>NC_143056.1:23196250-25925000 GCF_052426305.1 Pelodiscus sinensis | reverse complement strand
TAGTCTGGACTAGGCTGGAGCCTCCTAAGGCTTTGATTAATCCACTGCACCACACATTTCTGTGACTATAAAAGGAAAAGTTATGATTCTGAATAAGCATCATGCAGAAGAAAGAAGCAAAAGCATAAAGTATTAAACTTTCATCCAGCACCATAGGAGAGATGTAGTTATTAAATCTCAGCTGCTTATCAAACTGATATGAAAGTCATTTTGCATGATTGCTTTGCATCCTCAAATCTTCCGTTTTTATTTGCAGTGCATCTCTGTGCTTTCTTATTAGAAAAATACTCAAAGGATAAAAAAGCTGATAATATTATTCAGTTTTGACAATTAGGTAGAAAAAACATTTTAAGAAGTGCTTTTTTATTGCAGCAAGTAATAATATTGGTGGTCCTCCTGACAGCAGTCTCTTCTCATGCTAGCTGGAATGATGTTAGTTCTACCCTGTAACTTCTAAAGCCTTGATGGTTATACTGGTAAGGCTGATAAGAAGCATGGAAAAGGATGCCATCACTCTCAATATTATAACTGGTATAAACAGCTATGACTTACACTATCAGGGGAAGAACCACGTTTTATATGTTCTCCATTCTGCCCCCTTTCTCAAGAATGTAAGGGTGCAAGACAGCAAGAAACTACTCCTGGATTTCTGCTAGTTAGCTGTGTTAGCCCTCAACCCACTGAACAGCAGCTGCATATGTCGGGGATGTGTCATAGCAAATGTACTCACCTTTCCTTTCTAGGTACATCGTGCTTCTTTGCCAAACACTGCTTGGAATCCAGAGTTCCTGCTAGGAATCATGCCTCACTAGACCCCATATGGGCCAAGGCTTTAAAGGTAACATTGAGCCCTTATTAAGGAACTTGATTATAGTATTTTTGCTAAGCTATGAAAAGAAGAGGAAGTGAGAGAGAATAAACCATACCCAATATATGCTAATTGCAATATCTTAATGCATTCCAAGAAGGGACTTGGATAGCATGATGATGGACACCTAAAGAGCAAATATAAGAGTATATTAAATAAGAAAGCATCAAGTTTCACTTGTCTGGACTTGATCCAAAACTCATTGAAATCAATGGAAAGAGTCCCATTGAACTCAATGGGCTTTAGATCAGGCTCTTAGACAAGAGGAGCTCAGGTGTTGTTATTTCCCCAATGAGTTGCTGTGATTCTGTCACAATAACTGGCCATGAGTAAATTCTATATATATGAAGTGTTTTAATTGCTTCTTTGTCATATCAGCGGGGCAGATAGTGTGTAATCAAGAGCAGTGATTGTACTTGCTGAACAAACTGGACAGACAGAGCAAACCTGGAGAACCAAAAGTGAAAACAGAGAGTTTAAGAACTAAGGCCAGGTCTACACTAAGGGAGAAAATCGATCTAAGATACGCAACTCCAGCTACGTGAATAACATAGCTGGAGTCGACATACCTTAGGTCAAGTTTCCATAGCCCGTTGACTTCTCATACTCCTCATGACCCAGTGGAGTACCAGAGTTGATGGGATTCCATCAATGGTCGATTTAAGAGGTCCTTACTAAACCCGCTAATTCAAACCCCGTGAAATCAATCTCTGCAATGTCGATCTCCCAATAAATGGAGAAAAGCTCTAAGGGAACAGAGAAATGGGAGGGGAAAAAAGGAAAAATGTTAAAGAAGGGAGTGAAAAAGAAGGTGAAAATAGAAAGGGAAACAAATAGAAAATATGCAAAGGGGAAAATCAAGCAACTTTCATGAACACAAGAATGAAGGAGCTGGAGAAGGAATTGTTGGCGAAAGGAAAGACGGAGGGATGTGTGGCTTAACGCTCTGATCATAGGACTGTGAGACAAGTACCCTTAGGTTTCTGATCTCTGTCCTGGCAGTTTCTCCATCATTCTAAAGCCTTGAGAAACAATGTTAAAAAATCAACTGTGCCTCATTTTTCCTGTCTGTAAATTGTGGATTCTAATACCTGCAGTGCAGGTACATGAGAAGATTATTTGGCTAATATAATTGGCACTTCGTATTCATCATTTCATTACCAATTCATTTAAGCAATTCATGAAAATAAGCATTTCTTCTCTACCTTCTGACATTTTGGGGGTTAACTGGTATTTAAATAATTGCCAAAAGCAATAGGTGCTTTGTACCATTGCTCCTTAGGACATGTCATCATTTTAAAAAATTGGAAAATGGCATGGAAATGTAGCAATTATTTATTCTTCACAAATCTTTATCTATCTGTTTATAGCAAATATCCTACACAGTATAGCAGAGCAGTCAATGCATTAGCTATTTCCCCACATTGTCCTGTTGCAGTTGAATTTAACCATTTCCTAATGTCTTGTGCTCAAAGTATTAACATTTTTAGAAAGAACAGCATGCCACTTTTTTTATTAAGGGGTGTGAGCAGGTAAGCGATCATCATTATCAGTCACTCTGTCTTCCTTTTTCACTCTTTTTTTCTCCATACTGAATTTTCATTCCTATATGTTCAACTGGTTTCTCCAATCTGCTCTCCAATCATTTCTTTAATATTTCAGCTCCCTTTCACAATTTCATGCAGTATTCCATAAGTTCTAAAGTTGGTCCCTTGCTCCTCTCACACAGATCCTTATCCGTCATGCACTCTCATGAGTTCAGTACCCATACAGAAGTGGATGGCTCCCTAATTTACCTCTTTATCCATGACAAGTCCCTTCTGTCCATTCTTCTATCTCTAACTGTTTGCCTCCTGGATATCTGCCCACAAACTTTACATAAAACTTTAATCTTCTCATCTTCTTTCCTGATTCCTTTCTTCTCTATTCTTGTAGGAAATTCTTTCTCTATTATAGTGTAGGGAGATTCCAGCACCATACCAGCTTCTCTTCCTTTCTCTGTTACTCCCTGTCTTTATTAATCCTGTCACTGCTTCTACACATGTATAAAACCTGTCCCCTTCTTTCTGTCCTACCTACCAAGCCCCTTATCTGTGTATTTGTATGCTGCCTCCTAGACTACTGTAATCTCCTTCCTCTCTGGGCTATTTTATCTCCATTCAAATTCCACTGCATACTGTTCCTCATTCCACACTTACACACTGTATCAGCCAGGTTGCTGGAGAGAGTAAGCTTGCATGCTCCCTACTGATGCAAAGAAGGTAAATGAGTGGGCTTATTCCTCAGGAGGTATCATTGCTCTTAATGGTTGCTTTGGTATAGTACAGCTGAGCAGCTTGCAATGTAACCTGGTCCATCAACAGTTTGGACAACATATGGGAGAGGAGACACCAGATTTCATCAGGAAAAAGGCAAACTCTATATAAGATATCAGGAAAAATTTCATGACAGTGAGCTCTATGAGGGTATGAGACAGCCCCCTTTCCTTCCTTCAAAGACATTTATAGATATTTAGTACAATCAATTTTAAATTTTAAATTCAATTTAGAATAACCCACCTTAAATTTGAAGAAGAATCCTGCATTGGGAGGGGACAGATTAAAATGCCCTATAGCAAGGCAGTCACCCCATTCCAGGTAAAATAAAGGTTAAATCCATCCCTGGGAGAGGGCTTTACCATGGAGCAAACAGCTTCAGAAGGTAGCAGCCAATTAGGGCCCAGCTGGGGCAGAATAAACAGGGGCCACTAAGCTCAGATACACACTCTAGCTCCAGCTGTGGAGCAGGAAGGACTGGCTGCCTGGTAAGTTAGAGAGGGTACCTGAGACAAAGCAGCACTGGGGAAAGGCAGGCAGAGCTGGGGAGCTCTGGCCTGACTCAACTCCCAGTCTGCAGGCCAGATACAGGGGCCTGAGGGATACTAGGGCTGCAGGGAGGTGGCAGGATATATAGATATGGCAGCAGGTCCACACCTCTTTGCCAATGATGAGTAGCCATTCCAGATTGCAGTTTGCTCCTGAGATAGGGGCTAAATGATGACTAGTATTGGGTCACTCAGGAAAAGTGGGTCCAGGGGATTCTCTGGGAGGGAAGGACCACAGCGTGCGGGGGCACAGCTGTGAGGCAGTATTGTGAGGAAAGGCACTGTGGGCTGGGAAGGGCATAGGGCATAACAAGGAGCAGAAGACAGGTAATTCAGAGTGAGTCACTGGGGGTGCTCCAGGGTTCAAAGGGCTAATTCCCAGATAGAACAGCAGGAGGCACTGCTCAACTGAGTCACGACCTGCCCTTATTGAACATTTTTTTTATTAGGTGACAGGGACAGCCAGCCAGGGCTTTGCCAGAACAAAGAGCATTTGTTACTAATGGCTGGGGCAATAATTCCTTTGCGGGATAAGAGCAAATTGGTCAAACACTGACTACTGATGTTGCATAGCGGTCCTGCTAACATCAATGGGAGCAATGAGTATGCATGTAAGGGTTTTATTTAGCCTGGTATATTTCTTGTGCTAAACATTGCTTAAAAAAGAAAATAAACAACATTGCATTGTTTTACTGTTTGCAGCTGATATTTTATCTTTGAAAGGTGGTAGCCTTAGATTGTCAATACAAACAAAAAAGGCAGGTGACCTGTTAAATATGTATAATGTCCTTTGCACACTGTTTAAACATGCTCAGCAGTATCTTCCCACATTTTCCCTAGAAGAGTAAAAGTACCGTGTATAGCTGTAGAGCTGGCCCAATACTTCCATGCAATGCAGTCATTAGGGACTAATTCACAATGAATAGTTTAGGCAGTGGGTTTAGCATCCCCCCCCCCACACACACACAATTTTTTTTCTTGACTCATGGGATCTCGAGGAGCAGCGTGAGAGTTCCCTGAGTTTGGCTGAATTCTTTAGTATAACAGATAGATTTTTTTTTTTTTTTTTGCAAATATTTTGTATGGATTGATGAGGAACCATTCTCTGTAAATATTCCCCAAATGCTACTTGAGCTTTGTTTGTTAGTTGTGACTGATTAGATGAGTCACAATGTTCCAACTGGCTAAGTGTGCAAGAACTACTGGGACAAATACTCACATGTGTAAATCTAAAGTCTGGTTACTACATATACATGCAGCTTTAACATTCTTTTTGTATGAACAGTCATGTCATGAAACTAACCCAAATGTTTATAGGAATTAAACACAAATGGTAAGGAGTAAGGAGTATAGCCAGTGTGCATTCATTTCAAACTTCTAGTGAATATACAAAGAGGGTTTTTTTGGATAAGTTTATGCAGCTCTAGCAGATACCTGTAGATTACAGGCATAATGTTGATGTCTCACCAGCCTCCTTTCATCCAATCCTGACTTTTTTTCTTTGTTGTGATGTAGCAGTGGGGATAAAACAATAGCCAGGTTTCCCTTAAGAAAACAAATTCCAAATAAATTTCTCTAGGTACTTCAGTTTTCAATAGCAGGCAAGATTATTGGAGTTGCACCCAGGAGGTCTAAATAGCTCAGTGCCTGCCTATCTCTAGTATTCAATCATGCAATAGAAAGGATAATTGGGAGGCAAAAATAGTTTCAAAACTCTACCTATTCTACCTGCAAATATAAGCAAACATTCACTGTTAAAATGCATTGTAGGCATTAATGTTTTTGGACTATGATCCTAAGCTTGAAATTATAGTGGTTCACACACATAATGCAAAGCATCTAAGAATAATAAACTCTTGGAGCCAACTTCTGCTCTCAGTTATAATTTTGCACCTTCAAGAAACATAGTATACCTACAAGGATATAATGAATGGCCAGATTCATTCCCACCAGTGCAGGGAGTCACAATTCCCTGCCTGCCCTCTTCACCCATCTCTATAGAGAACAAGGAATGTGTCCAATGCTGCGCTCCCTGGTGGTTCATGTATGTACTATTGTTGTACTTATGGCAGAGTAAGGATTGTAGAAAAAGTCACTTAGAAACCATGATTTCGGATGTCCTGCCAAACCGTACGCTGAATAAAGAATTATATATTTCATCATGGGGTTTCCCATGGTGTTCTCATTGTAGTGTCTTGGTGCTTTACAAAGATGAATGAATGGATCTTCACAACACTCCTGTGAGGTGAGGTAATATTATGATCCCAGTTTTACACATAGGGTTGTGGCAGAATAAAGGGTGAAAGGAAAGGTGGGGCATAGGACTGACACTGAGGGAGACAGGATACAAACCAATTTTTCAGTTGAGTGGCTAAAACATAAAATTGGAGGGAACCCTTTTGCGTTGACCCAAAACAAAATATTTTCATTTATTTCAGTTAACCTTTTGTTTTAGTGTCAAGGATTTCTTTTACTTTAAAAATATTAATAAAATTGAAGTAAAACTTGATACGTAATCATTTTGAATCAAAAAGACAAAATGTTTCATTTAGAAAACATCAGCATTTTAAAAGCCGACTCCCTCCAGAACTGGCTCTGTGGTGACTCCTCCTGCACTATTGCCTTTATCAACATGGCAAAGACCAGAACATTTCACAGAGGAGAGGAAAATGATTTGAAAAAGGCACAACAAAACCTACTTGGTTAGTAGGGGCATTCAAATCATATTTCTGCACTCGTGCATACAACTCACTTTAAACGCATACTATTTTTGTAAGTTTCCACAAGCATTACGTGTGTTACCATCAGAGCATGACAGTTTAAACTCTGATCTCACTTATCCATTAAGGTTTAGCATCTTATAACTTAGAAACCACAATGATGGCCATGTAATACTGTTGAGAGAGAGAGAGAGAGAGAGACAGAAAGAGATTCTGATCTAGAAAAAATATATGATGTTGTAGTTCCACCATGAGTGATATTAAACATATGGGTAGGCTTTTGCAGGATTTGGCCCATAATCAGCAGAGAGATAAAACAGATAGATAAAGTTAAATCAGACTTGCAGCATTATTTAAATGTAGCTCTTTATATTTATAGACAACAATATGCTGCTGTTACAAAAGCTATTTCATTTAGTACCAACCCACATTCAGCAGTGTAATTATTCTCTTAATTATTGAAACATTCATCATAGTTTTCCAATTGATTCATGAGTGGCTGGCTGCATTTCTTTGACTCATTAATATAGTGACAAGTAAATTGACAATACTTTTTCTAACCTCCTATATCTGAACAGTAATACTTGGGATAGAAGACTGAATTGTTTTTACTTTGCTTGTTATTTATTATTGTTACTAACAATACCTAATAGTAATTGTCTCATTTAATGGCAGAGATACAAAACAATATATTAGGAAATCCTAATTTTCAATGGATTTCATAGTAAAATCTTCCAAGTAGTATCTTCTTGAGGCTACATTTTTTTTTATTATGAAGTGGGTAATAAAGAAGTGATCATTCTAACTACAGATACAAATTATGAAATACATAAACCCAAGACTAAAAAATAGCAGTGACCTTATATGCCTGGAAATAAGAAGTAGTTTCAGTCACATATATCAGACAGGATTAGCAAAGAACAAAGGGAGTACACACAAGAGAAAAGATTACCGTAATATAAAGAGCTCCAAAAATGTATTTAAAATAAAATTCTATGGTCTTTCTTCTTTTGGCATGACTGTATGTTATTATCATAGCTTGCTTACAAAAAAGGCTATGCAAAGTTTATAATATTTTCTTAACTTACACCATAAAAGCAGAGCTATTTCTTCTTTCTTACCCATTTTTCACAAGCTATATAGACTAAAACATGACACTAGATTTTTTTGCCATCACTCCATTATTTATTTTATTTATAGTGTTCCCAAAAATGTACTAGGTGTTTTCCCCACTGCCTGCCCTATGCTCACCAGCTTCCTCTCAGTAGCTGACTGATGGTGTCCAGAATCTCAATCCCACAAAGTCCAGTCTTAGTGCGATATCATGACTACTTGTCCTTGGATATTACTCCTTGACTTCATGATGCTAAACAAATTGACAGCTCCTTTTCCTGTAGTTCCAGCTAGGGTATCTGTGTGTAATGTGAGAAACCAGAAAAATAACTAAACAAGGCGCAAGAGCATAAGAAACAGAAAAGTTGTGTGTGTGGATGCCACTCATGCACTATAGTTTGAAAGAGTAAATCTGTGTAAATCAATGCATTTATTTAGCTCTCTCACCAACTCTTTCCCTGAGTTAACACCCCAGCACACAGAATGCTAGCAAAGGTGATTATCTCTGCTAGCATAATTCCTCCGTAACATCTGCTTTCGCCCATAACACTCCACTAATTTTTCCCTCATTTCATTACACATAATTTTCTTTCAACACAATCTACATGTATTAAGTGGTAATGACTTTCCAGTTAAGAGCAAATCGACGCCAAGGGACCCCCCCCTCGATTGCCTGCCGTGCCTGACTCCGGCTATTAAAGATAAATTTGGTGCCTCAGAAAGCTGCAGTAAGCTAATCAATCAATTAAGCGGTTAGGACATACATTATCAAAATTCCACAGTGCGGGGGTGCATGAGTGCATGCTGATATACTTGGTATGAATTAAGGAATTTAAAAAAAATGCAAGCTACTAATGAATACAATTTGAGGTTGAAAGTCAGTAGTTAGTGTCTTCTGAATTAGAAAACTCAAGCTATTATACTATTGATACTAACTTTGGTTTCTGTGGGTAGATACCGTGCATTACAGGTTTTTCAAACTTAGATAGATATATAGATATGTGTGTGTGTACCACACACACACACACACACACACACACACATCTATCTATCTATCTATCTATCTATCTATCTATCTATCTATCTATCTATCTATCTATCTATCTATCTATCTATCTATCTATCTATCAAGTTTTAAAAACCTGTAATGGATGGTATCTACCCACAGAAACCAAAGTTAGTACACACACACACAGACAAGCATACTAATGACACAGCATGGAATGTACAACAGAGTCAAATCAGTGTTAAAACAATATTAAGAGTCTGATATAGAATAAGGCAAGGATACTCCCAGTTAAGGCAGCTGTTTTGTCTTTGACTTATCAATGTATTTCAGGTTATTGCAAATCGTGATTAATATTCCAGATCATTAAGTGCTGCAATATTGTGATTTAAAGACAGTGGGCCAATCATCACCCTGAATCTGTTGCCTTTAGTTAAATACATTGTTTAAGGTAACGTTAAAGATCTAACTTTCATGGGCATTTTAATGGTAATAAAAGAAATCTTCAAATAAATGCCTTCCATCAAAATGATAACCTATACTGATATCTTTAGCACTTTTTACACTTAATTATTACTCTGAAGAAGTTGTGCTCATCTATGATCGAACTGAATTTGGCTTTCTGAGTGCTAGGAAATGAAACAATTCTACTAGGCAAGAAAAGAATATTTGATACCACCTTTTAATTGATATTCATTTCTTTAAAAAAAATTAACATTCTTGAATTTTAAAAATAACTTCATCAGCTAGAAGATAATGTTTCAATTACAAAAAAATCTTGTATTTGCATGGACAGCTTGTGTGCCAAATATTAGTCAAATAATACCACGTAAATTAATAGGAGCATAATCCCAAAGATTATGCAACTTTCTATCAATATTGTACAAGTTACTTTTCTGTACAGAATTGACATTAGAAATACAATCAGAGACTTAAATGAAACATTACAGTCATGGTTCTATATAGGACAAAACTAGATAAAAATAGTGAAACTTATGTTTTAAAGTAATGAGTAAAATCTACAAAATAGAAACTACAAACTTATTGTTACAAGGCTTTCCCAATTACTTTTCCTGTCAGTATTAACCATTTTGCCTAAAGCTTTGTTATCATTGTACTGTAGTTATCAGATGAAATGACATGGCAAAACTCTCTGCCTACTTTTCCAAGGGATTTTTCCCTTTCTGCAAATTGTATTGGAGTGGGTACAGCACATATACAAGAGGTGGTGAAAGTAACCACAAAGTATATCACCCTTTTACTGTCCACATAAATAATGTTCTTCAGAAAAAGAGAAGCAACTTGTTTAAAAAAAAAAGAGAGAAGAGATTTTTTATAGTTTGTTTTGTTTTTCTTTTAAATTATATAGAAATAAAAGAAATAAGTCAGTCATTCTCTTCTGATACCTTTACAAATGCCTTGATGAAAATACTAAAAGGGAATATGCATTCATAAAATACACACAAACAGAACTTTATCAAAATCATGATTTGGTTTCTTCTGATTCTATGCAATATAATGTCTACAAAATGCTATTACGGAGTGCTAATAAAGTAAACGCAGAGTGATGAAGCATACCTATTGATAGCATAAAAATGTGTCCTTCAATAAACAAATGGCATGTTTCAATATTATAACTCTTGCCCTTGCTTCCTTGGCTTTCTCCATTGGTTTGACGGATATCAAAAAGGGGTCAGAGAAGTATGCAATCTAAATGTGCTGATTTTTATTTTCTTTCTTTTGTGCTTTTTCCTCTCATTTAGATGTCCTTTTCTTCATTGTTCATGATGGATATGAAATCTTACAGATTCATGTATTCCTGAGATGCTAGGATCAGATTTGACTATGTCATTTCTTAGAACACCTAAGTTTAAGTTTATTTGGTTAGAAGGAAATGCAGTGATGTAGCTCTTCCTATATGGAAACAGTTATTTTGGTATTTATTAAATTTTTAGTACATGAGTGTTCATTTCTGCTATATCTGATAACTATTCAGTAGAGTTAAGGGAGACTTAACCCCTTCTTTTTTCCCTAAAATTTCATTCCTATTTATTGAAAAGAACATAAAACTTCTGTTTGTTTTTACAAAGTATTGAATTCCTTCTGATTAGAGAGAAAAAAAGCAGACAACAAAAAACTCAAACTAAATCAGTTTTCATTGACCCTTTGCCCAAAACAAGTAAAGGCTGAACTTTTGACCTTAACATTTTTCAGTGATGCAGGTCTGTGAAAATAAAATGAGCTATTTAATGCAAAGATTGGTCTAAGGAAATGCCCTGTGAGGGGATATTTTTTTTGGTTGTTGTTTACTTGAAGCAGATAAAACACCCACCTTAAACCCACCCTCTATTCGGTTCAGCAGCACCTCCATACTCCAATAAACCGTTTTCATTCCATCTGGCATGCGTTTGCTCTGAAGACATTTTCCTGTCAATCTCTCCCGCCACATTAAAAATCTGTCATTACTATTGCATTGCCGCCTGGCTCCTGAGATTTGTCTGACTGCTTTATTGCTCCTCTCATTTTTTTCCCTGCTACAGCCGAGAAGCAGAAATAAAGGTTTGTTGTTGAAACATGGCCGCAAGGAAAGTAGGAGGCACACATCTGTCAAGGTATTACCTTTCTTCAACCAGGGATTAAGGTGTTTTACTGCTCTCGCTACTGAGCAGTCACACTGAATAAATTTTCTCAGTGGAACATAAAAATGAACTCATATATTTTGAACCGGGTTTCATTCTTTCAAGCCAACCCAGATAATTATGCAATGGCATCAGTGTTCATGGGGAAAAAGAAAAGTCAGGAAGGATTTTTTCCCCTTGAAATTTGCATTATTTAAATGCTTATCAGGAAGACAAGACTGAGGCACCTCAGTATTGGGGAGGAAAATGTTTTCACTCATCCTTTTCCTTTTGCTGTTACTCAATCTCTTGCAAAGTCAGGTAGGGTACAGGACTTTAGTCCTCTTGTTTTGTCTATATGCTCTTAAAACATGCCTTGCTGTGAATATTCACTGTTAAATCACATGTAAGTAAACTGGACCCAAATTTTGATTTCTGATACACTGTCAGTCTGGAACCCTAAAGAAACTGACAATAACATTATCTGCCATGTATCCTGTCCCTTGCTGCTGGTGGAATGTAAATGGCCATCACTTGGTATAAATGAAACAAAAAAGCCTATGTATAAAGGTGGTTGTTATGCTAGATCAACGTGTGCAAAATTGTACTTCAAACCTACAACCACCAGAAATCTCTGGAATCATCTGAGTTCAGTTGATGACCTAGCTCACAGAAAAAAGCCGGGATTAACTTGAGGGCTAAACCTGATGTAAGTGAATGGCAAATCAGACCCAATATATTTGTTGAGCTAAACAAATGGTCCATAATTTTGATCTAGAAAAAAAAAAAAAAGAAGTGAATCTACCACAGAGAACCCAGAGACAGAAAGTCAAGCCTCACTATGGAAATCATGACTATTTTCCATTGAAGACTACAAATGCTTCAGCTTGGTATTCTTCCAAAGCCATTCTGACTAGAAGCACCAGTTACCCAGTACACCATGCCTGCATTTGACCAAGAAATTAATCTCTCCCTGTCTAGCAGAAGGGTACAACTCACAGAAGTCAAAGTGTGAACTCTATTTTTATGAGCAAGACATCCCAATTCGACTGAGGAGTAACAGGGAGCTTAATTTCTAGTGAATACCTATGCTTACAGCTGAACAAAAGCAAACAACCCGTCCACAAAGCTACCATCAGTCACTCACTTATTTTCATCAGCTCTATTTTCCCAGTAGATCTGTGAACTATACATGTCATTTAGATTCCATTTCCCCATCCTTTCTGTTCTATGTGGATGTCAATGTACCTTAATAATTTCTTCCCAACTAAAGCATAAGAAGAAGAAAGCATGATGAAATATAGCTGCCAACCTGAAGTCAGGTGGCACTATTGAATTGCTTCTTCCCCACATGAGAGCACAGGAGCTAAAATGTATGTTCTTTGGCAAAAAGTTGTGGGTTTGTTCTGTGTTTGTACAGCACCTAGCACATGGCAGGTCTTTAGAGAAATAAATGAATGCATCTCTGTAAATGTAGATTCTATTGCCTCCTCCACAGTCCACCCCACACTTGCCATCGTCTCTCAGGATAGCCCTTCTCAGGATAGACATTTTTGCCTTCAGACTCTTGGTGTACTGCAGATATAGGTTTTAAGTGCTATCGAGAAAAGTTTCACTTGCTCTCTACACCAGGTGAATTTTGCAAGATTTGACTACCTCACTGAACCCTGTTCATCTGCTGATCTCAAAAAGACTTTTTTCTCTGGAAATGTTGGGTGGTTCCAATTGCCCAATTACCCACTAAAGCTTTTATAATGCATAGTTAAAAAATGCTGTCAACTGCCTCTGCTTGGTCTGCAATTATTGTACTCATGTTTATGTGTGATTTATAACTTTGGGTGTGTTTAAAATGCATACCAGGGTCTGGATCAAAGTTTTCAAATGGCCTCTAGCTAAAGTATTCAAAAATGACTAATGATTTTGGGTGCCCAGCTGGAGCCACGTACAAGAGGCTCTGATTTTCAGAAAACACTGAGCATACACCTTTTATCAGAAGACCCCAAAACGCAGTCATTTAAAAAAATGGGTCTCTATTCTCAAAACAGCAAGAATCCCAGAACTGAACACTCAGAAAGATAAGGGATTCTGAATCTATAGCTGCCCTAATCCCTGGATTATCACTGATTTTATTTAGCTATCTGAGAAAAATAGTAATATTTTTGCAGAAAGCAAGAATATACCCTACGTCCAATTAAAAATACAATTCAAAATTTAAATTTCAAATATGCATTACCTCTTATCTACAATGGACTGATAGCTAATGTGTATGAGAGGCCTGAGCTCAGTTTGTTTACCTGTTTTTTTATGGTGTTGTCTACTTAACTATCAGTGGATCACATGCAATCAATTCATCATGTCAAAACAGTGTTCTCAGGTCCCGGGAGAATGGTGTATCACCATGACTCCAAGAACCAGTTCAGTACACAAAATGCACTGAACACAGTGCTCTAAGAAGCCAAGAAACTTGTATTAGTCTTGACTGCCAACCAATACAATTAACTCCCTCCATCCCAAACTCCCATATAATTAGTTCACTCTCCATATAGTAATTTTAGTCTTTCATCCTCTCATCCCTAGAGCTTCCTACCCAAAGCATTTAAGTCACCCCTCCCTGACCTCCTTTATTCTTTTGGTTTCAATACAATTTACTGAAACCACACCTCTCCCAACATCTCAACTCTACACAATTAATTGAAGCCCTCCTTTCTAATACAATGAAACCCACACCTCTGCATATCAGTATCACAATGCACAAGTCACCTGTCCCACCTCGCTACAAGTAATTTACACCAGACCTCAGCTTTCTGCAGAGCTCCCCCTGAAGTCCCAGCTGCTCAGATGCAGACATTGTTTTCTGTGAGGAAGGAGAAAGACTAGAGGGGAGCCCAGGCTGTACTCCACTTCCTTCTCCTCCTTTCCCTGTCTGAAAAATATGGCAGGCCAACTTAATCACTCCTCAGTTCTCTCTCTGCCCAGCTTGTTCGCTCTTCACTGAGTCCCTGCCTGACACCATCTCTCTGCTTCTTGGATGGAAGTTGATTGAAAAGAGGGAAGGGGGATCAGAAATGCAATAGGCATGTCTCCTTCAATACCATTATCTGCTGCTTTTCTTGTGAACCCCAATTTAGTTTGCAGTGCTCCAGGGCAGGCAGGCAGAAGGAGCAGAGTGGAACAATTGGGGCAATAGTTAGGGAACTCACTAGGACTTGGGAAACTGGGTGTAAAGACCCTGCACTGCCACAGCCATCCTGTGTATGACCTGGGATAAATCAATTGGCCTCTTTTTGCTTGAGTTCTATATCTGCCAAAATTGGGAGAATAACAGCTCCCTACCGCAAAGTGGTAAAGGGGGCTATATGGGTAACTAAAACAGATAGCCACAGTGTAAGCACAGTTCTGTTTCCCATTTATGTCAAGAGTATTGCTTGCATGTGTAAAGATATTACTTATGTACTTCATCTTACCAACAGAGTATTTTTCTCTTGTCCCCCTCCTGCCGAAGAAGAGAGGGCCACCATGATGCCAGCCAACAAATGCATACAATTCCCTCCAAAAAATGCTGTTCTGCTGTGTTTGCTCTGACTAACTCACTCTACCCTGTTTCCTTCTCCCAGCTTTGCATAGAGGACTTGGGCAACGGTCCACAAAAGCAAATCTTCCAGGTGAATATGTTATATTGGTGCAGAGACCTTCACTCAGTAGATAACAGTGCTGGTTGAAAAAAATGAAAACCCCCGTTCCATGAATACATTTCAATTTTGCTTCCATTCTGAAGAACTCAATATGGAGCCTAATTTTTTTGGAGACTTTTGGTGAAAGTCCTCACCAAAGCTTCTATGTCTGTCCTGTCAACTTCAAGAGATCAAACATCATGAGTCGGAACTCCAGAAATCATGGGTCTGTTCAAAAAACCATGATTTTTTTTTAAAAGCTTATACTGTGTGCTAGGTCAACCTCTTGCTTTTAGAGCTCCCCGTGCCTATCTCAGGCTGTGTGCAGTGACAGTTAGTGTGACCACTTTCCCAAATGTACCACATTGGCATCTGCTTCAGGATGCCATCTTCTGCCTAGCAATTAATCCTGAGCCTCAGTCCCCATCATTGCTACCCCATCAGTTCAGCTCTCTACTCCATCAACCTTCACTTACCTCAGTTTACCCTCCCCCCCCATTCCAGTACTCACCCCGTCTGCTTAGAATTCACCATCAGGTCAGCTCCCTTGCCCCATTAGTCCCCACTCTCCTCACTTCAGTCCCTTTTCAGCTCTCAATCCCAGCTCCACCTCAGCCCCTTAGGGTTCTTCACTCTCCCCAAGCCTGAGGGGGTAGGGCTGTAGTGGCCACTTGACAGGCTGGCAAGAGAGCAGCTACCTGAAGCGGTCAGCCAGAGCCTTACCTCACAGGGCTGACACCTGGAACCCAAGAGGAAGGGCCCCTGCTGTCAACTCCATGATGAGGAGATCTAGATGAGAGTCCCGGGAGACTGAGCTCTCATTCTCAGCCCCTCAAAGAGGGCCCTTTCTCTCAGCACCACAAAAAGGGGCTGTGGCTACCAGCTCTTCAAGGAAGGACTCATGATGTCTCCCTTAGGTGGACAGGCTTCCACTTTTAGCCCAGTGAGGAGGGGAGAGAGGAGGTTGACATTGACAGCCTGGCCACCCAGGTCTGATAGCAATTGGCAGCTTTTTCTATCATCTGTGGCTGAAATTTGAGAGTGCTATTGTGAGATCATGAGTGAGGCTTCATTTTACATAGAAATTGCTTCTCTGACAATAAATGTGTGTGTGTCTTCTATCTATATTTCCACTTAAATCAATAAACAATTGTTCTCATATTAAAGTCTAAAAAGTTGTTTAAAATTTCACTGAAAATGTAAAATAGAGCAAAAATGGAAGATTTTTATAATGTTGACTTTTTTCTAGGAAAAAAGGGGCACTTGAGAGGATCACCATTCCTTAGTGATCTCTGTCCCCCATGGATCAGCCTCTTGGGGCCACTGGAAGCTGGTGTAATTTAGAGTGGCCCTGAAGCTGCTCTAATATATTTTGCAGATTAACCTGGCACAGAATATGCCCAACGACTAGGGGCTTGGACCTGTATATGAGCTCCTCTGTGCCCATCTCTTCAACTACCTCCAGAACTCCTTGGGAATCTGGCCCAATATATCATTTCAACACATTCTCACTTCAAGAAGGAGAACATGGTGAATGGAACCTTCAACGTGCCTCCCTTTCTGCACGTGTTGAGCATTTCTGCTGAAGCCAATGGCATTTAAGACTATTCAGCTCCTCAAAGGAGGTATTCTGCACTTAGGTTAAATCGTTACGGATTATCATGCAGTTTTTGCAAAAGTAGGTTGGTTTCCTTTTCTGCAAACCAATGTAAAGAGAATAGAAGAGCACTGCTGGCCACTCTAACCAACCTACAACATTAGCAGCAACCTTCACTCTGAAGCGGAGAAGTGTTCCGGGTAGAATGAAATGGCGAAGCCAATACACTTGCAGATAATATAAGACTAAATACTTGAAGTTAACATGGAAAATTCTGAGGTCAGTTTACAAGGGGAAATGAGCCTTGTATTGTTATGGTTCCCTTTCAATATTGTTTGTAGTACTACAAGGGGTAATGGTGCTTGTTTATCTATATTCTGTGATGCTGTGTCCTGCTGGGCATATTAAAGCCCATGAAATAATGATGAAGCATAGGGGTAATTAAAACCACAGTGACATTGATCTGTTGAAATTTCAGAGGGAGCTCAAGGCACACCGGGAGACTATCCATCTTACCTCACGCAGGGCCAGCTTGATTGGCCTACTGAGTATTGAAGACGGTTAGGTTCCTCACCTGTGGCCATGGGGGCTCCCTGTGCAGCAGTCCTACTGGCTTAAGAGCTTTACAAAACAGGAGGCTTGGGATGAGCATGGTCACAGCTGTGCCACTTTGCCCTTACCAAGAAGAAAAATCATTTAAAATATAGATCTCCTTCATGAATCTTTTGATCTATACCTGATAAAAATATATACCTATTTTAAAAGACATAATTCATTCTACTAAGAGCTATTAGGCTTTCCAGTAGAGATACCTGGTTTCTGAACTCTGCCACTGTTTGACCTTAATTCATCATTAATTGACTTTGGTTAAACTCATTTTCATTGGTCTTTTTTTTTCCTCCCTTAAAATATTCCAGTGCATTTGCCAGGGCTATTTTTACACACTCTTCAGATTCAGAATTTGAACTTCACAGTAGTTAAACAAAAATCAATGCAATGCTGGCAGTTATTGTATCAAGTATCATTCCCACCACACCCTCACTTTTTCTCCCCAACTTTGGCTCTGGATATCTGGGGGCTTTTATGCAACCTGTAGTAACATGATTATGCATCAACTGCTTCAAAACTGCCTTCAAATCAGGAAAGTGCAAAGTATTGAGTGTGCTAAACTAGCTGTTATGCCATAGCTTGTTCTGTTTACTGGCACCTACTGTACATCATTATATAATCACAGATTTTTACATTCTTTTTATAAATCCCAGACTATTTTTTTCTTTGCTTCCTCCCACTTCATTTGCTGCTGACGGCTGCTGCTTCAGCTCTCTTACCTCTCTTAAGAGGAAGTAGGTTAAAAACAACAAGAAAAACCCTATCAGATTAAAGCAAACATGTGGGTCCTACTGAGAAATGATACATCGTACAATAGAGCAAGCAAAACAGCTCACTTTGAAGGCTAAGTTTCTAAATATACTCAGAGACGTCTGAAAGCAGAAAGCAGCTGTCTTCTGCTTGTTGTCAGTTGTTAAATTCCTGATGCCCTAAATAATGAGAAATCTAATGAAGGACCAAAATTGATGCAAATGGGGCAATAAAATCACTCTGACGAGGCTGCAGTTTATACCTAGTTTATAATTAAAATGAGTATGGTTGATAAGGCTAAACTACTATAAAGTTCAGTGACTTACTAAACAAGGCATAAGGCTGGAATATTACAAAATTGGAAAACTACAGTGTGCTAAAAAGATCTCCATGTAAATATATCAGAAATAGATTAATAGGAAAATCCAGAAAACTTTTTAGGGTGTACCATGGATACTGGAAATTGTAAGGCTTTGTTGCCTTGGGGTTAGTGATAATGACAGAATTATTAGATTAAAAAAAGAAGCTGGTGTTGAATGTCCTAGTTCCATTTTCTTCTACTGAGCTATAAAGACTCATACAAAGTGAGGATCTCGCCCCATGTATCCAAGTATATGCAACAATTTTCACAATCCTCTCAAACTTTTCTAAGTGATCAAGTGGATTTATTAAAAAAAAAAACTATATTTCATAGGGTTTCTAATTTGGAAGTTATACACACACACACACACACACACACACACACACACACACACATTCACATTCTCTCTCTCTCTCTCTCTCTCACACACACACACACACACACACACACACACACACACACACACACACACACACACTTTTAATCATATTCAGTTAGGGTTTATATAAACAATTTTAGACCAAAGCCCCAGTACTACAACTTGATTTACATGTAGCTCTCAAGGTCTGTCTGTGTGACCCTGTTTGTACAATTGTTACCTATGTGTCTGCTTTACAGTGTGCCATCCTGCATTTTTTTCACGTCAATCTTTTCTAATTTAGATGACTTTCTGCATAGTTTTCTCAGGGCCTACACATACGTTACAACTCTCAATTCATGTTTCACTTAAAATCACTGCTGCACCTGGGAATGAGATCACAAGGGTAAATAGCCCAATCTGCAGAAGGAAAGTATGAGAAGTTTCAAACTATCCCTGAAGAAATCACTTGCTAAAAGTAATCTGAATTATTATCAATCCTCAGCTTGCATAGAGCAGTCTTTGGGGTACTTTGAATATGAAAAGCTCCATATGAAAACCAAATTCTATATCACTCTGTCATAATGAGTATGTTTATAAAGGGAATATACAAAGATGATGGTTGGAAACAGATTTTTTTTCTTTTGTGAGTGTTCAAGTTCTTTAAGTTTGAAGTAAAATATCCCTGAGTAAAATATAACCTTCTACAGCGTGAAGGTTTCTACTTTTCGGCTGCGTCTAGACTGGCATGATTTTGTGCAAATACTTTTAACGGAAAAGAGAGCGTGTATGCTGGCATGTGCCTTTGCGCAAAAGCATCAGTTCCAGTGTAGACACTCTCTTGCACAAGAAGGCTCCGATGGCCATTTTAGCCATCGGACTTTCTTGCGCAAGAAATTAACTTGGCTGTCTACACTGGCCCTCTTGCTTGCGCAAGAGGGCTTATCCCTGGTGGGAGCGTCGGAGTATTTGCGCAAGATCCACTGATTTTGTTTAGTACAAAGTCAGTGTTCTTGCGCAAATACTCGTGGCCAGTGTAGACAGGCGGCAAGATTTTGCACAAAAGCAGCCACTTTTGCCTAAAATCTTGCCAGTCTAGACATACCCTTCATGTGCAGGCAAATGCATCCTCAAATTAAAGTTCATAATTTCTCGTTGTACAGTGTTTCAATTTATTTATTTACATTAAGTTCTGGGAATCATATGTGGATCTTAGGCTCCTAAGTAGAGCTTCCACTTTTCCTCAAAAAATGTGAGATTGGCTTAAAATTATTCAGTTTTTAACATATTATATATGTTGTTTTGTCTTCATTTGCTTTCTGCCTTTGACCATTTAGGGTTCACATTTTCACGCTTTTTTTTGGCAAACCATGTTAGAAACTTATAGTTAAAATCACAGAACTAAAAATTAACAGTAGCTTAAGTACACGATTATGACTTGATCACATTTATTATGTGCAAATAGTGTCTCAATCAGTAATATATGTAGAATGACTACAGTACTGGGATGCATCACCTCAAGTAGTGCTAAAGCAGTTTACCTCTCTAGTAGCAATTGCGAGGTTAATTACCTCAATTTTTGGCACTGATGTGACTGCTGCTAGAATATTGTGTCCATTTGTGGGGCCCATTGTTCAAAAAGGTTGTTGCAGAGGGTTCGATGAAGAGCCACAAGAATGATTAAAAGATTAAAACACATTTCTTTTAGTGATAGCTACAAAGAGTTCAACCTATTTAGCTTAACAAAGAAAAGGTTAAAGGGTGATTTGATTCAGACAGCAACTAAGGTGTACATTTTCACTGGAAACATTTTTCCAAAAGATGTAGTGGATTCATCACTGTCCTGCTGAAAAAGGATACAACTAGTCTTCCCAGGGATGTAAATGGCAACTAGTGATCAGTCCTAATGCAAGTACCAGTTGGAGTACAGATCATACCCACTGTGCCCTGTGCAATATTCTTCAGGCGGCAATCAGTGGCCCGAGAGAATTTCAAGGTTAGCCACAAACCTGCCCCTCATGATTAGATGCTGTATAATCAACTAAGCTAATGTGCTATTCTGAAGGGAAAAAAAATTGGAAATGAGCATATATGTGGTTTAAAATAAACGTGGATCATTATTGCATTAGGAGCTAGGCATGAATGACAAGACTAGATTCTGACTAGCCTGTGCAGAGCACAAGTTACAAAGGTCCTTGTATTCCTTTCTTGGTCTCTGTGCTTCCAACGCACAAAGACCAGATCTGTCTATACTAACAGTGACACTAGATACCCCTTAGAAGTAAGATGAGGTAATGTGATACCATTGCTTCTCCATGGCTTCCATGATGTCCACAAGGCAGGACTGCTGCAGAGGGATATGTATGCTTCACCCTTTCAAACAACATAATAGCTCCTGCTTTTACATGCATTCTCCAAAAGCTCCCACATGAATTCTGGCTAAGTCAGCCCAAATGCCTTTGACAACAGCCACTGAGGAGAAGTGCCTCAACACATTCCTGTAACACAGACTCTAGCTATAAAAGCTGAACTAACTCCTTACTTCACAAATGATTTTCTGGTGTAATGACCAGTCCTCACAGCAGAATTCATATAGTTTAAAGAAGCACATGGTACATTCAGCCTTATATTTCACCTGCCATGCCACTGTCATGGTTAGTAAGGAAGATCCTTAAACTTACAAATATTGGCTAAAAAGTGACAAACGTACCACTAAGTTGCAGTAAACAAGAAGACATGAATGATTCAGTATCATAGGAGTGGGATTAAGAGAGGAAACACTGGAAGTCTGAAGACCAGGGTTCTGCTACCAGCTTTTCCACAGACTTCCTGGATAAGTCACCAAACCTCTTTGAACCTCAGTTTCTTCCTTTGTAATAGGTTGTCAAGGTGCCCTAAGTCTGCAAATGCTTTGGGATGCTAGAAATACAAAGTCTTTTCATAGGTATTATTTATTCATATTATGTCAGGCCTAGATGCCGCAGCTGAGATCAGAGCATTGGAAAACTCACTGTTTTTCTCTGACGGAAGGCTGGTGAGGACATTTTCCCGCTGCGTCATCTAGTGGGGGGGATTTAAAGGCACAGCAACCTTTTTTTTTTCTCAACCAATTTTTTCCCCCACCATGTTCAGGATTTTTTGGGAAAGTATCTGGAAACTCTCGCCTGACATCACATAAGTTTTGTGGTAGAGCCAGGAATTGAATGCTGACATTCTGCATCCCCACGTATGTTTTAACCACATAACCTCCTCTACATTTCATTATTATTTCCCTGATTTGGACTTGTGACACCCTCTAGGAGCACTGCATCCTCAGGTTTGCTGACAATATCCCCAGCGCTTGACACCTTTGCTAATGCCGGGCACAAACAAGTAGTGTTTTCCCAGGCCTGTAGACAGGGGGGCACAAAAGGGACAGTTCCTGTAGGAGCAGGCAATTTAAAAGTGTCCAGGGTTCATCAGCCCTGTGTTTACCAAAGGGGAAAGGATAACACTAACAGGGAAATATTTTTATTACTTTTCCGTACTTCAGACTCAAGCCCTCAGGATTTCTCCACTACAAAGTCACACTCTCCATCGCTATCATCACCTGGCCAAGAACTGGAGAGGAATCAGAGGAAGCTTATATGGGGCTATCAGCACCACTTCCTATGTAGCCAGAGGGGACTTTTGTTATCTGCTGAGAGTCTCGGACTCTTACCTTGCAAATGACTCCTCGTGGACACAGAAATCCAACTACAGTACAAAGATGTCATTTCAGGACTGGGGTGGAGGCGGTCAAGCACACAGTGTCTGATCTGCACCTCACAGGAGCCTGTTGATGAGTAACATTACTGAAGGGTATAGAGAATTATATCAATGTAAATTATATAAGAATCAAAGCTAGCATTCTTTTTAATCCTCCCAGCTAGGGGATGAGGTTGTGAGGATAGAAACTCAGATGGGAATTGAACCTGGTAACTCACAAGGTAGCATTTAGTTCCATCATTCAGCCAACAGCCCAGCCTAGGAAAAGAAATGGTACTTTCCAGCTCTTTAGCAAGAAATTCAAAATAATGGACAAATATGTGAATTGAAAACATTTTTATCACACATTTTTAAACAAATTAGGCTTATTACATTCATTTTATCTATATGGAGTCAGTTTTATTACTTAAACAGTCATACAAAAACGTGTTTCCTGTAAAAATGAAACCAGTATTATGTTCAACTCCCACATGGTTTGTTTTAAAAATATCTTTAAATACTATTAAAGAACAATCATTCTGTAAGTTTATATCATGAGTGGGAAGTAGAAACCATCAATGAATCATATTATTCCTACAACTGTAACAACAATATGAGCAACTATGGTAATAACAATAAGTTTATGCCTACTGTATATCTGCTGTGTAGACACTCTCCTGACATGTAATCCTGACATGTAGTGGTGGCATGTGTAATATGCTTTTTAATTGTCATCCATTATGGATAGCTATGCAAAGTAAACCTTTTTTTTTATTAATTTCTCCACCACTCACCAGCAATATGATCATGTATAGCACCTGAAAAGAAAAAAAAATACATTACATTAGCCACTATCACATGTTGTATGTCCATTCTATTGTCTCTTTCTCTGAAGGCCCTCATATACCACAAGCCGGCACAGGACTACCAGAGTTGGGCAACCTTGTAAAAAACATAGATTTATAGATAAGGATATTGGCAGTTCAAGCTCTGCACTGTGAAAGAATATCTTCTCGACAAGAGTTAATTAATTCTATGTGCCATTCAGATATAACAAATCTGTCAGTTATTATTGTTAATTGCTGTGGTTGCTTCTGTCCTGTGGGGTAAAACTTTCAAAGCTTAAATTTGTAACTTTATGAGACACTTAAAATCATTGTCTTAATAAAGGCACTGGCTTTATGGGTTATTACAGCAATCTATAATCTAAGCTCACTTTTTGTCCTATGACTATCGGCCAATTTTCCTTAAATTGTTCCTTAGAATATGTACTAACTATTTATGCTTGATCTTGTATGTAGCTGTGACATTCTTAGCATCTTCCCCAGAAGAAAAGCTCTGTGTCGCTCAGAAGCATTTCTTGCACACCAACAATAGTTGGTCCCATAAAAATATTACTTCACCCACCTTGTCTCACTAATATCCTTGGACCAATATGGCCACAAGTACACTGGGTAACAGTTTCAGAGTTAACTGTGAATTTGACAACCTTCCCTACCCCTAACCCTCCATCTTCCTCAAGGGCTCCCACTTTAGGTTTCAGGCTCCCAGCCATTACACCTCTTTTAGGTGGAGACTCAAATCTTTCTTCTTCCAGACGAGCGTTTTAAGCTTGCAGTTCCCCTGTGCCTCGCAGTGATTTCCCCAGCAGGTGTGACAGGGGACTAGGACCTGTGGTTAAACGGTCTCCAGAGACTACAGCAATGTACATGGGCTACAAATCAGCCTTCACAAATCAAACTGTAATTATTCTAAGGTTAAACGCGTAATAGAGAAAACATATAAAGTTCCTACACACTTACTAAAGCTTATGAGAGGTCACCCAGCCATCTTAATTAGCCAAAGTCCTTCCAATACTTCTGCAAAGGTTACTGTAATGAGGTGTACCAATCCCACACTGGCCATAGGGGTGGAGGACAGGCTTATTGTGTGCAGAAGGCCCCTCCCCCACAGTCCTACTGGGCATGCTTGCACTGCAGCTCTAGTATAAAGTCCAGAGAAGCTGGTCAAATGGGGCTGGCTACCAGGAATGAAGGAGCTCCTGCCCTAACCTAGGATCAGCAGCCTGAAGAGCAGCAGCCTGAGGAGCAGCCTGAGCCAGAGGGAGCCGCAGCCAGAGGGAGTCACCGACAATGAGAGCCGCAGCCAGAGAAGCCACAACTGTAGGAGCCGCAGCTGGAGGGGCAGCATGAGCCAGAGGGAGAGGCAGCTGGATGCCAAACCATGGCCTATACAGCTGGACAGGGGTAGGAAGTAGGGAGCCAAGAGGCTGCCCAGTGAGCTTACTGCGTTTTGGAGGAATTTCCCCGCTGAGCTGATGGTTGGGAACGTGCCCACCACCAACAGGGCCCTGGACTGGGGCCTGGTGGAAAGGGTGGGCCTGGGTCCCCCAATCTTCATTCCCGTGAGCCTGCACTGATCCTGTGAATGACTAGGCCTCTGGGCCTGACTGTGAGTGACTAGGCCACTGGGCCTGACCCGGTGTGACTAAGCTGCCAGGGACTACTGGTGAGGGGTCAATTTGCGGGGTGTCACCTCCCTCCAAAAAGAAATAGGGCAGAAGGCCCCGTCACAATGGTGGAGAATGTGGGCATAGCTTAAGCGATTTGCCCTTCCCCCTCCTAGGTGTCCGGTATTCACCTGGACAGTCCAGTACTTTCAGATCCTGTCCGGTAAAAAATTCAGAGAATACCAGACACCTAAAATGTCCGGTATTTTGTGAATTTTTCCCCAGCCAGGAGGCAAAAATGCCGGGCACCTGGCAACCCTACAAACACTCAGCACCCGGCCTCCTCCTCCCCCAAACCCTCCACTGGCTCCCAACACCTCCAGCCCCTCGCTTACCTGGTTCCCCAAGGCAGCCGGCACAAAATGGCTGCCGGCCAAAAGACCTAGGGGAAGCAAGGATTTCTCCTGGGTCTTAGTGCTCAACTTCTCCCCTGTTCCTATCCCTGCACTAAGTCTTAAAGGGAACATGCTGTTTTAATGCTGTTTTATTTTAGGGGTGGTTTTTTTTGGCTTACTTGGAGACCTTTTTTTTTTGTGCTCAATAACTTTGGTCTCCCCCCCTTTTATCCCCTTCAACAGAATTTTTTCCCATTTTTTGGAGGGGGGGGGTCAGTATTTTTGTTTCAACCATCTGGCAGCCCTATCCACTCCTCACCCCCAGTACAAGAGGGAAGGTCGGGGACTTTAAAACAAGCCCCAGTACAAAGAGAGACGACTTACTCCAAGAGCAACAGATACCCCCCTGGGAAAACCCACCAACCAGTCAAAGCTGAGCCCACTGTTACGAGTGCAGCCAGGAGGGCCATTTCAAATGAGAATGTCCATTCATGGACTGCTGCTATGGACAGGTACTGGTTTCAGGGGCACGAGCTCGGAGAAGTGACCAAGCAAAGATAGTAATTGTGGTCAGGGTGAATAGGATAGCGACTGTGGCTCTAGTGGACTCAGGATGTAGTGAGACCTTCATATGGGATGGACTGACCACCAGGCCAAACTGGTGGAGAATGTCAATGCAGCTACAGTGTGCATGAGGACACTGTGGGGACATGAGGGCGTACCCCACAATAGGGGTATCACTAGCCATGGGTCGCCACAAGGAATGCCGTATGATGGTGGTGGCCCCTAAGTTGGCGTACCTGGTGGAGTTAGGCTGAGACTGGCCATACGTTACAGACCTCCTGCAGGGCAAAACCCCTGGAAAGACCCCAGCCCCAGGAGGCAGTGTCATTCATAGACCACTGCAGGTGGGCATTGACCTAGAAGGGGACTTCCTTGATGAGCAGAGGAATGACACAACCCTCAGCCGGGCCTAGGAAAAGGCGAGGAAACCCTATCCAAAGGGGACCCAGTCGCAGCGTAGAACTCAGGGACCTTAGTTCAAGATCTGAAACAGTCTCCTGTATCGGCTGGTCACAGATCCTCAAACCCAGGTTGAGATTTGCCAACTGCTGCTACCCCAATGATTCCGGCCAGCATTACTCGAGCTAGCCTATGCCATACCATGGGTAGGTTACCTGGGCCGTGAAAAGACACTGCTTAGGGTGGCCCAACAATTCTTCTGGCTAAGGATCCACTGAGAGGTCATTGACAATTGTGCCTCATGTCCAGAGTACCAAAAGACTAGTCCTGGACGGGTCCCACAGTCGCTGTAGATACCACTACCAGTGATGGGGACACCATTCGAGTGCATAGGCCTGGACCTGGTGGGCCTGCTGGAGTGGAGCACAAGTGGGAAAAAGTATATTTTGGTCATTGTGGATTACACCATGTTACCCGGAGATGATCCCTTTACGAGTCATAACCTCCCGGGCCATCACAGACGAACTCCTAAAGGTATTTGCAAGAGTCAGGATCCCGAAGGGGATCCTGATGGACTAGGGGACAAATGTAACATCCAAGCTCATGGCTGGATTGTGTCACCTGCTGAACATCAGCACCCTAAAGACCTCTGTAGATCACCCTCAGACAGATGGATTAGTGGAGTGGTTTAATAGAATTCTCAAGGCCAAGCTTCACAAGTTCGTGGAAGAAGACCGGTGGCTTTGGGATAAATGGTTGCTGGCTCTCCTGTCAGTGGTGAAGGAGGTACCTCAGGCTTCCACTGGGTTCTCTCCCTTCAAGTTATTGTATGGATGCTACCTAGAAGGAATCCTGGACCTAGTGAGGGAGACATGGGAAGAGCAGGAAACACACACCCAGGGGTCTGTCCACTATGTGCTGCAGCTAGAGGAGCGGCTGAAGGAGTTATGCCAGCTAGCCCATGAGAACCTGCAGAAGGCACAGAAGGACTAGGCGTGACACTATAATCAGGAAAGAAAGGTAAGGCCCTTTCAACCTGGGGATCAGGTGTGTTGCTCTTGCTATCCTCAGCAGAGTTCAAGCTATTGGCAAAATGGCAGAGCCCATTTGAGTAATCCGAAGGGCAAGTTCCGTAGACTGTGAGCTACTGCTTCTGGGGCAGTGCAAAGAGTTCTGATATACCATGTGAACTTCTTAAAAGCCTGGAAGGAACAGGAGGCTGTGCTGATCACCCCTTGCCCTCCGGAGCCAGAACTCAGGCTGCAAGCCGGGGGCTCACAGGAACACAATCCAGTGGACCTTGGGCAAGGCTTAAGGGTGGAACAGTGGCAACAGCTACAAGGATTGATCGCCCAATTCCTTAGGTTTTGTCAGACAAGCCAGGGAGGACCTGATTAACCAGTCACCACATCACCACTATCCCTGGTCAAAAGGTGAGGGACAACCACCACTTCCTTCCCAGGAAGATGTGGGACATTGTTAAGGAGGAGCTATGAAAAATGCTGGTGCTGGGGGTGGTTGAGGAGTCAAAAAGTGAGTGGCGGAACCCCATTGTATTAGTTTCCCAAATGACATTGCACTAACTTTCACATTAATTACTGTTAATTTACGTGTATGACATGACACACAAAAAAAGAGAAAAGGTGTCTAAATCAAAGAACTCCCAAAATTGGAGCCATATTCTGAACATACTGCCAATTCCACAGTCACCTGCTGTGATTACGTCTACTAACTACAAGGAGAGCAGTCTCAGTAGCAAAGACTATGCATGACAGCATTACATGTTTGCAGGGTGAAGGTCAGGGCATGGCTTGCAGGATCAGGCCAACATAAGAAGAAGTGACAACAGGCGATAATAGAGGGCAGATAAAGATTACAAGAGGAACAGAAAAAGAGCTCATATAAAGTATTACTTACATATAATTAATTTGATATTTCTAATGCATGTTTTTGTTTTTTTATTACTTTTATTTTCAGTGTAAATGGACAGAGGAGTGGATAGGCCCAGCAGTAAAAACTAGTAATGAAAAACGTCAAAATACATTTTTGTAGAGGTATAGGGCTGCTTAAAAAAAGGATTTTAGGGCTTTTGTCATTGTTCAGAGTTCATCAGAGAGTTAGAAGTGAAAGATTCTGTAACTCCATTATCAGTCCCCTGAGATATCCAATCTCCTATTTGGAATTTTGTTCATCAGAAAAAGAATTTCTGGACTTCATGTCTAAACCATGTTTTGGGGGAAAAGTGTGTGTTTGTGTGTCTGTAATGTTTGTGGCGGAAAAAGAAAAGGTGATGCACATTTTAAGTGGAAACACTGACTGCATAAGGAGTTATAAATATACACTAAATCACACCTCCATATGGGAAACCCCCTAATTCTTTCTCTTGGGTTTAACCAGGCAGCAGTTGGGTTTAACCAGGCAGTCCTGAATCTAACCCTTTGAAGTAGAGATGGAACACATATCAACACTTTTTACTAGTTATATTCTACATGGAGTTTAATTTTACTCCCTCTCTCTCTTTTTTGATGTGTTTCCAACAAAGCAGTCAAAAAAAATGAGACATTGTGGGCAGGAAAATTATTTTAAAGATGTTAAAATTATATTATCGGGTATCATCTGCATGTTAATGAAACTTCAAAGTTATTTCCAGGGTTGGATTCTGCAGATTGCTCCAGAGAAAAAGTCCAATGATCTATCAGAACACCTCACTCCTTCCTAATGAGTACTTAACCTCAGCATATTTGAACTTGGGCTACATGACCAATAGTCAGGTTTTACTAACAGTACTTTTTTTTTTAATCTTGAAAATCTGTAGCCGTGTCATCAGCTCCTTCTTAATTATACCATATTCTTTACATCTGTCCTGCTAAATAACTCTAATTGAAATAGCACCGGCGTGAATTTTTGTAATGTTCCCCCCAAGACATCCCGAAAGTGACTCACACGAGAAAACAGACTGAAGTCACAGCTGGAAGCACGTCAAGGATCATTTCCATTTTTACATGATTAATTTGAATTTAATATCTTAAATCAAAACCTGATTAATTTAAATAAAATTTTGATGGTGCCCTGCTTCTAATATACATTGCAGTAATTAGATTCGGCTTAATGTGATTTTTTTACATAATTAAAAAAAAGAGTAAGTCAAGTGTAACAAAGGAGTGTTGGTATAAATCTGTGTGTGTCTATATATCTATCTATATCTATATATGGGATCATTGCTGAGGCCATTAGTCAGGTACAGAGTATAGCAGAAGGGTGGATACATAAAGGTCAGCAACATATTGCATGGAGTGAAGAACATCCAAATTGTATAGTAACAGACCAACTTGTGGTAGAGGAACTGTTATTTCACAAATGTCTGGCCAAAAATAAAACAGCTGAAATTAGCACTTCTAGTAATGAAATCACCACATATGAAATTGTGAGGGTCAGATCAATAAACTGAGTATTTTATTTTTAAACCAGACTCTGTGGAATGTACCTTTTCTGAATATGTGTGTGTGTGTGCGTGTGTGCGCGCGTGCGCATGTCCTCTGCTTGTCTCTTTTCTGATTTGGGAATGTGTTGAATATGTTTGCAACTGCTGTATGAGCAATACTAAATGCCAAACCCCACACAGACAAGTGGTTCTTAGTACCATATCTTAATATCAGAGCACTAAAGCCCCATCTGCCCTGGTAATTTGACCCAATGCTGACTATGGTTGTTATGAACAAATGCTGCTGAAAGGTTCCGAAAATGGTTTAAATATTAGCATGGGTCAGACAGGAGTTTTTGCCACTCTTGCATTCTGCCCTTGTAGCATTCACACTAATTTTAAACTCTTTGTAGCTGGAGAAGCTGCTGATATATGTTCTGAGCAATGGATCTATTTGCTAGTGTTCCAGCTTTAATGAAGCTTTAATGAAGCATGCATCAGAAAGAGGTAGGTTGGTCAGAATCTTAATAAACCCACGCCTCAGTGCAGTTCTAAAACAGGAAGATGGTGCTTTAAAGGGGGAAAAAACTTTTTTGCTTCCTATTACAGAACTGAAGTTCAAATAAAATCATTTTGACTAAGGCAAAATCATCCCATTCTTTTCTGTAAGATACAGGGCTTGGAGATAAAAATGTTTACTCTTAACCCTGAAAGATGAAGTTATGTACAATTCTGCTCAAATTAAGTAGTTCAATTCTAATACATATTTAGGTATTTTTTATATTCCCATGTTGCAAGATACTTAAGCATAAACCTAACTTTCAAACACAGGAGCAGTCCCACTAACTTGAGTGGCTCTAGTTGCTGCCTTAAAAGCTAAGTTCTTGCTGAATCTGAACTGTAAACAGAAGAGGATGATGCACTTTGCAAAAATCCTCATACACACAGATAACTGCACAACAACTAGGTATGTGTACAAGTAGGCCAATGCAAATGCAATAAGACTAATCAGTAATGTTTTCTACCAAGATCTTAACCTCACTTTTTATCTTTTTTTTATGCTCTGTGTATAGTATATTCAGTGTGGTATTTTTATTGTAATGTTAAGAGATTCTCCCAACACTGACACTGGAACAGTTTGCTGATTGCTTCATTGCAGAAGATGGCATTGGCTTTCCCTAATTTCCTCATAAGCAACAGTGTATTCACACAATAGAGCTAGATAAATTCTGTGCGATAGAAATTAAATAAAACATAGTTAGAATATGAAATGGAGAGGAAAAAGGAAGACTCGTATGTTGCTTTACACCATCTGAGGATCTTGCCTAATTTTCATACACACATCAAGTACTTTCTTAAAATACAGAAATTATCTATCTGCCCATCTGTCTATCCCTCTTTTAAAAACTGAAATCAAGGGGGGGCAAAAAAGGGAGTATGTGTCTTAGTATCTGAGTTGCTGAAATGTACTAACATGATACTATTTGCATGCAGGAAAGGTGAAAGCCAGTCTATAGATCAGTGTTAGTTATGAGTTGCAAATGACTCAGTTCAAATTAATGAGTTCGATTTTGACTAACCATTCCTTCATCTGATGGATCATGTTGACAGAAAACACAGAAGTTGAATACAAATTCTGAGGAAGTCTCTTATTTATTATTCATCACACAGAAATAATAAAAAAATAAAAGGACACTTATTACCTGACAGCTGAGATTTTTGACAATCAACTATTTAATATTTTTCTAAATTTAGGCTTCTCTCTGCAAAGTACAAAAACAGTCTAAAAATAGCTGCAGAGTTACTATCTGGGGGAAGTTACTTTACTGCTTACATTCTTATTCCAGAGTTAAAGTCAAAACAAAATTAATCAGGAAGGGTTATCTATAATGAATCACCGTTCATTTCAGAAAAAAATATATCTTTGCCAGCAGCAGAAGGAAAGTACTTTCAAGCCATTACATTAGACTATAGACTCCAAGGAGAAGATTACAGATCTTCCATATTCAGCAACATGAATCAAAACTCTTAGGAACTAGTCTAACTTTTTTTTTTATTACAAGGCAGCAGGGATTGCTTTTTGTATAGGCTATGATTTAGATGGCTAATTGAAAGTAAGCGGTGGTGAGCTGCTTTCTTGGTAAAATATTACCAAGACAATCTTATCTGAGTTTACAGAGTTATTTCCAATTTGTAAATGCTGTATTCATTTCTACCAGATAAAATACCTTTAAAAAGCCTAGACCTGGGAATGGCGGGATTGCTGTTATAACCACTCTGTCTAGCCCTCAGCCCCCTTCTTCCCTCCCACATCCACATAAACTTTGGACTCGCTATTGAATCGTTTTACTTAAAGTTATCTAACCTGCAGAGGATCTCTCTCATTCAAACTCTAAATCTTTTAGAACATCACCTTTCACAAATTCATCTCTTGCTTATAATATGAAGAAAAGCCAAGGCTTTGTTTCTCCATTATAATAGATGTAAATTAATGTTTTGCCTTTGTTTGTTGCTGTAATCATAGAGGCAAGTATATGCTCCTAACAGCTATCTTATTTTCAATTTGCAAAGCATACTGTGCTTAATCCCATGAGGCAGCCTGTGGTTCTAGATATGAATTTTAAAAGGTAATTAGACCAGTGCAGGGGTTTCTCCCTGAGACAGAAAGAGCAGGCTCCTACCAGGTCCAGAGGGGTCTTTTAGAGGTCCCAGGCTGGGCACAGTTCTTGTCCTACTTTAATACTCATTTCCATTGTGTGAAACAGCTTATTTGTTCATGAAAATTTAAATCATGTTGGTACTAGAAAGATTATTTTTTATTTTAAAGCCAGAAAGGTCACAGTATTATTTTTGGTGTCTGGCATAAAGCTTTTATTTTAACTTGCGCCTCTTTTAATGTTCTTTGCATTTTTAGATTCTGAGAGTAAAAGAGATGTGTGCTGATAAATGCTTTCATGCATCTCCAGTAAGCTGCACTTTAAATATTATATAATCATTATCAATCCATGTATGCAAATGAAAACCGCTTTGCCAACTCTTGAAATGGCAAGAAATCGCATTGTTTTCCCTGTATTTTGGCTTCCCTCTTCTCCCTTTTGCTTGGCGCTATATGTTACACAATGTTATACTAGGCTCTGTTTTCTTATGGTTATTATCCAAGCTTTCTTCTGAGTGAGGGTCATACACCTGACCAATGGAAAGAGCAATGATTAAAGGTTATTTATTTAGAACAGTGCTAGGCCCAGGTTAAACTTGTCTGTCATGAAAAATACAAAACACTTAAAGGTCATTTTCTCTGGCTGAGAGCAATGAGACATTTGAATGGGATTCATACAAATATGAGGGATACTTCGAATAACAACAGACAGGCCTGAACCCAAACCTGACTTACAGCAACCTCATAGATTGAAATCTGCTTCTAGATCTCAGTTTTTTCAGAGTTCCACCTGCTTCTAGTTTGCATCATGTGAATTTCTTTTTGAGTGAATTATTGTATCAAATGAGATCATAAATGCTTCCCCAGAATCTGTGGTAAAGAGGGAGAGATTCTGACTAGTCAGCCCTGGTTTATGCTAAATATGTGGCTGCCTAGGCTGAGTACTTGGTGGCAAAAACTAAGACATAAAAGAGCTGAACTGTTTATATTTACTGGACTGACAATATTTAAGGACCCAATTCTTCCCTGTGTTAATTTTAGTAGATACTGTGAATGTTCATTCAGCATTGTTTTCAAGTGCATTATTCTTGATTTTCACCTCTGTAACCAAAGTAGAGTCAGGCACTGGATTGCTAATGCATCTTATGGATGGGTTTGGAACAAACCTGGATCTGAGTATCCCCAAGTTTACTGGTAATTCAGGGTATGTCTACACTACAGCGCTAATTCGAACTAACTTAATTCGAATTAGTTAATTCAAACTAAGCTAATTCGAACTAACGCATCCAGACTAGAAAACTAGTTCGAACTAGCATTTTGCTAATTCGAACTAGCATGTCCACATTAAGTGGACCCTGAACCGGGGTTAAGGATGGCTGGAAGCAGTGCCGGCAGAGCATCAGATGAGGACTTAGAGCATGGAGCTGCTGCCTCAGGCTAGCTGAGGGCTGTGCTTAAAGGGACCCGACCCCCACCCCGGACAGACAGTTCTCAGGGGTGCCCCGCTTGCAAAGCAGTCCTGGCTTGGAGTGCCCTGAGAGCCCACACTGGGCACATCACAGCACTCGGCCATCAGACCGGCTACACTTGCTGCAGGCTGCTATCTGGGGAGAGGGGTCAATTGGGGGGCTTCAGGAGAGCTTCCACCCCCAGAAGCCCGCAGAGCCAGCCCAGTCCTCCCCATCGGGGGCTCGTACCCCATTCCTCCCTCACCTCCTTCCACTTACCCTTCCCTAGCCCCCCTTCCTGATGTACAAAATAAAGAAAATGTGGTCAAAAATAGAATCTCTCTTTATTGAACAAAACTGGGGGAGACTGGGAAAAGGAGGTGGGAGAGGGGAAGAGAGAGGGTGGGAGAGGGGAGGGCAACTACAATGATCAGAGGTTTGGAAGAGGTCCCATATGAAGAGAGACTAAAGAGACTGGGACTTTTCAGTTTCGAAAAGAGGAGACGGAGGGGGGATAGGATAGAGGTCTATAAAAGCATGAGTGGGGTGGAGAGGGTGCATAAAGAAAAGTTCTTCATTAGTTCCCATAATAGAAGGACTAGAGGACACCAAAAGAAAGGAATGGGTAGCAGGCATCAAACTAGTAACAGAAAGTTGTTCTTCACAAAGCAAAGAGTCAACCTGTGGAACTCCTTGCTGCAGGAGGCTGTGAAGACTAGAACTAGAACAGAGTTTAAAGAGAAGTTAGATCAAGTCATGGAGGTTGGGTCCATGGAGTGGTATTAGCCAGGGGGTAGGAGTGATGTCCCTGCCCAAAGTTTGCGGAAGGCTGGAGAGGGATGGCACGAGACAAATGGCTTGGTCACTGTCTTAGGTCCATCCCCTCCAGGATCCCTAGGGTTGGCCGCTGTCGGCAGACAGGCTACTGGGCTAGATGGACCTTTGGTCTGACCCAGTACGGCCACTGTAAGCTAAGGGCTCAGGGTCTGGGGTCTCAGTGGACTACCTTGATTTTCATGCACACCTGCTCCTGGGTGGCCAGGCTAGCAGCTCTCCTGCCCTAGACGGCCACTTTCCTGTGCCTAGTGCGGAGGTCGTGGACGAGGTCCACGATGTCCGCACTAGACCAAGCGGGTGCCCGCCTCTTGCGGTCCCGGGCAAGCTCCCGGGAGCCGCCAGCCTGGTCCCGGGAAGAGGGGGAGGGCTGGGGGGCATCAGGTGGCTGGCTCGAGCCGTGCCAGGTGCAGGGTCTGCTAGCTGGGTGCTGCCAGGCTTGCACCTGGCACGGGCACCGTAGCCAGCCCGTGCCCTTTTAAGGGGTTTGGGGTGGGAGGGGGGCAATAGAGTTTCCCTGGTGTTGGCCAGAGTGGCCACCAGGGAAAGCTGGGGAGGGCTAGCCTCCCACTAGTTTGAATTAAGGGGCTACACAGCCCTTAATTCGAACTAGTAAGTTCGAACTAGGCTTAGTTCTCATAGAATGAGGTTTACCTAGTTCGAACTAAGCGCTCCGCTAGTTCGAATTAAGTTCGAACTAGCGGAGCGCTAGTGTAGCGCCTATCAAAGTTAATTCGAACTAACGTCTGTTAGTTCGAATGAGCTTTGTAGTGTAGACATACCCTCAGATCCAAATACTAACTTTGCAGCTGGCTTTGAACACTTTGATGGCTGAACCACTATCCCAGAATTTGGATCAGGATACAAACTTGTGTTCACCCATCCACCAAATCAAAACTTCGTATTTTTCATAGTAAGAAGCTCCAGCCTAATCTTAACCCTCAAGTAATAAAATAAAAACAGCAAAATTCTCTGCCTAAACTATCTCCTGAAAATTGTCTAAAGTGTTCTGTGATGAACCAGAAAGGCACTGAGCTCACACAGAGTGAAACAGCAAAAGTGATTTGGTGACTCTAAACGAGAGCACTAGGGTGCAGTGGGCTGTTAGATATCTTGATCAAGAATCTTTAGGTTTTTTAAAGGTTCTAACACCTTGAATCACACCTGGAAATGTATGATCCAGCAGTGCAGGGCTCAGACTGAAGTCGTCCCACCAATGGAGGTCCCTCAAGACACACGCAGCCTGCCCAGTCATTGAATCAGATCCTGTGTACTCTTGACCCACAGCCGTGAAGGAGCTTTGAGTGCTCATTCACATATCAAGTTTGCCTACTCACGTTCAGATATCAACAGCTTCCCTTGCAGTCCAGTGTCGAGGCTGCAATTTGTACCAGCTGCAGCTTCCGCTTACTCTGCCTAGACAGTCAGAGCTAGACAAAAGCAAAATATAAAATGTCCCTTCAATTCTGCTATGGCTTCAGGACCTTTTCCCCAATGGCTATAGCAGGACCATAATATTCAACATATCCAATAAGACTGACTTCTGGAGTCATTTCAAAAGCCTGTGAGCTGTAAAGAAGTTAAGCAGGAGAGGCAGGATACTAGTTACAATATTATACACCAGACGTGCTGCTCTTTAAAATATAAAAGTAAGAAATTGGCTATTGGTGCTTCAATAATATATTTCGCTACCAGAGCAATACTCCCCTCTCATTCACCCCAACATGCTGTAGTAAGCCTAGCTAAAATGCCTGAGCCTCAGAAGTTAGGAAACCCTGAAACAATGCAATCAATCCTGTCATGCCTGTGGTGAATAATAAAAGTTTATAAGAAATCCACAGCACTTCACGCTGAATGGATAAAAAATAGCACACATTTTTCAGAATGCCTGAAACACACCCCATTCCACTTGAGCAAAGCAATCAATGAAACTATTCTTCACTAAAAGATTTCCATTCTGTTTTGCTAACACACTATATTCAGTATTGATGTGTCTCTGTATACAGTATGCAGACTCTGCAGTACTGGGACAACTCATTCACATGACAGTGATATCACAGTCACCCTGCATTGCTCTCACTTTGCAGAGCTCCTGGAGTTCTTTTATTAAAGCAGCACCCAACTGTGCCAGCAGAGTAAAAGAACTTGTCAGTGTTTCCCACTGAAGACTTCATTTTTAAGGGGCTTTTTTTTAAATGACCATTTTTTCTAAAGACGATGAAGCTGTATTGCAGTTGACCTCAGGATCTGGATCTACAACTGAACTTCACCAGACTTCAGAGTGTTTGGATCTGGGTATTTGGTTTGACCTATTTATAAGATCCAGGAAGTTCAGAGAAAGGTTTGAAGATTTCCTGTATGATTGAGGATCTTTGGATTGGGAGGTCAATTTTGGATTCATCCCTGTGCTAGCTGAACTTCAAATAAAGTAAGCTTTGGAGGTAGTTGGGGCACGTAAATGAACCACTCGAGCCAGACAGACTGGGATAGGAATCTTAGAAGATGAGTCTGCCTTGTGAGATTTTCCCTCCCTGACCTAGCCAGAAATACCACAGGCCTTTCTTCAAGGTATTTTGGCTCCTATGGTTGTGGTTTCCAGCTAGAAGTGAAAAGAAAGTTGAAAATGGGGGAAAAAATTGAAACAGTTAACAAAACACTTCAAAAACTTTAAAAGGCTGTGTTTAAAACTACCATTAAAAAGAGTGAACACTCAGAGATTTCTTCTCCTAAAAAAATTCACTGTCACAGCAGAACTTCACTGCGGTAACGGCTGTATACACAAATTTCACTCTGTGATTTGTGACAACAGCCCAGATGGAATTGGGATCTTCCTGCTCCAAAATCAAAGTTCTGTCCCTAGAAGAATCTCTATTACCAGTGCAGGGTCTATACCAGGCTGCTGAGAAATTCTGGAGGCAGTAGTGTATCCTAGTCAGCCAGACAAGCACGGTATGTGCCCTTTTCTGGTGTTCTCATTTCTCATCAGGAAGAAACACTGCATACAAAACTCTCTCTCTCTCTTTTTAACGTAAAACTGACTTAAATTACTAGAGTTGTTTATTATTGAAGCTAAAGAGCAGCTGAGAGGTAGGTAGCTTTGTAGGCTTTTGTTTTGCATTCGTCTAATTAAAAATTTTAAAAAAGCTAAACTTCCTAAAAGGGCATTTTAAAGCCTATTAATTGATAGTGCAGAGAAAAGGGACTTTATTCACTGGAATCCTACGGTGATGGAAAGGCAGGAGATGCTATCATGGAAGGCTCCTAGAACTTGATGTTGCTTGTAGTTCTGGAGCTATCCCGGGAAGTGCTATTATACCCATTTTATAGATGAGGAACTGAGGCATAAAGGAGGTGTGTGGTGGGGTAGGAATGGAATCCTAAGCAGAGGCAAAAGCTCTAACCACTGGATCAGCCTTCCACTCAAAAGCAGCTCTCCTCCATTACTATGCACTAGAAGCCTCTTTGGATCCAGCCCATGGATGTTTTGGATTCTGGCTAAAATTCTCATAAATATATAGAGAAGTTGGAATCCTTAAGGGTAGGAAACAATCCCTGAAAATACTGTAACTATAACTTAGTTCCCAACCCCAACATTAACACAGTCCACAAGCTACATGCTAAGAATGGCACTCTGAAAACGTGCATGTTCTGGAAGGAGAAAGAGATTTTAATCAAAATCATAATTTTATTTCACTCAACCTAGCCTTCCCTGGAATCACATTCCAACTGCCACTTGAAGGTGTGCTTAATATGGACACATTTTGAGGGTGAGAACATCAGCATATGAATGCACAAGCAAAGGGGATATGCCACACAAAGAAGGGGGTGTGTCCAGCTGTACAATCCTCTGACCATATCTTAGTCAACAGAAAGGTCAGTGGGAGTCAGCTGGTCTAGCCAGAAGGGTTTGAACAGTCCTCAAGCTACCTTACTTATACTGTGGGGTCAAAGCACTATCAGCTACCTTCAGACAAGGGAAGTGAATGCTTTGAACTCACGGTGGGTGCATCTGAGCTTTGAGCCCCATTTATAAGGACACATTATTTGGATTCAGTATCAGAATAAGAATATTCCACAAGGATCATGATTGCAGCAATGCCATCTGTCCCCTTTAGGCATATTGTTTCTTTATTATTACTGTATGAGAAATATGAACTTAAAAGAAATGATAGACTCGTTGAGCAAAATGTCCAGTATGTTGAGAACAATTTCACCCATTTCAGCAGTTCACCCCATGTATCGAAGGCCCAGGTTGTGCTTATATGGTAAAAATATAAATGCAAGCTTCTCATTTTCCAGGTTTGGATTTTGTACTTGAGTTTATAAGGATGGGATAAACTTAGTTGAGGAGCTAGGGAAAGAAGGAGGTTTGCACTGTATCTCTGTCATGCCAAATACACTGAAGGAAGAGCAAGACTTTCATTCTGTGGAGCGAGATGTCCTTGACAAAAGTGACCACAGTACTCTGCAGTTAACTATGTGTCTTATTACATAGGTCTGAAACAGCAGTCGACCAACATAGACAATCAGGTCCTCTCCAACCCTACTTAGATAGTAATGCACAGATGCCCTTTTTCAGGTATAGTTTTTGATGAATACATTGAGAAATAATTGCTAACAAATGTATGCCTCACTTTTCTTTTTGTGCATACCTATACTGTACGAAGAGTTAAACATGAAAAAGAACAAAGATAAGCAGTAAAAGACAACATCCGCTCTCATTTCAATTTCCTGGAAGGAAAGTGCGGTTGGGCAGATGGTGCTTTTTTGTTTTTGTAAACTAAATGATCAGATGTAAATAATGTACACTATATATACTATAAAGTTACGTTGAAGGTGAGGTGCCATGTGCAGTGAAAATTTTCCATATTGTTGTGAGTTTTTCTCAGGTTGATTTTTTTTTCTTGAGTATTTTTTTACTCCAATACCAGCATGTGTACTGAACCCACCACCTGCCTATTCAGATTTTTTTCCCCAGCACTGTTTATTTCAGGGGGCTAAGTTAGACTTGTTTCTTTAACAGGGATCCATTCTGAATCCATAGGTATTTAGGATGCTGATCTTGGGTCCTTGGTTGAAGTAGAAGAGAATGGCTGATAATTTGGTCTTAGGTGAGATCCACTATTTCTTCATGTCATTTTTGTTCATTTCCTGCCGGTTCATCATCACCTGAAGAGTCCTTTTCTTGTGTCATTGACCCCATGTTATTTTTCCATCATGAGTATCCTCCTTGAATTTCCTTTTGGTACTAAGACATAAGCGTTTTGAGAATAAGTGTAGTTTTCATAACTCACTGACTGTTCCAATAAATAGAGAAGGCCAGGGCCAAAAAAACCCCAACAATCCATTCCCAAATGTTTAAACATGGTTATGACCCAAATATGTTATAAAATGGTCACCTCTTGTCTGAATGGACAGAAAAAAAGCAATTTATTATAGCGACATTAAAAAATAACAATATACCTTTGGTATCTACCAGGATTGAGATGTGGTTACTTCAATATATTATAATAATTTATTTTATGTCCATAAAAGACAGCATCTACACTGGCTTTCAGGAAGCCAGGGAACCCTTCCATAGTTACACCTCTACTAAGGTAGCTGTGCCAGTGCTGACAGCATTGATACATTCACGCAGACATGGTAGTGGGTTCATACCACATTTCATCAAATCATGTTCAAGCAGCTCAACATGACACAGTGGTTAAAATGCTTGCAGCCACTACACCCCAGTTACATAAGTGCTCTTTCCATTGTTATCACCAGTAGATTTGAACAGTGTAGAAGGTGAGAAGTGGAAGGAAGGCAAATGTCAAGGACCCAGACTTGGACTCTGACCAATAGGGAGCCAGGAAAAATGTCTGATCAAGTCTTTGATTAGTTGCAAGTTGGCCACACCTCTTTAAAGAAAATTGTACTTCTCTGTGGTTCAAGATAAACTAACATCACAATTCTCTCCCAGAGTGAAACAAAGAAAGCAGCAGCAATGGCACATCGATTCAGAAGGGCCACATCTGGTGACACCAGAAGAGACAGCTGAGCTGAGGCTGAGGCTGAGGCTCAGTCTCCACAATAAACGATGGAGCTTATCTGAAGTAGGTCCTAGAATACTTCTAATACTTTCTTCATGTATGTGGGAGTTGAAAGAGTTGTGTTACAAAGAAAGACTATTTGGTTTCTAGTGGACAAGTGGTCATCCAGAATGTATCCTGTACATGTGCAGCCTTTAAATTTATTACTGAGTCTTGTGAGAATTATGAAAGATTTCCTTTAATCTGGAGCACAGTGGTGACAACTTTTGTGATTTTTATCATGAGTTGTTTGCTCTTTGTGCTAAAGCCTCAGCTCGTGGAATCAAGTGATTAACACAAGAATCTCAGTTTTCATTTTGAAATAAAAAATTTCTAGTCCTTATTGTTGAGAATAAAAGCTTGTAAACATGACCCGTCTGAGCTCTATGGGCTCCAAAACCAGAGGAAAATAAAATAACCATTTTTGAACAATCTCATGATTATGAGGGTCCTGGACTCATGATTTTTCAATGGGTGGTGTTCAGGGCCAGCTTTAGGAAGTGCAGGGCCCAATTCAAATGGGGCCCCGCAGCAATTTTCATTGGAAAACCCCCCCCCACAAAAAATCCCCCGCCAACACACACACACACACACTCCCGCAGCACAGGAAAACCCTGCGCTAAACTCACATCTCCTGTGACACATGCAGCCAACACACTTCTCCTCCAGGGCTGGCCAGAGGCGGCAGATTTGTATAATTTTTTGGTGGTGCTCCATTAGCCACACCCCTGACCCCTGTTAACTACGCCCCAACCCCCATTAGCCACACCACCTCATCCCCATTAACCACTCCCTGACCCCATTAGCCACACCTCCGACCCACAGTAACCACGCCCCAACCCCCATTAGCCACACCCCCTGATCCCCGTTAACCAGGCCTCTGGAGGTAACACACTTGGGGCAAGATGGACATATGACCAAAAGCAAAAGGTGTCAAGTCACCCTTCTCAAAGGACTTTTCCCACCATCCTCCTACCAACAGGGATTAGTTTGGCCCCCACCAACCCCCCCTCATGCAACTATCCTGCAATTGCATTAACTGAATGTGTGTGACATTAACTCGGGGACAGAGAGGCTGGGGGAAGTGTTCCCTCTAAGGCTATGTCTACACTCGTGGCTTCTTGGCAAGTACAGCCATTCTTGCACAAGAACCCACACAGCAGCCACACTACCCGCCTGCTCTTGTGCAAGGAAATTTACAGTATGGCGTGGTAAGAGAGAGTGTCTTGCACAAGAGCAATGCTCTTTTCTAACAGGTGTAAGTTCTCTTGCACAAGAGGGCAGTGTGGATGCTCAGAAGGAATTTCTTGTGCAAGAAACCCCTATGGTTAAAATGGCCATTGGAGCTTTCTTGCTCAAGAGAGCGTCAACTCTGCCATGGATGCTCTTGTGCAAAAGCACAGCTTAGTGTAGACATAGCCCAAGAGTTTCCTCCCATGAGCAGAATGGATTTTGTGTTGTTCACCTGTACTGAGTTCATGTGGCTGGTTTGGATGTGCCACTGTGGCACCCAAGTTATTAATAAATATTTTATAAACCTTTACCTTGTCTCTCTGCTGCCATGTCTCCTTCCCTTGCTCCATCAGCACCCCTGGTGCCTGCTGCCCCCCAACTCCTCACCCTCCTCTGCTGTCCTGACTCCTGCCCATCTCACTGCCCTCAGCCCTCCTGCAACCTGCCCCCTCCACCAGCCCTTATCTCCCCCTGGGCCAACTCCTCCAGTAGCCCCACTCTGATCATGTGAGCTACCCATCCTTATCCCCTCTTCTAACACCTCCCTCTACACACCTGCCCTGCCTCTTTCCTCTGGTGCTGGTCCCTCCTCTGCAGATGTCTGCCCTTCTGCTTCACCCCAGAATCCCCTGGCACCTGCACCTTCCCTTAGCCCTGCACTCTCCTGGTGCCTCCCCCTTCCCTTACTGCCCGTGCCCCCTTTGTCCTCTTTTTCCCTGATGCCCACCCCCTCACCACTCTCTTCCCCATTCCCCTCCTGCCCCTCTGTGCCCTCATACATGACTTGCTCCATTCCCACCTTTCTCATGCCCACCCCTTCTTTCAAGCCTTCTCCCAGAACCTTCTCCTCCTCTTTAGCCCCCAATGCCCTTCCCCTCTTCTCTCCTAGCATCACCCTGTCTCTCCTCCCACTGACACCTCCCCTCCTTCCCTTTTCCTCATTGTCTGCACTTGGCCCCCTGACATTTGTCTCTCCTCCACACTGTCTCTTGGTGCCTTCCTCTTTCTTCTCCCTCCCCATCTGCACAAGCCCCTTCCTCTCCCACCCCTCCCCTATCTTCTGCCTTCCACTTTGCGGGGCTGGAGTCTGCCCTCGGGCCCCGGACTCCAAACCTGGAACTAGGCCGCTTGACGCAACATAGTGCCGAAGAGTTTTAAAGTCCTGGGCCATGACGTCATGTCACACCCGGGCATCTCGCCGCTCACCTGCAAATGCTGCGCATGGCAGCAGCAGCAGGTGAAGGGAGCCACACTAAAGCCGTGCACAGCGGGGACAGTCCAGGACCGAGAGGGATGCTCTGGGGATGGGGTGGGAGAACGTAGGGGGGGCCAGCACCTGAGGGCCGGGGCCCGTTCCAGGCAGAGCCGAGGGGAGAGACCCAGCTCCACATATTGCTGGAGCTGGGCCCCTGGCTCTGAATATTAACTTGCCGCCCATGGTGCCCAGCACATTTCTGGGTCCAGGGCGCAGGCCCCTTTAGGCGCGGGGCCCCATTCGGGGGAATCGGGCTAATTGGCCTAAGGCTGGCCCTGGTGGTGTTTTCAATATTCAGGACATGATATCCAGGACTAGAACATGTTAGCTGTAATAACTTTTCTTATGATGACTCAGTACATCTGCAAAACAGTAGGAATTTTGATAAAAAATGAGAAATCTTCCTCTTAGGTTGGAACTTTCTTGAAAAACAAATCAGAATTTAAAACAAACATGTCAGGTTGTTGTTTTTGTTATTGTTTTGTCTTGTTTTTGTTCTCAGTACAGCACAGCCTTGACTTAAATATTAAAAATAAAATAAAATAAAATAAAATAAAATAAAATAAAATAAAATAAAATAAAAAAATAAAATAATGGAGTAAAAAGAACTTTGGTGCAGAAGAAACTCAGACTGTCTCTCTCTGCCAGTTAGCTTTAAAACCTCAGAATGAGATACATCTTCTCTAGTCACATAGGCTATGTCTAGACTACAGGGTTTTTTCAAAAAAGGTGGCCTTTTTTCAAAAAAACTTCACCTGCGTCTATACTGCTGCTGCAATCTTTCAAAATTAAATCAAAAGAACAGTGATTTTTTTTGACAGCGGTAAACCTCATTTTACGAGGAAGAACACCTTTTTTCGAAGGAGTTCTTTAAAAGAAATGGCGTTCTTGACCACAAACAGGGCTTTTTCGAAAGAGAGCACCCAGATCGCTTTTTCGAAAAAGTTGTGGCTGCCTAGATGACCTCTTTAAAAGAGGCTTTTTTGAAAGATTCTTTCGAAAAAGCTTCTTTCAAAAGAAGCATGTAGTCTAGATGCACCCAAGAGAGAAGACAAAATAAATAGAGCATAAAGTTTCAGAAGACACAGGTTAGCAGCTCAGAAATCAACCTTTTTGCGTACTATTCTGATGAGCACTTTCTTTACAGTAAAGAAGCAGTTCCTTCTACGGCAGACATATGCTGCTGATGTGTGCTAAAGGCAGGAATCAAGGAAGTGGAAATGGCAAGAAGAGACATTAAAAAACCAGCAGTCTATCATAAGAAGGTACTCAGTTTCCAACTGCTGGAGCTGACAAACTTAAAACATGTAGGGCCAGATATGGTAAACTATACGCATGAAAAAGAATAGGCTTTGAAAAGCTGGGCCAAATCCTCTGCTGGTGTAAAGTGTCATCAGTACTTGATTCACTTCTACAGAGTTCTGATGATTTACATATTGGGTTGTTGATAAAAATAGATCTTAGGACATTTTTGGCCTCCTTAGGAAAACATTCTCATATAAAAGCATGTATATCACTATCCTTAAAGAAGGTGCCATCTATGTTTGCAATAGATAGCTCTAAGAAAGAAGGTTGCTTTCAGTCCAAAGTCATCTATTCTGAGGGTAGTACACTTTGCTCAATTTCCATTCTGAACTTTTAAATTAGGCTACTGAAACACTCTTGAGTTCCACTGTTGCAGGGATTTGCTACTGAGCCAAGTTTTCAATTGCAGTTATTAGAGCTGGTGCAAATTTCTCAAAAGTTGATTTTGTTTTTAAAGAAAATACTCCCCACCCCTATTTTCCATTCTGACATCTTGGGGTTTTGACCATCCCTAAATATGCTTATTAATTATTTTGAATGGAGCTCAAAACTTAATGAGAGAGAGAATGTTTGCAAACTTGATAGGAATTAAATGACTGATCAGTTACCAAACAAAATTAAGGCAGATTACAGGTCTTGATTGCACAGGGTGTATAGATAGCACATGCAGGAGAGTTGTAAACAAAATTTAGTAAACCAGAAAAGCATCAATGCAGTATGGAGCTGGATAATCAGAAATCTCATATCTGATTTTCCTCTCTCTTGAAAGACTCACTTCATCATACGAGCCATCTTCTTTGTTTGGTGAGTGGGCCCAGACTGCCCACTGTTCATTACAACTAGCGAAGATGTAGAAATCAACAGAATAATATATTTCGTCTCTGGCATTATAAGAATTCAAGTTCAATTTTTATTTTACTGCACAACCACTCTATAGTTCACAGTATGATTCTTGGTTGCCTCCATAGATTAACAGGAGATAGAGAACAGGAAAAACAATCCCCATCTTTTCCCCCTAGTACTACTTTTTTTCATCTTATAGCAGTTCACTTCCTAAAATATATAGTAATATTAAATGAGCTACACATTTAATACTAAGCTCTTCTCTCAGAAGCTATTTGTTTTGAACAAATTGGTATGCAGTGGCAATCTAAAATCAAGGTCTTCAATTTATGGCCAACTGATGGCCTGCACCAATAACATAGTAGGAACTTAAGAGCCAGTCTTAATTTTTATGCAGTGGAGCATAATGATACAGCTGCTCTCTTTGGATATGTGTACACTGCCACCCTAGTTCAAACTAGCGTGGCTAATGTAGGCATTTCAACTTGCAAATGAAGCCCGGGATTTAAATATCCCGGGCTTCATTTGCATGTTCCCGGGCGCTGCCATTTTTAAATGCCCCGTAGTTCAAACTACCTGCCCGTGGCTACACGTGGCACAGACTAGGTAGTTTGAATTAAAGCTCCTAATTTGAACTACCATTATTCCTCCTGCAAGGAGGGCTTCATTTGCAAGTTCAAATGCCTATATTAGCCACCCTAGTTCGAACTAGGGTGGCAGTGTAGACACACCCTTCTTGTGTACAGTGGTTCAGCCCATGAAGAATATAAGCATCATCATGCAGGTTTTATCTTGATCTGCGTGGCCTATGTCCTACAGAACTCCCTCTGGCCCCTTCTGGCTCATGGGAATCCATTTTGGCCTTGAGGCCTGTATAATGTTATTCGATCTTTTCAGCTTGAGGGTTTACAGCTAGGCTGCATGGTGGTTAATTTTTAAAAATGAACTTATAGAGATAACTCACCTGTCTATGTGGGTGACTTTTAAAAATGCAAGGTCATCATTTCCTCCCCTCCCTCCTTCTTGCTGGCTCTGCACGTGTGTCTGACTGAAACTCTATATAACCGGTGGTTTGTTATGTGGTCACCAAACTGTTTCTCAAGTCCTTTAAGGTGTTTCACATACCAGGTGGCCTACCGGATGTTCAGTTTGGTTTAAGTTCTGCAGAATCCAGTTCAGCTTCAGTGATGGTCACAGAAACAGAGGAAATAGAGCAATGCCACTGAATTAAGCAGAGTGATGAAATCTTCTTCAGATGCAATTGTGTTAGCAATTAGAGTTAAACAAGAGTTTACAGAAATGCACTGGATTTCTAACCAGTGATAACTATGACTGCAGCAGGCTGTTTTAGCTCAGATGAATATATCTCAATCTAATTTGAATTAGCAAGATGCTTTGATTCCAAGAAGTGGGTCTGGAAAACTCATGAAAATAGGCTTTTCACTTGAGGTTGTCTGTACTTGCTGGATAAATCAAGAGTAACTCTACTGAAATCAAAGTCAAAGGAAATTCAGACCTCTTGTGTTTGGCTGTAAAAAAAAGTCTAACTAGGTTGTCCATGAGAGAGAGAAATGTTCAGATAGTTGTCTTGAAAAATTCTTACCTATATTTTTCTTATCATATTACCTTTCACCATAAGATAATTATATAATGACTACTAAGGAAAACATTATAGACAGGTAGTAAGTGAGTATTATAATTAACAAAACTGAACAAGGAAGAACAGATTTAAGTCTCCTCTACCACCACAGTTAATAATTTTTTTTTGTTTTTGTTTTTTTGCTGAACAAGTACAACAATCTCAGGCCAAATACTGAATCCTGAATCATTATTTTAATCCTAATAATATTGTGCATATCAAACATATTCAGAGGAAATAATTATAACTCTAAAAACTTGAGTGATTATCAGAGAGTAAGAAAAATGCACAGAAAAAACCTCTAGAAAGCACTTCAGATGCTTTGGCTTTTGTCACCAAAGATCTAGAGTCAGGCAGACTATATTATGCATAAATACTTACCACCCCAAACTGTCATGAGCAGCTGTAACATACCCACTAGAAGCAATCTCCAGTTGGTTCTATATAGATGGGGATAGCCCCATTAATTGAATTGTTTTTAATTCCCTTGAACCCAAGAGTAATTCTCTTCACCTATTATTTGAAATTAAACTCAAGTAATTTACAAATCTGTTTGACCACAAACTACCTCTTAAGCAAACCAAAGAGTTGGATAGTTTACTTCCACAATACTCTACAGAGTTTCATTATTGCAGTCATGACAAGAAAGGAAAACTGAAAGGCTATTCAGGTTTTTTAATTGCTATTTTTTTGATATTACTGCCATTGTTATGTGATCCCAAAAGATTCAAAGCAGAGGAAACTGGAAAGGCAGTTTGCTCACTGGGCCAAAGGCTCCCAGCCAATCACAACAAACATGGAGCAGTGGCGGTCTGAAAGTGCAACTCTGGGTGTTAGAGAACATGCTGTTCTCTGAAGGTAGGACAGTTTAAACCTTGTTTCTTTTTATGTTGTTAAGATACTACCTAAAAAAAAGTTACATAATGCAGATAGGGCTAACCACCTAATATCTGATATTTAGGGCAGGTAATTAAATGTATATAATTTAATTCTTGAGTTAGATTATATCCCAATTTGGGATATTTTACAGCTCTAGCAAGCCTTGACAGACATTTTATTAGTGATGAGATTTGTGTATATACATTATTTTCTTAACCTTTTAACTTCATAGCTCTGGATTACCAAATTTTAAGATTCAACAGTGCAACTGGATTTTTTTATGGTGTGGTGAAAAGAGTACCTGATAACAATTTTCTATAAAATGTATTTATGTGTTTTGAATCCACATAAGAACACATATGCATTTAAAAATACAACAGATTAAACAGATTTATTTTAAAAGCCTAAAAGATGACTCAAAATTCATTTACATAATTTTATGGTGCCCTATCTGAGGCTAACCAGTTTAGTATCAATAGAGCAGACCCAATTCTCACTTTCATTTTGTAAATAGGAACAACTCCACTGACGTCAACGCTCTTATACCCATGTAAGAGGAGATACAGACCCAATGAGAGAAACTATTTTTAAAATTTTGTAATCTCATTCTTGTTAATATAGTTTCCTAAGAGGAAACCTTAGTGCTAAATAACTAGTAAGTGCTTTATTTTTAACAGTGAATATGATTATCCTTTCAAACATATTCTGCATTTCATTTTTTACTATGAAAGTTATTCGTTGTCCAATTTTAAGCTGAAAAAGTATAAAAGTCCATTTGACTTCACTAGAGCAGAACTAAAGGATTTTTTGAACTAAGATTAAATTGATGTATCTAGAGTTTCTGTCATTGTAATGTGACATTAGGAGGAAACTCAAACACTAGCTTTTTGACTATAAGTGTCCTACTAAAGTAGAAGTCTACTGCAGAGTGCTTTTTGATGTATCAAAGAAACGGAACTATCTTTCAAACTATATTCATATTCTAACCTTCTACCATCAATGTAAAGTAATAGCAGGGCTAAAGCATGATCGCTCTCCCCCCCCCCCCTTTTTTTTTACCAGTTTCCAGAAGTCAGTGTTATGAGGAATTGCCTAGGCTTGAATAAAATAGTCAGGTTTAAATGTACCTAAAAACTGTGCTAATTAGATTTTGGCCTTTTACCATTATTTTATCTTAGTCTTCTTCTCCCTTCCTGCCTGCTGTTGCTGTGTCTTTGCTATGGCACTCCAAGCAAATGACTTGCAAAAGTGGAGATACTCCCATTGGGTCCATCAGAAAATATTTCTGTATCATGTTGATGGACAGTACTTCTGCTGCTGTGCAGGACCTTTCCAGCTCTGTTTCAAAACCCCAAATATATGTAGTTGATGTTACCATTGCTACCATGTCAGGGGAGCAGAGGGGAGGGGGAGGAGGAACTGCTCTAAAAGACCCTATCCTTATTTCATGAAAATCCTTAGTGAGGACTGGCTACTTCTCTGAGCCCTGGTCTGCTCTAGGGCGTTATTTCAATATAACACCCATAGGTCAAATTTATAAGGGGTGCATCCACGTTATCAAGACTGCTGTTTCGAAATAACAGGCTGCTTATTTCAAAATATGTACTCTTACTCTCCTTGGGGAATTTCAGAATAGTTGTTTTGAAATAGCATTAGTATGGATTCTGCGGTGCTTCTATTTCAAAATAACTACTCCCTAGAGTAATTCGAACTAATTACTCCATAGAGCTTCCTGGGCTCTAAGTCAAGGTAGCATTCCACATTAACAGAGCCTGCCTCAGACTAATTTTGAGGCTTCACCATAGTGGTGACATGCTATTTTGATGTTGTAAAATTGGGAGTTATTACGTAAAATGTAGTTATTTCGAAATGATTTCCTAGTGTAGACATGGCCTGAGAGGCTCTGACATGCTTGGGGGATCACAGCAGCATCCGCACCTATGCATGGTCCAATAAAAGATATAGGTGAATGTTGCAATGACTCTCGGGCTATGTCTAGACTACAGAGCTTTTCTGGGATACCTCCAAGGAACACATCCACTTTTTAGGAACAGTTTCCAAAAAAGTAGACGTGTTCTTTTGGTATCCTTGTATTCTTTTCAGTGAGAGGAATAAGGCATGTTCTGAAAGAGGAATTTTTTCCGAAATTTGGCCCCATGTAGATGGGCAAATTGTGGAAAAGCATCTTTTGGAAAAAAAAAAAGCAGAAAAAGATACGCAAATTGTGCTTTGCAATTTGTGTCTTTTTACGACTTTTCTCTGCAATGTACACATAGCCTCCACATGAATAGGGTATCTACAGACTGAGGAATTTACAACACAGAGAGAGCAGAACTGGATTCTTATATGTGTATTATATGCTTTTGTAGGGAAAGATAGGTTCAGCCAAAACTCCTCATAATTACATCGTTAGAAAATGGAATTTCCATCCTGCATGAATTCTGACACTCTGAATATTGGTTTTTGCTTTGAATTAGGATAAAAAGTCAAAATTTTCACAGAACAGAGATTCAAAATTATATGATTTCAGAAATATATAAATGGCCTTATTGAAAGGGTTTGTCTAAATAATGTTAAAATGTCTTAAAATTATAGAATCAAAGGATTACAAGGGGCCATAAAGTTCATTTAGTCTCACCCCCTGTCAAACTGAAGGATTTGTAGTATCTACACCATCCAAAACAGGTGGCTATCGAACCTCCTTTTGAAAATTTCCAGTGAAAGAGCTTCTAAAACCTCCCAAAGCAGTTTCTTCCATTGTTCCACTGTTCTTACATCTTGTTTTGACAACGCAATACAACACAACATATTTAAGATGGTTTTATTGAAAATGAAAGGAGCCTGCAGTCCAACGTCCTCTCTCCACAAAACTACTAACACAGCAGTGAAGTCTTTTAATGCTTTCCCTCTCCTTCCCATTGCACTGGTGACTAGTTCAAAGCTAGATGAGCAAGTAGTTTAATCTGCAACTCCAGCAGGTGCTTGGCCTCATTGTTAGTTCCAACTCCTAGTGTAAATGTGCCTCCATAGTGACTATAATCATAGAGAACATCCATTACAAACAATGGCTATGTTGTTACTTGTATATTCCAACATTATTCACAAAAGTAAAATACAATCTAACTACCAGGCGCTAAAGGCAAAAATCAAACTAAAATGATTCTACTACTGAGTGTTTCAACAGGACAATTCTAAAGACTGAACTCCTCTGTTGAACTGCAGTCCCCGGGCGGCAAGCCATCAGCACAGGCATAACATGTGGTTCAACTACAAATAGAAAGGACAACCTCTAGGAGTGCAGAAGTAGGTTCAGTTTTAGGCCTTATTGACTTTTTATTCAGTTTGCTGAGGTAACCAATCATTCCCAGTTACAATGGGGGAACACTTGAGAACTGAACCTGAGACCAGCTATAATTTCTTAAGCAGCTATCAGATGGCAATGATTTGCATTGCAGACATTATTGAACCCGCCACAAATAAATGAACAGCTCTGTATTCCATGACAAGTTTCCTGAGTTGTTCAACCTTTTATGTTTTCCTCTAGATACACAGATAGAAGCTTTTCAAAGACTCTTTAGACTCTTTTCTTTATGCAATGAATTGCAAACATTGGAAGTACTGTAGTATTAAGCTCAATGAGCGGCTGGTAATGTAACATACTGATGATGCTTCCAGATGTTTGATCTCATACAATAGTGCTGGATGCTGATGACACAGTTGATATTTTTCATTTCTGTAACTCTGTCAGACCACAAAGAGAATAAGACAATACAAGTAAAAGTGTGACAAAACCAGTCTCTATGGGCAAACTTTAAATCAATTTTTATCATTGGAAATTGGGCACAACTCCATTGAAGTTATTGGAATTACTGGAAATTGACATTTGTGTAAATGAGAGAAGAACTTTCCATTCAATTTTGTGGCGTTCCTGAGGTTTAATTGAGAACAGAATTGGGGTTTGAACTGTCCCCAATTTTTTTGTTTTGTTTTTTTGGTAAACATATTAATTTAACTCTGAGGCCCAGGGCTATTGCAGTCTGAGCAATTTTCATTCACTCTGGCTTAAAGATGGCCCAAGATTTCTTCCCCAGCCCTCACCCCAACATAAGGTAGCTCCAACTTGACCTCCTTCTTATGGCAGACCACAGCATAGTTGGTGCACCCAACTCAATTTCCCCTGTCAGATAAGCCAAGAAGTCCACTACAGATTCTTGTGCCTTAATAATAATCAGCTTTCTTAAGCATATCAACCACAAGTACCAAAACATAGTTCACTTATCACTACAGTGCATGTAGTCATAAAAATGCCATGCTTCTCACACGTTATATGCCTTTTTCCACGTTTGAACTCTGTCAGTTTTCTTCTATCTCTCTTCCAGGACAGCCACACACTCCTTCCAGATGGAGTGCAAGCCCACACTTCCCAGAGAGAATCTTCTGCAGCCCCTCAATGTAGGATTGTCTTTATTGGGAGAGCATCTGTTCCTGTTCCTAGCCCACTCATAGTTCCCCTAGGTCCTGTTCTCCAGCATGGAGATGTCAGCAGATAAGTTCCTTCAGTGAGCCCCTGCCTTCACCCCTCTTTGGTCCTCAGCTCCAGATCTCCCACTTACAGTCAGTAAAAAATAAAATAAAATAAAAAATCCTGTATTGCTGTTCCTTCTGCCTCCACCATCTGCCATTTCTGGCTCTCTGGCTTGGAGAGGTCAGCTGGTGAACAAATCCTCTTGCTTTTCTCCTGACTTCAGTCTGTCCCCCCTCTCCCGCCACTGCCCCACCCCCAGGAAATACTTTCTGGATTTTTCACAGATCTTCTCTAGTCCTAGGACCTTTGGCAGCTCTCAACTGCCTTCCTGACTCACCTGGCAGGGGTCAAATGCTTCTTTTCTGTCTGATTCTGGCTGCCCTGAACTGGATTGTTCTCGAACAGAGTTTCTCCCTTGCCAGGTTTCTCCCCTAAGATTATCTCTTATTGACAGCCCAGGTGTTGCTGTTCTCTCTAACTGGCCAAACTGGGAGCACTGAGGAATTAGACATATTTAATTTACAAGAGCCAGCCACACTGTGAAGGCTCTAATTCACCTTCCCTCAGTTACTATTGTTATTACAGGGGGCCAGACTAAGACCAGGAGCCTGTAGTTCTATGCACTATAAATATATATAGCGAAGGATACATATCCCCAACATGTTTGTTATTGGACAAAACAATCCAAGATTAGGAGGAAAGCAGTATTCTTACCATCTCCATATTACAGGAAAGGAACAGATACGCAGAGAGGAGAAGAAACTTGCCAAGTGACACATAGCAGCTCAGAGACTAGAGCCTGTGTCTATTGATTCTCAATCCAACATGGGAGGCATGTTAATGGGATCACACTGCCCTGAACAGCTTCTTGCAATCATAATTTGGTTGTTCTGTGTTGAAATATAATTCTTTTCAGAAGTCTCCAAACTCTTTTGAATACTCTCATGAAAGAAATAGAATTAACTATAAAGAAAAACAGTATTTAGAAACTTTCTGATAGATTGAACCTTTGATGTTTACACCACAAATAGCCAAGATATGTATTTGTTTCAAGAACCAGAACTTAGATTACAGTACTTACAATGCACTGAGAAAGAAAGTAGCTCACACTTCCATAGCGGTTTTGAATCTGCATGTCATTTTAGCATGAAATTCAGTGGTGATGACACACTGGGAGCAAGCCAGTTGAGGGATGGTACCATTTTTAAAAAGTCACTTTCCTGACTATATTTAACTTTCCGTTTAAGGGTTCAGACAGTAAAGACACAAAAAATAAAAAACTAAGTCTCTGTTCTTCATTCAGTCCATTTTTGAAGTTTCTGATATTGCAATGAGTACAGCATACAAATCATCCTCTGTTCTCAGCCAGCTGAAGATGGCTCAAGGATCTCTTAACTGCCATAGAAGGTAATATGCTGACCACTGGGGGAACCCAAAAACTAAATGAAATTCACAAACTTTCAGTAACTGATCATTCTCATTTTCAATCAAGCTGAATTGAATGATGGTGGAAGTTGCTTGGTCAACAACCATCTGACCTGTTTCATTCCTCACTGCAAGATATGAGACATCCCTATTGAAGTCAATAGTAATTACTCCTAGTTTTCATAGTCCAAATCTTCAAACTAAATCTCTCCATTAGTCTACAGAATGGATACAACATGGGGAGTACCAGTGCCAATGTAAACTCTCTTTTTTAAAAAACAATTAAATACTACATTTATGTAAGGTTTGAAAATAATGTGTTTCTTGCTCAAGCTACCAGAACATACTTTGGTGACTGGTTTATATTATTAGTGATCACAAATAAGTACATTATCTCATGTATCACCATATAGTACTTACTAGCTGATATTGACTTATTAATGTTGGCATCTATGTATGGTGGGTAGGAACAATTGTGTGCCTGTTAAAATGTTAAACTTGCATTAATTAACAGGAAAGCAAAAAATGTCTCTTAGAAAGTATCTATTTAAATAGGTTAAGAGTACATCTTTGTGCAGTTTTTAGAACATAACTTGAAGAAAGCAGGTGAAACTCACTCCATGTTTTGTTACAAATGTAAAATTCTGCCCAAGTTTACTGAAGTCTGGATACATATCAAGAAAACCTCTCCCACAGGGGTAATAGTGAGATACATTAAGTATTAATTCTTGTAAAAATATATTCTTTAGCTCTCCTGCAAAATAAAGAAAATATTATAACAAAATAAATTACTTTCCAGATTTCATTTTTAATTTACAGGATATGTTCTGCTCTTATCTGCTCTAACATAATAGCATTATTGTGTTTTAATGGCTATAAATCTAAAGCAAGTAAGGGGGACAATCTGGCCAGTTTATTTTTAAAATAGCCAAACTGAGCTCTTTCAAATGTGTTTGTGTGTGTGTGAGTGTGTATGTGAGTATATATATATATATATAATTTATTATAACATTATATAACACTCATCGTAATATTTATAACACAATATAACAATTATATAGAATTATTATATTATAGATATTACATATATAATATGTCTTCTGGTGCTAGGACTATATATCACAATTTTGCCTGGTAACAAAGTTCCTGCAGTAAAATTATATACACCCTACATTTTGTATAGTAGGGTGAATGCTCCACTGTCATGAATAACACCAGCAGAATACTAGCCCCAAAATTGATACTAAAAACTGGATTTGTGGGGAAAGCAATCCCTGTGAATGCAGTACAGTGAGGGATTGTCATGAATAATACCATTCGTGCCATTGTCATGAATAATACCATTCACTAGGGTTGCTTCCTGCACAAATCCAATTCGTAGCATCCACTTTGGGGCAGTATTTTGATGATCATTTTTTACCTCTCTAGTTTTCTCTTCCCACAGTGTTTTCCTAATTCATTACAAAATGGAGATCTAAGACCAAATCACAAAGACCTTAGACAGTATTGTCCAGTTGGTTAGGGACTGAAAAGAATCTCTTTCCTTGCAAATTTAAATGCTCCCAGATGAGCCTATGCCTACAAGCTCAGTCCTGCTGTTTTTCAACTAATCATCTGCAAAATTGGAAGAAAAAAAAAGACTTCTGGTAGGTGAGCCACAGCAGGGCAATTAAGATGATGCGGCAGAGGTAGACATCTGCTCCTAGACAGATACAGTTCCACTGATGCTATCTATAGTTACAATCCTTCCGAGAGATAAACAACATGCGAAAGCAATGTGCAGGAGGAAGTGCCACACTGAGAAAGTGGTGATTGGAGACCATGCTTGCGGCCCTTGTGGTCTGAGAATGAGAGAGAGAGAAAGAGCAAGAGAGGGAAGGAGAACAGGGCATATGCCAGGCACACACAGGTGACAGAAGTCGCAGGATAGACACATCTAGATGCAAATTGGAAGAGATGTGTGAGAGTTGACACTTGAGAGAGACCGAATTATAGTAAAGATGAAAGGCACAAAACCAAAAAGTAGAGAAGAGACCCTCTCTGAACAGTTTACAGATAGATATAGTTAAATAAATTTGATATTAAGAACTTCATATGCAGATAATTTATTTATTTGCTAAACTCAGAATTTTGAATGGCTTTTGGGAATTTTAAAAGTCTCAAAGGGGTTGCTGTGTTAGTATGTAACTTTAAAGAAACAATAAGTTGTCCTGTAGCACCTTAGGCCATGTCTACACTACAGAAAAGATTGAAGCTGCCACAATCTATCTTCCGGGGTTTTAATTATCGGGTCTAGAGAAGAGACGCTATTTCGAGCTGAGAGGGTGCTCCTGTCAATGTGGGAAGTCCTGCTCCTATGAGGAGTAAGGGAAATCAAAGGGAGAGTATGCTCCCATTGACCTCCCACAGTGTAGACAGTGCCAAAATTTGATCTAAGATTGACTCAAGCTACTCATTTTATGTAGTTGGAGTTGCGTCTCTTAATTTGAATTTATTCCTCTAGTATAGACATCTCTTAAGATGCTAAGAGAATTTCAAAATCATTTTCAGACTCTCTGCCAATGCACCCATTGCTTGTGACAAGATCTGAGGTGGGGTCTAGCTCAATACTGCTAGATTCTTAATCAGACTTTATTGTTACCATTTAAGATTTCTGTTATAGTAATGCCTGGAGTTCCCTATTGAAATCTGCTTCCATATTGTGCCAGCACACAGAAGAGGACATGGCATTTGTCCTAACGAGCTTACAGTACTAGAAGATAAATTGTGCCATTCAGGCTTAAAATGTGGGATAACAGAACCAAAATGCCTGTCAGAGGTCCCCAGGTGTGCAAGGGCTCATAAACAATTGGCTGCAGGCTGTTGGGGGTTGAAGAATGTTTCCTTCCTGTGTGGTTTGCCATGCCTTAGATTTGCTATTTGTCCAGTTGCTCTGGAGTGCTTAGGTCTCACAAAAGGTGGGGAAGAGTACTTACTTCCTGTGGCTTCCCTTCATGGGCATAAAGGTCGAGCAAGGGAGCAATATAGCCCTAAGACACCTGGATTATCTCAAAAATATGAGGGCTCATCTTGTCAGAAACATTTGCAAACCTTCCTCCACTTTCTTACACAGCCCATTGCTGGTAACATGCATCTACCTTTCAATACCAGTTTTGTCTGTTCAGAGAAGGCCTGCTGGACCCTTACTGATGTGTTCCCTTCATTTTTCAGGAGAGGCTTTGGGGCCTGATTATTATTATTATTATTATTATTATTGATAATAATAATAATAATAATAATAATAATAATAATAATAATAATAAAAGAGAACTAAAAAATCCAATGTGATGCTTGTCCATCTTGTGAGAATCACTGACCGATAAACATGAAGTTTCATAATGTAAGCTATAAGAACCTCCCAGCCCACCTACATTCTTTTCACATTTTAGAAATAAAATATTATTTTTGTCTCTCTGGAAAAAATACAAACACACATCCCAAACTCTAGAGATTAATGTAAAATTAAAGGCCTGAGTGGATACAAAGTCCTCATGCAATTTTGTGAAGTTGGCTTTTTTTAACTTTAAATATATGCAGTGCTTCCGAATAGCTCCTGATCAACAGCCCTGTTATTCCCTGTTTATACACAGAACAAGTGGGACTGAATGTCTTCAGCAAATAATTCAAACAGTTCTGCTACTCAGACTCACCTTACTCACAGTGGTAGATAAATGTAGGCACTTCATGAAATTTCACATGTAGATTGCAGATCTCTTAGGCATCTTTATTGTTCCATTTGCAATTATTCAGAACCCCTCCATTGTATTGTGCATATTGGATGGTGGCAGCACAGGAACCAAATAAAAAGGCACTAAATATACATGTGCACATGTCAGTTGTGGGAGAGAACCAGTAAATCATTAAGCTTTCTTCTGAAAATGCCAGAAAAAGTGACACCATTCACGTTTGTTGGAAAATGGAGACAAATGTTCAAAAAAAATGTTAAATATTTTGTGAAAATATTTGATGAGCTCTTGTTACCATCATTATGTCTTATTGATCTGTAGTGTGGATGAATTCACAGAGATTGCCTTTTCAGGAAGACCACCAATTCTTTTCTGATAAAATGCAAAATAGCTATCAGACTAAAACAATTCCTGGTCATTCCACTAGATTTCTAGTGTAGCCTTAATTCACAGTCTCTGTTATTTCCCTGAGCCAATAGTCCTGGGCTTTTGATTGATAACTGGGTAATACATTAACTTTTATCCTACTCTTTTTATAATGGGAGTAGTCTAAAGTTCCTGAGTTTTCTGAGAGGTTTTAGAAATTGCAGTAAAATCACTCTCTCTCTCTTCTTTTGTGTTTCTCATTGAAGAGAATACAGTAGATTTTATATGGTTCTATAGCTTTATAAGAACAAATACATTTTAAAAATGGGCTAGTTTGTATATTGGGGGCACTTTGCATTGCTTGATTCAAGAGCACTGCCTTACTTTCAGGAAGTAGCATTTTATTATGATTGTCCTTTTTCATTGCATTCCCTTGAAAGAGTGCATTTCCCCTAATTCTGCTTTGCTTTGCAACCTTTTTATCTTTTCTACCTTGCTGGAGGCATTATTAGGGCATGTCACCTTTGACCACATGGGCAGACGAGCAACTATCCTCTGGAGCCAGTACTAATGCTGTTCAGTAGATCAGCTCTCAAATGGTACTGAACTGTGACCTCTTCTTCTGTTCAAAGACTAAATACATAAACTTGTGTTTCCTGTGGTGCCAAGCCTGGGAACCTGAGTTACTCCCTAATCCCAGGTCTCCCAGTCGGTAGCACAATGGGTAGCTCTCCATGCCAGCTGGATAGCTACAAAGAATGACTTTATTGTCTCGTCTTCAACAAATTGAATATTGTTCAGTCTGCAGGCTGCCAAACCATGTGAACTGTCCAAAATATTGCTTCCTTTCCCCCCTTTATATTGTTTATAATCAAGATGTATTGTGTTTGTTATTTATAAATAATAAAATTTTAAAGAGTAATGGACACTTTTGTTGTGCTTTTAGAAGAGGTGTGTCTTCAAGAAGTCAATAGCAATAAATTGATAAATATATATCATGCATGTTTTAAATCTTCAGAGTGAAGGTACAATAGAAATGCAAAGTATTATTTTAATACAGTGCAGAACACTGATGTGGTTAAATTATTCTGGTAAAAAAATCAGGATAAATGGTGCTGAGTATTCCAGAGCAACAAAACACTTGTGCACTTTCTTTCCATAAATTTTGAGCCACATCTGATATGGCTGAGCTGTTCTTGGGATAGAAAAAGAGAGTAAAGCAAAAGTGTATGTACCCTACCTTGGGAATAAAAAGCTGTACTTTTGGGCTCTCCAGGGACCAGAACAAACCCTCATGTAAATTAAAACTAGCTCCTTTAGCTTCATTGCCTACAACTACAAGGAGCATTTCTGGTAGCAGCCAATAGCCATAACCCATAATACCATAATCTGACCTTATCTCTTTAGTGGGAGTTGTTGGAGGCATCATTCCTAGAACAACACAGTACAAGTGGAAGCACTAGTAGAGTACAGCCACTGCTACATTTTGCAAGGAGGTTTATGATAGGCTCCCCCACTGTAAGCCAGCTCAACTGGTTGCTGTGGAATATTCTAGTACTTCTGATGGAACTTACCATTTAGAAAATTCATTGAATGGAATTCCTTCTTTAAGAAAGGGCTCAGAAGTTGTCTGGAAATACTCATAAAAAGTTAGGGCTTTGTGTTATCTCAGCAGTGCTAAAATGACAATTTAATTGCTTGTGCATTTCTACAACTGTTTTTACTTTTTACACACATTCATTATGATCTAAGAAAAAAGTATAATGGTTTCTGGAGGAACATGTCATCTAAGAAACATACAAATTTACTAAGCAACAGAATCCATATTAACGGACAATTAAGTCTGAGAATGCAAACCTAAGAGTCCAGGTTTTTGAAAGCATAGCATTTAGATCAGTACATGCATAGTTTAATGTGTGTGTGTGTCTGTGTGTGTGTGTGTGTGTAGGCCAAAGGTCCAATGCTGTCAGTTACACAAGTGTAAATCGAGAGTGACTGTATCAAAGTGAGTGAAATGTAGCTCAGAGCAATATAATTCAGTATGTGCAATGTCACTGAGGGAATTTCCTGACATTTGTGCCCTTAAATGTTCATGTTTTTTCTTGCAAAACTATTATATGATTCATTTAGTTTCTTTGTTGTTGTTTTCAAAGGAAAAAAAGTGCCACCACCCTAACGCCCAAGTAAAAGGCCATCACCGCTCAGCTCTCTAAGGGTACGTCTAAACTACATGCCTCCATCAACGGAGGCATGTAGATTTGTGTATTCGAAAAAGGGAAATGAAGCCGCAATTTAAATAATCGCGGCTTCATTTAAATTTACATGGCTGCTGCGCTGAGCCGACAAACAGCTGATCAGCTGTTTGTCGGCTCCGGGCGCTAGTCTGGACACTCCCCTGTCGAAATGAAAGTCTTTTATTGACATCCCCTGTAAACCTCATCCTACGAGGCATAAGGGGGATGTCAATAAAAGGCTTTCAGGTCAGCGCGGCACATCCAGACTAGCGTGCGGAGCCGACAAACAGCTGATTAGCTGTTTGTCGGCTCAGCGCGGCAGCCATGTAAATTTAAACGAAGCCTCAATTATTTAAATCATGGCTTCATTTCCCTTTGCCTATCTGTCTAATCTACATGCCTCCATCGACGGAGGCGTGTAGTCTAGACACACCCTAAGATACAACACGTGTAAGACTAAAACTCCAGCTGCAGGTTGTCAAGTTGGAACTCAGAATGCAGGTTGAAGTATACATAGATTGGGTAGATTAATAGTTGAAAGGGCATCTATGGCTTTGCCAATGAGTGTGAGTTAGGCTTGTCATAAGTGATATGCTTAAGTATTTGGGGCAGTAGTGAGATGGGCATCTTTAGATTTTAGGAAGGGGATTATGCAGAGTATTCTTCAGTATAAAAGACTGTGGGAGAAAAAACTTGAATATGTAGACATTCGGGGACCATGACAGACACCTGTCAGATATAATGGGCTCCATCAATTTTTGGGATAAACAAGAAAGAAGTAGTGATTATCTGTATTGAAATAATATCCAAAAAGTCTTTGGTGTTAAGTTAATGATAACATCAGAATACATTACTCAGAAAGGAAAATCATGTCCCTTACTAGCAAAGCTGGTATATTAATATAATATTCTGTCACTTAAAATAATGTCATTATTTTTAACATACTTTTAAATTTAAAGTACATGTCTTCATGGATGACTTTAAAAAATAAACCTTTTTGATATACTATACTGAAGTACCCAGAAATATTAAAAGAAAACTCATAAGGATTTTGCTTCTCTCCCTCCACTTGCATCTTCCAAAATAATCTCCAATCAAAATGTCTGATTGAGTTTTATTCAAACTTTCAAAAAAACTGCATAAGGTTGAGATAATCAGCTATAGGAAATTATAGCCTCAAAGGAACATAAAGCAAATAATTACTGAAAAATGGGGAGTTGTATCAAATGTCCATCTCAACCATGCTGGTAACTATTTTGGGGAAAAAAATCCTAATAATTATTTATGATTCACTAAAGGGATCTTTGAAGATTATGAAAAATTTGAATATGATACATTATAGAGAACTGTACACAGATAATGGATAGAGATCTAGAGATAAATTTATTAAATATAGATGCTCAGGAGCATGCACACCTAGCTAGCTAGATACACTGTATAGATACAGATCTGCCAGGGTTGTTTGATCCCATAAGGACTTTTATACAAGAAACTTCTCTTTTATATTCTGAATGATCTCTCTAGAGACTGGTAGTGATGATACAATAGGCTAGAGTTGCTGTTATTAAAAAAAAATACTACTTTTTTGACTAGGTTGCTTTTTTTTTCCCAGTGGGATTCTGATTCCAGACATTCTACAGCCTGACATCCACTGGGAAAGTGATGACACCATTAATTATTTAAAGGTTTGAAAACCACAAGAACTACTGTATATAACTAGATTGGATTGACTTTTTAACTCTTTTGATTAATAATACATAGAGCCTTGGATATGTGAATTGGTCGAGTGCTAACCTGTTAACAAAAAGAGTATATGGGATGAATGCGAACACTTCTCATGAGTTATTCTACTTAACACAGCGGCCAAATAAAACAAACAAATGGAACATTCTACCTAAGTCTTATATTTTCAATGCACCATCAATATTTGATGACTAGCTAATGTCTCTATATAGATACAGATATATATTTTGCGCATATGTCTTCCCAATACCAGTATTCCCCGTTTTCTACTCTTTCCTCAAAAAACAATGAAAACAAATTTAATATCCTGTTTTACTTTTTTACTTGCATTTCATTTCATTAACTGTTTAGAAATGAAAGTAATACTGCAAACTTCAGCAACAATGTACAAAAAGTGGGAACTTCCACACTATATGACCTTTGTAATTCGTGGCTGATGGGAGCAGATATTTGTGTAGATTCATACTTCCACTGCTCCAACTATTTTCACTATTAGTTGGTTTCATAAGTCTGGGGATATTACATTCTATCCAGGGAAGAGCTTTGATAAAATGGCTACATTGTTGTTTTCTTTCCTGTGTAAATACATAAGATAAATAGGCCTGGGAAAGTATGCATATCTAAGTGCAAAAGCACAATATACAAGAGGACAGACCACTGGTTCCTAGTTAATTAGTCAAATTGTACAGGCGGCTAATTATAGAGCTCTGCATCAATAGAATACATTAACTTTCACTGGTAACTGCTGCCCTTCTGGACTCCAGTGGCTTCCTATAGGCCAGCTCCTAGTAATGGAAATCTTTTGTAGCTGGTTCTGAGTATTATCCAAACTGTAGTTTGCCTCTTCAGGCCAGCGATAAGCCTAACTGATCAGGGAACCCTACCTTGTCAGATCCCTGTACAGTAAGCACCTCTAGTGGTCTCAGTATGCTAATTCCTTATGATTGACCATTTTGAAAGATCTCCTTGTCCCTTTTCCTTGTCTCCTTGTCTGTGATAGGTTCCCCTTCCTTATTTTTCTGCCAGCTGCAGGTACATGCCCACACTGCAGAGTTCCCTGCTATAGAAACACTCCTAAATTCTTTTTTCCAGTGATGAGTTCATAATGCCTTCCTTTTAATGTCTCCCTAAGGATCTCTATTCCACCCTGCAATCAAACTATTCTCAGCTCTCTTTTGTGAGTCGTGGGTTTTCAAAATCCATGAATGTGTCCCTGAATGTCCTATTTATGAAAGGCCCCACAAATATCTCCACCTCTTCTGAGCATTTTTTAAGACCAGGATAGGCATGGATTTTCTTAGCATAAGGAATTTTTATAGCATAAGGACCTTATAGATTCATTGCCTCATTCTCATAGACTCATAGACTTTAAGGTCAGAAGGGGCCATTATGATCATCTAGTCTGACCCCCTGCACAGTGCAGGCCACAGAATCTCACCCACACCTCCTAGAATAATCCTCTTACCTATGTCTCACATATTGAAGCCTTCAAATACTTTGAAGGCCCCAAGATGCAGAGAATCCTCCAGCTGTGATCTGTGCTCCATGCTACAGAGGAAGGCAAAAAACCTCCAGGGTCTCTGCCAATCTACCCTGGAGGAAATTCCTTCCCGACCCCAAATATGGCGATCAGCTAAACCCTGAGCATGTGGGCAAGACTCACCAGCCAGACACCCAGAAAGTTCTCTATAGTAACTCCATTGACCTATTTCCCACTGATAATGAATGGTCAATTAGTTACCAAGATCATGTATTAAATAGTTATTTAATAATCATTATTAAATAACTATCTGCGGCTCTCCAGCTAACTGATTCTGGTCAGTAATGTTAGTGTAAATCCCAAGTAACTCTATTGACTTTGGTGGAACTCCTCTGAATTTACTGTTCATCAGTATGATTAAGTCCTAGTTGTGTAAATGAAAGTGGGTTCATATATTTGCCATAATAGAATGTTCAGTGAGTTGTAATAATGAATAAATACACAAAGACTGGTTCTAATATCATTAGTGCCAGTGTCACTTCATTTACACTAGTGTAACACAGATATACACAAACTCAGATCAGTCCCTCTGCATGGCTTTCCTTCATAGGAATGTTATATGAAATTCACAGAGACATGTGTCCAGATTTTGTTCCCCATTACTCACCATGATTTATTTCACATGTGGTCAAAAAGAAGAAAGTAAGAGTAATCATGAAAAAGTTGCTATTTAGTGTGAGTAAGAGGATCAGAATCTGCCTTTACATGGAATTCATACCTATATTTTTTAAGAATTCAAAGCCAGATTCATAGTGCAAAACAATGTAGCTTTATTGACTTTATTGCTGTTTTTCTACTTTACACCAGCTGAGGATCTGGTCCTGGGTTCTAAGTAAGTTTTGTATCATAGCTTCACATTTCTTTTAGGACTTTGATTGAATACCTCCTAACATCTAATCAGGGCTTGAGATCAAAATCTGATTCACTTGAAAAGCAACTATCTTTTACCTGTCATTAAAAAAAACAAAACAAAAAACCCAGCATTTGTTTTCTTTTCCATCTGGGATTATGTGACAAAATGATCTCCTGCCTCTAATCAATTATTTTTCCTCTATATCTTTTGCATTTTCCTGCAGAACCATTTGCAAGTATAACAGAAAGATCCTTTAGAGATAATCTAGTGATTATTACAAATTCAACCTCAGACGCTGCAGGCATTAAAAGATGAAAATTGCCTAAAGTCCACTGTTGTACAACAAATCTGTACCTATGGACTCCTGTCCTGAGGTGAAAATGCAAACCAGAGAGATGTTTAGAATCATTTTGACAGTTCATAAAATTAAGCAGGGATTAGGGATTCTCTTTAAAAAAATGCCATGGGCCCATGCAATGTTAATCACATGTCCCAGCAACAGGTATTACTATAACACACTAGTTGGAAGACAAAGAAAAAAATAATTCTATGTAATTAAACCTGCCATGTATGGAATAGCTATGAAGCCATTTAAAAACTCTACCTAGTATTCAGTACCTACATATATATGTAAATTTTATAGCACTATTACCTTTCCCTTGTTGGACATCTTATATATTTACTATGCTTCATACATACTGAATTGGCCACTGATCGTTGAACACTTTTACATATTCTTAATTTTATATACATCGTACTCCCCTTGACTTCAACATGATTATTCACATGCATAATGCATGAGCATAATAATTAGCAGCATCTGGGCCACAATCAGTAATAACAGACTATTAAGGTATTCACTTAATAAAAAAAGCAAGAATAGGAAATACAATAGATAAGTAAAAATATTTTTGGCAGGTAACAGTCATGAGCATGGCTGAAATGAGTTCATACTAAGATTCACACAACTAATAATGGAAATATCTATGTGGTGCGTACATGTAGTAGTGACATCAGGCTTCTGACATCCCCCACCCACCAAAGAGTCCCTTCAATACAATACAGTACAATACAATGCAATACAATGTTTTTCATTGTCTGACCTAAAATAATGAGTAATGGTTCTCTGGCATTTTAAACAAGATCCCATTCCTCCCTAGAAAAAGCTGCATTTTAATTACTGTGTAATCTGGTCTTAATATTTGTAAGAGCTAGTTTCATGCAAGATCATTAACACTGAGAAATGTTCATGTTTCATTAGTTGCCAAAAAATAAGATTTGAACTGGCTGAAAGCTTTAAAATTAAAAGTTTTTTTTGTTTTTATAAATTATAAATCAATATGGATGAATACATGTGGGCTTTGAATTTTGATTTCTTATTTGCCATTTGTGCCCCTAGAAACTATAGCTGAGAAGAGGACAACAATCCCATAATGCAGCAACTTCAGGTTTAAAAAAAATATTTTTGTTCCAGCCTGGAATGAAAACAAGATATTTCAAACATTTTAACAAAGTCATGTTATTGTGTCATAAAGTCCATTTTTGGACCAAAACCTATTTTTTTTCATTCAGGAGGGTATGGATTCATCGTTTCGGATAGGGCATATGCCTGGGATATGTGAGAACCAATCCATACTCTGCTTGATTCAGAGCAGAGCTTTTCATTCTAGATCATACTGAATCAGCCAGAATAAGGACGTGAATCTAGGGTATATCTACACTACAGAATTTTGTAGGAAAAATAGCCATTTTTCTGAAAAAACTTGAGTAATGTCTACACTGCAATCATGTTCTTTTGAAAGTAAATACAAAGAACTGAGGGCTTTTTCCAACACTGGTACTCCTCATTCTATGAAGAAGAAACCTTTTTGTGAAAGAGCTCTTTCAAAAAAAGGTGTGTGGGGATGGGAAGGAAGATTTTTTTTTTTTTAAAGAAGAGGCCTCCAGGAAATAGCACAGGTGCCCTGGTGGCCACTCCATATGAAGTAATCACAATTCTATAGCTCCTGTCTCCTGGCCCCTCTTAAAGCTGCAGCCATCCTGGACAAGCCTTGTGACAGGAAACCAGTTTCAGAGAAGCACCCTGACCGTCGGCTCTCCCTGCCACAGGGCTGCATAGAATAGCACAGACTCAAGCCCCCCACAACCTCCCCTGGCTCTCACAGGGAGCAGTCCCAGGGGTCCCAAGACCCACCCAGGAGGACCAAGAGGAACACTTGTCCTGGTCTGGCCTGGAGATCCAGTCTCTCCTCGAACTGTGGAGAGAGGAGGAGACCTTACAGGATCCCCGGGCCAAGCACCACAACACAGACATTTATGCCTGGATGGCCAAGTCCCTGGCAAAGTACAGACACCCACCCCAAACCTTCAAACAAGTCTGGAGTAAAGTCAAGGAGCTCTACCAGGGATATGTCCGGGCCACAGAGCACAGCACTCACTCAGGGCCAGGACCCCACACCTGCCCTGTATTACCAGGAGTTGCATCAGATCCTGGGGAGTGGGGAAACATCTTCCCCACCCATCCTAATTGACTCTTGCCTCGAGACCCCCATGATTACCCAGCTGGAGATCTCTGTGGAGGAGGAGAAGGAGGACCAGGGCCAGCCGCAGTGGCGAAGGAGGAGGAGATGGGCACCGTGACCCTCTCCCTCGAGCCAGTGCCTGTGAGCCAGGATGTCTCCCAGGCCTCCGAGGTGGCCTGAGAGGGATCTTTGGAGGTGCTCTGCCTCCACCCAAACACCGCAGGAGCCACCTCCTATGAAGCTGACCCACCCATAGCAGCAGGACTGTGTGAGAGCGGGACAGCACAAGCTCCCAGGGATGGGACTTGCCCCCCGACACTCACTTCACTCCCCCCAATACCCAACCCCTCTTTCCTGAGGGTTGCTTTTCTCCAATACTCTCCCCACCCTCCTACAGGAACTGCAGCTCAAGAGTGCCTTACCCCCATGGGGAGGGCCCCAACCGTGAACTTCCCAATGCCGAACTGGTTGCTCACCGACCAATAGCCATCGGGGATGGTGAGCTTCCAGAGGGCTATTGAAACCCTCTTCTCCAGGGGGATGGCAGGCCGCAGGTGGGTGTCGTGTATCCAGAGGGTGGGGGTGAGCCAGGTACATAGCTCCAGAAAGGTGGTCTTTCACATGCAGAAGTTTTGGAGCCACTGCTGGTCCTCCGACCGCTCCAGGACTAGTCGGTCCCACCAATCCAAACTGGTGTTGAGTCTCCCAAAACACCTCTCTACAGTGGGGTGCGGTTGCCAGTGTGGAGCAGCTGCAGCCATGGAGAGGGTCCCCAGAATGAGCTCGGGATCCAGGTTGTACAGGACCAGGAAGGCAGCTGGCAGAAAGTGCTGCAAAAACTGCAGCATGGCCATGTGGGGCCATTGCATGCCATGGGGCAGCTCCAGCTCCATGGCACAAAGAAGAAAGCTGCGGCATCCACAAAAGAACAGGGCAACCATAGCAGGCACAGCAAGAACTTTGCTGTCCCTCGACAAGATAGCAAGCATGCAGCAGAAGCAGAGAAACGGCTGGCCAGGAGGGTGTCCCATTAAGCACGTGTTTCTGCAAGGCTCCGGCACCAGCACTCAGAAGCAACTGGTGACCTAAAGCCCTGCCTAAAGTGATTCCAGGTGGCCTTTTATGTGAGAGAGCATCCAATCAGTCTGGACGCTATTGTGTGTGGACACGATCTTTCTCAAGAAGTTTTTTTGGAAGATATCTTCCAAAAAAAAGTCTCTTCCGAAAAAAGCCTGCAACCTAGACATGGCCACAGGTTATGTCTCCACTGTAATAGAAGACCATGCCACCATTATGATTGGCCAGAGGTAGCTAACTTGGCCCTTGGGCTGCAGGGCTAAAAATTGCAGTGTAGGCCTTTGAGCTGAGGGTAGACCTTGGACTCTGAAACTCCATGAAAGGGATGTGTCTGAATGCTTGGGCTCTACCCTGAGCCAAACATCCACATAGCAGTTTGAGCCGCACAGCCCCAAGATTCTAGATCATGAGGGTGTCAGTCTCTCTCTCCCTTTCATTTCATCCAACATATTCTGCCCAGCTCTGCTGGAAACCTGATTCAGAGAATCATGGGCATCCAATTAGGACACAGAAACACACCATGTGACCTATATGTCTGATCAAAATGGCTTGTATTTCAAATGTTGTAATAATTGCAACAAACTGCTCTTGCATATGCCAAGAACAACTAACAGAAATTATTTCAAAATAATTGTGAATAACTAAGGCTATGTCTAGACTACACTGATCTAGTGGAAAAAGGTATGGAAATCCGATAGATCAGTGTAGTTTTTTTGGAAGAGGATTTTCTGAAATTTGGCCCATCCCACTGGGCCAAATTTTGGAAAACCCTCCTCTTTTGGAAGAGCCCTTCTTCCTCGTGTTTTGCACTAAAGCGTATACTCTCAAGGTGAAGTTGTGGAAGAGAGAACAGGCTGCCTGAAGAGAGGAAGTAAATGGACTTCCTCCTACCTCCTCCCCCCCCCCCCCACCTTTTCCCTTTTTTGGATTGGAATTCTGGAGATTAAAGCTGCTTAGGTGTTGTGGTGCAATGAGGTAACAACACAAAGCAAATAATATTATCTTCTTCCACAACTTGATGACATTGCATATTCAGCTCTATGCAGATCAAACCCATAAAGTTGAAGTTTAATCCAATAGAGATGAACTTGCTCATCTTGGGCTACAGCTACACTGCAGGCTTCTTGTGCAATAACTTTTTGCAGAAGAGATCTTCCCCCAAAAGTTCTAGTGCAACAGCACATCCACACTGCCATGTGCTTTAGCGCAAGAGATGTGCTTTTGCATAAGACAGCATCCACACTGCCATGGACCCTCTTGTGCAAGAAAGCTCTGATGGCCACGCCTTTTTGCGCAAAAACTCTGCAGTGTAAACATAGCTTCAGAGAGGCTTGTTGCAGAACAATATACACATCATTAATTATAATGTTTCATACAAGATCACATTCTGTGGAGTAAATTAGTTGTGTTATGCCAGGTTTTCATAAACATGCTGACATGGGCCAGCATTGTATGCAGTTTCTTATGGTCTCACTATGTGTATAAAGGTTTGAGCTATGTATTCTGTTGGATTTTATTGTTCAGTTGGCAAATAAAGAGTAATAACACCTTCAGTAAGTAGAACCATATTTCTGGCAAAACTGCCAGCATATGTCAAGGCATTTTTAGCAAGGAATTACTTCAATATCAGTTTATCTTCTAGTGCACGATTGGGAAAGTTAGCTATGAGGGTATGGTTATGGGTGTAAATGGTCAATAATGTATCAAGCATTATTCCAGATATCAGATCCTTCAGAATGAAAATATTTGATCAGATTTCAACAAACTGTGTCTGTTTTGAGGGAATGATACTGTGTAATTTATTTTCATATTAACATCTCTATTAGTTGTCAAGGTATGTTACTTCGCAAATCAGCATTTTGCTTGAAGCTTTTAAGCCAGTCCAGCCAAACAGTGACTGCTATTACTGTACAATTAGTGTCTAAAGCATTTAAAATGAAATTTAAAAAAAATCCAAAATATTAGAGTTTGCTTAGTAACATGGCCAAAAAAAAAAAAAAGAATTTGCTGACTATATAAAATAAGGCTTCAGTCTGACTTAAAAGGGACAATGGTGGTATACATTGTGGGATTTTCAAAGTGGAGAGGAGACGTTCTAAATTGCATAGGTCTTCTGAAAATCCTATCCTGCCCATTAATTCACAAAGGCTATGTCTAGACTAAATCCCTTTTTCAGAAAAGGGATGTAAATTAGACGTATCGCAATTGCTAATGAAGCGGGGATTTAAATCTCCCGCACTTCATTAGCATAAAAATGGCTGCCACTTTTTTTCGGCACGGAGCTTTGTCGGAAAAAAGTGCCAGTCTAGACGCTGATCTTTCGAAAAATAAAGCCTTTTCCGAAAGATCCCTTATCCCTCTTGAAATAAGGGATAAGGGATCTTTCAGAAAAGGCTTTATTTTTCGAAAGATCAGAGTCCTGACTGGCGCTTTTCTCCGACAATGCTCTATGCCGAAAAAAAGCGGCAGCCATTTTTATGCTAATGAAGCGCGGGAGATTTAAATTCCTGCTTCATTAGCAATTGCGATACGTCTAATTTACATCCTTTTTCCGAAAAAGGGATGTAGTCTAGACGTAGCCAAAATATATTACTTAGATGTTACACTCCAATAGCATGTGACAGTTAGAGATGGGGTATGGATTCAAGATTTACATTAATTTAAAGAAAGGCTTATGAGCAGGGATTTCATGTTAACTGGGGACTAGATTTCAGGTTTAGAACCAATGGTGCCAAAGGCTCCTTGTGTGATTTCAGCCGAAAATGGAGGAAATGTCAAAGATTTCCATCATTACTGAAAGCGTCTTAAAACTTCAGTGTTTTATGATATATCTTCTGTCTTCAGCTAAATTTGTATAAACAAGAAATGTCCTGAGATTCAATCCTCCTGTGCAACAGAACCTTAAAAGAAACCCAAAAAACCCAAAGAAAAACAAATCCACAAATCTACCTTTCAAGAAAAACTGAAAGGAAAAAACTTGGAACTTGATACTAACTCCCCCACAATCCATTTGGGGTTGTCCTGTCTTAAAGAAAATACCAATGAGAAAAGATGAAATAGGAAAAGAAGACAAAAAAGAGAATAATCTGAAAGATTGATATTAGACTGGAAATCTTCTTAAAATGGAAAAGAACTAAGTAAGTATAAACACTGTTAAATTTTTACGTTACACTAGATATCCTTATATTGACTCTTATTTCAATCTTCCAACCCCACTGTGTGTTCTGTTCTTTCAATGGCACAGAAATAACTTTATACTGATATTTTGCTGTTGTTGAATGTCTTTCAAAGGCATTAAGGAGACAAGGTGAGAAAGTAATGATTTCCACTGGACCAACTTCTGTTAGTGAGCGAGACAAGCTTTCCAGCTTATACAGACCTCTCTTCTTCAAGTCTGGATAACGGATTCCAAATCTGTCAGTTAGGGAAGAAGAATCATTTTGCCTTTAATAATACATTCAAGAGCATTGAGAGGAGCTTTTAGTGAATCTATGCACTAGAATTCATTTCTGAATCTATGCACTAGAATTCAAATTGAAACTTTACTGGATTTTTCTTTTTTCCCCCTATGTTTTTAATATTAGCATCACTTTATATCCGTGGTCCCCAACATGGTGCCCGCGGGCGCCATGGCACCCGCGGGGGCATTTGTCTGCGCCCGCCAAGTGCTCAGGGCTGGCCTGGCCCCGAGCATGTGGCGCATGCGTGGTGCCGGAGCTGGCCCCGGGTGCGTGGCGCACGGTGAGCGCCGGCCCCGGGGGCGCCGCGGATTGATCCCCCGCGGCTCATGGGGGAGGGGCGGAGAGAGCGCCAGCGCCGGCCCTGGGCGCGCGGCGCTTGGGGGGGGGGCGAGAGCGCCAGCGCCGGCCCCGGGAATGTGGCTATGGGAGGGGCCCCGCCCTCCGGGCGCCCAGCAGGCAAACGGCCATGCCCCCTGACGCCCGGCAACCCCAAATGGTTGGGGACCACTGCTTTATATGGTAGTGTGCTTATCATGAGTAAAGTGCTTTGGGAGATTTCTTTTTCTCTTCAGCACCTAAGGAAGTAAGTTGTAGCTCATAAAAACTTATTCTCTAATACTGTAATAAATTTTTTTAGTCTTTAAAGTGCCACCAGAATCCTTGTTGTTTTTGCTGAAACAGACTAACACTGCTACCTCTCTGAAACCTATAATTATATTGAACAGTACATACTTTAAGGCTGGAGTATGTGCCAACTGTATCCAATCAGTTTCTATCACCTCTATGTTTAAAATATAAATGGTTTTTTTAAAATATACCAATTTAAAAAACCTTTGCCAAAATTTAATTTCCAACACAAATGAGATAAAGCATCAGAGGTTTCTCAGTTAAACTGCTGGCAATTAGGAGAAGTCAATACCAGTATAAAACTGGTGAAAGATAGTAGACTCAGACCCATGCTTATCATTGGACTTTTTGACTATATCAAACATATATGTGGCTGGCGGGGGGAGGGGGGGGCTAGAAGGAAGGAAGAAAAATGAGCTTTAACATAGTCAGGACTATGAGATGCTCAGTGTATAGATCAGATTGATGTGTATAGATCAGATTGATGAGCATAGCTGACACATCTGGTGTATATGGAAAATAAACTGCCTACTCATTCTGAATCTAACAGTGTACAAGCCCTATATGATACACTGAAACTGGTGACTTCAAAGTTACTAAATCAAACCCCCACCAGAAGGTACTGACAAAACTGAGCAACAAAGATCAAAGAGAACAAAAGCTGCTCTGCACAGATAGTTATCTCACACTCGTGCCTTCTAATATTTAATTTATATCTTTATTGTGGCTTTTATGAAACTATCTTAATTCAAAATGGACAACAGGTTTTTAGAGCAATTACTGGTACAATCAAAAGGGTTACTGCTATTCCTAAGCTTATCAGAAAGCATTGGCTTAGATTAAAAAAAAAAGTCTTACTTTTCTTAAGAAAACAGGTGGTATTCAATAATTAGTGGATTAGCCTCATTCAGACAGTACATTAGTAATATTTGGATTAAACATGGGTGATACAAAAAGTAGACTATGTTTAATTGTCCTATTAGAACTTCTTTATGGAATGCTGTTTGGGTAAACCTCCTTTCATTCAACTGTACCAATACATCAGTGCATTGCACCTTTGCTGCACCTGCTATAACTTTATACTAGACTGAGTCCAATCCAAAATATGAACTCCCTCAAACTTTGGAAAAGTGTAAATCAAGATCTGAGTTTTCTGGCTTAGGTTCATTTCCCTTTGATATTGGAAAAGATACATTTTGAAGGAGAAATTCTGGAGAAATTTGGTCTCAAATATAATAGATTCAGGGTACAATAAACATGCTGATAAACATTGCACCAGTTGCCATAGATTAATAAATAAGGTTACTTTGATATTTGCAGTATTTCTGAGGTATTTTTCATAGCAGGGATTCACAAATGTTTTCATAATGTGGACAACATATTAATGGAAAGATGACTAAGACTTCCATTGCTATTTGCTACTGCCTGCCTTCCCATTAATGAATTCCTAACATCCTTGTGATGATGTAGGCATGGGAACAACAAACTTGAGATACCAAGATAGAAAGGCTGAACCTTTATTAACAAGTAACAACAAACCAATGTAAACTACCTGGAAGAGTTTTTTCCATTGAGAATTTCAACCATCATCAATGGGTCTTAATGGACTGTAAACACAAGGGTGAATCATAGAGACCTAGGGCAGGAAGAAACCTCAGGTCACCTTGTCCAAACCACTACTCAAAGCAAGACCATACCCACCTAAGACAAAGCCCAGTCTAAGATGACAAGCTGGACAATAAAAACCTATAGGGATGGAGATTCCACCATAACCCTAGATAATCCATTTCAGTTCTTCACCACCCTCCTAGTGAAACAGTTTTCCTAAAATCCAACCTAGACATTTCCACTGAAACTTGAGACCATTGCTCCTTGTTCTGTCAGCTACCACCTCTGAGAACAGCCTCACTCCATCCTTTTTGGAATGCTCCTCTCCTTCAGATAGTTGAAGGCTGCTATCAAATGCCCCTTTACTCTTCTCTTCTCCAGACTAAATAACTTGAGTTTTCTCAACCTCTCCTCCTAATTCACATGTCCCAACCCCTCTAATCATTTTCATTTCCCCCTGCTGGACTCTCTCCAATTTTTCCACATCCGTTCTGTAATGTAGAAGGGAGGGGAAAAACTGGATACAAAACTCCCACTGAATAGACAGGAATAATCACGTCCTTTGATCTGCTGGCAATGCTCCTATTGACCATAAAGACAGAACTATGTAGCACTTTAAAGACTAACAAGATGGTTTATTAGGTGATGAGCTTTTGTGGGCCAGACCCACTTCTTCAGAAGTGTTATTCTGAAGAAGTGGGTCTGGCCCACAAAAGCTCATCACCTAATAAACCATCTTGTTAGTCTTTAAAGTGCTACATTGTTCTGTCTTTTGTTTCAGCCAGACCAGACTAACATGGCTGTATTTCTATCCCTACTGAACATGACCCTTTTGCACCCTCAAATCTCCCAAGGGATCTTGACTAGAACCCAGACTGCCTCCTTCACCCCAATGTAGAAGGTAGAAGAATGAGTTGAAAGAAGCCACAAGCTATGGCAGATGTATAGGTTTACCCCCTTTCCAAGTCATTGTGTATATCCCAGACTAATGTCCAGGCAACCCCAACTGGATCTGTCTAAGCACATTAACCATACTACAACCTGCTAAAGTTGCAACAATACTATTTAACATCTATCCACAACCACATGGGAAAAATCATTTCCAGACTCCAAGCCCATTATCATAGGAGATACATCATTCTAGCTTAAGGGAGGTTCTGAAACAGGGAGCTTATAATGACCACCCTAACAGGGAAACTAACTGTATCATTCCCCTTCCTCTGCCACTGAAACGAGCCAATCATCTGGTCCTGCATCACCTACACCACTCAATGCCAGACCACTTGTCAGGACAAGCCCCAGAGTCTGCGCTTAGATGCAACATTTCATTCCCTCGCTACCCCCTTCCTTTCCATGCCATGAAGCATGATGTAACAGGATGTTCACTCATTGCCATGGTGCCTCCTGCTGGTCACTCAGGGAGTCAGCCCTTCAACCCTGGAGCACCCCCTTCTGGCTGGTGTCATTATTGCTATTAGCTGTTATTCTCCACCACTTTGCCCTCTGGAAGGGATGTGGGTCCTGACACAGTGTCCTCCCCTGTAGGTACTGCCTTGCTGCAGTGCCCCCACATTCTGTGGTCCTCTGCCTCAGGGAGCCCCCCCCACTCCCTTATGCCCACCCTGCCAGTCATCATCAGGATGCCATGTCACACATGAGAAAAGGGCAGCAGGCAAGGTATTGGGGGAGAAGAGTGAAATGGCAACACCCAGCAACCAGAAATGAAAGGAGCTGGGGGAAAAGAAGGGACACATAGAAGACTGCTTCTCTCAGCCAACAGTTATCCCTGCCTGCCGTCTATTTGAGGGTGTCTCTGCCCCACATCCACAAAAGCCCCACTTGGCCATGGAGGTGAGCAATCATTCAAGTGGAACTGAGTGGAGTTTCGTAATATTCTGTGTTGGCTTAATTCTGCTTCTGCTGAGGTCAGTGGTAAAACTCACATTGACACAGCTGGAAGCTGAGTTATGCTGAATGCTATTGAGAATCGCATACTTGAGGTATTTTCATCTGCTTTTCTGTGCAGATTAGTAACTGGAAACAAGGAGAGAGAGCACTGAGATCAACTAGCCCCGCACAGACCACCAGTCACACTGCCCACGACAATTTGAGAACTGCTGCCCTATAGCTAGTATAGGGAATACAGCAGACAACCCTGTGTCCCCAGGTACTGATCTAAGGCAGAACGAGTAAGAGATCATTATGTTGTTATAATCTCCTCATGATGAATTCCAAACTCATCCAAACTCTGCCCACCCCAGGCATCTGCACTCTAGCTAATGTTTGCTGAGTACAATGTGATGTATTTTTAGAAAACTAGCTATAAGTTATGTACATTTAATTTCTTTAGGAAGGAAAAATGGTTTGTGCTGTCTCAGGACTATAGTATATTGGTAATCATGGGCATGAAAGAAACTCTTTCTACGTGGCCTTTGTAGAAAGAGAGGGTGATTATCAATCATTATTACTCAAACAACATTTGCTTCTTTCAGCGCTGGTCACTTCCTTCTATCCTCGCTCACTATGTTTTTAATGTCTCATATTCCCACTCAGCATGTCATCTTCTCCCAAGTTATTTTGTGTTTGCCTTTCCCACTGTTCCCAATTTCCCTTGCTCTGCTGGCTTGGGTTTGAGTGGCAGCTAGAAGTCTGTAAGCAGGTGTTGTGGAAGTGAAGCGTGCCAGTCAGCCAGTACATTAGGTAAAGTAACGTTCCCTTGGGGACTCTAATGCTTAGAACTGCATCAGTCCCAACTGTTCCTCCAAGAGGAGGAAGGGGCCAGTCATGACCCGCTCTGACCAGATGTTTTGGAAATGTGCCCATTTTTAGCAGATATAATTGCTGTTAATTTATCAAAACTGTAATAGGTACTAATGAAGCAGACTCTTCGGTTACAACCTAGCAATAAAATATAAGAAAGAAAATTAGGGATATACAGTGTAGACTGTATTTAGATGCATTTAACTGTCTATTTAATACTAGTTCAAGACTATTTCCAAGATACTTTGTTCCATGTGAATGACATGATCTGACTGATAATACACCAGAGCTTGGGGGGGGGGGGGGGGGAGGGGAGGGGGAACACTGTATTTCAGTATCTTATGTTAACATTGTTCAATAACCTCTGAAGTGATAAGACTAAAGAAAAGGGGGCAGCTACCTAACATAAAAGCAGAAGCTCCAGTAAAAACTAATTCCAAGTCACAACTTCTGGATCTTATTTAAAAACTCTGTAGATCTGCATTAAAGTAGAAGGCTACATCTACGCTATGTGCTAGGGGTTTGATTCCCCTGTTTGTGTACAAACACTTGTGGTAGTTCTCATCACCCTAATGTTCGAATAAACAGCAGTGTAGCCACAGTTGCACCGGTAGTGGCTGTAGAGGTAAGACTGAGTCATGCTAAGGAAAAACCTGCATGAAACCAGTGGGGATTCATGTACTCGGTATGCCTCCCCTTCTACAATTGTGCTCCTGTGCCAACACTGCTCTTTATACTGGTGCTAACTCAAGGAGACGTATGTGCACAGAAATTGGGGAATCACACCCCTAGCCCACTGTGTGGCCATAACCTATGAGGAGCAACTAGAAGAAACTGCATTCATATCCTTTTATTAATTTCTTTTCAAAGTGTGTGAACCAGTATTCACGGGTGTTATTTCAGGGCAAAAGTGTATCAGGATCCCTATGTCTGCCTTTAGTTGAGGCCACAGATGCTCATGGGGGGTTAGCAAGCCAGTTTCATCCTGGAAGAGAGCAGAGAGCTACAGGGCCAGTCCTATCCTGAGAAGTAGGGTGTGGTGGCAATTTGGTGTGTGTGTGTATCTCACTAATGGCTAGCTTGGGGCAGAGATCAGCAGCTGGTGTGTTCTGAGGTCAGCTCTGGCCCAGGTTGCTGGAACTGCTTCCAGCCCTATCATAGAGGAAAGAAAATGGTACTGATAATGTGGCAATTTGGACTCCTGGCCCAGTCCACCGCACAGCAGCCCCTGTAGGCCCACAGAAGAACACACCTATTAAAAGTCTGGGGTGGCTTTTGGGATACCACAACCTCCTCTCCCCCATTACTCACTTCAAATAATGAGGCAGCCTGCCAATATTTCAATTTTATAAATATATGTTTTCAAAATGCAAGTGCAAAATGCAAAATTCATTAGTCTCTTAAAGCATTTGGACCAGATTCTGTGTCTCAGTTTCCCACCAGTTTACACCCAGAAGGAGTCTAAGGAGATTAACCGTATGCCTGTGGGTTTGCACTCCCAGAACTAAGAGCAGAAGCTGGTGACTGGAATTTGTATAGACTGGGCTGTCTGTATTTCTGAAGCATCTATTCAAGCTTTTTATTCATGGTTATGAGAAACAGTTTGCCAATCACCAAGAAGCAAACATGGGGAGGCTGTATTTAAAATCAAAATGCTTTCTTTGTACTAACTTTGCCCAGCTGCCCTAATAGTCCAACAAGGATTTTTCTGCAGAACAAAGATGATTCAATAAACAATAATAATGCAATGGTGTCTTTTGTCAGCACTCTTCATTAAGCTATGTGGTTTTAAGTTTGCTCTTTTTAACCAAATTAGGAAGAGGGTAAAGCTTTTTATTTCTATTTTTAAAATCCACTATTTGAAAAGGGACATTTCTTCTCAAACCGTAGCTCTTGCTATATGCAGTGCAGAGCTGTGCATACAAGGCATCCCATATGGTCGAAGTAGGCTGGAGGGGTTGCTACTAACCATATTTTAAAAAGCAGATGTTGCTCATCTTCTAAATATCACACAAAAATGATGTCATTTACGATTGACAATGGTTGTGGCTCATCAATCCCTTTCAATATTTTTTCTTACAAAAGACAATGCAACGCAAATGTCAATGCAAATTTCTTTTAAAGAGATCTTGCCTCTAAGAGTAGACCAGTTTGTGTTAGCATTGAATTTTTTAGCCAAAAATCAGTCCCTGCACAGGAACACATACATATGTTATATTTGAGATACTAGAGAAGCTAGTCCGTGAATAGTACAGTCGGAGAGACTTTTAGGACTACATTTTGAGAGCCAGCTTTCTACTGGTAAGCTGAATTTTATGCCCAGAATTGATTGCTACCCCCAAAAAACTACAATATCACAACTATTTTCTTTGAATGTGTAATCAGGGTTTTTTTGACACCAAACTGCCTGTTTTGTGTACAGAAATGGATTTTTGTGTAAACAAAACTGATGGGCACCCAATTATAAGCTTACAACCCATTGTGCTTTCAAAAGTGAGCACATAATGTATCCTGTAGTTGTGGTCCTAAGTGTGTACATTTGGTACACAATGAGTCATCTGTCCTTAACCAAATACAGTTTGACAGCAATGTACTAGCTTGAGTTTCTGTTTACAGCAATTGCACATTAGTAAGATTTTTCATTTTCCTTACAGTGTGTGTGAATCAGCTGGTATGGTCTGGGTTTCTTTGCTGGAGAGCCATAAAATATGCACAAGAAACTATGAAGTTTGGGTGTTGTATGTCAATAACACTCTGTTATATTAAGTCTCATGTTCACTCATCTTCCATTCTTGCCACCTAGCCATATTGTCCTTCAACTTGTCCCTTTACAGGTTCCTTCCACATCAGCTTTAAATTGTTTGTCTTTACTTTCAAAGCTCTTCACAACTCCATCCCCCCTATGTCATAGCAGGACTAATATTGTCCTGTTCGAACACTGCTCTTCCAGTGATGCCTCCTCTCATGCCCATTTTACTAAGTTATTTGAATGAATAACATTCTGTATCACTGATCCCCATAGGTTAATTTTCTTTGATCAGTTTTGAATATGTGGTCATTCCATTATTTTATGGCCCTGGTGTTTTTACATTTCGGGAAAAGGATAAATAGGAGCACATAAATCACCTTAACTCTGTTCTTCATCATTCATCTTTCTACTCTATATTCCCCAGTTATTTTTAATCTGTATCTTTCCCTCATCTCTTACTGGTGATCTAACAATTTTTGTTGTCTTTCTTTAGATCTTTGTATTCTGGAAGGTTCTAGGCCTGATCAAACTTATATTGAATTGTTGATCTTGAGGAGATCAAAATATAATGGAAGACCTGACTCTGTTAAACAAGTGTAACTTTATTAATTCTAGTGAAGTTACACTATTGTTTGAAATCATAATGTACCCATCTCACTATTCAAGAGAAAAGTGCAACATTACTTTATATATGCCATGCTATAGAATCATTGGATCATGGAACACTAGAATTGGAAGGGACCTTGAGAGGTCATCAATTCCAGTCCCCTGCCTTCATGGCAGGACCCAGTACCAATTTTCTTCATTATTCCTTAATAGCATCTTAATAGATGCTAACATCTCATGCTAGTGTACAGTCTAAAAGGCTATTGTGACCTGTGCTTGCATTGCTAATCAGCATTTCTATCTTGCACTTCACACATATTTTGTATTTTCACACTGTTCACTATATGCCAAGTACCAGTGTGGACTAAAGCCTTGCAAAGGACGATATGAATTGGAAGTGGGGGAAATTTGATTGATTGGCAACAGGCACACATGGTTAAATGTCAACATTTTGGTATGTTGTTGAATGGTCAGACTCATCTATGAATTGCCATCTAACAAACCTATGAGACATAAAATTGTGGAATATATGCCAACTCTTTTCCGGCAAACTGCTTCATGCTTGATGCCAAGTACTGGTGGGTGTATACCTTTTTCTGCTGTCACTGCATTCAGCCTCCAGGGTGTTGCGTGAAAGGATCATTGGATGTTAATGAATAACAAAATGTGTCATTTCCCTTTAGAATTTGTCTATCTATCATATACAGTGAAAAAGACAGGTTTGTTTTCCTTTGCCCGTATTTACATGTGTGTCAAAATGCGTACTGTTAAACCTGGCCACATGCTTATACATTATGTTGTCTGATTAGTCTTTTTTTTTTAAATTGTGATTGCACATGATCATGCATCTATCGTTATAAAGAAAAAATAATATCCATGGAAAAATAATATAGCCAATATAGGTATGTTTTTTATTAAGAACAATAATATTTAGCCCTTAAACAGCATTTTGCATGGTCAATGGAATCCTCACATAAGTTCTAATTAATCGTTTTTGCAGTATCCCTGGAAAGAAGGTAAATATTATTAGCCCCATTTTACAGATGGGGAAACAGACTATTAATTAAATGAGTTTTGCAAGGCTGCCGAAGGAGTGAGTGCCAGCATTAGAACTCAAGATCGTACCTGAGAGAAGAGGGTGATTTTTTTGAATATGTTGGCTTCTTTAAATATACTTTAATGTTTACCTTGGTCCCACCATTTTTTGTACACATTCTTGCAAACATAATTTCCAGAGCACCTTAAAGCCTGAGCTTGATCTGGATGTCACTCAGTCTGAAAGGAGGACATGCCTTTGGGATTTGCCATGATGATGCAAACCCAATTTTGCCAGTTTTGTTCACAGAAACAGAGTTTGGGCCTGTAGCTGAGATTAAGTAAATTCTAAAACAACATTAATTCTAGGCAGAGGCAGAAGTAATTCATAAATGTAGTTAATCAGATTAAGAAACAGAACCAATATCTTCTGGCAGAGATAACCAAATGCAAATATTCTGTTCACACAATTTCATAGGCTGAAATTTGGTTGTACAAAAACAAATGCAGAACAATTTCAGATAAACTAACAAATGGACGCGAAAGGCAGTGTTCCTTGTGAACAAAATGCGGGGATATGTTGCTTGCAGATTCTTCATTTGGCTCTATGCAGGACTTTCCTGACTTGCAGTTCTGGGTTTTAACCACTGGTCCACAGTTCTCTCTCACATCTAAATCAAGCAGAAATAGACAGTGTACAGTACAGCAGTCTAAGTTTTGTCATTAATGAAAGCGACAATGACGTTTTCTGGCTGCATATACAAATCAGTTCAATTCCTTATAAAGAATCCCAAATACTGAATTAGCAGGCACAGCACTTAGAAAATATACACTGAAACTTCGAAACTTAGTAATTCTTCTTGCTAACAACTTCCAAATTCCAAAGTACCAAGTGTGCTCTAAATTTTATTACAGCTAAAGTGGTACATGTTCACACACACAGAGAGAGAGAGGGAGAGGGAGAGAGAGAGAGAGAGAATCCAGCCCATTGTGGATTCTTTAATTGTGTTTTTCAGCAAACTGAGTTTACATTCCCTGGGGCACACATACTACAGGATTGTGACATATCACACCAGATTAAGTTAAACTCAAAAAGTTATATGATATGACAAGATGTAAAGCACATGACTGACGCACCCACTGGGAACTTGGCTTTATGGAAAACTGCGTACCAGGGAAACTCTGGACTTTCTGAACTAAACATTGCTTTTAAAAGTTAAGAGAGTATAGGTTACTTGACTAAACAGTTCAGGTTCAGTTTGACACCCAAATATTTCTGCTTTGACTTAAACTGTCACAGTTCAAAGCAAAATAAATATTTGTTGATAAAAATCTCACTTCTGTTGTAATGGAGCAAAAATAGCTTGTGGCCAATTCAGGCAGTGGTAATTAGGATAGAGAAATCAATGGGTGCAAACTGCAATTTAGTAAAGGACTGTGTGTGTGTGTGTGTGTGTGTGTGTGTGTGTGCGCGCACACATTTTCTCTTTTCCTGAGAAATACAGGAACAGAATGGATTTTAAACAGACTTGCAAAAGCATAATTGGCAGACATAACTATGAGTTTTGTTCATGCAGCAACACTAAAATAAAAGCGTACACTATGCCCATAACTTCACAATAAAAAGAAACAAATTGTTATTACTACTTTAATTGAAAAAGAGTAAATTATTTATAGTCTTCATGTATTGGAAAATTCATACATTTTAATGACGGAAGATTTTTAAGTCTAACTTCTATAAACGCAGGCCTTAAAACGTCACCCTGTACTTCCTTCAGTTGTGGGCATTTTCTCTCTCCACTAGATAGATGCATTTTGCACACCTATAAATAACTTTGTTTTCCCCTTGTAGGCTTCCCATGTTGCAGATGGATGTATGATAGTGACAATAGCACAGGTGAGCTGATGTGGAGAGGGAACATGAGATGTAACAAGTACTGAGTTTGCTTAGTTTAATCCCCTCTTGGTGCAGTATAAATGCAGAGACTGAATCATGAACAAGTGATATTTTGTCCCTGGTCCACTCCTGGGACAGCCAAAATAAACTCTATCCCTTATTCAGTGCTTCAGGTAACTCTACCATCTAGTCAAAAAGTGAACAATAATAACTCCTCGGTCCCTAATGCTTTCCCATCTAAAAGTTGGACCTACAGTTTCTATTCCAAGCTTTCAAAATTATGCTGATGTTTTGGGAGCTTTTTTTTTAATTTTTGCAAAGTAAATGAAAATATTCTAGTTTTCTAGTGTACTAACTATGTTTACTTAAGTACTATAGAAAATATGAATATAGCAAGTAAGAAATATAAAGGGAGATAATAAATCCAGCAGATGTTAGATGCCATACATCATTTACCTCCTCACATTATTGATGACCTCATAAGTGGTAGAGCAAAGCCAAACCATAAGTGAGTTATGAAAGGTCATCTATAATGAGTGGAAACAAATGACGTGTTTAGAGATAGCCCATTGTATGCTCTGTTTATGCATCATTGGTTTTAGTTTTAATGGGCATTGATAGAAATATATATTTAAGGCAACACAAGGCTCCATCAGGGTCCCAGGGATTCTGCCAGCTGATGAAGGAGAGACAAAGATAGTGAAAAGATCTGTTTTGTTATAATACAGACTTTCAACAATGAAGTGCTGGCAGCAGAACAAGAAGTACTCACACATCCAGCCATTGGGAGAGAACAGGACAAGATACTAAAAATGTCAAGTGATTTTGGATCCCCAACTTGAGGTATCTTCCAGGCGCCTGATTTCCCCAAGGGGAGTGACTGACACATTCTGAAATTGCACTTCTTTTACCATGTCTATATGAGAGTAATTGGGTGATGTTCCATGGCCTGAGATGTGCAGGGAGTCAACTAGATGATGATGATCATCCCTTCTAACTTAACCATTTATCCATCTCAAAGTGAAGCTCCTATAATCCCTAGTCACTTTCAATCAGACATTATAGAAGCAGACTTTTTAAGACATTTTAAAAGTCTTAAGTGTTAAATACCAATTCTGCATTGAAATTTAAGGAATGGGCTGCAGGGATGGATCACTTGATCATTATCTGTTCTGTTCATTCCCTTTGGGGCACCTGGCATTGGCCACTGCTGGAAGACAGGATACTGGGCTTGATGGACCTTTGGTCTGACCCAATATGGCTGTTCTTGTGTTCTTATGCTCATAATCAATGACTTCAGTGGAATTTATCTCAATCCCACAGAGGGTAGAATCTGTGCAGATTTCCCACAATTATGTGGAAGCACTTAAATTCTGACCTGCAGCATCCTTACAGTTTTTGAATAGAGATTGTCAATCATGCTGTATTGTATAGCAGCAAAGTGTTTAGAAGTGAAAAGGAAGATTTTCCCCCACTCCATCAAAAATGAAATAAATAAAAATGTTGGCACTACAGGGAACTTGGAGAAGAATCAAGAGCTTTTCAAGGTTCCCAGTGAGCTACACTGCTGGCTTGAGTGCTGATTTAACAAGTTCTTGATGTGGATAGCACCATACCAATCTTAACACATAAGGGATCGGAACTTATTACATGGCATGTATCCACAGCACTCTTGAAAAACAATGTGGTAAGCAATTAAGAGATAAAGAGAACTGAATTAATCCATCTTAAGAGATCTGTATAGTTTGTTCTAAAGCACTACTGAAAGGTGTGTTGCGTGAATGTGCTTCAGGACCACCTAGCTCATACAAAATAAATGTGCATAGGCCCTCTTCAAAGCCTATACCTTACATTGCTGAATGATCTTTTGATTCTAGAGGGATAAGGTAAATATTTCAAATGCTTCTCTTTGAGGAGACTAATCAGATGCAGAGGAAATAAAATCAGAAAATCCCAAGTAGAAAGAGACTTTGTTGCTTCCACTCAAAACCTTGACAGACTGCTGCCCAGTGGAGCAGCAATCAGCAGTAACAGCCCATTATGCTATGAGCTGAGAGACTAGGTTGGTAGTTGACTCAGGTTACTAGCCCTGAGCTAGAGAAGCAGGGTGCATCACAGAGGTCACACTCTCTGCCTTAGAAAGAGAAAAGGCGGGGCGGGGGGATGAGAGTTGATCTTTCCCTCTGTGTGTCTGCCCTTTAATGGCCTGTTAAGCAGCAGTGTTAGATCCAGTTTAGGAGGCAGGCATGTAACATTTTTGGGTTTAACCTGGAAGTGAAATTATACACTTTATGGAAAGGTCCTATAGAATTTAATAGGGATGAAACCTGTAAGAGTCTATTGAAATTTAATAAAATTTAATTTAATAGAAATTACTCAGAAAAACTACAGATGGTGATGGAGTAAGATCAGCCTCCCATAACATTTCTAAACCAATGTATTGAATTTTTAATAGAGCATTTTATCTTTGCTATAGATTGCTACGGATTGGTTTAAAGATCCTGTAGAAATGTTATGATTCTCTGTCCAGTGCTGCTGGATTTTTCCACAAGAGGCAGTAGAAGCGAATGAGTGGTAAAAGAAGCAGACAATCTCCACAGAAGACAAATTACTCATATAGCTGTGCTGCAGAACTGGAGCATTGCTTTCTACAGGTCCGATGCATCTATCCCACAATTTCCAGAGGGAATGCCGATATTTTAAGTCAGTGTATTATATACCCATCTTCCTTATTTTTCTTCATTTTTTATTTGCACTGCAATAGCACTCAAGGTATGCTTAGCACTGCATAAGACTTATCCAGGGGAAGAAACAGACACAGCACCAAAGAGCTTGCTACCTCAAAGGATAATTCTCCATAACATAAATAAATGATGAATTAAATGAAAACAGCTATAAACTGCCTCTGCTTTTATTAGCCTGCCTAAGTGGATTCTGGTGAACTGGCAAGACTCACATTTGTTTCAATTACAGATAGGCTACTACTGCTGGCGTGAATACATCGCTGTGCTCTGCTCTGCCAACAGTCTCAGCACTAACATGCAGGGGAAAAGTTTCACCACAGGATTTTGACATCTGACTATGTGACAAGAGCTTGCGTTTGCCCACTGATTCTTGGCCTCTTTTAAATGAGTATGTAAAATTATTTCAATTACTTTGTGAGCCAAGGTGGTGCCAGCAAGTAACAGAGAGCAGAGTACTTCAAATGTATTCCAGTTGGGACCAAGGAATGTACTTGTTCTGGAAGCTGATGGTCATATCTCATGTCATCATTCCTTTGGTTTTCATGGTATACTCTTACAAGTGGTAAACTAACTGCTCCATTGTTGGGTGCACAATATAATTTGAATTGTTTTATATTCTGCTACCTTTTAAAATGCATGTATAGGTTATGGGGTATGGATTAGGTTTATTTAATAATTTTGCTTCATATATGGGGTGAAAATGAGAGACTGTAACCTGGAAAGCAAGTTAAACAAGTTCCAATAACTCTGAGAGGTTTTATCTGAAGGCTGACTTTTTAATAAAGAGCTCAGATTAGCTATTATTCTGTCTAATGCAATATAGAGGACTCAGGACTGCAGGCCATGTACTGTAGCAAGCTAAAATCTACTTTTCTTATTAGTCCTTAAAAGCATTAAAGCAAAAATCAGGTCAATTACAATTTTAAAAGTATTGACTAATGTATTAAAACATTTTTTCACAGAACTGGTGGTTAGAGAAAATCAAAGTAAGAAGGACTTAGCATTTAAATTACCAGGGGCTGAAGAAATTAACTGCTCTGTTAATGTGTAAGTGATTTCAAACCAAACCAAAGCTCTAGCCCTAAATACTTCCAAAATTCGTCTGTCAGATATTTCAGTGATGGGAGCCATATAGATAAGTTCTCTTCTTTACATTCTATCAAGATCAGACAGCCAAATTATCCCAGGCTATGTCTGAATTCCATATCTGGATCTGAACTGTTTAGCTTTTAGAACATCATTGCTGAGGCTTGGACTTGCTCCCCTGAAGTCAATAACCATATTTTACTTAAAACATCCTGAACATCTCAACAAAATCTTAAAGGCTTGCCGGGCTTCCCAGTACAACCAACTATTTATTTGTACCTGCTAACACTGTCTCAAAAAGGAATTATGCTGAAATGTGTCAGGAAAAAAAATAAAAAGGAAACAAACTAGCATTTTAAACTAACTATGCTGAAAACCAGACATATATATTAAAAATTAGGTCACTTGATTCCCTGTTAAGAAAATACCTAACAACCTGGAATCCTTTTTCAAAAGGAGGGCTCAGCTCAGAGATGGCTGTATATTTCCCTTTATTAATAGTGTTACTTAGTTTTTTAGACAAAGTTTCTTGAAGGATTTTGTGCATGAAGCATTCTGTAATTGTTAAATGGTACTTCACTTTGAAGTTTAGAAATTTCCCCTATTAGAGTATAATTTAAAGGGTACCCATGAAATATTACAATCTACTGTACTAGATTTATAGATAATTTTCTTATATATTACAGCATCCTCCTATCAGATTTGCAGCTTTCCAAAATATTGCATTTTCAGGTTTGGAATCTTATTAGTGGGCTTGCATGTCTAGTTTTATTGAATTTGATGTTTGCTAATATAATGTAAGAACTTATTACGGTATCAATTTTTTAATGAAATTTGCAATTTTAAAAACTTAATCCATGTTTCCATTTCACTAGAGTCGGTAATAAGATACAGGCATAATATTTTATTGTTGATTTTACAGTGCTATCAGATTGCCATTGTATTTATTAATTTTCATTGCCACTAATATCTCATTCAGTTATCATGGTGTTTATTCCAAAACGCAGAAGGGAACAAATCTTTTTCATCCATTTACAGGGTATTTCTAAGAGTGGAAATTCTGGAGTCAGCACAGCAGTTCAGAGCGAAAACCAGCTGTTATGCAATATGGGCCACATAAGAGGTAGAAAATAGAGGATTGTTGGCCATTCTAGGACACTAGAACCAGCCTCTTGGTGCAGAGCATGAAGGCTCCAGGTAATAAGGGAAGATATCGGGGTACACCTAATTTTATGCACCCTCAGCGCTGCTCAGAGGATTCAGGGGGTCTGGGGCTAAGCAATTTCGGGGGCCCCTTCCTGGAACTCCCTGTCTCAGACCTCAAACTTCAGACATTATCATGGGGTCCCCTGTGGGGCCCAGGGCCTGGGGCAAATTGCCCCACTTGCTCCTCCCCCTCCTCACCCCCCGGGCAGCCCTGTGCACCCTTTAGAGCTCAGAGCTCTCCATGAATTAAATAGGAATAATATTTGTAATCAACCTTCAATGAACTTTTTGTGACATTTATACATTTACATTTCTACACATTTAGGGAACGTCTACACTAGCTTATTAGTTCGAGATAGGTAGGGTAATTAGGGCAAGTGGAGTTGCAAATGAAGCCCAGGATTTAAATATCCTGGGCTTCATTTGCATGTTCCCGGGCGCTGCCATTTTAAATCCCCCTTAGTCCGAACTCCATGCCCGCAGCTACACGCGGCACGGAGTAGTAGTTCGAATTAAAGATTCTAATTTGAACTACCGTTATGCCTTGTGGAATGTGGAGTAACGGTAGTTTGAATTAGGATCTTTAATTCGAACTACCTACTCTGTGCCGCATGTAGCTGCGGGCACGGCGTTCGGACTAAGGGAGATTTTAAAATGGCAGCGCCCGGGAACATGCAAATGAAGTCCGGGATATTTAAATCCCAGGCTTTATTTGCAACTCTGCTTGCCTTAATTACCCTGCCTAGCTCAAATTAATGGGCTAGTGTAGACATACCCTTACCTTTTTAATCACAATATTCTAGTAAATATTTTAAATATTTTCATTCATTTATTTTTATGTTATGAAGTGATAGTGATGCTTTAATGCAACAATTTAAATTTAACAAATATATATATAAATGTATGTTCAGGAACATGCAATGCACTGAGGATCTGAGACTATGCTTCAGTACAGAATCTGGATAGGAATCCTACAGCTTGAAAAGGAAGAGAACGTGTAACATCTTCATGAGACGATAACATTCTACTCAGAAGTTTTTTTTTTTAATTACCAAATCACTTCAAACAATTTCAAAATGTAATGGAAACAATATGGTGTGACTCTTGATGTTAGCTTCTACAATTAGTGTGTTATTAATTAAACTCTCGAGTAATATAATAACTTGACTGTTGGAACCTCTCTTTGCATTTAAAATACATGCAGACTGTGGCTCCAATTATAAATAGACTATAACTCTAAAGGCTTAAAACAGCAAATTAAATTATTCAGAGACAAATTGTTAAATTTATGTTATATTCTTGGGAAATTAATGTAGTCTGTATTTTGTTTGAGAGACTGTATGCAAAGTATTGTCAAGCAATGTGTACATATTTCCACATTATATCAATACTGTTTTATTGGTTACTACAGATCTGTTTTATACATACATATATGCATATTGTCAAGTGGCATATCTCCTGACTCACCTAGGTAGAGCCTTAAGTTGAACCAACAGGAAGTGATAAATGATGGTCTTCCTGCTATCCCTTAGGAAAGAAGTTCTGAAGAACTGTGATTAGTTATGGCATATTGCAAGAGAACTAAATTAAACCCTGCCTATACACTGGGTTGCCAGATTCCACTGGTTTCCATTTATATAGTTTTTCCTACTGGTATTACTATTGTGACATGCACATAAAGCAAGGAAACATTGACTGTGAAAGTTGTGCACTCCTGCATCCAATCAAAGTACTACTACAGTTAAAGCAGCCCAGCCTACAAATTCTAGGTACTCAAGTACTGTTAGCCAAACTACTCTATCCCAAGAGACCGTCTTAGTTATGACAATCTTGCAGCCCACTGAGATGAAAAAGGGCCACTAATGTGGCCCACTTACTAGCCTAGGTTGCCCATCACTGGACTAGAATCCTGATATGATTCTATCCCTCAAAATTTCATTTACTCAGAGTTTGTGCAGGAGATGAGAATTTGGCCCTTACAACTTAACAGCTCCACCACTGAAATGAAACCATCCAGTATCTTGATCAAGAATGCATCTGATGTCTCCTCAATTTGGCAACCCAGGCAAAAATTGACTCATTTACCGTTGACATACTAACAATGAGAATTCATTAAATCATGTGTCTATAAGGGAAGCAATTTGGAATTTTTAACTTAGGAACCTTGAAACCCTTTTATTTCAGTGAAGTCTATGACTGGAAGTGTTCCTATCTACAAGATAATCTCAGATTAATATATAAGACTGATTCTTGAATTCTCAACACAGGAAGAAAGGTGTTTAGCATAATATATTCACATAAACTCACATATTATTTTCTAGCCACTAAGGCTATGTCTAGACTACACTTCTCTGTCGACAGAGAGATGTAGATTAGGCACATTGAAATTGCTAATGAAGCAGGGATTTAAATATCCCACACTTCATTAGCATATACATGGCTTCCACTTTTTTCGAAATGGAGTTTTTTCGAAAAAAAGGCAGTCTAGACGTGGATCTGTCAAAAATAAACCCTTTTTCGACAGATCCCGTAAACCTTATTTTTTGAGAAATACAGGATCTGTCAAAAAAGGATTTATTTTTGACAGATCCGTTTAAAAAAAAGCGGCAGCCATGTTTATGCTAATGAAGCACGGGATATTTAAATCCCTGCTTAATTAGCAATTTTGATGTGCCTAATCTACATCTCTCTGTCGACAGAGAAGTGTAGTCTAGATATAGACTAAGAGGGGCTGAATATTATTATTATTATACACTTTTGGGAATGTTTATATTCCAGAAAGAATGTAAATAGTGAGAGCAAATGCAAAGTTTCTTTTACTCAATAAAAATGTGTCTAAACAATTTATTCCCTTTATAGTTGCAAAGACTTTGGATATTTTTAGGTAATAAAGAGACAATGGTTAACTTTTTTCTTCTGAAAACTGATTCCCAGATTTTCCAAACTGTATGCACACATTGTATGCATAGACAGCAGGTTAGATGTCTAAATGGAGTAATTTCTGAAATATCCACAATTAACATGCAGTAATACTGAGCGTATATATATGTGTGTGTGAAAATTACACATGGAATAATGTTAATTTTATTGAGGACTGGATCATCAGGCCCTAGAAGAACGACTCAAATATTCATTAATTTTGTTACTGTATTTGAGTTTCAACATTTTTGAGTGCATAGGTTCCGAATGATTTTCTGAAGAACATTTAAAAATATTCAGCATGATTAAGCCATAACTAGATGGATCAACAATTCACTAGGGAAAAGTGTTAGACTTGGTAAAGAAACATGAAAGCTGAGTCAAGAAGGTTACAAAAAAATAAGGCAATGAAGATCTAGGCTAGATTAAGATGTTATAAGCATAAAAATTACCTAATTAAGGAATAATCTCTCTTACTTTGTAGCATGGGAGAAATAAAGAATTGCTGAGGTTGAGTAATCAACTAAGCTAAAATGGAGCCTTTAAACAATCTCCAAATTTGTTTATCACATGACAAGGCAATGGAGATGACTAAAGTTATATAAAAATGTAACATTAAACAATTAATAGGCCACATTTTCTGATGGTGGAAATAAAGAAAACTCCATCGAGATCATTGGAAATGTGCCCACTGACACCAGCAGATAATTTGTCTCACTAAATGTTTCTCCTTCCTGACGGAGCTTACTGCATTTTGCAACGGTACAGTGCAGAATAATTTGAATGGGGGCAGCTTTTTTATATAAATAGTTATTGAAGAGACTGGTGTAAATGGTAACAGAGTGATGGGGTGGGACATAAGAGGATGAAATCCTGTGTGAAAACAAGGGAAAAACTCCCATTGACTGCATTGAGATCAGGACTGTACCCATAGGATCTAGGAGTGTCTGTGCTGTATGTGGCAGGATATTGCTTATGTAATGTGATCCTCTACCTGTACTAGTGGCATTATTAAAGGTTATGATATCTATTTTATTGCAGTTGATTTTCCATCCAGTTTGCTGGCTGAATGTATTGAAGCCTAGATGCCTCCAATTTGGCTCCTAAATTCACGTTTAGGCTTCTAAATAAAAAAGACTTGATTTCTCATGCGTACCAAGTAGTCACAAAACCCACTGCAAACAATAGTATCTTCAGAACCTTTGCAAGTCAGCCCATTCTTATTTAGGACCCTAACATTAGGCAGCCAGCTTTCAAAATTGTGACTATAACTTTCAGGTCTGGGATTGGCTGATTATTTACATAATGATATATGGCACCATGCTGTTACCAAGAAAATATTTTTTCTTTCAATGAAAGATAGCCTACTCTTTTATTTTATATCAGAAGTTATTAATACACTTTGATCTTTGAACCTTGACTGTGAATAGAAACTTTTCAGTGTCAGCTCATATCCAGCTAGATTTTAAAATGGTACCTACATTTTTTTAAAAAAATATTCTAGACTCTTGACAAGGTGTTGTTTTTTTAAATGACTGTAGTGTGTAGGTGTCTTTTGAGTCACATGACACAAAAATACCATTGTTTTACTAAAAACAGTGAGGAGTTCTGTGGCACCTTATCCCTTGTCTACACTAAGGAGTTATTTTGAACAAGTTGGTTATTTCAAAATAGTAATTCCTGCTTTTCTTGAGGAATAACGCTTATTTCAAAATTGTTAGAATCATAGAATACTAGGATTGGAAGGGACCTTGAGAGGTCATCGAGTCCAGTCCCCTGCCCTCATGGCAGGACCAAATACTGTCCAGACCATCCCCGACAGACATCCATCCAACCCACTCTCCAACACCTCCAGAGATGGAGACCCCACAACCCCCCACCCAGGCAATTCACTCCAGTGTTTGACCACCCTGACAGTCAGGAACCTTTTCCTAATATCCAACCTAAACCACCCTTGCTGCAGTTTAAGCCCATTGCTTCTTGTTCTATCCCCAGAGGCCAAGATGAACAAGTTTTCTCCCTCCTCCTTATAACACCCTTTTAGATATCTGAAAACTGCTATTATGTTCCCCCTCAATCTTCTCTTTTCTAAACTAAACAAACCCAATTCCTTCAGTCTTCCCTCATAGGTCATGTTCTTTAGACCTTTAATCATTCTCGTTGCTCTTCTCTGGACCCTCTCCAATTTCCCCAAAACTTTCTTGAAATGTGGTGCCCAGAACTGGACACAATACTCATAGACTCATAGACTTTAAGGTCAGAAGGGACCATTATGATCATCTAGTGCAGGCCACAGAATCTCACCCACCTCCTCCTAGAATAATCCTCTCACCTATATCTCAGATATTGAAGCCTTCAAATACTTTGAAGACCCCAAGATTCAGAGAATCCTCCAGCTGTGATCTGTATCCCATGCTACAGAAGAAGGCGAAAAACCTCCGGGGCCTCTGCCAATCTACCCTGGAGGAAAATTCCTTCCCAACCCCAAATATGGCAATCAGCTAAACCCTGAGCATGTGGGCAAGACTCACCAGCCAGACACCCAGAAAGTTCTCTATAGTAACTCCTATCATCACTCCATTGACGTATTTACCTCTGATAATGAATGGTCAATTAGTTACCAAGATCATGTTATCTCATTAAACCATCCCCTTCATAAACCCATCTAGTTTAATCTTGAAACCAGATAGATCTTTTCCCCCCACTACTTCCCTTGGAAGGCCGTTCCAGAACCTCACTCCTCTAATGGTTAGAAACCTTCGTCTAATCTCAAGTCTAAACTTCCTATTAGCCATCTTATATCCATTTGTTCTTGTGTCCATATTGGTATTAAGCTTAAATAATTCCTCTCCCTCCCTGGTATTTATCCCTCTAATATATTTAAAGAGTGCAATCATGTTCCCCCTCAGCCTTCTTTTGGTTAAGGTAAACAAGCCAAGCTCCTTGAGTCTCCTTTCATAAGACAGGTTTTCCAGTCCTCGGATTTTGTTGTTTCAAAACACTCAGCTGTTGCTATTTCAAAATAATTGGCTCCCAGAAGCCTCTCACATATGCACCTGTGGCCGCTCTGGCCACATCCCTGACAACTCCAATGCTCCCCTTCCCCCAGCAGAGTTTAAAGCTGCAGGAAAAAGGAAAAGGGCTTGTGGCACCAGGACAGCCTTACCAGCACCATGCCACCCAGCCCCCTTCATAGAAGCCATAGCTGATCCCAGTATTCCCTTTATACCCCCCATTGCTGCCAGGACGCCCATAGCACCCTCTGATGCCCTTGGTCACTGGCCTGGATTGGTGCAGAGATCCTAGTCAATATCAAGGTCTGGGGGGAGGTCCATCCTCCAGGATCTCTGCAGCAGAAGGAGAAATGCAGATGTGTATAGCTATATGGCCACCAGCTTGGCTGAGAAGGGACACATGTGGACTCTCAACCAGGTATCTATGAAAATAAAGGTACTCCGTCAGTCCTACACTAAGGCCAGGGAGGCAACTGGATGCTTTGGGGTGGCTTCTCACACCAGCTGCTTTTATGAGCAGCTGGATGCCATCCTGGGAGGGGACCAGTCACCTTTCCCACACCATCTGTCGACTCTGGCCAGGAGATGCCTGGCGTCAGGCACCACAAGGGCGGGGTTGTGGAAGAAGACAAGATGGAGAATGAGGAAGAGCAGGAGGAGAAGGAGGAGCAGGCCAGCTAGGAGACCTTTCCAGGCAGCCAGCAGCTGATCCTCACCCTGGAGTCATCCCCCATTCCCAGGATTCTCCCAGGACTCAGACTATCCTGGTGAAGACACTTCAGGTGAGTTCCATAACTTTCCCTATACACACACGGGAACAGGCAATGGGCTTCATTCCACAGTTTGCAGGTGACTGAGGCTCATTTGCTGCAGCAGGAGCGCCAGGGTCTGGGGGAAGGGGTCCTGCAGTTCAGGCTGGTCTTTGTCATCCTGGAGCACCACATGGGCAGTCTGGATGAAGTGCGTCATGAGGTGCAGCACGAGGCCCGTCAGCCTCCATGTTGGAAGTGCTATTGAGTCCACAAGGGCAACTGGAGCACATGGCTTGAGTTTGGTGTCCTGTGAGGGGGTAGGCAGTGAAGGAGTGGCATCTGAGAGGCAACTGTGGAGAGAAGCCCCTTTAGCACCTGTCTCAGCTAGCCTCAGCCAGCCACTACAGGAAGTGTCTCCCTCCTGATGTTCTCCCCAGAGTGCTTCTGGGGGCTTTAATCCAATGCTGGCTCCAATCAGCATGGACGCACTATTTCAAAATCGTTATTTACAGAATTATTTGAAATAAGTTATTTAGAAATAATTTCCGAGTGTAGACGTGCCCTTAAAGCAGGGGTGGGGAACCTTTAAAAATCAATTGGGAAGCAAAAGTGAGAAGCAAAAAAAAAAAAAAGGCCCCTGACTGAGAAGGAGAAGGAGACACTCCCCACATTCCCTTTGCACATCATTTGGCTCTGGGCCTGAGGTTCCCCACCCCTGCCTTAAAGACTAACAGATTATTTGGGCATAAGCTTTCATGGTTTTTATGTCCAACTAAGTCTGTTGAAATGCCACAAGACTTCTTGTTATTTTTGCAGTTGCAGACTAACATGACCACCCCTCTGAGACTGCTTTTATAAAAGCATTTTCATAAAGAATACATAAAGATAGGCACTTGACATCTAAAATTCTCAGTTCATGAGATAAACAGAAGAAGGGAAGGCACAACTTGTTTATTCCCTCTTCCTCAGTGTATATTTACCTTAAACCTAAGCCAACGTAGAAACCAAATTATCTTGAAAAGAGTAAAGAAAATCTCTTTGCGAACTCTATTAGCATTAAGGTTCCTTTTAAGCAAGCACCACTTCATGTGCCAAACTGTGTGTGTAACTGATGCTGAATAAAGTCCATGTGAGCCTGAGCTGTGATCAGCAAATTCATTTAAGCACTCAGGCTAATACTAAACCCATGCGTTAACAGAGGAAAATGCACTCCTAGAGACTCATTCCTTTGGAAAAACGAGTTATGCAAGTAAGTGGTGTTTTGGTTATAGAACTTTTACATGGAAATTGGAGTGCATAAGGGGTGTTTAATTGAATACTAACAATTCCCATGTCTACATTTCTGCATGCCAGTGTATGAACATGATGGGGAAAATGAAAAGTTTTGCACTATTCATCATGGGGAATTGTTGCACTATAGTGGCAAGAAGCACTATTCTCTATGTACAGAACTGATTGCGGATTATTACTTTATGGCATCAGGGCATTGTATGGAAACAATGGCCACTTCATGGACTAATGCAATATTATGAACATGAAACTACTATTACAACCGCATGGTTAAAGTTGCAAGTAGTTTTAATGCTAAGGCTTTATTTAGTCCTCCTCTTATATCACATGCACACACCCTTGTAACTTTGACCAGATTATTATTTTGGCCTAAAAATTTCCAAATTTACTCAGAAGGCATTGGAGAATTTTTCAGCAAATTTTGCAGAACACAGGTCATTATTTCATACAGACTCTTAGTTACAGAAAAATTAAAATGCTAAACAAAGAAATAGATACTGAATGTGCAAAACAAAAGACATTTGCTTCTCCATCACTCAGACTGCCATCTTACAGCAACTTCCAACTTTAGCAAAAATGGCACAGCTCAGAAAGAAACATGGAATCAGGGGAGCCATTTTATTACCCAGTGGAACAGCAGAATGCCTCAGGGCAAGGGTCTGGTGATGAGACCATGAAGCTCTTTAGATCAGTTTAGGAATTCTGTAGTTTCCTTGACTCTTTGTTTCTTCAGTATAGAGCTTAAGTGGCAGGTTAGGGAGACATAAGCAGTGGGTGCGTCAGGGATCTCAAAACCCACACATCAGCACAAGTACAAAAAAATTAAAATATTTGATACCCTTAAGTTAAGTTTGCTAGTTAATATGCCAGTTGAAACATGCATAACAATCCAGGCTGGCAACGTTTGCCTGAAAAATCTGTTTCTGTCAGCAGATGTTCATCCCATTAGGAAAGGGTTAAATGGGCTGTGCTAATTCACTCTGCCAAGAATTTTGTTTCCCCACTAACTGATAAGGAGGATGGGCACAGCTCTCTACAGAGAAATGATTGAAGGTGTGATATGAACAGTTTAGAGGCAGGAAACCTAGGAACCGCCAAGCCTAGGGAGAAGATTTGAGCTCTATGGCTGTGTCTAGACTGCATCCCTTTTCCGTAAAAGGGATGCAAATTAGACATATCGCAATTGCAAATGAAGCGGGGATTTAAATCCCCCCCGCTTCATTAGCATAAAAATGGCTGCCGCTTTTTTCCGGCTCGGAGCTTTGCCGGACAAAAGCGCCAGTCTAGACACGGATCTTTTGGCAAATAAAGCCTTTTCCGAAAGATCCCTTATCCCTCTTAAAATGAGGGATTTAAATTCCTGCTTCATTTGCAATTGCGATATGTCTAATTTGCATCCCTTTTACAGAAAAGGGATGCAGTCTATATGGGTATATGTACACTGCAATTATACACCCGGAGCTGGCTTATGTCATGTGATAAGGGAATAGGCTACAGGGCTATTTATCTGTAGTGTGAATGTTTGAGCTCATGCTGGAGCCTGAGCATTGAGATCCTCCCATCAAAAAGTCCCAAAGCTTGGGCTGTAGCCTGTGCCCAAAATGTCCACAGTGGCCTAGTTTGAACTAGGGTGGCTAGTGTAGCCATACCCATATTTATTAATAACTTGGGAGCCACAGTGGCACATCTAAACAAGGCACATGAACTCAGTAGTGATGCACAACACAAAATTCGTTCTGCTCATGGAAGGAAACTCCTAGAGGGAACACTTCCCCCAGCCTCTCCACCCCCGAGTTAATGTCACACACATTGGGTTAATGCAGTTGCAGGATAGTTGCATGAGGGGAGGTTGGTGGGGACCAAACTAATCCCTATTGGTAGGAGGATGGTGGGAAAAGTCTTTAGAGGGGTCACATGACACCTTTTACTTCTGGTCATGTGTCCATCTTGCCCTTAGAGTGTTACCTCCAGAGGCCTGGCTAATGGGACCCAGGGGGTGTGACTAATGGGGGTCAGGGGCGTGGTTAACAGTGGTCAGAGGTGTGGCTAATGGGGGTCAAAGAGTACATTTTTAAAAAGTTCTTTGATGTGAAAAAGTGGTTCGTTCTCAACCCACTTTCCAGGCCTATTCTGATTGCCAGTCCGCCCCTGAGTGTAGACATGCCCTTTGCCATCTTGTTAATGCTTCTATTATCAAAGTCCATTCTCAGGGAAGGAGTACATGATAGTTCACACAGGCCTGCTCTGTACTAAACCAGGCAGGTCAGTTTAAGATATGCAACTCCAGCTATGCAAAATGCATAGTGTGCCCTCAGCATTCAATTTATGGGTCTACATTAGATCCGCTAAATAGAACACTGGAAGATCTACCTCCAGAGTGTCAATCTTCTTGTTATTGTAGGCATGCCCACAGCGTACCAAAGGCACCTGTTCACAGTACACATACCAAGGAACACTGCAGTTAAAAGAATAATCCTTAAGCTTTTTAAAATACGGAAACAAACTTTTTTAGAGAATAACAATTGCCAGGAAAGGGAGGGGAAAAAAAAGCAACAAAGTATTTGGCAGTGAATCTACAAAGTACTTCCAGCAGCCATAAAAATATGTCCTTTCTTTAAAGCTATGATCTCACAAGCATAGAAGTTGAATACAGAGAATAGGGTGACAGATATTGATCTCTGTGTGAGAATTTGATTGAATCCTTAAACGAAAGCCAATCCTTAGCCAACATAATTGCTTTCACCATCTTGTATGAGTTCTTTCTGCTCAATTGTCCCTGGGCTCCAGAAACATTAAGTTCCATATTTTCCAAAATGGCCTTTCAAGTGGTGCCAAATTTCAGATACCAATGTTGGCACCCAAAATGAGAGGTCATTTTGGAAAATTTTAGATTTCTGTGTTTTGCCAGAGGCCACACACCATAAAAACATGAAATCAAAAATTGTAACTGAGGCATTCCAAATCCCCTGTTTCATGTTCTGTCTGCTAGGCTATGCTCTGGGTTAAATCCTGACTCTACTGAAGTAAATGACAAAAGTCCCATTGACTGCAAAGGAAAAAAAGATTTGATCCCATGTCTCAAACAGATTCTTCAGTGGTGTTTTAAAATAAATTTACATCTTATACCTGTATTAACAGTATCACTTTATTGGCAGGATCACTGCAAAACCCTGGACATGGAGTCATGGGTGCTTAGGGAACTCCAATTAGTAGAGAATGCTGCAGCACTATCCTGATGGTAGTATGCTAATGCCAGCACATCAGACTTGTCCTCCTCTCCCAGCAATGACTTCCCATACCAAGTCAAATTCAAGGTGCTCCATACTCTGGGTTCAGGGTGTCTAAGACTTACTAAAGCACTGAGAGGAAAACTGTGAGTGTCAGCTTTGCTCCTCTGGAACAATGGAACATTCTATTGATGTAGGAGATGAGAGTTGTCTTGGGAGCTTGTCTAAAACTCTGAAATGAACTCTCACAAGAATGAAGGATCAAACCTTACCACCTTCCACCTTGAGTGCACAAAGCATTTCTTTAGCCTTGTCTTCTCCAACATAAAAATGCAGCAAAATGTGTGTATGTTTATTATTTCTTTTCTTTTCTTTTCTTTTCTTTTCTTTTCTTTTCTTTTCTTTTCTTTTCTTTTCTTTTCTTTTCTTTTCTTTTCTTTTCTTACATTAAAGTAAATTCAAAACAAAGCTCTCCAATGCCTGCATGCTTCCTGCGGGAGAAGATGAGAATAGAAACGTGACAAATTTTAGTTACACAACTTAAAGCACTACTGGTACTAGAAGATGCTTAGATACTATGGGGATACAAGAACGTGCACAGATTTGACCAGACCAGAATATTCATGTATGTTTGTGGAGTTAGGACTCAATCTTCATGCAAGTGAGGTCAATTACATTTTGAAATTTGATTAAACTGGCATCACAAATGTCCCTTACCGAAAAAAAAAATTTTTCTGGGAAAATTCTTTTCTAGAGTCTTGCCCAAAAGAATCTCCAACACCTGGATGCAGCAGTCACACCCAGATGATTATCCAGGTATCGAATAGCGTAAACTTTCTCCTTTGTCTAGAAGACAGAGAATTGCCAAGAAGACAACTCCACGGAACACCAGTTATAGTCAAACTTGTCCTGGTAGTTCCCTTTTTATCCTGGAACACCTTGACAAATGAAGGGTTTAATACTGAAGGTCCATTTGAACTAGTCCATGCTCATTGTTGGAAACAATGATTTCCATGCCACTGTTTTATCTGACTTTGGGGCAGGAAGGGTACAGGATCAAAGTGTGTGCTGAAAGCCAGAGACAAATACAAGAGTCAGAAAGGGAGCTTTCTTATGGCTACAGAGCTGAAATATCATTTTTTGAGGAGTAACGTTAGTTCAAACCAAGGGGTTTGGTTCAAACTAACACGTCCTGGCGTGCACTTCCTGGTTCGAATCAGCTGTTGAGCGGAGTAATGCGCCGGCAAGATCATGCTAATGAAACGCAGGATATTTAAATCCCCGCTTCATTAGCAATTTTGGTTGCCTACATTTGCATCCCTAGCTCGATCTAGGGAGCAAGTGTAGACGTACCCATAAATATTATTTAGTAATAGTAGTAGCAGCAGTAGTAGTCAGCAGTTAGACTAGAAAATATTCGAAGATAGTATCACTTAACTTCCCTTCCAGTAGCTGACCTAATCTAAAGTTGCCAACACTACCACTTGGCAACGAAGTGACTTCAATATTTCTTCTAATTTGTTCATGCTAAAGTGATGGTGCCTAAATGCCTCCATGAGAATCAGTGAGCCGTGGTTCTAGGTGCTGCACAGTAATCAGCTGGCTTGTTTTTTAACAGAATTAATTAACACTGTAGGTGGCCCAGGCAGGAACCTCCACCCTCAGTTGAAAAGTTAGCTATGGATTACTTCTTGAAATAAAATATAACTTTTATTAGGAATTTCAGGATAAATAAAAACAGCTGGAAGGAAAATATCTTTAAATATTGTGACAAGCTCCATAATGTTTCACTTAAAGTAAACATTCCTCTTGTTTCTTTTTAAGGACTGCAGTTTGTTGGGTTAAAGTCACCCTTTCTTTCATGTGGAACAAGTAAAGTCGAAAAGAGATTGTACTTAACATTGTAGATTGAAAGTGCAGCTTAAATGAGTTTAGATGCAGTATAGTTCCCTAAATCCTTCATGCTCTCTATAATAATTGGCCGCTCCACTTGTGCTTCCTCTCTCACTTTTATGTAGTCTCCTAATTAGCTCCATTTTTGAACTATAAAACAGTATTTGCCTTCTGTGGATGCAGAGTTTGGCAAATGCTCAGGATATCTCATCATTGAATGAGATGCTTCTCCTTTATGAAGAAAGATTATTAACAGAAGATATTACAACCTTATCTGTGAATAGGACTAGATTGTGTCTGGATGTTATGTGAGTGGACAAGGTCCAAGTTATAACTAAACTGTTCTGAGTTCAGAAACAGCTGTCTCCTTACATCTAAGTCTCCTGGAAAGAGGGCAAAAGTGGAAGGAGCCATGACTCTTGCTCCTCTCCATATTGGTCAATAGAAATGGACAGACAGGAAGAAGGGGAGCAGGCCACACCAGAGACCTTTAGCCTGTACTGACTGGAGCACTGGGAGAGATTGTCTACCCCCTCTACAACATCAGTAAGATTTCATAGGCTAACATGACTGATTCATGATGTTGTCCAATGGGAATTAATAATTATTAGCTGGCTTTGCTGGTCTTCATTTGTTCTTATGTGCTATTTTCTTCTGCTCCCCTTTTATGAACATAGCAGGTATGCTGAAGACCTCCTGATGGTTTTATAACATATTTATTGTAAGCTCTTATGATGGTATGGGGCTATACTAATCTTTAGCAAAGAAATCCTATATATAAAATGTTAATTATTCATTGTAGTTAAATTATTGTTAAAAATGAGATTTAAAATGTTTGTATTTTGTACAGTCTGATTTAGAAGCCCTTCTAACTTTAATTTCTTAAGTTTCACTTTCTAGGGAATTGTGATGCCATCATTTTAAGAAGCCGAAAGTTAGCAGGGACCAACTTTTTCAGTATAAGAAGAAAATAGAAAATAAACCTTTGAGGTCTTGGTCGTAACTGAAGTAAAAAAAAAGTAAAAGTTTTTTTTCCTCCTCTTACAGTTACCTGTTTTTTCTTTTGAATCCTTTCAAAACACACACTTTTCTTAATAAGCAAATACTTCTATATAAAATTTCTGTAAAATCTCTGAAGAAAATAAAACCTGTTTATTTTCATAAACTCCAGTTACATGTTCAAACTCTTCCATTTCTACAGACATTTGTAGTAGGTTCTTGTAGCCAATTTTGAGGTCAGTAAGATTTTATCCTTTTTGTAAATAGCAAGGGATTCGTACCACTCAAAATTTATTTTAAAGGGATAACGACAACACATTGATCACAGTTTTAGAAGATTTCACTTTCAAGTCCATTGAAAACAGGTTAGAGATGTTATAAAATATGGTCTTCTCAGTGTCAAGCTGCTACAGATCTATGATGAAAGATCTAGACAGAAATCATGGCCCCACTTGGATCCAAAATCTTATCTCCATTATTTACTACAGTATCTGGATGCCTTGTCCAGTGCTTGATAAGAACTTAGTTTAATTCTCTGGTTAGCTCACTAATTGATCCATAACAGTGTATTTAAGGCCTGACGTGTGCCACAATTATTTGCATATGCAAATGAAAAGGATGTGTCCAAGCTGTCCTCCCTCCTTTTGCATAGCTAAAGGGAACAATTCCACTGAATTGAAGAAGCCCCAAAGAGCTTTGGGAAGGATGGGGAAAGAGTAGCATAATGGCCCTGTTCCCCTCTTCATTGGCCAGCTGAGCTGCCAGGGAGGTGAGGAGGAGAAATGCTGCACCCTTGAAGGAGTGGAGTGAATGCACTCCCCTTACACATGGGCAAGCTCAGAGTGAATCAGTCTCTCCAGTGTTCAGCAAGAATTTAGCCTTGAAATGGGAGCTACAAATGGGTCCTTTGTAGTTTAAAAAAGGGATGCAGAATATTTTATGAATCCGCTAGGTGCACTGTAATTATATAGAGGAGTTGAAGTTACATAACACTTAGCAACATGCTGTTCTCCTCTCTCAGCTCCCTAATCAGAGAGGTCAGAGCTTCATCCTCTTTGCTATGAACAATGCCTTGGAGCAGCAGTCAGGAATCTGTCACTCCACAGCCACATGCTGCTCTTTGGAAACAAACTTCTTCTAGCCTTTAGCATCTGAGCACTCACGGGTGTGGGGGAGAAGGGAGAAGAGAGCAGGGAGAAGGGAACCCAACTCCCATCATTTTGGGTAGGAACTGATTGTATCTAAACTTTGCCATCTTCTCCTCTAGAAATTGACATTCTCCAGTCTCAGGAGTTACTGAGTATAAAACACCAAATTTGTTCATCTACATGAAATGTACATGTTTTTGCTTCATTTGGTAGCCTTGATACTAACCAAAGATACATTTTCAGAGCACTACTCCTAAAAATTTGGCAGCAAAATGTATTTTTTTCATAACTGAGGATCAGGTAAAAGAGAATATTTCTCTGACACAATTCATTTACAATTAGTGAGGCATTTTTAGAAGTTGAGTGAAGAAAATGAAGGAAAGAAACAGGCCATATCTATATTAGATTTAGGACTACTACATTCTTTTCAAAGAATTCCCTAAGATTGCAGCAGAGAAGTTAAATCTTTCTGTGAAGTCCTGGATACAAAAGGCTTGGTTTTGCTCTTTGTTATACTGGAATAAATGCTGCTCAGTGGAGTTATGCAAGTGTTTCAAAGATTGTAATTGGGGCAGATAGGTCTGCACTGTGCACCAACTTGTTTATTTGTGTCAGTTACCAGCTGTAGAGTGTATTACCAACCACAAAATTTGTATCCAGGTTGGGGTTCCAACACCCATCCCAAAACTTGGATTCTAAATGTTGGTTCAGGCCTAAATCTGATTTCAAAGAAATACTCAAAATGGTTGAACACACAATTCACAGTAACAGTTAACATTTGAATCCTTTTTAGAGTACTACATCTGGTTTGTTTGCCTGCCAAAAACTAAAGTGCATCAGAAACCCTCCTTGTAAGTTAGCTGAATGAGAGTCAAAATAGTCTCACTGGATTTATTACTGTCACCCCTGCAGGAAGCCAAGAGAGAAGGGAAAACACTTTTTAATGGTCCAATTTTGCCTTTTAGGCCCAGAGAATGGGGAACTGCCCAGCCAGAGGAGACGCTTCACTAGGAATTCCCCCTAGGTTTCCTAGAATTCATGGAGAATGGGCACATTGCCACCCCCTCCACGGGCTGCAGTTATTTCTGCCTCCGTAGGTCTGGCTAGCACCATCGGCTGATTTGGGAGGCCTAGTCCTACACCCTTCCTGCCCCCTTTGGAGTGACCTATGTTCCAGGAGCACATAGATGAAGTAGTTCCTGTGTTGCAGGGAGTGCAGCTGTGCCCTATTACTTAGGTTGCTTCTTACGACATCCTCTCCCCTCCACATCCCAGCTGGACACAATATGGTCCTAAATTAAGAGAAAGTGCCCTTAGTACAACACATGTGAGGACAAGAAAGAGAAAATGTGATTCATAGTTACTGAGCACTGTCAGGAAAGGGAGCATTACAAGGCACACAGTCTGATGTGCAGAGAGATCTATATACAGCAAATAAGGCCAAATTTGTCTGAAGATTGTCCTTAATTTGCCAACCCTTTCTGGTGCACTTGGTTCCAGTTAAGAAGCCCATAACTCACTGTTAAAAGTGATTTGCTATTGAAATATGATAAAATGGCCTGCTAATGCCAGGGAGAGCGGTCTGCTAATGTTAGCTAGTTATTTTATTTCAAGTCTGAAGTTTCTCACGGAAAAAAAGGGAGAGAGAGAGAGAGAGAGAGAGAGAGAAAATAAAAGGGGGGGATTTTATGTGTTTGCCTTCACGGCTTTGGAGTACTCGCTAATTCCATCTGTCCACAACAGAGCCATCGGAACGGCGAGAAAAAGCATTTCCATATGTGCAAATTAGCATCCAGCCTCTCTTAATCTGTGCAGTGCTCCTCTGAAGTAGATGGCGCGGATCGCTGCCAAACCCACTAATGGCATTCAAATAAAGGACTTTATTGGCTTTAACTGCCACTATTTTTTTTTAAGATTTAGAATATGTCACCCTTTATTTTATTTTTTGTTCTGATATTGTCACTTTGTATTTCTACCGGTAAACAAAAGGAATCCACAGTGCAGCTGTCTGATGTGAACAGGTTTCCCTTAAGATCCGCTATTTTACTTTCTATAAAATGATCTCCTTTCGATATTACACTGTAATCAACACCTAAAATGTATAATTTCTACTGCAGCCAGATTGTCTTTCACTAGAAACTTCTTCCCAGTTCCTTTACCACTTGGATGGCAGAGACAGGGCTGAGATGTGAAATATCTTGCTTGGGCTCCTGCCCGCATTATGAGTTCACCATAAAAGGAATCTCTGTAAATGTATGTCTGTGTGAGAGAGAAAGAAAAAGAGAAAGAGAAAGGGAGAAAGTATTTTGTGTCTCCATTTTTTCAAGCCCATTAACAAGTGCAACTCTGAACAAGCTGGAAAGCAATGCTGGTCACAGATCACTGTCCCACCTGATCACTGTGATTCTAGCAATGGTGATTTGGCATACATGTTGAATGTTGCACCATTTTATTATTTAAGGGGAAAAAAGAGGGAATTCAATGCAGAGATAGAGTGCACCATAATCAGGAGCATTCTAATTAATGTATCCCTTATATTAGTAACTGATCACTCTTCAGCATTCCTTCTACTGCTGGCAAGGGTTAGGTAACCACACCTGGTGCCTTATAAGCTCATATCTTGCTGCGAATATCATGGTTGCTAATCCTTACTTGACTGGTGGTGCCAGCAATAAAACCACAGTCTCTTGTGTGCAGCAGACTCCATATGTTAGCCCCCTAGTCTGCTAAGTCACCACGCCAGCCTAAATTTGAAACATTTCTAAAGTGTTATACAATGTTGTAATAATGTTTTTACAAAACAAAGGCTGAGTTACTGGAAGCCATATTCAACCAATCAGCATCTTATTGAAAGAAGAATCCTGATAGTTGCATTGGTGACACAGACACTATATATACATATACATGGGCATGTTTGTGCTCCTTTTGCCTTCTGAGAACATCTATTAGATTACCCAGCGAGATTGCTTGTATACATGTTCTGATTTTCAAGATGCATGCTCATAGTCTCTTGGCAATAGATTTTTAAAGCTTTTTTCCAGGAACATTGGCACTGTGAACCCGGCAATGATTATTCATTACTAATAGAGCCTTTTTAACAATGCTCAGTAAGGATGAGGGCACCAGTGTGCCAGGTGCTGTACAACATTGTCTAGAAGAGACTGGAGAATAGAGGGGAGTCCCTGGCACAAAGAGATTACAATAGAGATTATAAAGATAAACAAAGAACTAATAAGCAATGTGTAAATTATGCTCAGTTAGAGAGAAGAAATAATTTATCTAATTTATGAGCTCAAACATTGTAGATCAGTTCAGCCAAAATTGGAATATTGAGTATCAGTTACAGTAAATGACAGAGATGCAGAAACCAAAGTAAATTGTCCATTCATCTCTTTTTGTGTTTCTTATGGCAAAGACTCTAAATTACCAGACCTATAGGGGCAAATAATCATCATTACTAAATAATGCAAGTAGTGTAATTATTAAGTAACTCACCAATAATAATCATTGCCCTTTTTAATAATATATAAGGACTCTTAGCCCCAGTCTACACTAGGAAGTTATTTTGAAATAACTTCCCTTATTTCAAAATAACAAGCAGAGCGTCCACACTATCAAGACCGTTATTTTGAAATAAGTGGCTGATTATTTTAAAATAATAACTCCTGTTTTCCTCAAGGAATAATGTTTATTTTGAAATAGTTATTTCAAAATAGCAGTAGTGTGGATGATCCTCTTCTGCTATTTTGAAATAACTACTCCTCAGAGTCGTTCAAAGTAATTACTCCCCGGTGCTTTCTGGGGCTCTATATGGAGGTAGGGCATTCACATAAGGGAGGCTGCCTCGGACTAATTTCAAGGCTTCCCTATTTTGAAAGTTATTTCAGGAGTTATTTTGAAATGATTTCCTAATATAGACCGGCCCTTCAGACTAGACATGGTCTCAGATTGCCACATTCAATTGCAGATCTGAAACATCTGTTTGGATACAAGATTTTGGTGTTGACCAAGACAGTCCTATGGATAAAAATCACATTCATTTGGATGTCAAACCTCCCTGTTATCCCCACCACACATACAATCAAGGGGCACATGGATAAAGCTTCTTGGTATGTCAGCGTTATATAGTTCCAAATAAATCTCAGCTTACACATATTAACTAACATATGCCCTGTGATGTAGGTGTTATGATCCTCATGTAACAGAAGCCGAGATAAGAGGCCAGCTAAAAAGGTGGTTCAGTCTATAAGGGTATGTCTACACTACAAAGTTAATTCGAACTAACAGACGTTAGTTCGAATTAACTTTGATAGGCGCAACACTAGCGCTCCGCTACTTCGAACGTAATTCGAACTAGCGGAGCGCTTAGTTCGAACTAGGTAAACCTCATTCTACGAGGACTAAGCCTAGTTCGAACTTACTAGTTCGAATTAAGGGGTGTGTAGCCCTTTAATTCAAACTAGTGGGAGGCTAGCCCTCCCCAGATTTCCCTGGTGGCCACTCTGGCCAACACCAGGGAAACTCTATTGCCCCCCTCCCGGCCCCGGACCCCTTAAAGGGGCACGGGCTGGCTACGGTGCCCGTGCCAGGTGCAAGCCTGCCAGCACCCAGCTAGCAGACCCTGCACCTGGCACAGCTCGAGCCAGCCACCCGATGCCCCCCAGCCCTCCCCCTCTTCCCGGGACCAGGCTGGCGGCTCCCGGTAGCTTGCCCGGGACCGCAAGAGGCGGGCACCCGCCTGGTCTAGTGCGGACATCGTGGACCTCGTCCACAACCTCCACACTAGGCACAGGAAGGTGGCCATCTAGGGCAGGATAGCTGCCAGCCTGGCCACCCAGGAGCAGGTGTGCATGAAAATCAAGGTGGTCCACTGAGACCCCAGACCCTGAGCCCTGAGCTTACAATGGCCATACTGGGTCAGACCAAAAGTCCATCTAGCCCAGTAGCCTGTCTGCCAACAGCAGCCAACACTAGAGACCCTGGAGGGGATGGACCGAAGACAGTGACCAAGCCATTTGTCTCGTGCCATCCCTCTCTAGCCTTCCACAAACTTTGGCCAGGGACACCACTCCTACTCCATGGCTAATACCACTCCATGGACCCAATCTCCATGACTTTATCTCACTTCTCTTTAAACTCTGTTCTAGTTCTAGCCTTCACAGCCTCCTGCAGCAAGGAGTTCCACAGGCTGACTCTTTGCTTTGTGAAGAACAACTTTCTGTTACTAGTTTGAAGCCTGCTACCCATTCATTTCCTTTGGTGTCCTCTAGTCCTTCTATTATGGGAACTAATGAAGAACTTTTCTGGATGCACCCTCTCCACCCCACTCATGCTTTTATAGACCTCTATCCTATCCCCCCTCAGTCTCCTCTTTTCGAAACTGAAAAGTCCCAGTCTCTTTAGCCTCTCTTCATATAGGACCTCTTCCAAACCTCTGATCATTTTAGTTGCCCTCCCCCCTCCCACCCTCTCTCTTCCCCTCTCCCACCTCCTTTTCCCAGTCTCACCGAGTTTTGTTCAATAAAGAGAGATTCTATTTTTGACCACACATTTTCTTTATGTTGTACATCAGGAAGGGGGGCTAGGGAAGGGTAAGTGGAGGGAGGTGAGGGAGGAATGGGGTACAAGCCCCCGATGGGGAGGACTGGGCTGGCTCTGCGGGCTTCTGGGGGTGGAAGCTCTCTTGCAGCCCCCCCAATTGTCCCCTCTTCCCAGATGGCAGCCTGCGGCAAATGCAGCCGGTCTGATGGCCGAGTGCTGTGACGTGCCGAGTGTGGGTACTCCGGGCAATCCAAGCCAGGACTGCTTTGCAAGCGGGGCACTCCTGAGAACTGTCTGTCCGGGGTGGGGGTCGGGTCCCTTTAAGCACAGCCCTCGGCTAGCCTGAGGCAGCAGCTCCACGCTCAAAGTCCTCATCTGATGCCCTGCTGGCACTGCTTCCGGCCATCCTTAACCCCGGTTCAGGGTCCACTTAATGTGGACATGCTAGTTCGAATTAGCAAAATGCTAATTCGAACTAGTTTTTTAGTCTGGATCCGTTAGTTCGAATTAGCTTAGTTCGAATTAACATATTCGAACTAAGTTAGTTCGAATTAGCGCTGTAGTGTAGACATACCCTAATAGTGTCTCTCACATTACACATATAAAAATGAATGGGTTTAGGTTAAAATACACAGGCCACTCCCCATGCCAATAGAACACACATTCACATTTATTTAATTTATTTGACTTATACTTAAATATTTCTTTTCATTCAAAAGGATCCCAAAGATTTATCCAAGTTTGGGAAGGTAAATGTATTAGACTAATGCATCATATTATTGTATGGTATATTTCTTTTAAACATATGAACTAGAAATTATTTATTTCAACAAACCTTTGTGAAAATTTTTCAAAAATGTTCATTATACAAATGTCAAATAAATGTGGAAAACTCAAAATATTTCAACCAGCTGCTATGAAACCAATTCCCATACTTATCAGTTGAGTTTGATGGTTAGATGGCTGTGTTATTAACCTCACTGGGAAAGAGCCAGTGAAAGTGCACAGCATGGCAGTACCTTCATAACACACACATTTTCACAGGAACAACTCTTTCTACAGGATTTCTCCCCCAGCTTTATGAAAGCCTTTCTGCCCACATAAAGTACTCAGAAAGTCTAATGGACACAACCTGAGAGTCCCACTTTTATTCTGATATTGGAATCACTTTGCACTGATAGAATCCTGCTCTAAACCCTAATTACGTTAGTGTTGGCCCTTCTCCCAAATTAAGTTGATTGTGTGCTTTACAGAGCTGTCTGAGTGTTGTAAAACTTCTAACACACACTCTGGAAGAAGGAAAAGAAAAGAGACTATGAACAGTGTTTTAAATACACCTTTTTTCCATTTCAAGGGAATGTGGCTGATTTACACCTGCTGAGGATTTGTTCTTCTCTTTATTTTAGAAAAATGCAATTTTATCTTAAGGAGCAGTTTGGGAGGCCTACTTGATTGATTTAAGTAACTCCAGCTTTATCACAGCTTAATGTGTTCACACCACTATTGTTAAAGTTGTTTCAGCACTTCTATTATTACCTCCTAGTTCTAGCATTTAGCAGTTGATAATAATAATAGTGTTTTGTACTTTTATAGCATCTTTTTTTTCCTGAGGAGCTCAAAGAACTTAGCAAACAGTAATTATTCCTCACCACCCCTCACTATGGAATATACACTGGGGCAAATGCAGAGCAATACCACTGACTACAAATTTAGTTCAGATTTATAGTGATAAAACCAAAACGCAAATCTAGTTAATGGCCTCCCAGTAACCCATGCCAAGTTTTGGTGACCCTGGAATAAGGAGGCACCAATGGTACTCAGCCCCTTTAAGGCACAGAGCCACTATCCCCATGCAGATCTTGAGTGGCTGCCCCACTACAGGATTTTTTCGAAAAAAGTGGCCTTTTTTCGAAAAAACTTCCCCTGCGTCTAGACTACTGTCGTGTTCTTTCAAAAGTAAATCAAAAGTATGTGGCAGTTTTTTCAACCACGGGAAATCTCATTTTATGAGGAATAATGCCTTTTTTCAAAAGTGCTCTTTCGAAAAAAGGTGCTATGTAATGCAAACTGTGCTTTTTCGAAAGAGAGTATCCAGACTGCCTGAGTGCTCTCTTTCGAAAAAGTGGCTTGCTTTTTCAAAAGTACTGGTTGTAGTCTAAACACTCTTTTTTGAAAGAAGCTTACAGTCTAGACGTAGCCCAAGACTCCATGAACAAAGCGGGGGAGGGGGGGGGGGGCTACATTGATCTCTTAAGAGAACTCAATCGCCTGTTATTATTGTAAGAACACATGCTACAAGAGAGCCTTACATTGGAGTGTCACTTTAGTCCAGCAGGGTAAGGCTTCAAACTTGTTAAAAAGAGACATCAAAAGATCCTTCCTGCTACTCATCAGAATATAACCACAACAGGTAGGAAGGTTAACGGACTTTGGCCACGGCCAAATGTTACTATGCTGAGACTTGCGCCATCCAAAGCCCTCAGTCCTAATCACATGGTCCAAATCTCCTTCACACAGGGAAAGGTGTATTGACCTGACTGTGTCTATTTTGTTTCCAGTAGCTTAGTAGGTGGGACATCTCAGGGTGGGATTAATGGAGCACCTTTTCTGGCCTGTATTCTGGGGTCATGACTGGAGTACTTCCCCATGCTCCTGAATAGAAACTCTTTGTGCCATGCTCCTGATTCTCAAGGGCCCCTTCAGTCCTGGGCCTGTGGTATGAGTGCACCAACAGGGCTTGGAAAGAGTCTGTCCATAGAAGAGGACTCACTGGTACGTGAACCCTCCAGGATTAAATTGGACTCTTGACTGGGTTGGCGCACATGTTTTATATCAATATGCTGGATCACTAGGGAGATTTTTTCTAGAAATGAGAAAAAGACATTCTACTAGGACATCTAGCTGTCGTCTCTCGCCAACAGACAATCCATCCTCAAGAAGGGACACCTTTTACTTCTACCTCAACCAGTCCTGGGAGCTGGGATACTAAATCTTTTCTCCTTCTTCTGAATGGATGAAGAAATCTCCCAGGGCTTTAAGCAGATTTACATGGTAGATCGGTTTTGGTCATCCACCACCTGGGCAGTAAATCTCTTCATTGACCAGCTCTCTCCCCTGAAGAACCTCATAAAGGCCATTCCATTTGAGTAGGAATTTGCTCTCTGAGGGTATGTCTACACTACCCCGCTAGTTCGAACTAGCGGGGTAATGTATGCATACCGCACTTGCTAATGAAGCCCGGGATTTGAATTTCCCGGGCTTCATTAGCATAAGCGGGGAGCCGCCATTTTTAAATCCCCGCTGCTTCGAACCCCGTGTAGCGCGGCTACACGGGGCTCGAACTAGGTAGTTCGGACTAGGGTCCTATTCCGAACTACCGGTACTCCTCGTGAAACGAGGTGTACCGGTAGTTCGGAATAGGCACCCTAGTCCGAACTACCTAGTTCGAGCCCCGTGTAGCCGCGCTACACGGGGTTCGAAGCAGCGGGGATTTAAAAATGGCGGCTCCCCGCTTATGCTAATGAAGCCCGGGAAATTCAAATCCCGGGCTTCATTAGCAAGTGCGGTATGCATACATTACCCTCCTAGTTCGAACTAGGAGGGTAGTGTAGACATACCCTGAGTTAGGGAATGATAGGTAGACTGAGTGGAATACTCTAATCCTAGCTCCCTTATTATACTGATGGGCCTGGCTCTTTTGGGCTTGGAATAAGTTGACCCAGGTGAAGAGCTCCTGTCTCTCCCTCATTTGCAGGGCATGGTGGAGGACATTTGATAAGGTTAGGCAGTGCAAAGGCGCCTTTGCCATGAAATAGCACACAGGTGATGGCCAACTCAATTATAGATGGCTTAAACAGCTAGGTGAGGTCCCATTACACAAGGAAATCTCAGGGTATGAATTTATTTTAGCTCCTTTCTATTATGGTCTGTGTGTCAAGGACAGGAGGCAGTGTGGCCAGAGGCAATGTTCTAGCAATCAGGGGCTAGCAGAATGTCTTATAGGGGCTGTTATTGTCAGGACAAATTAGAGAATCACTGAGGTCACACTGTTTTACACAATAGGCTTAGATGGCCTTTAACCACTCAGGGTTAGGACTAGACAGGTGGCTGAGAGTCATGCAAGTTCTTCCATTCAGTCATGCTCAAAATTCCAGCATCTGTAAGACCCCGGCCCATTGCTTCTGTTTTACAATTAGGCAAATTTTTTGTTTTGGATTAAATCTTGGTATTCCAATGGTTAATCTGGGAATTTATCATTTCACCAAATTAATAACAAAACAAAGAAAGGAACCCTGAGTGTAAAATTGTCTGAGGGCAAAAGAAGCTTACCAGCAAGCCATTTTTTTAGTATTTATCTATGTGAAAACAAGCTAGAAAATAAAACTGCTAAAGTGTACATAAGCATCTAGGACATGGGTTCATCCTTTTAATCATTATATTAAAAATACATACAGAAGACAAGATGAATGCCACATATTTTCATTTCCTTGTAGTGAAAGGATTTACAGAAAAGAAAGAGGTGATGCATTTGATAACTGGCCTCTGAGTGCAGGTCTGACCTACTACACATTGGCTGTGTCGCATTATTTACTGGGAACTCTTCTGCTATTAAAATTGAAATCAAAGCAGAACTGAACTTCAAGTGCATCATTGCTTTACAATGACAAGAAAGAAAAAAGATGCAAATAATCTCATTTTCTTTTGTGGCAAGTTGAGAGAAGGTGATAATTCAATTAACTTTTTTTTTTTTTGCAAGTCTTTGTAAACTTGGTAGGATTGCTCAGTTATGACAGGCTCATTTCAGGCATAAGATAAAGCTTCAGTCAAAAACACTGAAGTCAAGAAATTCAGGATCAGAGTGAGATCCTAGCACAGTGCAAATCATTGGCAAAACCCTCATTGACTTCCATGGGGCCAGGATTTCACAGACAAATCCTGGAAACAAATAAGAAAGCAAGTAATAATATTGAACTCAGTAAGATTACTTATCTGATGTACTTTGTTTGCAGGATTAGTAAATTCTTTGCAGCAAGTCCTGGGTAATATTGGGCCATACTGAATGACTGAAATCAAAATGAGGGGGCTCTGCTTAACAATTGATGGCATGATATGATCTAAATGGTGTTTCCTGTCTGAAACCCTAATAGCTTTCAATTTGGCTGAACTAAACCACTCAAGGTTCGGACCAAAGAAAATTTGAAATAAATATGAAACTGTTCTGAAAGCAAGGCGATGGTGGTCAATTGTTTTCAGAATTAAGCCCAATGATTAACTAGCTAAATTGAAAAAAGCAATTTGAGTAAATCTTTTGGATTATTCTATTTCCTAATCCACACTATGATTTAAATGTTAATATTATCATAGTCTAGGATAAAATAACATAATTGAAGTCTCTAACTGTTTGTGTTTACATTTTGAAAGACGGACACAGTTGATTCTACTCAGGAAAAAAACCAGTAATCTTAACTCTATCACTTCTGACTAGAGTGTAAGAATCAAATCAATTACTCATAAACACTTGTGATAAGATTAATTTAATTTTTTTCTTAAACAAAGAGGGTAAATTAAAAGAATCAGCTTATTCCTTCCTACTCTGTAGTGACAAGATTAAAAATTAAATTTATACATATTTCATTCCTACATAATAAAGCCTTTTTGCAAAAAGAAAAAAATACCACAGTTCATCTAATTAAATCAAAGAAAATTGCCTGAAGCAATGCTACAGTATTACAATTAGATGGCTGCCAAAACCAGCCATTTGAATTCCTAAACACCACTCCAGTCTTAAATGGAAAACATGGTTTTCATCATTTTGTGTGATATCATTGAAATGTCATTTTCTTTCCCTCACTGTTACGTCGATCTCGGATGCCTTACATATTCATTATACAATTTGGTCCATTTTATGGGAAAAGTAAACACGGGATAGTTTTGTTTTATTCCCTGCAAACCCGCACATGAATGTAAGGGTATGTCTACACTAGAAAGTTAGTTCGAACTAACGGACGTTAGTTCGAACTAACTTTCCTATGCGCTACACTAGCGCTCCGCTAGTTCGAATTTGAATCGAACTAGCGGAGCGCTTAGTTCGAACTAGGTAAACCTCATTTTACGAGGACTAACGCCTAGTTCGAACTAGCTAGTTCGAACTAAGGGCTGTGTAGCCCTTTAGTTCGAACTAGTGGGAGGCTAGCCCTCCCCAGGTTTCCCTGGTGGCCACTCTGGCCAACACCAGGGAAACTCTATGCCCCCCTCCCGGCCCCGGACCCCTTAAAGGGGCACGGGCTGGCTACGGTGCCCGTGCCAGGTGCAAGCCTGCCAGCACCCAGCTAGCAGACCCTGCACCTGGCACGGCACAGAGCCACCCACCCGATGCCCCCCAGCCCACCCCCTCTTGCCGGGACCAGGCTGGCGGCTCCCGGGAGCTTGCCCTGGACCGCAAGAGGCGGGCACCTTCCTGGGCTAGTGCGGACATCGTGGACCTCGTCCACGATCTCCGCACTAGGCACAGGAAAGTGGCCGTCTAGGGCAGGAGAGCTGCCAGCCTGGCCACCCAGGACCAGGTGTGCATGAAAATCAAGGGGGTCCACTGAGACCCCCGACACTGAGCCCTGAGCTTACAATGGCCGTACTGGGTCAGACCAAAGGTCCATCTAGCCCAGTAGCCTGTCTGCCGACAGAGGCCAACCCTAGGGACCCTGGAGGGGATGGACCGAAGACAATGACCAAGCCATTTGTCTCGTGCCATCCCTCTCCAGCCTTCCACAAACTTTGGGCAGGGACACCACTCCTACCCTCTGGCTAATAGGACTCCATGGACCCAACCTCCATCACTTTATCTCACTTCTCTTTAAACTCTGTTCTAGTTCTAGCCTTCACAGCCTCCTGCAGCAAGGAGTTCCCCAGGTTAACTATTTGCTTTGTCAAGAACAACTTTCTCTTACTAGTTTCAAGCCTGCTACCCATTCCTTTCCTTTGGTGTCCTCTAGTCCTTCTTTATGGGAACTCAGGAAGAACTTTTCTGAATGCACCCTCTCCACCCAACCCCTGCTTTTAGAGACCTCTATCCTGTCCCCCCTCCGTCTCCTCTTTTCTAAGCTGAACAGTCCCAGTCTCTGTAGCCTCTCTTCATCTGGGACCTGTTCCCAACCCCTGATCATGTTAGTTGCCCTCCCCTCTCCCAGCCTTTCTCTTCCCCTCTCCCACCTCCTTTTCCCAGTCTCCCCCAGTTTTTTTCAATAAAGACAGAGTCAATGTTGGAAGAAACGTTATCTTTATTTTGTACATCAATAAGAAGGGGGGCTAGGGAAGGGCAAGTGGAAGGAGGTGAGGGAGGAATGGGGTACGAGCCCCCGATGGGGAGGACTGGGCTGGCTCTGCGGGCTTCTGGGGGTGGAAGCTCTCCTGCAGCCCCCCAATTACTCCCTCTCCCCAGATGGCAGCCTGCGGCAAGTGCAGCCGGGCTGATGGCCGAGTGGTGTGATGTGCCCAGTGTGGGCACTCAGGGCACTCCAAGCCAGAACTTCTTTGCAAGCGGGGCACCCCTTAGAACTGTGTGTCCGGGGTGGGGGTCGGGACCCTTTAAGCGCAGCCCTCGGCTAGCCTGAGACAGTATCTCCATGCTCTAAGTCCTCCTCTGATGCCCTGCCGGCACTGCTTCCGGCCATCATTAAGCCCTGTTCAGAGTCCACTCAATGTGGACTTACTAGTTCGAACTAGCAAAACGCTAGTTCGAACTAGTTTTTAGTTCTAGATGCGTTAGTTCGAACTAGCTTAGTTCGAATTAACTAATTCGAACTAAGTTAGTTCGAACTAGCGCTGTAGTGTAGATGTACCCTAAGAGTCTGATGCCATGGGAAATGCAAAGACATTCATTAGGGATTTTTTCCATATCAAGAAATCAGGTTTCCATATAATGCAGTACTAATCATTGAAATCAATGGAACTATACTTATTTACAACAACTGAGGATATCAATATTTGCCAGTTATAGAAGGCCTGACTGGGAAAGATCGCCAGGTGGCCAGGACACTGTAGCATGATCCAGACACAACTCACCCACATTCTATGAGGCTTGCAAAGTCTACGCATCTACCCCATACCTCAGCTTCCCATCTGAGAATAATCATTCCCTGCCTCATAGGGAGATTGTAAGAGCTACTGGAAGAGATAGGCTTAAATATAGCTGAGACTGGTTAAATATGGTGCTCTGTTACAGTAGAGGGAATTCATGTAAGCAGCCTTAGCAATAGCAGTGTTGAGTTACAAATCAGTATGGACTGATAAATACAGAAATGTACATTGAAAGAACAATGGTGGACACAAGCTAAATTATTGACTTTTAATTTCAAAACCACTCAAATTCCTAGCACTTTGGAGGACAGAAATAGTGAAAATAATTATATTTAATGAAAATATTCTGTGTCAAGATATTCCTTTATATGCATGATACTTTGGTTGTAGTTTTCACAACTGCGCATATCTCCACATTTATTGACACCCCCTTTCTTCTCTTCCAAGTTCTTATGCAACCCAGAACAAGTAGCTCTGCAGTTTTGATTAAGAAATCTCTGCAGCGCTTCCTCAGATCACATTCATACCAACCATGTGACTCCTGAAGCTTTCGGCGACTCCTGGTCCAAGGTAAAATTATATTTAAAACTCCAGGGGAATTTTTCAGTGGACATCTTATGAGGTCACTTCAGCTGATCAGAGGAGGAAAATATTCAAGTTCCAATTTTATGCTTGCCTGCACAAAAATCAGTGCCCTGCACAGGCCCAGGGTCATGAGACTTTTACAATCCTCTTTGGACAAACACATATGTTTCCAAAGCTTTCACTACGTATGAGACAGATGTTCTGTGTTTTGTGCATTTATCTTCCACTTTCCCCCATACAATCAAAATTACTTTTCAGGGGAAAGCTATGGACAAATTAATGTACAAGGCCATCCAGGAAACTGATTTGGGTTGTTCTGGATCATGCACAATGGGCAGGTTGCCCATCACTCTAGCCTAGCAGCTCTCAAACTGTGGATTGGGACCCTAAAGTGGGTCATGACTCCATTTAAACAGGGTCACCAGGGCTGGTGTTAGTCTTGCTGGGACCCAGGGCCAAAGCCTGAGCCCCACTGCCTGGGGCCAAAACTGAAGCCTGAAGGCTTTGGACTATGTGGTGGGGCTCAGATTACAGGCCCCTTTGTCTGGTATTGGCACTTTTGGGAGGAAGGGGGCTTGGAAAGGTTCAGATTGGTCCCCCTTCTTGAGGTTATGTTGTAATTTTTGTTGTCAAAAGGGGGTCTCAGTGCAATGAAGTTTGAGAATGTCTGTTCTAGTTAATTGAGCAACTTGTTTGAAAGGCTCTGTCAGATACAATACTCTTTGCTTCACTTTGTCCCCTGCTGCTCCTGTCTCACATGGGATTGCCTGCACAGAGAATGCCTGGGGGAGCTATACTCAGGTTTCAAAAGCAAACAGAACAGAAATGCTCTTCATGGGATACATACTCGAATGTTGCAGAACAAAATATGTATAGGAGCTGCTCTTAATGGTATCCAAAGCCTGGCCTTTGTTCTGCAAAGCCAAGCATCTCTCCTAATGGAAAAGGGAGAGGAAACTCTCAAAACATAGTTATTTCACAGCAAATTGGAACATTTTTGCACATTTCCCAATTTTATTATTGTGACTCCTATGAGAAAAATGTGCTGAACTTAGTTAACTTAATTCACCAATACCATTGGAGAAAAAGGTTTTATAAATGGGGAATCTATGTTTATTACTAGAGGATTTGCCTGGCATTGTTCGGGTCCTTGTGGGGGGCTCAGGTTGGGTGTGGTGGGGGGGTAGCAGGATTCAGGGCTGCTCTAGTGATGGCAGCTCCCTGAGGCCACACTGCCTGGTGGTTGGCTCCTCCTAGGGACCCAGGGCTGCTCTGCCTAAGCCCAGCTGGTGGCTCCTCTGGAAAGGGGACTGGAGCTGCACTGTTCAGCCTCTACCAGCAACTCCTCCATGGCACTCCCAGTGGGGGCAGGGCCTGTACTGCTTGATTCTTCTGCAGAGGTGGGAAGGGCCAGGGTCACACTGGCTGGTCCTAGTGGTACTCCTATGGCTGTTCTGGCCATCTCTGGTGGTGCTTCCAGGGAAACCAGCAGGGATCTCCCCATCCATCACTGTGGTCGAAGGTTTGGAATGTGGGGGGGGGGGGCACTGGTAGCTGGCCCTATGGAGAGCTCTGGTTCCAACAGCCCACTTCCTTTCTGGTGTAACCACCCCCAGTGGTTAGTCTCCGGGTATCACTGTCCCCTGCTCTCACTGGTCGTAGTGGTCATTGCAGAGCACAACTGCTCTCAGACCCCTCCCTGTCCATGTTATGGAAAACAGTCCCACTCCAGGCATTTCTCATTTTTCTGGCACAACCAGACCCTGATCTTGCTTTAAATTAGGCTAAGAAGAAGCTGCATACCAAATTTGGTGGTTCTTGCTCTTATCATTTAGGAGGAGTTCTTGAACATATGGACTCACAGATGGATAAACTTATGAAAAGACAAAAGCGGCGAGGAGTCCTGTGGCACCTTATAGACTAACTGAAGTGTAGGAGCATAAGCTTTTGTGGGCAAAGACCTACTTATGAAGAGACAGACTCACAAATCCTCTAAAATAGATAGATAGATAGATAGATAGATAGATAGATAGATAGATAGATAGATAGATAGATAGATAGATAGATAGATAGATAGATAGATAGATAGATAGATAGATTTGTTATTGTATATAGTGTAATGGGGGAAAATATAGAAATGTAGAAAATATGGTAGAGGATGAACACCTCAAAGGCATTACAATTAATAAACATGAGTTGGAATCAAAGAAATTCATCAGAACAATTTTTAAAATAATAGCTCATCATCAGTGTCTCAGGGTAGGTGTGTGCAAGTGCCATCATTTTGGCCTACTTATTATCAGTATCATAGAGATTTCAGTCTCTAATTAATATATGTTTCATTTGAGAAAATGAAATCCCATCATCATATATCATGCAAAATTTTCTACTGCATATGGGGGGAAAGCAGTTTATTCCTATTAGGGCACAAATAGTTTGGTGGTAAGTGAAATCAAAAGCTTTGATCCTGCAATGCAATGAGTTCTACTCTGGTACAGGAGTCTGTTTCAATGGACCTCACTGAAGAACTGAGGCCTAAAATTGTAAGTGTGCACATACAGGCTTGCTGACTCAGGAGCAAAAGTACTCCAGGCAGCTCTAAGAATGTGAAAGGGTTGTGTAACACACTCCAGGTGACACTAAAGGTTGCCTATGCATTCTAGGTGGCTGTCCAGGTTCAGGGGAGGGTGACATGTTACACTCCGGGCAATGCTGAGGACTTGCTGTCCCTGGCCCCACCTCTTCTGCTCGAGATTCTGCCCCTTCTAGGAGTGAGTATTGTGGCTGCCAGCTCCCCTGTGAATGTAGAAATGGGGTTGAAAGATGCCACAGTGAAATGTCACTGACAACACATTGAGACATCCTCAATAAAATATGCATGAGGCATCAATATGGACCTACATTATCCAAAGAAGCTAGGACCAAGCTCTCCCTTTTGAGAGTCTGTTTTATATGGGCCTTTTAATATAGTATCTGAGCACCTTACACTCTTTCACTTATGTTTACTAGAGCCCTATGAGATATGGCAGGGATATTATCCCTGCTTTTAAAATGTGGAACCAAGGCACAGAGAGACAAGGTGACTTGCCCAAAATCATATAGTGGTCCCATGATAATGTTGGAAATGGAACATGAGTGTCCTAAGACAGGATACTTTCCTAACCATTGGATCATTTGTCTGTATGCTTGCACTAGGATGGAAAAGAAATGACTGACCACTATTAGCTTAAACAAAGGACGTTGAAATTTAAATTTGGAGCACGATGAAGTTAGGCAGGACCCCACTGACATGTTAGATTTGAACAAAATTAAAAAAAAACAGAAGTAGGCTGGGCTCGGTAATAAAAATATTTTTTCCTGGTTCCAGTGTAACATTTATAATACAATATGGGTGAGATTTCCCAAGTAGTTTCTTTATTAATATTTGGGTGGTGGCAGTGGCGTTTTATTCCCAAAATCTAGATTGTTAAGATTTTGGGGAGAAGTTTTATACCAAAGCCTGGTAGATAAGGGTTTGGGGTACTTTTGCTGGCCCCCACTTCTGCATTTATCGTGCCAGAGTGAGGAAGGAGCCATGACAAACAGTCACCTAGAAAACAGTTAGGCTGAGTCTACACTTCAGTATCCCGAAATAGCTATTCCGCGTCTTTTGAGTGAACCAGTTATTTCAAAATAAAATAGGCTCATTATTCCCACATCCCTGTAAACCTCATTCCATAAGGAGTAAGGGACATTTTGGAATAGCAGTTTATTTTGACATAAGTGCTGTGTAGACAGCCCCAAATTTCAAAGTAAGCTATTTCTAAATAAATTCGCAATAAGCTATGCAATTCGCATAGGTCAAACTGGGTAGCTTATGTTGAGCTCGAGGTGCAGTATAAATACACCCTTAGTTTCTCTTAAGAAATGTACAATAGATTCAGGAATGTTCCATAGTAATTTTATATACTCTCTTTATTTTTTGTCTATGTAGGTTTATGTTGTTACGGCAGGCGTCACCGGATGGTGCTGGTACATGTAAGCTTATGAGAACATTTTTTCAAGTGTACAAGCAAGCTATTAGTCTTTGAAGAAAGGCATTGTTGTTACTCTTGCTATGTTTGGTCCTTTAAAGGAAACAGTGGCAGACTGGAGGGTTTGTTCTTTGCCTTACTCCCTATATTTGGAGGCAACGCTTCAGATAGATTAGCACTGGTGTGCAAACTGATATTTTTTCAGATGAAAAAATGCCTGCATGATGGTGTGTGTGTGTTTGTGTATGTGTAGAGAAAGCAGGTTATATTTAAAACATACCCAGACTCTATGTCAAAGACTTTTTCTCTGGGCATCTGACCTCCAAGGCCCTATAATTTTGCTACCACTCAGTAGAGGGGCAACACTAGTGCCAGAAGAAAAGGTAACAATATAAAACCAAAACTTTGAGTAGCGATATAGAGGCATACCTGCTATTATCTTGGCTGTACTTACTGGTACACCAAAGACCAAGATTATGTGCAGAATACAAAATGAGGATGTACTACATCAGAGTATTATTGAATAGAAGATCATTAAGGACCTTCTTCTCTGAACTCTGGATGAAATAACATATGCTGTAACTAATCTCAATGGTTAGAATGGCATCAAGGATCATTTGCACCAGTTCAAAATTGCATCTGATGGATATTGCACTTAATTACTATATATTATAGTTGTAGAATTATTTTTTCTTTTGTTGAGGTTACACATCTTCATGCAGCAGTGTTTATGGGATGAAGAATTAATTTTTGATCTGCCAGGGCCTTTTAGGGAGAATTAACACATATCTCCATGGGCTTCCTTAATGCATTCTCCTAGACAAGTTAATGGAGACCTATGACATATGTTACTCAAGACAGTGTCATGAAAAAGGTGGAATTTTTTCTTCTCACAAATTCTGACTCTACAAGTCCATTTTTATTTGAGATACCAGGGTGCACGCCCTGTGCTGTGATGCACAAAAGGTTATCATTGGGCAACTTTCCCCTTTGCCAGCAGCTGAAAGTACTGCTGAAAGGTTATTTGAGATTAGTATTCGCCACCTTTACCCAGTCTGGAGACACTGTAGGTGACAAAGGCCTCTAGAGTATTTTGACGTTACAACGGCACTTGGAAAGACTGGAAAACAATTAAGTGAACAGGAAACATAAAATATAGCACACATATAGCACTTCTTATGTTGAGACCACTTCAAATATTAACTGGATACTTCTCACTTATGCACTGTGAATGTGGGAATTTTATTTTCATTGCACAAATGGAGAGGACCATAGTGACTATGAAAACTGTCATCAGATCTTAGAAGAGCCTGATTCCCAAACTCATGCTCTAACCTCTAAACCACATCTTTATTATTTAGGTCCTGCTTGAAATCATTGGAACTATTCATTGCTTCACTTTAAGTGTTTGTTTAAGCACCTCGCTGATTCAGAGCCTACATACTGTAGTTTAAATGTCACAGTCCTTGCATTGATTGTAAGAGCTAGATTGCTGGATTTGGCCTCAACAAAATATGTTATTTTTCTTTTCTAGGAAAATATTGAGTCAACAAGGTCGTTAGAACTCATGGGTCCAATGGGTTAGTATGTTACACCAAAGTAACTCCATTGCCATTAGATGAAATACAATGGCTTAAAAAAGGAGTAATGTTGCTGTGAATCAGGACTGATGTTTCCCTGACAAACCTCAATGCAGTCTTGCCTTTGAAAAATATGGCCCCTCATGTTCTGATCAACAGTTTTGCTATTCTGAAAATGATGTTACTGCCCCTTTGCTAAGACACTTATATACCGGTAAGTTTAAGAATTGGAGAGAACCTGGCTGAGAAACATCAGAGGACATCTTAGTGTGTTCAGAACTTCTTGTTGTCTATTCATCACTTTTTTTGCATTTAATCTTATTTGATTTGTGAGAAATAATATAGTAACCCAGATTAAATCATTATCCACAAGCTGAAATCTGGTCCTCAGACTCTGGTATATAAGAATTTCTGGTATACATGCAGTTGCCCATAATTTTTCATCTAGAAAGTACCTTTACTAGACATGATACTGTGCTAAATGAACAGGGTTACTATTAGATCTCCTGTGAATTTCAAACACTAGCTTTGACAAAAGACATGTAATGGGTCAGGGAATAGGGAAAAACAAAACAAAACAAAAGATTGAAACCTCTGTCTTCCCACCTTTATGTTTTTCTGTTTGTACTCCAGAGCCATCTGAAGTTTCTTTGTCTCTGCTCAGATAACTGGCCAGCTGGCACTTATGCATAATGTATGCATTGCAACAGGACCTGGGGTATTTGGTAAGCATGTGTGTGATGACTTGTCTGTGATCAGGTCTCCTGCACATTCATGCTACATTAGCTTGTGGTCCTCTATATCTTATTTGCCTCATGGATACTGCTCACGACATATAACATTTGGAGGAATTCAGAGTTCTCAGATAATGTTGACTTCTTCTATATGTGTGGAAATGTGATGCCAAGAGCATCTAAACTCTGTATTATTTTGTGGCCTCTTAGAATAGACATGAGACAAATCTGAGCAAATGCAGAAGGTTGCAAAGACACAATCTTTGCCATACTAGCTCTGTATTTGTTTAGCATGTTATTTTGTTATCCAGGGTCCTATAGTGGTTGCCAATTAAACTTCACAACACATAGAAAATTATGATGTTGGCCTACAAGGCAATGCTTCACATCAGACTTGTCTATATTAAAGCTCTTCCAGTTAATTACCTTCCTAGTTGCACCCTGAAGTCCTGTTCAGCCTGATCTCTGTTAACCCATTTTGATTTGAAAGCATTTGGAAACTTTGTTTTCAGCTACTGTTCACCCATCTTCTAGAACTTTATGCTTCCAAGTGCTTGCTAAGAGGACTATGCTCCTGTTTGTTTCCAGGTGCAATGAAAAAGGATGGGAAAGCATTACATATAGCTGAAGTGGGTGGGGAAAGGAATACATGAAGCCATATTTTCTCAGAATTCTCCTTGTCTAGAGAAGCCCCTTTCAGGTTAACTCCATTCTATATGGAATCTTTGGCTCAAATATGTACTATGGGAGGGTGTGCATCAGGGACAGCAGGTTGGTAAATTGGATAACAATTACATGCTCACCTCACCGATGCCTGAGTTTTCTAGTGTGTGAAACCTAGGCCTTCTGCCTGTTCCACAGCAGAAACTGCATGAGCTAAACCACATCTGCATGTACGATATGGCCCCAAATCTGCTCCCTCTCCTAATGCTCATTTATTTTTTCTGACTTTATGCCTGTAGATTGTTTTGCTGACTTAATGCCCAAGTTGCAAGAAAATCCATTGGAGAAGGGAGAGAAGGCATATAAATGTCCCTCGAGATCCCTCACAGAGTGCTGGGCAAAGGCAAGACGTCTTTCCCCAAACATATTTTCATGGATGTCATGGCAACCAGGTGATACTTTCTGTAATGTCAGTGCTCTAGTCAAATAACAGAAGCCATGACCCTGATCCTTCCTTGGAAAGATTTTGCTTCCCACAAAAAGACCATCTAGCCAATCATGTTGGTGGGAGGTAGAAAATTCTATCTTTCTTTACATCAGCCCCCTGCAAGCTCAGGAAAACAATTTAATTTTTAAATCCCTCTTTAGGTTATTCAACAATCATGTTAAAAACTGACATCCCTCTTCCAAAAAGCTTAGCATCTAAATGCTATTTCATATTTATCAATATTTGTCAGGGACAACTGAAATCAGAGACCAAAAGATTAAAGCCTATTAAAGTGCTCAGGACCCAGAGTTTACAAAAGTGTTCCCATTAACTTCAGTGTGCCTATGGGACATCCATACTGTGCATCCCTAGAGTCAAACAAATGCTCTTTCACCTGCGTATATTTAGGCACTGAAGAAGAAAAACAAACACAGGAAGAGAAGCGGGAATGTTTGTGATCTGTCTCACTAAATAAAAAGAGGCAGCAGAGGAACTCTTTTCAGATTATAAACAGGGCACTATATCCTTTCTAACCATACAATACATAGCAGATTCCTCCTTCCATGGTATCCAGTGCAATCGGGTACATACATGCGCGCACACACACTATCTAAGAGCATTTTTGAATATTTGGATGGTAGAAATGCTTGTCATACCCACAAGCTATAACTGAAAGGGGAGAAATGGGGGGGGAAAAATCTCCATTCTGGCGTCATGCTAAATTATCAGTATCTTGGCTTCATGCCAGTGCAGCCAGCTTATAATAATAACTGGCTTTGGGCCAAAGCTTTTTAAAATGAGAGAGAAAGGGAGAGAGGGGAAGAGAGAGAGTTGCTTTTTCTTTCTCCAAAAATATTTGTGAATAACTTTTATCTTAATCATAATCTCTATAAACTGATTAAATACAAGTGACTATTTTAATTTTTCTGTTTACTTGAAACTGGAAATGGGACTACAATGGCAGCCTGTGGATTCAAGTACTGGATTTCAAACTTCTGGGCCTGAATTCTAGGGGCTTTATTGCTATAGGCTTTGGACTAGAGCCCAAACCTACTGAAAACTGAACATAGTTTTGTGATGAATGGCATGCAAATAAGTGTGCATTGGGCTCATAACCTGCTGCTATGATGAACGTTGGAATGAAATTGTGCCCAACACTTTGGATGTTTATATACTTGTGCCTAATCAACTTCCATCTTCCTCATTCTTATCCCAAACCATATGCAATATACCTGAACCTCTTTGGCCAGGAAAGCTGGAATGAAAATGTGTCAAGAACAGGTTTTCTTGTGAGCTTTCTGGCACCTCTTGCTATCAGGAATAGCCCTTCTCCCAATATTTTTGGCAATTCTGCTTTGGAGAATTGGTCTGTGAAGTGCTAAGTTGAGGATGATCTCAGAGAAAGCATTCTGCAGTTCACAGGTTTAGGCCTCTAGTCCTGGGGAAAAATCAGACAGTGCTGATGATGCAAGTTACACCCACATAAAGTGGCCACAGTAAGTATATCTCTTTACGTGTGCATAATTGTCTCCTTGTGTCAGCACAGTACATACTCACCATGAGTACTTTTTTTGATGCACAGCATGTTGACCATAGATAGGAATCCCAGGGCACGTCTACACAGCAGGGCAAAGTCGAATTAAGCTAGGCAACTTCAGCTACGTCAATTGCATAGCTGAAGTTGAAATAGCTTAATTTGGCTTTTGGCCCTGTCTACACAGTAGGAAGTCAAAGGAAGAACATTGCTAAAATGGTCATCAGAGCTTTCTTGTGCAAAAGCTTGTCTATACTGGGCACAGATGGTTTTGCGCAAAAGCATTTTTTTGTGTAAAAGCATCCGTGCCAATCTAGATGCTCTTTTGCGGAAATACTTTTAACGGAAAAATGTTCCCGTTAAAAATATTTCTGCAAAATCATGTCAGTCTAGATGTAGCCCCAGTATGCAGATTGTCATTTCGAATGCTTGGGTTTTGGGAAGTTTTGGAAATATATTGTGGGGGGAAAAAACAAGTTGCACAGCAGTGAATGGTCCAGTTTCCATAATGGAATTTTCTCACCACTCTTATCATATATATTTGGCACTGTAATGTAGAGAATCAACAAGTATAGTGCTTTGGCGCGTGACAGGGCATCCCAAGGACAAAACCAAGAAAAGCTGCAGACCTTGGAGGACGATCCGAGAGTCAGCGGGAACGCGCGTAATCAAGGGTCATGAGCCAACAATAACAACATCTGCCCAAGTCAATGACCTTCGAGAATGCTGTGTTGGGGCTGTGAAAAAGCACAGTTTGTGAAAAGCAGGATGTGGACTTTTGGGAAGTTGAGAGGGTATAAAGATAGTTGTAATCTTGCAATAAAATGATTTCGTGCTTGCACCGGCCAGAGTCCGTGCCTTCATACACCGGCCAGGGTTGTGTTGGTCTGTGGGTCCAAATCAGTCCATCTCCCTAAGACAGCATGGCCTAATGGCCTGGGTCAGACAAGTAGCCTTTGAGTTACAGGGCAGTACACCCTAATGGACAAAATCAGTAGCATATCCCTTGGGGTTCAGGGCAGCACAGTCCAATGGCCAGAGTCTAAGGGGTTGGGGCAGCAGCCTGGGCCCACCCTACTCCACCAAGCCCTGAGCCAGGACTCTGTGAGTGGAGGAGTGATCTGCTACTCACTCAGCAAGGAATCCCACCACAACATACTGAGCTCATTTGGGAGGGAGATACCACTTGTACACTCTCCCTGTATCAGTTCTTAACAGTTCAAGCACTGGAGTGATCCATGGGGTTTCAGGGTCCTCAGGCTCCGCAGCGCCAGTCTCTAGCTGAGACTGCATCAGCTATGGTGGCTCAATGTGTTCTCCCAGGTCTTCAGTTCCCATTGTCCAGGTCTCTGGCTGGGTTACCTCTGGAGCTCCTGCAGCCAGTCCTCTCTCTCTGGTGTCCAGCTCAGTCTGGGCTGAGCTGCTCCCTTGTATACTGCCCCAGCACTTGGAACATGCCCAGCCCGGTGGGAGGAGTAGGACTTCCTCTACCCATAGGGTTTTAACCCCTCCTGTCCCAGTGTAGGGTATGAACACCTCATCACAAGCCCCCAAATCCCACAAATCTACAGAAGACTTGGCCATCTGTGATGGAAGCATGGAGCCTTCACAAATTTTCACTATTATTATGAGAGTTGCAAGCACAGGATCTGGGTCATCCCTTAGCATATGCAAAATATGCGTCAGCATAGAGCACCCAAAATTTGAGGCACCACATTTTGGGTGCTCCTATGTAGTCATATGTATTTCTATGCCAGGGTTCAAGGCCTGTCACCTTTACAGCCTGGTTCCTTTCTAGCCCCTCTCTCCCAACTCCTCTTTCCTGCTGGCAGCAGCAAGGTTTCTCCTTGCCCACCCCCTTGCTCTTCTGGACCAGCAGCCAGCTGTTAGTAAGGGTGAGGCTCCTTTCTGACAGACTGGGGGTAGAAAGAAGCCAGCCTAAGCCTCTGCAGCTCCACTCTGGCCCCAGGGAAGCCCCCTAATTCTGGTAGAAACTGCGAGGGCAGAGAAGCCCCAGGGGTGAAGGGAACCCCTATCTCCCTCCCCCAGGCTGTAGCCATGCAAAGGAAGGGAAGCATCAAGCCCCAGAAAAAGCAGCACAGGGAAGCCCCAAACCTCCATTTGCCTCAGTTCTGTAGGGCCCCATAAAATGCAAGTATGGCCCCACATAGGATGCACAATCCTTCAGTATCTGAAGATCTATAAGAAGAGCTGCAGGGAACGTGATGATTTCCTGGAAGCGAAGACTGCTGTGAGACATAGAACCCATTCACAACTGGTGGCATGTCCAGAACAGCTTCAAACGGTGGAATGTCGCTCTGAGCCCAAGAAATACGCACTGACCGATGGGATCGTATTGTAGTGAAGGAATGGGATGAAGAGCAGTGGGTCCAGAACTTTCAAATGCCCATGGCCCAACAGTGGGAGGACACCAGAATGAGAGCTGCACTGACAGCAGAGAACCATGTGATGATTGCACTGAGGAAACTCAGGATCAGTGTAGGTCAGTTGGAAATCAATTTGAAGTTGGAAAATCCACAGTCAGGGCCATTGTCATGAAAGTGACCCTAAGTCACCTCCTGCTACAGAGGCCTGTGACTCTCACCAATATGCAGGACATGATGGATGAATTTGCAGCAGTGGATCTTGCTGTACATTTATGATTATTATGCGGTTTGTCATAGGAGCTGTGTCAAAGTGTACAATAACAGGTAAGTGGGTGATTTCAGTATCGCCAGGCATACTGCATGATATGTTGGGAACTAATAAATATGAATTATTTCCCAAACAATAGAGTTTTACTGAGTAACTAAAACACTTAAGAATTCTGTGCAAGTTAAAAGCAAACACATTTAAACCTTAATAAATTTCATGAGCAGAGGCTTAGAGAAGGGAAGGAACATTCATGTCCATTTTACATACACATTCATCAACTACGGTTCTTACAGGTCAGAGCTGTGATTGTCCTTGATGTCTTCTGGAATGCAGAGATAGGGGTAGGAATGCAGTCCCTGATGCCACAGAGAATGTTGGGAGTAGAGGCATAGGTATAGGGAGGTGCTATACTGGAGTTTCCATGTTCGGCAAAGGGAAGCAAACCTTGGAATGTGGAACCTGTAGGTCCACAAAAGATTGCAACACCTGTGTTTGCTTGCAGAGAAGCCCTATTTTGACCTAGTGTATCTCCATCTCTGACTTCTGGGCCTTTCTCTTGTCTGCTTTTTCCTTCTCCATACAGTATTCCTTCTCCTGGCCCTTTGTTCATGTCTCAGTAAGGACAAATGCATAGTACTCCTCTTGGGGAGGAACAATCAGTTTCACACATATTAAATTGTCCAGCAAGGAATACTGCAGAAAGGGATCTAGGATCATAGTGGGTCACAAGCTAAATATGAGTCAGCAGCATGACACTATTGCAAAAAAAGGGAACCCCAATTCTTCCACTCTGCTCTGCAGTTCTGGAAAAATGTAAAGAAGCTGGAGAAGTTCCAGAAATGAACAACAAAAATAATTAAAGGTCTAGAAAAAATGAGCTATGAGGGAAGATTGAAAGAATCAGGTTTGTTTAGTTTAGAAAAGAGAAGATTGAGAGGGGACGTGATAACAGCTTTCAAGACCCTAAAAGGGTGTTACGAGGAGGTCGGGGGGGAATTGTTTTCCTTGGACTCTGATGATAGAACAAGAAGCAATGGGCTTAAACTGCAGCAAGGGAGGTTTAGGTTGGACATTAGGAAAAACTTCCTAACAGTCAGGGTGATTAAACACTAGAATAAATTGCCTAGGGTAGTTATGAAGTCTCCATCACTGGAGATATTTCAGAACAGGTTAGATGGGCATCTGTCATGGATGATCTAGATGGTGCTTGGTCCTGCCATGAGGGCAGAGGACTGGACTTGATGATCTCTCGAGGGTCTCCTCCAGTTCTACTATTCTATGATTCTGTGATTCTCTATTCTAATGAAGCATAAGCTTGCAGGATTTCGCTGAATATATCATCCTGTGTCCTCTTCTTTCTCCTTTTTATCTGGCTCAGTCATTCCATGGGTGTGGAGGGGGAAAACCTAAAGTCTGCAACAGCGGCAGCTATGGATACAACATATAGAGGTACCACTGTCAGCATTGTCACAATGGAAAGTTTCAGAACTTGCTTCCCTAAAGCTTTAAACAAGACATGCTTATTGACACTTCTGCTTGGGATTGTTTCTACATAGCACTAGTCACAATATCAGTCATGATGCATATGGCCTGCCGTAGTGAATGAGAAAGGAACAAATTGATTGCATGATGCTACAAATGTAAGGCCATTGCACTGAACACTGGCACCATTTTCCACAGGCAGTGGTGATTTCAGCTAATATCTCACTCCTGAAAGTAACAAAGGCACAGAAATCACAGATGTAACTGGCGTCTTCAAACCACCCAGGCCCATATGCTGCTAGCTTGTTTACTACAGTGGTGTCTGCCAAAGTTATTGTTGATTTGTGTGGGAAAGTGATCTACCACAGAGGAAGAAATAAGGCTACCATCCCTAGAAACCTTTGAGAGAGGATTGCAGAGTACCTCCATGCACATTTCATCAAGAAGAATTCAGGGAACATCTGTGCATATATTAAACAAAAAAAGCAAAAGGCTTTCAGTGCCCACCACCTGATTCTCTACAGGAGAATGAGAAACAGAGAACAATTCCATCTCTCTTTGTTGTACTGCTTTCTCTTCTAGTATGAGCAAATTAATAAAAATGTAAAAGCTATGTCGTGCTGGGACTTGACTGAATTGTATCTCAAACAATTCCTGGGTCACAGCATAGTTAGACCCACCCACCCCCTAGTCATATGTCCTCCTTCCTTCATTTGATTTTCATGCCAGGGACAGTGACTTCAAAAAAGTTCAGTTCCATTTCTGGTGAAATTTTGTGTTCATCCATCCCCAGTAGATTTTCCTATAAAACAAAGAAAGTTTGTATTCCTCAGGTGTAAATGCAAAGAACTATGCAATATTTCCATCAGCTAATACATGGTAATCTTTAAAACGTTACCAGTTGCAAGTTCCACACCAGATATAAGCTGAAATAATTTCGCCTGAAATCTCATTATTTCTGAAATAGACATTCTGTTATGTGGCAACCTTAAAGTGCAGTTAACATCCTGGTTTTAGAGGAGCAGCCTATCCAGACAGTTTGGCTCGATAGCTGAAATTCCATGTAATTTGGAATATTCAGCTCTGAACTACCAGGGCTTGACCATTCTACACTGGAGTTAATGATAACAGTGCCATTAATTTCAAGTGATCAGAGTTTTATTATAAATTTAAAAGCAAGGTGAAAAAAATGTATCTTTATCCAAACTTCTCCAAAATGAGGTGGTTTTCAGAGGTTGTAGGTTTGGTAATAGCTTATCTCAGTTTTTAGTATTAAAGTTTGTCATCGTAAAGTGGGACTTCAAGGGCATGCAGTACACTGACATTTTATACAGAATATCTGAAATTAAAAGCCAATATATTTATTTAAACATTAGAAATAGGCATGGATCTGGTGAAAGTTCATTACAAGCAACATCCCCATTCTGTAGACGAATGACTAGATTGTGGCACAGTTTGCCAAGAAGTGCAAGGAAGTGGGAGACATAAATTGCCCTGGCTACCTGGATTTGGGTCATAGGTAGCAGTCCAGGGAGGACAGATACCTTTCAAGCAAAAGTGGGCAAGATTGTACAGGCAGTGGAAGGTTCTCCTCCAAGGCACCCGATGGTGTAGCTTCTTGGGAGCATTGGACAAAGTACACCGACATAGGCCTGGTGTAGTGTGTTTCCCATGCAGAGCAAGAGAAAACCTTGAGGTATATTGTGATTCATAGAGTCAGAGTATGCTTCCTGAGTTGCGCTTAGGGCTGCTCTGCAATGAGGTGTCCCTGCCTTAGGGCTTATGGCAAAGTCATGCTTGAGCCCTAAATTAAGAAATTAGCTTTCTGAAGGAAAGCAAACGATCAGCCCATGTCAGTGAGCTCTCCATGTAAAAATTGTGATTCCAGTGGTGGCTTGTGCTCATTACATAGTGTGAGATCACAAATAGCAGTTTTCACACTTGCCCATCTGCCACCAACTGAATCTAAAGAGCTGGTGAATCATACACTTAAAAGAAGGTGTTTTCCCCCCACCCTACCGTTGGAATGTGTTTTGAAATTAAATCTGCACGGTAGGAGTAATAAGGTGGTGCCAATGGCACCAGGCAATGTGTGTAAAGCTACAGACATGAGAGTCAAGGGTCTTATTCAAGGAGCATGGCCCTCAGTCACTGCATCAATAAAAGCTGATTCCTCCCTCCTCTTTAAGGTGTGGCTTTCAATGTCTGGAGAGAATAATCAGGAAGGATTTTTGTAGTTGGGCAAAGGGAGGTAAGTAATACAAATATGGTGATAAATATTATTTTAGTGCTTACATAGGATACATTTCCCCCTCTCCATCTATATCCATACATTTTCCATTCACTATTTGTAATTATGACTTTGGCTTTACAATGTATTCATCAGTGACATTGTGATCCTTTTGTTCTTCTGCATATTAAAATGGACCAGAAGACAGATTCAAAAGGTCTTAGGTTCCAGAGAAGAAACATAATAGGAGCAATATGTGGCAAGAACAGTTCCCACTTCCTTCAAACTAGGCATAAATAAAGTAGCTATGGCATTACATGTTGTATATCACACGAAACACTGTGTCAAAGTAGAAGACTTCTTTATACACTGAGCATATTAGCTCTCAACTCAGTCTGGGTATGTCTTAGTGCATGTGTACACGGCAGGCAGTTATTTCGAAATAATGTTGAAATATTGTCAAGCTGGAGGACTTCTTACTCCAACTCCTGTAACCCTCATTGTACGAGAAGTAAGGGAAGTCAGAGGAAGAGTGCTCTATTTTGAAATAAGCTATTTTGAAATAAGCTACGCAATTGACAGAGCTCAATCTGCGTAGCTTATTTCAAGTTAAGCCCTGCTGTGTAGATGCACCTTTTGTGTTTTGAAAAGTTCCCTGGATTTAAGATGTAAAATAGTTAGCGCTTGCAGAGTCTTTTTGGGGACATTCGTTTTGCTGAGGGCTGTCTCAATTCAATCTGTCATGGTCATTGAAAAATATTTTTGTTTGTTTCTGCTTTCACTTTAAAAGTTCATTTTCTGTATCTGTGGAACTAAGCTACATGAAGTATAACTAACCCTATACTTTGTGAGGACAAAAGACATTACATATGTTGAGGCTCTCAGATCTTATGGTGACGAGGGGCATTTAAGTCCATCTGATCGATGGATAAACCATCTTCCTGTGGGCTGACTTCTTTTTGGAAGGTTTTCTTTAATTGACATGACGTATTAGCAGGCAATTCTCCCTTCCCCCCCTCCATTTGTTAATTTTTGTGTGTTCTGGGGAGAAGTTTAGAAATCGTTAAGAATAAAAGAAGAACCAAAGAGAGTAAAGGAAAGGTACTAACTTGTCTGCATGCTGCTGCTCCTAAAAATTCTGAAGCAACAAAGTACTTAAGCCTGTGTCTACGACTGGTCATGTGAGGCATTCACCGGGTTCCTCATGGGCATAAAAGTCCATGTGTGCTTAAGTACTTTTCTGGATCAGGGCCATGGCTTTTCAGGAATTTTAGCAGTCCTCTGGCCCGTCATCAAACACTCATATATCAGACAGTGAAAACTAAGAGCAAAGAGACAGTTATTTCATTCTTTGCATTTGTGTCATTATGAATTATACTTATTTTGGATATTTATGTTAAATTAATGTTGCTGGCTATATATTGTGGATATTGTAGTTAAATAATTAGTGCTGTCTCAGTTGTTTCTTACTTGTTTTTCACTCTAGTTTTATTGTCTTTGTCTTCCACCTGGGGAAATTTTGACATATTTTTACAGTGGGCATTATGGACCTTGCATGCAGTGTAGGCTGATAGGCTAAACAAAAAGACAAAACACAGCCACAGGCACTGAGACCTGCTCAGCAGGAGACATATTTTAGAAACACAAATCAAAACAAGGGGACATGTGCAAAGACTTTCCTAGTCTGGGGACCTGCTCATGCCTAAGAGCTAGGTTGGTTTGATGTAAGCCACCCAACTAGCTTATCTTCTCCCTCACCTTTTTCCTTTCTTTTGTTACCAGCATCCTCTCTTATAACCCTTTCCAGAAACACCTGGTCCAGGGGAGGGGGGAAGAAAAATGTGAATTTAACCCTTTGGGTATTAGGAATTAAGACATGTCTTTGAAGGACATATGCACTTACACTTAGGTAATTACATGTACGTATGTATAATTGATGTTTATGTGTTTTTGTCTTCTGCTTTTATATTAAAAAAATACCCTTTGTGATTCTTTTGGTGCCAGCACATTCATTCCCTTTCTTCTATAGAGACACTTTCTCTGCTGACTTATCTCCGGATCATTTGCAATTCTTGTGGTTCAGTTACATCACTATGAGTCACACAACCCATACCCCTTTGTGTGGGGAACACGGGCTACAACTTCCTTGAATGCTTATCTTTCATCATTCTGTGTACGGTATGTTTTTCTCAGCTTTTTTATGTACTCTTTAAAATAGAATTTCCCATGTGAGGAGCTGCAGAATGAGACTCATGGTTTGCAATCTTGGTAGATATGGTTGCTGTACTGGTTGCAACCTCTTCGGTTTCAAGCAGCAATCTCCATTTTGGACCTGATTTTCAGAAGAGCTTTGGGCCAGAGTGTTAAGGGCTTATCATTCAAAGCAGGAGGCCAGATCTTTAAAAGACCACCGTGCCCAAAATGCAAAGCATGTCTGAACATCTGGCCACTTTTTTTTGTGAGCAATGGGATCTGAGCTCTTCTAAAAATATAATCCCAGTTATAAGGCCTGAGCACTTCTGATAATGTTTCCCTTCATGCCAACTTTTGCTATGTGGGTTGTTTTAGTTTAAAGTTGAAATACGGACCAAAGCCATTCAAGATGGGCTATCTGGAGGTCTCAACAATCTTAACAACATGATGCCAAGGAGGCAATGATAGAAAGGTCAGAGAAATAATGTAAGCTGAAAGTGATACTTCTGCATTTGTTTTACTCTTTAACTGATGTGGATTTGCAAACTATGGATAATCTACTGCAGCAAAGAATTCATGTAGTTCAGTGGAGCAGCACTAAATGTGAAAGCGATTCACTGATTTTTAATGGGGAAAGTCAGAGTTCAAGAAGAGAAGGTAAATTCAGAAACCCAATGTGCAGATTAACATTTTAGCCTGGAATAAAAGAACAGACACTCTCATGGGACCTTTTTACTTACATTCTGAAGCTGGTCATCTCCATTTTTTTTTTTTTTTTGCGCAATGCTTTGACAATGTACAGTGCTATAAAACTGTTAAGTATTCTAATAATAATCATAGATGCTGCCCAGACAATATGTGATGAGGAATTTTCCCTTAATAACATTTCGGGAGGTTAGTGGCCAGGGATTAATAGCAAGTGAAATCTGTACTAAGGCAAGGGCTTGAGTCAAATCAATATGGATTGCCCATTATAACACCTGATGTTTCTCTAATTTACACGCAGATAACTCAGAAGAAGTCTATAGAGTTACCTCAGTATTAAAGTAGTACAAGCAAAAGGAGACAGACTCATTATATATATAGACTATATTTCTGGGAGGAAATATGGTCTTCTGCCTTAGCCCCTGGATTAAGGTTTTGGCTCTGTGTTCAGTCCCTAATTTTGCCTCAAGGCATTGAATCTCTTTGTGTCCTTATACTCAGGGTTTTTGTATGATCAATTGCTTTCTCTTACCCTTTGTCTGACTGGTCTATTCAGTTTGTACACTCTTCAGGGCAAGGGTTGTTTCTTAGTAAGTGTTTTGACCCTGATGTTAGATAAGGCCTCTAGGTGCTACTAGAATGCAAATAAATAATAATGAGACTGAATTAAAGTTGGTGGAGAAGGGGGTTAGGAAAAGATGGGGTGAGAGGGAGAATTTTCATCTCTTTTTTTTGCTTTTATTGCTTCACTTTGCATAAAGAGATCTTTGTTTCCCTTGACTCTCTGACACTGCAGTGCATTGCAATTGAAAGGATTGTGCAGGGATAAACAAGTATGTCATGTTACCAGCCGCTGTTGAAACAAGCCTTAACAGAAAAAAGATTGAAACCTAAAAAAAAAAAAAAAGAATCATCAAAACTGTCATCACCACTATAAACAGGCAATTTTAAAAGTGTTTGCATTTATCTTTATTTGGTTTAACATATGCTATTTGCTTCAGAAAAGAAAGTCCTTTTCATGTATCTTTAAAGCCTTTCTCCCCCCAAATATTATCACTCATACTTTTGTGAAACAATTGCAATTTTTAAAGTGTGGTTTGCCTGTTGTCATTGTTGTTTTTTCTAGTCAGAAAACAATTATGCCTTGATGCTTCAGTCTGATGAATTTCCAAGGTAAGGCTGTTTGAAAAGATTCCCCCCTCCCTTTCTTCTAAAATATTGTAACAGAATTTTGAACAGATAGCTTCCTGAAACTGAAAGAGGCCCATTGTAACACACAGGGAGAAAGTGAAATGCATAAGCAAACGAACATTTTCTGTCTTAAAACTTTTTTTTTTTACAGAAAACCCCTTTTATTATTGTTATATTAAATAAGGTCCTGTCAGCGTTCCCATAGATTTATATGACTACTAATTATGATACTAAAAACCTTTTTTTCAGTGACCATATAAACTCCACCCGGAATTACCTGAAGCACACAGTACCAGCTATGTCACTGCCAAAGCCAATGCTAATTAATGGTGAAAATTTGGTGCTGACAGCTGAGACCTCAATCCTTAGGTCTGCCCAAGCTCTGATCAATGTGAGACCCAAGGGATTGTGGCCAAGTTAGTTTTACACCACCATTATGTTCTTCTGATCATGTGGCCAGCTGGAAGACAGTTCAGCCACAGATGAAAACTAAAATAGTTTAAATATATTATTCACACAGTGAAATGAAATGAAATTGCAATTGGTTATTGATTTAAAACTGGCTATATAGGTTTAGTCTCTACAAGTAAATTTAACAACACTCTCAGAACTGATATAAATTGGTGTAAACAGGTTTAAACTGGTATAAGTGTTTTCACATGAAGTTGCACCAGTTTAACTAAATTGATATAAAATCATACTATCAGTTAAGCCAGTACAGTTTTTCTGTAGATGAGGTTTCACATCTCACCTCTCTACAGCAGCTATGCTGAGAAGAAAAGGAGATGAAAAACATTGCTGCCTTTTCCTGCCAGGCTGCTTAAAGAGAGGTCTGTATCCCTCCTTACCCAAAACTTAGAAGGTCAGGGAGGGATAACCGTATCTTTTATTCTAAACAGCATTTAGACTAGTCAATTAAAGATGAAGCAAAAAACTCAAAAAAGAGAAGGTGATGGTACTGAAGGTAAATTTCTGGTACTACATAAGAACATAAGAATGGCCATACTGGGTCAGACCAAAGGTCCATTTATTCACCCTCTCCACACCACTCGTGATTTTATATACCTCTATCATATCCCCCCTCAGTCTCCTCTTTTCTAAACTGAAAAGTCCCAGTCTCTTTAGCCTCTCTTCATATGGGGCCCGTTCCAAACCCCTAATCATTTTAGTTGCTCTTTTCTGAATCTTTTCTAATGCCAAAATATCTTTTTTTGCGGTGAGGAGACCACATCTGTACACTATATTCAAGATGTGGGCATACTATAGTTTTATATACATTAACATCGATCAGATTTTTAGTAAAATACATGACTCCATGTTCATAAAAAATTCAGAGAGTTCATGACAGGAAGTTCTTGATTTAGTCTTAACTGGAGCACAGGATCTAGTCCAAAAGATAAATATAACTTGATAGCTTGGAAATAGTGACAATAATGTAATACAATTTAATATCCCAGTGGTGGGAAAAACACCTCAATAGCCCCACTGTGGCATTTAATTTCAGAAAGGGGAACTACACAAAAATGAGGAGGTTAGTTGAACAGTAATTAAAAGGTACAGTAACAAAAATAAAATCCCTGCAAGCTTCATGGAAACTTCTCAAAGACACCATAATAGAGGCCCAATTTAAATGTATACTCCAAATTAAAAAAATACAGTAAGTGAACCAAGAAAGTGCTACCATGGCTTAACAACTACATAAAGAAGCAGTGAGAGATAAAAAGGTATCATGGAAGTTAAATCCTAGTGAGGAAAATAGAAAGGAGCATAAACTCTGTCAAATTAAGTGTAAAACCATAATAAGAAAAGCCAAAAAGGAGTCTGAAGAGCAGCTAGCCAACAATTCAAAAAGTAGCAGCAACATGTTTTTTAAGTATATCAGAAGCAGGAAGCTTGCTAAACAACCAGAGGAGCTCTCAAAGTTCATAAAGTCGTTGCAGAGAAACTAAATTAATCCTTTGCTTCCATCTTCATGGCTGAGGATGTTGGGGAGATTCCCAAACCTGAGCCATTCTTTTTAGGCGACAAAACTGAGGAACTGTCCCAGATTGAGGTGTCATTAGAGGAGGTTTTGGAACAACTTGATAAACTTAACAGTAACAAGTCAACAGGACCAGATGGAATTTACCCAAGAGTTCTGAAAGAACTCAAATGTGAACTTGTAGAACTATTAGCTGTGGTTTGTAACCTATCCTGTAAATCAACCTCTGTACCTAATGACTAGAAGATAGCTAACATGATGCCAATATTTACAAAGGGCTTGAGAGGTGATCCTGGCAATTACAGACCAGTAAATCTAATGTCAGTACAGTAATTACTTGTTTAACATGTGCCCGCTTAACAAGTTTTCACAATAGCACGAATTTTTTTAGGGAATGTTTTTCAAATAACATGACTGTTCCCGAAATAACGCGAAAATAATCAAGTGGACTACTTTGTGCAGCGGTATAAGTTGATGAAAATAGCGGTAATATGCATGAGTGGATGAATTCACGTGGCCACAGTGCTCCTCAGCTCACTCATGTGTTTATCTTTGTATTTTAACAAACCGTGGTGACTTGTGTTGTTTGATATCTTGTGTTGCTAGATATCTAATGTTGACGTTGATGACTGAGCACCAACAAAAAATTGACTTTGCCAGCACCACCACCTGAATTGCAACCCCTACCTTTTCCATTCTTTTTAATGGGAAAATTGACCCCGCATAGCACATTTTCACTTAGCACGATCATTTTCAGAAATGCATCTATAGTGTTAAATGAGGAATTACTGTACTGGGCAAATTAATTGAAACTATAGTAAAGAATAGAGTTGCCAGACACATAGATGACCATAATTTGTTGGAGCAAAGTCAACATGGTTTCTGTAAAGGGAAATTATGCCTTACTAATCTACCAGATAAACTTAAAATACAACAAATGGTTTGGTAGCACTTTATAGACTAACAAAACATGTAGATGGTATCATAAGCTTTCGTAGGCACAGCCCACTTCTTCAAATGACCGGAGTTAACTCAAAACTCCGGTCATCTGAAGAAGTGGGTTGTGCCCACGAAGGCTCATGATACCATCTACATGTTTTGTTAGTCTAAAAAGTGCTACCAGACCATTGTTGTTTTTTAAGTTTATCCTGTGCTGACTAACTTGGCTACTCCCTGAAGGTAATCTACAAGTGTTCTTTGAGGGGGTCAACGAACATGTGGACAAGGGGGATCTAGTATACTTAGATTTCCAGAAAGCTTTTGACAAGGTCCCTCACCAAAGGCTCTTAAGTAAAGTAAGTTGGCATGGGAAAAAAAAGGGAAAATCCTTTCATGGATTGATAACTGTTTAAAAGACAGGAAACAAAGGGTAAGAATAAATGGTAAGTTTTCAGAGTGGAAAGAGGTAACTAGTGGTATCCCCAAAGGGTATGTCCTGGAACCTATCCTATTCAACTTATTTATAAATGATCTGGAGAAAGAGGTAAACAATGAGGTGGCAAAACTTACAAATAATACTAAACTGCTAAAGATATTTAACACCAAAGCAGACAGAATGTTAGGAAACATTTAAAAAGGGATAGAGAAATAAGACAGAGAATATCTTGTTGCCTCTATATAAAACCATGGTACACCCACATCTTGTATACTGCATACAAATGTGGTCAACTTATCTAAAAAAGATATATTGACATTGGAAAAGGTTCAGAAAAGGGGAACAAAAATTATTAGGGGTGTGGAATGGGTCCCATATGAAGAGAGATTAAAAAGACTTGGACTTTTCCGCTTAGATAAGAGGTGACTAAAGAGGGATATGAGAGAAGTCTATAAAATCATGACTAGTGTGGAAAAAGCAAATAAAGAAAAGTTATGTACTTGTTCCCATCATCTAAGAACAAGGGGTCACCAAATGAAATTAATAGGTAGCAGTTTTAAAACAAACAAAAGGAAATTTTTCTTCACCCAGCACACAGTCAACCTGTAGAACTAAAATAGTGATAGAAATGTAGCCGTGTTAGTCTGGGGTAGCTGAAGCAAAATGCAGGACAATGTAGCACTTTAAAGACTAACAAGATGGTTTATTAGATGATGAGCTTTTGTGGGCCAGACCCACTTCCTCTGGTCCACGAAAGGTCATCATCTAATAAACCATCTTGTTAGTCTTTAAAGTGCTACATTGTCCTGCATTTTGTAGAACTAGAGTTAGATAAATTAATGGAGGTTAGGTCCATCAGTGGCTATTAGCCAGGATGGGTAGGAATGCTGTCCTTGGCCTCTATTTCTCAGAGGCTGGAAATGGGTGGTGAAAGGAGACGAATCATCTGATGATTACCTGTTCTGTTCACTCCCTCTGGAACACCTGTTGGAAGACAGGATTCAGGACACCTGTTGGAAGACAGGATTCACCTGTTGGCCACTGTTGGAAGACAGGATTCAGGGCTAGATGGACCTTTGGTCTGGTCCAGTATGGGTATTCTTATGTTTTTATGAAGCATTTAGGGAGATAAAGGCAATTAGATTAGATAGATAGATAGATAGATAGATAGATAGATAGATAGATAGATAGATAGATAAAATATAGTAAAATAAATAACATATGTCAGATATCAAATATTCATCATTTGAGCTACAGTGGCAGATCACATATATCTAGTCTACAGAACTGAAATATCAAAATAAGTCAGTGTGACTTTAAAACAGCAAATACATTAAAAAATTGCAGTTCTGATGAAACAGAGTAGAACAAATCTGATTGGACGCTGGTCAGTTTGTGCCTGATGCCTAATCGAGAGCTTATTTTTTACCACAGTCCCCAGGGCACTGCTTTATCTTCAAAGCTTGAGCCAAGAAAATTCACATCTTTAAGTTGTCTGGAGGCTGTTTTTTTTTTCTTTTTTCCTCTCCAGTTCTCCATCCTGGCTCATTTGAACAATCCTATTTATCCTCAGTCAAGTGCATACATGCAAACCCCTGATGAAAGAAAGCAAATATGAAATAAAAGAAATGGAGCTCTTTAGATCAACACCAACAGTACTATTTACAGTCTGGCCCATTCTGAATCTTTGGCAACGTTTCATTCATCTACAAGGTTTTAACAAAGGTAGTTCTGATAAAGTTGATTCATAAACAGTGTTGGGCCAGCAGGAATTTACATAAGCGGCCTCAAATTGTACATTCAATGGCGTCTAGGGACATGGCATTTTTCAAGGGAGCTTTTCAAAGGCACAAAGGACAGTGTTGCACTCAAATACCACTCAAATACAAGGGCTGTAGCAGGTGGGAACTTACGTCCCATTTGTTTCTTTGAAATATCTCCTTTCCTAAATAATCAAATTTCCAAAAATGGTACGCAGAGGCACAGATGCAAAAATGCACTTCCAAACATGCATCAGCAAAGTAGACATAAGCAAGCGACTGAATATGTAAAATCAGCCGTTTAGTCAGCTACCTATCCAGTGAATGCACAACTTCTGTCTGGTGGGTGAAATTCACCCCTATACAGAAGGACAGCACAAATCCTATGAACCACTTAAGTCCCTTTTAAGCCATTTTCATTCTAATATATGCAGGCTTTTACCCTAATGTATGCAGATGTAGATGCACTTTGGCACACATTGTTTCCAAGCATCCATTTCTTGAAAATTTGGCACATTATGTGTTTGAAATTGTTTATGACCCTTTTTATCGCCCTTAATTATTTTATTCCACATGGAATGTGACTTGGCATGGAGTTTTGGATCTCCTTATTTCAGGTCATGCAGTGTTGGTCTACCTATGGCTTGCATATGATCATATTTTAATGGGAACTAGAAGAAGAGATCAAGGTTATTTAGTTTCCATGCTTCTTCATCTTTCAGAGGGTTTAAATGAAGACTGGCAGGTGTACTAATGTTGATAATTACCAGCATCCGCTTGGGAGAGAATCAATGATCACCTAATGCCTAAAATGGTTAAAAACAGATCCTGAGAACTGAAAAGTCAAAGTCATTAATCAACCTATAGTATGAGCTACATAAGACAAACTACATCCTCTCAGCAAGGAAAGCATGTTGACTCTTGTTTCTGTGTGTGTTCTTTCTCAATTTATAGCTCAAGCAGATTTTTTCTGGCCCTCAGAAACTCCGTCCAGTGCGTGGCTTGAAAACATGTTTGAAACTGTGACGATACACTTGTTCAGACATAGCCTTTTGCAACCACATTAATAATTGTTGTCAATGGTGTTGCAAGTACTGGCTTCCATATACTGGGGAAAAAAAAACCCATCCCCGTCTGTATGGCACAAGGGAATCCTATGTTATCAACAATTAGATAGGAAATTACTGTTTGCAAGAGTTGTCACTGCAGTGCTGGGTTACTGTGTTGGAACACAGTTGCAGTGTGTTGGCAGGTAATACTAATAATAGTAATAATAATAATTATTATAATCTTTTAGTTATGCTGTATTTTCTATCCAAAGATGCCAATATACTTTGTAATCATTAATTATGCACAGGCTCCAAACATGCCTTAATTAGGGGCACATTTTTATACTAAGTCAATCAGAAAACTTCTGGAGTAAAATACTTCTCAGTAGAAGTAGTGGTGGCAGAATTAAGAAGAGACTGAGAACCTCTCCATTGGGTCAGATTCATAGATTCTAAGGCCAAAAGGTCATCGAATCTGAACTTCTATATTACACTATCAGATTCAGTTGGATGAAAATGTATGGAAAGTGGACTTGTCTTCTTTTATGAAATTAAAGTGTTCCCTAAATGTGTTCTTTTAAAACTACTTTTGATTTTGCATTTATTGTTTATCATATTTCTGATATGCACAGCTTTGAGTTTTTCAAATTTATGTAGGAATTTAAAATAAAACAAATTTGAGAATCAGAACTTTCTATCAATTCAACCATCAATTCTGATGCTTACATGGGCCTCATCATCACAATGCTTCCCATCAGAGTTTCTTGCCATCAGCCTTTACCCATGTGATCAGGACTAGGTCACAGAGGAAGGCTTCAGCAAAAATGAAGTGTTTTCTTTCCAGGATCCAGGGCTCTTTCAGAGATGATGGCTGATAATTATTTCCAACCTTCGCTTTTTCAGAATACCACAGAATGTGTTTCATTTATTTCTATAAAAGATGCTTTCTGTAAATAGACTTTGTATTTTTGTCAGCATATTGAATTTATTAGGTAATTACAATTTTCAAAGATTTCTAAGTGGGCTGTAATACTCGATCTTCAAACAGACTGGTTTCTCAAAAGGCATAAGCCACCTTTTTGTTTTGTGTTTGTACAGTGCCAAGCACAGTAGAGTCCCGGCCCATAACTAGGGCATCTCAACACTATGGTTATACTATACCACTGTCATAATTCTAGTAATGTTTTGGTCAAATTTGCTGTCAGTAGCTTCTGAATTAGAATTTATCCAATAAGGGATGGACTTTTTTTTTTAAAAAAAGAAACAAATATTGATCTTGTTTTACAATTATGCTAGTTTGTGGATGCTTATTCTTTAACCATTATAAGTGAGCAAGTTCTAGATTGGTGTACCTGGATGAGAAAGACTTACTATACTTGATGCAATTTTCCAAATGTATTTATACATATAATAGGTTAGTGTGGTGGGGTTGTGCCTATTCACAAATTCCAATTTGGTTTGGGTATAAGGCCTAATGGACCAATGGCAGTGAATACAATTTGGTTCAATGATTCAATGAGCAACCCTGACAAAATGGCATCTTGACAAAGTGACATCTTATCTGAGATAGGTTTTCTTGTGAGTCTTCACTGCTACATTATCTTTACACGTTTTTTCTCAGGCCTAAAAATATGCAGTGCAAGAAAGAAAAAGCATGAAACTCAGATCAATTAAGCATGAAAGAAAAAGCATGAAACTCAGTATTAGAGTGATACATGGCTGGTTGGAGGCAGAACAGCTCCCGACAAATTCCTATATTTCGGCCCTCCCAGGTATCAATTTTTTTGAGAGTTTCTTCAGTGAGTGAAAGGAAGCACCAGAAAGAAGTCGATATAAAGACTATGATATTTTCAGCCTCGAGATATGATTCATCAAGACACTACCATTTTTGGACCAGGGCATTCAACAACTTGTTTGCATTTCTAAAAGCGGGTGTTGGTGGGGGAACACTTCAGAAATTCTCTTTCTCCCATCTTCATGATGTCAAGGCACTTGAACAAAGCAAAATGATAAGTCATGTTAGTTAACAAACATACTGGGCTATGGAAGAGTAGGGTTTTTTTAACCCTAAAGAAGTCACAGCTGAATGGAAAAAAGTCATAATGAGGCAAGGATGGATCTCTTGATAATTATCTGCCCTGTTCATTACTTCTATAGCACCTGGCATTTCTCACCATCAGAAAACAGAATACTGGGCTAGATGGATCTTTGCTCTCACACAGTGTGGTCATTCATGTATTTTAAAAAATAGAGGGAAGATCATTCCTGGTAATCACAGTTCCAAATATATAATTCCTTTCTCTAGTGAAATAATGGTATAATCACTCAAATAAAAAGTCTATCTATCTAGCCAATAACAAAGCTTGATTATAAAGCAGTACATATTTACTAAGAATAATGGGTATAAGTTCAGTGGCTTCCCTTTTGTAAATTCAGTTTATGCCAACATTTTTACATTGCAGCTCAACTGAAAGCACAAAACCACATAGTTTTAGATATCTCACTGACAATCCAAACCAAGTACTTGTAGGTATAAGTAATTAGAGTTGGATGACATTTTTTTATCTAAAGTTTTTTCAGCAAAAATGCTGATTCAGTGATACTGAAATATTTGGCAAATGTGTGTTGATTTCTTTTATTGAATTGTTTCAATAAAAAATAACCTAAAATGAAGAGAAAAATGATTTGAAGAGTTTTCTCTCTCTCCTATTTCTTTGGAAATAGCAGATAAGTAAAAAGTGTGTTATTTGCATAACTCTAATAAAAGTAAACTTATTTTAATTCATAATACATTATGGCTATAGCTGGCAACATTTTTGCACTTGCAGATAGGAATCTGGACTTTTCCCCATTAACTAAAGGTTGCTAGGTCAAAGCAGGAGGGTAGAGAGGCAACTATTTATTTTCCCTTGCAATTTATTTTGTGGGTACAAAACTGTGGATTCAGATTTTATACTTGCAAATTGCACATTCAAGCAGAGATCACTGAATTCTTTTGAAAAAAATCTCCTTATTCCTATTAAACAAGCTTGATTGCTTATTTGGACAAAGTAGCAAAATTACTGGATGAAGGGAAAGTGGCAGATGTAATATACTTGGATTTTGTAAAACACTTGATGTTAAGTATGACACAACTTTACCTGAAAATTTAATTGAAGCTTGTATGGAGAGGAACAGTGTTATGATGATTGAAAGCAAACATTAATGTGTAAATGGGTAAACAAGACTGCAATCACATGACAATGATAAACCAAACAATGTTCTAATTTGGAAGGTGATGCCTATTGGGCCTCAAAAGTTCATGTTGAGTCTTATTTAATATCTTCATTAGTGATCTGGAATAAGGAATAAACAACATACTGACCAAATTAGCAGATGACTCCAAATGTTTCAATATTTAAGTGACAAGACAGAGGAATGAAATGAGTAGATTATAAAGCATGAGTAGAAAGTAACAAAATAAATTTTCACTTGTATTCCTTGTGCTCAACCATAATCACTTACTTTTTTAAATAATATACAATATCTTATAGGACAAGTCCAGCAGTAATCTTGAGGAAGACCTAGGGGAGATTGTGGACAATTACAAATAGACATGAACTTTCTATCTAATATAGTGGAACCAACCAATTTGCAGGATCATCATTCCATGCCTCTGCTTGTCTTCAATCTTAAACAAAATGGAACATTGTATTCAGTTTAGGGAGATCATTTCCAGAAAAAAATTGAGAGAGTTTGGAGCAATACACAAACAATAAAAGTCGGGGGTTATAGGGTATCAACACAGCAAGGCTTAACTTGAAATAAGCTATGCAAGTTGAGCTAAGTAAATTGTGTAGCTTATTTTGAAATTGGGAGCATCTACACAGAACTTATTTTGAAATAGAGCACTCTTCCTCCAACTTCCCTTGCTCCTCATACAATGAGGGTTACAGGGGTTGGAGTAGGAAGTCCTCCAGCTTGACAGTATTTCAACATTATTTCAAAATAACTGCCTCCTATGTAGGTGCAGACTACGTTATTTTGAAATAATGTTAGTTATTTCGAAAGAATGTTGCAGTGTAGACGTATCCTAAGAGCAAAGTACGTACAAACATGGATAATTAAGAACTAAGGAGAGGGACACAATAACAGCCCAAATATTTTAAATCTGGAAACAAAATAGAGAAATAGAAAATATTTATGGTGGGGAAGAGAGGAATATATCTGAAAGCAACAGGCTGGAAATGATTAAGGAGAAATGTAGGATGGATTTATAGGAAGTATTCTTTGCTTTGAGGCATAGTAAGCTATGGAACAGTTGTCTTTAAAAAGTGGTGGAATTTCTATGTCTAAGGACATTAAATCTGAACTCAAACAAAACTAGGGCTCAGATCTTTAGCTTGTATAAACTGGCATAGTTCAAGTGTCTTCAGTGGCACTATGGCAGTTTAGGATCAGTTTATGACAGTGGAGACAGAAGACTTGTAAGAACAAATACATTATCTTTTATAGAGTGGACCAACTTTTTTACGAGTGGAATAAATCTGAGACAGTGCGGAAGCAGCTGCAAAGCTTGTCCATCCACTAGGGGCATATTATTGCAGCAGAAGGGCTCAGGCTTCATGGAGACAGCATATATATTTTCTTGTACCAGCTTTGATGAGTCTGGTGCAAGGAGTGTCCAGGAAGTGTCTGAATGCCATCTGGAGTGTCAACTCATACGTTAGAGAAACTTGTTATCCACAGGTGCTCTGTAAAGCCTAGTTTTACTATGGCAACCAGGTGCATCAAGCAACAAACTACTTGGAGCATTGGAACATAAAATAATTTTACAATGGGGACTGGCAGTTTGTCCTAAAACAGTTTGTCAGTGGATCAAAATACTGAGGATTTTTTTAAAGAACATAATGCCCTTTTAATTAAGTAAGAAGAGAACTGCCAGTATTTGTAATAGAGTGAGTGGTGACAGGAAGACAGAACCAGCAGTGTAGAGCTAATGCATCCATAGACTGACAGCAAGAGCTCCAAAATGTATGGTGCATCTGATAACCAAAGTGGCTTGTGGAACAAGGGAGTATGGCTACTAGAATGAGTGCAGTGCACAATCCCACTTGCCTACCAACAGGAGTGATAAATTTCAGTAACAAAGATTATTGTTATAGTAGGAATCACAAAGTGGCACTCTTAAACTGACTGTTCCATGTTTTTTTCCTTAGCAGGTGAGCAAACATTCAGTCCTAGGAGGACATGTTATATGTTGTTAGTTGTTATTCAAGGCTTTGCTTGGTAGTAGAAAAAGCCGTGTGAGCAGCAGGAGAATGCTATACTGTTTGGACTCAATATTGGGGGCAGAATTGCTCCTTGAGATCTGGGCACTGATGCTGGGCTGAGATTTCTAAGAAATCTTAGAATTCATCACATTAGGTGCACCTCATGCCGCCTCAAAGGGATCAAACACAATCAGGGTGTCAAAAACATCTTTAATTACGTAGAACAATGTCAGCATAACTCATAACACCAATACAGTGCATTAATAGAGTTCTCCTTTCATCCTGAAGAGTCCCTGAGCGCTTTATGCAGTCATCTGCTGCTGAAATGGGGTGCCTCTTCTGGGGTGGAAGCCAGTCACTATTCGGCATCAGTGATACTACAGTATTTAAACAAGATAAATGCATGCAAGAGGGTCCATCTGTTAGTTTGCCAGTCAATTTGTAGATACAAGTGGATCAACGGCAAGTTATGATACCCATGTGTGCCAGATCCTCTCCAATGTTTCTAACAGAGCACAAGCAAGCATAAGGAAGTCATTTGTGTCTGCATTAGTGGTGTTGTCAGCTTGCCTCTGAGATCCCTTTGCATTTTTAGAGACCAGAATTCTCTCTGGGCATGATTAAATAAGTAGATCTGATGTTATCAATATATATCCCCATCTATATAAGGACATGTAGGTAGATGCTACAACCTTTTGTTCAATTCCAGTCTGTGCCTTTTGCCAAAGACTTCAGCCAAAGCTCCTCACAGGAGGAGTGCCCAGAAATTTTTGGCTCCAAAATCAAGATTAGGATCCATGAGAGCCAAGTTGTAGAAGCCTCCTGGAGTCCCTGTGGCCAAAACCATGGAAAATGAAATTTGTTCTGAATAGAGCCCTATAGATCAAACATTCAGAGTAGACTAAACATCTTTGACAATGAGTCTAAGATTTCATAGCAAAGCAATTTTGCTCAGTAATTTGTCCAGATCTAAATGCCCTTAGTTCTTCTAAGTTCGTGTCTCATTAATTATTTTCCCAGGACTGTTCATTTGAACATAAGAAGGCAACCTGGCTACAATAGGACAAGTGTATGTGTTATAATATCTTATTTTCCTTCATGGAGATTTAATCAAATGGACTAAAATGATAGATTGTAATTTTTAAATAATATATATTAAAAGAGAACTTATGTAATGATTTAGAACTAGGGAGTGAAAAGATAATGGTGTGCTTCAGCATACACTATTCTATTAAGAATTAGCCTACTTACTGGGAAGCCTATGTAGGTCTCCACTACCCCATGTATTTGTGAATCATTATGGCCTTCTTTGGTTGACTGGTAAATTCTGTAAACTGGAGTACTGTATATCATACGGCAACACTGTGTATCATTCCATTCTCTAATAGAAACATAAAACAACCATTGATTGCAAACAGGCTCACTATGCTGTTTGGAATTTCCAAATGTTTTTTTATGTTGGCAAGCTATTATAATAACTCATACGGGATCAAAATACATGTAACCTATTCCAAAGTATTCCACATGCTAATTAAATAAACAGAAGTGCACTTGTCCCTACTTCCCCCATCAAAAAAGAATATACTTATCCTCCAGAACAGTATTTCATTTCAACTTCTCCTCTTTGTGTATCATACTGAATCTTCCCTCCCAGCCCTCAACATTCATATTCCTGTTCACTGACTCTCAAGTTACTGTCTCTGTCTCTTCATATATCTAAAATATTAAAGTGAAGCAAGGTAATGAGTCACTTTTTATCTCTCCAAGGAGGAGAGAGGAAGGAAGATGACACACACTCTACTGATCTTACTAAGAAAAGCAAGGCCGTTTTTTTGTTTTTTGTTTTGTTGTTATTTAATCTTTATCAAAAGTGTATTGCTAGAGTCATTTCACTATTAAGTAAAAAGGCAGGTAAAAGCCACAATAGCAGTGCTACCAATGACAGCACTCCTCAGGTTCAGTTCAAGGTACTTTTCTGCAAGTCATAATATATTTGCGTATAAAATATGTTCAATATATGTTAACTTCAAGCAAAATAAGATTTCACTTGATGAGCCTGTATGTAAGTCCCGTTAGCATTACTCCTCCATATAAACCACGGGGAGAATAATCTGTTAAATTGCCACCTTACGTAGAAGCCATGAAAGCAATATGCCACTAGAATGTTTATGACCAGACTTATGGCTTCCTGTGGATAGTGGACATGATTAAAGAGTGGAATGCACAAAAAGCAAATGAGGGTAGAGCCATAGTTTGACATTTAAGAAACATATTCTGTGTAGGTCTCTCTCTCCCTCAGCCCTCACCATTGTAGTAACAAACAACTAAAGAAGTCTTCCTCATTAGCACCAGGTGCCTGTGGTGTTTATTCCCACCGCGCAGTTATGAAGGAAAGGGCAAGGGGTACATATGGAATGCAAGTGAAAATGAGTTTGGCAGATGAGGTGGGTCAGGGCGGTGGCCAAGAATATGTTGCTGTTTATGGAGATTTCAATGAAGATCAACTGGGTGCTAATGGTCTTTGAGGTGCAAGCCGTTTTTGCACCCAAAATTGTATCCATAACTGCTTGTGCCAAAGGAACAGCCAAAACCAGCTGCTCTGCATTGTCTCATTAAATCTGCCATTTTACACACAGCAGCCAGAAACAAACAGGCAGTCGCTTGGCAGCAGCATGTGGCTGCTTGGCACTGCAGCAGAAGCATGCTCGTCACTCAAATTGTGGCCAACCTGAGGCATTGAGAGAAGGAGAAAGGCAGAAAGAGAAGGTTCACAGGCAGTGCAGAGCCATAACGTTGAAAGGTTAGCGTTGTCCATACCCCTATAGGAACAACACCTCGCAAACACAGAGGAGAGGCACACAAATTATCCTGAATCATGAGAAGGAGTTACAAGAGGGCCAGGAGAGTTCCATGCAAGGGAACCACACCATAGGTGTGGATGATTTAAGTCACCACTGCTTGGCAGGAAGGCAGCAGATGCTTGTTACAGAACCATCAGGGAGGCCATGGGATTCCAGCCAGCCTGCCTCCTGCTTTAGGCCTCTGAGTGCCATTGTCAGAGGCATTATCACCCCCCCAGACACAGGCAGAATTGCATCTGGAGTGAGTTTTATAAAAATTACACATTTCACATCTGTCCCTGGTACGGAATGCAGTGTTTGACCTAGTGGAGTAGGATTCAGCAGACCAGGGTTCTAGTTTTAGCTCTGACAATTGGCCTTCTGGACGTCCTTGGGCAAGTCACTTAATCTTTTTGTGCCTTGGTTACTCTTTCTTAGAAATGGGGATAGTGATACTAGTCTCTGTGACATGTTGGGAGATCATTGGATGAAATGTGCTATATTGAAGCAGGTGTTACTATTGTCTTTGACCGTACATCTGCTCCTCCTACACTGATCTCCTGAGGGAATGAGGCAGCTGACTGGGAACAGGAAGATGTTCCATTCTATCAATAGAGGCAGTGGTAGTGACATGTTTTGATTCCTATATGATAAGGTGATCTGACTTTTCAATGAAAAGAAAGGGGCTACAAAATGGCAGGCTGCTGCTACAGGATAATTGTGGGGTGCTCTTACAGCATTATTACTGGGATACTGATTCCTTAATAGAAATATTTTTCTGGGTTTCAGGAGACCAACCTAATCCTTAAAAGCCACACTTTATGACTTCTTTTCCAAATCCCCATGATCCCTTAGAGGAAGTCATAATGAGGCACATCATGCCAACAAAACGTATTTCTCCTCTGAATAGATAGTGGGCTTTTTACTGCTCTGACGTCTTCTCCCTTTTTCCGAGCATGTTGTTAGTGATTATAAGGTCACTCAGAGTAACGAAATTCTGACCAGCATCCAGCAGACTGGGCTGAGGATTGTGGAACATTTGTTGTGTGGATACCTCACACACATTTTCTTTCATCTGATCATTACGACAAATGTGGCAGCATCCAACACAGCCATAAGTGCCTCCTGTTGGGCAATGATGGAGTTACAATAGAAATGGCAGTGCTTGGAAGTTAGTCTATGACCCTGTGAATGATACACTCGGTGCTCTCTCCCTGACTGCACAGATAAGCCGTATAGAACTATGTTCTGAAACGTACCTATTGGTCTCAAATATGCCTGATGGGTTGACTTTTTTCTTTGGGACCACTAGAATACATCTCAGCATTGTCGCCTCAGCTAATTCCAAGCACTGAAGGTTGACATGCTCTCCAAAACCTGCTGCTGACTTCAGGAGCATGTAGTATTTTGTTGAATTTAAAGAAAGGTAAAATGAGGTAGTTAACTTTCAGCTGTGCTTAGGTGAAACCCTTAGAAAATCTGTACTGGAATTGACAGGGCTTAGCTGTCTAGAAGACCCATCTTGTACTCTAAAAAGCATCAGAAGAAAATAAAGAAAATACTGTACAAATCACTAGTGGCTCTGCTTATGTCGGACATGTTTATACAAGAAATAATGAAAAGTGCAAAATATTGTCTGCATTCCAGAGCAGAGCAGCATATTGTACAACTAATGGAGGGAGGACGGGGGAATAAACCCTCAAGGATGAAGCTCTTGTTACATGTGAGAAGGTAAAAAAGAATGGTTGGTTTAGTAAATATGCATTTAATTTTATGCCATATTTTTTAATAAGATGATATTTTAGAAGTTTCTCTTTCTTATTAGAAAGTGTGTTCAAAACATATTATTCATTAGGTATTTGTCTTTCCAGAGCTGAGAGAAATATGCAAAGAGAAAGAACATGAAATACATTCAAGTCCAAACTGGAATCTTCACTGTTAAGGCAAACTGGGGACACTCCAAACTGTTATGCATTAGGAACAAAGTTTACTTTTTCCTATTGTTAATTTATAAAAATGTACTGTATTTTATTTTTTAAGACTACAAAATAAACTCTTATAAGCAAACCCATGGAATTTCAAGCATATGCCACACTGAGCATATTTTACAGCACTGGCTTGAAAACAATAATAATTTCCTAATGCTTCATACACAGAAAGTATGAATGGCCATGCCTCTCAGAGAGCGGGTATGCCATGCAGTTGGTGCCTATATTCAGAGTCCCTCTTGCAAAGGTATGTGTTTTCTATATTACAAGCAATGTATGGGCAGAAAATTTGTGCTCAGGGTACTGTAACATAACCCTCTTCTCTGCTATTCCCTTCTCCTGGCATCAGGGTGGATGTAATTCTTCTCATGCATTATTGATAGGCCCAAAAGCCTGCCAAGCTAGCCTGCTTTTTTTGTGACAGACAAAGGAGGGTACACGGATGGCACCTCTCACTGCTTGGGGCTCTGCTTTCATTAAGAACATTTTCTGCCTGTTCTCCAAGGGCACCCTCTGTCAGAGACTGCCAGGCAATAAAAAAAAATATGGCTTTGAAGTCCAGTGAATAGAAACAAAATGAATTAGCGTTCAGGTGTTCGTGCAACCTGATTACAAAGGCCCAATTCAGTGGTGTCCTTCACACCTTTTCACTTGTCCCTGCATAATCTCAACATATCTTTTAGGCTCTCTGCCTTTCCAGCCCCCTCATCCCCTCCCGTCCCTTTATTTCCTAATGCTTGCAGGTCCTTCAGGAAGACACAAGCACTTACAGTTGTTGAGTGATTAAATATTTATAATCAGGGCAATGAGTGAGGTGTTGAATAATAAATGCTAAGGTTGAGGCGGCCTTAGATAATTTCTGCAGATTTCTTCATCCACAGCCTCTTTGATTTTAAGGCAAAATCCTTTTAATTAACAAAAACTTTTTTTTTTACAGCTGTGACAGTTGATAGTCCTTTATCACTGTTTTGTTCGTGAACCTTAACCTCGCCACAGTGCTAACGCTGTCATTAAAATCTTAGATAGACATGCATAAAATTTGCATTGGTTGCTGCTTTCTAGCATGTTGTTCATTTTGTTTTGGTTTTGCCCATGTTACCTCAGACTCCCATACTTCGGCCATGTATTTAGTTGAAAAACTGAAGTCTGTATAATAAATGGTCAGTCTAGTTATTCACAGAAAGAGCTTTGATATGCTGTACTGGGAATTGATAGTGATCATTATATAAAGTGTCTTTATTGGGCTGGATATGTAGAGAGTACAGCACTTCACAAAATAGATGGAAGGCCAGATTCTCTGCTGGAGTAAATCTACTGACTGCAATAGAGATCCACCAGTTGAGAAATCAACTGTAATTGTCAATCCCAGCTTTGAAGAAACCAACGCAGTGCTATCATTGAGACTTTATTGTGAAACTTGCAATATTTGTGGTTTTTTCTTAAAACTGAAGCTACTGGAGTCATATGATTATGTGACACTCTTATCTTCTATATGTCTTAAAAAAGAAAGTTTCTGTTCTCCATATTTGTGGAGAAAATGTGGTTCGCTAAAGATTCAAAAGCCAGTGGGCAATTAGGGTATGTCTACACTAGCCCCCTACTTCGAAGTAGGGAGGCAAATGAAGCATACTGAAGTTGCAAATCAAGCCTGGGATTTAAATACCCCGCGCTTGATTTGCATGTTCCCGGCTGGTTGTCATTTTAGAAATTCACTAGCCTGGAGTAACTGCCTGCGTCTACTCGCGGCAGTGAAACGGGAGTCCGATTTAGGGTACATCTAGACTACAGGCTTCTGTCGACAGAAGTTTTGTCGACAGATACTGTCGACAAAACTTCTGTCGACAAAGAGCATCTACACTACATTGAGTTCTGTCGACAAAGCAAGCTGCTTTGTCGACATGGTAGTGTAGACGCAAAGGACAGTTTACATGCAATAACACCTTCTGTCGACAGAAGGCGTTATGCCTCGTAAAATGAGGTTTACCAGCGTTGACAAAACTGCTGAGTTCTGTCGACGTTCTGTCGACAGAACTCAGCGGTAGTGTGGACGCAGGTATAGTTTTGACAACAAAAGTCCACTTTTGTCGACAAAACCCTGTAGTCTAGACACACCCTTAGAGCCCTAACTCGAATTAGCTGGTATTTCTCCTGCAATGAGGTTTACCAGCTAATTGTAATTAGGGGCTTTAAATTTGACTCCCGTTTCACTGCTGCGTGTAGACGTGGGCAGTTACTCTGAGCTAGTGAATTTCTAAAATGGCGACTGGCCGGGAACATGCAAATCAAGTGCGGGATATTTAAATCCTGGGCTTGATTTGCAACTTCAGTATGCTTCATTTGCCTCCCTACTCCGAAGTAGGGGGCTAGTGTAGACATACCCAAAGATACTTACATTTATTATTAAAAAAAGTCTTTTTCTCCTTGGGCCTTATTGATGATTTTTTAATACAGGCAGTCCCCGGGTTACGTACAAGATAGGGACTGTAGGTTTGTTCTTAAGTTGAATTTGTATGTAAGTCGGAACTGGTACATACTGTAGGGGAAACTCTAGCCAAACATTTCTCCAGAGCTCAGTTTTATTCTCCCACACCTCACTTCCCTCAGTCCTTTATTCTCAAGCTGAGGTGTCTGCTGAGAAAAGCCGCTCCACGACTCCCTGGTCTGGTGGGGGAGGCACTAGCTTCGCGTCTCCCTGGTCTGCTGGGGGGAAGCAGCTAGTGCGTGGTTGCCTCACCCCATTTGTAAGTAGGGATCCGATGTAAGTCGGATCCAAGTAACCCGGGGACTGCCTGTACTTAATGTTGGCAGGACTGCATGCAGTTTAACTCTGCAAGAGTAGGCCAGGGCTTAGCGAGAGACCATTGCTAAGGAGACCAGTATTCAGATGAGTTCAAGGAAGAAATATGTTGTATAGCAAGAGTTGAAAAGGGGAGTAAAACATCTGGTGGCTAAGCCACGTGAAACATTCCAAGTGTAGAGGGCAGCATAAAAGGAGGCAAAAAGCCAAAAGCAATAGACAGCTCAGGATTTGTGAATTATTTCTTAAGCTCTGCCACTCACTGGACAAATCATTGTAAAATGGGCACCATAGTATTTTCCTGTAAATCAGGGCTGTTTGGCTGCTTAAAAAATTGTCCGTAACATATTTTGTGGTCCTCATATTAAAAGGAATATGTAATTGAAAAACAGTATTTTAACTGGTGGAGGAAAGCTCAGGAAGAAATGACATATTGAGATTACTCTCACATAGTTTAGCTTTGAGCTGATGAGGAATACCCTCAATGATATATTTTATTATTTAGCTTCTTAAATATAAATGAGAATCAAGATAAATTAAGTTGTCCACTGCAGCTCAGCTCTTGAAATGCAAAAGGGAATAGAGTTGACTTTAAGTCAAAACAGCATCATGCAGGCGGAAAAATCAGTTTCTCTTTCATTCACTCTGCTATTCTAGTCATACTATCATTTAGCTCAGGTAATCTGTAATATAATGTCCAGAAGAGGGAAGGGGGGGGGGGGGTCTGGAAATGGAATGTATGAAGAAGGAAGATTGTAGCTTCCGTAAAGACTGGTATGGTTGATGGGCATCAAAATATTAGCCCTGCATGTCTGTGCAACTGTGAATACCAGGATGGTGCTACTATAGCAAGTTCCAAGCTGAGGCTTCTGATTTTCTGCTAAATGGCAAACCACAGCCAATCGGAGCTGGTGGGCTTCCTGGCTATGGACATTTTAGATAAACAAAGTGATGAAGGCCCATCAGCAGCTTAACCAAGTGGGCCTGCGAGCCACTCAGAACCACTGGCCTAAAACATGGTCAACCTAAGCAAAGAAAGTGCAATTGCTTGAGATTTCAAATTTCACTATAGGCACATGGATTCTCTTAAGTAGGCATATAAGAGGACTACCATCCCTTGTCATTTTTTTATACATTTCCAATGCTGTTCTACACTAGGAACCAGGATTTATGCGTATGCTGAGTAGCTTCTTTAGTACTTTAAGAATGTAAAATATTTTAATGAGAAAAATAAGTTGGAAAAACAGTGTTGTGATGTTGGTGAAATAATCCATTTGGACTCCAAAGATCACTGTACAACACTGGACAAGTAATGTCACCTCTCCTTCCTTTTGTCTGTGTTTTAAAACCTGTAACAATTGGGGAACAGGGACTGTCTGGGTAGGTCTACACTTGCACCGTTTTCCGAGAGACGGATGCAAATTAAGACACTTGAAATTGCAGATGAAGCATGATTTAAATATTGTGTATTTGCGTACTGCATATTTGTGTTATGGCAATATTTCAAAATAGTGCTATTTTGAAATAACAGACGCTGTTAAGATGCAGTTATTTCAAGAGAAACCTTTCTCACGAAGTAACTGGTAAACCTCATTGTATTTAGGAATAAGGGTTATTTTGAGAGAAGGGTTTTCTCTGGAAATAACCGCATCTTAACAGCATCTGTTATTTCGAAATAGCGCCATAACGTGAATATGCAAATGAAGCGTGGGATATTTAAATCCCAGCTTCATTTGCAATTTTGACTGTCTTCATTTGCATCCCTCTCTCGAAAGAGGGTGCAAGTGTAGACATACCCTCTCTCACTGTGGGTTTGTACAGCACCTACCACAATGAAGTTGTAATTTCAGATGGGGCTAATATAATAACACAATTACAGATAACAATAATAATCAGTGGGCAAACTGCCAAAAAGGGCATTTGCTGCCCTCCTGAAAGCATCTCTAATGCATACAAAACATTTGACTAATTAACAAATCAGATTTTAAGAAAAGAAAAATAACCCACTTGTATAAAAATTTCTGTTGGGGGAACGAATGCAAAACTACATAGCTTAACTATATGCTGGGTTTAGTATTTTTGCCCTAATGACATTAAATCACACCTTTTTTATCTTCGTTTTCTCTTGGTCCCACTTGTTTTTATAAGCTTTCATGCACCTTGAAGCCCACAGCAATAGTCTGTGGACTACAGCTATAGCAAAGTATACAGCTCAGTGGTAAAAGGTTACTTAAAATTGTCTCCTAATTTTGTTTTCTCTCCCCACCAAGGGGGTAATTGCTAAACCACCAACAGCTAAATAGATTGATCACCAGTTGCCAAGCCTGCTGATAAGTTCCAGGCATTTCTTTCCCAGTAGGGGCCACTACAGAGCATTAAATAGGAAATCTGGAAAGAGAAAATGAGTATAACAGAAGAAACCAGGTAAATATGAAAAATGCTTCAGTGGAAGATTAATCCTTCCTGTAGTCCACCGTTAAAGTAATAAAAGGTTTATGATTCATTTCTTACATTATAATGGAGGAGGCAATTAGTAATTACTGGATTTATAGTATTTGTTGTGTTAACTCAGCCAATAAAATATACAGCAAAACTGATTTTTTTTAGCACATTCATTGCAAACTAATGTTCTTGAAGCATTAAAAATGCAATCTAGTGCACTGCACTCCTTATGTTATTGCAGAAAGAAAGATGGTCCTCCAACGTACATGGATGCTCAGTATTAAGAACTCAAATATTTTCTTTTTTTCCCATGCCAGTTTTTTCCTGAGGAAAAGTTAAACAACCTAACTCTAGTAATAAGATTTATCACAAAACCTACAGCTGTTTAATGTGTATTCTTAGAAGACTGAATACAATTTCCCAGTCAAATTACACTATCTTATCCCGCACTGCACGATCAAGCTTGGATATTTTCTTGGGGTGTGGGAATGATTAAATTCAAGTAATCTTCACTAGCTAATGCCACTCACTTCTTATTTGTCCCTAGAAATATTTATGTCTCTGAATTTTGTTCCACTTAAGTATTTAATTATGAATATTATTTACTTCATCGCTATTTTTTTCTGCAGTGGATCAGAATCTCTTTATGACATATTATTTGAAGGCCACTAAAGGTTTATATTCTGTCAACATTTCAAATTAAATTCTGTATTAAGTCTCTATTCACGTAGAGCAAAAGGTTTGGCCTGAACAGACAAAAGCAAAGTAACATTAAGTTATTTACTACTGTATCACCTTACTATGCATACGATTTGTAGAGTTAGCAAAATAATTAATTGACCTTTAGTAAATCCATCAATATACCAGGTCATTGTCATCAGCTAACTTATATATGTATAACACAAGGAATAGAACACGGGACTTTCTCCTAAACCACATACCTCTTTCACTTTAGCCAAAGGGTAACCTACAATAAGCATCCCTAATACTGATGCTTTGTAGCATATCCCATGGTGGTGGTATAGGTATTTACAAACACCTGAGTAGGACTTACATTCCACTAACGAGAAGTCTATGGGACACATACTAGCTGTATCTGATAGGAAAAACAAAAAATGGCAAGAGACTTCACTGGCTTAATCGGGAGATCTTCAATCATCTGAAACTCAAGAAAGAGTCCTACAAAAAGTGGAAATGAAGTCAAAGCATAAACTTTAATATAAACAAATAAAAGCATATACAGATATAAATAAAATGTTCAAGGCACAAAACAGGATTAAACTAACTAGAGACATGGACAAGTTACAAGGAAACATTTTACAAATACATCAGAACCAAGAAGACCAACAATAGAATAGGCCTGTAAGTCAGAGAAGAAGAATGGAGAAAACAATAACAGAAAATGTGGATATGACAGAGGTGCTAAATGACTTTTTTGTTTCAGTTTTCACCAAGAAGTTTAGCAGCAATTGAATGTCTACAATGAACAATGAAGAAAAAGAAGTTAGATATGAGGTTAAAATAGGAGAAGAACAAGTTAAAATTACATGGACAAATTAGATATTTTCAGGTGTCCAGGGCCTGATGAAATACATCCTAGAATTCTCAAAGATCTATCTGTGGAGTTATCTGAGCCATTAGCAGTTACTGTCAAAAACTCATGGAAGGTGGGAGAGACTGGAGAATACTAGAAAAAAGGCATACATAGTGTCAATCCATAAAATAGGAAATAAGAACAACCCGGGCAATTACAGACCAGTAGTCTTAATTTCAGTATCTGAAAGATAATGAAGCAAACAATTAAGCAATCAATTTGTAGCAACTACCTAAAAGATAATAAGAAGATCAATAACAATGAATAACAATATGTGAAGAGCAAATCATGTAAAATGAATCTAATAATTTTCTTTTGAAGGGCAACAAGACTTGTGGGGACAAGGGGGAAGTGGTAGATATTATATAGCTTGACTTTAGTAAGGCTTTTGATATTGTCTCACATGAACAAACTAATGAACTAGGGGAATACATCCTAGATGGAGGTACTATAAGGTAGTTGCATACCTGGTTGGAAAATCATTCCCACTGAGTACTTATCAGTGATTCACATTCAAGCTAAGCAAGCATATTAAGTTGGGTCCTACAGGGATGAGTCCTGGGTGCATGTCTGTTCAATATTTTCATTAATGATTTAGATAATGGCACAGAGTACATTTATAATGTTGACAGATGATACCAAGCTGGGAGGGGCAGCAAGTACTTAGGTGGATAGCACTAAAATTTAAAATTATCTGGACAAAATAGAGAAATGGTCTGAAAAAAATTGGATGAAATTTTCAATAATGACAAATGCAAAGTACTCCACAATCAGTTGCAGACATACAAAATGGAAAATGACTGTGTAGGTCCACTATGTGCAAAGAGATCTTAGGATCATAGTGGACCATCAGCCAAATCTGAGTCAACAATGTAACACTTGCAAAAAAAACCCCACAAATATCAGTCTGAGATATATTAGCAGGAGTGTTGCAAGGCAAAGGCCAATGACCGAATTGCCAATCCTTGGGTAAGGGGACGAGGGCTCAGCTCCATGCCCCCTAGAAGGAGTGAGGTCTTGGGCAGATGGGGTGGGCAGGGAGCTAGCATCCCCAAACCATCCCTCTGTACTGCCCAGACTGTGTCCCTCAGGGCTCCAACAGTGATTTAAAGGGTTTATTTAGTCCGTAGAAGAGAGGATTCAGCAAGGATATGATGACAATGAGAGTTTTCAAATATATAAAAGGTTGTTACAAGGAGGAGGGGCAAAAATTATTCTCGTTAACTTCTGATGATAGAACAAGAAACTATGGACTTAAATTGCAGCAATGGAGGTTTAAAAAATACATTAGGAAAAACTTCCTAACTCTCAGGGTGGTTATGCCCTGGAAGGTTGTGGAATTTCTGTCACTGGAGATTTTTCTGAGCATGTTAGACAATCATCTAACTAGGTTGGTCTAAATAATATTTAGTCCTTCCTTGAGTGCAGGGAACTGGAGTAGAAGACATCTTGTGGTCCTTTCCAGTCCTACAGTTCTATGATCCTATCAGACTAAAGTGAAATCAGGAGATAGAAACAGTCAGATTTCTATTTGAATTTTGTTGTTTTTGTAAGGTTTGGTGGTTTTTCCAACTATCATGACATCCTGTCAATATATTTACTGCAGTATTATCAATCAATGAATCAAATGTTTATTGAAAGTAAAGTCAAAGGGGCAGAGGCCGTCTCTATTGTTTGTTTGCACAGCGCCTAGCTGAGACCCCTAGTTGTTACTTTAATACAAGTAACAAAACATAATAACCAGAAAAATCCAGGTGAGGATTTTGGTATAGAGATGACTTCTCATTTCAAAACCCCATACAGAAGTTCTTATTACCATAACAGATCTGTGCTGTACTGTAGTATGTAGAGCTAGTCAGGAATCTTTCCCTAGGCCCATTGATGGAGGGGGAAAAAGTGACAGTAGCCCGAAGCCTAGCAATGTAAAATATCTTGGGTTCTCAGCTGCCCCTTCTGAGGCAGCAGCAGCAGCAGCAGCCGGAGCCCTGAGCCCATTAAATTTCCTGGGCAGTGCACTCCGGGCAGTACTAAGGTCTAGCTGGGTGGAGGCGGAGTGTGGTCCAACCAGCACTGAGGACTAGCTATCCCAGCCCCACCCCTTCTGTCTTAGGCCCTTCCCCACTCAGATAAACTACTCATTTCTAAGGTGCTGGCCCCACACCATTTTGCCCGGGGCCCATCAATTCTGTTGGCCCCCATGTCTTTCACAAAATATTTTTTTCATCAGAAAATGCCAGTTCATTGAAACTGAGACTTTGCTTTCAGAAAGATCAATTTCAACAATTTTTAATCTGATTTTTTAATTTGTCCTGATTTTTTCAGATCTCACAATTTTGGCAGAAGAGTATAACTATTTAAAGACTACTACTGTAAAAAAGAATACTGGTGTCAAAAGGCTACCACTAAATATGTCTACTTTATGACAATTTATAAAAATAGCAGCGAATAAATAATATTGCATTCTCAACATAACATCTTGCAGCCACATGTTAATGGGAATGATAACTATAGGAAGAAATAAATCACTCTCTCATTTGTAAAGTTGGATGGAAATGACGGAGATTGTGTCAACTGAAGTGCACAATATATGTGGGAACACTAGGGGCTTGTGCAGCAACTACTTTTCAAAATTCAACAACATGGCAATTTAATTGTCTTTTTGTTTTGTCTAGTGAATGTGGCAAAATGCTCCAGTTAGTATTGTGCACTTGCCCTCTTCAGTGTTGCATTTTTTGACTAAGTAAACTGTGGGAAAGGATCGATTTAATATATTGATTGTTGGCATTGTTCTTGAATGTTGGTGAGCCAGGTGGGTGATACTCTTCCTCTGAGTCAGTACTGAGTCAGCACACTATTTAAGGACACTCTGATGCTCCACTTGGAATCTTTTAGATCAGACAAAACTAACACTCTGAAAACTTGTGGTCACTAGAGATCTTATTGAAAGAGTGGAGATGTTACAGGAGATATCCTCAGCAGTTCCAATGACAATAAATATTCTGTTGGATATACCTAACCCTCCAAGGAAACTAATTAGACAAAAATATTCTTTGATTGCTGTCATTAAAATGATATTACTAATTATTATTTATTGGTATTAGCTGTATAATAACCCCTATTATGCACATTGGAATTGACTGTATTTCAGTGGAGTGTAATAGAGAGGTAGCTGTGTTAGTTTGATCTTGCTAAAACAAAAGGAAAAACTATGTAGCACTTTAAAGACTAACACTTCAGTGGAGTGTGAAATGATTCATGCGTCATGGTCAAATAAATCAGGAAATCCACATATACCATCATGACAGTGCCTTTTCATTGACTTTGATAGGCCTTGGATCAACCCATTGCTGGTAATATACTTGTGGATCCATCCTAAAAAATATAATTTTATTAATTTATTATTATTATTATTATTATTATTAAATGTAGCCTCATGTCCTGTTGTGGTGGTGGTAATGTTCATTTTGATGATCAATAAATCATTAATTCCTAAGAGTGTAAGAACTTTGAGGTAGGGACCATCTTCTTCTTATGTGTTTGTTCAGTGCCTTGCACAATGGATTCTTCTCTTGGCCCATAACTCAGTCTAGGAGGCATGACTGCAATACAAATATAAGAAATAATAATTATTTTCCACTATTATACATGCAAATAAGCTCTGTAGTTTTCAAAAAGCAATGCTTATACTGGTTAAGTATACATGATTGCTGTGAATTGTGATAGATAGATAGATAGATAGATAGATAGATAGATAGATAGATAGATAGATAGATAGATAGATAGATAGATAGGAATTACTTTAATGCTTATGTACTTTAACTCTAGGTATAACAACCCTCGATGACTGTTTCCCCTGATTTACATAGTTAATTGACAGTGTACTGTGAGCTCATTATGAATATTGGAAACACAAATAACAGAAACAAAATCTGTGCAATGAAGGTGACAGTGTCATTATTTTGAATTATACTAAAATTTCAAACAATTCAAGCTGGTAGGTCAGGAAGCAATGATAATATTAGAAATAAAACGAGAAAATATTTACTGTTTCTAAAATCTAAATGCCTGGCTCCTGTTACATGAAGTTTGAATGAAAGTGTGCATGAAAAATACACTCAACATTTGAACTAACATCAGGCTACATACACTCAGTGCAAAATTGAGGGTTAGTAGGTCTTCCAATAACTAATTTCAACACTCAATGATGCTCAAAGACTTCCAACATAATTTGATCTTCAAGAGACAAATCCTGGTCTGCCATTGATTTCAATGGGAGTAGGCACTTGTCTTAAATACACACCTTAGGGATCATGGAGAGCCTTAGACACTCCATCTACGGGAGAATTTCCCCACTGCTGAATCAGACAAATTTAAAAGGGAAGTAAAGTTGTGTCAATATCAGGAAAAATGGCAGCCAACATTTATTGTATAAGTTACATTATACAAATTGATTGTGTATATAGCACACACATATAGGCTACGTCTACACTGGCATGATTTTCCAGAAATGCTTTTAACGGAAAAGTTTTCCGTTAAAAGCATTTTCGGAAAAGAGCATTTAGATTGGCAGGACGCTTTTCCGTAAAAGCACTTTTTGCAGAAAAGCGTCCGTGGCCAATCTAGATGCGCTTTTCTGCAAAAAAGCCCCAATCGCCATTTTCGCGATCGGGGCTTTTTTGCGGAAAAGAAATCTCTGCTGTCTACACTGGCCCTTTTGCGCAAAAGTCTTTCGGAAAAAGACTTTTGCCTGAATGGGAACACCATAGTATTTCCACAAAAAGCACTGATTTCTTACAGTAGGAAGTCAGTGCTTTTGCAGAAATTCAAGTGGCCAGTGTAGACAGCTGGCAAGTTTTTACGGAAAAGCGGCTGATTTTCCGGAAAAACTGGCCAGTCTAGACACAGCCATAGTGAAATGTGTGCATGTTCATATATATGAAGATTTTTGTACATGATGCAATCAACTAAGTTTCTCCTTTTTATTAGGAGTGCAGTGCCCTGGATGAAAAGAGGAGGAAAACATTTGGATGTACAAAATGTGGGGAGGAAATGTAAGATGAAAGGAATCAGAACATGACACAGGATAAAGCTACAGAAAGAGCAGCCGATAAAAAAAAGATAAGGGTTAAAGAGGAAATTAAAAGACAACAAATTATCCACTGGGAGTTAAGCAAGAAACAAGATCATATATGTCTGTAGTAACATTTGCATCTCCCACTGGCACTTTTTCCAAGAACCGGGGTGTTACTTGTACCCTGGCCAAAATCCAGCTTGGGTAATTATATCCTACTTACATATAAAACCCACTATAGTTTCAAATGGCCAGCATACTGTTCTCTAGCTTTTATCCCTCACCTGCTATGCATGCTTCATTTCAATAGGGGGTCATGCTACCTTCGTGTATAGTTTGTATGTTATAAAGAACATGGGATCCTTCTGATCCAAATGTACAACCTACGGTATGTTATGATCAGTATTAAGTAATTAAGAATAGAGTTACAGTACATTTTAAGTAGGATCTCAGCCAAATCACAGCGCAATAGTAGAACTCAGATGAAACTGAATGCTTATACAAGCAATTGAGCAAGGTAGCTGGGAATAGGAACACAAAGAGTGAGATCCTCACCGGATGTAAACTGGTATAGTTCACAAGTCCACTTTTTTATTTTCCCCAATTGTAGTCATACTTGCTGGCAGATAGTGTAGTATGTAAAATAGTGTAAATTGGCACAGCTCAAGTGACTTTAATAGCATATTGCCAGTTCACAATTTAGTTCAAAATGCAAAAATCATGGGAGGGACAAGCAAAAAATGGCCACTCATCTTAAAGTTTTAATGGCTGAATTGTCACCACCCAAATTTGAATGAAAACAACAAAAAGGAGCAGGCATGAGGGGGCAGTTGTGGTGTGTTTTGACAGTAGTTTCATATTTGAAGGAGGCTGAGGGGCCAGGTATAAAGAGAAAACAAAGTCAAAGGAAAGAACAGAGTCGGGGGGTGGGAGGGAAGGAGAAAAGAAAAGAAAAACTAAAAATGCAACCAGGCAAACAGAAAAGATCCACAGCAGTTAGTTACTACTGGTGAGGGAGAGAAGAAGTAAGCAACTGTACTATTGCCAGATAGTTTGAAAAGAAAAAGAGACAGCATGATTAGGGTGGAATTTTGTTAAACAATGTTGAGCTCAAAAGCGCACTGAGTAATGCAATCCCTGTGTCCATGCTGAGAAAAGTATTAGTACCGGGGTCTTCAACCTTTGGCTCTAGAGCCAAATATGGCTCAGTTTGGAACCAAATCTGTTCTTTTGTCATTCCCAAAATATACACAACTTTTTAAATTAACCTGAAAAATAAATTGAAAATGTTAAAAATGTGTAATTATTCATGTCAAGATGATTTTTTTGTATATTTCACCTTTAAGTGCTCATTTTAGCAACCATCCGTCTTCTCAACTCATTGGGGGTCATGAATATTCTCTTTTTATTTGATTGGTCAAGAAATCTTTCCATCGTCATACATGATGGTGAACTCTGTAAGCCCCAATAGTAAAACTGGTGAAGAGAAAAAGAGATGATGTGTACCAAAATTTTTAAAAGGAGTGAACAGACTTATATGCATTTGTGGATGGGTCTGGATCTCCACACTGTCACATTTGTAGAAGGAGAGACAGTTCTAAAACAAACAAACAACAAACTCTGAGGGTGATATATGAAAAAAGCCTGCAAGGAGTGCAGCAAAAAATGAACATTGGAAAAAATAGCCTGCTAGCATAGTCAAAAAAAGGTGGGAGCTTAAACTCTACAAGTTTTGAGGGCTCATACAGCATTATCTGTGTGAGGAAGCCTTTCAGTAATGGGTATTACATGAAGAGATGAATGCTAAAAATTGGTCACAAACTATTTGACAAGTTTCACACCAAGGACAAAAATTTTATAGAAAATTCAAGATATGCCATTATCGGCAAAAACAGTTCATGACAGAGCTGTGAAAATGGCCCATCAAATCAACAAGAAACAGATGCAAAATTTGAGTACAGCTACTTATTTTTCATTTTCTTTGGACCAGACAACTGACATATGTGATGTTAATCAGTTTTGTATTCTGAGATGATATATACTTGTAGGAATGTTGTCCACAAAGAAATGATTGAGATATTACCAATGAAAAATCAAAGAAGGGGCAAAGACATACTTAAATCTGTGAAGAGCTTTGTAAACGAGAAAGAAATTGGATTTTCTTGTGTTTGTGTGTATGGACAGTACACCTAGCATGGTCACAAATACAGGGGATTCTTTACTGTTGTCAGAACAGCTTTTGAACGTTCATTGCATAGAGTATCAGGAGGTATTTTGTGTGCAATCTTGTGGAACCTAACTTGGAAATGTAACGGGACTTGTCATTCACATCATCAATTGGATTCTTACACGAGCCCATAATCACCATCAATTTCAGGCATTGCTTGAGGAAGTAGATTCCAAATACCCTGATTTACTAATGCACAATGTTCTCTGATTATCTTGTGGCAACGTTCTGTAACGTTTTGCTGCCTGTATTAATTAAATTAAGCTATTTTTGGACATGAAGGGTGTCAAGTACCTCAAGCTTTCAGACTGTGATTGGTTGCTCAAGTTTTACTATCTCGTTCACATTACCGGTCATTTGAATGAGTTGAACCTTAACCTACGAGGGCAAGGAAACACAGTCATGACCCTGAAGCAGGCAGTGTTTGGATTTAAGTCAAAATTGACTGTCTTCATCAAAGATATTGAGATGGGCAGAGTGGCACATTTTGAAACATTATGAATGCTTCGTGATTTGTATCAGAGAGAGAATCCAAGTAACAGCCTCGATTTGCAGCAGCTTGCCGTGTTTGTTTCTGAGCTCCTGATGGCATTCAAGTCTTGTTTTGTTGTCTTTTGCAAACACAGTGCTCTGTTGAAGTTTATGATTCATCCACATAAAGCATCCATTGAAAAACTGGTTTTGACAGTCATTCCAGGCATCTTAGTCAGCGATTTGGAAATGAAAATAGCAGATTTCAAGGAGTCAGATATCTGTGTGGAAGATTTCCTCAAGCTGAATTCTGATTTAGAATGCCTTACTTGACAACTTGCAGAATTGGCAAAACTGCACAAATGGCTTAACATGAAGAAATTGGAGCATGATGATAATCTGATTCTGCAAACTTGGAAAGAACTTCCTGTCACATATAACACCATGCAGAATGTCAGTTGGCCTTACTTTCAATGTTTGGCTCCACCTATAGGTGTGAGCAGCATTCTCTCACTTGAATCACATCAAAGGTAATTTGCACTCAAAATTGACAGAAGACAGCCTGACTGCATTCATGAAGCTGGTTATGAAGTAAACTTCAAAGAAATATGCAAAAAGATGCAGTAGCAGAAGTCCCATTAAAAAAGTCCTTGAGTACAATGTTTCATTTATGCTATAATTAACCATGATATCACTTATTAGTAATATCGAGTATATTTTCAGTCATGCAAATGACCATTCTTATAAAGTTCTTTGTTAACCACTTGTTTTGAATTTTGGTTTAGTTTGGCTCTTTGTCTTGACAAGGTTGCCAACCCATACATTAGAAGAAGGATGTAGGCTGAACACTTAGAAATATCTCCTAAATGAAACCATGCTAAAATACCATACAATGCCTCACAAAAGCATTTGTATGGATTGCAGCTGACCACCAGATAATTCAAGAAAAGGGAGAGGAGGATGCAAGTGAGCCCAGCACTAGGTCAGAGATAGATAGATTTGCGATCCTCTCCTAACGTGATACCCTTTTCTAGCACTTCCACACCCAGTGTTAATGGAAGGAGCTTATTTCATATCATGGTCATGGGTGTGGTATACAAAGGTTGATAGATTATAAGGTTGATAAGGAAGTTGTCACTCTTGACAAATCAAGAGATATAACTCATGGTAATTTAAGAAAAACAATTGGAAAGCAATTTAAAATTCAGTACCAATCATTGTATTAGCTAAGTATTTTACATAGACAATATTTTTCCAAAACAAAAAATAGGACTATGTAGCACTTTAAAGACTAACAAGATGGTTTATTAGCTCATCACCTAATAAACCATCTTGTTAGTCTTTAAAGTGCTACATAGTCCTGTTTTTTGTTTTAGCTAGACCAGACTAACACGGCTACATTTCTATTAATATTTTTCCAAAACCTTTAGAAGGGTAGCCGAGTTATTCTGTACCTGGAAAAAAACAACAATGAATAGTCTAGCAGCACCTTAAAGACTAACAAAACATATAGATGGCATTATGAGCTTTCAAGGGTATAATTAATATTTTTCCAGTTAATTTGAAGTCCTTGAGTCTTCTCTTCTCTCTGCTTCTGATTTGCTGTCTTGTCCTGGGAAATTCACTTAACCTCTCCATGCCTCAGTTTCCTTAAGCTGCTGTTTGTCTTAAATTATACATATTTGTAAAGAGCTTTGAGTTCCTGTGAAAGACTTGACTTGAGTAGAAGGTGCTGGAATTGGGAGGGGGAAGGGGGGTCTGATCAAGCTGTGAAATATCTGAGGTGGGTTGTGTGTGGCTTCATTACACCACCCTTCTTGGTTAGGATGATGCATGCCTTTTGGACAAATCTAAAAGCTAGTGTATCATTTCTATAGTTGGCAACACAACTGGAAAGTCACAGTTGTGGCACCTTAGAAAATAACACAAATATATATAGTAACATGAGTTTTTGTGGGTAAAATCCACTTTTTCAGATGAGTTGGAAGCTGAAGTATAAATATAAGGAGCCCAGAACTTATAAAAGAAAAAGAGGGGGGAAAGTTACCTGTAAAATGGTAATACCAGTGCTAATTAGGTTAATTGAGTGAGCTGGAAGTGTCCCATACTTAGCTTTTGACATAATATTCAGTACTTTGTTGAATTACAAAATTACACTATCTGAAAAATCTTACAGAAGCACTAGAGACAAGGCTTCACGTTTTTATTGTGGGTCTCCTAATTCTTTTCAGAGTTAAGCTAAATTACTCTGTCTTTGAAGATTCATATTTTTGACAAATGTCTAAGACTTTTTGATCTCTTACATGTAATTCATGCTGGTCCACCAATGAACTTCACAAAAACTTAGCTTTTGATTTTGTGCCTTGCATTTTATCAAATGGATTCTTGTGAGCTCTGGTTAAGCAATTTTAAGATGCTGCTTCACATAAGTTAATTAAATTCAATCAACTGAATGAAAAGGCAGTCACTCAGGTCTTTAAAAATGAGGAGTCTCATGGCACCTTATTTGGGCAGAAGCTTTCATGGGCAAAGACCCATACATGCAGCAGATAAAGTGGGTCTTTACCCATAAAAGCTTCTGCTCAAATAAATCTGTTGGCTTGTAAGATGCCATAAGACTTCTTGTTTTTGTGGATTTAGACTAACACAGGTATCTTTCTGATACTTGTCACTCAGGTTTCAAGAGGTACAAGAACCAGTCCCTGAGGGATGCTAAATGTGAACATTTCTTTCCCACAACTTCTTTGTATAAAATGTCCTAAACACTGCCCACAAAGCATTTAGCACAAGTTGGCATTTGCCTTCAAATAACATTGGGCACAACAAAAAAGGGAAGTGTCTGTGCTCTTGATATTTTGATTCTCACAGGAAATAAATTCTCATTTATCTATCTTATGAAGTTACTTGATTGAGGGGTGCAGCTTTACTAGCTATGTTTCCCCCATACACTTGAGACTGTCAAGAAAACTGCTGGAATGTGCCTTTGAAAGCAGGTATATCACTTACCACAGCTTGCACAGTGCAGGCAGGGAGTACAATATGGAATCTGGCCATTACCTGCTGATCAATAAAAGAGTCTCAATATAGAAAGGTCTGTAAATCTGGTTACAGTTAGGGTAATTTCCAGGAATCTAGTGACAGGAATTGTAATTAGTGAACATAATTTGAGGTAAAGCCAGTTATTACATCATCTGGAAACCTCCTGCTTTGAACTGAAAAATGGTGTTATTTTTAGGTAGCAAAGTTTTTCTGTTGGTGTAGACAGCAATAATAATATTTGTACAAAATAATATTTGTAATTAGTATTGGGTCTTATATCCCTATGCTACATTAATGGCAACTTCTTTCCAACATACTGTGGTATTGCATCAAATCGGGCAAAATCCTGTTACCAAGGGAGTTTTGCTAGTGGCTTAACTGAAGTTAGGAAGTTTGCGGGTCCCATTCACCTATAAGAGTATTCCAAGATGGCAAATCACTTAACTTTTCTTGTGAGTCAGTTTATTCACTTGTTAAAACAAGTCGAACTGCAAACCTCAAGAACACCAAATGTATTAATTTATGCATGTAAAGAGATTTGAGCTATCTGATTAGAAATACATTGCAGTATAAAGCATTATTATGATTTTTATCATTTCGGTGATCCATCAACCTCTGGCATCATAGAGACAGGAGCTGCTATCTGGTTTAGTATACAAACACCAGCAAAGGCCTCTGAGACTTCCTTTGTAGTCACCTGTCAAATATGTTTTTTATTTTGATTTGATTATTGGACTTTATTGGGAGTGAGTTCTGATTCTGAGTGGTTTTATGGGCCTTCAGATGGCTATGTTTCACCCAGGGAAGTGATAAAAAGTAGGTCATATACCACAAATGTAACTAGACAAGTCACTCAGGGGAGGATCAGCTGTTCTAAACAATTCAGGTCAGAGACTACTGGGTACAAAGAAAAGATATGAACTTAGCTACAGTGGAATAGACCTTGATCATTCTCATAATCATCTGAGTTTGCCTTAATATTGATCTCCATGTATTATGCTATATTGGAAACTTAGGCCCCCATTCTGCTTTCCCTACTTTGGGTCTTACTCTGAAAGTAGGCCTATTTAGCTGTATTTGCATATTACAGATGGCCAGAGCAACAGAAATGGGCTTCAATTAAATAAAGATACATGAAATCCTTCATTCATACTTTAGGATAAGCTTTGCTTAAGCACCTAAACAAATGAATATTTGTCCAAAATGATACCAAATTTTGAGACTCTTGAGGTTCTTAGAGGGATGGTGCTTAAAATTCTGCAAGCTGCCTTTGGTAATTAATGAGCACTTGCAGTTAGGTATCCCAAGTATTTGCTACATTTGAGGTATTTTGTCTAGCTCATAAGTGGAAGGGAAAACCTATAGTGATGCTGAGTTATCAATTTATCGTGCTAAAACACATTCCCCATTCACACCTTCTCTGATCTCACTCTTGACTAAAATAAGGCCTTCTCAAATCTTTCCTCTTCAGTGATGTAATGGGTTTTTTTTTTTTTTTGAGGCATTCACTTCCTTGAGAGCTTTGCAGATTTCTTTTGTATCATTGTGGTCTGAAGAGTACTGAATTTCATCAGTTTCCTTGCCCCACCACTGTTCTCATGCTTGCCATGAGCTTTAACATTAATGTTTTTATAATGTGTTTTCTTTGCACTGGAGTGGGGAATCAGAGAGCAGGCTGACTGTCTCTTTCTTCAAGCAAGGTTTTGATTAAGTCATTAAACCGATCCCGATGCTAACATTTGACAGTCAGTTCTGTCAGCAGTGGACAGGTATACAGTAGAACCACACAATGCCTCCTGCTTGCCAATCGTTGTAGTTGTGTGCTTTGGGTGCAGGCAAAGTCTGTACTAGTGATATTACACAGCTCTTATTTAATGTTTAGCTTTTCAAAGTATTTTGTGTCTAAGCGCCTCATAGGCTCTGGGCCAGTTCTCCAACAATGTAGTTGAATCAGTAACTTGGAGCCTCTTCTATGACAGTGGGTCCTGCAGTCTGCTCTGAATACACATCTTTTAATGCCTGCAGACTACAGCCCTCTTTGCCAGACAATAATATAATCAAGATGCTGCCAGCTCTTGGATCAAAGATTTATTCAGGCTATTTTAGGCTTATCCAGTTACTGATTGTTGTGTTCACAAGACCAGCTCGTGTTCAGCACATTTAGTTACGAGACAAAAAGACCGTTGTGTTGACACTCCCAATGTCATTATGGCCACAATATGCCACTACACTATAATGTCTCCACTATACTTGCATTGAGGTTACCTATGATTACCAATGTCTCTATTATGGTGCTGCTACAATGATATCAGCCAGCTCTTTGTAATGCTACTCATTCACATTATCATAATTCCATTTAGTTCATAGGTAGATACTAATAATACTGGCAGAACTTCTCCCCTTCCTCCAACCCATTTCTGTAGCTGTCAGGCAGTTATTGAGAACTCACTAACATCCCAGAGTTTATTGCCTACCTTTGAAGCGACTCTTCAATGCAACTCTTCAGGACTGGCAGAATTTCCGGGTGCTTTTCATCTGTGGTGCTGCCTTGGAGACTTCCACACCCCTGAAATACCACACCGCTAGATGTGCTAGAGCCGTCCAAATTCTAGGATTAGTTTTCTAATAGGAGTTCAGTGTTTTTCAGTCCAATGTACTTTGAAGAGCAGTGCAGGTGAAAATGTATGGACCTAAGAACTGTTCTCTGGTTCTACAAAGGGACATAGGTGTTGCAATGCTGAGCCTTCTTATTCCTTCAACTTTCCAATCCCCCAACTCTGGGGCCATTTTGTATGGACTTAGGCACAGTGGGGTTGCCAACCCTCCAGAACTGACTTGGAGTCTCCCAGAATTGGCTTTGATCTCCCAGCAACTAATGAAAGCAACCTGAGAGATTTTAATTGGATATCTTAAGAAAATGACCCTACGTCATGTTGGGAGAAAATTTTTTCACAGAATAGCTTCAGTCAGAGTTGGTAATCCTAGGCACTACATCAAGGCTTGAAGGTAAGATAGGCAGAAGAACACCTAGCTTTCTCTGAGCTTAAGGATCACACTTTCGCTTAGGTATGAGATAGGCATTGAGATGTCTGCCTGAGGCAGCAGCACACACACCCAAAGGCAGAAATTTAGGCACCTTCAGGGGGTTTTGCAGGAGAAATGTAGTCCAGAGAATTTAAACGTCTACAGAGGTAGGCGGCAGCTGAGCAGAAACTTTGTGAATCTCAGTGGTATCTAAATGTGGCCTTAAGGGACCTAAATCCCTTTGTGGTTTTGGCCCTGTAGCTCTCTCTCTGAATTTTGCTTTAGACACGTCTTCTAGTATAAGCAAAATAATTATTCAAACCTTATATCCATTTGAATATTTGTCACCCTCATTCAGGGTGGTCAAATATTGGAATAAATTGCCAAGGGAGGTGGTGGAATCTCCCTCTCTGGAGATATTTAAGAACAGGTTAGATAGACATCTGTCAGGGATGGTGTAGACGGAGCTTGGTCCTGCCTTGAGGGCGGGGGGCTGGACTCGATGACCTCTCGAGGTCCCTTCCAGTCCTATTATTCTATTATTCTATGATTCTATGATTCTATAATAAATCTTTAATATAATAGCAGTATAATTGAAGCTCTGATAATAGTGATTGGGCCCCACATGTGCTGATGTTGTCAAAGAAGTCTAAGCTCTGTATACCCCCAAACGCAATTAGATTTGGGTGCTAACTACTTCAGGCTCCTTCCAGCCCAAGTCTCCTTCAAGGAGTTTTGTTTAAAACTGTTTGAAATAGTTTGCATTCCACTTGTGCATTTCTGTAAGTAACCATAATTTACTGGGCACAGAGCTGCCTGCTACAATCCATTTCTTAATGTTTTCAGGATCTCTGCTTCATAGAACGGATTTTAATCTTACCACCTGTGGTAAAATATGAGGTGCTGAAGAAAAGTAAGTGGACCGTAGAGTGCATGCATTTGTATACTGCAGAGTAATACTTGTTCTAGATTTAAGGGCGATGAGTGTATAGCAGATGTCCCTGAATTGCCAGTAAACATATTTCACTCTATATCCAAAGTTATGTTAATAACAAAAGGGTTTTTTTTAAGATCCCAAGCAGTGAGATGGTGAGCACTGAATGTAGAAAAGCTCTGATGTATTCCTGTGTCATCAGTTGTGGTTCAAAGAGGACCTGTGTGCCTGACAGTAAACCAAAGGGAACTGTCTCTCCCCTGTTTTCCTGGAAGGAGATAAGGTGCTATGATCGTAGCAGTTTAGAGTGAAAACAAATCAAGAGAGGGATTAAAACAGTCCAAAACAAGTGGTAACATTTATTTTTTACTGACAGCTTCAAAAATGTCTTAGGATCCACATAAAAGTACAGTATGTGGGATTCATATAAACACAAACGTCCAACTAATGCACTGACATTTATATAATTATTTTAAAATCTGGTTGCACAACAATGAACTCTGCTTTTCATCTTAATCTCAAGGAAAAGAAGAGATTTCTGTGGTCTTGGTAAAATGCAATCCACGCCAGGCTTGGACTAGTCTGGCCACCCAGGTTTCCCTTTTCATATATCTGATAGATGTGTTTTGACAAGTTATATTAAGTACAAAGCAGGCCACCAGAGCAGCATGTGGAGTTGATATAGACAGAGACAGAAAGGCAAATAATAGTATGAAGCACACTTATGTAGGCAATATTTGCCATAACTAAATGAGCCCCGTCCCTCTCCCCCAACATCATATTACCACATTTCAGCAAAACATACAATAAAATGGTTACTGACAGTTTTTTAAAGGGTCTGTTTTATCCAGGATTTACAGCTTCTGCATCGTATTCTCCCCAAAATCAAGGTGTTTTAGACCTGTAATTGCTTATTTTTCTGTACTTTTCATTTTAAATGACTTTGGTTAAAGGGCACTTTGGAGCTCCCCTCCTTCCTCGCCCTGATAATATCAATTCAGAATTTGCTCATTCACTTTTTTTGAAAGCTGAAACAGAAACTTCATAAAAGGAAAAAAAATCTGGCACGCACACCTGAGCTGATTGCCCTTTTCTTTCACAACCATCTTGAGTACATCATTGTCATCCTCCAGAGCACTCCTAAACAAGTTTTGGCAAAGGCAAAAACAAACAGTATTTTACAACATCTTTGGATGCACTTCCAAAATGCAAAACCAATTAATCAGTAGTCTCCAAGAGACTCAGCTAAATGTGGCTGCCTCTCTGACACTGATCTCTGCTTTGATGTGAAAAGAGAAAACATGCGAGCAAGCCCCCCTAAAAGAGGTAATGAGTTTCAATTATTTATTTGTATGGAAGATGGGGGAATAGAAGGTTAGCAGTAAGTACATAGCTAATCCTTCTCAGGCCCTCCCAACTGCAAGGGTGTTTAACTCCCTGCTTTCTTATGCTGTTTCTGTACAGGAGCCAATGGGTTGCTTTTTAAATCTGTCAGTGGGCCAAGTTCTTTACAAAATACAGTATACTTAAAGGACTTGTATTCTGTCAAACCTCATATAAAGACTGTTACTTTTAATTATTCATTATCAACATCGGAGAGCTAGTAGCTCAACATATAGTCTTTCCTCCCTGCTGCATTTAACTGTCATTGGTTTTCAAGTCAAGAGTGTATATTCTGAGCACTAGCTAGTCATTAGCATCATATTCTCCAGACACAATATAATCATCCTAATAATTGATTGTAGTGAAGGTAGTCACTTGTAGCCCACACAATTCTCAGCCATGAACTTTGTCCTTTGTCGTTTATTATGCGCGGGAAACATCTTGATGGTATAATCTATCTTCCTTGCAAATTTACATCAAAGGGTAACAAGCTACATATTGCTACTTCAAAATATACCACTTCTATCATGCTTTGTCTGAAAAGCATATTATTAGATGTGAAATTAGAATGCTGGGGTGAAAACCTCCCTTATGTGTATATGTGAGAAATCTACATAGAAATATAGATATAGATATAAAACTACTACTATACGTATATAGATAAAAACCACTACTATCAATGTATATGTATAAAACTGCTATATATTATATATTTGAGAGTGTGTGTGTGTGTGTGTGTGTCTGTCTGTCTGTCCATCTGTTTGTGTCCATTTGCTCAAGAACTCCTCCTAAACAGTAAGAATTAGGGTCACCAAATTTGGTATGCAGCTTCCTCTTATCATAAGGTCAGGGTCTGGTATGTTTTCTCTCCCTTTATCACCCTTGTCTTTGGTATGGGCTTCTTCACTTTAAAGATTTTGGGGTGCCCAGTTCTAAAAGTTTTAAAGCCTTTTTGTGAAATCACAATTTTCACTGGTCTTAAATGTAGACATTGAAAATTGCAAATGTAAAAAAAAAGCAATTGAAATATTTATAAATCAAGAAGAAGTTGTCAATGGCAACTGGCAGATAATTACAAACCTCTCCCATCTCTCCAGTTCCGGAAAAAGGATGCAGATGAAACAGATGAAACAAGTCGGAATTGCAAATGAATTTAAATATCCCCCGCTTCATTTGTATAAACATGGCTGCTGCTTTTTTCCAGCTCGGAGCTTTGTCGGAAAAAGCGCCAGTCTAGACGGGGAACTTTTGGAAAATAAAGCCTTTTCCGAAAGGTCCCTTATTCCTGATTTTAAGAGGAATAAGGGACCTTTTGGAAAAGGCTTTATTTTCTGAAAGATCCCTGTCTAGACTGGCGCTTTTTTCCCGCAAAGCCCCGAGCTGGAAAAAAGCAGCAGCCATGTTTATACAAATGAAGCGGGGGATATTTAAATCCCCCACTTCATTTGCAATTCTGACTTGTCTCATCTGCATCCGTTTTCCAGAAAAGGGGTGCAGTGTAGACACAGCCCAAGGATAACTGGACTCAGTATTTGGAAGCAGAGAACTCAAAAGATTCATAGATTTTCAGGTCAGACCAGATCATTATGGTCATCTACTATGACCTCTTGGGTAATACAGATCATAGGACTTCCCTGAATTATTTCCTGCTTCAAATCTAACAGTTATGAACGAATAAGCATATATTATAGAAAAACATCCAAACTTCCTTAAAATAATCTCCTATGACAAGGAATTCCCCACAACCCTTGGTAGATTGCCCCAGTGATTCACTACACTGTCTGTTAAAATTTTGAACCTTATTTCCAGTCTGAATTTACCTAAGTTTCCAGTCTTGGATCTTGTTATACCTTTGTCTTTTAGATTAAAGAACCTTCTATAATCAAATTTCTGTTCCCCATGTATATAGATTGTTATCAAATCATCCTTAACTTTCTCTTTGATAAGTTAAATAGCTTGGTCTCCATAAGTCTATCAGCTCAAAGGCATGTGTTCCGCTCTTTTAATCCTTCTCGTGTCTCTTTTCTGAACCCCATCCAGATTTTCAACATCCTTCTTGAACTGTGGACACCACAACTGGATAAAGTATTCCAAAAGCCATTGCATCAGGGCCAAAAACAGAGTTAATATAACCCAATTATTTCCTGCTTATGTATTCAAAGATCAAATTAGCCTTTTTGATTATGGTGTTGCACTAGAAGCTCATGGTTAGCTGATTATCCATTATGACTCCTCTTCTTTCTTAGTATCATGACTTCTTAGAATACCCCCTTCCCCCCATCCAGTAAGTAAAGCCTACATGCTTTGAGCCCAGATGTATATTCTAACACTGGGTCATATTGAGACATATTATTTCCTGAAACCAGTTTGTCAAGTGATATATATATTACAGAGTGGGTAAGTCTGCACATCAGCGTTGTTTCAGAATAACTGACATTATTCTACACTACAATCATATCAAACTAGAGGACTTTTTACGCTGACTCATGGTGACGCTCATTTTATGAGGAGTAAGGGAAGTAGAAGGAAGAGTATTCTTCCTCCGACTTCCTGCTGTGTAGACAGTGTCAAATGCTGAATTAAGCTATTTAGACTTAAGCTAAACAACTGACATAGTTGTAGTTGCATAGCTTAATTCGACTTTAGCCCTGCTGTTTAGATGTACCCATACAGACTAACACAGCTACCCCTCTGAAACTTGTCCCAAAATCTTTTTGCCTCTTGCAAATTTTATCAGTAATACATTATTCTGTTTTTTCAAGTCATTAATAAAAATGTGAAGCAGCGAAGGGTCAATAACTGATCCCTGCGAGGCCCCATTAGAGAAAGCATTCAATGCTCAATGATTTCCTACTTACCGTTACATTTTCAGTCCTATCACTGAAGAAATGTGTAATCTGCTTAGTGTGTGTGCCATCTTGAATTTGTATTTTTCTAGTTTTTTAATGAAGATGTAAGGTACCAAGTCAAATATCTTACAGAGATCTAAGCATATTGTATTAACAAGTATTACTTTTGCCAGCTGAACTTGTAATCTAATCAAAAAATTGCATCATGTAAGTTTGAAAAGACCTATTTGCTCTAAACCTATGTTGATGGGCATTAATAACCCTCCTTTAATTCTTTCAAAATTGAATCCTACAACAGCTGCTCCATTTTTATGCCCAATATCAGTGTCAGGCTGATGGACTCACAGGCCATGTCTACACTGCAATGCTATTTTGGGATACCAGAGTATCCCCAAATAGCTATCCCACATCTTAGCAGCAAGCTTGTTATTTCGGGCTCACTGTTCTGATATCCCCGTAAACCTCATTCCATAAGGAGTAAGGGACATTTCAGAACAGTGGGCTATTTTGAAATTTGGCACTGTGTAAACAGTGCCAAATTATGAAATAAACTATTTTGAAATAAGATTGAAATAAGATAAACAATTAGTGTAGCTCAAATTGTGTATCTTATTTCGACCTATGGTGCAGTGTAAACGCACCCATAGTTACCTGGGTCCATCCATTTACCCTTTTAAAATATTGACACAACATTAATTTTCATCCATCCCTCTGCAGCTTTCCCAGAGTTCCAAAACTTTTTAAAAATCAACATTAATGACCCAGAGAGCATTTTGGTCACCTCCTTTGAAACTCTTTGATATTGATTTTAATATGTCTAAATTTAGTAGCTGCTGTTTAACATCATCCATAGTTGCTATTGGAGCAGAAAATATTGCATCATCCTTATGTGAAAGGAATACATCTTTTTTTGAAATGCAAAACAGATTATATTTATCTAACTCAAATGGCATTGTTAAGAGTGCTTATGTTTTTTGTACACTTAAATTATTTTTCACTATCTTTAATTCTTATACCCATAGATTTCTTCTTGTCCTTTTGCTTGCCTTATACATTTTGACACTATTTATCCTTTGACTTACAATTACTAGCAACTTCCCTTTTCCCTCCACATCCATCCATCCATCTAAGAAAAATGAAAACAGGAAGTTGATAGCAATAAATATAAATCAGAAGCTAAGAAGTGTAGAAAAAATTGAGAGAGAGAATCTGCTTTCAGTTCCATTCTAAATCAGCTTCATTTTGTAACCTGTTTAACCTGATCAACAATTAAGTACTTTAAAATGATTAAAAGAAATATGGCCTGTATACAACACCACCAGCTAGCTGAATTCTTTTGTGTTCACATTCATGTATGATATGTGAAATATTTATAGTTTTAAGCACAGAATTTACAAATATTCAGGAAGTGTAAATATTTTCTTATTCTTTACACAAAGAAAAGTTCAGGTAGAACTAAATTTTCTTCATTAAAAATGTATTAAAAACTCACATTTGTGTTATAAAAGTAGTCATTTATTCCCAATGAATACATTTAGTAAGTGACTGTCTAGCATAATAATCCTCTAGCTTTTTACTTTTGTCACAGTGTATAGTGTTTCACAGTGTGAACAGTAATAATGATCATGTGTTTGTATGAGTAGATTCATTTTGGCAAGCCTTGTTAGTTGACAGGTATGTAATACACTTGCCTTGCGGCTTTGGGACCAGGTTTCAAATACAGCCTTCATTGAAGTGACTGAAAATCATTCAGCTCTCATAACTGTATCAAGTGACAGTCAGTCAGTATATGTGTGGGACCTGATGTGCACTAGCCAGTCAAGAATACTTCCCTTATTGAGTCTCACTGCTAACTCTGACCATCAGAAAGAAGACACTTAGGGCAAGGGATTAAGGCCAGCAACACAAATCTATCGTTCTAAATATATTCACATCTTTCCAAGAAGACATGTATGTGCCCAGCAGCTTTTTCCTTCACTTTTGTAGTCTGTGTCCACTAAGGGAACTCCAGTTCATCCAATGTACAATAAGGGGCCTGTACTAATTGTCAACATAACTGCCAAAAGCAGCATTTCTATCAAGTTGATGTTGACTCAGACATGAACTTGTCCTGATCTAGTTACTCTTTAACGCTCCTGGACACCTCTTGCTGATAATGTTATTTTCATTGCTGTGCAAAGAGTGCCAAATGTTGGCATGGCATTCCTGCTTGTCAGTATCATGATATCAAACATTACAGCCAAGAAAGAAACAAGAAGATTTCACTATAATCCTTATTATATCATGTACAAAGATCACATCAGTCACCCATGTGTTCCAGAGGCTAGAACAGAGGAATGGAAGTCAGGATTTGGGGGTGTATCCAAATAAGTCTGCCAGGGATTCCCTGAATAATACTGGGCAAGTTATTTAAAAGATCTTTGTGCCCCAATTCATCCAGGGTAAAATAATGGTAATAATCCTACTTATCTACCTTTTGGGGCCCCTGTGAGGCACAACTGATTGTATTTGTGACAATAGGTACAAGTTCAAAATATTAATTATTTAAAATAATAAGATAATAATTCTAGTACTTTTAAGAGCTGTCATCCTTCCCCCAAAGTATCACAGTACAGAGAAGAAAGTCTCTCATGGAAGGAATATCTTCCAGCTTTTATATATTTACAAAGAAAAAGTATATTATAGATTACTCACTAACACATTCTAAAAAAATTCAGGCCAGATTGCTGCTTGCTCTAATATGGCTACATGGACAGTGATTAATGTAGACTGAAACATGTGGAGCGGGGAAACCCTGATCACACCAGATAATGGGGAGGCTTCTGACCCAGTGGAAGGAGAGGTAGTGGACCTTAACTATGGCTTTAACAGAGGGTAAATTTCTCCTACCCATTACTCCTTCTTTTTACTGTCACACATAGCAGAAAGTAAAGGCTCCCCTAGATAACAGCTGTGACCCTTGGAGCTGCACACAGCTCCTGCTTCCTCTCTTGTCACATATACATGCTTTCACATAGAGATGCATCTTCCCCAATTGCATTGTCACATGCTGCAGCCTACCTTGTTTGTGGATTTTTTTGGTATCTTGCCTATGACTCTAATTTCTCTAGGTCAGACAATTATTTCATTGTCCTCTGTATTTTTTGCAGTGCCTGCCAATTTACAGCTTGTCTATGGGGTACTTAAACCCAACTAAGTCAAGTTAAATTTGCATTCCCATAAAGCAATTCATTATAGCATGTTAACTCTGTACTTCTTGAGAACTCTGGAATCTTCTTTCAAAGTGAACTAAGTTCAGTGTGAACTGGCTTAGTTTAATCTATTGTTCATGTGCTCACACAACTAAGGCATAATTCTTGGTGCAGGTTCTATCCTACAAAGCTTTGTGGATGATTGTTACTGACCTGTCTTTTTAGCCCTCTGCAGCTCTGGTGTCAAGTTGACCAGAAGTCCCTACCCCATTTAAAAACTGGCCCAGAGCCAGAATTTACCGACTTTCTCCTGGGTTCAGATACATCTGAACTGCTGCAGAATTACTCCAGAAGCCTTACACCTCATCTTAAGCAGCTGTTTGGAGCCATGCTGAGACACTGAATCTCATCATCATCTGGAGAAAGAGTCTGTGCAGGAAATTCTGTGGCCAGCCACTGGAAGACACTTTTTTCCTGGATGCTGCTAAGGAGGTGACTGTGGGGGACCACAGGCAGTAGGCCAAACAATGCCGGATGAAAAGCAAACAGATCAGGAGAACTTACATTCAAGCCAGGGTGCCAGGAATAAGTCTGCAGAGTAGAAGTTTGACTTGTTCATTTTCTGAGGAGATGGACAGGATTTTGGTCAATGACTCTATGGTCCAGACCATGGCAGTTGTGCACCTAGCTGCCTGCTGTGTTTTCTCTGCCCCTCAACTAAAGATGGGACATCAGAGGATGAGCACAAGGAGGCGAGTTAAGAGATGTCCCCAGTCCTCTAGGATCTCTTTGGGACTCACACCCTGACACCAACTTCATAGAAGGTGAGCATAATTCCTGCAATGCAGCAGCCAGGCTCACTTCCCAATAAGAAATCCAAGCTAGGGCTAAGGAGGCAGAACCTCTGCATATAAGAATCTACCTTAACATTTTATGGCTAATAATGCCCTGCTAACTTCTCTTCTGTTTGTACCATTGGGGCAACAATTTTAGAAGGATATGAGCTGGAAATCTCTCCAAATTTCTAAACCCATCTCCTTCCTCCTTTGTCCTACATTGTCTACCCAGGCCCCACCTCTCTCTGCATGTTTCCAAAATTGAAGTTTTTTCTCTGGCAAATCAATATCTGTCTTATCCTGAACATTTGAGTATCTATAGTATCAAGCCTTGCCATGAAGAGTACATGCTTATCTCCCATGTGTTAATGGCTGGCTGTACAGCTGCACATTTTCAGGCTTAACACTTAAAGAAAGAGGCATCGCTAACAAGATTGTACTGAGAGACTAGGTGAGTAAGGTATTATCTCTTATTGGACCAACTTCTGTTGGTGAGGGAGAGAGATACTTTTGAGCTATACAGAGCAATTCTTCAGGTCTGAGAAACATAGCATGTCACAGTGAACTGCAAGATCAAACAAATAGTTTAGTATAAATAGTTATCACATACTTTAAGGGACCAATCAAAGTGAAGTGGACCATTAATACCACTGTAATCACGGCCAAAAAGGGGAATTAGTGTGTTATAGATTTTTGTAATAAGCCATAAATCCAGTGCCTTCATTGAGACCATGATTTTATTGACTAGCAAAGTTATGAATTTAAGCTCCGAGGCTTGTCTTTTGAAAGTGTTATTGCAGGCTTCTGGTGAGGCTCAGGACTGATAGGTCAGATAGAGAGTGATCGCTTTGTGGAAAGTATTCACCCACAAATGATAGGATGTTTTCGTCTATTATCATTTTCCTGTGTGACTTCATTTGAAAGCATAGTGATTATCTTGTTTCACCCATGTAGTTGTTATTGGGGCATTTACTGCACTGGAAGAGATACACCATATGTTGTTATAGGCATCATGGAACTTAAAAGGTCTATTGTGGGGAGGTGTTGATCCTTGTAGCAGTGGATATATGTCTGCAGGATTTGCATGTTGTTTTGGCAGCATCTGGAGCTATTTTGAGTCAATGTATTCTACCTTGCAGGCAGTTTATCACTGATGGTGAGCTTAGAGAGGCTAGGGAGTGGTTTCAAGACTAGTAGGGTATGTCTACACTACAAAGTTAATTCGAACTAACAGACGTTAGTTCGAATTAACTTTAATAGGCGCTACACATACAAACCACTAGTTCGAACTTAATTCAAACTAGCGGAGCACTTAATTCGAACTAGGTAAACCTCATTCTACGAGGACTAATGCCTAGTTCAAATTAAGTAGTTCGAATTAAGGGCTGTGTAGCCACTTAATTCAAACTAGTGGGAGGCTAGCCCGCCCCAGCTATCCCTGGTGGCAACTCTGGGCACCACCAGGGAAACTCTTCTGCCGCCCTCCCCGCCCCGGAGCCCTTAAAGGGGCACCGTCTGGCTACGCTGCCCATGTCAGGTGCAAGCCTGCCAGCCCCTGGCCAGCAGACCCTGTACCTGGCACGGCACGAGCCAGCCACCCGCTGCCACCCAGCCCTCCGCCTCTTCCCGGGACCAGGCTGGCGGCTCCCAGGAGCCTGCCCAGGGCCGCAAGAGGCGGGTGCCCGCCTGGTCTAGTGCAGAGATCGTGGACCTCAGCCAGGTTTGGGGGTAAGCCTCCTACGTCCACAACCTCCACACTAGGCACAGCAAAGTGGCTGTCTAGGGCAGGATAGCTGCCAGCCTGGCCACCCAGGAGCAGGTCTGCATGAAAATCAAGGTGGTCCAGTGAGACCCCCAACCCTGAGCCCTGAGCTTAGAACATAAAAACATAAGAACGGCCGTACTGGGTCAGACCAAAGGTCCATCTAGCCCAGTAGCCTGTCTGCCGACAGCGGCCAACACTAGGTACCCTGGAAGGGATGGACTGAAGACAATGACCAAGCCATTTGACTCGTGCCATCCATCTCCAGCCTTCCACAAACAGAGGCCAGGGACACCATTTCTACCCCCTGGCTAATACCACTCCATGGACCCAACCTCCATGACTTTATCTCACTTCTCTTTAAACTCTGTTATAGTTCTAGCCTTCATAGCCTCCTGCAGCAAGGAGTTCCACAGGTTGACTATTTGCTTTGTGAAGAAGAACTTTCTGTTATTAGTTTGGGTACGTCTAGACTACATGCCTCTGTCACCAGAGGCATGTAGATTAGGCTACCAGACATAGTAAAACGAAGCAGCGATTTAAATAATCGCCGCTTCATTTAAATTTACATGGCTGCCGCGCTGAGCCGACAAACAGCTAATCAGCTGTTTGTCGGCTCAGCGCGATAGTCTGGACGCGCGGGTGTCGACATCAAAGGTATTTGTCGACCACCCAGGTAAACCTCATTCCAGGAGGCATACCTGGGTAGTCAACAAACACCTTTGATGTCGACACCCGCGCATCCAGACTATCGCGCTGAGCCGACAAACAGCTGATTAGCTGTTTGTCGGCTCGGCACAGCAGCCATGTAAATTTAAATGAAGCGGCGATTATTTAAATCGCCGTTTCATTTTACTATGTCTGGGTATGTCTACACTACCCCACTAGTTCGAACTAGCAGGGTAATGTAGGCATACCGCAATTGCAAATGAAGCCCGGGATTTGAATTTCCCGGGCTTCATTTGCATAAGCGGGGCGCCGCCATTTTTAAGTCCCCACTGGTTCGAACCCCGTGCTGCGCAGCTACACTCGTGGAATGAGGAGTAACTAGGAAGCCTAGTTCGAACCTAGTTCGTGCCGCGTGTAGCCGCGCGGCACGGGGTTCGAACCAGCGGGGATTTAAAAATGGCGGCGCCCCGCTTATGCAAATGAAGCCCGGGAAATTCAAATCCCGGGCTTCATTTGCAATTGCGGTATGCCTACATTACCCTCCTATTTCGAAATAGGAGGGTGGTGTAGACATACCCTCTGGTAGCCTAATCTACATGCCTCTGGCGACAGAGGCATGTAGTCTAGACATACCCTTTGAAGCCTGCTACCCAGTCATTTCATTTGGTGTCCTCTAGTACTTCTATTATGGGAACTAATGAAGAACTTTTCTTTATGCACCCTCTCCTGAAAAGTCCCAGTCTCTTTAGCATCTCTTCATATGGGACCTGTTCCAAACCCCTGATCATTTTAGTTGCCCTTCCCTCTCCCACCCTCTCTCTTCCCCTCTCCCACCTCCTTTTCCCAGTCTCCCCGAGTTTTGTTCAGTAAAGAGAGTTTCTATTTTTGAACACACGTGTCCTTTATATTGTACATCAGGAAGGGGGGCTATGGATGGGTAAGTGGAAGGAGGAGGGGGATGAATTGGGTACGAGTCCCCGAGGGGGGTCTGGGGTGGCTCTGAGGGCTCCTCAGGGTGGAAGCTCTCCTGCAGCCCCCCGATTGACACCCTCTCCCCCGGATGGCAGCCTGTGGCAAGTGCAGCCGGGCTGATGGCTGAGTGCTGTGATGTGCCAAGTGTGAGCATTCAAGGCACTCCAAGACAGGACTACTTTGCAAGTGGGGAACCCCTGAGAACTGTCAGTCCGGGGTGGGGGTCGGGTCCCTTTAAGCACAGCCCTCGGCTAGCCTGAGACAGCAGCTCCACGCTCTAAGTCCTAATCTGATGCCCTGCCGACACTGCTTCCGGCCATCCTTAACCTCGGTTTAGGGTCCACTCAATGTGAACATGCTTGTTCAAATTAGCAAAATGCTAATTTGAACTAGTTTTTAGGTCTAGATGCACTAGTTCGAATTAGGTTAGTTCGAATTAACTAATTTGAATTAAGTTAGTTCGAGTTAGTGCTGTAGTGTAGACATACCCTAGAAGAGGTGGTTCTGGAAAGATGTATTTTCAGGATGGTGTCGCAATCAAGTGTAGGTTGTAGCAGGGGCATGCACAATGGGGTTGGAGAAGCAGGGTCATAGGTTCAACCAAGAGTCATCAGGGGCACAGAACTCCTCCGACCCTAAGGGTATGATTTGAAGAGCAAGATCCTTTAGTCTCAGGACTGCAGTGAAAGGAGAGGGAGCTCTCTGTTCCTGCTGTCCCCCTATTCTTTGGCTATAAAGTACCACAGGTTATACTGGCCAAGTGGGTTGGATCAGAAGGGTTCATTGTAGCAAGGGTGTATTGTAATTCCTCATAACGTCATCTGTTTAATATAATTCTCCAAAAGCAGCCACATTTTAGTTCTTGCACACACCACTGATTTCTAGTTATTTGATCATACTCGTAAGAATTCCAATGTGGGGTAGTGGGGACAAGTAGGGATATGCAGCCAGAGCTGGTTTCATTTCTGTATTGAAGCTGATTTTCCCAGTGTTTTATAGTAGTCCATCCCATAATGTGATCTGCTTCTCTGGGGGAGTGTCCTTTTTTAGTGACAGCAATTTTAAGTATGTTAATGTGATTTTCTTCTGGGAGCATATTCTGTGGTGCCTGAGTACCTGGCTGCAGATGACAGATGTATTGCTTTATTTGTAGTAGTTATTGGCTCTGTGAAGGTAGGTATGGTGATCCATGAGTTTCTTGTATATGGTTGTTTTTAGGATTCCATTGCTAAAGGTAATTAGCAATTAGCTCATATCTGGTGTACAGAAACTTGATGCCTGTGTGGAAATACTCTAGAGAGAGTTTAATTATTACTAACAGAAGTTGATCCACTTTGTCTCTCATAGGCTCTTGGACCAGAAAGGACCATCATGATCATCTAATCTGACCACTTGTATATTGCAGGGCATAGAACCTCACCCACTCTCTCTTGTAATAGTCTCTGAGTTACTGTTGGTCATCCCAGGTCTGCAGAATGAGCCTTACCCACCAACTAATGCTGGCTTCCTGAATCCAGAAATGGTGTGATGCTGCTCCAGGAACCACTCCTCTAGTAATAGTTGCTCTGTTTCTTCCTCTTCTTGCCCTGCTTCCTCTGCTTCTGCTGAAGCTGCTGGTGCTGGTGCTTACTTTGAAGTAAGAATAAGTACTTTGAAGTAAGAATAAGAGCCTCCGGAAAAGGGCACTTTTTCCAGAGGATTGGGGCCAGTCTAGACGCTCTTTTCCGGCTTTTTTAAAAGCCGGAAAAAAGCGGCGGACATTTTTATTTAAATGCCGCGGGGGATATTTAAATCCCCCGCGGATTTCCCTACCACGACTAGTGAAATTTACATGCCCCTTCCGGAAGAGGGGCCAGTGTAGACGTAGCCAAGCTCTTTGATAGCTCATTAGATACCTGTCCCAAACCAACTATACTACACTATTCCTTATCTATTGCCTTAAGACAGTCTTCCATCCACATTACAGTGTTATGATCAAGTCATTTTGACATAATATCAAATGCTTTACTAAAATATGAGTATAATAGGGATATAAAATAATTTTAATGTAAAAAACTTAATTTACAAAGCTTTGTGTTTTGTTTCTACTGCCCCTATTTGCTAGCTGCCAAGAGCCACATTTTATAATAAAAATCAAAGGAAATTAAAGGCCTAAGTCACTTAGATGACAAAGATATTTAGGCACATAAAGATATAGGTAAGTGTATAGTAGGATTTTCAAAAGCATCTATATGAATGTATTATTTTACAGCCAGCACTAGAAAATCTGGAATGACTGGATCTTTGTATTATTGACTTTTTTATTATGCTTACTTTATTTAATTATCATTAGATAAACAGAGTCAAGTTTGATGACATGAAAATTATTATTAGCAGCACTGCTAAAAGCTGCTGAACTTATTCAGTAACATATATCTGATCAAATTACAGTTGGGAAAATGAAAGAGCACCTTACTGTATGAAATACCATTTCAAGTGTCTATAGACTAGTTAACTGTCATTTGTATGACTGTATAATTGAGGCCATGACTTTCAGACACATTAGTCAACAGAGGCCTTAGGACAGGACAGGAAAGGACAGGACAGGATGGAGAGAACCAGGAAGAACAACAGGGACCTATGTATGTTGATCAGCAATAGTATATAATTCCTTTTATATTAATTACTATAGTCCTGACTCTTCTCTACTATGAAATGGCTACAGAATGTTCATGTGCTGCCATGAGAATTAGTAGCGCTACTGAATCCCTGCTAAAGCATAACATTTCAGTCCAGAACCTCAGATGGTATAAATTAGTGGAACTCCCTTAAACTCAGTGGAACTATGCTAATTAACACCAGACGAAGATTTGAAACTTCATCTCAGGACAACTATTCTGTGCTTGCCAGCCAATAATGCTATATTTTATATGGGGGTCTGAACAAATGTTTGGTCCCACAAAGTTTAGTCTTATACTCGAGTAGGCTAACATAAAATGTTAAATACTCATAGGTCTCAACTATGCATCCCCTCTGATATTGGGACCCAGAGTGTGTGGTTTGGGTGAATCCCCAAGTTTAAAAAAAGTTTAGAACTATAGCTCTAAATGCATGCCACTAGAATGATGGTTTTCATCAAATATTCTTTGGAGGATGCACCAAATACAGTAGCTCAATTGGGGCGAGGGGGGTTCATATTTACATTTCATTTCAGTCAGCAGATCACTTTCTCACAGGGTGGAGTAGGAAATGGAAGAGAGAGAAAAGGACAATACAGAATGAGATAGTATGTATGTCTGGCAGTGGGGAGGAAGATATGGACAGCAGGCCAAATTTATCCCTAGAGATACAATTATACAAGAGATATATCTCACCCAGAAAAACACCTCTGTGTCTGAGTCTTCCAGATCATATAGTTTAAACTAGAGCCAAGGCCTACATGATCTAATCTATATAACCATTTTGTCTGTGACCATCACCGTGACTTTTAAGCACTAAATACAAGACTTAAAAAGAGCATTTTTGCTCTGTCAGACTACATCCTCCATTTTTCTCCTGGCTAGGATGTATATTTATGGCTTACTTTTGAGGAAAGTATATTTAACCGTTTCAAGTGCTGATTTGGAGCGGTGGGATAAAAGCAATGTCAACTCAGATTAATTCTGACATTTTGTTTTCCCTTGTCTACCCATTGTCTCAAAAACCTAAGTTTACAGTAGCAGTTTCACATTAATGACAATAAGGGAAATTCAGCTGTTTTTTGAAGTTTCCTTAGATATTTACTGATCCAGAGTGCCCCTTTTTCATTCTGTGGTTAAGGTGCACCACAACACAAGCCACCAAACTTTTCCTGTCTTTTTCATTATTTCCAACTATTAATATGTAATCACAAAGAAAGTAGAGAGCCTCACACTAAGTCTTTGTAGGACCAGGGCCTTGATTTTTACTCAAGAGTTCCAGAATTCCCTACTCAGTGCCTCCTGACACTAATCCTCATGTTCCACCTGTACCAATCAGGGATGGGGCAAAGAGAAGCAATGATTCACAGGTATGCTCTCTTCTTTGTTGACAGTGTGCACACCAGCATTGTAAGCTGCACGATGCTGATATCCTCAGCGGCTCCCAGCCCCCTGCCAGTCTGAGCCTTCCTAATTCTGCACTCCTTTGTGCATCCCAGTTTCATTTCACTAAACATGTTAAAGTACTTTTTCTTGTTTTAAAAATAATCTAGGTACAGGCCCAAGAACACATGGCAGTTCAGCTCTTTATGGTGCCCATGTCAATAAATAAAGAAAGGGACTGCTGACCTTGAAGTCTGGTGGAGCAAGAAGTCTAAGCCACAGTGCAGAGAATTTGTAGCTGCGGGCATTTTCTTTTGTTCTTTATATTTTGCATGAGGGTTTTAAACATTGTGATCTGATTAAATCAATAATTTGAATAATTTTGCAGAACCAATGCAGATTTATATATGAAAGTATCCCAAGATTTAATATGGGCTCTTTATTACCAGCAGTCGATTTCAGAAACAGGACATTTAAAAAAATAGCTATCACGTAAATCAAGACTCAATTAGAAACATTAGTAAAAAGAACCCTGTCAACTTCCATTAGACCTAAAATGAGCAGTTTAATCTCCATTAAGCATGCAATTGTTAATCACTGTTTTTATCAAGATCATAAAAAGCAGGGTCTTTAATTTCCCTCAAATAAATTAAAAACTCTTATTGTTAACAAACTACAAGAAGCAATGTCCTTACCAAATGAAAAAAAGGGAAAGGAATTAATTGCTCAGTCACTTCCGGTTCAAAAACTGAGGAGAACCACTGGCGGAAACTGGAATAGCTAAACAGTAATTATTGTAATTTTGTCCTAGGTAACAGAATAGCCCTATTCTCTAAAGCTTGCATTGATCTACTTTTAAGATTGGACCCTAGGGAATGTGTAACAGTGTCAGGAACTTCTGAAATCATTCTTCATAATAGAAATGTATGAAGTAAAACCAGCACCAAACCAATTCCTGTTAAAGAATTAATAGGAGCAGCACAAACTTCTGTTTTCCAAAAAAGACACAATTCTCATTGGCATGATCAACCAACCAACCTATTTAGAAATAGGTAGTATGTGAGCTGGAGTGGTAGAACAATTTTTGTAGTGGAGGTGCTGAGAGCCATAAACCAAATTATAAACCTGTATAATGGAAGCTGCTTTGAGCCAAGGAGTGCAGTAGCATCCTAGATCCTTAGTTCCTGTACCTATGCATGCTAGCTGACAATGGTGAAAATGAGTAGGATGCTTATGCATATCAAAAATGCCTCTCAAAGCTTCCTTCTTTGGAGGGAACACACTTAGTTCAATACCAGTGTTACCTATTTTCCAAACAAATTTGGTGGTTTCACAATTTGTTGTTGACAGTTATATAAATCAGAAATACAAAGTCATGAAAGAGAGACTACAAGAGGGGAGGACTCCTACTGCACTTTAAGTTTCCTGCCCACTTAATTTGTGGGTGTGTTCCTTGTTTTCAGTCTTTGGCACACACTGTGCCTTACATTTTCCATTAATAGGCAGAGAAATGTGTAAGGGGAGTTGGAGCTTGTTGGGGGGGGACATGAGTATGTGCAGATGAAAGCATAGGGTATGTCTACACTACCCCGCTAATTCGAACTAGCGGGGTAATGTAGGCATACCGCACTTGCAAATGAAGCCCGGGATTTGAATTTCCTGGGCTTCATTTGCATAAGCGGGGAGCCGCCATTTTTAAAACCCCGCTGGTTCGAACACCGTGCAGCGCGGCTACACGGGGCTCGAACTAGGTAGTTCGGACTAGGAGGTGTACCGGTAGTTCGGAATAGGAAGCCTAGTCCGAACTACCTAGTTCGAGCCCCGTGTAGCCGCGCTGCATGGGGTTCGAACCAGCGAGGTTTTAAAAATGGCGGCTCCCCGCTTATGCAAATGAAGCCCGGGAAATTCAAATCCCGGGCTTCATTTGCAAGTGCGGTATACCTACATTACCCTCCTAGTTCGAACTAGGAGGGTAGTGTAGACATACCCATACAGAGTCTATTTGGGTTAGGGTGCTACATGCTGGAGCTTCTAAAAGAGTTCAGATGTTTTAGATTTTTCATCTCAGTGCAACAATTCTGCACTTTCCAGACAAAAACTGCTGTTTTTATATGCCATTTTCTTACTCTTTCTCAGAAGTAGGTGCCTAAATCTGTTCTGCAGAGAGGCATCTATCTCTGCTTAGTGATTCATGAACAGGAGCTCTCTGCTTGCAGTCAGCTGCTACAGGCTCTTTGAGGAGATGAGTTAAGAGCCTGCCTTATTCCACACAAAATGACCCAAGGAAGAAGCGGTGATGGCAGCACCTACTTTATAATTTTCAGGACAGTGTTTATGTTTTCCAGAACAGATCTTCCAAAAAAACTTCTTCTGAAAGAGAGCATCCACACAGCAAAAGCGCATCGAAAAAGCGATTTGCTGAATGGATGCTCTCTGGCATGTAAGTCGTGATTATTATGGATGGAATGGCCACTCTCTTCCCCATCTAAACACGCCTCTTTCCAAAAGAGTTCTTTCGGAAAAAGGCTCTTCCTCATAGAAAGAGGTGTACTGTTGTCGGAAAAAACCTCCATTCTTTCGACTTTCTGTTGAAAGAATGCAATTGCAGTGTGGAAATAAGTATAGTTTTTCCTGAAAAAGAGCCATTTTTCCAGAAAAACTGCAGTGTAGATACAGCCTGGGATGTGGAAGATGAAGACCCAACTTCAATTCCCCGCTCTCTGTGACAAGGAGAATAAAGTGAGTGGGTGCTAGAACCCTGAGCTATAGGATATTCTGGTGGTGGGAATCCATCAGTCTCTTCTGTTGAATCTATTTCACTTTGGGTCAATAATGGAGACATGATTGGAACAGAGGGCCTGGACTCAGGGTCTCACACAGGCTGCCTGAATCACTAGGTTACAGAGCTTCACTAGGGTTGTGGATTTCTCACGCTCTCCAGCACAATGATTGTTCCACTGTGGATAAATAATTGTTCTATACAAAATAAAAATTTTAATCTTTTCCTCTCTTCCCTGAAAGCTATTTTCAGTGGCAAAATAGAAAAAGGCAAATGTGGGGAAGAAAGGGAGATAAAGAGGCATAAAAAAGTTGAATAAATCAGTTTTGAAACCTGGAAAGTTTTCAGTTTAGGGAGAGTTTATATTACTTTTTTATCTTTTTGTCATAAAAAAATCAGAAAATTCAAAAACATTTTAGTGGAAAATATTGATAAAAACAATGTTATTGGATTTTTTCATGACACATACTTACCATTTTTCAAACAGCACTAGATAGCAAAGTAGGATTGGCTCATGACAGCACAATCTAGCCCGAGTAAAATAATATACTGGACTACGTCTAGACTGCATCCCTTTTCAGTAAAAGGGATGCAAATTAGACGTATCACAATTGCTAATGAAGCGGGGATTTAAATCTCCCCCGCTTCATTAGCATAAAAATGGCTGCCGCTTTTTTTCGGCTCTGAGCTTTGCTGAAAAAAAGTGCCAGTCTAGACGCGGATCTTTCGGAAAATAAAGCCTTTTCTGAAAGATCCCTTATCCCTTATTTTAAGCAAGGCAAAGTAAGGAGAAGTGGTCTTACATATAGGGCTCCCTCTAATTTTTTCCATCCATATGCGGAAAAATAATTGTTATGTGCACCAAAGCATGTGTGGATGTGCATGATCAGTAAAAACACATGATGTGGGTGCTCTGCTAATCAGCTGGTTGGCATTTGAATGTCTCCTGGGTGGCCACCCAAGTTCTCAGCTTATAGAGAACACAGCTTATGTATATATCTGGTGAAGACAAACAGCAGCAGAATAGAATGCTCCCATTTGTTTGGCCGCATCTACAAATGAGACTTAATTTTCATTGTACAAGAATCTTTCCATGCTTGAAATTTAGTGGAATGATCAGAAAGACACCTTAGGCACCTTGCCTACCTGCCCTTTAACAGCATCAGCGGAACCAATGGGCTTTGTATAGCTTATGGTGCAATCTGATGAGCAATAGTACAATGTCTCACAAAGTTATAATCAGACTGGATCTCACTAATCTGGGTTATAGCTCAACTGTGAAGGCTCTTTTGAGTAAAATCATTTCTTTATTAATGAGATTCAGTCCAATCTCACAGATAAAAATCATTTTAAAAGATGTCCCTTTGCTGCTATTCAAATGAATGGGAGAAAGCAGTTCATGTTTTAAGAGCTGTCTTCCTGTCATATCACGATGGATCTCATTAGTGTGGGGAATGATTTTACTGGGAAAATCTTCTACAATAAGAAAATATAACCTATTGTGGATGAGCAAAATCCAAGTCAATTAGGCTAAAAAAAAGGCTTAAATATACCACCTCTTTGCTCCCGTTCATTTTAATAACAAAAAGAACTTTTCTTCTTCTTTATTTAATAAAAATTATTCCCTTTTTAAGTTGAATTGGACTGGCTCTCCACTGTAGAAGTAATAGTTTTTCTTAAAAGAGGTTGCAATGTTAATCTTCTGTTCAACCTAGATTAACCAAATCAAACATGGTTTGAGTGAAAAAAAATATAAAAAGCCTAAAGTATTATATCTATTTCTAAAGCATTAAAAAAGTACATGAAGGTTTTATAATCCACTGTTTCTTTTAAAGTAACTGGGATACATTTGCCTAGGTAAACCGATAAACTGGTGCTTGGAAATTCAATGAGATGTGGTCAACCACAAGTGACTGAAGTGAAGTCAATTCAAATAATTTATATGCATGCATTTAAAAAAAACCAACAATGTGCAGAGCCAAACCCTACAATGAGCTCACTCTCAGTGAGCCCCTCTGCTCTTGATAAGTTCAGAGGAGGAACAGGACCATAGACAGTAGGGAAATATTGGTCTCAGACTGTGTATCAAAGGAAGGATTGTTTAGTGGCTAAGGTTCCAATTCTGTTCTTAGCTCTGCCATCTGATCTGTATCCTTGGGCAAATCACTTCACTTCTTCCTGCTTCTGTTTAGCTTTTAACCCTTGTTTTGTCTATTTATTGCATTAGATTGCATCTAGCTATATTACAATATAAACAATAGCAATGGTAAAATCAAGACTATGGACTCTGCAGACATTCTGGTTTCATTCTCTGCTTATTTTCACATATTGAGACTTCTCTGATCTTTTTTTCTTTTCTTTTTTTTTTTTTTTAAACAGAGAACACCCATTAAGCCCTACATCCAGCTACATATACTTATCCACATTGCACACACAAACTTGGATGGAATCAGATCTTTATTTAAATGGCCCTAAATTAATTTAAGTTTCAGTATAACTGAATACCCCCGTGACTGCAGATTCCTCATGCTCTAGCCCTATAACTTTCTCAGTGATTTGTCTTCTACTCTGGCAGCTGCAAATGGTGATCTACCCAGACTTATGTACATGAGTGTTTACTGCAGTCAGTTCTGTGGAGATTTAAAGTTTATTGAGCACATTTTCATCTAATAGCAACTATTTAATGTAACTATTTGGGTCATTGTCAATATGCTTACAATAACTGCTGATCAGCAAATTATTTAACGTGATTTAAATTTAGTGGGCTCTCGTTGCATAGGATGGAAAAAACACACAAGGTTTTTCTCACTATCATAGAAGCATGTTGTCACATTCTTTGGCAAAGTCACAACCTGGCATTCCAGCTCTTTCAGTATTTATGTACACTACTAATAGACTTAAAATTGAAAATCATCTCTATAACATGCCTTGCAGTAGTTAAAATTCTATTTATTACATCTCCCTCAGACACAAACATACACACACAAACACATGATCATTTTCTCTCTCTTTTAATAATTAGAGATGGCTCAGTCTCTTATTATTCAATTTGGGGTTACATGCTTAACATATAGGAGGAAATCAGCCCAAGTAAAATTTACAATTCACACAGGGAGGTTGTGCCTTTCTACAGGGAAAAGCTGCTCTAAGGACTGATTGCAGCTTTCCCAGTTGCAAATACTGTAGGTGTATCCCACTTTAAATATTCAGCTTGCAGCTAGCAGTTAAGCATGTCACATTAGTCTGTGTATAACAATACGATGAGCTGAAATGACAAAATGCCAGTTTACCACCAAAATTCAAAGCAACAGACACTATTTGCATCTGGGGAGAGTAGCTATCAGTTCATATTGTGTCTTTTCCAAATGAAATAATGTGGCAGACTGGCAAAATGGCACATAGCTAAAATATCTGGAATGTCTACTAGTTAGCAAATGGCTCAGGTTTTCTATTATGCTGAACTACTACCAAAGCAAACGGTCCATCTTGAATTGGAGGTCATTACTGAGGGGTGCATTATGGTTCTCTTTTACCTAGGAAAAAAAGATATTACTCAATGCAAAGTTGGCAGGATCTGTACTTAAAAATATAGGGCTAGCTCTTTTTATTAAAGTTTTTGGAATAGTAACCACAATGATCCTTTATCTTAGAAAGACCACTAGAGATATTTAATGGTGAAGAAAATGACAATTTTTAAAATCTCAGCTTCCATCCGTTCTACAAAGGAGAACTATTTTGGGTCTTTTTTGCACTTACGTGTAAGACCTCACAAGGTTCATCAAGGCAGAAAAGATACTCTTTAATTAGGTTAATATTTTATTTATGTTACAATCTCCCCCTGGTCATGTCTAACAGAGGTTCTATTTACAATCTTGCCAAATACCAAAGAACCAATCAACAGAACATAAATTTACTTTTCAAAAAGATGTTACTTGGATGAAATTTACATTTGAAAGTCTAAATTTGCATTTCATTCTATCCCCCCAAAATATCTGCTTATTAAAAAAATAGTTTCCAGGAGATTTTTGAAAGTAAAGCAAAACTTTTTTTATTTTATTTTAGAATGCTTTCAAAAAATTTTCTTGTTCTGCACTTTTTTATAGGCCAACTACAGTATGTCCTAATTTTAGTTTTCATGGTATTGCAAAAGATTAGGTTTTCTTTCCCTGAGACATCAGGGGGTTATTGTTTATAAATAAGCAAATCCTCAAAATGTCCTTCAACAAACACACACTTTTTAAAAAGCTGAAAACACACAAATCTTATACTTAAGATTAGTCATATAAGTAAGCTTTTACCTGCCACACAGAAATTATGATAGAAAAGAGTTGGCAGTGAATTTTAGCATTTTTAGGAATCTCTTCCAAGGCATAGTTATATTGCACACAATATTGTGACTTGGTCTGACCCAGGCACCATAGTGACTATCAGAGCTTGTGGGATCTGTCCTGTTGATTGTTCTAGCTTACCTTCTAGTTTATGGTGGCGAAGTTCCAGAAAAAGAGTAAGGAAGTGTCCCAGAACCTATTTTAGATTTCCAAGAGGAAGGAACTGAAGATGTTCAAATATATCTCTGAAACTATTTGAATGTCCAAATTCATGGGCTCGATTATACATAATTATTCCAGAACAGTTATTTAGCAATCAGAAAATTCAAACATGGAATTCTTCCAGAATAGGTTTTTCATTTTAAATTCACACTGTGACTTAAATCCAAATTAAATTTCAAGTGTAGACAAGCCCATAAAGGCTCCTCTATAGTGTCTGAGGGTATGTCTACACTACAACGTTAATTCGAACTAAGCTAATTCAAACTAACGGATCCAGACTAAAAAACTAGTTCGAATTAGCGTTTTGCTAATTCGAACTAGCATGTCCACATTAAGTGGACCCTGAACAGAGGTTAAGGATGGCCGAAGCAGTGCCGGCAGGGCATCAGAGGAGGACTTAGAGCGTGGAGATGCTGTCTCAGGCTAGCCGAGGGCTGTGCTTAAAGGGTCCCGACCCCCACCCCGGACAGACAGTTCTCAGGGGTGCCCCACTTGCAAAGCAGTCCTGGCTTGGAGTGCCCAGAGTACCCACACTGGGCACATCACAGCACTCGGCCAACAGCCCGGCTGCACTTGGGGGGCTGCAGGAGAGCTTCCACCCCCAGAAGCCCGCAGAGCCAGCCCAGTCCTCCCCATCGGGGGCTCGTACCCCATTCCTTCCTCACCTCCTTCCACTTACCCTTCCCTAGCCTCCCTTCCTGATGTACAAAATAAAGATAACGTGTCTTCCAAAATGGAATCTGTCTTTATTGAACAAAACTCGGGGAGACTGGGAAAAGGAGGTGGGAGAGGGAAAGAGAGAGGCTGGGAGAGGGGAGGGCAACTAAAATGATCAGGGGTTGGGAACAGGTCCCATATGAAGAGAGGCTAAAGAGACTGGGACTTTTCAGTTTAGAAAAGAGGAGACAGAGGGGGGACAGGATAGAGGTCTCTAAAAACAGGAGTTGGGTGGAGAGGGTGCATACAGAAAAGTTCTTCCTTAGTTCCCATAAAGAAGGACTAGAGGACACCAAAGGAAAGGAATGGGTAGCAGGCTTCAAACTAGTAACAGAAAGTTGTTCTTCACAAAGCAAAGAGTCAGCTTGTGGAACTCCTTGCTGCAGGAGGCTGTGAAGGCTAGAACTAGAACAGAGTTTAAAAAGAAGTGAGATAAAGTGATGGAGGTTGGGTCCATGGAGTGGTATTAGCCAGGGGGTAGGAGTGGTGTCCCTGGCCAAGGTTTGTGGAAGGCTGGAGAGGGATGGCACGAGACAAATGGCTTGGTCACTGTCTTCGGTCCATCCCCTCCAGGGTCCCTAGTGTTGGCCGCTGTCGGCAGACAGGCTACTGGACTAGATGGACCTTTTGTCTGACCCAGGACGGCCATTGTAAGCTCAGGGCTCAGGATCGGGGGTCTCAGTGGACCCCCTTGAGTCTCTGGCACACCTGCTCCTGAATGGCCAGGCTGGCAGCTCTCCTGCCCTAGCTGGCCACTTTCCTGTGCCTAGTGCGGAGATCGTGGATGAGGTCCACGATGTCCGCATTAGACCAGGCGGGTGCCCGCATCTTGCGGTCCTGGGCAAGCTCCCGGGAGCTGCCAGCCTGGTCCCGGGAAGAGGGGGAGGGCTGGGGGCCATCGGGTGGCTGGCTTGAGCCGTGCCAGGTGCAGGGTCTGCTGGCTGGGTGCTGGCAGGCTTGCACCTGGCACGGGCACCATAGCCAGCCCGTGCCCCTTTAAGGGCTCTGGGGCCGGGAGGGGGGCAGACGAGTTTCCCTGATGTTGGCCAGAGTGGCCACCAGGGAAACCTGGGGAGGGCTAGTCTCCCACTAGTTCGAATTAAGGGCTTAATCCTCGTAAAATGAGGTTTTCCTAGCTCGAACTAAGCGCTCCGCTAGTTCAAATTAAGTTCGAACTAGCAGAGCGCTAGTGTAGCGCCTATGAAAGTTAATTCAAACTAACGTCCGTTAGTTCGAATTAACTTTGTAGTGTAGACATACCCTGACTGTGTTCATCACTAACTCTAGGGCAAGTGCCACGTACCTATTTATATAAAATAACTCAGATTATGGGGCGTGTTACTTTTTGGAAGAGTAGAACTAGCAGGAAACAGAAATAAGAGAAAGTCACTTAGGGTATGTCTACACTGCCACCCTAGTTCGAACTAGGGTGGGTAATGTAGGCATTTGAAGTTGTAAATGAAGCCCGGGATTTAAATATCCCGGGCTTCTTTTGCATCTTGCCGGGCGCTGCCATTTTTTAATCCCCGTTAGTGCGGACTCCGTGCCTGTGGCTACACGCGGCACGGAGTAGGTAGTTCGAATTAGGCTCTCTAATTTGAACTACCAGTACACCTCATTCCTGTTCCAGCCCATGTTCTTCTTACTTCATCAAATGGAGGTGTTCTTTAAACCACAGTTACCTGTGAGAATACAGCCAAGGAAGACACAGGAGAACCCTTTATTTTTGTCTGACTTGCTGTAAATGAGCAGGGGCCATGTTTTATTCCTCGTCTTCATGGGACTGATACTTGGGACCTCTGTTAAAGTACACATCACTGGCACAATGTAATATGGGTAAACTTAAAGGTAGTACCATAGAAGTGAACTATAAATTATGTCTAAAAGGAAAGCAAAGTTGTGAGAAAAGCTGAGTTCAGGGCTACGAAATGTGGAGATCTTGGATATCAAAAATACCGATAGAAGATGTATTCATTTCTTTTTTACCTTGAACTTGAAAACACTATTTTCATTCCAGGACACTGCTGTCAAAGTAACTCTATATGTTAAGGCCCATAGCAGCTGATCTGAGCTAATGGTCAATGCCAGGGTCAGAACTGGGAGCCACTCAAAGGGTTAATGGCTGGGTCAGTTACTGAATTTAGGGCAAGGAAGCAGGAGCCAGGAACAAAGAACACTAGCTGGAGCCAGAAATGGAAGGGAGCAGGAACTAGCACCAATTATCAAGGTGTGGTAATAGGAGCAAAGAGTAGGAACTAGGCAAGAACTTGGCCTAAGGGACTGGTCAGCAACTGGCCTAGCAAACAACTGCTCAGAGAAGGTGTGGGACTTTATGCTCAGTACCGTCCAATCAGCACTCTGTTGCTAGTTACCTGACCCATATTAGTCAGTGACAATGTCCTCTGGGAGAGAGGTATTAGCAGCAGTTGCCTTGACTGACTTTGCCTTTTGACTGACTTTGCAGGAAAGAAAAGTGTAGTGGTAGAGAGCATAAGACTCTTGCTCAGGAGCTTTGAGCTTTGTATTCAAGCCCTGTAGCACCCCACACTATGTGACAAATCAAATAATGAAGATATTCAGGAAAATTCTCTGAATATCTCTGCTGTACATCTGGAGCACCTCCAAAAATTCAAAGGAAAGGAATTACTATACATTGATTCAGGAAAGGCTGAAAATAAAATGTAAACCAATGTCAGATGATGAAACAGAGAAGAGTGTGGCTGGTATACAAATTAACAGCTCATTTATGGTCCTAATTGTGATGTATAACACCCTCGCTTAGCTGAAAGGTCACTGTCATTTCTGGTCTTGAAGACACATGTCACTCATTTCCAGCCTCTTCTGATGTTTGACAATATGGACCTGCCTGGAGCTGAGAGACACAGTTCACTGAACACATTTTCATTAACACTTTTCCTCCTACTCCAGTAAGAGGTCACCCCAGCTCTGAAATGTAGGTTTGGCTACAGAAGAGACACTTGTAAGGACTCAAAATTAATGCAATCTTCAAGACTTTTCACAATCAGTTTTCTGTACTGGAAGAATGCTTGAATTGGTGGCAATCTTTGATATGATACTGCATAATCCACGTGAGGGAGGTGGACAGTGTATCTGAAAGTTTCTCAATTTTAAGATTAGTAGGAGAGGTCATACTATTCATGCTACAGTATTAAATTAAATTCTATTCCTTTTTCTTTTCATGCAATTTTAAATCCCATGAACAGTTTAATTGCTAGGTTGCTCTGAAGGTTCTGTGCTGCAGTGAAACATCAGTGGTGTACCTCTGAATGCAACATTACCACTTCAAAGTAATATACTTGGTACCCGATGTGAATTTTGCCCCACGTACAGGAATGTTACTATGGTCAAGTGGTTAATGGAGTCCCAAGATGTCTTTTGTTTAAAGAATAATTACAAAGCACTGTATACAGCCTCAGGCACTGTGAGTTAGCATAATATATGAGCTTATAATTATATTTTTATTAAAGACAGAATATGAGATTTCATGTTGGTTATCGTATTCCACTCACTATTAAGTAGAGATGAGCATCAAACAAACCTCGATTTAGGAAAAATTTGGATGTGAATTTTGTGGTTTAAGCCAAGCTCTAGTATTAAATCTAGCTAATTGCACCATTAATGTCTCCTGTACAACCTGTGCAGACAGAGATTAAACTGAATTTAAAGTAATGCTATGGCAATGAATGCTCCTCAGCAGACCTTGCTCCTCTGCAGTGCAAGGCGTACCTCAAAGAGGCAGCCCAGCCACAATAATGCCAGCTTTTTCACACTTTTTTTTTTATAAAAGGGATTCTCTTCAATTTTCCTCTCAAGTGTCCTGAAGAAAAGCTTGAGGGACATGAAATGTTGACAGTCCAGTAGCCATAGGAAAGAAAAGTTCATCATTACTTTATGATTTAGGTTTAACTTTAGAGAACAGTTTCAAGATCTGGGCTATTACTCAGAGTAAGCACTGAATAGGTTACGATGCTCCTTGCCATAAGGAGGAGAGAATCATAGCAGAATAAACAACCCATATGTTGGGCCCTAATGATGAGGTAAAAGAAACAAGAATTAACAGAGATTATTCAGTCACCACCTGAAGGAGAAATTATTACAAATTTTGAGGCCACATTCCCATATTCTTTCCTCTTACTGCTGAATAGGACAATTCAAGCAGTCAGATGTTAAGATTCAGACTTAGTGGGGGTAGGACCTATACAGACCTCTTTACTACATCTATTATAGTGCATTTCACTCCTGACCCATAACACCACTGTGGTTTATGCTGGACTCCTCTCTTTTACAGAGGATAGTGATTCTGATTCACTGTGTGATGTCTTTGTCCCCTTCACATTGGTGACCTAAAACCAGAACAATAAGCCAGTGTCTATTTGCACTTCCCCATCTAGATACCTTTCAAAGTGTCAAGATCTTGTATTCTAAGTTAGCATTTTAAGCAGGATAAGACAACTGGGTTCAGCAACAACATGTGGATTATAGGATTTGCTCCATAGGGACTCATTAACAATGGAAAGGAACGCACAATTATACTATTAGCTTACGAAGGATTAAAAAATTGATACCTATGGGGTACCTGATATCTAATGATGGCTAGAGGCAGAAGCTACTAAACTGGGAAGGTAGAGAATGGGATTTCTAATAGTATTTTTTATTATCTAAACTAAGGGCCAAATCCTGGAGAAATGTCATTGATTTCTAAGAGACACACTGCAGCTCTATGTGTACTCACTTACCTGGCTGGCAGTTCCTCATCTTCTTAGCAAGTAATTATGTTAGTGATCAAGTTTTCAGACAGTGTCTGCATTTTCTAAACAAGATGTTCAGCCATTTTCTTTCTTCACTTACGATTGTATGCAACCCCATAACTATTAAAGATCTTGAAAAAGATTTAATAGGAGCAGAATTAGGCCAAATGTACTCAATTTCATGAGATGACTGAAGTGATCCTTCCAGATATTCCTGCTAGTCTAGAGGCAATAGATTTGTCACCCCAAGGGCTTTTAAAAATTGAAGAGGTTGTAACGTGAAACTAAAGAAGGAGAAAATAATAGATCAAGGACCCTAAATAGAGATCAACTGACATACCAAAAGAAAGGGCATTGTCTTGATTTTGTATCAGGGCATTGTCTCAATTCACTGGCTCTTCATCAGACTGGTGAATGAGGAAATGCATTTTATGGCAACGAATTTGGATCTAAATTGATTTTATCACTTACTAGATATTGAGTCCTCTATAACAGTTTTTCATAGACACCTTGATAGGTCTCCTAGTCCAGTCTTCTTCATTCATGGCAGGACTAAGAATTATCTAGACTGCCTCTGACGGAAGTTTGTCTAACCAGCGCTTAAAAATCTCCAGTGATGGAGATTCCACAACCTCCCTAGGTAATTTATTCCAGTGCTTAACCACCCTGACAGTTAGGAACTTTTTCCTAATACCCAACCTTAATCTCCCTTGCTGCAATTTAATTTTTATAGATTCTCTGTCGTGTGATGGGCTCCTTGGACACCTAACCAATCATTCTGGGTGGAGCTCACCAACCAGGCCCAAGTTATGTCTGAAGAGAAATCCAAATAATCAAAAATGAGCATCACCCTTAAGAAAAGGGCATCAAACAAGGACAGTGCCCATTCTGGCTGGTTATATATATTCCTTCTTTTCCATTGTCATTTTTGTCATTCTTGAATTGATTCTGTTTCACTATGCAATGGATTATACACTGAGCTTATAGATATGAAAATGGGTTGCTTGTTTTGCTCTCTGCGATCATGCTCCAATGGCATTAACACTAAGGGTCAATCTGGATTATGTCATATTTAAAAGATGGTGATTAAATACTTATTTCTTGGCCTTGAGAATTTTCCTTTGGGAAGCATTTACTCGCATAGAATTGCATTGCTGATATTACTTTGTAGGTGGTCTGGGTGGCTGACAAGAAAACAAGACCACCACAAAAAAAATCTTGTCTACAGAGCAAGCACTGTTTCTTAATGAGGACATGTATACAAACAGAATGCAGAGAACTAGTAGCTGAAATTGGACACACTAATTTTCACAGAAGTTTTCTCTTTCAGTTTTAAATAATTTTGCTAAGACCCAGTAACCAACACAAGTTGATCCACACTCACAAGGCAAAGCCTGAGTTCTGTATTGTACCTAGTACAGTAATGGGGTTCACATGTGAGAAAGGGGGCTGTATTTTGGGGTACTATGCAAAAACACTTGGGAGAGCCACAAATAGAACAAAATTTGGAAAAAAAATACAGATAGAAGGAAAACTGCAAAGGAAATAGGAAGTTGTTATAACAAGTCAAGCAGCTCTGAGGAAAAGAGCTAAAGTGTCCCGACGAAAAAAAATGATGCTACTTTTATTAAAAAAGCAGCATCTGTGGTCTTAAAGAAACATCTATTAGTAACATGCTTGTGTGAACACATCTCACACGTCTTGCTTTGGTGCTCAATATATTCTATGCTGTAGCAAGAGGACAGGAAGCTGCTGGATTATTTCAGTGGTCAGCAGTGGCTTGGAGGTGTGTGGTAGCTGCCTTCCTACACTGTGTGGGCAGGATGGGACAAGCTGCTTCTAGCCATAAGGGATTGGGGGAGGAGGGGTCTGGAGGGAAGAGATGACCTCTGGGAAAACACAGGCCATGCCATCCCGACTCCCACCCCAACCCTCTTCATCTGGAAGCAGCTCCCATCCTTTCCTTCCCACACAGTGCTGAAAGGCTGCTGCTGGCCACATTCTAGTGTGAACCCTGACAGAAATCTGGGGAGGAGGGTTGTGACTCTGTATGCCCCTCACATGTTGCCTTGAGAAGATGTGGCATAAAGTACCAGGAGAGGAGGTCCACCCCAGGGCCCAGCCAGGGATGGAGGGTGGAGAGCACTGGGTATGGCGGGCTAGGTTAGGTCATCCTCCTCCCCCTGTGAGATGTGTACAGGAATGTGTGTGGCACTCTCCTTAAAGATAAGAAGGTAAATAAAAAGACTTCAGCTACACAATATTTCTTTTTAGCAGGGGCTCAGTCAACTAGATGTTAATATGAACATTTGTATGGCATAGTTCTGATTAGTACTGAACCTGCTTGAGTAGGAATAATTTTTACTATGTGGCCCATATTCAACATAGGGAAATATGGTCACCTATGCAGTGAGAAAAAGTGTTTAAAATACCTTAATAATAGCTTTTCCTTACAAATAAGTTTTAGCTCAAAGCAGAGCCAGCCAGGACTGAATTAGAAGAGGAGTTGCAGGCACACTGGTAGAACTAAGCAAGGATGTTTTCATCCCCCCACTATACCCACTCTATGTATGGCTTAAATCATATTCAGGAGCACAGCATTCACTGACAGCAATTCTGTGATTAATAGTTTGTGTTTGTACTATAGATTGCAATTTTGGCCCCCTTCACCCTCTTACCTGTGTAAAGGTGGATATCATTAATTGGTCCTTGAGCTTTTAGAAAGGTTTTAAGGCTATAACTGCAGTGCTTTTGGGTGGAACGTGATTCCCCCATTCTCCTGGCTCATACTGGTATAAGTCATTGAACTATGTTTTACAACTGCATTATGTTTGTGTTTGGGGGTAAAAACTTGGGATCTCATGACTAGAGAGCAATTAGACTTTATTGCCAATGGTAAGTTGAAGCTGTGCCCAAAGTCTCTCTATATTATTTTCCTATGCTACATAGAGAACATACAGCTAAGGAGGGTTAAAATAACCTCTCTGAACATAAAGATTCCATTTGCTGAGGGTTGTTGCACCTTCCTCAGCAGTGAAGGTGTTAATCAGTGTATCCCAACTCATCTGCATCTAAGAAGCCTTGCAATTAAAATTAGCACTTTTGTGCCTGGTCCCCAGCTTGCTGCTATTCAAAGCCCCTATCTACAAACACTGAGGATGTAAAAGACCTTTTGAAAGTAAATAATTGAAAAAATTAGAAGGAGTTTTGAAGATGGCAGATCTTCCCTTTAAGACCTGTGCAGGAGCCCTCTCCTTCTGTCCAACTACAAATTACCCCCATATGGTTGTGTCCATTGTCTCAATGTAATTTATTCATTATGCAGGGCACCAAATCCCAAATGGTGAAAGCACAGCCGCAAAACAATGAAACAGGCTTCCAAAGCTTGTAAATGTCCAATCCATGAGAACCTAATGAACTATAACATGTATTACTTTATAAGACATTCAAATTAAAAGAAGAAACACTCATTGCAATATCAATGTACTTATTCTAATTCTAATCAAATGAAACATGCATCAGCCTCCTAAAATATAGCAAATAAAGCACAGTTGGGGAGAGAATATCATCATACCAAAATTTCTTTAAGAGTATTTCCACACTGACCACCTGTCCATATTTACCCCAGGTTTTCCTTTCCATAGGCTCTTTGCTGAGATACCAAAGGCTTCTTCCAGAAACAGTGATACAGGAAGAGGAAAAAATCAAGCTTAAGAATATGTGACAGCAAATACAGTAAGTACAGTTATGCTCTTTACAAGCACTTTGTTGATTAATTTAGCCAAATTCAGTATCCTCTTTCAGGACAAAGGCAAATGCCTACCTACTATCTACTCACCCTCTCCCATTCCCCATGGCTCATATTTTACTTTGTTCCCTCCCATCTGTTTGTCAGAGACTCCTGGATTCAATTCTGCCACAACAAAGAAACCCCACACTGGATAACCTTGGAAACTCCCTGCCCTTCCCCAGTAGCCAATATACAGATCATCTTCTGGAGAGAGCTGATTTTAATGAAGAGTTGGCAAGGACATCATTACCCCCTCCTCAAGATGAGGGCAAGGATCCAGGATTTTTGAAACTGCGAGTCCTGTTTGACAGAGCACTGTGTTGGTTTTCTTGTCTACTGGGGTAGAGAGTAAGGCATGTTTCCCCTCCCCCACCCCCACGGAGACATCCTTACTTTAAATGACATAAATTTCACTCAACGCTTCTCTGAATTATTGTTAAAAAAATAAAAAACAGCTTGTTTTACTATTTTTGTACTTTAAATCCTCTTAATCCACTTTATATTGGCTTGTATTGCCTTTCCTGACAGAAAAGGTGCCAACAAGATGGCTCATTCTTGTCTCAGCCAGCCACACATATTAGCAATTCTCACAGCAGTTGCCAAGTCTAGCTCCATGTCCTCCTCTTCCTAGAGTGGCTGTAGTTTTCTTTTTCTACAGTAGTTGACAAAAGTGTCTGCTGCATTTTCTGCTGTTCCTGTTCCCTGGTGATAGCAGTTAGTGTCAACTTTGCTATCTCCTAATTTCTTCTTCTGTACTTGGCTTTGTCCCATCGGAGCTTTTTGAGTTAAAGAAATAGGACAGGGTTTTCCTTATTTTTGTTTGTAATTCTGCACTGTTTTTTTCCTATTCATCAATGTTTAGACTAGGAGACTATGGGTACATCTAAACTACATGGCTCCATTGACGGAGCCATGTAGATTTGTTGTTTTGGCAAAGTCAAATGAAGCAGCGATTTAAATGATCGCGGCTTCATTTAAATTTACATGGCTGCCGCGCTGAGCCGACAAACAGCTGATCAGCTGTTTGTCCACTCAGCGCGCTAGTCTGGACGCTCCCCTGCCGACATCAAAGCCCTTTGTTGGCAGCCCCGGTAAACCTCATCCCACGAGGAATAACGGAGCTGCCGACAGCTGTTTGTCGGCTCAGCGCGGCAGCCATGTAAATTTAAATGAAGCCGCGATCATTTAAATCGCGGCTTCATTTGACTTTGCCTATGTGTCTAATCTACATGCCTCTGACGACAGAGGCATGTAGTCTACACATAGACTAGGAGTCTGAACTCCTGGATTCTATACCCACCTCTGCCACTTTGTGTCATTTTGCAAAGTTCTTTTCTGTCTTTGTGTCACAATTTATCTCTCTGTGAAATGGGAACAGTATTACTTTTTTCACTCTGGGCTGAGTTATCTGAGGGTTATTGTGATATGAATGAATGATTCAAAATACTTTGCACATCTGCGGACATTTCCTGCAAAAATCTCAGAGAATTAGTATAGTGAACAATAGTACATTTATTAATGCTTTTCTCCCTTACAGAACTGATTCTTTGTTCTCTAGTAGAATCTCTGGAAGTTGAAGTCTTTTAAACCATGATTTGAGAACTTCAGTAATCACCCAAAGTTTGGATTTATTACAGGAGTGGATGGATGAGGTTCTATAGTTTGCAATGTGCAGCAGTTCAGACTAGATGATCATGATGGTGTATGAGATTATACTTCTAAGTAATGAAAGGAGAAAGGCTGCACATGGTGGTCTCTTGCAGTTTATTCCATGTGCATACCTAGGGACAAGGGTGGTTTTATGTTTAAGATATAAAACTGGGAGTCAGGTGACCTGAATTCTATTCCTGCCTCTGCCACCAACACTTTCCTTTGTGAAATTTCAGGCATGTCTTACTTTCCCTACCTATAAAATGGAACTAACACCTCGTTAACTCACAGGAAACCCATGTATATTCATTAATAGTAATATAAAGTGTTTTGCAGACCTTAGATGAGCACCGAGAAAGTGGATGCTCAAAACTTCCTTAAAAAATTACTCATTCTACTGCACAGCCTTCCCTGCTTCTGGTTCTAGACTGCCCCTGTCTCTGTTTGTCTCTCTTTCTCTCCCACAATGTCCCAAGTTGACAGTTAAATCAGTGCCAGCACTCCTAGGGAGACACACATCACCATCACAAGGTATGTAGAGTGGACATGCAAAAGCAATTTAGTTACTGCAGTGGCTGTACATTTATGTAACTTAGGTCAACTTAATTTTGTAGTATAGTGACTGGTCCTGAGTTCATAAAAATCAAACTTCCTGCCTCTGGAAATTTCCACTACATGCATCTGACGAAGTGGGTCTTTGCCCACGAAAGCTTATGCTCCTACACTTCAGTTAGTCTATAAGGTGCCACAGGACTCCTCGTCGCTTTTGCAGATTCAGACTAACACGGCTACCCCTCTGATACTTAAAAATCAAATTGCAGTTCATACGTTCATACAGGCATATTCTCTATTGTCTAACTTGAAGCACATAATTAGTCAGATGGAAGGACTTAACATTTAATGTGTGGCTAAGTACCTTGCTTAAACAGGGCCTTTGTGGTCTCAATTTTTTTCTCTTAAAAAAAATCAAGTTAAAGAATGAAAGTTAAAATCAAACATTTAAAAATGTCCTTTAAAACATCGAAATAGCCTTCTAAACAGTCTGTTTAATCACTTTGTCGATTCAGATACCAGTAAAATATTTGCTTTGGAATAAATGTCTCTTACTAACATCCTGCTCAGTATCATGCTGTTCCTGTGGACTCAGAACAAAAAGCCTAAGGGCTCTTATTCAGGGATACTGCAAGAGCTGTGTTTGTAATTTATAACTCTAGACAGGGTAACAAATTCTATTATACAAATATTTGAAGCTAACACAAGAAGAGGAATACTTTAAAATAACCCTTTGCTCAGAAGCTGCACTTGCAGCACTTTTCACTTGCTTTTCATTATTTCACGACAGGGGAACAGTTTCAAGGAATTATGATGTTAAATAATATATTAAAAATTAGTCTTAGAATCTTCCCCTACCCCAATAAATAACATTTAACATTTGTCTTTGTGGCGGAAATGTGTAGCAGACAACTTAGGGGTTTTTTTCTTTTCTTTCAAGGAGGTATGAAAGTATTAGCAAATGTTCAAATCTCCACCACTCAAAATATTATGGTTCAGGTTCTACCACAGTAGATAGGTCACTGCTCCATCACAATTACTTTATATCATTATGGGCTTTAGGGCAGAATAGCCTCTGAGCAATCAGGGAAGCCTGGTTAAAAGACAGGAGGGAAACCTGAAAAGTGTAATTATGGAACACATAACCCTTGACACTTCTTTCAATCAGATTCAACTTAGTTTTGAATAGCGCCATATCACCAGCACAACGATACCACTCCCTTCTATTGTACGCCCTGTCACTTTGATGAGCTCAGTGATGTTCATCCACTAGAACTGAATCCATCCAACTTGCACTCTGACTTCCAAAGGCTGTGCCTGTTTCACTATGGATCTGGTGCTGAAAACTCAGTGTCAGTAGCCTTAATGCACCAAAATTTGGGTTTTTATAGTTATTAGTGTTCTTTAGGCAATCTGGAAATTTTACCCCCCTCCCCTTTTTGGGAGAGAGGGAAGAAAAAATGCTAGCCTCTGTCTAATTGGCTGAAAGTATGTGAGTAATTCAACTCCAGTTAGTTGGATATGGGCTCAAATTAAAAAGAATGAATAATTATCCTAGAATCTTTGTACTGAAGTTCACTGGCCTTATCTATATGTGAAATGAAAGCCCTGATACACATATGCCATGAGTCTTACTGACATTAAGCAAACTACTTTGTAACAGAAATTACATGCAGAAAACATGGGCATCTTACTATTATTATTTTATTTACAGATGGTCAGAGAACAGGATATATGGTTTGCAAAAATGTCATCAAAAATTTGTCCCATTTTTTGTGGAACTTTCAAAGTTAGAATAATTTCCCAAATATCTCTCATTCATTCATAGAAAGTTCCTCAAAAGTGCTGTGTGTGCTTTCCTAGTATTCACTGCTCTAAAAAGCTTAAAAGTTAAACTCATTTTTGCTTTTTTACCTATGAAAAATTCTGGAGTTTTTAGTTGGACTTGACACTGATTTCAGTAGGATTTATATCTTAGTAAAACATGAGTAACAAAAGATTAAGGATCATAGCAGCTGGCCCAACACATCACTAATCAGGAATAATAATGGATAATATTTACTGATTAAATGACTCATCACAACGATTTTATCTTTATGTTGGTATTATTATTTGTATTGCAGTAGTGTCTATGCTTGTATTAGGCACTGTTCAAACACCTAATAAACAGACATTTCCTATTCTAAAGAGTAATTTTCTATACTAATAACCAAAGGCCCCGTTTGTTTGTTATATTCCTATGCTGGCTATATGGGTATCATCCTCAGACAGGAATTCTGAGAATCAACCGTTGCCATCCATTACACTTCACACACACATTCTATCTCTTCATATTCATATGTCACAGAAAGGGAATCCCAGAGAAAAAGCTGGAGCAGAGAAAAGAAAGCATTTCACTATATCAATAACCAATGGGGTGCACCGTACAGTGCACATATAACAGTAATACATTTATGGTGTCAGAAGCCAAGGACACTTTTAAAACTTAAAGATTTTTCAAATAAACATATTGGTTTAAATACAAGCAAATATTCCTAGCTTAGCAGGTAGTTGGTAAATAAATCATACTCACACTTCACATAAATACACATGTCAAAGCATTTAACTGGTAATAAAAAAAATCTCTTAAGGAATGCAGTTAGGATAGGGAAGTGTCAGTAATTTGCACATCTCCCATTTCCACCCCATTAATTTCCGTTTTTGACAGGGGTGGAGTTGGGGAGTGGGGTGGAGGGTACGGAGGAGGAATCCAGTATACATTTTTTTCTGCTCCCAGTTTCATGTGAATAAACAAAGGAAGGAAGCGGAGTCCCTGTATGTCTGCCAGACATACTAGGTGCTGGTGAATATTAGCAGTCGCGGTCTGCCAATACAGGCAAACTAGGCCAAGTTGAGGGCTTTGGAGGTGGGGGTGCCGATCACACGTTTTGCCTGGGGCACCAGTTGCCGACAACTCATCTAGGGCCGCTCCTGAATATTAGATACTAGATGCTAGTTGGTATGTGATGCTTTACCAGGTCCTGGGAAATCCAGGAGGAGTGGAGTGATGGAGACCCCTAACCACTGCAAAATTGATTTTAGACTTAGGACTAAGGATGGAAAAGCTTCACAAACACATATGTAAAGTTTGCAGAATGGTCTTTCTCTTAAACGTCTACCAGCTCTACATTTTTTCTCTTAGTCCATTCATCTTTTCATTCCTTTTCTCAATCAGCAGACCTACAACCAGTTCCTTTTCTTTGTCTGCATCCTTATGTCTCTATCCAAAGAAGCATGTTAAGCACTGGTAGTTAAAGTGGATAGTTGGATTTAGCCTAGTCTCTCCTTCGTTCTGATTAGATCTTCCTCGTGTCAGAAGCATTACATGAAATGACATTGGAAAGCACCAGAATTCATGAGTTTTAAAGATAGAAGCTGACCCTGCAGAAATAACAGACCTATTGATCCTACAAGTCAGAAAGCATTGTACTGGAAGCAATGGAAGACAGAAGATTCTATTGTATTCTAATCAATCTTTTTCTTATACCACTCTCATCACCACTGTATCTGACCAGCTTTCTGTAGTTCATTAGGTAACAGAACAGATATCTGTAACATAGTTTGTTCTTTCATCCTCTTGCAATGGGGAGAAATTATGTCACTAATGCGGTGTCTGTTTTGGTAAGCGTTGTACTCAGTTCATTTTACCATCCATGTATTGTTATGTATGTATTAGTGATATGATGTTTCATATATAATCACTGTGTACCAGATAGATGTAGATTGTAGGATTGCAGAGGGTATGTCTACACTACCCCGCTAGTTCGAACTAGCAGGGTAATGTAGGCATACCGCAATTGCAAATGAAGCCCGGGATTTGAATTTCCCAGGCTTCATTTGCATAAGCGGGGCGCCGCCATTTTTAAATCCCCGCTCGTTCGAACCCCGTGCCGCGCGGCTACACGCGGCACGAACTAGGTAGTTCGAACTAGGAAGTAACGGTAGTTCAAACTAGGAAGCCTAGTTCGAACTACCTAGTTCGTGCCGCGTGTAGCCGCGCGGCACGGGGTTCGAACGAGCGGGGATTTAAAAATGGCGGCGCCCCGCTTATGCAAATGAAGCCTGGGAAATTCAAATCCCGGGCTTCATTTGCAATTGCGGTATGCCTACATTACCCCGCTAGTTCGAACTAGCGGGGTAGTGTAGACATACTCAGAAGTACTGGGCTGTAGATATTTAGGTGTTATGATGGATAAAACACAGGGGCTATGTCGACATTGGCAAGATTTTGCGCACAAGCAGTTGCTTTTGCGCAAAAACTTGCCACCTGTCTACACTGGCTGCGAGTTCTTGCGCAAGAACACTGACGTTCTAATGTAAGAAATCAGTGCTTCTTGTGCAAGAACTATGACACTCCCACTCAAGAATAAGCCCTCTTGCACAAGTATACTTGCGCAAGAGGCCAGTGTAGACAGGCAACATGAATTTCTTGTGCAAGAAAGCCCGATGGCTAAAATGGCCATCGGAGCTTTCTTTTGCAAGAGCGCGTCTACACTAGCACGACTGCTTTTGCACAAAAGCACATCTCTTGCGCAAAAGCACATACCAGTGTAGACGCTCTCTTGCGCAAATACTTTAATGCAAAAACTCTTGCATTAAAAGTATTTGCGCAAAATCTTGCTTATGTAGACGTAGTCAAGGTGTACAGGCTGAGACCATGAATTGCAATATACAACAATATACTGTCCAAGCTCATGAGATCACTTGGTTGTAACATCTTTGAATGTCTGTCAAGACCATAGTCTACACAGTCTACTGCTATAGGTAAGTGGCATTTATGGCAAAGAAATGCACTTTGTATTTGGAGTGAAAGTTGTGAGGTTTGTGAATTAAGCTACTCAACTTCAGCTACATCAATTGTGTAGCTGATGTTGAAGAAGCTTAACTTGGCTTTTGGCTCTGTCTACACAGCAGGAAGTTAAAGGAAGAACACTCTTTCTTCAACTTTCCTTACTCCTTGTGAAATGAGGGTTACAGGAGTCAGAGTAAGAAGTCCTCCAGCTTGCCATTATTTTAAAATAATGGCTTGTTGTGAAGACCCGCTTTTTGTTGTTTTGGAATAATGTCAGTTATTTCAAAATAATGCTGCTGTGTAGGCATAACATTAGACACTAATAGATTTATGAGGGTATGTCTACACTAGCCACCCTAGTTCGAACTAGGGTGGCTAATGTAGGCATTCAAACTTGCAAATGAAGCCCAGGATTTAAATATCCCGGGCTTTATTTGCATGTTCCCGGGCGCCGCCATTTTTAAACGCCATTTTTAGTTCAGACTCCCTGCCCGCGGCTACACGCAGCACGGGCTAGGTAGTTCGAACTAAAGCCCCTAATTCAGACTACCATTACTCCTCATTGCAGGAGGAGTAATGGTAGTCAGAATTAGGGGCTTTAGTTCGAACTACCTAGCCCGTGCCGCGTGTAGCCGTGGGCAGGGAGTCCGAACTACCGGGCATTTAAAAATGGCGGCGCCCAGGAACATGCAAATAAAGCCCGGGATATTTAAATCCTGGGCTTCATTTGCAAGTTCAAATATCTAGGGTGGCTAGTGTAGACATACCCTTAGGGCATAAGCTTTTGTGGATAAAACCCACTTCATTAGATTAATTGGAGTTGAAGTTACAGAGACAGGGATATACATATTGTGTTAATGAGGCTAATCAAGTTAGGATGGAAGTGGCTCATTCACAGCATTTGGTGTGGAGATGTGAATATCAAAAGAGGGGAAATCGCCTCTGTAGTGTGTTAAACAGTTAAGATCCTTATTCAGTCCTAAATTGATTGTATTGAATTTGCAAATGATTTCCACTTCAGCTGCCTTCCTTTGTAATCGGGTTTCAAAATCCTTTTGTAGAAGGTTGGCTGCTTTCAAATCCATTATTGAGTGTCCATGGAGCTCTATCCAAGAGCAATCACATTTAAAAGAAAAAAAATGGCACTGGTATTAGAGCTGAGGATCAGCTTCATTCTTATTGTTGCACAGCTGACTTTCATGTTCCAGTTTATAAGCTCCATATGTATTTGACCTTTTGGGCTTTTTATGAAAAGAAGTATTAAAATAAAAACAAGTGGCTGAAGGCATTTAGTGATAATCAGGATGGCAGGGTTAAATGCAATGTTTAACTTATGTTTTAAAATCAATGTACAGGTTGAATCACTGTAAACTGGTACTCTCTGGAAACCTCCATAGTTCAGCAAGACCATGTATGTTCCTGGACCTGAGAGTCCCAGTGGAGGGCCAGAGGCAGGAGCCCAGTGGGAACCAGCACCCTAACCAGGATGGATTCAGGAGGGCCAGTGGCTGAGCATCCTGCCGTGGGAGTCTGGCTGAGCCTGCAGCAGGGCAGCTGGAGTACCAGCAAGGTCTAGAGGGGCAATGGGCTGCTATGATGGGTCCAGGAGCTCTGGCGACAGGGCAACAGGCTGCTGTGGTAGGGCTGGTGAGGTTAGGAGCCTGCGGAGCCAGCAGGGCAGCAGAGCCAGCAGCAGGGAAGCCAGTAGGCCTGCTGTAGCTATGAGCCTAGCTGTACCAATGTCGGGGGAATTGAGTCAGTCCAGAGACTGGTGGCCAGGTTAGAAGTGGAGGCAGCTAGGGATCTGATGGCAGAGGGGCCAGAAATTATCTTCCCTGGCCCAGCAAAATCCCTCTTTCAGGACCAGTCAGGTCCCAAGGATGCTGGATCAGGGAGGTGCAACATGTATTCACAAAAGTCATAATTTGTATTGTTTTTATTTTGGACTCAGCTCCCAAGCTTGGTATCTGAGATATGACACTGGGGAAATCATTATGGTGATGCTCAGTCTTCCAGAAGCATGAAGCAAATAGTCAGTACAATTTCTGCAGAAGCTAACTTTATATTTTAATGATGTCATCAGCATACCTACCATCTATGTTGAAGATCTTATTAATTTTCAGTTCCATTCTGTTGCCTGATTCTTCTGTCCACTTATATGGGTGTAAATCAAGCATTAACCCTTTATGTTCAATGGAGCTATACTGGTGGCGCTGAGAGAAGAATTAGACCCAAAGATAGATTAGCATTTAGGAAGGAAAGATATTAATGGAATAAGTCTCTTTTCCTCTGAGAGTAAATAATAGATACAGCCTATTATTAGATGCATAAGCTCAGCATCAGAAGAAGTGGACAAAAATAAATCCCCGATAGGTTAAGAAAGAAATAATAATACAAAACAGGATATACTTCCTTGTTCTGAGTATTTTTTATCATTTTGTACTTATATTATGAAACCAATTGTTGATATTAAGAGGATAAGTGAACCAAACCATGTGTAATGTTTAGTATAGAGTACATCAAATGTCAGAGAGGCATGTGGCGGAGATATGAGTTCAGCATTCAATGAGAAGATCCTGATCCAATAGAGAAAGAACTATACATCCGGTTGCTGTTGATCATTTTTCACAAATCCCCAGTTGTTCAATTTGATGTACTACTCTAAAATGTTAGCGGGTTTTGTTTGTTTTTCCAATCTTTTTTTTTTCTTTGCTACCAACCAATAAAAGAACACCATGATATTATAGTTTTGTTTGAAAACATATTTATATTTGTTTTCCCTATAAAACGAGATAATAATGTTATGTTCCAATAATATTAAGTTGCAATGTTATTTGCAAGATTGCAGAGCTTTTAATTTTCTGATTATTTCCACAGTGGGAGTTTCAGCTCAATTTCTACCAAGACACTTCTATCTGTTTTGGTTATTTTTTTATTACAGCTCGAAGCAACAATAATTGCCTTTAGTGTATGAAAACATGACTGAAGAGACAATTGTCGTCCCTAAAGACTAAAATCATCAGCATGCATTTTTGATATAAAATTTTTGTAAATTAATTGCAGGGTCCTATAAATATTATATTTACTAAAATAGTGTTGACTGCAGCCTTCAAAGAAACAATCTTAAGGAAAAAAGTAGACTTCAGACACAGTATATTTCCTGAGGCTCATGGTGAAAACAGGAAATAAAGTATTAGCATTCTATTCCTCTAATTTAACATTCAACTACTTTTTTCTTCCAAACTTTTTGTTTTTAACTAAGCAATACACAGAAAAGTCAATAGAAAGCTCAGCAATCAGTATCCTTTTATTAAAATGCTTTTCCAGTTCTACATTAGTTTGGAAGGACCAGAGCTAAACAAAAATTAGATTTTCAATGCCCTGCAAGATTTCAATATTTTGACATTTGTTTGCATTCCAAATTAAGATGAAAAATCAAATTATCTAAACTTTTTTTATATTTGGAAGTATCAACATTAAATGTTTTGTGATTTTCAAACTGAAATAGCTTGCTTTTTTTATCTGAAATACTCCTGTTGCGCACCATGGTAGCCAAGTCACTGGGAGAGACTAGAACAGAAGATGTACTCCAGATGGGAAGCAGGACCCCATAGAGAGTGTAAGAGACAAGGGACCAAGAACTACAACTCCCATGAGGCACAAGAGTGGCTCAGGTGGATGCAGACATTACTCAACTTAATGCAAAATGATACGTTTTGTTTCAATTTTCCTAATGGAAAATTCTGACTAAAGCAATGTGCCTCTACAGAAAATTTTGATTTTGATAAAACACCATTTTCTGACTGGACAGTATTTCATTAAAAAATGTAGACCAGGCCTAATTAGGACCCAGTCTTATAAATGAAATGAAATATGTCATTAATTCCCAAAGCTGGGCTTGACTACATAATTAAAAATACATTGGATAAACAAATTAACCACCCAGAGGCATGTCTGGTGGAGATGGGCTCTGCAAGAGTTCTGCACTGAAAACGGTACTCTTCCGTTTCAGCTCTTTGCTGTCCAATATCAGGGCTTTTCAACTGCATTTGAACAGCAAAATAACTATTCAGCAGTCCTCTGTGATAAGTTGTATATATTTTATAATCACCGAGGGTGCATTGACAGAGCAGAGCTTAACTTGAAATTAGCAACTCAAATTGAGCTATGTCAATTGCATAGCTTATTTAGAAATTGGGAGTAACTACACAGCACTTTTTTCAAAATAGAGCACTCTTCCTCCAACTTCCCTTACTCCTCATACAGTGATGGTTACAGGAGTCGGAGTAAGAAGTCCTCCAGCTTGACAGTATTTCAACATTATTTCAAAATAATTGCCTGCTGTGTAGACACGGACTTAGGCTACGTCTAGACTGCAGGCTACTTTAAGAAGGAGCTTTTCCAGAAGAGATCTTCTCAAAAAACTTCTTCTGAAAGAGAGTGTCCATGCTGCCAAAGCGCATCAAAAAAAAAGTGATCTGCTTTTTTGAAAGATAGCATCCACACTGAATGGACACTATCTCTCATGTAAGCTGTGATTATGTTGGATGGAGTGGCCACCAGAGCACCTGTGCTTTTTTCCTCTTTCCTCTTCTTTCAAAAGAACTCCCTCTTCCCCATTCACACACGCTTTTTTCAGAAAGAGCTCTTTCAGAAAAAGGCTTCTTCCTCGTAGAAAGAGGTTTACCAATGTTGGAAAAACCCCTATGTTCTTTCAACTTTTTTTTCGAAAGAACATGAATGCAGTGTGGATGTAACTCAAATTTTTTCAGAAAAATGGCTGCTTTGCCAAAAAAAACTCTGTAGTGTAGACGTAGTGTAAGTTATTTCAAAATAATGTTGCTGTGTAGACATACTGGCTGTGTCTAGACTACATCCCTCTGTCAGCAGAGGGATGTAAATGAAGCACTTCAAAAGAGCAAATGAAGCGGGGACTTAAATATCCCATGCTTCATTTGCATAATCACGTAATGGCGCTCTGTCAAAAAAACACTATTTTGAAATTGAAAGTGCAGTCTAGATGCGGTTCTTTCAAAAACCATTTTTTGAGGTTTACAGGATCTTTTGAAAAAGTGCCCCATTTTCAAGAGAACCGTGTCTAGACTGCGGTTTCAATTTCGAAATAGCACTTTTTTGACAGAGCGCCATTACATGATTATGCAAATGAAGAGAGGGATATTTAAATCCCCGCTTTATTTGCACTTTCGAACTGCTTCATTCACATCCCTCTGCCGACAGAGGGATGAAGTCTAGACACACCCACCCTGCATGGAGTTCGGCATCTAAATTACTTCATAAATAGAAGGAAAACAAAGTATTCTCAACTTCCAGCTCCTCCTCCTCATCATGCATTTATGCGGTATTTGCCATCCAGGAAGCTCTGCTTAGGGATCATATCAGCCTATCCCCCCCATGCTAAAAAATTTCTTTGGCTACCCCCATCAGGACATGGAAGAAACAGGAAAAAGTGGAAGGAAGGACAGGGAAATTAACAGGAGAAAGCAGATGAAGCAGGAAGAGGCAACATCATCTCTGGAACAGGGAAATACTCATCTCTGAAATGGAATGCTAAGTGATGAAAGAAGGAAGGGTGGGAAATAATGTACTTTCTCTATCCCTTGTTACAAATGTGTGTGGGGGGGAGAGAGGGGAAAAAATCTAGATGTTCATTTCCTGCAATAAAAACAAGCAACAGCATCATATTTTCAGTGATATCAGCATGTGATGGTAAACAGTATCCATGACAAATCATCCTATAAATAAATAAAGGCCGCTGGGAATTTTGCCCCAGCACAAAGTGTTTGTTCCCTCTGAGCTGCTTCTTGCTGCTTCTTTGAGGTACAGAAGTCATATGACCAGTGGTATCTCCTGCGACCTATATCTTGCACATTCCAAGTATTGACATCCTCAAAGGTTCACAAATTATTAGGCATTCTCCCCAAACTCATGAGACTGACAGGAGATTTTGTAGGCAAATCATAAATATTAGGTTTGTTCAAGTTGCCTATGGTCTTTTGAGCCTGTAAAGTATGCTCCAGTCACATTTGCAAGCTTTTCTCTCTGGCCAGGAGGGCTAGAAAATTACTTTTTTTCATTTTACATCAAAGTTGAGTTTCTTCTATTGTCCCATGACTCCAGGAGCTAGGGCTTCAGCTATCACAAGGCTCATAATAAATTTGTGAGCTAGCAACCCTGCATTTGCTAGGGTGGCTCTAGGCTTTTTATAGAGTCCATGCCCCAAAAAATTCTGCAAGAAAAACATCAGTATGAGTACTGCCTTACCTCCATACTGTGTGGATACTGTCTGGGTGGTCCCATTTTCCTTCTAGAGCAGTGGGAATAAATTGTGCTTTTAAGACTGGGTGTTCAGGTAGGGCAAATAGGCACAGTTCCTCTGAAATCAATGGACCCATACTAATTTATTTCAGATGAGGTTTTGTTCCTTAGTTTTATGAGGCAGCAAAGTGAATGGATACCAATTGGCTTCCAGACAAGTTTTGTTGCCAAAAATAGATATTTTGCCAAAAAGATCTGACACCCTGTTTGAAAGGATTAAGGGGTTGATCCCACAATCATCCATGCTTAGAACTGGAACTATCAGAAACCCCTATTCAGCAAACTATTGAATCAAATGCTTAACTTTTGCTATCAGCAAAGTTTTAAGCACATGTACAAATCCTATTGACTTCAGTGGGAGTTAAGCAGGTATTTCACTGCATTGCTGAATAGGGATGGAGTGAAGCAGGTGAATCAGGATAAAGTAGCAGCCTGAGAATTGTAATTGTTTATACCCACATTTTAGACTTGAAAGAAAAGTTTTAGTATTTGGTTTTGTCTAGTTTTGAAATAATCTTCAAGTTACACAAATGAATAAATAATCCTGTGCGCTCCTACATACTTTCTAGATGAAGATCTCAAAGTGGCTTATACATATTAATGCTTTAACCATCACAACAGTCTTTGGAGTTCTCAAGAATTACTTTATAACAACTCTGACAAGTACCCGCCTTTGGGGTTGAGCAAAGCAGCTGTGTACCAGTGCACAAGAAACACAGCACAACTATTTGGAACTAGTGGTAAAAATAATATTAAACAGGAACATGAATAATAATTGGACTAAAGATTATTGTACATTTCCTTTCTGCATTCATGTTTTGGTATATAAAATACCTGAACATGAAGAGTCAAGCAATAGTTTATCCTCCCACAAAGTAATTAAGAGAAAACATTTGTATTTAATTTAGAACAGGGGCTAATGTGCCATTGTAATCTTTGATGGTTGCTCTTCACAAGAAAGCTATAGTAGAGAGAGCCTTTGCCATAATTATTGCTAATTATTCTAATGCATTTCATTTTATTTTAGTGGGTTTAATTTATAGAAACAGGTAGCATCAGTTTACATCTAGTTTTAAAAGAGATACACCCCCAGTTTTCCTCTGATAAACTTCACAATACAGCTAGAAATGTCAGCAATATTTAGACAAAATGCTTGTGAAAACATAAAATGGAAACAATATATCTTTTTATAATAGAATCAGTTTGTCTGATTATCTCAAACAATGTGCATTTCCAACTGCCCAGGAGGATCATTAGAACTTATGAAAATCAAACTCTATTTTTTCTGCTTCATACAATATTGGACAACAATATTGTCTCTAGATTCATTATATATTGTCTGGCTTTATAAATATGTTAGACTTCATTGTGCTACACTGAACTTGGAGTATGGAATGCATTTAAAAATAAAAATAACAAAAGAAAAAACAGGCTTGTTTTGCAACAAACTATTGTGCAAATAGAATATTAGGGTATGTCTAGACTACAGGGTTTTGTCGACGGAAGTTTTGTCGACAGATACTGTCGACAAAACTTCTGTCGACATAGAGCGTCTAAACACATTCAGTTTTGTCGACAAAGCAAGCTGCTTTGTCAACAAAACCCTGTAGTCTAGACGCAACCCTACAGGCAATAACACCTTCTGTTGACAGAACTCTGTCGACAGAAGGTGTTATGCCTCGTAAAATGAGGTTTACCAGCGTCGACAAAACTGCTGAGTTCTGTCGACGTTATGTCGACAGAACTCAGCGGTAGTGTAGACGCAGGTATAGTTTTGTCGACAAAAGTCCACTTTTGTTGACAAAACTCAGTAGTCTAGACACACCCTTAGATTGGGAATCTAGAGACTTTGGTTTAATTCCTGCTTTAGTCACAAATTACCTATGTGACCTTAGAAAAATCACTTCTACTCTATGTATTACTAAGTCTATTTAATTCCTTAAATATATGGCGATCACATCACAACAGATATCCCCACTGTGTGTATGTCCAGATGTGAGTTATAATTCAAAAGCTCTTGATGCTCCTTCATCAAGTATCATGCCTACCTTCTTCTCCATCTGTAAAATGGGGATATTACTTCATTATCTTCATAGGAGAGTTGTAAGGATAAAATTCATTAATGATTCTGAAGTGCTCAGAAACTACAGTGATGAGGTCCATACAGCAGACAGATTTCTTGACAGAATACTATAATAGGAAATTAGATTACTGATATTATTTTACAGTAGTTAAAGTTAGTTGAGGGAAGGCAAATACAATGTAAGATTAATCAGGCTAGTGTGCTTGAATGGTATTGTGTTACTGGTCTGCTCATTATGAAGCTGAGAAGCTAGTTCAGATTTTTTAGCTTGTTTGAATATGAGTACAAGTATGTTCACTCTCCACAATGGCTTGAACAGTTTGCTTTCATTCATAACTCACAGTTTGTTCAGTCTTTTCCCCCATGTCTTTCAGATTCATGTTAGCATCTCCCAGAAAGATGTGAAATGAGGGGAGCCACTTCTGCTTTGTGGACAGAATTCTGTCATGTGGACTATCGGCTGCTGAAGAAGTTAGTGCATGTGTCAGTTGTACAACCCAAACTTCTAGATAAAGGAGAACATGCAATTGATTTCAATGTATTTAAATTAAAGTCTAAAGCTTTAATAAATATTAAAAATTGGTGAAGATACTAAATCATGAATGAAATATGGAGTTAAACAAATATATGTTAAAAGGTTTTTCTAAACAGCTGCTATCAATTTTGAGACTACTTCTCCTTAGTCTGGAATTTTCTGTTAGTATACGTGTCCCTCACTGATGATAAGAAAATGCTCTTCAGTAATGAATATTAACAATCGGAAAAGAACTAAAAATAAAAATAATGATGTATTTGATGAAAGGAGCTCAAAAATCCTAAAAATGGGGTTTTAAGAAGTTTGAACAAATACATAAAAGAAAGGAAAAAACAAAAATCCATGTTTGTTACTCTAACATCAGAGTAATGCAACTACACTGATTTTCATTAAATCACACCAGCGTAAAAGCTGACTAATACATCACTGAATTAGGCAGTAGATTTTCCCTGTAGCACACTAGGACTATGTCTACACTGGTGGGTTTTTGTGCAAGAACATCTTGTGCAAGGGTTCTTGTGCAAAAAACTCCAGCGCAAGAAAATATCCACACTGCCATGTGCTTTTGCGCAAGAGCATCCATGGCAGTGTTGACGTTCTCTTGCGTAATAAAGCTCTGATGCCCATTTTAGCCACAGGGATTTCTTGAGCAAGAAGCCCCTGCCACGTGTCCACACTGCCCTCTTGTGCAAAACCTCTTGTGCAAGAGAGCTTTCACTTGTTAGAAAAGCGCGTAGCTCTTGTGCAAGAAGTCCTGTCTTCCGACGCCGTACTGTAAATCTTCTTGCTCAAGAGCGGGCGGGCAGTGTGGATGCTCTGCGGGTTCTTGCGCAAGAACAGCCATTCTTGCACAAGAACCCTCCAGTGTAGACATAGCCTAGGGGTGTGTCTACACTGCAGGGCTTAACTCAAAATAAGTTATGCAAACTGAACTACGTCAATTTAGTATCTTATTTCGAAATAGCTTATTTCAAAATAGGGAGCATCTACACAGAATTTATTTCAAAATAGAGCACTCTTCCTTTGACTTTGTACAATAAGGGTTACAGGAGTCAGAGTAAGAAGTCCTCCAGCTTGATAGTATTTCAACATTATTTTGAAATAACTGCCGGCTGTGTTATTTCGAAATAATGTTGCTGTGTCGTTGTACCCTAGGTCTTGTGCTATTGTTGAGGAAGGTACGAAAAAGTCCAGTTTGACTCTCAGATAAGGCCCAACTATTAATTATCTAAAGCTGAATCAAGACAACACAGCCAATGTCATATTGTTGGCCTTTTGTAACCTGTTTTGCACATGACTGGTGGTAGAAATTGGGTGGATCTTCTTAGCTGAGGATTCCCCTGATTTGGATGTATTCCCAGGATTCACAGACCTGATGCAGCCAGCACTACAATATCTCTCCTTCCACTTCCGTGGAAGAGATAATTCTCAGGAAAGAAGAATGTCCAGTACTACTCCCTTTTACTCTGCACATTCCTCTGTTGGAATAGCCCTTTATGGTCACATGGCAAAAGTTTATTCTACTTTCCTAACTGGTTCTTAGAATATCCAAGTACCTCAAAATTATGAATGCATTCTATCGTCACAACACCCATGTTAGGCATAAAAGGATTATCCCCATTTTACAATAGGAAACTGAGATAAGGTATGTCCATACAGCAGGGCTAAAGCCAAAATAAGATACGCAACTTGAGAGGTCAGTTATAGCTTATTTCGGCTTTTGATGCTGTCTACACAGCAGGAAGTCCTTTGACTTCCCTTACTCCTCGTAAAATAAGGGTTACAGGAGTCAGAGTAAGAAGTACTCCAGCTTAACTATGTCAAAATAACTGCTTGTAAGTGTAGACGTGGTCTATTGTTATTTTGGAATAACATTGGGTTTTCCGAAATAACACTGCTATGTAGACAAACCCACATGTGGCAGATGAAGTGAGCCAACTGAGATCACATAGGAAATCCATGGCTGAACTAGTTGTTGAACCCTCGTCTCCTGAGTCTCTGTCCAGGGACTTATCTGCTAAACTACTGCTCCCGTAGCAACTTAATGTAAGCTGTAAAAGTCTCTGCTATGTCTATATGCATTTGTTTTTTTCCCTTTAATGCTCTTTTTCTCAAGTTTAGAATGTTTCTGTTAGCCCCATTGTTTCATGTCATGTAGTTGGTAATGATATTTTCCTACTTCTGTTATTTGCTTTCTGAAGTCACTCCATTCATGGAGTTCAATAAACAGTGTGTTTGCCATCAGAACAAATTTGAGTCCAGTTCTAATTATAGCAACAAGCTGCTTTCTTCAAGCATATTCTGGGTGTTTCATTATTTTAAATTGTTATCTTCCATATTAATTACAGAAACAGTTAATCTGTTTGGTGAAGCTAGCAGCTGCAACTTTCCCCGACCCGCTTTCATCTTCTCCTTTTAATAGTTAAAGTTTCAGGTAAAAATTAAATCAAATTTTAATATAATTTTGCAAAAAAATAATAATAACAATGTGTAGATTACCAAAGCATTGCTTCCAGATTTTATAGGGTTACACTGCTTAGATTTACTCAACCATATCCCATAGTATATGATCACAGCCAGCTGCACACTGCATAGCTCAATCACGAACAGAAAAAGCCCTACATAAATCACACAGCAATGGCAGTGTTACTAATGGGACCTTCAAAATAAAAGGATGCTGGAAAGTGCATTTGAACAGGACCTACATAATTGCCCTGTAGCGTCTGTGCATAGTATTGTTAGTGAGACATTCATTTTCTTGCAAATACTCCAGATTTAAAGTGAGGGGCAAAAATCACACCGCATGCATTATGCATAAATTAACACTATGTTCAGAGTCATAATAATGAGGACAGGTGATTTAGTATTTACTGCATGATATTTTAACACCCAAAGCAGCGGACACAAACAATCACCTTTTCTCCTTGTCAAAGTCAACACCTGAAATCCATGCAGATTTAGACTATTGAATATTAGTAGCCACCACTTTCTGCAGCTTCTACATGTAAAATAAAAGGCATAGATGAACAGTTAACTACAAATTCCATTCTTCACTTTTACCAAATTTATAACCATTTTTATTCAGTGAGCTGTACCTTTAAGAGTCAATAGGAAGTCACTCCTGCTTATGAAATATAAGTTAGTGAGACTTCTCAACTAGAAGATGGACTTTTCACCTTCCTGTGGTGTTTAGGACCCTGTGACTAATAAGATGTTAAGAACTAGAAAGGACAAACTTCAACTAAATATTGGTTGAGTGTTAAGAAAAATGTTGTCAGAATGAACTCGACTCCCAAAGGGAGTGACATTGAAAGACAGATTTAAAGCTTGACAGGAGAAAATACTAGAAATTTAACTGTAAGTAATAAGCCAGTATTGGGTGGGGGATAAGTCACATAGGTCTTTTTTTAATAGAAAATAATGTACTCAGTATTGTTTTCAATCTCGGTCACATTAAGGTCTGTGGCCGTTTTGCCAAGAGATCACAACTACACTGTAAACCTGGAAGTCAGAATCTGGCCTACTATGACTGTGTTCTAAGGACAGACTTTCTCAATATTTAGTATTGGCTGAAGATGAATTAATTTTCTTCTTTCAATGCTAAGAATAAAGAATAAAGAATTTTACAATGTCTTGTCTAAAGGACTTTCAAATGTTTCTTCATTGATCTAGATCATTCATATCAGATATACAAGTAAAAAGGAAAAAGAAGGGAAAAGAGAAGAAATAAAAAACAGAAAACCTGGTCCTCAACCAATCAATTAAACATTTCCCCAGAGAAGCTAATGAACCCAGGCTAGTATAAATCAAGAGTTTATAATAAAAGATCAATTATCCTTTTCCTGCAAAGGATCAATAAACACACCCAAACATGTTTCATCCAATCAAGAAAGACTTTTCCAATGACTAACACTCCAAAATTAATACTCTGAGCAGCCAGTTAGATACTACTGCTAGTTCTCTACATTTCATTCTATCTTGTTTGTCCCTCCCAGTTTGCATCAGACCAATTAATATCTTTCCTTCCCTAACAGGTCTCTAGATAATACACAGCAGCATTTGTCTGTGTGGCCTAGCATTAAACAGGGACCATTAAACAGTCAACTCCTATCTCTTCTATAGAATTAATGTCATTTTAACTCCTAATGTGCCTTTCTGCACTATGGTGTATAAGCAAGATATTTTTAACAAGTCACCAGAGAACTCTCTTTCTTTGTTGACCCATTCTTCCTGTTTAAACCAGGATATGGTAAAAGTAATATAGGTCCTATATCAGGGTCCTTTGATAACTAATTTTATGTTTACATATATAGATGGAAACACACAAGGGGGATTGACTCCCCCTTTGCAACAGGAAATGCAACCACTTTGAGCTTTTGTTGTTCAAAATCTGTGCATTTATATGGTAGTTTAAAAATCATGATAAATGTCTTGTTTAGATCATTAAGTCATTTTATTTTTCCTCCTGCTGTTTATAATAACTCTTTGGAAGCTTGAAACAGAAATTGTTTTGCTTGCAAAAATTATTTTTGCTAGCCTATGATTCGTTGGTTATTATTGTAGGGTTGCTAATGAGCTATTAGTATTGCCTGGAGAACTGGATCTTCTGGGTTAGGGGTTTTAAAATTACAATTATTGTTGTTATCTGTTTATATTTAAAACATGCAATTTATTTTTAAAATCATAACAAAATTACATGAACTTTCCAGATAAATATTTAATGTAAAAAACATCTACTTGGAGGCAAAGGAAGTGCTCATTGCACTATTACCTTTCTGAAACAATAAGCCTTTTGTTGAAGTACGGGGGAGATATTGGCAGAAAAATGAGATTTTAGAGTTGACACCATCTTGAGATCATTCATATCTCTGCGTTATTGTTTCAGGCTGTTTGTAAACTCAGGCAGACACAGAAGATTTAGTTAAATTTGTTTTTATGATTTCAAGCTTTTCCTTTTAACTGTGAGAGCTGGAGGATTTGTTTGTTGTGTTTCTAATCTGAGATCTCAATGCTAATCATCTGATTCCAGGAGCTGAGTCCTAGATTTTTAGAGGTCTTTAAGGTATGTCTACACAACAGAGTTTTGTCGGAAAAGTGGAAGTTTTTCCAACAAAACTTGAGGAACGTCCACACTGCAATCGCATTCTTTCTATAGTAAATTGAAAGAACAAAGGGCTTTTTCCGACAGCGGTAATCCTCATTCTATGAGGAAGAAGCCTTTTTGCGAAAGAGCTCTTTCACAAAAAGGCGTGTGTGAACGGGGAGGAGGGATTTTTTTCAAAAGAAGAGGCCTCCAGAAAAAAGCATGGGTGCCCTAGTGGCCACTCCAAACAAAGTAATCACAACACTGTAGTTCCTGTCTCCTGGCCCCTCTTAAAGCTGCAGGCACCCTGGACAACCCTTGTGGCAGGAAGCTGGAGAGAGAGCAGCACCCTGACTCCGCGACTCTCCCTGCCATAGGCCTTGCAAACCATGTCCACACCTCAAGCCCCTCACAATCCCTCTGGCCCTTGCAGGACCCACCCAGGGGGAGCAAGAGGCACAAACCCTATTATAACTAAGTCCCTCTTATAACTGTGGAGCAGTCGCAGCCACGGAGAGGGTCCTCAGAATGAGCTCGGGGTCCAGCTTGAGCAGGATCAGGAGGGTAGCTGGCAAAAAGTGCTGAAAATCTGCAGCATGGCCATGTGGGGCCATCGCATGCTCAGGGGCAGCTCCAGCTCCATGGTTCAAAGGAAAAGGCTGTGACATCCAAAAATGAACAGGACAGCCACAGCAGGCACTGTGAGAGCTTTGCTGTCCCTCGAAGAGGTAGCAAGCTCGCTGCAGAAGCAGAGTAACATCTGTCCAGGGGGATCCCTTTAAGCACGTGTCTCTGCAGGGCTCTGCACCAGCCCTCCGAAGCAACTGGTGACCTGGCTGAAGTGGTTCCGAGTGGCCTTTTATGTGAGAGTGTCCAATCAGTCTGGACACTCTCTTTCACAAAAGCACATCGCTTTTTCAATGTGCTTTTGTGTGTGGGAACTCTCTTTCGCAAGCAGTTTTTTTGAAAGGTCTCTTACAAATAAAGTTTCTTCCAAAAGAAGCCTACAGTCTAGACATAGTCTAAAGACCTTTGAGGATCTGTGCCAAGGGCCCTAAATACAGACTTTTAGTATCTATGCCTTAATTCAGCCTTGTACTCACAGCTTCTATTTTTTAATCTTTCTAATGCTCCAGAATTTGCTCTTATCAATCTTCTTATTGTTAATTAACTTCTTGCTTGCCGCAGGCTCACTCACTAGCTTGCTGCACACATGACAGAATACAGCTCTCTTCATATGACTGAGGTTTTGATTGGGCCTGGAAAACCATTCTCTCCTCTCCTCCCCCCCAGATCTAACCAACAACTTTTGACCTTGACTGCAGAATCTGAGGATGGTTAATGATATGTCACTTTGGGACTTATTAGGATCATTTAAAAGGTGTGTGAGATGGGATCTTTAGATCATTGCCAGCCTGCTGAGATGCAGAGTCTGTGATGTTTGTGCTGAGTCTATAAACAGCTGATTACACCTCAAAGAAATGTTTTAAGGGACAATTGTCTGTGGGGGAGCAAGTGGCAGCAAGCGGTCATTTGGGGTCTATGCATGGGGAGCACGGACCCCAAACGGCCACTTGCTCCCACTCTGGGGCCCAGCTGAGCGGCACTCACGCTGACCTGCTCAGCTAGGCCCTGGCGGGAGAGGAAGGGGGGGCGGGGCGCTGATATACACGTCCAGGGGGCGTGGCCGTGTACGTCACCGCCCCCGCATCCCCTCCTGCTGTGGCGCTCAGCTGAGTGCTGCGCCCCTCAGCCGGGCCACCGGGGGAGCCAGCAGTGCAAGGGGCCATTTGGGCTCCCCTGCAGTGGGAAAGGGGGGCGGGGCGGTGATGTACATGGCCCCGCCTCCTGGCTGTGTACATCCCCACCCCGCCCCCCTCCCTCCCAGCAGCCCAGCTGAGCGGGCAGCACTCAGCCGAGCACCACGGTGGGAGGGGAAGGGGAAGGGGGACAGAGAGAGACGGAGGGGAGAGAGAGGCAAGAGGAGGAGAAGAGAAAGAAAGAGGTGGAGAGACAGGCAAGAGGCAGAGGAGAGCTGAGGGAGAGAGGGGGAGGCAGTAGGAGGACAGAGAGAGATCGAGCTCAGGAGAGAAGACCTGAAAATCCCGTCTTATGAAGGGCTAATTGACTAGTTAAGACATAATGGTAGAGCTACTTGGCAAAGGCTCCCCTCCTCCCCCAACAAAATAAAGCCAGCATCAGAGCCAGAATTAGAATGCAGGATTCCCTTGCTTTGTCCTGAGCTTACCCACTATGCCTTGCTGATTTGTCCACTTTTTGTGACCAGTGATCACAATAGTCACTCAGCTGCTGGAGGTCTGACTGGAGGAAGCCTGCAGAAGTAGTAGCATGATCTGCAGCATTGCTTCTCGCAGCCAGGAATCTGGCTGGGATCCTGTCTATATTCAAGGGAATGCAGAGATAAAATCTCTAGACACCATTACTAGCTGCTTTCTGGACCTGAAACTCACAAAGGAAGAGGCAATTCTTCATTTAATCCTAAATGTAATGCAGGATCTAGTGCAAGAGTGATTATAGGTGAAGATAGCTCATGTGTATATACCTGATATTCTCTCTGAAGCATCTAGCATTGGCCACTGTCTTAAGACAGAATGCTGGGTTGAATGGACCATTGGTCTGACTCACTATTGCCATTCTAATGTTCCGATGTTATCTATGGCTGTAGGTTTCAGTATCCTAAAGGCCAGTCCTGGGCAGTAGTAGATGGGAACACTGAGTCAAACTCATCATAAGTGTAGAAACGTATAACTCCTTTGATAAACACTCTGACTAAATTTGGCCTGTTTGTATATGTTAATCAATGAGCAAAAGCAGTGATACATAATGTTTTAAATGATATCTATGAAGGACTACATAATAGTCTATAATATATATAAAGTTAAACTCAGCATATGTGTTTATATTAGGAATTAAACAATTATAGAGTTTTATAACAGAAAAGATCTTTGGAAACAATAGCAGCAAAATGACTTTTATTTGCTAAGAACAACAACTGAAAACTGCTAATCCCAAAAATTTTTACTACAGAATCAGCTAACAAGAAACACATGACTCTTTAATGACACATATTTTATAAAGTAATAGGATGCATGTTGCTGCTGTTTTGTTTTGTTTGTAAGTCAAGATGAATAATAACAAGTTGCAATTCATATTTTAACTCATTATTGTACATATCCCATTTGCTACTCCTCTTTTCCCCTTGTTCTTTTAATAGGACACATACAAAAAGCCCACCACAGATGAGTATCTTCACAATCGAAAGTAGCTGGGACAACTTCTGGTAACAACTTCAATGAAATCACAACAGGAGAAGGGGAAAAGGAGTGTTGTTTTGTTTCAGCAGGAAGGGGAAAGGAAGAGAAATAGACCTGTGACCGGGAACAGATAAGCTTCCCAAAAAGTTTTGAGACCACACAGCCAGAAGTAATTCAAGAGAGCAGGACCCAGATAGTTTTGTGAACAATGCTATTAAACCCATTTCAAATAGAGAATCTTGGTAGGGGACGCAAGACTTGCTTCTATTGTTAATGTGAATATAGGTCTAATCAATGCATATATACAGAATCTGGAATTGTGACACAGAAAAGGAATAAGGAGAATTTCCATTGATAGACAGCTTAAAACAAACAAGATTTAGAATCTTCACTGCATCCTGACAGGTTAGGGAAACTCAATAGATGTGCAGAAAGCAGTAAGAGATTTTGCATTTAGATTGTAATTTTTATTGTTTGTAGTGAAATGTTAAAGATGCAAAAATAAGCTTTTTAAATCTAAAAAAAAGTCTATTGTGCCTCTCTCAATAATAAAACATGCAGCGTTCCTTATTGTCCTTACCTTTGAACTGCAGGTGACTATGCAGCAATGTTACAGGACAGAGATACACTTGTGAAATATTCACGAGCTGATGTCTTTGCAGCCCTGTGGGACCTGTGAAGAGCTCTTCCTCCCCTCCCCACATCTCTCTCTCAGACTTTAAATAATGAGCAGCAGAAAAGGTATGAGACAACATGTCTGTGTGTCTCCTTTGAAATCTTTTCTTACATTACCTTGTTATCTGTTCTCAAGAGCAGCAGGTATTCCAGGAGTTCAGAGTGTATCCACAGCAAAAACACCCAGTGAAAGAGAGTGCCAGAAGATGTAGCTTCTGGAACCAGATCCAGAAGGAAAATACAATACTCATATGCAGAGGGAGGGGTTGATTGTTGGGACTGCAGCGTGGGGATGAAGAGGGAATTTTTGCCTAGCAAAGTTTGCAGAGAATAAATGTTATTGTTTGATATGGGAAACTGATCTAGTGCCCTCAGTCTTGTCTGTTCACATAAAATCTCTTTGAACAGAAATCTACAAAACTTTATTAGTTTTAGGTAGACATGGCCCAAGCTGAAAACTTCATATCCAGATTGGAATTCAAGCTCTCCAGTATTCAGGAACATTTGGGACAGCAGTTTCAATTTAGCCCTTTGTGGCAATCACAGGATGAAAATGGATCAAGTTCTAGATCTGGAACACAGCCCTTGGGGCAGGAACAGTGTTGCTATCTATGTTTTGTGCTCCAGGGAGCACACTGAAGTCAAAGTGCCAATTTGGAGCGAGGTTTGACTTCAGAGGAATTGCATCTGCTTGCACCAGGTCTGATTTGGCCTTAACGTGCATAATAACAAAGTCAGTCATGGAAAAGCTCTGATGGGGGATCCATACCCATGTCAGCACACGATATAGTTCTCTGACAGAGGACAAATCTGATACTATATTCCAAGAGCTCTACCTTCCTAACTGTTTTTATTCCCCATGCATGTGAAAGTTGCTTATGTAACAGGTACTTTCCCACAGTGGCTTTAAAAGCCTTTATTTCCTTTCTTTTACTATTTCAACAGACTAACAGTCATTGCAACACAGAGGGCTGTAAATCAAGTTAAGTTGAAATCTAGGTCTGATTCATCTCTGTACAATATATGATTTGTTTGCATTACGTTATCTTGGAAACTGATAACCAGTATGGAATAACTACATGTTCACACATGGCAAAAAGATGAAAGTCATCTGATAAATGCTAAATAAATTTACAGATAAGTTTCAGTAGGAGACTTGCTTTCTAGCACCCTTGAAGTACTATTGATATCAGGTATTATTAATTATGATTGTGATGTATAGTACAGTGGTATATTGATATTCCAATCAGGACCATTATTCGCGGTGCTATAAAATTTACTAAGAGATAGTCCCAGTCACAAAAGCTTACTGTCTAAATAGCTAATATAGACAAAGGATCAGAGAAATGAAGGGTTATATCCCCATTTTACACTTGGGGAACTGAAGCATAGATCAGTGATTTGTGCAAGGTTACACAGAAAGACTGTGGCAGAGTTGGGAATTGAATCAAGATCATGTGAGTTCAGTTCAGTGTTTTACCCCTGAAATCATAATTCCTTTCTAAATTGTAACAATTTACTGTAAATATACAGCATGTTCTTTAAAGCAGTAGTAGATGAACTTTGTCTCACTGAGGGCAGTATAAGTTTGCCAAAAAAGTAAAATGATTCAACGTGCCATCCATACACATTTACATGAAATTTAGAACAAATGCACAAACAGCTATTGTGATTGTAGGGCAGAACAAGGTTTGTTACAGAGTTTACCAATACTGAGAGCAAACACCCCAGGTGGTAAGCAAAGTCATAAGAGATAAAGAGCAGATATGGCTTTTAGACTAGTTAGCAGCCTGTAGTGGCCCCATTTATGGGGCTGAGACACCACAAATCAAATTGAAGAGTCCCAGGGTTCTGTAACCCATACATAGGTCACTGTACTGAGACTAGTGAAGGGGAGAGTTTCAAGGCACAAGTTTTGACTTTCCATGGAAGCTGGACACTTACAATGGGTCTTTGAAGGTCATCCCAGAAGCTATAAAATCCCATTTATTCTCCTACAGTATTGCTCCCAACGGGTAATCCCACTTACTCACATGAGTAGTCCCATGTAGGTCAGTGAGACTACTTGCATAACCAAAGGATCCAGTATTGGGCTTGAGATGAAAAAATACACCATTCTAGTATTACACCTGATTTCTTTTAGTTTAAATTCCTTTCATTAAAATGCAGATTTTTTTAGCATGATGGAAGCTTTAGTCATTCCTTTTCAATATTAATGTTATTGCTTTCCTATAGTTGCTGTTGTTCGGTCGTTCCAGGGGCCTTGTCTAATCCCATATGTAGCATGTTTATTAGATGTAATATTTTATCTCCAGGACTCAGTGCCTGACACTATCATTTCGTTCTTATTTCAATAAAAATGATCTCCCTCCTCCTGGACCTGACAGAAGCTAATGGTTTTCTTTATCACAAGAGAAAGTTAGGAAGGTGGCCTTCAAAAAGACAAAATGAACTGTATATATTTGTGACTTAATTCAATTTGTAGCATAAACTCCAATCCTAATAAAGTAACTTCATAACATTAGTTAGAACTGGGATGGAGCTGGGGAGGTGTGGTTTGTTTTTTTATTGTTTGTTTTTAATATACAGGCAGCCAGTCCTAATGTATCTATTGCTGCTTGATTTCATAACCTATATCCATGTGAAAGTAGAATAAAACATCACAAATACTCACACAATTTCTAATTTTCATTGCAAATTCTCTATCTGTGTGCTTTAATTAAGTAATAATAGGTAGGCAAAAACTATAAGCTGGCAAAAGCACAATACAAGTTTGATGAAAACTCCTTCAGTAAAAATTCCAGGTGGATTTTTCCAGGCTTTGCAAATTTTATTTAAAAGTATTATATTATCTACACAATGTAAAGGCAGTTGAGTTAAGCAATTTATTTAGAATGCAATACCTTCCAGAAAATAAACACATCATTTTAGTTATCAGGTGTAACACACAAACAAGTTTCCAAAATCTTTATCTACTAAGACGTGAAATTATTCCCCTAAAAACACACACAACCTACTCTGGAAGGGACTTCCTCATCTACAATTTTTTAACTATATAGATGTGATACATTTTTTATTAATTTTCAATAATTGGTCATCATCTGTGTATGCAGTGGGTGACGTTGCCTTTAATGAAATGGACCCACAGGTTGTGACTTGCCAAACATGGGATAGAAATTTGCACTTTGCAATCACTGGGCAGCTGAGACTACATACATTATTGAGGTGACAGGTATAGTATGCAATGATGAACCTTCTGTCAGTCAGGCAGAGGTCACATTAAAATCAGTCGCTCAAGAAGCCAATCAGCTTCTCTTGCAGTCTTAAAAAAATCTGTTTAATGTGCCTCTCTCTTGGAAATGGGAACAGAGTTGATGTTGTTTGCTGGTGTCAAGCGGTCAGAGATTTAGAGTGCTAAAGCTCAGGAGGTATCCTTTATACCAGCATAAATTACTGCCTGAGCTGGGCCCCTCAGCTTTCCCAGAATGGAATATGGCAGAAAGCAGGAACCTGAACTGTTTTGGGAAGCAATGGGTTTGATTCCAGTGTTGGTGAAGTCAAAATAAAATCACTTTGGCCTCCCATTTTTAGAAACATCATCATCATTGTCTACGCTTAGTGCCTTATACAAAACATAAAATAGGGTTTATTTAAAACTGACACCTTAACAGGATGACCTGCTGCTTTTGAGTCTATAAAGAGATGTCCAAATCTCACAGGGAAATATACATACCAACATTAATAATAGGAGCAACATAACTGTCTTTTGATGGATAGTCAAGGGCAAGTCAAGCTGTAAGACAGTAGCAGTGAGAAGTAGAGCCACTCAGCCCCAGACCTCTGTGCTCCCCTGTCTCCAGTCACATCACTCAGCTTACCCCCACCAGTGAGTGTGGGGAGCCATTCCACCCATTCCCCAAAACCTCCTCCCCAAAGTGATATGAGAGCTGGGGGAGCAGAGCGGGCTGGAGACGTGTTGTTCCGCTTCCCCACTGCTACCGGTGAGTGCAGAGGGGGAGGTCTGACCCCTACTGCCAGCACCAGGATTCCTTATATTCCCCTGGGCAGTCTTGGGCCCCACAGGTTCCCCCAGAGCATAAGGACTGGACCATCCAATGGAAGGGATGATTCTACTGATGACAATGGCTTAATCTTCTTGGTATCACGTAGGTACAACAATGTTACTGAGAGCAACAGAATGTAAAAGATAGCACAGGTGAAAGGACGATGCTGTTTTAAGTTAACACAAAATATTCTGAGCTAATCCTCAAACTAAAAGTGTTGATCAAATATTGTAAAATCCTTATCCAAAGTCCATGGAAGCTAACAAAATTGGGCTCAATGTGGGCCCTTTTTTTACATCCTTTAATCCTTCATTTGGTGGTTAAGCACCTGGCTAACTGGTCTGTGCATGTGAACTGTGGCCTTTAACATGTTATGTGTATAACTCACATTTCTGTCTACTTAAAAATTAAAGAGGCCCTTTCACAGTGCGCCTCTCTGGACCAAAGTCAGCCCTCTCATAAAGCAGGGCAATTCACATTGAAGTAACTCTTTTTGCCAAGGCTAACCTTGTTTTGTTGGGCCCACTCAAACTGGTTAGACAGCTTTTGCAACTTGAACTGGTGAGCAATTCTGTAATCTTGCCAACACTTACATAAGAGCTTAACTTTATTCATGTGTGTAGTCCCATTGTGTCAGCATTTGCAGAATCAGGCCTTAAATTGTTTCGTCAATACTTAGCTTGTACATAGAAAGGGAGAGGTTTAATATAGTACCTCTGAGGAGTCTTTAAGCATTTTTCTAACCAGAGGAATCCCTTAGGAGCATGGCTTTCAAAGCTGGGTTATGGGCAGTGTTCTCTGTAAGCCAAGCGCTTGTGAGGCTGCTCAGGAAAGATTCAAATGCTATCCAGATGATTAAGCTCACAGTGAGGTGTTTTGTTTCTATTCATGGTACACATGCGCACATGCCACAGTGCACATAAAATTATTTTGCACCTGGATGGAAAAAATCCACACGCAGATGGACAAGATTAGAGAGAATATTGATTGTGGGCCCACTGAGTAAGCTACTGGCAAGTCCAGGATGTTTTGTTTATATAAGCATCTGTGGCCACTAAGCCTGGCCACTCCCATTGGTTGTGGTTCACTGTTTCTATCCAACGGGAGATGTAGGAAGTAGTGCGGCTTGGGCCATTGCTTTCTGCAGCTTCCCTTGGCTATAAATGGTGAGTCGCAGCCAATGGGTGCTGTGGGGCTCTGTGGCTACAGACACTTAGATTAACAAAGCACTGCAGGCCTGCCAGCGGCTTACCCGGGTGCACCTGTCACCCAACTTTTTAAACCACTGCCTTAGGAGTGTAATATTGATGTATAGAGAGGAGTCTTCAGTAGAGTCCATCGCATGCAACTGTGGTATGTGATGGAGATGTTTTTGGCAGGGGATTTTTTGGGGAGCATTGCTTGTAAGATATGTTTATTTTTTTCTTGAAATTTTTGCTTTTAGAAATTAGATATGTTTATCACGAGCTTTAAGCATAATACAAATTCCAGTAAGTGAATAAACAGGACAAATTTTCAGCTCCAATGGATACTGATTTAGCAGAGGGGTCTGCCTTTTCAGACCACTCTTCTAAAAACATACTGGCTGTGTTTTGACTGGCCAGTTTTTCCGGAAAATCAGCCACTTTTCTGGAAAAACTTGCCAGCTGTCTACACTGGCCGCATGAATTTCCACAAAGGCACTGACGATCTCATGTAAGATTGTCAGTGTTCTCGTGGAAATACTATGCTGCTCCCATTCGGACAGTTCAGATTTGTTTTCCGCAAAAAAGCCCCGATCGCAAAAATGGCGATCGGGGCTTTTTTCCGGAAAAGCGTGTCTAGATTGGCATGGACGCTTTTCCGCAAAAAGTGCTTTTGCAGAAAAGCGTCCGTGCCAATCTAGACACTCTGTTCCGAAAATGCTTTTAACGGAAAACTTTTCCGTTAAAAGCATTTGCGAAAAATCATGCCAGTCTAGACGTAGCCACTTAGTACCTCTTTCACCAAAAATCCCATTATTGTCCTCCATTTCTTGGAAGGCAAACTGAGGGGACCCATCCAGAACTCTCCCTGGCTCATGAACCCTTTCTGTATGAGCTATTAAAGATAAACACCCACATTGCACACCCCAGTCCCTGAAAACCTTCTTATAGCTAATGATATTTGCAATGGCCACCATCTTGGCCAGCATACTAGGGATTGAATTGAGGACTTCCAGAGCTGGCAGCATGAAACCTCTGTAACTTGGATGCAGTATCAGACTCACATCATCTCTCCAAAAGGCTGAAAGGGGGACATGTAATACACCCTGATAAACGCACTCCTGATCCATTCAACTTCCAAGCTCTCCTGTCCCAAGATATGCTCTGTAGGTCATAGAATACTGTGTCCAGTTCTGGTGTTCACAAATCAAGAAGGATTTTGAAAAATTGGACAGAACAGAAAAGCCTTGAGAATGATTAAGTGATTAGAAAAGCTCCCTTGTGGTAGATTTGAGGAGGACCATTTATTTAGATTAACAAAGAGATGGCTAAGAAGTGACTTGATTATACTCTATTAGTATTTAAATGGGGGACAAATATTTAAGAATGGACTCTTCAATTTAGCCTAGAAAGTTATAACAGAATCAAATTGCTGGAAGCTGATGCTAGACAAATTCGGACTGGACATGAAGTGAAATAGTGAATTTTAATAGTGAAAATGATTAACCAACTAATCTATTTACTATGGATTGCAGTGGATTCTCCTTTGCTGGTAATTTTTAAATCACTGTAGCATATGCTCTAGGAATTACTTTGAAGAAATTCTGTGACCTGTGTTATACCGGAGGTCAGACTAGTTGATCACAGGTCAGACCAGATGATCACAGAGGTCGCTTCCAGTCTGCTTGAAACTTTACACTTCACTTTTATTTTACAATGGATCCTGCAAAGTCTAGGAGTTACCTTAAACATAAACCAACACACTCAGAGCATTGAACTGAGTGCAAAATAAACTTGGTTGTAAAGATTGCAAATCTGCAAGGTGTTCACACCTGTGCTTCTGTTTCCTGTATGAACTAAAAACACTTTTGGTTCTAGGGAATTATTCATAGTGAATACACAAGATTATGTTGTGATATAAAAGTATTTGGGATGGCTGCATTACTCACATTATATGCCACACAACTGCATATTTTTTAGATGCTACATTTGTTGGAACTAGTTTTTGTGTAGCCTGTACCTGCAAAGCCAGCTGCCTTAGTTACCATGAGTGCAACTGTTCAGGGCTCAGAGAAGAAGAAAAATTGAAACTATTCATTGAAAAACTGACTGAAAACAGCTTTACAATTAGATAACTCAGGCCTTCCAATGGGCAGCGGTGAGAGCTAGGTCTTACTGGAAAAAAAGGAGAAACTCTATTTCTCAGCATTATAAAGAACCCATTACTAACTCTGAAGGTTTGAAAGGTACTGGCTTTGAATGCCAGGAGGTTTTCAGGTCTAGAAAATACAGGTCAGAGACTCCTTGTTTTGGGTTAATTTGAGAGGGAAATTCCCAGTCTGAGGGAGGAAGAGAAAATATTTTTTCATACTCTTTTTTTTATAGATAGATACTGTACGGATCTCTCTCTCTATAGTCTAATCTAGCTCTATATATCGATATCCATATATAAATATAGCACCACATGTTATCTTATCCTGCCTCAAAAGTTCCTTCCATGGTTTAAAGGGGCCTAGTGCCAGGCTAGGCCAGTGGGAATTCCTGATAGCACAGCTGCTTTGGAACTATGCTGCCAGGGGCTCAAGAGGTAAAATCATTACCCCATTGAAATCTATGGCAGTGTTACCACTGGCTTCAGTGATGCCAAAATGTCAAAACCACCCCCAGTAGATGAGGATCCATCTTTGTGGATAGCCTCAGCTGCCTACTGATTCCCCAGAATCCAGATAGGCCTCTCAGTTTTGACTTTCTTTTAGCTTCTCTTAATTGTTTGAAGAGAAAGAGGCAACATATCCTTTGGTTACCAGAGTAGGCACAGTCTGGTCCTAATCTCAGTAGCAGTCTGGTCCTAATCTCAGTTATCACATTATAAAAAAGGAATTACAGTGGTGTAAAACCAGTGAGCTTCCCAGTTGGAATTGGACCAACACTGATCAGGATGAGTAGCAAAAAAAATTAAACAAAACAAAAAAAAGCTCCCACCAAAATACTTAATTTCAGTTGGTGCAATGAAATTATGTTGTGCTGTGTATGCACGCAATCAAAAACATGTTCTTAGACATTATCATGAAAACAGTCTCTCTCATCATGAGATATTTGGATATACTCAAACATATGCTTATAGCTAAGTGTCCAATCCTATTCCATCTTGCAGATTTAGCTCTAATATCATGTATAAATAACAGAGTTAATCATAGCCCTAGAATTTAGTTTTATTAAAACCAATTTCTACCCCTCCTCACACACACACATCCATTACATTAACTCACTTTCTGTCCCCTCCCCAAAGATGCTATTCATTAAAAGTTAGAAAAGAAAATCTCTATATGTGCATTTCTGCTTATTAGCTGTGCTCACTGCCTCATCATTTGCCAAATTCTTATTTGTTGAACAAGAAGTGCAGAAGCAATGTGAAATCAATCTTTTTTGCTTGGCCAGATAAACATAAGACACAATGAGAGAGAGAAAGTCAGAGAGAGAGAGGGTGAGATAGGGAGAAAGAAAATAAAGCAGGAAAACAGAAAACACCATCCCAATGGTGATGGATAACTGAAGTGAACGTGTCAGGACAGTATTATGTAAATTACCAAGGCAGCCGAGCAGTGCACTGGTGATTACAGAAGATGTGAACAATGTTGTGGTCCCCAGATGCCACCGTGCCTTGTTATTTTTCTTCCCTCCAACTACCCTTGGGGTGGATTCTTCCTGACCCTGGTCTTTGAACAAAAAATCCTCCACGTTTTTTTTTAAATAAAAGGTTAGAGGACATCTTATGACATTTCTTTAAATCAAACCCTCCCTCTCTTTTTCTTTCCAGTGTAGCATCCTAAAACCATATTTTGTGTAGATCACTGAAGGATTTGACTTATCAAGCACCGTGATTAGTACATGGCCTCAAGGTCAATAACACTTAAAAATAAGAGGGAAACAGAAATGGGCTTTGATATTGGTCGACATTGAACTGTATAGATACAGGTCCTTGAGTTACTCTATACTTCATCTTTCTTTCTTTCTTTCTTTCTTTCTTTCTTTCTTTCTTTCTTTCTTTCTTTCTTTCTTTCTTTCTTTCTTTCTTTCTTTCTTTCTTTCTTTCTTTCTTTCTTGTTGCTGTTGTTTCTTTATTGTTTATGGTATTTTCCAACTCTTGCTTTTTCTTATTTGTCCTTATTTGAAGTGGATATGGGCCCAAACTGAAACATACATAGTCAAGAGAAATCCTTATAAACAACATAAATGTCCAACTCCTCCATTGGTATCCCAAGATAGGGGGCTCAGAAAATAAAGGACCTTCTATTGGCTTAGGTTATGTAAAACAGAACTCACAAGTCTCAATTCACCTTGAGTTTTGTGGAGACTTCTTTTCAAACAGAGATGAGCCAGGATCAGAACCCTTTTTCTAAATCTCTTCCACCACCACATTTCAGTGTTTTATGTCTTTATAGCACAGATCCTCTGGCTATGATTTTGCAGGCGGTTACCTGTCTGGAGCAAAGTGCATGCGTGGAGCTCTAATTCAAATTTACTGCTGTGTGGTAGCTGTTGGCAAATACTGACACTTTGATAGCAACCACTGCATTTAAACACTCCCAAAGGAGGAGAGAACCGAGCATGTTTATTATAGGCAGGGAAGAGTAGATTAGTACAAGTGGGCCACATGAGGAAAACAGGAGAAAACTTGTGAAGTCATTGGGAGTTTTGCTACTAATTTCAGCAGGGTCCGGATTTTACTCAACATCTACATTATTATATAAGATGCCAGACACAACACAAATGGTTGGAAGATGTGAGGGCAAGTATTAATATATTTGCAAATAATGATCATATGATTTTTTTAAACAAAATCATTTGGGCCGCATTCACACTCATCTGTGCAGTCACATGTGGCTAGCAAACTCATAACTTCAAGCCACCTTTGCTCTATACTTATCCTACACTGTGTAAATCTGAGGGTAGATATAGCAGGCAAAGGTCAGTGAGCCCTGGCCACACCTCCTATGCTGGTGTCAGGGAGGAGTACAGCGTGGTCCTCTTAAGCAGGAGGTCAGACTATATAATCATAAGAGCCCTCTTTGGCCTTAAAAATCTATAAACCAGGATTTGAGGACTAGGTCTTCCTTCATGTGCATACAGCATCTATTGCAATGTGCAGGACCAAATGCATGAACACGAGATGTTACCATAATGTAAATAATAAATAAAAAAATTAGTAAGAGTTAATGATTCTTATTTTAATAGGTGTTTCTTGGACTAAGTACTGTAAACTGTGTACACTAATACATTTCCTTATGGGACTATGTTTGAGAACTTGATAACTGACACTAGTGCAGGTTTAAATTTAAAATTGCATGTCATTATATAATTGAGAACATGGATCTTTAAGGCAAATATAGCAGTAAATGGGCATCTTGCTAAAAGTTATTTGAAATGCAATAAGTTGGTTTAATGAAATTCATATCTCTGGAGACTGTCATGGGGGCTCTCATAAGAGGAATTGTTTATTTTGTTTATAAGTGTGAATGCACTAATAAAAGATGTTATATTCGTAGCCCTGATGTCTGGCGTCCTTTCCCCACAGAACATCTACAGTTACCCTATCCTGACTGTGCACTTCATCATGGTCTGTCGGGTTATTTGCCTGTATGTTTTAAAAAATTCTTAAGGATGTCCAGAGCACTATATTTTATTGTAATTTGTAAAAATTCAGATAAACCTTTAAATAAACTGAAAAGTGGAAGAAAAATTGTTAGTTATGAACCAAGTAAAATTTCATCATTCTCATCCACTGGGCCCTGACTCAGCGGCTTGTGTTTGTTTGTTTGTTTGTTTTAATGTATAATGTGATATTATTCGTAGCAACAAATCAAGCACAAAATCAAGGCCCTATAGGATTAGCCACTGTAGTTAAAAATGGGAAAAAGACAGTCCCTGCTCCAAAGGCAATGCAGGCAAAGGAAGGATTATTCCCATTTTATAGATGGAGAACTGAACATGGGGATTTAAGTTCTGATCCTGTTAACATGAATTTTATGAGCTTCAGTTTATTTATATGTATAAATAATTCTATTGGACTCAAGACTTCCCTGGATCTAACATTAAGTGACTTTCCAAAAGGTCACACTATACCTATAGCAGAGCTAGTAACTGAACTCACCTCTTCTGATTTACAGTTCAACACCCTAATAACAAGAACCTCTATCCTCATGTATTAGCATATTAAGCAGATTAACATCTTCAAAACAGTTAGCATATTAGGTGGCATCAAAAGTTACTCATTTTTGTTCTGATCATAGTGGGCACAGTCCTGTAGTTCTTTCATGTAGGTATTTTTCAGTATCATCGATGTTATTTTGTTTGCCTATCGGGCACAAGATTAAGCCTTCTGAAACAAACATAATCAGTATTATTTCATTAAAATAATAAAAATAGAATAGTCTTGGAAAACACTGTCAGAGGCATTGTATTTAGAAAAAAAAGGTTTTATAAAGTAAAATACATTTCAGGGACAGGAGAAATTAAACTTCTGTTAATTTTGTTAATGCAAATTAAGACCTATTGACATTAGGATAAAATGAATATTAATGTTTAATAAAAGCTATTTCAAAGTAGCTGATGCTTATGCATCATTAACAACTCTATTTTTCAAGGACTGCACTGGCTATCAATATATCATGATATAAACACAACAGAACAACAGGAATAACAGCAGTCAAATTGAGAAATGTATTGCTGAAATTCACTGCCGTTGCTGGCTTCATTCTCAATATATAGTGGCTCAGTTTCTCAAGACATCAGAAAATGCTAGTGAGATGGGAATTCATTTTTAATGAAAGAAATTGCTTGTGTAACTTCTAATCAGTTTGGATTCTGTCAGATTGCCTGACCTGCTTACTAGGTAGAATTATTCTAAACTCCTAAAGTCAATGATCAAAAGTAACATGAAATATGACACAGCAATTGATCCTTACTTGGCTTTTCCAATATATTTATTTTTTAAATTTTCATGTGTCTTTACATATCTCAAGTATGCGAAACAGGAAACTCAGTCCTAGAGCTGTATTTGTTAATTTGTTGATAATTTTGAAAAGAAAACAAAGACACAAAATTTCATTTCCTATCGTACCAAAATTCAAGATTTTCGTAGAATTAAAAAAATGATAAATCAAACAAAATGCTTTGACAAAATCAAAAATTTCCATTTCAATCTTTCTTGGGTCTGTTTAAAAAAATCAAATTAAGAAAAAATTGAAATGAAAAGTCATTTCAAACTGAAAAAAACCCAAAATATTTCCTTTCATAAATGTCAAAACAAAATGTTGGATTATTTTTTAAAATTTGGAGGGTGTAATGTTGGGGGGTTCAAAATTAAAAGTTTGGCAAAGCCATTGGGAATTTGTGAAAGACTCTGGTGTCTCTAAAAGATCAGTTTTCTTCAAAAAAAGTTTCAGCTGAAAATTTTCTACTTAATAGTTCTTATTGTGGCTCTCTCATTCCTGAATTAGAGCTTTTGTGTGAGACTTTCAAAAACACATAAGTGGCTTAGAAACAAAAGACCTATTGGCTGTCAATGGTATTTTCAATAATATTTGTGCTGTTACTTTACTGAGCTGTTTTTAAACGTCCAACACTGTGGTCCTTACTTTTCCAGTGAGCAGCAAATCTGTGTGAGCTAAGTGTCATCTTGTATTCTCGGCTCAGTATGGTAGGATGATGGCTACATCCTGGAGGTTACAGAAAGCTTCAATTGCTCAGCATCTTACAAGACTAATGTATCTATTTCTGGGTTTTATTTTTTCCAGCCACCATTGAAATGCAATTATTTATTGGGTTAAATGAGAGGCAGCTGTTTCAAGGTGCTCATCACTTTGAGCCTGATAAAACACCCAATCAATTTAAAGACTCCTACTGATTTCAGTTGTCTCTGGAACTATTTTCATGGGCCTGACATAGCAAAATGTTTAAGGTGGTACTTAATTTTTAACATTTGAATAATCCCATTGACATCAATGAAATATTGGTCCTTAAAGTTAAGCATATGCTTATATATTTTTTCTGAACTAAGGCCAGATTTCTTAGCACCTGTCAGGAGGGAGCACTACGAATGCCCTGCAACAATGCACAATACTGTAGGATAAGAAATAAAGAAAAGCACTGTATCCAGCTGGAGCTGCTGGAGGAATGTAGGAAGCCAAAATGTAAATACCTTTACCTGGCTTCTGGCCAAGACAACACCAGAAAGAACAATAGTAGTCCAGTACTTGAAATGTTTATGTATTCACTGCATGCCAGTAAGTTTATGCTACTACCTGTATGTTTTCTTGCTGTTGCTTTATTACTTGCCAAGTGTAAAATTATTAATCTTCTTGTGTTTGCAGATCTTAAGCACTTTTATTGTAATCCAGTAATTCCTTAAAATTCTTTCTTCATTGATAGTTGGGTTAGTAGGTGACACTTATATTAATTTATTAGATTTTTTTTGTTTGATTGTTTATAAAGAACATAAATGATAGGAAGGAAACTATCAGCAAATTAAAGCAAAGCTACTGATAACAGTTGCTGCTTGTCTGTTTAACATTAGCCAACTATAAGGATACTACTTCTCAGCTCCACAGACAGTTTGGTATTGTGATACTAGAAAAGATAGTAAGTCCAGGTCAGAGCTGGGACAGTAATAACCCTTCTTCATAACCCAACTGCACCCTTCCATGTTAACATACTGTGAACCGAGCACAAGTGACAAAACCAATCCATCACTGCACCGCCAACACAAAGAAGAATAGAGAGGTTAACAGAAATTGATGACATCCCTGCTCGAATTTTACACTGATTCGGCCAGCTCTACGATTGAAACAGACAAAGATTTATAGTCCGAGCTAGGACGCTGGCTCTCCTTGATTGCCTTGATATTTTTTTATGCGCTTCTGCATATTTATTTCCAAGCTCATCACGGGCTTGTAGCATTAGAATGCTGATTTGATTTTACATTCCAAGAGGAGTAGACATTATGCAGCCATTTGCATGATGTGAGAGAAATCACCATAACGGTTTGTGATATCGGCAACCAAAATGAGCATTAATGTTCACCTGTATAAGCAGGAGGGCATAGTGTGTGTGTGTGCACACGCATGTGTATATATGTGTGTGTGCATGTGCACGTTTACATTTATTCAGATTTTTTTCCTTTTGCATCCCTCTATGTGGAAAAAAATAAAAAAAAAAGGGAATTATTCCATATCCTGTGGATGAGAAATTGTGTTTTGTCATGCCTCCGAGGGCTACCATTGTATTGAGCTTTTATGAATTCGTTTGATATCAGGGCTGAGCATTACGAGTTCCAACACAAATTTTTCCCTCATGACATTATTACTGAAAGCTTTTATCAGTTCATTGTGACAAAAAATTGATTATTATCCATGACATTTGATGGATAGCTTTCATAAACGTACATTTTTTAGCATTAGTCTATAAAGTTTTCTTAAGAAGGCTTTACTTTCTTGTGAAAAAAGTGCTGAGTTTAATGGAGCATTCTTGCTGCCTTTAACACCGTACAGTACCTGCAAAAAGAAGGTTATTTGAATTGAAATGATGATCCTGTTGCTTTACTGCCTCCTTCACATTAACTGTAGTAAAATGCATATTTGCACAACTCACAGGTACATTTGAATTAGCAGTAGCACTAATTCACAGACACCTTAGAAAGGGTTCTTTAAAGTAGTTATTATAGAGGCATTGATAGCAGCTCTACAGTTAAGGTTAACTCGGGCTTTTTGTCTTTGGCAGGACTTCTAAATACTCTTTGGAGTTACTGTATGTTAAACACATATACAGCCAATGCCTGAACAAAGCAGCCTTTAGATAGTTTAACTGTTGTTTATTGCATTTGAACAGCACAAGGCAATAGTTCTCAGCTCATTATAAATAATGCCAGCATCTGAAGCTAATGGTGATTCAATTACAATCCCTCACAAAGAGAAATATTCGCTTCTGTATGTGTGTTAGTGTTGATGGAAACTATTTGCATGCCTCAAAAGGGGAGTATACTTTAACCATAGGTGGCAGAACAATTTCCCTTTTTAAATTGCTGGAAATGACGGGCTTTCCCATGTTACATCTTGACTGATAGGTTTATAGGCGTTTCCCCTAGGAACATTACTGAAACAAAAGGTAGTAGTGGTACAAAGGGAAGGGTAGTGAATTTTGGTAAACTTTGGAACAGGTAGGAAGCAAGCCAGACATCATGAAAATAGTAGTTGCAAGACTTTGAAGGAGATCAGAAAATTTTCTGGAATCCCACAGACTTCCCAATTCTGAAACAAAAATTGTTCAAAGTATCAAATTGATTCAGGAATAAAAATAGATGAGTCTTCCCATGTGATCTCATGAGAAGGGAAGGGAAGGGAAGGGAAGGGAAGGGAAGGGAAGGGAAGGGAAGGGAAGGGAAGGAAAGCAGAGATGGCAGCTCTCATGAATTTATCACAACACTTGCTATTTCTGAGTAAAATAAAGCCTCACTCATGATCTCTTGGTATAACTTTCTTTTTTTTTCAGCCATGGAATACTCTTAAACTTGTTTTTTATCAAATAGGGTACCCCACCCTAAACAAAGGAATGTAGTTTTTTCCAAGAGTCGATTGCTTTCAAAGTATTTTGAAAGACCATGAAAATTCATTTACATATCAGAGAAACAAGGTCCTAGGATTACAAGTGGTGGGAACAGAAAGCGTGGCTAGAGCCCAGTAAATCCATGGATATCTATTTTATATTTGCAGGTATCTGCATCCACAGATGTGGATATCCACAGCTTATTTTTGCAGATGCAGATGCAAATTTTGTATCTAGAACCCTGCAGATTTGTGGATACCTATCTTATATCTATGGGTATCAACATAGGGCCGGTCTTTACTAAAGCTATGTATCAATCTAAGTTGTGCTAGTTCATATACATAGGTTACATAACTGAAGTTCACACAGAATCATAAAATCATAGGACTGGAAGAGACCTCAGAAGGACATTGAGTCCAGCCCCCTGCCCAAAGCAGGATCAACCTCAACTAAAGCCATGCCTTTGTCAAGCAGGGGCTTAAAAACATTTAGGAATAGAGATTCCACCACCTCCCTAGGCAACCCATTCCAGTGCTTTGCCAACCTCCTAGTGAAATAGCTTTTCCTAATATCCAACCTAGACTTCCCCCACTGCAACTTGAGACCATTGCTCCTTGTTCTGCCACCTGTCACTGCTGAGAACAATCTCTCTCCATCCTCTTTGGAACCTCCCTTTAGGTAGCTAAAGGTTGCTATCAAATCCCCTCTCACTCTTCTCTTCTGCAGACTAAACAAGCCCAAAATCCCTTAGCCTTTCCTCATAGGTCATGTGCTCCAGCCCCCTAATCATTTTGGTTGCCCTCTGCTGGACCATCTCCAATGCGTCCACATCCTTTCTATAGTGGAGGGCCCAGAAATGGATGCAATACTCCAGATATCGACACCGTGCTGTGTCAATGGGAGACACTCTCATGACAACTTACCTTCTGCAGCTCAGGGAGGTGGAGTACAAATATCAATGGAAAAGCATTCTGCCATTGACAAGCTTGTCTTCACCAGACCCAGTAAACAATAAAGATTGCAGCATCAACTTCAACAATGCTGATTTAGCCATAAATGTAGATGAATAGGGTATAGTGATATGTCTGTATTAAACACTCTAGAATAAAACCAGAGATCTTCGTGGATCACAAGGGCTTCCAGTCTGATGTTATGTCTGTCTTAGAGACTAAATGTAATCCTCGGATATATAAGCAGCTAAGTATTGACTAGAAATCAGGCATTGTTATTTATTACCACTATGTATGGCATTATTGATTGCATTTCTGGAATACTGCTTCCTGTTCTAATATCCACAACTTAAACAGGATGTTTACAAATGACAAGCACAGGCATCTCCAGTCAAAGGGGAATTCTCTGCTGGTGCAAATATGCCAGTTCTGGACCCTGTGCATGGGGAATATGCAGCAAAGAAAGGAGATAATTTAAAGGAGGCAATGGAAATGGGGTGAATTGAGCCTTGGTGCTGCAGGGAGCAGCCAGTTTATTCTCTCTCTGATTTGGGGTTCTTGTGTGTGTCATCATTCTGATTTCTAAGAAATAAAGTAATGTTACATTGTAACCTCCCTGCAAAAGTATTTAGGGTTTTACCTAATTTCTCTGTGTTTATGCCATGAACATAACACTCTATATTTTGTTCTTAGACTCTGGTCTAAAGTTAATGTATCATGTCTGCTACCACATACTGATGTAATGTAAACCTGGAAGCCATAGTATTATATTTTATATAGAACTGTACCTGATGGTTTTAATATGAATGAATAGAGAGCTTGCGTTCAGAAGGAAACACAGTCCTACTGCTGTTGAAATGAATAGTAAACCGACATCAGTTAAAGTAGGACTGATTCCAGTGTGGCCAATGCAGATGAAGAAGCATGGAGTTAAGGAGGGAAATTAAAAGAGTATAATGGTGCAAAGCATTAACAGCAGTATCCATTTCCAGCAACATGAATACAGTTACTGACTAAATAAGAATGAAATCAGATGAGCAAATACAGAAAATGCAGAGGATGCAAAATCTTAACCATAGCCTGGCGTTATCTTCCAGTTATTCCATGGTAACCAATATTAATTCCACTGAAATCAACTGAGATAACCCATAACGAAAAAGATGTAATGTAAACTTTAGGGTTATGTCTACACAGAAGCATTTTTTTGGAATAACTGATGTTATTCCAAAATAACACAGTCCATATCTATGCTACAAGCAGTTATTTCGACATAATGTTGAAATAATGTCAAGCTGGAGGACTTCTCACTCCTACTCATGTAACCCTCATTGTATGAAGAGTAAGGGAAGTTGGAAGAAGAGTGCTCTCTCTCAGACTTCCTGCTGTGTAGACAACACCAAAAATTGAAATAAGCTATTTTGATTTGAACTATGCAATTGACATAGCTCAAGTTTTGTAGCTTATTTCAGCGTTAGCCATGCTGTGTAGACATGCCTTAAGAGAATTAGGCCCCTTGAGTCTTACTTGTAAATTTTCCAGTGAAAAGATTTTTCCCATCCTCTTCCTATAGACAAAGGGGGAAATGTATTTTTTATCTTAGTCAGTGATTTGAAGTTCAAGGCATTGTGTGGACTTTCTTAATGAAATCACAATATATGCACATACCTAAAAATTGTATCTGATAATTATTAATTGCATGGTAGGGCCTCAGTCATGAAGCAAGCCCACATTGTTATAGGCATTGCACAAACACAACAAGAAAGGGTGGGCCAATCTGAATAATCGTAAGGAGTTTACAATCTAACATCTATGGCTAGACTGTACTACTATAGCTCAACTGCATTTAGAAGGGCATGTACTATTCTGATTGAAAAAGCTGGGGTTTGGTTCTGTAAAATTGAAAGTTATTTGGATCATGAACCTAGTGGCTGTGAACCCCAACAAACCTCAATCAATTATTTCAGTTAATGTCATATATATTAAATAAATATTAAATATATTAAATTAAATAAAGATGGACAAACTGTCAATCAAGTTTGGATTCAGGTACCATGTTATCCAAACACCCAACTTCCCAAAGGGTCAAAAAATATATCCCACCTTTGGTTGATCTCTTCTTGCCCTCTCTAAGTTGATCTGTGAGTGTATTTCATATCATATATCCATGGATTTTAAGAGCTGGTGGAAATCAGCTATGCTGACCCCAAGACTTGCATGGGATTGATGAATGAGAAACTTACTTCACTGTGTTTACAGACTAAGCTCTTAATTAGACTTGTGTAGAAGTCAGAAGTTCCATTTTGAGAGTTTATCCCAAATCTGAATGAAGCCAAATTGAAAGTTTCAAAATTCTGCAACAAGGAAACAAATACTCATTTAACAAATACTCATTCTAAATACTTCATTCCAATGTTTACTTTTAAAAATTTTCTTATATATTCAAATATAAAAATTACATACAAGAATTATATTACTAATTAAAAACAAAAAATATTTCAAAATGAAAAATAGTCAAGCTAACATTATTAAAATTATGGTCAGAAATTTGCTCCCCTTTTTTCCTAAATGAAATTCCAATGAAATCAACTTGATAATTGTTGAAGCACATGGTTCCATCAGATGTTGTCTGATTAATTCTAGTCCTGGTTCTGCAAACTGCTCCTTGTGTATGGATTTCAATGCAGGTGATACCGAACACAGCCATGTATGCTTGGACATCAAGTTTCAGGAATGGGGACTAAAAGGAAAAACAGACAAACTAATACTGTATTCATTATCCCACATTAAAGTAGCTTTGTGGCTTGGGTGGCATTAACAATAAATAATAAATGATAATACCCATTGTTTTCATCAGTTAATCACAAAGTGCTTTACAAAGAATCTTGTGATAAATTATGTAATTTCATGAATTTAGGGAAAGCAACCTAGACAAGCATTATAGTTAATTTGATACTTGTGTAGACCACATACAGGTGCACATAGGCAGATATGGACAATATAAGTTATTTTTAGTGCTTTGTAGTTAGAGAAATAATGACTTTATTACAAGTCAAATTAAGTCAGTTTAAAATCATGATGTACTGGGCCATCTTGAGTGAGAAAATAATAATAAACTAAAAATAATAAAAAAAAGAATGCTCCCTGTTGTTTGGAGTGAAGTTATTTTATTCACATATCATTATGAATATATTTTGTCAAGGTGATTTATCCTTAATCCATGTGTGTTTTGTGTTTGCATGACAAAATGTTATGTATCACATGTACAAGGATGGATAAAAGATTATTTCAGGGACATAAATATGCATATGTAAAATCAAATACAGTAAGACTGAATCATCTCTGTATATTCTGGAACAGGAATATAAAAAGATGACACTGAGCATCAAATTAACTTATTTTACTAGCTTATGCCTCAAACACATTTTAAAATGTGCAAAACAATGTAACTTGTTGTGGCATGCAACTCCCTATGTTGCTATTAAACTATCCAGATGATGGCCTGTTGGGAATCCACTCTGAACAGAGGCCTAATTCAAAACTGGATCACAACATCTGCACCAGATAGAATTTGTCATCATCTGTCTTCAAACCCATTGGCTGTTGCTTAGCAACTGGTCAATCTTACAGAGTATTTGCTATGACAAATTAGTGGCGTTGTTACCATGACAACCAGCTTTGTTACTTAATTAAATTGATTTGAATCAGAATTGGCTTTCAGGAAAACAAGTGTGCTGTATGAAGTAGTAAACATGAGCTTGCAACTAGCCATTCATGCTTTGATGTAGTGCTCTCTAAAATCAACCCATAACCAAGTTCTGCAAGTAGTGTGACCAGTTTTGGCCTTGGAGAGCATAAACCTATAAAGATAGAAATATAGATTTTATATATATATATAAATCTTAGAAACATTTTGGTTACAGTTAGCAAACAGACACCATATTTCCATGAAAAATGAACTGGCTTATCAAGTGGCTTGATGCTATAAATATTGCAGGCACTACTCTTTAAGTAACTGATTCATAGAATCATAGAATACTAGAACTGGAAGGGACCTTGAGAGGTCCTCAATTCCAGTCCTCTGACCCCACAGCAGGGCCAAGCACTGCCTAGATCATCCCTAATAGATGTCTATCCAACCTGCTCTTAAATATCTCCAGTGATGGAGATTCCATGACCTACCTAGGCAACTTATTCCAGTGTTTAACCACTCTGACTCTAATGTCTGACCTAAACCTCCCTTGTTGCAATTTAAGCTCATTGCTTCTTGTCCTATCATTAGAGGCCAAGAACAACAATTTTTCTCCCTCCTCCTTGTAACACTCTTTTGGATACTTGAACACCTCTGTCATGTTCCCTCTCAGTCTTCTCTTTTCTAAACTAAACAAGACCAATTCTTTCTGTTTTCCCTCATAGCTCATGTTTTCTAGACCTTTTATCATTTTTGTTGATTTTCTTTGGACCTTCTCCAGTTTCCCCATAACTTTCTTGAAATGTGGTGCCCAGAACTGGACACAATTGTCCAATTGAAGCCTAATTTCCACAGAGTAGAGCGGAAGAATGACTTATCATAATACTCCCGCTAATGCATATCAGAATCATGTTTGCTTTTTTTGCATCGGTGTCACACTGTTGACTCATATTTAGATTGTGGACCACTATGACCCCTAAATCCCTTTCAGCAGTACTCCTTCCTAGACAGTCACTTCCCATTCTGTATATGTGAAACGGATTGTTCCTTCCTAAGTGGAGTACTTTGTATCTGTCCTTAATAAACTTCATCCTATTTACCTCACATCATTTCTCTAATTTATCCAGATCATTTTGAATTTTGACCATATCCACTTGAAACCACTTCCAGCTTTGTATCATCTGCAAACTTAATAATTGCACTCTCTATACCATCATTTAGATTGTTGATGAAAATATTGAACAGAACCAGTCCCAAAACAGACCCCTGCAGAACCCCACTTCCAGCATGATTGTGACTCATTAATAACTATTCTCTGAGAATGGTTATCCAGCCAGTTATACACCCACCATATAGTAGACCTATCTAGGTTGTATTTGCTTAGTTTATAGATAAGAAGGTCATGCAAGACCATGTCAAATGCCTAACTAAATTCTAGGTATACCACATCCACAGCTTCTCTCTTATCCACAAGACTCGTTATCCTATCAAAAAAAGCTATCAGATTGGTTTGACATGATTTGTTCTTTACAAATCCATAGAGGCTGTTATCTATCACCTTATTATCTTCCAGATGTTTACAGATTAATTCCTTAATTACTTGCTCCATTATTTTCCCTGGTACAGAAGTTAAACTGACTGGTCTGTAGTTTCCTGGGTTGCTCTTATTTCCCTTTTTATAGATGGGCATTATATTTGCCCTTTTCTGGTCTTTCGGAATCTCTCCCAACTTCTATGATTTTTCAGAGATGATAACTAAAGCGTCAGATACCTCCTCTGTCAGCTCCTTGAGTATTCTAGGATGCATTTCAGCAGGTCTTGGTGACCTGAAGACATCTAACTTTTCTAAGTAATTTTTAACTTTTTTTTTAACCTCTAAATCTGCCCAGTTTCCACTAGCATTCACTATGTTAGGCATCCCATAACTATCAAACTTCTTGATGAAAACTGAAACAAAGAAGTTACTAAGCACCTCTGCCATTTCCAAGTTTCCTGTTACTGTTTCTCCTTCTTTGCTGAGCAATGGGCCTACACTGTCCTTGGTCTTCCTCTTGCTTCAAATTTTTCTATAAGGTCTTCTTGGTACCCTATATGTCTCTAGCCAGATTTAGGTTGTTTTTTTGTCTTTGCCTTTCTAATCTTGCCCCTGCATACTTCTGGGCTGTGTCTAGACTGCATCCCTTTTCCGTAAAAGGGATGCAAATTAGACACATCGTAATTGCAAATGAAGCGGGGATTTAAATCCCCCCGCTTCATTTGCATAAACATGGCTGCCGCTTTTTTCCAGCTCAGAGCTTTGCCGGAAAAAAACGCCAGTCTAGACGGGGATCTTTCAGAAAATAAAGCCTTTTCTGAAAGATCCCTTATTCCTTTTTTTAAGAGGAATAAGGGATCTTTCGGAAAAGGCTTTATTTTTCGAAAGATCCGCATCTAGACTGGCGCTTTTTCCGGCAAAGCTCCGAGCCGGAAAAAAGTGGCAGCCATTTTTATGCAAATGAAGTGTGTGGGGGGGTTTAAATCCCTGCTTCATTTGCAATTGCGATGTGTCTAATTTGCATCCCTTTTACAGAAAAGGGATGCAGTCTAGACACAGCCCTGTTCTTTGCTTATATTCATCCTTTGTAGTTTGTCCTAGTTATCACTTTTTATACGACTCCTGTTTTATTTTTAGATATGTAAGATCTCCTGGTTGATCCAAGTTGATTTCCTGCCATACTTTCAATCTTTCCTACAAAGTGGAATAGTTTACTTTTGGGCCCTTAATAATGTCCCTTTTAAAAAATGCCAACTCTCTTCAGTTGTTTTTCCTTTTAGCCTTGCTTCCCATGGGAACTTAGCTACCAACTCTCTGAGGTTACTTAAATCTTCCTTTCTGAAATTGTGGAGCAGGCTCACAGGAGATGGAGAGTCCAAGCTTCAGAGAGGAAGGAGGAGGTATAAGATTATATAGGATAAAAAATGTAGGTACAGAAATCATTGCAATCCTTCCTAGGGTGTGTCTAGACTACATGCCTCCTTCGACGGAGGCATGTAGATTAGCCAGATCGGCAGAGGGAAATGAAGCCGCGATTAAAATAATCGCGGCTTCATTTAAATTTAAATGGCTGCCCCGCTCTGCCAATCAGCTGTTTGTCGGCAGATCGGGGCAGTCTGGACGCGACGCGCCGACAAAGAAGCCTTTCTTGATCGGCACAGGTAAACCTGGTTTCACGAGGCATACCTGTGCCGATCAAGAAAGGCTTCTTTGTCGGCGCGTCGCGTCCAGACTGCCCCGATCTGCTGACAAACAGCTGATCGGCAGAGTGGGGCAGCCATTTAAATTTAAATGAATCCGCGATTATTTTAATCGCGGCTTCATTTCCCTCTGCCGATCTGGCTAATCTACATGCCTCCGTCGAAGGAGGCATGTAGTCTAGACACACCCCTAGTCTGGTTCTGTCAATATTTTAGCTAATGCATTGGGATTTTCAACATTCTCCACATAATATAAGGCTTCACCTAAGTTAAGGAAGTTGTGGAAATAACATGCTTTGATACTTAGGGCTCATCCATCACTATTATTGTAAAGCAATATAGATTGTATAGTATTGGTAAGTTTCTACAAACATTTTATTTGTTCTCTACTCTTATTCCTTTCATTGTGTGACAGAAAGAAGAGAATTATGTACCTATACTGTACATACTTTAATGAAGGAAATCTGCATATTAAGTCTGCCTATAGCTTGGTTGAAACAAAAGTGATTACTTTACAAAAGTAAAACTTGGTTTAGAACAGAGTTGGGGTGAAGGAGGTAGGTTAGTGTCTGTGAGGTAATGACATAACTTTCCCCCCTCACTCCCACTCTGTTCTAAAATTTGATTTGTCAATTTCACATGCGTTCATTTTTTTGATTGTATCACTTTAGTATATATGTTTGTGCCGATTTTCTTCCTGAGGAAGTGGGTCTGGCCCACGAAAGCTCATCACCTAATAAACCATCTTGTTAGTCTTTAAAGTGCTACATAGTTCTGTCTTTTGTTTCAGCTAGACCAGACTAACACGGCTGCACTATAGCTTATCACTATAGCTTGGTTGGAGACTTTAGTTATGCAATCTCACAGTTTCCCAGTTTACCTCTATTTTATCTGCTGGCAATAAATGGGCTGTTGATGCTGTCCTCCCTGGTCTTCTTGCAAATGTATCTGTAAAACTCAAGCTGTATTTTTCTTATAAAATTTGAAATGAATTTCTTGGACTAATTTGAGATTTCTCATCATATATGATTTATTTAAAGCCTGAATGCGGAGTTGTTCATGAATGTTTTTGAAACCTAAGTATTCCTAAACAATAAATAGGAAGCATCAGACAGACTATAAGAAAAATGTGACGCTAGAAACATACTAAATGTTGACAAATTCAAAATTATAAGGTGTTGGGTGGTATGGCTACATTTTTGTGTGTTACTCTGTAATCTACACTGTTATCACTCGAGTTCTCAAGCTTCCCACTTAAATTCCATTACACTATTATATCTCTGAAAGAGATTTTAATTTGTGTAGACTTTATAAACAGGCTTTTTCTTTTTCTTTTTCTTTTTTTTAAGTGTGTTCTTGATTAGAATCTTCTAGAAAGATACATCATTTAAATGAGAGATCTAAAAAATGCATTGTAATAAAAAAAGCTCAAGATGAGCCTGAATTCAACTAAGTACATTTATACAAAGCAATTCACCCAGTCAAAAACACTCACAGGAAACTGGGAGAAAGTGAGGCTTGGTTTATAGTGATGCAAAATGGAATCATAAAGTTCTTTTTAAGTTTTCTTTTTTGCATATATTATATATTTATAATAATACTTACCCTTTTCCAATGATTTTCTCTTCAAAATACTTTACAAACATTAACCTTAGCCTTCACAATGCCCATGAAGACTTGTCAGCCCCACTAACACTGATGCAATAACTGACACAGAAAAGTTAAATTAGTGTCAAAGCTGGCATTGGAACCCAGGTGTTCCTGCCTTCAAGTCCTCTACTCAGGTCACTAGACCACAACTCAGTATTAGGCTTGCCATCTGTTCTAGTAAAACTATCTTTATAAACAGACATTTATTAGACTGGGTCAAAAAATCTTATGTCAAAACATCCTTTCACAAAAAATAAAATTTCATATAAAACTGGGTTTTCATCAAAAATGATTTTTGAAGGAAAATATTTCTTGACTAGCTCTAGTGTTTCTTTTTCATTTTATATAACTTAGAGTTTTCTGTGATTGATCTACTGAAATAATAGATGACTGGACATAAATTGGTCTGGAGTAAAAGCAATCAGACCAGGATCTTTAGACAAAGTTCATAATAGAAACCTAAAAGAATGAAAACAAAGAAGTGTGGAGCAGAGTAAGAGCCAATGAACACATATTTTATATGTGAATATATGCACCTTCCCCCACCCACCCACATCTGATAGAGTGACAGGTGTCAGTAGATTTGTGGTATGTAATGCTTGCAAATATCATGTGCAAGAAGAAGTCTGAGAAGACAAGGAGCAGGAAGCATTAAGCTAACTTCCAGTCTTTGCCATTCTGGAGAAAAGGAAACCAGGTCTCTTCCTTTCACATGGCAGTTCAGTAATGAAGGAGCTGTTGGCTCAGCTGGAGAATGGTTCACCACTCACATTTCCGTTATAAAGAGTAATCAGAATTGTCCAATGCAAAGTATTTTGCATGAAAAGAAAATGGAAATTGCTCTCAAAATGAAAAGACTAGGCATTTCAGTAAACATTTAACCATGCAAGGAGGAAAAGATGAAAAAACTTTAATAATCTTTAAAAGTATATTTGGCCTCCAGCATTGGGTGCTGATTTCCTTTAGCCAGTGGTTGCTGACATCTCCTTCATCCCAGACTCCTTCCCTACTCCTGCCCTTCCCCTAAACCCCAATCTCTTTCTACCCCTGTTCCACCCTCTCCCTGCCCCGATACCACCACTTCCCCCCAAGCCCGACCCTTGCTCCACTCCCTTCCAACCCTCATTCCATCACTTCTTCAAAGCTCCCACCCCACTCTGACTCTTCCTTTTCCCATCTATCTCTTCCCTGTCTCTTCCCCTAGCATACCCTATGCTCACGCTTCCCAGAACCTCCTGAATGCTGCAAATCATCTGCTTCATGGTGCTCTGGAAGAGCGGGAAGGATAGGGGAGGATTAGAGTTGGTCAGTGGGTAAGATGTGTCAGGGGGGAATTTGGCTGATGGTGTGTGCTCAGCACTCACTAATTTTTCTCTGTGGATATTCCAGAAATGGAGTTGACATCTGTGCCTCCAGCTATCATATCAAAGGGAAACAAGCTGTGATGGTGTCCACTCACTACTGTGGCATCTCCTGCTAGCCATCTTGGGGATTAGCTCTGTCAGCTAGTGCACCTGCTCATGGTGGCACCTCTCCCACTACTTTCTCCACCAGCAAACCAGCTTCATTCGAGGAACTGCGGCATCCTCTTCATGACTCGGGCCTCCAGCCATGACCGCATCTGCATTTCCCCCTTCCAGGGGGAGGTGATGGTATCACCCAGTTCCATAGTCTACCCACTTCCCTACTGGCATATGAGGAGACCCAGATCAGCCCAATGCTCTCTTTAATTCTCCAACAGTTCTGCTTCAATTCCCTGGGCCATTTCCTAGCAGTCCCTGCACACTCTTCATGGGGCTTTTAGCCAGCATGACCCACAAGCCAGTCAGAGCCCCCTTTTGCTCTCCAGTCTCAGACATCCACTGCTCTATGTAAAATGCTACCTACCTGCAACCCACTGGGAACACAGTCCTCTCTCCTTGGGCCCCCCTGCAGCTCCCTTTTAAGTGACCACACTGAACCCTGATTGGGTGCTCCATGCAGCCTCTCTCTGATTGGCTGCTCCCTGTACAGTCCCCCCAGATGCTTTTACCCCTCTTCGTCTGAATACAGGGTGAACATCCTATCACACAAGCTTGGACATAAGTTCAACACGTCAGCCTATTCCCCATAGCACAGAGCATACATACATTGTGAAGTCTGTTGAGCTAGAGTAAAGGTTTGGTATCAGAGATGGAACCAGGGTCTAGTGGATGACATATTAATAATGCATCTCTTTCTAGTGCATAAACAGAGCACCTGACCCAAAACCCCTTAAAGTCAATGAAAGGCTTTTCTTTGACTTCTGTCATCTTTGGATTAGGCCCTTAGGCTACGTCTAAACTGGCATGATTTTCTGCAAATGCTTTTAACGGAAAAGTTTTCCTTTAAAAGCATTTGCGGAAAAGAGCATCTAGATTGGCACAGACGCTTTTCCGCAAAAGCACTTTTTGTGGAAAAGCATCCGTGTGAATCTAGAAGCGCTTTTGTGCAAAAAAGCCCTGATCGCCATTTTTGTGATCGTGGCTTTTTTGCGCTAAACAAATCTGAGTTGTCTACACTGGCCCTTTTGGGCAAAAGCTTTACGTAAAAGGACTTTTGCCCGAATGGGAGCAGCGTAGTATTTCCGCAAGAAGCACTGATTTCAGACAGTAGGAAGTCAGTGTTCTTGCAGAAATTCAAGTGGCCAGTGTAGACAGCTGGCAAATTTTTCTGCAAAAGCGGCTGCTTTTGCGGAAAAACTTACCAGTCTAGACACAGCCTTAGAGTTTGGAAGCTGCTTCTCTGTAAGGTGGTATGTTTCTGAAACATGAGTCAAACTGTATAAATTCTTCTTAGTCAGAGTTAGGTCAATTCCACGGTGACTCATACAGTCAAACCATCTGATCACTATAATTGTTAAGTTACATTACCTGCCCTTAAGCAATGGGGACAGAAATTAATGGGAACTGGCCACTACTCGTTTAATGGGCTTGTTAAATAACTAATAAAAAGGCTTTGAAATTCATTTATTGTAAAGTCGAGTTAATGTTTTACATTCTTCTAGTTCTTTACTCAATTTTTGTAGAGCTGAATTAAAGCTGCAACTTATGACGTGTTCTTTGCAGCAGTTTGTCATCACTTGTTAACCTTCCCAGTCCCCTACAACAGAGTAAATAGATGGGGCACTTTTTCTCTTCAAGGTTAATGAGCATTATTAAACTGAAGATAAATGCTTTAAGTTCTCTCTGTAATGATTACTTTCATACACAAGCCAGGAAACTTGTCTTTATTAAAATTATTTTAAACTTTGTATTCTTCTGTAAGTGGCAGCTTACTATTAAATCTGTGTGAATAATGGATTTTTTGATTCAGTGGTAATACTGTACATTTTTTAAAAAATCATTTGGGGTCAAATAAAAAATGTCATTCAATCCCAAAACAAAATATTTAATTTTAATTTTGAGCACTTTTTTATATTTAAATAAATTTGAAGAAAATTTCGAAACAAAAAGCCATTCTGACTCAGAACAAAAATGTCAAATGTTTCCACTTTTTTTACATGAACATTTCAGTGAAAATGATATAAATTCCCAAACTTTCAGTGTAATTAAATCTGCATTCTTCTCTTTGTCCCGCTCTCCTCAGTTATCTTCCTCTTTTTTCATTTTTGGGTACAATGAGATGCTGAGGTTTTCAGACTTTTTGAAGTCATTACATGCACTATGGGGAAGGACACAATTCAGTAAACTTTATTCAAGTTTAGAATACTCTGACAACTTCAGTGAGCATCTTTGTGCATCAATATCTATCATAACTTTCTCTAAACCAAATGAATACACACAAACACATGCACAACCCAATTCTGATGCCTCTCACATAGACATAAATGAGGAATAATTCCACTGATGTCAATGAACTCACATCTATGTAAAATCAGAATGTAATGGAGAGGCTACTGCCTGATATGGATACTTCTAGAAGACCTTCAATAGCTTTAGGTATTCCTTTTGTGGCAGCCCGAAAGCAGGGAGCTGCAGAAACCTGGTGGAAGGCACGTACACGGGGAGTTGTGTATGTGGGTTTATGTTCCCTCTGTAGGCTTCCAGAGACTGCGGCTCAGCCATTAGGACACCTGAAGCCCATCAGGAGTCAGCCTGGAGGGAAGGCTGACTAGGACACCTGCCACCACCTAAGACTTATGGGCACATCATAAAAACCTTCCCTCACGCAAGACAGGGAGAAGGAGAAAAGGGATGGACTAGAGGAGAGAAGTTGAGCAGAAGACAAATCTGAAAGGCAGCAAGCTAATAGGGCCTGTTCCAAGATGCCAGGGAGAAGGTACCCAGGGAGTGGTTGGGGAAGTGACCAAGGGAGGGACTGCTATTCCGTGGGGCAATGGCTATGCCTCATAGCCCCACTTTACTGCATAGGGCCCTGGGATGGAACCAGGAGCAGGTGGGTGGGACCGGGTTCCCCCCAACCCTCCTCCTGGCTGGTGGGCTGCCAGCAAGGAAAGAAGTACCCTTGGGCTATTGGAGGGACTGACCTCCAAACCCCCTGACTGGACGATGATGAAAAGGGCTCTTGGAGCCCTTGCCTTCTCAGCAGTGATAGGGACACTACAAGCCTCTGAGGCACATGCAAAGACCCCACCAGGAAGCGCAGAACCCAGGGGGCTTAGCCCAGACTTTCCATACTTCTTATAGGGATAGATTCTGGTGACCTCTTCACATACTAAGAGAAGTACAGAAGTGGTTAACAAAGGGCTCATTAGAACAGGGATATAAAGAAAAGTGGACAGTGTAATAGATCTCTCTCCCACTCCGTCTTTTTCCACTTGGTCTTACCTATTTCCTCTAAATTATGTCAATGGCTCATTGGGCTGATGTGGTTCATGCATATCAGTTTCATTGCCAAAAGCATGCAAGGGAGCAATGTGGCCAGCATCAGATGTGACTACCTTAACTCAATGTATCAAGTACCTATTTTGTAGCTACATGAACTAGAGATAGCCTTTCAATGTGAGAACAAGAAAGGCTCAAATCCATGACCTTCAGATTTGTAGTCACATACCTTAGCCACTTAGCCACCGCTCATTGCAAAAATAGGTGCAAAGGTCAAAATGGCATAATACTAAGAAATTCTAACATCCTATTTCTTGTTGAAGGTTTCCATTAGCAGCACGTTTTAACATTAATATACACTGCAATGTTATTAACTCCAAAAAACTACCTCTGTTATGCTCACACCATTACATAGTTAACTTATTTCATAAAACCAAACAGATTGGTTGTTCTATTTGTATTCATAACAAATATATCTTAGCTCCAGTACACCCTGAGACCTATTAGAGCTGCACCTCTTCATTGGACCCTGGGACTACATGTCTTTCACAGTCTTTACTTGGCATTTAATAAATATTACATTAAATCAACAGTATACATCCAACAGCATATTCCCTGTATGGAACAAAACAAAGGGCAAAGGTTTGGTGGAATGCTTGGCAAAAACTGAGAAGGAATGATATGGAGTGTTGAAGAGTCACACAGTAGTGAGGACTGGGTGGTTCTCTTAATTGTTATTATCATACTTTTTTAGTCTATTGCTTTTTTTCTTAAGAAGATAAGGTATCAGGGAATTTGGAGGGCATTTGGAGAGCAGGATGCTCTTAGATTGATCTTATTACATATTAAAACACACTTTACCTGTGTGTATAGTTTTTAATTATTATTTGTGATCCGGGAGAAGAGGTCTGGAATGGATTGTAATTTAATGTAAAATCACTCAGGAATTCTCTTTCTTCATTAGTAAATAAACTTCTGGTCAGTTGGGTGAATTTAGTTAAAGTATGATGTCCTAATTATTCAGAAGATCAGTAGAAATGGACAAAATGATTTATCTTTATTTTTTGAAATCTAATAATAAAGTAGCCCAGTGTCTGTGAGTCTGTAACGCCAAAATGCTGGCTGTTCCCTCTGGGGGGCACTGTTGCATGAAATGCCGGCTGTTCCCTCTGGGTGGCCCGAGCTGCATGGGGAGTGCGGGGCCCAAATGGCTGCTTGCACCGCTTGCTCCCCCGCAGTAGCCCGGCTGAGCAGCGCAGAAGTCAGCCGAGTGCTATGGCGGAAGGGGAAGGGGGGCGGGGCGGTGATGTACATACCCAGGGGGTGGGGCCTGGCCATGCATGTCACCACCTCACCCCCCTTTGCCTCCTGCCATGGCGCTCAGCTGACTTCTGCGCCACTCAGCTGGGCCGCCATGGGGAAGCCCAAACGGCTGCTTGCTGCCCCGCGGCGGCCCAGCTGAGCGGCGCAGATGTCAGCCGACCACCACGGTGGGAGGCGAAGGGGGGCGGAGCTGTGACGTGCGGCGTGGCAGCGGCTCTAGGCCCCACCCCCTGGCTGTGAACATCACTGCCCCCTTCGTCTCCCGCCATGGCGCTCGGCTGACTTCTGCACCACTCAGCCAGGCCGCCGCATGGGAGCAAGTGGTGCAAGTGACCGTTTGGACTCCACGGTCCTCCGAGTGAGAGGCAGAAGGGGGAGGAGAGCTGAGAGAAAGAGAGGGGGAAGTAGTAGGAGGAGGAGGAGGGAGAGAGAGAGAGAGACACAGAGCGAGAGACCGGAGGCTCAGGAGAGAAAACCGACGTGGAGGAGAGACCTGAAAATCTTGTGTTATGACGGGCTAATTGGCTCTTCTAATAATAATAGCCGTGTAGAATGAACAACTTTTCACATGACTGTTAGCAGCCTTGAGAAAGGTATTAAAATAGTTAGCAAAGAGGGAGAACTCTATCAATATGGAAAGATATATTCTATGACTTCAAGAGAGATTATGGAGTCATTGTGGACAGTTCTCTGAAAACATCCACTAAATGTGAAGCAGCAGTTAAAAAAGAAAACTGAAGGTTAGAAATCATAAAAAAATGGATAAAGAATAAGACATAAAATGTCTTATTGCCTCAGTATAAATCCATGGTATGCCCACATCTTGAATACTGCATGCAGATATGGTAGCCTCATCTCAAAAAAATATATCTTGGACTTGGAAAAAGTTTAGAAATGGGCAAAAAAAGTTATTAAGGGTTTGGAATGGCTTCCACATGAGGAGAGATTAATAAGACTGGGACTTTTCAACTTTGAAGAGAAGAAAGTAAGGGGGAATATGATTAAAATTATGACTGATGTGGAGAAAGTAAATAGGGGAAAGTTATTTACTTGTTCCCGTAACAGAAGAAGTAAGGGTCACCAAATGAAATTAGGAGGTAGCATGTTTAAAACCAACAAAAGGAACTATTTCTTCCCGCAATGCACAGTCAACCTGGCCAACTTGTGGAACTCCTTGCCAGAGAATGCTGTTAAGACCAGGACTTTAAGGGTGCATCTACACTGTACCCTTAGGTCGAAATAAGCTATGTAATGTGAGTTGTACAAATTGTGTAGCTTATTTTGAATTAACTTTGAAATAGCTTATTTTGTATTTTGGCATTGTCTACACAGCACCAAATTTTGAAATAAACTGCTATTCCAAAACATCCCTTAATCCTCCTGGAATGAGGTTTACAGGGACATCGGAATAGTGAGCCCATTATATTTCAAAATAATGGGCTTGCTTAAAAGATGTGGAATGGCTATTCTGGGATACCGGAAGTATCCTGAAAGAATGCTGCGGTATAGACGTACCCTAATGGTTAAAAAAAAACTAGATACATTCATGGAAGTTAGGTCCATCATTGTTTATTAGCCAGAATGGATAGGAATGGTATCCATGGGCTCTATTTGTCAGAGGCTAGGAATGAATGGCAGAGGAGGGATCACTTGATGATTACCTGTTCTGTTCATTCCCGCTGGGGCACCTGGTGCTGGCCACTGTTGGAAGACAGGATATTGGGCTAGATGGACCTTTGATCTGACCCAGTATGGCTGTTCTTACATTAATACAGCTCCTTAATCTATGGTACTCTCAAAATAAAAATCCAAAAGATGAAATATTTTGGTTTAGTCATCTAATAAGTAAAAAATTGGGGTTTCTTGAATTTTTCAGTAAAAACCCAAGCTCAAATTTTGACAAAAAAATGTTTGGATGATCCACTGTTATGAATTTAGGAATCAGATTGTGACAGCTCTGAGTAAGTAGGAGAGCGGGAGCAAGGAACACCACCTATTTGCATCTCGATGCAAGAAGGCATTTCAATGTGTTTGGAAAGTGCAGTATTGTGTCTGGAACTTGTATAGGTAATAGCATTCCCAAAAGTAGTGGAAAGGGGGTTGGAGTGAGGAAGGAAATAGAGGCAAGTACACCCCAGAAGTTCAAGGAGAAATACTGGCACCCTTTCTATGTAAGCTGTGGTTGTATCACAAGTGAGCCCTTATATAGTTTACACAGTTCCCATTGTGGTTGTAAGTGTACATTTTAAATAATCACTTAGTGGACTTTAAAGTAAATATTGTTTCTGCTAACCAGTCTCTGTGTTCTGCTTTGTTTTCTGTATGTCCCATTCCTTTTTTCCCTTTAGTATGCTGACAACATCACTTTGTTAAGGCTGGTTGGTTCCATTTGCATTGGACACCTTTTCTGCATATAGATTGATGAGTTTAATCAACGAATCAGGAGAAAGACTTGGACATCAATCAGTGTCAGTTTTCTTTCTTTCTAATTTTTGATTTGCTGCTTCTAGTTATCAGTGCAATAAAAATGATGCCCATTTAAGGTAAAGCTTAAGTATAGAGCAAAGTTAGTTGGAGACTTACATTAGCCCAAGGAGTTCTCCCAATCTCTGGTTAGCAGTATGCTAGAGAAAAAGAATTTTCTTATGGTGCACAATATTTCGTTGGCATAACCAATGACTCCATTACTCAATGATCAATGACAAAAATCCAAATTAGTATCTTATTAATAAGATTGTATTTTCTTTTATCATCCTGACAAAACCAAGTGCTCAGCCATTTCCTTTAAATATCCATAGAAACACAAGACACAGAGAAGACTACAGTCCCTTCTGCCTATGGAGCTAAGGAACTTATGTGCTCCCATTGCTGTATTAGCTGAGCACCTCACAATCTTTTCTAAGATATTTACACTCACAACATCCTGGGAGGATGGGAAGTACCGGTATCTCCATTTTACAGATGAACTAAGGCATAGAGGCACCACGGCCCATATCTTCAAACGGAGCTAGATGCCTAAACCAAGGGGAGTTGAAGGGTCTAAATACCTTTAAGGGACAAAGTGAACGCCACATGTCACACTAGAAATCTATTACAGAACAGAAAACTGAATCTGAGTCCTAGACCAACACATTAATCACTGCACCATCCTTCCTCTTTTGTAAAGTACCTCTGCTTTTCACCCTTCTATTAGCAGATTTTATTTCCAGACGCATTCCACTTTGATGGAGCTAAGCATCTGACAATTCCTCTCCTTTTCCCTCTCCAGCCACCTGCATGGGGTGCTCCTACTTCCCTTAATTTCCTGAATCTGCAGCCTAAATATGAGGAAGCTGTACAATAGAGTGTGTGTGGGGCCCTTCTTTAATGCCTTTCCATAACCATCTAAGACTGATCCACTAAATGGAACTAATTAAGCAATATAGCAGTATCCTTTTATTTTAAAGGGTTATTGACTGAAAAGCAGTGCAGTTATACCAATTACCTTATGCCTCAATATATTAAAAAGCAAGAGTTTGAAGGCTAGCCCCCTTAAATAATAAAATGTCTGGTATAATTACACTTCCTGAAATATTTTTCTGCTTTTATAAATTCTATTTCATGCTAATTGGAATTCTTAAGTTAATGTTCTAGAATCCTGTGGGTTTGGAGCAGAAAGTCAAAAATTCCATCTTTAGAAGTGGATGTACTTGATGACTATGTCATTTTCACAATAAAGAACAATCATTTAAAAATCTTATTTTGAATATTGATTTTGATTCTGAGTTTAATTTTACTTTGTCATTTAGTGGTCACTCTGAGACATCAAAATATTTCACAAAACAATTTGTGTGTATTTGCATCAGCAACCCTATGGTCAAATGGATTTTAAATTGTCTTGGGTATTTCTTTCAGTTTGAAAACAGTCCTTAGTGAAATGGACTTAAAATAATACCACCTACCAGTTTGCATCATACTTTGCAGAATAACTTTCAGAACATACAACTACTATATCCACTAAAGATTATATATAGCCATATGCAAAGGGGGAGATACAATTAATCCATAATATTGAAATATATGATGTCATATGAATATTTACACACAATCAGACTTACCATCAGAGACAGACAGATAAATTCATTAGTGTCTTATTCATGAGTTACAAATTCAGCCAATAGCTTAGAAAACTATGTCATTATGGGTATGTCTACATTACCCCGCTAGTTCAAGCTAGCGGGGTAATGTAGGCATACCGCACTTGCAAATGAAGCCCGGGATTTGAATTTCCCGGGCTTCATTTGTATAAGCGGGGAGCCGCCATTTTTAAAACCCCGCTGGTTCGAACCCCGTGCAGCGCGGCTACACGGGGCTCGAACTAGGTAGTTCCTTGAGGTGTACCGCTAGTTCGGAATAGGAAGCCTAGTCCGAACTACCTAGTTCGAGCCCCGTGTAGCCGCGCTGCACGGGGTTCGAACCAGCGGTGTTTTAAAAATGGCGGCTCCCTGCTTATGCAAATGAAGCCCGGGAAATTGAAATCCCGGGCTTCATTTGCAAGTGCGGTATGCCTACATTACCCTCCTAGTTCGAATTAGGAGGGTAGTGTAGCCATACCCTATTTTATATACCCACATGAGGCAATCAATAGATTAATGAGAGGTGACCTGGCTCAACTGAGAAGCTCAGTTCTTTACCAAAAGTTTTATTTGGTTGTGGTGTACTCCTCCCCATTCAAAACAACAGCAGATCCATTCTTGTGGACCAAAAAGATGTGCTTTGGATTAGAAGAACCATCCAATCCTTATAGATCCTCTGAAAGTAACAGCTGTCTTCCTATAACCCCAATAGTGGTCTGAATATTTCCTACAATATTTACAGAAGCAATGCTATTTTTGCCCAGTAACAAAATTTAGAACAATATCTACAATATTCTGTGCTGATTTATTTAACATCTCTGTATCAGAAGGAAAACAAAGTGATGATTTCTATTAAAATCAGATCATATGATTTTAACTGTAGTTTTAAAGGGTGTTCATGTTCAACATGTTGATGTAACATATCATAATACTAACTCCAGACATTCCTCCCTTATGTTTCTCAACTCTCTCCATAGTAGAAAAAACTATAATTTTCTAAATACTCTAATTTCAATTCCTTAGAAACATTAGCAGGAACTTCATGGAGGATAGGTCCATCACTAGCCATTAGCCAGGATGGGCAGGGATGATGTTCCTAGCTCTGTTTGCCAGAAGCTGGGAATGGGTGACAGGAATGGATCACTTGATGATTACTTGAGGATAGTGAGCTAGATGGATCTTTGGTCTGACCCTCTATGGCTGTTCTGATGTTCTTATTAACCTATTTGGTGATCTTCAAGTCACTGGGGGTATGTCTACACTACCCCGCTAGTTCGAACTAGCGGGGTAATGTATGCATACCGAACTTGCTAATGAAGCCCGGGATTTGAATTTCCCGGGCTTCATTAGCATAAAGCCGGCGCCGCCATTTTTAAAAGCCGGCTAGTGCGAACCCCGTGCTGCGCGGCTACACGCGGCACGGGCTAGATTGTTCGAACTACGTAGCCATTCCGAACTATCTGTACTCCTCGTTCCCCGTGGAACGAGGAGTACAGATAGTTCGGAATGGCTACGTAGTTCGAACAATCTAGCCCGTGCCGCGTGTAGCCGCGCAGCACGGGGTTCGCACTAGCCGGCTTTTAAAAATGGCGGCGCCGGCTTTATGCTAATGAAGCCCGGGAAATTCAAATCCCGGGCTTCATTAGCAAGTTCGGTATGCATACATTACCCCGCTAGTTCGAACTAGCGGGGTAATGTAGACATACCCTGGGTGATATTTTGCTGTCCTTTATACATGAGGAGCTCTATTTTCAGAGAAGAAGTTTGCCAGATAAACATCTTTTATTTCTATACTCATAAGAATCAGGAGAAGGGTAATTAATCACAGAACCATATAGCTACAGCTATTGCAACATCCCTCTCCATGTAGCTTCCTTTGGCAGCAGAACCATAGCAGTTCCATTTCCTAGGAAGGGGAGCATGGTTTGAGCTGCAGCTGCATTGGGGATGAACAAATCTGTGGTTTGGGTAGAGACAGGGCAGGAGTTGGGCTGGAGGATCTTCCAGTGACTCTGGAGTATCCTTGCAGCCACACCACTGTGTGAGAGAGGGGTTCTACTTTCCTGTAACTCTCTGTGGAGATACCCATCATCCAGGTTATGCAGGGATCTTAATGAATAAGAACAATAGGCTGAATAGCATAGTTGACTGCACATGTAACCATGTATAAGCACATATTAAAAATAAGATGTACCATTGAGGCTGAATTTCTCTCTTGCTTTACCTCAAGTTCATACTGGGCTGTACTGATCTGATCCCTTGTACTCCATGCTCTATTTATAATTAGCTATAATAATTCAAAGCAGACAGTTGTCCTGGAATCTGAATATACAGGCACACCTGATCACACTAATGCAGAAGCCAAAGAAATCTCTTGGGGCATGCATGCTGCTTTCACACCTCTCCGATTAGTGACTGAAGCCAGGCCATTTTGCTTGTGATAGATTAATCAAACCTTCTCTCAGCCTCTAATTGGATGGCAATCAGTTTCTCACTGTGTTCTAGAAGGGGGGAAAATCTCCTTTCCTTATATTTAACATGTCTCTTATTTTTGGCCTATCTCTTTAAACGTGTGTGTGTGTGTGTGTGTATGTGTGTGTGTGTGCGTCTGTGTGTGTGTGTGTGATTCATTTACTTTGTGACAGTTTCTCTTTCTTTAAATAAGCGGTATATTTTCACCCAGCATTACTAACTTCCAGTGATTTTCCACCATAGACACAATCTTTTCTTCTTCTTCTTCTTCTTCTTTTATCAGCACAGCATGAAAATTAATAGTTAGGAATTGGATTCCAGCACTCAGATTACAAACCCTCATTTTCAGGGAATCTTTTTAATGGAGCCCTGGAAATGTGTGCAGGATTTAATGCTTGCTTCTAAGTCTCACTTAAGGAGGAAATTTCCTTTGATTCCATGCAGCTGAAGAAAGAAGTACTTGTCCATGTTTAAGTGCCATGAGTACACAAAAACCAGTATAGGAAAAAAACATGAAACAAATTTATGAATCCAGAATTATTTTGGTATTTATCTGGGATAAACATTTCTGTCACTTTTCCTGCCACTATTATAGGTCCTACTCTATTTCATGGCAAATGTATATCTAGCTAAAGAAAGTTGCACTTGACTCCCTGTGAATGAATATGTGCTGAATGTCTGTGGGTTTCATTCATTCCATATGAGGACCTTTGGGTCTGGATGCTTATTCAAGCTATCTGAACTCCTCCCCATTTTGCTTTTTTCTTCTTCCTCACCAGTATGAGCTAAAGATGAAGTAATACCTCAACTTTTCATTCCTAGGTTTTCATTTGTCTGTGTGTCTCCCAAACTTAATGCTCTTAAAAATATGTATAGACATGTTTCAAAGCTCACTGAAGACCATGAAAATATTTCCACTGACTTCCAAAAGCTTTGGATCAACCCTATATTCTCACTGTAACACAAATAAACGTCAAAAATAGAGATTCCACAATCTTCAGTGTAATTTACTACCTATATCTGCAGATACTACAATTTACAAACAGCAAACTCATCGGGAAAAAATGGGACAAAATAGAGGGCACACAAATTTTTCAAGAAGATTGGTTTTGGTTGAACTTGTAGCTTGGTAAAAAATATTTGCGTGATTTGTGAAATTGGAGGTAATTCAGTCAGTTCATTATGTTGTTGGACTTCAGCGCAGCTCCTACTGGCTTACAGATAGAAAAAAATAGATCTAAAAACCACAGTATTTCTTAACTGTGTTTCGTCTTGATTCATGGGATCTAGTGTTTGTAAATTACATTGATTGAAACCAATGGGAATCATGTGTTCCCAATACTACAGAAAACTAAGCCCTGTGATGCCCCAATATAGATTGAGATGCTTATCCAAATCATCTTCATCAGCTGTCCATCTCACTGCATCACCCCATCTCTTAGGCTACGTCTAGACTGCAGGCTTCTTTTGGAAAAAGCTTTTTTGGATGAGTTCTTCTGGAAAAACTTCTTGCAAAAGAGCGCATCCACACCACCAAAGCACATCAAAAAGCGATTTGCTTTTTCAAAAGATAGTGTCCAAACTGATTGGACACTCTCTTGCATAAAAAGCCACCCAGAACCACTTCAGGAAGGGGTTTCAGTCATCAGTTGCTTCTGAGTGCTGGTGCCGGAGCCTTACAGAGACACTTACTTAAAGAGACCCCTCCCCCCAGACAGTCGTTTCTCTGCTTCTGCTGTGTGCTTGCCTACCTTTCGGAGGAACAGTAAAGCTCTTGCAGTACCTGCTGTGCTTGCAGTGACACCACAGCTTTTTCCTTTGGGCCATGGAGCTGGAGCTGCCCCCGGGCATGCAATGACCTGACACGGCCATGCTGCAGTTTCTCCAGCACTTTGTACCAGGCTCCTGGTCCTGCAGGAGCCCAACCCCAAGCTTGGGACCCTTTCCATGGGTGCGGAAGTTACACTCTTGCAACTGCCCCCAAAGTGGAGAGGTGTTTTTGGAGTCTCGATACCAGTTCCAGCTGGTGGGACAGGCTGTTCATGGAGTAGTGAGATGACCAGTAGTGGCTCCAAAACTTCCACATGTGGAAGGCCACCTTTTTGGAGCTGTGTATCTGGTTCACTCCGGCCCTCCGACAACATGATATTCACCTGCGGCCTACCATCCTCCTGGAGAAGAGGGTCACCATCTCTCTCTGGAAGCTCCCCACTCCCGAAAGCTATTGGTTGACGGGCAACCAGTTTGGCATGGGGAAGTCCACCATCGGAGCCCTCCTCATGGAGGTAAGGCACTCCAGGGCTGCAGTCCCTGTGGGGGGAGGAAGGGGAGAGAGAAGAGTCCTGGAAAAGGGGGAACCTGGGGAAAGTGGGGTGGAATGGGGGTGGGGGAGAAGCCCTGTCCCCGGGAGGTTGTGCCGTCCCACCCTCACATAGCCCTGCTGCTGGGAGGGTGGCTCCTCGGGTGTTTGGGAGGAGTAGATAGGAGGGGGGCAGGCACTCCCCAAGGGCTCAGGCACTCCCTCTCTCATTCTCTGTTTTGTGTGTTTGTTTGTCTCCTTCTGCAGGTTGTGAGGGCCATTAACACCATTATGTTGCGGAGGGTTGTCCTCCTAGGAGACCTAGACCCGATCAGGGCTGGATTTGTTGCCTTGGAGTTCCCAAACTGCACTCGAGCCATAGATATGATCCACATACTGATCCACGCACCTAAGCATTGAGCAGCCCTGTATATTAATAGGAAGGGCTACTTCTCCATGGTGCTGCAGGCCCTGGTTGACCATGGTGGACACTTCACGGACATTTTTGTTGGGTGGTCAGGCAGGGTACACAATACCTGCACCTTTCAGAACTCCAACCTGGATGCAAGCTGAAGGTGGGCACATTCTTCCACTGCTGTGACTTTGCCATTGTGGATGTGAGGGATGTGGCCTACCTCCTGATGCCGTGGCTTATGAAGCCATACACTGGCCACCTGGACCACAGCAGGGACCAATTCAATGCCTGCCTGAACTGGGCCAGGATTCAGGTCAAGTGCAACTTTGCCTGCCTCAAAGCATGGTCCAGGTATGGGAGCACAGCATCCCCGAGGTGGTCATGGCATGTTATATCTTCCACAACATTGTGGAAAACAAGGGGGAGGCCTTCATCCTGGGTTGGAAGGGCAGACACCAGCCATGAGGGGCGACCCTTTGAGCAGTCACGGACAGTTGCCATCTGCCAGATGCATCCGGGAGGCCCTGAAAGACGTTCTCTGAAGGAACCCAGTAACTCTTTACAGAGTTGTGATTACTTTGGATGGAGTGTCCACCAGGGCACCTGTTTTATTTTCTGGAGACCTCTTCTTTTGAAAGAATACCCACCTCCCTGTACACACATGCCTTTTTCCAAAAGAACGTGATTGCAGCTTGGATGTAACTCAAGTTTTGTCAGAAAAAAGGCCGTTTTCTGACAAAACTCTGTAGTATAGACATACCCTTAATCCCTCCCTTGGATCTGCTGCTATCAAGATCTTGCCTAGCTATCCCTTCACTACTTTGCCACCTTCTTTTAGTCTCACTTAGCTCTTCCTGCTGCTCCACCAATAGTACCAACCTTGTCACCAACCTCATAACTGCTTGTCTTCCACCCTGCCTTCCCTATGAATGGAACGCTCTTCCTGAGATGCCCTGCAAAGCCACTAACACTGAATTCAAATCCCTCTGAAACATTCACTTCAAGTGTGATACCAATGGCTACATTGGAGATAATCCATTGTATTACCAAAATCTTCTGCCTAATGTGGCCCATTATCATCTTGACCAGTTTACCTATCCATTGCAACCACTTATTGTTGTCTCTGATTTTTAGACTGTAAACTCTTTGGATCAATGACCATATTTTCTAATACTTTTGGAAACCACCTAATAAATTGTGGCTGTTGCTATTTAAAATAACTAATTAATCATAAGCACATGGAGTGAGATCTACATTACAAATGTCAGTTCTTCCCATTCCACAATTTTGAAGAAATCTTCATCTGACTCTTGCATATCAGGTCCTTCTCTGGTGTCATAGTAACAGTTGCCTTTGTAGCTTTTTCTCCTAAAACTACCAGAGGCAGTCACCTTCTGTTTTTCATTTTCCATTATTTAAGTTTAGGTTTTTAAAGGTCTTAAATGTAACGTGGATTACTGATCTCACCCTCTTTTTTAAAGGTATCATATTAATATAATACCATATACTGTTAATTCAAGTATAACTTTTTGGTGTTTATTTTGATGACAATGGTCATACTGATAACAAAGCAATCTTGTCTAAGTTTGTCACTGGATTTCAGATCTAATAATCTAACTGACTAAGTCTCCTCTCTGAATGGTACTCGGCAGTAGGCATAACACACAGCTGTGTTGCTACCAGCTCTCCCTCTTTCAACAATTGCTTCTAACTTGGCTAGTGACCCACTTCATTAATTGGATCACTACAACCCAGGCAATTTTCAGTACAGCTTTGCTTCTCTGCTTTCTCACACTGGAGTTGTAACTGTTCCAAGGACAGTGAAGGGATTTTGTAAAATTAATTTATCTCAAGTTTCAAATCTACAAAGCCTGCACTTTCAAACCAGATCAACTTCAGATGTCCTCACTCCTTCAATCCCTCACCTATACCAGAGCCCTCAGCAGCAAATTTGAGTGACAGAATGATAAAACACCTCAATTAAATTCAGGCCCCTAACAATTCTGACTGACACCAGTCGAGTGGGTCTGGCTTTACACTGGTGTAAGTGAAAGCAAAAGTAAGTTCCTAGGGTAACTGTGTATGCTGTATGTCAAGGTAATTTGGATTGCACAATTCCTTGTTAAATTTAAGCAATAAAACTTGGGAAGACAAGCAGTGCTGGTCAGTGATTATGCACATCTGGTAGAGTTGTAAGACTTGAAGCCTAATAACCACAATACTGATGTTTCCAAGATTTTGCTTTTAAAAGGACATTGGTCACTGGGGGTATGTCTAGATTGCATCCCTCTGTTGGCAGAGGGATGCAGATTAGGCAGGTCGACATTGCAAATGGGGCAGGGATTTAAATATCCTGCACTTAATTTGCATAAAAATGGCCACAGTGTTTTGCCAATTCAGCACTTTGTCGGCAAAAAGCGGCAGTCTAGAGGGGGATCGGTTGAGAAAGAAAGCCTTTTTTGACAGATCCCTTATGCCTCCTGCAAGGAGGTTTACAGGATATTTAAATCCCTGCCTCATTTGCAATGTCAACTTGCCTAATCTTCATCCCTCTGCCGACAGAGGGTTGCAGTCTAGACATACCCTGGGTGGAACATTTGGCAGCTTTCTGGCAAGGAAGAGATGACCATTGATGTACACACAGCCAGAGATGTATATATTTGAGTTGTCATATAGATCTTTTCCAACTCAGATGTTCTTAATGGAAAATAAATCACCTTTTTCTAATCCTGACATGCCAATAGTCACCTTTCTCTGCTTTTATATTTCTTTGATCCATATCATATGTATCTAAAGATGTAACTAGAGTTCGGTCTCCCTAGATTCCCAGATCTTGCCCTCAGGGAATTAGTATATAGGTTAGCTTCATATCATACTGCTTTGCTAGGGGCTTCTGAAGTTGAGCTTTAGATTGTCTTCCTTACTGACACTACATTTCCCTAACCCCTTTCCTCCAAATATCTCAGAGAGCATTACAGCTGTAAATAAATGAAGGCAGAGATTTTCAAATGCACAAAGGTCAGCTCCACTTGATTTTTAAGGAATTGAGCATCTGTCTGTTCTTTGAGCCTTTAAAAATCTGCATTCCCAGAAGAGGTCCAACATTCTCATGAGGGATGTAAGTACTGTGTGTCCCATTTTACTTGTGGGAAAACTGAGGCATGAGGGACATTCTTTGGCTAGCTCAAAGTTACATTTGGGAACAGAACTCAGGAGTTCAAATTCCCACTCTGAAGTTTTTATCATGAGAACACTCCATACAAACAGTTTTCCACTTCCCTAGCACATCTATCATGTCTAGCCACATTTTCTCCCCTAGCAAAAGAGAAAAGATGTTTGTTTATTTCCAGGACTTCTCCATGTTCTTTTAGTCCATTCAAAATACTTAGACATGTTTTTTAAGCGAACACTGCAGAATTTACCCCCAGAGCCTGGAGCAGTTTTTTCCAGCTGTTCTGGTCTACTGGGTTCATATGTATTCAGGGCTTCAGGCATTTTATGTAGCCAGTTGATTAAATATATATTTAGAATTTGTTAATATGCATATTAATTACCCAATAGACTGGAATGACTCTTTAGGAGCAATTTTAGTCTATTGTGTAAAAGCATTATGAAAACCCTTATGAAAAATAGTTACGGTGTATGCTTAATGTACTATTTGCTAATCCTCCCCCAATATTTAAAAACAAGTGGTATCATATCCTGGATTAAGCACTGATGGACTTTCCATTTTTTGTGTTACATGGATACAAAATCTCGTCTTCAACTGTTTGTATTCCCCTTAGGTTCTGAATCGGGGCCTTACAATGTAGTTAAAATAACACTTATTTAATCATTCTTTATTATTAATATAATATTAATATTATAGTTCATTTATAAATAAGATTTTCTTTGTCTGGGGGCTTTTAAACTGCATTTTAGCCTCCAGCAGATATTTTGCATTCACATTTATAATATCACAGAAATAGATAGCTGGAAAAGAAACTGTGGCTGCGTTAACACTATCTGCTTGAACAATTTACCTGCATTATTACCTCTCCCTGTAGCTTCGGAGGTAAGGGGGGGTGGGGAGGGAAGGAGGGAACTTTTGGTAAACATTCTGCTTGCCTCTAGATTTCAGTCATGCTGGTTAGCAATGGAAAAGTGTCACAGGTTTGCTCTGTCTACAGGTGATAGTTGGGAGGTAGATAAGCAGAACACTACAAAATCTTAGAAACAATTGTGTGTGCAGGGTGCTCAGAGAAAATCAATGAAAGTGCATAGGATGGTGCAAAGGAAACACACTATTGTTCCGCCTTGAAATAACTGAGCATTCATAGCTAGAGAAGGTTATATCATTCATATCAGAACATGGAGGTTGATTACCTAACCAGCAGAGAAAATAGGAGGAAAGCTCCTATTTTCTGTCAGGGAGTGTCCAAAAGGCATCATGGAGGTACATGTTAGGCTGTAGATATTTAGGATTGCCTGTAAAGGTCAATATGTTAAGAATGTAGGAATCTGTATCACTTAGCAAGTTACAGAGGTATAAAAACAAAGAATCCAAGTCACAATTTATCTGTATATCATCTGAGATCTTGTTCTTAAGCTAAGGTCTTTGGCTAGGCAACAAGACAGCCATAAGCTAAGCTGGGAAATGTAAGGTTAGGTTCTGACATCTCAGACCAGTCACGTTAACCCAAGACTATTTGGGGCTGTTAGAAAGGTGCCTCCAATCTGTCTCCTGCAGACACAGGGAAGAGCCTTGAATATTTAAAAAGAACTTAGTTGGTTGCTTTCTGTCTGGTAAGGGCCCATTTACCAGCTGGGGTTGTGAAATCTTCATTTTTGTATTGTTTGATCATTATGGGCCCCACTTCTGTATGGTTTATCAGTATGGTCTCTATGTGGTTCTTTGATTGTTTCTGTCTGCAGCATAATTAATTTTGCTAGGTGTAAATCAATTCAGGTGGTAAGATATAATTGGTTAGAAAATCACGTTACAATAGGTTAGGATTGGTTAGTTATAGTTCAATAAAATGATTAAGTTGCAGCTGAGAATATTACTATATAAATTGGAGGCAAATGGGAAATAAGTTGGGAACAAGGGAAAAAGGAAGAAAGGGGAAAGGAAACTGGAGTCATACTTGCTGGAAGCTAGCCCCAGTAAACAATTAATTGCTTGCATATCTGTTCACATGAAAAGGAAGTGGAAGGGTACTTGTACTAACAGTACAAGTTGTCCATGTGTATGTCTCCAGCCTTAGACAGATCCCTTGAAATCCAGTTTTAGGAAAAGAAGCTCCTGTTGGTTTCACACAAGTGTATAACAATTGGAGTGATTCATAGGAAACTCTGCTAAGTGAATCCTTGCCACTCTTGTGGACTTTTTATAGGAAGAGTTTCTTCAGTTCCACTGCACTTCAGAAAGCCTAATAGTAAAGACTTCTCTGTTAACCCATTCTTTTGTTTGCTAAAGGAATGCAATTGAAACCTGGATGGATGTACCATGAAGTCTGAAGAGAGCCACAAGCCATTCAAGGTGAGATGTGTGTATCAAGCAAATAACATTGCACGTTTGGTTTGGGGGTTCTGAGAAATTATCACACCATAAACTGACTAAGCCCAGAGTATTAGATTTTGACCTTTTAAGTAAATTCTATCACTTTTTTATCTTGAAAGATCTTTCATTTACCACTTGGTCATGCATCAGAAAGTATAACGTCCTTTTAGTGGTGAAAAACAGGTGCAAGCAAACCCTATGGGAATGGGTGAGCTATGAAAACCTTTTGTAACCTTGTACATTGCCTCACTTTAAATGTGGTATTATGTGTTAAGTGAATGTATAAATAATGCCACTCACATATCTGCCTTTAAAACTCAGAGGAGCTAATATGCACTGTATTTTTCACACACATGATCACATCTGAAGCATAAGCTGAAGTCTTTAGTGAACTGGGTTGGGTGTTTCAGCAGAATCCTCAATAGATCATTGCCAGCAAATCGCTTCCAATTTTACAAACTGCAGCTAATATAAGTATTGAAGGAAAAGATATGCGAATTCACCAGGAATTATCTTTCACTTCCTACACTCTGCCTTGTAGTTACTGACAGAAGACCATTTGAATTGTCAATTAATTCTTTTTTTCCCCTAGAAAAACACACTGGAGACTTTAAATTATCTACTCCACTATCCTTAAAGGAAAATAAATAAAAATAACTAAAGAATGATTCATTTAAATTTGATCTCACTTCTGTCTCTCACTCCTTTCCTGCACATACACATTGCACAAAAGTGGGGAGGAATATGCTCACCTATATTGTCAAAAAGTAACAAATCCACCAAAGCAGCTCAGCAATCATTGCAGGTCAGTTTATTCAGTGATGGCAAGAGAAAAAAGTATGATCTGTTCGATGAAACTCCCAGTGAGGAAACAGAAAGCCCTGCCATCATTATGATGATTGCCTGACATCTCAGAAAAGAGGTTGCCTTCTCTCTTTGTGAACACACACGGAGCGTGGACAATCAGCAGCCAGGGAAGTGGATAACAGAATGTTATCCTGTGCTATCAATAGAAATGACCAACACCAACATTTGCAGTTGAATCAGTGGTCTGTTCAGAAGTTCAGTACAAACTTCTTGCATGTTCCTCCCCAATACAAACTTTTAGAGGCTACAATTGAGTAAAAGAAAAAATTCTCAGTTTGTGATACCAGCCCAGGATCACTATAGTTCCTTATGTCAAAAAGTATTTGTCTTGCACCCAGTGTTGAGCTGAGTTTACAGTGTAATCATACAATGCCAGGATTTGAAGAACAAATCCCATATTTTATAAGTTTTGCCTTCATTTTACAGACACAGACACTTTAGCTTATGTAAAGAGTGATAGCTGGTTATCTAGCCACAATGATTTGCTGCACACAAGTCAGGGAGAAGGAATAAACGTAGAGCATTCAGGAACCAGAATTTCTACTTCATGTAAATTCTGTGATCTCAAACTTTGCTTTCACTCTGAATCAGAATGTAATGTTGAATTTTGAAATTTCATATGAAGCAATTTAAAAAAACTCATTTGAGGTCTATTTAAATATTTAATTTTGATAAAATCAAAATGTTTTGTTTTAATTGTGTCCCTTTTATTTTATATTTAATATATTTCAGAACACCAACTCATTATACAATGAAAAAAACAAAACATTTTGTTCCAATAAGATCAAAATGGAAGGTTCCAACGTTATCAAAGAGCTTTGTTTCTAAACAAACTTTTACTGAAATTGACATATTCCCAAGGAAAACTTTGATTTTAAACAAAACAGCATTTTCCAGTGAAGAAAACATTCTGTTGGAAATGTTTGACAAGCTTTAGCAAAAAAAACCTCAAAAGACTGGACTTTTCAAATTTATTTGTTAAAAATTATCCATTACAAGTTTCAGTGTGTAATTCCATGAAGAGGAATAAACTACTCACTCTAATCTATATGTCTCTTTTTCTAAATGTAATGTAACCATAGGCACAGGAAATAGGGTGCTGCAGTCTCACATATTAGACAGCTTCACGCCCAAGGTGCTGCCCAAGGTTGTAGCTGCTGGCCCTGTACCCCTTAAACCTAGGGTCTTTGCTACTGACCTCTCATGCCCACTCAGCCATAGTGTAGGTTGACTTTTAGCTCATGCACTAAGCTCCAGAGATTCCAAGTTCAGTTCCGCCTGTCAGCATTACACATGACCCTCTACACCACATGAGCTAAAAGCCAGCTGGCTATTAGCTAAGGCTGTAGAGCAGACTTATTATTCCCTCTGGGCATGTCTACACTGTCGTATTAAGACACACAACTTCAGCTACATCAATTGCGTAGCTGAAATAGAAATAGCTTAATTCAGCTTTTGGCGCTGTCTACCCAGCAGGAAGTTGAAGGAAGAATACTCTTCCTCTGACTTCCCTTACTCCTTGTGAAATGAGGGTCACGGGAGATGAGTAAGAAGTCCTCCATCTCGACATCATTTTGAAATAATGGCTTGCAGGGTAGACATGCACTATGTTCTTTCGAAATAACATCAGTTATTCCAAAATAACACTGCTATGCAGATGTACCCTCTGTAAGTAGGCTCAGTCCCATTAGATAGGACAGTACGCTGCACCCAGCAGGTGTGTGGGTTACAGTCATTGGCAGCCAATGGTCATAGACAAATGAGTTCACAGAAATGATAAACTTGACACTCACCATTGACTTCTGCTGACAAAAGTACACTTCAGCTTCGCAGACAGCCAGTTAATGGACCAAAACTAGTCTGTTTCAAACAAAAGCTCTTATTACAGCAAATCTATTGGGCGGCTTTCTGTTCTGACCAGTGTAAAGCCATCAGATCATTAGAGACGGAAGTCTTACTCTGTCCTCTGATGAGGATTGGTGTTGTGTCAAGTCATCTGTGCTGATAGCTCAGTGTTGGGTCCTCACCCCTTCCTCACACTCCATCTGTGAACAGTGAGAATGTTCTCATATATGCTAGCACTGTGAACAAAGGAAGCTACCATTTGATCTTTGAAGAAAGGTTGGCTAGAGCAAAAGCAAAGGCTGAATGATTTTGACTTTGGGGTACTGTCTAGCCATTATATAAGATAAGAAATCCTAGTGGTTAAGTGTTCCACTAGTTCAGAATATCTGTGTGCCCTCATTTCCACTTTATAGTGTCTGCAGAAGAATGTGGCACCAGGTTGTTCAGTAAAGGTCTGGGATGGCAGTGTCAGTAATGGGAAGATTAATTCAAACCACTTCTTAAAGGTCTGGTATCTGAAGAGAAGAGATGAAAGAATTTCCAGTAGAGATGCTTTCCCTCAATCAAGAAGAGATCTCTATTTTAGACCATAAGGTGAAGTCTGGGAAGTCACCATGTAATATAATATATGGAGATGCACCATCTCATAGAACTAGAAAGGACCAGGTCCTTGAATCCGGTCCCCTGCCCTCACAGCAAGACCAAGTACCATCCCTGACAGATTTGCCCCAGATCCCTAAATGGCCCCCTCAAGGATTGAATTCACAATGCTTGGTTTAGCAGCCCACTGATCAAACCACTGAGCTATCCCTCCCCCTATTACTCATGGTTGCTGAAAATAGGTGAGTATGGTTGCATATGTTCTCCCAGATCATCTAGCATGCCACTATTGGCCCTGAATCTTTCTTCCCTAGGTTTAAAAGGGCAATGAGGTTGAATGTAGCAATTTTAATTATGCCATTCTCAGTCCCAGGGAAAGTCTTCCATGTCTCAAATCAATGATGGCCTTTGTTACAAAGCTCAATAGCATGGTTTCCAGTCTTCACAGGAATGTGGCAAGGCACTAGTCTCTCACTAACATTATTTAGTATCAGAGTTTCTGTGTAGCTTTGGGTTAGCTGTGTTGCAGGCTAAGTAAACACATTAGCTAATGAGCTGATCCCTTCATTTTTCAGATCTGTCTGAATGAGCAGACTTTGAGCAATGAAGCTGTTTCCCATTTTCTTCATTTCTCTTTCCCTTTTCTCCAGTGTGAACACTCCTCGCCCACTCATTTAAATATCTCTTTCTTTTAGATTAGGTAGCAAACATCGAGGTGTGTGGGGGTTTCCCCCCCAGTTTGAAATTACCTGCTTTGGTTTGACATTAAATGCTTTTGCTCATTCTTATATGATTCATAGCTTTCAACAGACCAGACCTGGGTTTTCCCAGTGCATGCACAGCCTGGGACTGTGTGACAGCAAGAGACAACTTCTCTAAACTGAGTTGTTTCTTAAGCAACAGGTCAGTGCCTCCTCCTGATGCCTGCTTCTCTCTGTTGTCAGCAGCTGTACTGCTGTTCACAGCAATGGTGGGGGGGGGGAGGCGTTAGTAGAGGTAGATATGACTGCTGCTGGGAGAGAGGCAGTTGGCAGAGAGTGGAGGGGGGATTAAAGAGCTGCCGGGCAAAGCACCTGCTTGGCACATAGATATGGGATGTAGATAAAAGAAAGAAAGAGGAGGGGAGTGGAAGTAGGCATGAGTGTGGAGTGAGTTGGGGTAGCAAAAAACAGCGAGAAGCAAAAGTGGGAAGGAAAATAACTGTAAGTGGAAAAAGGGAAGGGGGAGGAGCATATGGGGTCACCTGTCTTCAGTCCCTAAGGGTATGTCTACACTACCACCCTAGTTCAAACTAGGGTGGTTAATGTAGGCAACTGAAGTTGCAAATGAAGCCCGGGATTTAAATATCCTGGGCTTCATTTGCATCTTGCCGGGCGCCGCCATTTTTAAAGCCCCACTAGTTCAGACCCCGTGCCCGCGGCTACACAAGGCACGGATTAGGTAGTTCAGATTAGGCTTCCTATTCCGAACTACCGTTACTCCTCGTGGAATGAGGTGTACCGGTAGTTCGGAATAGGAAGCCTAATCCGAACTACCTACTCCGTGCCGCGTGTAGCCATGGGCACGGAGTCCGAACTAGTGGGGCTTTAAAAATGGCGGCGCCCGGCAAGATGCAAATGAAGCCCGGGATATTTAAATCCCGGGCTTCATTTGCAACTTTGGTTGCCTACATTAACCACCCTAGTTCGAACTAGGGTGGTAGTGTAGACATACCCTAATTTATGCCATGCTAATTAGAACGGTATAGATTTAAAGATATAGGAAGATAGAAGACTTTTTAGTCAGTTCCTTAAATTTTTGGCACATATAAAGAGGACTAATTTTCAGAAAGTACTAAACACACATTCTCAAAATCTGGTATAAGGTACCCCAAAATTAAAGCATTCCAACTCACTGTTTATTCTGAAAATCTTGGCTAGGCGGCAATAGCTTTGCTATACGTTGGCTAACATCTATGCCAAGGTGCCAGAGAGCAAACAGCTGCTATGCTTTTTCCCTGACTTGTGTATGTACGCATGCAGTGTCAGCCGTAATGTAGCCCAAAATGCAATGCCTGCCATGGTGACCACAGGAGTGTTGCATGTACATATAAAGTGTTTCAAAGAAAGTAATCTTTTCACTTTCTGAGGGGAACTTTTGTCTCAGCACAGATGTTTTTAGGGAAAGCCAAATTTAGCAAACCAATATTGTTGGTACAAGGATCACCATTACAAAAATTAAAATCAATCCCAATAATTATTACAGTTGCATTGGATATACCTCAATTTTTCCCTTTACTTAACATAACAATACCTCTGGATAATATCTGATGGGGGTTATATTGCCCTTTCAGTGATAACCAATGCATTTGGTTTAGGATAATTTCAACTCCTATGACTTCAGGTGACAGCAGATTCAGGCCCTATTTTACTTTTGGGGTTATTTTTTTAGGATCTAAGGTGCTGCAGATGTAGATACTAGGAAATAAAGCTAGTGATGAAGAAACCTGAAAGCCCATCTGTCACATACAGATGTCACATGTTTTGCAGAGATGAGAAGCTTTTCAGGATGCATGTCGATTCTTTAAACTAGGGGGAGGAGTTTTGTGTAATTGAGAACAGATGGGAAAAGGAAGGGAAAAGCACCAAAATCATGCTCCTGACAGTCATACTTGAAGAAGCATGTTCTGGTGTTTTCATGTTATTTATGTGTAAGGTTCCAGCCATGATATTGGGTTACATGGTGCTTTGTAATATTAGATTTCCACAACAGAGATAAACCCCTTACTTTAGCAGTATTAATATATTAGAAATAATGTGAATAAGGTGTCTAAGTCAATGTAGGCACAGGAAAGTGAGCTATAATAGAAACCAGAAATGACTTGATCCATCCTTAGTAGATTATTTTCTTGGGAGAACACTATATAAAACTTTCTTCTGCCTTTACAGTAGTCTTGGTTTGGTGTGGGGCTCAATGAGAATGGAATCTCATTTATGTCAGAGTGAAATGAGAGTAGTGCGATCAGGCTAGTTCCCAATGGACATTTGTCCTCATTATAAAACCACAAAAATCACCGCATAATTTAGCTTAGCTGCATGAAGGAGCTTTCATAACACCTGTGCCTGGCTTTCTCACAGAATACTGTAGATGCAGTATAGTTGCTTCCGACCAGGGTTTGGCCACAGAAGTCTTCCGTTCAAACATTTGGGTTTCAGCAACGCTACTCCAATCTGCTAAATACCACATGAGAATCAAAAGTTGTCCCAGTCGACTGCAGGATTAGCTATTGTGTTGATATTCAGTTCATCCAGCTCAAAGCTGAGTTAATGGATCTAAAAACCAGCTTTTATTCAGGTGGTGTTAGAAGAAACCTACAAGCTTCAAAGAATGTTCTTTCTTTTCTTTCTTTCAATCTCAAATGCAAATAGCCTTCACAGGTGTCACAGTTCAGTATTATGGCCTGTGGGGGCTAAGAGTTGTTTGACCCAACTAAATCTTTCTTTCTTTCTTTCTTTCTTTCTTTCTTTCTTTCTTTCTTTCTTTCTTTCTTTCTTTCTTCACCCTTTAATTTACATATGAGATAGAGAACAACTAAACCAAAGTGAACACAAACCCATGTTGACACAGTCAAAACATATATGTGAAAACTGGGTAGTTAGTGTCCCAATTTGCACGCACAGAACTGGTGCATGCCCACATCAGAGCAGGCAAGAAGGTGCATGAACCAAAGTGGGTGTGCAAAATCAAAGACAAGGACTCAAAATGCATGCTCAAGTACAACTTTTTAAGTCTGCCTGATGATCAGAACCAGAGTGAATCTACGTAGTCAGCAGTGTTCCCCCCTCTGGTGTGACTGGACACACCAGCAGAGATTCATATGGGACCTTTGTGGTCCAAGACAACAAGCCTTGCCAGCAGGCCACAGAAAGGACCTTATCTTAGCCATACCACAAGGAGCCGTGCTAGACTTGCTGCTGGAAGTTTCCCTTTGCATATCTTACATCAACTGAAAATAATCATATTTAATCCAAACAGGAAATGGTTTGCTCACACCACCACAGCCAGCACACAGGGCGTTGCTGTTATCACTGTGCTGAACAACAAGGTTCAAAATACAGATACAGGAAAAGATACAGTGCATCACCTACGGTGCAGATGTATGTGTCAAACGAAGGCAAAGTATCATAATGGTTATGTTCATTTCAATCCTCTACTTTTTAAAAACATGCTGCTCCTAGCCCAGCTAACTCCAGGTTCTGTTTGCTCATGTTTTTAAAACCAGCTTTGTGGTTTCCCATCCCAATTTGTCTGTTTCTGCAGCAACAGACTCAGCTATTGTAATAGATGTTAAGTGTAATGGAGTTTGAATTAAATGATACCAGATGATAAGACTATGTTATTTCCCATTATTAAATAAATCACAAAGAAGTAATTAAATTACTGGGAAGTGACTCTTAAAAAGCATGGCTGGGATTGCATAAGTGTCAAAAGTTTCTAAAGTTTATCTGTACTGCCTTTCTTCTACATTGGAGATTGACTGCATTTAGTCTCCAGGATCTGTTTTTCACAGCCTACAACCTTCTACTCTCACCACTTTCTCATGATTCACACACACAGCCAGCATCAGAAGATGCTATCAATGGGCCCAGCAACTCTGGCAGCCTTTCCTTTGAGGTCTGCACATAACTTAATTCAAATTTAATATGACCTAAACTAAGGCCTGCTGAGGGCCTGAGTTTAGGTCACATTAAGTCACTACCAAAGGGGATAGTTACCCTGGGACACAGTGCTTCACAGTGGCAGCAGCCAGAGTCCCAGGCCCCTTTAAATTGCTACCGGAGCATAGCATGGTATGGGCAGCTGAGGTCTGGCTGCTTCAGCCCTGCCCCTTGTTCCCAAGGCCCCGCCTCTTCCAAGGCATGGAACTACCCTCTCCTCCCACCAACACCACACACACACACCTTGCTGCCCTTGGAGAATTTCCTCGTGTTATACAAAATACAGGTTGTTCACATGGTGCTGGTTCTCTCTCAGAAGAATATAGTATTAGATAGACTGCTGGTCTATTCATAGCAGGTCCAGTCTCTGGCAGCAGCTAGTGCTAGATGCTAAAGATAAAGTTGCAAAAAACCTGTGTGAAGGAGAGAGATTAAATAATCTATCCCAAAGGGTATTTTCCCTCAGCAGTTAGTTAAGTATGAAGGTTTATAAAAAACTTCCAAAAAATATCCTAGGTAACCTTGAAAGGCGACTAAGAGCCCACTTCAGTGTTGTTTTAGCCATGTTCATCCCAAGGAGGGAGAGAGACAAAGTAGGCGAGGTAATATCTTTTATTGGACTAACTTGTGTTCACTCACCTTCCTTAAGCGGCGAGGAGTCCTGTGGCACCTTATAGACTAAGGGTATGTCTACACTACCCTCCTAGTTCGAACTAGCGGGGTAATGTAGGCATACCGCACTTGCAAATGAAGCCCGGGATTTGAATTTCCCGGGCTTCATTTGCATAAGCGGGGCGCCGCCATTTTTAAAACCCCGCTCGTTCAAACCCCGTGCCGCGCGGCTACATGGGGCACGAATTAGGTAGTTCGAACTAGGCTTCCTAGTTCGAACTACTGTTACTCCTCGTGGAAGCCTAGTTCGAACTACCTAGTTCGTGCCCCGTGTAGCCGCGCGGCACAGGGTTCGAACGAGCGGGGTTTTAAAAATGGCGGCGCCCCGCTTATGCAAATGAAGCCCGGGAAATTCAAATCCTGGGCTTCATTTGCAAGTGCGGTATGCCTACAGTACCCCACTAGTTCGAACTAGCGGGGTAGTGTAGACATACCCTAAGGTGCCACAGGACTCCTCGCCGCTTTTGCAGATTCAGACTAACACGGATACCCCTCTGATACTTGTCACCTTCCTTGTGTCTCTGCTAAGTGCTTGGGTCACTTCTGAAAAGGGGACTTGCATGTTCTTGAAATGCTATTCCCTAACTCATGTACGTAGGCTGGAAAGATTGCATTTTTATTGGTAAATCTTTGTAAACCTCATGTTTACCATAAATACACACACAGCCCAACAAAAAATATTGCCATAGATAATAATCAAAATGTACAGTTAGGCAAAGCAAAAAAAAGTGCTGCTAGAGGATATTTATATTTTGAGCAGCAATATTAACAATTAGTGTGGCATCAGTCATAAAGCATATTCTTTTAAATCACAATGTCTACTAATATTAAATAATTGTCACCCCGTTGTGTGATGGCACCTTTCATTTTCCCACAACTCTAAGCATTTAAATCAACAAAATTTAAAACAGTTCTTTAAAATGATCAAACTTACTCATTGAAGTTATTTTTTTAAACTGATTTTTCCAACCAAAATGTAATGGTATAGTTATGCCACAGCTATACCCATAGTAAAGCCGAGATTCTCTACTACATCCAATTTCCACTAGGCACAGGAGGTAAAGGAGCCACAAGGGAGGTGGCTGCAATTCCCTGACCCTGGAGCTATTTCTACATCTCTCCCCCCACCCCCGCCCTCTTCAATTTTAGATAAGAAAGAGCCTCTTCCCTAAACTGTGCAAGCTGGCTATAGTCCTTAGAGGGCTAAAATTTCAGTAGAAACATAGCAATAGAACACAACATTACAAGTAGAATGAGATATTCATCATTATCATCATTATTATCATTATTATTTATTATTTTTATATTACTACCATGGTGCCCTGGAGTTATAGACCAGCACCCATTGTACCAGATGATGTACTAACATAAAATAAAAAGACTCACTGACCCATCAAAATATTGAGGTCCTATGCAAATTTCTGAAAGCAAATAACATACTAAACTAATTGCAGTACCACTATCTTTGTATTTTAATTCTAGTTCTATGGATTCTATAAAGGATGTTTACATATTTCCTGATTCCTACAAAAATTCCAGCATCCATATTTTTATCAGATTCTAAATCTTTAAATCAGATTCTTATTGTAATGTTTGAGGCTTCTTTAGATCAGGAAAGACTGATGACAAAGGTCTGAAATTAAATTGTGACAGTAAATAAAAAGTATTTTCCCAGCTGTTTGTTTCCATCCAGAAAGATTAGAAGAAAACATTTCTTACATACACATTTTTTGAGGTTTACAGTTATGTTCCCTCTTCTTGCTACGTTTTGCCTTGTCAGAGATGTTTTAAAGAATTTGCTTCATGAATGTAATAGAGCTATGAAATTTTTGAACTGAAGATTAAGTGGATAAAAATGAGTTTATAGCAGAAAAGTCCAATTATGCAAATAAGTTGCCTTGATTGAGTCAATTTAATCAGAATTTCAAATACAGTTTTTACTTCAGTTTTCCATTCTATTTGAAACTGTGTGATCTGAGAAGCAACATGTGTATATTATTTTATTTCCCATCAATACTCCCAGGGAAGTTGATAGCTTCATTCTGGAAAGAGTTACTCCCATGTAACTTTAATAAGTATGTCCTCAATCCATCTTTCCATGAGCAGTCCTATGTAAGCCAAAGGGCCTCTGCACAGACACAAGATTCCTTGTGCACAGACCCAGATGCAAGATTGGGATTTATATTTATGATTGTAACTCTTTCCAGGTTCAGACCTTTAATTTGGTAGACTTTTACAAAGTTGATTAATCTGGTCTAATTGAACTGAAACTTGGTTAAGATAAAAAAATTAGTTTTGACGTAGTTTTCTACTGACGTGTAACACTGAAATGTTATAATCTTGAAAGTAATACATTTGTTTTTACTTATTATAATATTATTTGGAGCCTAATTGATGGATTTGCCACTGAATAATCTGAATAATACAAAAAAATTCTAATCTAGCTCCTGATTAATGTTTTTATTATGAAAACTCTGATCTGAAGAGCAGCATGTTCTTGTTCACTTACTATTTTATAAAGGGGGCTCTCTTGTCACCTGCTTGAGATTTCTGAACTGACCATGTAGATCAAATTTAAAAGGAGTTTGAGTTTTTAAATATGCAGTTATGTATCAGTTAGCGATGTTTAAAAATGGGGATACACCTGAAAAAAGGTTTTGTAAAATATTCTTTTTTGGCACAAATTGAGATTGCAATGAAATTTTTTGATCAAATGTTTTCAATATTTGAAACATATCTACCAGCTGAAATTATTAGTTATTAAATTCTAAATTAGAATTTGGCAATACTAATTATTGTGTGTATTTCATAGCTCGACATTTTCAAAAATCACTAATGATTATGTGTTTCCAATCTGAGATACTTTGATGTTCTGAGGGTGGATGCTCAGTGTTTTCTAAAATGCAGGCCCTTTAAAGGTCTATGCTGTTGTGTCCAAAAGAACAAAATTAGTAGCTGATTTTAGAAATCTAGGCTATCACACTTAGTTCCATTGCATGTGTTAAATTATTATAATCCAAAATAAAATCCTTTATAGTATTCCTTGAATGGTCTTAGGTGATGTACCTTTACTTTTCTTTCTTGTTATTGCCTCAGTTACTTATAACACTGCCTTAAGCACACAATTATTTAAAATGTACTATTAAAGGTATGATATCAGATGTTACCAGTTTCAGAATGCCAATGGGTAGAACCTTGCCTGAGCCTTGCATGGGTGCAATCAGAAAAAGTGCCAGTAAATACCTCCTTCACAGCCTGTTCTTTCATAGCATTCCCAAAGTAGAGGAGCTGGGCCTCCCGGCAAGATGGGGCTCTGGCCTCCCAAAAGGGGTGGGGCCTCAGGCAGAAAGGGCTAGTCTTAGGCAGACAGCTCTAGTGCCGCCTGGACTGTGCTGTGCCTTGCCGCACCTCTCTCTCCTCCCCTCCCCCCAGTTCTTAGTGCCACCCAGAGCATGCCAGTAGTGAATTAAATAGCCCAGGGCTCCAGCTGCTGCCACCATAGTAATAGCATCAGCAGCCAGGAGCCCTGGGACCTTTTTCAATTGCTGGACCCTGGAGCAATTTGCCCTCTCCCTTGCCCCCACATTGTCAGGTCTGCTCCAAAACTACAAGCAGTGCACCATGGGGTGGGGAACAATTAGGGAGGAGGCTTTGTTAGCTAACCCTGGGAAGTGGGGAAGTGGTGGCACCCTCTTAGGATTTATGTGACATGCTCACTGGAACTGAGAGAGATTGCATTTCTCTCGAGACACACTACCACTTAGCTTCCCTGAAGAGGCACTCACCCGGGCATCAGTTTTCTCAGCAACGGCAGTGCGTACATTGGGGCATCTAGCCCTATGGATGTATGGTGTGTGACCTGCCTCTCATGGGTTTTAGGAAATGATCATCTGTTGACCAAAAAGGGATGCTTTCTATATGACAACAGCCTCAATATTGGTCTCGGAGACCCATCATATAACACTGAGTTCCTTTAAGAATGAGACAGTGGAGAAATAAATAGGAAAGTCACACAATTAGAAAGGTCCAGATAGGGTTGAAAATATGGCATTAGTAGTAAAGGGAGGACAGTAATTTGAGATTCCTGTTTCCCATCTGCTCATACCAGAAGGATAAAAAAGTGATGTAGGGATTATCTGAACTAAAAGGCCAAGCAAAGGTTCATCTTACTTATTTTAAAGCATCTGTGATTTTAAAAAATGCTATGTAGTAGTTTTCTTCATGGTAATTATATTAAATTCAGTACTGTTTTTTTTTCTTTGTGTCTATAACTCCTTCCCCCTTCCTCCCCATGAGCAAAACTAAAATGTTCTGCTCACTTGGGGAATAAAAAAGACAAACATAATTTGGATATGGCTTTTAACTGTTTTTTGCAAATGCATATACAGTAACAATTAAAACAACAAATAATATTTTTTAAATGTGCACGTATTTAATAATTTTAGACTAACACAAATACTTTGTACTTATACAGAACTTTCTATTTTGGTTATCAGTGTACCGTGTAAGCATTAATTAAAAGGACACACTCATTTGAAAATCAAATGTTTCTGTAGATTATTAAAATGGAAATAATACCCCCCAAAATCACGTATAACACTATCATGAATGAAGTTTGACTTGGAATTTGCATCATGTTCAACTGGAACAAGGGAACCAGAAGAAGAAGTTTCATTTCTGGATCTCATATACTAGCACAATTATTTATGATGATGAAGATGACTACACACGCTTTTCATTCTGGTAAAAATGATAGACAGTCCAGATGTAAAAATAGTCTACCCTAGCAAACAATCCCAAGAGCTCAGCCAGGTGCCAGCTGGAGTGATCATTGAGTTACCATCAGTTGGGCTCAAAGTAAGACAGGAAAACATGCTAGAAAGTGATTTCCCCAACTCCTCCCCTTAGCAGAAGCTTAATTCAAAGTTTAACTCTTTGTCAGCTAGACATACTTTACTATTCTTCAGTAAAACAAGGATAAGGGTAATACAGGCAGTCCTCGAGTTATGCGGATCCAACTTATGTCGGATCCGCGGTTACGAACAGGGTTTGCTCCGCGTCTCCCTGGTCTGCTGGAGACCAGCAGACCAGGGAGACGTGGAGCAAAGCCACGGAGCACGCGGGCAGTGGACAGCCCAGACGCACTGCAGCTGTCCCGCTGCCGGCGTCCTCAGAGGCTTTGCTCCCCGTCTCCCTGGTCTGCGGGCGGCAGGACCGCGGTGTGTCTTGGTCCGCTGCCCACGTCTCCCTGGTGTGCTGGGGGGGGCACAGCTAGTATGCCCCCCCCCCCCCCAGCAGACCAGGCTTTTCTCCGGACACCTGTGGTAGAGCAGCTAGGGCGCTGCTGGACCAACCCGGCAGCACCCCAGCTGCTCTGCCCCAGGCGTCCCCAAGTCAGCCTCTGCTGAAACTGACCAGCACTGACTACAGGAAGCCCGAGGCAGAGTTGCTCTGCCCCGGGCTTCCTGGAATCAGCCGCTGATCAGTTTCAGCAGCAGCTGACTTGGGGACGCCTGGGGTTCTTAAGTTGAATCTGTATGTAAGTCGGAACTGGCGTCCAGATTCAGCCTGTTGAAACTGATCAGAGGCTGATTCCAGGAAGCCCGGGGCAGAGCAACTCTGCCTCGGGCTTCCTGTAGTCAGCTGCTGGTCAGTTTCAGCAGCGGCTGACTCTGGACGCCAGTTCCGACTTACATACAGATTCAACTTAAGAACAAACCTACAGTCCCTATCTTGTCCGTAACCCGGGGACTGCCTGTACATGAATATTTTCTGTCAGCCTGGTGCCCTTTAGTATAGACCCAAATATAAAACAGGCCTATTTTCACTAGTTAACCTTTCCTGTGACATGGTTAAAATACACCAGATTCTCTTCATCATATCTACTATTATTAACACACTATAAATTCTCAAAATAACTGTGAAAAAAATGAGCAATCCTAAGTAATAAAAAAAGAACCTTGAGTTCCATTTTCCTTGAAGCATTTAGCAAAAGATGAGGATGAGCAGGGCAAGTCAATTAAAAATGGCTTACCTTGTATCTCTCTCAAACTTCTTAGGGGTAGCCAAGTTAGTCTGTAAGGCTACATCTACACTACACGTTTTTGAGGCAGAAAACATGCTAATGAGGGACTCATTAGTGTAAGTCGTGATCTCATGAGCATATTCTCTGCCGTTTCTTTTTGCACAAGGGGTTTTTGCACAAAAAGAAGCAGTGTAGCCGCTTCCGTTTTGTGCAAAAACCCTGTTTTGTGCAAGATTCTTATGCCTCTCCAGGAGGTCATTTTCCAGGATAAGTTGCAGATTTTTATCAGCCTCTTATAACTATTTGAACTATCTATTTACTGTCTTTTCCCTCCCCCTGCCCATGTTTAATCTTGGATCTGGACTTCTAATACTCCAGTCATCTGAAGAAGTGGGTTGCACCCATGAAAGCTCATGATACCATCTACATGTTTTGTTAGTCTTTAAGGTGCTACTAGTCTATTTGTTGTTTTTTAGGTGTTTTTCTGATAAAGAGCAGTGATCAGAAATATACCCATCTTTGCAATAATTATAACAGCCAGCGAAGAGCAGATCAACAGAATAATAGTCGATATTTCATTCTGCCTTCAACTGGAAGTCTCTGGGACACATATTGTTAACTCTTTTCACATCCTCTTTTCCCTCATCTGTTTCTTTAAATCATTTGCATCCTGAATATGTGCTTGTAGGAAATCTTAGCATCATCTGGATAGCAGATGATAAAGTCAATATTTCTTTTTTTTAATTTGACCCTAATCCAGACAGATTGCAAAACTAGTATCTGACACCAACTGCTGGTAAAGTATCTTACAGCACAGACCATTTACTGGAGACTTGTGTGACCTCTGGCTTATGCAAATCAGAAGCATACTATGTACATCATCTTGTTGTGAAAATAATTTTTTTTTAGTTCTCTTTATATTGATGAGCACTTGGTCCCTTTCAGGAATACTGCAAAATATGATCATAAATGTAAGGCTGAGAGAAATTCCATCACTTTCCTCATGTGCTCAGGTGGGCGGAAGCAATTTGAACTGTTTAACAGAACACACTGTATCAACAGTTATAGGAAGGTCTGCATTCTCAAGGATATCCCTAGCACTAGTTGGAAGACACTGAGAATGGGTCATTTATCCATTCATTCAAAAATCTCAGGATATGTCCTTTTTGAAATTGTTGGGTTATATTCTCCATATAGTCCAGCAAGGTCATACTGAAAAGTATTTTTAAATTTAAGCCAAAAGCACTTACTTTGGGCTAATAGGCAATTTTCTCTAGAGTTACCATAATTTCTTGTAGCACTTATTGATTCCACCTTAATAAAGAAAATCTGCATTGGTGTGGTTTTTGCATCTAGATGCAACTGCATTCAATTGCGGCTGCCTAAATTATTCCTAAATAAATGATCATTTCTCATATACAGCAAATATTATGTGTGTTTGATAGATGACATAGTTACACTTGTTGCTTTAGAAGTTAAATGAAGAGTGGGATGCTTATTCTATGTGACACCAGGGATTTAAGGTTTATGAGGGTTCACCAGGGATTACAAGACAGTTAGCAAAAGTAAGGTGTTGTGCATTGAAATTAAAAATGGATTGCATATGTCCCTCAGGTTTACAACCTGCTGCTGATACACAGAGAGCTCTAATATACACAGAGAAGCATTTAGTAGAAATGTTGCTAGTATTAATTACTAAACCAACCTGCATTTTTAGGTTAGATCATAAACCCTCCAGCTGCTGAGAACATCTATAGGTATCTTCCTGCTGCATTTATTTGCTAGATAAAATAACAGAATGCTGAGAAAATGGGAAGAATTAAAATGAACTGAAGTAATTTCTTGAATCTGTATGCTAACAGAGAGTCCAGATAAAGTTGTGGGGATTTTTTTTAAAGAATTCAGTTTCTATGTTTGTTGATTCAGCACCCATTTCGGCACCAGGCAAACTAATTGTTTCTCTTGAATGTCTTAAATTAAACTACAAACATAGCTGAACTCAGGGTAAAGCACAAACATTTACCAAACACATAGTCTCCAGAACCAGAAAGGATTCCTGACTGCTGCAGTGAAGAAAGTTTTAAGCCAAACTGACAGCTCTCTACAGTAGCTTCTTAAGCAATAAAGTGTACATGTAAAAATAATCTACAAACTCATTGCTTCTAATTAGGGATGAAATTTGGTTTATTATTTAAAGGTCAAGACCAAAATCCCCAGATACAAACCTCTCAAAACTTCTCAGGGATGCTGAACTGTACTATGTAGTTTGCTCTTTTCTGTACCATTTAATTCCTTTCCAGAAGATGTTTATGTTGGCCTAACAATACAGCTTATTAATCAGTTCAGCGCAGAGTAGGTTGGTTGTTTCCTGGCATTCCTCAGCTACTTATAACTGCCTTGACCCACACTTCTAGAACTTTCTCTCTTGGTCCCTGTGGTATTTTTTATTCATTCTGAATTTTAAGATTCTCCAAATATCAGGTGATCTTGCTACATGAACAAATTGTGGAAGTGCACAGTAATTCTTTGACACTGTGAAGTGTTTTTCCTTGGCTACATGGATTATATTCAAAAGCAGCAGTTCTTCACCAAAAGATGATTTAATGGAGATAGACTTAGACACTGAACTAATTTCACTTGCAAATATAACAAGTTCCCAAAGGAACTGCACTGCAACTAACAACATATCATTTTTGTTTCAAGATCTAACTGCTTATATACTCACGTAAACAGGGCTTGTATGGTTACCCTAAGGTAGCCCCATCTGGGGATTTCCAATAACATGATATTTTTGCACTGTTTCTCATCCCACTTTTCAGGAGTTTCTAGCTACAAAATGCATGCTCCATCTCTGGAATTGCAGCCTCTCTTCCTTCCCAGTTCTTTTGGTTGTTCCCTACCTCTGATGGCAATCAGCAGAAAACAGCAAAAAGAAAGCACCATAAAGTGGACAAAATATTTATAGTCACGTCATGCTTAAAAGAGCAAAAAGAAGAGTGAGCTTCCTAAAATACTGACTGCTGAAAGCCGGCTCATTCCCTAAATGAGACGGGCAGAGATGGGGAGCAGGAAAGGCAATGAGCGAAATTTCTAGTGTAAGCTTGGCCGCAGAAGGAAGACACAGTTAAGAATCAGTGGGCCTCAGACAAGTTTATGCACTGTGTCCTCTTTTTGCATCTACTTCCAGTAATGGCAAGCTGGCTCAAAGAGATACCACACTACCACTGTATGAGGGCCTGTCAGTATTATGCACAACCTTTCTCTGGAGTCTCTGAGGGTATGTCCACACTAGCCCCTGAGTTCGAACTAAGGAGGCTAATGTAGGCATTCGAAGTTGCAAATCAAGCTCAGGATTTAAATATCCCATGCTTGATTTGCATCTTCCCGGACAGTCCCCATTTTTTGAAATTTACAAGTCTGGACTAACTGCCCGTGTCTACACGCGGCAGGGACCCGTTATTTCGAATTAAAGCCCTAAATTGAACTACCTATTAAACCTCCTTGCAGGAGGAATAACAGTTAGTCCGGACTTGTACATTTCAAAAATGGCGGCCATCCGGGAAGATGCAAATCAAGCACGGGATATTTAAATCCCGAGCTCGATTTGCAACTTTGAATGCCTACATTAGCCTCCCTAGTCTGAACTAGAGGGCTAGTGTAGACATACCCTGACAGTTGAGGAGAAGAACTGATTTCTACTTGCATTGCACCAATAGTAATTCAAGATGTAAATTACATCATAGGCCCTGCTACTCTGAGAGGAGACCCGTGGCATACAGTGGCTGTTCTTCTGATACTTCACCCATCTGACCCCACATCCCATGGTGGAAGCAGCAGTGGTGATTGAGCAGTCTATGTGTAAATAGACTGGATCACATGGCTTATATCATGCGCTTCAATATATGCTCTTATGAGTGTCATGTAAAAATGCCATTGGAAAATTTATGTATTCTGTATTTATCTAGATAAGGGATAAATCTAAAGAAAATATTTCCATTAATGGGTTTGCATTGGTACAACCGAGATCAGAATGTGACCCGCTGATTTGTAGTACTCAGTTGGTGATCTTACATAATTCTGACCCTCTCACTTAACAATGATGAAATTTCATCAACAAAATTTCTTTTTGTGCTGCCAAGTCATACCAGCCTCAATTAGAGCTGAACTAAAGAGGCATTTGGATGATTACATCAGTCCCACTGGATGTCCCCTTCTAGCTGTGATGCCTCTTTCCATGCCATTCTCTATGTATTTGAACTTCACATCAATCTATATCAGAACTTTGAGAGAGCAAGAGAGTGAGGAATTATACTGCAACTAAAACTCTTCCAATGAATTTACATACATTTAAGATTTTCATTCTCCATTCATTTGAGTAAAACATGCTCTAAACAACAGTCAATGTTGTAGGTTTTCTAGATTGTTTTTGAAATCCTGATAATTCTGAGGATCACAACAAGGAAACTGCATTATGAAAAGAATTCATGCTTCAGAAAGGTTTCTGTTAATGTTCAAATAGTTTTAGTCTTCTTTTTCCTAAAACTTTGCTAACAAAGATGTTTCCCTTATTCTTTCCCATTGTTTAGATGTTATATTTGGATAGTTTATCAGAGGAAATTCCTTCCATAAAGAATTTAACAATAAACACTTTTTAACTTTTAATTGGCTGCTTATCCTAGTGTCTAGTGAAGAACTGACACATTGGAGAAAGGGTCATTTAAGGACTACATACTTTATCTTTATTTCTATCCTACATTGCTCTTTTAGGGGAAAAAAGTGAAATAATGTGCTCTTATACAGGAAAACAGTGTGAAACACAATCTAGTCACTATTTAAAATATACAACATTTAATTTTATATTGCTCTTCAAAACCATGTGACTTATTGAAACTGAGTGTTTTCCTGCTGCAGAAAAAAAAGGAATGAATGGTGAGGAAAAAAGAGGAGAAAAATAATGAAAATAATTTATTTCAGTTATAACTTATGGGAGTTTTTTATTTCTCCTTTAAATTATGTAGTTGTCTGTCTTCCTTATAATGAGTGTGTGGATTCCTATAAATGTCTTGAATATAGAATACAGATACTTGTACATTTTATTTACAACTCCATATCTATCCAGCTATCTAGCAAAATATGGAATTGTATATATATATATATATATATATATATATATATATATATATATATATATATATATATATATATATATATATGCACACACAATGTGATTATATAGGAGCAATATTGTTCTTGGACATGTTACAAGGTATAACTAGACTTTTAAAATAGTTGTTATATTTTAGCAGCATCTGAAATATTGTGTACTAAGTCTAGACTGCATCTGCTGTATACATATAATTTCATGCAAAAATCACCATTAAATATTACAGCTGAGGCCTGACTGCAGCATTTAGAGAGAGCGCCACATTTCAGGTATCCAATTATTAGATTTTGGCATGGACCTTTGAAGCTTGCCTGGAGACATTTGCAAGCTTCAGATCTGGATATAGGCTTTCAACATCCTAAAATATGAGGATGTGAAATTTCTGGATTTCGTTTGGGTCCATTGTTAGTACATAGTCATGTTAGTAATTGTAATATTTTGCACGCCATTTGCCTATGTGGAAATCAGATTGGGAAAAACAAAACAAAAGGAACACATTTTTCTACAAGCAAATTCCCATAAAATCTGTTCCCCCAGTGGTACCAATAACCCCATATAAGGTAGGGAGGTCACACAAAGCTGGTTGGGCACACTAAGGTAAAGAAACCACATGAGCCATAAGGATGGTGCACCAAGCACAATTCCCTGCATGCAAAAGGATGAGGGTCAGGACCTAGAAACTTAGGCATAGTGCCTCCCAATAGTCCCCTAAACTGGTCCAACTCTGTTCTGGCTGAAGTGCATTCTACCCTCTAATGCCTGCCTTGGACGATGTGATCTTTAATACATAGGTCTCACCAGGAGGCAGGTTCTGATCCCTGTCCACACACAGAATCATACCTTATCCCACAAGTAGTCCCATTGAATTTGTGGCATCAGGGTATAAAAACATCACCCAAAATTAATAAAAAAGCTTCCCTGCCTCCACTCTCACAGGATCCTTTTATTTATGCTAATTTTGGAAGCAATCATTGTGTAAGGCACATAAATGCAAGTTTTCTCCCTGCTGGCTTTAGTCAAACAGATAGTCACCAAATTCTTCCATGTCTGCTGTTTGGCTTGTGGGATCCCCACTGGTTATTTCCCCACCTCTCCAATCCAGCATGAATGTAAACGCATCACAGCATACTGGGAACATTCTACTCTCCCACATCTTCTCTGGCTGAACCACTGCTACTAGAATTCAACTTCATGTCTTCCGAAATTAGGAAGATAATAGACCATTGAACATTAGTCTGCTGAGACAGTAAAACCCTAGAGGTGTGTCCACCTCATAAAACAACTCCTTTTTTTTTCATCACTACAAAAACCCCAGGTCACACAGCAGGAAAAAAAATCAGTCTGCCATTGCCTCTGTGAATTCACCTCTATCAGGCAAAATGGGAATATAAAATAAATATGTTATACATCTGGCTTTCTTCTTTGCAAAAACCCTTGAGCTTGAGTTTCATATCCCCTTAAAGGCTGGTATTAATATCACCTCTTTTCTTACCTGCAACAGATTTTATTTTTTTAGGGATAAATTCTGACTGATTGTGCACTGGGGAAAGAGAAGGGAAAAAGGTGCAAAAAACTCCACATCACACCCACACAGAATACAGGCAAACATACTGTTACTTGGAATCCCTGAGGGTATGTCTACACTACAAAGTTAATTCGAACTAACAGACGTTAGTTCGAATTAACTTTGATAGGCACTACACTAGTGCTCCGCTAGTTCGAACTTAATTGAACGAGGACTAAGCCTAGTTCGAACTTACTAGTTCGAATTAAGGGGTGTGTAGACCTTAATTCGAACTAGTGGGAGGCTAGCCCTCCCCAGCTTTCCCTGGTGGCCACTCTGGCCAACACCAGGGAAACTCTATTGCCCCCTTCCTGGCCCCGGACCCCTTAAAGGGGCACGGGCTGGCTACGATGCCTGTGCCAGGTGCAAGCCTGCCAGCACCCAGCCAGAAGACCCTGCACCTGGCACGGCTCGAGCCAGCCACCCGATGCCCCCCAGCCCTCCCCCTCTTCCCGGGACCAGGCTGGCGGCTCCCGGGAGCTTGCCCAGGACGGCAAGAGGCGGGCACCCGCCTGGTCCAGTGCAGACATCGTGGACCTCATCCATGACCTCCGCACTAGGCACAAAAAAGCGGCCGTCTAGGGCAGGAGAGCTGCCAGGCTGGCCACCCAGGAGCAGGTTGGCATGAAAATCAAGGTGGTCCACTGAGACCACCAACCCTGAGCCCTGAGCTTACAATGGCCATACTGGGTCAGACCAACGGTCCATCTAGCCCAGTAGCCTGTCTGCCGACAGCGGCCAACCCTAGGGACCCTGGAGGGGATGGACCAAAGACAGTGACCAAGCCATTTGTCTCGTGCCATCCCTCTCCAGCCTTCCACAAACTTTGGGCAGGGACACCACTCCTACCCCCTGGCTAATACCACTCCATGGACCCAAACTCCATTAATTGATCTCACTTCTCTTTAAATTCTGTTCTAGTTCTAGCCTTCACAGCCTCCTGCAGCAAGGAGTTCCACAGGTTGACTATTTGCTTTGTGAAGAAGCACTTTCTGTTATTAGTTTGAAGCCTGCTACCCATTCATTTCCTTTGGTGTCCTCTAGTCCTTCTATTATGGGAACTAATTAAGAACTTTTCTGTATGCACCCTCTCCACTTCACTCGTGCTTTTATAGACCTCTATCATATCCCCCCTCCATCTCCTCTTTTCTAAGCTGAAAACTCCCAGTCTCTTTAGCCTCTCTTCATATGGGACCTGTTCCAAACCCCTCATCATTGTAGTTGCCCTCCCCTCTCCCAACCTCTCTCTTCCCCTCTCCCACCTCCTTTTCCCAGTATCCCCCAGTTTTGTTCAATAAAGAGAGATTCTATTTTTGAACATCAGGAAGGGGGGCTAGGGAGGGGTCAGTGGAAGGAGGTGAGGAAGGAATGGGGTACGAGCCCCCGATGGGGAGGACTGGGCTAGCCCTGCGGGCTTCTGGGGGTGGAAGCTCTCCTGCAGCCCCCCAATTGCCCCCTCTCCCCAGATGGCAGCCTGCGGCAAGTGCAGCCGGGCTGATGGCCGAGTGCTGTGATGTGCCCAGTGTGGATACTCAGGGCAATCCAAGCCAGGACTGCTTTGCAAGCGGGGCACCCCTGAGAACTGTCTGTCCGGGGTGGGAGTTGGGTCCCTTTAAGCACAGCCCTCAGCTAGCCTGAGGCAGCAGCTCCACGCTCTAAGTCCTCATCTGATGCCCTGCCAGCACTGCTTCCGGTCATCCTTAACCTCGGTTCAGGGTCCACTCAGTGTGGACATGCTAGTTCAAATTAGCAAAACACTAATTCGAACTAGTTTTTTAGTCTGGATGCACTAGTTCAAATTAGCTTAGTTCGAATTAACTAATTCGAACTAAGTTAGTTCGAATTAGCGCTGTAGTGTAGACATACCCTGAGAGCACCAGGGGAACAGCAGCTATGTGAATAACTTAGCTGGAATCGACTTACTTTAAGTCGACTTGCCACAGGGTCTACACCAGGGGTAGGCAAGAGAGCCTCTGCAGTCTGGATCTGGCCCACCCAGAGGGTTGATCTGGCCTGCAGATGTGGGTTGATCTGCCCCATGGATGCTCTGCTGCTACCCCATCCCCAGGCTAATCAGGATCTGTGGATGGGGGAGCACATGAAGTCTCCTCCCTTTCCAGGAGCATACAGCACTTAGAGTGAATCACCAGCTGTTCAGATGGTGGTTCACTCTAAACTCTGCATGCCCCTTGCAGGGTGGAGGCAGGGAGCAAGAGACTTCACGTGATCCCCCCACCCATGGACCATGATTGGCCTGGGGGTGGAAGGAGCACACAAAATCTCCTCCTGCCCCAGGGACCCAGATGCCTAGAGAGAATCGCCAGCTGTTCAGCAGGGGCAAAGACTTCACGCACTGCCCCATCTCCAGGCTGTGGGTGAGGGTGCATGAAATGTTTCTGGCCCCACTCCTTCTGCCCAAGGCCCCACCCCTTCCAGGGCAACCTGGGGACACTTCAAAAATGTGTGAAGTGGTCCCCCTTCTAAAATTATTTCCCACTCCTGGTGTACACTGTGAGGCATCAACCGAAGAAACTATCCCATTGACTTCCCTTACTCTTCTCACCCAGGGTAGGGTAACAAGGTAGATGGGAGAGAAATCTCTGGTCAATTTGGGTTCATTAGACCTGCTAAATTGACTGCTGGTAGACTGATCTCAGAGTCGATCCAGGCTGTAGTGCAGAAACCACAAAGAGACAGCAAGTGGCCTGAATCTCTGGGCATAGCCACAATTCCAAGTTCTCCAGAGCCTGAGACTAAGTTCCACAGCAGCAACTCCTACATTCTGAGCCAACGTTAAATCATTCTATTTGCTATGAAATAATCCCCTCATGCCCGATCTTGCTCTCCCTGCTTCTTGGCCAGTACACGGAGACAGGAGCAGTGTGGGAAGAACTCTCAAGTCGCAGGTGTAAGAAGTACTTTTCTATGGGTGCATCTACACTGCACCCGTAGCTCGAAATAAGCTATGTAATTTGAGCTAAGCAAATTGTGTAGCTTATTTTGAGTGTATTTTGAAATAGCTTATTTTAAAATTTGGCAGGACATTGGAATAGCAAGCCCATTATTTTGATTGCATTTTGCAATAACAGGCATGCTGGTAAGATGTGGAAAATGCTAGAAGTACCCTATGTGTGTTTCCTTACGCTCCTGAGACAGCAGCTTCATTGGATTCAGAGCACCATTACTCAGACACTAAAGCTGTGCATCTGATCCAAGCATCAGTAGACATGGGTAGCATTTTCTTCTATGTCACTGATTAATCTATTCTTCTCACCAGCTCACTTACCACTAGATACATAGAGGCTGCACCATCTCTTTGCAATGCAATTTTGCTGTTCCTGGAGTAGAAGTACTGGTAAAAAGGTAGAATAAGAATATGTCATAAACTTAATAGTTGAAAGCCTGAATGTCTTTCTTCTACCTGTCATCACCCAGAAATACACTCACCTCTCACAAGCTATATGCTAATAGCACAAAGTGTATATTTTTAGTTAAGCACATGCTTGCTGACTGCACCCCTATTGCAGCATGTTTTTTTTTTTTAATTTATTTGAAATGGATGGGCAAAGGAGTAAGACAGAGAATAGAAGCAGAATTCTTCACTCAGCAACCCATTAAACCCAGTTCAGATGAGGTGCAATAAACTAGGGTCTGGATCCAGAATAATCACACTCTTGGGCTACGTCTAGACTGGCATGATTTTCCGGAAATGCTTTTAACGGCAAAGTTTTCCATTAAAAGCATTTTTGGAAAAGAGCATCTAGATTGGCACGGAAAAGCATCTGTGGCCAATCTAGATGCGCTTTTGCGCAAAAAAGCCCCGATTGCCATTTTCGTGATCGGGGCTTTTTTGCGCAAAACAAATCTCAGCTGTCTACACTGGCCCTTTTGGGCAACAGTTTTGCGCAGAAGGGACTTTTGTCTGAACTGGAGCAGCATAGTATTTCCGCAAAAAGCACTGATTTCTTACAGTAGGAAGTCAGTGCTTTTGCAGAAATTCAAGCGGCCAGTGTAGACAGCTGGCAAGTTTTTCCGGAAAAGCAGCTGATTTTCCAGAAAAACTGGCCAGTCTAGACACAGCCCTTTTGAAAAGCATCACAAACAGTGTTCTGTTTTAAGGCCCAAAGGTAAAACCAAGACAACCATTTTGCCCATTTCTGTAAAGAAAGAGCATTTCATTAATTTAAGCATTAGCATAGTTCATTATTAATCACCACTATTGCTTTGAATATTTATTTCTGTGAGTTGTCCATCACCAATGTATCTGGACAGCATGTTTTATTTATATAAAACTCCCTTGAAAAAAAGGCCTGAAGGTCTTCACTTATTAAGCCTCCCCCTTTCTATGGTAAAAACCAATCAACCTATTCCCATTTCCTCCCCAGTAATACACTCTGACTCAAACTTTTTCACCAATCCCAAACCCTCTAACACTTGCCACTAACAAAATCCCTAGTTTGTTCCTGCAGGTCTGCTATACCACGTGCTTCCTGACAGAAGACCTGAACCAGCTGCTTGCCAGATGCTAAATCCTTACCCCAGTGGAAAGAATCCTCATGTAGTCTTCTTCCATTCTCTTGACAGTAACAAGCATCCCTGGAGACATGTCCAAGTTTACCCATTCAAAGCATAGGTCCCTTAAACATACAGGCTGTGTCTACATTGGCAAGATTTTGCGCAAAAGCACTTGCTTTTGCGCAAAATCTTGCCACCTGTCTACACTGGCCGCGAGTACTTGCGCAAGAACACTGACGTTCTAATGTATCAAATACTCTGATGCTCCCGCTCGGGGATAAACCCTCTTGCGCAACTGTTATTTCGCAAGAGGCCAGTGTAGACAGGCAACATTAATTTCTTGCGCAAGAAAGCCTGACGGCAAAAACTCTTGCATTAAAAGTGAGCAAAATTATGCCATTGTAGACATAGCCACAGAGTGTGCACAGGAAAGTATCAAAGTCTAGCAGAAGGGAATCCACTGAGAGCTCATCTACAATGCTAATGCAAGAGGAGATCAGTCTCCCAAGATCAAGAACTATGAACAAAGAACTGGCCATGTGGGGGAACACCGTAGAATGTGATTAGGCAGAATACCAGAAACACAGAGCTCCCAACTTCTAGTCATTTTTACTGTGATAAGAGCTGGGCCTGAGATGTAAACTTTAGATCTGGATTTTTCCCAAATTCAGGGACACATAGTTCCCGGACTTTGGACCCATCTCTTACTTTAAGGGCGGAAGGGTAGTAGCCTACATATGTTTCTAAATGGACACACTGGAGAATAGAGAATGGAAATTAGTTGTGGAAATGTAAATCACATACTGTGTCAAACCCCTGAAGAATACTGTGTCCATTTATTGTTCTAAATCAGTGTTTCTTAAACTGTGCTCTGTGGTACACCAGCATGCCGTGAGGCAGTCAGAGGTATGCCATGGAAAAGAACAGAATTCAACATGGCCACCCTTAAAGGGGCAGGTGATTCTTTTTCCTCAATAACTTCCCCCCCACTCTGACCTTTTTTTTTTTTCCTCAACCAAAAATCCTTGGTGTTCCTCATAAAAAAAATTGTTTGGTGTTCCTCAGTCTTAAAAAGTTTAAGAAATACTGTTCTAAATAAATTCATTACTAATGTAAGCTCATTGAACGACTCAGGCAATCTGGGCTTCACAGCTGATTCTACCACAACCTTCTTATATGCTCCTATGGGAAATTAGAAGGGCTCTGACCCACAAGTAGAATGTGAATAGTCCCACTAAAGTAACTGTAACCTCACTAGTAGCTTCTTGGGACTCCTTACATGCTTAATGTCATCTACATCTAGGGTAGCAAGACTGGATCCTCACATGATGTGGTATGATATGGATCTCAGTTCCCTGTCAGTAAAATAGAACTGTGTTGTCTTTTTAAACTGTGAGCTCTTTAGAGTAGAGACTGATTCTTACTATGTTTGTTCAGTGCCTAGCACAAAGGGGTCTTGATCACAGCTGGGTCCATTCTTCCCTTCCATAATGTACATAGATGAAGATAACCATAACATCAGACTAATCCAAATATCACAGCAGTCACATTTTAACATCATAACTGTACATTAGTCAAGTCGATCATATTAATTATTTGTTCATGGTCATGAATTTCACAACCTCCCCTCCACAAAATGTTGGTTATGCTCAGAAATTCACCGGTCATGATGTGGAGGTTTAGTTTGATTCTATATATTGTATATCTGCTGAAAGAAAGAAGGGCCTGTGAGTTTTAAAATCATTAGAAGGAGGATTTCAGATTAGATTAATAAAGTCATTTCAAAAGCACTCATCTGATGTAGAAGGTCCCATTAAAAAAATGTTAACACTACATTAGTGTGCACAGTATGAAGAAGGATTTTATATTTCCAATACCCTTGCAAATGTAATTAATGTATCAATTTAAATCTTAGAACACAGTTCATACAGTGGCATGGATTTACCATTCTCTGCTTACAATCTGGTTTCAGCCACATACCCTTCTTCAAGGTCTTCATTGTATGCATGTTAGCACAAAGAGAGGACATGCTCTGTTCAACGAAAGCAGGGGATATTTTAAAGATAAAACTATTATTAGACCTCTTAATACACATAGTTTAAATCACAAAACCAAAAAAGCAAGTCAGCACACTTGAGTAAACTGATGTCCTTTATTAAAATACAGACTCAGGAGGACAAACTCTAGAATGGACAAAGACTGAATTATTCTTCTAGCCAGATGAGTGATCCTTTCAAGTCCAGGTTCAAGTTCACCAGCACAACGATGGGATTGAGCCATCCCTGTACAGTACCTCATCTAAAGACAGATAAATCTTCAGAGCTCTGCAGGGAGCCCAGGTGCCATGGTGTATTTTATCATCACTCTATAAACCAGGCTCTGTGTCCATGCCTTTATAATGAGCACAAGGACATGAAGACAAAGAGGCTTGCTGCATATGCATCATGTGAATCTATCAGTTTCATTACTAAATTTGAAGAATTCTGCAAAGGTCAGTTTGTGTAACAGAAGCGTGTCTCTTCCCGTCACTGTGTTTACATACACTGAGAATTACCTTTTTGTTGTTTGTATGGGATTCAATATATATTTAAATAGGATTTTACTGTGTATTATACACTGTATTAAACAGGCTGCACTTGACACAGAAACTGTGAAAGGCTTATCTGATGTTTTTTCTAAGCTTAGTGAAACAAGATGCTGCATTCTATGGGTGTGAGGTTAAAATGTTTGAATGTCTCTTAAACCTTGTCTCTTATTAATCTGGCTCCATCCTAATGATCAGGAGACTGATCAGAGTGAGCAGTAGTCCAAAAAGCTGAGGTATATGCCAAGAGATCCAAAAGGGCTACAGTTATCAAGATAACCACACCATGGGAAAAATAATAAATGATAAAAGGGTGCTCCACCTCTTTAAAAAAATGTGCCAGAAGGGAACCCTGTATTGTCTTAAAAAAATCCTACAACATCCAGTAGGAGGAACATTGTTGTTTTTGATCAGCTACAGACAATTGCAAACTATTGAAAAAAAACCACCCACATTTTCAAAATGGATTTCAATTCTTTGATGCCAAACTTTGTTCCATTGTTTTAGAATTCACTATTCAGATTTATTATTAATTTACATTACATAATACTCCTGAAGTCACAATCAGGACTGAGGGTCCATTGTGCTACATTCTACCTTAGAACAGGAAATTCACCCAGTGATGAGTGTCAAGGAAAGGCTGAGGCAAAGAGGTACAGAAATTGAAATCCTGGTTCTGCTCTCACTTAGTCCATTGTGAAACAGAAGTAATTTCACTGAGGCAAGTAGGAATACACAAGTTCCAAACTGGTATGCAATCTGAATCAGTCCTTAAGTATCCTCACTTTCCTTTACAGCTATTCCTGGGAGACAAGATTAGGAGTTTGCACTCTGATCATGATAACATTTCCAAGAGATCCTTAGTGGGTTAGGAGCTTAATTCCCATTTAAAGCAGAACAACTTTCTGTGCTGCGAAGGTCTTAGATACTTAGGACCTGAAGGTTTTTTGAAAGTCAATGGGTCTTTAGTTCTTAAACCATTTAACTCCTTTTAAAAGTACCTATGTTTTAAAAGGCTTTTTTTATCATAAGTTTCAAATAAACTGGGAGGCTGTTTACCATGCAGAGTCTTATTAAGCAACAAAGAGCCTTATGCTGAACCTATTCTGGAGCAACACATTGGATTGTAATTTATTTGACTATTGCCTGAAGTGCTCCGAGTCCATTCTCAAAGGACTTGCTTATTTACTTGAGGCAAGGACAACTGAATTCTCTGGTGATATCTGCCAACATTGACCCAGCATGGCACTTCCAGTTACCTCCAGGTGTTTGTATTTCTTTGTGTACCAGTTGTATCCTTTTTCATTTTCCCTTACGACAAGCCTGTCTCTATAAACCCCTTTGACTGGCTACATGTAAGGTAAGATTTCTCTGCTTATGTGTGGAAGCCAGTGGGTTGAGGAGTTGTGCATGAACAGTGGAATCATGCTCCTTTGCTCAAGTAGACTGTGTGACTAGAAGTGGAATAAGGGAGCATGGGAATTCTAAAGACAGAAACAGAATAGCACTCAGCTGTTATCTGAGAGCCAAGTGATGCCATGGCACATGACTACTGGACTACTGTCGCATTTGCTGAAGTGGCAAGATAAGACAGGCCTTGAAAATAAGGAATAGCTTTGAGTAGATGACAGTCTGAGTTAAGATCCGTTTACTGATTATAATGAGGCTGTGAAGTACACCTAGCAGAGCCTTGAGTGTGCTCCATAGTTATATTGTCTCTCAGCTATGATTATCTGTTTTTATCATCTGTGTCTATTTTGGAAAAATGTATTTTAGTTACTGCGAGTTAGTTGGCAGTTCCCATAATAAATATCTAGCCATAATATGAGTGTCAGATTCCTACTATGTCCAGCTACTAGACTGGCTCCACCAGTGACTTTTATTAATGCAGTGCACAGAAAAATAGATCTTTTAAAATATGTGGCCACAGAACAGCAGTTCAGCAACACATCTTCATGAAAGCCGGACTGATAATTATCAGCAAGGATGAAGTCTAAGAAGAGAAATTAAAGAGTCATTAATGGAACTTCAGCCTGTTGACTATACCTTTAACTTTGTAAATTTGAAGGTAGACACTAAAGGAAATGCTAGAAGTCCAGAAACAATGGGAAAGGTGCAGAGCATCAGTGGTCAAAACTCAAGAGGATATAAAGAACCCTCATGTTACTGCTGACTGGAAGATGGTGACTTTTCTCCCATACAAAATCTAGCCGCATTTCCAAACTCCATGGACCATCTTTTTGTTTTAGTTTTGTATAGAGCTTAGCACATTACTGTCCTGGGCCATGACTAGGCACTAGCTCAATGCAAATTACAATAATAATGTCACAAAAATATGAACTAAATATCAATATTAGAGAGACCTTGCTGAGGATCATCTGGCCTTCTGATTACTATCCCATGCAAATAATCCATATGGGCACTCAGAATACTGGAAGTTATCAAAAAGTGGCTACAGGACTATGGGTGAGGAAGTTTGTAGCACAGGTAGTGTTCTTTTTGATCCTTCTGGTCATAGATAGGGGCCCATGCAGAGACAGAAGTGAATGCTTGAATGTGTCCTGGAAGTGAATGCTTGGCTTTGAAGATGGTGTTGACTGGGAGCCTTTGGCTTCATTGACCATGAGATGCTGTTCCAGGAAGGGGGACTGCTGAGCAGAGATGGGGAAGAGGGTACTTGGACACAGTCTAACTCAGTGCGGACTTTAAATTAGGTTCAACGGTGCGGACTTTAAATTAGGGGCAGGTGACTAAAACCCACAGGTAAATCATAAACATGAACACCTGGGAGATGGGTCAACTATTGGGGAAAGCATGGTCTGTAATAGCAGGGATAAAGGAGGGACAAGACAGAACAGGGGTGGCAGGCAAAATATAATCAGTATCTCAGTTGTCTGAATACTAATGAGTGAATCATAGAATACTGGAACTGGAAGGGACCTCAGGAGGGCCTCACGGCATGAACAAGCACCTTCTAGATCAGGGGTGGCACTTCGAAAATTTCAATATTTTTTGCCAGGGGCCACTTGGGAAATTTTTCAAGTGGCCCTGGGCGGCACAGGAAGGGGCGGAGCATCAAGTGGGAGGGGAGGGACATCAAGCAGAAAGGAGTGGGAGCAAGATACTTCTGGGTTCCCCATCTCCAGACAATGATTGGTCTAGGGGCAGAAGAGTGCCTTTGTCCCCCCCCCCCAGTTTCCCTTAGGGAGGGAGTGAACTCACTGGCAACAACAGGACTGGATTATAGGGGCGATGTCTAGACTACGCAGAAGATTCGAAAGAGGAACTCCACTTTTGAAAATGAAAGTAGTCGGGATGCGGCTTTTTCAGCAACTCCTCCCCCCCTCCTTTTTCAAAAAGTCACTTTTCCTCAAAAAAATAGGATTACACGGTTTTTTGAAAAAGGGGCGGTTGCCAAAAAAGCCGCACCTGAACTACTTTCATTTTCAAAAGCTCCGCTTTCGAAAGTGAGATCGGAAGAAGATATGCAAATTCCCGCAGAATTTGCATATCCTCTTTTGAATCTTCCATGAAGTCTAGACAAGCCCAGGGACTTGACAAAATGAATCCCACCAGGAAGGTGACCAGTGGACCTACACCTCTTCCTCATCATCACCGGTCTTCCTAATGCCATAGGGACTCTTGCATCCTATTAAATCTTCAGCTGTCTTTGTTCTGTGCCATAAACCACTTAATACCTGCCACACACACATGCACACACTTATATCCCATCAGCCTCTCTCCTAAAAGATTCTCTGATTAATGACTTTTCTGGTGCATCTCTCCTGTAACCTTGTTCTTTATGCTGCCACAGAACCAAATGTGTGTCCTGGCAGCAGTTTGCTAAGAACATTTAGCTCAGTGGACATCAGCCTACTAGGTAAGGAAGGACATGTCCAAACAGGACTGAGGAGTGCCATGGCAGTTCCACGTGCACTTTCTGATCAACCAAGAAAGAATTAAAAAACAACAACAACAAGAATCACCACCAAGCAGCCCTGAAGGAACATAGGACTATCCCTTCAGAAAATGGGAAGGTGCCTGGGTATAGTGGTTCCCCAGACCTTAGAGTGTATCAAGCAATGAGGGCTCGATCAAGCCTGCGCTCGGCATGGCCCGGGGAGGATAAGACTTTGCACAAGATGACCTAAGGTCTTTTACATCTGGTTTGTGCCGACCTAGGATCTCATCAAGAGGGAACGTCCGGAAGGGAAGAGGCTGCACGTATACAGGGTGGGACATTGTCAGTCTTGCTCCTTGCCCAACTTTTCATCATCACCCCCCTACACCGGACACAAAAGTGCCCCACAAACACCCCACATCCCAGGATGACTCGCTCTCCGGGGAGCTTCTGTGTGGGTGGGGGGAAAAGGGCAAGGCATCAGCACCGGATGCACGGCGGTTCTTATTAATTGGGACAACCAGGGCAGAGGATCACTCCATAGCCAGATGTGGGGATTTGCGCCTGTTTCTGTGCAGAGATCTGCGGCCGAGCCTGCCCTGTGCGCAAAGCCCACCAGCAGGTGCACCCCTTCCCCCATGCTAGCAATCTGTCTGGCCAGGACCTCTTCACTTCCCACCCGCCAGGCTCACCCTGTCCCAGGGCAGTGCAGCCCAATGCTGGAGAGGATCCCTGCTTAAAAGCCTTTCCTGCCCTGTCAGGAGCACGTGGCACTTTTAAGCGCTGCACACTGCTCGCAGGACAGCAGCAGAGTGGAGGAGGCTTGGCACTTCCCCCTATCCCCAGGCCAATTAGGGGGCTTAAAAGTGCCACATGCTTCTAGCAGGCTTAAAAGTGCCACATGCTTCTAGAAGGCTTAAAAGTGCCACATGCTTCCAACTAGGGTCTGGGGGTGGTGTGGAGTGCATGAAGCCTCCTCTGCTCTGCCCCTGCCCTGAGAACAGCACGTGGCACTTAAAAGCACTATGTGCACCTGGCAGGGCCGGGGAGGCTTCGCTCGCTTCCCCACTCCAGGCCAATTAGGGTCTGGGGGCAGGAGAGCGGCAGGATCTCTGCAGACCAGATCCACCTACTTGTGCCCTTCCAGCGTGATTGTGAAACACGAATAACTACTCTCTGAGAACAGTAATGCAGCCAGTTATGCAACCGCCTTATAATATCCTCATCTAGGTTGTATTTCCCTAGTTTATTGATAAGAATATCATGCAAGATGGTGTCAAATGCCTTACTAAAGTCTAGGTATACCACATCCACCACTTCTCCTTTATCCACAAGACTAGTTATCCTCTCAAAGAAAGCTATCAGATTGGTTTGACATGATTTGTTCTTTACAAATCCATGCTGGCTGTTACCTATCACCTTATAATCTTCCACTTTTTTTCAGATGAATTCTTTAATTACTTGCTCCATTATCTTTCCTGGCATAGAAGTTAAACTAACTGGTCTGTCACTTCCTGGGTTGTTCTTGTTTTCCTTTTTATAGATGGGAACTATATTTGCCCACTTTTCCAGTCTTCTGGAATCTCTTCTGATTTCCATGACTTTTCAAGATGATAGCTCCTCTATGAGTATGGGCAATAAGCAGGAAGGACTTGTAATGCTAGTAAATTAACACAAGTATGACATAGTTGATATCATATTCACTTTGTGGGATAATACACCACTGCAATGTAGGTATAGAAGGTTACTGCTTGCTCAGGAAGGACAGATAGAAAACAGGGAGGATATGTTGCCTGATTTATTTAAAATATATAATCTTGGATTGAGGCTGAGATGGATATAGGAGAGAGACATGTTGTTGAGAGTCTCTGGACAAGGATAAAAGGGGTAAAAAACAAGAGTGATGTCATGGTAGGTGTTCACTACAGACCATCTAATGAGGAAGATGTGCATGAAGCTTTTGCTTTTTTTTTTTTTTTTTTTTTTTTTTTGAACAACTAACAAAATCATCCAAAGCACAAGTTTTAGTAGTCATGGAGGACTTCAACTTATCCAGACATCTGTTGGAAAAGTAACAGAGCAGGGCACAGATTATCCAACAAGTTCTTGGAATGCATTGAAGACACTTTTTTTTATTTCAGAAGGTGGAGAAAGCTATAGAGGAAGAGGCTGTTCTAGAACTAATTTTAACAAATAGAGGAGAACTGGTTGAAAATTTGAAAGTGGAAGACAGCTTGGGAAAAAGTGATCATGAAGTGATAGGGTTCATGATTCTAAAGAATGGTAAGAGGGAGAACAGCAAAATAAAGACAGAGGATTTTAAGATGGCAGACTTTAGCAAACTTAAAGAGTTGGGAGGTAAGGTCCCATGGGAAGCAAGACTAAGAAGAAAAGCAATTAAAAAGAGTTGGCAGTTTTTCAGAGACATTATTAAGGATGCAAGAACAAACAATTCCACTGCATAGAAAAGATGAGAAATATGGTGAGAGAAAACCCTGGCTTACCCAGGAAATCTTGAATGATCTGAAAAGCAAAAAGGAGTCCTACAAAAAGTGGAAATTAGGTCTAGTTACAAAGGATGAATATAAACAAACACCACATATAACAAAGATAACAGTATGTAGGAGCAAAATTAGAAATGTGAAGGCACAAAACAAGTTCAAATTAGCTAGACTCGTAAAGGGTAACAAGAAAACCTTCTACAAATATATTTAAAACGAGAAGGACCAAGGACAGAGTAGGCCCATTACTCAACAAAGAGGGAAAATCTACTTCAGAACAAGTTGAAAAAAAAAAAACCTTGTGTAAGAGACCTGACATATTGGGAGTATAAATATGTGAAGAATGACATATTTTCAGATAGCTGTTTTGTTATTTAATATCCCTTAAAAGTGTTGGGTCGTTTCTATATATTACATCTATTCCGCATCTAGGTAATAACACTCTCTTATTACCACTTCAGTAACATTAATGGTCATTTGATAGCAACCTTTAAAAGCAACAGTAATAGATTTTCATAGTTGACCTTATGGCACAGGTTAGCAACTTTTTCAGCTTTATTAACATATACTTATATTATTTAAAATAAAAATTCAAATAGAGGAAAATATTCCATTTTGATAGTAGTTTTGCCATCATAGAATACTGAGAGCTAAGAATATTTGTACAATCAACTGATAAAGTCTTGTGGAACATTTAATAGACAAATAGAGTAGTGTGTATAGTAGTGATTCTTATCTGAAGGTGTCTCAAACTTTTGAGGTTCAAGTACTGGATTTTGCTCATCCTTCTGTATGCTATTTTCTTCTTTCCACAATAGAACTTATTTACAAAATGTAACAATATCATGTAATATTTAATTGGGGTAAACTCCACCCCCAGTTTGCCTTTAAAACAGCTATGGGTTATATGTATGGAGTATTGTAAATTTGGCTCTGTTTAATAGCTTTCATCTTGAAACTTCCAATAAACAGGAATCACTTCGCTCAACAATTAAATACATCTACATATGGAATGGGAACTCAATAGCTGTTACACTGGTTCTTCCCTCATGAAAATTGAAAAAGTTTCTCTGATGCGACTGAAAGCAGAATTTGGCTTGTAGCTTTTACCTAACTCTTACTATGCCAATTCTCAGGATGCTTAACATAAGAACAGAAGTTCGAAAAAAAAAAGAGGAAGAGGAAATACCTTTTTATATACTGTAATAGATCCCTAAGGCCATGTCTACAATGCAAAGAAGATTGAAGCTGTCCTAGTTGATCTTCCGGGGTTTGAATTAGCAGATCTAGTGAAGACACACTAATTTGAACTGAGAGGGTGCTCCCATCGATGCTGGTAGTAGTGCTCCTACAAGGAGTAAGGGAAGTCGAAGGGAGAATGTGCTCCCATTGACCTCCTGCAGTATAGATGGCACAAAAATTGACTTAATACAGATTTGAAATTTTACTATGCAGAAAAAAATGCTAATTTTAACCACCTTAATGTAAATAAAACAAGCACAGAAACAGTTTCCTCACACTCTCAATTTTTTTAATTTTCTTTTTTGTTAGTCATCTACATTTAATACAACACTGTACTATATTTGTTTTTCTTTTGGTGTGTGTATTTCTGCAGATGACTTCATATTTCTAGTTCCCACTTATTCGTGTGATTGACCGGTCAGTTCGGAACTCTGGCATTTGTAACTCTTTTTACTGCAAGCATGAATATGTACACATACCTATATGCACGCATATAATTGTGTCAGCATTATCTGACAGAGACAGACTTAAAGGCTTTTAATAAACTTACTGCATCAGGACACCATGTGCAGCACAATCATCCTCCAGGTGTGCTGTGACTGATTTGATCTTCCCTGAATTGATAGTTGTGATACAGTCTTCTAAGTGCTTGTGATGGCAAACTGTATGTTTGTTTTATCTAGACACAGATAACTAGAATGGGTTGCATTATTTTTAAATATTTAACCATTAAAATTATCTTTTTTTGAATGTTGTGAATCATAGCCAATATTAATTTAAGTTGTCCATACAAAATATGCATTCTTCCAGTTTATTTCAAATTTTTATTGGAAAAAAATCAAAATGATTTGCAAATTCTTTTGTTTGCAAGAAACCATTAAACAAATGTATATTTTTTTCTTTTTGAAAAATATATCAAAAATATTTTGTGTTTTTTAATAAAAAGGGGAAAAGAAAAAAGTGAATGATCTCGAAATAAAGGGTTGATTTCAAAACAAAAAAAAAACTTGTGCTGTAAAAATGTGTCATTTTTATACCATGTCAAGTTGTAACTCAGCTGCAAAGCTACCATTCTATAATACATTGCCTCAGCCTCATACATTTTGTAAGCTAGAGGGGCACAAAATTAGAAACCAAAAGAATGTTTAATGTAACCTCAGATCCTGCAGAAATGACCATTCTCAAGCTTTGAGATGTTTGTCTCACATTTCTTCTTTTTGTAGCTACGATAACAAAGTTTGAATTAATTACAAATTATGTCTAGAGAAGAACATTGGGCAGCGAATGCAAAAAGCAGAGGAACTCTAGTTATAGCTGTCCTGACAATGAGTCAGTATTGTGTGGAAAGCTTACCCAGGGTTAAGATCTATTATTCTGTGGCCAGCCGATCATACTGATCCCCATCATTTGTGGCTGACTTTAAAAGGGTCTCTCTGAGAGGTCTGGCTTAAGCCTTATCATTGTGGTTTGTGGTTGGATGGGCCAGCTGAGGCCCCAGCCAGAATTTATTTACATGCTTATGGCAATTTCTGAAGAGATTTTTTCAAAAACAGTAACCCAGCTGTTAAAAAAGGGACTGACTCCTAAACTAAATCTAGGTCAAAAATACTTGAGAGTGAAATTCTCTTTTTGCCTGGAGACCACAAATAAGCTGGATGAAAATAATAGCTGCACCTCTTTTTGTTTATTTAAAACACACACACACAGAGACACACAGGCTACGTTTAGATTGCACGCCTTTTTCGACAGAGGCTTTTTCGAAAGTATCTTTCGAAAAAGCCTCTGTCAAAAAAGAGCACGTGGACTGCATTATGTGGATCGAAAAATTGATCTGCTTTTTCAAAGAAGAGTGTCCAGACTGCCAGACACACTTTCGAAAACAAAAGGCACCCAGAAGTGCTTCTGGCAGGGCATAGGTGCAGCCTTTATTTCCAGGTGCTGCTGCATGTCCTTTACAGAAATGCATGCTTAAAAGGGATCCCCCAGGACAGCTGTTGCTCTGCTCCTGCTTCTGGCTTGCCTACCTCCTAGAGGGAAAGCAAAGCTGTTGCAGTGCTCACTCTAGTTGCCCTGCTTCCTCGGACACAACAGCAGTTTATTTGCAGCGTTTTTTTTTTTTTTTTTTTTTCCCCTGCTTTTCACTGTTTTTGGCCATGGAGCCAGAAATGCCCTGGGCACATGATAGCTCCACGATGCCATACTGCAGCTTCTGCTGCATCTTCATGACTCTGTCATGAATTTCCTGCCCCGTATGGACCCAGACTGCACCGAGGAGGCCCTCCTCTAGGATGCAGGAGCTCTGTCCTTGCCCCCAAACTTTTTTGTGGACAGGCAGATTTGGAGGCAAGAGACGAGTTCGGACTGGTGGGACCAGCTCGTCATGCAGCTCTGGAATGATGACCACTGGTTCTGCAGCTTCCGGATGCAGAAGGACACATTCCTGGAGCTGTGTGCCTGGCTCGCCCCTGCTCTGGAACACCAGGACACCCACCTGCGGCCCACCATCCCCCTGCAGAAATGGGTTTCAATCGCCCTGTGGAAGCTGGCCATACCTACCGCTCTGTGGGACACCAGTTTGGCATGGGGAGGTCTACCATTGGGGCCATCTTGATGGAGGTAAGTCACTTTCGGGGGACAGGCCATGCTGAGTGGTAGGGCTGAGAAAGGGGGACTGGCAGGCAAGGGCAAATGGGAATGGGGGATGGAGTGGGACTCAGAGGCTGCTCCTCAGCAGGGCCAACTTATCCATTAGGCACAGTAGGCACAGTGCCTAAGGTCCACAATACTTTTAGGGGCCCACTTTTAGGGGCCCACGAAAATGTTTTAATTTCTTTTAAAATCAGAAGGAAAAAAATGAACTTTTAGGGTCTAAGAAAATGTTTTAATTTTTTTCTCATGTCAGAAAAAAATTAAACTTTTAGGGCCCACGAAAATCTATTAAATTTTGCCTAAAACAGAAAAAAATAAACTGTTGAAGTATTTAAAGTTATATAAAAAATAATTTTTAATATTTTTTTTTTTGGAGGAAGGGGCCCACAAAGGCAAAAGTGCCTATGGCCCACGAAAGTCATAATGCTGACCTGCTCCTCAGCCACCCCTGCACTGATGCGGGGGAGGGGAGCATCCTGACAAGGAGATGGGTGGGTTGGGTTGGGGTGGGGAGGGTTCTCCTCCCAGGCGCTTAGGTAACCTGTCTTACTCCCTGGTGTCTGTCTGTCTATTTGTCTCATTCTGCAGGTGGTGAGGGCCATCAATGCGGAGCTGCTGAAGAGGCTTGTCCGTCTCGGGGACCTGGACAACATCCTTGGTTCACTGCCCTTGGCTTCCCAAACTGTGGAGGAGCCCTAAATGGGACACACATCACAATCCATGCACCGCCCCATTGAGCAGCCCAATTTATAAACTGGAAGGGCTTCCATTCCATGGTGCTGCAGACCCTGGTTGACCACCGGGGACATTTTATGGACATTTGTGTCGGATGGTCGGGGCGGGCACATGATGCCCATGTATTCCGCAACTCTTACCTGTACCACAGGTTGCAGGCAGAAACATTTTTCCCCCAGTGGCACCTTGCGCTCGGGGATGTGCAGATGCCAGTATGCGTAGTGGCCTACCCACTGATGCCGTGGCTCATGAAGCCCTACACCGGCCACTTGGATGCGAGCAAGGAGCTTTTCAACACGCATCTTGGCCAGACTCACATCCAGGTGGAATGCTCCTTCAGCCGTCTGAAAGGGAGGTTCCGTTGCCTCCTCACACTCCTGGAGATGGGCTAACGCAACATCCCGAAGGGGGTGGCCGCATGTTGCACCCTCTATAACTTGATGGAGAGGAAGGGGGAGGCCTTCCTCCTGGAGTAGGAACAGGTGCTGATGGCGAGGACAGGCCATTTGAGCAGCCCCACATGGCTGCCTTCTGCCAGGTTCACCAGTCTGGTGTCCAAATCCGTAAGGCCCTGAGGGAGAGATTCTCAGAAGGAGCCCACTGACTCTCCCCAGGGCCTCCCCTCTGCGGGGTTTGGCCTGGCCCACCTGGACCTTTCCCTCCACAGCCCTCACTCTCTTCCCATAAATACATACACACTGGCTACGTCTACACTGGCACCCTTTTCCGGAAATGCTTAAAACGGAACAATTTTTCATTATAAGTATTTCCGGAAAAAGTGCGTCTACATTGGCAGGATGCTTTTCCGGAAAAGCACTTTTTCCGGAAAAGCTTCCGTGGCCAATCTAGACGCGCTTTTCCTCAAAAAAGCCCCGATCGCCATTTTCGCGATCGGGGCTTTTTTGCGGAAAACACTACTGTGCTGTCTACACTGGACCAGAAACTTTTCTGGAAAAGGACTTTTGCCCAAATGGGAGCAGCATAGTTTTTCCAGAAAAGCACTGATTTTACAGTAGATCGTCAGTGCTTTTCCGGAAATTCAAGGGGCCAGTGTAGACAGCTGGCAAGTTATTTCAGAAAAGCGGCTGATTTTCCATAATAAGTGGCCACTGTAGACACAGCCACTAGGTTTTCTTTGGAAACAGAAATTGTTTTCTTATTAGAAACAGTAGCAATACAGAAAATGTGCTGTGTATAAACCACCTTTCTCTTGGTACCATTCAACTGTTTATAAACAAAGTAAATCTGTCAGGGTATGTCTACACTACCACCCTAGTTGTAGTAGGAATCCGAACTAATCTGAACTACCTACTCTGTGCTGCGTGTAGCCGCGGGCACGGAGTCCGAACTAGTGGGGATTTAAAAATGGCGGCACCCGGCAAGATGCAAATGAAGCCCGGGAAATTCAAATCCCGGGCTTCATTTGCAACTTCAGTTGCCTACATTAACCACCCTAGTTCGAACTCAAAAATAAAGAATTTGTTCCATAACTAAAATGTACTTTCATTGTGGTGATAGGGGGCTGAACACCGGAAGGGGGCTCAAGTAGGCCACTGCTTCCCTTATCGCAGGGTCCTGCCACCTTCCTGCATCCTGGCACTGCCACGGCTTTGGGCTCGGGTGGAGCGAGAGCCAGTCCTGGCCTGGGGGGGGGGAGGGGAAGCTGTTGGGCCTGTGAGGGCTCAGGAGCAAGAGGGGCTGGAGGGGCTAGGGGAGAAGTGGGGGCTGGAGGGGCTGGGGGAGCAGGGGCCTGGTATGCAGAAGGAGAAGTACCCGTGGCAGGGGCAGGCAAGCTTAGGACCTCCTACATAGCAGCACAGATGGAAGTGAGCTGCTGGACCAGCTCATCCAGCAGCTTGTTGCACCACTCGGTCTCTGCCTCCGTCCTCTGCTGAAGGGTCCTGTTGAGGTCCTACAGGGCCACTACGTGCTCCTTCAGCAGGTCTGGGTAGACACGCCAGTGCCTGCAGGTGCCATGAGTCTGGGATGGTGGTAGGGTGGGTGTGGTGCTCCCCTGGTGGGTAGAGGGTCTGGCTGTGGAGGAAAAGAAGAAGAGACAATCGCTGTCTGTGTGCACCCCCCCTGTCCCCGAGGGTATGCCGTGGCTGGCAGGGGTTCCCCTTTGGACAGGAGACTCAGGGGTGTTACACGTGACACTGCGTGTGAGTTGGGCAGCAGCCTGAAAGCATTACAGGGGCCCCTCAGTGGCAATGGGACTAGATGGCCTCCCACACCGCCAACCTGCCCGTGTATGGTGACCCCTCAAAGCACTCATCTGATGATCCCTCCCCGATGTCCACGGATGCCTGGGAGGCCTCTGGGGCCTGGAAGACAGGCTCCTGAGAGAGGGTCACTGCTACCTCCTCTTCCTCCTTGTCCTCCTCCTCCGGGTGTAGTTCTCCCACCTCTCCTGTCTGGTCATCCTCTCTCAGGGGTCGGTCCACGATGTGGTGCGGTAACCCGGACTCCAGCACACGCAATGGAGTGTGGGCTTCCCCACCGCCCAGGATGTGCTCCAACTCCTGGTAGTAAGGGCAGCTCTTTTGGGCTGCCCTGGAGTGAGAGCGCTGGTCCTGGGCCTTGGCATATCCCTGCCGCAGCTCTTTGACCTTGGTCCTGACTTGGTCCATGGTGCGGGGAGTAATTCCCTTTCTTGGCCAGTCCCTGGGCCATGTGATTGTATGTGTCCACATTCCTGTGGCGTGACTGCAGCGCCTGCAGGGCCTCTTCCTGGGACCAGAGCTCCAGGAGGTTTTTTACTTCTGGGCCAGACCAGGCTGGAGCCCACTTTTTGGTGCCCCTGGGTGGGTTCTCCTCACTGTCCTGTGAAGGGCCAAGGGGGCCTTGAGTCTGGGACATAGCTAACATGGCTGGCATGAGTGTGCTGGCTGGCTTCCTGACAGCAATGTCTGTCTGGGTGCCTTTAAGAGGCTGCGGACAGGAACCATAGAGGTGCTCAACATGTAAAGGCTGGACTGTCCACCAGGGCTTCTTCCTGGAGGCCTTTTTTTTTTCCCAAAAGAACTGGCTCCCTGCATCCACACACACCATTTTTCGACAGATCTCTGTCAAAAATGACGTTCTTCCTCATAAAATGAGGTTTACCACTGTTGACAAAACTGCCATGTTCTTTCAATTTACTGTTGACAGAATGCAGCGGTAGTCTAGACACAGGTAAGTTTTTTTCAAAAAAAGGCCACTTTAAAAAAAAACCCTGTAGTCTAGACACAGCCACAGCCACACACAATTTTCTGTAAAACGGGAATAAAAATACAAATCTGCTGCAAGCAGACTGCCCTTCTGTATCATAGCCAACCAGAAGTCAATGGCAACCCCCCTCATTGACTTCAGTAGGATGTAGATTTCATTCCATTCAGAATTGGTATTTATATTCCTCTTAAGTGCCCAGGAAATATTTCTAACCATCAGTGCCCAGCACACCACAGTACATCATCCCACTGCATTCAGTGATTGTTAATTACATTACACTGCACTTGGTACTTTAACAACATATAGTTTGTATTAATAGACACATTTTCTGGCCAGCACCCAGTTTGAGTAGGCTTTTTTGCCAGTGAAGAGCTTACCTTGCAGTGGTATGCTAATCCTGTTTTAGTGCTCTTGAGGCAACCCATGTCCTGTTACACGGCATGCAGGGAGCCATGTCAGAAGTGAGCTCTGTGCTGCAGAGGCCAGAATAGTCACCTCCCCCCTTTCAAACAGTATCCCAAGTTGGTAGAGCAGAATTGTACCAGTCCAACTGCCAGAGGAACTTCTGCAGCTGCAGAGGATGAGTAGATAGGATTCCCTCTCCCACCCCCGTATTCATGGATGAAGTTGCCCAGGATTCCCTCTCCTACCCCCGTATTCATGGATGAAGTTGCCCATCGTAGTTAAAGTGATATTTCTTTAATTTTACGTTTGGATTGGGCATAAGTGGCAATACTGTAGAATAACTAGCTCCCATTTTTCCCTTTCTCTGAGAACCCCAATGGGAGGCAAATGAAGTTCTCACACAAATTTGTCCCAGAGCTTCTGCCCCATGGATTGGCTGTGAGATGACCCCACAAACTGTATTTACCTTGGAGGCTTAGTAAGAGACCAGAGACATCTGTGGAATCTCTGCCTTAACTTGGGGTCTTCATCATACATTGACCTTCATTCCTTGGTGATATGAAAATAATTTCCTTTCCTATTTTATGGCTATGCAATTCTCCACAACAGTACATCCTGCATATTTTATGTTTGTACATGGCATTAATATCATTAGGCCTGCACAAAACCAAACCAAAACTCCAGATTTAGTTCAGGATTTGAATCTCAAATGAATGTCTACATTGTTCCTAATTCAAATCCCAAATCCAAATATTTCAGATTTGGGGAAAGTTAGTTTTTCAATTAGATATCTTCCTGGTTCATTTCATAGCCTTTCCAACATAGTTTCTGCTCAGACATTTCAAAGGCAAAATTATATATTATTAATTCAGTGTCATGAAAACATTGGTTGAATATGTAATTGTTTATTGAGTGAGGTTGAATCCATATGGGAGGTTTCCATCATTACTTAGAGATTCAGTTGAGCTGGAAATTATTTTCTTGTCCACAAACTTTTCTGAGATATTGAAAACAATCCCATCCCAAATTAGGACAAAAAGTCAAAATGTAAAAAAAAAAAAAGAAAGAAAGAAAAGAAAACCAAATTGAAAAATCAAAACATATGAAATTTGGTTCAGTTGCAACATTTTGTTTAAAAAATGTTTTTCTGATTTCAGTTAAGAATTTCTTTTTTACTATATATTATTTCAAAGAAAAATCTCCCATTTAAACAATTCAGAAACTTTATTTAAAAAAAATCATAAAGAGAAATTCATTGAAACCTACCCTTTAACCATGAAAAATGCTGTTTTTCATTAAACTGGATTTTCCGACCAAAAAAACGGGCAAAATATTCCAGTCCACCTTTACTCAGACTTCATCAGTGTTTCTGCTATTTAAGATTTTTGCTGTTGTCACCTCAAAAACAATATGCGTTTTTAAATACCTATTTTTCATGGACATATGCATTAAAAACGTATTACAGGAAGAGTATTCTGATGCATGAATACTGTGGATTAAATTTATCTCTGGAGTAAAACATCTAACTTCAACAGCTTTAGACTGGAGATAAATTTGCTTAAGATAAAGCAATATGTGGTAAGTTCAAAGATGTGTTTTCCCTATTTTAAAAGGCAGTGCCTTTTAAAAAGTACTAACTGGTGAAGGATTCATCCTTAAACCAGCTGTCTCCCTAGTTTTCCACCATCAGAGGTGACATCCAGTCTATATACCTCTAAATTTAGAAATACTATTTTTATTGTTGTCAAACTAGCCATTTTGAGGAACCAATCCTCGTCTTTAAGAGGGTCTGGCTTTCTTACCGTGAAAGCAATTACATTTACATGTCAGTGCCTGTAGTCCAGGAATCCTACAAAAAACCATTTGTCATGTTTGCTATGAGTCAGGCTGGATGTTTTTATTCAGATTGATATCTGAAATTTGGATGCTTCTGATGTGGGTGAATTCCTGTTGTAAAATATTCTGCCAGCCTGACTTAATCCAACTTTTTCTTTAACCCATCAATAGAGCCCTCCTTTGTCTGGAGGTTCAGGTTTTAGAGACTCATTGATATCATCACGCATAAGTAATTAATGCAGACGCTGTGCATACAGAGGTTCACTAGATCTGATTTTTTTATGTCAATCAATGGCCACTGCAAGTCCACCAAAACAAAACACCTAGAATGAACATCAAAGTAGTCCTGATGGAATAACTCTGCTCAGCCCTGTGGGCAGTCAAAGTGGTTTCAGGCAAAAGCGTATTCCCAAGGGACAGACTAGTTAAAAGAAACCAAGTCTTGCTATGAGCATGCCCCAGTTGGCTGATTAGTAACCACATTAACTGCTTTTGTAGGTCTCTCATTTAGTGTTGCAATATGTTTTTGAGTATACTGGTCAGTGCTTCTGCACTGTGCTAAGATTTGGGGGCATTTACTTTGCAGTCCTTTAATTTGCAATGAATCCTGACTAAACAGTAGGCAACATTATTTTTCTTAGTTATTTTAAGGATTATATTTAAAAAATAAATGTGTAGAAATATATTTCTGTTTCACAGAGCCAGTCACCACTTGGACTAAGCATGCAGTAAGGAGCATGTTGAAATACTTCACAAGCATGACAACAGCCAAGCAAATTTTGATTAAATCTAAGGAAAAACTTTCTAACTGTAAGAACAGTAGGACAATGGAACAGACTGCCTAGGGGGGTAATGGAAGCTCCTTCTCTGGGAGGTTTTTGAAAGGCGGCTGGATAACCATCTGTCTGGCATGGTTTAGACACAACAAATCCTGCAGCTTGACAAGAGGTTAGATTAGATGACCCTTGCAGTCCCCTCTCACCCTATGATACTATGAACTCAATATTATGTTGTAAGTGTTATTAGTTGCAGAACATCACATGGTAGACGCATATTGGAGTTTACAGACACATAAGAATGTAAAGTCTATGCCCCATGGAAATCACAACCTCTGAATAAGACAGATTTTTTTATTCTCAGCCCTGTGCATAGTAACATCACTTCAGGAGAAGCCCTATAGCAATTGTGACTCAGAAAATTCCCAGCTCCTCTTTTGTTCCCCAAAGGAGTAATTGAATGCAGTGCTTTACTGGGTGCAATTAACTTTATTTCATCCAGTCTTCCCTTCCCATCTACTTGCTCAGGGGCAGTGTGGGACTAATAAGCACGCAATCCTTGCATTTCCAGGAACTCAGCATTCCTGGACCTATAGCAGTGAAGTCTTACTCTCCTACACATCAGTATAAGGTGGAGTTACATTCCAGCCCTAACTTTGACTGTGGATAATCACATCAGACCATGGTATGGATTTGTTATAAGAGGAGTGAGATGAGAAACTAAGGGAAGAGGAAGCAATTGCAACCATTCAAGAGAAGAGACACATTTTCACATAAATAGTATTGAATTCTTTGGAAAAAAATCAGAATCTGAATTGTTCTAGACAGCTCTTTGGGAAGGCATTCCTTCTCTTGGAGTGACTATGACTTATCAGATCAACAGTATTATGCTCATTTTACAGGTGCTCACGTTTTTAGGAAGCCAGGGCTCACAAATAAAAATGTCCATGTACCAGCACACAAAACGGTGTGCTTTATTTACCATGTGGATATTCAAATACCTCATTTGTGCTTGCAGGGGCACTAAATTAAACATGTGTTTACACATACATTTTCGTTCATGGTGGTAGGTGACTTATTTTGAAAATCTGTCAAGGGACATGTAAATCAAATCAGTGGCAAAACCAGGAATAGGTCAAGGAATCCCTAATCCTAATATTAACCATTAGCTAATACTCCCTCTATTGTCCATTAGTGTATTATTCATTTTTTATATAGTGCATTATAATGGCATCACAAGAGGTCATTCAGTTGCTAGGTGAAGTAAAATGACTCACTTTACACACTCCAAACCCCTTCAATAATTTGGTTAACGTTAGAATAATAAAGTTAGGGTAAGAGTTAGCTCCATACTCATGGGCTCAACTTAACAGATCAATTATATGTAATAATGATTCTAGGATGAAGATTTCAAGGACTATATTTTAAAAAAATGGAGCTCCATGAATGACAGCACAGTTTGAGGATACTGTTTGCTAGACTAACTTTTATTCTGAAAATTTGTACAGGCCAGGCTATAGAAAGGAAAGAAAATCCAATATTTTAAGAAATTATTTATGAAATGTAGATGGGCCTTCAGTTGGGAATAGGGCTGGGCAAAATGTTAGTAGTTCTTTGTTCTTGCAGCTGGCCTGTCGAATTACATAGAGCCAGCACAGTAAATAATACTACTATTGTCTGCCTGTGTCAGAGACAGACAGAAGGTACATTTGGACTCGATCCAAACACCACAAGGGCCACTCATAGCCACAGTGTCCAATTACTGCTTGCTTGTCTATAAAATGCACTTTTTCGCTGAGCTAATTTAAGAATGGCAGCTTTAATAGGAACTGTATTAAAAGGGAACTATGCCACATCTTTTGACAGCAAAAAAGTTCTGCACTGTATGGGAATCATCAAACACATTCATGCTGAAAATGATCAGGGGTGATAACATTAGCACAGCAATAACAACAGTAGCATCAAAGTCAGTGCCTCGAAAAAGAAAACTGAGACTCAACTTAGCAAAAATATCAAGTGGTTCTTGAAACAGCATGGTGAAAAAAATAAAAATGTAGCCACCATATTTTAGATACACACATACACAACCATGTTATAGCTCTTAATCAGATTTTAGAAAGGAACTAATTGATCCCATATATTTCAGTATTTATGCAGATGCCCATTTTTAACTTCAAATGTTTCCATGATCATTCCAGCAGCAAAGCTTCTAAGCTCCATGAACAAAATACTTGGGACCATCGAAAGATATTTGACCCTTGGAGATGTTGCTATAGACTGAAATCCACTTGTTTTGGAAGTAATGCTTAAGTTGTGTACATGCTTGCAGAAGGTTATGTCTAGAAGAGATAGATGCTGGTTTTGGGGGATAGGACTCCCTGAAGAATTCTTCCTGGTATAGCAAGCATGCTTTAGGGCTTTGCACAGGGTAGGCTGCCTCTTAGCTCTAGATGAATTTTGGTCTTCGATCTAGAGCAATCTGCCTACATTGGACCAGAAATCTATAGTAGTAAACAATTTATGATCTTTTATTCTGTTTGGGTAGTTCGAACTAACTTTAATAGGCGCTACACTAGCGCTCCGCTAGTTCAAATTTAATTTGAACTAGCGGAGCACTTAGTTCGAACTAGGAAAACCTCATTTTACGAGGATTAAGCCTAGTTCGAACTAGCTAGTTCGAATTAAGGGGTGTGTAGCCCCTTAATTCGAACTAGTGGGAGGCTAGCCCTCCCCAGCTTTCCCTGGTGGCCACTCTGGCCAACACCAGGGAAACTTGTCTGCCCCCCTCCCGGCCCCGGACCTCTTAAAGGGGCACGGTCTGGCTACGATGCCTGTGCCAGGTGCAAGCCTGCCAGCACCCAGCCAGCAGACCCTGCACCTGGCACGGAACGAGCCACCCACCTGATGCCCCACAGCCCTCTCCCTCTTCCCGGGACCAGGTGGGCGGCTCCCGGGAGCTTGCCCGGGACCGCAAGAGGCGGGCACCCGCCTGGGCTAGTGCCGACATCGTGGACCTCGTCCACGACCTCCGCACTAGGCACAGGAAAGTGGCCGTCTAGGACAGGAGAGCTGCCAGCCTGGCCACCCAGGAGCAGGTGTGCATGAAAATCAAGGTGGTCCACTGAGACCCCCCCGACCCTGAGCCCTGAGCTTACAATGGCCGTCCTGGGTCAGACCAAAGGTCCATCTAGGCCAGTAGCCTGTCTGCTGACAGAGGCCAACCCTAGGAACCCTGGAGGGGATGGACCGAAGACAGTGACCAAGCGATTTGTCTTGTGCCATCCCTCTCCAGCCTTCCACAAACCTTGGGCAGGGACACCACTCCTACCCCCTGGCTAATACCACTCCATGGACCCAGCCTCCATGACTTGATCTCACTTCCCTTTCAACTCTGTTCTAGTTCTAGCCTTCACAGCCTCCTGCAGCAAGGAGTTCCACAGGTTGACTCTTTGCTTTGTGAAGAACAACTTTCTGTTACTAGTTTGAAGCCTGCTACCCATTCCTTTCCTTTGGTGTCCTCTAGTCCTTCTTTATGGGAACTAATGAAGAACTTTTCTGTATGCACCCTCTCCATCCAACTCCTGATTTTAGAGACCTCTATCCTGTCCCCCCTCCGTTTCCTCTTTTCTAAGCTGAAAAGTCCCAGTCTCTTTAGCCTCTCTTCATATGGGACCTGTTCCCAACCCCTGATCATTAGTTGCCCACCCCTCTCCCACCCTCTCTCTTCCCCTCTCCCACCTCCTTTTCCCAGTCTCCCCCAGTTTTGTTCAATAAAGACAGATTCCATTTTTGAACACAATTGTCCTTTATTCTGTACATCAAGAAGAGGGGCTAGGGAAGGGTAAGTGGAAGGAGGTGAGGGAGGAATGGGGTACGCGCCCCCGATGGTAAGGACTGGGCTAGCTCTGCGGGCTTCTGGGGGTGGAAGCTCTCCTGCAGCCCCCCAATTGCTCCCTCTCCCCAGATGGTAGCCTGCGGCAAGTGCAGCCAGGCTGATGGCCGAGTGCTGTGATGTGCCCAGTGTGGGTACTCCGGGCAATCCAAGCCAGGACTGCTTTGCAAGCAGGACACCCCTGAGAACTGTCTGTCCGGGGTGGGGGTCGGGACCCTTTAAGCACAGCCCTCGGCTAGCCTGAGACAGCATCTCCATGCTCTAAGTCCTCCTCTGATGCCCTTCCGGCACTGCTTCTGGCCATCCTTAACCCCGCTTCAGGGTCAACTTAATGTGGACATGCTAGTTCGAATTAGCAAAACGCTAATCCAAACTAGTTTTTTAGTCTGGATCTGTTAGTTCGAATTAGCTTAGTTCGAATTAACTAATTCGAACTAAGTTAGTTCGAATTAACGTTGTAGTGTAGATGTACCCTCTCTTTCCTTTGCTAGACAGTTGTTAATTTCCATCTTGGAATAGCAAGTAAAAAAAAAACCAATAAAGTGACATATTTAAGTGAATCTCAGGCAAAGATCAAATTGCTTTTAAGGCTACTCCCTGTCATTGTTCCATAATGGAAGTCTTGCATAAAAAATAATCAGCAGGGTATGGCTATTCTCCAATGTAAAAAATCTCATTCCTTTCTCCAGCTTTAGAAAGAATATCATCCATATCCCTAAAATAAATTCACTCAGCTGAAGAAGGGTTTTAATATATATGCCACAAGTACAGGAACATTATCAATCACAGTGTTCAAGCCTTGATAAGCTCTGTGTAGGTGAGTTCATTCTCCATCTCTTTCATCTCTGGATATCTTGCAGAGTGCTTCATTTGGAGAAAGACCTAAAAGCCACATTGGGTAACAAGAACGGATAAAAGGGTAAACCTGTCTGTTCATATTTGCTAGTCCTCAACATGGAGAACACAGCAAGCATTCTGTCAAGGAAAATGAGGATATTCTTTTTTTCTGTCTTTGAATCCTCAAAAGATGCATCTTCTTTGTAATAGAAAAGACGTATCTCAATACTTAAGTCAAAATAGCAAACTTTTCAAAGGCTGGAAACTTGGAGCTGGTCATGCGACTGGTGAATTGCGTACTTCTGGATTGTTTGATATGGCATAAAACAGAGAAAACCTGAAAAAAAATCTTCAAAATGATGGATTACGGACAGTGTTTTCTCCCCAAAGCAACCTTCAATTACTAACAGCAGGACTTGTGCTTGGCATAGTAAAAAATCTTCTTCGGTATCTAGACTAAAACTCCCTCCAACGTCATTGTCAATCCTCCTTCTCTAATCTTATATGAAGATATTACTTCTTCTCCAGCACATAAAAACGTTTGCATACAGGGAACTATTCCCATCCAGAGAACCAGTCAAACACAGAGATGTGTCACTATGAAAGCCAGGTTAAGGATGTCACTTAAATAAAAAATAAGAAGATTTAGAGTTGAAGCAGCTGCTTCTTCCTTAATCCACATTGTGGCCAAAAATACATTGGGCTGTAGGCTACATTAGCTAACAGGCAGCACACAGACCTTAGCAATCTTGGCTACAAGCTCAATTAAAGGCCAAAGGTCAGATCCCCACCTGGTGAAGTCCATGGGATTACTCCTTTGCAAACCACCTAACGACTCAGCCATCAAGCAGTGTCAGTCTTAATTTGCTCCTAAAAGTAACACTTCTGAGAGTCTATAATAAGGAAGTCTGCTTTGCTAACTTCCTTAATTAAAACAAAAAGGAAACCATTTTAAAGATAACATTGGACATTTAAGAGCATGACCTGTTTTAATACTCATGCCAATTAGGTACATATTCTATACTGTCCAGGACTGTGGTACAATTGAGACTCCTAAGTGCACAACTTATTGATATAGTCTGGGCATTGTTTTGTCAAGGTCTCATTAAGGACTGTTGAATCCAAGAGGTCTTGATATGATATAATCACAAAGCTGCTTTGAAGCCATAAAGGTCTGATATGTCGTAGGCTATTTGGACACTCCTTACTATAGTGCAAGATCATGAACGACGCTGCAACTCTTTTGTGATCTGTTGTGCCGATCTAGGTTTTTATGGAGAGCTGATAAGAAAATGAAAAAAAAATCATAAATGATGTATTAGTAAAATGCTAAAGTTTGCAGAAAAATACCTCATCTTGAGTAATCTGAACTCTAAACCATGAAACTCTAAACCATATCACAGGAGTTGTTTCAAAGCATATTCAAAATACATTGCCAAGAAATCTACATCTTCAGAATGATAATATAGCATGCAGTAGAATAAGTGGGACAGCCAATTATATGAATATTGCAAAATCAATTTAACTGCAAACAGTCACTTCCATGGTAAAATGAATCTGAAATTCTCACACAGTAATATTTCTTTGCCCTTGATTAGACTAAATCCTTTTCTACAAAGTAAATTGATTCATTATGAACAATGAAAAATAAATAAAAACCTCATAATCCAAACAATGGAAGATTTTAGGGAACAAATTTAAAAACTGCCAGTCTTTCTGAATTAAAACATACTATACTCACAAGGGAAAAATGAGCACTAAAAGATTCCCCATATAGTAGCACATTCAACATATCATCAGTTTTATGAACTCATGCTGTTTCAATTCTTTGTTCCTGATAGTTTGCTGAGTCATAGCATGCGTTTCTTTGGAAGTCTGTGAAGACCCATTACTGCCAGTGCCAGCTGCTGACTTCGTTTCATTTATAGAATACTTTAATCCTTACAGTGAGTTCCTTGATTGCTTGGGATCTTCAGATTTCTTTTTTTTTTTAAGTTAATAAATCTTTACTTTTTACATACAGTGGCTCTACTTCTCTGCCCAGTTCAAGGATTTATAAGTGCAATGGAGATAATCAGGAACTTTTTGGACTAAGCAGAGGGTGAAGATATTTAGTTTCCCTACTACCTCTTACACCCAGTCAGAAATTTTTCATCAAATTTTCAAGGTAAAAATATGAAAAATGATTAGTGTTAAATAAACACATCTACTTTTGAACTGTGACATGATATAGATAAGCCTCATGTTGAGACTCATGAAGAAAATATATGGTCTGTTCCTCGCCATATTTTATTATCATAATTATTGTGAATATAATTCTTATTGTTTTTATTTCAACATGGGCTAAAAGCTCCAAGTGAGACCCAGGAGTTTTGTTCTGCATATGTACAAATACAGTTAGAGAGAGTTCCTGCCCTAAAGAGCTTAAGTCTTAATAGACAAGACAGAAGCAGAAAATGGAAGCAGTGACTTTACTACAGTACATCATTAGCAGAGCTGGAAGCAGAACCAGGGCTACTGTTTCCCAATCTAGTTCCCTAGTCACTAGACCAGGTTGCTTCATAATATTTTCTTCCACACTAAACTGTGTGGCTGTGTCTACATTGGCAAGATTTTGCGCAAAAGCAATTGCTTTTGCACAAAATCTTGCCACCTATCTACACTGGCCACGAGTATTTGCACAAGAACACTGACATTGTAATGTACAAAATCGGTGTTTCTTGTGCAAATACTCTGACACTCCCACTCAGGGATAAGTATTCTTGCGCAAGAGGCCAGTGTAGACAGGCAACATGAATTTTTTGAGCAAGAAAGCCCGATGGCTAAAATGGCCATCGGAGCTTTCTTGCACAAGAGAGCGTCTACACTGGCATGGATGCTTTTGTGCAAAATCACATCTTTTGCACAGAAGCACATGCCAGTGTAGACACTCTTTTGAGCAAATACTTTTAATGGAAAAACTTTTCCATTAAAAGTATTTGCGCAAAATCATGCCAGTGCAGACACAGCCTGTAAGTTTATATGTAGTCTGAACCATGCCACTGTTCACTCTTGGGCTATGTCTAGATTGCATCCCTTTTTCGTAAAAGGGATGCAAATAAGACGTATCGCAATTGCTAATGAAGCGAGGATTTAAATCTCCCCCGCTTCATTAGCATAAAAATGGCTGCCGCTTTTTTTCGGCACGGAGCTTTGCCGGAAAAAAGCGCCAGTCTAGACACGGATCTTTCAGAAAATAAAGCCTTTTCCGAAAGATCCCTTATCCCTTATTTTAGGTCTTCCGTTTAAAGCTTGGATCATATTAGAACCACATGGTCATAGATTTTCTTGAAGCAGAGAAATCTTACAGACTTTTATCCATTAACCATTCAGTCCTTATTTGTAAATGATTGCAGAAACTCATATGCATACTTAAAGCTCAGCTCCTTGCCTTCAGTGGTTCATGTGTGAATAAAACAAATTGATTCCTAGGGATTCTGTTTCAAATGGTGTATGATTCAAAATAGATGTTTACTTCTTTTTCTTTCTTTTTTTTTAACAATCTTTTATCTCTACTTACAAATGGCTAAGTCAATTATTCTGCACTTGATTAAAATGGAGTGCCAATAGATCATGTATTTTTTACTCATCATAGTAGCCTGCTAATAGGAGGATAGGTACTTTATGGGACTTTGTGTCCTTAACAAATACAGGACAATAGGAAATAAATTATAACAGATTTTGAACCAAATCAGTACTATGGCTAGAATGTGCTACTTTAATACACAGTACCTTGCTCCACAAATCTTCCAATTGAGCTCAGGAGAGCCATGTGTGGTGCATTATTCAAATGAAGTGTGTCTGGTCCTGAATTAGCAACTTTATCTCATAGTTGAAATGACCGTTCCTCTTTTGGGAGAGGGGTAGGAATTTTTCCTGCTTAACTGTATGCATTTGGACAATTTCATACTTTGAGACTTTAGGATAAAGTTGGGCAAAATGCTAGTGACACATAGACAGTACAGTTAAGAAGTGCCTTTAAGGTCTAACATATTTCACGTGTCAGACTTAAAAAAAAATTGGTCAGTTTGATGTCAACTGCAGCTGTCAGAGGACTGAAGCCTGAAAACATGAACCAAGTGGGATGGACCTAGAACCCTCTCACTTGATTACTTTTGTTATTACATTTGTAAGCAGGGGCTGAACTGCTGCTTGTTATCAGCCAGCTAAAAGGAGGGGTGGGTGTGCCCACTACAATTGTTTAGCTCTGCAAGGTAATTAACTGTTAACTGTTGATATGAAAATACAGCTCAGGAAAGAATACAAGGTGTGGCTATGTAAATCCCATTCAGCCAGGACTGATGGAGGGTCCGTGTTGGAATGGAATGTGGAGAATTGTAATTAATTTGGGACTGTTGTGGGGGTAACTAATCATGCTACCCCTAAATGTGGGAACTGTAAAACATGCCACCAGTGCTTGCAAGAGAGACACCACCATCAAGATAAGAGGTCTTGGAGGAACAAGCTTTCCTCCTTCCAGAGCTGAGTGAACTGAGCTGGGGGGAAGGGTTAAAGGGCTTGAGTTGTCCTGCTTTGCACCTGCCAGGTGTGAGCTATAAGACTGGCCCAACCTGCCCCTTTCCCCCTTTGTTTTAAGGACAGACCTAAAGCAGATTCCCTGAGGAGTCTTTTCTTTTGCTAGTCCAGTGGAAGCTGGATTCCTTTTCCAGTCCAGCTGGTGGCTAAAGAGTTGAAATCATGGAGAGCTGAAATCACTGGTTTGGCTGAGAGCCAGACCCATTGCAGCCAGTGGAGTGGCGGCGACCAGCAGAGTGGCTGGTGGGAATCACTGGCTGGTGGCGTAACGTGGTGCAGAGTGGCAGCAGGCGAGGAGCGACGACCAGCAGCATGGTGCAGCGACCAGTGGCGTGGCGTGGAGCGGTGGCAGGTGAGGAGCGGTGACCAGCGGCATGGTGTGGAGCGGCAGCAGGCGAGGAGCGGCGGCAGGCGACCAGAGGAGCATCTGGTGGCGTGGGATGAGACAGCTGGTGGAGCGTGGCGAAGTGTTGTAAGGTGCCCCCTATCTATCCCGCCACCCCCATTTCTACCCAGGATGGGAGGTGAAACCCTGCGGGTGAACTTTGGGACTCTGGGTGGCATGGACCAGGGACAGAGACTTTTGGGGTGTCAAACTCTTTGGATTTCAGGTGATTCTTGGCTGGGGGGGGCTTAGCTCATGTCTGGGTTATGAACTCTGTTTGTGGTGTTTCCCCCAAGTTAATGCTGTATGACTTCTCTCTGTGTTTCATTAAATGTTTCTTTCCTACACTCAGACTCAGTGCTTGTGAGTGGGGAAACATTGCCTCTCAGAGGCACCCAGGGGCTGTGTCTACACTGGGCCACTTATTCCAGAAAATCAGCCGCTTTTCCGGAATAAGCTGCAAGCTGTCTACACTGGCCCTTGAATTTCCGGAAAAGCAACGACGCTCTACTGTACAAAATCAGCCGCTATTCCGGAAAAACTATTCTGCTTCCGCTCGGACATAAGTCCTTATTCCAGAACACTGTTCCGGAAAAGGGCCAGTGTAGACAGCCCAGTAGTCTTTTCCGGAAAAAAGCCCCGATCGCGAAAATGGTGCTCGGGGCTCTTTTCTGGAAAAGCGCGTCTACATTGGCCACAGACGCTTTTCCGGAAAAAGGGCTTTTCCAGGAAAGCAGCCTGCTAATGTAGACGCTCCTTTTCCGGAAAAACTGAAAACGGAATAGTATTCCGTTTTAAGCAGTTCCGGAAATTCATGCCAGTGTAGACACAGCCAGGGTGTGTGAATTTCCCAGATTACTGGGTGGGAGCTCAAGCCGGTTCTGTGTGAGATGGACCCCAAGATATTGAACCCAGCCCTGGTTACTGTCAGGCCTACCCGGCAGAAGGGTTACACATTATTACATTATTTGTATTGTTGTCCTGACCCAGCAACAATCCTTGTAGTTCATTAGAGATGCTTCCTAGACATACTGGATTTCAGAAGCAAAAACAAAGAACACCTTCAGTCCGGTCCAGTACAACCTTCTGTCTGGTCCAATACACCCTCAACTCCCATTGATGCCAATGAGAGTCCAGAGCATGGTGCACCAGTCATAAAATCATCACTACCTCACAGAAATGGCTCCTTGGTTACTGAACTACTGAAGCTGCCTTTAAAGAAGTCAGACTCTCCACCTAGGTTACTCCCTGAATTTAGCCTACAGCTTACTTCAAAACTGGTTATTCCAAACTCTGCACCAGAGGAAATCTCACTTTCTCTTACTTTACCCATAAGGATGCCTGTATACTTTTCCCAGACTAAACAAGCAACCCTGACCTGCAGCCATTTACTCTCATATAACCAATTAAAACCTAAAGCATGTGTCCTAACATGAGTTCTGGCTCCACAACAATCTAGCATTCCTATGGGAAACAGCCCACATTAATTATAGCCTTCCTTCTACAATACTTGCAGTGCCATCTCTTAAAGGAGAGAGATACGAGCACTAATTTTCCATGGACTAAAACATTCAGTTTAGACCTAGGATAGATGCCTGCAGGATACTTCTGTTACACTAATGAACACAATCAGCCTATTGTGGTGTGTGCAGTACAAATGCTCATACAGTTTTGAATGAAACTTTGCTTTTTTGGTCTCTGTGCAAAACAGAGTTCTTTCTTTTTCCTTTTCTTGTTTCCCTTTTAAAGTTGAAATCAGAGATCAATCCCGTTTAGCCATTTTGAGTTAGGTTGGGATAGGAAACATTATTTGTTCCCAATGTAAAAAAGACCAGGGTGCTAATCTACTCAGAAGCTCCACCAAGCCCAGGTGAGAGAGGTTGCTGAAACTGCTTTGCTATGGACCTCATTAGCATATGTTCCTGTTAAGACTGGTCTTCTGTGCCTGTGCACATCTTGAAATGCACGTGTATTACCGATTCAATTGAAGGCTCATGCACATTGCAATGGCAGTGGTTTGGCTCTGATAAGAAACACACTTGTATCTCCAGGACATGTGTATTCATATTCTTTCCCTCCCACTACCTACCTCCTTAGTTCATTAAAAACACATTTAGAAATTAGCTGTGTGATGGAGCCTTCTACTTTTAGCTTCTTTAGCCATGGTATGCCCACTTTGACACCAGCAGGTTTTTCTCTGGCACTAATTCAGAGAAAGGACTACAGCCCTATGCATGCTCAAAACCAATACTCAGGCAGCCATCTTTCGCTTTTCTCTGTTAAACAAACAGACATAACAGATGTATAGCTGAGGTGGGGGAAATATACACAGTGCCTCCTTTCACAGGACATATGTGCAGCCAAATCGTCATGCAGAATTTATTATTAAGTCCTTACCCAGTGAAACTCCCATTGGTTTCAGTTTGGCTGAGTAAGAATGGATTAAAAGCAGAGGCCTTGATTCTGTTAACCTGATATTGGGTAGTGTCTAGACTACAGGGTTTTTAAAAAAAAAAGTAACTTTTTTTCAAAAAAACTTTACCCACATCTAGACTGCAGCCGCATTCTTTCAAAAGTAAATCCAAAGAACACGGCAGTTTTTTCGATCATCATTTTACGAGGAATAACACCTTTTTTCGAAAGTACTCTTTCAAAAAAAGGCGCTATTGAATGCAAACTGTGCATTTTTGAAAGAGAGTGTCTAGATTTTCTTTCAAAAAAGTGGCTCACTTTTTCAAAAGATCTGCTTGTAGTCTAGACGCTCTCTTTCGAAAGAGGCTTTTTCAAAAGATTCTTTCGAAAGAGGCTTGTAGTCTAGAAGTAGCCCCTGTGAGTAGTTCCACTTAAAAAGAAGCTTGTTATTCTTGTTGGCCCTAGGAACCCATCTGTCCCATGACAGCTGCACTTCCAGAGTTTCTTCTGCCAGAATCCCCCCATGAAAGAAGCCCCAATTGTAAGGCAGGAGCACAGATTTCAGAAAAGGTAACACTGCCTGGCCCCTGCTCGATGCTGAGGAATGTCTCTTCTGGTCCTTTCTGTCCTATAGATGAAACACCATCTGTAACATCCATTTCAGGAGTAAACCATGTAGCTGGCTCCCTCCTTCCATGTAGAAGGGAGAAGATCTTAGCACCAAGGGTTACCTTCCCTGAATATAGCTGGAAGGAGTGATTTCTGAAGGTGCACATATGCCAGAGACAGCTTAGGACAAGGAGTCAAAGAAAACATAAAATGAAACCCAGAAAAACTATTTTAAAAAAGGTTCAAAATGAGATGGGGAGTTGACTTAAAATAATCATTCACAAGATGGACAAAAACAGACCATATTTTGAATTCGTTACTCAGATTTACACAGTCTTTACTTAGGGAATACACCTCCCCCCAAAAAATCAAAGGTGTGAAGGAAGTCACAACTTTGAGATATGGCATTATTTTTGTGCAGTGCTACATTTGCACCTGGGCACATTGGTAGTGTTTCTCCCCAGTTTTAAATAATCTATTGTTCTCAAATATACACCCCAAATATATAGAATTGTTTTCTCTACAGCAATGCTGTAGCAGCTCTTCAACCTTTGTGATTCCTCTCACCTCTATTTTCCCTGGGCAACTTTAAGTTTGCATTAATATTATTTTTAAATCAACATATTGGGACCCTGCTCCCGGCTTCCTCTGTGTGATCAAACTCTCACTTATCTTGAAAGAGCAAAGAAAAATGTAAATATTAAGCCACAAAAACTGAATTAAGGTTAAGGACCTGACTAATGCCCACAAAAGCCATAAGTTTCAAATCTGAGGCTGGTACTTGTCATGTTGAGCTCTGGCTTTTCAACACTCATGTTAGGTAAAATTCAATTAAAAGAAACTGTGATAAGGCTAAGAGCAGGTTATTTTACCATTGCTACAATTGGTAACACAATTACTTTAGCATTCACAATGTTAATACCATCCACACATCATAGAGCTAGATATCTGGTTCCAGTTGAAATGCCCATAGCTTAGGTTGTACAGGAGGCTGCAAAAATCATGTTCCTAGGCCAGCTGAGTGCAGTGTCATTCCATGGCATATGTCCAAGCAACCTAACATTGCTTTGACTCACACCAGTTGCTAATGGCCCAAAAGGCTGAAGTAGAAACCAATGATAAGTGCAGTTTAAAGGGATCCCAATAAGACCATTTTTTCTTTCAATACAAGTCCTTATTCTGGCTTTTCATCAGAGATAGCTTATCTCTAGTATTGAGAAGATCCTCTCTGAGGTAACACACCAAGTTTTACAAGCAAACTCCACCTGTAATTTATATGGTTTATATATGTAGTTTACCTGGCATTGCTTGGATCCTTAATTAATTTTTTGTTTTTCTTCATTCATAAGGGGGGAGGGATAGCTCAGTGGTTTGAGCATTGACCTGCTAAACCCAGGGTTGTGAATTCAATCCTTATGGAGGCCATTTAGGGCAAAAATTTATCAGGGATGGTACTTGGTCCTACTGTGAAGGTAGGGGACTGGACTCAATGACCTTTCAAGGTCCCTTCCAGTTCTAGGAGATAGGCAATCTCCATTAATTTATTTGAATCATTGCTCTCAGACAGGGCTGGGGATGAGGGATTCAGTATGCAGGGTGCTCTGGGTAGAGAGGACTACCTCAGCTCTTTCTCAGCGCAGCAGCTTGGGGTTATTGAGAAGCACCTCTACATGGCCACTGCAGCTCCAGCGGGCACAGCCAGGCGATGGGTGAATGTCCCTGGCTGGGGCAGATCTAGGTTTGTCTGCCTGATGTGCTCCTCAGCCAGAGTGAGGAATATAGTAAATTGTGCACTTTCCCCTGGGGAACAACCAGCAATGTCCATGTATGAATCGGGGAGGGGAGATTCAGGCCCCCTCACCCTCTGTAAAAGGTGCTGGGAACCTTACATTCATTGTCTGGCTTCTCTGTATGTAAAATCTTAGGGCTTGATTTTACATAGCTGTGCACATTGGATCAAACATTCCACCTGAGCAAAAAAGGCCCACAAAACTATCCAACACTATCAAATAGTGGAGTTTTGTACTCTTCGTACAAGGGGAAATAAGCAGAGGAGATACAAGTAGTAGAGGATCAGGCCCTCAGTGTTCATTTTCCTTTGTCATTCTGCAATTCTTGCATTTGCTCAGAATTCCACTTCTAGCAAGAATAGCAAAAAATACAAGGTTCTTTTCACCAGACATCTCAAAGTGTCATACAAATGCTAATTAATTGGACCTCCCAGAAAACCCCCACAAGATCAGTAGGTAAATATTGTTTTCATTACCTTATAGTTTGATGGGGGCAAGGCTGAATCAAGAATCCAGATCTTCAGAATCCAGTAGCCTGTCTTCCAACAGTGGCCAATACCAGATATACCAAAGGGAGGGAACACAACAGGGAATCATCACATGATCGCCCTCCTGTCATCCATTTCCAGAAAAACAGAAGCTAGGGACACCATCCCTACCCATCCTGGCTAATAACCTCCATGAATCCAGCTAGCTCTTTTTTGAATCTCATTAAAGTCCTAGTCCATAATATCCTCTGGCAAATGAGAAAAGTTGCTCTCTCCTGCCATCGAGAGCAGGACAAGAGCCAGTGGGTTCAAACTACAGCATAGCAGATTTTGATTAAATCTCAGAAGTAATGGAACAGCCTGGTTAGGGAAGTTATGGAAACTCCTTCCCTGGAAGTTTCAGAAAAAACAGGTAGCTATCTCTCTTGGATTGTTTAAATGCAACAAATACTTCATTTTGACAGGTAGTTACACTAATGACCTTTTTTGTCCCTTCTTAATCTGTGGTTCTCTGATTCTAGGATTTTATTTGAGGGGTGAAATACTACTGAACCTGACTAAAGGCTCAAAATTTAGGCCAAAACTAATTGCAGAATCTGATGCATAGTGAAATATACTTGAGGCCAAGTTGAGGCCATGCAAAAGGTCTTAAAAGTCTTTGACAATGAAAGCTTGATACTGCAAGATGCCAAACACTTTGCTCCTCATCCAGCACATCAGTAAATCATGAAAGTAGTCCTATTAAAATTCAACGGAGCGACGCTGATTTATGCTATCAGAAGATCTGTCTTTTAGTTTTCTAAAGTGTTTTGTATAGATTTTGGAAGGTGCATTTCCCAGCTCCCTCAAAAGCAACTGCAAATCATTCCATATGTATCTTATAAACCCCTGTGGATGGCAAATACAGCTACTATAATGACATGGTTTAGTGTATTTCTGCAGAAATTAGTACTATAAGAGGTTAGCAAGTATCTACTATTTTCAATTTACTACAAATTGCCCTCTTCAATGGAGGGAACACTCACTTCACAGAATCAGGCTAAAGATAACAATGTATTGCTTTTTATCAGCCACCTTTGCAAATCAGGCCCCAAAGTCCTAATTAACTAACATTAGTAGTTCAGTACCTCTTGGAGGAAAACAGCGTAAGATCTTAATTACAAATAGGTATATCTTTGCCCCAAACCTGTGTTCAATCTCTGATAAAGAGTTATAGTTTGTAAGAACATTAATTAATTAAAGTGAGGTGTTCTCTTTGTAAAGCACCCTTATTCCATGAATACTTAGTAAGAATAAGATTTACTTTTCCACAAAAATATTTACTTTTCCACATTTTACGAATTAACAAAAGCAAGGGAAGACAGTTTACAAGGTAAGAATAGTTTATCCATCAATGTTTTATATCTTATATTTGCTATTTTAGCTATACTGGTACCTTGAGTACAAAGGAAAGCTAACAATGCTGTAGAAAACAAATGCCTGAGTTAAAGCAAAATCCTTTGCTATATGGTGCAGAGTAGAGCAAAATACCCCAGAAAATCCTTACACAGAGGGAGGGAGAATAGCAACACAACTTATTCCCCAGACACCTCCAAATTCTCTCCAATCTATGCAGGTTCTACAGCTCTTGGAGCATGCCCCAGTAGCCAGTACCACCGGCTTTGCAAAATAGAGCACTGATTATAAAACAAGAGCCTGTTGAATGGTGTTTGCACTCCACACGTTTTGGACAGTAAAACTAATCTGATTTTTTTCACTTTCTGTTTAGGTTTAGCTGTTTCAGATTCTAATTTTGTCAGCCTCCACAACTAGATCAGTCCCTGAAGAATTCACCCATCTTGACTAAAAATGGCATAACAAAGTGACACCTCATAGCTCACACATAGGTTCTTAGACATGACGGTATTAATATTAGAAAATAATATTATGTATTTAATAATTTATAGTATTTAGCATACAGTGTGCATTCACCTTGAAATATAAATTGTAAGTATAAGAGGAAGAGTCAATTACATATTTAAATTCCCTTCCCATCAATGAAACAATATACAATGACTGATATATCTTAATGGTTTAATTTTTCTTGTTCTAAGATCATGCTAAGTTTCTTGGCCATACCCTTAGTAAAGAATATAGGCCTGAAATTTTATAATTTTTACACCAATTTACAATAACTCTTGATTTAATCTATCATTTAGAAGGAGCAGAATCAGACACAAATACATCTTTACTAAAAATGTCCCTGGGTGTATTTCTGTGCATCACCAAGATATATAGGTTGATTTTTTCCCCTTTTTAGCAACTGTAAGGGTCTGTTTCTATAGAAGGTTGAGAGAGGACAGAGATTCAGACATGCTGGAATGTGGTCTAATCTCCTCATTTTGTCTTTATTTACTTTACTTTTTTATGTACATTGTCTTTCAGAATATAAATACTCTGAAAGAAGCAGAGCGAGGTTGGAAAAAGAGGACATTGTTTTAGTCGTCTAATCAGCTCAACCTTTGGGAGAACAACTGTAACCTTTGGACAGATGCCAACAATTGCCATTTAGGTATTTACATCTGTTTATGCTCTCAGTCAAATGTCTTTTGTCTTAGGTTTGACACGGTAGTACAAATGTTCTGACCCTTACAAGCGGTTCTCAAACACTGGATAAAAGACGTCTTTTCCCCTTTTCTAAAAGGATGAACACATACTTTTACCTCTCTCCTCCCCGCTTATTCCTCTTTACCAGTTCTACCCTTTTGAGGCACTTGTTGACAAGACCTGCATAATTCAGTTCACATGTGTGACTAGAATTTTCTGAAGCCATAAGTTGAATGTGGTAGATACACTCTCAAGAGTTAACCCTCTAGACATTTTTAACATTAAAATACGTCCTATTACTTTCCACAGCTCCATAACCCATTTTGCATTCTGATTTCTAAGTGATCAAAATTCAAAGGGTTTTTTCCTCCTAGAACTGGGGATTTAAAAAGAGTTAAAAATATGCTCTTGGAATGTAACTGTTTAACACACACATTGGTTTTCCTTCGCATTGTATAAAAATCATTCTTATTGTACCTAAAGCACATTTTATTGTGGGCACATCTATTTAGTGTAATCAGTCAGACTTAACTGTAAAGAATGGCACTAATGTGACCACCATTTTCATAGGACTTGCAACTGAACTTGTCTCAAATATGACCTCAGCACCGAGAGATCCATCATATACATAAGGAGGAGCAAAGCCTCAGCAAGTATAAATGGTCATAACTCCATTGTGGAGTTATTATTATTTACATCAGCTGAAAAGTGCTCAACAGCTTTTAAAGCTGCTAATAAATGTCATATTTCAGTGATCACTGGAAAACTGAAAACTGAACGAAAGTTTTCTTGAGCTTCAGGTGAAAATAACAGAGGTAATATTTTCTCTGGTAGCTAAATACAAACAGAACACGCAACTTAAACTAATTGATAGTGTCCTTTTAAAGTCATGAAGGTGGACAGCCCGTGGTGGGTAAAGAACATTTTAGGAACTTTTTAGAAAAGCTAAACATACACAAATCCATGGGTCCGGACTTAGTGCATCCGAGGGTACTGAGGGAGTTGGCAAATGTCATTGTGGAGCCTTTGGCTATTATCTTTGAAAAGTCGTGGAGATCGGGAGAAATCCCTGATGACTGGAAAAAGGCAAATGTAGTGCCCATCTTCAAAAAAGGGAAGAAGGATGATCCAGGGAACTATAGGCCGGTCAGTCTTACCTCGGTTCCTGGAAAAATCATGGAAGGGATCCTTAAGGAATCCATATTGAGGCACTTGGATGAGAGGAAAGTGATTAGGAATAGTCAGCATGGATTCACAAAGGGCAAGTCGTGCCTGACCAATCTGATTAGCTTCTATGATGAAGTAACTGGCTTGGTGGACATGGGGAAGTCAGTGGATGTTATATACCTTGACTTTAGCAAGGCTTTTGATACGGTCTCCCACAATATTCTTGCCAGCAAATTAAGGGATTGTGGATTGGATAAATGGATGGTAAGATGGATAGAAAGATGGCTAGAAGGCCGGGTCCAGCGGGTAGTGATCAATGGCTCGATATCAGGATGGCAGTCGGTTTCTAGCGGAGGTTCGGTTCTAGGACCGGTTTTGTTCAATATCTTTATTAATGATCTGGATGAGGGGATAGATTGCACCCTCAGCAAGTTTGTGGATGACACGAAGCTGGGGGGAGAGGTAGATACCCTTAAGGGCAGAGATAGGGTACAGAATGACTTAGACAAATTGGAGGATTGGGCCACAAGAAATCTGATGAGGTTCAACAAGGACAAGTGTAGAGTCCTGCACTTGGGACGGAAGAATCCCAAGCATAGTTACAAGCTGGGGACCAACCAGTTAAGTAGTAGTTCTGCAGAAAAGGACCTGGGGGTTACAGTGGATGAGAAGCTAGATATGAGTCAACAGTATGCCCTTGTAGCCAAGAAGGCTAATGGCATATTAGGTTGCATTAAGAGGAGCATTGCCAGCAGATCCAGAGATGTCATCATTCCCCTTTATTCGGCTTTGGTGAGGCCGCATCTGGAGTATTGTGTCCAGTTCTGGGCCCCCCACTACAAAAAGGATGTGGACGCATTGGAGAGGGTCCAGCGGAGGGCAACCAAAATGATTAGGGGGCTGGAGCATATGACTTATGAGGAGAGGCTGAGAGACTTGGGTCTGTTTAGTCTGCAGAAGCGAAGAGTGAGGGGGGATTTGATAGCAGCCTTCAACTTCCTGAAGGGAGGTTCCAAAGAGGATGGAGAGAGGCTGTTCTCAGTAGTGACAGATGGCAGAACAAGGAGCAATGGTCTCAAGTTGTGGTGGGTGAGGTCCAGGTTGGATATTAGGAAAAACTATTTCACTAGGAGGGTGGTGAAGCACTGGAATGGGTTACCTAGGGAAGTAGTGGAGTCTCCATCCCTAGAGGTGTTTAAGTCTTGGCTTGACAAAGCCCTGGCCGGGTTGATTTAGTTGGAATTGGTCCTGCCTAGAGCAGGGGGCTGGACTTGATGACCTTCTGAGGTCTCTTCCAGTTCTATGATTCTATGATTCTATGAAGGTCAAATGGGAAATCAAAGTTTAAAGAAGATGAAGCTTCCAGGTAGAACTATAAAATAAATTTAAGCTCCATACTTAACTATCCTGGTAATCCCGGTAGTATGCTTCTAAGCTTGGTTAGTGTGCATTCTCTTCCATAGGAAGAGGCAATGTGTAGTCATAAGTCCAGCTTGGGTCTACTCTATGGTGGGAGATGGAGACGTAGGGTGATAAGGTCCACTCATATCCTGCCCTTTCCTTGCCCACCTGCATATACCTTCGCAGTGGCAACTCCCCATCTGTGCTTCAACACACTGGACAGATAGCGCACACAGAGGAGAAAGGGGCGGCAACTTATTCACCTACATGAGCACCCAGGGCAAGACACAAGCTTGTTCCAAAGCAATTCTGGGTACAGTTGGTCAACGCTTTCCAAAATCTTAAAAAAAACAAAACACCTTTCACCAAACTCACATGGTGGGACATACGCCAACAAATGACCTCCAGAGCAAGCTTCCAAACCTGAATACTACTTTTGAATCTAGGTTTTTAAAGCTTTCAAACCTGAATGCTACTTTTGAATCTAGGACACTGAAGAATACAATCCACCATACACAAAACATTGTTCTTTATGGGTAAGTGATAGAACAAATATTCTGTAGTAAGTAATTTAATTTGTGAAATTTACTTTTTTCTTTTCACTGTTCCTGTTCACTGGTTTATGTTTTATTTGGATTTATGATATATTGGAAAACGTTTACTGAATTTTTTCCACACATAACCCTCTGTTTGTGGATTGCTTATAAGCACTTTACTGTGAATGTACAATTTTCACATTTCTTCAAGTTTTGACTGGAGACATGGGGCCGATGGCAAATTTCTTAAACTCAAGATTTCAATGCATTACTCTCTCAGATTGAAAGCTCTATGCAGCAGAGACTGTGTCTTTTGCTCTGTCTGAAATATGCGTAACATTTTATACAAGTGGTATACTGTGGCCATTGCATTCAGTTGCAGTGATGCTAGATCCCCTAAAATGCGATAGAAAATGGTGGCTGACAAGAAATTCCTCAATAAGGGACTGAAGGGTCTGGACTTCATGCCCACTGGTCCAAAATTGTTTGAATTTCTCATTTTTCATTTTGCCTTGCCTTGAAAAAAAGACAGAGAACTCTGAAATATAGGACAATGTGCTATTGGGTGTTATTTGCATTGGAAGCTACTGCCTGATAAAAAGACTGAGGTGACTGAAATAAGCATTTGATTCTCTAATTTTAAATAATTAGCAGGCACTCAGAGAGTATATTGTTCTAAATAAAAATGCATAAATAATTAAGAAATAATAATTACAACAATTTACAAATCGAATTTCAGTCTTTGTAAACACTATTTAGTAGTCACTTAAAACCCACCATTTTGCCATACATTCCAGCCTAAAAACATATTTGCCTGTATTCTCTTTCAGTGGATATTCTAGCATAGCACTTAGTTTGAAATAAAGCACTTTTCCCCTGACTTCCCTTACTCCTCGTACAATGAAGTTTACAGAAGTCAGCGTAAGAAGCCTATTATTTTAAATTTATTTCGAAATAACGGGCTTGCTGTGTAGACGCACACTACATTATTTCGGAATAACTAACGTTATTCCAAAATAATGCTGCTATGTAGACATGCCCAGAATGAGCCTGAAAGTGTTATTTTTCTTGTAAAAACATGTAAGTATCAAATATCTACAATTTCTGGCTCTTCATCAAGTTAGCAGAGAAAAAGAAAGGTATAATCCTTAAAGTGACAGGATTAAACTTCAATTAAAGAGTTGGTTTATTTGATAGTAAACATAATAAGATAGAAAAAGGCAGGATTCCAGGGAAAGTAAGTTCTCTTGTTTTACTATAAGCCCCTTTACACTAGCAGAGCAGCATAGAGTATAAATGTGTAGTAATCAGCAATTGCAGGAGCAAGCCCTACATCATTATATTATGAGATATTAATAAAATACTAATTTCCATTTTTCTTGTATTAAAATCACTCTTCATGTCAAAACACTTTTAACACAACCTTACCTAGATTCAGCAGCAGGCAGAAATACGGCTCAACTAGGTACAGACATGCCTGAAGTCTGAAGAAAAGGAACAGCGGTGGGGATTAACTGAGAATGCCCCCCAAATGACATGATAATAAGTATGTGATTGCAGGTAAAAACACAGTTTCCTTCCTTTGAGGAGTGAGATAGTTTGAAAAACTGGTGGAAACACGCCCAGGTGCAATAGTGAGCCTCAAGTTTAGAAAGAACCAACACAGAGGATCACCATGAGTTGGAGTCGCATTAACACTTTGCAGAAAACTACAGAAGGAAGCAATAGATATCTCAGAGTATCATCATACCTTGCGGTGGCGGCACAATGTTATGATTAACTAGCTTGCATATATTTGAGATGGGCAAGAGAGGTCATCTTGTTTAGCATGTTTTAAATGCTGCCAAGTTAGAGGGTAGATGAGCAGGAACTGCAGCCGTGATGATCCTTCCATAAAGTTTTTGATAAAAAACATATTAATTAAAGGATGTGTTCAAATCAGAATAGATCTTCTACCACCATGGAACATGGAGTATGGATCCAGGGTAGGGATGGAGGAAAGGCAGATCAAGGAGATCTGATAAAGGTCATGTATAGCTTACCTTTGCACTCCCCACTCCTAGCCATGTTCAGGGTTGGCATCTTGGCACAAGTTAAAGAAGCTTAAAAATTGCCCTTAATTACACCAGATACCAGCATCTCTAAATGTCCAAATAGCACTGAGGATCTGCGGGGTGAAAGCTTTGATTATGATCCCTTTGCTCTGGATAGTGGCAGCAGGAAAAGTGTCTTGCAGGAACTGCTATGTTATTCTGAGCTACATTGGCATGAACCTCTTGTGGCCAGTTGAACTGATTTCACAGCCAAATTCTAGCAGTGATGCAGCACAGAGGAGTCACTCTACATCCAGGGACCTGACCTATTAATTCTACAAGTTGAAAAACTGCAACAAGCATAAATAATTTAGCCAGGAAAGGAGAGTAAATGGGAAAAGACTTGAATGTAGAGTTGCAGTTTATGATGAACATTACTAAAAACTATTAATTGCATTTTCTTTGCACCCTACCCCATAAAAGGGGGTGTCTTGTATCCTCCATTAAATGAAAGATAGTATATGTAACATTGATCAAAAGAAATCTAATTTTGATAGTGTTTAGACATGATATAGAATTTAGTGACATCATAGGTCATTGAGTAAAATACTATGACTGGATTTTCAAGAGGGTTGAAAGTTTCATGATAACCAACACAATTTGTAGCTATCTAAGCCACTAAACAGGTAATCAAATCTCATGCTTCACTCTATAAAATGATTACCCACAACAACTGGGAAGGGATTTTTCCTCCATATACTAAATGCATGATTGGTACATGGCTTGAAGAGAAGGTTTCGCTTTCTTCTGACTCATCAGATACTGCCTTTTTTGGGAAGGGAATACTGAACTAAATGGACTAAATTTGCCAAAAACTATTTAGAAACCTGGGCTCAGAAGGGAAATGCTGTATATAAGAAAGGGAAATGGAACTAAGCATGCTAAGGTACTGTGAGATGAAACTCTCTTTTACTCTTTATGGATTGAGCATTTTCACATTTTATACACTTTATTCACTATCAAAGCACTGCAATTGCTTTTGCCATTAATTTTTAAACTCAAGCTGCTCTGTAATTTTAGTCTTTTCCCTCTTCTACTCTGTTTATCTCCATGTATAGATATATATGCACAACCATGCATTTATCCAGAGAAAAACCCTAAATATTTTTCTTTATTTCTCAGAACTCTATGATGAGATGATGAGTTCAATATTAAGACTGAGATAGAAATTCTTACATGGATGAATGCTGTGCTAGGACTAGAATTCCTCATGCACATGTCCAAAACATCTGCAACTCCACAGATAAATGCAGGTACGCTGAAAGAGCAATCAGCATGCCATCTGTGTTTGGGAGAAGATTTCCAACCACTTTGCTGCTTTCTCCTTCTCTTCTCTCTCAGTGCGAACAGACAGGGGAACCCAGGGAGATTCAGTGAGAATTTAATCAGAACATATTGAAGACTATACTAACAATTGTAGATTCAAAGCAGATGAAAAGTGAATCCTAGATAAGCAATACTGCTCTGGATTAGAAAAGGATATATTAAATGGTTAACACAGGTATGAGTTCTATTGGGGTTTCAAATCTGGACTTCCTGAAGCTTAGCTTTTTTATGTAGAGTTTCATAGTGCATAATACTAGTGATTACTGATACTTGGAGTGACCCTCAGTAGTATTTAGCAAAAATCAGCAGTCCAGGTAGGTAGCATGAATAATTGTACAGAAATAAAGACCTTGATATCACCCAGAAAATGAAAAAATCCTTCATTTTAAAGTAGCAACTAAATCTGGGAGGGAAAAAAATCACATTTTCCTAATGTCAGATTTGTCAGAAGCAGGTGGTTGCATTACTGTGACCTTAGGAGGAGTTTCCATCTAACATCAACCAAAGTTGTGTCAACTAATAGCATATGTAGTATCCATGGAAATTCCTTCATTTCATGTCACTATTCCCAGCCAGTTTCTTAACACTAACCCTGCACTAGATTTATTCTATTCTAATATGTATTCTGCCTAACAGGGAAAATCAGCTTTGATATAAATGGTCCCAACTATATTGACTTCACTCTTCATACAAGGTAACATTAAGCCTCACTATTATTGCTTGGCAAATACACGCAAATACCACTATGTGGCTGGTCTGTCATACTCATTGGCTGGGGTTTTCAGACTAGCAGGGTGGCACATCCTTAATATAATGTGCTGCAAGTGTAATTAATCTTGATACTTTAGCTACCCTATGTACTCCTTGACCAGTAGAATTTACTATATGACAGTTGCACACATGGAATCCTGTTTGGTCTTTGAACAGACTTGATATAGCTAAAAGAATGTTTCCAAAACACAGATTTTTGTAAATGTGATTGTGGATGGAAAAGTGACTTTGAAAAAGCAGCCGAAAATAGAGAGGACCAAGCCAGATCTTGTTCAGCCTTGGCAGCATCAGCTAAGATCTGATTGCAATATATTTGATTGATAGATTGTTTGATTAACTGGTATAGGCCAAGTTGAGATGAATTTACAAAAGAGTAACACAAACAATACAAAACTAACAAAATGCAACCAGAGTGTAACCTCACTTATCCACAGTAAAAATTGTTCCCCAAATAATTATTTTAAAAACTCGTCCTCTCACCACCCATGAAAGGACAAAAAGTACAATTTTATTTTTTGTATCACAGCTTGGGTTTGTATGGCTGACAGTTGAAAAAAAATCATCTGTTGACTTCTCATCAAATATGTATTTGGTTATAATACCCAAAATGTTGCTTGGTACTTGACAGATACACAGAGCAACTTAGTTGCTGTCCTGCAGCTCATACTGGTTTTGTGAAATGAACAAATTTGTGTGAAAACCAATACGAGAAAATAAATATGGAGCCCCGCAACATCATTTGTTGTAGAGCAACTTTTCTTACTACAGAAAGTAATTAAAAGAAATAAAGAGACTGCGATTAAGGCCACTTTTTTCAGAAGGACCCAAAGCTGCTCCAGACTGTCAAAAGAGCTCCACTCCAACGGCATATCTACACTCGTTATTTCCAAATAATTACATTCAAAATAACAACTCCTGAAATAACAAAATTGAAATAGCGTGTCCACACTACGGGGAAGCCTCAAAATTAGTCCAAGGCAGGCTCGGTTATTGTGGATGTGCTATCTTGACTTAGAGCCCCATGAAGCACCAAGGAGTAAATTACTGTGAATTTACTGTGGGGAGTAGTTATTTTGAAATAGCAACAGCAGATCATCCACACTCATGCTATTTAGAAATAACTATTTTGAAATGTGTTATTTCTCGAGGAAAGAAGAGTGCAGATTTTGAAATAACAGGTTTGGTAGAGTGCATGTGTAACCCACACACCTAGTGGGTGTGGTTCACTGTCCCAGATAGTGGTACTTAGAAAACTTACAGTGAGAGATAAGAGCAAGGGAGCTCTACAGCTTATGGTGAGAGCCAGCTAGATTTATAGATAGCTTCTATACTAAGCTCCAGCAGTCCCAGGTTCAGTTTTGCCTGCAGGGAGTTACATACACTCCGCTTGCTAATTTTGAAACAATTCCATAGTATAGACCAGGGCCAAAAGAGGTACCAAAAGAGAGGATAACTTTTCAAAAGAATTCAGCACATTAGATGTTAAGTCAATCTAAAAACTCTTGCAATTATCTACTATATATTTGAGAGAATTTGTCTGTCCATCTGTCTATCTGTTCAAGAAACCCTCCTAAATGTTAAGAGCTAGGCCCACCAAATGTGGACCTCTTGACTTAACTTAAAGCAAGGTAAAGGTTTTGTTGTGCCAAGAAATTGGATGTTTCTAGAATGGGAATACTTCTTATAAAACCATACGGAAAAGTGACAGAATCATCAGGCAGCCCCATTAAGTCCTCCCACTCCCATTCATATGGGAACGTTGCTGGCTGTTCCCCTTTGTCAGGGAGCCAGGGGGAAAGTCCACAGTTTGCTGCACTCTTCACTGTCTGGGGAGCTCAAGGGACAGATGAACCTGGACCTGCTCCAGCTGGGGGACATGCACCCCTCTCCCAGCTGTGCCCTGGATCTGCAGCAGGAGAGGTGCTTCTCACCTGGCTGCACTCTGCTGTGGTACAAGAGGGCTGAGTTAGTCCTCTCTCCCTGGGCAACCTGCATACAGAACTCCTCATCCCCAACCCTGCCCTAGAGCAATGATTTCAATAAAACATGCACATTTTCATTTTATTTTCTAAAAAACAAAATTGAATTTAGTTAAGGACCTGAGAAATGCTGGGTAAACCTTCTAGTAGGCCATAATTAAAATTATTGAGAACTAAGCACTTTTGAAAATCTATTCCTTACTTTGGTCCCTAAAAGAGTGTGCTCTTTTGAAAATCTGGATCCAACTTGGAGTGGTGGGCACTTGGAAAATGTGACCAAATTCAAAAACAGCTTGAAGTTTAGGGGTGATATTCACTAGAAAAATGTGCTGGTTGAATCGGTAAGAGGGCATAATGATTATAGTTGGTTGATTTCAAAAAGTGCTACCTCAAAATTTAAGCTTTGAAACTCCCCTCGAACAATCTGCCTGTTACCCCTTTCATCTCCTTTTCAACTCAGAGTAGCCAAGCAAACACTTGAAGGACACAGATATAATCTTTGGATAAAGTGATTGGCACACTCTTTGCAAAACAATGTGGCTGCATCTAAACTGGCATGATTTTGCGGAAATACTTTTAACGGAAAAGTTTTTCCATTAAAAGTATTTCCACAAAAGCGCGTCTAGATTGGCACGGATGCTTTTGCGCAAAAAGTGCTTTTGCGCAAAAGCATCCGTGGCCAGTCTAGATGCGATTTTGCACAAGAAAGCCCTAATCACCATTTTAGCCATCGGGGCTTTTTTGCGCAAAACAGTTCTTCCCTGTCTAAACTGGCCCTCTTGAGCAAGTATTCTTGCCCAAGAGGGCTTTTTCCTGAGTGGGAGCATGAAAGTATTTGTGCAAGAAGCACTGATTTTGTACATTACATAGTCAGCGCTCTTGTGCAAATTCAAGCGGCCATTGTAGACAGCTGGCTTTTGCGCAAAATCATGCCAGTCTAGATGCAGCCTGTATGTTAATAATTCCTAAAATATACAGTATAATCTAAAATCCTAAATAAAACACAAATCTCTTATTGCATATTAAAGAGCATCTAAACTACAATAGCACATAATTCTAAGTGATGTGCTCCATTACAGGTGATCAACCTTACATAAATCACTGACAGCAAGACTTAGCTTATATTTTAAGTTTTACATAAGAAAATTACAATTAATAATCGTTAATTCACATGCTCATGCATACTAATGCTGTACTATACTAATGTTAAACTATGGTTAAAAATAACTAGCTTCCTATTTTTTTTATTTCATTGCATTGTTTACCTATGGAAGTAGAGGTGTCTTCATCCCTAGAGGTGTTTAAATCTCAGCTTGACAAAGCCCTGGCTGAGTTGATTTAATTGGGATTGGTCCTGCCTTGGGCAGGGGGCTGGATTTGATGGCCTTCTAAGGTCTCTTCCAGCTCTATGGTTCTATGATTGTTACAAATGTTGTTGCTACTTGCTGCTGAAGCAGCATTTCTTAGCAGTTTTCTCCTCCAGATTCTAAACTGTTACTCCCTCTCTCTGGAGTTTTTCTGTTTCCTTGGTTTTCCTTTTCAGCCACTCTTCTTACTGGCTCCTGACTGACTTCTTTCCCTACTCCCCAATCTCTCTCTCAACCACCTTAACAGTTTGCCTTATATGCTATTTTACTGGACTTTTCTTTTATAGTGTTATTCTTAATTCCTATTGAGCATGCTTACTAGCACACATTACTTCATCTCCAGACTGCACATGCTCATCGACCTACATTAGCTCAGTCTGCAAACGCTCACTCATGACTCATGTTATCACCTCGTCTGCCCCCATTGCTCCTGCTCCAGGCCTTTTACTTTGTGGCCATAACTCACTTTATTCTGCATTACCTTGGTATGCTCCAAATTTGACCTACTTAGTTTATTTTTGCACTGAGCAAGGTCAAGATCTGCAGTTTCCATTACAGGGTGGAGTGACTCCGAGTCCTGCTTATTCAGAAAAGAGCTTAGGCACAGAAAATGGAAGTTAGAGAATTTCTTCAGTAACAGGTGATTATATTTAGAAAACTCCCCGAGGCTCACAACTGGAAATGAACTCATTAGATCTGACTATGGTACTTGCAGCGTAACATCTCAGAGGCTGTGTCTGAGATGTTTGTTTGGTTGAGTCTCCTGGGCAGTATCCCTGTGTCTGATGCCAAACTGGGGACATTACAATAGGGTGCTCCTGCCCAGTTTTTATGAAAGATAAAATCCCGAAAAGATTGAAAGTTGTGTTGTTAATATCAAGAACACTATACTGGGGCCCTGGTGGTCAAACACCTCAATAGTCACCTTCATCCCACAGATTGACAATGGGAACGGTTTATACATACGGCATGTGTCATGTCGTGTTGCATTGTTTTTGCGCAATACTAGGAAACTTGTAACTCCAAAGAAAAGGGGCAAATGTTGTTTCTGCATTAGCAGATTGTAAAAAATGAGCATGTCTCTGAATCCCAGTGTGCCATCAAGGTTGCAGTCAATACTGGAATAACATGAAAGGGCTCTTCCATTTGCTTGTTTATTTTTATAAATAATTTATTTCTATCTGGATAATTTCTCTGGTTTACCCATTTTCCTCAACTTCAGAATAGCTTCCAGGCCCAGATCTGTATTGGTTTCATGTCACCACTGCATTTAGCCAATGGCTATTACATTACGTAATGCCATGTTGCAAAATGCAGTGGCAATCAGGCAGTGTTCATAAATACAAGCCCTGTATTACATCCCTAGGCCAAACTCTTGGTTAAAACAATCAAAGAAAGCCACAAAACATTCACTGAGTCTAGAGAAAGACTTCTGGCCTTAAGAGACTTGGAATGTTAGTAAAGCTGCTTGGAATAGCAGCAGTGAGGAAGTGGTCCAGATGAACAATCAGGGATATCCAGGATCAATCCTTAGTGACTGTGACAAAAAGCAGGGGAGCCAACAGCCACCACAAGCTCAGGGGCAATGTGTGGGGGGGGGGAGGGCCAGCTCTGTGCTCCCATTAGCAGCAGCCTAGAGCTCTGGGCTCCTTTGAAACACTGGACCCTGATGCAATTGTTCCCCCCTCCCTCCCCTCCGTCAGCAGGCCCGGTGACAGGAGTTCTTCTTTCATGGATGGGGAAGGTACAATATGGACTATTACTGAAAACAAGCTCAAGCTTTACTTGATATTCACTCACACCTACTCTAGGTTTTTCCATTATTTGGGGGAGGGGAGGAAATTGCTGGATATTGAAAAGAATCTGAATGATCTCAAGATGTGAGACATGAAAAGAAGAGTGAGCGGGCTAAAATTTTCCTGAGGCTGCCAGATGAGTGTCTTGGGAGGAAGCCACAGACTGCGTTGGAAAACTGGTGGGGTCCCACCCAAGAGCCCCATGCAGCTGCTGATAGAAGCAACATGTTTGTGGTGCTGACCCAGACCATCCCTTTGCCTCCTTTGTCTTCTGGACATCTGCCTGAGCTCCTTTATTTTCACACTGAGTCTCTGGCATATCCCTTCTCCGCCGTGCTCTGTACAATCTTGACTTAGATATCCCCATTTCTTTTGCTGCTTTGTAGTTCTGCCTGAATTGATTCCTCCACCTAGACAGCAATGAGATGCAGGATCTCCTACATGCTCCATGATGTAGCTCATTTACAACCCTGGGCATTTATGGTCAGGTGTGCTGGTCAGGTGTGCTGCCCACTCTGTGGTCTGGTTAGCCATGCTGGCTGAACAGGAAATGAAATTCAAATTTTTTGGATCTTTTCCTGTGCATCTGGAGAGCAGCAGAGTTCAAAGTCCTGTCTGGAATGGTCAGAGCGGGGCACTGTGGGATACCTTTCAGAGGCCAAAAACATCGACTTCTGTGTTTGCACTATCCTAAAATCAGCCATGCCAGGTTAAATTTACCATTATTCCTCATGAAAAGCAGGATTACCAAAATAGCCCTTAAAGTTGGCAGAATGGGCTTTGTGATATGGACTCATTGTTTAAAAAAATCAACCTAATGTGGCTAAGTTCAACCTAAACTCTTAGTGTAGACCATACCTAATATCCTGTGCTGGGTAAACATGCTGCTGGATTTTCTAACCAGTCACTGATCTCTAAAAACTATCAACTTAAAAAACAACAAATAATCTGGTAGCACTTTAAAGACTAAGAAAACATGTAGATGTTTTTGATAGTCTTTAAAGTGCTACCAGACTATTTGTTGTTTTTTAAGTTTATCCTGTACAGACTAACTTGGCTACCCCCTGAAGCTCTAAAACTATAGTAATATTTAGGGACATTGCTATTCTCATAAGAACAACTGAAAAATAGTGAGATACTCTCAGTGATGCAAAGTTAAGATTCTAACTCTAAACATGATCTGAAAGGGCATGGAAGGAAAAAAAATCAGTCTGAATTCAGAGTAAAGCTGACTTAGTGAGGGAAAATGAGAGGCAAGAGAAGTAACAACACGGTGGTTAACCTACATAATAAAAAAAGCTCTCTCTGAGTACCCCGGTTAATTACAAAAAAGACATTTGGTTTTGGTGAGTTTAGTACAAGATGGCTCATTATTTAACTGGATGGAGAAAAATGGTTAATTGATTTACTTAACCAACTGTACTTTTATGTAGTATTATTTTTTGTCCAATGGATATCATTAAATACATTTTATGTACTCTTTTCTGTTAATTGATTCATTTTCTGTTAATTTTGTTTCACAGTATCAATGTGAATCATTTAACTAGGTCTCTCGGTTTTTGGTGAAAATCATTAAAGGAAACAAAACAGTTTTTATTAGTCTCAAACGAATATTCATAATAAAATCAGCCACTATCACTGGCTTTAATAATTGAGACCTGAACAATTTAAATAAGTGTTGCTTTTTATTCCTTGCAGTAAAGGCCTGATTCTCATTGATGTTAAGACCCCTTTACATTTTCTTAGAGTAAGTGGGAAAAGAGGCCATAGAGTAAATTAAAATCAGGACTTCAGTCTTTTTGCATTTGTTTAAAAAAATCCAGTGAAGACTGTGTAGTTTACATGAGCTATTTAAAAAGAAATGGCAACATATTAACAAGATAAAAAGTGAAACCTCACGAGGGCAAAGGGAGGAAAGACCTTAATATTTTAAACTGCCTTCATTCTCCTTTTGAAATACCCTTATATAATTTATATTCCATACCCTTACAGCATAAATGTGACCTTAGAACCTTTTGTTTTTGGCTCAATAAAGGCATTTGCACTTCTTTATTTTCTGCACAAATTACTGGAGATTAAAAGCAGACTGCTGTAAACCTTTTCAGAAAAACACATAAGCATGAATATAGCACTTAACCTTTTAGTCAGATGGTAGATGCTACCTACACTTAGCTAACTTGTATGTACTGTGGGTCTGATTCATGAAAATTGGAGACACGGAAATGGAAAGCAGGTTGAGAAGGAAAAAATCATTTTTTTACTATCATCTGCACCCGCATATTCAAAATTCACCATATGTTCATGTAAGATTCTGGGCCAGATTCCTTCCCAGAGTCACTCCATTAATTTCAGTAGAATTATGTTAGGGATTAATTTTACCCTCTGAATATTTTAGAAAGTTTTAAAAGAAAGGAGAAAAACAAAGAAATTCAACATATTGTATTGCTTTACATGCAACCAGTTTCACAATCAATAGTCTGAGGAAGAGGATGGATAGCAAGCACACATGCTGACACACAGTATTTAGCATCTACAAAGCACTTTTCACCGAAGGATCTCAAAGCACTTTACAAAAGTGGGGATTTGTTAACCCCATTTTAGAGACAGGGAAATTGAAGTGAAGGATGATAAACCTTTCCTAAGTCTATCTGCAAGGAGAGCCATGCACAGAACTTAGATCCTCCAATTCTAATTCTTGGATCCAATCCAGTGGACTACATTATACTCCAGTTAATATTTACATCTATACAGAAGGACTTCTATTTGATTAATCTTTAGTCCTCTAAGGGAAGCAACATCCTTTGCAAATCTATAGTACAAGGTCAATTGGTGTTTACATTACAGTTCACCACCTATTTTTGAGGTCTATATAACTCACCCATAAAAAAATTGCTCCAGGTGAATGTTGGCACATCACATCTCAATCCAGGAGCTCAGTTTTTTTTTGTTTGTTTGTTTTATGCTAACTTTCACAAAATGGCCAAACCTTTTTCTTTTTTATTTCAGAGTTAGTGAAGTTCAAAAAATGGAGTAGATGGGTTTATTCAGACTAGTATACGCAGCCCTAATCATACTAAGGACTAACCCAGGACTGAAGCACCGATTGTTAACATTTCTGGATATCTCTACTTTTCCTGGGTTCATTGGGACTAGATGGAGAAATTCTCTGATGCACGTTTATTTTTCAACGTATTTTGGCTGATCCAACCTCAAAGTACTGGACATTTTGGAAGTGAACTGGAAACTACAAGAATTTCCAGACTAAAGAGATTTGATTCAGATTTGGATCAAGAGACAAATTTTTGGCTTATATGAATCAACCTTTCATGAAGGACCAGCTTTAGGGCAAATTTATGGGTTCATCTGCACCCACAGAAATCATGAAACCAAGGATGCAAAAAAAAGCAAGCATACATTTTCATAACTACTCTGGAATAGCTTATTTCAAAATAATGGTGCAGTGTAGATGTATTTTCATTTGACTGATAACTACTCTTTGGAAATGGGTTTCCAACGAATGATTCACCCACCTTACAGAAGCTCCATCTAGGTAGTATTTCCCTAATTTGTTCAGGAGAAATTCATGCAAGACTGTATCTTATTGAAGTGTAGATATACCACATCTCCCACTTCCCCCTTATCCACACAGCTTGCTATCCTATCAAAAAAGCAATTGGGTTTGTTTGACGATTTGTTTTTGACAAATCCACATTGACTGTTACTTATCTTATTATCTCCTATGTATTTGTAGATGAATTGTTTAAGTATTTGCTCCATTACCTTTCCAAGTATTTAAATTAAATTGACTGATCTGTAATTTCCAGGATTTTCTTTCCCTTTTCATAGATTGGCTCTATTTATTCTATTCCAGTCCTCTGGAATCTCTCCTGTGTTCCATGACTTTGTCTGAATGCTGCCTCACTCCCTCATCCTGACTTTCTGGAGGAGCTACTAAGTAGCCTTTTGGTCTCCAAATATCATGAGAGATATCTTCACAGAAATAGGGATATACTAGAGATATATTTAGTAGCAATGAGTCCAGCAAATGCTCCTTCAGACTGGTTGCTCCCACTTGAAAGCCTACTTATCTAATTCCAGGATGGATGCAAGTAGATTTGGAGCTCTCTAGTTAAAATGTAAAGATAAGGAGGGATTTAGTGGTTTGAAAGACAAGAAAGATGTAACAATACAAGCAGAAGAGCTATCCTGAGCTGCTAGAAATTCACAGTTAGACAAACTAAGGCAGTGGTCACCAACCAGTAGATCGGAATCTACTGGTAGATCTTGGAAATGCTGACAGGTGCTGGCACTTCATCTGCCCCTCTCAGCACTGCCATGCAGCTCCTGCCTTCTGCCTTGGAGGTATCCTTCATCTGTGGGAGCCTCCTGCTTGCTGTGCAGAGCACAGGACGAGGAGAAAAGGGGGGTGCTGATGTCAGGGTTCCCCCACCATGTACCCATCTTCACAAAGCAGAGGGGGGCAGAGATGCAAAGAGTTTGCTGGCTGCTTTTGGGAGTGGTGCAGAGCCATGGAAGTGGTGAGCCTGCCTTAGCCCCCTGCACTGCCTCCCAGAAGCCACCTGTGGTAAGTGGGTCCCAGCTGGAGCCTGCATTCCAAACCATGGCCCCAGTTCTGAACCCCTCCTGCACCCCAAAACCCTGCCCAAAGTCTGATAAAAGTGCGTGAGCAGTGGCGGGGACTCAGAGAAGGGGAGAGAGGGAGGTAGGGCAAGGGTGTTTGGGATTGAGGTAGATCCTGGATTGCATTTAAATTCAAAAAGTGATCTCATGCTTTAAAAGGTTGGAGACCACTGGATTAGGGACACCCATAATGGGGGGAATATGTTAATTGGTAAGGGAATCAGAGGGCATTTTGAATTGGCTTCAGGGGCATAAAAAGTCATATTGATTTCAGCGAACATAGAATTTCTATCTTACTTTTTGGAGTGAGTTTTACATTTATTCATGTTTTCCCTTTTACAAATGATGAAAACAAATCTCTTTAGTATGTAAGTAGATAGTTCTCAGCATCAGGAAACACCAACAAAAAGATCCTTGAGATGATGTCAGTTTTGCAATGTAAATTCCACAGGCCCTCTTGTATTTTTTCCTGCTTAATAACTTTGGATAACTTCCTGTTTACTGTCAGTGTATCTAATGCATATGTCAGACCAGTGCAGCACCAACATAATATAGCCATTAGACACACATTGATAGCAAAGAGGAAGTTATTAGATTTTGACAGGACAAGAAAATTACTCACAAGTAGTAAAATATAAGTGTGTCATGTGATTGCTCTGCTTCAGAACATAGCATCATATGGTGATGACACAAGGAAGTTTGGGAGATCCCTGAATTTCATAATTATGGCTGTATGCTTTCTGCATTAACATGCACACCTGTTTCAGTCCCATCTATGTCCAAGATGCTGCTGAGCTTTGTTTTGCCATCACTGTGGACTATATTCCAAAATGTTCAGTGTGATTGCTACACTCCAAAATCATCGTGTTATTTTCCTTTCAGGAGTGAGTGCATGCTACACACATTTATTTTAATGTCTTAAGACCAAAACATTATTGACATATTTCCTTTCCCCTCACCCACCTTTCTGCTGTTGTTGTACATTGTACCATAACTATCCATACAGCTGAGATCAGAAGAACCACCATTCTACAGAGTAAAATGAGTACACAAAACAGAAAAGCAGAACAATTTACTATACACATCACTAGTTCAGCAGCCTTTCTTCAAACTACAAGAGTACAATGGATTAAGAATGGGGCCTACATAAAATGCTGTTGATGTTTTTAAGTACAGCATAAAAGTAGCAAAGGGCATCAGATCTTTCAAATTAAGGAAGAGCACAAGACGTCATTTGGCAGTGAAACAATACAGCTTAACTTCGGCGTTAGCAGACTGAGTATTGTGAATCTTTCTGCTTATTTGCAAACTAGCCCCTACATTGGTGCAATGACTCTGAGGTATCAAATGGTAAGGAATCAGTCAAAGCCTTATACATGTGTTCTTGCCTTTACTAAGATTTACATTTGCATAAATGCCGACTGTGCTACCTGAAAGCATTCTTGTCCTGATTTATGGGTGTATTTGTATTGCTTATATCATAAATCTTGCCCTCTTGGACACTTCTGTTCTGGTATTTATTGACCAAAGACAATTTGCTTTAAGAATGTTTTGAGATCTTGCCAGATATGCACTAGGGGATATTTGAGAAAACATACAGTATTCAGATGAATGAATTTAAGCAAGTGAATGATCTCACTACCCGGCTAAACATTTTACCATAACATTTGAGTGCTCTGTTTTATTAAGAGAAATCTATGTCTTCATATGCATCTATTTACCACAGTCATCCATTAAAGCCACATCAAAATAAGTGCTCTAAGATAATTCAGGCTAGTAATTGTGGTTTAGTGGACAAATGCTCAAGTATAGAACCCGTGTTCCTAAATCCAGCTCCAGTTCTATCATTACAGCTTGTTAAGGGCACCCAAGATACCCTCTGAGGGTACGTCTACACTACAACGTTAATTCGAACTAACTTAGTTCGAATTAGTTAATTCGAACTAAGCTAATCCGAACTAACGCGTCTAGAACTAAAAACTAGTTCGAATTAGTGTTTTGCTAATTCGAACTAGCGCGTCCACATTGAGTGGACCCTGAACAGGGCTTAAGGATGGCCGGAAGCAGTGCCGGCAGGGCATCAGAGGAGGACTTAGAGCGTGGAGATGCTGTCTCAGGCTAGCCGAGGACTGCGCTTAAAGGGACCCGACCCCCACCCCAGACAGACAGTTCTAAGGGGTGCCCCGCTTGCAAAGCAGTCCTGGCTTGGATTGCCCGGAGTACCCACACTGGGCACATCACACCACTCGGCCATCAGCCAGGCTGCCATCTGGGGAGAGGAGGCAATCGGGGGGCTGCAGGAGAGCTTCCACCCCCAGAAGCCCGCAGAGCCAGCCCAGTCCTCCCCATCGGGGGCTCGTACACCATTCCTCCCTCACCTCCTTCCACTTACCCTTCCCTAACCCCCCTTCTTATTGATGTACAAAATAAAGATAACGTTTCTTCCAACATTGACTCTGTCTTTATTGAACAAAACTGGGGGAGACTGGGAAAAGGAGGTGGGAGAGGGGAAGAGAAAGGCTGGGAGAGGGGAGGGCAACTAACATGATCAGGGGTTGGGAACAGGTCCCAGATGAAGAGAGGCTACAGAGACTGGGACTGTTCAGCTTAGAAAAGAGGAGATGGAGCGGGGACAGGATAGAGGTCTCTAAAAGCAGGGGTTGGGTGGAGAGGGTGCATTCAGAAAAGTTCTTCATGAGTTCCCATAAAGAAGGACTAGAGGACACCAAAGGAAAGGAATGGGTAGCAGGCTTCAAACTAGTAAGAGAAAGTTGTTGTTCTTCACAAAGCAAATAGTTAACCTGTGGAACTCCTTGCTGCAGGAGGCTGTGAAGGCTACAACTAGAACAGAGTTTAAAGGGAAGTGAGATCAAGTCATGGAGGTTGGGTCCATGGAGTAGTCTTAGCCAGGGGGTAGGAGTGGTGTCCCTGTCTAAAGTTTGTGGAAGGCTGGAGAGGGATGGCACGAGACAAATGGCTTGGTCACTGTCTTCGGTCCATCCCCTCCAGGGTCCCTAAGGTCGGCCGCTGTCGGCAGACAGGCTACTGGGCTCGATGGACCTTTGGTCTGACCCAGGACGGCCATTGTAAGCTCAAGGCTCAGGGTCGGGGGTCTCAGTGGACCCCCTTGATTTTCATGCACTCCTGCTCCTGGGTGGCCAGGCTGGCAGCTCTCCTGCCCTAGACGGCCACTTTCCTGTGCCTAGTGCGGAGATCGTGGATGAGGTCCACGATGTTTGCACTAGCCCAGGAAGGTGCCCGCCTCTTGCGGTCCCGGGCAAGCTCCCGGGAGCCGCCAGCCTGGTCCCGGGAAGAGGGGGAGGGCTGTGGGGCATTGGGTGGCTGGCTTGATCCGTGCCAGGTGCAGGGTCTGCTGGCTGGGTGTTGGCAGGCTTGCACCTGGCACGGGCACCATAGCCATCCCATGCCCCTTTAAGGGGTCCGGGGCCGGGAGGGGGGCATAGAGTTTCCCTGGTGTTGGCCAGAGTGGCCACCAGGGAAACCTGGGGAGGGCTAGCCTCCCACTAGTTCGAATTAAGGGGCTACACACCCCTTAATTCGAACTAGTAAGTTCGAACTAGGCTTAATCCTCGTAAAATGAGGTTTTCCTAGTTCGAACTAAGCGCTCTGCTAGTTCAATTCAAATTCTAACTAGCGGAGCGCTAGTGTAGCGGCTATGAATGTTAGTTCGAACTAACGTCCGTTAGTTCGAACTAACATTGTAGTGTAGACATACCCTAAGGGTGTGTCTACACAGCACCCTACACTCGAAATAAGATATGTAATTTTCACTATGCAACTTGCATATCTTATTTTGATTCAATTTTTAAATAGCTTATTTTGAAATTTGGCAGATTTCAAAATAACACACTATTTCAAGTCATCCCTTTATCATCAAGGAATGAGGCTTTCAGGGATGCTGAAATAACCTGCCCACTATTTAAAAAAATATTCCAAAATAATGTACAGCTTGTTAAGATGCAGGGTAGATATTTCAGGATACCAGAGGTACCCCAAAATAGCAATGCAATGTAGACTTACCCTCTGTGTCCACATTGCTACATTTTTTCCACATTCTACTCTGCTGCAAGGATGATGTTTATTATTTATTAATTATTATTAGCCTTGTTGTCAAAACATATAGAGACTAAGACTAATATGAGAGATACATTGGACTAAGTGTTATATGTATAAATAGGAAGCCTGCCTACATTATAGTCTAAATAATCAAGACAGAGAAAGTTGGGAGAAAAAGCATTATCTCTGCTTAAGAGATGGGGAACTGAGGCAGAAACTAAATGACTAGCCCCAGGCTCCATAGTCAATTTGTGGAGGAATCAGGCTTTGAAACCCCATTCTCAAAAATCAAAGTCTAGCTCCTGGCAGCAAGAGCTTCCTTCCCCTGTTACGAAATGGTCTATATAATTTCAGACTGACGAGAATAGAGCGAGGGTGGAAAAGATAGAGACTGTTCATCACCCAGAGCTATCACAGTTAACAACTCTGCCATTAAGAGTGGATGTATGTAATTAACAAACCATTCAGTAGACAACCCTGAATGAAAAGCACAAATAAAGCTGGTGAGTTCCTGGTGTAACAATTTAGTTATCTTTCCAGAGCAAAACAATGTGGCTGTGTGTAACCTTTTAACTTTTTTCCCCCTCCTTTCTCCCTTTCACTCTTATACCGGATAATTATTTATTTTGTAACTTAATTAGCTAATTAGACATGTGCTGTGGTATGTCTAAGAAGGAAGCCACTTTATTTAGTTGCTGGTAGCATGTGGATTTTGTTTGGTTTCTGTGATGTGCACTTGTATTATACTAATTTTTCCATATAGTGGTCTGAGGTTGTATTATGCGTTTAACTGGTGTTAATTGATATTTTAATGATTGGAGTAGTGAATCAAGCTGCTTTCCTTCAGAGTGATTTTGTTCAAACTTTCCTAAGAATGTATTTAAAAGGTACCTATTAATTAAGAATATCGGAGATCTGTATGATTCCTACAAAGCTTCAAAAACTTGGGTGCTATTTTTCAGGGCAGACACTGAAAGTATGTCTACACTGTGATAAGAAAGCACTGCACCACGTCTCACAGCTAGGGCTGAATAGGATCAGGCTGCAGAGCTAAAAATAACAGTGTAGACACTCTTAGACTGGAACCCAGGTTCTGACACACTGCAAAGGAGGAGAACCTGAGAGTCCAGACTCCCGCCCAAACCCGAATGTCTACCCAGAAATTTTGTAGTCCAACAGCAAAAACCCTGTGAGCCCAAGTCAGCTGTCCTGGGCCATGTCATGGGTCTTTTATTGCAGTGTAGATATGTACCCCTGGCTATCTTTACAAAAGCATGAGAACTTTATCCTCAGCCTCTGTTCATTAACTCAGCAGTATCCAAATCTAGTTGGCACTACTGAGGTATATCACTGTGGGAATGTGCAAATAAGCCAGTGCAGTGACACTTTCTGGGGGAAATCTGACTAGGTCCTGAGACCTTACACTACAATACAAGCTCCACCACGCTTTAAATAAATACAAAAGCTTCAGAGCTGTAGCCAATTAGTCTGTAACAGGAAAAATTTAAAAAACAACAAATAGATTAGTAGCACCTTAAAGACTAACAAAACATGTAGATGGTATTGTGACCTTTTTTGGGCGCAACCCACTTCTACAGATGACAGGAGTAATAGAAGTCCAGATCCAAGAATTTATTATCCATTTATTCTTGGATCTGGTCTTCTAATACTCCTGTCATCTGAAGAAGTGGGTCGCACCCATGAAAACTCACAATACCATCTACATGTTTTGTTAGTCTTTAAGGTGCAAGATAAAGAAAGTGCTTATCTGAGAACTGCTCTTTGCTGATGACGTTGCTATTGTAGCTCATAATGAAACACAACTCTAGGATCTTATGGCCCAACTGTCAAGAACCTGTCAACAATTTGCTCTTACCATCAGCGTTAAGAAAACTGTGGTCCTTGCACAAGGTAACATGACTCCACCATGTATTAAGGGCTGTGTCCAGACTCAGGGGTTTTTTCGGGAAAAGTAGCCTTTTTCCAAAAAAACTTCCCCTGCGTCCAGACTCAAGCCGCATTCTTTCAAAATTAAATCAAAAGAACGCGGCTTTTCTTTCGATGGCGGTAAACCTCATTTCACGAGGAAGAACGCCTTCTTTCGAAAGTTCCTCTTTCGAAGGAAGGTGTTCTTCAATGTAAATAGGGCTTCTTCGAAAGAGAGCATCCAGACTCACTGGATGCTTTCTTTCGAAAAAGCAAGCCGCTTTTTCGAAAGTTCAATGTGCAGTCTAGACGCTCTCTTTCAAAAGAGGCTCTTTCGAAAGTATCTTTCGAAAGAGCTTCTTTCGAAAGAGGCTTGCAGTCTAGACATAGCCATGGTAAATAACAAACCTCTGGAAGTAGTTCTGAAGTTCTGCTACTTAGGTTCAACCATAACTAGCAACTTGTCATTAGATGCAGAAATTAACATTCGTATTGGAAAGGCAGCTACTACTTTCAGCAGACTAACAAAACATGCATGGGCAAACTCAAAGCTCACAATTAGAACAAAGATACTTATCTACCAGGCATGCATGCTGAACGTTCTTCTCTATGGATCAAAAACATGGACCACCTATGCAAGCCAAGAAAAACAATTTAGTTCTTTCCATCTCCATTGCTTACGCAAAATTTTGAACATCAAATGGCAAGATAAAAGTCCCGAATGAGAAAGTATTAGAAAGAGCTGGAATGTCAAGCATGGGAGCCATTATGCATAACAGAAGGCTATGGTGGCTGAGTCACGTGAAGAGAATGGACGATAACCGCATCCGAAAGAACATTTTGTACAGAGAACTGGCAGAGGGAACAAGACCAAAAGGACACCCTAAACTCCATTTCAAGGACTACTGCAAAGCTGCTTTGGTAAAGTTTCAGATAGACATTGATAGTTGGGAAAACCTGGCAATGGATAGAAATACCTTGTGTCAACACCTCTTCCAAGGACAAAAGCACTACGACAAGACTTTGGCAGAAAACCAGAACAAGAAAAGAATGAAGAGGAAAGAACAGATGATAACAACTAACACTACTACAGCATGGAGCTGTACCTACTGCAGCCAAACATGCCTTTTTCATATTAATCTATTGAGCCACACAAAACATTGCAAAAAGTGACAAGTTTAATGCTGCATCCCACTATCTTTCAAGACGTATGGAGTCCATGATAAGGTGCTACTGGACTATTTGTTGTTTTTAAATAAATACAGTGCAAGGTCTTACTGAACCAGGCCAAATCCAATGACTGGGGAGGGGATTTGAGGTGTGCTGGCTCTGCCCCTTCAGGGTTGGCTAATGACACTTGCAACTATACTCGGATCAATGATTATGGTCTCTATTTATGCTGTCTTTAGTTTTGTAGAGTTGTATGGGGTAGTGCATCCTTACACCTCCTAAACATTCATGCAGAGCCCTAGATATTACACCACTTTTAACTAAAGTCATTCACACATGGGTCAAACTACACATGTTCATGTGAGTACACCAATATTTGTCTCTTATTTAGGTGCCAGGGTAAAGTTGAAGGCTGAATTTATACACATTAATGTTCTATATATTCATTCAAAACAAGCTACCCATTTATTTATTCACTAGAATCTATGCCCCATAAATGAAGAATGCAGACAAAAAAGTACGGCCTTTGAATATCCCTCAGATACCTTAACATCTACAGTCAGCTGCAAAGTTGCTTTATTTTTCAGCTTTCCTGACAGTTTTAAGATTTAAAGGAATTTTTCTACCTCTTTTCCACCCTCCCATTCATATATTCTTCACCGAGGTGCCTATGCAAAAGCACTCACTAATAAACCTCTTTCCCTAAGGGATCAAGGAAGGAAATTCAACAAGTTACTGCCTCTCCCCTTTCATTTTTTGTTTAGTTTGGATGGTCTCTGAAATGGGCTGGAATGCAACTGGAAGATGCTTGGCAGTTTGACATTTGTCTGCAAAACTAGGCAGTGTGCCAGCTGCATGGAGGAAACTGGAGTGGGTTTACATAAAACGGAGGCACCAATGCCAGAGCACTTCAGCACATTCTCGCATGAGACTCATATGCTGCCCACTCCATTCTTTCCTGTGAGTGACACGCAGCCTGCTGCAAAGGGCCATACCACAATGTCAATTAATCACTTAAGCTCTCTAGGGCTTAAGAAGTGCAAACCCCTTGTGAAACCCACTCTGCGCAGGACTGGATTTCATCCAAAATAAAAATCTTGGGCTGTATAACAGATGTTATTACCAAGATCAGAGTCACCAAATCCAACAAAAGCAGAACACCAGCACTTAGTTCGGTGACTTACAATTCCTTCCCTACATAGTTGGGCCAGATCAATGGCTGAGCAATTGTCTTCTATCCATATCTGTGAAGAATCCACACGTGAGGAGGAAATCTGAAGTCTGGAAGAAATCTGGGATGACCCTGCTTTCATCCTTCAAATGGAAACTATGAACACACACAGTACTGGCAACCTAAATACTTACCTGATGGGTGATGAACACATTCCAGAGATGTATGAATATACCACAGATCAGGGGTTCTCAAACTTCATTGCACTGTGACCCCCTTCTGCCAACAAAAATTACTGCAGTAGGGGGGACCAGATCCTAAGCCCATCCAAACCCCATTGCCTTGAGTGAGGGAGTCAAGTCCTGAGTCCTGAGCCTGAGGTGGGAAGTAGGCAAAACTGAAGGGCATCAGCCACAGGCAGGAGGGGGCCTGTAACCGAGCCCTGCTGCCCAGCTCCGAAACCCTTGAGATTCTGCTTCAGCCCCACATGGTGCGGCTTTAGCTTCAGCCCCAAGTACCAGCAAATCTAAGCCAGCTCTGCTGACCCATTTTAGGGTTCCAACCCATAGTCTGAGAACTGCTGCCATAGACATTTAGCATGTATAATATCTGGTGTGCTGTGGTAATGGCAATTTTTTAATTATACACAACCAAAGTCCTCTGGTATCTTCTGATTACAATAGACAATTTTGAGGTAGAGAGTTTAACATTTTTTATTATTACTATTATCTCCATTTCTAAAGCTGGCATTTAGTAGCTCTCCATTGTAGGAGGAAGTTACTCCTAAATGGAGGATGTCCTTGTGTTAACAAGGTCAACACCATTATTTTCTATTGTTTGCAGTAATGCTTGTTGGTTTGCATGCAGTGCAGGGTACACTGCATATTTTAACTTCAAAACAATGGTGTGGCACTGTGTCAAAGAAAAGCAGATGGACTAGGACAACACGAGGATGCCTGAATGTGAATATTACTCGTAGAAAACCACAGCTTTCCTAGAAAAATAGTGATAATAGCAGCAAACAGTCTCCATAACATGAACCAGCCCAAGGTCACTTTGACTCTGATTTTAGCTTCCTTCAGAAGGCATCGGCTCCATAAATAAATCTCTTTGCATAGTGCACTAAATTAAAATGTAGTGCTGCGCACTGAATGCAGGAAATATGGTTTTCAATTAAAAACCTCTTCACACAGTGCAAAGATGTTGAGTGCTGGAATAGGGACTTACCAAACAATTTTGCGAGATCATCCCACCAATTGTATATTATCCCCTTGATGCACAAATTGAACTCCTGTTAGCTGCAGTGGAAGCAATAAGACTGTGCTAGTGGAAAGAGTTGACAAACTGAGATGTTTCCCATTGAAATTAAGGTGCTTTTAAGAATGTGGGGTTAATAAAAATACAGTCTACAGAAAGAAAGAGAATAAAATGTTTACATTATATAATTGCTTTAGTTTGCTTTGACAAGGAAAATTATCTCTGTAAAGTGCCAGTTCTAAAATACATCCTTGCATACACTTGATGAGCATAAGATCTCTGAATACCTAAGGCTAGATTGATTTTTTTTTTAAATCACATATGCAACTGAGCTGAATATCCCTTCGCCATTCCCCCCTCCCCACTCCCTACACACACACACCTTACAGTTGCTGTCAGGAGCCTGTGAGTTGAGGAGTTAACTCTAATTTTTTTAAAAAAGCATCAAATGAAAGCAAACGTATTAATATATGAATCAGGGGCATTCTAGCAAAAGGTTTATTGGTGGAAATAATTTAGGGAGTTCAGGAGACAGCTTGCCCTCCTTTCCACCTCCTCCCCACTCTCAACATTTGACTGGTTAGTATCATAGTTCGTAGATCACAGACTGGACCATTGTGTTCATCAAGTCTGACCTGCATAGGCCACAAAACTTACATGAATTCATTCCTGCTTCAAGTCTAAGAGCTGTGAGTTGATCTACAGCTATGGTTTTCAGTGAGAGCTAGGTCCTTTTCCAAAAATATTTTAGGAACAAAAATTCAATCAAAGTTTTTTTGTGATAGAGAATCTATAACAGCCATTGAACACAATGATCCTGTTATTTAAGCTAATGGGGTTACTCATTTTCCTGACAGAAGAGCTCATTAAAAATCCCAAGCAATTCATTTCAATGAACATTTTCATCAAAGAGTCAATATTCAGATCTTTTTTTTATTTCTTTCTAGCTGTCAATAACAACAGGTTCTTACTTGTACAGGATCTTACCACTAAAGGAGACATGATCATACTAAGCCAATGCACTGTAAAATCATCCACTGTCAGTTGGAGACAACTTCTGCAACAATTAAGGTTTTCAGTGATAACTGTTTCTATTGGTAAGCTACAGGCTATGTAGGGAGATTTGCTTTTGCCTTCAGTGAGGGTTAAGTCCTTTCTCAAAAAAAATCTTCCTTTCTTTGCTTAAAGGAAGTTTTGAGTTTTCTTTTCTTCTTCCTTTTTGTCTTTTATCTTCATGGCCTTACCAACCACCATTCATATCTCTTTTCCTGTGTGTCTCCTTGATTTCTCTCCTCCCCCACTCCAACCCACCATCTTTCCTTCTCTTTTTCTCTGCTTCTTATTTCCATTTTACCTGCATTCTTTTTTTCCCCCTGTTCTAGCTCTCATACTATCTCTATCCTCTCGTCCAACTTACTCCACCTTTTACTCTTTTCCAAGTTACCCTGTTTGGTGACATCATCCTTTCCCTTCCATGTATCTTTCTCTCCACTATCCCTTTTTCTCTTATGGCTCCTCTTTCACATCATGTTTCCTCTGTCTTTCACTGAGTACTCCACACCTCACCCCATTTCTCTTTTTTCCCATCACCTTGCAGACCTCTTCAGTGGGGAGGGTTATCAGGATTCAGAATCCCATTTTCTTTTCCTAGAAACTCTTGAATAATCAAAGTTGACCAAACAACTTCTCCCATCTGGCCCCTCTTGGGATTAGTTGCCAAATGGAACATGTAAAATCCACTAACCCGTTCTTCAGTCCTATGCATTTATCTTGTAGGTCACATCTCTTTTCCCATTCCCCACACTGTTGATACTGCTCCTAATCCTTCTTGATTTCAGCAGCATATGCCTTGTAATTTAAATCTGTCCTGATAATAACAATATAGCATTTTAAATCACCTTCATTTTTAATTCTGTTCTTGCCTTTTTTTGACACACCCAAACCAGATGTGGCTTTAGTAAAGAGAACAAGTTAAAGATTGCTAAACAATGTCATTGCATGTAATAAATCCATTAGGGTCTGATCCTGAGTGGGTCTCAGTTCCCACTGATTTGACAACAAGTGTAGGAAGGTACTCAGCATCATGAAGGAACAGGTCTTCATTGAACAGAAGAGAAGAATCATGCACAGGCAACCTAAGTTCTCTATTGTCTATAAATACTATTGTATACTAAATTGGAGAAGCCTTTGCAACAAACCAATGCTGAGGGGGAGGAAGAATTGTGAAATGAGTTCTTTAAAATTTTGCTGAGGGCTATATTTCACAGAAATGTAGTGTCTTGATTTCTAGAGCATCCTACAATTTCTGACACAAACAGTGGAAATTGAAAACAATGAGTGGGAGAAGTGTATACACAACCCACTGTATTTTCTTCACAGGTTTTGTGTGTGCACTTCCCCTCCCCCATGATGTTCTGTGAAAGCTCTCGCTGAGGTGCTACAACCTGAATATTAGCTATAGCTTTGTTTGCCACATATTTCTAAGACAGAAAGACAGAAAGAAAGACTCTCTTAGGCCCACAGGCCAAAATATTGAATTGTGGCACCTGTGCAGTCCATTTGCATTTGAGATTGTCATTGCACTGATGTAAATGAGATGAGAAGTGGGCCATACAGGATTTGTTTACATACAACATTCAATTTTTGGTATGTGCTGTTTGCATAGTACTTTGTAACTGTAGCAGGATACACCTGTGTCACTTTTCTTATCAAATTATAGCCAACATTATTTCCAACATGGATATGGAAAGCTGTCAATTAAATAAGTGGCCTGACTTTCAGAGCCACTAAATACCTATAGCTCCCTTTGCCAATTTTTGTACACATCAATTTTAAAACTCTATGGCTGTGTCTACACTGCACCCCTTTTCCGGAAAAGGGATGCAGATTAGACACTTCGGAATTGCAAATCCATGGGGGATTTAAATATCCCCCGCGGCATTTGCATTTACATGGCTGCCGCTTTTTTCCGGCTTGGGGATAAGCCGGAGAAAAGCGCCAGTCTAGACGCGATTCTCCGGAAAATAAGCCCTTTTCCGGAGGATTTCTTATTCCTACTTGAAATAAGAAAGGAAGTGGCTCACTTTTTCGAAAGTACTGGTTGTAGTTGAGGTGCTCTTTTTCGAAAGTGGGTTTTTCGAAAGTATCTTTAGAAAAAGCCTCTTTTGAAAGAGGCTTGCAGTCTAGACGTAGCCTTTTTGAGGTTTACAGGATCTTTCAAAAAAGCCTTCTCTTTTCAAAAGAACCACATCTAGACTGCGGTTTTAGTTTCAAAATAGCACTTTTTCGAAAGAGCGCCATGATGCGATTATGCAAATGAAGCACGGGAAATTCAAATCCCGTATTCATTTACAATTTCAAAGTGCCTAAGGACAAAAACATGTAGATTACACGATCTGTGGCCCAAAGGAACTTCAGAGGTTCACAGCCTTTCAAATAGCTGCAAGACAACCAAACTGGGCATGTTGTAACACTCTCTCATTTATAAATCCTGAAAAATATGAAAGCGCAAATCCTCACGTGAGATGGAAAATGAGAGAATCATGATAGTAAATCAGATTTGAAATAGGAACAAAATCAATATGAAAAGAAAAGACTGGAAAGATTACTTTTAAAAGTAATTGATCACTTGATGTGGATATGTGAATGTCTTAGAAAGGTGAGTTTTATACTCCTTAATGCTAAGGCATTTTACTATTGTGCTTTAAATCCTACTCACTTTACTTCTGAACATCAATGGAACTACTTAGATCAGTGGGAAATGAACGGGTTAGCCTCAAAAGGCTGCAAAGAGGCTGAAATGACTACTCTATTCTTGAGAGAGAAGGTGGGTTAAGTAATATCTTTCATTGGCCCAAGTTTTGTTAGTGACAGAGGCAAAGTTGGTCCAATAAAAGAGATAGCCTCACGCACCTTGTCTCTCTAATACCCTGGGAGCAACACAACTACAGCTATGCGGAACACATGGTCAATACCTGAACTTTGGTAGTCTCCTCAGGCTACGGCTACACTGTGTTTTTTGCGGAAAAGGAAATGCAAATGGAGAGCTCATTTGCATATCTTGCACTCTCACTTGCATATCTTCTTCAAATCCTTTTTGCAGAAGAGGTTTTTGTGATAAAAAGCCTTGTGTAGACCGGTCTATTTGTCATAAAAAAAAAAAACCCCTTTTGAGCAAGAGCCCTTATATTCCTCAAAAAAATGAGGTTTACAGGCTCTTGATCAAAAGAGGGTTCATGATGATAAAATGGAGTCTCCTAAGCATGCTATTGCATGAAGAAGTAAATGGGAGGATGGGCCTAAAAATGCATCTTAATTGCGAAGCCAACTCTGAAACTTGAGTATAAGTCTTTGAGATATCACAATAACCCACCACAACTCATGTTGAAGGAAGAACTAGAAAAACTGATACCGAAATGCTCAGTTAGTCCAAACAAAAAGTTCAGCTGATATAACTCAAAGACTATGTTCAGATCATGCTTGGTAAACAAGAAAAATATGGAACCAGAAAATCAACAAATCAAAATCGATGTGTCAGAAATTGCCCCTAACTGGTGGACAAGAGAGCAGATGTGCTATTTCACCTTTTGAAGTCCCCAAAAAGAGACTTTAGGGAGAAAAGCTGGCTACAGTGATTCCAGTTGGCTGAAAGACAAGGGATACCAATGCTGCAATAAGCTTCATCATTATGCCTGTCTGTCAGAGGCCAGGGTTCTTGAATGCTGTTTCACATGACTGTTATATAGTAGTAAACTCCAGCCTGCTATCCAGTGACCTGCAAACATTTGCTAAGCAAAAGATAAATCCTGGCAGAAGAGTCCAGTTCTGGAACCTGACTGATGGAATGTTGAAGGTTCTGACTGGTCCACAGCTTCAATATAGATCCATCACAGCGTGTTGCCAATGCAACTGGGATTCATTCTGCTCTGGACTGTGTCTCTCCTGCTCTTGAAGCTGAACTTCCTGGATCCCAGCCCAGTTTGACTCTTGGCTTCTTACTTGTGGTTCTGATCTCTGGTTTGCTTCCTGCTACTTACACTATGGTATCCTGACCTAGCCTGACTCTGATTACTGATTCATGGTTTTACTCTCAAGTTTGTCTCCTGCTTCTGAACTCCCAGTATACAGACTTGGCTAACTATTGACTCCAGTCCCATGACTGTGGACCTCAGCTCTGACTACTAGGTATGGTTGTCCACAACCTTGCCATGACACTGCCACCTTCCACCATTTTCAGATGTTTTTCACCCTACCCCTGAGTGATATCCTGAGCAGACCAGGCCAGAAGGAAAGAGTCTCCACCTCCACTGGCTCCAGCTGAATCCCAACCACCATGTGGGTTGTGAGGCTTCATCTCTCCCCTATGCCCTCACTTCTTGTTTGCTTTTCCTTCCCCCCACCTTATTATTTTCTTTCACCTTCTATTAATACACAGCTGGCTTAGATTGCCAAGACTCCATATTTTGCATCACTGCTCTAAGCCTGTAACCAGAGGGGCAACTAAAAGCAATGCCTTAAGCAGCCCAATGTTGGTACAATTTTTCCTGGTATGAAGTTCTCATCCCCTACCACTCCTTCTCTACTTGTGCTACATTGATGACATCTTCATCATACGGCCCCATAGAAAGGAATCTATTCCTGCAACAAAGCCCATTGCCAACTCTGTCCACATATCTATATAAGTGACACCATCACAGGACCTAACAACATAAGCCACCACATTGGAGGTTCATGCAACTGCCCATCCTCCAATGTGATCTATGTCATTAAGTGCCAGTAATGCCTTACTGCCATGTATATTGGCCAAACCAGACTGTCTCTATGCTAAAGGATAAATGGAACAAGGGGTCTTGTTAAAATGTTAAAATGAAAACTTTGTTTAATACTTTGTGTTAATTTAGAATGCTCTAAATTTTTCTTGTATATATCTTTAATAAAAGGTGAAAAGCATTTTTAATGGAGTGTTTGCTATGACATTAAGCAGGCTAAGGTCTCCGGGTACCAGACAATGACTGGGTCATGTTAACACCTTTGGCTTTTTTGACTCCATATATTCCAACTAAATTAATATCAAGCAAGAAGCAAGGAATTGTTTTCCTCTGGAAGATATTAACTCTGGCCATTGCTCTAATTTAGTGCACTAATAAATGAGGGAGAAAGACTCTTAATTTAAATAAGCAGGTGCAGATAATTTTTATCCAAGAGTTGTAAGAGAACTTGCTGAGGATCTTCTGGACCATTACTGTTCATTTTCAATAAGTCTGGGAACATCAAGGAAGTCTCGGAAAACTGGAAGAAAGCTATTGTCATGCTAATATTTTAAAAGAGTAAATGAGATGATCCAGATAATAGAAATATAGGGCTGGAAGGGACCTGGAGATACAACCAATTCCAGCCCCAATGCTGAGGCAAAACCCAGTAATTATAGTCCTGCCAGGCTGACATCAATCCAGTACAAGATAATGGAGCAGCTTATATAGGACTTGATTAGTAAAGGACTAAAAGAGGGTAATAGATTTAATGACAATGAACCAGGGTTTATGGAAACAGATCTTGTTAAACTTTTTAAAATGAAATTACAAGTTTGGATGATAAAAATTATACGGTTGATGTAATATACCTAAGACATCTGTAAGGTGTTTGACCTGGTACTGCATGACATTTTGATTAAAAAGTCAGAACAATATATAATTAATATGGCACACATGAAACAGATTAAAAGCAGGCAAGTCTCAAAATGTAATTGTAAATGGGAAATCATAATTAAGTGGGTACATTTCTGGAGGAGCCCAGAGGGATCTGTTCTTGACCCTATGCTATTTAACATTTTTATCAATGATCCTTTACTACCAATAATGTCTGCAGATGACACAAAAAATAGGGGCAGGGTAAATAAAGACCACAGGTCACTAATACAGAGATATCCAGATCTCTTGGTAAACTGGGAATAAGCACTTACTATATGTTTTAATACAGGTAAATGTATACATCCAGGAAAAAATAATGTGACCCATACTTATAGAATGGGGAACTTACTTTGGGAAGATGTGATCCTGAAAAAGATTTTAGGATTGTGGTTGATAATTAGATGAAAATGAGCTCCCAGTGCAATGCTGTGACCAAAAGGGATAATTGCCATCTTGGGATGCTTAAACAAAGGAATCTCTAGTAGGATTAGAGAGGTCATTTTATCTCTGTGTTTGGCACTAGTATGACCACTGTTGGAATATTGTGTTGAGTCCTGGTGTCCACAATTCGAGAAGAATATTGATAACTTAGCCTAGGTCTACACTATGCTAGATAGGCTGGCTTAAGGTAAGCCATCCAGCTATGCAAAATGCATATCTGGATTTGACTTACCTTAAGGCAGTGATCCCCAAAGTGGTGCCCACAGGCACCATGACACCCACTGGGGCATTTACGTGCACCCACCGAACAATCTGGGCTGGCCCTGCCCCCGGGCACAAGGCGCATGCGCGGCGCTGGCCCTGGGCACTCGGCAACCCAAAAGGTTGGGGACCACTGCCTTAAGGTGAGCCATCGCAGAGTCTACAATGCAGGAGACTGCTGGGAGCACACAATACCAGAAAGGACTGCTCTCAAAGTTTGATTTGGGGATTTACACTAGACCTGCTAAATTGAAAGCTAGAAGATCAACCTCCAGAGTGTCAATCTTCTCCCTATTGTAGACATGCCCTTGGAGAGGGTTTAGAGAAGAGCCATAAGAATCAATAAAAGATTAGTTAACCTATTTCAAATGATAAACTCAAGGGCTATGTCTACACTGCAAGTTTTTGCAGCAGAAAATATGAGTCCCTCATTAGCATGAGTCATGATGTCATTAGCTTGTTTTCTGCTGATTCTTTTTGCACAAGGCGTTTTTGCGCAAAAAGAAGCAGTGTAGCTGCTTCTGTTTTGCACAAAAAAAAATTGTGTGCAAGATACTTATGCCTCTTCAGGAGAGGCTACACTGCTTCTTTTTGTGCAAAAACCCCTTGCACAAAAAGAATCAGTAGAAAATATGCTAATGAGATCACAACTCATGCTAATGAATCTCTCATTAGCATATTTTCTGCCACAAAAACTTTAAATGTAGACATAGCCTAGGAGTCTAATTTAATTTGTTTCACAGACAGATGACTAAAGGATGACTTAATTGCAGTCTACAGGTACCTGCATAGGGAGCAAATATTTGATAGTGGGTTCTTCAGGTCTGGAGAGAAAAATATAACATTATCCAACAGCTGGAAGCTGAAGCTAGACATATACAAAATGGAAATAAAGCATACATTTTCAACAACAAAGGAGGTAATCATTGGACTGATCTACTCAGGGATTTGGTAGAGTCTCCATCACTGACAACTTTCAAATCAAGATTGGCTGTTTTTCTCTGTTTTTCCCTTAAGAGTTATTTTGAGGAAAGGGTTTTATATCGAAATAACCCAGTTTTCTCTCTCGAAATAGTGCTATTGAGAAATAGCGCCATAATGCAAGTATGCAAATGAAGCATGGGATATTTAAATCCCCACTTCATTTGTGGTTTCGGGTGTCTGCATTTGCATTCCTCTTGAGAAAGAGAAATGAAGTGTAGACATACCCTAAGGGAATGTCTACACTAAAGGACAAAATCAAATTAAGGTACACAACTTCAGCTATGTTACTTGTGTAGCTGAAGTCAAAGTAGCTTAACTCGGCTTTTGGTGTTGTCTATACTGCAGGAAGTAAAAGGGAGAACACTCTTCTTTCAACTTTCCTTACTCCTCGTGGAAGCAGAACTACTGGCATCGACCAGAGTGCCCCTCTCAGTTTGAATTAACATATCATCACTAGACCCATTAATTCAAATCCTGGAAGATTGACAGTGGCAGTTTTTACCTAAAAAGATCAGTTTAAAACTATTCTGGGGAAGTTCTGTGGTCTGTGTTATACGGGAAGTCAGACTAGGTGATCACAATAATCTCTTCTGGCCTTGGAATCTATGAATCTGGGAACAGTCATGCAAGTAGAGCAACTGATGCAAAAATGTCAATATTTCTGCTGCTCCGGATGGCATGTGGTATTTTAGTATTTACACTGATAAATCATATTTCAGTCCAATATGTATGATATAGTGTCATCTTTTCATTATAAATTTGCTCCATGAAACACCAATATTGAAAGCGGACAAGATATAATTTTCCTTTGAGGATGCTTTGGTTGTTAAAAGATTATATTCCAGGTTTGTAACTTTGAAAGCTCTGAACTCAATTTTATGTCAACCTAGAACTTTCCTTTCAGAAAGCTTAGAAGCTATGGCAGGAACAAGGGAGATGTAACTGGACTCCCCGCTTTACATAGATTTCTATAGAAACTTCTTGTCGTTGACAGACCAGGTCCTGGTTTTCAATGTTTTGTTAAAATACCGAGGTCAAACCATGATTAAAGTTTAATCATCACTGTTTTTGAACCACAGGGACTTTATTGTTAAATAAAGAAAAAGAAAGCGGGAAGTATTAGCTAGCATATATTTATGAGTATTTAATACCTTCAGATCTAACATAATAATGACAGTTCCTGTTTGGCAAAGTTATGCATGATAAATACATTACTGGTCCAGTCCTTGTTCAGACTGCTGACTTGTTACAAATATTTCTATATCTGAGCATATTTGAAAGTTAAACCTGGAAGTATTTGAAATATTAAGCATGCATAATCAAGGTTTAATGCATCAGGAGTTTGTGGTGAAGGCATTTTTTTCTTCTCCAAATCCTGCTATAATACTGTTAAATAATTCTTGTACTAGGTGTATTCTGTTTGGCTTCATAGAATGGATGGATAAATTAATCAACATACTGTAAAGCCTCCTGACACATTTGATTCACGGATACATTTCATTATCTTTCCCCAACAGGTAGGTCACTTTTACATCTCTCTTTTCACAAAATAATGGTACAATCAGGATTAGTTTTTGAATCAGGTAAAACAAAATGTTAAATTGAATAATTAGCTCTGCCTTCACAAATAGGTGTCTCAGCGAGAAACAAATAGGCTAAGTCTGTTCTCTTCTGAAGAACTAATTAAAAGTTAAATTAAACATACTGTAATCAAAGAAAGAACATGTCAGTCTCTTCAAGGACTAAGTCGTTTGTTGGCTTGTTTAGATTATTATTTTTTATTTGGAGGAATTGGGGGTTTTTGTTTGTTTGTTTTTGAGGGTTTTTTCTATTCTCGTTTTTAAATAGTTTCTGTTTTTAAACATAGAAAATGTGACCTATTTTGCTAGCTGAAAAAATAGGCAGGATTCTCAACAGGTATAAATCAGCATAGCTTCTTTAAAATCAACAGAGAAATGTTGATTTATGTAAGCTGAGGATCTAGCCCAACCTGTGTGTAATCTAGCCAGGGAACCTTCATGGTTTTACAAATTATGCAATCTTGTATCTAATGTCTTTCATGATTAACAGAGTTGTCTCATATTGTAAATGTTGCTGTTTTTCTTGTCTAAGAATATATTGGCTGAAGTCATCATTTGGAAAAAAAAGCCCAATATCTTGATATAAAAGAATTCTTTTTATTTCCTTCATGACTATTGAAGAATCCAGCAGTAATACGGTGCTTGGAAACCACACACTCCAAATGATATTACTATGCAGAGGTGGGAAATGAACATCCAGTTACTCAAAATCAACACTGTCCAGGCAGAAAACTTGCATCTCACAAAATAAATTACTTGTAAAACTAAATGTCTAGATGAAATATTAAAGTTTAAAACTGTTCTGTGTTGCCCATTTTAAATACAGTCACCCAACTTCTGCTGCTACTTCTCCAACCGTATCTGAAAGTGAACAGGCACGCTGCATCAATCAGAAGAAGACTGCAGTGAGAAAAAATAATCTCCCATCAAAGCAAAACACATAAATACATAAATAAGGACAGTGTTATATAAAATATCAGCAGTACTGGAAAGTATGTAAACTAGTAGTTAAAAACTTCAAGGTATTTTCTCTTCCCTCTCGCCAACCTGTGCTGGGTTTTATTTGGTAATTTCAGAGTCTGGTTCCTTAGGCAAATATTTAAGAACTTGTCGTTAGCCAAAATCCCATCCAGAGCTGCACCAGAGAGTTACTTCCACCTCAAATTGCAGTAACTCTCGGGGATCAGCAAATTGTTTGGATAGCCACGGAGGGGGAATTAAAAATCTTGTTGAATCAGGATTAACAACCCGCAGGAGGAGGAGGAGGAAAGGAGCTCATTTCCATAAGCTCTTCATCTCCCAGGCTGCTTCTCAACTCTCCGTGGCCTCTGGGCATGTGTGATTCAACACCCCCACACACACCAAACAAACATTACTGGTGATTACAAGGAATGTATCCTTGCTAAATCTGCTGGGATGGAGGCATCAGAATCAACTTCAGCCTCATGTGCTTCCAAACATGGAAGGGGGCAACGGAATGGGGAGTGTGAAGCCCAAATGGCCACTTGCGCCACTTGCTGCGCCGCTTGCTCCCCCACGGCAGCCTCGCTGAGTGTCACAGAAGTCAGCCGAGTGCCACGGTGGGAGGGGAAGGGGGGCGGGATGGTGATGTACATGGCCAGGGGGCAGGGCCTGGCCGTATACATCACCACCCCACCCCCTTTGCCACCCGCCATGGTACTTGGCTGACTTCTGTGCCGCTCAGCCAGGCCACTGCGGGGGAGCCCAAACAGCCACTTGCTCCCCCACGGCAGCCCGGCTGAGCGCCATGGCAGGAGAGGAAGGGGGGCAGGGCAGTGACATGCAAGGCCGGGGTTGGGACCTGGCCGTGTACATCACGACCCCACCCTCCTTCGCGCCCCCCCTTCACATCCTGCCGTGGCACTCGGCTGACATCTGCGCCACTCAGCCGGGCCACCGCAGGGGAGCCCAAACAGCTGCTTGTGCCACTTGCTCCCCCTTGGCGGCCCAGCTGAGCGGTGCAGAAGTCAGCCGAGCACCACAGCAGGAGGCAAAAGGGGGCGGGGCGGTGTCATGCAGCGTGACAGCGGCTCCAGGGCCCGCCCCCTGGCCTTGAACGTCACTGCCCCTCCCCCCTCCGTCTCCCGCAATGAGGCTCGGCTGACTTCTGCGCCGCTCAGCCAGGCTTCCGTGTGGGAGCAAGTGGAGCACGCAACCATTTGGGCTCCACGCTCCCCATGCAGCACGGTGCCCAAACGGCCATTTGGGCTCAGTTGTCCCCCGAGTGAGAAGCAGGAGGGGGAGGAGAAGAGAAAGAGAGAGAGAGTCTGGAGGCGGAGGAGAACTGAGAGACGGGGAGGCAGTAGAAGGAGGAGAGAGAGAGAGAGAGAGAGACGGAGCGAGAGACTGGAGGCTCAGGAGAGAAGACCGACGTGGAGGAGAGACCTGAAAATCCTGTCTTATGATGGGCTAATTGGCTAGTTTCAAAATAACAACTCCTGCTTTCCATGAGAAATAACGCTTTTATGCCAATCTAGCCCTTTTTCCAGTCATCTCCGGGTATAGACACACACTCCGGAGCCACCAGAATTCTCAGGACAGATTGCACATATACTCTCACCATAGATGACTCATGGGCCGGGAGTTTGAGATCCACGATCAAACGCATCATGTCTTCTTACAGTGGACAATGTCAAATGCTTCCAAGGAAGTGAACAGAACAGAGCAGCAATCAAGTGATCCATCGTCTGTCATCCACTCCCACAACCAATGCATATCAGTCTGTGAACCCAAATGTCAGTCACCAACCTTTATTACCTTCCCAGCATTAGTGCCATGAAACCAAGGTGACTGGTTCTGCCTATATATTATCTAAAATTGATAGATTAATAGGTGTGTAATATGTTATAGTCATAACACCAGACTTTTAGGACATTTTTTGCAGCTGTTTCCTTTATTCTCTTTAGAAACTGTGCAGTGGCATATTATATTAATACAAACTGGTGCTGATACTCGGAGGCCATGCCTATTGTGTCAGGATTTTAAATATTACCACAATCAGCAAGTAAGAAATAAGATATGACAAGGAGTGTGATATTGTAACATAACAATATACCCCGAGGGACACCTATGAGGGAGGAGGTGAAACCGAGTGTATTCAACTGCCCAAGGTGTGATTTTTATCTCAAACTATAATGTAATAAGATGTGATAATAAAAAGGCACAGGACTGAAACAAACCAGGTCTTTTTTTTAAATGTCAACATGTTTATGCTGTATGCTGTAAAAAACATTATGCAGTTTCTTGCCTTCTAAACAGAATAATTTTAAACTTATATATAAATGTCAAATTATAGCCACTATCTTAAGAAATCCATTAGCAGCTGATTATATTTTCCACTTCTGGTTTGTGATCCAACATTCTTTTAGCACCAAAATCTGCCTTGTCGATGGCCAAGACTGCAGGACTGTGTCTGATTTTGTTTTGTTTAAAACATGAAGTATTTAGAAATGTTTTAAGAACAAATACAGCTACATATTCTTATGACTCCTTGACTCAGATATGGCCATAGACTAATTGTTAACAACCCCCAAACCTCCCTTCAAAAAAACCCATAATGAAACAAAAATAAAACTATATTTACTAGATGTTAAAGTCAAAAGACTGCCACTTCGATACACGGGTGTACAATGCCGAGTACAATGACCCCTAAAATAGAGTCTCCTTTGTGCCACTACCATAGAAACAATATATGCAACATAATATGATGAAAAACACAACAGATATTTAATTAATAAAATAAATACCACCCACCATGTCCCTAATTCTGAAGGAGCTGAGCACCTTCTTTTCCCAATTGTTTTAATTTAACTTCATAGTAGATGTCTGAACACTTGATGACCAGGCCATTAAAATAAAATCTTCTTTCTATAACAATCTTTCCAATAAACCTTGCAGCACTGCTTATTTTCATTTATTAATCCTCAATACAACCCATTCATGTCTTATAAAATATGCTTGCATGATATCTGTATTGTCACAAATGGCTCTAAAGAACATGCTCAGACCTCATGTCCACTTTTAGTGTAGACTGGAAACTCTTCTTTCTATTTTATGAATAGAATAACCAGGCAAGCCCTGATCCTTGTTTTCTCTGAAACATGCCATAAGTGCCTCCTAGGTCATATAGACAGGATAACGAGTCGTAACAATTTTGGCAAATGCAGTCCAATTAGCACCAAATGAAAAAACTGAAGCAAGAGGACAGAAGGATGTGGAAACAAACAAATGCTAAATGCCATGCTAGGATTTTTGCATTATTTATTTAACCATTCGCATCCCACTGAGATGACATCTCAGTTCTAAAGCCATTCTATTATTGCCATCAGCTGTGCTTGAGCCAGGTTCTTAGCACATGCTTAAATTTAAGCAGGTGAATAGTTCCACAGTGAGACTACTCACATACTTAAAGTTAGGCTTAACTATGTTGCTGAACTGGAGCTATCTTTAAACTACATGTTAAATCCTTCCTGTTTATTTTAGCTTGTGATAGCCTGCTCAACACAAGTCATTCTTCTAGCAAACCTTTTTTGTGGCTAGCATGTAAAAACCTTAATTTACATCCCTTGCTCCTTATTTCAGCTTGTTTTGTTTTCCTTGTCTCTCCTTCCACACTGAGTTGCCTGACTTCATGTCTTGTCTGTGTAAGATTCACTGAACCTGAAGCTCTGTAAGGCATTATTTCACTGTTTTCCTTCCCTTCATAAGGCATTCCGTTATTAGGACTCATAAGTTAAGGAAAACTGGCTTTTGTCAGTGCTTAGATGGGAGATCTTTACAAGAAAAAAAAAGAGAGAGAGAGAGGTGTTTGTGATTAAATGGTACTATCCCTTCTGCGTCAATATTAAACTCATGATCCAACATGGTATTCAGAGGCAAGTGTGCTCTTGGAGGTGCTGTGTTTTTGATGAAACATAACACCACGTTTCTGACTATTTGACTTCATTAAAGAGTAGACCACACAGCAACATTCACAATAAAAAGACTATTCTCCCCCATGTTCTGTCTTCCGGTTTGAATAATTATATTCTGTGTATCTACATTTACTTTGTAATTTCTACTGGATACAGTCATTTCTTGCTTCCCAACTTCAATTTTTGTAGCAAAATGCACTGGGAAACAATTGTCATACTCCTCTTCAGTGTTAGGTGCATGGGAGTTAAGATACTACAGTGATAAGAATTGTAACATTATATATAAATAAATTAATGCATTTCAGTCATGGGTGAAGTGATTCATATATACATATGGGACACTTCAGGATGAGAGGCAGTTTATAAACATAAGACAATGATGCTATCATGCTTTGTATGAAGGATGCTGTATATGATATTAATGTATTTCATTAAAATGACTCTTAATGTCAATATATCGTGTGACTGCTCCATGATTTCTTACTTTAGTAGGTGCTTTACTAGAAGTTATAACTTTACATTATTCAACCACAATATTCTCTGTAGTAAATGTATTGTCTCTGTTATCAACTTACTTATGCCCCATGAAAAACCATTGCTATGGTGATGAGTATTTTATGGTACAGTATTCACTTAATTATAAAACTGTTCGTGAACAGATGAACTAATGTTGCTTTCAACTGCAGAATTCATTTTTGAAATTAAAATATATGCAAATAATTGTGCCATAACCCATTCTCAACAGACAGTATTTCAGATTGATAATCATTTTTGTGTATTAAAAATGTTAGAGGTAAATGCAAAAGTTATTGCAGTTGATATTTAAGAAAGCTTGTTTTTATAACTTGAAGGTAACATATACCTTTGTTATATGTATGGTGATAAGATGCAAAAGTTACAATAGAAATAAAATGTTTTCTATTTCTAGACTGAGTGTGAGATCATGCAGAAGAAAAATGTAAGATCTTGCTTTATTAAGCATTTATTTGTAAATAGCATCATCCTAGGAAAAATGGCATTTTGTTCTCTGACTTTATTACCACTTCCACAGAGTTCAGTGTTTTTCTTCAAATCATTATTATTATTATACTCAGTCTGAGCATTTGACACCTGCTGTTTCAAAACTTGATCACAAATGTTTCTGCATATATATCAGTATAGATAAGACGGAAAAAATACTGACAATAATAATGTAAGGAGAGTATTTTAAAAAATGCTATTCCCAGTAAGCAAAATCAGCCAAAACAGAGGGAGCTGGAAAGAACATGGTGTGTGCATTCAAATTAGCAACAAGAAAATTATATTTGTTAAAAAGAGAAAAAAAATCCTGCTACCAGGGGAAGTAAGACTGGTTGAATCAACTCAACTAACTCTCTAAAGCAATGAGACTAACATGAAGAAGACTAATGGAAAAATAGTAAAACAATTCAGAAAATCTTGACTGAAAAAGAGTGGGACATCATTATATAATATGAGTAACAATAAGATGGGTAATGTTGAAGCTTAATTTTTATTCATTATTTCAATGGGAAAAAAGAAAAGGTATCAGATAACTGTTTAATATCTACTGGGTTATTATCATCACAGCTTTGTATTTCAAGTAATCTGAAAGCTCTTCTCTCTCTTGCCTATTCCTCTTAATTTCTCTCTCTTTTTTCCTTTTTATTTATAACTGGATAATAGAATATTGGAAATGTATTATTAACTCTGTAAAGCATTTTGAGACACATGCTTTATGGAAGATGCCATGATATATAAAACAAAGCAGAAAAGTGCCTGTTCTAATCACTAATTAAAATAGATATTGTGATCTTTTTTAGAGTCTGTGTTTCTTAAACATGAGAGTCTATGTTTCCTTAAAAGTTAACCACAGACTCAATTCAGCATGTCATGTATGCACAAGTTAACTTCAAATATGCTCCCAAGTCTGTCCCTACTCAGTTAGGGTATGTCTACACTAGAAAGTTAGTTCGAACTAACGGACGTTAGTTCGAACTAACTTTCCTATGCGCTACACTAGCGCTCCGCTAGTTCGAATTTGAATCGAACTAGCGGAGCGCTTAGTTCGAACTAGGTAAACCTCATTTTACGAGGACTAACGCCTAGTTCGAACTAGCTAGTTCGAACTAAGGGCTGTGTAGCCCTTTAGTTCGAACTAGTGGGAGGCTAGCCCTCCCCAGGTTTCCCTGGTGGCCACTCTGGCCAACACCAGGGAAACTCTATGCCCCCCTCCCGGCCCCGGACCCCTTAAAGGGGCACGGGCTGGCTACGGTGCCCGTGCCAGGTGCAAGCCTGCCAGCACCCAGCTAGCAGACCCTGCACCTGGCACGGCACAGAGCCACCCACCCGATGCCCCCCAGCCCACCCCCTCTTGCCGGGACCAGGCTGGCGGCTCCCGGGAGCTTGCCCTGGACCGCAAAAGGCGGGCACCTTCCTGGGCTAGTGCGGACATCGTGGACCTCGTCCACGATCTCCGCACTAGGCACAGGAAAGTGGCCGTCTAGGGCAGGAGAGCTGCCAGCCTGGCCACCCAGGACCAGGTGTGCATGAAAATCAAGGGGGTCCACTGAGACCCCCGACACTGAGCCCTGAGCTTACAATGGCCGTCCTGGGTCAGACCAAAGGTCCATCTAGCCCAGTAGCCTGTCTGCCCACAGCGGCCAACCCTAGGGACCCTGGAGGGGATGGACCGAAGACAATGACCAAGCCATTTGTCTCGTGCCATCCCTCTCCAGCCTTCCACAAACTTTGGGCAGGGACACCACTCCTACCCTCTGGCTAATAGGACTCCATGGACCCAACCTCCATGACTTGATCTCACTTCCCTTTAAACTCTGTTCTAGTTGTAGCCTTCACAGCCTCCTGCAGCAAGGAGTTCCACAGGTTAACTATTTGCTTTGTCAAGAACAACTTTCTCTTACTAGTTTCAAGCCTGCTACCCATTCCTTTCCTTTGGTGTCCTCTAGTCCTTCTTTATGGGATCTCAGGAAGAACTTTTCTGAATGCACCCTCTCCACCCAACCCCTGCTTTTACAGACTTCTATCCTGTCCCCCCTCCGTCTCCTCTTTTCTAAGCTGAACAGTCCCAGTCTCTGTAGCCTCTCTTCATCTGGGACCTGTTCCCAACCCCTGATCATGTTAGTTGCCCTCCCCTCTCCCAGCCTTTCTCTTCCCCTCTCCCACCTCCTTTTCCCAGTCTCCCCCAGTTTTTTTCAATAAAGACAGAGTCAATGTTGGAAGAAACGTTATCTTTATTTTGTACATCAAGAAGAAGGGGGGCTAGGGAAGGGCAAGTGGAAGGAGGTGAGGGAGGAATGGGGTACGAGCCCCCGATGGGGAGGACTGGGCTGGCTCTGCGGGCTTCTGGGGGTGGAAGCTCTCCTGCAGCCCCCCAATTACTCCCTCTCCCCAGATGGCAGCCTGCGGCAAGTGCAGCCGGGCTGATGGCCGAGTGGTGTGATGTGCCCAGTGTGGGCACTCAGGGCACTCCAAGCCAGAACTTCTTTGCAAGCGGGGCACCCCTTAGAACTGTGTGTCCGGGGTGGGGGTCGGGACCCTTTAAGCGCAGCCCTCGGCTAGCCTGAGACAGTATCTCCATGCTCTAAGTCCTCCTTTTATGCCCTGCCGGCACTGCTTCCAGCCATCCTTAAGCCCTGTTCAGAGTCCACTCAATGTGGACTTACTAGTTCGAACTAGCAAAACGCTAGTTCGAACTAGTTTTTAGTTCTAGATGCGTTAGTTCGAACTAGCTTAGTTCGAATTAACTAATTCGAACTAAGTTAGTTCGAACTAGCGCTGTAGTGTAGACGTACCCTTAAATACTTAAGAACATCTTTAAATAGGTAGCATGCTGAATCACTGCCACAGGTCCCAAGACCATGGGTCCAGACTTGTTAATTACTGAGGAGGGCTCTCAACACGCACTGGATTTCAGTGTTTTTATACTGAGACTGGAGGTGCAATAATGAATGATGTGGTAAGTTACACTAAGAGGTTTAGCTAAAGTCCTGAAAATTGATGGTTAGTCACTGAGCCTCGGGTAAGACATCTGTCTGCTCTGACTAGAGGCAGGAGAAAATTAATCTCTTGAATTTGCCAAATTTTGGGGAAGAGGAAGAGTAAATTTTGTGGTGCCTGGATCTGGAAAGTATCCCAGTGGTTGATCCATTTCCATAACCAGTCCCCAATTTCTATTAGCTATCTCAGGTTAAGGAAAGGTGGCTTACTGCAGGTGAGTGTTGGCAGCATGAGGCAAGATTTAGTGCCTGCTTATACGTAATTTTGCTTTGTGGAGAACAGTTGCCTTCTTGTTTCCATGTGTATGTATGCAATATGAATGCTGGTGTATGCATTTGATTTGATCCTTCCAATATGGGAAAAATTGAGAAAGTATTACCTAAGAGGAGAAAGGGAAGTTATGTTAGTAAAACATTGATACAAGGGAGCAGAGGAAATTTGAAAAGGTACCAAAAAGAAATTTGTCATCCTCAGCCCATTATTCAAAAAGAGGGGATGCCCTGCATGCCATGTGGCGTCTCCCTTCTATACTTGCAGCTCTTAAGGGTATGTTATATCTCATATGTTTTAATGTAATCATATTGTATTTTAAATGCACTATTTTTTAAAACCTCCCAGTAAAATCAATATTCTTTTTAAAGGTTTCTTGTACAGGCAGTCCCCGAGTTACGCGGATCCGACTTATGTCGGATCCGCAGTTATGAACAGGGCTTTTCTCGCCCCGGAGGACGGGAGCGGCGGGACGCCAAGATGTGCTGCGGTCCACCGCCCCCATCCTCCGGGGCGAGAAAAGTTGCTCCCCGTCTCACTGGTCTGCAGGGAGACGGGGAGCAAAGCCTCGGAGCACACCAGCAGTGGGACAGCCGCGGTGCGCCTGGAATGTCCCGCTGCCCGCGTGCTCTGCGGCTTTGCTCCGTGTCTCCCAGGTCAGCAGACCAGGGAGACGGAGCAAAGCCGTGGAGGACTTGGGCGGTCCCGCCACCCCCGTCTCCCTGGTCTGCTGGGGGTGGGGGTGGCAGCTAGTGCTCCCCCCCCAGCAGACCAGGCTTTTCTTGCCTACCCCTGAGGTAGAGCAGCTGGGGGCTGTTGGGTTGGTCCCGCAGCGCTGCTCCGGACCAACCCAGCAGCACCCCAGCTGCTCTGCCCCAGGCGTCCTGATTCAGCCGCTGCTGGTCAGTTTCAGCAGCGGCTGAATCAGGACACCTGGGGCAGAGCAGCTGAGGTGCTGCTGGGTTGCTCCAGTAGCGCCGAGGAGCCGCGCTACTGGAGCAAACCAGCAGCACCCCAGCTGCTCTGCCCCAGGCATCCCCAAGTCAGCCTGCTGAAACTGACCAGCGGCTGACTACAGGAAGCCCGAGACAGAGTTGCTCTGCCCCAGGCTTCCTGGAATCAGCCGCTGATCAGTTTCAGCAGCAGCTGACTTGGGGATGCCTGGGTTTCTTAAGTTGAATCTGTATGTAAGTCAGAACTGGCGTCCAGATTCAGCCGCGGTTGAAACTGATCAGTTTCAGCAGCGGCTGACGCCAGTTCTGACTTACATACAGATTCAACTTAAGAACAAACCTACAGTCCCTATCTTGTACGTAACCCGGGGACTGCCTGTAAAAGAAAAAAACCTATTGAAATTTCAAGGCATTCAAATGATAAGTTGTGGCTTATACCCCTTGCATTTTAAATCATGGCTGAGTTTTTTATTTAAAACTACTCAAATGTGTTCTTTAAAAAAAAATCCTCAAATAATTCTATGGATCTTCAAACACCCTGAGCAGCAGGTAATATTAAAATATAAAAATTTGTTTTCCCACTAGTACAGTCCTGAAAAATGAATAGAGGTCACGAGAAAATGCAAAATATCATCTTGAAACACTCAATAAGAGCTTAACCTGCTGGTTTACTAATGTCAGTGTTTCCTATAGGTGCACACTGCAAGCTTGAAAGATATTTGCATCCAACTTTGTTCAAGTGAAGATCACAGAAATACACGGTTGTAAAAAGCCTGTAGTTACTGATAGATATCCTTACAGATTTGCAGCATCTTATCAGATAAATAAGCTAGCGTGCTGAAATCTTATCTTTTTATCAGGTTGTCGGTGAAGACTATAGAGTTGCTTCTACTTCTAAAACATATGGGGGGTGGGAGACACTCTAAATAACAAACATTAAATATTCCAATACTATTGATTTCAGCAGGAATTGAGAGCACTCAGCCCTGAACAGGAGGCTCTTGGAATACAGGAAGATGGGGCCCTTATGAAAAAGGAAATTTCTTATTGATTGCTCTTAATTATAATACCACCATTTCTGGGGATGTAGCAAAGAATATCAAGTACTGTATGTCAAATTCAAGGCCCCATTCTCATAAACACCTATGCATGTAAGCAAATGTATGTAAGTGAGCACCTTCTTGAATTCAGTGGTGCTAGCTGCGTGAATAAAGCTGCTTTCGTATGTAGGGTTTTGCGGGGATGGATCTTTAATGGAAAGATTTCCCCCAAACCCTTTTTTCCCTGAACCAGCCACTTTCAGGCATGTGAACTAAATACTGGATATGCACATATATTCCCTTACAAGCACACTTGCAAATGTTCCTACCCCGTGCCTTGCTAAGTCATTTTCACTTTATTTCCTTTTAGTAGCATGAACTTTTCAGTATGCCCAGCACCTGTCCCTTTAATATAGCACACAGGGTTCTTTGCTCCATACTGTACATTATCCTCATTAACACATATCAGTCAAAAGCACTGTTAATTAAACTGGCAAGATGATTACACACGCCTCCATGTGCCCCCTCAGAGCATCCGCTTGCCAAGATTTTTTCCTCCCTCATCTAAAGTGGGTGGAGAAGGCCCTGAGTAAAGCAGGATCTAATGTTTAAAAAATATCCAAGCACATTGTTTTCTTTGAGCAAAATGCCCTACACTTCATTACCACTGCCCCAAATAAATAAATGCAACACTGACACCAATCTGTAAAACTAACACATGCATATTTGATCTGTACAAACACTGCATATGATATGACATTTCCTTTCAAAATGCCCTTACTGATACAAAATTGAAATTAGAATGCACTATCCTTGGACTAATGAGTGTGTCATAAATAATTGATTAAAACTGGGCATAACCTTGTGGGATTTTGCTTTTCAAAAATTTCATGGCAAAAACCTCAGACCTTGTCCAAATTTTCTGCTCAATTTCATTTCACCGTAAAACTTAGACTGGAAACTTCAAGGATGTCCATCCAACTTTTTTTTTATCATTTTTCAGCAGTTACAATTATTTCTGCAACAGTTTCAGGAAACCTTTAATGAATCTCAACATTTCAATGGGCTTTGGATCCCTAAAAAATATATTGGGAAAGCAGAACTGAATGTTGGGGTAATGAATATTTCAGAATTAGAGGATAAATAAAGGCAAGCAGTGGTGAGCCCTGAAGTAATGATTGATTATTTTTCTAGTACACGCACAATAGTCTCATCACTGCAAAAAATATCCAACAAGCTTACTAGCAGAGTGCAATTCTAGAGAGTGCACTCTCTAGACAAGAAAATACTGACTTCTGAGAAAACTAATGAATTTAACTTGGATGTGAAATTTTTGTAAAAACCTATTTGTTTAATTCACTGAGAACGTGCATGGTTAACATACATGGGAAACTGGGCCAGTAATTCAACTGATGGCCAATAGTTATATGCTCAGATAATAGAGACATCGTTGAACACCAAACAATGTATTAGTAAACCCCTCAAAATTAGACATGTGTGGGAAAATATTTTTGCAGTTTAGCAAGAATTCAAGATTTTGGAAATGTTCCCATCCTAAATCAGGATAGAAAAAAAAATTTTAAAAATCTCTAACTTTTTTACCTGATAAGATGAAATTTTGGGGAAATTGAAATGAAACAATGTGATTGATCCTGTAATTTTGAAATAATTCATTTCAGTTTACATTTTTTAAAGGATTTTTTGTTTGGGGGAGTGTTTCTGTTTATTATAAATTAAAGAAAATCACTTCAATTCAAAAACATTACAATGAAACATTTTAAAGATTTCACAACTTTTGTTCTAATAGGGAGATTTGTTGCAATCCATCCTTTCATTTCAATGAGGCAACATTTTCTGATGATGATTTTTTTGTTGTTGGCGAATTCCCAACAAGCTGCTCTACAGAGAATATTTTAAAAAGCTATACTTTGATTGGAGATAATCGCTCTCGTCTCATTACAAAATTACAGCAGATTTGATGTCTTTGCCTTCTGCCAGAATGATTCCTCCCATACTGAAATTGGCTAAGAAAACCATCTAACACTAAAACTTCAACTTGTTTCCAAAATTGGGCCTTTTTGCAGGGGGAAGGGTTAAGCTTCAGACAAGTTCAGTTCAAGGAACAGCAGCCCCTATCTTGAATCAGGGTGGGGAACCTTTTTTGGGCTGGGTGCCACTGACCCACATTAAAATCAGTCACGGGATGCACACAAGTGAGAAACAAAAACAAAAACAAATCCCCAAACCCTCATTGATGTGGCCCCTGACTAAGAAGGAGAAAGACACTCCCCACATCCCCCTCACACACTAAAGTTTGGGTGGGGGCCAGGCTAGTAGATTTTGTGTGCTCCAGCCCTGCAGTGGGGTAGGGCTCAAATGCCTGCGCAGGCTCCCCAATGCTGGGGGGAGCCCTGAGCCTTGGGAGCCGGATCCAGGACCATATCTGGCCCCCAGGCCTGAAGTACCCTGCACTGAATGAACCAGATACCTCAGCTCTAGTGTCAACATAGACTGCTAAAGAGGATTGTATAATCCTCATGTTGTACACATTATTTCACAATATTTAAGAAAACCTCTGTCATTATTAGCAGCATTTATTATTTGTATTATTATAGCATTTGGGAGCCCCAGTCAGGGCCCAGGATCCCTCTGTGCAAGGTGCTGTACAGACACAGAACAAAAAGATAGTGCCTGGCCCAAGAGGATTACAATCTAAGTAGACAAGCGACATCAGACTGACAGGGGACTACAATAAAGCAGAGAGACAATATTGATCAGCATGATAGAGTTTGATCTCAGCAAATGAGCAACCTAGTAATACTGGGCTAGATCCTCAGCTGATGTAAATCAGTGTACCTCCACTGATCTCAATTTATACCTGCTGATAATCTGGCCCATTGGCTTTTGTGTTTAATATTTGATATCCATATAATGCAGCATGAAAGCTTGACAGGTAATTTCTATTTTAAAGATAATTAAAAATCCAGTACATTTTATTTGAAATGCACTTGAGACCTCAGTTTACATGCTAAGTTTTAAACAGTGGTATTTTTCCAGATTGAAATAATCTGAGTGAGGAAAAAAACCCAGCATGTGTGTGCATGCACACACACATACAAATATTAAAAGACATTATCATATGTGATGAAGATAATGAAAGCCTCTTGCAACATAGATTACAGTTTTGCATCAGTGCAAAATGTATCACTAGACTTTTGTACTGCTTTTAACCTATATGCCTAACTCAAAGGATAGACTGTAGCAAGAGACACTTTCTCAAGGTGATCTTGGGTTATTTTTATAATGCAGGCAGAGGCCGCTAACCATTTCTTTCAGTTTTGTGCTTGAAGTGACTATCTTAATTGTTTCAATGTATTTGCAAGCAGTGAGCAAGACTAAAGCTGTCCTATGTACTAAAATCACTGCTGGGCCGGATTCTATCTCCTTTGCAAGCAAGCAATAGCAATTTTGACACTGAAATCAAGAGAAGCAGGCTATTGTCTAAGGCAGAAATAATCAACAGGTGGATGGCAGGCCAAATCTGGACCACTAAGAGCTTTTGGACAGCCCACAAAATAATTAAGTTGTTTGTTTTAAGTTTTTCTTGAGTAATTTTCTCTGGTACCTTGACAGTACCTTTACCAAAAAAAATTGGATCTTGACAAAAAATACTCAATTGCCTCTGGTCTAAGGGCTCAGTTCTGTAATTGCCTACATGCTATGATGGTGCTGCACAGACAGTTTCAGACTCAAAGCCCATTTAAACATTTAAATTCTGAGAGAAGAATTTGACTCTTTTCACTAAATCAATCCCCTTTCCTTCCCATAACTCCTACATAGTCTGTGTGTTGGAGCTTCTATATTATAAATTTTATAAATTCTGTAAATCTATTGACTAATTCGAAAGCAGCAATATATAATGGTGAGAAAGTAACAAATGATATCATTAGTAATCTGCCTTTTTAAAGCATCTTGATTAAAAAGTTCTCTGTCAGAGTTCAGAAATAAATAAATTAGTGGTGCAATTTGTGTTAGAGTTTTTTTTTATTTTAAAGGATAATAAATTAAATTCAAAAAACTTTTTCTTCAGAAGTATCTTTATGGATGGGAATAAAATCTTTCTTGGTACAGATGTTTTACCATTAGCCAAAGAAAGGTGCAATTCCTACCCCCCCCCCCCCCCCCAGAAAAACAAAAAAAAACAGATTTTTTTCAAGTCAAGAAATATTAAGATGCAGAGGAAATTTTCAACAATATCTGAAATATAATGTACTCTCTAGGGATAAGAACAAGTAACCCAAGAGAATACTTAACATTTTATTAGCAATGAACCAGAATTCAAACAGTTGAAGACTTTGTGAATATTTGGTATCAAGACCCAAATCCAAATCCAAATGTCATGGGCAAAGCCCTGCAAATCTGTGGATATCTACTTTATATCCACAGGTATCCAGATCCGTGGATGTGGAAATCCACAGCTCTTTTCTGTGAATGTGGATTCGAATATAAATTTTATATAATTAACCCTGAAAATATGTGGATATCAATTTTATATCTATGGGTGTCTGCATCTACAGATGTGGATGTGGATCAGGATATCCGTGGCTCATTTTTGCAGATATAGATATAAAATTTTGTATCTGCACAAGGCTTGAGTCATGGTTATAACCTCCTAAATTCTAGAAGAGTTCAAAGTGTGGATGAGAACATGCATTTGACTTTTGCAGCTCAGAAACATTTCTACATTTTAGTAATTAGTACTTGGCACTGCATTACTACTTTTCTTAACTATTTAAACTGGCAAGGCGCTCAGAGAGTCCAATGGGCTGGGCTGCCATGAGCCACTACATCATAAATACACACTGTAGCCTCCCCTAGTTATTAGTTTTTTAGTGACATTTGTCAGATTCATTAACCTAGTAGTTGACATTTTTTCTTGACTAATTAGGGAAAGGAAAGTTCCAAGAGATGACGGGTCAGATTCTCCAGTATGATTCAGCTTCTTTGCATGAGCCAGATAGCACAGAGTGTGGATTCTGTCTGCATATGGCAAATAGAGAATTCCACATGCAGAAAAACCATTGAAGAGTACTGTGGCACCTAACAAACTTATTGGGGCATAAGCTTTCATGGGCTGGGATCCACTTCAGTAGATACTCCTGTTGTGCAAATACATTTGTTAAGTCTTTAAGATGCCACAGTATTCCCCATTGCTTTTGCTGAAATGGACTAAAATGGCTACCACTCTGACACTTAGGGTGTGTCTAGACTACAGAGTTTTGTCAACAAAAGTGGATTTTTGTCAACAAAACTATACCTGCGTCTACACTACCGCTGAGTTCTGTCGACATAACGTTGACAGAACTCAGCAGTTTTGTCGACACTGGTAAACCTCATTTTACGAGGCATAACGCCTTCTGTCGACAGAGTTCTGTCGACAGAAGGTGTTATTGCATGTAGGGTTGTGTCTAGACTACAGGGTTTTGTCGACAAAGCAGCTTGCTTTGTCGACAGAACTGAATGTAGTCTAGACGCTCTTTGTCAACAGAAGCTTTGTCGACAGTATCTGTCGACAAAACCCTGTAGTCTAGACGTACCCTTACAGGAAGGAACTCTCTGCTTGCATAAACCCTTGCAAAGGTGGCTCTGTCAAGCCAATGTGTTAGGGTTGCATCGGGGGCAAGATGGAGTTGGCAGATGGCAGAACACAGTGGAAATTTGTGCAAAACCTTTTCTTCCACACAAAAAATGCAGATTTAGGTTTACTGAAACAATCCACAAATTTGGTTCAATTCTAGAGAACTGTTTCTGTCAAGATAGAAAAAATGGAAGTGTCATAACTGTTCCTTTTACCATGTCTGAAACAAAACATTTCAACTTTTAATTTGGAAGATATTTCATTTTTGATTTTCCCTCAGAGTTATTTTAAAGATAATTTTATATGCTTAAAATCTCCCAAAACAACACAAATGTTTAATGACTTTTTCCAGTTTTCTGATGTTTTTAATTTTTGGTTCAGCTCCCAAGTTAGTAACTTATACAAATCTAGGGGCATCTGAGCTCTACTTTGCCAACCCTCCATTGTGCAAGGTCTCCTAGACACCTTACACCAGGATCCATGTGTTATGATACACCCTACCTGCTTTTTCTGAGGTTAAGGCCAAGTCAGCACATATAGATAGATCCTTCCCACCACCGTAAATGCAGGACCATTTGTGTGGACTTCAGACACAAAACATAATTTAGGACAAAGCATATAAATAATAATAGCTAGCTTTTATGTGGTGTTTTTCATCTTTAGATCTCAAAGCACTCTGCAAAGGAGGTCACTATCATTATTGCAAGTTACAGATGGGGAAACTGAGGCACAGGGCATGACTTGACCTGGATCAACCAGCAGGCCAGTGCAAGAGCTGGGTGTTAAACCAGATCACCTAAAGTCCCATCCATTGCTTTATCTGCTAGTCAACACTGCTGGAGCAAGCATTTGTCATTATCAGTGGGTAATAATTAGTTATTTCTATTGGGAATATTATTACCGTGGTGAATGTTTTAAATAATGTATTTTATACCATTGTGAAAGTGCCCAAAGGATCAAAAACCATAAAAATGGCTATGGAAACAAATGATACTATGTAGCATTAACCTGTATGATGTAATGGAAGAAATAGGTTTGATATAAACACAGATCACATTGAAAATGATTTGTAATTCTCTGAAGTGTACTGCCAGGGATACAAGTCTGATCAAGACCTGTTATTATTCCTTTGAAACCTACTATAAATATATGTCTACATGGACACAGAAAGTCTTAATTTCTCTAAGTGACAACTGAGAAAATGCAAGCTAGAGAAGGAAATGTAGCAAGCCAACCCAATGGGAATTTTCCAACGAATTTCAAGGGAAAGCACATTGGAATAGTAGTGATGGAAATCAGAGCAGAATGATGCAAAGGGACTTCAGGCACAGAGGCCATATCTGCCATCTGTTAGTTTTTCCATTTTTATAGGGCTTGAAAAAGGCACTCGCCCACTTACCAGGAGTGAGTGGGAAACATTCTCTGTTGAGCACAGGCAGCCGCAGCAAACTGAAGTTTACAGGAATGTGATCCATTTTACTGGGAATGCTTAGAGGCAGCTGCTGTTAAGGAAGAGGAACAGTGGGTAAAATGGAGAAGAGCAGCAGAAGAAACACCCTCTCTTCTCCCCATTACTTCAGTATCATATCACCAGCATGAGCATGATTCTAAGAAACCAATAGATGAGGTTCAGAAAGAAATTCTCCTCATTCCCTCCTTGGAAAGCATCTGGGCCTGGGCAGTGACAGAGACAGGACAAAAGGCTTGCTGCCCCATGGCTCTGATTTAGTTTGGCAGTCACCCTCTTTTGGAATATAGGAGCACAGAGCTTATGCGAATAGCGGTGATAAGGCTCTGAGCATGCCTACAGTGAATGACATGTTTCCAAAAGCCTGGATCAACACAGGCTGAGCTGAATCCTTTTGTCAGTTATTTTAAAAGTGCTATGCTTTTTCTTTTGGCCCAGTTGACTTATGAATGCTTATTAATTACTATAAACCCAAAGCTGAGACTAGGTGTGGCACTCTCATCCTGAGTAAAAGAAAGTATAAAGCAAGATCATATCACACTGATACTCTCTGCCAGGGAAGTCACGTCAGAACAATTTGGAGGAGAGCCAAAGTTGTGTCAGTACACAGAACATGTTATGCCATTTTATTATGTGAGGCACAGCCATGGAAGTGGGGAGGAGAAGACATACAGACCCCATGAAAAGTCAGATGGGGGCAACGCATGATCTTCAGGGACACCTTCTTCCTTGCACCATATCAAATGAAGCCTCTCCTCTGTGCCTTACAATTATTCCCAATGCAATTCCAGAGATGGTTTGTGATTCTATGTCCAATCCTCTCAACTCTCAGATCTAACCTCGGATGTAGCAACCTCCAGCATTTCTTCTCTTTGCACTCCCTAGAAATGGGATGTTGTGACACACAGGACTCAAGTAAAGGTTTTGGGGGCAGTACATTCCCAACAGTGGCACCTCTTTCACTAGAAATCAGAGGGTGTTCAAGTTTTACCACAGCTGCAGCATAATGTGAGGCTCTCCTACTTGTGCAAACCTTGACATTAGTCTACGGGGATAGGTCTAAGAGAAAGTCATATAATGAAAAATGGAGTGATTATGAAGGTGGGGAACCAAAAGAAACAAAGGGTGACCAAAGAAACAGTGTTTATGGAGCTCAAAACCATCAGTTAGGTTTATCACAAAAAAAAATATGGCTGAGAGACCTGCATTGGAGCAGTAGGCTAAACGGGAACACTTTAAGTACTGTGAAACCCTAACCTTCTTTGGACTTTCCCTTAAGGGTCAATTGAGTAGATTAAAATTGGTGTGCGCCTTTGGCTTTTCTGACCTTTTCTGCAAGTCTTATATATTTCTGACTGCAAGTCTTACATATTTCTGAACCCTTAAAAGCATGAGGGGTTTATTTACACACACACACACACACACACACACACACACACACACACACACACACACACACACAAATTAATAATGATGGGCTGTTCTATCATCACTTTGAATTAAATTCTACACCCCTATGAAATTTAAATGGCTCAACCACATCTGGTACAGTGGCTGGGCACATTCATTTCTTATAAAACCTGCCAAAACTAAATCTTATACAATTATCTGCTGCAAAGATAGAGGCACCTATAGTCACCGATTTTTTTCCAATGTATGCACACAGCCAATTTTACTGTAGAGTGACTAATATCTCTGGATCATTAAAATATTTTTCACTCAGTATATTCATAACTATAACTAAATTTGTGCATTAAATTACATTGGGTTGTTCCAGAAAGCAGCCTAGCAGTTTTCATGACAGACAGAAATAAAAAGCAATGAAATTATGCTGATTTTTAAACATAATTTTCCAGTAGTTTAAGAAGAATAAGTTTTTCATTTAAAAAAGCCAGCAGGATCAGCAGGCAACTAAGTTCTGTTTTAGTTGAAAATCAGTGGGAGGGAATATAAAGCCATATTTTTTCCCCCTAAACGGAACTGGAGCTGCTGCAAAGTTAACAAGTTGTAATCAGCCAAGATTCTTTTTAAAAAATATGGCAAAGTGGTAGTTTTTAAAAATCCATATAACAACATATCAGTTGCAAATTTGCTTCTAGTATCTCTTCTTGCCGTACAAAGAAAAGCATATATTTAGGAAGGTAGAAAGAGGTGGCAGAGGAGAGGGGAAAGCACAAGCCCTTTATAAGTATAATTTAGTTTATTCATTTATATTTATAAAAATATCTGTAGGCAACCATCTTGCACCAAGTCCATCCCAAAATTACATGTAAATCACAATGTATCCCACCTAGAAGATAAATAAATGTTCACCAGCTAAGAAAGAATAATGAAACAAAACCAAATTCCTCCAGTCCTCAGCTTGACCCTTCCTTACAGGGTGGGATGGAATGAGCTTTGCAATTTGTTATGAAGGGTAAAAAATAAGAACTATAGTGGACCAAATGAAGGAGAGAGCAAAGGATAAGACATAAGGAATGTTCTTCCGGTATTTTTTTCTTATTTAAAAGACTTGATCCATAGTCCATTGAAATCAGTTGGCAACCTACCAGGAATTTCACTGGGATTTGGATCAGACCATCCACAGTTAAGAAGTTCCAGTCTACAAGCTTCTGCTGATCTCAGCTGAGGCAGTATGACATGGAAAGTTTTCAGCAACGCAGGTCCTGGAGTACTTAGGACTTCAGAGGCTTCAGTGTTTTGAAATCCATCCAGAAACATACTAGTGCATATTCCAGACCACTAGTGTAATATATTCTCAAGATGAAACATAATTTATTAAGCAGGTATCTGGATTCTGCATTAGCCTCTGTTTCTGCATGGTCTTCAGGTTATAAGACCCCGAAGACTTTCCCAAAGCCACAGAGGAAGTCACTGACAGAGTGCTAATACAAATTCTGGAGTTCCTGACTCCTGTTCCTCTAGATTATTCACACTGCCTATCTAAACCACAAGAATAATTTGTACAGACCAGAGATATAAAAATCCTCAAGCACAAAACTAGAAGCCTCTTTAAATACATCTCTTTATATGCTGTTTTTGTTATTACTGTTCTGATTTTAATAATTTTAGTGCTGTTCATATAACAGATGTAGGGTTTTATGATAGCCAAGCTCTTTATGAAAATATGCTGGGCTACTAAAAAAATAAGGCTAGGGAGGCCTGCTAGAAAAGAAAAGCAAGGCAGGAATAAAAAGGCAGAAGAACATAAGAATGGCCATACTGGGTCAGACCAAGAAGGGTCTTCACCGAGAAGTCTGGAGGTGTGCCTAACGTAGTGAATACAAGCAGAGAGAGGGTAAGTTTAGAAGATAGGATACACAAAGAACAAGTTAAAAATCACTTAGGAAAGTTAGATGTCAGCAAGTCACCAGGTCCTGATGAAATGCATCTCAGGTTACTCAAGGAGCTGATAGAGGAGGTATCTGAGCCTTTAGCTATGATCTTTGAAAAATCATGGAAGACAGAGGAGATTCCAGAAGATTGGAAAAGGGCAAATATTGTGCCCATCTATAAAAAGGGGAATAAGAACAACCCAGGAAACTACAGACCGGTCAGTTTAACGTCTGTCCCAGGGAAGATAATGGAGCAGGTAATTAAGGAAATCATATGCAAACACTTGGAAGGTAATAAAGTGATAGGGAATAGCCAGCATGGGTTTGTGAAGAACAAGTCATGCCAAACTAATCTGATAGCTTTCTTTGATAGGATAACGAGCCTTGTGGATAAGGGAGAAGCGGTGGATGTCATATACCTAGACTTTAGTAAGGCATTTGATACGGTCTTGCATGATATTCTTATTGATAAACTAGGCAAATATAACTTAGATAGGGCCACGATAAGGTGGGTGCATAATTGGCTGGATAACCATAGTCAGAGAGTTGTTGTTAACGGTGCTAAATTCTGCTGGAAAGGAATAACAAGTGGAGTTCCGCAAGGGTCTGTTTTGGGACCCATAGGCTGTGTCCAGACTCCATGCCTCCGTCGACGGAGGCATGTAGATTAGCCAGCTCGGAAGAGGGAAATGAAGCCGCGATTAAAATAATCGCGGCTTCATTTAAATTTAAATGGCTGCCCCGATCTGCCGATCAGCTGTTTGTCGGCAGATCGGGAGAGTCTGGACGCGATGCCCCGACAAAGAAGCCTTTCTTCATCGACACAGGTAAGCCTCGTGAAACCAGGTTTACCTGTGTCGATGAAGAAAGGCTTCTTTGTCGGGGCATCGCGTCCAGACTCTCCCGATCTGCCGACAAACAGCTGATCGGCAGATCGGGGCAGCCATTTAAATTTAAATGAAGCCGCGATTATTTTAATCGCGGCTTCATTTCCCTCTTCCGAGCTGGCTAATCTACATGCCTCCGTCGACGGAGGCATGGAGTCTGGACACAGCCATACTGTTCAATATCTTCATCAATGACGTAGATATTGGGATAGAGAGTATGCTTATTAAGTTTGCAGATGATACCAAACTGGTGGGGTTGCAACTTCTTTGGAGGATAGGGACATAATTCAAAATGACCTTAGCAAGTTAGAGAAATGGTCAGAGGTAAACAGAATGAAGTTTAATAAAGAGAAATGCAAAGTGCTCCACTTAGGAAGGAACAATCAGTTCCATACATACAAGATGGGAAGCGACTGTCTAGGAAGGAGCATGGAGGAAAGGGATCTAGGGGTCATAGTGAACCACAAGTTGAATATGAGTCAACAGTGTGATGCTGTTGCAAAAAAAGCAAATATGATTCTAGGTTGTATCAACAGGTGTGTTGTAAGCAAAACTCGTGAAGTCATTCTGCCACTCTACTCTGCATTAGTTAGGCCTCAGCTGGAGTACTGTGTCCAGTTCTGTACGCCACATTTCAAGAAAGATGTGGAGAAATTGGAAAGGGTACAGAGAAGAGCGACAAGAATGATTAAAGGTTTAGAGAACATGACCTATGAAGCCAGGTTTCATGAACTGGGCTTGTTTAGTTTGGAAAAAAGAAGACTAAGGGGGGACATGATAGTGGTTTTCAAATATCTAAAAGGGTGTCACAAGGAGGAAGGAGAAAATTTGTTCCTCTTGGTTTCTGAGGACAGGACAAGGAGTAATGGGCTTAAAGTGCAGCAGGGGAGGTTTAGATTGGACATTAGGAAAAAATTCCTAACTGTCAGGGTGGTCAAATATTGGAATAAATTGCCAAGGGAGGTGGTGGAATCTCCCTCTCTGGAGATATTTAAGAACAGGTTAGATAGACATCTGTCAGGGATGGTATAGACGGAGTTTGGTCCTGCCTTGAGGGCGGGGGGCTGGACTCGATGACCTCTCGAGGTCCCTTCCAGTCCTATGATTCTATGATTCTATGAAATGTCTATCTAGCCCAGTATTCTGTCTTCCAACAGTGGCCAATGCCAGAGGCCCCAGAGGGAGTGAACAGAACAGGGAATCCTCAAGCAATCCCTCTCCCATCATCCATTCCCATCCTCTCACAGAGGCTAGGGACACCATTCCTATCTATCCTGGATAATAGCCAGGGCTCGACAAAGTATTGAATCTACTCTCCCGGGGCGAGTAGATTTCAGCCGGGAGCCCTGTTCATTTGCGGCGCGTGCATGTGCAATGTGGGTCTTGCTCAGGCGCAGGGCGGGGCTGGCAAGCAGCTTTCGCTGCCATTCATCAAGCCCTGCTAATAGCCATTGATGGACCTAACATCCCTGAATTTATCTAGTTCTTTCTTGAACCCTGTTAAAATCCTGGTCTTTACCACATCCACTGGCAAGGAGTTCCACAGGCTGACCATGAACTGTGTGAAGCAAAATTTCCTTTTGTTTGTTTTAAACGTACTACCTATTAATTTAATTTATTAACCCCCTAATTTTTACGTTATGGAAACAAGTACATACCTTTTCCTTATTCACTTTGTCCATACCAGTCATTATTTTATAGACCTCAGTCACAGACCCCCTTAGTCTCCTCTTTTCTAAGCTGAAATGGCCAACCAAGTCTTTTTAGTCAATCTTCATATGGGACCCAAATCATTTTTGTTCCTTTTTTCTGAACATTTTCCAGTACCAATATATCTTTTTTGAGGTGAGGTGGCCACATCTGTATGCAATATTCAAGATGTAGGTGTATCATGGTTTTATATAGAGAGGTAATAAGATAGTCTCTGTCTTATTCTCTATCCCTTTTTTAATTATTCCTAACATTCTTTTTTGACTGCCGCTGCACACTTAGTGGATATTTTCAGAAAACTATTCACAATTACTCCAAGATCTCTCTCTTGAGTAGTTGTAGCTAAGGGTATGTCTACACTACCACCCTAGTTCGAACTAGGGTGGTTAATGTCATACGAACTTGCAAATGAAGCCCGGGATTTGAATTTCCCGGGCTTCATTTGCATGTTGCCGGGCGCCACCATTTTTAATTGTCCGCTAGTGCGGACTCCGTGCCCACGGCTACACGCGGCACGAACTAGATAGTTAGTTCAGAATAGGAAGCCTAGTCCGAACTATCTAGTTTGTGCCGCGTGTAGCCGTGGGCACGGAGTCCGCACTAGCGGACAATTAAAAATGGTGGCGCCCGGCAACATGCAAATGAAGCCCGGGAAATTCAAATCCCAGGCTTCATTTGCAAGTTCGTCTGACTACATTAACCACCCTAGTTCGAACTAGGGTGGTAGTGTAAACATACCCTAAATTAGTCCCCATCATATTGTATGCATAGTTGGGGTAATTTTTTCCAGTGTGCTTTACTTCACATTTATCAACATTAAATTTCATTTGCCCAATCACTTAGTTTGGTAAGATCTTTTTGAAGCTCTTCACAGTCTGCTTTGGTCTTAATTGTCTTGAGCAGTTTCATATCATCTGCAAATTTTGCCACCTCACTATTTACCCCTTTCTCTAGATCATTTATAAATAGGTTGAATAGGATTGGTCCCAGTACAGACCGTTGGGGGACACCACTAGTTACCTCTTTCCATTCTAGTAATCTAAGTACACTATCTCCACTGGATCCCCCTTGTCCACATGTGTGTGGCTTCCTTTACAATGAAATTAAACAGCCACTTATCTCAAATATTCATAGTGGTATAAGATAGAGCAGTCTGACACTCCTTTTTTATATGAATTCTGGAAATCTTAGAATAGATATATTATTTACAAGGGTTATATACAGCACTAGATATACTCGAATATAAATCCATTCATTGATAAGCCAACCCCCTCCAGTTATAGCAAAAAAGTTAAAAGATCAATGATCCGTTTATAAGCCGACTCTGTATTAGCAGTTTACAAACTTCCAGTCTCAGCTCATCAGCATAAGCCTCTGGCACATCGGGACATTTTGTTTACCTGAAACATCTTGTCAGCTGATGGTCAGGGCAGTGTGTGTGTGTGTGTGTGTTACACCCGAGTCTTCAGCTGCTGGGACGCAAGGTCCCGTCGCAGCAGGCAGCCAGGGAGGCTGACGGGAGCCCCAAGAAGTTTAACGTCCATGCCTTTGACCGCTAGGACCGGGGTCCCATTGCGGCAGGCAGCCAACAGGCTGACAGATGCCCCAAAGTTTATAGGAAGAGCTTATTACATCTCAGAAGGATCCCTTCGCAGAGGGCAGCCTAGGGAAGACTGAGAGATACCCCTACGGATCTGTCCTCTGGAAGCGACACGATCCAAATGCCCCAGCTCTTCCTATATCTGTCCTTTATGACTGGCTGAAGTTCTTTTAAATTGTGCTTGGTTCTGTTACATTAACTGAAGGAGTCAGGTTAAAACTTAACCAGTTCCAGGTTTATTAAAAAGGCTTATAAAGCATGTGGTTACAATGGCTATTGCTTTACTTCTTAACTGCTAGCAAATATAGATCTTAAAATGGTTACAAAGGAAAAAGGAGGATAGAAAATAATGGTACCAAGTGACAGCTTAATCTTTAAAGAGCTCTAACACTATGTATATACTTAAACAAAGGACACATACAGGTACAATTTTTACCCCCTTCTGTTCCTCTCAACTCCAGCGGGTCAGTTCCTCAATTCCTCAGAAAGACGAATACGAGGTGGGCATCCCCATGGAACCTTGGGAGGTCAAACACCTAACCTGACCAGCAGGTAGATGGCAGATCGACGCTCAGAGTGAGTGTGCTGCTGGACCCATCTTTATATCCTTAGGGGCCCATATCCTCTTTCTTATCTAAGATGCCAAATTGTACTGGTTCATTTTTGTGGCGCCCGTTCTTACAAAGGAGTTTCAAATAATTTATACTTGTAAGAAAGAGATAACTAAATTAGGAGTACTGGACATTCTTTGCTGGGTGGGAGATTCCTTCCCCCTCCCCCGGATGAGTGTGTGATCGTATCAATATGGGTTTCAGTCAAGGGCACTCCTCGGCAGCCTCTTGGTCAGCGATTAGTTCGACCACCCTCTTATCTCTGATTACAGTTGTCCAGGGTCACTGGGTGAGCTAGCATATCTGGGCCTCCTATTCAAGGCTTTCAAAGACTATGCTGTTTTACTGCTCTGTGCGCCCTGCATGCTTCCAGGCAAACAAAGATGGATGTTCCTGGGGGGGGGGGGGGGGTTCATGTCTGGCTACACATCTATAGGCTCCCAAAGTTTGGTTCACTGTTTCTAACCTACAGAAATGTAGGGTAGTAGCAGACAGCATGTCCCTCAGCCCGTGCTGCTTCCCACAGACCCCATTGGCTTCCATTCGCTGTTCCCAGCCAATGGAAGCCACAGAAAGCAGTGAGGGCTGAGGGATGTGCTGGCTGCAGGCCAGGTACATAAAACGTCCCATCATGCCAGCAGTTTGCTCTGCTGGGCTGGGAACTGAAGTTTTCCAACCTCTCCCCCATTAGAAAGAAAGATATGAAGCACAATGACCTGATCATATGCCAACCCTTGCTCTTTAAAGCATTATTTTTTACAAAAAAAAATTGGCTTATGATTGAATATCTACAGTACTTTTATCTATTGCTTGAAGCAATTTTAACCCAAATGACAACAGGACTCATGGGATTTTTAGCACTTGCAGATACTAAGTTGATGTGTGGAAGCTCTGACAGCTCTCACACAGAATACTGAGTTGTCTTCCAGCCTGATGCAGCAACATGTAATATGTTTTTGGAACATATTTAAAACTAGAAAAGAGCTTGCACTTGCTAAGTGTCGTCACCACCATTATACTTCTGGTCAGATTTGCATCCAGGTTCAAATGTAACAGTTTGGGCCTATCTTTTAAAACAAATTGGTCCATGCAAGAAAAACCAAATCTAAACATGGGGAAAGCTCTAAAACAGACTGAGATCTGCATGTGAATTCTCCATTGCAGGCCCATCACTATTTCAAATGAAGTTTAAAGAAAATATATGCTTTAAGTTGTGCTACTCCATTGGTTCATTTCAGAGTTACTGCATTTGCTTATGCAAGTATTGAATTTGTCTTAAGACAAGAATTACCACCTCTTTGGAAAGGAATATATTATTTTGAATCCATGATTTTGTTCATGTAAAAGGCAAGATTATCAAAGACAGTAAGTATAATTCTTATTAAAAGTAATTCTTGTTAAAAACTGGTCACAAAAAGGTCAAAAAGAGACAGATGGCCTCCAGGTTTGACACTTAATTGACCTGCAACTATTCTATAGTCCAGGGAATAATTGCCATGTAAAAAAGCATTAAACTAGAGACACCGATTCCCTCACCCTGGCAATAGCATTTGACATCATTACATTATAAGTGTGTCCTGCTTGGCTGACCAAACCAAGCCTTGGGTCACTTCAATAATTAAAGAGATGAGTAAAATCAATAACCTCAAGCTGTAGCAGTTTCTAGCGCAATCTAACTAGTTTAGTGTGGTAAAAAGACAGTAACAACCTTCTACATATTAAGGCTGGATTAAATTGACTGGTGAAATTGTTCACTAGTTTGTTTTCAAACTCTTCCTAGTCAAGTTTTCATGAAATTTCAATAACTTATTGATTTTTTAATATGCTTTGAAATTTCACAGACTTCCCATAGCAGCTATCTCTGTCAGTTTTGGATTTGTGGAAGAAAGACAGGGAGAGCCAGATCCAAGTCACAAACAGTGTTTCATCCATACACACATTGATTATGGTACTGCACCCACAGGCACTGGGAAGGCAAAGTAACTCAGGAATCATGCATTCTGCTTCCACATCCAAAAGAGAAATGGAAGACTGTGCACTTATACTCAAAACTGAAAGATATATAAATCTAACAGAAAACTTTAAAATAAGTTTCACAGCACAAAAGCTCATCCATCCTATCAAAATCCAGAAGCTCTCCTTGCCACTCTCACTTCTTGGCATATGATAGGCTCAGTCAATTATGGACCCAGACACATCCATCAAAATCAATCGGCCCTATCAGACATTCCAACAAGTACATGTAAAAATGTACCTCTGAATTTTCCATAGTAATCTTGATCATAGGATGTAAAAGTCTCTCATGACAGAACTTTGCTGAAAAAAATTCAAATTCTTCAGTTTGCTGAAGGTTTTGGAATTTCAAAACAAGACACATTAAAATCAAGGGGAGGAAGGAAACAAACACAAAAACAGCAACAACAACAAAAACCCTTGTCAATGTTTGGCCACATCTAATATTTACACATTTGGGAAAAATGAAATTCTATATTAATACTCTCCACTCCAAAGTTACTCAGGTGGATAGCTATTAAAGGCTATACAGCTCATTTAAACTGGCTGAAAATCTAGAAAGAAATGAGAATCAGACACCTTTTTTCACATCTGAAATGCAAAAGGCAATTCAGTGGACAGAACCAGGGGCCAAAGTCACCAAGAAACATAGCTATCCTGTTTTCAGGGTTCATGTTCAACCTGTCAAAGTTGTTATGACAGTAACCTTTTGCCATCAATTTAAACTGGGCTTCAAAAGTTGCTTGTTGTTGAGTAAAGAATCATTGCAGGCCTCTATATAAATAACCCTCAACCCCTAGCTTTTCTTGGCTCACAGACCTCTTTGAAATATAGTGTGCAGGAAAACTGCCATCAAGATTAAAGAGCCTCACTGGTGATAACTTTGAATGATACTATCTTAATAAACTTTCTGTACTTGATTAGCCTGGATAAACAAGATATAGATCACTCATGATAAGTGGAAAACTACAGATAAGCTGGTCATCATTTCAAGATAAAAATGCCCATCTGTTCAAAGATTGTAATCAAGAATCCTGTGCTGATTTTTAGTCTATTTTCATATGGCCTCTAGCTAATGAAGTACTAAAATTCAGAGTTGATGCTTTTGCTTTTTTCCTTAACTCACTCCATACTACTTATTGTGTTCATCACAGAGGTCACATAACGCTGCTTAATTTTATGGTGCTTTAAAGCAAGGACTGCTTCAGCCTAGCCATTCTGTACTGTGCTAATAGACTGACAATAGAGATCAGAATTCTTTAGGATGAAGAGACTGGTGAAAATTAGAGCAACTAAATTCAAATTACTCTGTATTTCAGGGAGAGTGCATGCTGTATCTGGATATGACTGGGGTCCCAGGAAGACAGTTGAGGTCTCTCAATTACAATGAACTGTAAAGAATGGGGCAGCCACTCCCCAACACTGGTGGTTATTCCAATACTTAAATTTACCAAGTCAGCACAAAATAACCTATTACTGGTTTCCCAAAAGCCAACAACACAGTTCCCTTTAGCAATCCAGCCTTGGGTTTCCACCCAGACATCCAAGTCAAATAAAGTTCTACCAATCCCAAAGCATCAGATGCATTACCTCTAAGATCAATGAATATTTCAGATCTTATCCCAGACACACACTTCTAGCCAATTCTTATTAAACAAAATGCAATTTATTTAAAAATAAAGAAAAATAATTGCTTAAAAGAGCAATAAACATAAGGTATGAGAACAGTTCTGAAATCAGATTCATAGTAGAGAGGGTGAGTTTTATAGATGGAGTTATTTTAGAATTTAGTCCATGGTTTTAGTGCAATGTTCATCAACATATTCAGGATGCACGTATCAACTTAGGACTGTGTTCTCAATCCTTGCTTTAGGCTTCTCCTGCCTGAAACCTTAAGCAGATCTGAGATGACAGGATTAGGACTCAATTGTTTTCTTATACCAGCCTCTTGACCATTCAGTTCTGGGTGAACAATATATTTTTGATGTAACCTGCTTCCCAAACATTATGATAATTAACATAAAGTAATTTATCCATTAAAAAGTTTATCACAACCTTTAAAGAGATATGTAGATAATAAAATTATTTCACCCAAGATTCATTGAAATATTACATTTGATCTTCTAATCAATAGCTGTAGTAATAGAAAGGAACTGTCTGTTGATTGTCTGTTAACATCTACCATGATAGGTAAGTAAACATGGCCCTAGAACTTGACTCTGGGTCAGTTAGCTTTCAGTCGCTTAACACTTTCTGGACATCTGTCATATTTGGCATAAGTTTTGCTGTAATTATATAACAGTGATATCAACAAAGGTTTTATGATGACTTGGATACAGGGGTCCAAGTTTGGGTCCACTTTTCTTGAATTAGAACCTAAACTTTGCCAACATTGTCTTCTTTATTTAGCATTCTCTGTATTTTCAGTGTTATAAAGTTTGTTTTATTTTTTTCAAAGTTGAGAAAGTGTAAGAAACACACCACTTCCCCTCATTGTAGACCTCTGAGTTCTGCCTAACATATCTGAAGTATAGAAAGCTGTTCAGCAAATGCAAAGGGGCAAAGCAGCAAGTTTAGATGGTATTCCCGCACAAATCTTCAAACATGAACACCATGAGCTGATCAGGAAACTCACACATCTCTAATAAGATTTTGGAAACAGGCGGTAGTGCAAGAGGAACTTAAAGATGCCAACAGTATTCACCTTTATGAAAGTAAAAGCAATCTCATTTCTTGCCACTACAGGAAAGACACTCACTCTAAACCAGCTTTCAGAGAGGATATGGCTTGAAAGCCAGTGTGGCTTCCATCCAGGGCATGGTTCTTAAGACATTATTTTTTCATCTGACAAATTCAGGACGAACATGGTGAGAAGAATCGAGACATATAGGCTGTGTCTACACTGGCACCTTTTTCCGGAAATGCTTAAAACGGAACAGTTTTCCATTATAAGTATTTCCGGAAAAAGAGTGTCTACATTGGCAGGATGCTTTTCCAGAAAAGCCCTTTTCCCAGAAAAGCATCCATGGCCAATGTAGACGCGCTTTTCCGGAAAAAAGCCCCGATCGTCATTTTCGCGATCGGGGCTTTTTTCCGGAAAAGACTACTGTGCTGTCTACACTGGCCTTTTTCCGGAACAGATTTCCGGAAAAAGGACTTTTGCCCGAGCGGGAGCAGCATAGTTTTTCCAGAAAAGCAGCTGATTTCTTACAGTAAATCGTCACTGCTTTTCCGGAAATTCAAGGGGCCAGTGTAGACAGCTCACAGTTTATTCTGGAAAAGCGGCTGCTTTTCCGGAATAAGTGGCCCAGTGTAGACACAGCCATATAGTTTTTGTTATTTTACTATGGTTTTTGATTCTGTAAATAGAGATGGCCTGCGGACTGTCTTTCTGCAAAGTTTGGTTTCTCCAATAAGTTTGTCAACATCGTTAAATCTTTTCCTGCAAGATTGCAGGGTCATGCCCTTGACCAACTTTGCTTCTCAGATCCCTTTGTCATCACCAATGGAGTAAAACAAGCTGTGTTCTTGCTCCAGTATAATTCAGTGTTTGCAGCTGTTCTAATAGATGCATGTAGGGACACTGATTATGGCATTTATATGCAGAAACATCTGGCTGGATGTGTCTTGAATCTGCCCTGCTTGCATGTGAAGACAAAAGCAATGAAGAAAGTTATTTGCAAATTACTGTTCACTGGTGATTGTGCTTTATTGTCCCATAACCTCTGGGACATTTAGTTGCTCACTAACTGTTTTGCAAGTGCAGGAGAATGTTTTGGCTTAACGATCCGCCTAAAACAGCCAGAAGTCATGGTGCAACCTCGACTGGAAAGTATTGCAACTACTCCATTTGTATCCATTAACAATGAACCATTCAAGGTTGTTGACATATTTTGCTACCGAGGGAGTGTCATTTCATGAAATGTAATGATTGACAATGACACTACAAAGTGCATTGGTGCAACCAGTGTTGATGTCTAAGACAATGCTGAAATTTTTCAGAATGAGCAGTGTCAGCCTGCAAACAAAAACTAACGTTTAGCTCAACGATATCATCACCACATTTCTGTGTAGGTGAACTATTTACCAACACCACATAACACACATGGACCAGTTCCACCTATGAAATCCCCAGCAGCTAACAGGAATTCAATTCAGTTTCAAACACTAAAGTCCTTCAGTGCCACAACATCAAAGACATTGAAGATTTTATAGTGGTGCAGTAATGTGGCTTATATAATATTATATAATAAAGGCCATTTCTTACAAGAATTGCAGATTAGAACTCATTTTAGGGTTCTAGGCAAACCATGAAAATATTACAGAGACTCTTCAAGGCCAGCCTCCAGTCTTACAATATGGCCCTCAATGTTCTTTGCCCATAAAGATCCAATGGCAGGAGCTCTGCTACATCAGATTGAAAGCTTTTGAGAAGTCACAGATTACTGAAATCGAAGAGAGAGGTTTGAAGAAAAAAGCAGTACACACTCATGTAAAATTATCTTCGCCTGTGCCACATGCAGATGGGGCTGCAGGTCTGAAATTCGTCTGTGGTCCAGTGTCAGGACACACAATAAGTGGTTGTAACTAATTCATCAGACTCAATGGGAGATTCCACAATTTATCCAGAAGTGTAAATTAATAAGAATTAGGACTGGAATGAATTATGGCTGGAAGTAATTCTAATCCAGCCCTTTCTACCTCTTTGCAGGGATCTAATTGAATGAATTATGGCAAGTCTCTCCATAATTAAGGCTATAGGTAGTGCTGAGAGAATCTATATTGTCCTTCTTCGTTAGAGGTAGTTTTGAAGTATTCTTTTCTGTTTCTTACATTCAACCCACTATCTGTCCATGTATGCATTTATATTGACCTTGGCCTTGTAGTTTTGGGATTCTCCAGTTCAGACATTACGCATTTCTGTCCCATTATTTAATATTTATACTGTGATTTTAACATGGAAATACAGAATCAGAATGTGTTACTATTAAAGCTGCTATTGTGATAGCTCCTCCCAATAGTATTTATTCATTCAATTGCCTTATATTTCCATCTTCGCTATCCACCCTTTATTACCTATTTTATTACCCTTTATTACCACATTTTAAATGCTTATCACTTAGTCCACAAATTATTTCCAGTGAAATACATCACAATAAAAAACTCTACTCCACATATTTTCTAAAATAAAAACATTTTTTTTGCTGCTTCCAGAAAAAATGTAATTATTCAGTCCAAAATATACTTCTGCTGCTCCTGCAACACTTTCCACTACTGCTTCTTCAAGACTAGATGGACAGATTATTTCTTCTTGACATAGCAGATCCTGTTCTAGCATAAATTCCTGGGTTATCAGCTGGTTCTTGGCCCTGTGGCTGTTCTAGTAAGTTTGACAAAGCTCTGGTGTCTGACCTGGGATACTTGGCATTGCAATGTTCATTCACTTTTTACTTCTCAGGCTTCAATACAAATGTAAACTCTAGTAATTCATGCCCTCATAATTGTTCCAGAAACTTCACTGTTTGGTCCATTAGGCATCTTGCAACCTATGGTGTCACCATAGGTGAGCTTTAAATCACATCATCACCTACTTATTTCCATCCCACATCATCTCTGTACTAACAGCTTTCAGATACAGCTCTGCCTTGCATCCAACACATGGAATCAGGACCTTCCAGTTGTGCTTCCCTACATTGACTTTCTCTTTTGTGGCTATTTATCTCAGTCTCTGGTATTCAAAGTGTCCTACTCAAATTAGCTCCAAACCTCCCAAGCATATAAGTTTCTGTTTCTCCATCTTCTGTTGGAAAAAATATCTATTCAATTCTTTACATCTTATTCATCTTACTCCTAGAGGTAAGAAGACTTCTAATACAGTTCCAGGAGCTTCACAAATCCTTTATCTCCACCTCCCTCTCTCTCAGCCGCCAACGTAGGGTATAGCATTCCTTCCCCTTCTATCTTGATTTCCTCTACCAGCTATTTTCTTTCTGACCTCTTCTATGCCTGTCTTCTCATACCAATTTCCTTTCTAACTCTAATCTACAGTCTCAAAATCACTACCATCATATTTCATACACTTCTTTTTAATTCATTAGCATCTGTGAAACCACAGTAACATAAATTAACCTTAAAACTCCAGCATCTACTTTTTCAAAATCTTAGTCCCTTCCGAGTTCTATCCCACACACACTATTTATTGTGACTTCATTTATGAGGTTTATCTTGACAGAAGAAAGGAATGAAGCAATGACCATATATCATTTTAAATTGCTCTGGTTTGGTAGTTTTACATTTTATGAATATCAAGAGATATGCACACTAGCAGAAAAACTAGACTAAATGTGATAGAATTTCAAGTGCCTAAAAATGATAAAGGAATTGCAATACCAATGTGTCCAGTTGCCATTTAGTGGCTCATCTAGTCTATTTTAAACAATAGGTGTGAGGTCAGAAATTAAACTGCTGGAGATAACTGTTCTCTGAGAATGGTTATCCAACCAATTTATCAATGATTCATAGACATAGTGTGTAATGCAAAGTACTCCCCTTAAGAAGGCACACATACAACATGGGAAAGGACATGGGAAAGGACTGCCTAGGAAAGAATAATGTGGAAAGAGATATGATGGGTCATAGTGGACGACAAGCTAAATAAGAGTCAACAGGATGACACTGTTACCAAAAAAAGCAAACATAATTCTGGAATGTATTAGCAGGAGTGCTGTAAGTATATTTGTTGCTCTTCTCTGGATCCTATGGAGAAATTGGAGAAGGTCCAGAGAAGAGCTACAAAAATGATTAAAGAAAACATGATCTATGAGGGAAGACTGAAAGAACTGGGCTTGTTTAGTTTGGAAAAGAAAAGACTGAGAGGGGACATGATGGTGTTTTTCAAGTATCTAAAAGGATGTTACAAGGAGGGAGAAAAATTGTTCTCCTTGGCCTTTGATGACAGGACAAGAAGCAATGGGCTTAAATTGCAGCAAGGGAGGTTTAGGTTGGACATCAAAAAAAATGTCCTGCCTGTTAGGGTGGTTAAACACTGGAATAAGTTTTCTAGTGGAGTTGTGGAATCTCCATCATGGGAGATATTTAATAGAAGTTTGGATAGACACCTGTCAGGGATGATGTAGACAGTGCTTGGTCCTGCTGTGTGGGAGAAGGTGCCAGGTCATTAGGGGCTACCTCCTACCTGCATGTAGGCTTTTTATGAGGCTGCAGACATTTCCCATTCCAGCCCAGAGCAGAGGGAGCCAGTTGTGGAAGGGGAAAGGACATGGAGACCGTGCAGAGAGAGATGGAGGGGAGAAAGAAGAAGAGCAAGTAACAAAAGTGGGGCCTTCGGGTAAAGAGGTGGAGAAGGGGACAAGGCCTCAGAGGTCTGGTTATCAACATTTAGAAAAGTGGCAAATCTTACCTCAAACACTCATGTATTGCTGAACTGACAATACAGGGATTTATTTCAAGATTAAAACCTGGCTCATTCACAAAAACTACCTGCAACAGTGCCAACTGCTGACACCAACACCAGCCATAACTATTATTTAGTATTGATTCACTGCGGGGCCAATCAGATTGTGACTTTTAGCTGCAGGCTGGGCAGAGTATGCTGCACTGCTGCATATGGCTCTCAAGGAAATATTATGCCACTAGGAAATGTAATCCATTCCCAAGCAGCATGGTGATCAGAGGGACTGGCAGGTTACATAGTAGCCCTGGCCTTTTACCTGTCCCTTTGAAGAATTGTTTGCCTCTGGGTCAGATACAGGGAGTAGCCACTTCATTGTAAACAAAATAGTCCCTTGTACAGGCTGTTGAAAGAGGAGGGAGATTTCCACAGGAAACTGTCACATTCTGGCCTCTGTTTTAAGCCTTGTGGAAAAAATGAGAGGAATCTGAATGAGGAGCAGTTTGGCTATCCAGAGAAGGAAGAGGCTTTCCAGGCCCAGGGGACTGCATACAAAAAAGGCAGACACATACCTGTGCAGGAAATGGGGGGGGGGGTGTCTACACTATAGAGTTAATTTGAAATAACAGATGTTATTTCGAATTAACTATAATAGCTGTCTACACAGACAAACTGCTACTTCGAAATTAATTTGAAATAGCGGAGCCCTTATTTCGAATTAGGTAAACCTCATTCTACGAGGAATAATGCCTAATTCGAAATAGCTAATTCGAAATAAGTGCTGTGTAGACGCTTATTTAGAATTAGCTGGCCTCCAGCCCTTCCCAGGGAGCTCTGGTGGCCACTCTGGACACAACCAGGAGAACTCGTCTGCTCCCCCCGCCCCCCAGCCCCAGAGCACTTAAAGGGGCAGACTCTGGCCACAGTGCCTGTGCCAGTTGCCAGTCTGCCAGCACCCAGCCAGCAGACTGTGCACCTGGCACAGGATGAGCCAGCCATCTGCTGCCACCCAGCTCTCCACTGCTCCCCAGGACCAGGCTGGCGGCTCCCAGGACCTGCCGGGGCCACAAAAGGCAGGCGCCTTCCTGGTCAAGTGTGGAGATCGCGGGCCTCATTGAGATTTGGGGGAGACCTCCAATGTCCACTATCTCCACACTAAGCACAGGGATGTGGCCATCTCCAGCTGCATGGATGCCAGCCTGGCCACCTTCTGGTGCACTTTCTGGACTTGCTGCTGCAAGCCTGCCACCAATGGCTCGAGGCTGCCTGGTACCTCCTGGTGCACGTCAGCCCCCTGCCTCTCCGCTTGGCCACCCTGGGGGCTGTGGAGGAGCCGCGGCGGCACCCTGGCACTGGCGTGCCCCGCCGCGTCTGACGTCTGGACACCAGCACCGACTGTTGGGCCCGCATCGTCCTGGAGCGCTGGGAGGACCGACAGTGGACCCAGAACTTCAGGATGAGGAGGGACACCTTCCTGGAGCTCTGCAAGTGGCTCGCCCCTGCCCTGCGCAGAAGGGACACTCACATGAGACCCGCTCCAGAAGCAGGTGGCCATCGCCCTCTGGAAGCTCTCCACGCCGGACAGCTACCGATCCGTCGGGAACCAGTTCGGCGTGGGGAGATCCACCGTCGGAGCGGTGCTCATGCAGGTACGGCACTTGTCAGCCACTGAGCCGGGGGGGAAAGGGGCTGCAAGGAGGGGATGGGCCGCCCCAGGGACAAAGGGGGGGCGAGAGGAAGCGAAAGCGCCCCGCACCGGAGGGGTCAGTCTGTCCCGGCCGTACTACACGCCGCCAGGGGGGTTGCTTCCGGGAGTGGGGCGCGGGGCACTGCCAGGGCACGAACGCTCCCAGCCATCTGGGCGCCCCACTGATTGGCGCTTTGCTGTTTCTCCCTCCGCAGGTGGTCAAGGCCATCAACCGGGTGCTGCTCCGCAGGGTGGTCCGCCTCGCTGACCCGGACGCTGTCATCCGGGGGTTTGGCACCCTCGGCTTCCCCAACTGCGGGGGGGCCATCGACGGAACGCACATCCCCATCCGTGCCCCGGAACACCAGGCGTCCCGGTACGTCAACCGCAAGGGGTACTTCTCCACCCTCCTGCAGGCCGTGTGTGACCACCAGGGCCAGTTCACGGACATTAATGTGGGCTGGTCTGGCAAAGCACACGATGCCCGGGTGTACTGCAACTCCTCCGTGTGCCAGTGGCTGCAGGCCAGGACCTTCTTCCCCGACCGCCACATCAGGGTCGGGGATGTGGACATGCCCGTGTGCCTGGTGGGGGATGCCGCCTACCCACTGCAGCCGTGGCTGATGAAGCCCTACATGGGGCACCTCAATCCCTCCCTCCAGGCCTTCAATGCCAGGCTAACCAGGGCCCGCATCGTGGTGGAGGGGGCCTTCGGGCGACTGAAAGCCCGCTTTCGATGCCTCCTCACCCGTCTGGACCTGGCCGAGCACAACATCCCTCCCATGGTGGCAGCATGTTGTGTGCTCCACAATTTGTGTGAGCAAAAGGGGGAGGCTTTCCTGCCAGCCTGGATGGCTGAGGCTGACTGCATGGCTGGACACTACGGTCAGCCCCGCACCGCCGCCATCCGGGAAGCCCAGCGGGGGGCCATCCGGATCCGGGAAGCCCTGCAGGAGAGCTTCCAGGTGGAGGAGGAGGACTGACCTCTCCCTTGCATGCCCCACTGGGGCCTTCTTCCACCCTACCCCCCTTCCCCTTTCCCCTCCCTACCTACTGTAAAATAAAGACACCTGTTTTTCAAACAAAAACATATGTTTATTTCACATAACTGGGGTGCGGGAAGGGAGGAATGAGGGTGGGAGAGGGGAGGGGGAAACCTGGGACGAGGGAGCTGGAAGGGGAGGGAAGGGAGGAAGGGAAAGGAAAGCTCAGGGGTGGGCGTCCAGCTGCCTCTCCCATCTCGCCACACTGCGGGTCCGGGGGCGTCGGTGGGAAATGGTTGTGGGCGGGGCAGGAGGGATGGAGGTGTGGAGGAAGTAGGAGGGGGAGCAGGGGGAGCAGGAGGAGGAGGAAATGGGAAGCAGTCGAGCAGGCTCTGGAGGTGTCCTCACAGGGCACAGCCCTGCTCCTCCAGGGCCTCCAAACTCCTCCGACGCAGCCTCAGGTCCTCCTGGACCCAGTGGTCCTGGGTGCGGAGCTGGTGATCCAGGAACCGGAGGTGCCGCCTCTGGTATTCCTCCTCATTCCTGGCTCTCCTGCTTGCCCGGGCATGGGGAGCTACTGCAGGTGGGGTGGTGCGTCCTGCAGGCCCAGGTGCTGCAGCTGTGGTGCAACAAGATCAGAGGTCAATTACCCCAGGGGCCCAGGTGTGTGAAATCCAGCTCCCCTCTGCAAGGCCAGGGCCCCTGCAGGATCCCCAGCTGCTGCTCCGTGGTGGGCAAGGCCCAGGCGCATGGTCCCGGGGCTCCCTCTTGCCCCAGCCCCCCGTACACATAAGGGGAGCACGATGGTACTCACAGATGGATGCCTCCCCGGCCTCGGATGACACAGGCGAGCAGCTCTGTGGGGTGCCTTAGGGGTCCCAGGTCCTGGGCAGCCTGCCAGCAGTCTCCTGGCTCTCAGAGCCCTCCTCCTCCTCCTCCGTCTCCTGGAGCGGTCCCTCTGCTCCGGGGTCTATCACATCCCGGGGGGCAGGGATGGCATGAGCCCCCAGGAGGCGGTCCAGGGCATGGAAGTGGGGGCAGGCCTCCGGGTCGACCCCTGGCAGGCAGGCCCGGGAGTAGGACTGCCGCAGGTCTTTAATCTTGCAGCGCACCTGCTCCCGGCTGCGCTGGTGGCCCCTGGCGGCCAGGCTGGCAGCCATGCGGCCGTAGACGGCCGCGTTCCTGTGGCTAGTGCGGAGATCGTGGACATTGGAGGCTTCCCCCCAAACCTCGATGAGGTCCACGATCTCCGCACTTGACCAAGCAGGTGCCTGCCTCTTGCGTCCCTGGGCAGGCTCCTGGGAGCCACCAGGCTGGTCCTGGGGAGCAGTGGAGGGCTGGGTGTCCTCGGGTGGCTAGCTCATGGTGTGGCAGGTGCAGGGTCTGCTGGCACGGGTGCTGGCAGCCTTGCAACTGGCACAAACTGTGTAGCCAGCCCGTGGCCCTTTAAGGGCTCCGGGGCCGTGAGGGGGGCAATAGAGTTTCTCTGGTGTTGGCCAGAGTGGCCACCAGGGAAACCTGGGGAGAGCTAACCTCCCACTAGCTCGAATTAAGGGGCTACACACCCCTTAATTCGAACTAGCTTGTTCGAACTAGGCTTAATCCTCGTAAAATGAGGTTTACCTAGTTCGAACTAAGCGCTCCGTTAGTTCGAATTAAGTTCGAACTAACGGAGCGCTAGTGTAGCGCCTATGAAAGTTAGTTCGAACTAACGTCCGTTAGTTCGAACTAACTTTGTAGTGTAATCATACCCTGAGTGACCAACTCTACAAAGGAAGGTTGAAGCTTTTACATAAATGTACCTTAGCAACTGGGAAATGTTGTATATAAGGAGTAAAATTCCATCCTGGCCAGTGCAGGTTTTGTAATCATCTTATGCCCTGAAGAATACAGTTTCTTTTTCCTTATTATCTTAGTTTCAGTTATAAAATATTATTAGTGACCATAAATGTATTCATGCCTTTTTAATCACGCTACATTATTTGCCTTGATTGTTTCCGGTAGCCTTGCATTTTGTAGGTCAACTGTATCTTGCATATCTGAAGCTTATCCAAAACTTTATGGCCTGAAAATGAGGTCCAATATTTTCTTATCAGAGCAAAGTTTCCTGGAGTTTTAGTTAGCACTTCCTGCTTGTTTGAGGATGGCAGGAACACTGCATGAACTGCATGCTTTGAGATATTTCAGCCTTTTCAGCACTAATCTTGGATACAACTAGATAAAAAGGCTGTAGGTTTATGAAAATTAAGATATAACATAACAAAAATAAATTAGTCTCAGGTAAACAATCATCATAATATTGCTAGCCATTTCTACAGGTTTGCCCACAGTTGTAACATCCTTTGAGGCCTACAAACATCATTTCTGACATTTTACAGATGAGGTAATACATCTGAAGCCAAATTTTCAATAGTTGTCTCTAATTTTGCATGTCCCATTAAAGACTCTTTGGGCCTGATTTTGATAAATGGTGGGCATCTGCAGCTACCACTGTCACAGTAGATGTGAAAATCAGGCCCACCAAAATACAGTGTCACCCAACATTTTCTTGATTTAAGAGAACAAAAATTTCCTCAGTGGCTGCAATGTTGAAAATAAATTACTAATTCTAATTAGCAATTTGAAATAATATTATTCAAGTACTGGAATTACAAGTGGAGCAGCCACTAACTGACAAAGAAAGAGTTAACTGTAGTTTCAGAGTAGAATTAATGGTCAGTATCAAAGGTCAGAAACAGAGAAACTGAATCCAAGAGGCCAATCCCCCGTTGGGCATAAACTTGATCTCCTGCTGACCTGCAGCTGTCATGGAGTCCTAAGAGTCATGGTCAGGTCCAAAGTGAAGCAATCTGACCCTAGAGCTCAGAGTTACTATGACAATGACCTCCAGCTATTATTTATTGACTGGCTTCTCTGCATGCTTGACTAGGCCTCTGGTCACTGGTGAAAGATGTATTGATTATACATTAGTCTGCTAGGACTGGCTGGCATCATAAGCTTTTGAGAAATGCATACCAACTCTCACACTTTATTAGGTTTGGCATAATGCTAAAAGGACACATAGAATGGTTTTATTTTACCTGGCAGCCATGACATTCACTGATATAAAGGATATAATCACAGAAACTGAATAAGATATTAATGTGAAATTTGGTACAACAACTCCGAAAGCTCCAGGCTGGAAATGTATACAGTGCTTTCTAAGATGTCACCATTTAATTTAGCATCCAAAACACTCTATCCATGCATGTTTTCTCAATTTATGTCAGCCAAAACTCTGAAAGAAGGGCATAAAAATGCGGGCCCCCATGACCAAAAACCTCGAAAAGAAATGTGCATTTTTAACTGCTTAATTCATATCCCATTTTCAAAACCAAAGAATTAAAAAAAAAAGATGATGTGTCGACTAAGGCCTTTTAAATTATTGCTGTTATGTTTCAGTGAGGCTCTTGCCTTTGTAGACTGGATATTTACCGATACCCTTTCAATTGTAAAGCCATTGGATTTAAAAAAGGCACTTGCTATGGAAACATGGAATTGAATAAAACAAATGTTATTTGTTTATATTCTATATGCATGGAAAACTTGAGAAAATGTAGGCTTAGCTTTAAAAAAAAATATCAGATCTCTGAAATGCCCATGTATCAACCAGTGTCTTAGTTTCAGTCTGCATAATATGTGGAAAATGAGTTTTGAGGCGTATTGAATAAGTAAATTAAGTGAAAAAAAATCTTTTTAAAAGTGATTACAAGAGAACGGCAATAAATTTTAGTTACCCTATTTACTCTGCCTCTAAAAATCAGAAGAGGATTAGTCAGTTCTGTTGTGGTGAAGGAAAGCATTTAGTGGGGGGGGGGGGAAATCAAATCCTAACTCTCTACTAACCCATGCAAAGAGCGTGAAAGCCCATTTTGGGGAATAGAAGATCATCAGTGGACACATGCTAGCAGATGGAAAAGGTGATATTACTGCATGCTCCAGGGAATCTATTTGATTCTCCTAGCCAGGTGATAACATAATTCCTAAACTGGAACCGGAAGGGTAAGGGCAGAGAAATAAGATGGAGATTTACATGGTCTAATTTTAGATTGTGCTGCCTTATGAGCAGCCAGATGATTTAGTAGAAGCATTTAAAGAAGGCCTGGCTTTCAGAAAGTTTGAATGACAATGAACAGTGTTAAGTTAATGTCATGTTTTGTTGATCCCATAGCGCATTTTATTGATTGTTAAAAAATAAATTTAAAGCCAAACCATAAAAGCCTCACAATGTGGAACGAAATATTGTACATTCACTCGCAACATATCATTCATTCTGATTAAAACAAAACATTGCACTAATGGTGTAGGGCAACAGTTCTCAACCCTGGGGTCTGGGACTTCCTGGAGGGTTGTGAGCAAGTTTCAGGGTGTTCACCAGCATAAACCAGGGCTGATGTTGGACTCCCTGGTATCCAGGGCAAAAAGCATGAGCCCTGCCACCCAGGACTGAAGTGGAATCCCAAGAAACCTATCTTTGTGGGGCTCCTTGTGCTGTGGGTCCCTGCTTGCTACCCCATAATGCTGGCCCGGGCTTTTAATGTATTGACTATGCAGAAAAACTATGCAGAAAAACACAGTTGGTGTTGGACTATTTATACTATGTTGAGGGACCTTCAAAAAGAAAAAAGTTTGAGAACCCCTGGCATGGGTCCTGAAAAGGTGCTGCTCACAGTCACCCAGATACTCAGATCCCCAGCTGAGTCATGTATCCGAACCATCTCACTAACTGAATATTAAGAGGAATCAGTGTTTGCTGGGAATAGAATCTTTTAGCTAAAACAATTGACTAAAGAATTTAATATGGCCCTTAGAACCTAAGCCAGGTGAGGAGAGGGGAGTATTGTGTTCACCTCTGAGCCTCCCCATTACAGAAAAGATGTGGACACATTAGAGAGAGTCCAGCAGAAGGCAACAAAAATGATGAGGGGGTTGGAGTACATGACTTATGAGGAGAGGCTAAGGGATTTGGGCTTATTCAGCCTACAGAAGAGTAGAGTGAGTGAGGGGAGATTTGATTGCAGCCTTCAGCTACCTGAAGGCTGTGTCCAGACTCAGGGGTTTTTTCGAAAAAAGTAGCCTTTTTTCGAAAAAACTTCACCTGCGTCCAGACTCAAGCCGCGTTCTTTCGATGACGGTAAACCTCATTTCACGAGGAAGAACGCCTTCTTTCGAAAGTTCCTCTTTCGAAAGAAGGCGTTCTTCAATGTAAATAGGGCTTCTTCGAAAGAGAGCATCCAGACTCACTGGATGCTTTCTTTCGAAAAAGCAAGCCGCTTTTTCGAAAGTTCAACGTGCAGTCTCTTTCGAAAGAGGCTTGCAGTCTAGACATAGCTGAAGAGAGGCTGTTCTCAGGTGTGAAGAGCAACTAGATACAACTATTGTTTTACTGCATCTAGTTTGAAGAGGCTCATGCCACACAACAGATGAGTCCAAATTTTAGACACACTGGTATTTGGACATTTCAGCTCATCTCTGATAAATATAACAGCAACTGTGGAATAAGTGACTGCGTGAGAGAGAAGGGGAACATGCACTCATGCAGGTATGGAAATTAATAACATATCTGGCATAAAATCTAGTATGCACTAAGCCTTGCCAGCCTTAAGTCTTGTGCAACAATAATTCATCCACTATACTTCAGCCTCTGGCACAAGCAATCTCAGCTACCAAGAGGAATTTCCTCTTAGAAAATAGAAGACTATTTTGCACATTTAATAATAATACAATTAAGACATCCTTTCACTTGGCAAAGAAAGAAGTCTATACCGTGTAGGTCTAATTTTAGGCATAACATACTGTAGATCTCAGATAAATGTCATAGTAGAGATACCAGTGAAATAAACAATGTAAGTTTTCCCTTCTAAACTTAAAGCCGGATATGGAGTAAAAATGAAAGGCTTCAAAAACAACTACAGAAGGTAGTAATTAATAGAGTAGGCCACCACACACATGAAAATAATAAATAATCCTCCTCATCAAGGCACCAGTCATTAGAAAACACAAAGATTGTTCCAAAGTAAAGTCTAGGATGTTCTAGAATTCCCCTGATATCATAATGCAAGCTATGACATTTAATCATTAATACTCATGATCTCTCACATTAAATAAATGGAAATGTATTGTGTATATATTAAGGAGGATGTAATGCTCTGGCTGTCAGAGTTGACAGTATAGCAGCAAAATTAATACAAAATGATATTGTTAGGGGAGGTCAGAAATATGATCTAATCTGAATGTATTTTACTGTGCTTTAATTATAACATAAGTTGATTAAAATGTCATAAGTTTTACACAAGTTTCCAGCCAACAGGTTAAATAGAGACTCAGTCAGGAAGGCACAGGGCAGAAAGCTGCAGAGCATAAAGCAGGTATAATGTCTCTGGGAATGCTGAGGGAACCAGCAGCACAACTAGAGCCTGTCTCACTAACCCATGTGCAGTGGGATGGAGTTCTCAATCATGTCTGAATCCTGCCCACAGATACTCCCTCCTGCCAATGAACATCTCTGGAAGTACCAACATCCCATTTACCTCCATATGCTTCCCCAGCATCCCTAGAGTGATGTGTTAAGAGGTAGGGCTTCCTGGACCCTCTGTCATCAGGGAACCCACAGAAGGCAACTGTAATTTGCAACACTCCTGGTCAGCATAAAAATCCTCATGCTGTGAGAAATTCTGGGAGATGCTATGAAATATACAAAGTTGATCCTGAGCCGAATTTTGGAGGCAGCCTCCTTGATAAGAAAATGAGACTTGTGTTGCTAGTGCCAACGGAACCACAACAGGAAGCCAGAGAAGGTGAAATCCCTTACCCTCAACACATTGGAAAAAATTTTGTCCCCTTGATTGTCAATGCTGCTTAGGTATATGGGAAGCCCTAGTGCTGAGCCATTAGAATCATAGAATCAAAGAATCTTAGAGCTGGAAAAGACCTCAGAAGGTCATCAAGTCCAGCCCCCTGCGCTAGGCAGGACCAATCCCAACTAAATCAACCCAGCCAGGGATTTGTCAAGCCGAGACTTAAACACCGCTAGGGATGGAGACTCTACTACTTCCCTAGGTAACCCATTCCAGTGCTTCACCACTCTCCTAGTGAAATAGTTTTTCCTAATATCCAACCTGGACCTCTCCCACCACAACTTGAGACCATTGTTCCTTGTTCTGCCATCTGTCACTACTAAGAACAGCCTTTCTCCATACTGTTTGGAACCTCCCTCTGCACTTGTCCTTGTCTAAGTCACTCTGGACTCTATCTCTGCCCTCAAGTGTATCTACTTCTCCTCCTAGCTTAGTGTCATCTGCAAATTTGTTGAGGGTGCAATCCATCCCCTCATCCAGGTCATTAATAAAGATATTGAACAAAACTGGTCCTAGAACCGAATCTTGGGGCACTTTGCTAGAAACCGACCTTCATCCTGACATCGATCCATTGATCACTACCCACTGAGCCCATCCTTCTAGCCATCTTTCTATCCATCTTATCCAATCCACATTCCCTTAATTTGCTGGCAAGAATATTGTGGGAGACCATATCAAAAGCTTTGCTAAAGTCAAGGTATATCACATCCACTGACTTTCCCACATCCACAGAGCCAGTTACATCATCATAGAAGCTAATCAGATTGGTCAGGCACGACTTGCCCTTTGTGAATCTATGCTAACTATTCCTAATCACTTTCTTCTCTTCCAAGTGCCTCAAAATAGATTCCTTAAGGATCCCTTCCATGATTTTTCCAGGAACCGAGGTAAGGCTGATCGGCTATATTTCCCTGGATCGTCCTTCTTCCCTTTTTTGAAGATGGGCACTACGGGTACGTCTAGACTACATGCCTCTGTTGCCAGAGGCATGTAGATTAGGCTACCAGACATAGTAAAATGAAGTGGCGATTTAAATAATCGCCGCTTCATTTAAATTTACATGGCTTCCGCGCTGAGCCGACAAACAGCTGATCAGCTGTTTGTCGGCTCAGCGCGATAGTCTGGACGCTCCCCTGCCGACATCAAAGGTATTTGTCGACCACCCAGGTAAACCTCATCCCAGGAAGCTTACCTGGGTGGTCAACAAATACCTTTGATGTCGACACCCACGCGTCCAGACTAACGCGCTGAGCCAACAAACAGCTGATTAGATGTTTGTCAGCTCAGCGTGGCAGCCATGTACATTTAAATGAAGCGGCGATTATTTAAATCACCGCTTCATTTTACTATGTCTGGTAGCCTAATCTACATGCCTCTGGCGACAGAGGCATGTAGTCTAGACGTACCATACATTTGCCTTTTTCTAATCATCCGGGATCTCTCCCAGTCTCCATGATTTTTCAAAGATAATGTCCAAAGGCTTCTCAATGACATTTGCCAACTCCCTCAGTACCCTCGGATGCATTAAGCCTGGACTCATGGATTTCTGTATGTTTAGCTTTTCTAAATAGTTCCTAACCTGTTCTTTACCCACCTAGGGCTGTCCATCTTCATCCCATCTTGTGTCACTTAGCGCATTAGTCCGGGAGCCGACCTTGTCCGTGAATACAGAGGCAAAGAAAGCATTGAGTACTTCAGCTATCCTCACATCATCTGTCACTAGGTTACCTCCTTCATCCAGTAGGGGCCCCACACCTTCTCTGATCACCTTCTTCTTAGCATGCCTATAGAAACCTTTCTTGTTATCCTTCATATCCTTTGCCAGTCGCAATTCCAATTGCGCTTTCGCCTTCCTGATAGTCCCCTGGCATTCTCGAGCTATACATTTAAACCCCTCACTGGTCATTTGTCCAAGTTTCCACTTTTTGTAAGTTTCCTTTTTGTGCTTAAGTTCACCAAAGATTTCCTCTGTAAGCCAATCCGGTCTTCTACCGTATTTGCCTCTCTTGCTAAGCATCAGGATGGTTTATTTCTCTGCCTTCAATAAGGCTTCTTTAAAATACTGCCAGCTGTCCTGGATTCCTTTCCCCTTCATGTTAGCATTCCAGGGGATTCTGCCGATCAGGTGTCTGAGGGAGTCAAAATCTGCTTTTCTGAAGTCCCAGGTGTGTATTTTACTACTCTCTTTTCTTCCTTTGGTCAGGATCCTGACATCTACCATCTCATGATCACTGCTTCCCAAGTTGTCACCCACTTCTGCTTCCCCTATTAGTTCCTCCCTATTTGTAAGCAGAAGGTAAAGCTGCGCATGGCCCCTGCTCGGATCCTTCAGCACTTGTACCAAGAAGTTATCCCCAATGTTCTCCAAAAACTTCCTGGATTGCCTGTGTACTGCCGTATTGGTTTCCCAACAGATGTCAGGGTGATTAAAGTCCCCCACGAGAATCAGAGCCTGCGATCTGGAAGCTTCTCTCAGTTGTCCGAAGAAAGCCTCATCTACCTCATCCACCTGATTCGGTGGCCTGTAGTAGACACCAACCACAACATCGCTGCTGTTGTTTGCACCTCTAAACTTAACCCATAGATTCGTTTTTCTCCCTCTATATACTGGAGTTCAGAGCAATCACAGTGCTCTCTTACGTATAGTGCAACTCCTCCTTCTTTTCTCCCCTGACTGTTCTTCCTGAACAGTCTATACCCTTCCATGACAGCGCTCCAATCATGTGAGTCATCCCACCAAGTCTCTGTTATCCCTATTAAATCATATTTCTTGGACTGGGCTAGGGCCTCCAGTTCTCCCTGTTTGTTGCCCAGGCTTCTTGTATTAATGTACAGACATCTCAAATAACCAGTTGATCACTCTGCCTTCACCATTTGAATCAGGGGTCCTCCTTTCTTGCTCGTTCCTCTTTGCATTTCTTCCTGGTATCCAACCTTCCCACTTCACTCAGGGTTTTGGTCACTGTCCCCCAACGAACCTAATTTAAAGCCCTCCTCACTAGGTTTGCAAGCCTGCCTGCGAAGATACTCCTTCCTCTCTTAGTTCCCTTAACCAACAATCCTTGTGCCCGGAACAGAGACCCATGGTTGAAGAAACCAAAGCTCTCTCTGCGACACCATCTGTGCAACCACGCATTTACTTCCTCAATTTGATGATCCCTGCCCAGTCCTTTCTCTTCAACAGGGAGGATGGACAAGAACACCGCTTGTGCTCCAAATACTTGGATCTTTCTTCCCAACGCTACATAATCCTCAGTAACCCACTCAAAGTCATTCTTGGCCGTATCATTAGTTCCCACATGGAGAAGCAGGAAAGTGTAGCGATCCGAAGGTTTAATCAGTTTGGTAAACCTCTCAGTCACATCCTGAATTCGAGCTCCCGGTAAACAGCACACCTCTCGAGATTCCAGGTCTTGAAGGCAGATGGATGGCTCAGTCCCTCTTAGGAGGAAGTCCCGACCACCACCACCCGTCATCTTCTTTTGGGGGTGGTGGTCAAGGAACACACATCCCTAGGACTACGCATCCTATACCTTCCAGTAGATGGTGCTCCCTTGCAGTTTCTTCCTTGTGAGGTCTCTTCCAAAGGATTCACCACTGCAGAGCCTGTAGAGAAAGCATGAAAGTGATTACTTACCTCTCTAGCACTGGGGGATTCCCGTGCTGATCTTTTTCCCCTTCTAGGAGTTACATGCTGCCAGTTCTCTTCCTGGTCCCATACTGCCCTCTCTGGTTCTTCTGCCTGCCGTGTTTGCAGGATAAAATGCTGCCTTCTATCAAGGAAGTCTTCATCCTGTCTGATCAAGCGTAGGGTTGACACTTGGGCCTCCAGTCCTCTAATTTTTTCTTCCAAAATGGCGACCAACTTGCACTTTGTGCAGATGAAATCCGTTCTTTCTTCTGGGAAGAAGACAAACATGGCACACGCTGCGCAGGTAACAACAGCAGACCTATCACCATCCATCCTTGCTGTCCTGGAGGAAGGATTTGAAAAGAAAGGCAAGAGAACCTCGTTCCCTTCCCAACTCCCTCTCTAAAGTCCCTTTTAGCACTCACCTGTTCACAAGCTCCTTGGTCGCTTGTTCACTGCTTTATAAAGCCCTGGACTACCTGAAAGTCCCTCCCTCTACCAAGGCTCAGCCAATCAGCAGAGGCTTCTAGAATTCAAACTTTAATTAGAAGCCAACAGTTTGCACCTGCCACTCACAGCACACACTCCATGAAGGAGAGGGGGAGGGGAAAGGGGAGTGAAAAAAAAAGCAGCCTCACTCACACGGGGAAAAACAAACAAAAATCTCCTCCCACGGCCCACAGGGAATGACAGCAGCTGAGGTGCATGGGCTGCTGTTTCTCCCAGTGGGGGACGGGGCGGTGCCTCTCCACAAGTCCTGCATGAAGCACATGGGGAATGCCAAGGTCTTGGAGCTGGCTCCAAGAGATTTGTGGGGGTGCCAAGGAGCTGACTCTGTGGATGTTGATTGCAGGGACGGGTTATGGTGGTTTGGGGAATGGTGTTGCCACTGCCATATCTTTGTTGTATTGCAACCTGTGCAGGCCTCACCTAGGAGCTCAAACACCACTGTCATCTCCTAGCAATGCCTGAGGCATGCAGTGAATAGTGCCTGACGTAGAAAAATGCTAACCCTGCCCAGAAATTCTACTTCATAGCATGGGATTAGATCAGTAAGGCCTGCTCTCCATCCCACTTGATCTACCAAACTCCAGCCCTTAAATCCTAACCAATTGGGGTGTCTACTTTCATCTCTGCCTGCTGCTGGGGACTCTTCCTCCAGTACCATTTGATCCCACTCCACATCACCAGCTCCTAACTACACCTCCCTCCTGCTGTGGCTTCCATTCCAGCTTCTGATTCTAGTTACACCTCTGCCCTACAGAACAGCACCCCATCCTGATACCCCTCATCTTTTAATAGCCCCCATATTCACATTACTTCTGCCCCAGTGCTCACTCCAGCCCCACACAGATGTAACTCATGGCTCCAATCTTGCAGACACAGGTCTAGTATCCACTCCTCCCCTTTTTCCTCCACAAGCACACACCACTCCAGTCCCAACATCTTTCCCTAGCCACTGCTCATATCCATCTCTAGTTCCACTTAGCCACTCATACAAGAAATATTTTTTTAGTTAGCTCATAGAGTTGACACTATTCAGTAAAACTTTAGGAAATGTTTGGTAATTTTTTTTTAGACTTCATCCCACCTCCCCCCAATTTAAGAGCACACATGGTACCCCTGACCTATGCCAAAGATCCCACTGAAAGAGATTGCAAGCTGCTTTTACACCTACTTTAGCAATGTTGTAATCAATTTTCACTTTGGTATAAGCAGCTACTGACTTAATTCTGAAACTAAAAATAGCTTAGACAGAGCTTGATCTTGCTCTCAATGAAGTCAATGATTAAACTCCCATAGATTCCAATGGGAGCACGATCACACCCTTGTTGAATGAAAACTAAGTAATCTAAAAAAGTCTGATCAGATGAATTACCGTATTCGTTATTGTTGTTATTGTTAAACTTAAAATGAATGATCACACTATGGCAGTACAACCAACATGATTTTCAGATAAGGCTACACTCTTTATGGTACCAGGAGGCCAAGATTAAAGTGAAATCAAGGCTAAAAGAATCAGCATACGAAATAATTACACAGTGCAATGAAATTTCTATTTGCAACTTACAGCACTAAAACTTTTTATTAGGCTGTAATTGAGGAACTCTTTAAGATGTTAAGCACTGCTAACATCATTTAAAATATAAATGCTACCAGCTAACCTTAAGGCTTGTTATAAATCAGACCCACACTGTATAAAAACTGTTATTTGTGTCCTAATGGGTCAAACTGAAGAGATGCACTCTCTAAAAGAGCTGGATACAAGATTCCCCTTTCATTGATCGAGGTTTCAACTCTGGGTGCTTGAGTTTATGACAAAAGAGTTCACAACACTACTGTCAGGAAGTCGATAGTGTGATAGATACCCTGTGCAGTTGGTCCTGTCTCTAGCACTTTAACCAAGCTTTCACTCTGACAGTTATTACTGCTGCAATAAATTCTTCAGTAAAACAAATAGGCTCTCCATAAATGTATTAGTCCAGGCACACTATTTTACTTAATATAACTGCAAGTCTTAAACAGGTAACTACCCTAGTAAATAGACCAATATATTTAGAAAGAGTCATGTGTTTATATATATGACATTATAGTAAATTACCTATAGTTCTTTTCAGATCATGTTGCTTAATATTTATTATATCTTCTAGCTAGGCTTTTAAAATTCTCAAATTACTGACAGAAGCTAAGATTTTAAAAATCCGTTTTATATAATGTATCAAATATTCTTTTTAGGTTGAGAGCCTGAATCTTATTGAACATAAGAATGGCCATCCTGGGTCAGACCAAAGGGCCATCTAGCCCAGTATTCTAACTGCCGACATTAGCCAATAGCAGATGCCCCAGAGGGAGGGAACACATCAGGTAATCCTCATGTGATTCCTCCCCTGTCACCCACCACCAGAGAAACAGAGGCTAGGGTTACTGTTCCTACCCATCCTGGATAATAGCCATTGATGGACCCAAACTCCATGAATCTATCTAGCTCCTTTTTGAACCCTATTAAAGTCCTAGTCTTCACAACATCCTCTGGCAAGGAGTTCTACAGGTTGACTGTGCACTGAATAAAGAAAAACTTCCTTTTGTTTGTTTTAAACCTGATGCCTCTTAATTTCATTTGGGCTGTGTCCAGACTCCATGCCTCCGTCGACGGAGGCATGTAGATTAGCCAGCTCGGAAGAGGGAAATGAAGCCGCGATTAAAATAATCGCGGCTTCATTTAAATTTAAATGGCTGCCCCGATCTGCCGATCAGCTGTTTGTCGGCAGATCGGGAGAGTCTGGACGCGATGCCCCGACAAAGAAGCCTTTCTTCATCGACACAGGTAAGCCTCGTGAAACCAGGCTTACCTGTGTCGATGAAGAAAGGCTTCTTTGTCGGGGCATCGCGTCCAGACTCTCCCGATCTGCCGACAAACAGCTGATCGGCAGATCGGGGCAGCCATTTAAATTTAAATGAAGCCGCGATTATTTTAATCGCGGCTTCATTTCCCTCTTCCGAGCTGGCTAATCTACATGCCTCCGTCGACGGAGGCATGGAGTCTGGACACAGCCTTGGTGACCTCTAGTTCTTATGTCATGGGAATAAATAACATTTCCTTATTCACTTTTTCCACACCAATCACGATTTTAAATATCTACATCTCCCCTTCCCCCACCCCACCCCTAATTGATTTTAAGTGGCACTTAGATTCCTAAGCTATTTAGGTGGTTTTGAAAAATGTTACGCACTGAATCCATGTTTAACATTAGCAGCTACAGAGTCTCCCAAAATATATATTTTTAAACATACCTTTATATTCAAGCACTACTATATTTTTGTAGATAGGGCCACATTACCGCAAGTGACTGCATAATTTTATATCCAGTTAACTGGTGTGTTGTCTCAAAGTTATCGCCCCATTTCACCAAGATGTTTGGTGCTGTATTACAGAAAGTCAACAATTAAAAAATTCAGTCCCTCAGTTTCCCCTTTGAAAGCTTCTTTGTATTGTTCTGCCCAAACAAAAATACAAGGTCTGAAGACTCTGCACAGTTTAAAATTTGGATCAACATAATCTCCAATTCATCTAATAATTTAACTCTTTTGGGAGAAATTTGTAAAGGCATAATATGTTTCAATGATAATAGGCATATCAAAGAAAGGAGCATAAATTTTATTTAATTTATTACTGCGATAGCAATTCTTCCTTCCCCCTGCCTTTCAAAAGAAAACATCTACATACAGAACCTTTCAGGAGTATTTCCTATATCCAGAGTCTTTGTGTCACTTAGGCAAGATATCTTGAGACATCTATCCTTCAAGATTAAATGCATACTTTCTGAGTGGCAGTTGCCACAATTGAAGTAAGCATTTATTGCTAGTGCTCAGCCATGCAGCTAACTGCTCTGTAGTTGACTGTGGCCTCTGGAGGTGCAGGACATTCATGGGGGAAATGCAGATAATTTTGTTTTACCCTGCAGGCATGCAGTTTCTGGCTGCATTGTGAAGAAATATTGTGGAGTCCTTGCTGTGAGAACTGTGCCTGCTGCTCAGAGATCTGATGAAAGGAACAAGAAAGACGAGGGCTCCCCTGACCTTCAAAAGTCCACTTATCTTAGGCAGGGGATCTTCCAAATACTTGTGAAAACAAGACCATTAGACCAGCAAATGGTCAAAAATGATGAAAAGTGATAAAATGCTACAGAGGCAAGGTGGGTGAGAAAATCTTTTATTGGACTAGCTGCTGTTGGTGGGGGAGAGATGTTTTCAGGATCACACAGCATTCTTCTTCAGGCCTGGAAAATGAATACAGTATCACAGCTCAATACAAGACAAAAGAGATTGTTTAGCATAAATAGTTAACATATTTCAAGAGACCCGTAAGAGGCCTGTTAACGCCTCTCCAGTCATAGCCGGGAAAGGGGGGAAAACCCCAGGGACAGAGGGGTTAAAGTGAGTTACAAATTGTTGTAATAAGCCATAAATCTAGTGTCTCTATTCAATGCGTAATTTTTTAGTATCTAGTATCCGAGACTCAACTTTTGACGAGCTGTTGTGCAGATTTTTTTTGAGGATGAGGACCAAGAAGCCAGATATAGTGATCACTTTGGGTATGTTTAGACTACATGGCTCTTTTGCCAGAGCTATGTAGATTAGTTTACTAGACATACCCAAATGAAGAGGCGATTTAAATAATTGCTGCTTCATTTAAATTAGAATGGCTGCCGCGCTGTGCCGATCAGCTGTTTGATCATCCCACAAGGCATACTGAGGAGGTCGACAAATTCCTTTGATGTCGACTGCAGAGTGTCCAGACTACAGCGCTGTGCTGCCAAACAGCTGATCGGCACAGCGCGGCAGCCATTTTAATTTAAATGAAGTGGAGATTATTTAAATCGCCGCTTCATTTGAGTATGTCTAGTAAACTAATCTACATAGCTCTGGCAACAGAGCCATGTAGTCTAGACATACCTTGTGAGATGTGTTCAGCCAAAAGTAATAGGATGTTTTTCTTATCTTTGCGTGTGTGTAAAAAAGAGAGAGTTGATTTGAGAGTGTAGCGCGTTGCCGCCTTTCACCCATATATTTATTTTGGGGGAATTTTGTTCATTGGATGAGCTATAAAGTTGTGCTAGGCAAGTGTAGGACCAATGGATATTGAAAGGTGTATTGTGAAGGATGTCAGTCACTATAGCATTGGAAATACGTTTACAAATTTTGCATATATTGTTCTTACAAGTGTTGGTGCTGCATTTCATTGGTATGTCCAGGTATGTAAGGAGTAAACACTCCAAACACACCAGGCAGGGGCAATGTGTCACATATGCCCCTCCCTAAAATGAAACAGTAGGCAGAGTGAAGGGGCCAGTGACTTTTCTCTTCCAGTTCCGACCACCATACCAGCCTGGGCCGTGGCCGCACTCTCCCAGTAGCTGCTGTGCCGTACTGGTCAGCGCTCCAGGAAAGCAGCATGGCCAGAAGAGATAACAGAGCATGTCCCTCCCCCACCAAATAATGTGCCATGAGGCAAGAATGGGAGGCCCCAGGCTGGGGATGGGAACAAGTTACATGGAGAGATTGCCCTTTATTATATCCCTTCCACTAGTCACCCCTAAGACCAAGAAATCTCTTATCTATAGCTAGTCACTCGAATACCACAGAATATGCTCTGAGGAGAAAGTCCAAGAAATACACCTTAGCACACTTACAACAAATTTCACCAAACAACGAGAAGCCAGTGAAGAAGTTGTTTACTTAATGGAATGGACCACCTAAATACCCTGAGATATCCTGTTTCGGAACAGAAATAAAAACCTGTCCTACTGCACACCTTTAGTTCTCATCTACTATTCTACACTGGAGCCCATAAGGGGTATCATCAAAAAATTAAAACCCATACTTTAGGGACATCCTGAAAGAAATCTTTCCTGAATTCTCTCTTCCAGACTTCATGCAACTCACCCAAATCTCTCCAATTTCACCATCAGAAACAAGCTTCCTACATACCAGGACCCACTATCTCAGAAGCTGCACTAAACCCTGCAGGAACAAAAGATGCAAACTTGTAGACATATCTTCACTGATTAAAAAACACCCCCCATAACATATTTTTAGGATCCATAGGTCCTACACACAGAGTGATACATGGGGAGGCATGGGAGGCCATGTATCCCCTCCCCAATTTGCTGCTTAGCTTGCACAGAGCATGCTCATACAGACTGAGCATGCTCAATAATATTTCAGAAGCCAGCTGCCCTCACTCTGCCCCGCCTTCACCCCTCCCCCCCCACCAACATACTATCAGCAAGCACAAGTTGTCTCTGTCTGCACAAGACTATCAAAACACATGGTGTTCCTCATTGTGATGGGGCAGTTGCCCTGCATTGGAATGGAAAGGGTAAAAATAGTCCTAAGAGAAGGCTAAGACTGGGAGCTAATCAGGAGAGAACTTGAGGCAGCCAATCAGAACATGGCTGGGATGTATAAAAAGATGACTGGCCAGGAGGAGCACTTTCTCTCACTCCACTATGGAAGGAGGGGGACCTAGCTGCCTGAAAGCAGGGATACCTTGGACAGGGCAATACTAGTGTGAGACAAGATTGCTCAGGCCTGACTAACCCCAGGCTGAGGCCCAGCAAGACAGTCCCAAGAAGATACTAGGACTGCAGAGGAGCAGCCAGAGCAGGAATAGGCAGCAGGTCCAATCCCACCTCCCCTATCCAGTGATGAAATGGCCAGTTCAGAATGAAATTTGCCCCTGAAGGAAGGAACTAGATGATGGGAGTGGGTCACTGAAGCAAGTGGGGACCTAGAGGAAAACCTCAGAGCACACTGCTGCAGGACAGTACTCTGAGAGAAAGGCACTGTGGTCTGGGAAGCACACAGGTCCTAAAAAGTGATGGAGAATGTAGAAAAAGACAGGTAACAGCAAGTGAGACACTGTCAGAATTGGGTACTTGCAGGGTATGTCTCTACACAGCACGCTTATTTTGAAATAAACTATTTCAGAAATTTTTTTCCCAAAATAGCTTATTTTGAAATAGCACGTCTACACTACTGGGAAGCCTGAAAATTAGTCCAAGGCAGCCTTCCCTAATGTAGATGTGCTACCTCCAATTAGAGCCTCAGGAGGTACTGGGGAGTAATTATTTTAATGGCCTTAGGGAGGAGCTATTTCGAAATAGCAGCAATGGAGCATCCACACTACTGCTATTCCGAAATAGCTATTTCAGAATAAGCATTATTCCTCGTGGAATGAGGTTTATAGATTTCAAAATAATCCATCCCTTACTTTGAAATTATTTCAAAATAACAGAATTGCTGTGTAAACGCTTGCATTATTTTGAAATAACGTCAGTTTTCCGAAAAAAGCTTCTTCTGAAAGATGTAGTCATAATTAGCTGTACTGTCGCACATTTCCCATGCCTGAAGAAGAACTCTGTATAATCTTGAACTCTATAATCTCTGTATAACATCTCACCAATAGCTGTCGGTCCAATAAAAGCTGTTACCTCACCCACCTTGTCTCTCTAATATCCTGCGACCCTTATGGCTACAACAATATTGCATGTGGTAAAATGCTGGCAACCAAGACAAAGAAACAATCTGTGTTTAGCACAGCAGCATAATTGACAAAGCTATTAAAGTAACAAAAACAATGAATAGTCCTGTAGCACCTTAGAGAGAGTCTCATGAGTTTTAATTGGCAAAATTCACTTCCTCAGATGAGTGGACAAAAAGAATGGAGAAAAAAAGGGGGAACTTCCAAATTTATAAGGGAGCGGGTGATATATATTGGTCAAACTGGACAGTCTCCATGACAAAAAGTTAAATGGACACAAGTCGGATATCAGAAATGGTAATACACAAAAGCCTATAGGAGCACATTTTAGCTTTCCTGGACATGTATTAATGTATTTAAAAGTAGCCATTCTTCGACAAAGGAATTTCAGGAGCCAAATACAGACAAAGACTGTGGAATAGGGATGTGAACGACTAGTCACGTAGATGACTATCCAATAGTCAACACATTAGTCAACTAGTTGATTCCCCACACACACACCTTGCTGTCTCTATCAGAAAGAGGCATCAAGGTGGGGGGAAAGAGGGGATGCTTTAAAACTGCAGCACCTCATGGAGCCCAGAGCCAGGCCACGGGCTCCACATGGCACTGCCACTTTGAAACACCCATGCAGCCCAAGGCCAGCTGGGGAATCCCCATGCTGCTTGCAGCATTTCAAAGTGCAGCACTGCATGGAGCCCAGCATCAGCTGCGCTTTGAAACGTCACGTGGATCCTGATGCTGGGCTCCCTGTGGCGTTTCAATGCGGCAGCGCCACATGGAGCCTGAAGTCAGGGGGGGAGTCCCCCACTGACCCCGGACCCCATGCAGTGCTTCCACTTTGAAATGCCGCAGGGAGCACGGGGCCAGTGGGACTGCCCTGCTGGCCCTGTGCTCCCCACAGCGCTTTCACCATTAAAGTGACATAACAGCACTTCAAAGGCAAAGGTGCCCTTATCGACTAATCGAATTGTCAATGCAAATTACATCAACTATTCAATTAATCAATTAATCAAAATTTAACATCCATACTGTGGATCTAACATTAATATGCAAATTTGACACGCTCTCTCATGGCTTGAACAAAGACATGAACTGGATTGGCCGTTCTATTCAACACCCAAATGACATCAAATCTAAGTATGAGACACGTATAGCCTGCACAATTAGCATCATTAGCATGGGCGCTACTCTTGACAGGGTTTTTTTTTTTCTCCTCTCCCTGTCTCCTTTCTTTTTCTCTTATTAAATTTGGAGGGTCCCCCTTTTTTCCTCCATTCATTTGAGAAAGTGGGTTTTGCCCACAAAATCTCATGATTCATATTCTCTTTCTCTTTCTCATATATGTGTTAGGTGCTACAGGACTACTTGTTGATTTTTTTTTTAATTTCAGACTAACACTGCTACCCTCTGAGACAGTTAAACAAGGTCACATACAGTACACCATGGTGACAATACGCACCATCTCTTTCCTAAAGTTCTATCCCTTTTCCTTGCCCTCACTCCAACAAATTGTTTCCCTTCACTCTGATCTACTCCTAATACCTTTCCTGTTCAGAGACCAGCCCTTCTTACCTCCTCTACACCAGGGATCAAACCTGCCCTAGCATTTATTTAACTAGTTGTAAGCTAGTAGAATAACACAGAAAAGGAAAGTGACCGATGCACTCAACCAGTTTATCCCTCAAAAGATCATAGTTCAAAACCAGAAATCAAATGAAGTGATCACTAGCATGCACACATGCTCACAAAAAGTGTAACAAAAAAACTCCTGCTGCCTGTAGTTCAGCCCAGTAATATAAGCTTGAATCTGAAGATTGAAAAATGTATCTTTTCTGTCTCACTAGCAGCCAATTTTTAGTCCTTCCCCTGAGTATCTGTGCAAGGAATGAAAGTGGAGGAAATGGAACTGCAATGAATTGTTTGTTCACTACAGAAAAGTTAGTGCTCCTCACTCTTGTCACATGTCTTAATGTACAACACATGTATACTCCAGTAGTACCTACACATATTTGATTGCTGAAGTCTTCATCCACTTGTACACTGAGGCTTCTCTGTAAAGTAAATTCTATGTCTACAGTCTAGATTTTAGTCATGAATAAAACTTAGGAGAGAGACTGACTGGAGGACTATTACATAGGATGCAGTACAAACATCATATAGAGGTCCAGGCAGTTGAATTTCTAGATAGTTGTATCAGAGATAGCCCAGAACAGGGACTTTTCCCCAAAGGGAGAAAAAAGTAGCAGATTCCCTCCTTAATACAATGATCAAGAAGAATAAAATAAATGTTGCCAAGATCACACACAAATGTTTATAGCAACATTCAATTTTATTTTTATAAAAGAAGTTTCTTCAGTTATTCTGTATTACACTCTGAAGAGGTTTCCTTAGTTGTATCAAGTCAAGATTCACACCATGCTGTTTCAGCTCATTTAGCCTTACCTATTGGCCAGAACAGAACCCTGAGGGATATGAGCAGAGCTTTGCAAGTTTCAGGCAGACAGTTATGTTGTTTCTGGGAGCATCCACAGACAGCATAGATTGGAAAGCACCTAACAGTAGAAGGTACAATCACTGCCCAAAGGACTCTCAGCTTGAGATTTGACAAAGCAAGGATAGGGGAAGGTTACAAAGGAGGAATGTTGGTGTTTGGCTTCAGGCCACATCCAGTGGGTCAAAGGAGATCTGGGCTTGATTCCAGATTACTCCCCAGACTTCATGTGTGATGTTGAGTCAAGCACTTAGTTTCTCTGTATTTCTCATTTACTGCATTACTTCTTTCCCAACCTCTGCCTGTTGGGTTTGTATAGATCAGCATCCTGAAAAGACTAAGGGTATATCTACACTGCATTCCTCTTTCAAGAGAGGAATGCAAATGCAGCCAAGTGAAATTGCAAATGAAGCACAGATTTGAATTTCCCACGCTTCATTTGCATAATGGCATCCGGGTGCTTGTTTGAAATTCCTTATTTCGAAAATAACGCAGTCTAGATGAGGTTATTTTGAAAAAAATAACCCTTCTTTCGAAATAAACCTTACTCCTTTTGTTTCGAAATAAGCATTTTTTTTCTTCAAAATAACCCCATCTAGACGGCAGGGTTTTTTTTTGAAATAGGGTATTTGAAAATGTTCCCAGATGCCATTAGGCAAATGAAACACGGGAAATTCAAATCTGTACTTCATTTGCAATTTTGCTTGGCTGCATTTGCATTCCTCTCTCGAAAGGGGAATGCAGTGTAGACATACCCTTACACATGTGCTTAACTTTGTGTTAGGGGAAGTACTGTTTAAGACAGTGAGACTAAGTACAACAGGATCAAGGACTTACATTGTAAATCTTTGTCACATAGACTGTCATTTACTTACGTATATGTGTTCTGACTAGCATAATGGGGCCTTACACAGGGGCTACAATATATTTTAGAGTTTGTCTCTGATCAAAAACCCCTTCTAAATGGTAAGAACTATGACCACAAAAACCGGTATACAGCTTCTTCTTGTCATAATTTAAAGCAACATAAGGGTTTGGTTGTGTCAGGAAAATGGGATGTGCCTGGAATGGGATTGCTTATCAGAAAACCAAACAGAAAAGAGACAGACTCACCAAAGCAAGTACAGTTCTCAAAATTGACATAACTCAATCAATGTTGAAAGATATTGAACCAGGAAGAGCCAGAAAAATAGAATGAACTTTGAATAGGATTCTCTCTCAATAAACTTTCCAGAAAAGAGATAAAATGGAGAAATTTTGAATATTGTTCTGTTTTGGCATAGGTAAATCCAGTGCTTTTTGTGTTAAAAAAAAAAAGGTGCCAGTACTAGGGTTGCCAGATGGTTTCAAAAAAAAATTGATAAAAATTTGTTGAAAAGAAAAGAAAAGAAAAGAAAAGAAAAGAAAAGAAAAGAAAAGAAAAGAAAAGAAAAGAAAAGAAAAGAAAAGAAAAGAAAAGAAAAGAAAAAAGAAAAGAAAAGAAACCAGGGAGAATGGGGAGGTCGGGGCTGAAATGAGTTTGGAGCCCCTTAAATTGCTGCATGTCCCAAGCGGACTTCCATCTGATGAAGCATGAGTGCTCCCAGAGCAGGCTAGGGGCTGTGCCAGGGGAAAGCAGCAAGTGCTCCCCAAAAAAGGTGACGGTATGCTGTAGCGGTATGTACGGTCACAAAAAAAGCATTGAGTAAATCAGTGTTTAAGGTTTGAAAATTAGAAGAAAATATTAATGGAAAGCAAATTGACAAATTTTTTTTGTTAAAACATAGCAAGTGATAAGACTGTATAGGAATGAAGAAACAAAATACACTTAATGGGAATTCCTGACTTATGGATCCCGAGCAACATTGGGTAAAGCTGATAGCAATACACTAAAGGTGAGGTACTGCAGCGCAAGGTTCTGCTAGCTATAAAGTTTTAACTGCTGAAATTAGCACAAGAATGAGCCTTATATAGAGCGATCATACAGAGTGACAAGCACCACTCATGCACCCCAGTGCACCTCTAGTAAAAACCACATGAGTTAATACATTCCTCTCAACGTGGCGATAGTTTCCTAAAATGTTTCTAAAACCACTTCACAATGCAGAGCAGTGCTTCCAGCCATGGTCTCTCCTTTAATGACATATCCTCTCTGTTTAGGGAGTGAACCTGAATCTTTTACAATGTCTTGGGGATTCTATATATAAATTTAGAAAATTCTGCTTCCAAAGTCTTTTTATTGACCACAAAGCAAGATGGAAGAGTTACCAATTGATTTTGTCCTGCCACAGATATTTCCTTTCCATCCAAAGAAGGCCAGTAGTATCACCTACCCTCATCCTTCAATCCATCTGCACGATCTCTCTGTGGAGGACAGTAGGAACTTTGAAATTCACACCAAACGTTAACTTGGACTACCCCTTTTTCTTTTCAAGACATACTGGACTCATATTTGCTGACACGTCTTTCAATTAAATTAACCTTGAGCTGCACAGAAACAGGAAATCACTCTCAACCTCATTCAGACACAGGAAACCAGGGATAGACAGAAGCAAGCGGCAACTTTATCAACAACAGCCAGAGTAGCAAAAAACAGCACTTGCAGAAGGACATCAGACCTTTAATTGCATATGCCCTGCTTAAAGCCATAAGCTCATCAGCTATTCTTCACAATCTGTGATGCGTCCACTTCAAGAATATTTATAGCCCATACAGGTCACACTAGGCACCAATGATTTGACAGAGAATATCCATGGACACTTGGATGTGGATGGAAATATCATCACTCATACAAAGTCAGCTGTGGCATTTATTGCTATGCACAAAATAAAAATAGGTGTAATGTGTTATTTTAAACTGAGCAGAATTGAGCATATTTACAGAAAATTCACTCTGTACTTTTTCAACTGTCCCATTGAAAACTTCATCTAATTAAAACATGTCTACCATTTTAAAACTTTTTGCAATAATGTTTTCAGTTGAGAAAGATGGTGAAACCAAGCTATTCTTGAGAAAATCTTTGGCTCATGTGAATTGGATATTGGACAGAAACATTTAATATGTTACTTTTTATCACTATCACATTAACTAAACAGAAAGGCAATTTGATCTTGTTATTAGGGCACTGAATAGAGATTCAGAGGGGCTGAGTCCTCCTGTAGCTCTGACACAAACCTGCTTAGATAGGTCACTTCATATCACTGCTTTCTGTCCTTTGCCTCTCTTTTGTATTTAGCTCTTTGGGGGCAGGGACTATCTGTATGTGCCGAAAACTATGGATACTACTCTTGGTTGAGGCTTCAAGGCAATATAAATACATAAAAATGGCCCAATGTTAGGAGATCTCTGTGTAATTATTAATTTCTCCATAGAACTTTCCAAAGGTAAACTAGGTGCATTCATGAAGTGGAGGGGAATTGTGTGAACTCCTTATTAACAAAGAAGATGACTTTTGGGCCAACTAACTGAGTATGTCAGCTAGCATTCACTTAAGAAATGACAGTAAACGCTCAGCCCTTTTACTTGCAGGGGTACACTTGATAATGAAAACCAATAGCTACAATTGAAAGAAGTATGCAGCTAGTCTCCACTTTGGCAGCACAAATTTTTTGGGAAAGGGAACACATTAAGAATCCTCTATGCAGTATTTTATATATCCCAAGGAAACATCTAACTCTCCCCAGAATCCTCTGACCAGCCCTTTGCATAGTGATATGATAACCACAGAGGGGAATTGGCTATAATTGTGGGGAGACAGCAAACTATGTTTCATATCAACATCAGAATGCTATATTTTGCTCCCCAAAGTAGTATGTGATCAGACTATTGTGAACCAACACTTTGCTTAGAAAAAGTCAGTCAGTGTAGGAATGCAATAATATTTCTTCTAGACTGTGCCAACAAGGGTGCAAATCCTTTATACTGAAAGTTCTGTGTTTTGCCTTATTCACAAATCATAAAACATAAGCTCTTCAAATTAACCTCAAGTGTATTTAAGGTTTGAAAGTTGAAGGCCTCACCTGCGTTACAAAGGATGCACTTACAACATGGTTGGCCCCTGACCTAGTGAAGATGGGAATTAACAATGTTGTAAAGTGTTGTGTAAGCAGGCTTAAAGCCTGGAATATAAGAGATTTGTGGTTATGTTGGACACATCCAAGGCTGTAGCATTGTTATCACAAAGTTAGTTAAAAATCTGTAGTGTGGCTAAAATCTGTGCTGTAACTGGATTGCCTGACAAGGTTACATTTGTTTGCAGTGTTTTTTGTAGCTGTGTCTGTCTTGGAATAGGAGAGCTGTAAGACAGGTAAGGTAATTTCTTTTGCTTGACCAACTTCTATTGGTGGAAAGGACAAGCTTTTCAGTTTCACAGAGCTGTTCTTCAGGTCTAGAGAAGGGAACCAAAGTGTCTAATCTAAATACAAGTTGGGACAGACTGTTTAAGTTAAGCATAACAATCACATGAGTTGTAGACCACTCACAAAGAAAAACTAAGGACACAAGAACATCATGCCACCCATGGACAAGCATTTTTCACAGAATGATCACTCCATAACTGTTCTGTATTCCTCCTTAAAGGAAACCTGCACATCTTCAAAAGATAAGCCCCAGAATTTAAATTCACAACTCTGCTAAACACCGAAACCCATGATTTTATGGCTCATTACCATAATTTGTAACACAATCTACTGCCTGCTCCCCCCTTAATTGGGATAGTATTTGGTTCTGCCGTGAAGGCAAGGGACTGGACTCAATGACCTCTGAAGGTCCCTTCCAGTTCTATGAGATAGATAGGTATATCTCCATATAATATAAATTGCCCACTTGATTTTAAGTGGTCTCCTGTGGCATGGGTGAACCCCTTATACTTAAACTGCCCCAATTTGCCTTTAGATTAGATACTCTGGTTACTGTCCCATATCTGTAAAAGAGCTTGGTGATACTCTAAAGCTATGTCTAGACTGGCATGATTTTCTGCAAATGCTTTTAACGGAAAAGTTTTCCATTAAAAGCATTTGTGGAAAAGAGTGTCTAGATTGGCACAGACGCTTTTCCGCAAACAAGCCCCGATTGCCATTTTCGTCATCGGGGCTTTTCTGCGCAAAACAAATCTAAGCTGTCTACACTGGCCCTTTTGCGCAAAAGCTTTGTGCAAAAGGACTTTTGCCCCAACAGGAGCAGCATAGTATTTCCTCAAGAAGCACTGATTTCAGACAGTAGGAAGTCAGTGTTCTTGTGGAAATTCAAGTGGCCAGTGTAGACAGCTGGCAAGTTTTTCCCGCAAAAGCAGCTGCTTTTGCAGAAAAAACTTGCCAGTCTAGACACAGCCTAATGCTTTTCTCTTATTTAAACCAACTTCTGAAAGATATGTTTTCATGCACCTTGTCTCTCTCAATGTTATATGTGAACTCCAAGTAGCAGTAGCACTAGGACATCATAGATGTCAATAACGCTATACTAGAGACTGAGGTAACAGAACATGTCAGACAAGTTCCTAAGCATCACTTAGTAAAGCAAAGCTCCATAATGGGGGAAAATGTCATCATTAGCAGCAGCATCATCTTGGCTATCAATGTTCACACCCACAGGACCATAGTCATTTATCAAAAATGTTAGGGGTGGCACAGGGTTGATAGCCCCTGTCTCCCACTTTGAACTGTAAAGGGAGAAAAGTCAGTCTCCTCCCCATGTTTATAAAAATGCTAGTTGCATACCCACCAAAAGGGGGAGGACAAGAGGAGCACCTGACCCAAGGCCCAGCAATTCAGAAGGGCCCGGGGCTCTTAGCTGCTTCTGCTACAGTAGTGGCAATCAGAGCTCTGGGCCTTTAAATCACTGCAAGAGCCCTGCATAATGTACTCCAGGCAGTGCTGAAGCTCCTGGGGAAAGACAGCCACAGCAATGCCCTTCTGTCTGAGGCCCTGCCCCTTCTGGGAGTGTGGAGCTACCCTCCCACACCTTGCTAAGGGGGCCAGTGAATCTGTTGTTACCTCTAGCTATGACTTTCTACCATGTAAGAGGAGACTCCTTTCTCAACACCTAATCATGTCACCAAGTAAATGTTTGAAGTTGTAGGTAGTATTCTTCTTTCCTTACAAAGATATCCTCTTTGCTTTGGGCACCAAACTTTATAGAATCATAGAATACTAGGACTCGAAGGAACCTCAAGAGGTCATCGAGTCCAGCCCCCTGCCCTTATGGCAAGACCAAATACTGTCTAGACTAGTGGTGCCCAACACGCGGGGGCATTTCTGTGCGCCCGCCAAGTGCTCAGGGCTGGCCTGGCCCCGGGCACGTGGCGCAAGTGCGGTGCCAGAGCCAGCCCTAGGGGCATGGCGCACGGTGAGCACCAGCCCCAGGGGCACTCAGATTGGCCACCTGCGCTCTGGGCATGAGGTGCATTGGGGGAGCGCAAGCCCCGGGCGCGCGGCGCTTGCAGGGTGAGCCTGCCTCGGGCGCATGGCGCCTGGAGAGCACCGACTCCGGGCGCGCAGTGCTTGGGGGGAGGAGAGCGCCAGCGCCGGCCCCGGGCGTGTGGCGCTTGCAGGGTGCGCCGGCCCCAGGTGTGTGGCGCCTGGAAGCACTGGCTCCAGGCGCGCGGTGCTTGGGGGGGAAGAGCGCCAGCGCTGGCCCCGGGCGCGCGGCGCTTGCAGGGTACGCCAGCCCCGGGCGCGTGGTGAATGGGGGGAGAGGGCCGGCCCCGGTTGCGCGGTGCTTGCAGGGTGCGCCGGCCCCGGGTGCACGGCGCTTGGGGGGGGCCCCGCCCCCAGGCATGCAAGGGGGGGCCCTGCCCTCTGGCGCCCAGCGGGCGAATGGCCACGCCCCCTGGCGCCCAGCAACCTCAAATGGTTGGGGACCACTGGTCTAGACCATCCCTAATAGACATTTATTCAACCTACCATCTCTCCAGAGATGGAGATTCCACAACCTCCCTGGGCACTATATTCCAGTGTTTGACTACCCTGACAGTTAGGACTTTTTCCTAATGTTGCTGAATTATACACTACTAAAATGGTGATTATTTGGGAATAAACCTGTAGTCTATATTCAGTCACTGCTGTCCATACCCTATCTCAAAAGGTATGTACTGTCTCAGAACTAACCACTGCTTCCACAGAAGACTGTCTTCTCTTATTTTCAAATAGTTATCAATGAATGTTAAAAGCAGAGATGGCCCTTTTTTGGCATATACATTGGATCGAGATCCAAACTAATGCAAATAAAAGTCCAAACACATTGGTCAGATTTTGTAAGGATTTAGATGCTTACAGTCTCAGGTAGATATCTAGTGGGATTTTCAGAAGTGCCAATGTGCCTATCTTCTACTGATTTCAGTGCAAGTTAAGTGCCTCAATTATTAGAGGATTAAAATATAGATGTGCTTCTGGTCTCTCTCCAGATGAGAGATGCTCTTCATTTTGAGAAGAGGCATTGCTGATCATGGACAGCTAGGAGTGGCAGCTGAACGTGGTGAGATAACATGATGCAAATGAATATAGATAAACTTTTATGAATGAAAATATGAGTTGAGAAATGTTGGTAGCCCAGTGTGGTAGGAATAGTTAGGAACATGTCTACTTCCAGCAGAAGTGAGGGCTGATGCTGTGTGGTTTAGCTCTTATTCCTTTGGGACAGTTGCATCTCATGATGTGAATACACTGAATGTTGTTGATTATAAATTACCATCCCACTGTGAGATAAACAAATTTGTATATATGTAGCTAAATCAGAAGATACATGGTCTCTAAGGGTTTGAATACACTGCAAGTAGACAGCCACATGTGGCTCATACCAGCTAACTCAGGCTCATAGGGCTCAAGCCCAAGTCAGCTGACACTGGTCTTTAATTGCAGTGAAAATGTAGCCTGCATGAGGACCAGAATTATTGAGCTCAGGTGCAGGTATTGGGCATTTCTATGATGGTTTTTCTCTAGCTCCAAATCAGAAATGAATGAAGGAATGCGTATTGTAGCTCAAGGCCCTTAATGGTTATATATCGTATAATATCATATGTCAGATATATACAGGCAGCATCTCGGCTCTTTTCCACCTCTTCTAAGTCCTCTGTGCAGTTAAGAATTCTTCAATTACCAAGAGAGATGCATTAAACTGCCTATATATAGAAATGAAAACAAAGAAATATCTCCCTTTTTATTGTATTTTTATTCATAATTTTAAATTTCCATTATATTAAAAGTTGCTTTTGATTAGAAAAAAAGTGGAGTGAGTGGCTTCTTTCACTTAAAAAGTATCAGTTTGTGTTTGCATTTTCTGACGTGGGATGTTATACTAAATTATTCATTTTTACAGAATGGAAATTAATTATTGTGTACAAAATCCCCAAAACACATATGGTCACAGTGCTGGTTAGATCTGCCTCCTGCTATGCTTTAGAGATTCAAATTTGGAGGTAGTATGTTATTTTTCATGCCAAGACCACCTATGGTTTTCAAGATATAAGTATCTGAAAATTAGCATTTTCACACAGAGCACATGTTCCAACTTCAGTATACACTGACTACTACCATTTTGTAATTGCATGTATTAGAGTGGATGTTAGTAGTTTATAAATGTAATTTCAGTTCTCCTAAAGCACACTAATTGACTGCCCTTTTCTACATCTACCTTTAGCACTATATAATATCAATCTCTTCTTTGGAAAACCTTGAAAATGTTTTTTGACTGATGGGCACTAATCAATTTCAAGGGTCAGCTGTGAATGACTGGTTCATCATGGTCAAGGATTGAATTACAGATGACCAGGAAAGTGGTCTGAAATGGTCAGTCATTCTGTGAAAATCAAAGAAAGCCAGTTCAAATGGGAGAGAATTCATGACTCTCTGAATGTATCCAAGCCACTTAACATCTGAAATTAAAGGCTCTCTTGTCATGAAGATTTGTGGAAGAAAGGAAAATCTATCTGCATTTTTAGCAACAGGGTCTATAAACAAAAATTCCTCTTCCTTTCATAACTGTAAGGGAAGTCCCTCTTCAGAAAAAAAGCAGATTCAGCAACTGTAACTCATTAGTTTTTATTGTGCAAACAAAATCAGATTAATTTGTATTGAACTCATTATATATTGTACACTTATTTCTTAAATCTTCACTAGTGCATCCATATGTCAAGGTAACCACAATAGGGAGAGGAAGACTTTGGATTAAATTTCACAAATCGTGATAGTTTCCAGTTTGCCATTATATCGGATCATCTTAGTGTCCTAATTTGCATTCCCTACAGTATGTAACTAAAAGAAGAATGAAGAAAAAGAAATATACTCAAGGGATCTATTCTTCCTTCCAAGAAAAAAGTCACTTGTGATTTCTGTGCCAACACACTCATTGATAAAGATTGATGTTGAAAGTATTCTAATCAAACACATTGGTGAATGTTCATTACATAAGGCTTTTATAATTGTATACTAGATACATAAACCCAGTTAAGTCAGTGCCTAAGGGACTATATGTAGAAACAATATCTGGGAATGTTTACTGTAGGAATCCTTTAAAAGCTTGTTAGACACTGACAGTGAAAATATTACTTTATTTACTCACTCCAGTAGTCCCATTGGTATTCTCCGAGCTTAGCAACCAGGATTTGACCAACATAGAAGTTTAAAAGAATATAGCCAGTTATATTTTGCCCTTTCATTTCTTGTTCTCTCTGATACCATCTACATGTTTGGTTAGTCTATAAAGTGCTACCAGACCATTTGTTGTTTTTTCTGTACAGACTAACTCGGCTACACCCTGAAGCTTCTAAATAAAATTTTCCATTCATTGCACTCAAGATCCACCATCAAGGGGTATTTGAGCTTCAGTATAACAAAATGTAACATATCAAACTTTTAGGCCCAATGCCAAAAAAGAATCACTTCACCTGCACATCCAATTCTTCTCTTTTGCACATTTGTCCCCCACAGCAAATACAGAAGCTATAGTCTTTCTACAGATTCCCTATCTATTATTAAACTGATATTGCTCTTTACGTTAGCCGAATAACATGGTGCACCATAGAAAACATAAAATATGAACATTAGAAATTCTAGATGCTGATAGGCTATTTCTACAAAATTTTCAGCCACATGGAATTCAATAAGTTTAGACACTAAGTCTGGTATGCATTGCATACTTACCCAACCAAATTGAACCATTGTTTCTTTTGATTATTACCCATTCCTGTTAAATAAATTGGACATGACCTAAATGCTGCATTTTTTTATCATTTGTCTATGATCTTTTTGATAATAAGTAAGCAGTTGTTAGAGAATGTATATGTGCAAGACCAGAGAAAGGAGATAAATATTTGACTTAAGTGATTCATTGTATATAGAAATGTGCAAAAGAGGGAAGTTATGTTTTACAAAAGATTTAGAGATTTTGAAATTTGGCTTCTTTCCAAATCAAAGCAAAACCTGGAAATTTCAAAATGTTCCAAAATGTTCTTTTGATGATTAAAACATTTTAAAAATATTTTCCTTTAGAAAAAATACCCCTATATTAATAATAAATAAATGAAATAGTCTCAAAATAAAAAAATGAATATTTCATGCTGCAAATGTTGAAACGGGACATCTCAATGTTGTTTGAACTTTTTAACTAGTTGTCTCCTGAAACAAAATCCTGGCAATATCTACCCAATCGCACAAAGTGTTTTAAGTATTCTTATAATCACAAGAATAATTAGTGCATTTCCCCTCTTCCATCTTTAGTTTAAAACAGAATAGGCTGTACAGAATTGTGTAAAATATGTTTTTAAGGAGCTTTACCATTGAGAATAAATATCGACTTACCATATTCTCTCTCAGGCTAGGTGTCTCAGTGAAAGATCATAGCAAAACAGTGATTATGGATTTAACTGTAAACCACAGAGTAATTTGTACATGTGCCATTTCTAATCGATCCATCAAAAACATTAATAAGGAGGTTGAAATTTTAAAAATTGAAGGTAACAGGAATATGCAATTCACCGTTATTGACAGTCCCATTAAACATGCTATCAATGTTATCTAGTGTATATTAACAGCTTCCAAAGCTCCTTAGATTCATTATTGTGGTCAGAGAAAATAGGAATAGTTGTATCTAAAAATAACTATTTTTTCTTTAATGTACATTGTTATAAAAGAAAACTAACACCCAAGATTATGCAATACAAAACAAAAATGAAAAGTTCAGTGATCAGATTTGTAAGCCAATTTCATGAGTTTTGAACTCAAAACTTGCAATATAGTTAACTTTTTATTAAAACAACTTGGTATGAGGATGAGAGTCCAGGGATGTACATTTCGTCCAGGTTCAAGAAGCTGCTAGTTCAGGGCCTCCGACAACAAATGACATGTGAATGGTGAGGGGAAATACAATCAGTTATGCGTAATCACAAGGTACATTCAGTCTTTAAAACTTATAAATGAATTAATTAAATGCCAACTATCCCCATCTGCTCCTTAATCTACCCATGTTCAAATGCCCAGTTTCTTACAGGTGTTGCAGCTTAAGTGTATCTTTTGTGTTTGTAAATTAAATTGGATACATAAGGATGCATACAGTTTCTCTGATAAAAATAACTGATTTTAATTAAATTATTTTGATAACAGTTACCATTCTCATGATACAGGTGCATAACAGTCATTAATTTCAACAGGGTAGCTTTTTTTTATAAATAATATATTAAAGTAGCACCTAAACACCACAACAAGGTTAGGCTCCATTGTATTAGTAGCTGTACAAATATAATAAATGACAAAACCTTCACATAGCACTTACAATATTTAAGGAGGTATAGAGCTGTGTTATTTCTTTTCTGATAATCCTATATCTGATTCACTTATTTTAAATCATTCCATGGACATCATAGTTAATGGAAGTATCCAAAGATGGACACCAATGCTTGCAAATATTGGACAGATCTAGGAGCCAGAGTCACAAGTTTGCCTACTCAAGTGGAGGGGAGTTAAAAATATTGGTTGAAATCTTGGACCAACTGAAGTCAATGGTAAAAATATCCATTGATTTCAATAGGCTCAGGATATTATCCACTGTATATAACTAGATGTGTCCATGGGTTCAGAACAGTATTTTTGATTCTTGATACATCATTTAGTACAGTACAGAACTAGCATGAACTGATAGCAAAACCATTACACAGTCTAATGGCCAGTGCCAAATGGCAAAGACTCCCTCTGACATCTGTGGGGTTTGCATCAGGACTTAAAACTGATTCTAAGAATATTGAAGCACAGTGAGTTGAAGAGCCAAATGTACTCAACAGCTAGGCCTAATCAGTGAGCACTATGAGAAACTATGGTGATGAGCATATTAAAAATACTGAGACAGAGAGAAAGAAATAGGCCAGTAGATAAATAAGATCACTCTAACCCACATACCTCCTGGGTATGTTGTTCTGACCAGTCTGATGGCGTCGAGACCACTTAGGGTACGTCTAGACTACATGCCTCTGGCAACAGAGGCATGTAGATTAGGCTACCGGACATAGTAAAATGAAGCGGCGATTTAAATAATCGCCGCTTCATTTAAATTTACATGGCTGCCGCGCTGAGCCGACAAACAGCTGATCAGCTGTTTGTCGGCTCAGCGCGATAGTCTGGACGCTCCCCTGCCGACATCAAAGGTATTTGTCGACCACCCAGGTAAACCTCATCCCAGGAGGCATACCTGGGTGGTCGACAAATACCTTTTATGTCGGCAGGGGAGCGTCCAGACTATCGCGCTGAGCCGACAAACAGCTGATCAGCTGTTTGTCAGCTCAGCGCGGCAGCCATGTAAATTTAAATGAAGCAGCAATTATTTAAAGCACCGCTTCATTTTACTATGTCTGGTAGCCTAATCTACATGCCTCTGTCGCCAGAGGCATGTAGTCTAGATGTACCCTTAGAGAGATTAATGAGTCTGATATACAGCCATAGCTAAAGGGCCATGTAGCTTTTAGCTCATGTGGCAGAGGCACATGCATTCAGCCCCAGAGATTCCAGGTTTGATCCCACTCAAATACAACTAGAGTCTGTTGGTGTCACACTATCAGTCTATAGGGCTACGTCTAGACTTTCAATGGAGCCATGTAAAATAGTTTATTCGGCATAGTCAAAGAAGCGGGGATTTGAGGTGAAATCAGGTTTACCGGAGTGGTCGACAAAGGCTTCCTTTGTTGACTGTACCGTGTCTAGACTGCCGCACTGTGCCGGATCAGCTGATCGTCAGCACGGCGCGGTGGCCATTTTTATTTTGATGAAGCGAGGATTATATAAATCCCCGCTTCTTTGACTATGCCGAATAAACTATTTTACATGGCTCCGTCGACCGAGCTGTGTAGTCTAGACATAGCCTCAGTGATGTATATTAGAAAGCAGCAAGTGAATGGAAACTTGTAATACCTTATTCATTTTCATTTGGGAAATTGATATATTTCCAAACTATTGGTGGAGAGCACAGGAGTGGGCCAACATACTATAGTTCACATCTGATCTGAGAGAGAGGGATTGAATATACCTGCCATCATCACTTACATTTTGTTCATTAACATATAGACTGACAGTACTGTGTATGTAGAAAGAAAATATGACTTGGGTATGAGATGCTAACACATGTTTTCCTAGTAAAACATAAGTTCTAGTTAAGTGTCAGTTGTTTTTTAAATTTTATTTTATATTTTCCCTGAGATAGAATAGCCCAGGCTTTACAGAGTCAAAGTACCAGTGAACCAGTTTAGTTAAACAGCAGGCACAGCAGGTAGAGTTATCGGGCATTAGGTAGTGATCATACTAATGATCAGGCAGTGTAGGAAAGTGGAGAACTATCAATACACAGCTGACATCAGAGTTGTAAAGAGCCATACCTATCCCCTTTCACCATATTAATTTAAAACTATACTGGAGACAGTGTTGGCCAATGCCATCTTATCAGCAAATTTAGGGTGTGACAGCCTGTTCTGAAAAGTGAAATAGCCTGTAATTTGCTCTGCTGGTACTTTGTCAGACCAATAGAGAGCAGGGTATTCAGACTGTTTCTAATTCCAATACCAGCAGGTTGTGGCTAGCAATCCATCATGAAACTAAAAGGGGCCACAAGTTTACCTGTATTTACCGAGATTGTTACACTCCAAAGGGGAAAATTATGAACTAGTAGAAAAAGTTATTTGTGTTGAATTTTTTTTCCTTCACTGCTTTCTTATATTAAATGTATTATACTGTTTTGGAATAGTCTGTTTACACTTGTGCTCACTTTACAGGACCAGCTCCTCAGCTAATATAAATCAGTGAGGTCAAGGGAGCTACTCTAATTTACATTAGTTAGGGATCTGGCCAGGAGTGTATTTTTCACTATGATGAGTTTTGAAAACTTGGTAGAGCAAAATATATAATATAATCTGTAAACTGAGATAACAGCTAATTGAGTCATTCAAAGCCTCTTAGTTAAGACTCAAGACCATGTCACACCCATAAATGAGAATGTACAATAGCATTTCATTAAGCACTAGTTGCATATTACAAAGTCACAACAAAACTGAAGAGTCACACACTCTCACTATGAGCCTGTACACTATTTTGCACTAAGTTATGTCAATGATACTGCCTGAATGTGACAGTAGCTTTGATACTTGTTCTAAGCCACTTTCTGGACTTAGTTGTTAAAGGAGAAGGCAATCACGTTCATACTATATGCCACTGTAAAAATTAATGTGTGCTAAGCCAAGAATGATCTAACTATGTTGGTTCCCTAAGAGCCAAAACATACATTTTAAATCTCTGTAAAGAGCCCAAAGAATTGGAGAAACAAACCAAGAGATTAATGGATCATTTTAGACATCTAATGAGAATGAGGGTACATCTTAGACACAGGTCATAAAACTGGCTCAAGAATGACAACAATGCATAATGACTGTGCAAAGGAGTTCCCATTATCAACCTAATAGTCAGGAAAAGATAGATGAGGATGACACAGTATTCAGAAGCATCCCCTTTTGTATCATTTTTTATATTACATGCAGAGCTGTAAAAAAGATGATTTGTTGAAACCTGGGGATGAGTTCTGTCCTAGATATTTCCATGTTTTCAATATGGCTTATGATTTGCTTTCTTCTTAATACTTGTTCCCAGCAAACAGATACAACAAAGAGTTAGTGAAGTCTACTTTGGCATAATTACACGTGTGTGTGTGTGTTTCAGCAAACAGCTGGATACGTTCCATTCCACTAACTGGGCTTCATACACTATACAATGAAGAATATACAGGTATAAAGGTGTGAGATATGCACATAAAAGAGAATTTTCTGAATCTAGTCATCTTATGTGGGCCAGAATTAAAAAATTCGACCCTAACCACGTACATAATTAATTTCAGTTGATGCCAATGGTAACGGTTATATGTGTGACAATCCTTAATGTGTGTCCCCATTAAAAACATGAGTGTTTCATATTAAGAAATGGTAACATGGACATTGCAAATGCAGGGATCTACAATGGGCCAAAATAAAAAACAAGAAACCTCTTTCAGGATATCCCTTCTTCCTCGTAAAATGAGGTTTCCAGGGATGCTGAAAAAATGTGTCTTCTTTTCTGACTTTTTTTCACAAATGCAGATACATTCCTTGGACATGACAGAGGTATCCCAGAAAAGCTCTGAGTCTAGGCATAGCCAGAGGCTTCCCACATTATTGGGAGTCCTCCGGGGTGTAAAGCTGGCTATGTTGACTTTATGCTACCCTTTCTGCTGCAGGAAAGGGATTGTCCTTGCATGATCTCTTCCTCCATGCAAGGGTCAAAACAGCCTACCGTCCTGACCAGTGCTTTTAACTGAAATATTTGGAGGACTTTTTGGACAATCTAACTATAGCCCTTTTACTACAAAAATGGGAGAAGAAATCTCCAGCATGTAAACAGTGCATACCATGCAGCTGATCCTGCTGGCCTCTCTCACTTCACTTTAGTGAAATGAGTCATATAAGTAAGCGGGATTTGACTTTTTGTTCACAAGGGGCCCACTGTAAAGGCCTTTCACTGACTTTAGGCCATTCTTGTTCCTTGTTAAGAATAAAGCACAATGAGGGAATTGTGTTCTAATGCTGGTTTATGCCAAGCAATTGACTCAAAAGGTAAGGACAATGTAAAAAACTTTGGCGAATTTGTCAAACCATGACATAAAATGTAAAATCCTTGAATGAAGGTTTAGACCCATCTGGGGAACATATAACTTAAAAGAATAGTCCATTTATTTTATCCAATTTTTATACTCCCAGTATTGTTCTTAATTTCCATTTATAGCACAGAATCAAAAATGAAAATTGTCCCTTCCAATGTTGTCCTCTTCCACTTACTGAATATTGTGTATTCCTGCCTTTCTAATGCAGCAAACAATCAATATGGCTTTCTGCGTGTTTACTTACAGCCTTGTGCTACTATTGATCTGCACTCAAAGCTCCTCTTTGTTTCAGTAGAAGTCTCAAATATGTAAGGACAGCAGGACTTAGTCCTAATGAGTTTCTGTATCAGCTTCATCCATGATATATACAGGATTATGTACAGTTCTTGGAATAGCCTTTGGCACTAGAAAGGAGTAGCTAGAAATTAAGAGCAATATTGGGTGGTTAAACAAGAAAAGGGAAAGGAATGCAAATAAATGTATATTTTCATTTCATTCTGACTCAGCTGTCTGATTTGTTTTGGGCCCTTTTCATAATCTCCAATGCATTGGACTCTGTCTTGGATTCATTCTCATAAATACTTGAAGTTTGCCTATTTTCCCAAACAGGGCACTTAAATCCTAAGGAACTACCAGGGGTAACTGAAGCTAATTTCATATCATTTGTCTTCAGGTAGAATAAGCTTCAGGGAAACCATTTTTAGGCTCTTATCCTGCAAATTCATACCAACCGCAAATGTTCAAAAAAACCAAGATGTAGAATACATAAATATAATGAGGCTGACTTAAATATTATAAGGCTTTTAAAAATAATACATTTTGGATGCTTTGTATTTGCCTGATGGTTTCTGAGTCCTTAGAGTAAGTGGAGGTCAGGTTTGCATGTTTTTCTCTGCAATATTAAGGCCTAGACACTTATATTTTTTTAAATGTAAGTTTCAGGTATTAGGCAAGTCCAGCAGTGGGAGCTCTAAGAAACACACCAAATTTCATGAGATTGGGCAATACCAGAACAGTTATGCCAGTACTGAAACTCTCAAAACAGAAATGGCATGAATAAAATGTCAGTCAAGATCTAAGACAAAAGAAAATACTATCCCATGGCTAAATTCCAAGGAAAGCAGGCTAAAGTAGTACCCAAATACCACAGTCATAGTTATTTTACAGAGCACTTACTTCATGTCTGTACTATATAGGCATATATCAAATACATTTTTATTCAGCAGAAATTATAGCTATATGTTTATTACTAATAGTGTCCAGAAAAATGTCTGTACACTGGTCAAATATTTTTATAATGAGGGACAGATGTACTGTAGGTTGTGGAAATGATTTGTGCACCTTCTTGGAAAATCCCCCAAAAAGCCCACATCTGTGCATGTAACACATACAGTCAGCCAGTCAAGTATCCCGTCTATGGGATATGATGCTATATTTGCTATATTACAAAGTCAGTGGGAATCTATGCCTTGACTTCAAAGGGCTTTGGATCAGGCTAGAGTTGACTGGAAAAAGTAAGTATTTTTCATGAAACAAAAGAGAAAATTTCCATATAATTTGAGTCCTTTGATGAAAAAATTAAAATGAAAAACACTTCAACATTAGTTTTTTGGGGCAGTCTTTGTTTCAACACCCTTTTTCTTCATTCCTTTTTGCAACTGAAAATGGAACAGAAAAGTAGAAAAAAGAAAAATGTGAAAAGGGGAGAATAAAGGAAATATTATAGCTAAGAATTGTTAGTTTCTTTTTTCATTTAAAAAACTGAAGAAATCTGTGAAAACAATGTTCTGTCAGAAAGTCAGTTTTGTCAAAAATATGTTAAGAAAACATTTGGATAAGATCTAGATCAGACCCCTAGTTCCTGATCCTTCAACATCCTTCATTTAGGTCAAGGGTGGGCAAGATAGTTTCCATGGGTTGGATCTGGCCCATCAAACCAGGGATCTGGCTCACAGCCCCCCTGCTTCTCCCTCTCCTCCAGGCCAATCGAGACCTAAGACGGGAAGCATGTGAAGTCTCTTCCCCCTCCAGGGGTGCATGGCACCAGACAGAAGGAGCTGCCAGCTGTTTTAAAATGCCAGGGGTGGGGGGCAAAGACTTCATTAACTCCCCCACCCCCGAGGCCAATCAGAGTCTATGACCAGGGCAATACGAGAAGTCTCTTGTTCCCGCCCCTTCTGGGGTGGGTTGGGGCCACTTCAGAAATGTATGAAGTGGACTCCTTTTAAAAATTATTGCCTACCTTTGATCTGGTAGACCCTTCGTACCCACAGGGAGCACCATTATATTAGGTGTCTTACCAGCCACAGAGATCCAGCCACACAGAGGAACAGTGTGGCCTCCTATGAGCTTAACATTGCTACCTGACTTGAAAACTCTTTGGCTATGTCTACACAGGCAGGTTATTGCACAAGTACGGCCGTTCTTGCGCAAGAATCCACAGACCATCTACACTGCCCACCTGCTCTTGCACAAGGAAATTTACAGTATGGCGTGGCAAGAGACGGCTCCTTGCGCAAGAGCTACGCTCTTTTCTAACAGGTGTAAGCCCTCTTGCACTGAAGCTCTTGCGCAAGAGGGCAGTGTGGACGCTCAACGGGATTTCTTGTGCAAGAAAGCCCTATGGCTAAAATGACCATCAGAGCTTTCTTGCACAAGAGAGCGTCCACACTGCCATGGGCGCTCTTGCGCAAAAGCACAGCTCACACATGGCAGTGTGGACGTTTTCTTGCACAAGACTTCTTGCACAAGAACCCTTACACAAGATGTTCTTGCACAATAAGCAGCCAGTGTAGACATAGCCAGAATGTTTTAATTTACTTCAATAGCCATGACAGAATTAGGAGTTCAAAACAGAAAAATAAAATGGGTATATGAGGGAAAATAGAATATACAATGTTAAAATGATGATCTAATAGTATTTTAAAAGCATACGCTATCTTCAAAGTGCTTTACAACAGATACAGTGCTCATAAGAGGCAGGATATAGGTGTTATTGTCATTGTACTCATTTTTCAGATCCAGAAACAGACAAAGTGAATTGTCCAAAGCAATACAAGTAGTTAACAGTACCTGCCCCGACTCCTACTCCAATGCTTAACATACTAGATGACACAACCATTCATCTATGATATAGTCAATAATATAGCCTCTCAGGCCCTAATCCTGTGATCGCTTATGCACATTAAGTTTCAACATGACACTCCCATTGAGTCAGCGGCACTAGTCGCTTAAAGTGAACACATGCTTGCTTCCAAGATCAGCATCTAAAAATTTAATTACATAACCAAAGCACTTCATGTTTATAATCCAAGGGCTAGATCCTCTATTAGTATAGCTCCTTTGACTTCGCCAGAGCTATACTAAAACTAGCTGAGGATAAGGCCCAAAAATGCACCTGTCTGCCTGGAATTATCTCCATTTCTTTCTAGTGAACTTTTTGGCAGCTCCCAAAAGTATGCCAGTTTTCACCATAGTTAGAATAATACTTTGGGCCTGATTGAGCAACCGTTACTCATAAGAGCTGCCTTTACGAGTAAGTGGCACTCTGAATCTAGGAGGACTATTTGTGTGCATTGTTCTAAATTGTCACAACATCAATAAAAGTCAACCTTTCTGTATAATTTTGCTTGAAAAACATCCCAACAATAAGATGGTTTTAAGTTATTGGGAAAGTGACCATACCCTCAACCATGAATCCTACAACTAAGCGCATCTGTTCTATTGTCAAAGAGGGGGTCATAATGCATTGAGAATGGGCCACAGAACTTTTTTAATACTTCAGTTTTTCAAAGGGACATTGTTAAGGACAAAAAAGCAAGCTATTCCGCTGCGTCGGAAAGATAGAAAATATGGCAAAAGACTGCCTTGGCTTAACCACGACATCTTGTATGATCTAAAAATAAAAAAGGAGTCATATAAAAAATGGAAAGTAGGACAAATTACAAAGAATGAATATAGGCAAACAACACAGGAATGCAGGGGCAAGATTAGAAAGGCAAAGGCACAAAATGAGCTCAAACTAGCTATGGGAATAAAGGGAAACAAGAAGACTTTTTATAAATACATTAGAAGCAAGAGGAAGACCAAGGAGAGAGTAGGCCCACTGGTAAGTGAGGAGGGAGAAACAGTAACAGGAAATTTGGAAATGGCAGAGATGTTTAATGACTTCTTTGTTTCGGTCGTCACCGAGAAGTCTGAAGGAATGCCTAACATAGTGAATGCTAGTGGGAAGGGGGTAGGTTTAGAAGATAAAATTTAAAAAGAACAAGTTAAAAATCATCTAGAAAAGTTAGATGCCTGCAAGTCACCAGGGTCTGATGAAATGCATCCTAGAATACTCAAGGAGCTGATAGAGGAGGTATCTGAGCCTCTAGCTATCATCTTTGGAAAACCATGGGAGACAGGAGAGATTCCAGAAGACTGGAAAAGGGCAAATATAGTGCCCATTTATAAAAAGGGAAATAAGAACAACCCAGGAAACTACCGACCAGTTAGTTTAACTTCTGTGCCAGGGGAGATAATGGAGCAAGTAATTAAGGAAATCATCTGTAAACACTTGGAAGGTGGCAAGGTGATAGGGAACAGCCAGCATGGATTTGTAAAGAATAAAACATGTCAAACCAATCTAATAACTTTCTTTGATAGGATAACGAGTCTTGTTGATAAGGGAGAAGCGGTGGATGTGGTATACCTAAACTTTAGTAAGGCGTTTGATACAGTCTTGAATGATATTCTTATCAATAAACTAGGCAAATACAACATAGATAGGGCTACTATAAGGTGGGTGCATAACTGGCTGGATAACCATACTCAGAGAGTAGTTATTAATGGTTCTCAATCCTGCTGGAAAGGTATAACAAGTGGGGTTCTGCAGTGGTCTGTTTTGCTCTCTTCAATATCTTCATCAACAATTTAGATATTGGCATAGAAAGTACGCTTATTAAGTTTCAGATGATACCAAGCTGGGAGGGGTTGCGACTGCTCTGGAGGATAGGATCATAATACAAAATGATCTGGACAAATTGGAGAAATGGTCTGAGGTAGACAGGATGAAGTTTAATAAAGACAAATGCAAAGTGCTCTACTTAGGAAGGAACAATCAGTTTCATACATACAGAATGGGAAGCAACTGTCTAGGAAGGAGTACAGCAGAAAGGGATCTAGGGGTTATAGTGGACCACAAGCTGAATATGAGTCAGCAGTGTGATGCTGTTGCAAAAAAAGCAAACATGATTCTAGGATGCATTAACAGGTGTGTTGTAAGCAAGACACGAGAAGTCATTCTTCCGCTTTACTCTGAGCTGGTTAGGCCTCGGTTGAAGTATTGTGTCCAGTTCTGGGCACCGCATTTCAAGAAAGATGTGGAGAAATTGGGGAGGGTCCAGAGAAGAGCAACAAGAACGATTAAAGGTCTAGAGAACATGACCTATGAAGGAAGGCTGAAAGAATTGGGTTTGTTTAGATTAGAAAAGAGAAGACTGAGGGGGGGACATCATAGCCGTTTTCAGGTATCTAAAAGGGTGTCATAAGGAGGAGGGAGAAAACTTGTTCATCTTGGCCTCTGAGGATAGAACAAGAAGCAATGGGCTTAAACTGCAGCAAGGGAGGTTCAGGTTGGACATTAGGAAAAAGTTCCTAACTGTCAGGGTATTTAAACACTGGAATAAATTGCCCAGGGAGGTTGTGGAATCCCCATCTCTGGAAATATTTAAGAGTAGGTTAGATAAATGTTTATCAGAGATGGTCTAGGCAGTATTTGGCCCTGCCATGGGGGCAGGTGACTGGACTCGATGACCTCTCAAGGTCCTTCCAGTCCTAGTATTCTACGATTCTATGATTCAGTATATCCATTTCGGAAAAATTGACCTATTTCTGTAAATGAAGAGTCCTCATTTTTCCCTGATAAGATGTGCAAGCATGGCTCACTAACAATCACGGAGGTCATGAGCAAACAATTCATACACCTACTGTACATAATAATTGTCATGAGAAATTATCTTCATATGCTTCTATGCCTCCCATTTGCAAACAATAGTCTGTATGATAATAATACCTGTATAGCTTACAATGCATACATATTAGTTTGGTATATACACAGAACAGCTTTTCTAAATGAAATCAGCATTGATCATCAAACTTTATTCCATGTTTCATAGTTGAAATAAAATCATTGGAATATCATAATATCATAATATATATATATAAATTTCCAATGTCTCTGGCTGCATATTATTCCTGGCTAAATACGCATCATAAAAACCTCCTACTTTACAGTGTAAGGCCTCCTTGTATATATGTTTTAAAAATTAAGTAGTCATAAGCTTGAATTGTCTTCATTGTGCTTGACATTCCAAAATCTTCTCAGTTATCTCACATAACGTGGTTGCTTTTACAGATGCCTCTTTGTAAACTAGAATTTTACATTGAGAACTATAAACAATTTTATTCCCATTTTGTATAATTGTAAAATATGATGGTTGTGTACCCTATCATGCTGTTTTCTATAAAGACTGTATGGCTGCATCTAGACTGGCATGATTTTGCAGAAATACTTTTAACTGAAAAGCTTTTTCCATTAAAAGTATTTCCACAAAAGAGCGTCTAGATTGGCACGATGCTTTTGCGCAAAAAAGTGCTTTTGCGCAAAAGCATCCATGCCAATCTAGATGCGCTTTTGCGCAAGAAAACACCGATGGCCATTTTAGCCAATGGGCTTTCTTGCGCAAAAAATTAAGGTGCCTGTCTACACTGGCCCGCTTGCACAAGTATTCTTGCGCAAGAGGGCTTATCCCTGAGCAGGAGCGTCAAAGTATTTGCACACGAAGCACTGAATTCTTACATTAGAACGTCAGTGCTCTTGCGCAAATTCAAGTGGCCAGTGTAGACAGCTGGCAAGTTTTTGCACAAAAGCAGCCGCTTTTGCGCAAAGTCTTGCCAGTCTAGACACACCCTATGTATATGTGTGTTAAGTCTATAAGCTTCTTGTATATAACACTTGCACTGTTTGGCAAACTGCTTCTCTAGAGTTAACATACAGAAAAATAAATAGAAGTTAGAAATGCATCCCATTTTGTATTCTGTACCTAAGAAAGAAAACTAAATTGTGCTTTATATGAAACACACTTAAAAACATATTGTATTATTAAAACACACCAAAAAGGCAAAGTAATTATTTCACTTCCTTTGAGTATCCCACAATTCTTTAATTTAGCTTAAGGCTAAAATACTAGAATACTGAAAACAGGTGTATCTTGACCCTCTCAGGATCTGATAGGATCTGACTGGATCAAAGGCCAAGGTCACTTGAGTCATAAGATTGGCTGAGTGATATTATTTTTGTCATGGTTCCAAATTGTTGAGAGGTAGGACTCTGAATCTGGCACATGAGAATCAAATGATATGATAGTCTAGTTATTAAATATGACAGATAGAAAAAGCTGTATGTTGCACAGCTACTCTGTGATTAGCACACTATATTTTACAATGTCACTGTTCTGAATGCTGTAATACTTCCAAGACTCTTTCAAGAACTGATGGTTTTGAATTTAAAATAATACAACAAAACACAGATGAAATATAGCAACTTCCTTGTTAGATTTCTCAGCTTATTTTCCTAAACAGCACTGTTGTTCAATAATTCAAATACAAGCCAGTTCTCTTCCTCCAATTTTTCAGAGGGATAAGCTTTACTGATTTTTTACCAAATTTATGTATAAACAAGTATGAAGTACTGAGGAAAAAAGCAAAAAAAGTTGGATGTGTCATCTAATTTTCACAGCTTAAAGCTTTTCTCCATTTCCCTACAGGAAACCTATATTAAAGCTATTAAAAGGTAGATGAATCTCCCCACCCAAAAAAGTGAGAGCATCCATTTCACCCCAATTCCCCATATATTTTATATGTAAACAAACTCAGGGTAGTGGTTAGTGTGGAGTAATGGCAAGTCATATAGCATATCAACTTATGCATCTGTAAAGTGGGTATAAAATTACCTTCCTCCCAGGTCTGCTGTCATAAATCAATGGGTATAATGTCCTTTGAGGTCCCTGGCAGCATGAAGCACCATTTTACAGAGGCAATAAGAGAGTCCGGTTTTGCTCCTAATTTGTGGAGTTTGATCTCCCTCTTTAAAAGTGGGCTTAAACTCTAAGTCAGAATTAAAATTACCCCAACCCAGAGATCACCACCCCATTGTCAGCATTAGATAACAGCACACAAACCCCAAATCCATTGAACAGCCATGTAAAAAGTTAGACTGCAATTAGGTATGGTTTCAATCAGTGGAGAAACAGGAAAAAAGTCTGTGATCATAGGTTTAATTTCTACTATGTAGCCAGTGCATACAGAAGGCTAAAATGTATGAAAACTACTTTGCAAAATAATAGATTGGAGAAGATGTGTTCATAACTTAAGGTTTGGGTTGTTTCTTTTTTAAAAGAAAATGCTTTTCATAGAACACAATCAAAAAAGGACATGTCTGGACGGGCAATAGCAGCTACTGTACCTCAGACAAAGGCTGGAAGGAATGACGGTTTCTCTTATGAGTAGAAATGGGCCCCCCGGTCTCAAAGAATGTGTGCATGATGTATAATAGATACCTGTCTGGTATAATTAATTATATTTTTCCTAAATTTAACATTGCCTGAAGGGTGAAATCATTTTGCTTGGTGAAATCCCTCATGCCACACAAAGTCTGCGAGCAAGCCAGATTTAATTGCTGTGATAAAACCACAAGAAAGACCAGGTTTGCATTAAATCTATAACCACATCTAGTGAAGAATAGCTTTAATCACCTTGGAAATTGTGACCACAAGATAATTAAAGGGAAAGTGTTCTCATTAGTAATTATCCAGGAATATCAAATCTCAGTTTATCATGAAGGCCAATTTAAAATGTCTTGGCATGGTCTTAAATTTTTCTCTATTTTTGAGGTTATGTCTCTACTAGGACCTTTTACAGGAGGTTGAGAAAACACTTATATGTATCTTGTGCAATTTCACAATCCATATTGTGTTTACCTACACAAGAGGGTCGTATACTGGGTCATTGCTAGTATGATCAAAGAAATGCAAGTAGCAACATTTACACTTTTACTTTTTTAGGACATACTGAAAACAATTATCTTTCAATCCCAGGCTCTCTTCACCAGGAAAAGTAAAGGGCAATAAATCCTTTCTTTTAGTATATATTGTTATCCCTACTACTAACATCACTATCTCATTATGATAACAGCATCAGCCATCTGCCAAGTGGTTGCAGGTGTCTATGTTTTTGAAGGTTGGCTTCTCAGTACAGGAGAAATCATTGAAGTGGCGTATATTCTAAGCAGAGCTTAGAACTTTAACATATACACCAGTCCTTCCTGGAAGTGGTCAAACAGAAGGCAGGGTAATCTCTTTAGGAATCCAAGACCAACATTTAAACCTTAAAAACGTACTCTAATCAAAGACCAAGGCATGGAGCAAATTCCTCAGCAGTTCACTCAGCTCCTCACATAACACAGAAGCTCATATAACAAAGCTGATAATATACTGCATATCTTCTCAAGACATAGAACATGCTGCCAAGTTAAGAAAATAATTTGAAAGACTATATATATGGTACCAACTGGTGATTGATAATGGCTACAACAATACATGTACAATACTATAACCTTATTTCCTTTTGGAACTACCAACAAGCCTCAAACACCCTGGCTAACAAGCCAGAAAGAAAGATGATATTGTAATGTAAATTCATGCCTTTCAAAATTCAGGTTTGGTTTTTTTGGGGTAGTTTGTTTTATGGCAAAGTTTGGTGAGGTGAATGGTCAATATAAGGCTTATATTGAAAGTCTTGTGGAAACCTTATTTCAGCAAATGGTAGAGATCAGCATCACTCAATATTAAGAAAGAAGGCAGAAGTCTGCTTTTTCTTTCTTTAATGCAATTTAATTTAATTTTTCTTTCTCCCAGTTTCATTGTGGGTTTACTTAGCTATGCTCCCCTTGAGGCAGAAATGGAAACCAGAATTATTACATTTATCCAGTCCATTTCTGACAGCCAGTGTAGATGCATCAAGATAAACAGCTGTAAAGTTTTGCTTACTAGTGCAATGCATCCATGCAGAACTTAGCTGTTTTGGATCATGACAGTTTATACAGACCTTTTCAGGCAATTTCAGGGCACACTCACTAGGTCTTTAGCTACTGAGTTTCATATTAAGAGACAACCACCCTAAATGCACAACTCACTCAAAATCACTGTGTTTCTTCTGGTTGCATGTTGAACCTGTTTGAAACTATACCATTTGCAAAATATATAATGAAAGAAAACTGGGCCTGTATTCACTTTGAAATGTTTGTAAACCAAAGCAAAGAGATTTTAAGTTCATAAAGAAACCAGAATATTTTACCTGGTTTCAGATTTTATAATGCATACCTCTTATAGTTGTACTCTCAAAGGAACATTTTCTCTTCTCCAGATGGTATTTACATACTTGTAGATAACTCCCCATATAGTCAGACAAATTATTTTTATACTGCTATAAATCCTGAAGCTTTTATGTTATGTCAAGGGGAAGGACCATCAGATCAAGGGCCAAATCCTTCCCCTGCATGGGTATGCTGGAGCCCAAGAGGCAGAAGAATGCTTGTGCTTTCAGAAGGTAGGTAGAGGAGTAGGAGTCATCTACACCCCACAGCAGATCTCAGAAAGGGTTCTGTACATGGGGGGACTGAATGAGAGCACAGCTGCCCTGCAAAGAGCCCTGGAGAAGGAATTCATTCCAGAATCATGTTTCTAGCAGACAAGGCTCAGCATCCTAGTGGAGACCAAGGTCTGAATAGCTACTGACACTAAGCTACAAAATCAGAGAAGCGCACAGTACTGTATCTGCAGTTTACTGGAACTCAGAGCACCCAAGTGGGACAGAGACTTATCTGGGTTTTGTTTCCAGAGATTTTAATATTGTATATGTTGTAATTAAATGATAGCATCAGTTACTTTAGGAATTGAGTTACCCTTCCTGTTCTATTAATTTAATACTATATTACCTCTACTTTGTGCTTAGATAATACCTATTATTTGGGGATGATAGAATGCTTTATGAACAATGAGAATTGTCCTCATGTTATGGACAGGAAAACAAACAGAAGGGTTCCATAATGACACAAGAAAAATCTGTCTGTTGAGAACAGAACCCAGGTTCCACTTCCTTTTCTGGCTACTAGTCCACACTGCATCCTGTAGTTCTATTTGTTTTCTCTGCACAGCCTTCCTGAAACACACCTCTCAACTCCTGCACTCTGTAATTTTTCTTCTCCATAAGGCTCTCTTAACTATACACTGGCCATGTAAAGAAAGAAATACTCTATACCAGAGAAGATGGACTTTCCACACTTCTGTAGCAACTTTCATTCTAAAAAGAAAAGTAGATATAAAGGATGGCCTTATTTAAGGTCTAAGGACAAGTTCAACAATTCTCTTTTAGTATAGCCCTCATAGAGGGATAGCTTATTTCTACCACAGCCACTGTTGCTCATTCACAAAAGTACCAAGCACTAGAAGATCCCTTTGACATTCATATGATTTCTAACCCTTTATTCATTTTTCCCCATATGCCTCTCCTTGCCAAACTGAGTCTCTTCTAATACACCTCTTTTATACTGTGTGCAGGGGTATATGTAGGAATTAACTCCCCACAGCTGACCCAGCTAATCACTACAAGCTATGTAAACCACTGACTGGAGAGTTAAGGTTAACCTTGTCTCTCCTAGTGTCCAGGTGGGGCCAATACTCCTCACACATTCATGTATTTCTATCAGTTTACACATTTCAGCTTTCTGGACCCATAAAATCTTTCAAACAACAACCTTAAGTGCCATACCAAAAAGACAAAGACATATCTGATTTTAAATGAGATATAAATATCTGCAACAAATTAAAATGAAGATTTGGGTTTGTGGTCATTAGTGTAGATGCAATCCATGCAAAACTGATCTTACTCTGCAGAAATTAGCCAAAGACAAATAAAAAGGAAAACATGGTTGATGCTTTTCATCATACAGTAAGTTCTATTTCATTCCTGCTTGTACTTTCCAATACAGTACATATATTATTGAATGATAATAATAATACATGGCATTTATATATCACCTTTCTTCTGAGGATCTCAGCACTTTTCAAACAGCTACAAAAATCACAGATGCTAGCAACATGGCCTATACTCTTTTCAGATTAAACTTGCAAAACCTTACATACCATATGAGCATGTTAAAAGCAGGAAATGAACGTGCCTGTGACCCCACAGAATTCAACATACACTCAGTTTTAAAATCTGGTGCAAATATGTGGCCACATTATGAAAACATGGCCTTGGAATGTCTAGAATTAGAATATTATTGATACTTTTTTTTAAACCATCTCACCAAGGACTTCATTCAGACAAGGTCTGCTCTGATCCATAGACCTAGATTTTTCACAGTCCCACATGACATCTGATACCTCATTTTACCCAGACATGGGCAGCAATAGTGAGACAGAGGGCTTAACCAAAAGAGCCAGGAGAATCCCAATATCAACTTTAATGCAGCCTTCATCATCAGTGCTGACATGCTTTCTTAGCTAGGGGAACTATGTAACCCACACACCTAGGCTGTGTCTGCTTTTGCGGAAAAACTTGCCAGCTGTCTACACTGGCCACTTGAATTTCCGCAAAAGCACTGACGATCTCATGTAAGATTGTCAGTGCTTTTGTGGAAATACTATGCTGCTCCCGTTCGGGCAAAAGTCTTTTTCCAAAAAACTTTTGCGCAAAAGGGCCAGTGTAGATAGCAGAGATTTGTTTTCCGCAAAAAAGCCCCGATCGCGTAAATGGCGATCGGGGCTTTTTTGCGAAAAAGCGTGTCTAGATTGGCCACGGACACTTTTCCGCAAAAAGTGTTTTTGCGGAAAAGTGTCCTGCCAACCTAGATGCGCTTTTCCAAAAATGCTTTTAATGGAAAACTTTTCCGTTAAAAGCATTTCTGGAAAATCATGCCAGTGTAGACATAGCCCTAGTGCGATTCATTGTCCCATGTAGTGGCACTTAGCTCAATTACAGTTAGAGATAAGAAGTAGGGAGCTCTCCAACCAAAACTGAAAGCTAGCTGGCTTTATAGCCAAGCTGAAGAAGCTCCTATTCAGAGATCACAGGTTCCAATCTACCCTGAGACTCTTAGGGCAGAGAGGCTTTGGGATCATATTTGGAGCCACCTTAGCAATCTATTTTTCTTAATTTAATCAGATGATTGCTCTTTTCTGTTTCCTTTATTTGAAAACAGCTCTGTCATTTTTGTTTTCATTTTCAGTCAAGAGTTAGTTCTGACCATGTTTCAGGCCAGGAGACTATTTAATAGGTAGGACTGTAGTTCTCAAATGTATTTGTGTTGGTGAATAAGTTTTAAAAGGGAGTCCTTCATCAATCACCTTCAGTCCTAATCTCAATTGCACACCTCTCCATCATTGCCTGTGGGGAGGGAAATATTGTTAGGACAGTAATAGAGACAGGATATTAAAATGCACCTATTTCACTGTAAAGGTCAGGTCATTCCTCCTATTTTTTTTTCTCCCTTGTTTTATTTCCTTTTCCTGGATCAAATCCTGAAGCCAGTGAGAATAGGAGTGGACTCTAAGAAATCACAAGTATCGCTGTTTAAAGACTGGTGGCTGCCTTCCCCTCTCTGACTGAAAAGCCTGGGTGAACCACCTCTAAGTGTGTCTTGGACCACAGTTTGACAAAGGGTGAGATAGGATAACTCATTCATTTTAAAACTGATTCCTACTCTTCATTCTCAATAGTTTCCTTTAAAGGGAGATAATGATAACCAACAACACAATTGCTTGGCCAAAATTTCTGTACTCCTCATTTCCACTGCTGTGCTCTGTGCTGGAAGCCACCTACTTGCCACTTTTTACTTTGGAGGCAACTGCTTTTTGGTTGTGCTTTATATGTGTATTGTTGCAAAGGGGCTTTGGGATTTTCAAGAGGGAAGACACTATCGCAATGTCAGATATTGTATTATGTCCCTGATGAAGGTTATTATTAAACCTTTTTATTGTATTAGCCAAATCTTTTCATGATCCTTAACAATCACATTACTACTGAAGTCAGCAAAATGTCATCACTCTTTTCAAATTAGATATAGGGCCCAACCAGATGCATTTAAATATCATTATCAATCCCTGGAAGATTTTAATGAATCGAACATGCATATTTCTCATCCTTAGGTTTGCAAAAACAAAACTGATCAGATGTTGCAAATCACAAAATATCATCAGTTTTGCCTATTGCTCTATGCAGCAGGGGTTAAAACCAGAACCATTTAACCAAATCACTGCCTCCCTTTAAAATTGGGAGATGAGGGTTTTAAATAAATCCAATGAACAATGGGCTTAGTTTTTTCCTTCTGTATTTCAAATTCTTCCTTTAAAGTAGCACTAGAAGGTGGCAAATTGTGAATAAAAAGTCTCTTTTTACTGTTCAGATCATCTGAAACAAAAACAGTAATTAGAACACACACACATGCATGTGCATGCTCATACATACACAAAGAAAACCTTTATCAGCCAAGTTAGTCCAAATGGTCCAGTAAAGAAACAAAAGAGAAGGAACTAATGCATTGTGCAAGCAGCCTAATGATTAACAGCTCTACACAGAGATGGAGGCTTAGCTAAAACATTATTGTTGAAATGAAGAAATTAAAAAAAACCAACCCACAATTATGACATTCAATTATTCTATTAAGTGAAATTAACTATTCTTCTTGTTCTTTGAAAAGAGCAAGATAAAGCACAGGAACCAAATAATTAGGTCAGCAGCAATGAATTCTGAAGAAAGGATGTCTAGACTTCTATTTTCATTTTCAAATTCAAGTGGTTGGGTTGTGTGTGTGTGTGTGTGTGTGTGTGTGTGTGTGTGTGTGTGCACGCACACACGCGCTTCTGTGTTTATTCCTTTGAATTCTCAGGGTGGTCACATTAATAAATTTGCTCTGGAAGGTAGAGCAAAGTCTGAATCAAGGTGTAACATTCTCACTTTGATGTCGGCTGTCATGCTTGAATGCCTCTGGATCTCTTTGGCTACCATCAAGTCTGTTGTCGTGGGAAACCAGGTAAGCCAGAGTTGTTCTGCTCTTTGGCACTAGTCAAAGGAGAGTTGATTTAGACTTCTTTGAAGCTGTGAAGTAGTATGGTTCTTTACCAATTATATATATATATATTATGAATATATCCAGTAGCAAACTTTCAAATAAAAAATATATTGCTTCTCACTGGCCTCTTAGCAGAGATCTCAATATGTTTGTACAATAGTAATGATCAACCATCTGAAAAAAGTCATCTAATAAGGAGCCACACAATGCGGTGGATGTAAGCTGTGGACTAAGATAAATAGTTCATGCAATATGTTTAACAAATTAGAATGTAAAACACAAAAACATATAGAGGAAGAGAGGTGGAGAAATACTTTCTTTGGCTGGGATGTTGTGGAACATTTTGAGACAGGGAGCAGAGAATTTCCCCAATTTTTCCTCTCCTACAAACAAACAAATATAAAGAAACACATAAACGATGCAACAGCCAATTGTATGGTTATTGCTATTAAGGACCTTCTTTTTCTTTTCATAAACCAGCATTCTAAAATGCATAGTCAGGCAATATTAAAATCAGAATCCAACATTGTTTTTTTCTTGGGCTCAAGCAGTTAATTTCAAAGGCGGTTTCACTAGATAAAGCTGGTGATTTGTTAGTGTGAGGTAAGGAACTCCCATGGATCACTTCTCTATTTAGCTCAATGGTTCACAGCATGAAAATTTTCATACACATTTTTCTAAAATGTTTCCATTTAAAAAAGAGGGTAGAGCCTCTTAGAATGTTCTTAAAAACTGGATCATTGCACTATATTCTAAGGGTGATATTGTGCAGTAAACTACAAACTTCTCCCTGGAGCACAAAGCCCTGGAGCACAAAGCACGTTAATGGAAATCTTCAGTCTTTCATACGCTAGAGATTCTATCCTCCTCTAACCCATACTCACATAAGTACTCCTTGCTCGTGCAAGTAGACACACTGAAGTCCCCAAGAATTTTTGAGTGAACATTAAATAAAAACTGGGTATGTGCCTCAAGATTTGGCCCATTTAAGAGTAAATGAAATGAGAGCACAAAAGTACAAAACCAGCTATTAATAATAGTACCTGTGCCCTCATCTCATCTTTTTAAAATTCAACACAAGTTCATAGTTTACTGACTTATTTCACTCCTCACACTTGCCATCTCAATACCGAGACCAAAACAAGGACTAGAAAAATTCTTCCTAAGCCACATTACGCTGAACTAGCACAATAATAAGGTCCATTTAACTTAGAGGTGAGTGTCCGAGACAGAACATCAGAAATGGCTGCCCGTCGCAGGGAGCCATAGCCTGTAATACCTCTGAGGCTGGTATAGGGGGCTCTGTCTGTGAGGTGGAGTGTTTTCCATATAAGGGCATGTAAATTAATAATCTTCCCCTGCTCGCTCCACCCATTGCAGTAAAAGATCAGCCAATGGGCTGACTTGTGCTCAGGCCTGCTACTCCACCCACTGCAGCAAAAAACAACCTATGGGGTGATAAGTTCACAGGCAATAAAACAGGCAGGCAGCCCCTCTCTCACTGGGGATTCGCATCAAGTGAACGCCTGGCCTGATCACCCAGACGCCTTGCACCCCCCACTCTCGAGTCTTACTGAGCGTACTCCGAGTTGGTCGACCCGAGTGGAGACAGTTTATGAGCATGCGACCGGTACTTGTGTTCCTGCTGTCTCCAGAACTGGTATAACCCCCCTGCCCCTGCCATCATCCCTATCCTAATTGATTTTTTAGTTATCCTTATTGCTTGTCAAGTGACAATGGCTAAAAGGTTACTAAGTTAGTTTATAAATAGTTGTGGTTTAGGTTTTTTACTGTTTCCTTGTATAAAGTTGTGTAAATAATCAGCCCTATGGATAATACCAGTGTTAATTCAACTGTTCCTAACCCCTGGGCAGTTATTGGGAATTATTGTGATTTAGAAAAGCCTCAGGGAATTGTTTTGTGTTGTCTGGCAATCTGTTTAATTTTTGTTCTGATGATTGTCTGGCGTCATCAAAATAAAATCAGTTTGTGCTTTTTGAAACCCCCAGTTGTGGTCTCATCCTTTCCGGCATCCCTTCGAACCTCGTGTATTACGGGGACTGACAGTGAGAAGAGGACAGTCATGGAGTAAATTGAGCAAACATATAAAATCCAATCAAGCCCAATTTCTGAAATTCACCTTGTTACACAGGTCTCCTGATAGAATACTGAGCAAAATAGACACAGCCACAATAAACCACACATTTTGAAATTAAAAAATAAGGTAGAAAACACTACAGACAAGAGAGCACTATTTATTTCTTCTGGAGCTAAAAAGTGATAAAGCCACCATTGCTGTGGGAAAACAGATAATAATTTGCTTGTCAAGGAATTTATAAAGAAGGTTCCAAAGATATTGAGTGTAGCTTGTTTCCAAAAAGCATCTTATGTCAAGAATAGTCTTATGACCAATTCTAATTAGATTTAAATTCATGGAGGATAAGTGTCTAAATTGTACTGGGAGGCTCTAAACTGGATCCTGATTTCGGAACTACTCTGTAGTCCAACAGCAAGAGCTTGTGGGAAATGTCCCAGCTGATCTCAGCCTGTGACAAAAAAATGTCACACAGCATTACTCAACACTGGTTATTTGGACAATATCCTGTGTTTGATGCTTTATAGTAGGGTATGTCTACACTACCACCCTAGTTCAAACTAGAGTGGTAATGTAGGCAACAGGAGTTGCAAATGAAGCCCGGGATTTGAATTTCCCGGGCTTCATTTGCATCTTGCCGGGCGCCGCCATTTTTAAATGTCCGCTAGTGTGGACTCCGTGCCACGCTGCTACACGTGGCACGGACTAGGTAGTTCGGACTAGGCTTCCTATTCCGAACTACCATTACTCCTCATTTCGGACTACCTAGTCCGTGCCGCGTGTAGCCGCACGGCACGGAGTCCGCACTAGCGGACATTTAAAAATGGCGGCACCCGGCAAGATGGAAATGAAGCCCAGGAAATTCAAATCCCGGGCTTCATTTGCAACTCCGGTTGCCTACATTACCACCCTAGTTCGAACTAGGGTGGTAGTGTAGACATACCCATACACTGTTAGAAGCTCTTGGCCCAATTTAGCTATGATATCTGTGGAGTTTTTGCTCTGGCCAGGTTATGTCTACACTGCAAAGCTATTTTGAAATAACAGCCTTTATTTCGAAATAAATTTACTAGCATCTACACAGCCAAACCGCTATTTCGAAATTAATTCGAAATAGCAGAGTGCTTATTTTGAATTTGATAAACCTCTTTCCATGAAGAAATGTGAATAGCTATTTCGAAATAAGTGCTATGTAGAATCTTATATTGAAATAGGGGGCCTCCAGCCTTCCCAGGGTACCAGGCTGGACACTCCAGCTGCAACCAAGAACACTCCTCTCCCTTCCCCATCCCCGAATCCCTTAAAGGCATTGACTCTGGCCACAGTGCATGTGTCAGCTCCAAGCCTGCCAGCCCAGAGCCAGCAGTCACTGTCCTGACCCAGTGGCTCCAAAACATGAGCCAGCAAGCCACTGGCAGACAGCCCTTCACCACTGTAGCCAGACAGGAACCTCCCTGTAACATCCATTTTTGCTTGCCTGGAGCATACAGGGCACACAGAGCAGAAGGCCCAGGCTGCTGTGACCGTGAATGGCTGTAAACAGAGGTATGCCAATTGCTGACCAAGAGGCTGCCAAGGAGTGCCCTTGACTTAACCCATATTGATACGAACACACAGCCGTCCACGGGAGGAGGAATCTCTCGCCCAGTAAAAAACGTCCTCACCGTGTTGTCCCGAGGAGTGGATGCTGCCCCAAGAGTGCGGGCATGCCCATGTGCTGTGTGCGGGACTGCTGAGTGTGTGTGGGTGTGTGTATGTGTGTGTGTGTGTGTGTGTGTGTGTGTCAATGTCTCCAGCCTCCTACTAGTAGTGGCTTGTGGAAAGAGGGTATCCATAAGAACATAAGAACAGCCATAAGAATGCTGTCCCACCCTGGTGGCAAGACTATGGCAGGACTTTCCAGATACCTTGTAGCCAATAGCAAAAGGGTCCTCTGTGACAGCCTCCTGGTGCTGTGTGGCCAGGAGTGGCATGGCACATGCTCCCATGTGCACGGGCTGCTACACGATCCCCAGGCCGCAAGTCCAAGTCCTCGAACTAAGGGCAGGTGTGGGGTTCTGCCCCAGAGTGGGAACTGCCCTCCCTGGCCCTGGCATATGCCTCGCAAAGCTCTTTCACTTTCATTCGCATCTGCTCCTGGCTGCCAATATGTCCTTTGTTGGCCAAGCTCTCGGCCATCCAGCCATAGACATCTGCATTCCTGCACCTGGTGCAGAGATCCGGGAGGATGGCTCATCACCCCAAATCTCAATAAGGTCCAGGATCTCCACACCAGACCAGGAAGGTGCACACCTCTTTTGGGTTTGGACAGTCTCCTGGGAGCTGTCTGACTGCTCCCTGGGAGTAGTGGAGGGCTGGCTGGGAGCAATGGAGTCATTCATTTTGCCAAAATCCAAGGCATTGGCAGCTGCTGGATAGTTCAGGGCTGCCAGTAACTTCCCTTATTCTTCTCATCTGGGCATAAAGTAATGGGGTCAATTGCCACAAGCCCTTTCTCCTGAGGCTGCAGCTTTAAGGACTCCAGGGGAAGGAGAGGAATATAGAGTTGTCCTGTCTGCGGACAGATTGGCTAGCAGTGCATCTTGGGAAGGGCTGGAGGCCCCTTATTTCAAAATAACTTCAGCTGCCGTGTCTGCACAGCCCCTATTTCAAAATAACTATTTCGGAAGACGCGTTATTCCTCATAGAATGAGCTCTACGGATTTCGGAATAAGCTGCCCATTATTTCAGCATTATTTTGAAATAACACTATTCCTACATAAGCTCGCATAGTTATTTCGGAATAATGGCTGTTATTCCAAAATAACTTTGCTGTATAGACATACCCTAAGTGTACAAGTTGTCTCATTTTCTCTTTGTTTAGTTTTTTCTTCCTGATGATACAATTATAATATTGTGTTATTATTTATTATTTTTAATTATTAGTAGCATTACTTAGTACCTAGGAGCCCTAATCATGTACCAGGAACCCATTATGCTTGGTTCTGTACAAATACCAAATTACAATGTCAGTGCTAAAAAATAGAATTTGGGGGCACATTTCAAAGACTGCCTAAGTCCTAGACCCTCAGGCTATGTCTAGACTGCAGGCTTCTTTCGAAAGATGCTCTTTCGAAAGCATCTTTCGAAAGATCGCGTCTAGACTGCACGCGGATCTTTCGAAAGAAAAATCCGCTTTTTCGAAAGAGAGCACCCAGCGAGTCTGGATGCTCTCTTTCGAAGACGGCCTCTTTACATTGAAGAACGCCTTCCTTCGAAAGAGGAACTTTCGAAGGAAGGCGTTCTTCCTCGTGAAACGAGGTTTACCGCCATCGAAAGAAAAGCCGCGTTCTTTCGAAATTATTTCGAAAGAACGTGGCTTGAGTCTGGACGCAGGGGAAGTTTTTTCGGGAAAAGGCTACTTTTCCCGAAAAAAACCCTGAATCTGGACACGGCCTCAATGATATTTTGGAATCTTGATCTGATGTCTTAGGATCATAAGGCTGACTGGCTTTTAAATCAATTAGCTGTGTTTGAAAATTGTAGCCTATATTTTCATGATATACTTTTAAGATTTATTAATCAATTGTTTAGAAAGGAAAGACTAATAACAAAATGATCCTCAAAACTACAAAGTTTATAGCATGCTCTACAGACAGTTCTGCTCTCTATCCTCCTGGGTGGTCCAACTACAATTCCTTAATTTAATTCATTAGTTAAAGCATATACTATCTGGCAAGATAAAGCCAGACAAAAGACCCTTTTCAGAGACATACCCAGATTAAAAAAAATCCACACACATCCAAACAGAAAACAAATATTCATGCACACATCACAGTACCACTGAAGAATGAAAGATAGCTCTTGGATCATTCATACTCGCAGCCAATGCAGAAGTGATCCTTACTATACAGTCTGTTCGGCCATCAATGTTCCAAGTAATGGGGCTTTCATTGCTTAACTTTCAAATCTGTTCCCTAGCCCTATTCATCTCACTGTCAGCAAGTTTGTTGAGCATAACATGTTCTTTCTTTATTTCATCCCCTTCACTCCAATTTATACCTCCTGATATTATCCTAAATAATTACTCTCCCTGAAAAGTCTAAGCCAAATGGACAATAAGCATAAAGGTCTTAAAAAGCATCCCAGCAACACAGAAATTATTTGTGTTTCACTGTAGTTTCTTTTTTTCCAAACCACTGACATCCCTGCAGGTAGTGTTTTTTGCCTCTGGGCAATAGAGTCATAGGTTCATACTACAATAAAGAGGAAAAGGCGGAGGGAACTTCCTTTTCTCCTAGTCTAGCATTGCATGTGTGCTAGGCACTGTATTCTTCCACTGTTCCCATATGCTACATAAACATTTAATATTCCATGACTGTATTGAAGACCTAATAAATTCTGACACTTTGGCCCATTTTCTCTTTTACTCCCACAGTAAGTAGTAGTATATCTGAGAGGGTATGTCTACACTACAACGTTAATTCGAACTAACTTAGTTCGAATTAGTTAAATCGAACTAAGCTAATTCGAACTAACGGATCCAGACTAAAAAACTAGTTCGAATTAGCGTTTTGCTAATTCGAACTAGCATGTCCACATTAAGTGGACCTTAAACCGGGCTTAAGGATGGCTGGGAAGCAGTGCCGGCAGGGCATCAGAGAAGAACTTAGAGCGTGGAGATGCTTTCTCAGGCTAGCCGAGGGCTGTGCCTAAAGGGACCCGACCCCCACCCCGGACAGACAGTTCTAAGGGGTGCCCCGCTTGCAAAGCAGTCCTGGCTTGGATTGCCCGGAGTACCCACACTGGGCACATCACAGCACTCGGCCATCAGACCGGCAGCACTTGCCGCAGGCTGCCATCTGGGGAAAGGGGGCAATTGGGGGGCTGCAGGAGAGCTTCCACCCCCAGAAGCCTGCAGAGCCAGCCCAGTCCTCCCCATCGGGGGCTCGTGCCCCATTCCTCCCTCATCTCCTTCCACTTACCCTTCCCTAGCCCCTCTTCTTGAGGTACAAAATAAAGGACAATTGTGTTCAAAAATGGAATCTGTCTTTATTGAACAAAACTGGGGGAGACTGGGAAAAGGAGGTGGGAGAGGGGAAGAGAGAGGCTGGGAGAGGGGAGGGCAACTACAATGATCAGGGGTTGGGAACAGGTCCCATATGAAGAGAGGCTAAAGAGACTGGGACTTTTCAGCTTAGAAAAGAGGAGACGGAGGGGGGACAGGATAGAGGTCTCTAAAAGCATGAGTGGGGTGGAGAAAAGTTCTTCATTAGTTCCCATAATAGAAGGACTAGAGGACACCAAAGGAAAGGAATGGGTAGCAGGCTTCAAACTAGTAACAGAAAGTTGTTCTTCACAAAGCAAAGAGTCAACCTGTGGAACTCCTTGCTGCAGGAGGCTGTGAAGGCTAGAACTAGAACAGAGTTTAAAGGGAAGTGAGATCAAGTCATGGAGGCTGGGTCCATGGAGTGGTATTAGCCAGGGGGTAGGAGTGGTGTCCCTGCCCAAGGTTTGTGGAAGGCTGGAGAGGGATGGCACGAGACAAATGGCTTGGTCACTGTCTTCGGTCCATCCCCTCCAGGGTCCCTAGAGTTGGCCGCTGTCGGCAGACAGGCTGCTGGGCTAGATGGACCTTTGGTCTGACCCAGTACGGCCATTGTAAGCTCAGGACTCAGGGTCGGGGGTCTCAGTGGACCCCCTTGATTCTCTTGCACACCTGCTCCTGGGTGGCCAGGCTGGCAGCTCTCCTGCCCTAGACGGCCACTTTCCTGTGCCTAGTGTGGAGATCGTGGACGAGGTCCACGATGTCTGCACTAGCCCAGGCTGGTGCCCGCCTCTTGTGGTCCCGGGCAAGCTCCCGGGAGCCGCCAGCCTGGTCCCGGGAAGAGTGGGAGGGCTGGGGGGCATCGGGTGGGTGGCTCAATTCGTGCCAGGTGCAGGGTCTGCTGGCTGGGTGCTGGCAGGCTTGCACCTGGCATGGGCACCGTAGCCAGCCCATGCCCCTTTAAGGGGTCCGGGGCCGGGAGGGGGGCAGACGAGTTTCCCTGATGTTGGTCAGAGTGGCCACCAGGGAAACCTGGGAAGGGCTAGCCTCCCACTAGTTCGAATTAAGGGGCTACACACCCCTTAATTTGAACTAGCTAGTTCGAACTAGGCTTAATCCTCGTGCAATGAGGTTTTCCTAGTTCGAACTAAGCGCTCCGTTAGTTTGAATTAAATTCGAACTAACGGAGCGCTAGTGAAGCACCTATGAAAGTTAGTTCGAACTAACGTCCGTTAGTTTGAACTAACTTTGTAGTGTAGACATACCCAGATAGACTATTTGGCAGGAGAACGTATTCAAGGTCTATATGCATTTTCAGTGTAAACTATTTAAAAGTCTGCACTGTCTAACATTCAGCAATTATTGACCTCACTGTTTTGATAATATATAAATCAGCTCTCATCCCCCACTCAAAAAACCATCATTGGGATTATTGATGTGAATAATTCTGCGTACATACAGTAGATCAGAATTAGAAAAGAGATAAAATGGAGGTTTTGTATTGTCAATTTAACATTAATTACCTAAATCTCTTTGAGGACATGTAACAAAACCGCCGACATTTGTGTCACAATGATTATGAGAACATATTACCAAATCATAGCATTGCTCTGCTCTTAGACGAATTCAAATTCAAATCCAGACTAAAGATGCTACATCTGTCACCCTTGCCCAGCAAAACCCTCTTAGGTTCAAAAGTTAGCTGTCCTCCTGCCTTCCTGCATGAAATCTGCTCCTCATCCCTAGGGATTACTAATCCGGATTTCTTCTCACACAGTTGACAGGGAGAATAAAGCTATTGTGCCTTCCTAATAAGTCAGACTAATCACACATTTATAAAAAGAAAATTAGGAACACTCTAGTTCAGCCATTGAGAATTAATAGTTAATAAAGAAATGGCTGGAAGAGTTTTTAAAAGTGTTTATGTTTTAAAGCACCATCATAAAATAATTTCTTAATAACTACATTTTGGACTGGCTGTCCAGTAATTCTCTCCACTGTCACACAGGTAACCCCCAAAGGGGATTTACTGGAGACTTTCATTTTGCAACCAAGAATACAGATATAAATCATGACAGGACTATCTTAATTGTTCTTCCTTCAGAAGTAAACTCAGTGTCCATTTGAAATCGCCTGAGAAATGTGATTCAGGTAGCTGAAGTTGTGCAACTTAGATCCACAGCCCATGGCACTACAGACAAGCCCTAAGAGGTTTCCTACCCAAGTACTGACTGACTGCTAAACTTTGCAGACTTGCATTCACTGAAATCAATGAGAACTGAGGGTGCTCCACACTGTAGGAGATGATAGCACCTCTGAGGACTGGGCCCTTAACACGTGAGGTGTTACTGGAACACAGCACACAATGATGTGACTATAGATATATCCATACATTAATAGAAAAATCAGATGTGCATTCCATCTTCATGTTGCATTTAGCCCTATTTCAAGCAATTTAAAAGTATTTTTACAGTTACTTCTTTAAAAATAAAATGACTTTGATATTTCAGTTGCTGAAAATCTCTAGTTTTTACTAACACCCAAAGGCATGAATATTGTTAAAAACCTGTGACTTTTGGATTCTTACCCATATATTTGCAATCTATTCAAGCATCCAGAAAAGGAACAGTGAGAGACTGCGCTAATGCTTTTAATATTAACCTTTAAGCTTGGTCTAAAATGAAATGAAAACACAACATTCATATGTAAATCCGAGCTATGTTTCAGGTCCTTCCTTCTCTTCAGCCCCAGCTCCCTAGTTATTCCAGCTGCAGAACTGCTGGTTATTAAGGAGTGAGAGAGAGGGAGAAAGGGAGGGAGAGAAAGAGACAGAGACCATGAGAGAGAGAGTGAGAGAGGGAGAGTTCGAGATCTTCCTTATGTTAAGTCTTCCAGAATTTAATAGCAAATTATCTATGGAATTTTATATAATCCTATAGAATTTCACAGAGAAATATGTATCTCTGCTGTAGAATTCTAGGGGGTGTCATAAAAATTCTAAAGGAAAGGAGTCTCTATTACATTCCATTGAATTTCTGAATAATTTTTGTAGGCTCCTATTTCTCTTCTATAACTTCATCCCTTATCAGTTGGATAGCACTTTCCCATAAGGGCTAAAAGGAGGCAGAGTAGAAAGTTCTGTTTGGGCAACATCAGGCAGATTATGTATTTACTAAGGGTATGTCTACACTACAGAGTTCTGTTGAAAATTTTTTAACAACATCCATACTGCAATTGCATTCTTTCAAAAGCAAATCGAAAGAACAGATGGGGTTTTTCCAGCATTGATAATCCTCTTTCTACGAGGAAGAAGCCTTTTTCCGAAAGAGTTCTTTCGGAAAAAGGCGTGTGTGGACAGGGAAGAGGGAGGAAAGAGGAAAAAGCACAGGTGCCCTGGTGGCCACTCCATCCATAGTAATCACAGTTTCAATGCGAGATAGCATCCTTTCAGTGTGGACGCTATCTTTTGAAAAAGCAGATTGCTTTTTCAATGTGCTTTGGCACTGTGGACGCACTCTTTTGGAAGAAGTTTTTCAGAAGATCTCTTCCAGAAAAGCTTCTTCCAAAAGAAGCCTGCATTCTAGACATAGCCTAAGAGAAAAGGTTTTTATAATGATGTCATTTAATATATGTCGTTTTTATAATGATGTCATTTATAGTGATGTCATTTAATCCACGTTAAAATTATAAAGGGGACAAAACAGCTAGGCTGAGTCTACATTGGCACCTTTTTCCGGAAAAGGGATGCTAATGAGACACTTCGGAATTGCAAATGCCACGGGGGATTTAAATATCCCCCGCAGCATTTGCATGAACATGGCTGCCGCTTTTTTCCGGCTCGGGGCTTTGCCGAAGAAAACCGTCAGTCTAGACGGGATCTTTCGAAAAATAAAGCCTTTTCCGAAAGATCCCTTATTCCTGATTTTAAGAGGAATAAGGGATCTTCCGGAAAAGGCTTTATTTTCCGAAAGATCCCGTCTAGACTGGCGCTTTTCTCCGGCAAAGCCCCAAGCCGGAAAAAAGTGGCAGCCATGTTCATGCAAATGTTGCGGGGGATATTTAAATCCCCCGCGGCATTTGCAATTCTGACTTGTCTCATTAGCATCCCTTTTCCGGAAAAGGGTGCCAATGTAGACACAGCCCTATAGTAATTGTTAGCTCTGTGAGAACCAAGTAAATGAAGTGAAAACCTCTGGTTTACCTCAAAAGTTGTTACAAGGAGAAGGGTGAAACATTGTTTTGCTTAACCTCTGAGGATAGGATAAGAAACCATGAACTTAAATTGCAGGGAGGCAATAGATTGGACATTAGGAAAAACTTCCTAATTGTCAGGATAGTTAGGCATTGGAACAAATTGTCTAGGATAGTTATAGAATCCTCATTATTTGTGGTTTTTAAGAACAGCTAGGCAAATACTCGTTAGAAATGGTCTAGTTATTACATAGACCTGCTTCTAGTGAAGACAACTGGACTAGATGATCTCACGTGGTCCCTTCCAGTCCTACAGTTGTATGATTCAATGACTCAATCAGCTAACATGTTAAAACTGAGTGTTAACTTTATTCATTACTCTAAGCCCACTTGGAGATTTTATATGCTCTGATGTTGTTTTTCAGATGTCACCAGACTGAAAAAGTGTGAGTTAGTAGTGAATGTTTCCTCTCAATCCCTTTCCCTGTTCCTTTCTCTAATTCATGCTGAAAGGTCATCATCCTTTTTTTAATTTTTTTATTTTTTTTGTGATGTTTGAGTATGGATATTTCCAAAGACAGAAAGATCCTAAAGTCAACCACCACTGTACCTGTGAAAATGGTCAATCTGTTGGCTCTCTGGGAGAACTGTTTGCCTTCTGCATGATCTCTTTGCTTTCTATGTGATCTATTTGCCCTGTGGGTGATCTGCTTCCCTTCTGGGTGATCTGTTTGCTTTCTTAGGATACGTCTACACTACAGAGCTAATTCGAACTAACGTGTCTAGAACTAAAAACTAGTTCGAATTAGCGTTTTGCTAATTCGAACTAGCATGTCCACATTAAGTGGACCCTGAACCGGGCTTAAGGATGGCCGGAAGCAGTGCCGGCAGGGCATCAGAGGAAGACTTAGAGCGTGGAGATGCTGTCTCAGGCTAGCCGAGGGCTGCTCTTACAGGGTCCCGACCCCCACCCTGGACAGACAGTTCTCAGAGGTGCCCTGCTTGCAAACCAGTCCTGGCTTGGAGTGCCCGGAGTACCCACACTGGGCACATCACAGCACTCAGCCATCAGCCCGGCTGCACTTGCCGCAGGCTGCCATCTGGGAAGAGGGGGCAATTGGGGGTCTGCAGGAGAGCTTCCAGCCCCAGAAGCCCGCAGAGCCAGCCCAGTCCTCCCCATCGGTGGCTCGTACTCCATTCCTTCCTCACCTCCTTCCACTTACCCTTCCCTAGCCCCTCTTCTTGAGGTACAAAATAAAGGACAATTGTGTTCAAAAATGGAATCTGTCTTTATTGAACAAAACTGGGGGAGACTGGGAAAAGGAGGTGGGAGGGGGAAGAGAGAGGGTGGGAGAGGGGAGGGCAACTACAATGATCAGGGGTTGGGAACAGGCCCCATATGAAGAGAGGCTAAAGAGACTGGGACTTTTCAGCTTAGAAAAGAGGAGACGGAGGGGGGACAGGATAGAGGTCTCTAAAAGCAGGAGTTGGGTGGAGAGGATGCATACAGAAAAGTTCTTCATTAGTTCCCATAAAGAAGGACTAGAGGACACCAAAGGAAAGGAATGGGTAGCAGGCTTCAAACTAGTAACAGAAAGTTCTTCTTCACAAAGCAAAGAGTCAACCTGTGGAACTCCTTGCTGCAGGAGGCTGTGAAGGCTAGAACTAGAACAGAGTTTAAAGGGAAGTGAGATCAAGTCATGGAGGCTGGGTCCATGGAGTGGTATTAGCCAGGGGATAGGAGTCGTGTCCCTGCCCAAGGTTTGTGGAAGGCTGGAGAGGGATGACACGAGACAAATGGCTTGGTCACTGTCTTCGGTCCATCCCCTCCAGGGTCCCTAGGGTTGGCCGCTGTCGTCAGAAAGGCTACTGGGCTAGATGGACCTTTGGTCTGTCCCAGTACGGCCATTGTAAGCTCAGGACTCAGGGTCGGGGTTCTCAGTGGACCCCCTTGATTTTCATGCACACCTGCTCCTGGGTGGCCAGGCTAGCAGCTCTCCTGCCCTAGCCGGCCACTTTCCTGTGCCTAGTGCGGAGATCGTGGACAAGGTCCATGATGTCCGCACTAGCCCAGGTGGGTGCCCGCCTCTTGCGGTCCCGGGCAAGCTCCCGGGAGCCGCCAGCCTGGTCCCGGGAAGAGGGGAAGGGCTGGGGGGCATCAGGTGGCTGGCTCGAGCCATGCCAGGTGCAGGGTCTGCTGGCTGGGTGCTGGCAGGCTTGCACCTGGTATGGGCACTGTAGCCAGCCAGTGCCCCTTTAAGAGGTCCGGGGCCAGGAGGGGGGGGCAGGTGAGTTTCCCTGGTGTTGTCCAGAGTGGCCACCAGGGAAAGCTGGGGAGGGCTAGCCTCCCATTAGTTCGAATTAAGGGTCTACACAGCTCTTAATTCGAACTAGTAAGTTCGAACTAGGCTTAATCCTCGTAGAATGAGTATTACCTAGTTCGAACTAAGCGCTCCGTTAGTTCGAATTAAGTTCGAACTAACGGAGCGCTAGTGTAGCGCCTATGAAACTTAGTTCGAACTAACGTCCGTTAGTTCGAACTAACTTTGTAGTGTAGACATACCCTTAGAGATTTGTTTGGTTTGTGGGTGATCAGTGGTCTGCTCTGGGGTGATCTGCTTGCTGTCTGAGTGATCTGTATCCTCAAAAATGAGCTGCAAATACCCATATCCGCATTCACAGTTGTGGATACCTGTGGATATAAAGAGGATATCTGTGGATTTGGAATGCTCTAGTTAGAGGGTAGCTTGTGATAACCTCTTAGTATGAACGAGCATGAGAAGAAGATGAGTGTTGAGAGAAAAAGCTCTTGTTTACAAACATTTCTCTTTAATTATTAACTATTTATGGAAGAAAAGAGCCACAAATACATGATTGGCAAATTGATTTATGTTTAAATAATGTGTCTAAAGTTTGACTGAGCACACAAGTTTATCTTTAAATAAACAAATAGTGCCTTAATGTTATAATCATTAAATATAAACAAGGAGCAGCCATGCTACCAACCTGTACTAAAGTTGTGCAGGAACATCTGAGTTTTCCTTCAACTATTTCAGTGAACTCTGAAGAAGTGCAGACCAGGTGAATTCAGTAAAATGCAATATTCTCACAGTCTTTTATTTCATTACATTCTTTCCTACTGTAGTAAAAACCACCACCCTACCCAGGATGCTAGGAAGGAGAATGGAAGACCATTTTCTTGTCTTGTCAACATAAAAGGGTTACATGCTCTCTGAACAGTGGGAGGGTATACCTCAGTTTTTCAACATTTGCTGTAGTGTTCCCTTTAATACCTGTTGGATGAGCTATTCTGTCTGAGACACAACAGACAACAACAGAAATAGGCAGGCAAGTTGGGGCATTAGTTTGGTTTTTTATGCTCTAGATGGGTGCTTTACTCTGCCAGTGGGAATGTCCGTCTGTCTCATGTCCATCACCACAGTGCTTAATCACCTTAACAGAAAATAACCAGGGATTCATTGCCATGTGGTCTCTCTCCTCTTCCATTTGTGTCACTCTGATTTCTTCATGAAGAGAATCAGGACCTAAATGCTGAAAAACAGAACCTTATTGCTGAAAATTCTGGCTAATATCCCTATTTCACCTGAGGATTTTCCCGTGTTAGGAGACTCCTCAGACACTGCCTTAAGGTACATTTATGTTTTAATAGGAGATTTACAATGTAGGAGGAAGTCAAGAGTTCACCACCCTGCCGCCAGGTCTCACAAAGTCTCACTCTTGCTGAGGGTGGGGTTACACTTTCTGAAGAGTGCATCTGTGGTGAAAGGTCATGGTTGCAGTGTGAGTTGTATTAGCATAGTCCTAGCCAAAGGAGAGCTTTGATTGTCTCTCTAGCAGGTTAATCTTAAACAAGTCACTTCCTTCTCTGTCCCTTGGTTTCCTATTTTTTAAATATTTATTCCTTTGTAAAGCACTTTGAGCTCTGATGCTGAATTATTATTATTAATACTAATACTAGTCATCATCATCATATGGATTAGAGCCATGATTTTGTACTTAGCCCAATGTTAAGTGCTGAGCCAGAGTGGAGTCCACAGAACTGGTGTCAGAGGCTCCCTCTTGCCAGCTTTGCTTAGTATTTTGTGTTCTGGACTGGCTGGAATGGTCACCTATTTTTGAAATACAATATAAACTATGAGGAGTCTTCGAAGTAGGAATAAGAGATCCTCTGGAAAAGGGCTTTATTCCGGAGGATCGCACCAGTCTAGGCGCTTTTTTTCCGGCCTTTCCCCAAGCCGGGAAAAAAGCGGCGGACATGTTTATTTAAATCCGCGGGGGATATTTAAATCCCCAGCGGATTTCCCTATCCTGACTTACCTGATTTGCATGGCTTTTCCGGAAATTGTGGCCAGTGTAGACGTAGCCTGTGGGTAGACTTGGCCCACTCCCAACAGAGCTCTGAGAAGGAAAGTTGCTTTTCTAGCGAGCCAGTCATTCCCAGTCGCTATTCAAGCTCAGATTAATAGTGTCAAGTTTGCAAATGAATTGCAGTTCTGCAGTTTCTCTTTGAAATCAGTTTCTGAAGTGTTTTTGTTGAAGGATGGCCACTTTTAAATCTCTTCCTGAAAGTCCAAGTAGACTGAAGTGTTCTTCTCCTAGTTTTTGTATGTTACCATTCTTGATGTTTAATTTTGTGTCCATTTATTCTTTTCTGTAAGGACTGTCCAGTTTGCCCAATGTACCAGACAGAGGGGCATTGCTGGCACATGATGAAATATATCACATTAGCAGATGTGCAGGTGAATGAGCCCCTGATGATGTGGCTGATGTGGTTAGGTCCTGTGATGCTGATGCTTGAGGAGATATGCAGGTGGAGTTGACAACAGTGTTTGTTGCAGGGATTGGTTCCTGAGTTAGTGTTCAATGGCTGATTCACTATGCCCAAATAAATCAGTCTCTAAGGTGCCACAGGACTCCTCATTGTTTTTGCAGATACAGACTAACACAATTACCCTCTCTGATACCATATAAACTATATTAATAATGGAAAGGCTGAAGGATTCTTAAAAGGAGCAACATCATTGGTTGTTACCCCTTTCAACTCACAGCACTGAAATTCACGTTAACTGCCAAAGAGTAATCAAATTTTAACACAAATTTGAGAAAGCAAGTAAACTCTGTAGAGAGTTATATAAACAAGGAGAAAAATCTGTGACACAATCTTGGGTGAGAGCAGTACAAACATGAAAGAAATTCTGGCCCTGAGTATATTATAGTGTAATTCAGACATAGATATCAGGTTAATTAACTGTCAGATTAATTAGGCCTGATTTGCCACTCCTTGCACTTCATACAATTATTACATCTATACAAAATGAGCATGAAACACTAACAAATTCCATTCTTCTATTTTCTTATGGCAATAACAACTGTCTCTTTAAGACAACATGGGTATGTCTAGACTACATGTCTCTGCCGATAGAGGCATGTAAAATAGGCTACCCGACATAATCAGTGAAGCCAGGATTTAAATATCCCTGGCTTCATTAAAATAAAAATGGCTGCCGCGCTGTGCCTGCTCAGCTGATTGTCGGCACAGCAAGGCAGTCAAGACACAGATTGGTCGACAGGAGAAGCCTTTGTCGACCGCTCCCTTATGCCTCATGAAACAAGGTTTGCAAGAGCGGTTGACAAAGGCTTCCCCTATCAACCGATCCTCATCTTGACTGCCACACCATGCTGATGATCAGCTGAGCCAGCACAGTGTGGCGGCCATTTTTATTTTAATGAAGCCGGGGATTTTCAAATCCCTGCTTCATTGACTATGGCGGGTAGCCTATTTTACAAGCCTCTGTTGGCAGAGGTATGTAGTCTAGACATACCCTATGAAGGAGATGAGTAAAGGTGAAGTTTCTGCATTTTATGCCCACTTTGCAATTTATACAGTGTGGGAAATGGCTGCACAAGGTTCATGGAGAATAAGACCATATGAGTTTAAAAGACCTCAGACAACATTACAAAGGATGGGAAATGCTATAGAAATCATTCAGGTAGGTGGTTTAGAAACATTGGGATAGAGCAATTAAAAGCCTTGATTTCCTCCTCCGCCTCCAACACATGGCAGGGACTTGGAGCAGGAACAAATGACGTCTCCTTAGTGCAGACTAACTTCTGACCTACAGGACAATGGAGTCACAAGCTATCCTGAGAGATGATTGAGAAGCCACTTCAACATTTCCATAAGTCATTCTGCCATAGCAGATCTGTCACAATTTTGTCAAAGTTTTGCAGAATTCTGTTGACATTGTGTCATCTCAATAAATGCCAAGGAACAAAATGAGTTGGGGCAGGTGTGAGCACAGATTTCAAGTCTAATGCGTGGGCTGCTGCATGTCTTCTGACATAATCTAGGCTCTCATACTTGATGTTTTTCTGGAGCCATGGTGAACTCTTCCATCCTTTACAACAATCAATCTCACTGAACTAATTTGAGATGAAAAAAATTAAAATCAAAATCACTTTCCTTCCCCTTACAAAACTCCCCCACCCAAGGTAGGTCTGTTTTTTTATATATACAAAAAAAAATGTAACAGAAATTTGGGGCCTGATTTTTCTTCACCATTTCACACTGATCTAACCAGGTAAGCAGGCCTTAAACTACATTTACATCAATTTTAAGGACCTTTTGATCTTGCTGAAGTTCTGTAAAGTGGCTCCAGACTAAATAAGAATTCAGGCCTTTCTTTTTAAAGAACTTTTGTAGTTGTTCTATCAGCCACACACATTATTACTTTTAAAGGAAGCATGCTGAAAGGCCAGCAACATTGGACATGGACAACACTGGAACTAAAGTCCACAGAACATATCTCTTGTCTTACACTAAGGCTGTAAGCTCCTTGGGGGCTATCTTTTTGTTCTGTGTTGGTAACGCACCTAACACAATGGGGCCCTGATCCATGACTAGAGCTCCTGGTGTTACACTGATGTGCACAACATGAAAAACAAGAAGCCTGATTATTCCCAGGCTTCCAGAGCATGAGTATTAACATATCTGAATATTTATAGATGGACTTGCTTTATAAACAACTGTCTCTTTAACACAACACGAAGGAGATGAGTACGGGTGAAGTTTCTGCCACTTATTGCTAACATCTCTTGCTGAAGAATCTCTCTCATTAAGAAATGCTGTACACACAGAAACCACAGTGGTTAGGGAGATCCAGCAGCCCCGGGCAATAGGAAGGCAGTGAACTTTGTGGCTCGGACATCAATAATACAAACAGCAGCACACACTCAATATTCCCTTTTTCCTTGCCTATTTGACAACCTTTCCGAAACAAGTTAGTGGTCTCAGACAAGTTCTTACTGGACAGTTATCTCTGCCTCCAAACTTTTTGTTACAGTTGTTAATGTTCTCAACTGTGAGCCTGAAGACTTAGGGCTAGTCCTAAGAGATGGCATGGGCCTGCTCATATACCAGTTCCCATAATAAGTATGCCATCTGTGTTCGTGACTTTGATTATCTGGCTATATGTCTAGTAAGGACTACACTGAAACTATTTATCTCAAATAGGCTACAATAGCCATAAAATAGTAAACCACTTTTGGTCATTATTTTATTGATTAGGATTCATACCAATGATATTGTGGGATACAGCTCTGTCTCCCATTCATGAGACATCCAGTTCCTCATATGCATTTTATATACTTCCTATATGTTCCCTTCTTGAGTTGGACTCCTTCCCAGGCAACAGCATGAAGGAGATGAGTTAGGAATGAGATGTAAATGACAAGGGAAGGATTTATAATTTTGTATGGATACAATTATGCAAATTTCAGTTTTGCTAGCTAGAGTTTGGTGGTTTTTACTGAATTTCATCCCAATCTAAAACCCAAAGCAGAACTCAAAGTGACTAGAATCATGTAGATCAAAACTGATGCATATCATGAACCCCTGAAAAGTGACACAGAGCTTGAGCCTGATGCAGACTTTTGACTGGGATGACTAGCGAAGTTACTAGAAATAATAAAGGGAAAGGGATGCTGATCCGGATGAGTAAAGAATATGTCAGAGATATTCTAACCAATCTGAATTCATTCAAATCAGCAGTGTCAGATGCTATTCACCTGAATGTATTAAAGGAATTAGATGAAGAAATCTCAGAAACACTGGCACTAATAGTAACAAACTCATGGATGAATGAGAGGTCCTGAAAAAGTAGAGAAGGACCAGTTAGCATAGTGCCCATGTTAGCATGGTACCCATCTTTGAAAAGGAGAGGGAGGAGCCAGAGAACTATTTAGACCAGTCAGTCTGACTTCGATACCTGGGAAGCTACTAAAAAATGTATAAAACATTCAATTTGTGAATGAAGTGGTAATAAGTAGCAGCCAGCATGGATTTACCAAAATCAACTCATGCCAAACCAGCTTGATTTCTTTGTTTGACAGAACAACTGATTTGGTGGAACGGGAAATGCAGTGGGCATAATATCCCAGGCTTCAGCAAGATTGTTAACACAGTCCCACAAGACATTCTTTAAGTAAGTTGAACAGATGCTGGCTTGACATAGCTACCATTAAGTGGCTACATAGTTGCTTAAACAACTGCAAACTATTAATGGAATGATGTCAGATTGGAGAAAGGTCTCAACTGGGGTTCCACAGGGATCTGTTCTGGATCCAGTGTTGTTTAAGATCTTTATTAATTACTGGATGTAGCAATACAGAACATACTGATCAAGTCTGGCAATGATGCAAAGAAGGGTGGGTGCCAATACTTTGGAGGGCAGAGTTCAAATTCAGAGGGATCTGACTAACTGAAGAACTGAGCTACAGATAACAAAATAAAATTCAACTAAGACAAGTGTGAGGTGCTACACTAGGGAAGAAAACTCAAATGTGCAAATACAGAATGGGAGATAATTGACTTGGCAGCAGCACTGCTAACAAGGATCTGGGAGCTGTGGTGAATCACAGCCTAAAACTCAAATTGGCAATATGATACCATTGCAAAAAAAATGCAGTTTTGGGTTGCATTAAGAGAGGCATAATATGCAAGTTTCTGGGTAATATTACTGCTCCACTGCTTAGGTCTCAGTGGAGTACTGTGTCCAATTTTGGTCACCAATGTACAGAAAGGATGTAGAGAAACTGGGAAGAATTTAGAGGCGAGCAACAAGGATGATGAAAGGGACGGAATGCAAGCCATATGAGCAAAAAAGACTGGAGAAGCCAGGTATGTTTACTTTGAAAAGGGAGGGATATATGAAAGGATGCATTACAACGATGGAGAAAGGTTCTTCTCTTTTGCCACAGGGAGCAAGACAAAGGCAAAGGGTTCAAACTACAGCATGGCAGATTTAGATTAAATCTCAGAAAAATATCCTAATATATGAACAGTAGGACAATGGAACAAGCTGCCTTGGGAAGTTATGCAAACTCCTTCACTGGAGATATTTAAAAATAGGCTGGATAGCCATCTGTCTTGGATGGCTTATATTAGGGATGTCAATAAACAGTCAACTAGATAATTAACTGATAAACCTAGGTTTATCGGTTAATCTTATTGACTACTCACATCCCTCCCCTTGCTGCCTTTCCATAAGAGGCAGCAAGGAGGAGGCAGGGGAGGCTGCTGCACAGCAGCCTCTGTCCATGGGGTTTCCGAGCTCCCCATGGACAGTGGTTGCTCAGCATCTCATAAAGCAGCCTCTGTACATAGCAAGCCTGGGACCACTGCAGGCAGAGGCTGCTACTACAGAGTGGCAGCTCCATCCATGGAGGGGTTAGAGTTCCCCACAGGCTCCACATCCCACAGAGCAGCATTTGTCCAAGGAGAACTCGGATGCCCCAAGGACAGTGGCTGCTGCCGCCCTGTGCTGCTGCCTCTGATACAGAGGCAGTAGCGCAGGGTGGCTGGCATTTGGTCTGCCTGGGGAGCTGTTTTTTAAACTGGTTCCCCCCATGGATCAGCTCCCTTGCCACCCTGTACTGCAGCCTTCAATGGAGAAGCAGCAGCACAAGCTGGCAGGGGGCTCCCCAGGGTAGGGCTAGGAGCGCACTGGCTGCAGGCCTTGCCCCTGGGGACTATCAAGTAATCATGTAAGCGCAAAGATTTCATGTGGTTACGTGACTATTCAGTTACTCAATAGCTAACATCCCGGGTGTGTCTAGACTGGCAATATTTTGTGCAAAAGCAGCTGCTTTTGTGCAAAAACTTGCCAGCTGTCTACACTGGCTGCTTGAATTTGTGCAAAAGCACTGACGTTCTAATGTAAGAATTCAGTGCTTCTTGCGCAACTACTTTGACGCTCCCGCTCAGGGATAAGCCTTCTTGCTCAAGAATACTTGCACAAGAGGGCCAATGTACACAGGCACCTTAATTTTTTGCGCAAGAAAGCCCGATGGCTAAAATGGCCATCGGAGCTTTCCTGCGCAAAAGTGCATCTATACTGGGCATGGATGCTTTTGCACAAAAGCACTTTTTGCGCAAAAGCATCCGTGCCAATCTAGATGCTCTTTTGCAGAAATACTTTTAACGGAAAAACTTTTCCATTAAAAGTATTTCCGCAAGATCATGCCAGTCTAGATGTAGCCCCCTAGTTTATATACAACAAATCCTGCATCTTGGCAGAGGGTTAGACTTGTGGTCCCTTGAGGTCCCTTCTAACCCTATGGTCCTATGACTTCAAATTTTTTGGTGCCTATGGGAGCAAATTTTTTGGTGGCTAAGGAACAGAGCATAGCAGTAGGGAATTCAGTCCACCTTGACCCATAGGAATCCAGAAAAGATCATAAATGCAGGATCTGAGATGCTTATTTGACCAATGAATCATGTGATAGCTGACAGCATTAGGAAGATCAAGTTCCTGTTCAGTCGCATAAGAGTTGCATAAGTAACACAGTAGCTGTAGTCAACAGAAATACCTATACATCTTCAATTATATGAGCAGAAAGCTCCAGTCATTAAGAATCTGGTCAGGATGTCTTTGGAATCAGGACCTTTGATAACTTCCTGAGTGTGCACAGACAGAGGCACATTTTGAAAATCTGGTCATAATTGACCCAACATAATTCTCAGAACACCCCAGTGAGGCAGGTATGTATTTCCAATCCACATTTTGCAGCTGAGTAAAGCAATACAGAGAAACTGAACACATTGTTTTATGAAGATAAAGGGGCAGAGCTCAAACTAGGAAGGGAGTAAGGCACATCTGAAAGTATTTTGTCAGTTACTTAGGAAGAAAAAATACACTAGTGATAATGTTTCAGACTTGTACTGCCAGCCTATTAGACCCAACATGTGATGCCACAATGCACTGCACAATCTTTCTACTCAGTAATTATACAGATTATAAAATGTCATCTTTTTTTCCCATCAAGGTTAGTCTATGTGGACAAAGGTGAGTTAATTCTAATATTGGCAGCTGGTTTACACATTCTGCGGGTGCACACACACGCACAAAAATCCTCCTTATTAAATCACAGAGCAATTAAAAAATTAAAAATTTCATCAGACCCCACATAAAAGAAATACAAGTGTTTAATGATGGATTATAAACGGAAAGTGAGAAAAAAGTAAAAGCTCAGCTGTCTCAGGGGCTTCCCTTGTAGCCTGTGATACTGATTTCTGTCTTCACCCTCTCACAAGCCGCAAGAGCTAATAAATTCCTGGCTCCCCTGCCTGGAAGCCAAGGCCGATTAATATCTGCCTACCTTGTTACCTAATTCATTATGGAATAGCAGTTAATTTGATTTGATATTATTTTAATAAAATTCTGTAATATATTAGATTGTTTCAGGCTATCAAAATAATTTTCCAATTATTACAGTTACTCAAGCAAGTCTTTTTTTCCCTTCATGAGCGGCAGTTGGTCTGACTCAGAATACATTAGCTCCTACAGCTTCATCCTGGCCAGAGGAATACAAAGTATATGCATGATTACACTAGAAATGTTATTGCCAGTAATGTGAGCCCACAGATCAACTCAAAGAGTCCACAGATTGATGTGCAATTACACCCCCATGACGTCATGACACAGGCGAGTGCCCTTGTACAACTGCAGTAATGAATAAAAAATCTTTTCCTTATTTCCTGATTCTAATGGGTCAACGGTAGCAATATGCCACACTATGGTGGAAGAAATATTGCATCACACAGGGAAGTCTCTATTCTTATTTTTTCAGCCTGTACTGATTGGTATGACATCACATTACTAGGCCAGCCCCCAAGGAGTGAAGCTGCTGTCCGCCATTTTCACAACTTTTGGCCAATTCACACAGTAGTGACTTCAGTTTCTACTTTGCAACTAACTGACTGCTATTTCTTCCTGATAAAAACAAATGCATAAGAATCAGTGAGAAAGGGAATCGGGGATGGAAATTGATTGAAATAGAAGAAGGCAGCCTCCGCAAAAGAGCAGGTGAAAACATTGGAGTTCCATTTGCAGTTGTACCAGATGTCATAAAATATCTGCCTTCATACATGAGAGCACCTTGGTTATAAGATTCTGGGGTTAGGATGCTAGATGAGATAATCCGTTTCAAATGTCTGGGACTTTTGTTGGGGACAGATGCCAGTCACCCTCAGCTGTACGTACCCTGTCACGCACAGAAAGAACTTCATTGTTTTCACTATTTTAAAACCTTTTATATGCAAATAGAAAACAGGAATACAAACCCACTCAGCCCAAAAGCCTGCTCCTGTTCCCATTGAATTCAACGAGTTTTCCCATCCACTTTAATGAGAACACAATAGGATCCTCATTTATGATTGAGGAATTTCACAATACAAATGTAATTGATAAGCTTCAAATTTGACAGCTGAATTTCACCTCCTTATATTTGTACAGTTCCTGTCCCAAAAGGATGCTGATCCCACCCTGGCTCTCTGGGTGCGATTCTACTGTAAGCTTTATTCCTGATAATATTAATACAGACTAATCTATGATTTAAAGAGTCATTAATTGTGTGTGCTAATAAAAGTGGTTGTATAATAATAGCCTGAATGCCTGTGGATGTGAAAACTGGTGAGGCTACTTGCTTCTCTCATAGATGAATGCACTAGTGTAATCCTGACACCATCACCTCTCTATTGAACAGTAATCTCAGACCCTGATGTGGCCCATCCCATGATAATGTTAAAGTTCACTGAGGATCACTGGGCTGTTTCCAGTCTATCTTTGCATAGATTAAAAAGAAAAGTGCCAGTAGATGATTTTCAGGCTGCTGCTCACTTTTTAAATGGTGATTTTCTGCCTTATACAGTACATCAGAGTTCCTTTTTCGTATTCTGCCTCCAACATGGTTATTCCTATTCCATTCAGTTATCTTAAAAGAGTGGTGGCTGACCCATGGGATGTATGTCAAATATGATTTACAACCCTTTTCATGCTTCAACAGAACTCAGTGGAAACATAAATGGATCAGAACATATCCTACATACGTACAGAAATACAACTTCTTTTTGTTTTACTATTTGTAAATTGCCTTATTATTTCCATTGCTTAGCTATCATTAGGTGCATGAAATAGCACTGTTAATAGCAGGGGTGCTGCAACTACGCTTATTGTACAAAGAGTTTATTATTACAAGTAAATTGTATGCAACCTGCCAAGTGAAAGCACTATCATACCAAACCCAGGGGTTAGTGTAATTTTTTCCTCTGTGCATCAATGTTTTTTAACTTAAATTCCCATTCTGGTGGGTTTAAAGTATTGAGACAAAAAGGCTATTGTCTTTCAGATAGATATTAGTGAAAGATGATAAAAAGAAAAAAATGTGTGCCTAATATAAGATTACTTGCTGCTGTAATCCTCCAAGATAAGAATATTTTTACGTTTTCAGTTCAAAAATCAGTGCATCTTTTATCCAAATTACATTTTTGCAAGTACTTATACGATAAAAATGTAACGAAATTGTTGGCTTGTCACAGAATTCACATACACAAAAGGCTGCTTGAAAGCATTTGCTGTTTTAAATATACAGATTTCCAAAAGGAATCATCAAATGCAATATTTGACAGCTAAATGCTGTGACTTACAATCTAGCTATCTATAGCCTATTGTCAGTTCTAGGATATTTATGACTTTTTACATTAATAATGAAATTAAGAGGATTTTTAAAGGTTTTTTTTTTAAGGAAACAGCCAAAGTTTTACAAAGAATTCTACATTATATCATGAAAAGATCTCAGGATCATTAATAACTGAATTCCTTCAGACACTTAGTGTTAGTGATTCTAAAATGAATTAACCTTCATGACCTTCTTGCTTCTTGATCCTATTTCTCAATCCTGAAACCCTTATTTATGCAAGTAGCCCTTACTCACACAAGTTGTCAATGGATCACAGCACTTAGGTAGGGCTTGAAGGGCACATCTACTCTACACAGAAGATCAACACTGCCACAGTTGATCTTCTGGGGTTTGATTTAACAGGTGAAATATAAACCATCTGGATTGAATTTAAAGGCGCTCCTCTTGGTACTGGTACTCCTGCTCCTCACAAGGAGTAAGGGAAGCCAATGAGAGTGTTGGACGGTGTGGAAATGTGAAATAAGATACATCAATTCCAGCTACATAATTTACATAGCTGGAGTTGCGTATTTTACTTCAAACATCCCATGTTATGTAGACTAGCCCAAAGAGTGGAGTCTTTACTATATAAAAAGCAAGAAACAGGGTTGGTTCTCATGAATCTTGCATAGAAACTGGTAGGTTTAAATGATTTTCGACATCACTCATGCACGATCAGCTAAAATTATTTTATATCCTAGAAATTGCTACAAGATGGTTATAAAGTCTTTGTGTGGACCACTTTTCCATTTGGTGGTAAAACTGGAAGGCCTTATCACTCCTTTATAAGTTTCCATATAATTTTTATGAACACAAACATAAAGCATCAAAGACTGCAGACTGAAAACTTCTATGTGATCCAAACCAAGTGGCAAAATTAAGTCCTGAAAAAGTTAAGATTCACATCTGGTTTATGGTCTGCGTAGACAACTTGGCCTGAGAACATAGTACCGGAGTAGGCTGATGCAGAATAAGGCTCAAATTTAATAATCACGTTTGGTTATGGAATATGGCTATAAAGATGGATGAAATGAAAAGTTTATATTACATGTCTCAACTCATCACATGAGAAAAGCAAAGCAAATAGTGGCATGCTTCAAATTGAAAAGAATGGACCATGCTAAAGAGACCTGAAGTATAAATAATATGGAATAAGTCATTGTTGCAAACAAGGCCATATCAAATATGTCAGAGTAATTTATCAGATTATGGGAGAGAATAAATTTAGGTGCAAATCCTGCAAACACTTACACATGTTTCACTTTGCATACATAAGAAGGTTGCAAAATCTGGCACTTAGACTTTATTACTTGTATACCAATGGACAGCACTGCCAGAATAGTTACCATCTGTTCCCCACCGTCTTCCCTCTCCCTTTACTCTCCCCTTTCCATCCATGTTAGCCATTCTTTTTTGCCAGCAGAGCCACTATGGAATCTCTATGTTCTTCTAGCCCTGCTCTGATTGCATGTCCCATGACAGAATCTGCTTTGGATGAGGTACATTAGAAAAGGCCTCCAATGGAAAATTTACGTATTGTGCTACTGGCACTTGAAAGGCTTACTCCCAGGTGTAGCTTTGTTTATAGCAGCTGGGAAAACTGGATAGAAAGGATAATCCAGAAAGTGGCACAGAGAAATGTGCTCATATTAAATCAATGGCAGCCCAGACAGTAAGGACTTAGCTCCAGATTTAAAATGCTTTAATCCCATCACTGAACTTTCTGGCTAACTCCTTTGTTATGTAACTGGACAATCTTTACCTTGGCCACACTATGCTGTCTTAGGCTATGTCTACACTATGGCTACGTCTACATTGGCCCCTTCTTCGGAAGAGGCATGCTAATTTTGAAAGTCAGAATAGGGAAATCCGCGGGGGATTTAAATATCCCCCGCGGATTTAAATAAACATGTCCGCCGCTTTTTTTCCTGCTTGGGGAAAAGCCGGAAAAAAGCGTCTAGACTGGCCCGATCCTCCGGAATAAAGCCCTTTTCCGGAGGATCTCTTATTCCTACCTGAAAGTAGGAATAAGAGATCCTCCGGAAAAGGGCTTTATTCCGGAGGATCGGGCCAGTCTAGACGCTTTTTTCCGGCTTTTCCCCAAGCCGGAAAAAAAGCGGACATGTTTATTTAAATCCCACGGGGGATATTTAAATCCCCCGCGGATTTCCCTATTCTGACTTTCAAAATTAGCATGCCCCTTCCGAAGAAGGGGCCAGTGTAGACGTAGCCTATGGGTTTTTTCCAGGATACCAGAAGTAACCCGGAAAAACTCCGCCGCCTCCAGGGGACATATCTGTTCTGCTTTTTTTTGCGGAAGAGCAGATGTGCTGTTTTGGAAGCCCTGTCTTCCTCGACAAACAAGGAAGAAGGACTCTTCTGAAAAAGGTTTTTTTTCTGAAATTTGGCCCAATGTAGATGGGCCAAATTTCAGAAAAGTATCTTCCAAAAAAACTATTGGAAAAAGAAAAGAAAGCCTTTTTCGACAGATCCCTTATGCCTCCTGCAAGGAGGTTTACAGGATCTGTCAAAAAAGGCTTTCTTTCTCGACAGATCCCCCTCTAGACTGTTGCTTTTTGCCGACAAAGTACTGAGTTGGCAAAATGCGGCAGCCATTGTTATGAAAATTAGGCATGGGATATTTAAATCCCTGCCTCATTTGCAATGTCAGCCTGCCTAATCTGCATCCCTCTGCTGACAGGGATGCAGTCTAGACATACCTAGAGTGTCTTACCATCTTTCATGCTTATTAACCCCATTTAACAGATGGGAAACTGTGGGACAGAGAGGTTAAATGATTGGCCAAGGACACTCAAGGAGTCTGTGATGAAGCAGGGACTTGAATTAAGGCCTCCCAAGTCTTACGGCAGTGCTGTAACTACTGGACTATGATTCCTCTCCAGACAGAGAATCAGTGATGTTCAGACAGAAGCAAATGATGTACCCTGCTGATGAATGTACCTTCATGTTTCTCATGGGCTACATTCTAATTGCTATTGTATTTGTAGAAATAAATATATACAATGGGTAATACTGCTAAGAAGCAACACATCTTTGACATGTGCAGTGACTTTGGGGAATATTTTAGGCACTGTACACAATGTTACAAATTGTTTTGCTTAGATATATATCACAGCATGTCTCTGACATGCCAATAAAAATATAGTATTTCACTTGAGTTAAATATATTCTATATATAAATAAGTATATATTTTTTGTTTTTTAAGGAAATGAATAACCTGGACAAATTTCAGGAGGTTAAGAGTCAAGTATCTTGTATTATAGCAATATACCTCTGCAATTCTTATATAGTGACAGATATAATTGACACCCAGATAAATGTAAAAAGGTCAACTAACGGGCAGATCTGAACTGATAATTAGTTAAGCATTAATGACAACAGTTTTCTTAACAATGGAAATTTTCTATGGCTTTATAGTCCCCGGCTTATTTCATTTGGAAACAGAATGTTCAGTCTTCCACTGAGCAAGTAAGAAAACTTCTCCATGGAAAGAAAGAGGTCTCATTTGTCTCCCTCTTACACTGGAGTTACTATTGAAATAATGAAACTAGAGCCAAATTAAACTCATATCTTTCAGAGAATGTTTTCTTCCACATTAACATTTGGATCCATAGCAAATGAAGATATAGAGTTTTAGTTATAAAAATCTCCTCACTTCAGTCTGAGGTTATCTCATGTTTTCTAATATGTACATAATTGGGGTGGTTCAACTTGACTGATAGAGGTTTAGAAAAAACCCTGACTACTACCAGCAGCACTGATAGCTATTCAAAAAGGAAGGAGGTTTCATAGGTTTGGACACAACCCTTGAACGTGGGAAACCAGCATTCAAGACTCTGTTCTGCTCCTGAATCCTTTGTTGAAACCAGCCCAGATTGAGAAAAAGAGTCAGCAGATCATTACCAAAAAAAAGTGTAATCAGTGTGAATTCCTGCAGATATATCAGGAAGTGAATATGCATGACATAATAGATATGTAGGGGGTAAGTACTGATGGACTGCATACTTAAATCTTCTATCCAATGCGAAGTTACATAAAGAAGACTAATGAGATAGTGGCTGGACTCAAGAGAGCACTATTATAATAATATCAAGGATATTTTTATATCCAGCTATTAAGTACTGACTGGGCCACATTTAGCACCAGAATGCCAGAGTCTGATCTCAGTTACACCAGTGTAAATATCACTTACATCAAATCAAAGTCAAGAGTTACTGAAGTAAATTATTCTGATTTACGGTCGTGTGATTTAGATTAGAATTTGGCCATACTGTTCATATAAGTGCAGTTTATATAAAGAAGATAGAAAATGAAGGTAGAACAGTGTAGTGCAACTAAGGTGATTAATAGAATAGAAGAGTTTGAGGAAAGAGTGACAAAACTGGGATTATTTAGTTTTGGAAGAATAATAAAGAGGTTACATGTCTGAATTATTTAAACTACTTAATGGTTCTTATAAAATTAAACTTAATGCTCTATTTAAGTGTGTTGAAGAGACCAAAACTAGGGGATTTAGGTTTTAAGTAAAAAGGATATACGTAAGAAGAATTTAAGGATATCTATTTTACAGGGAGACTGTCAAATACATGGCTCAGAAACAGAAACAAGCAGAATTCATATGTTTAAGTAAATACAGTAGGATTATTTTGAACCAAATACATTTCTGTTTTATCAGTCAGCTTTGAGCTTAGGAGTAACAAACCACCCTTCATCAAAAGCTAATTTTTCACGGATTGTTTCCACCCACGTATCAAGATCAAATCTGAGGGCCAGATCTTAAATTGGCATCGCTCCACCAAGCTACATCAGTTACACCAGCTGAGAATCTGGCCATTTGCCATGCTCTCATTCCACAAGACTAACTAACTCTTATATCTCAAGAGGTCAGTTCTGAGACACATTTGTAGGGGAAGCTTACACTGTCATCAGGGCTGAACCTGTTTTATGAGTAATTAAAGGATTTCAGTCTTCAGTGCAATTGATCTGGAACCTTTCATGGCCACAAATTTACATTAGCAGAGAGGAAAAAACTCAACATAAATGAGAAAAGTAATAATTTAATGAAAAACAGAAATAAGGGCTGTATTAACAATTGTCCTCATCTCACAGAATCACTAATAAAAAGATAAAGTCATTCCTATTCTAGTCTATATAAGTTTGTACATCATGCCCATCATTGGAATATCAAAGCATCTTCCAGGAGTTTATTAAGCAATGTGACTACATAGATCATCCATAGTTGGTTTTCTTTCCTCTCCCCAGAGGGAAAATCAGTTGCAGTGGAGTAACTTGTTTTGGTAGGTTTTTTATTACAGATGGCAAGGTCAAAGAAATATTCCTTGCACTTGGAGAAGAAATTGGTGAGGGTTATGACGGTACTTCATTCCTGGGGGAATTCATTTCTCAGTCTCAGACCACCCTCAGAGAAGGTTCTGTCTCTAATACAGACAACTTTTACTCTTACTGTTGAGAAATCCATTCCCCAGCAATGTGAGAGGTCAATTTGGAAAATGTCTGAATGGGAAACGTCACAGAATTTTCCTTCCATATTCCCACATGCAGTTATTTTTTCCCATGAGAAGTTGTTAAACCCTCCTATCCCTCCCACTCTTGTAAGGCTTAGAAACAGGATTAGGGTGAGAGAGGATGTTAAGTTTCTTAAATATGTGGCAATGGGAGAAACTGTATCTTTTTCACCTCTGATTTTATTACAAAATCCAGCTGAAATATCAGGTCAGTGATTTGTAAAAATCCCAGAATCACCTTCTAACCACAGACTTCACACCATGGCAGTGAATATGATATCAAAACTTATACACACAGGGCATATGCACACTAGTAAATTATTTCCAAATAACTTATTTTGCAATAATAACTCCCAAAATAATTATTTCAAAATAGTGTGTCCACACTATAGGGAAGCCTCGAAATTAGTATGAGGCAGGCTCCCTTAGAGCATATCTACACAGGAGGGCTAAAGCCGAAATAAGCAATGCAAGTTGAGCTAAATCCATTGCATAGTTTAAGCCGAAATAGCTTAATTTGGCTTTTGGCGCTGTCTACACAGCAGGAAGGCTGAGAAAGAGCACTTTTCCTCTGACTTCCCTTGCTCCTTGTAAAACAGGGATTACAGGAGTCAGAGTAAGAAGGCCTCCAGCTCAACACCATTTTGACATGATGTCGAAATAACTGCTTGCTGTGTGGACACAGACTATGTTATTTCAGAATAACATCAGTTATTCGGAAATAACACTGATGTGTAGATGTATCCTTAAAGTGGACACACTACCTCAGGAAGCACTGGGGAGTAATTACTTTGCATTACTCTGGGGAGCAATTATTTTTAAATAGCAGCAGTGGAGCTTCCACATTACTGCTATTTCAAAATAACTATTTTGAAATAAGTGTTATTACTTGTGGAAAGAAGGAGTTATTATTTTGAAATAACCAGCTCCTTATATCAAAATAATGGGCTTGATAGTATGTATGCTTTGCTTGCTATTTCAAAATAAGGGGAACTATTTTGAAATAACTCCCTAGTGTAGTCCAGGGCCTAGAGACATCTGTGCTGGAAATAACTTATCAATAGCAGCATGAGGGGACCTCTTTTGGGAGTCTGTTTCTCAAATCTCAACTTTTGGAGCTGGTGAGTAGTAGCAGGTGAATTTTAAAGCAAGATCATGGATGGAATTTTGAGATGATTGTGCAACAAAGGTGATATATGCAGAAGTATAGGCAAGAAAATAAGCCAAGACTTTCAAAAATAGCTAGTGATTTTGCACACCTTTCTTTCTGAATGCTCAGTCTGAGACACTGTAGAGGGGCCTGATTTTCTGAGGAAGATGCCTAGCATATTCTGAGAATCAGGCGCTTGTAGGATGTCTGAATTTTGGACCCCAAAATTCAATCAAGTCAAATCACTTTCAAAAATCGTGGCCTGGGTCTTTATTTCCCTGCTCTAATCATATGATGTGTTAGGATTACAACGCTTTACACCCTTGCCAAATGAGACAGTCAGGATCCACTAACTCTACTGGCTATTGCTACAAACCATCCTTGCCAGCACTAGCCCACCCATGCATTCGGCTACATGGAACAATAGAGATTCCCGAGAGCCGTGCTTGCCAAAACTCCAGTGCCTACTACATTCAGTGTGATATGTTGAAAGAAAACTCTTTTTGGAAATGGTGAAGTATGAGAAAGTTTCTTTCATATACGTAGACAATTTGCATGCATACTGTTTGAATACATGTCCCTACTGATTAATATGTAGACTCAGTGGGTGATGTTCTAGCTTAAGTGAAGTTAGTGGGAGTTTTGCTTTACACCAGGGAGCTTCCCTCAAGAACATTCATGATTCTCTATAACTTACATAGCACCCTAAACTCAAAATAAGATAGCAATTTGCACTACACAAATTGTATATCTTATCTCAGATCTAATTCATAATACCTTATTTTGAAATTTGGTGCATCTACACGGCACCAAATTTAGAAATAACACAAGCCATCCCTTACCCTTCGTGCAATGAGGTTTATGGGGATGGCAAAATAGCACGCGTGTTATTTTGAAAAATATTTCAAAATAACAGGTGGCTTGTGTAGATGCGGGGTAGCTATTTCAGGATACCACGAGTATCGCGAAATAGCCATGCAGCGTAGACTTATCCCTACTGATTAATATGTAGACTCAGTGGGTGATGTTCTAGCTTATGTGAAATTAGTGGGAGTTTTTCTCTTTACACCAGCTTCACTTGAGAGCGTTCATGATTCTCTATAAATTACTACTTGGTCTCTCAGTCTTTTAGTTTTCTCTTTGGTATTCATCTTACCCCCATTGTTAAGCTACTAAAAAGCCTTGCAATCTTTAATGAATTCAAGCTTACAATGCCCCATGTGAGATAGGGGCACAATTATTTCAATTATACAGAAGGGGAAATGAGTCACAGAAAGACTTTCCCAGGGTCATTCAGGAAGACTGTGGCAGAGTAGTGATAGAAATGTAGCTGTGTTAGCCTGGGTAGTTGAAGCAAAATGCAGGACAATGTAGCACTTTAAAGACTAACAAGATGGTTTATTAGATGATGAGCTTTCGTGGGTCTGGCCCACGAAAGCTCATCATCTAATAAACCATCTTGTTAGTCTTTAAAGTGCTACATTGTCCTGCATTTTGTGGCAGAGTGTAGGCTTAAACCAAGTTCTCCCATGACCAACGATAGGGTCCTAACAAGTGGATAATTCTTTTCTCTGTGGAGTGATGCTAATCCAGCGCTGATTAGGAAACAGAATTAGTTTCTGTTTGTATGTGTGTCTTCTGATGATAGCCAGTTTTCCATATTCAGTTCAGTACAAAAGCATTTTAGCACTATATCCATATGCATCTCTCTTCCTAAATATTGCACCGAGACTGCTTTACTGTTCAGTGATTATGCACAATGGACAATGTCTGCCCTGCGAAAAATATCAAAATTCGGGGTTGAAGTAGTCAGACTCCAAGTGAGATGAAAAGACAAAATTTTGAATTTTTGACAAAATGGAATTCAGTTTTGAAAGAGTTCATTGTGGTGAATTCTAACTATCTGATTTCAATTTCAATCTTTTTACGTTTTAAAGCCATTTTGGATATAAAATAAAGTACATTTTGAAACAAATTGAAGAACTGAAACTTTCTTTTTTGAAAATGTTGAAACATGACCCTGAGGGTATGTCTACACTACCCCGCTAGTTCGAACTAGCGGGAGTAATGTAGTCATCCGCACTTGCAAATGAAGCCCGGGATTTGAATTTCCTGGGCTTCATTTGCATGAAGCCGGCCGGCGCCATTTTTAAATGCCGGCTAGTTCGAACCCCGTGCCATGCGGAGTGTAGCCGCGCGGCACGGGGTTCGAACTAGCCGGCATTTAAAAATGGTGCCGGCCGGCTTCATGCAAATGAAGCCCGGGAAATTCAAATCCCGGGCTTCATTTGCAAGTGCGGATGACTACATTACCCCCGCTAGTTCGAACTAGCGGGGTAGTGTAGACATACCCTGACATATCTCAGACATTTTCCATTTTGCCACAAACATCCTTTGTTGAAATTAACAAAAGTTTGCAAACAAAAAGGGGTTCCTCAGAATGACATTTTCCAACAGAAACCTTTTTTTTTTTAATTGACTAGCTCTTGTTATTCTGATAGACATGGCTGTTTCTCTCATAGCTCCTTTATCTGCCATCTCCTAGAAAGATGAAGAAGAGCTATTACCTGTCTATGTCAAAGTATTTACCTTTGGGTGTGTCTAGACTACAGGGGGTTTTTTTCGAAAAAAGTGGCCTTTTTTCTAAAAAACTTCACCTGCGTCTAGACTGCTGCCACGTTCTTTTGAAATTAAATCAAAAGAACGCGACAGTTTTTTTGACCACGGAAAACCTCATTTTATGAGGAATAACGCCTTTTTTCGAAAGTGATCTTTCGAAAAAAGGCATTATCAAACACAAACAGTGTTTTTTTGAAAGAGAGCATCCAGACTGCGTGGTGCTCTCTTTCGAAAAAGCAGCTCTCTTTTTAAAAAATTCTGGTTGCTGTGTAGACGCTCTCTTTCGAAAGAGGCTTTTTCAAAAGGTTCTTTCAAGAAAGCCTCTTTAGAAAGAGGCTTGTAGTCTAGATGTAGCTTTTGTGTGTTGTTCTGTTGAAGTTAGATTTGTTTATGTCTTTACTGACAATACAAAAATGTTTTCTTGAGCCCTTCTCTACCCCTACACACCTATATCAGAGCCAGGTACAATCCATTACTTTCTTCTCTGCATAGTTGATAAATAAGAGCCAAGTAGGAGTTTCTGGTTATATATGTATCTTCTGATGGTAGCCAATTTTCCATATTCAATTTAAGTACATAAGCATTTTATCACTATATCCATATGCATCTCTCTTCATGTAATGCCATCCCAAATATTGCACCTAGCCTGTTTTATTCCCCGAAGATTACACATAGTGGCCAATATCTGAATGGAACTTCGCTGCAGGGGTTATAAGCAAATGAGCAATCATGAACTTATAATGTGGGGCTGCCAGACAGTTAGCAGAAGCCACTTGCATTATTTCAGGCAGTGAGATTATTAAGTGTCATAAGAAGGTCATCCAGTGGAAATATCACAATCTCCGTCATATTAAATTTTATTACCAAATGCATCTGTGTCATCTTAGTCCATCGTTGTCTCTTCTGTGTATGACTCTAGAGAACTTTGGCTCAAGCTGGTATACTAAATAACATCATTTTATGTTTGGCATTGTGAGTCAATGTGCAAGAGTACCTGTGGAACAGAAGGATGTTTGGGTTGTTGGCTCGACACAAGAAAGGAGACTGAAAGCATTTTGGTAATGGAAACCAAAAGGGACTGGATAGCTTACAGCAAACATAGATAATGGATAATAGCAGAACATTTATTTGAAAAGCTGTCATGCCATCTTTCTATATGTCATCAAATTATCTGAAATGAGAGGGTGAATATTTAATGAAAATAATGTATGGAAAATAAAAGCCATAATTCCAAAATATCAAAACATCTCAAGTTTCAAAGAGACAATTTCTGCTTCTAGAGCAGCTTGATCTTGAGCTTTTAAAGGAAAGGAGAAATATTTTGTAGATCAATTTAACACCAACAATGTTATGTTATGTAACAAAAGTAAATGAGAGTGTGGACTTTGATCATCTCAAACTGAGCCCTGGTCTTCCCTACCAAGTATAACTACATTGGAAAACCCATAACCCTGAGCAATACAGTTATTCTGGCCAAATTCACAGTGTAGGCTGGGCTATGTTGACAGGAGGGCTTCTCCCGTCAACAGAGTTACCATCTCTTGGAGAGATGGAGTTCCTAATCCAATAGGAGAAACTCTCCCAGTTGGTGTAGATAGTATTGTTATTAAGCATTAGGGTGGTACACCTGCGCTTATGTAGCTGCATTGCTGTAAGTGTACGCAAATCCTCTGTGATTAAATTTTGCTCCCACCTGCTATTGAAGGGCCAGAAAGAAGTAGAAAAATTTCAGAGAGAGAGACCTTTGGAAGATGCAATGAGTTCTACTGGATAGAATACAGGAATGGAGCTCAGCAGACCTTGATCCTTTTCTTGCCTCTGTCAGAGACAGCAACATTATTTCAAAATAATTAGCATTATTTTGAAATAACTTAGTCCACATCTACATAGCAGGCAGTTATTTCAAAATAATGTCAAAATACTGTCATGCTGGAGAACTTCTTACTCCAACTCCTGTAACCCTCCTTTTGAGGGTTAGGAGGAAGAGTGCTCTATTCCAAAATAAGTGCTGTGTAGATGATCCCAATTTTGAAATAAGCTATTTCGAAATAAACTACGCAATTGACATAGCTTGATTTGCGTAGCTTATTTTGAGTTAAGCCCTGCTGTGTAAACGCACCCTCACTGACCTTATGCAAGTCATTTCACCTTGTTTATCTCTCAGCCTTTGTCTATTTAACTTACAAATAAGGAAAAGAAATCATCTTTTCCTAGGCATTTTTACCAACCCCTTGCATAATGAATCCTCAATGTACTGATATAAGAAAACCATTATTAGTGATGTATTGTGATGGTAACAGTTTGGTTGTATGCATGTCTGTGGTGAGGAGAATATTGCATATGAAGAGATTTGAAAGATGAGAATTATTTAATTTAGGAGGGTGTAAAATAAGAACTGTGATAGAGATATGTGAAATGGGGTAAAGAAGGTTATTGGGGCACTGTCCCTCGCCCTGTCCCATAACAACAACATTCCATGAGATTAAGAGATAAGAAATTCAGACAGCATGAATGCAAATACATCTCTACAAACAAATCAGCCTGTTGAATACACAGCTGTAGACTGTTACGTGACTAAGATTTGTAAGAAGGATTAGAAATGCAGTGGTCAGTTTTTAAGTTCCCATCCAGTGTTAAATTTGCAATGGAAATGGCAACATTACATCACATCACCCTACCAAAACAATTTATAAATAAAAGGACAACCCACTAAATATCTTTGTAACAAAGCAGGGCCTGATTTTCCAGTATTACAATGGAATAAGGTGAATGAAAAGATGGTTTTCTAATAAAGGAAATGGACAAGGCCAGGGACACAAGAAGTATGAGATGAAACCCCCAGTCTACGATAGACACTCTGAGTGACATTGAGCAATATCCCGTTGCTGTATGCAGTGTTGTAGCCACGTTGGCCCCACATTGTCTCTCTCATACTGAACAAGTTATTTAGTCTCTGTGTCTCACTTTCCAATATGTAAAACAGAGACAATAATTCATTTTTCCCCACCCTTTATCTGTCTTGAGTAATTAAACCATATAGGTGGAATCCTGGCTCCACTGGATTCAATGAGAGTTTTGTCATTAACTTCAATGGAACTGGTTTCACCATAAGGTCTTTGGGGTAGGAACTGTCTCTTACTATGTGTAGGTACAGCATCTAGTACAATGCAATGCTGAACTCGGCTGCATCTACCACAGGCTACTGTATGGCAAATAATAAAAATTAGTGTACATGGGTGTTTTTTATCCATTGTGTAAAAGTCCCGACAAACTCAAAAAACTTCAGAATATTACAAAAAAAATTGGGGTAGGGTTTTGGGGAGTTTGTTGTTATTGTTGTTGTTACTTTTTGCAGCATCTCCAGCATTTTCTGTGTACAGACTAAAGGCTAACATTTCTTCATGGTATTTAGAGGGAAAAATGCACAGTGCTAACTAATTGCCACATGCTGTGAAAGGAACTTCTGTTTTTAATAAAACCAATCTGGTCTAGATCAATGATAAGGGGGCATAATTTCTTCAAATGGGAAGCCAAAACTTTGAAAAGAATCATACAGTCAACACTAATCTGAGATCAGGGTCTGCAAGGTAAGCAGAAACCAGTGGCTTTGCCTTTTACATGAATAAAGGGAATTGTTCCCACCAAAGGGAAATTGTAGTAAAGAACTTCTACAACGGAAAGGGGTGGGGTGAGGGGGAGGAGATTTTGATGTAGAGAATACAGTGCTCCTGGAGGGTGCAATGTCATTGTATGGGGCTTCTTCCTGAGCTCTTCTATTTCTGTCCTCTCGTTCTTATGTGGATCTTTGGTGTGTATAATTATTGGCTTCCCTCAACCCTCATAGACTGCACCGTTGCATCTGCTGGGTGCAGGAAATTCTATCATTTGGATAGAGAAGATATTCTTCATATCTTCTCTATCCAAATGATTCCTTATGACCTCTTCTTTGCAGTTCATTCTATGTGAGTGGCCCTATTGTGCATGCATAGGCCCATTCAATGGAGCTCTGATCGGGTGCAACACTTCACCTCAGGAAAAAGCTGCAGGATCTGGGTCTTAGTTTCCTTTCCCTCAGCTATATGCTTATATTTCCCCTGTCTAGTTCCTCATGTACTGTTGCTACAGAGACAGACTCCATATTCTCCATTCTGAATTCCTCCCAGCTATACAATCAATCTAATTTTACTGTCCATTGTTTCTGTATTAAGGCATCGGTGCATAACAAATTGTTAAACAGAGGGAAAACAGAGTTGTCTTTGGACAGTGTGGATCCCAAACGGAAACTGCAGGGAGGAGAAGAAAAGACAGCAGGTGTCTGAACAAACCAATTGTCATATTTGGACTGAAGGATGGTTTTTAAATGCTGACGAGAGATCAGTTCATTTTAAGCAGCTGTCCAGTTGGACAGCCGCTATAAACAGGGGTGGCTTGTAATAAGAATATTTTTAGCTTGAAGCATTTCCAAATATTAAGGGTGAACTGAAAAAAGCAAATAGATCATTATTAACACTTTTAACGACAATAATATCCGAGACTAATATAGTGCCTTTGTTTCATATCTCCAAACACTTCATAAAGGTGAAATTGGGTTATTATCCTTATTTTAACAATGAGGAAACTGATGAACAGAGATGTGACATGGTTTACCCAAAGTCACATCCTAAGTTGGGAGCAGAATCAAGAACAGGCCCCAAGTCCGCTGACACCATACTGATATTTCCTTCCATTAGATTAGAACTGCACTTCAGGAAAGACAGAAATTGAAACAAGACACTGTATAAGCTTACAAAAAATCAGAGTTAATTTCATTTTGAAACAAACAAACAAAAAACTAAAAATCTGTTTCTCTTGTATTTATCAGCCAAGACCTACATTCACAGTTCTGTACGTCCTCTGGAAAGTTCTTTCTTCTACTCCCTGCTACAGTCCAGGTGTTAGTTGCAACACCAGATCTTGTAGAGGGAACAGATCTTTGAACTCAGGTCTTGTCAAAAATGAAAACAAAGGAGAAACTGATTTTCAGCTATTTGATTTTTAATATAAAATCATCTGCAGTGATAATCCTTGAAACCTGCACTTAAAGGACACCTCCAACAGATAATCCCTCTTTCCAATGGTAAAATATCCCAGGGATTACAGGACCATTTTATTCAACATTTAGTTAAAGATCTGCTTTGGGGAAAGCATCTGATGTTAGTTGTTCTCTTGAGTGGTCACCTAGAACAGATTTCATGATATACATTCTGTCATAGATTTGAGGTTTCTTAAGTTCACTCATTTTGGGTACATCTAGAGTAAATTCATTTTTTCAAAAGGAGATATGCAAATGTAGTGCTAATTTGAATATCTTCTTCCAATCACTTTTTCAAAAGCAGTTTTTTCGAAAGAGAAAGTAGTCCAGATGCATTTAAAAAAAAACTTTTTTGAAAGACCTGTGTAAACCTTTTTTTTTAGGAAGAGTGTTTTTTTCGACAAAGGTTTTTTTAAAAAAAACGCATTTAGACTACTTTCACTTTTGAAAAAAAACGCTTTCAGAAAAGCGATCAGAAGATATACAAATTAGCACTGAATTTGCATATCTCCTTTTGAAAAAAGAACATATTCTAGATGTAACTTAGTTACAAAACCTCTCAATTCACCCTTCAATCAGTGCTTAATTTATGTCAGGGCTTGCCAGGGCTAAAGCCTATCTGCTTTGGGCTTGGAAGTTCATAGCCCCAGCACGTCTGGGTTTGCTGCATGAGTTATGAATGTAAAAAAAAAATTGCTTGTACCCGGCCTCCTAATGGCTTGAGCTCTGGCACCTCTGTCATTACAAATTAAGAACTGCCTTAAACTTCTAAGCAAGATACTTCATCAGTGAATGGGTGTGTGACTTTGAAATCATTGGAAATTTTTGAGGTTCAAGTTCAAATTGTCAAAGGTGATTAGATTGAAAAGAGACATGCACCTCTAAGAAAATAATTTCTGAACACAAATTGAAAGTTGCATGTGCATGTACCCAAAACACTTATGTCCCCATTCAGCGTGCACTCTCTCTCTTACTATGTATATTTATACATATATAAAATCACACATACTATACATCTGCTTCTATTTGAGATTTTAAAAGTGTGCATATGAATTTACAATCAAAAGCAAACATGTTTTCTTTCATTTTCATTAATGTTTTGGCCAATATCTAACAGGTTGTACTAATTTTAGATTCTGTGAAAACTTCATTAGTTTTTGTGCTTTTATAGGGTTCCAGTAGGGGGATAGTCTAACAGAGCACCAGATTTTTCCATTTTTGCTTCAGATAGAACCACCAGCAGGATGAACGTTTCCATCATATTGGAAAAAACAGACAAGACATTATAGCCAGCTATAATAGTTACTTTTTGGCAAAGAGTTTAGTGAACAGTACAACCACTGTCATAGTAAAAACAATGCACATTCCCCTATGAAACAGTTTCAGTGTTTCTTCTTCACCATTTCCTCCTCATAAAGGTCAGCATCTATCAAAAGGAGCATTTAGAAACAACTCACCTGCCCTTGCCAGCAGACATCAACTCATGAAATAGATGCTGGTGTATCTTGGGGAAAGATAACAGGTTGTCTGTCTGCAGAGGAGTTTGACTGAAAAAAAGGAAGAAAACACTGACTGAAATTCATAAAGATTTTTAAACTAGCTCTCTGAGGCCTAGTCTACACTAGATGAGAAAGGTCAACAAATGCTCTCACTGGCTTCCCGTATTCCTCACGAAAGGAGGAGTACTGGACACTGGTGAGAGCTGCCCATAGCATTCAATATAGGGGTCTATAGTAAGTCCACTAAATCGAACACAAGAAGATCAACCTCTGGAGTGTTGCCCTAAGTGTCCTTCCTCCCTCTCCCTCCTCCCCTACCCCATCAGTGAAGATAATAGATTTCCATTTCAATGGGATTTGGATCAGGTCTCTCTAAGAGGAGAAGTGAAAAGACACACGGATAAGTGAACCAACAGGAGAAATCTTTTGAAATCATACAAGATCTTCCCACCTGTGGAGTTTATTTTTGAAATTAAGAGCTAGTATAATCAATAGATATTTTTCTAAAAGAGATGCTATGGATCAAACAGAGGTTATAGGCATGACGAAGAAATTACTGGATTAGATTTTATGACCTGAGTTATGCAAAGGATCAATTAGATCATCAGAATGATTTCTTTTGGCTTTAAAAATACAGACTCTATAATCCATGAATAAGAACACCCTCTGCAAATGAACCATTTATTGGTGCAGTACATTAAAAAATCAAAACATTTTCCATTGTACAAGTTCCTCATTCGCATTTATAATCTTTCCCTGCTGCTTTATATTGAACATCTGTCTTCTTTTCTGATTTAGGAAACACACAAAAATATTTTAATGCATTATTTGATGGAGAAGCCTTCTAAGAATCTCCATTCAAAATATCTGTTAATTCAAGGGGTTACTGGGTGTAGCAAGCATCTGATTGTGAAAAGCAGCTGAGTGGTGATAATGTATATGACAAAAAAAAAAGGGACTACCAAATCCTGGATTTTTATAGCGGATAAGTTTAATATGCAGGTCAACAAGGAGAGAAGGAAGAATTGGACATCTTGAAGGGCAAATCATGCTACAATTCTATGCAAACCACTGAGCACAAATGACAAGTACACCCAGAGACAACACTCATGCACAAATACATTGTTTAATCCCAGACTCTGTAAGAAACATGTAAATATCTGAGCTATGCATTTGCATGCATTCTAAAAATGTTAGAAGGACTTTTTTTCCTACAAGCTGTTATTTAATTTATTCACAAGGTCGATTTGGAAACAGTGTTCAAATGTTTTGGAAATACGTCAAGAACATCGTTTTATTTCATGGTATTGTAGTAGCATCTCATTATATTAGTCTAATATGAATGCTGTACAATGAAAAAGCTATTGTGATGGTATTGTACTAGCCTAAATAGATAGAATGTTATTACAGTACTGTAAAAAGAAAGATTTATAGGTTAGCATTTGCATTGATGAGTAAGAACAGCACATGCAGCCACATATTTGGCTATTTGGACGCCCAAGGAAATGAAGCCTTTTGTTATATTCAGAGTAATCAGGCATTTGATAGTGAACAACCCTGTTTTTGCTAGGGAAAGCAGCAGCAAGGGAGAACAGACGTGTTGACTCAGCTTCTGGACTAGCTTCTTCTGCATATTCCCCAGAGGTTTTATCCCCTTTCAACAAGAGCATCAACACCCCTTACAATATAGGCTCCTACTGTACATCAAAACAGCCTTTCCTCCCCCCATCCCACGTTGCACAAGAAAGGGGCACAATTTTAATTGCCACAGAAATGCAGCCAACTAGGAAACAAACCTTGTGTGAACTGAAAAATGTTTTTGTCTTCTCCAAGATAATTCCCGCCATCACTACAGACAAGAAGAAAAATAGCACTGAGTGGTTGCAACATAGTTAAGTAAACAAATGTTTACTAGATAAGAAAAAACCTCTCAGCGTCATATCCTCCTCCAGTTGGGCTGACTTAAATGGAGTTATGTATTTTTTAAATTGCTTAACAGCCTTGGTACAGGTTGGACCTTCCTGGTCCAGCACCCTTGGGACCTGACTGGTCCCAAACAAGGGAGTTTGCTTGACCAGGAGAGGTCAACACTGGCTTTCTGCTGCAGGCCTGACAGGGCTCCTGGCTTCACTGCTCCCACTCCAGCCATGCTGCTGGCTGCCAGCCCTGCTGCCTCCATCACAGCAAGGCTTCTGAGCTCACCAAGGCTGCTGGCCCTGCTGCCACTGCCTTTGCAGGGCTTCCAGCCCTTCCTAACTTCTAGCATTTACACTTCCTTCTGCCATGTTCCTGTACGTCTTGGTTCAGTCATCGGTAAAACTTCTATAAGAATCCATACTGTACTTACAGATATACAGTATATTAATTAATAGCTTGTAAATATGCTTTGAGACAATCAAAAAGTTCTTTGTTGGCCCAATCTAGCAAAGATCTTCGCCACGTGCTTAACTTTAAACATGTGTACAAGTGCTTCATTGGACCAGAGTCTTAGATCTCAGTATCATTATTATTCTGTCTTCAGTATCGGTTGATTTATGTATTCAGCAGTTTCTAGTATAAACAGTTAGTAATCTTTTAAGATTTCACTCAGATTTCCTGGAATGAATTCATGATTTAAAGAGAAATTCATGGATTCAATCCAAACATGTTAACAGAAAAAAATGGGAAATAAAATTATGAAGAAATGTCCCTCTTTGCAAATGAATTGACTGTGTGGCTAAGAATGGGTCGAGTTCCCAACATTTGTGGTGGTTCTGATCATTTAATTCTGCCCATTTCATACAAAAAATAATATAGTGTGAGAAACTGAAGCTGAGACACAAAAATACCAATCTCAGTTTCTTTCTGTTAGCAATAATATGAACAATGGAAGAAATCCAGTAACCTACTGTTTCTGAATAAGAGAGAACATATTTATTCTTACCCACATGGAAAAGTACTTTGTTTAATTAAAAGCATGAAAGTTTGACTATTTACACAGAAGACAAAACACTAGAGGTCTTACACAGGTAACTTCAGGAATAAAACCTGGCCACTTACTAAATATGCTTATTCTGATATGACCAAAAAAAAGGATTATTGTATTGTATGGTAATCCACACACGATACACACCCACACATCCCTGCATATCAAGTCCATAAGAAAGAAAATCCTGTATCTAGTAGATGATTTTTGAAGAACAGTTTGTTCTTAGTCCAATTGGAAATAATTACAGTACTCTAAAAAGAGGGAAGATAATTTAGTGCCATTTCAGCTGACTAGAGTGATTGGATTAACTGCTGACATAAAGTAAAGTGGGAGCTTTTTGCAGAGGAAAAGATGAAATTCTGTAGCATATAAACTTTATAATTACTAATACAAAACCTTTTTGAACTGGTAAATTCAAATAAAGGCAGTTACAACAGCAAGCATTTGGATCTTGAAGCAACCACCCGTTCATAATAAACTAGTTTGTTACTGTCCAATCACAATTAGTTTTCCTTTACAGGCCATACTGTTATTACACTGTTCTGTAAAATGAAAACTTAAATCAAAAGAGGTGTGTAACTGTACAAGTGCTACATATATGTATTCTCCCTTCAGTATTCCTCAATACATAGCCGTGATAGGAAAAAATATTTATCTGACCATATAAAATACAAGAAAGAAATAAGATCTAGAGTATTGAACACAGAAATGGGGATGAGAAATTTCTGGATTCCACATTTCCCACTACGCAAAGGAAAAATATAATAAATAATAATATTTGATTGGAGAAACGGACTTGGAAAGCAATTAGGTCTAATAGATAGGTTGCAGGAGTTAAAACCCTGAGCTCTATCCAGTATCAGCTACTAACTGACTCAGAGTGAGATGATGGGCAAATCATTTTCTCTCTCCCTGTGCTTTTCTTCCCCTTCCCACCTTTTGCCTGCTTTAGTTACTGAGCATGTGAGCTCTTTGGGACAAGGACTGTCCTTAACTATGTTTATATGTAGTGCACAGTGCAATGGACCCCTGTTGCCGCTCTCTAATGCTGTTCCCTTTATTTAGAAGGTTCCAAACCCCATACTTTTCATACTTCAGAGACTTAGCTTGCCCTCATTCAGAATGTATGCTGTGACCTTCTTACTTGGTCCTTTACCAACATCATAGGCTTCTTATCAATCTCAAAATTTAACTTAAAATTATCCCCCAGCCAACCAAACCTATGAATATGTTCTATCCTGTCTCTGATTCCATATCTATGAGTACAGTCATTCACTGAATTCCTCCATTGTTCAACTCCTCTCTGGTCCCTTGTTGTGATGGAACACCATTCGGGTGGGCTATTTCACTTGTGCTGCCAAAAGTTTGAAATTCCTTCTTCCTCTGAGTTACTGAATCACTTTTCTTCTTAATCGCACCTTTGCTCTGTACTCCCAATCTTTTTGTGAAAATGAGAGGTTGATCTATATGTAAGAAAAAAATGTAGCCTTATTTTGTAAATCCGAGTTCATATTTTTGCTGTCATACTTGCAAATATATGGGCGGCAGAGGAAATATTTCTCCATTTAGAAGCAAAGCCAGCTCTCCACATATGATTTGGACATTGCTTTACACACCATATGTCATTGCAGAAGTCCCTGGAAAATCTGGGCCATATCAAAGATATCAGAAGTTGCCATTTTACTCAAGGATACAAACTTCCTGGTTGATTTAGTAAATTTGAAATACCCTCTGGGAGAGGAATGGAGAGAAACCAGCCATTCTAGTACAGTCTTGATGACACACACTGAGAGGATACAGATGATCAGCTCTTGGATAGCTCTAATGTATCAAAACTATCCAGTTTCCTCTAGTTTTATGATCCAAAAACGCTATTTGGAGCAGGGTTGGAAGACAGCTTGGCACAAGCAGTCAATGATTGGCCAGACTTCAGGTCTACTCTCTCCAACCCCCCAGCTTTTTTTTTTAATTGGAAAGAAACATTAGAAATCCACAGTCTGACAGTTCGATGGCTCGAGCTTTCAGTTTCTGGGTCAACAATACTTGATCAAGGTAACCAGCATCAGCCTCACAAATGGGCTTTCTTGTTCAGCTGCAGGAGAAGCAGAAATGTTTGAGGAGGCCCTTTGATCCATAAAGTCTAGAGATTTGGATGGCCTCTGTGTATAAAAAGTTAGCTCTTCTGCAGAGGAGCTAACAAACAGCTCACAATGTTTCCTCCTTCTTTCACCCTTTGCCAATAGAAAGCCCAACACTTCAAGATGCTGAGCAACCTCAACTCAAATGGAAATCAGGGAGTGTTCAGAGTGCTCAAAATCTCACCTGAGACTCTTGGCACTTCAGTGGTTTGGTTCCAGGAAGATTAAGAGAACACCATGTTTCAGAATGTGAAGAAACAGAACCTCTTGTGATGCAGTACTAATTTAAGACAGATTTTGGCTAAAGGAAGAAGATCCTGAAGAAAATAATAGTATAAATAGTGCATACTATCGATTAGAGGCCTTAAAAGCGGGCTATGTGCCTCTCTCAAACTTACTTCTCAGGTTCCTGTGTCCTGTCTATATTGTCATCTATGAACAATCTGTGCATGATCTGAGATGACTGTTCTACCCAGAAGTTCTAAAAAATGTGTTCCTTCTTTTCCATAGTGATTTGGAGACCAACAGCAACAATGAGCCTGTCATCTTTAATTTCAAACCCACAATGCAGGGAAACTTCTTGTGCCTTGTTCTTTAATTTTTTAAAATTTATTTTCCTCTTTGCTTCTGGGTTGAAGCTCAAAAGAAGTAACCACTTCAGAGAGATTTTAGTGGAGATTTACAATACCATATCATTTTCCTAATGGCAGTGGTTGCTCAATGAGGCTATGTCTATACTACAACGATCTATCAGAAAAAGGTACGCAGATTGCACGCCGCAATTTGTGTACCTTTTTCTGACCGTTTTTTTTTGGAAGAGGCTTTTCTGAAATTTGGCCCATCTACACTGGGCCAAATTTCAGAAAAGCCTCCTTTTTTAGAAGAGCCCTTCTTCCTCGTGGGAGGAAGAAGACAGGGTTTCTGAAAGAGCACATCCGCTCTTCTGCAAAAAAAAAGCAAAAGAACTGATGCGTTCCCTGGACATAGTGGAGTTTTTCTGGGATACTTCCGGTATCCTGGAAAACCCCATAGTATAGATGTAGCCTGAGTGAGAAACACAGGAGCAATCCTAGCCTCTCTGAAAGGGGATGGCAAAGTGTCTGAATAAAGTTGTATCAGGAATATCCACTGAACCTCTGGGAGCCTCCCTGGAGATACCCAGGATTAAGAGGCACCTCGCTACCTCTCACCTCCTTCTCCCTCCCCCCTCCAGCCTCCGTACTTAGTGGGAGGGAGGCTTGTCTGAGCTTGCCTATGTCTGACAGGGGCAAGCTCACTGACACCACCAGCCAAAGGCAGAACAAATACTCCCCTCTCAGCCAGTGCAGGCTCTGCTTGCTCTCATGCAAGTTAGTGTTAGATACACTCCAACCACAAATCTTCCAATCATCCCCCTGGAAGGCCTAGCTCCTTATCTGCTGGACATTAGGGGCATGTCTACACAGAAGTGTTATTTCAAAATAACTCACGTTGTTTGAAATAACTAGGTGAGCATCTATACACCAAGCCCGTTATTTCGAAATAATTTTGAAATAACGGGCTTCTATTTCAAAATCGGTAAACCTCATTTCACAAGGAATAAAGCCTATTCCAAAATACTTATTTCAAAATAGGGCATGTATAGATGGGGCAGCTGAGATTTTTTCAAAATAGCTGTCCTCTACGGCTTCTCAGGTGCCCAGGTGGCCACTCTGTCCACACTCATCAAAACTCTATTGTTCCCCTTCCCCTGCATCCCTTAAAGCTACAGCCACAGGGGAAACAGTTTATGGCATGACACGAGCCCAGCTAGCACCATGCCACACAGGCTCACCCAGTTCTGCCTTCCCTGCTGCCATGGCAGACCTCAGCACCCCACCTGAGCCTCCCATGGCTGCTAGAACAGGCAGGGCCTTGTGAAGCTGGGACTGGAAAACCTCCTGGGGAGGGAGTTTCCACTACCACCTCCCCCCTTCCCTAGGAGTCCCCATTCCAGCAGTTCACCACCCTCCCAATAACATAGTAAGAGAATTATACCTGCATGCGCATGTTTCGATGGTTGATCTCCCCAGGCCAAACTGGTTCACAACAGAGCAGTAACTGTCCATCATGGTGAGCCTCCACAGTGAGATGGTGACCCGGTTTGGGAGGGGGGTGGCAGGTTGCATGTGAGCATCCCATTGCTTGAAGCGAGCCACTTGCACAGCTCCAGGAAGGTGTCCTTCTGCATGCAGAAATTCTGGAGCCACTGCTGGTTGTCCCACGACCCCATGACGATGTGGTCCCACCAGTCAGAACTGGTAACCCGTTGCCAGAAATGGCATTGTCCAGTGTGCAGGGAGGACGGGAGGTGCTATGAGCAGCACATGGAAAGAGGTGAGGAGGTGCTCCCGCAGGAAACAGCAGATCCTGGTTCTGCTGTTCCATAAGAGCAGCCTACAAAAAACTGCACCAGGAAGTGCAGTAAGAGGTCCAGAAGCTGGAGACTGCTTTGCAGCAGGTCCAGCTCCATAGTTGGAGTGCTGTGGTGTCCACAAGGACAACTAGGCTGTGTCTAGACTACATGCCTCTGTCGTCAGAGGCATGCAGATTAGACACATAGGCAAAGGCAAATGAAGCCGCGATTTAAATGATCGCGGCTTCATTTAAATTTACATGGCTGCCACGCTGAGCCGACAAACAGCTGATTAGCTGTTTGTCCGCTCAGCGCGCTAGTCTGGACGCTCCCCTGCCTACATCAAAGCCCTTTGTCGGCAGCCCCGTTATTCCTCGTGGGAATAGACTAGCGTGCTGAGCGGACAAAAAGCTGATCGGCTGTTTGTCGGCTCAGCACGGCAGCCATGTAAATTTAAATGATCATTTAAATCGCGGCTTCATTTGCCTTTGCCAAAACAACAAATCTACATGGCTCCGACAAAGCTGTTGTCGTTCACAGGTGCTTAAAAATACCTGAACAACAAAAGCTTTGCCATGGAAAATGTTACATAAATAGTTGGGGGGAGGAGATATTTTGCTGGCAAACATGCTGGCAAACAGCATTTGCATTGCCCAACTTTTAGCAATGCAGATGTGTTGCTAGAAGCTATGTAGTGTACACAAAGCCTTACTGATAACACCTTAGATCTCAGCTTTGCTTAACTCACAGCACTTAAGTTTTTAGTGAAATCAAGAATAAGTTTATTTAACAAAAAACAGAGATTTAAATAATAGCAAGTAGAAATAAAGAATCAAAAAGTTACATATAAAATAAAATCATACTAATTTTCTAAAGCTTACATTTAACTGACAAAAGGCCCCCTGGTCTAATTAGATACTGCTATCTCATAGCATTTTTCAGCTATGATGGCTGAGGTCCTCCTTTCATAAGACCTAGCCCACTGCCGGCTTTTCTACCACAGAAAAAAAAAAACAGTTTGTCTCTCCGTACCCTTAAATATATTCAACCAGTCATTTGCTCTTTACCTGTAAACAGGGATTCCTCACATGCTGTTCACCTCTTCCTATTAGTTTCTTCCCTTGAAGCCCCCATAATCTCTTCGTTAGCATTTTTCTTAGATCATGTTTATACTAAATGGAAGATTGCCACTTCTGTGATTGATCTTCTGAAGTTTGATTTATCAAGCCTAGTTAAGACTCACTAAATCAAACTCAAAAGGTTCCCCCACCCACTGCTGGTACTCCTGTTTATGTGAGGAGTAAGGAAGCTGACAGGAGCAGACTCCCACTGTAGAAATAGCAGGTAAATGCAAAACAAGTTAAGTCAACTCTAGCTATGTAATTAACATAGCTGGAGGTGTGTATCTTGCTTCAATTCCTCCTTTTAGTGTAGACCTGGCCTTAGTCATATATTGAATGCCATTTTAGGATACACAATATACAAAGATCTGCTAGGGAAATAAGTGTCTCCCATCTCTTGTGTGGTGGAACTCATCTGAATGTATGCTATCTCCAGGTGATCTTCCTTTAATTACAAGCCCTTATGATCATAATTTCCAGTATACACATATATCTCTTTACATATTTACCATACATACATTCAAAGATTATAAGGACAGTTTGACACAGGCTTCCAGTAGAAACCTTACATGACACTTTTTGGTGAACTAGATTGTAAATACCAGACTCGTGGGATCCTGTCGCCTTTCTACAACCTTGTGCCTCTACCAGTTGGTATCAAGATGTCCTTGGATGATACTTGCCCCACCCCCTCAGCGACATAACATTAATTAGAGGTATAGTTAAACAAGATCACTTGTTGGGAAGGGGGGGGAATATGCAAGACTATGCTTGCTTTAGATTTTACAATTCAGTCTAGCCTAAAACTATTTTTACACTCATCTGAATGAAAGAAAAGGGATGTATAAAAATGGGATAACTATGGGATCTAGAAGTTGTAGTGTGCTCAATTAATCAGAGTCTTCAGTTGTAAAAAACACAGTCTGTGCACAAATGTAAAAACTGCTAATAAAATTTCATGACTGTACATTTTGAGATTCTCAATGAAATACTTCAATTACAAAGTAACAATTTCTATTGTTAGGAGTTGCCACTATTCTTTTTTTATTGATGTCATAAAGACCGTATTTATGAGATGAGGTTATTAAGATCAATAGTATAAATGGAACAGCTAACTCTATCTTTTTTAGGCCAGCACAAAGAATTCCTCCACTGGAATCTGTGAGAATAAAAGGTGACTGGATACTGTCATTTAACCCTAATCCAAATGCGAAGCGCTCACCTTATTAACAATGAGTCATTTTTACATTTCTTAGATCTAAAACTACCTTGTCCCTCAGTAGCCTTTATGAAACATACAGATTTGAATTCATTGCAGAACTGAATTTGCCACATTTATATGTAATACTGAAGCTCTATTTTTTTTTTAAAAAAAAAAAGGAGCAGAGAAAAGGGACCAAGTATTTCAAAATCCATTCAATAAGGTGTTTTTACATGTCACTAGTTTTGTGCAATGAAAAATTTCCACATTCAAGGAAAAGAAATCATGCACTTTATGGATGATACTTTAAAACAATCCTGTGCTTCCATTGAATAGTTATGGACTGGATTAACCAATCTGTTAATAAATACATGGATTGTTGTTTTGTTTTCATTCACTTCTTCCCCTTACTACACATATAACAATAAAGAATGTTCTTGCGCCAAGCCCTCACATATAGCTCCAATGATTTGGCCCTTGTTTTCTTTTGCAATTATATGGAATCAATCATTTTAATCTAGCTCATGTTTAAAATATATCACAGCCTATCTTACTTGTCACCATTAAAAAGATGATATTTAATAACAATCTACCTCACTATAGTGCATCAGACAGTTAGGGTGCAAACCCTGTCTTACCTAAATAAGAAAATAATGGTTTGCAGGGTCAAGCTCTCATTTCTCCCTAAAGTTTACCTTAATCTAAGGGAAAATATTGCAGCTCCTCAAAACCTAATCCTGCAAGACTATCAGCACCTCTTGAGAAATACCAAGTCCTCTTAACTCCCAGCTGGGACAGGAAATTGCAAAAGCTGAGCACCTCAGATGACAGGGAGACTAGGTATGTGCAGCTCCATGCTGGCTGTTATCAAACAAAGAAAGTATGTATGAAGATAAAATGGACTCAAAATAAAGGGATAAGCATTGCTGCATCCCAAAACCATCAATTAGAAACTTATTAGGAACAAAAAACAGGATTATGCAGCACTTTAAAGACTAACAAGATGGTTTACTAGGTGATGAGCTTTCGTGGGCCAGACCCACTTCCTCAGATCAAATTGTGGAAGAAAATTGGCATGACCATATAGACCAAAGGGATACAATAAAAAAAAAAGTGTATGAGCTATGTTGCTGTGGCCAAGCTAGTAAGTGATAAACATAGCTAGTGGGATTTTCTTTTTCCCATGCTGACTATTTGTCATTTTTAATAAAAACCTCACTGTAAGGCGCCCCGCCCCGGAAGGTGAGGGGGGAGGGGAAATCCCCCCCTTTTCACCGTCCTATTGTCGGGCGCGCCCCTCCTATCGCTCAAGGCTCTCATAATCCTCGCTAGTCTCACCGTGCTATGCCCTGCACGGGTTACACTGCCGCCGCTTCAGCGACCACACACTCGGAAAAAGGGGGAGAGGAAGGGGGTCCGGGCCCGCCCTCACTCCGGACCCCAACCCAGGGCCCTAGAGTCAGGACACTGGTCCTCACTCACAACGGGGGGGGTTCTGCGAACCCTAAACTCCCCCGCTCACAGGTTCCGCGGCCCCGCCCTGGGCCACTTCTTTCTCTCCCCGGTCCGTTCTCCCTTATCCTCGGCCCCCTGGGTTCAACCTCACCCAGGGCCGCCAGTACCCGGTCTCCCACGGCTCCTCCGGGGCTGACCGGTCCCTCCGCTCGCCTCCCCTTACTGGGCGGGCGGTGGCTATTTTTAAATCCCCCGCCCGACGCAGGCTGATGACGTCTCGCCCTGCGTCATCTGCGGGCGCCGTGTCTCTCCGTCGCGTTGGTGACGCCACGCTTGGTGCGGGGCCGGGCGGGCGCCGATTCTCCCTGTTGCTCGGGCCGGCCGGCCCTAACAGCGTCTCCCCGGGTTCGGGGCGCCCCCGGGCCGCGGCCGTCTCCGGAAGTGGCGGGGCTGCCCTGCCACACTCACCAAAAAAAAAAAAAAAAAAAACTTTTTAGTTTCCCAGTTTGGAGTTTGCCAACTAAAAAATGAAGTATTATCAAGGAAAAAGTCTCAGAGAGGTAGCCATGTTGGTCTATAACTTTAAAAACAATGAGTAGTCCTATGGCACCTTAGAAACTAACAAATATAAGGAACCTTACTCCTTAGAAGTGGGTTTTGCCCATGAAAGCTCATGATGCTATATATATTTTGGTTGGTCTCTAAAGTGCTACAGGTTTACTCATTTTTATCAAGGAAAAGATATTTTCACCATACAAAAAATATCAATTTAGATGTAAGCAGGGTCTGAATCAATGCTTCCATTGCAGTCAGCTGGAATGCGAAAGGAATCCTGGGTGTGGTTATGTAAATACACTCCACTCAGGTTGCTTAGGCCTGCTAGATAGTCACTTTTTAGAATGGTGTTTTGCCTATTATAACCAATTTGGTTGAGGGCTCACAAACTGTGTTAACCCTAAATGCAGGAATTGTAAGATATGACTACAATCCTTGCAGTTTTTGGAAATGCAGAAAAGTCAGACTGTGTTTAACTCAGTTCAAAGGAGAGAAGCTGTCAGTGTAAACAATCTTGGATGGACAAGGCATCCTCTGCCAGACTCTAACCTCTGAACCAGCAGGCTGCATGTCCTCCGGGCACGAGCTTTAAGACTTGTTCAACCTGTTTTTCCACCAGACCCCGCTCCCATGATAGAACTAAAACAGACTCCAAAAGGAGTCTCTTTATTAATTTAAAATTTTATTCCAGTGGATGCTGGAATCTTTTGGCTGGACTTTGCTATAGGACAAGTGCTGAAATCACTCAGAAGCTGTAATCACAGAGATCTGAATCTCTAGGTTTGGCCCAGAGCCAAATCCATCACCAGGCCAGCAGCAGTGGCTAGTGGAAGCAATGGCAATGGTCGGTAGGTGGCCGGTGGGAGTAGCGTCAGGTGGTCATTGGGCAGCCAACAGGGTGGCTGGCAGGAGCAGCATGTAGGTGGCACTGCCACATGCTCGATGAGGGGAAATGTCATGATGATGTACCTATGAACTCTGGGTCTTCACTCTCTGGACAGAGCCGTGAGTAGAGTATTCGAAGTGGGAGGGAACCACACTATATGAGTTGGGGGTTAGACTAAAGATCTTTAAACAAAAGACTCTGCCCTGTGGACTCTGGGGATGGTATCTTGCTTATCAGTTTTCTTTGTTTATGTGTGATTCTGAAGGTTGATACTAGATTACTGTTATTAAACAGACTGTTTCTATCTCCAATTCAGTGTTTGTGAGAGGGGAAAAGGTGCCTCTAATGGCTCCTCGTAGGTTGGTTGGAATTTTCCCAGTTTACTGGATGTGGGCTCGAGCCAATTTGGTTACACTGTTGGGAGAACCTGCCTACATATTGAACCCGGCCCTTCTGGCTGCTGACTGCTACCTGCAGAAGGGTTACATAATCAAAACTCCATTTAACATAGAACAAAAGTTTTAGTAGACCTTTTTGACCATCTTTGTTAATAAAAATTGAGAGAATTCACAGCTGAGTTTAATAGAAAATTATATCCCTTTGAGATGTTTAAAACCGTACTAAACAATTCAACAGCTGGGTATAATTTTAATAAAATTCCATAGGACTTTTTCATAAGGATACAGCTACCTTGGTTTAAGAACCACTGATTTAGCTTAAAAGGATTTAGCTATAAAGTTATCAGGATCCAGAATATAATGAGGACTTTGTCCCTTTCTTCAGGACTGATCCCAAAAGATGCTCTGTCTGGATTATCTTCTATAAAGTGCTTGGTCATACACTCCCTGGGAAGAGTTCCTCTTTAAAAGGCCAGCATCATAATTTAATAAAAATCTAATCTATGAAGATCCATTACTATACAAGAGGAAATACCAAGCCTAAATGGGCCACTAATATGGAAACCTTTGCGAATTTCTTGCTACACTCTGTAGTGCAGCATTTAGAAATGACCACACAACTATATCACCTACAGGTCGGTCCCTGTGCACTGCAGTCTTCAGACACAGTAGAGATGAGTAGAAGGGCTAGTTGCAGATTTTACTGGGAAGTCCTGTATTTTATGGGCTTGTATCTCAACCATATCATTGTTTTTAAAATGACTTTTCTGTTTAATAGTAGGAAGCTCAATCTCAAAATAGGAAGAACACGTTTCCCTTTATTAAGCCCTGGATCTGCCTGTGACTTGTAAAGAAATATTAGCTATGTGAGTTAAGATGCCATTAGCTAAGCTCTCCAGGAAGGGTAGCTTTGTCAATTGCCATTAACACATTTTTTATCCTTGTACTTTAGAGATCAGGAGTGTTAACCTGGAAATGACGTTCTGATTTAAATCTCTTTAATACTTTGATGGCTTGGTCATTCCTTCATGCTATCCCATTGTTCATTTCAGAGAGCACTGTCCTGCCTTGGTTCAGCATTTGTAAATTGCTAGTATTTGGAAGTCGCTTAAGAAAGGGGGGAAAGATCCCTTTAGCTGTCTCATGAGCTAGTCAGATGTGTCATAAAACTGTCATCTTGGATTACTGCCTAAATGTTGGCTGCAGGCTGGAAATGGTATGTCCATGCAGCCCTTAGCTGCTTCAGGTGAGGTTTATAAAAGGGAAATTGTTGCTCTGTAGGGAGATACCTGTTAACTGTGTTCATTTGTAAAACTGGATACATATTTTGGCACTGACTATATAGTTAGATACTGGCAAAGCTTTGACATGATGAAGTGGACACACTGTGCTTAGGTAAGGCTCTCATAAAGTGTAAATTCAGAGCAAAACTTTATTAGCTAGATCTGAGCTCCATCTGTGTCAACCAGCATCTATTTCTGTAGGAAAAACCTCAGAGCTGCTGCCCTTTACCAAGAGAAAAAGCAGGGATGCTGGTGACACAGGATTCACAATTTCAGCTTTGCATTCATTGTCCTGCTTTGTTATTCAAATGCCCTTCACCAAGCTACAGGGTTGTATAGGCCAAGTCCTGGTTAGTGCTAAGCTCTTCCTGAGAGATGCTTTCACACCCTACCACTTTCACAAATAGCAATGGGAGCTCAGCATGTCTAGAGCAAAGTAGGAAGTGCTCAGCACCTTACTGAATCAGGCTGTGTGTGTATGAATGCATACACGCACATGTGCAGGTATGCACATGAACTTGTTAACATGTTAATCTAGTTTCAGGAATGTCTCTAATCCCAAAACAAAAATGTAATTGTCAGATTACATATTTTATCATATACTCAAAGAATAATCAATACTAATCTATGGTAAAGCAGAGTTGACTATAGTTATAGTATATGTTTTAAAGTACAACAGTGCTCGTTTTTTTTTTAAACTGCCATTAAACCCTAACTGATCTATCTAGGTATTTACACCACATTCATCACTGCAGTCTTCATGACTTTAAGAAATTTGGCAGGAACGGGGGAAAGTAGAAAATAGAAGGACAATAGAGTAATCCCTCTGTAATACACATTGTTCGCTGCTTATGGGGTGTTGGATGTTGACTGTCCCAGAATGTCACATCACATTGGTGTGTGGGGCTAGCCATAGGAGTCCACCAACATGAGGTTCACATTTGTAAGAAAAGAATTAAAAACAGGTGAGAGCACGACTAATTTTCTGCTCATGATTGGACATTATTGCAATTATTAGTACTAACAACAAAGGCTCCATGCTGCAGCCAGAAGGGGGCAGGCAGGTGGGGAATGAGGTCTGAGCCCATGGCCCACCTGCAGGGCCACATCCAGCCATGAGAATGTTCCAGAGTTCCTCCGGCACAGAAAGGGAAGTTTTGCCTCAAGTGAGTAGAGACCTTGCTCTGTTGGGATGATGTGGAACAGCAAGCTGGAGAGAGCAATCTAGGGGGCCAACCATGGAGGAAGATCCAATAACAGGATGCCTGAAAGTTGGGCTCAGACCCAGACTGTTGCCCAGCCATAACCGTAGAAGGATGATGCATCCTAAAGATAAGGGGGCAGGGCACCTGTGCTTTTTCCTCTTTCCTCTTCTTTTGAAGGAGCTCCCTCTTCCCTGTCCACACTCTCCTTTTTCCGAAAGAGCTCTTTCGGAAAAAAGCTTCTTCCTCATAGAAAGAGGCTTATCAATGTCGGAAAAACCCCTCTGTTCTTTTGATTTTTTTTCAAAAGAATGTGATTGCAGTGTGGACGCAAGTGAAGTTTTTTCAGGAAAACAGCCGTTTTTTAAAAAAAACCTCCATAGTGTAGACTAGAGAGAGGAGAAAGTGAACACTCTTGACTTCCTAGTTAGACCTTGAAGAACAGGTGATTTTCAGGAGGGATTTAAATGTTACAAGAGTTTTTAATATAATATGGATCTTAAGGTTCTTAAGGTCCTTTACTCTCACCTCCTGATAATCAGGATGGTGTTTATCCTACACACTTGAAAGGTAAGTCTGCAGCAAGTGTTAAAAATGAAAATAATCTATTTTCTGCAGTCATTGAGGGTCTGATCCAATGTCCAGTGAAGTCAGCAAGACTCTTTCCATAAAGTTCAATAGGCTTTGGATGAGTCCATAAAGAGATAACTCCAAACTGCAAGTGGGATATGTAAAAATATTTTTAAGTGCTCCTTACAATCAGATAAAACCCTCTCATAAATGGCATCATACAATGTACAGATTGTAGCCGATCATTGTAATTGTAAATGACTGCAGCAAGCTTAGAATCAAATACAGTATTAAGGTCTTCATGTGGCAAAGTTGCAATAGCTAAAGATTTTTCTGACTTTCCAGTATACATTTCATTTTTCATGGCTCCTTAACTGAGATATTAAAGCGGGCAATTTGGACTGAAACTTGGCATAGAAGTTTTCTGCCTGTGAGCAAATATTTGTCATTTGGAAATTATGCAGCTGTTGAGTAAAACTTGGCAAACGCTTTCAAAACTACATATAAGCCACACATACTAGTAAAGTTTCTGTGCAGAGTGTACGGGCACTAGAAAGTAATCTAGAAGCCCACCCACACTTTCCCTGTGCATGGGTACTTTTCAGAATGCCAGTCTGATGACTATGTATATCTCATAGGTTTGAATAAGAATGTCACTTTAGATGTTCTTTCTATAAAAAGCAATGTATTCTCTATGCATTGATACAATGCAGAATAATGTTTCCAATGGCCTCTTTATGAATAATATACAGATAGGCACATAAAATTTTAAAGAGCATATGCACTTTTGAAATGTGGGCCATTGTGTCAATGCCAAGTGAAAAAATAGTGAAAAATACAGCTAAAGCTTGGCAGACTCCATCATGCTTGACTCTGTATTCTGACTACCCCATGCATGGTTTGATGTGGAAAGTTGCCAAGCACCTCGGGGGGGGGGGGATAAGGGAGGCTCCCTCATGTCCCATTGAATGCATTGAGAGCTGAGGGTGCTCAGCATGGTAGGACTACTCAGCATACCATATAGGACTGAGTCATTTGCAGACAGAATGTTGGTGCTTATACATCAAGAGATAATACCCCACAATGGCATGGAAGAATTTTCAGCAAGAACGTGGCTCAAAACCCAGTTATAATTTTCAGTGGAAATCTTTATTCACCCCAGGCCATACCCATGAGGACTCATTGGCCCCAACATGATGTCAAAAGAGTGAAGGAGCCTTGATAGTGGCCCACGGATGTAATTTAGTGTCAGTGCAAGTATGTTTTGAGAGACCCGTTGTTCTTCAGTGACTACAAGTGTCCAAGAGCAACTCATGTGGCCAGCATGCTACAATAAAAATAACCAGGCAAATTGGGGGGCAGAGTGGTAGTGTCTAACTTAAACTGTCTTTACTCATCAGTTCAATTCAATGAGAGTTTTTTGGCAGGACAAACTAGACATATGTTGCCAAAACTAAAATTACAGACTCGTTAGATATCTGTTTGAGGCAGGTATAACCCACCCAGAGCACAGTTCTATCCCCTTTAACCATATGTCACAGCTGATTTAATGGCATCTTTGCCAACTCTTCCCAAAACTCAGTGCCAGGCATATTTTTCCTGTTTTCCCCCCTTAATATGACGGTAAGATATAGGGAGATGTTTGTATTTGTCTATATATATATACAGGTATTTTTCTGACCTTTTAGCACCATGTTTTCTGAAAGCACTACACTGCAACAAATTCATTAGGTAAAGAGAGATAATAAAATAATAATAATAATAAATAGAGATATACCTATCTCATACAACTGGAAGGGACCTTGAGAGGTCATTGAGTCCAGTACCCTGCCTTCACAGCAGGACCAGATTTGCCCCAGGTCTCTAGATGGCCCCTCCCAAAGATTGAGCTCATAACTCTGGGTTTAGCAGACCAATCCTCAAACCACTGATCTATTCCTCCCCCCAAATTCAAACAGCAAATACTGAAGGGGATTCTGCTATATCCATATGGTAAGTAACATTGATTTTTAGAGCTCTATACATTAAAAATGAGCTATAATTATGTGGTATACACCTAATTAAAATGTCCTATAATTGGTGAAATATTTTACTGAAGTCATTTTTTTTTCAAGCGACAGGTTTACCAGATGATAAAACTTGTCTTGTGGTTCCCTGTGCTTGCCAAGAAGCTCTGAGCTAAGTACAGTGGGTGGGGTCAGTTGTGGACATTAAACTCCCTTTGAATGCCAGCATTCTTCACTAAGCTCTTGTTCTGAAGGCTTAAGTCAGGCTTCTTGCCAAACACTCAAGTCCAAGACAAATTGCCTATGTGGGCGTTTCATGCACAAAGATGACTGAGATTCAGTTTAGCTAGACGGATAAACCTTTTGAAATGTTGCTTGTTAGAACTGACTATATTATAGATGGGAGCTAGTTGCTTATTGAAAAGAACTTGAGTAAAATGTAAGCTACCCTCAAATCAGAGGCACTTAGGCAGATGTACTCATGGTGTTTTGCAAGTGTACATACCCCTCACCTCTGCTCACACGCAATGCAACCATTTAATAATGACGGACTTGTTTTAAAAATGATTATAGTGCAGAGATGTGTTTTTCAGACTTTACCTTGTTTCTTTTTTATTGACAAAAACGGGTCATAACATTCATGGAATTTGCAAGGAAGAATTCATGGTTCCTATTCCCTATGTTTTGATTTGTATTGAATAAGGCTGTGTGTGTTGGGTGGTGAAGTTGGTACTGGTGATTGGGGGTGAAATTGCCTCTTGGATGAGACTGCCCAGGGCCCCAAAAGTCCCTATACATCATGCAATCCCCTCTTAGGCCTCAGTTCAAGGACTTAAGTGCTCCATGAGGCCCAGTCCTGGACATCAGCACTAGGGTAAATTTTTCTCTGTGTCAAGAATAGTAAGCTTATAAAATGTCACATCATTCTCCATGAAACCCTTTATGCAGAACAAAGCCAGGCTGTGGTTGAAACACGACACATTCCTGATTCCTCTTGCGCATACAAGTCTCTTAGCCCCTTCAGCACTTCCCTCAATTTGTTTTTCATCATTCTTTCATTACAGGGAAAAATTAATCTTCTCTAACCACCCAAAACTGTTTAAAGGACTTTGAAACCTGGGCAAGTACAATGCAGGATGTCACCTTGTACTGGAATTCAAGGCAAGAGGAAGTGTTTGTAAAATGCAGTGTCTCTGCATCAAAGCCACTTCCCTAAGGCACTGGACTAAAATAAAAAGTTATTTTCCCCTGTAGGGACTAGATTTTTCCCTCCCTTTTTCTTACCTGTATGAATGAGTCTGTTCTTTTTTCTAAAGGGCCTGTTCCTCCTCAGTTTAAAGACATTTATTTTTAAATTGTATTCTTGAAAGTTACTAGCCTTAGAGACTGAGGTCCTGGCTCAAATGTGAACCAAGAGCAGCCTGGAAAGTAGCTTTGGAGTGTGTTTCTATCATGACCTATGAGGACTCACTTTGTCCTTTCCACACTTGGCTTCTCTGCTGAGACCTTCAGCAAGGCCATCAATAAGTAACAAAGGTGGTGGTGCTATCCTGAAAACAGGATCAAGACAACCAAATAACTTCACATAGGGTTCAGGATACCTATCAGATTGTATCAACTGTCTTTTAATGTTCATCTAAACTGTATTTGACCTAACATAACAGCAATGTAAATAAGGCGAGCAGAATCAGGCCTTTGTAGATTAATGTGGAATTTACAGTACTCTACTGGATGTTATTAAAATCATAAAAATGATTATGGTGTTTTTGGCACATTCCCACATTATTTATAGTATTCCTTATTTGATATACATGCTACACATACTGTGAATACCCCAGTAAAATTAATTAGCATTTGCTGGTAAAATTACCAAGTATTTCAAAGGTGACCACATTTGTAATTCATTATGTTGCTCAGATGATATTAAAATTACACACATTGAACAATGAGAATAAAAAATATTGAATAGCTGCTCATTCAGGGAGCACTCTCCGTACTGTGCACTGAACAAGGAAAGGGTCCAGGGGAAAAAAACAGTGTGGGATCATGTAATTAAAAACTGTATCCTAATGCATATGTACAAGGAGGTGTGAATTAAGGCTGAAAAGGCCACCTTCATTCTGTCAGTCTTAATGTTCAAGTGCTTGACTTTGTGAGCTTAATGTCATTTGTTTTCACATATGAAATTACATGTGCAAACTAGATTTTTAAAAAGACAACTGAACATACAATTTCCATTCTGTGACATCTGTTCTGGTCTGCAATAAACTATATATTTGAGAGAGTTTGTCTGTCTGTGTGTCTGTCTGATTGTTCAAGAACTCCTCCTAAACAGTAAGACTTAGAACCACCAAATTTGGATTGCAGCTTCCTCCTATCATAATGGAAAGCCAGGTAAGGGTTTGGTTGTGCCAAGAAAACGGGACGTGCCTGGAATGGGATTGCTTCTCAGAAAACCAAATAAAAAAGAGACAGAATCAGCAAGCATGTGAAAGGGATTGGCTGCCCCCTTCCCGCCAATCTGGGCCTGCCATAGCCTTTTCTGCCTTTCTCCCACTACTGCCAGTGAGTTGGAGGGCAACCCCTGCTGCCATCACCAGACCCCAACCCTGCTAGTTCCCTGAGCTACATCATTCAAGAGAGAGGGTTGGGGTGAAAAGCAGGGCAGGGGTGGGGAAGAAGTGAAGTAGGGCAGAGCAGGGGGCAGGAAGGGACAAGGTAGAGCCTGGGGTGCAGAAGAGGTGGGGTGGGGTGGGGTGGGAAAGGGCAGAGCAGGGGTAGGGTGGGGAAGGGATGGAGCCTGGAGTGGGGAGGGGGTTGTCCCAGCCCTCCTCTGAGCTAGGGATGGCACGGGGAAGACTCACATGGTGGATGGTCACATTGCCAGTGCCCCCCTGTGTCCCTCATCAGAAGTTTCCCCTATTCCTTCACTGTCATTTTCACCAGGTTGGAGGAGAGAATTAGGGTTGGGGGTGAGGGTTCCAGTGTGGGGCTGAAGGGTTCAGGGTGTAGGGGAGGAGAATGGAGGAGGAGTTTGAAGCATAGAAGGGGGCTCAGGGCTGGGGTACAGTGTAAGGGCATGGGAGGGAGTGAAAGGTGCATTCTCTGGATAGCAGTTATCTTAAATGGCTCCCAGAAGTGGCAGCATGTTCTCCCTCTGGCTCCTATGCACAAGGGTAGCCCTCATTCCAATGGAGCTACCAAAGTAAAAATGAAATTGTTACAATAATCAGGGATCTTTTCACTGTGAAGATAAATTCATTAAGATTTGTAAAAAAATTTGAGGTCCTTGTATGAAACAGTCTACAGAAGTACAAAAGTGAATGGCTAATACTTGTGTACAGTCTACAGGATTACAAGTTTAATAAGGACAAATGCAGAGTGCTCCACTTAGGAAGGAACAATCCATTTCACACATACAGAATGGGAAGTGACTGTCTAGGAAGAGGTACTGCTGAAAGGGATTTAGGGGTCATAATGGACCACAAGCTAAACACGAGTCAACAGTGTGACACTGTTGCAAAAAAACCAAATACAATTCTAGGATGCATTAACAGGAGCATTGTGAGCAAGGCACGAGAAGTCATTCTTCCACTCTACTCTGTGCTAATAGGCATCAACGGGAGCACTGTGTCTAGTTCTGGGCATCACAAAAAACTGGAGAAGGTCCAGAGAAGAGCAACAAGAATGATTAAAGGTCTAGAGAACATGACCTATTAGGGAAGACTAAAAAGAATTGGGCTTGTTTAGTTTAGAAAAGAGAAAACTGAGATAGGACATGATAGCAGTTTTCAAGTATCTAAAAGAGTGTTACAAGGAGGAGAGAGAAAAATTGTTCTCCTTGGCCTCTGAGGATAGAACAAGAAACAATGGGCTTAAATTGCAGAAAGAGAGGTTTAGCTTAAACATTAGGAAAAACTTCCTACTTCTCAGGGTGGTTAAACACTAGAATAAATTGCCTAGGGGCAGGGCCGTCTTTAACGAGCGTGGGGTCCGATTCCGGAGGCAGGGCCGCGCAGGTGCGGGGCCCTGGGCGCAGCACTGAGCATGCGCCGCGCACCCGGGGCACTGTGCATGCGCCACACACCTGGGGCACTACACATGTGTCGTGTACCCGGGAGCAGGGCCCCCTTCAGCACGGAGCCCCATTCCAGGGAATTGGCCTAAAGCCGGCCCTGCCTATTGATATTAAGTAACTCTGTGCCCGCGGCTACACACGGCACGGAGTAGGTAGTTCGATTTAGGCTAATTCGAATTACCGTTACTCCTCGTGTACTCCTCATGTACCGTTACTCCTCGTGTAACAGTAGTTTGAATTAGAAAGCCTAATTCGAACTACCTACTCCGTGCCGCGTGTAGCCTCAGGCACGGAGTCCGAACTACCAGGGATTTAAAAATGGCGGCGCCGGCAAGATGCAAATGAAGCCCGGGATATTTAAATCCCGGGCTTCATTTGCAACTTCGATTGACTACATTAACCACCCTAGTTTGAACTATGGTGGTAGTGTAGACATACCCTTAGGGATGATCTAGACCAGCATTCCTCATCCTTTTTTTTATAAAGTATCTCTTTTTCAAAAAAAAAAATTAAAAGTATCCCCAGTACCTACATTTTTCAGACACACACAAAAATGTTCTACCATTGCAACGCATTTGTTTAATCAACTTAATCTTAGCTGGGCAGGTGATAAATTTTTGGGTGTAAAAAGTACAAAAATAATAAAGTGCTATAAAACTTAAAACAAAAATTCAGTTTTCTCCAAATTTCAGTTGTGTTGACATACCCCCCAGACTTCTCTCGATTACCCCTAAGGGTACTCATACCACTGGTTGAGAAACACGGATCTAGACAGTGCTTGTGCCTGCCATGTGGGCAGGGGATTGGACTCAATGACATCTTGAAGTCCCTTCCAGTTCTATGATTCATGTGTACATTGAACAGCTCCTATGGAAGTCAGTGGAAAGACATATTGAAAGGTGGATCAGTCCCCTAATAATTAGAACTGGGAGAAGTAGGATATAAATATAATTTATTTTTATAAAACCTTTAATTGGCTTAATAAAATATCACTGCATGAAAATGCAAAGCTCATAAAAATCCACACCCTGCTTATACCAGTATTGCAATGGATTAAGATAGTATACACAAGAATTTCATTACCGTACTAATACAATAGGGGAGCCTCATGTCTCTCTTCTAAATAACCCTTCATGCAAATTTCAAATGTTGACCATGACACCAGACTTGGAGAGCATTACGTTGTGCCTCCCTATGCTTATGATATATTTGATTTCAATGCAAAACAGCAGACTCATCAAAATCCCACATGCCAAAATTAATTCATGTAGATACTATACATCCGTTTCCCCTGAATCTTGTATAGAGTACTACAGGCAAGCTCACAAATAATGCAATACAGAAAGAAAAAAACCCAAGTAGGAAAAAGATTATCATCAACAGGATTATGTCAAATTATTGCTATTTTCCCTCCCCTTTAACCTCTGGTTCAAAAAGCACAGTAATATTGCAACTGGCATCAAAGTGTATTTGACTGCACATTGACATATGGGACCACTTTCTCTCCCCCATGTTAACTGTATAGTCTTCCTGAAGCTGATCGGATTGCACTTTTGCAATTGGAGGCAGTATGTGGTCCTGAAATAAAGGATGCGTTGATGACACACTAAATATCTGGATAATGCACAATTATATATTTTATTGTCTCATGAGCATACTGCCTGATTATGCATTTCTAAATACATAGACCATACCCAATCTAGAAAAATGTTATAACAACATGTTAATGTATATATAGGTATGCATCTGAAAGATTGTACCTGCCACTCAAAACAGTAGCTGCACTTGGATACTGCTGTTCTTCACTAGATGCGTTAAGACAGAAACATATCTGACAGACTTGTGCTGAAAGGCACAGAGATTTGGGAGGCTTTAGTTCTATATGACTATTTTAGCCAAGGAGCCCATTTCATCAGTTCAACGAATTCCTTACATATGCTGGAATAATCACTGTCTCTATCGAGCTCACCCCAGAGTATAAACTCTAGAGAGCATTCTGCTTATCTGTGGTTTTACCTTGCCCCTCAGTTAACTTGGACACACTCCACTGCCCAGGAACATCAGGCGGCTTTTCAACAAACTCTCTTGGATGTTTTGGATCTATAAACCAATAATATATCCTGGATAATATTGTTTGTATTGTGCCAAGTGATAACTAGCCTTTTCATGGGTTCATAGGAGGTAAAGGAGGTAGAATGCGAAGAACCTCTTGCTTTCTCAAAACAAGAGCTTCTTAAGGTCTTGCATGCAGACTTTCCAGGCATTATGAAGGACTTACCTCACCTCCAATTATAGGGAATGGGATGGGAAGCTATGAATGAAACAGCTGCACACTCTTTCACTGCAGCCCACTGAACAGGCCCTGTGCATTGTCTGGAATATGCTTCACCTCCTAAGAAAAGCTGAAGAACTGGGTATGCTCACAATAGGTTTGTTTTGATGCTCGCTGAAGTCATTGGAATGTCTCCCATTGACTTCAGTGGACTGTGGATCAGATTCCAACATCCAAAGGAATTTTGCTTCTGATAAGCCTAAAAGTTATGTATGGCTGCCTTTCTGAACTAAATATAATTTCATTATGAATAGGACATAAGAAATGGGGAAATACCAATACATATTTCCTGCTCATATAACAGACGTCATTTAAAAAGTATAAATAGTATTCCATGGTATTTACTTTACCACAATGTGTCCTATGCTTAAAGGATACTCTACTGTGAGATGTTTCTACAGTGCCGTGGTAAATGTTTCCTTTTTAACAGCACTCACTCTACTCCCGATGGAAAAGCTGTTTGGACTTTGCAATTTCCACCATATTTGTTTATTTCTCATATTTCAGTTACTCTGCTGATCTATGTTATGTCCAATTTAAACAAACAAAACAAATTAGGAAGCTCCAAATGGAATTTACAGCTAGGAGAAGGCAGATGTAGATAATAAAAATGTTAAATAGAAACCCCCCAGTATATGGACAGATAAGGGTTATACTTTGAACATATTTCTCTAGAGCATGGATGTGGAAACCGAGTATATGTTGGACTGCCAAAACAAATATAGTCTAAATAATATAAGATGTGCTGTCTTTACATCACTTATTTCTACAGTAATTCCATTATTTTTCAAAGGGATCAAAATTTAGTGCATGAATTCCTAGGGGAAGGTAGAATGGGAAGGGAAGCTTTTAAGGAAATAAACAAATTAAACAGACCCATCTTTCAAATGTCAATACTAGAATGTAAACCATTTCTCCTGTAGATAGAAGACCTATTCTTACACCACTGTTGTCAGTAAAAATTTAACTATAAGCTTCCTTTAGAGCAAATAATACGGGCCAGACCCTCAAATGAGTATAGATTTGTTGGCTTCAATAGAGCTTTAGCAAATTACCCCAGATGAGATTTTGGCCTCCAAGATCTAAATTTCTTGTTATTTATCCTTATTACACCTCAGATTTTAACAAATACATCTGTCTTGTTAAAAGTATCTTTCATTAGTGATACTGTATACTGAATGGATACAACATGACAATTCTTCTATCAGCCCTAACTCCTCCAACAGGTAAAATTCCCATTGACCTAGTTCCATTGAAGACGAGGCTATAAAGTAGGCAGTATTCCTGAAAGGGAAAACTCAATCTACTGGGTATACATTTCCACTCTGACTAGGTCCAATCCTCCCAGGTGCTCAGAGCTGCCTCTGAGGGACTCGGCATCCTAACCTACCATTTACTTCATACAGACATGGAGAAATTGGAGAAGATCCAGAGAAGAGCAACAAGAATGATTAAAGGTCTAGAGAACATGACCTACAAAGGAAGACTGAAAGAACTGAGCTTGTTTAGTCTGGAAAGGAGAAGTCTGAGAGGGGATATGATAGTGGTTTTCAAGTATCTCAAAGGGTGTTACAAGGAGGAGGGAGAAAAAATTGTTCTCCTTGACCTCTGAGGATAGGATAAGAAGCAATGGGCTTAAATTGAAGCAAGGGAGGTTTAGGTTGGACATTAGGAAAAACTTCCTACCTGTCAGAGTGGTTAAACACTGGAATAAATGTGAGATATTTCAGAGATATTTCAAAGCAAGATAGAGCAGGTTATTTCAGAGCAGGTTAGATAAACATCTGTCAGGGATGATCTAAATGGTGCTTGGTCCTGACGTGAGAAGAGGGGACTGGACTCGATGATCTCCCAAGGTCCCTTCCAGTTCTAGTATTCTATGATTCTATGACTATAGAAACAAAAATGGAGTTACTCCTGTTCGAGGATGTATTTTACAAGATTTCTTTTTTTGTTTTGTTTGTTTCTCCCTAAGAAGGTTGCAATAAAATTGGTCAGAAACATGTTCTTTTGTTAGGCAGAAAATTTCAACAAAATTGAAAATTATCACCACCTTGATTTTCATACGAACCTGCTCCTGGGATCGCATGTGGCCTTTGGTGGCCAGGCTGGCAGCTATCCTGCTATTGATGGTCGCATTCCTCCATCTAGTGCGGAGTTCATGGACGTTGGGGGCATCCCCCTGCAAACCTGAATAAGGTCCACACTGATCTCTGCCCTGGACCAGGAAGGTGCCCGCCTTCTCCGGGCCCTGGCAGGCTCCTGGGAGCTGGCACACTGCTCCTGGGGAGCGGTGGAGGGCTGGCTACCAGTGGCTTGCTGGCTTATGTTTTGGGGCCACTGGGTCAGGGGAATGACTGCTGGCTCTGGGCCGACAGGCTTGGAGCTGGCACAGGCACTGTGGCCATAGTCTACCCCTTTAAGGGCTCCGTGGAGGGCGGGGAGGGAGAAGAATGTTCTTGCTTGAGGCTGGAGTGGCCACCAGGACACCCTGGAAAGGCTGGAGGCCCCCTATTTTGAAATATGTGTCTACACAGCACTTATTTTGAACTAGCTAATTCAAGTTTGGTGTTACTCCTCATAGAATGAGGTTTACCATATTTGAATTAAGCACCCCGCTATTTCAAATTTAATTCAAAATAGCTGTTTGCCTGTGTAGACACTATTAAAGTTATTTCAAAATAACGGTTGTTATTTTGAATTAACTTTGATGTGTAGACATACCCTTTGAGTGGAGTTTATTTTTTTAATTAAAGACTGAAATTATGCGTGGAAAGTTGACATGTTTTGCCAAAAAATGTTAAAAATCCATTTTCCATTAAAAATATTTTGATGGAAAATTTTCAACCAGCCCTCTGTTGCAAACATTTACTCGAATAAAAGCACTTGGCATGATCCTAGAACTGGATATTTTTAAAATGTACTGTAGGACAATGATTTATTAGCGTTTCTTGCAAAAAATAATCTGACTGCAATGTGTGTTGAATTCAGCTATACAAACAGGCTTTAGAATTCTGAAAAGGGTGTATAAGTAAGTAAAGATTACATCTCATTAAACATATATATAGATCATTAGCTTTATCTATAATTTTTGTTGGTATTCAGATTAACCAAACTCTGAAATTCCTAGGAACCAATCTAGAAAACGTGGGGGTTTTCTTTTCTGTTTAACCTAGTAATTTGGGAAAAGAAAATATCAGAGGAGTTATGACATATCTAGTGCTCCTCAGTTTTCTTGCAGTTGGAGAGTTATTGCGTAAATAGGCCAGGACTGGGTTCCCTTGCTTCCCAGAGCAGAATACAAGTTCCCTGTCAACAAGCTCTGCCCCAGGAGTGGGGCCATGTACAGTAGTGAGCAGAAAAAGTAATAACCCAACACTTGCTCTTATGGAGGACTTCTCCATTGTTGGAGGTGTTGAGGAGAAATGTGGTACCCTGCAAGGTTTGATACCCTCACTAAGCTTTTCAGTGGAAACAGCTCCCTGTTGACAATAACTGAGAAGTCCACTTACTTAGGAAGATCCAATAAGTGCTGACTGTAACTGTCCAGTTCCAAATGGAGGTGAACTACTGCAGAATGCCTGTGCTCGAGCCACAAAATTTGTTGCCTGTTCATTTTGGGTTGCAGTTGCAGGTATTGGTAAGAGTCTTTAATTCTACACAATCTGCAACTCAGCCATGTGAGAGATCACATGCTTATGCAATAACCCAGTTCAACATGGACTTGGAAACTCTTGTTCTCAGTTCCTAGGACTGATTTCCACTGAACCAATGGCAAGATATTTCACTTGAGGACTTATTTTTGCAATTTATATCCCTTTGTGTCTACATATATCTGAGTCTTTTCACAATTCAGGATATGATACTTTTTTGTAGTTTTAAATTTTGCTTTATGAATTTGTGTTTTGATTCTGAACAACTGCATTGCTAGACTATCTGTATACAGCTGTCCAGGTTCTTGAGAGCTACCAGCTGTGAGTAGCACAATGTGTAGAAAAACAGCTCAGAAAATGTATGTTTTTTTATTCCAGTTTTTCCTGAAATTCAAAATTTTGTACAGCTCTTGTTGGTGATAAAGTCTTCCAAACTGTTGTCTACATTTCTCAATTTCATCAAAATTCAAAAAGGTGCCCAGTAGTGAGCAGTATATTTAAGTTATACTTCTAAAGTTCTATAATAACCTTATAGCTTCTACAATAACAGACACTCTGTATATTAGTGAAACAAACAATCTAATACTTTTTCTGACTTTCAATGGAAGAAACACTGTTCACTCTGAACAAAGAAGTAAATTCAACCTCTCTGGAAACTGGCAGCTAACATGACAACCAGTGGTATCCAGGACCGTAGGTATTTTCCAAAAGGGGAAGAAATTCAGCCTAAATAATAGTCTGAGATGAGTGTCATGGATAATTTATTGAAGCAAAAAAAAGTATCTGAATCTGTGGGTCCAAAAGGAAGCAAGCAAATGTAGCTAAAAACCACATAAAGTGAAAACTCAGCCTTAGATGTGTATTCACATCAAGTGCTATAGTGGTATGCCTGCAGGCATTGCAGCTATGCATCTGTAGTTCTGTAAGGGAGACACTTGAACAATGGAAGAGGTTTCTCCGTCCATATAATTAATCCTCTTCACAACTAGGTCAACAGAAGAATTTTTTCAATGACCTATCTGGCCACATCTACTAAGCGATAAGTTCCAATCTAATACAGTCAATTTCCTACCACCAATTTTGTGAAGTTGAAGGTCCATTTCCTCACATTGGGAAACAATCAAATATAGCTTGAAGTAGAATGTCCCCATTAGGGAACTTGCCGTTGTCTCAGGGTACGTCTACACTGTATTTTTAGTTCGAACTAGGGATGCAAATGGAGACAACCGAAGTAGTTAATGAAGTGGGGATTTAAATATCCCGCGCTCCATTAACATGATCTCGCCGGCGCACTAGTTCGAATCACAGCTGATTCGAACCAGGAAGTGCACGCCGGGACGTGTTAGTTCGGACTAAAGCCCTTAGCCCGAACTAATGTTACTCCTCATTTTTTGAGGTGTACCGGTAGTTCGGAATAGGAAGCCTAGTCCGAACTACCTAGTTCGAGCCCCGTGTAGCCGCGCTGCACGGGGTTCGAACCAGCGGGGTTTTAAAAATGGCGGCTCCCCGCTTATGCAAATGAAGCCCGGGAAATTCAAATCCAGGGCTTCATTTGCAAGTGCGGTATGCCTACATTACCCTCCTAGTTCGAACTAGGACGGTAGTGTAGACATACCCAGAGAGTGAGGCACCGTTGGCAGCTTTGCATTCTGGGCTATTCTCAGTGTGTCTGCTGGGTCCAAAACTCCACTGCAGATGGTGAAGGATTCATGTCGCCAGCATCCCAGAATGCACTCATTTACTCCCTCCCACTTGTGTGGCATCAGCAGTAAGCAGTCCACTTATGCCTTTTGGTGCCCTGGTTGCCCATGTGGATGCCATAACACAGCAAGCATGGAGCCCAGTGTGCAGGAAAGCATCATCATGCTCATGTGTATAATGGTGTGCCTCTTTGCACTGTGTTTCAACAGCGTACTCATGTTGCTCCACTAGGAAGAGGAGGAGGATGAAGCTCGGCACAGCATGGAGGTGCTGCTCAGGCAAGGCATGGCGCTCATGCTAGTGCAACCACAAGTTAATCCTCTGGACACAGCGGAATGCCAGTTCTGGAACCATGAGATGAGCTCAGACTGGTGGGACTGCATTGTAATGCAGATATGGATCGATCAGCAGTGGCTGCAGAACTTCCACATGTGGAAGGCCATGTTCCTGAAACTGTGCATATGGCTATCCCCTGCTCTGAGGTGTCCTGAGGGAATGAGGCCCGGTCTGTCTGTAGAGAAGTGCATAGCCACTGCCCTATGGAGCCTTGCCGTGCCAGTCAGCTACCAGTGGGTCAGAAATCAATTCGGAATGGGAAAATCTTCATTCGGGGCTGTTCTCATAGAAGTAGCCAAGGCGATCAATAACATTCTGCCACAAAGGATTGAGACACTGGGAAATTAGAACACTGTATTAGATGACTTTGCCATGATGAGTTTCCCTAATTGAAGTGGCATCATAGACAACATGTACATCCGCATCTTGTTCCCCCAAATACCTTGCCTCAGAATACATCAACTGCAAGGGGTAATTCTCCATGGTGCTGCAGGTGCTTGTGAATCACAAGGGCCACTTCACTGACATCAGCGTGAAAGGGTCAGAAAAGGTGCATGACACTTCCATCTTTCAGATTTTTTTCCCCCAACCAGACAATCAGAATCAGAGAGATAGATATGCCAATAGTGATCCTGGGTGACCCAGCTTACCCCTTGTTCATGAAGTCCTGCCTGGGAAGCCTGGACCCCAGCAAGGTGGAGTTCAATAACAGTCTGAGCAGGTGCAGAACGGTGGTGGAATGTATCTTTGGATGTTTAAAGTGCAGTTTCAGGAGTCTCCTGAATTACCTGGACAGTGAGGGGCAGTGTGAATCAGAGAAGCCTTTAAGGACAGTTTTATGCAAGACTTCTTTTGATACTCTTCCTTGTGGCTCTCCACAAGTTGCCCCTGCATTTTCCTTTAATCCCTCACCCCACCCTTTCAGTTCAGTCAATAAAAAGACCATTGTTCAATGAACATGGGCTTTTATTGTGGGAAAACAATAGGGAACTGGAAGAACTGGGAACCAGAAGGAGAGAGGGGGACTCAGGAATGGGAGTAGGACTGCCTTCTGCCTCCTCAGGGCCTGGAGTCTCTGGATCCCCTTGAGTTTTCTCCTCACCCACGTCCTTGCACCCTGGCATCCTATTGAGATCCTGGGGATAGAATCCATGGGGCTGGTGGAGGAGGGGCCGGAGTTGTCATTGAGGTGGGTGTGATTCTGGGAGGTGGCCCTTTCAAGGCAGTATTCCACTCACTCCGTAACAGCAGTCAGGGAGGTGAACATGGTCAAGAGGCTCTCTTCTCCTGCTGCTCCGCAATCTGATCCTGCCACTCTGCCTGGATCTCCACCACAAGAGTGTGCATGCAGTCCTTTTGCTTACAGATCATCTCCTCCCTCATGCATTTGCACCTGTGGATATGAGCCAGGCTGGCAGATGCTGGAAGAGGTGGAGGATGCACCGAGCTGGCTGTAGTCTGAGCTGCAAAGAAAAATTGTAAGGGTAGACTTTACACTAGATACATTGTGTTAAGCCTATCCCTAATCTGTTAGACTACAGTGAAGGTCTCTGTAAAGACAAAGGAGAAGTGTTCTATGCAAAGCCAAATGTTTGCTTTAAAGTGGGAACTTTACAGCAGGTGCCCAGACTTCTCAGGGGAGCATCGGGACATACTTGCTCCAGAGGCAGACAGTCATGGTAAGGGGCCAGTCAGGGCTAGAGCATGCAGGCAGGAGGAGTGTGGTGGCAGAGGGTAGCTTCCCACCGTGTGAGGCACATGTGGCTTCCTGGGACAGTGCTACTTTCCCAGCCAGGGCAGGAGCCTGCAGGTAGAAGGAGGGGGAAGGGATGGTTTGGCTTGCCGCTGCATCCAGCACATGCTGGGTCAATCACATGCAGCCTTCCAAGGACACTGGTTCCTTCCCCGCATGGGGGAGAAGGAGTCGTGTGGCTGGAACATGCGGTCTCCTGGAGAGAGTGCTAATAGTTTCCCCTCCTCCTTCATGAGGGTTTTCATGTGAGATATCAGTCTTCTCTGAATCAAAGCAAGTGATTGCAAGCATATGCTAACTGAATGTGGCCAGAAACCTAGGCCTTATGCTGCACTTCTTTGTGATTCATTGATGCCAGACCATTTACTGGTGGCTCGCCTCCCCAAAAACCTTGTGAGAAGGATCATGGAATTCCTACTTGAGAGCTTTGTGGGGTTGTGCAGGCAAGGCCTCCTGTTCCATCTGCAGAGACATGACCAGGCTGATCCGGGCCCTACGCACCGAGTAGGCACAGAGCGCACCACACCTCACTCCCCACTGCCTTCACTCACTTGTAGTTAATTTGTAAACTCACCAGAAGTGTCCTTCCTGAGGTCGGTGCTGGATTGGGAAGGATCCTGGGAGTGGGGGACTGACTCCAGCAACACAACCAGCTCCCTGTTCTCGGGGATCAGCAGCTGGTTCTTGCCCTCCATCTCCTCCCCCTTCACCATCACTGCATCCTCCAGGATGACCCCAGTCATGTCTTGGCCTCACTCAATGACCACACTGGAGATGCTGACTGGGCCACCCCCCAAAATGGCATCCAGCTGGTTATGGAAGTGGCACGTGTGAGGTACTGCATCAAACCGTCTGCTCTTCTCCTTCACCTTGTGGTAGGACTGGCACAATTCCTTAATCTTGACACAACCGGGCTGCACTTCCCTAGACTATCCTTTAGCCCCCATGCAGCCATATATCTCAGATCCTGCCATATATCTCAGTATTCCTCCTGTTGGTTCAGAGCTCATTGAGGATGGCTTCATCCCCCCACATCTCAGTGAGGTCCAAGATCTCCTGGACACTCCATACTGGCCCTCTTCTGCACCCCTGGGAACTGGAGCCTGTGGGAGCAGAAGTCCTCAAAATCATCACACTGTTGTTGGGTTTACTTGATGCCATCTGCATGTGTGCCTCGGTGTGCTGCTCATTCAGGAATGCGCTTGCACTGGTGGCCACATGGGACAGGGCCTTCTACTGTTTCTGGGGCTTTCTGAGCTCAGCAGGAGTGATGCAAGTTATGGCCAGAGCAGTCGGAGCAGGAAGCTTTCCAGCAACACTGTGTCTACACTAGCGTAAATTTGATTGTGCAAGGTCAGGAATAGTGTTACTCCTTGTGAAAACTAGGAGAACAGAAATAAACTTCTGTAGCTCTTATGGTTAATGCAACAGGCTTAATAGTTTTAGTGTATTACGTACAAAATCAAGCTTATGCAGCTAAAGTCAATCTAATCTAGTATAGACCAGACCTCTGTGTCCATAATGGTCCCTTGTGACATAGCTAGGTCGACCTACATTTTAAGTGTGAACTAGACCTAAGTTATATGGACCATTTAATCAGTTGTGCAATGCTAGAGATGGAGTGGAGAACATGCCTTCTTGATCTCAATTTACATTCTGATCTCAAACATGAGATTTAGTCTATATCCAACCCAAATTAACTGAAATAGAAAGAGGCAAGAGGCTACAAAAATATACTAATAAAAAATATACTAATAAAATTCTGTATAAAGAAGAAGTTTCCTTAATCCCAGAGAACTGAGGTATTATCATGTTTGCTAGCAGAGTAGCTCATGCACATTAATATCACAGTTGGCCTCTGCGCTTTCCATTAATTTCATCAGATTTTGGACCAGGCTTTAAACTGTAGTAAAAGTGCTTTCCATCACAAAACTGCAATGTCTCCTCCTTTGTACTAAATAATAAACTCATGTTTTGAAGCTTAAATCAGAAATAACTGACAACCAACATAAACGTAACTGGAAGTGGCCTTTTAGATGGGAAACAATATGCAAAAATCACATCCGCTTTATCCAATATTGAGATAAAATGTTATATGACCTACAATCCCATTCATTGTCGTATATGATCACCATGCAGTATAATTTTATAACATTTTTCCTCTTGGTCTACTGAACTTCAGTTATTTCCAAAGTGTTAAAAATGTTCCGTTTGCTACTATAAATAATTATAATTGACAGTGCATTGTCAATCTATTGCGAAGCTGATTTAATTAAGAATGCCAAGGGGCATCATTTGGAGCCAGGTATCTAAGCTGCAAAAATTTTTTGATCTCAACCTCTCCCTATAGGACCGTCCACATTGGCACCAAAGGCTGGAGGGCAAGAGAACAAAGGGAATTTTATGTGTCTGAATTCAAATTCTTTCCCTTTGAAATGAAGCGTCCAGAATGGGCAATAAAACTGTGAAAATGGATTTCTGGCCGCATTTGATGTTAAAGCCTTTAGTGTCAAGAGCCAGGTCTTTCTCCCCCTCTCCCCCTTCTTTTCTTTTAGGTTTTTTTTCCCTGAATGGTCTTGTGGGGAATTTGTCCTATAAATTATTTCTTACAGATTGTAGCATACAGTACTGCCTCTGTCATCCCCAGAACTGGCAGGATGAAAAAAACCAAAGTAGATTTTTTTAATTAACTTGTATTTTCAGTAAAATTGTCATGGAAAACATTAAATAGATATTGCTCTTTTTCCACTCCTCCTCCCCCCAGCCTATATGTGAAATCCTAATGTTTATTAAGCATCGCTGTAGAAAGAGGAACTTTCTTGGGTCTCCTTCTTCTTTCAAACCAAGTTTTCATAATCCTTTTTGTCATCTCTCCCATCCCATAGTGGGAGATTTCAATGCAATGGGAAAAGCAGAGGATTAGGCCCACTTAGAATGATCATGAAGTGGGATCTATTATAATAATGATTACAACCATTTTATCTTTAATAGCTCGCCGCTGATGGAAAGGTGAGAGGAGGGAGAAGAGTGGCATATAAATGAAAGGAATCTTGACATATTGAGATGATGATGATCTTGGCTATTGAGATTGTTTCTAAGCTTTGATTGCATATGAAAATTGATCTTTAAATATTTATTTGTAACAAAAGCAGTTGGCAATACCTTATTAAGGCTGTCTAAATTAATTTCAATTGCTGAGCGCCATGCAGACAGTGTATTCCTGCTGTCAAAAGTAAACTTTTTTGTGGTGTGTGCATATATTACATATATATATATATGCAGCAGCTCTTCATTACTTATTTATAACCCATTCTTTCAGCACAGCAAAAGTACAATGATTAGAAGTCCTTTTCTTATTCTGTTAAGTCAAGGTATCGAAATCCAAGCACAGTTCAGAAGGGCAGAAGAGACCCTATTACAAGGACTTAGAATCTTTGCCAACATACCATAACAACATGTCTTTAAAGTACATCTCATTCCTGCTTCCGGAGTTCACAATCTGTAGTTCTGCATCCCTCTTGTAAACCTCCCTTCCCCTCCAACTCCATATGGGGGTGTGGGGGTGGGTATGTGTTTCTCTAGGCCTCGCTCTTTCTCAAGCGAGATTTTTCTCCTTCCTATTCATTCTGATCATTTTTCTTTTTGGTTTACATTCCATATTTATCTCACTTTTCCTATTTTTCTATGTTCTCGGGTATTTTACCCCACATTTTACCTTCTCTTATTTTTTGCTGCCCCTTTCTGTCTGAGTCTTTATTTCTTGTAATTTAAGATAATTTTTATGATTTTGAGTTAAATATGCACCGCCTACTTCCAGTATGTTATATCAGTGTAAATCCATTGTAACAATTAAATCAATGGAATTATTCTGATTTATAACTCTGATCAGAATCTGGTTCTATGGATTTACACTGATATAAACTAGTATAAGTGAGATCAGAATCAGGGCCAGAATACTTTAAATCACAAGAGAAAACAGATTATGTTGATAAACTAGTAATTTATGTGGATGGTCAATCATATTCATAGCACAAGTACATAACAAACAATCCTCCAAAATGCAGTCTCTTGCACAAATCCCTCTTTTTCCAGAATATTATTCTCAAATGCAATCTTTCCTGGTGACCTGCCATAAAAACCTATAGTAGCAGAAGTGCAAATCCTCCTTCAGAATCTGGAAGGTTTTATATATATATGGTGCATACCATAGTGCTACAGAAACCAGAGCTTACCCACGGCACAATAAGAAGAAAGAATGTCAATACTACTTAAGAACAAGCCAATATGCAGTTTCTGTACAATAAGGATAGATCACAATAACAACTGTTTGTTTGAAAGCCACGCAATTCATAAAGCTCCCTACAAAAATATAGAGTTTAGTTGGATGGTTTTAAGTTGTCATGTTTACAAAACAGAGAAGTATTTCATATGACACAAGAGATGGCATTTTTCAATACTGGGTCTTCAACCTTCAGGTTTTAATTATACCAGATCAGAGGTCAAACTCCTTAACTGATTTCAGAGGAGATTCTGAAGAGATTCAGCTGTTGGTGTATGAACAGAATAGATGATACATTGCCATAGAGGTCTAGTACATTTCAAACTAATAAACTACTATATATTCCTACCTACAGTATAAAGCTATTAATTACACGGGAAGATATTTCACTCAAGATCTACATATTTAATTAAGCAACAAACTTTCAAAATGAACCATTGTGATTATTACAGAAGTCCATCTAATTATTCTAAGCCAAAACATACTGTATCGTACACAACAAACATTGAATCCTGGTGTGGATATAACTTTGTATGTACAGTCTTTTTACTCTAACTCGGTTTCATCTTCACATATACATAACATCAAATTATAGGTCTAGTCCAAGATCATAGCAACTGTCTTCTAAGCACCAGGGCCTGCTTCATCAAAGCATTTAATGTAGTCTCAACTTTAAATTGGTGGTTAATTCCATCCTTTTTTTGCAAAGTAATACATGCTCAAAGTTAAGGATATGCTGAAGTGCTTTGCTTGATTGCAAACTATACTCATTACAAGCCCTGCTTCCAAAATATCTGTGTCTAGAATATGTAGTAAGGGCTTTTTTTATTGACGGGCTTAATTCTATTCTATCTGTGAACATGAACTTGCATTTAAAGCTAAGTCTACACTGTCACATTACTGTGCTATAAGTTTCTGCCTCAGGAGTGTGAAAAAACACACACCCTAAACACAGCAAGTTACAGATCTTTAAAATGCCAGTGAAAACCTGGCTATGGTGCTGGGACTTGCACTCCCAGCACAATTATTTACTCCCCTCATGGAGATGGTTTATCAAGAGTGATGGGAGAGCTCTCTTGTACTATTTCCCTATACTGATACTGGATCCCTGGTAAAATTACTTGTGTTCAAGTGAGTTCAACAGCAATCAGTCATACAAATATTCAAATTAACATCAAGTTGACTGAGCCCCTATTAAAAAGAAATCCTGTGTAGTTAGTTTATTTTTATTGACTTTTTTTTAAGGCTATCGTGTAAGAGAGAGGGTGTGGCGGCATGTGCACTCACTATCACAGGGGTGAGTATATTCCAGAGTGGGATGCAGCCTGCTCGGCCATGAAGTAGCTGGCCATCTCAGCTGTTGATAAATCTTCCCTTGTGTCAGGGTGACCCAGAGTCCATAAGCAGCCCTGCGCACAGGGCAGTATAGGCCACTGGTCAAAAGTCACTTAATAGTCCCTATCTTGGGATAACACCAAAAGTCCATTAGTGACCCCTAGCACAGGGTAATATGTCCTATCAGCCAGGGTCTCTAGACAACCCTTGGCTTAGAGTAGTGTGGCCAAATAGCCAAAGTCTCTATACAGCCCTTGGTTCAGGGCAATATGGCCTAAGGGTCAGAGTCAGCATACAGTCCTGAGTTCAAGGCAGTGCAGCCAAGGGCCAGAGTCAGTAAAGTCGGGGCAAGCACCCTGGTAGGGAGACCCAGGCCCACCCTGCTCCACCAGATCCCAAACCAGGGCCCTGTGAGCAGCAGAACGGTCTGCCACACCCTCGGCGGGGAATCTGGGTGGGAGAGGCCGCTCCTGCACCATTCCTGGGTTACTTCCCTATCACTTCTGCCAGGCCAATGTCCAATGTAGCTGGGTCTTCTGGTTCCCTGGCAGCAGTTTCTCCCTGGAACTCCATAGGGGTTACATCACATCTCCCAGGACTCTGGTTCCCACTGTCTGAGTCACTGGCTGCTGCAGCTCAAGAGCTCCAGCTGGAGGTCTTGATTCTTCACTGTCCATCCCAGATTGAGCTGCTCTGCTACCTTTTATACTGCCCCAACATTTGGAGCATGCCCAGTCTGGGTGAAAGGGCGGGACTTCTTCCACCCAGAGGATCGGAACCCCACCTGATTCCATGGGGCATATGCTTACCCTGTCACAGAGGAGTAACCCACCCTCTCTCACACACATGAGGAGAGGTCACACACACTCACACCCCTATACGGGAAGGTGACTGACTGACAAAACATCCCTGCCTGGCACTCTTTTCTCCCCGTGCCTGGCTGGACACCCAGGATGGACCCATCTCTACTGGTACCTGGCACTGCATCTTCCCAAGTCATGTGTGTGGAGGGCATCCAGGGTCACACATTATGTCCACCCACCCCAGATTTCTGCCAGGGTTAACATTAGCAGTCTTTTAGCACTGTGTGGAAGGGAATGACTGGAGCTGCTTCCAGATGTGGGAGGGGAGAAGAGGTGATGGGATGACCTGGCCCATGTCTTTGCAGAGCTCTCCCCTTCCCACCTTTCCCATCCTCTCCCACCCCTTGTGTTTGAAAGCAACTTGTTCCTTCCTACCTGCACAGAGTTAAAGGTATCTAACACTTCCAGGCTGCAGCTGGACACCAACATAACTCAGCTGCCTCCTAACTCCCAGCTCCAGCAGAAGCAGGGTGCATTGTGCACCAGGGCCCAAGAAACCTGCCTTCAGGGGCTTCAGAGAACATGGCCAGAGATATGGCTCAGCAGAGGAGGGTACCTAGGCAATGGAGCATCCTGTGGTCCCTGTAGGCAGGACCTAAGGTGGTGGTGGGGGAGAGGCTTGGGCGAAGAGGGTGCTAAACCTCTGCCTCAGGAGGCTGCTGTGCAGCCTATATGCATAGGCTGGAAATTGCTACCTGCACCCCCACCACTCCAGAGTTTAGCTGCGGGGTAGAGAGGCAACCCTATGCCAGCAGTGTGCAGGGCTTTGGCACATGCAGGGATTCGCTCTTCCTGGCCAGCATCCGGTACCAGAAGGATTTGGGATTTCCTGGGGCACTGGCCCAGCCAGAAGCAGTGAGGGAAGGATGAAGCTTGCTGGTCACACTGTCAGACCAGGGGCTAGTTCTCCATGCAGTACTAAGAGTGAGACCAGGGTGGGGGGCAACAGTTTCCACAGGCCTCCAGACAAGATGTTGTGGGGGTGGACAGCTAGCCTTCAGCGCTGCCAAGAGCTCAGTGCCTCCCACCATCACTCAGAGCCATGTGGAGTGTGTGGAGCAGCACTCCAGTGGTGATTTAAATGGCTGGGAGCCCCAGGCCCCTTTGAATCACCAGGCATTGAGGCAACTTCCCTCTTTGCCCCCCTCTTGGCAGGTCTCAGTGACTTTGCCAGGGGATATGGAGGAGCAGCAGGAACTGAGAAGGGGGAGAAAGGACAAAGCAAGGAGAGGACAGTGAGAGAAGGAGCTTGTAAAGGGTGAACAGAAGAGCTGACACATAACTGGCGGCCTCCTGGCACCTACTTGAACTTAACCATTCACTGCGGCTCACAGCCCGAAATGAGATGGAGAGGGGCCCTACTAGCCAACAGCTGGCACATAGGAGGGGCTGCACTGATGGACAGGCAGGGGGAGGGGCCAGCTCCCTGTGCACTGTATCTTGCCTCACCACCTGCCTTACACACCCACCCACATTGTCAGCCACTGGACCCTGTCACTCATCACTGGTGGGCAGGCAGCAGGAAAGCAGGAATCCAGCCAGCATTAGGAAGTACCAGTACTGGGAGAGGAGAGGAGACAGAAATAGAGGGCAATTTGCCCTTTTTAAAGACACTTGCAGGAGGGCTTGAACACAGGATTGTCCCTTTAAAAATGGGATATCTGTAACCCTAGGTCTCTCCCAGGGCTCTTGCCATGGCCACACTGCCTCTGCCACAGCTGCACTTTACCTTTTAAGTGTAGACAAAACCTCAATTTTAAAATTGGTTTGCTCATTTTTTCACTCATGCAGAATGACCAGATCTCCAAGATGCACTGGACCATACACCAAGCAACATACATAAAGGCAGGAATAAGTCCAAAAAGCACACACATAAATATGTACATTGTAAGCAATGTAAGCAGTGTATTATCAATTCTACTTGAGCGTCAGACATTTGTAAATTTGGCATAGGACTGAAGAATTTCCAGCTTCCACACTGTTTAAATATTCTGCAAACACAATTTCCACAACTCGTATTACATTTTCACAGAGACTATGTGAATTAGAAAAACAGGAAGATTTTGAGTATTTGACACAGCTCTACCAAAATGAGAGCCAACAATTTTATTTTACATCTGTTAGTCAGGCAGTGTTTCACCCTATCCCAGTGGTGTTCTGCCTTTGCATTAAATGTTATGGAAATAAGTTTCCCAGGTTCCATTGCAGCAATACAAGCTCAGGCTGTGATAATGTGAGGCTTTATAAACAAAACCTTGCACTGGACTTGTCAGATAGTTTAGTGGAAGACCTAGAGGGAGTTGCAATAAGGCTTTACTAGGTATGTATAAGCCCTATGATACAGTTTGGATCAGTGCCTTGACATAGTGAGACTTGTACTGTGCTGTTGGAGGTGTGTGGTTTCAAAGGAGACTCTTACAAAGTCTTTGACCATTTGAAATCATTAAAGGTTTCATATCACTTGACATGTAGAGGCCAGTTAAATAATACCAGAATTTGGAAGTCTACCCAAATAAATATTCCATGGCTTTTCAACTGGATATCAGTTTCTTTACTTCTTGTCATATCTCGCATTTAAGCTGTGATTACTAAGTATGGAGTGGCCACCAGGGCACCTGTGCTTTTTCCTCTTTCCTCTTCTTTTGAAAGAACTCCATCTTCCAAAGAGCTCTTTTGGAAAAAGGCTTCTTCCTCGTAGAAAGAGGTTTCCCAATGTCAGGAAAAAACCCTCTGTTCTTTCGATTTTTTGTTGAAAGAACGCGATTGTGGTGTGGACATAAGTGAAGGTTTTTTTCAGAAAACGGCTGGTTGGTTTTTTTTAAATCTGCAGTATAGATATACCCTCTCTCCCATACACAAATACACACACTCTATCTCTTTTGGAATCCTATTATCCTCTTAGCAGAGCATGGCATCTCATGGAAGAGAATATGAACAGATAATAGTCACATAGTCAAGCAATTCTATTCAGAGTCATATATAGCAACATCTTTTTTATTAATCTAGTACTCTTTATAGACCACTAGTCAGAAACCCTCATCTTAAACACCTCAGACTTTGACTGGTAAATTTTCTCAGTAAGAGATTCTGTAGCTCAAATGCTTTTCTGGTACTCAAAAGTCAGCCTTTGATGAATAGTTTGACCCACCCAAGAAACAAAGTACTTATATTGTACTGATGAGCCTCAATGCCAGGTGAACCACGTACACTAAGCTTACTGCAGCTAGGTTCAGGTATACAAGCATGTGAAGTCTACCAGGATGTGGTCAGACTGTAGTTAAGTACATTTAATTTGTTTTTCTTCAGAGGCCTTTGTAACAGACCCATAACTGTTTTGGAGGTAATTTGACTTCACTGCACTACTTTCAACCTGCTAGAGAAAGTATAAAGGTTATTCACTACCTCTTAGTACCACAACAATGGATATTTCCATCCTTAAATTAATCTCATTTCTTTTCTGTAGTGTTTGGAGGTTGAAGATAAATATCAGAAGCTTATTTAGTTATCTTTTGGGTATGAGTCTTCAAAGAAGAGAGAATAATGATGAAAACATAGTCAGTCTATGTGGAAACTCTAATAATTACTATTTTAATTTTTCAAATGTACTACTAATAAAACACATGTCAAATTATCAGCTTTTTAGTACTAACTTTTTTCCTTACACCAGGGCACTACAGCATTGAGGCTCATCCTCAGGATGGTAGATTGAGGAAGCCCTCTGTACGGTGATCTCGAGGGATTGCACCAAATAATATGGAACAAGGTGCTATGAACTGACAGTACCTAGGAGAAGGGAAACTATGATTTCAAACCAGGACAGACAGCGCTTGCTAAGCCTTTTTAGGCACTTCTGTGTAGGAGAAGGCAACTCTCATCTCAAACATGCACTCTGTCCCTTCAGTGCACATGTCACAGCTCCTGTGTCTGTGTACAGTGGTTGCTATGAGAAGAGAGAGTGGGGTTGGAACTTACAATCCAGCCTCACTTTAATCCATTCATATGTGAAGGTATATCTCTTGACACTGAAGATTTACCTCTTGTTAATGAAAATCCTACAGCAATGGGCAAGTGATGTCAAATGCAGGTGGAGGATGCCACTGGAATCATCCATGTAGGTGTCCCAGATGTGATGGTTGCCTATCTGCTGAACTGAAATAACAGCAGCTCCCATGTCCTGGTGGGGTGACAAGACAGCCCTATTTAGGGATAGCACTGCTTTCTTCAAAATAAGGGGAGAGAAAACAATCCCTAAAGCAACATGTTCCAGTTAATTCCTGTTGGTTAACCATAACTGACTGGATATCCAATTTTGAGGTCACAAGAGAAAATCAACAACTAAACAGAACCTATGCTTTGCATCCAGGAATGTATGCACACTTCTTAACAGCAATAATCACCATGAATGCATGATGGCAATGACTGGATAATTTGAACATTATAACCTCAATGTCACAGTCTTAAGTGAAACACACATCTCTGATATCAGCCAGTTCAAGAGATTGGAGCAGGCTATTCATAATATTATATGGGCCATCCTGAGGGGCATCCAAGACAAGTGGGAGGTGGCTTTCCCATCATGATGTCATTAATTCCCCAGTTTGAATCCCAGCCACACGGCATCAGTCCTCGTCTCATGATTGCAAAGCACATGCACCCACTTTGCCTGCTGAAGACAATGAAAAGGCTTTCTATTATAGCCTGAATTCAATGATGTCTTTAGTACTTTTAAAATCCAAGCTATATATAATTAGCGATTTTAATGCTAGAGTTGGTCAGGACTGCACCACATGGGTAAAGATGCTTAGACATTGTGCCATTGGAAGTGAAACTCAGCACCCTCTTCAGCCAATTTGTTCATGGGAAGTGCTCTATGGGTAGGTCTAGACTACTGGCTTTTGTCGACAGAGGCTTTGTTGACAGATACTGTTGACAAAGCTTCTGTCAACAAAGAGCGTCTAAACTACATCTAGTTCTGTCAGCAAAGCAAGCTGCTTTGTCGACATGAGAGTGTAGACACAAAGGACAGTGTAGATGCAATAATGCCTTCTGTCAACAGAACTCTGTCGACAAAAGGCGTTATTCCTCATAGAACGAGGTTTACTGCCATCAACAAAACTGCCAAGTTCTGTTGACATTATGTCGACAGAACTCGGCGGTAGTGTAGACGCAGGTATAGTTTTGTCGACAAAAGGCCACTTTTGTCGACAAAACCCTGTAGTCTAGACACACCCTATCAGTGGTCGGTATAAGCATTATAAAGATATCTGAAAGGCCAATTTGAACTCATGTAGCATATCTCCCAGTGACCTCAAAATGATCACTCAGGATAGATTGTTCTGGTGGCAAACTATTGTTCAGGCTCTCAAATGCTTTGAGAATCAACGTATCCAGAGATTACAAGAAAAGCACAGGATCCAAAAAGAGTGTACAGCATCTACAGATGGTGGATTTTTATGTGACATCTGTAATTGGATTTACCAACCAAGGACTGGCTTAGTCGTTCACCAATGGTGTCACAGAAGATGGGACCTGTCGATCAATACATACATACGTTAACTTTATTAGTAGTAATAGTTCCATTCAATGTCTTCAGTTGGCAGATGGAATTTGAGTGCACTCTATAAGCAATAAACCTACTCATATTCATATTTGGATATCTTGACCCATTATTATATGTTCTGGTTTTATGGTTCTTTAGTAAAAGTACAGTAATCAGTGCTAAGTGGTTTCTAAATTAACATTTATAGTCGTGACACCAGCCAAGTTAGAAACAGAGCATTAACCTATGTTTTACATAGCACATATAATGAATGACAAATCTGTATAGTTGGAGCTTTCTCCTTTTTAACTGACAATCTGGCAACCTGATATGTAAACAAAAAACTATTTTTCAGAAGTACGCAGAAGTCAGTGATCAACACACTTGAAAATTTCAAATTATCATTATTTGTTTTGTACCAAAATGAGCCAGGCACTTTTCACAATAAGTAAAAGCAAGGCACCGCCTCTGAACAGATTGCAATCTAATAGCCTGATCAAACGCGCACTGAAGCCCTTTCACGGAGACCTTAATTTTATTCTTTCATACATTTAGTGCAACCATCAAAATGTTAATATCTAAACTGAGTGAGCATGTGATCATATTGTAATCCTTGTCCTTCCTTGTTCCTTACCCTTTTTTATTTGCTTGTTATCTTTATTCACTGTATCACACCAAAATTATGTTTCAGACCTGCCAATGGCCTCAGGAGTAATTCGATACAGCATCTGGGAGGTGTGATTCCCAGCCCAAGTGGAGAGATGCACTAGCTCTGCCTGAACAAGCATGCTAAAAGTAGAAGCATGGCTGTAGTAGGAAAGGTGAAAACACTAAGGAGTCCTGTGACACCTTAAAGTCTGGCAAATTAATTTGTGCATTACCTTTCCTGGGCTGGAACCCACTTTGACAGATGGATAAAGTGGAAACTCTGGAGCGGGAGGGCAATACTAATAGATCAGTTCCATCAGGGTCCATATAGGGTATGTCTACACTACAGTGTTATTTCAAAATAGCTTATTTCGAAATAGTTATTTCAAAATAATGCATCTACACGCAAAATGCATTTCGAAATAGCTTTTTGCTACTTCGAAATCGTGCGTCTGCTCTGAGTGGACTCTGAATCGCATTTAAGGCCAGCAGGAAACAGGTCCGGCAGGGCATCAGGTTAGGAGTTACTTTGTATGGCTGCTGCATGAGGCTATCTGAAGCCTGTGCTTAAAGGGACCCTCCGCCCTCCTCCTCCCCAGACAGCCGGTTCTCGGGTTTCCCTGCTTACTTGCCTACCTCAATGAGGGACAGCAAAGCATTTTGTCTCTGCGTGCTCTGATTTTCCTCACTCAGGACACCACAGCATTCTGAAACATGGAGCCAGAGCTGCCCTTGAGCACTCTGGTGCTTCTTGTGAACGCACTGCTGTGAACCTGGCTGCACTTTCTGCAGGCTGCCATCCGGAAGGTCCATCTGTGGGGGGGGGGGGGGAGGTGTTGTCAGTATCCAGGAAGCCCTGCAGGAAAGCTTCCACAAGAACCTCCCTGGTCTGCCCAGCTGGGGGCTTGTGTCTCATTCCTCCCTCACATCCTTCCACTTACCCCTCCCTAATCCCCCTTCCTGATGTATTTTATTTGAGATGTATTTTCACAAACACAAACTCTCTTTATTTAACAAAACTGGGGAGAGGGGATAAAACTCTGGTGAGGCTGGGGAAAGGAGGTGGGAGAGGGGAAGGGTATGTCTACACTAACCCGCTAGTTTGAACTAGTGGGGTAATGTAGGCATACCGCACTTGCAAACGAAGCCCGGGATTTGAATTTCCCGGGCATCATTTGCATAAACCTGGGCCGCCATTTTTAAATCCCGGCTGGTTCGAACCCCGTGCCGCGCGGCTACACACGGCACGAACTAGGTAGTTTGGACTAGGCTTCCTAGTTCGAACTACCATTACTCCTCGTGGAATGAGGAGTAACGGTAGTTCGAACTAGGAAGCCTAGTCCGAACTACCTAGTTCGTGCCGCGTGTAGCCGCGCGGCACGGGGTTCAAACCAGCCGGGATTTAAAAATGGCGGCGCCCGGTTTATGCAAATGAAGCCCAGGAAATTCAAATCCCGGGCTTCATTTGCAAGTGCGGTATGCCTACATTACCCCGCTAGTTCGAACTAGTGGGGTAGTGTAGACATACCCGAAGAGACAGGATGAAAGAGGGGCGGGGGAAACCTGGGAGGAGGGAGCTGGAAGGGGGAAGCAAGGGGAAGAAGGGGGAGGGGAAGCTCAGGGCTCAGGATTGGGGGTCTCGCTGGACCAACTTGATTTTCATGCAGACCTGCTCCTGGGTTCACATGTGGCCTTTGGTGGCCAGGCTGGCAGCTGTCCTACTATAGCGCACTGCATTCCTCTGTCTAGTGCGGAGATCATGGACGTTGGGGGCATCCCCCCCAAACCTGAATAAGGTCCATGATCTCCACCCTGGACCAGGAAGGCGCCTGCCTTCTTCAGGCCCTGGAAGGCTCCTGGGAGCTGGCAGGCTGCTCCTGCAGAACAGTGGAGGGCTGGCTGCCAGTGGCTGGCTAGCTCATGTTTTAGGGCCACTGAGTCAGGGGCAGTAACTGCTGGCTCTGGGCTGGCAGGCTTGGAGCTGGCACAGGCACTGTGGCCAGAGTCAACCCCTTTAAGGGCTCTGGGGAGGGAGAGGAGTGTTCTTGGTTGAGGATGGAGTGGCCATCAGGGCACCCTGGGAAGGCTGGAGGCCCCCTATTTCAAAGTAAGTGTCTACACAGCACTTAATTCGAAATAGCTATTTCGAATTTGACATTATTCCTCGTGGAATGAGGTTTACCAAAATCGAAATAAGCGCTCTGCTTTTTTTAATTAATTTCAAAATAGCAGCTTGGATGTGTAGATGTCTAGTAAAGTTATTTCAAAATAATGGCTGTTATTTCGCAATAACTTTGCTGTGTAGACATACCCATAGTTATGTAACACACCCATCTTAGCAAAGTTACAGAGAGTGAGAATACCTGTCAAACTGAAGTTTTCTACTTCATGCATCTGATGAAGTGGATTCCCACCCACAATAGCTTATGCCCAAATAACTTGTCAGTCTTTAAGGTGCCACATGACTCCTTGATGTTTTTGCTGAAACAGACTAGAAAGTTTTTCCGAATCACTAAACTAAATTTCTCTCATTGCAGATTAAGCCCATTATTTCTTGCCCTGCCTTCAGTGGACTTGGAGAACAAATGACCATATATATTCTTCTTTATAATAGCGATTAGCAAATTTGAAGACTGTTTTCAGGTCATCTAGCATCATCTTTTCCAAAGACAGAACATCCCCAGGTTTTTCTTTTTTAAATCTTTTCTCAGAGATCAGGTTTTCTAAAACGTTTATTATTTTTGTTGTTCTCTTCTGTGCCCAGAGATGGACACAAAACTCCAGATGAGGCCTCACTATGTGTTGTGTAGAGTGGCTCCTTTATCTTCAATATGGACAATACTGTTAATACGCACCAAAATATTAGCCTTTTTCACAACTGTCACAGTGTAGACTCAGATCCCATTTGTGATCCACTATAATCTCCAGATTCTTCACAGCAGTGCTACCACCAACTCAGCTATTCCCCATCAAAAAAATTTAAGTACTCTCCCTTTTCCTGAAGATATCCAAATGTCTTCTTTTGGCTAAGGGAAATTGAGAGGCAAGCTGAAGGAGTTTTTTCCTGGAGAGTTAAATTTGGTAAACAATTAATTCCCTGGGTCGGCTCACGCAAACCTCTGCAAAGCATACTGCAAAGTTCAGTTTACATACGTCTCTGTGACCTCAGCCGTGCAGGGTTGCATACCTCTCAACCAGTGCTTATTGCCTCAGAAATAATAGCTGAATTGAACACAGTATTGTACATTATTATGTGAATGTCTTGAGCTGTCGGTTGCTTCTTTTAAACCAACAAATCCCTATTTCAAATCTAAGACTTGTATCACTGCCAGCATGCAGTGTACACCATGTTTAATGCTTTTAATGTTCTGTCTGTCTGAAATAATGCATAGTTATAATTGCTAGTGTAAATTCCATGGACAGGATTAAAGAGAAACCTTGTTAGGAATGAATGAATTTTTAAAAAAGAAAATATATCAAATTATCCACTACAGGTGTATGACTCTCAGTATAGGGAACTACTCTTTTTCACCCAAGACTGGTGTCCAACCATCCAAACCTGAATTTAAAGAATCGAAATACTTATATGTAGAAAAGATTCTCAAGGGCTCTTCTAGGCCTTTCCATTTCCTGTGAGGAAATATTGCCTACATGATACTTGCCAATGCCTTGGCCAGGCAATTTAAATTTACACAACTGAGTTTCATGAATACTAATTAAGAAAATGTAATTCTTATGCCATTTTCAAATATTTAATTATGTTTACTATTTGAAAAGATATGATAGAAATATCAATAGGCAGTGACACACTGTATGATTATTCTTTTCCATTAGTGAGTTTCTGTCAAATTGTAAAAGTTGATCAACAGAGAATTGAGGTTCTCCATCTGTGCTCTAGCACAGTTACATTTCTGGAAGGTTAAATGCAAGCTTCAGCAGCTAATAGCCACCAATGATTTAGCCAAAACTATTTCAGGACTCCTCTTAGAGTCTGACCAGTTGTGATAATTAGGACAACAAATTTACTCTAACTTTGATCTCCACTGTAAAAGATGTGTGAAAGTTCATAAAATCTCAAAATAACCTATAATACCAAGGGTTGATGGAAAAGGGTATGAAAAGAATTAAAAAAAAAAAAGCTGAATTAGGCTAAACAAAAAGACTTATTGATTTAACTCAGGGATTGTGTTAAGAACATCGTTGGTAAAAAAAAAAGGGAGGGGTCTGGAAATAAATAAAGCAAAATTGGTGTGTCAGATATTAGGCCTAACTTTTTGAGTCCTTGAAGAACAGATGAATGCTATTGGATTGAGCTTCACCATCCTCACCACCCCACACCTTCATCATTCTAATCCTGAGATGTCCTGCCTAGACCAATCCAGACAGCTGGATCCAGATAACATGGATTCAGGAACCTCTACCAGCTCCAGCTGAATCCCAAACACCACCTGGGATGACACAGAATTGGATTTTAACAGCAGGAGCAACAGCAGCTCCAGACCATCTCAGCTAACTTCTCTTTTCCCCAAAAAATAACAATATTTAACATCTTTGATAGCATTTAAGAAAGTGTAAACCAAGGGGAGATTTCATTCTAAAAGGAAAGGGAACAAGAAATAATTTAAATTAAAGGCTTTCATTTCAAATGTTTTATCTCTTTTCCTTCTTTTCTGTATCTTTAATAAAAGGGCAAAAGGAATTGCAATGGTGTGTCTCCGAGGTTACTAAGCAGGTTGAGGTCTCTGTAAACCAGCCTCTGAACTCTGTTTAACATGGATAGTGGCTGGGTTATCTTAATATTTTGATATTTATACAACCACTCCTTTCTCTTTTCCGATCATTCTATTTTCTGGCCTTATTGGGATATTTACATAGCGGTTGCCCAGGAAGATATCCATAATGTTTTGATTTGGGGCCTTTTCCACTATAATTATAGCAACAGGTTTTCTGTTTGCTGTTGCCATTTATCTTTCCTTCCTTCTTTCCTTCCTTCCTTACTTCCAGCATGGGAGAGTGGTGATACAGTGCCATGTTCTTTTCAATTCATTGTCTGTCCAAAGGACAGAGCTGTAAACATTGGTTTCTAAGAAGATGCTACTCTTGTTACAATCTGGGGCACCCTGAAATCAATGACAAAACTCAATAGTGAGCAGTTCTGAGTTTGAAGGAAACTTTAGAGATTCTCACAGGAAGAGAGGCTCAAAAGAAATAGGATGTTGGAAAAAGAGCAAGGTACATAAGTCATCTTCAGCCCCTTATTGAATCTTCAACTGGCTTTTGGTCTGTAGATTACCTGTAAAGCCATATTGGCTTTTTATGGTTCCAGCAAGGTAGCTACAGTTCTTATCAGCTATTCTGGGTGAAGACCTCTTATGACTTGATATAGTTGGGACCTAAACATTTGCTTAAATTTCTTAGGCCAGGTCTATGCTACCTGAGAAAGTCGACCTTAGATACGCAACTCCAGCTATAAGAATAGCATAGTTGGAGTCAATGTACCTTAGGTTGAATTTCTGCGGTGTTCCTACTGCAGGGAACTCTCCCATCAACCTCCCTTACTCTTCATGATCTGGTTGAGTACCAGCGTCAACAGAGGCACCATCAGTGGTCGATTTAGCAGGTCCTTACTAGGCTCACTAAATTGAACCCTGGGAAATTGATCTTGGGGTAAGTGTAGACAAGCCCTTAGCATAGCTGGATAATCATTTATATAATCTGATGGTTGGACATTCTCATTCACATATTTGGTTTTGATGGGGAGTGGATTCATTCTGAGAGCTCATGTTGTACGTGATTCCTTAAAAAAAAACTGCCTCTTTGAGAGAACACCTCTTGAAAGAAGTTTTTTGTATTATGGGGAAAAGTTATTTACAACATTTGTGGGTTCCCCTTTGAAGTCATTTGTCTTGCTGAGAGGAGAGGTGAACTGGACTTTGAAGAATCTTGGTTCATATTGGATCTCTCTCTTTGAAGTACTTTTCCCTTTGTAAGTATTTGCTCCTAGAAAAAAATTCTCATTCGTTAATGGTCTCCTGAAAAATATTGTCTGGGGGCAAGCATCCCTGAGGAAGTATTCACCTCAGAGAAATGTTCCATGATACATTTTTTCATTCTTCCCAGCAGCAGACAGACTGTAGTTGCTCGCCATCTCCCTCAGTGGTTATTAGCACAGTATCTGTGGGGCGGTATAGACTAACATATACAATAATTTACACTACACTTACCTGGCAAGGTCTCATTCTGCTATTCATTCTACTATTGTTAAAATGTGAAAAATTTTCAGATGTAACACACTCAGATCTCTGAGACTGAAACATTCTCAACCTTGTTCTGTGCCTAAAGGTAAATGTTCTCTGAACGCCTGAGCAAAATCCCTTCAGCCATTTCAGGTTTGAAAATGCTCAGCTATCACAGTGATAGGTTTGGTAAAAACCTAGACAGCTAACTATGGGGAACATACACTTTTCTCACTTTGAAGAATTCCCAGCCATTGTTTTTTAGACAGAGCACCAGCAAATTACTGAAATCTGAAGCTTCATTCTTAGCATAGCATTCAGAGAGGTGTAGTATCTTTGTTTGGTTTGAAATTCTGGCAGGAAGGAGGGGAAGAAGGAAAGAGGACAGGCAGGGGCACAGACAGAGCCCTTAAAAGCTTTTCCATTGATACAGCAACATTCCTTATTCTACACAGAAAAAAGTAGAGGAAATTGTGCAAACACTATATGAACATTATCAAGTTGCAAGCAAAACCATGCTTGTGAAGATTTTCAGGATGCTGCAATGCATATGTATTATACCCACACATATTGCACATGCACACTGGCAGTTCTATGGTGTGATGTTCCTTTATTGTGTGACATTGGCTGTGCTTTAGCCAGACTCCATGAAAGAGATTTGTCCCAAGTATACTATCAAGCTCATCCTGAGTCTTGTTATCTTTATCAGCATAGGGAGTGTGCACCCCAGGAAAAAGGAGAGATAGGAAAGAAATCAACCACTCTTAGGGTATGTCTACACTACAATGTTAGTACGAACTAACAGACGTTAGTTCGAACTAACATTCATAGGCGCTACACTAGCGCTCCGCTAGTTCGAATTTAAATCAAACTAGCGGAGCGCTTAGTTCGAACTAGGAAAACCTCATTTTACAAGGATTAAGCCTAGTTCAAACTTACTAGTTCGAATTAAGGGCTGTGTAGACCCTTAATTTGAACTAGTGGGAGGCTAGCCCTCCCCAGGTTTCCCTGGTGGCCACTCTGGCCAACACCAGGGAAACTCTATTGCCCCCCTCCCGGCCCCAGACCCCTTAAAGGGGCACAGGCTGGCTACGGTGCCCGTGCCAGGTGTAAGCCTGCCAGCACCCAGCCAGCAGACCCTGCACCTGGCACGGATCGAGCCACCCACCCGATGCCCCCCAGCCCTCCCCCTCTTCCCGGGACCAGGCTGGCGGCTCCCAGGAGCTTGCCCAGGACCGCAAGAGGTGGGCACCTTCCTGGGCTAGTGCAGAGATCGTGGACCTTGTCCACGATCTCTGCACTAGGCATAGGAAAGTGGCCGTCTAGGGCAGGAGAGCTGCCAGCCTGGCCACCCAGGAGCAGGTGTAGCCTCTCTTCATCTGGGACCTGTTCCCAACTCCTGATCATGTTAGTTGCCCTCCCCTCTCCCAGCCTTTCTCTTCCCCTCTCCCACCTCCTTTTCCCAGTCTCCCCCAGTTTTGTTCAATAAAGACAGAGTCAATGTTGGAAGAAACGTTATCTTTATTTTGTACATCAGGAAGGGGGGCTAGGGAAGGGTAAGTGGAAGGAGGTGAGGGAGGAATGGGGTACGAGCCCCCGATGGGGAGGACTGGGCTGGCTCTACAGACTTCTGGGGGTGGAAGCTCTCCTGCAGCCCCCCAATTGCCCCCTCTCCCCAGATGGCAGCCTGCGGCAAGTGCAGCCGGGCTGATGGCCGAGTGCTGTGATGTGCCCAGTGTGGGCACTCCAGGCACTCCAAGCCAGGACTGGTTTTCAAGCGGGGCACCCCTGAGAACTGTCTGTCCGGGGTGGGGGTCGGGTCCCTTTAAGCGCAGCCCTCGGCTAGCCTGAGACAGCATCTCCACGCTCTAAGTCCTCCTCTGATGCCCTGCCGGCACTGCTTCCGGCCATCCTTAAGCCTGGTTCAGGGTCCACTCAATGTGGACATGCTAGTTCGAATTAGCAAAACGCTAATTCGAACTAGTTTTTAGTTCTAGACGCGTTAGTTCGAATTAGCTTAGTTCGAACTAACTCTGTAGTGTAGACATACCCTAATTGATTCTACTTTGCTAAAACCAAAACAAATGCCAAAAAAAGTATATGAACATATGGTGAAGCTGAGTGAAACAGAATTAAGTTCTTCAGTGAGAATCACTCCAGATTGCAGTTCATTAAGAGTTTTACAAGGGGTTAAGCCTGAGTCAAAACCCTATATCTAAACAATTTCAGTCACTATAGTTATGAAATGAACTCTGATCTAGATCTGAATTGTATGGATGGCCCCAGTCTCTAAATAAAAAGTCCATATCTGAAAACATTTCTGAATTTGGGGCTGGAGACAAAGTGGGGTTGACATAGGATAAAATTAATATTCCTAAACTCCATTCTCTCTGGGCTCTGTCAATAAGGGTATGTCTACACTACCACCCTAGTTCGAACTAGGGTGGTTAATGTAGGCAACGGAAGTTGCAAATGAAGCCCGGGATTTAAATATCCCGGGCTTCATTTGCATCTTGCTGGGCGCCGCCATTTTTAAAGCCCCGGTAGTTCGGACTCTGTGCCCGCGGCTACACGCAGCACGGAGTAGGTAGTTCAGATTAGGCTGTCTAGTGGAACGAGGAGTAACGGTATCTTGGATTAGAGAGCCTAATCTGAACTACCTTCTCCATGCCGCATGTAGCCACGGGCATGGAGTCCGAACTACCGGGGCTTTAAAAATGGCGGCACCCAGCAAGAAGTTCGAACTAGGGTGGTAGTGTAGACATACCCTAACAGATTATTGCTACTAATCCAAAAATGCAATTGCTGTCTGATTCCAGGGTTTTGCATATTTTTACCCTTACACATTATTTAAAAGTAGGGGTACCCAAATGGGACAGCCCTGTATTTAAGTTTTCCTTCAAATGTCCCATATTTCTCCCCTCCCATTAGTACTGGTGCATCTTACTGGTGGCTGGATCCTTGCTGTCCACTGGGGGATGGAGGTGTCTAGTGGCTGATGATAGGGTTGGGAGTGCAAGGCTGATGGTTGGGCACAGCTGCAGTGTGAAGGGTCAGCTGCTGCCCTGCTGGTCCATCAGTGCAGTCCCTGCTCTGTTTTTCCTCTTGACTGGTTGCTCGCTGCAGTGGTTGGTGAGTGTGGGCTGGCAGTGGAAAGTTATGTGTCACCTCGGCTGCCCACCCAACAGCCCTTTACATGAATCCCCTCTCACTGTCTCCTCCCTACTGTGCCCATTCATCCCCCATCCCTGTGGCTCCATCATATCTGCACCCTCACTGGCAGACTCCTTCCTTCCGCCCCCCCCCCCCCCCGATAGGCTGGCACCCAAGGAAAGCTCAAGACCATCAGCGGTCCCAGGGCACTGGCCAGAAGGAACCAAGCCCTGCATGTACCAAAGCATCACACAGCAGTGGCACAGGGAAGCTTCTCTGCCCCTCAGCTAAGCTCTGCAGTGGCGGGGAGGAACTATTTCCAGCTTGTTTGTACTCCAATCCTGTAGGCTCCACAGCAGCCCCTCAGGCAAGGGCATAGCACTCTCTTCACACACTGCCTTCACCCTAGGTCCTGCCCTGAGGGCATGCGAGGCTGTGCTGTCCCTCAGCACTCTCCCCTGCTGACACCCTGGTGGAAGGGTCCTCGAGAGGTCATGGAGTCCAGTCTCATGACTGGACTCCTAATACTGTCTAGACCATCCCTGATAGACATTTATCTAACCTATTCTTAAATATCTCCAAAGATGGGGATTCCACAACCTCCCTGGGCAATTTATTCCACTGTTTGACTACCCTGACAGGTAGGAACTTTTTCCTAATGTCCAACCTAAACCTCCTTTGCTGCAGTTTAAGCTCATTGCTTCTTGTTCTATCCTCAGGCCAAGATGAACAAGTTTTCTCCCTCCTCCTTATGATACCCTTTTAGATACCTGGGCAGTGTCACCCGGTCTCTGGCCACTCACCCCCCAGCAGCAGTGCAGAAGGAAGGGAGGTAATACCCCATCATTCCAAGTTTCCTTCTGTGTTGTTAGTGGTGGCACTGATTTCTGAGCTAGGCAACCTCTCAGAGGCCACTGCTCTAAAGCTACCCAGATCTACAGACAGTGCCACCGGCAGCAGCAGTGCAAAAGGAATGGTGGCAAGTATTGAACTGCTGAAATACCACATCACCCCTCAAGCTGTGCTGCTGCTGGCAAGGGCACTGTCATGTGAGATGGTCATGTGGCCACCTAGAGTAGAAGGCAGCACTTCCATTAGCAACAGTGCAGACGGAAAGGTGGCAATAACATACCGTGCCACCCTTCCTTCTGCTCTGCTACTGGCAGTGGCATTGACTTCCAAGCTGGGTGTCCTAACACTAACTGCCATTTTCTGGCCCCTCAGTATAGAAAGCAGTTCTGCCCCAAGCAGTGGCACAAAAGGACGGGATGCATTATCATACCATGTCATCCTTTCTTCTATGCTCCTACTGGAGACAGTGCTAACTTTATCTGCCCAGCTTGAAAGGCAGAGCCGCCACCAGCATTGGTGCAGAAGGAAAAGTGCCAAGACCATACAGTGCCCCCCTTTCTTTTGCACTGCTTTCTTAGGTAGGTACCTGGCCAGTGGCACCCAGTTTCTAGCCATACAGTTTGGAAAGCAGTGCTGCCACCATACCATGCTGCACTTACTTCTGCACAGCTGTTAGTAGCAGCACTGACTTCTGCACAGGGAAGCCAGAGAATAGTGGCTGCTCACAGGACGCTCAGTTCAGAAGTCAGTGCCACCCACAGCAGTGGCACAGGAGTAAGAGTGACAGTACCATGCCATGCAACCCTTCCCCCTGTGCTATTGCCAGCTATGACGCTATCATCTGATCAGGGCATTTGGCCAGTAGATACTGCTCTCCAGCTACCCAACTAAGAAGGCAGCCTCAATACCAGCAACAGTGCAGAAGGAAGGGAGGCAATACCACATCATTCCATCCTTCTTTCTGTGCTGTTGCTAGTGATGTCACTCACTTCTGAGCTGGGTGACTTGCCAGTAGCCGCTGTTCTGGTGGTGCCCAGATCCAAAGTCAGTGCTGCCACTAGCTGCAGTGCAGAAGGAAGAGTGGTAATACCAGACCATTCCTTTTGTGCTGCTACTCGCAGTGGCACTGCCATCCGAACTGGGTGTCCAGACAGTGGCCATTGCTCTCCAGCCACCCAGTTTGGAAAGCCAGGAAAAATCATACTTTTTTAATATTTCCAAAATCTACCCAGAGGAAGATATGAGGACCTAAAGGAGGTCATGACCATGAAAACAGGATGGATAGTGACTCTGCTCATGACCCCCCTCCACTAACCTTGTGACCTTCTTTTGGATTGAAAGCCCCAGTTTGAGAGAGGCTGCACTTAGGGATACTTCAATGATCCTAAGGTTTAACACAGCAAAAGTTTCTGGCAGACAGTTTCTTACACCTTCCGCTGAACAGGTCATAGATAGGGCCCTACCAAATTCACGGTGCATTCTCATCAATTTCATGGCCAGACATTTTCCAGATTTGTCAATTTCACAATTTCAAATGTCTACATCTAAAATTTCATGATGTTCTAACCATGTGGGTCCTGGCCCAAAATAGAATCGTGTATGGTAAGGGAAGGAGCAGTTTGCAAAGTTGTTGTGGGGAAGGGTCCCAAGGATATGCTGTTTTCAGGGTAAGGCTGGAGTAGAATCCACCCTCATTTCTGCACTGCCTCTCAAGCTGGCTTTGCTCTCCCCACCAAGAATGATCATGTAGGGAGAGGACAACATCTATCCCTCCCCAGCCTGGACAGTAGCTGTGTATCCTAGGATCCTAGCAGCATGGGGAGATCAGATTTCACAGTCCAGGGCAGATTTCAGTCTGTGACTCATTTTTCATGTCTATGAAATTGATAGGGCCCTAGTCAGATTCTCTGGGACCATTTTTCCCATAGTGGTCTTCACTGGATTGTAGTCTCCATTGGAATGTTCTGGAATGGTATTTTCCATTGGCAATGCTACCAAGGGGAAGTGCATTGTATTTGCTTTTTCTTTTCTTTCCAGAATCATGGATTAAGGGAATGAGCAGTCCAAACTCTGGTTCTTGTGTAAAAGGCACAGTGGAGAGGCTCTCTTTGTTTTTTTCAGGTCTTCAGTAGGTGCATGTGGTATAGCCTCAGTCTCACTTCTCTTCCCTATATGGCAGCTTTCATCATCAATTGCCCTTGCCCTGTTTATAAATTTAAATGATCCTTGCCAGTTGGCCAGCAGTTTTTACTTCAAGGTTGGCAGCAATGACAAAACCTCGCCCTGGGTTTTCAGACCCATTATTGTCAACCTGTTCTTGGTTCTGAGATTACACCACATTCTCCCACTACAAACTGCAGGGGCTCCAAGTTTTCTCTTTGACAGAATACATATTCTACCGGGTTGTTCCTGGACCTTGCTTCTCCCATGCCTGGTGGAGGAGATCTGGGATCCTGTGGGGCTACCTTTCATACAGTAACTCCAATGGTGCTTATAGGAGGCTTGGGATCAACCAGGATCATTGATGGGGATCTGAGATCTTGGCCCTCCAGCAAGTTTACTGGTTGAGTTCCAGATTAACAGAGTGCAATACAATATATGTTCCAAAGTCCCCGCAAAAGAAATGGTCTGCAGCCCTCCTCTGATTCCTGTAAGCTCGGGGCTTACGTCTCTACCCTCTTCTCCTCTCCAGTGGAAGGAAAAGAGATCTAGGTCCCCTCCATGAAATGGGTGGTTGGAGAGAGAGCCTGGGCCCTTCCTCTCCACTGGACATATGGCCGCATGCCTCACCCAGGATCCTCCAGATGGTAGAGCAAAGGGTTCTGCAATCTTAGACCGTGCTTGCTGTCAGGCCTGGGGCAGCTGCTGCTAGCAGAATCTCTCCTGCACTCTTCTTCAGCATCTCCCAGGTCAGTCTCTCATTCTCTGCTGTCTCTCCCATTTCAGAGCTGGCTGGTTCAGTGAGATGGTGCGTTAGAGAAAAGGTGTATCGACTGGCCAAACAGGGGGAGACTCCAGCTTAGTCACCTAAAAGGTGCAGCCCCTGCAGAGCATCAGGCACCTGCTGACAAGATCAGATGGAGTGGAGCTGGTGCATCACTGTGGCCATGAAGTCCTCCTATCTCAAGAGAACAAGGATGCGTCAGAGAGTTGGATGCCTCCAGGAATCAGGGAAGATTAATGGCAACTGTCACCCTAAGATGGACTCATCTTCCTCTCTAGTGACCTCCCATGCCAGACCCTCGCCACTCTGTTGCAGGAGGAGCTCCTGCCTCCATTCCCTCTATTTCCCTATGACAGCTGTTCCTTATCAGCTTCTCATTGTCAGATTTCTCTGCCTCATTTCGGTGTCTGTGTTCTTCCATTTCCATTGGATTGCATTTCTGGCTCCACAGATTAGCAGGGCTCTCTATGATGGGAGAAGTATTCTTAATGTCTGGGGAGGCGGGTTGATCCTAAATGAAGTAGAGGAAGAAGGAGAGAGACAGACTCATCCTCCAACTGGGGCCAGCCTCGGAGGATTTGGAAAATTTCAACAGGGCTCCCATTAGCCAGTGGAATTAATAGGCATCAGGTTTAAAATAAACATAAGGAAGTACCTCTTCATACAATGTACAATCTACTTGTGGATCTAATTGCCAAAAGTATAACTGGTCTAAAAATAATTAGCCATTGATGGATCTTTCCTCCATGAACTTATCTATTAGCCAAGCTGGTCAAGGATGCAATCCCATGCTCTGGGTGTCCCTAACATCCTGACTGCCAGAAGCTGGGACAAGACAACAGGGAATGGATCATTCCATAATTGCTTAGCTCTGTTCATTCCCTTGGAAGCATCTGGTACTGGCTGCTGTCTGAATATTGGGCTAGACAGACCATTGGTCTAACCCAATATGTCCATTCTTATGCCCTTAAGTACTAGGAATACTACGGCTGATCATGCTCTCATAATGAAGTCCATCTTTGTTAAATACAGCCATCACTGAGCTCCAATTAATTCAAATTTAACCTGTCTATAAACAGTTTATATCTTCCATTTATGATGGTATTTCAAATAAAGTTATAAAATAGAACTGCTTTTGTGCTATGTCATAAAATAGAAGCATTTATTACATTAAGCAGCAAGGAGCTGTATCTCATTTAAAACACATAACCACATAATTTCATAGATATGTATCTATACATAGATATATATCTATGAACAATGGGATTGTCCCAAAATTAAAAACCTTCTGGCGGTGTATTTGTAAACACAATCAGACCATAATCCAATAAAGAGATTCTGCTTTGAATTAATGTGAATTGCTTCTCTCTTCTGCATTAACATGAATAACTTTTCATCTGAACTTCTGTGCTACTACTCTTTGTTTCACTAAAAAATTTTTAAAGTATAATTCTTTTATACCTGCAAATAGAAAAAAATGGTAGGTCTAATTTTTCAGACTTTCTGGCATGAAATATTTTGCACATTAAAAAGAAATAATCGTTTCAAAGGTTTTTATTATTCTGATCATGAGAATGAAAGCTAGATTGTTCAATGGAAAATGCCATATTTTTACATAAACATTTAAATGTTTGTTTAATTTTGCTAATTTAAAACAAAACTTTCCACATGACAAACTTTTACTTACAATTTGTTAACCTACAGTGAAACCTGATTTTGGTAAGAAAGTATATCTTAAGATGCGTGAAGACAAATGAAATACCTTGAGGTTAATCCTTAAACAAGCTGTTTAGTTTGTAATATTTGCTGATTTAAAAAAAAGACATGCTTTTAATATAAACCACGTAGTAATTCAAAGGTAAACAGAAGACTGAGATTGGTGAAATAGTTAAAAAGTTCCCTTATCCACATACATTCACAAAATATACTTTGTGTGTGTGCATGCAGAATGTTAGTGATATTGGACTAGTTTGGAAGTGGGGGTTCAAAACCAGAAAATGGGCATTCTGTCATATTTTTCTCATGACTATCAAATTTTGAGACGGGGTGCTTGAAGTTAGCTATGTTCAGATTTCTTACTGGCTGAGCCAATCCCTTGTGGTGAAAAAAGTTAGCAGAAGCCATGTGACTCATTTTGTTAGAGGGAGTCACTGTGTTTGTGTGTTCTAAGCCAGTCAGGAAAATGTGATTAGTGACAGTAGCTACAACAGGTAGGTGCCCTATGCTGTCCTCAGCTGCACAGGAGTGATGGAAGAATATGTATTTCCATTCTGTGTCATTCAGGATGTAAAGGAGTGGCGACCCTCTTTGGTAGTCTTAAAAAGACAGAACAGGAAGAGTACTCTTTCCTCCAAAGAAACCACACGGAGACAACAGGCCACACATTTTAACTTGGAAGAAAATTCCACAGGTAAAATTCTAAACACTGAAGTCAATGACAAAATTCCCATTGCTTTCAATAGGGACAAGATTTTACCATAGTTAGGAGGGTTGGGCATTGCTGGGTGGGGAGGGAAAAATTTTGTGTGGTGAACAGGTTGTGTGGTCTAGGAGTTTCCATTAGATTTTCACATTTTCTCTCCATACCACATCGTAGGATCTTACTTATGTTGTCATTGTTGCATTACAATAGCACCTAGGATCCCCAACTGGGGAGCAAGGTCCTATTGTGGTAGGTGCTGTACATACCAGCAAGGACACTCCCGGCCACATGGAACTTACAGTCAAAGTGTTAGGCAGAACATGACAGGTAAACACTCCATACTGTTGGGAGAGTTACAGGATGTGGTTATAAATTAACAGAATTTAGCAGAAAAATGGAAGACCTGGATCCTCACTTGTATTCTTGATTATAAGCTCCTTATGTTCTCCATCCTAACTTACTTAAATTATTGTAGCCCTTTATTTACACAGGTAATCCATTTGCACTATAAACCAATAGGATCACCCTGCACAAGGGTCACAAGTATGTAAATTGCTCACACACCTATGTCACTATACACCAAATAAATGTAAATGTTATTTATAATAATAGTAGCCAGCAGTGTTTTTACGTCCCCCTGTTCCTAGGGTTTCTCTTTTAAATTTACATGTACACTATAAGGTCTCTAATGCAGGCAATGCTTGCAAATTAAGGACTCTGATTTTTAACAGAGAATGTCTAAGTCAGTGCTTATCTTTCAGTCAAATCACATAGGGCCAAGTTCCAAAATTACCCAACTGATGGTTACTGTAAGTATTAGATTGGAAAGCGGCGTAATTCACAGGCTGCAGTGAGATTGTACTCAGCGTGGTTTACATAAGGAGAGATTTGTAAAATCATCCAAAAAGAGATCAGGAGTACATTACAGAAATTATATCAGTATAACTACGTCACAGAGAGGTGTGAACAATTAACATCCTTGAATGGTGAATTTATACTGACCTAGCCCCCTGTGCAGATAGCGCTATGTTGACAGGAAAGCTTGTCCGATCAACACAGCTAGTATCTTTTGAGAAGATGAATTAGCCATGCTCATGGGAGAAGCTTCCCCGTCAGTGCAGTAGCGTTTTTGCTAGAGCACTATAGTAGTACAGCTGAACCACTTTATGTGAAGTCAAGTCCAGAAAGTGTGAGGTTAAGAAAATGCCAGTGCTGGCATCCCCAGACTGTATTCCAAACTGACCCTTACCAGTGTATTTAAACCTTTTGAACTAGGGAGACTATTCTCAAGGCCATGGGGGGCAGAGGGGAGCAGAGGAGGGGCAGTTATTTAGTACTCTGTGTGTCTGTTGAACAGAATTTGAAGTAAATAATCTAGAGGTAAAAAGCCTTCCCATGCTTCCCTTCATCAGTATCCAGAAAAGCACTTTCCAGGTCTCTTTATAAGGCAAATCCTTCCTCCTTCCCTGCACATTCGCTTCTCCCTTCACTCTTACCCTCCCTTCTCTCCTGCTGGCTTCAGACTGGAGACGGACTGTTTCTTTAAATTCTCCAGCTAGATTGGTTGCAGGCCTCTGGGAGTCTGTGGCCAAAACTAAAGCCAGGGACAATTCCTGAAGAAGTAAGCTCACAATGCCCTGTTTATTTATACAGCACAAATTATTGAAATCATTATGCCCCTGACTAGCAAGATCCATTTATAAACAGAATTTTAAGATGAGCAATATAGCAGGACTCTCCACTACATCATAACAAGCGCCAACCCCATCCCCACTATAAAGCTCTGGGCCCCATCTGACTTGCCACATGAAAGATACATTCCTTGCCTGTTAAATTAAAATCTAATCATACTATGCAGTAAACAAGGCACAAAGAACACTCTCAAAATTATGGGATGAAAACCAGCAACACGAAGGGCCATACTCTCCCCTCAGATCTATCCTACAGATCTCTGACAAGAGCAATCAGTTAAATGTTTGAGTGCTTGACAACAACCAACCCACTAGGCTTTTGATCTGCTTGATATTCTTCTATCCTCCATAAATTATGGATCCTTAGATCTACATGGCCTCCATGTTTATGATGGCAGGTCTCCAGAAGTGAGAAGGCTGGGAAGAGCTGGGTATTTCTCGCAAAACACTCAAATTATTCTTATATTTCTCTCTACACAAAGCAGATCTGGAACCAATTAAATGGGCATCAGTCACAATTGACTTTGGAAGGAATAACGTTTGCTCTTGATCCTTGTCAGACATGCAGCCAATAGGGAGCTGGCTGATTTACATGAGCTTTCTTTAAAATGTATGTGTCTTACATATCTTTCAGTAAAATCCAAGATTTTAACAACACAATCTAGCACGCTGGAATGCCATATAGATTTCTGACCCTCATTGTTTAGCTTTGACTCTTGAAATGATACTAATCCAGAAAAGTCAGAGGAGGGGAGTTGTCCCATTTATGAGAGGCATAATAGTGTTCACACAGCCAAAGAAAATAAGCTTAAATTGTGAGGAGATATGAAATTTCATGGCAGGTGATGTCACATATTAGCTTTTCATTTGTTGTATGCCACGTAAAGTTAGCTTTAGTCACAAACCCTCCACACCCTCTGTGAAATGCTACTTTACACATTAATCAAATACATTTTATTACTGGGATATATGTATTTTGTAATCTTAGCAGTTTACTTAAAATAGCTGTGAGCATAACCAGCCATTGATAGGACTAGAATTTAAGGATTAATAATGCTCAGCACTTATACAGTGCTTTTATGTGTTTTTCCCTAAAGTTCTGAACATATGTTAACTAATTGTTCCTGACAAAAACTAGATACTGGGAATCATTGGGAAAAATTCCACAACCTTTGTTATGTAAAAGGTCTGAGTAGTGGTTCATAATGGTTCCTGCTGGTCTTAAAATTAATTCCATCTACAAATGGTGATTTTGCTAGCTTTATAGGAGGTGATCTGTTATAACAACTTAATTAAAAAAAAAGATGTCCCAGAGATAGATGTTAAAAACAGGTTGCAACGTTTCCAGGTGAGTGCTTAATTTTCTAGCCATACATTTATTGACTAAGCTGTTTGGTTTACACAGATGACTGTTTATTGCTCAGATAAGGCTAATCACGGATATATGATATATTGTTTGTGTATTGATTGGCTGGTAAAACAAATAGTTAGGAAACATCTCCCTGGTTGACCAGATGGTAGGTACAGACAGGCTTATGTGTAGATCTATACCCAAGGATAGGTATGTGTTGGATAATGGTCATGGTTAGGGGAAGCATGCATCTATAAATGTCCTTCCTTTTGGCATAAGTTTCACTGCCCTGATCACATGTAGAGGTCTGACCAAAATTTGTGTGTGAGTATGAATCTTCAGGTGAGTGAAATTTTGCCTAATGAGCTGGCATAAAAAGTCTCTTCCACCCAGCATATCTGAGTAGGAGAGCTCCATTATGCAGTTGCTTACATTGCTGAACTTGAAAGAAAGGAGAGAGGCCTGTTTGTCATCTCCACAGAGCACCAGCTACCTCTGGGCAGGGACACTTGTGGAGAAAACACTCTACATCATTTACAGAGGCACAACAAGGGCAGCAGTTGAGCCAGATCTTCTATCTAATGTCCCTGGAAGCATTATTCTTTCTGCCAACATCATGTCACAGTATTCTTGCCAGCAAGTTAAGGAGGTATGGATTGCATAAATGGACTGTAAGGTGGATAGAAAGCTGGCTAGATTGTTGGCCTCAACGGGTAGTGATGGATGGCTTGATGTCTGGTTGGCAGCTGGTATCAAGCAGAGTGCCCCAAAGGTCAGTTCCAGGGCTGGTTTTGTTCAACATTTTTATTAATGACCTGGATAAGGGGATGGATTGCACCCTTAGCACATTCTCAGATGACACTAAATTAGGGGGAGAGGTAAATACATTGGAGAGTAGGGATAGGGTCTACAGGTACCTAGACAAATTGGAGGATTGGGCCAAAAGAAATCTGATGAGGTTCAACAAGGACAAGTGCAGAGTCCTGCACTTGGGACAGAAGAATGCCAAGCATTGTTAGTTTGGGGATCAATGAGCTAAGCAGCAGTTCAGCAGAAAAAGACCTGGGGATTACAGTGGCTGAGAAACAGGATATAAGTCAATAGTGTGCCCTTGTAGCCAAGTGGTAGAAATGTCGCCGTGTTAGTCTGGTGCAGCTGAAACAAAAAACAGGACTGTGTAGCACTTTAAAGAGTAACAAGATGGTTTAATAGGTGATGAGCTTTCGTGGGCCAGATCCACTTCCTCAGATCAAATAGTGAAAGAAAATACCGTTGGTATATATGATTGTGACAATTTTCTTCCACTATTTGATCTGAGGAAGTGGGTCTGGCCCACGAAAGCTCATAACCTATTAAACCATCTTGTTAGTCTTTAAAGTGCTACACAGTCCTGTTTCTTGTAGCCAAGAGGGCTAAGGGCATAGTAGGGTGCATTAGGAGGATCTCTGCCAGCAGATCTAGAGAAGGGATTATTCCCCTTTATTTGGCACTGGAGAGGGCACGTATCCAATTGTATCCAATTCTGGGCCTTCCACTATAGAAAGGAAGTGGACACATTGTGAGGGTCCAACAGAGGGCAACAAAAATTATTAGAGGGCTGGAGCACATGACCTACGAGGAGAGGCTGAGGGATTTGGGCTTGTTTAGTCTGCAGAAGAGAAGAGTGAGGGGGATTTAATAGCAGCCTTTAACTATCTGAGGGAAGGTTCCAAAGAGGATGGAGAGAGGCTGTTCTCAGCAGTGACAGATGGCAGAACAAGAAGTAATGGTCTCAAGTTGCAGTGGGGGAGGTCTAGTTGGATATTAGGAAAAACTATGTCACTAGGGCTACGTCTAGACTGCAAGCCTCTTTCGAAAGAGGCTTTTTCGAAAGAATCTTTCGAAGAAGCCTCTTTCGAAAAAGAGCGTCTAGACTGCAACCGGTACTTTCGAAAAAGCAAGCCGCTTTTTCGAAAGAAAGCACCCAGGCAGTCTGGATGCTCTCTTTCAAAAACACCCTGTTTGCATTCAAGAACGCCTTTTTTCGAAAGAGCACTTTTGAAAAAATGCATTCTTCCTCGTGAAATTAGGTTTACCACCGTCGAAAGAAAAGCCGCGTTCTGTTGATTTAATTTCGAAAGAACGTGGCTGTAGTCTAGATGCAAGTGAAGTTTTTTCAAAAAAAGGCTACTTTTTTCGAAAAAAACCTTGAGTCTGGACACAGCCTAGGAGGGTACTGAAGCACTGGAATGGGTTACCTAGGGAGGTGGTGGAATCTCCTTCCCTAGAGGTTTTTAAGTCCCAGCTTGACAAAGCTCTGGATGTGATGATTTAGTTGTGGTTGGTCCTGCTTTGGGCAGGGGATTGGACTCAATGACCTTCTGAGGTCTCTTCCAGTCCTACGATTCTATATCTCCCTCCACCAGATTATGACTGCTACCCAACCCTAGCACTCAAGTGTTTATTGTTCTGACCAATAGAGGTGAAGCCTAATTCTGCTCTCAGCTACACGCTCACAATACTGTATGGCTGCATAAATGAAATGGAGAGTAAGATGTAGACCATGGAATTGCCAGGGAAAAACAAGTGCTACATGCAGGCAATTAGAAGCACTAAAGTAAACATTTAGTCACCATTGACTCATAAGCTGAAAAACACAGTAGTCAATTATAGCTTTCGGCAGCAATAATTAATATGGTGTTGATGAAAACTGTGTTTTTCACTCAACATACAAAGCTATTCCAGGTAATTAAATGTAACCTCATATATATATAATTTGCCTTTAGACTGAACATATTACAGTGTCTCAGCCTTGCATACAGCATTCTGGGGGAAAACAGTATAGAATTAGCCGAAGAGTATTTGATTTCAAAGAATCACACTTCATTATTAGGCATTTGACAATACAAAGTTTTAAAAGGTAGCCACTTCATTCAGTCATCATTTTTGGTATATGAAGATGCACAGAGAGATTGATTTGATTGTCATATGCACACAGTAGGCATTATGCAGCTCTCTATTTTTTTAAAATCCAGGGCTTTCTAGAGACATTGCATAGAGGCTAAGTAAAATACTCTTTTTAAGAGAAAGAGTAGTGTTGTCACCTTTCTGAAAGGACTTCACAGTATCATGATGGTAGAGGATGTGATTTAGGTGAATATGGAAAGCAGATGTAATGTACAACCTACTGAGATCTGTAGGGGCCTGATTTTCAGAGTTGCTTATATCTTTCAAAACGCATTGAAGTCAGGGGGAGCTATAGGTAGACCGCACCTTTGAAAATCATTTGCCCACTAATTAGTGGCTACAAAACTGAACTTTGTGGACTATTGATGGTTTGCAAAGTGCTTCCAGATGGTCTGCATAGTTGCTTCCATCACATGAAATAGCATGAACAACTGAAACTGGAGGTGGTCCTACTACCCTTGAAAGTTACAATCTGCCCTCTGGCAGAACTTACTTGTAGACTTGAAGGAACGGTTTTGCACTCTGTGACTTATAACGGTCCTGCACAAGTGATAAAACAGGTTGCCAGTTCAAGAACAAGATAATTTTATAGGATCATTACCAAGACTGCCAAAATTATTCCAGACTAATAATGACTAGTAGACTCATGAAGTTTGAATTATCAATAGCCACCTGGCCAGCACACCTAAACACTCAAATATTTTTTATTCTGAACAGCAAATTATACCCTTATTAGGCTTTTAAAAAGATAAGTAAAAGATCAAGCCACTCAGAATTTTAACAGTTACAAATAGCTATTTACTTTCGGAAACACTATACATCCTTTTAGTGGAAAACATGATCACTCTTAGCCCTATTTATCATGAAGTGTTCTTGCTACTGAATAGCATCTCAGTCTTATATTTTCTAAATAAAATGGGTTATTATTATACAACAACACAACTATCTCCGAGCTGCTCTATTTCATTAAACAAATGGACATTTATCTGAGAACCACTTCAGATTATTCCACAAAAGGTGACTGATTCTTACCATTAAAAATTCTTTCAAATTAAATAGTACAAAGGCTCATAATATTCCCAAACAATCAAACACTCTGTCAGTACCTTGCCAAAACAACCTGCATAGACTACCTTGGTCTGAAAACTGAATGCAAGGTGGCATTCTTTTCCTGAAGCATTAGTGTTGTCTCTTGGTAAAATTCAGGAAAGACTTATGGTCCATTCAGGTGGATTTTCGATCCATGAAATGTACTTAAAGTAAAATTGTGAGGCTCTTTGATACCAAGGAAATTCCCTGGCGTGGGCATAAAAAAAAAAACCACTTCTCTGAGCATGAACGACAAAGCTTTAACACTTATTCAATGGAGGCACAAGCCAAAATGAGTGTCAGTATCCTACTAAGCCTATTCATAAACTTTGTCGGGGAAAATGGGAGTCTTTTCTAAGCATCGGGACTATGCAGCACTTTAAAGACTAACAAGGTGGTTTATTAGGTGATGAGCTTCCGTGGGCCAGACCCACTTCCTCAGATCAATATCTGAGGAAGTGGGTCTGGCCCACGGAAGCTCATCACCTAATAAACCACCTTGTTAGTCTTTAAAGTGCTGCATAGTCCTGTCTTTTGTTTCAGCTAGACCAGACTAACACGACTGCATCTCTATCACTTTTCTAAACGTTTGCACTGTCTCCATCCGTTTTGGAGAATGACATTTCTTGTAGCCTTCAAATTAAAACTTTTCTGTTGTAGTTCTTTCAGGACAGCAGAACACTGGAGATGGGAGAAAGCTGTAAAATTCAGACCCAAACCTGGATTTTGACCCACCAGCTCCTCAAAATCCAGGCACGCTTGCAGACAGGTTTTTAGTTTAACTCTTTACAGAGATGAAGCCACAACACTCAGATCTAGATCCCTTTTGAGCCCTTCAAGTTTTGATGGTATTCAGATCTGGACCCTCTCTCTTGCAGAATATGCAAGCTACAGTAACAATAACAAGTATCTTCTGTCAGGAAAAAAAGAAAAGGTTAAGATGAATCAGATTCACTACTGCCTGCTTCCAAGTGTTCATAAATTGTAAGTCAGGCCCTCAAAAATTTTGGAGATTTTTAAAAAGTAATAAATGTTGGGTTATTTTAATCTGCTTCTGGTTTCCCAGATTCTTCTGTAATTTCTGGGGTTTTATGAAATTCTCCAATACAAAAACTCACCCTCTCCAAAACAGAGATTTTCCAGCACCAAAGTCACTGGCTACGTCTAGACTGGCATGATTTTCCGGAAATGCTTTTAACGGAAAAGTTTTCCGTTAAAAGCATTTGTGGAAAAGAGCATCTAGATTGGCACGGACACTTTTCCGCAAAAGCACTTTTGCGCAAAAGCATCCATGGCCAATCTAGACTCACTTTTGTGCAAAAAAGCCCCGATCGCCATTTTCACGAGTGGGGCTTTTTTGCGCAAAACAAATCTGAGCTGTCTACACTGGCTCTTTTGCGCAAAAGCTTTTTGCAAAAAAGGACTTTTGCTCGAACAGGAGCAGCATAGTATTTCCGCAAGAAGCACTGATTTCTTCCATGAGATCGTCAGTGTTCTTGCAGAAATTCAAGCGGCCAGTATAGACAGCTGGCAAGTTTTTCCTCAAAAGCTGTCTACACTGTCCGCTTGAATTTTGCGGAAAATTCTTGCCAGTCTAGACACAGCCACTGAGTTCTGTGCAGCTAAGGTTTGAATGAACTCATGCTTGTGTGGGTATACAAGTTAGGCTAGAGAACACAAGGGGCCTTGCTCTTGCAGAGAGGTCAAGCACCATGTAGCACTGGATTCCAGACCACTCCCGGTGGAAGACAATGGAGTGGTAGGCAAGGAGAGGTGAAGTGGAATAGGGTTATAATTTGCCTCACCTCATAGAGAGCACATACCACTTTCAGGGAGGCAGAGTACTATTACTTCTCCATGCTTCAGGAAGCATTGTGCCTATCTGCATCACACAAAGCATTCTGGGTATGTCTACACTACAGCGCTAATTCGAACTAACTTAATTCAAATTAGTTAATTCGAACTAAGCTAATTCGAATTAGCGCAGCTAGACTTAAAAACTAGTTCGAGTTAGCATTTTGCTAATTCGAACTAGCATGTCCACACAGAGTGGACCCTGAACAGAGGTTAAGGATGGCCGGAAGCAGTGCAGGCAGGGCATCAGATGAGGACTTAGAGCGTGGAGCGTCTGTCTCAGGCTAGCCAAGGGCTGTGCTTAAAGGGACCCGATCCCCACCCCGGACAGACAGTTCTCAGGGTTCCCCGCTTGCAAAGCAGTCCTGAATTGGAGTGCCCTGAGTGCCCACACGTGGAACATCACAGCATTCGGCCATCAGCCCGGCTGCACTTGCCACATCCTGCCATCCGGGGGAAGGGGACAGTCGGGGGGCTGCAGGAGAACTTCCACCCCGAGAAGCCCGCAGAGCCAGCCCAGTCCTCCCCATCGGGGGAGCGTACCCCATTCCTCCCTCACCTCCTTCCACTTACCCTTCCCTAGCCCCCCTTCCTGATGTACAAAATAAAGAAAACGTGTGGTCAAAAATAGAATCTCTCTTTATTGAACAAAACTGGGGGACACTGGGAAAAAGAGGTGGGAGAAGGGAAGAGAGAGGCTGGGAGAGGGGAGGGCAACTAAAATGATCAGGGGTTTGGAACAGGTCCCACATGAAGAGAAGCTAAAGAGACTGGGACTTTTCAGCTTACAAAAGAGGAGATGGAGGGGGGATATGATAGAGGTCTATAAAAGCAAGAGTGGTGTGGAGAGGGTACATAAAGAAAAGTTCTCCATTAGTTCCCATAATAGAAGGACTAGAGGACACCAAAGGAAAGGAATGGGTAGCAGGCTTCAAACTAGTAACAGAAAGTTCTTCTTCACAAAGCAAAGAGTCAACCTGTGGAACTCCTTGCTGCAGGAGGCTGTGAAGGCTAGAACTAGAACAGAGTTTAAATAGAAGTTATATCCAGTCATGGAGGTTGGGTCTATGGAGTGGTATTAGCCAGGGGGTAGAAATGGTGTCCCTGCCCAAAGTTTGTGGAAGGCTGGAGATGGATGGCACGAGACAAATGGCTTGGTCACTGTCTTTGGTCCCTCGCCTCCAGGGTACCTAGGGTTGGCTGCTGTCGGCAGACAGGCTACTGGACTAGATGGACCTTTGGTCTGACCCAGTATGGCCATTCTAAGCTCAGGGCTCAGGGTTGGGGGTCTCAGTGGACCACCTTGATTTTCATGCAAACCTGCTCCTGGGTGGCCAGGCTGGCAGTTCTCCTGCCCTAGATAGCCACTTTCCTTTGCCTAGTGCGGAGTTTGTGGACGAGGTCCACGATGTCTGCACTAGACCAGGCAGGTGCCCGCCTCTTGCGGTCCTGGCCAGGCTCCCAAGAACCGCCAGCCTGGTCCCGGGAAGAGGCGGAGGGCTGGGGGGCATCGGGTGGCTGGCTCATGGCGTGCCAGGTGCAGGGTCTGCTGGCTGGGTGCTGGCAGGCTTGCACCTGGCACGGGCACCGTAGCCAGCCCGTGCCCCTTTAAGGGCTCCAGGGCCGGGAGGGGGGCAGACGAATTTCCCTGGTGGTGCCCATAGTGGCCACCAGGGAAAGCTGGGGAGGGCTAGCCTCCCACTAGTTCGAATTAAGGGGCTACACAGCCCTTAATTTGAACTAGTAAGTTCGAACTAGGCTTAGTCCTCATGCAATGAGGTTTACCTAGTTCGAACTAAGCGCTCCGCTAGTTCGAATTAAGTTCGAACTAGCGGAGCGCTAGTGTAGCGCCTATGAAAGTTAATTCGAACTAATGTCCGTTAGTTTGAATTAACTTTGTAGTATAGACATACCCTCAGAGACACCTGCTTAGGTGATGTCCTTCCACACAGTCTACTAGCACAGAGACCAAGGTTCCCTCTAAGCAGCACGGAGCCCTGAGCCCCTGACTAAGCAGTGACCATCTTTTTTGTTCTGCACTTGTACAATGACCAGCAAAATGGGGTTTGCACCTCACTGAAGCTCCTAGATGAAATTTCAGTATGCATAATTAACTAACTACATAAAATTACTTTAAGCTGCAGTTTTCTTACACAACCAAGCCCACATGATTATTTTTAAAAGAGAAAAGTCTGGAAAAGATTAAGTGAGGAGGAGAGAGACCTGGCTATTAGAGAGCAGCTACTACTAGAACATTGTAAACAACATTTCCATTAGCAGGATGTCACTGAGGAATCTCTTTTTTGTATGTTTCAGAGGGGTAGCTGTGTTACTCGATATCTGTATGTATTTGCTGTTTTTGTCCTCAAAGTTGCCGTGCTCCACCTCCCCAAATTATTTTTTTTTCTGCATGTTAAAGCTAAATCACTGTGAAGAATTTAAGGCACACATGGAAAATTCACCAAAATCACAAACTTCCCCTTTGTTAGAATTTAGCAGATATTTTACCATTCATTGGCAAATACTCATAAATCATATGACTGCTGATGATTTAGCATAGTCGTGTTTGGATATGGCAGATCTGCTGCAAATTGGTACAGAGCTTTGGTCTGACCTTTGACAAAGCACTTGCCAGTAGCATTTACTGAAAAAAGGTTTTTTAGAAGGTTCTCTTTCGCTTCTCCTCTGTGGAACATTTTGAAGGAAAAAATCCCAAATTCTTAATCTCAATTTTTGATGAAAAATGTTTGTTAGGTAGAAAAGAAATATAAATGATAAATGTAGAAATATAATGATTTGGAAGTGTTGCAGCTTTGCAGTTCAGGTGCCTCAAGTTTTCATTCTCCTCTGCAGGCCTATCTAATTCATCAGACATGACTCCCCAATACACCATAATCAATTATCTTAGAGATGGAAGGGAATTCATTATGGTAGTCAGTGTTTCCTGAAATCTTGATTCTTGTGATATCCCTAGCCTGTTTGTTAGAAGCTGAGAATGGGTGACAGGCAGGGTCGGTCCTACCATGAGGCAAACTAAGGCAGCCACCTCAGGTGCCAGACTGGGGGGGAGGGTTGCCACTAGGACCCAGAATGTAGAAAATTGTGTCTGCTGCTGGTGCATATATATTCTCTCTGCTCTAGATGCACAGAGATGGTGGAGTGCTGTTCTGGAGGAAGGAGGGCAGAATTGAGACTTTCAAAGTTTTGGCCCAAGCAAGGGGACATGGGGGCGTCATTTGAGCTCCCCGCCTCAGGTGCCAAAATGTTGTGGGCCGGCCCTGGTGATCACTTAAAGATTACCTGTTCTGTTCATTCCCTCTGGGGCTCCTGGCATTGGCCACTGTCAAAAGACAGAATTCCGGGCTAGATGGACCTTTGGTCTGACCCAGTAGAGCCATTCTAATGTTCCTCCCCTGCCTTTGGTTCAGTGGCTAATCTGCCCTGTGAAGCTGCATGCATACAACTGCAGGCACTAACTTATGCACTCAGATATATGATGAGTGATGTCGTGCAAGCACCAAGTTTCAATAACCACATCAGATATTTACAAACATTATTTAGGCACATGCAAATGTATTCACTGGAGTCTGAAAACGTACTGCTTTGTAATGTTCATTGCTCCTGTTTTCTGAGAGCTATGAATGTTTTAGATTCTGCCCTCATTTATATTGGTACAAATCCAGAATGATTTCCCTTTAGTTAGTTAGTTTTCTTAGGGCCTAGTTCACCATATTCCAGTACCTTTGGCCATCAATTAATCAAGGGCAAAGCAGGTAATCAAGGCTTTTTGTTCAGGCCAATCTCTTATATTTGAATGTAAATATTAAAAGCGGGAGATGTGGTACAAGGGATTATGGAAGAAATGGGATGAAATTAAGAAATGTTGATAGATAAAATATTACGCAAATTTTCCAAATACATATTAGACTGGTCACAGCTCCCCAGGCAAACTGGCAGAAACCTCCATCATTTAGGATACTGGAATTCAGACTGGGTAAAAAACTGAAATGTATATTGTAGACAACAGTCTTGAATTAGCAGAGACAAGAATGGATTACCTCATTTCACATTCACAGGCCTGCCAATGGGGAGGGAAGGGGGAAGAGGGAGAAACTGCCCCAGGGCCCAGTGATTCAAAGGGGCCCAGGACTCCAAGCCATTTAAATCACTGCCAGAGCACTACACAATGTGCTCTGGGTGGTTCTTAGGGCTGCCTGAGGAGGCAGGGGCACCAGAAGGCACACTCTGGCAGTGCTAGGTGAGTGGGCACCACAGTCCAGCCACTGCTAAGGGCTAGCTGCCTTTCAGCCCCACACCTTCCACCTGAGGCCCTGCCCCTTCCTGGAACACTGACCCACCTCCCCACACCTTCCTTAGGGGTTCAGCGAGGCTATCAGCTCCCTTGTACATACCTGACCCCAGTGTAATCAGTGGGAATTTGACATTGCCTTCAGACAGACCAGGATTTCAGCTTATGAATCTTTGCCAAATCAGTTTACAATCCTCTGAATATTTATTCTTCTGGTGTTCAAATTCAAGTTATATATAATTTAACACACCTGTATTGTTCCACTTATTGTGCCATTAATATAAATATTTACTGAGATTTAATAAGGAGGCTGAAGATACATCCCTTGTATTTTTATCTGTATATCTCTTACATGGTTATTAAATTTCCCCAAAATAACATTTTAATAATCTTTAATTAACACACAATAACTATCCTATTAAATTCAACTCTTTAGTTTGGGAAAGTAATTATTCATTTGAGACACTTATTTTGAAGTATTACCACAGATCTGTATCTCAGTAAGTTAGCCTGTAATATTTCTTGTTAGAAAATATTATAGTAAATTCATTTCAGGGTGAGAATCAGCCCTTATCCTATCTTCAAAAGGGTGTGGAGAGAAGTTAGTATGTCTGAGAATAGGTAGGTGTGCTTCATTCCTGCTGTATCTGAGTCAATAAGCCCCTTGTTTTTGTTTCCATTGCACATTGTTATGTGTATTTCATTTTAAATCATTTTTCCATATTTGGGTTTCAAAGGGAGCAACTTCCAGCCCTCTTTGGGCAGAACAGCCACCGCATATGTGCACATATTAATGCATTTGTATGCCCGACTGCTGTGACTGCATGTGTTTGCATGCAGAATCATAGACTTTGTCTACACTACAGGTTACTTTGGTATAACTTGCATCACTCAGGCTGTTCGTAATCTTACAGTATCTCTACCACAAGCGCTACAGCAAGCTGTTGGTACAGGTGTGCCGCTATAAGTGCTGTAGGGTAGATGTAGCCATAACAACTTGTCAGAGAAATGCTCACCCAGGATTTTGAAATTCTGGTCTTCTCCCTCTTTCACCACTGCACTCCCTTGAGCCATTATTCGTTCATTTGCCTTTGGTAAAAAATAGTTCCCCTAAGCAGAGCCCTCCTGTGATGTCAATGGAAGTCTGAACAGCCGAGGACAGAGAATGCTCAATCTCACAGAACAAAATAGAACAAAATATTGTTTTTCTAGTCCTATTTGCTTCTGTGTTGCATTATAGAAGTGCTAGTATCGACTCTATAATGAAAGATGACTTGAGATTTTTCAATTGAAGAAGGAATAAATTCCAATTTCACATTTTAGTGACTGACATGTTCAGGGTCCCAATCCAACAGATTGGCTGGTCTTCACGACATGGTGGACTGATGCTACAGTGATCAATCCATTGGCTGTCAATTTATCATGTCTGCTTAAAATCTATCTCCATGTGCTCTCCTGTCAACTATGGTACTCCAACAGGCTAAGAAGACTAGTTGTAGTCTAAGAGAGAGTAGCCACCACTGACCTTACCAAACAGAAGAAAACTGCAGTAAGTACGTAGACTTCAACTATTCTATATGCATAGCTGAAGTTGCATTGGCTAAATCAAGGGGCAGTGTTATTGTACACAAGGCCTGATGTGCACAAATATCTTTACACACATTAACAGTCCCACTGAACATCTTGGGTCTACACATGTGTAAGAATTGTGTGTTCATATTACTAGGCACAGGAACTAAATCAGTATAAAAAGATTTGTGACAAAGGCATATTGGGGCAAATAGTATCTACTTTTCCAAACCTCACAGCTTTGTTTCAAATTTCAATAACAGGGCAAAAAATGCACATACTTCCTTATATCATATTTAGCCATGAGCATCATCCCTTAAATAGTTTGCTTTGAATTCTTTAAACGTTGGTGATAGCATTCCATTTACTCATCAAAAAGGAAAAAGGCTTTCAGAAAATTAAAAAATGTGCCAGACCTACTTTTACTGCAATGCAAATAGAGTTTTTGAAAATCAGAGTTAAGAACACGCTAATTGACATTTCATTCTACATTGCTTAGTGGTCAGAACGAATGGCTTACTATCTTCATGCAACATTTTTCACCTGATACGTCAGGTTTTTAAACAGTGTAAGCAGAAGAACAGTTTGTGTAAGTAAATGAACCGTGTCAGTGACTGTAATTCAGTCAGCATTGAAAACATGATCAAAATGTATTAAATTATTTGTGATAGAATTGTCTTCTTGCAGAGGGAAACTATTTCAACAACAAAATTAACTGGAATATGAAACTGAAATAATAATGAAAATGTCATGTCCCTTTAAATAGTATCTGAGTGCTAAGATTCTCTACATTTTAAGTACAATCTCATCTTGGAAGAACTAAGAAAAGTAATTTGTGTTTAAATCTACCTGTGTTTCAAAAGGATTGTTCTATAGGTAGATTAAACAAAAAAGCCCAGGCCAAAAAATCCATTTACATAACCATTTTCAAATGGGCAACACATTTTCACAACATGCAAGATAAGCTCCAGCATTATGTGATAGCTGAAAACTGTTGTATTGATTCCTAAAAATATTGACTTAGTTTTATCAAAATGTATTTATTCAACTCTGCTGCATCAATGATCTTCTGTATTTTATATGTAAATAATCTATTCTATTCCCTTGATCATGTTAATCTTACTAATGACAAATTACCATTCTTCACGTACAGTTCCTAGATTTACAAATTATCACTCTTGCTTTCAGGGGACTGAGAATCAGCCACGCTTGCTAATGCCTCCATGGATCGCCTGACACATAGCAGATTTTTATATTTCCTTTTAAAGCATTCAGCTCATGAGAAATAATTTATAAATCTGGCTATCGCTCGCACTTATCCTCTTACTGCTTCAGGGGGAAAAAGAACAAGATCAAATTGGGAGGATTATTAACAATTTAAGAACTTTATTTGCTTCAGTTAACCCTTTTCAGGGAGGACTAAAAAGTAAAACACTATTTTTTTAAGGGGGAGAAGCAGCATGCTTATTTAAGTTCAGCAAGAACTTCTAACCCAAAGATTCTTATATCCGAACACACTTTCGCTGGCTGATTTTTTAAAAATTCCATTAATCTATTCTGTGGATGTGAAATGTTCATATAAACCTAAAAGCTTGCTCTGCATCCAAGAAAACATAACATGACTTGCATTGTGGCATTAGATTTGTGGCGAAGCAAGTAAGTTGAAATTTCACACTGAGGGCCTTCTTTCCCTTGCCCTATGCCTCTGTAAACTGAATATAATGTGAGTGTAACATGCTACCCTAATACTCACTTTATGCTCTCTTTGAACAGGTGTAAACTACCCAGGGTGCACGGCAATGAAACTTCCCTCTTTTTTGTCCTGTTGTCCAGTAAGGTTATAGCACATAAATGGTGCAGCTCCCATTTTAGTTAGTAAGAGTCTTTACATTTATTTTTGTAGGAGTTAGATCAAGCCCATAGTAGTCAGTAACTTGTACACAGTCCTGCATTATGTATTGAGAGGTAAAAATAGCATATTACAGATTTAACCTCTCTAGTTCAGCACCCTCAGGACCTGACTGGTGCTGAACCAGAGAATTTGCCAAACCTCATGCGCTCAATGTTATCTACCAGCATTACCAACACTTCCACTCCGTATTGGGCTCTTAAAAGACATTTAGGGGTAAATTAGAGATTAATAAGAGCACAGCACACTGAGAGTCAGGACTGGTGGCTATAAAGAAACTTTATGGGACCATGGAAAACTTGGCCACACCCATAATAAACAGACATCAGCTAACTAAAATCACGCTGGACCACCAATATTGCTGGACCACAGAGTGATAGACTAGAGAGGTTCAACCTGTAGTAACACAGAGGACCAATGACATCTGTTTTGCTTAAATTTAATGTGCCAAAATCTCAGTTGCTCTACTCAGAAAAGTAAACGGGTTTGGGTAATTAAGTTGACTGTGGTCAGAGAATAGAGACTCTCTCCTTGGGTAACAGAACAGTGGTGTTCAACCACTATTGTAGCTTTGCAGAGAACCTATGGCAGAGAATTTCAAATGATGAATACATGTCATTGAAGAACCTCCACTTTACTCTCAAAACCTCTTGCCATAACAGACCATAAGGAGATGTTGACCTATGGGTATGTCTAGACTACATGCCTCTGTCACCAGAGGCATGTAGATTAGGCTACCAGACATAGTAAAATGAAGCGGCGATTTAAATAATCGCCGCTTCATTTAAATTTACATGGCTGCCGCGCTGAGCCGACAAACAGCTGATCAGCTGTTTGTCAGCTCAGCGCGATAGTCTGGACGTGCGGGTGTCGACATCAAAGGTATTTGTCGACCACCCAGGTATGCCTCTTGGGATGAGGTTTACCTGGGTGGTCGACAAATACCTTTGATGTCGACACCCGCGCGTCCAGACTATCCCCCTGAGCCGACAAACAGCTGATTAGCTGTTTGTCGGCTCAGCGCGGCAGCCATGTAAATTTAAATGAAGCGGCAATTATTTAAATCACCGTTTCATTTTACTATGTCTGGTAGCCTAATCTACATGCTTCTGGCGACAGAGGCATGTAGTCTAGACGTACCCTATGACTTCTCCCTGTTATTGTTATAAGTATAATTACACTGTAAAGATATATGGTTGACAGTTATGATTTGCTTATTAGTTTATAAAGCAATTTTTAAACTAAGGGTTGAGGGAAAGCTGACAGGTGCGGAGGAGCACATGGATCGGACAGAGACATCTCTTAGGGGAGGGTCTATTAACAGAGATTCTCTGTGTTCTAGTCAGAGGAGAAGATGGAAGTATGGGTCAGATCAGATGAGACACAATCAAAAGAAAAGAGTCTAACACATCAGGAAATGGCAGACAGATAGTGACAAATTTTTAAAGTGCATATACACAAATGCTAGAAGTCTAAATAATAAGATGGGTAAACTAGAATGCCTCGTTAGGATATTGATATAATAGGCATCACAGAAACTTGGTGGAATGAGCACAATAAATGGGACACAGTCATACCTAGATACAAAATATATTGGAAGGACAGAACAGGTCATGCTGATGGGGAAGTGGCACTATGTGTGAAAGTAAATGTGGAATCAAATGAAGTAACAATCTTAAATGAGCCACGATGTTCCATACGCTCTATGGATAATAATTCCATGTTCCAATAATAAGAATATAGCAATAGGGATATATTATCGACCACCTGATCAGGACAGTGATAGAAACTACAAGCCCTTCTAATCTTCACAGAAGATTAGCATTTATCAAAATAAAAAACTCAATAACAGTAGGGGATTTCAACTATGTCATCTCAAGATGGGATGCAGAGATTAAATTTCTTGATACTTTACATGACTGCTTCTTGGAGCAGCTGGTTCTGGAACTCATAAGGGGAGAGGCAGTTCTTGATTTAGTCCCAAGTAGAGAACAGGATCAGATCCAAGAGGTTATTATAACTGGACTGCTTGGAAATAGTGATCAAAATGTAATAAAATTTAACGTGCCTGTGGTGGGAAAAACCCCTCAGCAGCCCAACACTGTGGCATTTACTTTTAGAAAGAGGAACTGTGCAAAAATGAGGAGGTTAGTTAAACAGAAATTAAAAGATACAGTGACAAAAGTAAAATCTCTGCAAGCTGCATGGAATCTTTTCAAAGACATCATAATAGTGGCCCAACTTAAATTAATACTCCAAATTTTTAAAAAACCACAGTAAGAGAACCAAAAAAGTGTCACCATGGCTTAACAACCAAGTAAAAGAAGCAGTGACAGATAAAAAGATATCTTTTAAAATATGGAAGTCAAATCCAAGTGCAGAAAATAGAAAGGAGAATAAACTTCTGTACCTAATGATTGGAAAATAGCTAATGCGATGCCAATATTTTAAAATGGCTCTAGAAGTGATCCTGGGAATTACAGACCGGTAAGTCTAATGTCAGTACTGGGCAAATTAGTTGAAACTACAGTAAAGAATAAAATTGTCAGACACAGAGATGAACATAATTTGTTAGAGAAAAGTCAACATGGTTTCTGGACAGGGAAATCATGCCTTACTAATCTGCTAGAGTTCTTTGAGGAACTCAACAAACATGTAGACATGGGTGATCTAGTGGATATCATATACTTAGATTTCCAGAAAGCCTTTGACAAGGTCCCTCACCAAAGGCTCTTAAGTAAAGTAAGTTGTCATTGGATAAGAGGGAAGATCCTTTCGTGGATTGATAACTTGTTAAAAGACAGGAAAAAAAGGGTAGGAATAAATGGTAAGTTTTCAGAGTGGCAAGAGGATCCACCAAGGGTCTGTCCTGGGACCACGCCTATTCAACTTATTTATAAATGATCTGGAGAAAAGGGTAAACAGTGAAGTGGGAAAATTTGCAGATGATGCCAAACTGCTCAAGATAAAGCACAAAGCAGACTGTGAAGAGCTTCAAAAAAATCTCACCAAACTAAGTGATTGGGCAACAAAATGGCAAATGAAATGTAATGTTGATAAATGTAAAGTAATGCACACCGGAAAAAATAATCCCAACTATACATACAATATGATGGGGACTAATTTAGCTACTACTACTCAAGAGAGATATCTCGGAGTCATTGTGGATAGTGAACATAGAACACATTCACTCAGTGTGCAGCGGCAGTCAAAAATGCAAAAAATGTTAGGAATCATTTTAAAAAGGATAGAGAATAAGACAGAAAATATCTTATTGCCTCTATATAAAACCATGGTATACCCACATCTTGAATACTGTGTATAGATGTGGTCATCACATCTCAAAAAAGAAATATTGGCATTGGAAAAGGTTCAGAAAAGGACAACAAAAATGATTAGGGGTTTGGAACAGGTCCCATATGAAGAGAGATTAAAAATACTTGGACTTTTTCAGCTTAGAAAAGAGGACACTAAGGGGGGATATGACAGAGGTCTATAAAATCATGACTGGTATGAAAAAAGTGAATAAGGAAATGTTATTTATTCCCATGACATAAGAACTAGAGGTCAGCAAATGAAATTAATAGGCAGCAAGTTTAAAACAAACAAAAGGAAGTTTTTCTTCACTCAAGGTACATCTAGACTACATGCCTCTGCTGACAGAGGCATGTAAAATAGGCTACCTGACATAGTCAATGAAGCGGGGATTTAAATATCCCCAGCTTCATTAAAATAAAAATGGCCACTGCACTGTGCCGGCTCAGCTGATCGTTGGCACAGCGTGCAAGTCAAGACATGGATTGGTCAATAAGGGAAGCCTTTGTTGACCACTCCTGTATACCTTGTTTCACAAGGCATAAGGGAGCAGTTAACAAAGGCTTCCCTTGTCGAACAATCCACGTCTTGACTCACGCACTGTGCCGACAATCAGCTGAGCCGGTACAGTGCGATGGCCATTTTTATTTTAATGAAGCTGGGGATATTTAAATCCCTGCTTCACTGACTATGTTGGGTAGCCTATTTTACATGCCTCTGTCAGCAGAGCCATGTAGTCTAGACATACCCTCAGTGCACAGTCAACCTGTGGAACTTCTTGCCAGAGGAGGTTGTGAAGACTATGACTTTAACAGGGTTCAAAAAAGAGCTAGATAGGATACATGCAGGTTAGGTCCATCAATGGCTATTGGCCAGGATGGGTAGGAATGGTGTCTTGAAATGAATGACTGGAGACGGATCATGTGATGATTACCTGTTGTGTTCCCTCCCTCTTGGGCATCTGGTATTGGCCACTGTCGACAGACAGGATACTAGGCTAGATGGACCTTTGGTCTGACCCAGTATGTCCATTCTTATATGCTTATGTTCTTATGAAATATGCATGAGGGCAAGTCGATGAACATAATAAACATAAGTAATTGGATTATTAAGATCACTAAAATTAACATATTGCAGTCAGACCAGAATGTGTGTATAACTGGATTTTCCCCATCATAAAGTCATTTTTCTCAACAAAACAACTTGGCTGAAAGTAATGATTTACTCTAATAGGAACTATAAACATGAGAGTGCAGTGCATTAATACAGCTCTAAACTCTCATTCCTCTTCACCAAGTCCAAGTTCACTTTAAGCAGTTTCCAAATGTCAATGTATAGTAAGATCTTTTTGAAGCACAATTTATTGCCTGCTAGACTTAAAGCCATTTCCATTTGTCATATCAATATGTATTTTGGGAATTTCCAAAAAATATAACTTGTAATGGTCTGTCATGTAACTTCCTTAGTGCAACAGTCATTGATATCCTACACCAGTGATGGACAACTTAGGCTGGTGAGTGAGCTGCATGAGTGGCCCTTCTTCATCTCAATGAGCCGCAAATTTGTTGTAACCAAGATGGTCTCCAAGGAGATGGTAGTTTTGCTAACTGCACTTTTGTACCTGGAATATATGCGGGGGAGGAGGGTGTTCATTGAATCATAGTAGTGTTTTCCTTGGATGCAGAGGGAGTGCAGGGCTCTCCTAGTCAATGTTGTCTGCACTCATCATGCACCTCGTTTCTTATGCCCTTGTGTTATATGTCTGTCACTTAAGTAATACCAGCAGGAAGCCACCTACCTGGGTTACATGTAATAACATCAAGACAGAAATCCTAGAAGTTTTTTAATCCCAGCTTGACATCCCTGGCTCGGATGATTTAGTTGAGATTGGTCCTGCTCTGGGCAAGGGGTTAGACTCAATGACCTTCTGAGATCTCTCCCAACCCTATAATTCTATGCATCTATTAAATGGTTTGCTTACTATCTCCTATCACAGACAGAGGCCTAAAACATCAAATCTTGCCTTACCTGGAGCTACATCCTAATTGAGTACTTAGTAAACTACATATATAAATTACTTCTATCTGGTTATATTAATTAGTGGTAATTACAAGATACTAGAAGTATCACTACCACAGTGTAATTACATTTTAACCATAGCCACTATGTTAAAAAGTGCAACTCACTTCTACAAAGCCCTTGGGGATCCAAGGATGTATTCACTTTACTGCAAATCTTCTCTTCCTATTCTTCTTGCAGCCCCTGCAATACCCCACACCTGGAAGAAACTGCTGACTCAACTCTCAGCAGACATCAGAGCAGTTTTCAAACAATGTTATTTAGTTTAAATGAAATGATTCTGTTGTGCTGTCTGCTCTTTACACAACAAATGTAATAGTAAGACCCATATAGGCATAGTGGGGTAAAAATAACCATGTTTACTACATTTACACCATATGTAAGACTTAGTAATATATGACATCCTATCCCAAATCTTTCCAATGCCTGTCAGACAAAATAAAGGATACTAACCCGATTAATAAGCTTTTTTAGCAAAAAGCCTTGAGGGTGGGAGGAGCAGCAGCCCGGGATCATTGATGCTATCCTCTTCCCCTGCAGAAATGAACATCCAGATGTGGAAGTATGAGCATGTGTGAAACAAGAGTTCATGTGACAAAAGATCCCAGGTTGTCATGACACCAAATTGGAATTTCATTACTTCACAAACTTGCAGCAGCTAGACAGCTTATTTCAGTACATTTTGAACCCCCAGCTTCCCATGAGAGAGACAGGTGGAAGCAAATTATGTTAGCCAGGGAACACTATGGAAGTGGAGCAGCTGTTGAAGGGGGCTGTTGTAACTGAGTCAGAATGTGACTCTCCCCATTGGCAAAGGGCAGTGTTGTCAAACTCAAGAGTAAATACAAGCCAAACCAAAATAAACCCAAGAGATCTACTTCTAGCCTAAAATGCACATCAAGTCCATCCAATTCTGGGAGCATCATGTCCAGGAGAGAGTAAAAGAGTCCCTCAAAGTGGCCTTAGTGCCTTCTTTGTTTGCCATGCAGAAATCAGACTCAGCCATCTTTCCAGCATTGCTCCTTTCATCTGAGACCCATTCCAGAAATCTGTTTTTGTCTGGTCTTACGAGTTTGGGTAACTCAATCTACTTTAAGCCTTGGGGTACACATTTCTTTTTCCTAATTGCCTATTCCCTTTCTCATTTCAGAGTAGACAACTCTCCATTCTCTGACATTGTCGGTACCAATTGATCACTCATATTACCGCTGCAATGCTCTGTCTAAAGATCTATATAAAGACATTCTCATGTCAGTGAGACACAAAAGCCTTTAGCTCATGTTTAAAATACTACAGCTATAACAGAGCAATTGGAGAAGAGAAACAAGAATTAACTAATTAATCTTAGGTGAACCTAGAGCTGCTGCACCTAAGATGTTATCTTCTAACTAGTGGGGGGGAGGGGGGCGGAAGGCTGAGTCACTGTGGTTTAAAAAAAAAAAAAAAAAAAAAAAAAAAGACAACTGCAAAGGCTCTTGGGAGCCTGTGGGACTATATAAAACTGGTGATTGTAAACAGAGAGCAGCTGAATGAAGGAGCTTTTTAAGGCAGGCTGTAACTGTTGTAATACTAAAGTCTGCAATAGTGCACCCAGCACAGAGAAAAAGCCATCTGAGAGCTGAAGAAAGACTGTGATCAATCCTTCTGCTAAGGGATAGTTCTATAAAGGGGACTTAGGCTCAGGACTGCAACATCCAACATTTTTACTGCCTAGTAGGCTCAACAGCCTTAAGTTAGGTGCCCTGTATAAGACATGGGGGAACAGGTAGGGGGCTCAGAAGAGGGCTCACAGAAGCTAAGCTTATCAGGGAGCCACAGAAAATGCTGAGGAGAGGGGTGTGTTCTTAGTCACACCCTTCAAAGAGACTTTAGTAATTAAGTCCAAGTTGGAGGGAGGCACCTATTTCTGTTTGGGAATCACAGTTATAAACCCTCTCCTAAACTCATACGTACTGTTGCTGGAGCTGTTGCCTCTCCTTTAGCCCAATGACTGGTGTACTCACCTAGATTGTGAGAGACATACGTTCATTACCCCCCTTCCTTCCCAGCTGATGTGGAACAGTGATTTGAACCTACATCTTTTACTTCTGCGGAAGGTGCACTAATGGTTGGATTGTGGGATGTGCCAGGGGAACACATGCTCTCATCTGTTGAAGCTGTTCCTGGGTAAATACTTAGTTACTGGGCCAGCTGAGTTGTGTCAATGTCTTTATAGCCCAGAGGTTAAGGCATTAACCTGGGGTATAAGAAAACCAAGTTCATGTCTCTGTCTTTAAACAGTAGTGTAGACATAACCCTGAGAAGGCAATTTTAACTCTCTTATTGTGCCTGCAAATCTAGCTTACAAGCTAATTTTGAAGGGAACAAATCAGGGGAAGAGTCTTGAATGATTTGGGGGCTTATCAGTGGGGAAAGATAGGATTTGAATGACACCAATGTTCATAATTACTCATGTTTATACCATAACTTGGTCCATCAAATATAGAAATAAACACGACTGTTAACTTACATATGTGTTGTCCACTGCCAAAATTACTGTGCTTAATTTGTGATTGCATCCTAGCTCTGATGACATAATTCCTTGGAGTGGAAAGTGATTCACTTGCCAACATACAGCTGATATCACCATCATCTGCACAGACTCCTTGAGTTTTACTACTGGGAAATACTTAAATCCAAGAGGAAAAAAATACTTCAGGGAGGAAGCCACCCCATCACTCTGTATGTTTTTCCCCAAATGATTGAGTAAATTAAGTTAATGTGTAAAATAATAATAACAACAACAGTTAATAATTTATGTTAATTTAATAAGTTCCTGCCAAAATGCCAGGGGTGCACTACAACAGTATAAAAAGTAATATTCTATAAGAAAAACATAATGAAATACCACCTGCTTTTAATACAGACATATAGAAATGAATGGATTGGAAGGGAAGATAATAAAAATTGATGGTCAGCTCTGGTTAATACACAAATATACCTGAATAGAAAATAGTGCATGTGCACATATGCAGGTTTGGGTGTTTAAAGTGAGAAAGAAAGGGTGAAATTAGAGGGATTTCAGACTAGGGAGAATCTCTTACTGTATTGCTCACCACATCAACACCTACACTATGAGCACTGTTTGAGCACAAATATTCTTCAGTACAAACCTAAAGAAGAAGCTCTCAAGTTTAGCCAAGACCAGCACCATTACAGACTTTAACAACTAATAATGAAGTTGATCCATCACTTCGTAAGGTACCAGCAAGAACACAGGGTGGGTGTAAAATGATCATCATAACTGAAAACAGGGAGCAATCAGGCCTCTACAACCAGGGCATGTAAAGAGCTTTTCTGTCCCCAGGAATGTGCTGCTATGAAGATCATAACTGGAGAAGGTCAGATTCAGGTGACACAAACTGCACAACTCAAAAAACGTGAGTACCGGCTTCTGTATTTAATGTTCCATGGAAAGGGGATGATTAAAAAAAAGAATATCAAGATCCCTATGTTGTTTGTTCTGATCGTATCTTGTAGATAATAATATGTAGCTCTAAAATAGTGTGGTTCATCAGCAGATTTTTAAGCATTTCACAGTTTTTAATGTATTTATGCTCACAACATCCATGTGAAGTAGGGAAGTGCTATTATTCCCATTTGACAGATGGGAACTGAGGCCCAAAGAAGCTAAGTGGCTTGTCCTCAGTTATCATGTGCTAGAACAGGGAATTAAGCCCAGGTATCCCAAGTCTTAGGTTAATATTCTAGGCACTGGGCAATCCTGTCTAGCTGATACGGTATTTGAAATCTGGAATGCTGGCCTATCATATCAGCAAACATTATTAATATCCAGTGATGTAAGAGTGTATGCAATAGAGTAGCCAGAGAGAAAGACTTAAGCATAACAAGATTGTGATTAAAAAAAAAAAAAAAAGATTTGACACCAAAACTGGGCACAGCAGTTCAGTAAGCAAAATGAGTCAGCAGCCCCAGCATGTTATCAGAGCAAGGAAATCTGCAACAAAGAATAAAATGGTGTCCCTGAATCGTAAGGATGACAAGGTCTGAAAGTCCCGGTGCTCACAAAGACCACAACAGTAATCGGGGCACAGCACGTCCAATCAGCAGCAGCTTGCTTGCAGAGTTCAACAGGAAACCCTTACATTTATCAACTTTCCTCCCTCATCGGTAAATGTCAGTGCACCCAGAGAAGCTCTCACAGTATTAATTTATCAGCAAATCAAAAGCAGAATAGAAAATACAACTTCTATTTTCTTTTGAGTCCTTTGTTTCCTTCACTTTTTTTTCACTCTCAGTGATAAAATACAGAAGTCTATTGCTTGAAATACTATAAGGAAGATAAAAAGAGCTATTCATCAGGGAAACTTGTATTTGGAAAGAGTGGGTAGGCCTAGATTCTGAAATCAATCCAGACAGGCAGACTTTTGCACCTACATAGTGCTGTACTAACTTCAGTGGGACCACTACCCCAACACTGGTATCTGCCCATGAACATCTGCTTGTAGGATCAAGGCATTGGTATTCTTATCTGAACTGTGTAATGCTTTTTATCTTGTCCAAAGCATTTGGGACTGATTCTGCCTTCTTTGCTTACACTGACCAGTATTTTCATAAGTAGATAGAAACTCAATAGGATTATTCATATGAATAAGTGCTACTCAGCATGAGTATTTATGTCAGAAACAGGCCTTAGATTTGGGAATATGAACCCCATAGCCTTTATGTTTCCATTACCTGGTTTTTATGTATCAATTTATTAAATTGTATTTTTGTAAACATGGGCTTATATGAACAAATTAGTATAGTTCCACTGACATCAGATCTTTCAGGGCCTGGCCCTATTTGTTAAATATGTGCAAATATAATGATCAATTGATTTGGTTTTGCACTCTAAACAGAAGAGATTAATTAAGTGTAATAAAGAAAAATAATAATGTCTTATATTTCTATGGTTATTTGCATCAAAAGATCTTAAAACAGGTTAATTAAATATTAATTAATTACACTTCTCAAGATCCTTATGAGGTGGGTATTAAAAGCAACACTTAATCCACCAATGAAATTCAATATGGATTGGTATTCAGAAGATGATTAGTGCATTAAAATACTGCAAAAAAATTTTGAGTGGAGCAAAGAGCACATATCTAAATGAAACTACAGGAGGTGGCATGCAGTGTAAGTACCATGTGGTAATCAAATACTGTAATGAGGTCTTTAATGAACACAAGTGGTCAGAATGTTGGCTTTGCATCCCATGTGAAAAGTAGCTACATGAAGCCAACGTCCCTAACATTAGACTGGTTCAGTGATAATGGAAAAAGAAAGGTGTACCCGGCAAAATCACCACCCCCTACCTCTGGCTGCAGCACATCTAGATATAAGTGGAAGTCTCATCTTCGAGACTGATCTGATCCTGCTTGTGAGACATGCTGGAATCATTGATAAGCATAAGTTGTTATGACAGTCAGAAGAGTGAAAGGAAAAAAGAGAAGCCCCATTTGAGGGCTAACTATTCTTCATGAACCAGACATCAAAAGTGTTTTTGATGCTGGTTATTAATGGAATGATGTTCCATTATATCATGGGAAATGGAGATACATTTATGCTATTCTTGTGTTTTAAGTGTTCTAAAATAGGATAGTGGTCTTTTTTATTTGGTGTTTTAGGTTTTTATATTTTTAAAAATCAAAAATATTTACATTAAAGTACATAACTAACTCAGGACACCATTTCCCATTATTTAAATACCATGACTAATTTTCAGCGCCAGGAAAAAAATCACCAAGAAAACAATTCACTGCACTCTAGAAAACTAATGCAAACTCTGATTCAACATGTGAAATATGACATGCGAACATTTGCACTGCTTGAGCATACTGTACTTCAAGTTAGACCTATGCAGGAAACAAAGATCAGAGCACCATTCTGCATGCTTTTTACCTATAGGTCTTGCAAAAAAGAAGAACCGATTGTCAAGAGTGAATCATCAAAGAGCAGATATAAATCAAACTGCTGTGCTCAAATCATGCCTAAATAGTTTGCCACTGATGGTAACATCAGAAAGATAAAGAAAGAACAGTTAGCGTTATTCAATCCAATTAAAAATGTTGTGGTGATAGGACAGTAACTCTACAGAAAACAAAAGGTCCTGGTGATAAAGTTGTGCTCCTTAATAAAGACCATTGAGTCAATTAATGTTTACTTAAATACTTGTCATTTGAAAAAGGGGCTAAGAAAGTGATCAACATAACCAAAAGCTTGTGACACCAATTTGCATCCAGTTCTAAGTGCATGTTTTATTTATTTTCAATCAGGACCAATCAGGAAAGAAAATAATCAATGAAGTCACAGTCATGAGTGGTATTCGGCCATCTGGGGGCCCCAGTATCTCTCAGCCTGCATCGGAGGCAAGGGAAAAAAAATTTCAAGAGCACAGAGGAGCTCCATATGGTTGAGATCAAAGGTGTTGCTGGGTGCATGGTTCTGCTTTATTGCCAGGCACTGCTGTTAATTAGAAAACAAGATCAGAGGCAGTATTAAAATCCAATTAAATTGATATGAACAGATTGCCAAGTGATGTTCACTAATGTATAATTGAGCACCATGCAAATTTCGGTGGCTGCCTTTTGTTTTTTCCCCTCTCACTCTGGAATGAATGATGAAGCTATGAAGTTTCTCCTCGTTGTAAAAGATAAACAAGTTAATGCACTGATCTAGGGGGTATTGCTTCAGTGATTGATGAAAATGAGAGTGGAATATTAAAGTGCGACTTTTGGGGGCTTCTTTTATAATTTTATTTTCGTTGTCAGTCTTTTCTTTTTTTTTTATCATTATTGTTGTTGTATCCAAGAACATGTGCCGATACCACAGCATTCCATCATTTCTGATACAGCGAAAGTTCTTTTATAGATAGAGATTTGATTTAAACAATTACAAAACCATGAATATTTCAACTGACAGGCCTGCTATTGCTGGAAATTAACTTTTTCCAAGAACTATATGGACTGTATACCGCATATCTTTGTTTAAAAGCCTCAGCTTCTATTAAATTTAATTACTTCCCTATGCAGCTTTATATTGAGGGTGACTTCAAAACGAGGGTAGCAGCTATTAAATTTAATTACATTCCCCTGCGGCTAGCATAGTAAAGGTGCCTGGTTAAGGTGCAGCTACTAAATGAGGGTAGCTTCTAAATAAAGATATACAATATTTATACTGTATATATTTCTCCTACTCTCTATTTAATATATTTGTAGTGTGTCTATGTTTCTGTGAAATTTTCAGTACAGGTGCATAGTTAAAATTATTAAATGCTAAATGAAGAGAGCTTCTGAACACAGATATATTCTATTTAAACTGTATTTATCTAGTTGCCTATTTCTACCTCAATAGATAACCCTAAAGGTTTTAAATCCTAAAGATTTTGTGTCATAATGCACCTATTGTTCAGAAATCATAGTATCTTTTTTGAAAGGACTAATCTTTTAGACTCTAAAGTTCATCAAAATCTTACAGAAAGTCTAAAATTACTTTGGAAAATGCATCTCTATACATAACCTCTAATCACAGGTAACTGCAATCCCACAAATAAGTAGAAACTCACACCTTTATTGTATCCAAATAATTAATATTGCGGTATTTTGGCTAATCAATTATTTGCTAATTGAAGGTACATTGAGCTGATTTTCACATGTGACTAGGTAAAAAGTTCATAAAAGACCATGTCTGATGTACTGTTTAGAGGGTTCTTATGGAATTTTAGGAAACAGTTTAAATTCTCTTAAAAGGAGAACATGTGTCTAACCAAATGTCATTCTTACATCTGAACACTTAAACTGAAATGTAATCTATTGTTAAATGTACGCTTGTTTGGGGATGTGAAATTGTTTTGTTTATCAATACTCATCAGTAGAGTGAGAACAACACAAGGAATGTTACAGCTGTAGGCAGAAGAAAACATAGGTATTTATGAAACAGATTTTTCATTCTCTGCTGTGAGGTTTCCATTTTAGATGAACACCACAGCATGTTAAACAGACTCAAAATGCTGTCAATTCAATCCATACCAATAGGTCACTTACAATTTTGTATCATATATCCACATAAGCAACACAATAGATTAGTGGTGGTTTTGTGTAGCATCTTTCATAATAAAGGTAATTTAAAGCCCTTTACTAAGTAGTGCTAAATAATAAAACACCGGAAATTCTGGTACAGAGTAGGCAAATGGAAAAGCCATTAACAACAGCTCCAATACAGCCTTATATACTAACCCTTATATACTAAGGGCCCTATCCTGCAGCCATTCAGATCCCTGGCACCCATGCCATTCATGATAATGCTAACAGGATGATAGCAGTTTTTCAAAAAACAACCTTCTGGGAGTTGGACACTATTTGGTTTTAATATACAAATGGCTTTTTATATGCAAATGAGGGTGAGCCTCACAAGAATAAAAAATATGTTTACTCAAAATTGTGTTACTTAAATTGTGTCCAGATAAAGAAATGAAAGCTGGTAGAAATGTGTTGCTTAAAACATTTTAAAATAAAAAATGTTGCCTCTTTAAAAATATAGGGGGGGAGCAGATAATTTTCCTTTTTTTTTTTAAATGTGCTGATTTTTCAACTGCAACAAAAATTAAATTTTAAAAAATGCTTGCTTTATTTTTATACTCACAAACATCCCACTCTCCCTACCTCTAATATCATCAATTCACAGACACTTACCTTCCTTCCTTCCCCCCCCCCCCCCCGCATCCCCCTCCTGTTCTGCAGTGTGATTTGTCCTTTTCATATTTGTTCATTTTTTTAATTGTATCCTTTGGTATATATGGTTGTGACTACTTTCTTCCACTATTTGATCTGAGGAAGTGGGTCTGGCCCACGAAAGCTCATCATCTAATAAACCATCTTGTTAGTCTTTAAAGTTCTACATTGTCCTGCATTTTGCTTCAGCTACCCCAGACTAACACGGCTACATTTCTATCACTATGCTTTATTTTGTTTTGCTTTCAGTTCCCAGGGCTGTTTCTCTCTCTCTCCTCACTTTTCCAGGGGGAGAATGAAAAAAGGAGGAGGAAGGAATTGGGGGAGAGAAAAAAAGAAAATAAAGAAGAAGAAACTATAGAAGGTAAAGAAGTGTGAAATTTGATCTAAAATATACTTGTTTTACAGAAGAGGAAAATTAAGCTACAGGGCTTTTTAGTTGATATCTAATCAATAATTTTTTCAAGTACCTATAAATGATTGTATAAATCTAAGTCCTGATTCAAAATACATTACTATCTGTCCCAACAAGGCTCAATAACATGCCAATTGTCATATTTGTAACTCAAGAAAAGTACAGCGCCTTCTGAAGATGCCTTTCATCTGTTCTAAGTCTTTGGGGAAAACACTGGTTATCATATGTTTGTACAGCTTCTCACACAATGGGACCCAGATCCTGTACTGGGGCACGTAGGTGCTACTATAATAAAAACAAATAATAAAAATAGTCACATAATGGAAAATAAAGCAAAAATATGCTAGTCAGCATTGTTCTGAACATATTAATCCACAGTTATCCAATAGTGACATGTGAGATAGCACTATACACACCTATAACACCAAAAGAAGATGGCTGTTACAAATGTGACTAGATTCTGCAGTATCTCAGATACCACACACTACATGTTAAAATATATGCAAATGTTGACTTTTTGATAGTGACCACTGAATTTGATTAGCACTATAAAACTGGGAATAGAGAGCTGATTTCATGCACAAGCTGAGAGTGGGATAAAAGCAATATTCATAAGCAAAGCAGCATGATAGTTTTTCTAATTTTCTTGCCTCTAGGAAAAGCAAGTAGATATTCTATTGAATGAAGGCATGACTCACAGTCCCCTGAAATTAATGGGAATCTTTCTATTGATTTCAATGGACTTTGGATCAGTCTCTAAATGTTCGTTTCCTAACAGCAGTTTCTACAGCCAGCATGACTCATTTTACTTTTGCATGGAAGTACCTGTCTAGACTTGATTTCACTTTTCTGTTCACAAAATCAGCATCAGCCACTAGCTCCTTGGCAACATTTAGCACTACTGTACCTTCTCCCATATCTACAGGCAAACATACAGACTACCTTTAAAAGGAAATGAAGTTCATTTCTTCATAGCTAGTCAACATTATAATTGGTGTAGCTATGTATCAGCTCTTTCTCACTTCCTTAGCACAGCCCTTCCCTTTGAATTCTAAGCTTCATTATCTCCCCAATTTTACATATTGAATGACATGGATAATTTAATATTGCACTGTCAGGGACTCTGTAAAGTTTGCTTTTGAGAAAAGAAGGCTAACTGTGGATATTCAGAGCCTAGGCAGCTATCAGCAGAGTTCAAAATTGGTTGTGGTTGTGCAGCCAGAGGCACTCTGGTAACTAATAGCAATTTTTAAATCATTAGTTTTTGACTGTTAGGCCAGTAGAAAGTGTAAAATCATGGCCCAAAATCTAAGACAGAGGCCCCCAGGCCCAGCTTTTTTGTTAGGATTACAGTTTTACTTACCTAAGCCAGTGTTATGTTATTACAATTTCTAAGCTGTGGAAAGCCTGATACAGCTCGGATAGTAACAAAAAAATGACCTAAGCTTAGCATGGCATCAATCACAAAAGTTGCCTGGAAGAACTTGAATTATAAAATCATATTATAAGGGCAAGCCACCCATGCTCACCATAGTCAGTACTTTATGATCCAAAGGCTTTGGTCCAATTTTAACCCACAACATTAGTTTGGAAATTGAAATACGGTATGAGTATGACATGGCTTTCTCTTCTGAGGCCAAACTGCTCAGTTAAATACCTGACAGGTTGTGTGTCTTTCTATAAGGATGTTGTAAAATGTTCAGCTACAAGATAAACTAGTTCCAAAGAGCTGGCCTTATATGCTATGGGAATAATTTCACATCTTGAACTGAAAGTTTCAACATGTGTAAAAAGATCTTAGCAGGCAGATTTGCTTTGGGGGAAATTTGATGAATATTGTGCTGCAGAAATAAACATCAAATGGAAATTTCCTTAGTCTTCTGTTTTAAGAACACTTTGAACAAACGTCTTCAAACACTGGATTGGCTATCAGTAAATGGAGTGTCATATTTAGCTGGCAATTTCTATGACATACAGATCCTTGCATCCGAATGATCTAGAACAACACACATATTTGCATTTGTTTGGCTGGTAGTCAGCAAAATGCCAGGATATTGAAGGGTTGATTTTAGTAGGCCTGAAAAAAAAGTTTTGTGTTATAGGAACCAGATTACAACCCTCACTCATATTGAAATAAATTAGGGTATAAGCAGAATAAAGATACTACTCAACATGAGAAATGCTATAAAAATCTGGCCCAAGGAACAAACTCTGGAACAGAGTGTGAGTTTATGCATAGCGTGAGTTTATATATCAAATATAGGTTAAAGTGTACATGTGGCTGTGGCTGTGTCTTTGTGTATGTTCACTATAGCTGTGTCTACATTGGCATCCCTTTCCAGAAAAGGGATGCTAATGAGACACATCGCAATTGCAAATCCGCGGGGGATGTAAATATCCCCCGCGACATTTGCATTTACATGGCTGCCGCTTTTTTCCGGCTTGGGGATAAGCCGGAGAAAAGCGCCAGTCTAGACGTGATTCTCCGGAAAATAAACCCTTTTCTGGAGGATCTTTTATTCCTACTTGAAAGATCCTCTGGAAAAGAGTTTATTTTCCGGAGAATCACGTCTAGACTGGCGCTTTTCTCCGGCTTATCCCCAAGCTGGAAAAAAGCGGCAGCCATGTAAATGCAAATGTCGCGGGGGATATAAATATCCCCCGCAGCTTTGCAATTGCGATGTGTCTCATTAGCATCCCTTTTCCAGAAAGGGATGACAATGTAGACACAGCCTGGGGGCTACGTCTACACTGGCCCCTTTTCCGGAAGGGGCATGTTAATTTCAGAGATCGCAATAGGGAAATCCGCGGGGGATTTAAATATCCCCCGCGGCATTTAAATAAAAATGTCCGCCGCTTTTTTCCGGCTTTTAGAAAAGCCGGAAAAGAGCATCTACACTGGCCCCGATCCTCTGGAAAAAGCGCCCTTTTCCGGAGGATCTTATTCCTACTTCGAAATTAACATGCCCCTTCCGGAAAAGGGGCCAGTGTAGTCGTAGCCCCTATGTATGTATGTATGCCCACTTCTATGTGTGCAGCAGATCTCAAAGTTATGAATGGAAGTTGTTTGTAATACTGAAATGTTCATAATTCTGAACAAAATATTATGGTTGCTCTTTCAAAAGTTTATACCTGAACATTGACTTAATACACATTGACTTTAAAAACTGATAATGCAAAAGAAAAATGCTGCTTTTACCCAACTTAATTAAAATGAAACATGCACTGAAATAGTTTCCTTCCCTTGTCAAATCTTTTTCTATAAACTTTTTCTTTATGTTTTTGTAGTTTATATTTAACACATGGCTGTATGTATTGGTTTTTTGGCAGGCGCTGGTCTCTGTCACTGCCTAATTGTATACTTCTGGTTCCAAATAAGATGTGAGGCTGACCGCTCAGTTCTTAACTCTGATGTTCCTAATACTAAGGTTCTAATGTTTATAAACCCAAATGGGCAGAAATGCAAAGGGAAATTAAGTAAACTGGAAAAACGAAATAATCATGAAACTGTGTAAGCAGCAATGATTATGCAAAAGATTAAAATCAATAACTAAGGAAGGAGTATAATGAAAAGAAAGACAATTAACCACTTGTATTTATGTAACCTATAATAATACAAAGCCAGTTTTTCTTCAGTTGTCCCCTTTGTCAGGATTGCATCCGACTCTCCATAGAGTTAAATTGGAATTGGACTAGGCCCATTCAGACTAAATACAAAGGTCTAATTTTGTTCCCTTCTATCATTTTCACATACCATATGCAAATCTCAGTTATACTTTAAAAAGTTGCCAGTTGGGTGACATTTGATTTAGTCCTTAAAAGTACAGTATTTGTCTCATCCTGATAAGTTTAATTACCATTGAAATAAATGAGACTGCTTAAAAAATTAAACTGGAGAACAGCAAAGCTGTACTTTGATCAAAGTTAAGAACACAAGACATATTGGAATGTGTAAAATGCAAAGGTGAGAGAATGTGAGACTATATTCTAATGGTTGAATCAGGGGCTAATAAATATAATACAAGAATAAATTATGTTAATCTTAAAGGTGATTGGAGTAAAAGATACCTATTTAAAGGATCTGAGCTATTTTTGGTTGGAATGAGTTATTTACTATCATAATACAGGAAATCCACAACTTATGAACAGGTTGTGTTCCAAAAGTTCATTAGTACATTGGTTGTTTGGAACTTAGAACACATTTTCCCCATAGAAACAATGTTCTGAATGATGGTTAGGATCCCAGACTAGCCCACAAAAGCCTGTTTAGCCCATAATGTAGCTAAAATATTGTATATTTGCAATGAGAAATAGTAGAAACCTTTTTATTTAATACTTAATGCTGGTGCTTGAGAAAAGGCAGGTTTCATTAGAGCAAATATAGGTGGAGATTCTGAAGGGGATTTTTGTGTATCACCCCCTGGGCTCCATGCCCACTCTGGCCCCCAGGAATCCTCCAGATGCCTCCAGTCCCTGTGCACCAGGAGGCAGCAAATGGCATAAGGACAGGCCAGAGGACTCTGGAGGAGTATGGGGTGGCTGTATAGTCGCTGGCTGGAGAGAAGCAGTGGCTTCCCCTTCAAAGCACTGCTTCTCTCCAGATGCCAAATGCGTGACTGCTCCCTTTTCCTCCTGGGTCCTCCTGCCCACACTCACACCGCTGGCTGCCACCTATGCCTTGTGCCTGCTCCCATAGGCTACAGGTGAGCTTTTGTTTGTATGTGCAGATGTTTGTAACTGGTGGAATGCCTGGAATAATAATAATTACATAATACTCAGTGTCATAGAAGGTCCAGATACCCTGATCAGAATCCAGGTCCTATCATTCTGAGCTCTGTTGTATGTACAGAGTTGGACACAGTCCCTGCACTGTAGGTCTTCTAATTGAAGAAGATACAAACGGTGGAGGAGAAGGATGCTGTCAAATGTATGCAATATTATTTACATATACAAATTTGCTTTATATATAATATGGTTTAATGTAGATGTAAATAAAAAGTAATATACAGTACATATACTGATAAAGTGTGATTTTCCAAAGTATTGAGTTAATTCTCCTCTTATTGACTTCAATGAGAACAGAGAAAGCTCAACACTCAACTGCTTTGAAAATCGCACACATAATACAATACAATAGAGTAGAACAAAATAATATCCTACATAGTATTTATAGCATAGTATTATAAAGTATTATATAGAGAGCATAGTATATACATAGCATAGTATTTCTGGTATAGTCTCATATGTATACCATACATACCAATATACTAATTTTTTTGGTATAGAAAACAAAAGGCAGGAATGCATTTTCAGGTACTCATGGTGATAGTCATCCAAAACTAATGAAATGAGATTCCTGTATTCGATTTCAGATTCAATTGTTACCCTGTGATCAACTATCTCCTGTATTGCTGTCCCAAAGTATGGTGTATCCTTGCAGCTGTTTGTTCCTGGTACAATTTAACAATTTTGGCTGGTAAAAAAAATGAAACAAAACTTGTAAATATTGCATCAAATATTAACATTTACTGTGTGGAAATAATGCAATCTTATTACTGAGCGAAAGAGATGTGACTTCTGCCACTACTATCCCTCTTTCCTCCAGGGCTGCTCATTAACACCTATCTAAGGGTGGTAGAGGCTGAGGAAGCTTTCACCAACATTAACTACTGCTCACAAATCTGCTCAGAAATCCACCATTTATCATGGAACACTCACTTTCTTTAGCTGCCTTCTGTTTTTGCCCCTTAGTTACTCTCCATGGTATGTTGAGATAGGCAATCTCCTAGCTTTGACCTCTGCTGCTTCCAACCAACCACATGACCAAACCTGCTGAGTTCTAACTCACCCCATATTAGATGTACCTTGGAGAATGACCTTGATCCAATATGGGGGTGAATTCTATGCCCTAGTTTTTGATCTCCCTTTGTCTTAGGCTAGAATTTGCAAAGGAACCTAAAGAAGTTAAAAATGCAATTTCCTACAGTTTCAATGGAATTCAGGTGCCTAACAGCCTCATGCTCCTTTGAAAATACTGGCCTCATCACCTTATAGAAGCAAGATTTGATCCAGCACTTGTTGGCATCAGTGGAAAGATGCCATTCAATTCAGCAAGGACTGGGTCAGATCCCAAGTGCCCAGGAAAACAGCAACCAATGATCAAATGCTCTTGCTTAAATGAAAACATTTTAGCTGCTTAAAGGATAAATAAAAATGAAACAGAACAAATTACTGGAAAGTGTGGAGGGCATCTTCTTTATCTGTAGCTTCAAAAAGTTCCCAATGTTATTCTTAGCAGTTGTATAATAAATTATTGACTTTTTCCATAATGTTACGTTCTGTTACAATGTTGTTTACCCCTCCAGTTATCTGCTTTGAAAGTGTCTGAATCTGCTTATTGAAAATTAAATATAAATATCTATGTATTTTATATATTTATTAACAAACACACACACGTGAACAGTACATTTGCACTGTTGCCTGGGAACCAAAAGCCTATTTTTAGTTAATATCAGGTGATTTTAATTTACTTGAATTGCCTCACCTCTCCATATTTTAAAGAGCATACACAGAGGCACCTGCGTGCTTCCAGCATTTGATGTATCATTAAATATGCCTTCTTACATTTGGCACAGAAACCCTGATAAAGTTTCACCTTTTAACGAAATAAATGACTCAATTAACAAGATGAAAAACAGCAGTGTGGTGGCAGACCCTCTTGGAGGCAAAAAAAAAAAAGGATAAAAAAGAATTATCCCAGCAGGGTGTTAATTCAGGGAGCGCCACAACACACAGCGGGTACCTGATTTGACTGACAGCCACCCAGCAAAGCTGACAGATTTGTCAGCTTGCTGACCGCTGGCTTGAGTCCCTCACACCACCCTAGGAATAAATTGTTGCTCAAGAATGGCTGGGCAAGCAGTCACTTGTCTCTGTTAATCTAATTGATTTTTTTAAAGTTGTTTTTATTTTTATCTCTTGCTATGTAAAAATGCTCTTTCTGGGAGCAGCAAATTTGTTGGCATCCATGCACAGCTAACTTCCTCCCAGTGACACAATGCCACAATAAGTGTTTTTAAGGAATGTGTAGATATGATGGCTGGACCAAATTCTCTCAGCTACATTCATGTAGCCCCATTGATTTAGATGGGGCCATATGAAAGCGAGGTGGGCAGAATTAGGCCCACTGATTGGAAAAATGATCTTGCACTGGGACTGGATATCTGGGTTCCCAACCCTGCCACAGACTCTGTGTACTAGAACCAGCTCTGTTGAGAATATTTATCATTGATCTGGAAAAGCAGGTGAACAACAAAGAGGCAAAGTTTGCAGACAATACAAAATTATTCCAATTAATTTTGTCCAAAGCAGATTGCCGAGAGTTAAGGAAGCTGACAAAACTGGATGACTGAACACCAAAAGAGGAGAAGAAATTCAAAACTGAAAAGTGCAAGGAAAAGCACATGGGACAAAATAATCCCAACTACACATATACAATCTGTATACCCTAAATTAGCTGTTACCACCCAAGGAAGAGATCTGGGGCCACCATGAATAGTTCTTTGAAAACTTCCACTCAATGCGCAGCAGCAGTCAAAAAGCTAACTGTATGCTAGTAACTATTAGGAAAGGGATAGAAAACAAAAGAGAAAATATTTCAATGCCAGTATGTAGATGTATGATTCTCTCATACTTTGAACATTGTCTATTTCTGTTCTCCCCATTTCTAAAAGGATACTGTGAAACTGGAAAAGCTTCAGAGAAGGGCAACAAAAATTATTAGTGGTATGGGACATCTTCCATGTAAGAAGAGATTAAAAAGACTAGGACTGTTCATGTTAGAAAAGAGATGACTTAGATTGTGTCTAGATTACATCCCTTTTCTCAAAAAAGTGATGTAAATTAGACACTTCGAAATTGCACATGAAGCGGTATTTAAATTTCCCACACTTCATTGCATAATGGTGTCCGCTTTTTTTTTAAATGGGGCTTTTCAAAAGAAAAATAGCCATTTAGATGGGGATTGATCGAAAATAAAACCCTTTTTCAAAAGATCCTGTACTCCTCATTTCATTTAGAAAAAAAAGTGGCTGCCATTATTCAAATGAAGCACAGGAAATTTAAATCCTGGCTTCATTTGCAATTTCGAAGTGTCTAAGTTACATCCCTTTTTCGAGAAAAGGAATGTAGTCTAGACACAGCCTAAGAGGAAATATGATAATGGTTTAGAAAATCATGAATGGTGGAGGAAATGCCATTTACTATTGCACACAATCCAAAACACAGCGGTCACCCAATCAAATGAAGAGGCAGCAGGTTTACTGCAAACAAAATGTTGTAATTTTCATAAACAAACACGTTCCCAGGGGATGTTGTGAATGCTAAAACTATAATGGGTTGAAAAGAGAGTGGATAAATTAATGGAGTTGAGGTCCACCAAAGATGGTTTGGGTCACTGCATTTGGGGTGACCCTAAACCTCTAACTACCAAAAGGTAGGAGTGGAAGGAAAGGGTGGATTGCTCCATGATTCCCCTATTCTGCACATTTCCTTGAAACTCTAGTATGGGCCATTGTTGAAGACAGGATACTAGCAAAATTGATGCTGGTCTGATTCAGTATGGCAGCTCTTACGTTCCCTGTATGATTTTGGCTGAGTTATTTACTCCCTCTGAGCCTCAATTCATCACCCATAGAATGGAGACAGCACTACTTTCCTTCTCTTGCCTTTTACTCTATTAGATTATAAATCTTAAGGTTTGGGACTAGAGCTAGGCTTTTATTTTATTTTTATTTTTTTTGGCAAACAATTTGTTATGAATGACTATTGGGCCAAGGAAAATAATGAGAATGATGATAGCCTGCAGCCTCCAGGCACTAATGTTGACACTGTGGGGCAAGAGCTGGGCAGAAGTAGGACCACTATGACTACTACTCCTGGAGAGGACTCCATGTAGTGCTCCATAAAGCTGCTTTGGAAATGAGCTGTCCTGGGAGCAGGGCCAGACCAAGCCATTCCGGCACCCTGGGAAGACAGTTTAATTGCGCCCCGGGTTGGGGGAGGGCACATGTTCAGCCCCGCACCTGCCCGGTGCGTGGGGGAGGGCGCGTGTAGCTGGCGGCGGCAGGACACACATGCCCTGTCCGGCCCAGCTTGGCTACTGCTGCTGGCGCGCAGCCCGGGGCCACCTTATGCGGGCTGAGCCTGGCCATGCAGGGCCCCGCGGCCATGGGGGGAATGTCACTGCTGGCCGACACTGCAGGGGTTTAATGTGGCCCTCACCCCGGGTGGCCGCTGCAGGGAGGCCGCTGGGAGCTGCTGCAGCCCGCAATCCGGGAGCTGGGCGCGCAGCGCCTGATGGCAGCTGTAAGGGGCGCTGTGCGCCCCTTACAGCTGCCATCAGGCACCCCCCATAGATTGGCATCCTGGGCAGCTTCCTGGCTAGCCCATGCCTTAATCCGGCCCTGCCTGGGAGATAAGCTTCATGGCCCTTTTCACCATTCACCCTGACCTGGACATCAAGAGAAGCAAGCCAGAAAATCCATTGTTCACCCAGTTGCACCCTGGTATTACCTCTTACAATGTGAGACCTTGATCTCACTTGGGGACTCTAACTTCTATCATAACACACAGAGGCATTGGTACTATTTGTAGCAAATGCTGTAGTGGGCATGTAATGATTTTAACTACACAGGTGTCTATCTGGAACTACTTAATTGACATTGGTGTCTGATCACAATATGGAGGTAGGGAACTGTGTAAATCGCAGCAATGACTGAAAAATGGCAGTTTACACAATTTGTCACTAAGAGCCCAGTTCTAGCATCCTTAAATACTACCAGTATACTGACCTCCAGTAGCCATGGATAACCTAACTGTTGAACTTCTGGATAACAAATTGTCATTGTAGGCCTTCACTGATATTCAGCATTTGGTATTCTCATGCGTTGCAGATTTAGATCTTTAATGTTTGACAAATTGAAATCTCCTATTGTCCCACAACTGTTGTCACTGGCCATAGGGCCCAATTCCACTCCCTGTTACACCACAGTAAAGTTCCATCACCTACAGTACCAGCACCACAGATTTTTATATTAACTGTAGTCATCAGCACGTGTTTGATCTGTATGTCCTCATCAAAGGGGACTGGATACGAGGGACTGATCAGTGAATGTGTTTGGAGCTTGCGCTCCATCTCAAGAAGACAACACATGTGTTACATACTCTGTACAAATTCCAGCTTAGAAGGCTATCAGATAACAATTCAGTTTGATACTGGGGAGACCTCTGATGTAACTATCATAGTGATTTCTGACTGGAGACACTACAAAAGTAGAAGCTGAGACAAAAAATTCCAGCTGCAGCTATGACTGATGGCACCAGACAGCCAGAAGGCTGCCAAGGAGACACCTGAAGCCAGGTCCTGGACACAAATGAACAATGGATATCCTTTCTCTTTGAAGCTGAAAGAAGCTTCTAGCAGCACACTAATGAAGCATTATGGATGGACTCAGAGTAAACTGAAATTTTTAATCAACTGTGGACCATGTTTTGAACAATCTGGCCATGAAGTTATCGCCTCAGTGGTAGAGATAATGATCAGGAATTACAAAAATCAGTCTGTTGGCTGTCAGAACTTTTGAGGATAGGAGAGGTAAAATTGCCACAGATGTATTGGGCATGTGTTTGAGTGAGTCATGTACTGTTGATGACACTTTTTTCAGCTATAAATGATGTCTTCAAATGATACACAGCTTTTCCATGTGAGGTTGTATCATTAAGCACTGACAATACATCTGTTAACACTGAGTCTAGGAACTATAGTTTTACAAAATTATAAAGTGATGTGATATATAAATCCATATATGTTCTTGGATTGACACCATAGTACCTTTCACATTCTCAACAAAACTATTAAGAAAAAACACATCACTTTTAGTAAGCTCTTAGTATTCAAATGTATGAGACATGATGGATTTACTCTGACTCATTAAATGCCATGAGACAAGGATGAAGCAACTGAAATAATGTTGTGATGTATTTAGCTGTGTGAGACACCTATGTCTATGCATCAGAGAACATTAAAACATTACAGTGCTGTACAGTTCATTCACTTTCAAATGAAGATGCTTCTGGTCACTGGAGAAGACCCCAAGACAGGTTCTCAGATGTTACAAATGAAAAGTACCAATTTATTTTCACACTACTCTTCTCACATTGCTTCTGTCATACCAGACTTTACTTGAAATTTTCCCACAAGTCTTTGACAAATTTTACAGCAGATTATGACACTATATTCCATGCCTTATTCTGTTGACCCAGTTTCATACTGCCGCCCACCATGGTAGCACTTTTCTCTGAAAACGAGTAGGCATAGTGAAGTCTTTAGTGGTCTTCTTTGACTCTTCCTATGAAAGTCGATGGGACTATTTGCTGCGTAAGTTACAAAAACAGAGGAAAGATGTCAAAACCTGGCATTCAGTGAGCAAACTATTGTGATTATTAGGTGGCTATTATTAAAATAGATTACATTTCTTAGCATAAGTTATCAGCAAATGCCTACCATAATAAATGTAGACTACATATATGTATTTTGTAATTTCATAGCATTTTAAGGCCAGAAGAAACCATTAGATCTTCTAGGATGACCTACTGAATATCAAACATTATTAATTTCCACCTAGATATACTACGCTAAGCTCAAAGACTTTAATTAAATAAAGTGTTTCAGTCCTCAGGAGACTAAACTCTGTGCCACAGGTAGAGAATAGGAAAGATCAAAAGACCACCATTTCCCAATGCAAGGAACTAATTAATTTTGTTTTTCCTGTTTATTTGTTTGTTTGTTTACACAGTTTTAGCAAGGAGCACAACTCCCCATTTCTCCAGGGAACACAAGTAGGCTTACTCTTACACATGTCCTCCTGTTCGTCTTAACAGTCCCATTCCTGTCCTGAAGCAAAGTCACTTCCTCATCTTGTCCTAATCCATGCATACCCCAAACTGGCACCCTCGAGATCTAAGTACTCCCAAAGAAGGTAGTTTGCCAAACCAGGGTAGATCCAACCTTTAATATTACCAAAGGAAGGAATTTGAACCACAGTGTGCAATAATTTCAAAGGATGGGAATAAAGGCCAGTTTGGGGCATGCAGGGGTTAGGACACGATGGTGAGGAAGTGACTTTGCTTCAGGATGGGAATGGGCTCTCATGGGACTCCCTTGCTGGCTGCCAGCCTAGCCAATGCATTGCCCTTGGCTTGCTGGCAAGGGCTCCATACATAGCTGCTGCCCTGCTCAAGCCAGCACAGCTCTCTGCCCCCAGCCAGCATCTTCTCCACACTCTCAGCCTCAGGGGCTCTCTGCCCCAGCCGGCAGCAGCTCCCTGTGCCCAGCTGCAGAGGCTCCCTTCCCTCAGCTGGTGGTGGCTCACAAGCCAGCTATTATGGCTTCCTGCCTGGACCTGCTCCCGTTGCTAGTGGCTGGCCCTGCTCCCTGCCCTCAGGCCAGTGGCCCTGCAGGCTGCCTGCCAGCTGAGCTCCCAGCTGCTGGAAACCTCTGTGGTTGGGGCCCTCTGGTCCAGCAACATCTGTCGTCCTGCCAGACCATGGATGTTGCCAGACCACAAAGTTTCAACCTGTACTCCCGTTTCCTCCATTTAATATTTTGTCTGAACAACTTATGGGGAGTAATGTCAAAAATCTGCCTCCTCTTCCATTATCCTTAAATTAAAAGACATTTCTACAACACAAGTAAATCCTTTCTGTTCTGGAGCAAATGCATTCTAATTCGCTTGGAAACTTCCCTTTTAGCGCCTATCAGATTTTGAAAAATGCCATCATCAATATATACTGAGAGGGAATGTGGTAACGCTTTCTCAACTTCAGTACCTTCTCAAAGAGGCACATTGACCTCTGCTGCTTTATATGCAGAGAGAGAATGCTATTCTATAGGATGAGTGCAAAGACTATTTTATTTTCACATTAGTATCGAAAATTAATCCAGAGATGATACATAGAGCAAGAACAATGGAAAGCATTCACTTCTATGAATTATCAAGATCATTCATTTCTAGCATCTTCTAGCATTTTTTATCATGCCTGTGAAGGGAGGATATTCAGAGAAAAAGTATGATTGGTGTGCTTCTACCCTAATTTTCTTATATCTTTTGTTATTATTTTCATTTGTGGCAGTCTTTTCTGGAGAAAATAAAAAATAAAAGAATAAACAGACTCCGACTGTAGTTAGCCTCTTCTCAGTGAAAACAAAGTTTTAGAAGGCGAATTTCAACCACTAAAATACCATAATCAGCATTTTACATTGACCTTTTTGTGATCCTTTTGTGATTTTAAAGAGACCGTGTTCTATCTTTCTCCTACTTACGTTGACCAAGTTCTGAAGTCAAAGGGGTTGTACAGATGTGAGAACAAAACTTGTCTTCTTACGTCTTTCTGCAATGAAAACAATTTATTTTTAAGAGCTAGTAAATACTCCCACGTTCTTCTGAGTGCAAGTTTTACAAATATTAACTGCTGTAGCTATAATATGATTGTATTAGATGAGACTTACCCTGTTTGACAGCTGACTTATTCCAGAACATGAACAGTTTGGGCTAGCTCAGGGGCGGGCAATAATTTTGGATGGGGAGGGCCACTTCAACATTTTACTAACTGGCTGCACTTTTCTATGGAATGAGTGCGGAGTCCAGGACAGAGGTTAGGTGCAGAAGCTCGGGATAGGGGACTGGGATGCAGAAGAGGGTGTAGGGGTCTGAGAGAAAATTTGGGTGAAGGAGAGGGTTGTGACCTGAGGCATGGGACTGGATTGCAGGGTTCAGGAGGGGGTAAGGGTGCAGGAGAGGGTTCTGGTTTGGGGGAGGGATGTAGAAGTGGGTGCAGGGTCTGGGAGAGATTTGTGACCTGGAGCAGAGGAAGGAGGGTGCAGAGGATTTGGGTGCTGTCCCTGCTCCCAGCAGAATCTCTCAGCTCCCATTGGCTGATTTCCAGCCAATGGGAGCTGAGAGATTTTGCCAAGGACAGGGTGCGAAGCCTCTCTTACCCTCCCCACAGGGGCGGAGAGACCAGATTAAAAGGCTTGATGGTGGTAGAGGTTTGCAGGCTCGGCTAGATTGTCACTTTCTAGCTAGCCTACAATGAGGCCTGGAGGCTGAAGAGGATAGATCCTCAGGATCAGCTAGTAGTACTGGTTCATTCAAGAAGTTCATTACTTCTCCCTCCATGTCAGCTGAGCTGGGCTTTCCAGTGTGTAGGAGTTGTGTTCAGACAATATTCAGCCCACTCTCCAGCCATCAGGGCAGGGATGAAAGTGGTGTCCTGTAACCTATGGACAGACTGGTGATGTGGAAAGGCTGAGCTTGGGAGTGAGAGGCTCTCCATATCCCCTTGCTTCCTGGCATGGTTTGTAGAGCAAGTCACAATTTTTGCTTTGATTAAACAGTGCTTCAGTATTGTAATATCAAATGTGTAGAGACTGCAGATATTACAAATTCATATATATATATATATATATATATATATATATATATATATATATATATATATATATATATATATATATATATATATATAATTTCAATATTCATAAACAAGAAGTTATGACTAAGAAAATGTGATACAAACTGCAAGGTTCATGTCCTCTTTGACAGAGACAGTACCATATGAAGCAACATCAGTTCAAGTCCTCCTCACCCTCCAGTAATCTCTTTCTGAAAGAAAAATTTACACCCATTCAAGCTCTCCACTTACCATTGCTACCTGCTTTGTGTATACTTTCAACCTATCGGCATCTAAGTAGATGACACAATACCTGTTATACAATGAGATGATGCTAGAATATGGCTTGAGACAACAAAACATTATACAAATACTGTGAAGAAGTCTATCTGCAATGCTTTGTGAAACAGAACATGCTGAAGCAAAAGGAGCTAGGCAGAGAATACTCTGTCCAGGGTGTCTGAGAGTTGAGGATATCTTTAATTAAGTGAAAATGCAGAAAGCATGCATTTGATTGTTGGCCCTTGGCAGACATTTTTAAGCACACATCTTTAACAAATAGATACTCTATCCATGAAAGTAGGCTAACGACACATATGGAGTAATATCCTGGCTTCACTGAAGTCAATGATAAAATTTCCATTGGCTTCAAGAGGGCCACCCTTACACCTAGGGAATCCAGAATGGCACTATGTGTATTCAGGTAGATAGTCCACTTGATTTTTTTCTTCTGCCCAAATATCATCACAGATATTAGATATCATTCACCATTATGTTATTTCAGTTTTAGGCTGGAAATCCAAAGAATGGATTTACACTGAGGTTAACTGGAGTGATTCCACATTAAATAAAGTCATTGCATTTTCAATAAATTGATAACTTTAAAGTATGATATTTTGTCACATTTTTTCTCTTTCTATAGTTCTAAATACAGCAAATCAAATTCAGACCATAGGAGGTCAAACAGAAACAAATGCATGGCTAACTGGCTTAAATAATTTCACTTCATTGAAACTGTGCCTTCTTACTACAGGACTGAAATGTGTATAAGTGTGTATATCTTGTACTTTTATTATATTCTTCCCCTCTATGAATTCACTGATAAATCAGCTCAGTATCATTTCATAATGCATACTTCAAGCTCTCACCCTGATAATCCAATAAGGGTACTGAAATAACACCTGGTAACTTACGTGACCAATCACAACGAACCAAGATAGCTCAAATTTTGAATTACAAATGCTTTCTGTGAAGCTTGGATAATCATTCCATAGAAGGGGAGGGAAAAAATCAGGAAAATTGCGATTTTGATTGTAGAAACTACCAGCAGAAAAATTAGTAAAGTCATTGTGTAAATGATTTGCTGTTAATTATTTGCCAAGCTCTATTTGTATTGAAGTATTAAATAGTCTGGATAATGTCTTATAATAAATCTGAAACAATTCAGATTTTTTGCCATTCTAATTTGACTAAAATTTGGTTTAAAGGAACCAGAATACAGGGCAACATTTAGGCTAGCCCCACAGAAACATGTTGAAGAATTTCTTGTTTCCTTCCTACTTTGCCTGCAATAAAAGAGAAGCAGGCAATGAATTTCAGTGAGTAGTTGTATAAAACCATGATTTATTAAATAACTTTTTGCAAAGGGAATAGTTTAAGGAAAAGAGGTCAGGCATTACATAATCGATGAAATCCTTGAACATGTATTGATCCATGCTTATTACATTTTTAAACTCTCACCTGTGAATAGTTCCCAATAACACAATAACTGTAACTACTTGTTGTTTTTACAAGAAATGTAGTAAATATAATTTGCTGTTCTTAATCATGGAAGATATCCTTTCTCTCTAAAGATTACCACCAAAGACTTATTTACATCCAATATACAATGCAAATATACAGTAGATGGAATTTTACACTGTCCTCTTTTCCACTTTCATTTCTTAGAGCATTTCATGTCTGTATTTGACACTATCTGTGCTAACACATTTTAGTCACATATGGAAATCCCAAACAAACTTCCCTGACAATATAAATTGTTACTAGAAAATAGCATAATGATGTGTTAGACCTCTAACCCCCAAAAAACCTTCACTGCCTTATTCATTACTTAAATAAAAAGAAAAAGGCAAGTTAACTGTCATGAGTTTTTTCTCAGAGCTGTAGAATTTCACAAGGAATTCAATCTACAGGAGAAATAGAGGATAGTTGGTCGCCAAGACAGGCCTGCCAGGAGAAAATCTTTCTGCTGCTTCTGTTCAACACAGCTTGAGGCAAAGCAGGTTGTATAGGCCTTGACCCAGCAAGGTCATCATTTTGTGAGGAATTCTGTTGCTTGGCTTTGCATAAAAACCAAGTTCTTTTAGCCAAAACAGAGCCCTGTGTAAAATAATCCCTCAGCAAGGATCCTCGACTTCAGTGAAAAGGCTAAATGCCCCCTTTTTGTCTGCATGTCCAGGCTTTTTAGTCCTTCCTCATCAGGTAGTACACAGTTCACAGCAAATCCATTTGCAGGATTCAGAAAAAGCCCATTTTTTCTGACCTCCATGCCAATACTCCTTCACCTCATGTAAGACCTTCATTTATGTTCTGGGCACTTCGCTACACAAGTAGAAAGGGAAGCACTACACTAGCTTAAAGCTGGGCAAGCTTTTATTCTAAAAATATATTTTAAAGGATTCCTTTTCTCTATACAGTTTATAGTAAGAAAAAGTGTTATGTTTTAATAAAGCAGGTGATGTACAGATACAATTTAAAAACCACCAGGACCGCACAATAGAACTGAGCATGGGGTAGAGAATAAGAGGGAACTGGGAAGGGGGAGGGGGACAACTGGGATAAGGAAAGGTGGTTTTAAATCACCTTTGCATTCCCTCCCCTAATTTTGAATTACATATAAGTTATTTTACATCACTCCGGAAGCATAAAAGGACCTTAAAGAAAGCAGAAATGCTTTCCTGGAAACATCCCCTCTACAAGAAGTCTCCCTGACTGGTGCAGAATTGGTACAAAGATTCTGCACTGGCATCAACATATGGGAGAGAACCAGGGTACAATGACTATAGGGGCCAGAAATGCAGAGTACATGTTAAAGCAGCTCTGACATTGCTGTATTTGGCTGGACAAGCCTCTGTATAGTTCCAGAGCACAGAGAGTGCAAAAGTGTCTCAATGCTACCTTGGCCTGTCCCCTCCACTCCATCTTGGCTCCAAGCACAGAAACAAAGTAAGGCTACATCTACACAACTGCAAAATTTGACCTAACGTATGCAACTCCCACTATGTGAACAAGGTAGCTGGAGTTGATATACTTTAAGTTGAGGTACTGTGGGGTTTATGCCATGGTGGGGGGAAGATGTCAACAGAAGAAACTCTGCTGCCAACTTCCCTTACTCTTCTCATCTGGGCATAAAGTAATGGGGTCAATTGGAAAGCAATCTGCAGTCAATTTGGCAAGTCTTCACTAGACCCACTAAACTGACCACCGGTAGATTGATCTCAGAGTGTCAATCCCCACATTAGTGTAAATGTGGCCTAATTCAGTTCCATAGTAGTGGCATAATTAAGGACCAGAATGGTCACATTTCTAGAGGAGATGCAAAAAATGGTTACAAGCATGGACAACATGCTCAAGCTGGGTCACCTTATGACATTTTGCCTTCTCTATATATGCCCACAGTTGCCACCATTGAAACCATCACCATCTACTAAAATTAGTCCCTTCCTGTGTCCTCCATTACAGCCTACAGATGAGTAGGGTCCAAGGGATGAATTTTCTCAATCCCGGGCTTCAGTGGGAGTTTTGTCTGAGGAAGGACTGTGGGGCAAGTTATATATGGTGTGCAGTGTGAGCAGCATACTAGGACTCCTCTTCCTGTTGAGTGTCACACATAAGAGTCCATCTAACAGTCTACAAAGGCCTGAGCATGGTGTAGGGTAAAAAGGAGAATACTATAAAAAGAGGAATAGAAAGAGGCTTTGGGATGACCGATACTTTTATGAGATGAGAGTTTCTTTGAATTCTGTGCTGTCCATTTCAGTACCAAGTACACAGTATTCATAACCTAATTCTTAAATTTTATGAATCACTGTCAACTTGCATTGTTTAAGGCTTACTATCAAAATAAGTTGTTCTGCAGACTGGGGGCCTGAGCTCTTTAGAGGAATGTCAAGAATCTTCTACATTCCATATAATATTTCAATCATTGAGTCTATCGGGCGCACTTAAACCCTCACTCACCACACAAAGTATGCTTTTTGAACCATTACAGTCCAAGAAGCAAAAGCTGGCAAGGACCCTAGCTACCCTGGTATCTATTCACCTGGTGCATTTTCAGAAACCTTTGACAATCCAAATGGCAGCTCACTCTGTAAACATATTAGCCATGATGGCAACAATGGCCATGGAAGAGGGGAAGAAATGCAGTCATATTGCAGCTGAATCGCAAACCAAAACAAATATTTCAGCAGTCTTTCTTGGTCTATCAAGGAGATGCAGACCCTTAAGGAATCTGAGCCTTTGCCCCTTCTCCCTAGGTACAATCACTAATCTCTTTCTTTTTTTTCACCCCCCCCCCCCCAAGGGTGCAACCTACTTACCTAGCACATAAAATGCAGAAATTCGTATTATCACAGTTCAGCTTTAGAGATTTACATTAGAATCAGAGAACCTTATTTTAGCACAATATATATGGTGAGCAATACAGTGAGAGAAGACTGGGTTTATTCCCCAGATAAGTCATTTATTTCTTACCTCAAAGAAAAATCCAATATCCTGAGATCAGATGCATATTGAGGCTTTGGTGGAAGAAAAAAAACTGACTTAGGCTGGATTAACGTGTTCAAATTGGACATTCACCATCTGTATTCTCCGCAGAGCTGACTTTGTACATATTGCATACAGTATACAAATGCATGAGCCTGGCTTTAACATTTTTCTCCAAGAGGCTATGGAGCCATGAAATTATTTACCTAGCAAATAATTTATGAAAGCCTCATGTTTCTTTTTGTGTCAATGTTTTACTGTCTTATTGTCTAATGCATTTGTCAACGATGAATTTTAGAGATTCAGGCAATAAATGGATGTATGCAGGAAGGCTGAATGCAAACAAACTGTTCGCACGGAAGTGGGAATTCACATTTTAAACAGTTAAAACCAGAGAATAAAAATGTAAGGAGGATGATAGGAATTACAAAGACTTCCACTAGTAGGTTACTGGTATGTTTTAGTGCCTGGTCAGTCATAATTAAAAATCACTACCATCTTTTTGGGGGTGGAAGTTTTGTTAAACAGAATCGGTAAAAATATTTCCAGCAAAACTGCTTTACTGCAAATTATACAACTAAACATCTTTTCCAAAAAGTTTCTGTTTTCCACAGAAAAAATTATGTTTTCATGAAAAACCTGAAAAGCAATACTTTTTTAGGCTCGTGCAAGAACATTTTCAAATTTTTTCAATTTTCATTTTTGAGTGAAAAGTTTCCTTGTGGGTGAACAAAACATTTCTGACCATTGTAATGTTAAATTTTCTGTCCATTCTCAGTCGAGTTTCTGGAAAATCCTTACTGCAATTTGTATTCATGTTGACAGTCTGAGTCGAGAGGCCATGAATTTAAATGGATTGGAAACTGAATCTTTCATTTCTAGAGAAGATCAGTTTCTCAAGGGCCAAACTGATGCTTACTGATGTAAAGAAAAGGGGGGATAAAGATAAGAGAGAGAAAACACAACTCTCCTACCTTGTTCTCAATATAGTAGAACCTCAGATAAATGAACACCTCAGGAATGGAGGTTGTTCATAACTCTGAACAAAACTTTCTGGTTGTTCTTTCAAAAAAGTTTACAACTAAACATTATCTTACTACAGTTTTGAAATTTTACTCTACAGGAGAAAAATGCTGCTGTTAATCATTTTAATGCAAATTAAATAAGCACAGAAACAATTTCCTTATCAAATCTTTCTCTCAAAAACTTTCCCTTTATTGTTTTAGTAGTTTATATTTAACACAGTACTGTTGCGGATTTACTGCTTTTGTGTGTGTCTCTTTCTCTGCTGTCTGACCACAGTTCCCAATGAGGTGGATCGCTGACATATCAGTTTGTTCATAACTCTGAGGTTCTATTGTACTGCTTTCCATGGCAGGATATTGAGAGCTGAAGCAGATGTAGTTGAAGCTCACGAAAAGGCCAAGGCTCAGGAAATGATTCTGCTAGACTTCCTGTATGATGTTACATAAGTCAAAAATTACATAAGTCATATTAGCCTCTCGGTGCTTCTGTTCACCATATGTAACCTGGGGTAGGTGGTTGTCAACACAGTTCCTGCCTCCCTCACATGTATATTCTGAGGATAAATACATTAAAGAGTGTAAGGTGCTGAGATGTCAAAGTGAGGAGGAGTCATATACCTCCCTAACAATCCTACAAAATGAGACAACTAATATTTCCTTTCTCTGAAGTTTGCAAGTTCTTTGTGGCAAGGCCTCTCTCACGTTTTAAGTGTACTTGTGTTCAACACAATGAGACTCTGGTCACAGCAGAGATCTAGAACATAACATAACATAAGAACGGCCGTACTGGGTCAGACCAAAGCTCTATCTAGCCCAGTATCCTGTCTGCCGACAGTGGCCACCACCAGGTGCCCCAGAGAGGATGGACTGAAGACAATGATCAAGCGATTTGTCTCCTGCCATCCTTCTCCAGCCTTTGACAAACAGAGGCCAGGGACACCAATTCTATCCCCTGGCTAATAGCCTTTTATGGACCTAACCTCCATGAAATTATCTAGCTTCTCTTTAAACTCTGTTATAGCCCTAGCCTTCACAGCCTCCTCTGGCAAGGAGTTCCACAGGTTGACTACATGCTGTGTGAAGAAGAACTTTATTTTATTAGTTTTAAACCTGCTACCCATTAATTTCATTTGGTGTCCTCTAGTTCTTCTATTATGGGAACTAATAAATAACTTTTCTTTATCCACCTTCTCCACACCACTCATGATTTTATATACCTCTATCATATCCCCCCTCAGTCTCCTCTTTTCTAAACTGAAGAGTCCCAGTTGCTTTAACCTCTCCTCATATGGGACCCGCTCCAAACCCCTAATCATTTTAGTTGCCCTTTTCTGAACCCTTTCCAAGGCCAAAATATCTTTTTTGAGAATCTGTGGGTGATTCTCTAATGCAAATACAACTAAAGTAAGTAGGGTGATAGGCCCCTTGCAGGTCTCACTTGTGAGGCTGTGGGTACCGAAGCCATAGAGAATTTCACCTTGTAGAGAACAAAGAGTGAATGACTATACATGGCTCTGGGGAGAGAGTAGTGGAGAAATGCTCCACACTTCTTAGATCAGCCCTAGATAGATGTTAATTTATGGGCTGATTTTCCCCATCTGTTAGGCATCTGCAGCTCCCACATTTCAATTTGGATCAGTTGAAATATTTCACCACAGTAATTTTGAAATGTTGCATTTAGATTGACCCTTTTTTGTTACAATTAATTTTAAAAGAAAAAGCTGCTTTGAACTAAAAAACTGGAATTTTTCAAAAGCTTCAGAGGGGTAGCTGAGTTAGTCTGTAACTGGAAAAACAATGAATAGTCTAGGAGCACCTTAAAGACTAACAAAACATGTAAATGGTATCATGAGCTTTCATGGGTACAACCCACTTCTTCAGATGAATGGAGTATTAAAAGTCTAGTTCCAAAATAAATAGGGATTGGGGTTGGGGGGGAAGAAGGAAGGAAAAAATAGTGAATTAGAGCAGTGTTTCTCAACCAGTGGTACGAGTACTCTCAGGGGGTATGTCTACACTACCCCCTAGTTCGAACTAGGGGGGGTAATGTAGTCATACGGAGTTGCAAATGAAGCCCGGGATTTGAATTTCCTGGGCTTCATTTGCATAAAGCCGGCCGGTGCCATTTTTAAATGCCGGCTAGGTCGGACCCCGTGCCGCACGGCTACACGCGGCACGGACTAGCTAGTTCGGATTAGGCTTCCTATCCAAACTAACTGTATGCCTCATGGAATGAGGTGTACAGCTAGTTTGGATTAGGAAGCCTAATCCGAACTAGCTAGTCCGTGCCGCGTGTAGCCGCGCGGCACGGGGTCTGACCTAGCCGGCATTTAAAAATGGCACCGGCCGGCTTTATGCAAATGAAGCCCGGGAAATTCAAATCCCAGGCTTCATTTGCAACTCCGTATGACTACATTACCCCCTAGTTCGAACTAGGGGGGTAGTGTAGACATACCCAGGGGTACTTAAGAGAAGTCTGGGGAGTACATCAACACAAATGAAGTTTGGAGAATTTTTGTTTTGAATTTTGCAGTGCTTTATTATATTTGTACTTTTTACATCCAAAAATTTTGCCTGTCTGGCTACGATTAAATTGTTTAAACAAATGTGTTGCAATGGTAGAAAATTTTTGCGTGTGTCTGAAAACTGTAGGTACTGGGGGTACTTACAATTTTTTTAAAGGGGGTACTTTATAAAAAAAAGGTTGAAAAACACTGAATTAGAGCGTTCCTGTTACATGAAGCTGATAGAGAAGGTGCAAATTGTTCTGAAGTACCCATTGTTTGGTTGGTGAAGTCATTAGGATGTGGAAGGTAGTGTGATAGCCAGGTAATGTCTTTATTCATACCTTTATGATGGGTCCCAAACTTGTAAGAAAAGTTAAGTTCCATGGCTTCCCTGTGTATTTGGCTTGTGGAATTGGCTTGAAACAACTCAGTGACTTGGAGATCCATTAATGAGTCCCCAGGCAGGTTAAAGTGTTCTCTAACAGGTTTCTGTGTGTTGACTTCTCAGATATCTGATTTGTGTCCATTAATTCTTTCCTGTAGAGACTATCCAGTTTGGCCAATATACATGGCAGAGGGGCATTGCTGGCATTTGATGGCATAGATCACATTAGTGGATGTGCAGTTAAATGAGCCCCTGATGTAGTGGCTGATGTGTTTGGATCCCGTAATGAAATCTCTTGTGTAGATGTGTGGGCAGAGTTGGCACTGAGACTGATTTCAGGGGTGGATTCCTGAATGATTCCGATGGAGATATGCTGCATGGTTACCTGAAAGAATTTGTTTGAGATTAGGTGTTGTCTGTAGGCGATGACTGGCCTTTCCCACCAAGGCCTGTGAGAGTGAGGAGTCATTTTCCAGGATAGGTTGTATATTGTTGGTAATGCATTGGAAGGGTTTAAATTGTGGACTGAAGGTGATGACAAGTGGAATTCTGGTGTTTTCTCTTCTTGGCCTGTCTTGAAGTAGTTCATGTCTAGGTACTCTTCTGGCTCTGTCGATCTGTTTTTTCACTTCTCCGGGTGGATATTTCAGTTTTAAGAATGCTCTATAGAGATCCTGTAGATGTTTGTTTGATTGGAGCAAATCTGCTTGGCTGTAAACAATAGATTGAGAAATGTGTCTTAGATGGAAGCTAGAGTCATGAAGGTAAGTGTAGCGGTCGATAGGTTTCTGGTATAAGGTGGTTGAAATGTGTCTGTCATATAATTGTACTGTAGTCTCAAGGAAGTGGACCTCTCATGTGGACTGATCCAGGCTGAGGTTGATGGTGAGATGAAAGTTATTGAAATCCCTGAAAAATTCTTCAAGGGTCTCTTCCTGTGGGTCATCAATGTAGCGTAAGTAGAGTAAGCGTGCTAAAGGGTGAGAGCTCAGGAAACATTGTTTAAGGTCAACCATAATGATGTTGATATATTGTGGGGACATGACACTGACTTAAAAATACAAATTGTCTCCAACTCGGAAATAGTTGTGAGTGAGGACAAAGTCACAGAGCTCTGTAACCAGTTTGACCACTTCAAAACTGGATTTTCAAATGTTTTTTAAGCCAGAAGCTTTTGTCAAATATTACTTTTCTTGCAAAAAAAATTGATTTTCATAAATCTTCATGTTCTGACAATAATGTAGTCAAAACATTCCATACTTATTCTAACCCACCAAACTCCAGCTAGATCTGCAGATCTGAACCAAATCTTCCTCCTTCCCCCATTTAAGTTTAAAAAAAAAAAACTTGAGCCAATTTTATTTCCTTTTGTTACCTCCTTTGCACCTTTAGGTTCAGGTAGGGGTCATGGAAATGATGACAATGCTTCCAACCTGACCACAACCAATAAATATCAGAAAGTTCACAAAACACCATTCTGCTAAGGTTTTTCAACCCTAGTCTGAAGGGATGTAGTAGTCATTATTTATTTATTTATTTATTCATTTATTGTTACAAAAGAACCTATGGGCCCAGGTGAGACTGGGGCCTTTTTCTGCTAGACACTGTCTATGCATGCACGCAGTGCTACAGTGCTCTGCCCTGAAGAGCATGAAGTCTAAATAGACAAGACAGAAAGGAAATGTTATTATCCCCCTTTTACAGATGGGGAATAGAGGCACTGAGTATGTCTTGCCCAATCATACAGGAGGATGTCTATGGCTTAGCTAAGTACTGAGTTTCAGTATAGTGCCTTGACCTCAGGACCATACTCCTGATAGTCTTTGAGTAAGCATACAAATTAAAACAAGCAAAACTTGAAATTAAACGATTGGCCTTGTTTGAAGGGAAGGATGATTTTATAGGGAAACAAGGGTTATGATGTAGCAATCTTTTACAAAATGAAGGAAACAAAACCAGGAGTAGAGATGAACCAGAATTTTTCAATAAATCATTTTTGATTGAAAGAATGCCCCTTTGTCCAAACTAGAGCTATTTGCAAAGTAGATTCAGATATGACAAATTTCACAATTAGAAAAGTGAGACAAATTTTTCAGTTGTTAAAGCGAAACACTTTAGCTAATTAGATGTTTAAATATGCCATTAAAAAGAACAAAAGATTGAAATCAAAATGAAGTGTTTCAAAATTAACAATACAAATATTTTGGTTGATTTGAAATAATCAAAAAATTGATTTTGATTTGTGAATACTTTTGGCTTTTTGGCTGATCTGAGGCAGGAAAAAAATTGAAAATTTCAAAAATATTCATAGAAAAGGAAAATTGTTTCCCACCTAGCTCTAGCCAGGAGAGACAGTTGACCAAGGGCTTGCTTATACAGATGTCAGGTAGGGTATGTCTACACTGCATTCCTCTTTCAAGAGGGGAATGCAAATGCAGCTGAGCAAAATGCAAATGAAGTGTGGATTTGAATTTCCCATGCTTCATTTGCATAATTGCATACGGGCACTTTTTCGAAATACCCTATTTTGAAAGAAAAAATGCAGTCTAGATGGGGTTATTTTTTTTAAAAACACCTTATTTCGAAATAACCCTTACTCCTTAAAAAATGAGGTTTAAGGGTTATTTCGAAAAAAGGGTTTTTTTCAAAATAACCCCATCTAGACCGCCTTTTTTCCTTTGAAATAGGGTATTTTGAAAAAGCACCCGGATGCCATTATGCAAATGAAGCACGGGAAATTCAAATCCGAAGTTCATTTGCAATTTCGCTCACTGAATTTGAATTCCTCTCTCAAAGAAGAATGTAGTGTAGACATACCCATAGTGAAGTTGCACTGTAAAATAAAGTATAGATTGAATCTCTCTAATCCAGCACTCTCTGATCCAGCAACATCCATAGTCCAGCGTGATTTTAGTTAGCCGAATGTCCGCTTATCATGGGTATGACCAAGTTTCCCATGGTTGCATGAAGTTTGTTTACAGCCACCAGTCTTGGCTCTCAATGTTCTGTGCGGTTATTAAACTCTAATTTGTCCCTAAATGTCTTCTAAGAGTTCAGTAGGCAGTGGAAGTGTTGGTAATGCTGCTAGATAATATTAACCTCCCATGGTTTGGAAAATTCTCTGGTTTGGTACCAGTCAGGTTCCAGAAGTGCCAGACTAAAGAGGTTCATCCTGTATAAAAGTTAAGACTGAAATTCTTGACTTTAAACATCAAAAAATATTTCTAACACATCAGCCAAGCAAGCACTGTCCATGGGGCACACTCCAGAATCAAATGGTTGCATGGGGAATCAAGGGCACCAACAGGTGTAAACTCTCCCATCTCTGACCCCACAAAGGAGAGTGGGAACTTTCTTGCTCAGAGAAGCAGCAACAGCAGCTCTCAGTCCACCTCACTTTAGTAAGACTTGACCTGAAAGGACTTTTTCTTTTTCTGGTCTTGGGGGGAAAAAAAGCTTTGGAGGCAGGGGATGTAAATGGGGAGGTTCATGCTGGAATACCAGCAGCAGGTATTTCATTGAGGCCACTGTCTTGTCTGTATCAATGCTAGTTACAGTCAGAATCATGTACTCAGTGCTTTAATTTATAAATAATTATACTGGATGGAGAGAGAAAACAGAGTATCTCAGCACATATGGCATGCCAAATCCCCTACTGTTTGGAGACCCCGACAAGACATAGGTACAATAGGGCAGGAGAAGGGCTCTGAATATCCTGGCTTTTGTCAGTTTAAGCTAGTCTCTTAAATTTATTTTAATTGAGTTGTTTTGTATTTAATTATGCATCTATTCTATAATATACTTACTTCTAGTTATTGTGCCTTACAATCCCTTTCTTTCCAATATTGACTGCTCTAATTTACTTTTATGCAAACAGCCTAGTCAGATTTAATAAAATGTCTTAGTAGCATGTTTAATGACATCATTCCCCTTAGGGACAGTTGGGAAAATGACCTTCCATTTTACAAAAGTAGAGGATTAATTTTTATTGTCTGCCCCAGTTAATGCGTGTTTAGACATAAAGGACCGATCAATATGACGGAGAGTATAGTGATTTTACTCACAGTAGTTTCTAAAAGGACATTTCTTACTAATCCATTTTTATAAATCACTTTAAAGGCCTTATTGATCTTTAATTGGGAGTTACACCTAATCACTCTAGTGCAGCATCTGACTAGCATGAGACACTATTAACCCTCTCCACACAACTTTTTAAACTTGCATGTTGAATGGACTTTCAGTTCCAGTCTCCCCTTCTGTATGCACACAGTTACACTCTTAATGCTTTAAAACTCCAACCCAGATCACCCTGCACCATGTGTAAAACATTAGTCAGAGAGTTACATTCAAGAATAATGAAATTGGTGGTACATATACCTATTAAAAGGAGGTTAGCTGCTATCACAGTGAAGGCCCCGTCTTTTAGGACTTTAAAAGCAGAATGGACAAATTATTAAAATACACAATCCTGATTGGGGCCTCTGGTTGTTACATTAATATAATCATTAAATAATAACAATTAATAATGGACAAGTGTAAATCTGAGGTAAGTTAGAGGCAAAATAGGCCTTTCAATATTTATCCCAATAGCCATCACTTGCAAAATACCATAGCAAATGCCTTTAATCACCCATCACTTGTGTGTGTCCCACTGAATGTCATGGAAGCTTTATATGCATAAACATAAGGGAAATTTTCTTTACCGTACTGCTTATTATCTCTAGTGTTTTGTGGATGTTTTTAAAGAACCTTAGAACTTATAGAAAAGGTAGTAGGGGATGGGACCCTATTTTATATGACTTCATTACACAAATGCAAAACAACAACATAAAATGTTAAACTTTCATGGTGTTCCTAAAGGTCACCTTGCAATGGTCAAATTACTATGAGAAATATTTATGAAAAGGTGCCCTAATAGGGAAAGCTCAGTCAAATCAAACACGGTATTTTCGAATAGCAGTGTTTACATTGTTTTCAAGTCAGTTCTTTGAAACAGGATCTTTTCTTTAGAATAATCAAACTTGGAAGGAAGAATTAATAGGAAAATAATTGAGAGATAATTATTAATGTTTTATGGAAGAAAAGAACTCAAATTTAATCTATTCAGTTCATCTAAATCCCCACAAAGTGCACTTGTGCAGAATCTTCTATTCATTTTAGAAGCACTACATATCTATGTAAGGTTTTTGTTAATAACAGAAATAACCTAATAGTACAGTGTACTTTGAACAAGTTCTCAGAGTTTTCAAAGAGCTGACAAAAAGGTAAATGGAAAAATCAAGGTGAAAACCAATATTGGTAAACATGGTTCTGATAATTCCAATGACTCTCTGAGCAAACAATCCTGTGGCGTGTACTCTGATCAGGGGAACACAGGCATATGCCAATAAAATCTATATTATACAGTACACAGATAAAAGTGTGTAAAGGGAATATCTTCATCCAACTTAGATAACATAACCGCTTTTTCTCTGGTATTCATACGGTATCGTAATCAGGGTTAGAAGGACTGGACAGTTTCAACCTTTGATTACTACTGGAGGTACATTTCTTTATTCTGAATTCTTTACAATTTCTACTTATGCTGCTGGCTCTACTTTTCTGTGCCAGCAAATGAAGACAAGTTGCTGCTTCCTTTTCCTTGAGCTATATTTGGAGTCTACTCCACAGAAATAGCTAGCCAAGCAAGTAAGAGCAAAATGGCTAATATGAAACAGGTTCTCACAAGAGCAAAGGAAATCCCAATTATCATTTGTTCCTCATTTTCACTTTGGTGTTTGTTTGTTTAGAAGCAGATGGGGCACAACAAGACTGAGACATCTCAGAAAGTGCAGAGAAATAACAGAAAATATATTTCATTCTACGATGAAGCCTTGAGTCCAACAGTTCATTAAAACTAGCAGAGAGGCAGACTACTTTGCAAATATAAAAACAAGAATGGGAGAGACCTACCATTGGTCCAAGAAGCAGCCCTGGAATTGCAGTATGATAAGGGTTACAGGAGATGTATAGTGATAGCTAAAGAGAGGGGAATATTTGATAGCTTTCTTTGATAGGCTATCAAGCCTTGTGGATGAGGGAGAAGTAGTGGATATGATATACCTAGATGTTAGTAAAACATTCAACATGGTCTTACATGACCTTCTTATCGATAAACTAGAGAAATACAACCTAAATGGGGCTACCATAAGGTGGGTGCATAATTGGGTGGATAACCATTCTTAGTTCGAACTAGGGATGCAAGTGTAGACATACCTTTAGAGACTATGGGTCACAATCATGCTGTAAGGTCATGTAAATGGGTCTATAGGGTGCCCTGTTGGCACCGTCACCCCTCCCTTGGTCCCGTGCTCCCTTCACCTCTTTTGAAGTGCCTTCTGGCATCCAAGTTTGTCTCACCACTGGCTCATAGGGTCTCTTCTAGGTTGAGAGTTTGCTAGCCCCCGAGACGGGGAGAGAGGGCTCCGGGCCCGCCCTCTCTCACGGACCCCAGCCCAGGACCCTAAGGACATGAACGCCTATGCCATCTGGTCTGGCTGGCGGGGCATTCGCCGTAACTCACCAGCCCGCAGGCTCCCTTTGCCCGCCCTAGGCTACTTCCTCTCTCTGCCATCATCACTTCTCCCTAGTTGATGGGCTTACCTCCTTCCTTTGGGTCCCATCCGTCGCTGCTCTTTGTTGTGGGAGTGCTCCCTCTGAGCTCCCCCCCTCCCTGGTGTCTCCCGGGGTTTAAATCCCCTCGCCGGCTCCCAGGCCGTGGGGCCCTGCCACTTCCTGCGTGGCCACACTTCCGGGCCAGCGGCAGGGCCACATGATGACATCATCCCTGCTGCATCAGCGTCCAGCCTCTCTGCCGTGCCCAGGCGTCCTGCCAAGGCAGCCGCCTGTGAGCGCCCGGCGTACCGCCGGTATGTTGCCTCCAGCGCCACTCGGCCCCGTGCTGTGGTGCGCCCGGCTCTGCAGCTCTTTTCCCCCACCCCAGAAGCCGCCAGGAAAGCGGCCACCGACAGGACCGGAGTGCAGGGCGCTTCTGCCCCGCCAGAGGTCATAACAAGAGGGGTTCTGCAGGAGTCTATTTTGGGACTAGTTCTGTTCAATATCTTCATCAATGATTTAGATGATGGAATAGATAATATGATTATTAAGTTTGCAGATAATACCAAGCTGGGAGTTGTTGCACCTTAGTTTGGTGTGTGTGAGTTTGCTCGACTGTTTGAATTTTGTTTCTTTGTTGAATTCTGATTCTGATCTCAGGTGACTGCAGTAAGTTTCAGCTGCTGTGGCAGTTGGTACTGAGTGCCTGACCCTTTCTTCCCTCAATTGCTCTATTGATTGCATCTGGTCAGCCTTCCCCTGTGTGACTCAAGAGGGGGTAGGCCTGGCCTAGGCAAGCAGGCTTTAAAAGCCAGAGGCAGAGCGACCAGGGAGCGAAGTGAAGAGGAGCTGCAGACAGGGATGTTTGACAGAGGGAGGCCTACGATGGTCAGGAAGACCCGCAACACCTGTGCCAGCACTGCTTCTGTCTCCTCCACCAGCACCTGTAGCCAGACAGAGCACCTGGGCATGGATGCCTCTACCCAGATCCTGGTGTAATTCCCACTTATTGATATCCAGGCTGGGGAGATCATCCAAGTTCCTTGGAAGTGTCTGTGGAACTCCTTGCCAGAGGATGTTGTGAAGCCCAAGATTATAACAGGGCTAAAAAAAATCTAGATAAATTAATGAAGTCTGCGTTCATCTATGGCTGTTAGCTAGAATGGATAGGAATGATGCATCTAGCCTCTGTCAGATGCTGGGAATGGGCAACAGGAATGGATCAATTGATAATTACCTGTTCTGTTCATTCTCTCTGGGGCTCCTGGAATTGGTCACTGTCAGAAGACAGAATATTGGGCTAGACTGACCTTTAGTCTGACCCAGTATGGCCATTCTTATGTTCTTAAGGTTGGCTTATTGAACTCTCAGATGCCTGTTAATTTATTGCTCACCTGTGTGGGGTTTACATCCTATAGCCTTCCCAGCCTCACTCCATAGTATAGGAAAAACACCAAGAAACATTGCTGCGAAGATAGGACAGACACTGTTGCTCACAGATGCTGGAACGAGAGGTGTGGGAGATGCTAGTTCACCCCGTCTTGAAGTGGCTTCCATTATATACAGGGTATACAATCTGGTTCAATGGCTCTCAGCACCTTCGCTATAAAATAGTGCCCCTGCTGTTGCTTCTGCTGCAGACAGCTTCTGAGTTTGGATGAGAAAAAATGTGTCCAAAAGGAAGGCATGGAATGGAAATGCTTGTTGTTGCCTTCTGCTGATACAAAACAGCCTCATCTGAATGTCCAGACTTCTCTGGAGAATTATGTCTAAAAAATGGTTTAATAGCTTCCCAGTCTTCTCTATTACTTAAATGTGGTTGTTTACCAGTCTTTACTATTAATTACTATTGCACTTGGGGTTGTAGTTTGGTTATTACCATGTTGATATCCACAGGTGTTTTTTCTGTCTTAGACATAGAATTGTAAATAACTAAAAAGGTCATTGTGGGTCAGTGTAACTAGAATATAATGGTGAAATATTGTCATTAATCTATAGAATAAACATTAAATAATGGAAACTAGAGGACTAAATCCATTTGATAGCAGTTGACTATGAAGCAACATATACTAGTGCCCAGGGCTATCTTTCCCTTTGCCAGAGGTATCATTTCAGTTTAAGTAACTTATGAAATAGTTCACCTTTAAAACCACTGTAAAAGCAAGTGTTATTGTCAAAATGATAAATGGATGGCATGTTCTTGTTTATTTAGCTTCCGTTTATGTTACCTCAGGTTACTGGCCTCATAGTCCCTGTGGGAATCAACCAAGGATTCTTTTTCAAATGTCCTGTATGCATCTGCTTTATACCTCGATAGGAATAATCATAAGCTCTGACTATCTGGGAACCTGGTTAGTGATGCTTTATAAACCAAGGGAAAAGATATCATCCAAAGCTGAAGCTGCAGTTCTGACAGTGGAAAAAAAATTAAGCATAATAAAGGTGTTGTAGAAGAAGGACAGAACAACAGACAGAGAAAATGAGAGGGAGAGCACTGTCATGCATACATGCATAGAGAGAATTTCATGCTGATGAGCGAACATAATAATGAGCAGTATTTTGATCATGGATTGTCATTCTGTGGAATACAGAAAGTGTAGTTATGTCATTAGGTGGCAATCTATAATTAACTCATTCAAGTATCTGTGAAGGACACAATTGAACCAAGGACAGAAACAGCTATTCCACCCACATGTTCAAGTAAAAAAATGCACAAAAAGTTATTTCTGCCTTTTACTATCATCAAAAACTTCAGTGAGGATTGCTGGTATTTAGCTAGTATTCTATGTCTACACTACCCCACTAGTTCAAACTAGCGGGGGGAATGTAGTCATCCGCAATTGCAAATGAAGCCCGGGATTTGAATTTCCCGGGCTTCATTTGCATGAAGCCGGCCGGCGCCATTTTTAAATGCCGGCTAGTTGGAACCCCGTGCCGCGCGGGAATGAGGAGTACAGATAGTTCGGATTAGGAAGTCTAATCCGAACTAGCTACTCCGTGCCGCGGGTAGCCGCGTGGCACGGGGTTCAAACTAGCTGCATTCCCAGTTTCTCTTGAAGGAGTCTGCTCTTTCAACCAGTCAGAGAAGGGAAGTAAAACTGAAGATATGATTACCATATATTGTAGAACTGTTCAGTATAGTTTTGGATACCCAAGGCTCCTTGTATCTAGTTTTCAGAAGTGCTGAGAGTCAGCTTCTCCAGCCAAAGTTAATAAAACAATAGGACTGATAATAGACTCGTATGGACTCGTATGGAGCTGCCCAGTCACTAAAGGACTCCAATAAATAATTTCAACTTGGCCAAATTCTTCTAGCTGGTTGTTTAAGGGAAGTATCCAGAAAAAAAAGAAGGCATGACTGGAATGTCCCTAAATTATCAACCATCCCAGCTGACAGAATGGCCTATCAGTGTTGTGAGTGGCCTGAAGGTTTATCTAATATGTACCAGGAGCCTAATCTAGCATTGAAACAACCGAGGACCATGGTCTGCGGAGGTGGACTAAAAATAGCTTGCCCTCTTCCAATAATCTTCTGAGTGCAGTTTAACCAGACCAGAGACTCTGCCTCACTATTTCTAAGATTATCTACATAATAGGTTGAACCTCTGTAGTCTGGCACCCTGGGGACCTGACTGGTGCCGAACCAGAGAATTTGCCAAATCACAGGTTAATTTTGTCTAGCTGCATTACCAATACTTCCATTGCTTACTGGACTCTTAGAAGACATTTAGGGTGTGTCTACACTGCATCCACAGCTCAAAATAAGCCACGCAATCTGAGCTACACCAATTACATAGTTTATTTCAAGTCAATTTCAAAATTGCTTATTTAGAAATTTGCTGCTGTCTACACAACACTTATTTTGAAATAAGCCGCTATTCCAAAACATCCCTTACTCTTCGTGGAATGAGGTTTACAGAGACATTGGAATGGCAAGCTCAAAAGACGTGGAATAGCTATTTTGAAATAGTGCTGCAGTATAGATGTAGCCTTAGAGGTAAATTAGAGTTACATAACAGCACAGACCACTGAGAACCAGGACTGGTGGCTGTGAAGAAACTTTAGGGGACCACGGGAAACTTGGCCACACCCATGATGAATGGACATCTGGCTAAGTAAAATCATGCTGGACTACGGATGTTGTTGGATCTGAGAGTGCCGGATTAGAGAGGTTCAACCTTTAGCACTTTAGTCTGCCGCAACTTTCTGTGTCAGGTGTGTGAAAAAATACTTTCCAAGTGCAGCAAGTTACACATTATAAAGCGCCAGTGTAAACAGGCTCCCAGAACTTCTCCCACTGCTCCAGTGCTCCTACTGCTGTTAGCTACTCCCCTCATGGAGATGGTTTACCTAGAGCCCAGGAGAGCTCTCTCCCAGAACTCTTGCCATTACCACACTTCCGTGGCTGCCTTTTAAACTTTCTAGTGAAGACAAAGCCCGAGTATCAAAATCAAAAGGCTGCTTTTGAAGCAACTCTGTAGTTATTCTACAATTTAAACTTCATCATCAATTAAAGAAAGAGTTTCATATTCTGCTCAAATTTACACAGACATATATTGGAATTATCCATTGGATTCAATGACATTATTTCAGATCTGCACCAGTGTTACTGAAAGCGAAATTTGGCTCCATTTATTACTCTTACAGCATCACTGACCTATGGGATTGCCAAAGTGTAAATAAGAACAGAATTTAGCCCACATTATGTAATTAAGGATATTAATTCCTGTAGGGATTTTGATTTTAGGATAGTTTATTCAAAGTGACTCTCATCATTCTGATTATTTGAAACGTGGAAAAGAAAGAAAGAAAGAAAGAAAGAAAGAAAGAAAGAAAGAAAGAAAGAAAGAAAGAAAGAAAGAAAGAAAGAAAGAAAGAAAGAAAGAAAGAAAGAAAGAAAGAAAGAAAGAAAGAAAGAGAAAAAGCTCACAACAAAGATCTCTAATATTAATAGTTAAAAACCAATTTGACTGTAAACTTTAATTCATCTACTAAATGTCAAGCACTGTTGGATATACCAGCAGTTTCCTTACCTCTCTTGTTATTAATACATGCTTAGCTACAGTGGAAATTAGAAGGTCTGTAATAATACCCTTCCAAAAACACTTCAGATGAAAATTTCGGGTTGAAATTTACTGAGAATTCTATTACTGTAGTAACAAGTTATATAAAAGGCAAATGTTAGGATAGAAGCCTTTCATTTAGATCAGCTTATTTCTGACATTATATGCGAGCTAGATTTTTTAGGAGTGTTTCAGTCATTGAATTTGACCTGTATGCAATGCACAGCTAAAGAACACATTACCCAGGGGTTTCCTTTATTTTAGAACCATTTAATTTCCTTAATACCCAGAATCTTTGTATGGCACTTGCCATAAGCTTTGTCACATCAGTGCTTTGTCAAACATAAGCCAAGCTGTACTGTGGGCATAGCTTCCTCTGAGAGACGTACTTGTAACCCCGCATAGCTTCGTTTTTCTGGAAATGTAATTGAAAGTCACTTAAATTATACTACATTCATCACATTCTCCTGTCCAAAAATGGCATTGTAAGCTTTGCAGGCACAAAGCCAGGGATCGATGGGGGTGTGCGTAGAGCATGGAAAATGGGTCCAGACAGAGGAAAAGGTATGGCTAGAGTGTCATTTGTCTCTGTTCCTAACCTCTTTTCCTCACACAAAGTATTTTGGGACCAATTTGGCTGTATAATTTAACGATGACTGTCAGGTTTTATCCGAAACCTTCAGGAGTTTCAAGACAAGAGCAAAAAAGAACATTAGATAAGGACTGAATGGAGTGGTCAAGAAATAGGGAATATTGAGCTACCAGTTAATCACACCATGAAAGCTCTAAGTCATTGACAGATTGCTCTAGACTAAGAAAAATGCCTATACCCATCTGATAGGTAAGCAGCACATTGTTTATGATAATTTAGGCATGAGAAAAACAAAGGAGAGTTTCACAATATTATTTTCAGCAAGGTAACCTACCAAAAATCTTGTTTTACTTCACTAAAATAGAAATTCATATAAGACTTGATCCTACAAACTCATAGGAGTAGTCAGGGGCAGATGACCGTTTTGCGGGGCCCCGGGCAGCATAATGCCGCGGGGCCCCCCTTTGCCATGGCACATTCACAGTGACGCCATGCGCATGCGCGGTGGCGCCACGGCACATGTGCGGGGCTTTCTGAAGCTCGTGGCCCGGGGCGGCCACCCCGTTCGCCCTGCCCTATATCCGCCCCTGGGAGTAGTGCTGATTCATGCTGGTGGCTTCAATGACACTTGTATGAATAGGTTTTACAGGATTCAGCCTTTGATGTTTTTTCTTTCAGATTGTTTTAAGAGGTTAGAAGATAAGGTCAGTTGAATATCTCTCAAAGTTAAACACGTCAGATATAATACAATAAAAATAGATTAAGATACTTTGTGTGCTACATGCATCTCTACACTTCTATTCTTATATAGCAAAACTCCCACTGGCTTCAGCAAAGCTTAAAAGATAAGGACTTCAAAGTTTGTCTCATTAAAGGCAAATAATAATAATAATAATGAAATCATCCTTCATCTCAGATCTTGAGTCACCTTGCAAGTGTCACCATTTCTACATAACACCACACCAGCAGTTGGGATGCTGTTACGTTTGGGCCATCAGGCGACAACTGCCATGGAGTGGATTGTGTTCTAAGTTTTTCATTGTTACAAAAGTCCAACTCAGCCATCTAAATAAAATAGTTCTAAATATTAGCTAAAAGTCGGAGATAGAAATACTGGGACATAGTGAGTTGATTAAGTTAAAGGAACTGTGCTAAGGGGTCTTCAGGGCACCCAGTAAAGTCACAGGTAAGTCTGACAGCAGGCTGAAAGATAGGAGGAAACTTTTACAGTTGAAATCACCAAAATAGGTTTTGATTCATTCATTTTAGGATGACGTTGGCATCCCTTGCTGAATATCGCTTATCGGGGGACCACTCGCTTATTGGGTAACCACTTAAAAGGAAGAATGGGCAAGCAGACTGGAAAAAGTGAACTTCACTATCAGGACTGCTGTCATTCACACCATTCACTGGGACCAATTGACTGCCATGATACTGTTGGGCCTTAATCGTCCTAACCCTGAAAGAGGTCCTAACCAGACCAAATCCAAGAAAGGAAACCAGATGACATGACCAACTCCACTGTCTTCAGCTAGATTGGGATGTGAGCCCTGAGTTCCAGCAGTCACCCTCCTCACTAAAGTCTCACTTTTCTACCTCACCATATTTCTCCTCTGTCATGCCTTTCTCTTTATGTCTTCCATACAATGAGATCCCCTGGCTTACCTGGCCAAGACAATTCCAACTTTTGTAACACAGCAGTGGACCTGTGAGTAGAGAGTTAACAACAAAACACACTTTAAACAGCACAATTCTGGTAAAAGTGTTGCAGGTCTCAAAGGGACTGTTATGACCACATGCTATGTCTGTTGTTTCTGCATGTAAAAGTAATGCTTTGTCTACACTTGAAAGTTATATCAGTCAGGGGTATGAAAAAAATCTCATTCCTGATCAACGTAGCTAAGAACACACAGCCCCCAGTGTAGATTCTTTGGTTAATGTAGCTAACGTTTGGAGAGGTGGAGTTCCTGTACAGACAGAAAAGTCTCGTCTGTCGCTTTAGGCTGCACTTCTACTAAAGAGATAAATTGGCAGCTTTAACCCTAAGTCTGAGAGAGAGAAACTTACAATTTTTAATTTTGTTATTATTTTCTCTCCATTTTTGTGTGATTCTTTTGTGTGGATTTAAAGGAAACCAGGTTGAACTTCAGCATAGCAACAACAGTGGCTCGAGAATATTTCAACTAACTTTCTATTTTCCTCCAAAAATGACACTTATTGCCATTAGATCTGTCTGGAAGACAGTATTTCCCATTTGTGAAGGATATCAAAATTTGGCTTTGGTTCAATTGGATCAAACCTCCAAAATTTCACCATTTTCCACAAAAAGTCTGAAAAATATTGCTGTTGGGTCAATCAAAATATTTTGTTTTGACAAACTCAGAATGTTTTATTTTAATTGTAACTTTTTTATTTTAGAAAATATAAATAGCATTGTAAATAAAAAGTGTTTTAAAATGTTGCATATACAAAATGATCTTTCAACATTGTTAGAATGTTTTTTGTTTGTTTGTTTTTCTCCAAAACAAAACTTCAGTATATCTGGCACAGTTTCACAAAATATTTCTATTTTGAAAGAATAGCATTTTCTGCTGCAAAATGGATCCATCACAGTTTTCTAATCAGTTTTAAATGTTACCTTTAATACTACCTAAAAGAGTGTCAAGAAGGGATTTTCTTCTCTAGAGGGCTCTCTACAGACAAAAGGAAAGGAAATAGATAAATTGTTAAAAAATAAAGCCTTGATTGTTAACATGACTTAATTTTTTAAGTCTCAAATGTTTTAGCTGATTTATTTCCATACTGCATCTTTAATAAAGGGTTTTATACATTTTTATGGTGGTTGTTACAATGAAAAACCAGCCATAACTTGACACAAAACCCCAAACTACACTTAAACTGACTGAGTTTGTAACAGTCAACAAAGATTTTATTAACATCTTATCCCCTGTTGGGTCCAAAATATACCCTCATCAACACAACAGAACCCAATAACATCACAAAACAATTAGGACAGAAAATGATGAAAAATACTGTATCTTTTGAAATGGCAAGGGAAGAAGTGTAGCATTTCTTTTATGGAGAACCCAATCCATCATCACTACTTATAAAAAAAGTCATGAATTTCTTGCCAAAATTATGCCTTTTCATTCTTTGTTTAAATCCTTTCACACCATTTGCAAGACAATCCTTCTGTTCCACAAAATAGTGGCATGTCATTCGAAAGTAGAATTGGAAAAATAATTGGTGTAATGACCATAACCTTGAAAACACTTACTCCTGAATATAAAAAATGAGAAATGTAGTGAAAATGAGCAAACATAAGTTACTGCTGGGCTGTGGTTGCAATAACTTATCTTTGCCAACCGTTTATGTGCAAAATTACTGGAGCATTTTCAATGATAGCATAAATTGTACAGCTACACTCTGAACAGTAACATTCATCTAAAAAAAATTACATTCATTCCCACAATGTAGTCATCTCCAATATACCTACATAGATGTATGTGTGAGTTAGAGTTAGAGTACATTATTATAGAGGAAGCAGCAGTGACTCTGATTTAGGATGGCCAGCACTTTCCATTGTAAATATCTCCTGACCATTTCATTGAAAGGCTGTAATGCTGGCATGGTTTGCAGCAGGACTGAAATTTGGCATCGTTTTAACCCTTGAAACACAAAGATGCCTTGTGCTAGCCCCACACAGGTCTGTTTAAATTTGGTTGAGCTTTAAACTGTTGGAAATCATTTCCCACTCAGTGGAGTCTGTTCCTAGCTTGCTTTCAAAAAAAACATCAGTTCTCTATTAGCACTGCACACAGACCATTCTGGCATCTCGCTTCTGTTCCTCACAGGATACAGGAGAAATACATCCTCATCCTCCTTCATCATTCCTCTTTTCTAAAAAATGCTTTTTTTTTTTTTTTGGTCTTGTAAAAGATGTACTAGGCTGGGAACTAGGGGTACGTCTAAACTACATGGCTCCGTCGACGGAGCCATGTAGATTTGTTTGTTTGGCAAAGTGAAATAAAGCCGCGATTTAAATGATCGTGGCTTCATTTAAATTTACATGGCTGCCACGCTGAGCCGACAAACAGCTGATCAGCTGTTTGTCGGCTCAGCGTGGCAACCATGTAAATTTAAATGAAGCCGCGATCATTTAAATCGCCTAGGATATTGTGCTGTAAAATCAACTCATGCTAATATTTTTGTGCTCTTCTCAGTCTTTTTTACTGAGCTAAGTCTCCTGCCTACCTGAGGTTATGTCTACACTTCAGGCTTTTCCTGGAAAAACTCTACCACGTCCAGGGAACGTGTCTGCTCTTCCACTTTTTTTTTTGCAGAAGAGTAGATACGCTCTTTCAGAAGCCCTGTATTCCTCCTTCAATGAGAAAGAAGGGCTCTTCCAAAAGACAAGGCTTTTCCAAAATTTGTCCCAGTATAGACGGGCCAAATTTCAGAAAAGACTTTTCCGAAAAAACGATCAGAAAAAGGTACATAAATTGAGGAGCGCAATTTGCGTACCTTTTTCCGATAGATCAGTGTAGTCTAGATATAGCCTGAGGCTACGTCTACACTGGCCCCTTTTCCGGAAGGGGCATGTAAATTTCATGAGTCGTCGTAGGGAAATCCGCGGGGGATTTAAATATTTCCCGCGGCATTTAAATAAAAATATCCGCCGCTTTTTTCCGGGTTTTAAAAAAGCCGGAAAAGAGCAACTAGACTGGCCCCGATCCTCCGGAAAAAGTGCCCTTTTCCGGAGGCTCTTATTCCTACTTTTTAGCGGCGGACATTTTTATTTAAATGCCGCCGGGGGATATTTAAATCCCCCGCGGATTTCCCTACGACGACTGCTGAAATTTACATGCCCCTTCCGGAAAAGGGGCCAGTGTAGACGTAGCCTTTATGTTAATACTTATTCTGAACGAAGGTTATTATGAACTTATTACCACAGGGAAAAAAGCCCTTGGTGGGGTTTGAAGAACTGATTCCTACCAGAGACCTTGTTGGAGTCACAATAAGCTTGTTAGAATGTGTGTAGGTTGTTTTAAAGTTTTTTTATGTTTTCCTATAACGCTTTCACCTTCAGAATAAATGTGCTTGGTTATAAAGTGCTGCATGGTCACTTATGATTGCTGGAAAGTACAGCTGTTCATAGCTTTCAAAGAGAAAGCTTAGCACAGATAATGATCTATTTAGGCAGTCTGACTTGCTGGGAATATCACGGTGCAGGCAGGTTGCTGTGTAGATGGGGAAAAACCAAAAGGAGGGACAGAGACATGAATCTTCATCCAAGAAAGATGACAGCTGATGAGATAGGAAACTAGAGTGGGTCCCCTTGGGGGAACCACAGAGAGAGAATACGGATAGAGTTGTCCTGAGCAGTGAGAAATAGCTCATTTAATTTATTTTTTTAAAGACATCATGTGACCTTGACATTAAAGATTCAATTTTAATGTGCAAGGGACAAAATTTAAGTTGCATGGAAAACCTTTAATATGACATTTCCTAACTTTGGGGTACTAACTGCAATCTTAATACCGTTCTTTCAAAGTCATTTTTGTATTTAATCCATTATATATACTATGTATTATATACATGTATGTACAATTGTACACAAATATTTGTGTATATCTGTATCTGCAGATGATACATATATAGATGTATAGATGTGTTATACACAGAGCTATATATATAATGTGGTCTATCACTGTACATCCACATGCAGTTTCACATGCATTCTTGAACTTTTGCCCTGACCTAAATCTGTTGTTGTCATCTATATTTAATTGAATTTTCTTGGAAAGAATTTGCATTAGACATAATAAAGTGATCATATCACTCTTTTGTTACTAGTAACTGAAGCTAGTTATCAGGTAATAACTCAAGTTCCTCATAAACTGTTATAGAGATCAATCCAGTGTCTGGCATTGGGATCAGACTCAGAGTCAGGAAGAAGGCTTTAAAAATAGGGAATTTGGATCTGAGAGAGAAAGAGAGAGAGAGAGAGAGAGAGAGAGAGAGAGAGCAATTTATAAGCCCTGTAATGCAAACATTTATGCATCTGAGTAAGTTTATTTATGCAACTAGTTTTATTGTAAGTGGTGGACACAACAGAATATTTAATTTTTCCATAGCCTTTGGAAGTTCTGGACAATATTTAATATCAAAATCTACAATGTAACCATCAATTACAAATACACCATAATACAGTCATGAGGTACATATGCTTTTGTGGAACCACAATATAGCATCACAATTACCTACAGCTTTTAAATATATTGAATAGGCACATTACAGCTCATAAACCTAAAACCACACTGACTTTCGTATTTATGGAGTGCACAGCCTTGGAAAATGAAGTCCAACAAAAGAAAAATGAAGACAATACTAAGGGAGCATACACTTGACTTCAAATGGACGTAGACCTGTGTAACTGAGATCAAAATTTGGCCCTATATTTTTTGCAGAGATACTAGATTAATAACTACTAATGTTCCCAATAGTCAAGGGATTAATAGTTTTCCACTACACACTCCTGTTTTCAGAGGTTAATATCTCAGCCTATAAAAATTTGCTATGAACAGAGACTTGGCACCCAAGTTCTCAGAACAGGAAAAACTTGTTTTAGCAAAATATGGTTTAAATCACTTGGATATTTTTTAGGTTACAAGAGAGCAAAAAACACAGAATGTCTGTGGTTTCACACTGGGGGTTTTACGGTCCTACAAATTCAAAACTAGTTTGATTTAAGCAATGCAATTTTGCATAATGTTGACTATTTTCTCTGTGTTAAATAAAGCCATGCCAAATTTTGCCATTTCAAGTTCATGAATATTCCCCCACTACCCAGTTTTGGCTGACATTTGTGGTTCAAATGAATGCAAGATTCACGGTGAAACTCAGCAGAAACCAACTATTTTTTCACTGTTTCACATCACACTTAACAGCAAAACATCAAATTTTACAAGTTTCTACTCAAAACCATAGTGTTTATCTGAGGCTCCCTCAAAACTTAACCTGAGATCATTCAAAGGTTGAGATGACTTCCTCAAAACTCACCAAAGACATCTTAATAACATTAACGTAATCTTAACCACAGCCATATGAGTAGTGCCTCCGTGACAAATTGTAGTGGGTGACATTTTTAACAGTAAAGATACACTCTCAGTGAAAAACTTAAAGTGAATGTACTCTGTTCAGCAGATGTTTCAATTTTTTTCCTTAGATGAGATGAAGTTTATTTATCTTAGTGGTTCAGCTGTGATCTGTAGGCCAAATTTGTGTGTCCTTATAAAGTCCTGACTGAAACACAACTGATAGCTGCATTGAATGGAGTATACTTTTCTTGTCTGGACTGCACAATGTTCATCCACTCTATAATTATCCTCTTACAACATGGATTCTTTATTTCATTATGGTCTTCATACCACCACCATTCACATCATTATGGCTAAGTTTATGTTGCCACTAGGAGGGCAAGCAGAATTGTTAGGACCCTGGGAAAGTGGGGGTGGAGCAGCTCCATGCTCCCAGAAGGGGCAGTGCCTTGGTTGAAAGGAGTGTGACTGGGGGCAGCCAGCCCTCAGCACCACCCAAACAGCACTGCCTGAACTGCACCGCCCCCTCCAGCTGGCCCTCAGGGCTGCCCAAATCACGCCCCATACAGCTCCAGCAGCAACGTAAAGGGCCTGGGTGGGGCTTTGGCTTCATTTTCCCCAAGCAGTTTCAGTTTCAACACATCAGAATTTTCTTGAAAAACTCTCCATCAGCTCTGCTGCAGCATATAGCCCATCCCTTTAATCGGACTCCATTACAACTTGTCACGAAGGATTTGCCTCTTCACTGCATTTTTGAAAGAGGAATAATCTGAGCAGCGCACATCCACCTTGAGTTCCACTGATGGATGAGAGTTGTTTGGGTTTTTGGGTTTTGGGTTTGTTTTGTTGAACATGCCTATGTGAAGATCTAGTTACAATTTAATCCCATATGTTTAACCAATTAAATAATGTACACCTGCAACACAGAGAAATAATTACAAACAGAAACCTGAGATCCAAATACTTTTGCACTTTCAGGGCCTTACCTACACTAGGAAATAGTAGACACATATTTCACAATTAGCGAAACTCTATTACTGTTCGCAATAGTGGAAGCTGTAGCATACCATTACACCATTTTCCCCACTATATCACTTAAAGGCCTGTTGATCCTTTCATTTCCACCAATGACAAGGGTGGTAGAGAACTGGCAGCCAAATTTTAGTTAGTATTAGAAATCTAAACTTCAAATTATATCTGAAATTTCCAAAGGACCCCTTTTTCTGTAATGGGTCAACCCACTACCCCCATATACAAACAGCCCCAGATTAGAGGATACTCAGCATCAAGAACTGGATTCAAATGTTGTGTCTTGAGCTGATCATTGGTCAAAATGCATCCTTCCACGGTTAGCCTGTCCTACATGGATTATAAGTAATCATATTAGTCCAAACCCTACAGTGGTGACTCTTACGTCTATGGATTTTTTTTCCTGAATAAGAGATACTTTTACTTAAAAACTAGTTACTTTTTTAAACTGTATTGTCAAAATATTAAAAATCAAGGATAGTCAGAAATGGGTCTAAAATAATGTTATTTTTGATGGACAGTTAGGAACCAGAAATATAACAATATTTTAATAATATTAAAAGTTTAATATTTAAAACTTTAAACTGCCATTTTTTAATTTTGTATTCCTTTGGCCCTCTGGGTATGTCTACACTACCCTCCTAGTTCGAACTAGGAGGGTAATGTAGGCATACCGCACTTGCAAATGAAGCCCGGGATTTGAATTTCCCGGGCTTCATTTGCATAAGCGGGAAGCCGCCATTTTTAAAACCCCGCTGGTTCGAACCCCGTGCAGTGCGGCTACACGGGGCTCGAACTAGGTAGTTCGGACTAGGAAGCCTTGAGGTGTACCGGTAGATTGGAATAGGAATCCTAGTCCGAACTACCTAGTTCGAGCCCCGTGTAGCCGCGCTGCACGGGGTTCGAACCAGCGGGGTTTTAAAAATGGCGGCTCCCCGCTTATGCAAATGAAGCCCGGGAAATTCAAATCCCGGGCTTCATTTGCAAGTGCGGTATGCCTACATTACCCCGCTAGTTCGAACTAGCGGGGTAGTGTAGACATACCCTTTGTTCTTACATGTCTTGTTCTGCAACTTATATGCCTCCATATACATGGAACCTAGCTCTACATGAGAAGCAAGATGTTAAGTCCAACTACAATAGCTAGTTAATATAAGAGCCTGTTACTGCCACTAACTGATGAGATTACTGTTTCCACCCTGGGTGATGGGTATGTCCTTTCAGACCCTGAAACATCAGAGTATTTGTAATATAATTTGAGTAGTCCCATCAAAGAGAACAGAACTATGTGTGCGCTTGAAGTCATGTATGTGCTATATCAGAGTCTTTGTGCTGAAGGCCCCAGTGCTCAAAGTAGAACAGACAGAAAGGACTGCCTGCACATTTTTGGGGGAAAATTGTTTTATGTAGGTTACTATGAGGCACATTTTAAGAACTGTCTTACCAAAATTGCTGATCACAAAGTTTATATTCTTCAAGCTGCCCTAAGCACTGGAAATCCTAGGTGTAACCCTGGATATCAACTGGAAAGTAGGGGCCCTTACAATCTCTGTGACAAGGGCTATGTTTCCTGGTACAGGAACACTATATGGGACACTCTTCTACAGGCTGAATCTCTCTAGTCTGGCACCCTCGGGACCTAACCGGTGTCAAACCAGAGAATTTATACAACCCTGGGAGTTGAATATTGTCTAGCAGCATTACTAACACTTCCACTGCTTGCTGGTCTCTTAGAAGACATTTAGGGGTAAATTAGAGCTAAATAATAGCACAGAACACTGAACAACCAGAACTGGTGGCTGAAAATAAACTCTCTGGGACCATGGGAAACTTGGCGACACCCATGATAAGTGGACATCCAGCTAACTAAAATCATGCCAGACGATGGATGTTGCTGGACCAGAGAGTGCCAGATTGAAGAGGTTCAACCTGTAATATAAATGTTAACCATTAAAAAGACGAGGTTGTCACTCTGCTCTGAACTCACACCATGAAGCATTCCATTTTATTTTTGCCCCAGAGTCAGAAATAAAGAGTAATGTATCCCATGTTACTATGAATTCCTTTGCTTTTCTCTGAGTCACATTAATTCTATTAAAAATGTATACTTTTGTTTTGCCTTCTTTGGACTGGAACTTTATTTTGTTTCCTTATTCTACCTCAATCCATTGTCTTCAATTATTACTCACACCACGAACAATCATCGATGAAGCAGCAAAAATCCTGTGCAATTGTCTGGAAGAGGCTGTAATCCCATAATGCTGTCAGTCTCTCCTCACAGTATACCGGCTGCAACATGCGCGGTTATCAACAATGGTCTGAAAGAGCTCTCACTTGCATCGTTCATTCGGAAAGGCTTTGGAAATTTGCATTTTTTTGAAAAGCACATGGAGAAAAAGGTCAAAAATTAAGAAATACACTAGAGGATGCTCCCCAAAGATGAACCTGCACTGAATGTTAGGAGGTGCACACCTACCTGGCTTGCTCTCTTTAAATTGTCAAATAGCTGCATAGTGCACAAAACATTCCTAGAACAGGTGACTTTTAAAGTATGTGGGGGGGGGGGGGTATTTTTAAAACCTCCTCTATTATTTGATAAATTGACATTTAAAATAACAAAAAAGCAAAAACTATTATTAATAATAATTTATAGTTAAATAATAAAAAAATCCCATTACAAGGTTTTGGCACTCTAACACATCATCTGAAAAAAGTTAAAATGGTCATTCAGACATGAAATCAGTCAGCTAGCCATCTAAAGGTAACTTTCCCAGTACTTCATTACTCTGGGAAACACACCCTAAGCCCACTAAAAACTCTATCACACATACGTGTTTTGCAGCTTACTGAGAAGCTTGCCACATTTGTGAGTAGTAGTAGGTATAATATTTAAAATCACTATTTTTTAAATTACCTAAGTCATGTAGAGAAAAAAATATATTGTGATGTTAGTTGTGTTTTATACTCTTAACTAGCTGCTTTTTTTCAGATAGTAAACTCATCAGGGCACATTTTTGGTGCGAAGCAAATTATTAATAAAATGAATGTATAAATAATATGATGTACTTTGCCGAATACTTGTAGGTGGACAGTAGGAACAAGGAGGAGTATAATTGCTTAGACATTCTTTGATGGTTCTGAAACTTCAACAACGTATTTTTTTTCTTCATGTCAATGTTTCAAAGGAAGATAGAAGGCACACAGCATATTGCAATGTTTTTAATTAAAGATCACAAATAAAAAATCAGTATAATGAAAAATAAACAATTATTTTTGCATTTATTTCCTGAAAAATAATGGACATAGAAGAACCTGACTATAGATAATTAGATTATATTAGATTAGACAAACATGAACTACAAAATTAAACTTGAAATCACCATATCCAACTGCTGTTATTTTTATTATCAGTGGTTTAGTAGCAGTTCTCAAACTTTAATTTAACTGGGGAAAAGCGAATTTAGTGGGGAAAAATCATATTAATAACATATTTTTCTTGCTGCTTTTCAGTCAATGTGAAGCATTTTTTGAATTCTAACAAGGAATAAGAATCTCCAGATCAGCCTTCTAAGCATGGTAAAAATGTACCACTGAGCTCTTTCCAGTGACTCTTCCACTCACTGCTGAATTGTAACAAATTATGTAATGTTAATTGACTTTTCCAGCCTCACCCAATTTCTCCTTGCACTTGTCTCTTCTCCACACAAGTTCCAGGCTTCCATTGTACCTGCAGTTATAATTTCTAGCTACCCAACTTGCCACAAAGAATTTAGCACCAACCCTTTCAAAATGTGCTGACTGGCTGGCCTGGAGGAGACATACCTTATATTGACCTCACATTGTCTCAGAACCTCAGGAAATCACTCATTGGCTTAGCTGCAAATATTTTCTAGTTACTCTGAAAGTATCATGGCAAGATTTCGGTATTTTTTTCCTTTTCTTTCTTTTTTTTTCCCCGTTGTGCATTTTAGACGGTTTATGCTTTCATTCTCAAAACAGATTTTATCCTAATAAAGGCTTGTATTACTATTATTCACCTGTCATTACACAGCATTAGACTATTATATAGCATAGACTGACTTTCATAGTGAGAAACCTCCCTTTTGGCATAAAATGGAAGAGAAAAAGAAACCCAATATAAACCGAACAGTTCATTAAAAAAGAGAGATGCAGCTTTAGTTTTTTAAAGCATTGCCAAGGCTGCCACCTACGCTTTTAAAAACTTTGTTATGAAAAGTCACTGGCATGAGGAAAAAGAAAAAAAATATGGGCATGAAACAGTCTCCAGTCACATTTTGATTGCCAGACGATTGACAAAATAATTTGTACCCGTCGATTTTCATGAAGGAAATTTTTACAATGGATTTGCCAAGCAGATTTTTAATTTTAATCAGTAATGAAAAAATGACAACATGGATCACAACAAGACATCAGCCGTTAAATGGGCTTTCGCAATTGCTGTCAGGACGACTCCATTAGGGAGCCGTACCTTTGTGGGCATCAATCACATTCTTCAAACTCTTGTACATCTTCGAGATTTAATTAGACAGTTAAGTTCTTTACTAGCAATTTGCAAAACTGTCATTTACTAAAAGTGCAAGACACTAAAAAAAGAGAGAGATTTTTCACAAGCCCTAAGAGAATGTTTATCTCATTCCTGGAAGAGGTTTTAAAGTTAACTTTAACCCTCAATAGGTGTCTGACCAGTGACTTTGAAGATTAAGTGAAATCTAACACAGCAATGTCTCAGATGCAGGTGTGAATCCTAAGCTATCATGTGACAGCAAAAGAAATGCAAACGAAGAAGGTTGCATTTTTGTTTTGTATATGCGTTTTGCAATTATGTGGGGAGTAGGAGGGTTGCATGGTTCACCTTTCTAAAATTATTGGCATACCAGGTTTGGAGACAGATAATTAATTTTCAAACTGTTCCCATTTAGGGTGTGTGTGAAATCACCTGCTTTGTTTGACTCCGTACACGGCTCACTAAAATCTATCATTTGAACTTGGTCTTGGATGTCAGGCAGGAAACTCTGAGGCTAACACTAATGCACAGTAAAGAAATTGGCTTACTAATTGCTCTGAACCCCTGCACTCAATTGATGGCTTAGTAACAGCTTCACCACAAGCAACTAGATGCACTTAGTTCTCTGTTGGCTTTGGATTTTTATCAACCATCTTTGAATTTCGTGGGGGGTTCATTTTCTTTACCCTGTTTTCGGTTGCTTGCTTGGTCGCCTACTTGGACACTTCAGGCTTAATTGGGCATTACTGCAATCTGTTGGAGTTTTTCCATTGCCTTTCAGACCCTCTGTTTTTATTTTCAACTCCCACATATTCAAAGGTTTCGTAGGACTTCAGATCAAAGAGGTTGACAATTGTTTAGACAAATCTTCTCTCTTTTCTTTACAAAGATTTCAAAAAACAAATATTGTAGTCTCTTTTAAATGAACTTTGGCATGCTATTTAGCATTAGGGAAATAAATATAAAAGGTGAATTGTGAAAAAGCGGTTACTCGCCAATGAGAAATGTGCCCTGGGCCAAGATGCACAGTACAGAATTATTTTCAGGATTAAATTTCCATGACATGATCTTTTTTCTCTTTGGTGGTGGTGGCACTAGTGGAATGAGGGAGTGGGAAACTCTCAATATTCTTACAAGTCTTTGGTGCGTTAAAATAGCACATCAGACTTCAAGCATTAGAGCATTTGAGCTATTTATTAGTCACCATCAGTCTAAACTGACATAGGAACATTTTCATATTTTGCAATTACGCCCTCACAAAGATTACCTGTTCTTACCTGTACAAAATCCTTATTGCTTTACCAAAGGAGACAGATGACTGTGTCTCATTATTCAGGCAACACTAATTTTTTGCCTTCTCAAGCAAATATTGTGATTGTCACGAAAATATCAGGACTCTTCTGGGTGAATGTAAGAATCATTTCATGTAAGCAGGATGTAAAGCTTTATGCTTTGCACCTCTCCACTATGTAACATGCGTCTCCATTATTACCAGGAATGTGTTAGAAATGGGGAAAATGGATGGTATGTAAAGTGATGAGGAAGTGGAGGCAAAACCAAATGAAGCAAAAGCAAATGCCATTGGTCATGTGCCACATTCATTAAAACAGCCTCTGGGAACTTTGTTGTAAGCACTTCCTTGGCGCAAAATAAGGGAAATTACTCTGGTATTTACCATATAGGTTTTTTTATTAGGGCATGCACGTACATTTAAACCGCCATTCCTCATAGCAGTGCAGAAGCAATCAAAGATGAGTAAACAGCAACAACATGAAATGGTCTTTTTCATCTGCAGTGAGGTTCTTAAACATTAGTGAATTAATCCCTACATCTCTCAGGTGGGTAAATATCAATATTAGCAACAGCAGTATTAATGGTGTTACAGATGAAGATGTGGAGGTAAATAAAAAATTCTCCACCAGAAGTGGCATTTTTGCATAGGCCCTATACGTTTTTTGCAATTGCTTTAGTTCTAAAAGGTAAGGGATCTTTGTTTAAGCAGGAGTTTATAATACTCTTATCTACTGTAATCATTTGAACATTGTTCTTATTGCACATTAAAACTACAATCCCTGCCAATTACAGAGTTGCCTAGAGCACAGACAGGGATCCCTTTCTCACCAGCAGATGAGATAGCTATAAGTGGCTGTAAGGAGCCGAGAGCCATCCAGCAATGGCAGCCCTTCAGAGGACATAGCTGTATGAGCTGGAGACAAGCTCGTGGCCCTCCATCCTGCCCACTTGTGCTGGACACACTTTCTTACTGGTGAAGCAAGAAAAAGAAGAGTTATGATGCTCAAAGACCTAAGGGCTCTAGGCTTTACCACTTGAGCACTGTGATTTCTTCCCTTTTCCCAACATACCACAGATTCTACTCAGGCATATAGTTAGAGATGGAAATGACCTGTTGGGTCATCCTGGCTATCTCACAGAATTTGCATTGCTCAATAGTTTTACTAAAGCACTATTCAAACAAAGTTTCCAGTGACTCAAAGGGCGTTTCACCTAAGTGTTATGTAAAGACTGCAGGATTTAGCCGTATGAGTGTCAGTCCAACATGATGCATGAAGAAATGTCTGTAGTTTCAGAAGATAAGCCCACAAGCTAGAATGGGAAACTCTGTTCGCTCTTCTTATACAAAGGCTGCTGTAGGGACATTCCACATTTTACCTGGCTACACCCCTGTCCCAGCTATGACTGCCAATTTTTCACACTTTACTGGCAGAGATTGGAGGTTGCAGCTACAGTCTGTCTCAACCACTTCTCACCCCATCTTCCCATCCCCAACAAGACTTCTTCCTGTTTACTCCCAATAGAAGTCACCATAATTAATTTAAACTAGGGGGTCTCCAAACTTTTCAGCCCGAGGGCCGCATTAACTATCAAACAGCAGTTCGGGGGCCAACTACACACCTGAGGTCCAAATAAAAAACAATCAAAACATGGATGTTGTTTTTAATTATTTATTTAATATTATTTTATTCAGTTATTATTTAATAACACATTGATACACTACACATGAACACCTGTATTAGTGTGAATGGTGAAATTGTTTCCTGGATTCCAAAATAGCAGACATTTCTGGCTTTAGATTTGTTGTCCCTAACATCAACAGTGACCTGAGATTATCATCGGACAAGTTTGTTCTCAAATTGTTCTTCACGTATTTCATTCTTGAAAATGTTTGTTCACACAGGTATGTTGTTCCAAAGATTGAAAGGTACCTTGATGCAAAAGTTTTGACATTAGGAAAGTCTTCCTTGGGCAAAAACTGGTAAAAACCCACCAGTCCTATTTTGAACTTGTCCCTAAGGAGGTCATTTGCTTGCAACTCAATGACTTCCAGCTGCAGTTCATCTGGGCAACTGCCCACATCTGCTTCAAATGGGTTTTGAAACAATCTCACTTCTTCTGCCTTTGAATCCAAGTCAGAAAACCGCTGCTGAAACTGCAGCTGGAGGTCTTTGATAAAACATAACGCACTACTGCGTGCCTCTATTTTAATTCAGTAAAAACATAATGTCCATGTAAGCGGCGGCTGATCTTGGCAGGATACACGTAAATTTCCGTAATTTTTTTTCCGTAGACAAAAAGGTCTCCACGGGCCGGATGAGAGGGCCTCGCGGGCCGCATCCGGCCCGCGGGCCGTAGTTTGGAGACCCCTGATTTAAACCATCCACGAATACAAAGCACTTTGGGCATGTCTACACTACCACCCTAGTTTGTCCCTAGTGGAACGAGGTGTACCGGTAGTTCGAATAAGAAAGCCTAATTCAAACTACCTACTCCATGCCGCATGTAGCCGCGGGCACAGAGTCGGAACTACCAGGGATTTTTAAATGGTGGTGCCCGGCAAGATGCAAATGAAGCCCGGGATATTTAAATCCCGGGCTTCATTTGCAACTTCGAATGACTACATTAACCACCCTAGTTCGAACTAGGGTGGTAGTGTAGACATACCCTTTGAGATCTCCAGAATGAAAGCACCATGGAAATGCATATTCTGATTAACTGGCATAAATGAGATGTCTCCCAGTGTGCAATAAAAAATTCACATTTAGATCTATGCAAAGCCTGGTCCTTCCAACTTTGTGCCCCTGTATATCACAAAACCCACAATACCAAATGACAGAACTTCTCCCCATGAATCTAACACCCTTGAACAACCATACAATAACAAAGAGATTTCAGCTTCATATTTCTACATGCTTAAATATCAATTATTAAAATAAGTACTTACAAAGATGTAAAATGTACTTTCTAAAGACCAGATTTTGACCTCAGTTATACCAGATAAAAACTGTGTCTATGGCCAAGTCTGTACTCTATGCCCTAAGCAAATCTGAGGGGCCCACTTAACTTTGACTCTCACTTAACTACTCAGTTGCCTCCAACTCTCCCAATTATATATTCACTGCCACTGCATGCACAAACACATATGCACTCCTGCTCTTCTCCCAAGAGTAGCATCCACGAAAAGACTTCCTAAATTTTGTCAGGAAAACAGCCTCGCTGTAAGGCCCTAACTGACATACTGACTAATATTATCTCATTGTTCACCTTCACTCTGCCATTTCTCTGTAACCATCTGTCCCTTGATTTTGTGCTTACATTGCAAGCTCTTTAGGGCATGACTTATCCTTTTGTTCTATGTTTGTACAGTGCCAAGTACAATTGCATCCTGGATCCTTGTCTGGGGTCTGAGCCACTATGGTAAATAATAATGATAACAATAATAATCATAATAATCAGAGCTCACCGAACCGCGGTGAGCCCCGCTGTCCAGTGATCTGCGCATGTGCAGATCACTGTAACCTGGCTCTTCCGGGTTGCAATCTACTCACCCCGGGTGAGCAGATTGCATTATTTGTCGAGCCCTGATAATAATAATTAATGTGACAGAATTCACCATTTCTCATGTGTTCATCCAGAGTTTCAGGTTCAAGTGAATCCAAAATGATAAGTGAAACTGGAAGGTTTGAAGGACGTATAAAAAAAACCCTGATTTGTGAGACAGAATAATTGATTTCCACTAAAGAACTAATACTGCAAGCAGAGCTAAAATAGGGGGAAAAGGATGGGTAAAGAATAGGCCCCTATCCGCAGTTGGTGTACATCAGCGTAGCTCCATTAAAGTCAGTGGAGCAGTGAGCATTTCATACAAAGGCCCATTCTGTATGGTTTCTTTTACATATTCTTTTACTCTGATTATCTAACTAGCTACCAAAACAAATAAATGAAAATAACCCAACACCAATGCCTATTATATCATAACCACAAAGGATCCTGTTATTACATATGCAGAAGCAGAACATCGAGAAAATAAAAAATGAAGCAGTTTGAGTCTCTAAGGTCAATTACTACTACTCTGATTTAAAAGGATTACTGTGAAGCGGGCTCTGTGCAATAATTTCCAGTCTAATTACAATTTAGAAGGAATCTGCATTGTTGTAAAAAATATTTAATGTGCCTTGGCATTTAGCAAATAATCTAAATCGATTTTTTTTTTCACACAACATGATCACGTATAATTCTCTGAGCTGTTTACACTGAACAAAATTACACTCACAGCCACATAGTTAGATCATTCTGAATTGGTAATCAAAAGTGATTCTGATTGCACTGAATTTCAGTGCCTTCACGAGTATGCCCTTACTAATCGCAGGGCCATGAGAAGAGCTGCAAACTCCAGAGTTTTATGAATAAAAAGCCAGCAAAAGAGCAAGAATGACCAGTCTTTAGTAAGATTATTTGCTGTCTAATAGAGGTCAGAACCCCAATACAATTTAACAATATAACAGGAATATAGCTAAATGAATATGTCAGTTTTTACAATATTCAATTATTTAGAAGTAATTACCCCAGTATGTGGATACTGTAAATGTAGGTGTTAGAAGTAAGGGGAAATAGTCTGCTATTCAAATTCAAATGGATGGTTTGCCGACCACCTATAAAAGTAGAGACAGTTGCCAGCATTGTATAGTATGTGCACAAGCTAGAGGTTGTCTCAGGTCCTTAAGCCTGACTCCAGGCTTAATAGTACTGGATGGTGTATTCTCTCTAGCCACAGAAGGCTCAAGCAGTGCCATGAAGACTAAACAGACCCACCCATATACATATCCATCACATATATCCAAAGGGACTCAATCCTGACCTAGCAAGGGTATAATTCTTCATGCCCAGGATAATAAACAATTCTACACTGGCCTTGCTGCTGAGATACCCAGTAAAGTTGCTAGTGATGTGATGCATAGACATCGGTCTTGTAGGAAGATAGTCTGAAACTACCAGTTGTTTTCACATAGGGCACTGATCAGTCTAAGCCAGATTCAGTGACGTACGGTTGAAAAGGTCCATCGGCCCTAGCCAGCGCTCAGCCATCTTGCTCAATATACCCCATGTACTTGATGGCAAGCTAAATCTAAATTCCACAGCAAGGTTTCTGAAGTTAGCAGTTAGCTAACTAAAAGGCTGCAGAATTTCATATACCACTTTAACAACTGAGAATTTTAAAGAATTAAATATAAAAATGAAAAATACAAATAATTGCAGTAGCTACTGTGTTGTTATGATATTAAATTCCCAATTTGGTCAGGTATGTGAGACTATTTTTGATTGTACAATCAGCACATTTGCAGCTTGTTCCACATAAAAGGAACAGCAATGAAATAGCATGAACATTTAAACTACTAGCTTTAAAGTCCAACACTGATAGCACATTGAAAAGAACTGTTGATGTCACATGTTTCAGCTACTGTTTCAGGCTGCCTGCAGATCCAGGAAAGCAACACTGCGTCATTTTACACTAAACTCACGTTTACCGAGTTATCATCACAAACATGAGGCTAGAAGCATGATTTTAAAAAAATGAAGTGTCAGATTCTGCTATGCAGAATCTGATGAGGGCTCTGTGATAAATGGCATGGCTGCAAAATAGCAGAATGTATGAGCAGAATATATGAACTTATATGTATATAAAAGTTTATATATAAAACTTTTTAAAAGTGGGTATGTTCTTTTATCAAAGGAAGACTATTAGTTGTCATACTGAGGTGGAGGCATGCATTATAATTTCAAAATGGAAAATAAGGAACACTGGTCTAGCTATTTTGCCATGTTAGCATAGACCTCCTTTTACTCCATATTGTCAGATTTGCCTGCTTTATAGAATTCCTACTCACTGATTGGGGCTGCAGATGCTTAAATCATCTATGAAGATTTTATAACTGATAGCGCTCCATTTCCTTTACTATGACTAGGGACAGATTTGTCCATTTTTAAAAATGAAAAGCATTATAAAATAGATATCAGGCGTTTTTGTTGTTATGACAATTTGGCATCTTCTGAGCAAATATATTTGCTTACTATATATACACATCTTCAAGCTGTCAAGTAATTGGACAACCACTGCCCTTTCTTCATGTTACAAGTTTGATTGAAATGGCATAGGCCAGATGCCCAGCTCTCTCACAGATTCTTTAATTAGAGGGTCTCCTGAACCTCCGAACCACTAGAATTAAAAAAAGAGCAATTAACACTTTTCCAAGGCCCCTTTCGTCCATCTGTCACAGCACAGGTGAAAAAATATGATAATGGATTCTTTCTAAACAAAATGCTGGACTCTGTGTGTGCTCTCTTCCATTCAGTCCATCAATCCCCTCCTCCTCTTCCAGAAGAAAAGCCTCGAGGTTTTCTAATATGCTAAGTACTTAGTACATTGTCTTGGGGAGAAAATCATGTGAAAACTACACAGACGGGCACAACATGTTTTTAATCACCCCCATTTCCATCAGGCAGGAAAGCCTCACAATTCTATAGCTCAGTTTACCAGCTTAACATGTGAGGGCATTCCATTCCCCTCCCCCAGCACCTCAGCTACACTCTGTATCAAATAAGATCTGTTATCAGCCTTAGTTAGATCATAATGAAATAATTGCAGGATTTAAACTGAGGGTGACTGCAGCATACCAAGGTGAATTAATTTTCCCACCACAGCAGGGCATATCAGATGTGGCCATGAACAGGGCAAACCTTTTTTTTTTTTTTTTTTTTTTTTGAGGAATGGGGAGGAATGAATGAAAGCAATTCACTAGATTTCAGTAAAAAATTGCAAAGGGCAATGGAACTGCTTATGAAGAAAAGAGTGTCTGTGTCTAGATAATTCTGAAACATTTTAAAAGTAGACAAAAAGTTAACATAAAATGGAAATAACTTACATGCAAAGGGGATGGAAAAAATTCCCAAAGCAGTGTAGAAACTTCAACAGGGATCCATACTGTCAAATTTATGCCACAGAGATGGCTGAATGTTTTTAATTAGGGCCCAGAGGCCAGGGCTAGAAATTTAGAGGCATATGCTTCTCTTGATCTACAATGGAACTCCTACCCACATCAATGAGTGCTTTGCACAAAGATCAAATATGGCTCAAGGAGGCATTTTGGATCCAGACCAGCTTTATGGTTCAAGGTTTGGATGTGAGGCCAAATCAAGGCTAAATTTTTAGGGGTTATCAAAAAATTCCAGTTTTTTTCCACAGGAAATTTTGGAGAATTGTTTTTCAAAATTTCCTGTCAATATTTTTGCTTGTTTGGTTTTTGATGGAAAACAGATATTGAAAACAAATTTTTTAAACATTTTGATTAAAAATGGTTTCAGTAAAATATTAGTAATTTTCAAAACCTAAAAACTGAACTTTATCAAAATGCAACAATTATACTGCAAAATTTTAAGCTTAAAGTTTCTGATTTTTCATGGAAAAATAATTTCAACCAAAATTAAAAATTTCTACTGACCCCAAATTCTTACATGCAGTTCTCATAGCTGACAGGAACCTTACAACTTTCTCCAACTCACAGAAATTCAATGCCAAATGTTCACTGTATTCATGAAGAGGAAATAATGGTCTGCCTCAAGAAATCAGAAAATGCTGGTGAAAAAGTTCACCAACTATTGGAAACTATTAAAAGAAAAAAAGAAAATTATGAGGTTACCAGCAGATTCACAGAGTTGGCATGAGTTTAGATACTTAGCCATGGTGATTCTAACTCTACCTGCACGGGATTGTAGTGGTTAACAAAAATTAGAATGAGGAAGAATCTTTGCCAACCCCATGCTATGGGAAGCTCATTAAGGTTCCCCCCCATTTTCCTCCTGAGTCTAGACCAGGGATGACCCCCTAGGATCTCTTGAGAGATATGTGCAGTATCAATTGCTTGTGAATGAGTGGTGGTGACAGGGCATGGCATCTCTTGTGATGTATTTTCCTTCCTATATTCTCTTTCCTTGTTCCCATAAAAATTAGAGCACTGAAGGGGTTGCGTGCAAAGTGGAGGAGATGGAAAAGGATTCTAACTTCTTTCACTTACAGAAACATGAAATTAGGGAAAAATCAATGCTTATTTTAATTCTCTCTCTTTATTTAGACCAGTTTTTAGCAGTAAGAGTAAGCTTGAACCCCAAATTGGAAGAAGTATTTAATTATAGAGCAAGCAGACTCAAATACCTAAAATACCCTTAATTATTTTTCTGTCATTTTTCTTGAGCAACATTGCAAGTCCAGTCACCTCAGAGGATCCAAACAGCCACTTAACCAGCTGGGATGAGGATAAGTGATAATCAGGCACCTTTGCCTCAATTCCCATCCTTAATATCAAGCATTGGCAGTGCTCTTCTCACGTACATCCTCACTGGTAGCCCTACAGAGAGTAGGATCCTTCTCCACGTTGGTAAGGGCTCTTCAGCCTCCAGAAGTACATTCAATCTGCACACTCCACAGCATACCAGTGAATCTTTAAATAAACTTTGAGATTAGCATCCGTTGGTTTACTTCAGTCATACACTGTTAGCTAATCAGAGTGCTGCCGTAATTTTTTTTTTTCAGACATAGGACCACATCCTTATCTGATGACAGATTCTCCTCTCACAAACTGCATCTGATAATAATGGGGCACATCAATAGAAAGAGAGATCAGGAAATAAGCCATTCTGCATATGATATTCATCAACACTACTTTACCTCGTGAGCCAGGCTAGCGTGAAAGGCACTAGTAACTCTCCCTTCATAAAGGATGAAAAGAAGGAACAGAGGATAGTGAAGGAAATGGTACCAAGTCCTTCCCATTCTTCAGCCCCCACTTGCCTTGCCTCAGCCTAATATGCTGGCTTCCTTCTGCTACACACTACTCCAGCTTTTCAGGAAGAACAGACAGCACAGCCTGAGGCAACATACAATGAGGCCTCATGGAAAATGCTGAATTAGATTACTCTTAGAGTCAGTTCTATCGCCTGTATATTTTCAGGTAGTTCTCTTCTACGACTCATCATTGAAGAAGCCTATTAGCTCTGATAGATTCTCATAACCCTTGGACTCCTCTCACTTTAGTCATCCAGACACTGTGTGTCTTTCCCTATCAGCAAAATGCATTAAGAGAGAGACCCAAAGGGTGATATTCTCATCTGTGACTCCCCCAGAAAGTTCCTAAGGGTGCCTCCTGTAGCTCTGTGACGGAACTGGGGATGGACAGAAGTAGCAATGTTTTGGAATGCAACGAATTCATGTTGTGATCTGATCATCAGCTGTGATAGCAGTCCCCATTGGCATAACTCAAAGCAACCTCTAGGCTGCTATAAATTACACCACAGGCCAATTTTTCCAGCATCAAGAGAGCAGAAAGTTGGCTGAGTCACTATTTCCTCCTGCTGTTCTTGATTGAATCTCTGGGCAAAATTCAATTCTTCTGACTTGTTTTCCATTACTCCAACCTGCTCCTACCATGCCCGACCATAACACAGAGAGAGAGATTTATATACCTTCAAAAGAGTAAAAGTATGACTACTCATTTATGGTGCCTCACTGGCAAAGGATAACACAGAAAAATGCTCTCTGTATCGCTCCTTCTCATGGTTCTACCATCCCACTCTTTCATCCTTCCCTCCTAGTGTTATGCTGCAAAGTCTTCCATGTGAGTCTCTCTGATTCAGACTCTAGGACACTCTGGGCAGAGATTCTGTCCTTTACTATGTTTGCTAAGAGTTTTCTCTTCACAGTATAGTTCGGTCTGTCTCCTTTTTACTTAGGGTATGTCTACACTTGCACCCTCTTTTGAGAGAGAGATGCAAATGAAGACATTCAAAATTGCAAATGAAGCCAGGATTTAAATATCCCATGCTTCATTTGCATATTCGCATTATGATGCTATTTCAAAATAGCACTATTTCGAAATAACACGCTGTTAAGACGCGGTTATTTTGAGAGAAAACCCTTCTCTCGAAATGCGTCTTAACAGTGTCTGTTATTTCAAAATAGCGCTATTTCGAAATAGCGCCATAATGCAAATATGCAAATGAAGAGCAGGATATTTAAATCCCGACTTCATTTGCAATTTCAAATGTCTTCATTTGCATCCCTCTCTCAAAAGAGGGTGCAAGTGTAGACATATCCTTACTGTTCTCCCTCCTTGGAGGCTACATCTACACTGCGGCGCTATTTTGGAATGCCAGAGGTATCCCAAAATAGCTACCTGTATTTTCCGGCGTATAGGGTGACTGGGCGTATAAGACGACCCCCTAATTTTTTAATTAAAAGATAGGGTGTCATCTTATAACCCAGCACCCCTCCGCCTCCTTTGCTCCCAGTGTCCCTGGTCTGCTGGAGACGATCCCCAGCAGACCAGAGGCACCGGGAGCAAAGCCACAGCAGCTTTGCAAAGCCTCGGGGGAAGCCGGCGAGGGGGCAGCCCAGGCGCGCCTGGGATGCCCCGCCGCCGGAGCCCCTCTGCGGCTTTGCAAAGCCTCGGGGGAAGCCGGCGGCGGGGCATCCCAGGCGCGCCTGGGATGTATACCCGGCGTACAAGATGACCCCCAATTTTTGGGGGATGTTTTTTAACATCAAAAGTCGTCTTGTACGCCGGAATATACGGTATTCTGCATCTGTTGTTATTTTGAAATATAATGGGCTCGCCATTCTGATGTCCCTGTAAAAATCATTCCACGAGGAGTAAGGGACATTTCAGAATAGCGATTTATTTCTAAATAAGTGCTGTGTAGACAGAGCCAAATTTCAAAATAAGCTATTTCAAAATTGACTCGAAATAATCTACGCAATTTGTGTAGCTCAAATTGAGTAGCTCAAATTGCATATCTTATTTCAAGCTCCAGGTGCAGTATAGACACACCCTGACTAACTCAGCCTCTTCATTTTCTATCTGGCATACAAACCCTGCCTTCAGAAATGATTTACATTTTTGCAGGGGTTGAATCCACAGTAGCTGGAATGTACAGCTTTCTATAAATGGTATGAATGCTGACTGCTTATACATGTTAATTTGTAATATCTGTGTTTGGTAGGTTCTCGCAACATGTGTTATATCAGATTAACTAGCTTAATCCCATGATACCAGTCTACCAGATATTAACTATTTGTGGGAAAAGTTAGTGTTTTTCAGAATATATCATTTGTTTAAGAGTCTTTCTGCACTATCTACATCTGAAGAGAGAAGAGAGCATCCATCCAATGTGACAGGCTGTCAAAAACAGGCAAAGCAAATATCGTCTCTCCTGCTGTAAATTTCCCTTGCAATCAGTCTCATTAGATAATAATCTGAACCATATCAAACTAAAGGGAATTCTGGACCTGATCCAAAGTCCACTGAAGGCAACGGGAGTATTTTCATTGGCTTCTGTAGTCTTTGTATCAGGTTCTTTGCTAGAATTAGGACCTAATGTTCCCCCTTTGGTCCAATAGTTAGCCAATATTCAGGGCCCTATAGGGTTCTTTCAGTTAGGAAGAAAAATCCATGTTGCAAGTCAGCTGTATCCTTCAGTATAATCTTGTTTATTTACAATCAGGTGTGTGTAGTCTTGTTTCCCTGTAAAAACTAAGAACAAACAACTTCAATGTTTGTTTTTCCAGTTTCCTGACTTAGAGCTCTCAAAGTCTGACACTCATGTGAGCTCTCTGCCCAGGAAACACTATCCCTCTGCTTCCTCTCAGGGTCATGCTCACAGGCTTTCTGCTGGTTTCCATTACTCCTAGACCCTGCAGTTGCAGGTAGAGAAAGCCCACAACCCACATGACTTTGCTTTTCCTGACAGGTGCAGCCCCTCCATATTTTGCAGGAGTTCTCTTTGATATGAAGGGCCTTGATAATTCCTTCTGTTGAGCTCCATATAGATTCTTTAGCATATTCCTAGGGTATGTCTATACGACAGAGGAAGATTGAAGCTGCTGCTGTCGACTTTCCAGGGTTTGAATTAGCAATCTAGTTAAGACAGCTAATTCGGAGTGAGAGTGGCACTCCAGTTGTTGCCAGTAACTCTGCTTTCACAAGGAGTAAGGGAAGTCAAAGGAAGAGTGTTCTTCCTTCGATTTCCTGCTGGTAGACAGCGCCAAAAGCCGGGTTAAGCTACTTTGACTTCAGCTACACAATTAATGTAGCTGAAGTTGCACATCTTAATTCAACTTTGTCCCATGGTATAGACATAGCCTTAGGCTACATCTACACTGTGAAGCTATCCCAAAATAGCAATTCCACATCTTTAAAGCAGCCTGTTATTTCAAAATAGATTTGAAATAATGGGCACACGATTTCAGCATCCCTGTAATCCTCGTTCCACAAAGGTTAAGGGACGTTTCGGAATAGCACTTTATTTTGAAACTTGGTGCTGTGTAGATAGCACTAAAGTTAAAAATAAATGATTTTTGTAGCTATTGTGCAACTTATTTCAAGATAAGCATGCAGTATAGATGCACCCCTATTGTCCTTAATTACTTCTGCCCCTATCTTTGGACCAAAGACTTCCTTCCTGGCAGCCATTATCACCTATTAGCCTAACAGCAAAGGTGGGTGAGGAAATACCTTTTATTCAACCAACTTCTGTTGTTATCAGTCTAACAGTAATTTAGAAGTAACCACAAGCAGCTTCTGTTTACTCCTTAGTGATACCAACAGTCTAACTTCTGCCCAGCTTTTAGAGGACTGAAGATATATATGAACTTGGGCTATGTCTTCACAGCTATGTTATGCGGTGAGGTCACAGAAGACCTCTTAGGGGTGCTTCCCAGAGTGCTGCCAATGCCACTGCCACTCACCTTCCTGTTCTCTGGGGCTCCTCACCACCCAGTCCTGCTGGGCCAGCTCCCTGGTCTCCCACAGCCAAGGCACCAAGCTGAGATCCATGTCCCCCCCAGAAGCAGTGCAGGCACTGAATCTCTTCAGGTCCAAGGAGAATGCAGTTTAGGGCCCAGGTTCCTGGGATACCACTCCCCAGATGGGATCAGAACCCCAAAGGAATTATTTAGGTAAGCCCCTTTTGACAATGGAAGGGGGAATGTGCACACAGATTGCTCTCCCAGGTATTAATTATTTACACTGGGTTTGACAGAAAATAAAAGTGATTTTATTAAGTACAAGCTGTAGGATTTCATAGAATCATAAAATCATAGAATACTAGGACTGGAAGAGATCTCGAGAGGTCATGGAGTCCAGTCTCCTACTCCCATGGCTCCCAAATACTCTCTAGAACATCCCTGATAGACATTTATCTAACCTATTCTTAAATATCTCCAGAGATGGGGATTCCACAACCTCCCTGGGCAATTTATTCCAGTGTTTAACTACCTTGACAGTTAGGAACTTTTTCCTAATGTCCAACCTAAACCTCCCTTGCTGCAGTTTAAGCCCATTGCTTCTTGTTCTATCCTCAGAGGCCAAGATGAACAAGTTTTCTCCCTCCTCCTTATGACACCCTTTTAGAAACCTGAAAACGGCTATTATGTCCCCCCTCAATTTACTCTTTTCTAAACTAAACAAACCCAACACTTTCAGCCTTCCTTCATAGGTCAAGTTCTCTAGACCTTTAATCATTATTGTTGCTCTTCCCTGGACCTTCTCCAATTTCTCCACATCTTTCTTGAAATGCAGTGCCCAGAACTGGACACAATACTCCAACTGAGGCCTAACCAGCGCAGAGTAGAGAGGAAGAATGACTTCTCATGACTTGCTTACAACACACCTGTTAATGCATCCCAGAATCATGTTTACTTTTTTTTTCAACAACATCACACTGCTGACTCATATTCAGCTTGTGGTCCACTATAACCCCTAGATCCCTTTCTGCCGTACTCCTTCCTAGACAGTCGCTTCCCAGTCTGTATGTGTGAAACTGATTGTTCCTTCCTAAGTAGAGCACTTTACATTTGTCTTTATTAAACTTTATCCTGTTTACCTCAGACCATTTCTCCAATTTGTCCAGATCATTTGGAATTCCTATCTTCCAGAGCAGTCGCACCCCTCCCAGCTTGGTATCATCTGCAAACTTAATAAGCGTACATTCTATGCCAATATTTAAATCGTTGATGAAGATATTGAACAGAGCCGGTCCCAAACAGACCCCTGAAGAACCCCACTTGTTATACCTTTCCAGCAGGATTGTGAACCATTAATAACTACTCTCTGAGTACCATTATCCAGCCAGTTATGCACCCACCTTATAGTAACCCCATCTAAGTTGTATTTACCTAGTTCATTGATAAGAATATTATGTGAGACCATATCAAATGCCTTACTAAAGTCGAGGTATACCACATCCACCGCTTCTCCCTTATCCACAAGACTCATTATCCTATCAAAGAAAGCTATCAGATTGGTTTGACATGGTTTATTCTTTACAAATCCATGCTGGCTGTTCCCTATCACCTTGCCACTTTCCACGTGTTTACAGATGATTTCCTTAATTACTTGCTCCATTATCTTCCCTGGCACAGAAGTTAAACTAACTGGTCTATAGTTTCCTGGGTTGTTCTTATTTCCCTTTTTATAAATGGGCACTATATTTGCCCTTTTCCAATCTTCTGGAATCTCTCCTGTCTCCCATGATTTTCCAAAGATGACAGCTAGAGGCTCAGATACCTCCTCTATCAGATCCTTGAGAATTATAGGATGCATTTCCATCAGGCCCTGGAGACTTGCAGGCATCTAACTTTTCTAGGTGATTTTTAACTTGTTCTTTTTGTATTTTATCTTCTAAACCTCCCCCCTTCCCACTGGCATTCACTATGTTAGGAATTCCTTCAGACTTCTTGGTGAAGACCAAAACAAAGAAGTCATTAAGCATCTCTGCCATTTCCAAGTTTCCTGTTACTGTTTCTCCCTCCTCACTGACCAGTGGGCCTACCCTGTCCTTGGTCTTTCTCTTGCTTCTAATGTATTTATAAAAAGTCTTCTTGTTTCCCTTTATTCCCGTAGCTAGTTTGAGCTCATTTTATGCCTTTGCCTTTCTAATGGCCCCTGCATTCCTGTGTTGTTTGCCTATATTCATTCTTTGTAATTTGTCCTACTTTCCATTTTTTATTTGACTCCTTTTTTATTTTTAGATCTTATGCAAGATCTCGTGGTTAAGCCAAGGTGGTCTTTTGCCATATTTTCTATCTTTCCGATGCAGCAGAATAGCTTGCTTTTGGGCCCTAAACAATGTCCCTTTGAAAAACTGCCAACTCTCCTCAGTTGTTTTTCCCTTCAGTCTTGATTCCCATGGGGCCTTACCTATCAGTTCTCTGAGTTTACCAAAATCTGCCTTCCCAAAATCCATGTCTCTATTTTGCTGTTCTCCCTTCCTTAGAATTGTGAACTCTATGATTTCATGATCACTTTCACCCAAGCTGCCTTCCACTTTCAAATTCTCAACCAGTTCCTCCCTATTTGTTAGGATCAAATCTAGAACAGCTTCCCCCCTAGTATCTTTTTCAACCTTCTGAAATAAAAAGTTGTCTCCAATAAAGTCCAAGAATTTATTGGATAGTCTGTGCCCTGCTGTGTTATTTTCCCAACTTATATCTGGATAGTTGAAGTCCCCCATTACCACCAAATCTTGGGCTTTGGATGATATTGTTAGTTGTTTAAAAAAAAGCCTCATCCACTTCTTCCACCTGGGTAGGTGGCCTGTAGTAGACTCCAAGCATGACATCACCCTTGTTTTTAACCCCTTTTAGCCTAACCCAGAGACTCTCGACACTTCCGTCTCCTATGTCCATCTCCACCTCACTCCAAATGTGTTCATTTTTAATGTATACAGCAACACCTCCTCCCTTTTTTCCCGGTCTATCCTTCCTGAGCAAGCTGTACCCTTCCATACAAACATTCCAATCGTGTGTATTATCCCTCATTTAAGTAGTAACAGGTGAGAACAGGCAGTATAAAGTAGACTACAAACTCAAAATAACAGAAAATGCTTAGCTAATTCTACACTGAAATCTCAGTAAAACTTGTTACAGATTCATTATAAACTCACCCTACAACTGTTTCTTTCCTGGTCAAGCCTTCCAAACCATGGAAGTCTCCTTTTCCCTGGGACCTTTGGTTCATTCCCCTGGGTGTGCCCACCAAAGACCCAGCACTCCTACTTTCCTAATATTTTTAAAGATTCCCTTCTAGCACGGGAAGTCACCTGGCCAGTTGGGGGTGGACATGTGAGGACCCCAGACCCATCACTGGTAAGACTTAGAGGACAAAAGAGATTGTTTAACAGTTGGTCATCCGGACATTGAGGTTTACACCCATACTGGCTTTCATTCACACATTTAAAAACCATAAAGCATTCCACACTCCTTATGTCTAATTTTACACACAAGAATGATACATACACTAAAATAAGATTAACAGATCCAGCAGATTAAGACATGAAGATTGATAGGTTACATGAAGCAGTTTGTCCCAAGCATCTCTGAGTTATGTATTTTTGTGTTCATAAGTCCATTTCATAAGGCATGGGGGGGAGGTTCATCACAGGCTAAAGCAGTTGCATTTTGACATTGAGATAGCTAATGTGTGCTTCTTGTTTCTCTTTGAAATCCCTGTGGAGACAAGACAGTTTTTAACTACAATGTAGCTAGGTGAGAACAGGAATTGTCCTACCCTCAGTTGAACTCTCCTAGCTACATTGCATAAAAACTACAGAGCTTTGTGTGCACTGGAATTTTGCAGAAAGTGCTCAAACATGTCAGTGAAGTCTCTGTAAAAATAATACTTTTTTTGAGTGAAGACATAGTCTGGGTCTCACTAAGCTGGCCTTCTGCACACTGAGGGGGTCTTCCCATTTCCTTTGTCACTCCTTCCTCACATGCTCCATTCCTTTAAAAAATAATCTGCAAAAACAGGGTTCTGTTCTTGTACCAACGAATGGTTTAAATCAGGCAATTAAAAATGTGACAAGAACTTCTGAGATTCAGGACAAGCCAGGGACGATCAAAGTTTGCTCAATGCAGAACCACATGGCCAACTTGCAATGTCTCAGGGCCATATCTAATTTGTTTAACATGCATCAGTTAGTTAGATACTCTGCTTTGTACAGTTTACCCAGGAAACTGCCAGGGCTCTGGTTACCGGTCAACTATGGCAAACCAATTTTAGGTTTCTCTCAGCCTTCAGTATAATGGTGCTTGTAGATGGTAGGTGTGCTGCTGGTGCTGCCCTTTGTGGCTGGGCATAGTGTAGAAGCACTGTCTTTTCAGGTATGTCTACACTACAGAGTTTTGTTGGAAAAACGGTGGTTTTTCCAACAAAACTCGAGGAAGTCCACACTGCAGTTGCATTCTTCCACAAGAAAATCTAAAGTACAGAGGAGTTTTTCCAGCATTGATAATCCTCATTCTATGAGGAAGAAGCCTTTTTGTGAAAGAGCTCTTTCACAAAAAGGCGTGTGTGGATGGGGAAGAGGGAGTTATTTCAGAAGAAGAGGAAAGAGGAAAAAACACTGGTGCCCTGGTGGTCACTCCATCCATAGTAATCACAGCTTACATGTAAGAGAGCATCCATTCAGTCTGGACACTCTCTTTCGAAAAAGCAGTTCGCTTTTTCGATGCATTTTGCAGTGTGGACGCTCTCTTCTGGGAGAAGTTTTTTTGGAACATCTCTTCTAAATAAAGCTTCTTCCTAAAGAAGCCTGTAGTCTGGACGTAGCCTTATAGTTTGAGCTAGCAATACTACTATACCCTGCCAATGGTTGCTCCAGAGCCATGGTTTCTCTTTTTAGGCAAAGGCTTTCTGCCAGGTCATGTTTAAGTCCCATGTCTTCCATGTTTTAGTCCTATGTATTTCTGCCTGGGTAGCAGAAAACCCAAAAAATAAGAGTCCTATTTCCTTACAAAAGATTTTCATCCCCGAATTTGGGGCCAGTGTTCTATGTACCCTTCTCTCAGGGCTCTCAGTCATATTTATTCCATTCTAGGGAGTTCATGCCACTTTATCAATGTCTTATCATTTATCTGAGGCATCCTGTCTTTCATGGGTTTCAGTCCAAGGACTCTAGAATGGGCACTCAAGATTTATGCCACCAAATTTTTGCAAACACCTCCCTCAATTCCTTCCTACCTAGCCTGTCATCAAGCCTGACCCACAGCCTCTCTAAATTCATCCTCCCTTCTGGGACATAACTCACAGGGCTCAAACCTGGAATTCCCTAATAAAGTCCAAACCAAAATTAAGCTTGAGTCCAGTTCTGCCCATCTCAGGCTTGACCTTCCTTTCCTCTCTGTTCCTCAGCTGAATGCCTGAAGGTCCCTCCCTTTTGAAGTCCAGATCCTACCTTATTATCCGGACTCATCACCATCAAAACTTACACCACTTTGTGCCTACTGTGCGTCTCTCCTAGTCTCCTGCCAGACTTTTCCAATAGGAGAAGGTCCCAGGGCCAACTCTCTCCCTGGGTTTCTTCCTTGACCCTCTGTACTATTTAGTCCCAGAAAATAACTGCAGAGTTCCATTCACTCTTCCTGAAGCCACATTGTGGTCCAGGTATCCTGTCTCTATAGTAATCAGCTAGCTTCTCTTATAGCCAGGATTCATCTTTAATTGGTGCAGCCAGGTGAGTTAATTGGCCGTTCAGGCCCACATCAACACTTTTAAAGTGGTGTATATGCCCAGTTACAATGTTCTGCAAGTCCTGTAGATTAAAACTGTTTAATACCAACTAAATATTGTCTTTGAAGATTTGTATTTGGTGTTGCTGTAGCCATATTCATCCCAGGTTATTAGAGAAACTAGGTGAATGAGCTAATATCTTTTAATATAAGCTTGTGTCTCTCACCAGGAAAAACTGATTCAATGAAGGATATTACTCCAACCACTTCCTCTGTCTTATAAAAGTCTTTTTGTGTGTGTCAGGTGCAGCCATATTTGGTTAAATCTATCAGCCTTTGCAAGGTATTAACATTTCATATAACTGTTGTTTGTTATAGGACTATACAAGATGAAATAAAGGAAGATGAAACACCATGAGTTCATTGCTTTGCCACCATGAGTTAAGATTCTATTCTGCTGTTAAGTCCTATTTACATAAAGGCTTCCTCTAGCTATGCTTGTCAGTAATTTTGCCACAGCTTTTTTGTGTAGATCTACCTTCCATTCATTGCACTTACAATCAATGTTGCCACCTTTAAAGGTATGAAAGCAACACACTTGGTTACAAACTCTTTGTTTTTACTACTATACATACATATTTACTGTGTTCGCTGAACTACCCTATATGCAATATACATTTTATAATGGTTTCCAATTAAATATCACTAACTCAGTCTTACCATCCAATTTTTTACTTAACTTCAAAGGCGATGAAGCAACATCTACACCAAATTAATTACATCTATTATCACTTAAAGAAATTAACTTAATTCTGTCAAGCCTGGCCAATGACATAAAAATGTTGGTTTGATAACATTAACATCAACAACTTAAACTGTATTTAAAATGAAGGGGAGCAAGGAAGGGCAAGAAAGTAGGAATAGTTAATTGTGCAGAACAAATCTGCCCAGTACGGAGTACCACGCACTTCTGCTTTTTCAATAAACTGATCTGGATTTTTTTTCACATTGTTCTTGATGTCACCATGCATCAGGGTGTAGCAAAAGGAGTTTGGAAAAAAATTAATCATGGGACTAATGAAAAGTTACATGAATGGAGATAGGAGAACACCACCAAAGGTTAGGAAAACTAATGTGGACCATTGAAGAGAAAGTGAGATTTTTACCATTGTATCAAGAGGAAGCAGGAATGGTCTGATTGAAAAGTATTGTAATATTTTTTCCAGTAAAAATGTGTTAACGGTGTTATTAACAAGAAAAGAGGAAGAAAGATGGTGGAAATAAAAAGGGGCTATTGCTTTGTATTTACATGTTAAAACACAAAGGAGAGCGAAAGAGATTGTCCCTCTGTAAAAACAGGAAAAATTATACTGAGCTCCTAAGTAAAGTGTTTTGAGATCAGCTGATAAAAAGTGCCATATAAGAACTAGGATTTATTTGTTGGTTAATGTAAACCAGACTCTCGCCCTAAATCAGGAGACCCTTGCACTGCAGTGATGATACCAGGACTCTGCTTGGGATATTCCTGCACCAATCTGGTTGCAAATCTGAGGCCAAAATTACTTTTTCTTATATGACACATTGGTGGAGAAACAGATGGTAGTATTCTCTTATCTGCGCTCATTACTCAAATGCCACTCACTAATACTCTGCCCATCAACAGGCTCAGTTAAGACAGGAATGGGCAGATGTCACCAGGATGAACACACAGAGCAGAAAAGAAGCAAATTTCACCCTTGGGAGATTAGATAGCAAACTAAAGTAGCCCTCTCTTTGGTACAACTCTGTAAGGGATGGGAATGACCTCAGACCTGCTGCTTCCAATGTTGGTCAGCAGCACTAGTGGTGATGGCTGGTGGCCACTGTCTGAGCGGACGCCTTCATGCACAGTCTCACCAGCAGTGTTTTATATTGTTGGTGCTGCTGTCTCTGATTAGCTTGTGGCACACAATGGGAACAGGTAGGAGACAGGATAAGATCATGATCAGGAGAACATGGGTGCCTTACAAGTGGCTCTATACACTAATATATCTCTACACTAATCAGGAAACAAGACCCAAATCCCACCTGAATCAGAGGCCTGAGTCTGCAAATACTGACCAGCCAGGCAGCCAGATCCTTGCCCATTGTTAGTCGGTATTACCCTATCTACGTCCACTGAGTGATATTGATTTATATCAGCTGAGGATCTGGACCATAGTGTTGACTCCAGAGAGGCAGCCCTATTAAAGTGAACCGGACTACCCAGATAGTAAGCACTACTCCTAATAGAAAGTAGTGCTGTGCCGGATCTAGCTCTATTTTTCATCTTTCAGGCCATATGCTGTCCTCCTTCCATTTGCCCATCCTCACTGATTTTTGCCACTATACCGTTCATGAATTTTTAAACCATATGCAAATATATGGTTGAATATGTGTTACATACACTTGTCTGTGCTGGTTTCATAGAAGATATTAATCTGTTACCATCTCAGACGTCACACAATTTCTCTCTCCTCTATGTATTTTACATACAGTGCCTGATCCCAAGTCCTTTTGAAGTCAACTGGTATTTTTCCATTGGCTGCCTCAGTACATATACAATGAAAAAGAATGTATCACTTAAACAATATGAGCCAGAACTTTCTCCCCAGTTCCTTCCCCTTTATACTACCTGAATGGCACAAGGGGCTTCAATTTGGTCACAAATGGCCATTGAAGAATTCCTCTTGCAGAAGAGAATTCTCAAGTGGCACAAAATTAGCACAACTAGCTTTTATGTCTACTGATCCCCCATTCCCTTCAGGTAGAACAGTCATGAAATGCATAGATGGGGAGGCATGCTGGGGGCAGAGAGTAAGAGAAAGGGCTCTTATCTACTTTGTGAGATCCCCACTTTTATATGTTGCCCTATTTCGTTGTTGCAAATTACAGTAGACTTCCAATAATCCAGAACCTTTGGGACCTAGGTGGTGCCAGATTATCAAATATGCTGGACTATCAGGAGGTAATATAAAACAGTTTTTTATATATAAAGTGTTTTTATTGTAGCACAAGCAGTGTCCAGTGACACACAATGCCAGTGGCAGACTGACTTGGTGCCATCCGGTTTCACTCAGTTCAGCTGCTGCCACTGCTGCCTTGTGACTCATTTTTTGCCAAAGCTCACTCACTAGGTTCTTGCCATTTTGATGCTGGACTATCGGGAGTGCCGTACAGCTGGATGCTGGACTATTGGAGTTTTACTGTAGCTAACAAGAAGTTCTCTAGTTTACAGTATGGTAACTGGAGAATCAGGGAGATTTGTGTTCCAGATCTGAAGTCTCCTGGAAAATGTTTGTGTTTACAGTGCAAATACAAAATGTTTCAAAAATTGGCCCTTGTAGATTTAAACTAATTCTATTGTTAGGAAGGATACAGTGTGGCACACAGTTCTTTCCCAACACCACCATGCATTTTTGACCAGAGCATATTTTATCTCAAAGTCCAAAGTGGTATTAAAATTACTATTCAGCCATCTCTAAAAAACCCTCCTCCAAAACACAGATTTTGTAATAAGAAAAAGTTTGCCATAAATTAATTGTTGCAGGAAAGATTTCTCTTTCAGGAGTAAGAGATGTTTGAATGAGGGATTGTTTTGAATTTGTTCATTTGGTTTTATTAATTTACAAAGTGTTTTCTTTATCTAAGGAAAGAAATGTTGATGTTACCTTACACAATCCCTATACAGTAAGAACCTGATTTTTTCAAACAAGTGCTTTGCTTTACACATATGAATAGTCTATTACGGTATGTCTACACTACAGCGTTATTTTGAAATATCTTATTTATTTCAAAATAGCTTATTTCGAAATAATGCATCTACACACAAAATGCATTTCAAAATAGCATTTTGCTATTTCAAAATAGCGTGTCCACACTGAGTGCACTCTGAATCGCATTTAAGGCTGATCGGAACCAGTTCCAGCAGGGCACCAGGTCAGGACTTACTGTGTGGGGCTGCTGCCTGAGGCTATCTGAGGCCTGTGCTTAAAGGAACCCCCCCTGGACAGCCAGTTCTCAGGTTTCCCTGCTTGCTTGTCTACCTCAATGAGGGACAGCAAAGCATTTTGTCACTACGTGCTCTGGTTGCCCTCACTCGCGACACCACAGCACTCTGCAACATGGAGCCAGAGCTGCCCCTGGGCACTCTGGTGCTTCTCTTGGACGTGTTGCTGCAAGCCTGACTGCACTTTCTGCAGGCTGCCATCCAGAAGGTCCATTGGGGGGGGGCTGTCAGTATCCAGGAGACCCTGCTGGAGAGCTTCCACCCCTGAGGAGCACTAAGAGTCTCCCTGGTCTGCCCCACTGGGGGCTTGTGCCTCATTCCTCCCTCACGTCCTTCCACTTACCCCTCCCTAACCCCCCTTCCTGATGTCAAATAAAAGACATGTATTTTCATAAACACAAACTCTCTTTATTTAACAAAACTGGGAGGGAAGGGAATGAAACTCTGGTGAGACTGGGGAAAGGAGGCAGGAGAGGGGAGAAGAGAGGGTTGGAAAGGGGAGGGGGAAACCTGGGAAGAGGGAGCTGGAAGGGGGAAGCAAGGGGAAGAAGGGGGAGGGAAAGGTCAGGGCTCAGGGTTGGGGGTCTTGCTGGACCAACTTGATTGTCATGCAAACCTGCTCCTGGTTTCGCATGTGGCCTTTGGTGGCCAGGTTGGCAGATATCCTGCCATAGACGACCGCGTTCCTCCATCTAGTGCAGAGATCATGGACATTGGGGGCATTCCCCCCAAACCTGAATAAGGTCCATGAGCTCCACCCAGGACCAGAAAGGCGCCTGCCTTCTCTGGGCCCTGGCAGGTTCCCAGGAGCTGACAGACTGCTCCTGGGGAGCGGTGGAGGGCTGGCTGCCAGTGGCTTGCTGGCTCATGTTTTGGGACCACTGGGTCAGGGGCAGTGACTGCTGGCTCTGGGCTGGCAGGCTTGGAGCTAGCACAGGCACTGTGGCCAGGGTCAACCCCTTTAAGGGCTCCAGGGAGGAGGGGAGGGAAAGAAGTGTTCTTGGTTGAAGCTGGAGTGGCCACCAGGGCACCATGGGAAGGCTGGAGGCCCCCTATTTTAAAATAAGTGTCTAGACAGCACTTATTTCAAAATAGCTATTTCGAATTTGGCGTTATTCCTCATAGAATGAGGTTTACCAAATTCAAAATAAGTGCTCCTCTATTTCAAATTTATTTCAAAATAGCAGTTTCGCTGTGTCGAAATAAGGGCTGTTATTTCGAAATAACTTTGCTATGTAGACATATCCTTAAAGTAAATGGCATTTCACATGTATGTAAACTCAAACATGTGATTAAGTTTTTGTAAAATTAGGACCTAAGGTCTGTATCCACTGCAGTTCTCAATGCTCATGTTCTGTAAATAATTATCATCTTTTCTCCTACTTAGTCTTTAACATTCACAAATATGATTATTTTAATATCAATTCAAAGTCATTAGAAGAGTTTAAAAGGTAGCATCCAATCTGATTTTCACTCTGCCAGATATGATGATTATGATAATAAATAATAGTAATAATACAAATAAGGACCACTGTCAAGAAGTTCATCATCAAAAGATGGGAAATCATATAGTGAATCCATCAGTCATGTGTGGTGTACAGGGTCATGTAAATGAAAGGGAAAAGAATATACAGCCTATAAACTATCGTTACATGGTAATAAAAACCAGCGAGGCACACACATATACACAAGACTGAGCAATTTGTCACTCTGGGATATCATGGTTGCCCCCCTCCCTTGCCTACTATAACGCCAATGTTCAAAATCATCTGAAAGGAGTTCACAGGGGGTGTATGCCAGCACATGTGTTCTTCCAGCTGGAGCTAAGTTTTGCACCAACTTCTGAATTCTGGTTTAAGTTTCTTACTATTTCACTAGAACAGGAAAAAAATAACATAATGCAAAAACATAAAAACTGAAATAAAAAAGTTGAAAGGAAATTAACATTGGAAAGAGACCTAGAAAATGAATGAGTGCATTTTATGGTCTTATTGAATCCATTCTGTTGCACTCACTCCTTTTTCTCCCCATTTTTGCCTCTTCACTTTGCTCCCTGCTAGTGAAGTTCGGCAAGAGTGTGTAGGATTTCTCTATCTCCCCATTATGCACTGCCCTTTCTGACACCTACAATGCAACATAACCCAAGTCCTGCTGCTTTTTCCTCTTCTCCTTGTGATCTAACCCCCAGCTCTGAGCTTTGGCTTGGTATGAGTTCCATTATTTGTTTTCCTCACCTTCTTACTGTGTACTGCTGAAATTTTCAAAATGCTCTGCATCACTTCAGCCTTGTGACCGCACTGTTTTAACTGAGCCTTGCTCTCTTCAAATCTAATAGTTCAATATTGTGCAAGTGCTTATTCTAAAAAAAAAAAATAGTTTGAATCCCTCTCCAAAGTTTACAGCAGTCTACTCCATGCATAATCATTTCAAACACTGCAGCACTTCACATTTTGTTAAAACCACTTCACTTTAGAAGTGATTAGAGGTTGAAGATTTGTAGTTTAAAATTTAAATTAAACTGTTTAAAATTATTGGAGTACTTCACGCATTTAAAGCAAATAATTTTTTTATATACAGATCAGGATTCTCAGTAGATGTATGGCAGAGCTGAATCAGATAGTGTAAAATAATCAGGAACCAGGATTCAGTTTTAAGGCTTTTAAACCACTATACCTGGTAAAAAAAAAAGTTTGTTAAAATGGTCATATTTTCACAACAGCAAGGAATGCAAAACATAACCATAAGACATGTAAAGAAAGAGATGCAAGAATGCATAATAATCGTGCATGGTTTAAGTCTTATGCTAAAATATAAACCCACAGATCATCTGTAACCAAAGCCATAAATTTATAAAATGCACTGCCTACAGCAAGATGCAAATAAACACTAAGTAAGCTTTGCTTTAGTTTCACTTCAAACTTTATGGCATTTAATGCTCAAGATAGGTAAGACAAATTAATAGATGCTAGACAGAGAAGAGAATGATGAAATCCTGCTTTCTGTCTTGGGTTTTCTTCTCTCCTCCCCTCTCCTCCCTCTCTCCCCCCCCCCCCCCCCAGCGCCCATACACACATGCACCATTCTGTTGCCCTGCCAAAATTACAAATGCATATCCGCTATCAACAACACTGTAAATTTACACTGCATAGCCCCTTAGCTTTAGCTGCCCTGTAAACCAACCTGCTGTCTATTTTTGTGGAGGTGCATCCATCATTCTTCCGAAATCAGTGTTCATTTGAATCCCAAATTGCAAACCACAGTTAAAACAAAGCAAATAAAAGGAAACACAATTAAAGGAAAAAGAGCCCCCACCTGCAATATCAAACACACACACAAGCCAAAAATGCTAATTGCAGTAGGGAACTGATGGCTGCTGTGTATCGTGGGCTTGTGTTTTTGGCCTAATTCCCTTTCACTCGAGTTTTCTTTACTCTATCTAACCCTCTTTCTGGCATGTTTATGCTGCCAAAGTAGTGTAAAGGAACCAGAATCCAAATGAGAATCAGGCCCAAAATGTGTAATATAATCTTTTTCCATACCCATTCACAACATTTCCTGAAAAGAAAATTAGCTGAGGCAGAGCCCAGCTAGTTACACATCCCCCACATTTTCATCACCTAACACGTTTCCCCAACAAATTCATCAGCATGTTTCCCCAACAAATTCATCAGCCTCCACACACATCAATGGCAGGTTGTAATTTGGCCTTCACTTCAGACCCCAGACCAGCTTCTTTGTAGATACGAGTCTCCATTCAAAGCTAAACAAAACTGGAAAAACTTTTTCCAAGGATCTGTGTGCATCATGTATACTCAGCACTTACTATTCAAATCATTTATGATCTTTATATTAAGATGCCCTATTTGCCAAGTGCCTTGTTAAGCAGTACTAGTCTTTGACACACAAACACTGAAATCTACCCCAAATGTTAAAGTCATTGAACTGAAGTGAGCTTCCTGACAACAGTGTTCTGCTAATGCTAGTTTTGATTCCCCTGACATTAATCTTAGTAGGGCTGAGATGCTGTTAATACTTACTTCCTAAGCGAGGTAACCCCTTCAAAGGCTGACACACACCACCTCGCCTTGTTCATCAAATATATAATCTTACTAAATGCTGTAATCTTAAATCCCAACCTAGAGTAACTAGCAGTGCTTACATTATCATTTTTCTTTAAAGTTCATCTAAAAGAAAAAAAACTCTGATCTATTAAGAATTCCAGATTTCAAAGTCTGCACAATCAGAATTTAGGAGCAATATCTTCTAGATAAACCACAACAAACTGCTTATTAAGCTTTAACATTGACACAATCTAAGATTACTTGCTCCTTTCTCCCACTCCACCCACACACGTGCACACAAACACATACATGCAGCTTTCAAAGGGTCCCATTTAAATTTGAAAGTGTTCTCTCTGGGTTTTTTTCCATTTGACAACTTTGCATCCACAGAATAAACCCAAAATATTAAATAAGTAAAAAAGAAGGGAAAGTGGTTACAGCAATGCAGTGTAGGAGGAATTATAAAAATGGCCCTTCATTGCCAGAGCTACTCAATGACAGCTCATTTTCTTGTGCCAATTGGAAGAACAAGATTAGAAGTGACTAATTCTTACCCAGACTTCAGGCCGGTGAAAGTCATGTTAAAGAAGTAATGCTCTCAGTCTCTGGAGGGCAAGGGTACCAGTCACTTATTCCTTATTAACACTTGCTGACATGTGCACTAAGCATAATAATAATAATTTTATTTATAAAGTGCTCCCCCGCCGAAGTGCTCGAGGCACTATGCAGTATCATCGAAGCAATTTAAAATACATTTTAAACCGTAGAAAATAATGGACCACCCTCTAATAATAATAATTTTTGTTTATAAAATCATGGCAAGAACACTGGCCTAGCACAAGCCACTCCCAGGCAGAGTAGTGGAAAGATAAAGCGGAAGAATAGAAGGAAGAATTCTCCCTGGTTCTTGGCTCACAAATCTCATCTCCCCGTAATGCTTGTTGGTTTAAAAAATACATAACCTATTTAATGTAAAACACTATTTCCTGCCATTTCAACAATGGATATATTAAAATGACTCCAGGATAATATAACTAACAAATTCTGACAGGTAAGTAATTTGTATGTCTTTTCTGAACACTTGCTAGTCAATCTTAATGTTCTAATTTTCAAGACTCACTTTCCTAGCTTTTTCTACTTTATGTGAAATTTTGCATGTCACCATAATGTGGAAGTGGATTGGATGCTTACTTGGTTTTTTATTTTCTTTCTCATTCTGTAGGTAGGTGAAATTTCTAAATAATTCTTATTTTAGGATAAAAAAGAGGAGTTTTTATAACTCTATTAAGGCCAAAATTATCCCTGGCATAGCAAGTTACAGCAGGGGGAAAATGGCGCTGTTTGTTTTAAAAGGCAGGAGCCAATGCCAGGTGCTTCAGAAGCAACCACTGAGGGTACGTCTACACTACAGCGCTAATTCGAACTAACTTAGTTCGAATTAGTTAATTTGAACTAAGCTAATTCGAACTAACGCATCTAGAACTAAAAACTAGTTCGAATTAGCGTTTTGCTAATTCGAACTAGCGCGTCCACACTGATTGGACGCAGGGGGGCATTTAAGGGCAGCTGAAACCGGTTCTGGCAGGGCATCAGGTCAGTAGTTGCTTTGTGTGGCTGCTGTCTGAGGCTATCTGAGGCTCAAGCTTAAAGGGACCCCCCTGGACAGCCGGTTCTCAGCTTTTCCTGCTTGCTTGCCAACCTCGCCGAGGGACAGCAAAGCGTTGGTCTCTGTGCCCGTCTGTGTCGGTGCTTCCCTTCGGGGGGGCCGCCGCAGGTGGCAACATGGAGCCACAGCTCGCCCTGCACCTTCTGGTGCACTTTCTGGACTTGCTGCTGCAAGCCTGCCAGCAATGGCTCGAGGCTGCCTGGCATCACCTGGTGAACGTTAGCCCCCTGCCTCTCCGCCTGGCCGCCCTGGGGGCCGTGGAGGAGCCGCGGCGGCGCCCCGGCACCGGCGTGCCCCGCCGCGTCTGGCGTCTGGACACCAGCACCGACTGGTGGGACCACATCGTCCTGGAGCGCTGGGAGGACCGACAGTGGACCCAGAACTTCAGGATGAGGAGGGACACCTTCCTGGAGCTCTGCGAGTGGCTCGCCCCTGCTCTGCGCAGAAGGGACACTCACATGAGGCCCGCCATCCCCCTCCAGAAGCGGGTGGCCATCGCCCTCTGGAAGCGCTCCACGCCAGACAGCTACCGATCCGTCGGGAACCAGTTCGGCGTGGGGAGATCCACCGTCGGAGCGGTGCTCATGCAGGTACGGCACTTGTCAGCCACCGAGCCGGGGGGGAAGGAGGCTGCGAGGAGGGGATGGGCCGCCCCAGGGACAAAGGGGGGGCAGGAGAAGGGGAAATCGCCCTGCACCAGAGGGGTCGGGCTGTCCCGGCCGTACTACATGCCGCCAGGGGGGTTGCTTCCGGGAGTGGGGCGCGGAGCACTGCCAGGGCACGAACGCTCCCAGCCACCAGGGCGCCCCACTGATTGGCGCTTTGCTGTGTCTCTCTCCGCAGGTGGTCAAGGCCATCAACCGGGTGCTGCTCCGCAGGGTGGTCCGCCTTGCCGACCCAGACGCCGTCATCCGGGGCTTCAGTGCCCTCGGCTTCCCCAACTGCGGTGGGGCCATCGACGGGACGCACATTCCCATCCGTGCCCCGGAATACCAGGCATCCCATTACGTGAACCGCAAGGGGTACTTCTCCGTGATCCTGCAGGCCGTGTGTGACCACCGGGGACAGTTCACGGACATTAATGTGGACTGGTCCGGCAAAGCACATGACGCCCGGGTGTACCGCAACTCCTCCGTGTGCCAGCGGCTGCAGGCCGGGACCTTCTTCCCCGACCACCACATCAGGGTCGGGGACATGGACATGCCCGTGTGCCTGGTGGGGGATGCTGCCTACCCACTGCAGCCCTGGCTCATGAAGCCCTACACGGGGCACCTCAATCCCTCCCTCCAGGCCTTCAATGCCAGGCTGACCAGGGCCCGCATCGTGGTGGAGGGGGCCTTCGGGCGACTGAAAGCCCGCTTTCAATGCCTCCTCACCCGTCTGGACCTGGCCGAGCACAACATCCCTCCCATGGTGGCAACATGTTGTGTGCTCCACAATTTGTGTGAGCGAAAGGGGGAGGCTTTCCTGCCAGCCTGGATGGCTGAGGCTGACCGCATGGATGGACACTACGGTCAGCCCCGCACCACCGCCATCCGGGAAGCCCAGTGGGGGGCCGTCCGGATCCGGGAAGCCCTGTGGGAGAGCTTCCTGGTGGAAGAGGAGGACTGACCTCTCCCTGCATGCCCCACTGGGGCCTTCTTCCACCCTACCCCCCTTCCCCTTTCCCCTCCCTACCTACTGTAAAATAAAGACACCTGTTTTTGAAACAAAAATGTCTGTTTATTTCACATAACTGGGTGGTGGAAGGGAGGAATGAGGGTAGGAGAGGGGAGGGGGAAACCTGGGATGAGGGAGCTGGAAGGGGAGGGAAGGGAGGAAGGAAAAGGAAAGCTCAGGGGTGGGAGTCCAGCTGCCTCTCCCGTCTCGCCACACTGCGGGTCCGGGGGCGTCGGTGGGAAATGGTTGTGGGGGGGGGGCAGGAGGGACAGGGGGTGTGGAGGAAGCAGGAGCGGGAGCAGGAGGGGGAGCAGGGGGAGCAGGAGGAGCAGGGTGAGCAGGGGGAGCAGGAGGAGCAGGGGGAGCAGGGGGAGGAGGAAATGGGAAGTGGTCGAGCAGGCTCTGGAGGTGGCCTCGCAGGGCACGGCCCTGCTCCTCCAGGGCCTCCAGACTCCTCCGGCGCAGCCTCAGGTCCTCCTGGACCCAGTGGTCCTGGGTGTGGAGCTGGTGGTCCATGAACCGGAGGGGCCGTCTTTGGTACTCCTCCTCGTTCCTGGCTCTCCTGCTTGCCCGGGCACGGGCAGCTGCTGCAGGCGGTGTGGTGCGTCCTGCAGGCCCAGGTGCTGCAGCTGTGGTGCAACAAGACCAGTGGTCAATTACCCCAGGGGCCCAGGTGTGTGAAACCCAGCTCCCCTCTGCAAGGCCAGGGCCCCTGCAGGATCCCCAGCTGCTGCTCCTTGGCGGGCAAGGCCCAGGCGCACGGTCCCGGGGCTCCCTCTCGCCCCAGCCCCCCGTACACATAAGGGGAACACGATGGTACTCACAGGTGGTCTCCTCCCCGGCCTCAGACGACACAGGCGAGCGGCTCTGTGGGGTGTCTCGGGGGTCCCGGGTCCCGGGCAGGCTGGCGGCAGGCTCCTGGCTCTCAGAGCCCTTCTCCTCCTCCTCCGTCTCCAGGAGCGGGCCCTCTGCCCCGGGGTCAATCACGTCCCGGGGGGCAGGGACGGCATGAGCCCCTAGGAGGCGGTCCAGGGCATGGAAGTGGGGGCAGGCCTCCGGGTCGGCCCCTGGCTGGCAGGCCCGGGAGTAGGACTGCCGCAAGTCCTTAATTTTGCACCGGACCTGCTCCCGGCTGCGCTGGTGGCCCCTGGCGGTCAGGCTGGTAGCCATGCAGCTGTAGACGGCCGCATTCCTGTGGCTAGTGCGGAGATCGTGGACATTGGAAGCTTCCCCCCAAACCTCGATGAGGTCCACGATCTCCGCACTTGACCAGGCGGGTGCCCACCTTTTGCGCCCCCGGGCAGGCTCCTGGGAGCCGCCAGGCTGGTCCTGGGGAGCAGTGGAGGGCTGGGTGTCATCGGGTGGCTGGCTCATGTTGTGGCAGGTGCAGGGTCTGCTGGCACGGGTGCTTGCAGCCTTGCAACTGGCACAAACTGTGTAGCCAGCCCGTGGCCCTTTAAGGGCTCCGGGGCCGGGAGGGGGGCAATAGAGTTTCCCTGGTGTTGGCCAGAGTGGCCACCAGGGAAACCTGGGAAGCCTTAGCCTCCCACTAGTTCGAATTAAGGGTCTACACAGCCCTTAATTCGAACTAGCTAGTTCGAACTAGGCTTAATCCTCGTAAAATGAGGTTTACCTAGTTCGAACTAAGCGCTCCGTTAGTTCGAATTAAGTTCAAACTAACGGAGCGCTAGTGTAGCGCCTAGGAAAGTTAGTTCAAACTAACGTCCGTTAGTTCGAACTAACTTTGTAGTGTAGACATATCCTAAGTGACTCATCCCCTGTTGCCCATTCCCAGCTTCTGGCATTTAAAGAATGGGGACACCCAATGCATGGGATTACAATACCTGATCATCTAAACTAATAGCTATTGATGGACCTATTCTCTATTAATTTATTTAATTAATTTTTGAACCCTACTGTTTGTTTTAATTGTGCTGCCTATTAATTTCATTGGGTGACCTCTGGTTCTTGTGTTATGTGAAGGAGTAAATAACTCTTCCCTATCCACTTTCTCCAGTCCATTTGTGATTTTATAGACCTCTATCATATTCCCTCTTAATCATCTCTTTTCCAAGCAGAAAAGGTCCAGTCTTTTTAATCTCTCCTCACAAGGAAGCTGTACTGAAATCTTACTCATCTTTATTGCCCTTCTCTGTACTTTTTACAGTCCTAATATATCTTTTTTGAGATGAGGGTGATCAAAACTGCATGCAGTAGTCAAGATGCATGTGGTAATTTACTATAAATCCTATATATCTGTGTTAATTTTAGAGGAAAAATGGACTGGCACTCAACACAGGCAAATTCCTCCCTCTGCCAAACATATATATGTGCTATAGTGACTTCAGGTGTGCAAAGTTAAGTATCTATCTAAGTCTTTCCAGGATCTTGGTTAAAAGGAACTTTCTTGCACAAACTATTCTGTCTCAAATCAGAAAGGGAAACATTACAGAAAGGCCAAAGCTAAATCAACATAGATTGGCACACAGCCCTGTGGACCACACCCTATTGTGTCCCTCCATGAAATCCATAATATTAAGACAAGCTCACCGTATGTTTCCAAGGGTATGTCTACACTACCCCCCTAGTTCGAACTGGGGGGGTAATGTAGTCATACGGAGTTGCAAATGAAGCCCGGGATTTGAATTTCCCGGGCTTCATTTGCATAAAGCCGTCCGGCGCCATTTTTAAATGCCGGCTAGGTCGGACCCCATGCCGCACGGCTACACACGGCACGGACTAGCTAGTTCAGATTAGGCTTCCTATCCGAACTAGCTGTACGCCTCGTAGAACGAGGCGTACAGCTGGTTCGGATTAGGAAGCCTAATCCAAACTAGCTAGTCCGTGCCGTGTGTAGCCGCGCAGCATGGGGTCCGACCTAGCCAGCATTTAAAAATGGCGCCGGCCAGCTTTATGCAAATGAAGCCCGGGAAATTCAAACCCCGGGCTTCATTTGCAACTCCGTGTGACTACATTACCCCCCCCCCCAGTTCGAACTAGGGGGGTAGTGTAGACATACCCCAAGAGAGGCATTTTCTGCCATGCACTCTGTCTAGAACATCAGTATATGGGCTTTTTCTCTAGAATGGGTATATGGGTGTGATTAGTCAGAATTAGCTTTTAACAGTACTAGCACTGGGTCAAGGGAGTTGTGACGGACTCGGCGGGGTCCGCACTAGAGGAGGGGACAGGACTCCCCCTCCTGCCGGAAAAACCGCACGCCGCAAGCGGCGCACCGACCGGCGCCGCAGCCCCAGAGCCAGGGCAGTGAGAAGCCCCCGGGCAGTGGGAAGCGGGGGAGAGCATGGACCGAGCCGAAGTGGCCAGCCCGCCTGCCCCGGCTTGCGGCCCCGAACAGGGCACGGGCTCACGCCGGGGCGAGCGCGGGGGCGGCAGCGCCGCGCGGAAGGGCGGAGCGTCCGGACGTCACTCCCCGGCGCCAATAAAGGTGGCGGCCAGGCCGCAAGGGGGGGGGAGGAACGAGGAGGTGGCGGCCCTGGCTTCCAGGGGCTCCAAGTTCCCGGCCCCCCGGGCGACCAGGAAGGACGGCGTCGGCAACTGGCGGCTCGCACTGGGACGGACCCAGAGACTCCAGCGCGGTGAGTGAACCCCGACCCGCCCCGTCTCCGGGACGGGCCAGCAGGGAGTGGAAGGAGTCCGAGGCAGGGCCCTTTTGGCGCCTGTGGGCGGATGCATTGAGGGCTGCCGCCCCGTCCGCCGTGGAGGGCGAAGTGTAGACGCCAAGCTCCACTTAGGGCCTCGGGCTGGGACCCGGTGGTGAGGGAGGGCCCGGGTCCCCCACTCCCCCATCCTCCCTACAACCTTCGAGAGCGAGGACCTTGGTGTACGGGACCGTAGGAGGAACCACCCAAGGACCAGAACCCCCTCCCCTTTTCCCGCCTACGCCAGAACCCGCCCTCTCTCCCAGGCAGGAGAAGGGGGCCCGGACTCGGGGTTCGCCGAACCCTCTCTGCCGTCAAGGGCCGAGAGGTGATCGCACCCCCAGCAGACCCTGCCGATGAACCCTGGGGACAGGGACGAGGAGGGCATACGAAGGCGGTGGGTCCGTGGAGCCCCGCCCCCCTCAGCTCAGTGCGGTGCCAAAAGGGGGGGGCGCGAGACGCTCGCACCCGTAAACCCGCCACAGGAGTAACTTCCATTTTTGAATCCCGAGCACAGTTAGCTGGAAGCTAGCAGTTTAAGGCTGAACTAGGGCTATGGTTGGGGATTTGATCCAATCAAAACCTCACAAGCTGTTCTCAGGAGATTTCATGAATAGTCAACTCTTCTTCTGAGTTTTCTACTGAGTTTGCCTTGCACCAAACGTGATTCAGAAAAAAAAAAGGCTTTTTATGGGTTTGGATTTAACCCAAACTCAGAACTGATGAAAGCCCAAGTAGACTGGGTTTGGGAATTCAGTCAGAAATACATACTGCAGAAAGGAGACCTCTGAAGTCCTAATTTGGACCCATCGCTAATATTGAGCAAATAATAGATGTTTTAAGATAGACACTTCTGCTGGGTTCCTGTGGATTCGTCTAGACTGCGTTGCTCTTTCGGGATACTGGAAGTATCTCGAAATAGCAACACTGCATCTTTAAAAGCATCCGCTATTTCCCAAAATAACGGGGGTGCTATTCTGGCGTCTCTGTAACCCTTGTTTCATAAGGATTAAGGGATTTGTCAGAATAGTGCCTTATTTTGAAATTTGGCACTCTATAGACAGCGCTAAATTTCAAAATAAGCTCTTTTGATTTAGACTCGGAATAAGCAACGCAATTTGTGTAGCACAAATTGCGTTGCTTATTCTGACAGAAGGATGCTGTCTAGATGCACCCTGTGTGAGCCCTGGCAAGTGGGGACCGGAGTAACAGACACTGAACTGTGGACTAGGCCTCTGGGCCTGCAAACTGTGGACTAGGCAGGGAGGCCGTATTTCCCCTAAGAGAGGGGCATTGTACTTTGAGGGCTAGGCCCAGACGGGCTGAACTAGGCCCCGGATGGGGGTGGCAACCCCAAGACAGGGGCGAGCCCCCCGACACTTTCCTATTGACATTTATTCAAAAAGCAAGCAACAGTTTAGTCACACCTATCCCTTTCTTGTCAATGGGAGCTATGTGGCCAAATGCCCAAGTTTGCTATATAAATCTCAACCCTGGTGTTTGAGCATCTGTTTACTTAGACTGTTAACTCCCCAGAGACAGCACTATGTCTTCTTCTATGCTTTGGACAACCCTGAGCATGTTCTCAGCACTTAACAAATACATATAAGTGTGCTGTACCCATGAAAGCTCATGATACCTGCTACATGTTTTGTTAGTCTTTAAGGCAGTGCTAGACTATTCATTTGTTTTTAAGTTTTCACATATACAATGGTTTATGATTGATTGGCCAATTGATCGACTGATTAATATAGCACCATTAACTGTATCTATGCAATACAGCAGGTAAACTATTCTGCGCTGGAATAAAACTGAAATGATTGTAATTAACTCACCACATATTTTGAAACCTTTTTCTATATAGAGTGCACCTTTTCAATTAGTAGATCTACTTTGGTCCCTAAATTGTATTTTCCTCATTGAATTGCCTAGTTGTGCACTTCCTTGCACCTTTTCTTGCTTGTCATTATCATTTGTTAAGGTCTCAGTTGCTTTCTTTTGTCTGCTGCTCTTCTTCTTTTAACAAGTTTCTTTGCTAGTCAAATAAGTTACCCCACTTATTTTATAGTGTCTTGGTTTAGTCTTTACAAAAATAAAATGAGAAGGAAACCATATCTTCAAATGGCTGCTTATAATTCAATATGACTGGCAAGTGTCATTTAAGAAAGATATACTGCACCTTTAATAAATTTAATCCTTGTCTGATTACAGGAAGAAAGCTCCTTTTTAGTCTTATAGGACTGGAATATTGCAATAACTGTTCCATCTGATTTTAAAAATAAGATTTGCTAAAGGTCAGCATATCTCCTGGCCACATACGCAGCAACATTGAAATTTCCTTGGCCAGGGAATAAAAAGATTCTATCATTAAAAATGAAAGCATGAGGACATCTTGCAAGCCCATAGGGTTTTTAGAAAGAGGAGACATTTCGTTATCAACTAGTAATCATAAGATTTTTAAGCAATATCTCTAATCTGCTTCTCTCCCCCACTCCCGCTCCCTACAACCCCCCTTTCCTTTTCACATCAAGGTCTTTTTATCTTCCAATTTTGCATCTAAAGATGAGGTGAATGCCATTAGCTCAATTCAACCTCAAGTGTAGTCAGATGTGCCTATGATTTCTGAAAAGCACTGTCTAAGGTCACATTAAAATGTATAAGAGCTTTTCTGTGCCTGAGAAGGGGGCTTATTATCCATCCATGGTGTAAGGGAGTAATGTCAGTGGCCACGGACTTGGGTGAAAACAAAAGAGATACCAAGGTTTCCGTCTTTTGTCAGTGAGCCTCACTGGCTTCCTTTCATTGCTGTCTGAAGCCTTGCAGATAGTGCCACACACTGTAAACTTCAGCAGCTTTGGGGGAAAGAAAAACAAGTTCAACGGGTTCTCCGTTTCTTAACCCTTGGCTTTTAATCTTTAACCTTTTACATGAAAATTTAAAAAGAAAACATTGGTCCGTGTTTAAATATATTTTATTAATATTCATTTCAGTGCTGGAAAAGATTTGGACTTTAGTTATCCTGACCTGGATCCTGGAAAGACCCACACACATATTTAACTTTGAGCACAAGTAGTCCCCTGGACATGCTTAATTTCAGTGCAGATTGGGACACCAGCAAGTACCAAAATAAACAGGAACTTAGCGTGCAGCTTTCATTTAATGTGTCATCATGGGAAAGTGTTTGTCAAATTAATGAGCATAATGTACATATTTTTCTGCAGTTCAAAGAAGGAGCCAGACCTCACAGACAGCACAGTTCGTCAGTAAAAAAATATTGTAGCACTGACAGTTCTGTTTATTTTTTATTTAAAAAAATAGTAATTGAAATTCACTCAAACAATGGCCTTGTTAACTGACACCACTTTCAAATATATAGTCATATCTTATTTAAAAATGCATTTCTGAGGCTGGTGGTATGTTTTAGACAAGGTTCCTGTCTCAGACCACTGTGAGGGAATATTATAGTTTTAAGAACATTTCCCTTCAGGGCCAAGTGCATGGCTGACTTACAGAAGTCTGATGTCTTTAAGAGACTTCAGGCATGCTCTTTCTACTGTACAATTCTGAACTGAACTCCTGTGACCTGATTCAGAAGAAACACTCTCCCAGTGATCACACTGCTGAAGTTGCAGGTAGGCCTTTGGTAAAGCAAGGGATTATTTTCACAACTTTAACAGTCACTTGCCTTAAGGAATGGGCAAGCCAAAAGAATGAGACAGTTTTTTATTTATTTTTTTAACAGCTGGGCTGCAGTTCATCTCACTGGAGCACATTAAACACAATCTAATTTACAGAGGTTAGGCCAAATGTATTTTTGGCATAAACTCTTTGAATGTTTCACCAGAAGTTAATCTAGTCCATAATTTTCCAGGCTGGTACATTTTCTCATCTTGCAGTTCTAATACCAGTTAAGTGACTCACTGTGATGAGATAATGTATTGACCTAATTATCATTGTAAACACTGAAGTTACCATGTTTACCTTGAAATGGCACACGAATTGGAGAGATAATTCCTGTCACCAGTATGTGGATTGGATTTATTCAAAGGATAGCAGGTAGATGTTCATTTTTTTGTATGAGCGGTGTTGATAGTTTCTGGGATTCCTCTTTTCCCTTTCCCTCATTACAGAAGAAATCAAATTTTCAGCCCTTATCTTTTAACTTACGCACCCATTTTTGTTCCTACACCTGAAAAACCAGGGAAAGCAAGTATGTGCGTGCTTGTAGCATACAAGCAAGTATTTGCCTCTGCAAGTACAAATTTGCATTGTTACTTTTGCAAGCACAAACCACTGCATGCACAAAAAGTGGGTTGCAAAAACAGAGAATCAGCCTGGTTGAAGTGTCACCCTGAGCAGGCACATGTCTATTTTTAGTAACTCTACACTTGATAATGACTGAATGTTGCTCTCTCTGGAGCTCCAAGTTTATACCTTGTATCATCCAGCTGACTGTTTCCAGCTTCAGCTTGTTTGGGAACTGAAGAATGAGCTGAGCTCAGATAAGGTAAAAGTTGCTGTAAGACACTTGGTTGGTTTCCACAACCCATATGCCAAATTGATCATATAAATGGCTTCCCCACTTGTCATGTATGTATTTTTGAATCATAATGAATACTTGTACCTTTCTTCGCCAAATTCCTACATTCATAGAAAGCTGGCATTTCACAAATATCAGAATGCTGCTCTGTGAGCCAGACTTCCAGAAATTCAGTAATCATCACTAGACCTTCCTGTTAATACATGAAAACAGCTAAATGACATTTAGTTATTATGATTTTAAAATACCTTCTTGTTATTCCTTTGATAACCCTGTAACACAGGAATTTTTGTGTGTGTCCCTCCACAACCTGTGACCAATTCCTGAAGTGCTGGACTACCACACTGTTTTGAGAATCTTAGAAAAATTCAGTTAGAGGAATCAGACTGGGCTTTTAGACTTCAGGTTTTTCTTTTTAAAAGGAAACCTCATAAAAATGTGACTGCTTAGTTTTATGACACCAATTTGACAGTAAATCATGTTCCTTTTAGTAACTTAACTCTGCCCAGAGTAGTACTGTAGAACAAGAAGCAGGTCTGAGATGTCTCTGACACAGTTTAGGAAGGCAGCAAGCCAACCCTGGTATTAAAAGATTGAGAAACACTGCTATAGAATATGGACATGGGATTACCATACTAGTCTGCAGTAGATTAAATAATTTGTTTAATAGTCTTCTAATTTTATACTTACTTTTCAAAGCAATATCTGATTTGCAAAATAGCTGTACTTTTCTTCAGGGAAAAGAAGAGACCTCTTCAGAGATCAAGGGGAAAAAATCTAAGCTAAGATCAACCCAAGTGAACATTTCTGAGCGTCTTCTAGTGCTATGTAGCAGTGAAAAAAAAGAGAATGAAGCTAGAGACTAATCAGTGGCAGAGAGAAAAAGGTTTTAGAATCAAACAGCATTCAAATGTCCTCTCTGATGAGAGGTGACTATTTTGATTAGATGGCCTCTATTTAAATAAAGAGGGTAAAAACTTATTTGTTTTAGAATTGGCTTGTTACATGGGCTTTCAACTAAGCTAAATGGAGAAGAGGACTTGTTTGGGCTTAATGTGAAGAATAAAAAGTGTGCTTCTAACACACAAAATAAGAGAGAAGATGAAGTTATGAAGTAGAAGCTGATGAAGAAGAAAAATGTTAAAGTAAGAAATCATTTATACCGGAATGGAAATTCTATGAAGAACAACTAGAAGTGTAACTAAATAACAGAAACCACACGTGTAAGTGAAACTCCTTGTAAAAGTATCAGCATGGACAGGTATAATTTATACAGAAGCAACAAAAAGGGAGGAGACAGATTGGGCATTGCTTTTTTATGTCAAAAGTGTCCAGAATGCCAGAAAACTACAATTTGAAAATAGAGAGTAGAGTAGTGAAATTCTTGGATAAGGACAAAAGGAATGAAAATCAAAGAAGCACCAGGGGGCAACTGCTACAGATCACCGGAACTGGAGAAAAGCAAGAATAAATAATTCTTGGACCAACTCTCAAGACACTCATAACCACAGGAGGCCCTCACCATGAGGGGATTCATATTTCCCAGGTCTTTCCTGTGGAGTTAAAACTAAATATATACTAAACCAAAGAGATTTTTAAACTGTGTGGGGGATAACTTTATGCTCCAGAAAGGAGATATTCCAAGCAGTGAAGAAGTAATTTTTATTGATAGGTTGGAATTGTGAGTAGGATGACAGTAAGGAAGTTAGGAACTAATGATCATGATCTTCTCCCCTTCAGCAAAATGGGTTCCCAGCATGTAGTAAAACAGAGTATAAGATTTTTAAGATGGCATATTCTATGAAATACAATAATTTAAAGCCCCAACCTGCTATCATTGAAACTACTACTGGCTTTCAATGTAAGCGGAAGTAGAACCTTAGCAAGAAAAGTGCAATAGTAAGATGTGTTAACTTTCACTGGTAGGGGAAAAGGCAGGAAAATCATAAGGGTGTCATCGCAGCTTGTCTTTGATGGGGTGGGCTGTGCACCAAGTTTTGGCTTCTCCAAGGCACTGTTTGACCGATGGCTAGCTCTCCAGAAAATATTAATATTTTTCATATGAACTAACATTAGCCTATTTAACCTACTCAATGGGAGGGCAGAATAAAATGCATATCTCTTGAAGCATGGTAGCAGATTGTTTTGAGTGTTATTCAAGCTTTTTTATAAAGCTGACATCCTTTCTCTTTAAATCTTTGGCCGTAGAACTGTGGCCATCCATTCTGACATGGCATGGCATGAAGGCCTAGTAGTCAAGTTGAAATTATACATGGAACTTAGCTGCAATGAAGATTAACATTTCTTATCAGAATGACAGTGATCATTTCATCAGTGATCAGCAAGTCACAGTGGAGGAAGAGTTGCCACGAGTCTCCATTATCCCTGGACTCAAAGAAAGCAGGTTGACACAAGGTGGATTCCCACTGTTTTTAATGCCCTTTCAACCTTTGATCCCCCTTCAGCCAAGATTCTTGAGGTTACAGAGAAAATCCACTCTCTTAGAACAACTGATGGAAATATTCCTTTGATATGGGCTGGTAGAACTTCATGCAAAATCATGATGAAGATAATTAGCCAAGCAGCAAGAAAGCTAAAGTTGTTAGCTGATGATAGCCATTTTTCTGGCCACTGTGTGCCATTTTTGCAGATTGCGAAAAAAACAGAAAGTCAATTTTTCTCCTGGGAGATAAAGACATGTCCATTGTTCCATACCAATGTTCCAAGTAGAATTTGTCTGAGCCAGGCAATATGAACATGGTCTTTTATATAATTGGAAACAACAGCCCCTTTTTCCCCACACACACCACCACCACCACTTTTATTTCAAACCACACAGAGCATTTGTCCTAATATCTTTATGGTCTGTAAAATTTTTCACATGAATCCTGTCATTGCTTGCAATAGGCACAGGAAATACGACTCCATAACAAAGAGTAGGGGCATTTATAAAGGTGATTCTGTTATAATCTACTCGTGCAGGAGTTAGCTATTGGATGGAATTGTAAGTTAACAGAGGAAGCTGTAGGGAACAGTCAGAGTCCTGAAGAAAGAGTAGACCTTTACAATTTAATTACCTATTGCCTATTGCGTATGGCCGCAGGCTGGGAGTTCAGACTACAGGGCATTTAAAAATGGAGGCTCCTAGGAACATGCAAATAAAGCCCAGGATATTTTAATTCTGGGCTTCATTTGCAAGTTCAAATGACTACATTAGCCACCCTAGTTCAAACTAGGGTGGCAGTGTAGACATACCCTGAGCGTTTTTCCATTGACATCATTGGCACTACAATTTCAGCCTATATATACAAATTTATTCCAAGCTCTACCAAGTGACTAAGAACCTCTTTTGTACTTTTGTTTTCCCTCCCACATTATCTGTCTCATTTACTAAAATTGTAAATTCTTCAGCCCAAGGCTTACCTCCCAGGATGCGCCTATACAGTACCTAACAGAATGGGGTCTTGGTTTCAGTTGTGGCTTCTAATTCTACTGGAAACCAAGATTTCCCAGCTCTGGACATGAGAGCTATTATAGCACTATTAAATAAATTCTAGTTAAAAAGTTAGTTTTGGTAGATTAAACTGTTAATCATTTTACTTACACTAAGTGCATGTCTACACTACCAGTGAAGACCTGCTAAATCAATCTCCAGACACGCTCCTATCAACTCTGGAACTGCACCAGAAAGAGAAGTTTAAGGAAAGTCAATGGGAGAGTTTCTCCTGTCAACCCAGTGAAGTGACTTATTTACATAGCTGACGTTGAGTATTTAAGCAACTTTACCCATTAGTATTGACCTGCCTTCGTTAGCACTATGATACCAAGTCAAACAAGTTATTGAGAAATCTGATAGTCTGCCAACATCTTGTCTTGCGTGCCCTTTTAATATCAGAATATAGCTCCAATTTCTGCTGTCTTATAGGAACATAGGTTGGTTTCTAACCACAGTATACTAGACGATGCCGTTGATGCTGCATGTGGCAATTACATAGTTCAGCTGTACTACTTTGGTTGAATACTTGTATCATCTCCTAATTAAATTATTCCACTTCACAGGTCAGCCTGAAATTCATTTGAGTTAGTAGATAAAGGCTCTTACCAGTTTCCATCATTTTAGGCATCTTTGTTTTTTTGTATGGCCCCTTTCCTTTTACATTTGTCAGAAAATCCAAAACAGAAAACAATTTCAAAATTACTAGAACAGATAACATAAAATATGACAGAACTTTGTGTTCTGTGATATATATATATATATACTTTTTAAGAACTACACTTCAAGAATTAATTATAACCTTAATTAATTATATACTAACTGCCTCCAACTTCAGATCAAGGAAAGCCACAGCCCTATCCAGAAGATTAAGACACTCGAGCCCACTCATCCAGCAAAACTCCAGGAACAGCAACAGTGAAGAAATTTAGCAGAGTCCTTCACCGTTTCATTGGATTCTTGACTGAGTTGGTATATGTGCTTCCAAACCAAATACTAATATTGTTATGATTTATCAACCTGTGAAATGTCAACACCAATGCACATAGCTCCTCCAAAACATTAAATTGGGATCTCATGTCCACCATGACTAACTTGCACTTCTTCCAATCTTGAAACCACTCACACACTGAAATATACTAAATTAATTCATATAGTAGACAGATGAATTGACCTTCTACCAATGTGGAGTGGAGGCTAATAATCATGCCTTTGTATTGGTCTAACCAGCACTTCCTTCAAGAAATGAGGAGCAAAATTGTGGCCATATTACAGTCAACTGTTGTTTTGCCATTGATTTCAACAGGTCACCATTTAATTACATGTTGTTTCCACCTCCTTGAGACTCATGGACTCAGTTTTCTTCTGGGCACCTAGAAAAGAATGCTGTCCAGCCACAGAACCAATGTGTGTGCACAATTTGGCAGAAAAATACAATTATTTGATAATCATTGTCCACTGATCATTCTAACAGCTGGTAATCATTGTTATACCACTGTCTGGTAGGGATAGCTGTCCAACAGAACTTTGTGGTAATATAAAAAGGTCCATAATATTTTTGTTGGCACACTCCCTACAAGAAGTGTTATTTATTTTTGTTTTTCTTGTTTTATATTTGTTTATAAATATTTATCTGTTCATAAATGTAATATATGTATACCAATCTAAGAAGTTAAATGAATGATGCCTGTGGTGCCTTGTTATCTAATAATTTAATATTATACATCTAAAATATGAATGGCAAAATATAAATGGATCATAATTTTGAAATTATTATAAATCTATGAATCACTTTTATTATTCCATAATTGTAATATGTGACTTCAAGGTACTATGTGAAGTATGGTGGAATAAATTATTCCCAGGTATAATAGCTGGACTTCAGTGGTATTGAATCAAGGATGAATTTGTCCTAACAGCCTTCACACTGCTTTCCCACAGCCATGCACCGCATACTTTCCTATTATCAAAAATCCCATAGTAAAATGTGACTCATGAACCATTTAAACTACATCTGTAATTTCACACAATTTTATTGCATAATCTGGGATTGTTAATGTCACTGCTTCCTCACAAATTTGAAGACCCTTATAATGAAGCTGTCTTAGTCCACTTTCAGTGGTGAGATGGCACATTTCATTTACAGACTGTTTCTCCTGAAGGAGAGCCATAAACATATGAGCAGCATGCAAGTTTTACAAACTAAAATATACTAAAATGGTTTTCCAAGAGTAGAGATGATTAATACAAACCTTCAGAGACTTATTTATTGTGCAGCTTAACCCTGCCAACTATAGTCATTGAGCAGGAGGAGTGTTCATATGTGCACACTAAACACACACACACACACACACACACACACACAATTTGTGTTGCAACTTTCCCTTAAATTTGCTCTTCCCTATGTTTAGCAATCATTATAGGAAATTAACTCTCCACTCCTTTCTTTCCCTGAACACTGTGATCCTTTCTATAAATTCCTATACCTCTCAATAGCTTTCTATAAAGAAATAATTTTGTACAGATCGAATGCAAACAGAAAGACATGAAATTATGCATGGGTGCTCACTGTACAATTCAAGGACCTCGCTCTTTTTAAGTTATGCAGATGACTCCTTCAGAAAAGTAACAATGTCTAGGAACTTGGAAGAAGGAGCTGTTGTCCCAGTTGCTGTGACCTAAATAGAGTGTCTCTGTAATCGTCTTGAAGAGGGTTTGCTAAAACATCACTTTAGACTGTTCAGATGCATTTTACTGTGAAAGGATGGAAGTCTGACGTGGTGGCAAGAAAAGTATAGTTTTATTTCTCTGCAAATTGCAAATGTAATAACAATAATTAAGAGAATAACTTGCACCTTGCAGCAGTGTGCAGTTGTTCATCCCAAAGGATCCCACATAGTCCTGTCTGAAGTTTGCGTTTTTGTTCCACAAAATATCATGTCAACATTTGGCCATTTTGTTCCATGCAATAAAATCCAGCATAGCAGCCCTACACATATTTCACTGTATACAAATTTGAGACATCTGGATTGGTTTTTTGGGGGGGGGGTAGTAAAAATATAGATTTCTTTGCTCATAAATCTTTTTCCTTTTAGTAGTTTTCATTTTGTCATGAAACATTACATACTTCTAATCTAAATGTTAGTATTGTTGAGACTTTTTTTTCCTCAAAAAGGTGATGAAAACTAATCATTGTGTTAAAAAACTGCAGAGTTTTGAGGAAAACAACACTTCCCCCCCAAAAAAAAACCTGTCAAAATTCATTTTTGTTGAAAATGTTGTTAAAAATTGACATTTTCTAAAGCAATTGCCATTTTACACTGAAACATCTTTAGAATGGAAATTTGATGTATTGTGCTGTACAATATGATTTAAGAATTAAACACCATAACTTTTTTGCTTATCATAGTCACCTTTGAGGTAAAAAGCTTCAGCAATGTATATTGGAGTTTCTTGATACACAACGGAAGAAATCACACACAAAATTTCAAAATATTTCCAATTTTTCATCAAAATTTACAATTTTAAAAATTAAGAATCACTTTCAGGTTGGTCAGAAAAATAGGACAAAACTATCTACAATTTCCTCAAAAATTCAACTATTATTTTCAATTGATGTTTAAAAAATTTTTTAAATGAACCCAATTTTGCTGAGGATATGCCTATTTAGAACTTCAAGGGGATTCATGCAGTCAAAAAATAATTCATTGAGTTAGAAGTTATCCAGGATACTGAGAATATCTCATTGTTGCAAAAAATTGCTATGGTAAAGGGATACAGGATACTCAACAATTTAATGTAAAACCCTGTTATGGTCTACTTTCTTAGCATAACCCATGGCTCAAACATTTGGGCAGATGCAAAGAGGAAAATGGGGTAAGCAGCCACTTCCTAACCTTATAAAATAGTTACCTCATCCTAATGCCAGAAGCAGCCCTGAAGTTCTCTAGCCCTGGTTTACCTTTTTTCAAAATAACAAGTGAAGCGTCCACACTACCAAGCCCATTATTTCAAATAAAGGGGCTGGTTATATTGAAATAACTACTCCAGATTTCCTGGATGTCTCTATGGGAATGGAAGCCAGTAAGACCTACATGTTACAGCATCACACCTTCTGGCCCTGGCCTGGTTCCCATAGTCCCTCATTTCTTGGCACCATGGACCCCATGTTGTCCAGGAGTGAGTGTATTCAGTAAGCTCTTGCTCAATGGAGCCCCAGAAGTTACTTTTAGGATTCTGGAGAAGGGGACTGAACAGTGACTCAGAGATTTATTCTTTTCCATTTCTCTCTCATTTTGTGGTCTTACCATAGCTGGGAAGTGGAGAACACAAAGCCATCTGTGTGTTCCTGGATCCTGAGGCCAAAAGGTTGCTCTAATTTACACAAAATGCCTAATGACCCAAGGAGCCATTCATAAGTTGGTCCAGTGAACAGAGCACTAGATACGTCATCGGGAGGCTTAGATTCTGCTCCTTGTTCTAGCTCTGATCATAGCCATGTAATCTCTCTATCCCTCAGACTTCTTAGCTATAAATTGTGATAATGGTATTTAACTTCCTTCACAAAGTGCTTTGAGGTCTGTGGCACATGAGGGCAGGGGCGGATATAGGGCAGGGCAAACGGGGTGGCCGCCCCGGGCCCCGCGCTTCAGAAAGCCCCGCGCATATGCTGTGGCGCCGCTGTGCATGCACCGTGGCAAAGGGGGGGGGCCTGCGGAATTATGCTGCCCGGAAAAGGGTATGCAAATTACAGAGTGCCATTTTCATACCTTTTTCTGGAAAAAAAGTGGAAGTCTAGACGTAGCCAAGGTAAGCATTACTTTGGCAACAGGAATTGTGAGGGAATAATGGAGCCCCTGCCAGATCCTCTGGGCCAATAACAGGAAGGATCATGTCATGCAAGTGTGACTGGTCAGTTACAGTAACTTTAGGGCCACTTTGAACCCTGAAAGTGCTGCATGGCTCTCTTAATGTGTCCAGCTATCATAAATAGCTTCCCAATAGGAGATATTATACTACAATAGCAAGAAGGGACTTAGAGTATGAAAATTTGAATGTAAATTACATTAATGAAGTACAAAATAGCAAAAATAAATTATCATAATATTACTAAGCCAGTGTAAATTACAAGCAAAATACCAAGGAAGAGTATACAAACTGAAATTCCAGGTAGTACAGATAACACAGAAGCCATTGCTTTCAGCAAAAACTAATTAATGATGAACCTCGTGACTCTAACCCTGAGACAAACAATTCATAGACTAGGCATACATGCAAAAAATAGTCATTTTACTTCCAGAAATAGGTAAAACAATTCAGCCTATAAACTGTTTGCTTTGCAGAATACCCATTATATTACAAGAAAAAATAAATCCACTGAGAAATCAGACAAACTGTGTGATTGCATAGCCCAAACAATTTAAATCAAGCACTAAAAGGAGATCACTATTAACTGCTTACAATTAAAAAATACTACCTGACTTGGCAAAACCAAAAATATCATCAGTACTTGATGCCAAATGCAACTATTGGCAAGTGCTACTGTATAAAGAAAGCAGCTACCTTACCACATTCTGGACATGCATAAGATACAGATGGTTGAGTATGCCATTTGGGATCAAACCTGCAGTGGAAGACTACCAGTGCTGCCAGCAAGATGTACTAACAAGACTCACAAAGACCAGCATCATAATTGATGACATTCTGATGTATGGATGTAGACAAAGTATAGTAGAAGCTATAGCAGATTGTGACCACCTCATCTGTGTGCTAGACTGAGCCAGGGAAGTAAATCTAAAATTGAATAAAAACAAGATGAACTCACAGTTGAATGAAGTGCCATACAAAAATAATGGGAGCGGTAAATAATGAAGAGTTCAGGTCATTAAGTTTGCTTGGTAAACTGGACCCAATAAAAAATATGAATTTTAATATTCCTAAATGTAAATGTATATATCTGGGAACAAAGAATGTATGTAATATTGATAGTCTTGGGGGCGGATACTATCTTGGGAAGCAGTAACTCTGAAAAATATTTGGTGGTTATCATGTATAATCTGCTGCACATATTCTCCTAATGTGTCAATTTACCCAAAGTTGAGGTGGAGTTCCAATCAGTGACAATTTTTAAGTCAGGATTGGATGTTTTACACACACACAAAAATCTGTTCTAGGAATTATTTTGAGAAAGTTCTGTGGCCTGTACTATACAGGGAATCACAATAGTCCCTTATGGCCTTAGAACTGATGAATGTCTGACCTGGCCTAAAAGCTAACAGCAATATAGCAAATGCTCACAACTAAAGACAGAAAGTCAGATCAGAGTCTATTAGGATTTCTAACTAATCTGACAAAATTTCTTCCAAGCCTCTTTGACATGAGCAAACCCCAGAACCAACTATTGGGTGAAGACCCAGTGTGGGGTTACTTCAACATGATGTAGCCATCACATATATCAAGGACCAACTACTCATCCTGTCTGTGCATGAAGAGGCAATCATAAAACACAATGCCAGCAAGATAAGGGTTGGAGAATGATTCTAATAAAAGGGAAAGATGGTAGCATTAGCAGCAGGGCACACCCAAATTAAAAAGAAATGTCTTGCAACAGAGTTCGCATGTGAACAATTTGATTAGTATGTTCAAGGACAGGAATGAATTTGAATATAAAATGACCATATACCACTAAAAAGCTTTCTTAAAAAACACTGCTAGAGAGGCCCCAAAATGCCTTCAGTACATGCTACTGAAACTAAAAGAATGGGATTTTGATGCATGTAGCGGACTTCTTATCCAGAGTTTTGTGTTTGAAAATAAGGCAACAGAACCAGAATATGATAGAAATCCAGAAAACACAGAAAGATAGAAAGCATCTACCAAGCCAGTTCTGTGCCAGTTTCAAGCAGGGACTGGAAAAAATCCACACAATCACATAATAATTTATACTGGATGAAGACACTGTTTTCATGAGAATAACCCACACAGGACAAAGATTTGCAACTGCTCACATCCATCTTCTTGTCTGAATGGCCAGATCCAGGGAAGAAATCTCATCTGCAACTCAAAAATATTGGCAAGCTTGAGATGAACTCAGTATATAAGGGTATGTCTACACTACAAAGTTAGTTCGAACTAACGGACGTTAGTTCGAACTAACTTTCCTAGGCGCTACACTAGCGCTCCGTTAGTTCGAACTTAATTCGAACTAACGGAGCGCTTAGTTCGAACTAGGTAAACCTCATTTTACGAGGACTAACGCCTAGTTCGAACTAGCTAGTTCGAACTAAGGGCTGTGTAGCCCTTTAGTTCGAACTAGTGGGAGGCTAGCCCTCCCCAGGTTTCCCTGGTGGCCACTCTGGCCAACACCAGGAAAACTCTATGCCCCCCTCCCGGCCCCGGACCCCTTAAAGGGGCACGGGCTGGCTACGGTGCCGGTGCCAGGTGCAAGCCTGCCAGCACCCAGCTAGCAGACCCTGCACCTGGCACGGCACAGAGCCACCCACCCGATGCCCCCCAGCCCACCCCCTCTTCCCGGGACCAGGCTGGCGGCTCCCGGGAGCTTGCCCTGGACCGCAAGAGGCGGGCACCTTCCTGGGCTAGTGCAGACATCGTGGACCTCGTCCACGATCTCCGCACTAGGCACAGGAAAGTGGCCGGCTAGGGCAGGAGAGCTGCCAGCCTGGCCACCTAGGAGCAGGTGTGCATGAAAATCAAGGGGGTCCACTGAGACCCCCGACCCTGAGCCCTGAGCTTACAATGGCCGTCCTGGGTCAGACCAAAGGTCCATCTAGCCCAGTAGCCTGTCTGCCGACAGCGGCCAACCCTAGGAACCCTGGAGGGGATGGACCGAAGACAGTGACCAAGCCATTTGTCTCGTGCCATCCCTCTCCAGCCTTCCACAAACTTTGGGCAGGGACACCACTCCTACCCCCTGGCTAATACCACTCCATGGACCCAACCTCCATGACTTGATCTCACTTCCCTTTAAACTCTGTTCTAGTTGTAGCCTTCACTGCCTCCTGCAGCAAGGAGTTCCGCAGGTTAACTATTTGCTTTGTCAAGAACAACTTTCTCTTACTAGTTTGAAGCCTGATACCCATTCCTTTCCTTTGGTGTCCTCTAGTCCTTCTTTATGGGAACTCAGGAAGAACTTTTCTGAATGCACCCTCTCCACCCAACCCCTGCTTTTAGAGACCTCTATCCTGTCCCCCCTCCGTCTCCTCTTTTCTAAGCTGAACAGTCCCAGTCTCTGTAGCCTTTCTTCATCTGGGACCTGTTCCCAACCCCTGATCATGTTAGTTGCCCTCCCCTCTCCCAGCCTTTCTTTTCCCCTCTCCCACCTCCTTTTCCCAGTCTCCCCCAGTTTTGTTCAATAAAGACAGAGTCAATGTTGGAAGAAACGTTATCTTTATTTTGTACATCAATAAGAAGGGGGGCTAGGGAAGGGTAAGTGGAAGGAGGTGAGGGAGGAATGGGGTACGAGCCCCCGATGGGGACGACTGGGCTGGCTCTGCGGGCTTCTGGGGGTGGAAGCTCTCCTGCAGCCCCCCAATTGTCCCCTCTCCCCAGATGGTAGCCTGCGGCAAGTGCAGCCGGGCTGATGGCCGAGTGGTGTGATGTGCCCAGTGTGGGTACTCCGGGCACTCCAAGCCAGAACTTCTTTGCAAGCGGGGCACCCCTTAGAACTGTGTGTCCGGGGTGGGGGTCGGGACCCTTTAAGCGCAGCCCTCTGCTAGCCTGAGACAGCATCTCCATGCTCTAAGTCCTCCTTTTATGCCCTGCCTGCACTGCTTCCGGCCATCCTTAAGCCCTGTTCAGAGTCCACTCAATGTGGACTTGCTAGTTTGAATTAGCAAAACGCTAGTTCGAACTAGTTTTTAGTTCTAGATGCGTTAGTTCGAATTAGCTTAGTTCGAATTAACTAATTCGAACTAAGTTAGTTCGAACTAGCGCTGTAGTGTAGACGTACCCTTAGGGTGCATCATATAAAAAAGACAGTTGAACAATAATGCCCACATCAGTTAGAACAGAAGCTCTCTCAAGAAAACACTAGAAGTATTTTAGAATAGGAGTATATAGCTATAAAGCCAGAGATACCACACACTAGCCAGGCATAGCTACATATATTAAAGATCTTATGAACAGAGGTAATACATGTAGGAAAATGCATACCAACTAGCAAAAAAACCCAACCAAACCAAAAAAAACCAACAACACAGCATCCTCATCTGACCTAGAAGCAAAATTAAAAAATGGACCTTTTTATTACAAACTACCTCATTACTGTAGATTATTAAGATTTCTGGGAACTAGATGAGTTGTCAGACACTTCTGCAGTGATTATCGCAGACAAAGCAATGAATCATATCTGGATAAAAGAGTGAAGAGTAAGGTGGCAAAATATGTAGTTGGTACAATACTTGAGATAGTTAAGTTCATAGTTGGCCATGCAGAACTACAAAGTGACCTCACAAAACTGGATGACAATGCAATAAAATAGGAGATGAAATTCCATGTTGGTAAGTGGAAGAAAGTGCCCATTGGAAAACATAACCCCAAGTTTAAACACAAAATGGGGAAAAAATGACGAAGAATGGGAAGAGGGGAGGTTGCGCAAAAAGGAGCAGTATAGACAGCAAAAATGGGCACTCATTAATTATGCAAATGAGGTGCAGTGATATTCCACGCTTAGCCTCATTTGCAAATGTTTTTCCTCAAAAAGGCTATAGCCTAGGGGGTCAGCCAATGAAATTAATAGGCAGCATATCTAAAACAAACAAAAGGAAGTACTTCTTCACACAGTGCAGTCAACCTGTGGAATTCATTGCAATGTGATGCTGTGAAGACCAAAAGTATAAGTGGCTTAAAAAGATAAGTTTATGGAGGCACTTCACTAAGCTATCAATAGCTCTTAGCTAAGCTGGTCCGGGATGGTAGCCTTTGCTCTCCGTGTCCCTAACCTCTAAGTGCCAGAGACAAGGATACTGGACTTGATGGATCATTGGTCTGACCCAGTATAGTCATTCTTATGTACCAGAAAAGTATCCCAAATCATGTCATGTCAAACAATGGAGACCAGTTTACTTGCAAGTTAGTTTGTGCAATTTGCCCAAGAATGGGAATTCATTCATGTCCCATCATCACTAGACCAATCCAATGGCAAAGATAAATTAGCAGTAGAAATTACTAACGCTATTACAGAAAGACAAACAAACAAAAACAAAGCTACAGCTTACTAACAAGCTAAAGAACTCTTAGATTTGCAATCCAGACACCCTGTTAAGATCACATCATTTCCTCAAGACAATCATGTGTTTAGAAACAAGTTACATGTGTTGAACAGATAAATCTTCATTCATATAACAAAGACTAGGCATATATTTGACCAAATTTGCAAATACAGTGCCCATTAAGAACACAAGACACAAACGTGGATGTGCAGAATGGTAAAAATTTGCATTCTACTGAGGCTTGAGCTACAAGACATGGGAAGACCGTATGCCAGGAGTTCTCAAACTTTATTGCACAGTGACCCCTTTCTGACAAGAAAGTTACTACATGACCTGGCAGAGGGAGTGGAACCTGAGCGCCACCAGCCTGTGTGGGAGCAAAGGGAGCTACAGCCTGAGCTTCAGCCTTAGATTCCAGCGAGTATAATGCTGGCCCTCATGATCCCATTCAAATTGGGATCCACTTTCGGGTCCAGATCCACAGTTTCAGAACTGTTGCCACAAACCAACAAGCAGCCAATAAATATTGGCACAGACTCACAAAACACCATCACCCCACCAGAACAACCAAGTGCAAGAAAGCCTGCTTTTATCAGGGAGAAAGACTTTCATTCTTACCTACATCAAACCAACTGCAAGGAACACACAAGACTTCGTACAATATTAAGGCATGAAAGAATAATCCTGCTAAGCCCAGAGGAAAATGCTTTGGTTCCCAAGCAGGTTAAGAGATGATTCATAAAAACTAATAAGAACATAAGATTGGCCATACTGAGTCAGACCAAAGGTCCATCTAGCCCAGTATCTTGTCTGCCAACAGTGGTCAATACCAGATGCCCAAGACAGAGGGATAACAACAGGTAATCCTCAAATGATCCCTCCCCTGTCTCCCGCTTCCAGAGAAACAGAAGCTAGGGATACCATTCCTACCCATCCTGGATAATAGCTAACCTCCATGAATCTACCCTGTTAAAGTTCTAGCCGTCACCGCATCTTCTCACAAAGGAGTTCCACAGGTTGTGCGCTGGGAGAAGAAAAACTTCCTTTTGTTTTTTTTTAAACCTTCTGCCTATTAATTTCATTTGGTGACCCCTAGTTCTTATATTGTGGGAATAAGTAAATAACTTTTCCTTATTCACTTTTTCCATACCAATCATGATTTTATAGACCTCTATCATATCCCCCCTTAGTCTCCTCTTTTCTAAGATGAAAATTCCAAGTATTTTAAATCTCTCTTCAATAATAATAGTAATTAATAATAATAAAAATAATATTCTATTGATAAGTAGCATTAAATTAATATATACAGTGAGACAGATTTTAAGGGAATGTAATAGAATGTTAAATATGTAAGCCAGTTCTGGTATTCATGTTTAATTTTTCTGTCTCAAATTTGCCAAAAGTGTTGTTACGAAAGATAGCTTTGCAGTAGGGAGCATTATATGTATGACAGTATGCTTATGTATAGGGTAACGTCTAGGGTAACGTCTAGAATAGTCTCCTTTCAGGAAGCATTTGAAGAGAGAGGACAGTATACATGAAGGAAGGAATAAAGCCTGAATATAGTTCCAGCTTGGCTCTCTCTCATTTTAACACCAAGGACATCATTTCACTTTTAGTGTGCCTGCTTTAACTTATACTATAACCTCTAACACTTACGTTTAGGGAGGAATAATTTCTAGGTATTGTCTCTTCTCCTTTCTTCCCATGAGTACAGCAAGAGTGAAGTTACTAATGTCTTTCAAATGAAATGACAACAACTGTGAAGGAGCAGGCATTGTCTGGGGTTCTGAAGAAACCTGTTACCTGTCACCTTATGTGCTATTAGTTAGTTCAGTGCTGACTTCATTTCTTTCTTTTTTAAGTGTTTCACATTTTTCTTTAAAAGTTTCCATAGCTTCTGAGGAGGTTTGTTTTGTTTTCTTCCTTCTTTCTTCTTCTTCTTCTTCTTTATTATCTACAGAGACAATGCACATCCTTTTATCCCATAGTTCTTGTTCACAGTGATCCAACAGCTAAATCCTTCTATTTCTGATTATCCACAATGACCTAAGCCTTTTGATATTTTAAATCACTTTGATGAAGTGAGGGCCAAATCCTGCCCAGGGTGTGAACATATATGTTACACGCAAGGTCTGAACTATAAGGTGCTTCTTGCAAGACTGTGAGTGCTCCTAACACTTACTGAATTATACTGAGTTGAAGGTTCCTCTCTACTTGTGGCCATGCAGGTCTAAACTAACCTTTTTGGGAGCCCAGGGTTAATAGATTATGTAGGGCCTGCTAGACTCAAGGGTGGGGGCTGGGGCCAAAAATAATGGATTCGGTGTGCAGGAGGATGCTGCCTGGGAGTGAGATGGGAGTACAGGGTGCAAGATCTGGCAGAAGATAGGGTGCAAGAGTGGGCTGGGGGTGGGTGCAGGGGCAGGGCAGAGGGTAGGGTGCAGGAGCCAGCTGGGGGTGGGGTTGTGGGATCTCGGATGGAGAGAAGGAGGAGTGTGAGAGGGAGCAGAGGATTGGGGTGGTTACCTGGTACAGATCCCAGAGGGAAACAGGTGGCTTCACTTGGCCCTGTAGGCATCTCCCCCTCCCCATTTCCATTGGCCATGATTCCCAGCCAATGGGAGTGGTGGAGGGTAGAGACTGAAGCACCACTAGCAGCAATGCACAAGGCTCCAGCCAAGGAGGAAAAGGGGGAACAGCAGCATGCAGAGCCACTTCCCCACCACCACCACTATCAGGCACAGGCACAGCATGCCGAGGCTTTAGGGGCTGCATCCCAGGGTCCTGAGATGCAGCCCCTAAAGCCCCTTTCATAATCCAGCCCTAGCCCCATGTTACTTTCAATAGAACTTTTACATGTTTGTCATTGCTGGGGAGACAGCGGGCAAAGCCCATTGTCCCTATAATAGGATAGGACCTGGAAAATGCCCACTCTCCAGCTGTAGCACCTTCATATGTAGCACTAACCATTCATATAGAACAGCATGCTTAATAGAGATTGCTTTCCTAGAACCTGGCCTGCTATATCACTTCTTACTAATGAACTAGTTTCCCCTGCAAGCATGTTCATGCAGTGTTAGGCAAGGTCACTGCCTAAATTCTGAGAGTTAGAAAAGGGAGGCTGTCCCCCTAGTGCCCACTCGTGCTCCATGATCTGCTGGCTAAGTGCCAGTGTGTTAACAGTGTAGGTGACAGACAGCGTTACCCAGGCTCATACGGGATGCACTTTCACAAAGTGCACTCAGTAGCATGCATCACAGCTCTATACCCTTGTACTGCTGCTACCCTTACCTGAATGTCTATCACCCTCACATAATTTGAGTAACAAGCTGGTGCCACCATGGCTTCTCTCTTTCAAAGTGATATTTGCTCTGCTAGAATGCAAGCGCACTTCTTACAAAACTCTCCATTTCATGTCAGAAAGGTACCCTTGTTCCAGGGGCCTAAACAGATTAACGATAAATGTGTGGAAGACCCAATCCAAAAAAGCAAGGTAAACACCGTGGGCCTAATTCTATTATGCATGATGTGAGCAGAGCACCAGAGTAACTAAATAACGGGCCTCTGATAAAGGGCTCCAGAGCAATGGAATGGCAAAAGGAGCCAGATGTGCACATCTGAGGTTGGAGTTTGTCCGATCCCACCTACTTACTGCATGTAGGACATCTGACTCAAATGGAAACTGGCCATCCACACCCACAGTCAGAATTTTCATACTGTCTCTAAAACCATTTCAATCTTGCGCAAAATCAGAGTTAAAAGAGCCCAGAAGCAGCTCTTATTCTAGGTAGTAAGTCTGACAGGCACTTATGCTATACATCATCCCAAAGCTAGCTGACTCAGTGTTGAAAGGGTGAATATTTTTCACAGATTTTTCTAGTATATTTGTCAAAGTCATCTTCGTTTCAACAAGCACATCTTTCCTCTACTCTCTTTAAAACTCAATGGACCTGATTCTCAGCTGCTATAAATCAGTGTAGCTCAATTGAAGCTACGCTGTTCTCCATCAGCTCAGGATCTCACACGCCTAAGAGACTTTAAGGCCAGAAGGGATAATCATGATAATTTAGTCTGACCTCCTGTACATTTCAGACCACAGAACCTTACCTACCCCCTCCTGTGTGGACCCCTGACCTCTGGCTGAGTTACTGAAGTTCTCAATAAATGATTTTAAGTTACAACAAATCTACCAGTTACACTTGATCTGACCCAGTATTTATTGCAGCAATTGTTGGGAAAATCCTAGTCTCTTTTATCATTTGAGCTCTGCTACAGTTCTACTTGCAGTGAGGGAGCATTGGATTAAATGATGACAGTTGGGTTATTTTGAATTTATTTTAATTTTTGGATAGGTTTTTTTTTCAAACTCATTAAGGTTACATCTAGACTGCAGGCTTCTTTCAGAAGAAGCTTTTCCAGAAGAGATCTTCTGGAAAAGCTTCTTTCAAAAGAGAACGTCCACACAGCAAAAGCATGTCAAAAAAGCAATCTGCTTTTTCGAAAGATAGTGTCTACATTGATTGGATGCTATCTCACATTTAAGTTGTGATTACTATGAATGGAGTGGCCACTAGGGCACCTGTGCTTTTTCCTAGAGGCCTCTTCTTTCAAAAAAAACCCTCGTCCTCGTCCACACATGCCTTTTTCCGAAAGAGCTCTTTTGGAAAAAGGCTTCTTCCTCGTAGAATGAGGTTTATCACTGTTGGAAAAGCCCCTGCATGCTTTCGACAAGAACACAGTTGTAATGTGGACCTAAGTTTAGTTTTTCCAGAAATATGGGCTTTTTTCCAGAAAAATTCTTCAGTGTAGACATACACTAAGTTGCTTGCTCTTTTCCAAAATGAGTGCCATCTTTCAGAAAGTATTTAAACTGATCATTATTATCCTTGCATGAGAATATCATCTCCCACCAGTAAGCAGTCACAACAGCTATCTACAGCTTTCTCTGCAGGGAAAATGACATTTGCTGGTTCAGCCACAGCTGCACTCGGCAAGCTGAAAACATGCTATCTCCTTTACATGATTGCAGGCAGTATTTGAACTATGAGCAAGAGTCAAGGAACTTGGGCCAACTGTTACAAAACAGTTTTCCTGGAAAATAGCCAGCAGACCAGCAGTCAGCTTAGGACAACAGCACACATTATTTTAATAAAGCAAGAACGCTATGACATGTCCAGAGGAATACATGTCTATACTAGCTACTTTGGTGATCCATGAGCATTCCAGCAAGCCCAATAAAATGACACTTGTGTACTCACCCAGCATCTTTACTTTCCATTGGAGACTCATGCAGGTATCTTAGGAAACTTCATTGTATTCCATGTGGGTTCTTATAACATGCTTATCATCATAATATCTTAAACCCTTCCGACAGAGTATTAAGTGACATGACTAAAATCTGTCACAGGTTGTTCATTCTTTCATCCTTTTACCCAAGGAGAGAAGTGGGGAGTGGATTTTCTTGTTTGGTAGGATTTAGGGTTTGAAGCTGGTTTTATACACGTGTTTTAAACTATGTATTTTTTAGATAAGGTAAGGTCAAGCAATACAGTGAAAGGTGACATGGTTTACAATAGCTCTCAGTTCCTGGAAGTGTTCTTTCTGTGGTCTCTCCCACAGAAGTTTCTCTATCCTACACAGAGACGCTTTAACCTCACTGTAGAGAGATCCAGCGAGCCAGAGGAGCAAACCTTTCATAACTTCTAAGTACTCACAATGTTCTTCTGTAAAATCAGTTTTTCCCTTGCATCACACTGCAAATTTGAAGACTGACATTGGAATTTCCCCAGGCAGGGTTCAGACTGAGTTTTGTTTCAGGAGCATTTCTAATCAGGATTAAATAAACCCTGTAGGTAGCCACATTGAAATCAGTGGGGTTACACACGGTGCTTGAAGTTAGGGTCATGCTTGGCTGCATCAGGTCCAGAACGCTATGGAAAAGCCCAGGTGGATGACATCTTAAAATTGTGAACCTTAAGAATCTGAGAACATGGGCTAAGCTGTGGTATCTACTTAAAGGAAGGATGGGTGTGAATTAAGGAACTGAGCACATAGAAAATGGAACGTAGCATCCAAACCCTCGTCCTGGTTGTAATCAGATTGGTTAGCAGCTGGGAAGGACAAGTTTGAAACTTTGAATATTCATCAGGGAAATTGCAGCTGGATTAAAGAGTGCCTGAGCTGTGAGAGGCTCAGCCAATTGGGAATGAAAAAAGGATTGTGAAAATGCTGGATATGAATGGAGATGAGATTAGAATGGAACATACCCATCAACTATATGCATTTTAATGGTTAAAGAACAAATAGAGACAAGCCATCATTTACGGTTGAAGGTACAACACCAAAGTCTATGGTTAACTGGCATGAAGGCATCTTTGTTTTTCCTTTGCTTCTTTTTTTATTCCTTTGACAGTTACCCAAAGTGACTAATGCATGTGAAGATCCCCACGGCTGACGCACAAAGTGTGGTGTTGCCAATGTATTGTTATAAGAGCAGTTAAGAGAACTGAGGGAACTTTTACAAAATGATCCTATTAATTCCTCTGTGGCTCTCCTTGAATTTGGATCAAGAAAGCTGACAATTAAGACAATGAAAACAACTTCAGGCCATGGCAGTACAACACTGAATAACATTTGTAGCATATGCATATCAAGGTTTTTAATGTTATCAGAGGGAAATTCTATCAAGAAATATAAAGTAACCTGATTTTGCTCATACACAAATATTTTCTTTAGAAATGTTAATGAGATAGTTGAAGAGCTACAAAAGAATATTTTCCTAGATCTGGACCAAACAGGGATAGTTTGATGATACAATACCCACAATGTTCTGCAAATGAGGGCTCAGTCTAGCATCTTTTATAGCTGATGCATTATCAGTGAAACCATCTGTCCTGCATTTTTTCATTAGTACAGGTGCAAGCTTTTTGTTCTACATTACAAGGAATCATGGAATCATAGAATCCTAGAACTGGGAGGGACCTCGACAGATCATCAAGTCCAGTCCCCTGCCCTCACAGCAGGACCAAGCACCATCTAGATCATCCATGATAGATGCCAATCCAAACTGCTCTTAAATATCTCTAGCGATGGAGATTCCACAACCTCCCTAAGCAATTTATTCCAGTTTTAATCACCCTGATGATTAGGAAGATTTTACTAATGTCCAACCTAAATCTCCCTTGCTGCAATTTAAGCCCATTGCTTCTTCTCCTAACATCAGAGGCCAAGGAGAACAATTTTTCTCCCTCCTCCTTGTAACACCCTTTTAGATATTTGAAAACCGCCATCATGGCTCCTCTCAGTCTTCTCTTTTCTAAACTAAACAAGGCCAGTTCTTTCAAGCTTCCCTCATAGCTACGCTGACCATACGTCCCAAATTTTCCAGGACAGTCCCAAATTTAAATACTCTGTCCCAGTGTCCCTATCAAGTAGTGAAATGTCCTGGAAAGTTCCACCAGACATTTCACTACTTGATGGGGACACCAGCTTTCAGGGAAGAAGAGACTAAGAAATGGCTCCGTGCCATTGGTCCTTGTGTGGTACAGCAGCCTCCTTCCCTCCCTGCCCAGCAGAGCACATAGGAAACTCCATTGGAGCTTTGCCGGAGGCCAGCTGGGCCGTCTTCCAGTGGTGTGCAGTTTCCAGCCACCATGCCACACACTGCCCCACCACCGCATGCCATGCAGCTCCCTCTTTCCCTAGAAAGGACTGCTACTGCTTCATAGGTCCCCTGGTTCAGCCATGCCACCTTTCTCCTCCATGCCACCTTTCTCCAGACCGCTTGTTATTTGTTACAGCGGCCACTCACCTGATCTATGGGCAAATTAGACAAATGCACAATTCCCACCTATTCCTCCATGCCTGACCCCAAAGTCTCAAAGGATCCCATGGTGCAGTATAAAGAGGGCTTTGACTTTCCTACATGGACATAGAGTCCAGGTCACATTCTAGTCCTATAAGATTCCTCTTCCTCACTTTAAAATTGACTGAAATGTTCTACACATAGTGGCTCTGCATAAAGAAAATCAAATTAACAAGGCCCAGATTCTCAGCTGGGATATCTAGCACATCTAGCTATCTAAACAGAGTTATACTTCATATTTCTAACTCCAAATACAGGAGTGATACATTCACACAAATAGAATATACACATTCAGGGGATTACAATCTCTGCAATGATAGATTACATGCCATGTTTTGCATAAAGCATATTTGAGCTATGCCATTCATATTCAAAAACATATGGGAGCATAGTGTCACAGGCTCTTGCATACAGGAGCGTATTAGGCTCTTGCTCAAATCCCTCCCTTACCTCCCAGTTGGTTGCTAATGCCAATTTAAATCTTTGGCCCTAAACTTTCAAAGCAGGATCAAAAGACGACATTTGATTGACCACACTCCTCTGGAACAGTGCAGATCACAAAGCTTTGACCTAGCAAGTGAGGCAGGTTACAACTTTGAAACAGACTTCTCGAGAGATGAGGTGAATCCAGAATCTGATCTTCTTTAGGAAATGCTTTAAAACCTTCTTCGCCACTAAATTCTTTTCACTGTAAGAATGACATAACACCAATGTCCCCCTTCTATCGCATAAACCACTACATTTCTTCTTTTCATTAGTAATACATTAAAAACCCTACCTACGCAGAGTGTTTGCCACAGAATGGTGAAGTCCTAGGGACTCAATTAAGTGCATTAGGGAATTTGCTACTGTTTCAGGTTTTTTACATGGAAAATGCTTAATATTAAAGTAGGGATGTTAGACTGTAACCGACTAACCGTTTAACTGTCAGACTGAGGCTTGTCAGTTGATGGTGTCAGTTAGGCTCAGCTGTGTGCCAGCTCTGCTCCAGAGAAGCTTCTCTGTGGCACAGATGCCATCTCCTTGAGAGTGGAGCTGGCAGGGGCTCCTAGGAAGGCTTTGCTGAAGGCTCTTCAGTATAAAGTTTAAATTAGCTTTTTGGGGGCTTTGTATTGCAGAACCTGCAGCATGTAACTGCTGAGATTTTCAGTGGTTACACTGTTACCTATTTAACCAGCTTTTAACATACCTATACTGTAGTGATGAGTAGCAGTATTAAGTAGGAATGTTAAGGACTAGTCAACAGGATAGTCAACAGGTGGCTTCCTCCTCCTCCCCCCGCCCCCATCAAATAGAGGCAGCAAAGGAGGGGGAAATAGGGATACTTCAAAGCAACCCCGGGCAGCGGCATTTAAAAGGGACAGCACCGCCCTATCAATCAAATAGTCGATGCAAAAATGCATCGACTATTTGATTAGTCAGTTACATGATACTTAACATCCTTAATATTAAGCCTTAAGATAGACAAATGAATGAAATAACAATCTGCAATTATACTATCAAGAATAAAGAAAATTACATTTATCTATCTTCTTACTTCAGGACATAAGCAAATTTTTAGCTGAAGTAATAAATAAGATTGTCCCTCCTTAACAAATAGTGGCATTTATGGGGTCTCATACCTTTCTCTGAGTTATCTTGTCCTAGCTACTGTGTGAGGATAGGGAATTGGACTACTTGGTTCATTACTCATTCACTTGGAACATCATCTGCTACAGCAAACTCTATGTGGTGTGTGGAAACAGCATGAGGGAAAATAATTTACTAAACTTAACTTAAAAAAACAAAACCCAGAGACTTGTCTTTTCATTTGATAAATACCTTAAAACAAATAACCCATTTGTAAGTTCCTAACTGGCTAGGTGTCTAAGCACTGGAATAAATTGCCTAGGGAGGTTGCTGAATTTCCATCACTGGAAATTTTTAAGAGCAGGTTAGACAAACACCTGTCAGGGATGGTCTAAAAGATGGTGCTTGGTCCTGACATGAGTGCAGGGGACTGGACTTGATGACCTCTCAAGGTTCCTTCCAGTTCTAATTCTATGATTCTATGTCAGCATATTTCCATTAAAATCAATGGTGCTATTCAAGCATACACCAGGAAGTGTAAATCAGCCCAAAGATTTTCATATTTATTTTCAGTACTGAAGCCATTGTCCAGCAGATGTTTAAGACACAAAACTTTGGCGAAGAAGCTATTACTTTGGAAACCTCCCCCCCTCCACCCAAAAAAAACCCCACCTCTCCTTATTCTACAACTGAACCAGATCTGTTTTAAATACAAAACATTATGTGTACATAATATCAAGGCTGCAGTGCTAACTGGCAAAAGCCAGGAAGTCTCAAGCTCAGACTAATCCCAATGTCAGTGCCACAAATGAAGAAATGGCAGAGGTTTTGCAGACGGTTGCCAAGGGAGGCTGAAATGAAGATGCCAGATAAAAGACAAGGTTGTATCTGAGGAAACAAGGAAACTGCTACAGATAAGGATTGAGATATAAAGAGATTTAAACACAAGAAAAAAGGAAGATTTTTGTAAATCTGTATAAAGCTATAAAAACAAAGATGAGAGAGTAAGCCAGGAATAACAATATTGAACTTTTCAAGACAACAATGAACAAACAAACCCAAAATTTGGAAGTACAGTAGTTGGGAAAAAGTACAGGACAGGGTCACATCTTTTTATTATAGTACAAAAAAATTGAACTGAAAAAATGATGGAGCCAAAATAATTAAAAAGACTGATGAATTCTGCAGGAGACTTAGAGTCCTGCATTTAGTGCCAATGGCCAAGAAATCTGTCCTTGTCATCAAAAAGCACCTTTGAAATTGAAATCATTACCGAATAAACTGCATGGCCTACATAAAGCAATCAGTAAGGCAAAGTGTCAGGAGCTGCCTTCCATGTTCTGTGGAATATTCAGCTGATAGTAGAGAACCTCTTTTGATGCATGATTGGTGTCTTGAATAAGATGAGTTATGGGTCCCAGTTCTCAAAGGAGCTTTGTCTATCACAAAAATCAGCCTAGTTGGTACAAATTTCTTCTCTAATCAGAAAAGTCAAGAACTTCACATAATGAAGAGACCCAGGGTATGTCTACACTACCCCGCTAGTTCGAACTAGCGGGGTAATGTATGCATACCGCACTTGCTAATGAAGCCCGGGATTTGAATTTCCCGGGCTTCATTAGCATAAGCGGGGAGCCGCCATTTTTAAATCCCCGCTGCTTCGAACCCCGTGTAGCGCGGCTACACGGGGCTCGAACTAGGTAGTTCGGACTAGGGTCCTATTCCGAACTACCGGTACTCCTCGTGAAACGAGGTGTACCGGTAGTTCGGAATAGGCACCCTAGTCCGAACTACCTAGTTCGAGCCCCGTGTAGCCGCGCTACACGGGGTTCGAAGCAGCGGGGATTTAAAAATGGCGGCTCCCCGCTTATGCTAATGAAGCCCGGGAAATTCAAATCCCGGGCTTCATTAGCAAGTGCGGTATGCATACATTACCCTCCTAGTTCGAACTAGGAGGGTAGTGTAGACATACCCACAGGGACTAAGACACGCTCTAGGGCTGAATGAATGTGGAAACTGCATGATGGTTTCATTCTTCCTGATGGCCTGGCCAAGGACAGGTCTGAAGTAAATTGGTAAGGCAGATGAAGCTGTGGGGTGGGAAGAATACCTCAGTGGTTTGAGCATTGGTCTGCTAAACTGTGAGTTCAATCCTTAAGGGGGCCATTTAAGGATCTGGGGCAAATTTGTCAGGGATGGTACTTGGCCCTGCTGTGAGGGCAGCAGACTGGAGTCAATGACCTCTCAAGATCCCTTCCAGCTCTAGTAGGTAGGTATTGCTGCAGCCCATATTGTGCCTATTCTGTGGGCAAATAGAAGACAGCTTCATTTTCCAGAGCAGACAATCTGGCATCTTTCTGTGATAAGTGCATTTGCATTTTGGGTTTGTTTTTGTTTTGCTTCTGTGAGTAAAAGTAAGGTGAAAGTAAGCAGGGGCGCCCAGATGCACAGCACTGGCAAGAGCTGGATGAGCTGCAGCAAAAGACAGCAGGGAGCTATTTAAAGAGCTGACAGTACCTGGAAGAAATTTTAAGTAACTTTCACGACTGAACGGGAGAGAGAGAGGGGACCGGAAATGACTTGCTTAATGCCAAATTGTGCCTGGCACTTCTGTAAATGTGCAATGAGGGGCTTAAGGAGTAAGAGGGAGGAACTTGCATATTCAATATAAGGACCAGGTAGGAGCAAAGGGACACTTTAAAGGCTACATCTACACTGCAGAGTTTTGCGCAAAAACTCATGGGCTACGTCTAGACTGCATCCCTTTTTTGTAAAAGGGATACAAATTAGACGTATCGCAATTGCTAATGAAGTGGGGATTTAAATCCCCTCCCCCGCTTCATTAGCATAAAAATGGCTGCAGCTTTTTTTCGGCACGGAGCTTTGACGGAAAAAGCGCCAGTCTAGACGCGGATCTTTCGGAAAATAAAGCCTTTTCCGAAAGATCCCTTCTCCCTTATTGAGGGAGAAGGGATCTTTCGGAAAAGGCTATATTTTGCAAAAGATCCGCGTCTAGACTGGCGCTTTTTTCCGTCAAAGCTCCGTGCCGAAAAAAAGCTGCAGCCATTTTTATGCTAATGAAGCGGGGGAGGGGATTTAAATCCCCACTTCATTAGCAATTGCGATACGTCTAATTTGCATCCCTTTTACAAAAAAGGGATGCAATCTAGACGTAGCCATCGAGCGTTCACACTACAAGTGCATTTTTGTGCAAGAAAAAGTACAGTAGATCATCAGAAGACAGGGATTTTTGTGCAAGAGTTATTCCTCTTTCTAGGAGGAATAAGCCCTTTTGCGCAAGAGCTCTTGTGCAAAAAGTCATGTGTGGACAGACAACAGGGGTTTCTTGCGCAAGAAATCCCTAGAGGAAAAAGCACAGGTGCTCTGATGGCCATTCTGTGAATGGCTATCAGAGCTTTCTTGCACAAGAGCATCCATGGCAGTGTGGATGCTCTCTCGTGCAAAAGTGCATCTCTTGCACAAAAGCACATGGCAATGTGGAAGCACTCTTACACAAGGGCTGTGTCTACACTGGCATGAATTTCCGGAAATGCTTAAAACAGAATAGTTTTCGTTATAAGTATTTCCGGAAAAAGAGTGTCTACATTGGCAGGCTGCTTTTCCGGAAAAGCCCTTTTTCCAGAAAAGCATCTGTGGCCAATGTAGACACGCTTTTCCAGAAAAGAGCCCCGATTGCCATTTTTGCGATCGGGGCTTTTTTCCAGAAAAGACTACTGGGCTGTCCACACTAGCCCTTTTCCGGAACAGTGTTCCGGAATAGGGATTTATGCCCGAGCGGGAGCAGCGTAGCTTTTCCGGAATAGCGGCTGATTTTGTACAGTAGAGCGTCGTTGCTTTTCCGGAAATTCAAGGGCCAGTGTAGACAGCTCGCAGCTTATTCCAGAAAAGCGGCTGATTTTCTGGAATAAGTGGCCTAGTGTAGACACAGCCAAGAAGTTTTTGCAGAAGATCTTTTCCGCAAAAAGTCCTTGCACAAGAAGCCTGCAGTGTAGACCTAGCCTTTATCTTAATTCCTTTGAGGTGCCTGGTGCCCCGCCCATAGGGCACAGAGAGACAAACAGAGGAAATGCAGACCCACAATCCCAGCCCTCTTCCACACTGACCCACAGAACAGGACCAGCATGTGGGTGAAGACTAAGCTCTGCTCCCTGAAGGGGTATAGTAGCATACTAGTAGCAAACACATTCCTCACTGTGCACCAAAAGGGTCAGTGAGGTATTCCCAAGCTATCCCAGAATCAGACAACTTCACCCAGCCCCCTCCTCTGGGCTGCGCCTAACAGACATTCATTAAGGAGCCAATTCTGTGATACATACTCCTAAGTAGTCTGCAATGCCCACTGAATTAGTCAGGATGCATAAAGATGGCACAATCTGGCCCTACCTGCCTAATTTCCTTTAAGAATCAAAGCCAGGGTAGAATATTTCACAACAGGTGCTTTCTCACTCCACCCCTATTACTTTTTAAAAGGCCAAATGGCGTGTTTTAAAGCAGATTATGTGAGAACATTTGTTCCCAGACTAAGCTTCCTCCTGGACAACACAACACTGGCACAGCCTTAACAATGTTTATAGCAACAAAAAATGCTTGTAAATTCATACACCCTCTTCTAATGTTACCCGTAATATACTCCTTAAAACTTTGCAGCAATTACTAACACCTTTGGCATGGTAATTAGACCATTTGAAACAGTAAAAACTTGTAACAGATAGTGGACCTCTGCTGATTTGAGCTGGCCTGTGATCTGTAGTTTACCATTGACAAAGGAGAAACAAACTGTATTTCCTACATTTCCCGTTAGCATTTGAGCAAACATTGTATTTAATATTAGAAACCAGTACGCATGTGGTTGCTTAGGAATGAAAAACATTTCTCGATGCCCTCTGATATGCACCAGGTTGCTGTGGGATGCTTTTGTGCATTCTACTTGAGCAGTTACTAGGGTCTGAAGTCCATAGGAACATGACATTGTAATCTTGGTCATGTTTTATTTATGGGGAACAGTGCAGCAGATAGGGTGTGTTAACAAACAAAGATGATTGCTTCAGGGGCACTCTCTCGTCCTGAGGTAATTAAGACAAAATAGTTTCACTGGTTGGGGGATTCATACTGCAGACAACCTTTTCTTTGCTAAAATGATCTGCAGCAACCAGGCCAAAAGGGCTAAATCAAAAGCAATATGGGTAGTGTTTCATCTTTGGTTAAAGGTGCATCATTAAATGGAGCTGACATAAATTATTCTTCTTAAAAACTCATATAGCATTAAAAACTTCTGAGAAGAAAATACCAGGTTTGGGGATGTGTAAATTTGCAACTGGAGAAATATACAAAAGAACACTGCAATGACCTTGCATCTCTTTTATAATCTAAATTTAAAATAGTGGTTGTAACTAAAACAATCCTAAATTGTGCTAGGCTGGCCCCTGAGAGGTATTATACAGCTTTCTGAAAAACCTGAACTACAAATCAAGTTCAAGCGACAAAGAAGCTCCACAGCTCCAGAAAAACCATTGAAAGGTCACAAATTCATAGACAAATGGCTGTTTAAATGTATTGGTTATTTGTAAACTATACTGCTATGATCACTACTGAGCATTACTTCTCTGGTGACTTTCCATCGCACAGTTAAGACACAGTAGTATGTATTCATTTGGAAAATATGCCAGGACAGTAGTTCTCACACTGTGGACTGGGACCCAAAGAGGGTTGCAACTGCATTTTAATGGGGTTGCCAGGGCTGGCATTAGACTTTCCGAGACCCAGGCCAGGAAACAAAGCAGGCCCTGCAGCCATGGCTGACGCTATAATTGAGCCTCAGCTTTCCACACTCTCCAGTGGAGGTAGTGGGGCTTAGGCCTGAACCCCACCCCCCTTGCCTGGGTAGCTGAGGTTCAGGCAGTCTCAGACTTCAGTCCCCCCTTCTAGGGTCCTGCAGTAATTTTGCTGTCAGAAGAGGACTGGGGTGCAGTGAAGTTTGAGAACCACAGTCCTAGGATCATCTTCCTTTTGTGTCTCTCTGATCCCATGTCCCAACAGGATCAACTCTTTACACCACAGCAAGTTCAAGCTTCAAGGCTCCTCACAAATTGGCCTTTCTCTCTTTTTTTCTCTAGCCTTGTCACCCTTCCTCTCTCCCTCCCTCTACACCTGCTCTGCTCTGTCAATAATTGCAGCTTCATGCCCCATTTCTCAACCTTTTCCTCAACATGCTATATTTCATGTGGACTCTTATATATGGAATATCTTATGGAGTGTTCTCCCTGAATTAATCCATAATTTCCTCCTTCAAAACCCTCTTCACGACCAAACTTTGCTTGAATGCCAACAAGACACAAATAGCGGAGGGCTTATTTCAAAATTGGTAAACCTCATTCCATGAGGAATAGCACCAATTTCGAACTTGCTATTTAGAAATAAGCATTGTGTAGACACTTATTTCAAAATAGGGGGCCTCCAGCCCTTCCCAGGGTGACCTGGTGGCCACTCTGGGCACAACCAAGAAAACTCCTCTCCCTCCCCCTGTCCCCGGAGCCCTTAAAGGGGTAGACTCTGGCCACCGTGACTGTGCCAGCTCCAAGCCTGCCAGCCCAGAGCCAGCAGTTGCTGCACCTGACCCAGTGGCCCCAGCATGAGCCACGCAGCCAGTGCCAGCGCCAGCCCTCACCGCTCGCCAATGATGTAGATATTGGGATAGAGAGTACGCTTATTAAGTTTGCAGATGATACCAAACTGGGTGGGGTTGCAACTTCTTTGGAGGATAGGGACATAATTCAAAATGACCTTAGAAAGTTAGAGAAATGGTCAGAGGTAAACAGGATGAGGTTTAATAAAGAGAAATGCAAAGTGCTCCACTTAGGAAGGAACAATCAGTTCCATACATACAAGATGGGAAGCGACTGTCTAGGAAGGAGCACAGCAGAAAGGGATCTAGGGGTCATAGTGGACCACAAGTTGAATATGAGTCAACAGTGTGATGCTGTTGCAAAAAAAGCAAATATGATTCTAGGTTGTATCAACAGGTGTGTTGTAAGCAAAACTCGTGAAGTCATTCTGCCGCTCTACTCTGCACTAGTTAGGCCTCAGCTGGAGTACTGTGTCCAGTTCTGGGCGCCACATTTCAAGAAAGATGTGGAGAAATTGGAAAGGGTGCAGAGAAGAGTGACAAGAATGATTAAAGGTTTAGAGAACATGACCTATGAAGCCAGGCTTCATGAACTGGGCTTGTTTAGTTTGGAAAAAAGAAGATTAAGGGGGACATGATAGTGGTTTTCAAATATCTAAAAGGGTGTCACAAGGAGGAAGGCGAAAATTTGTTCCTCTTGGTTTCTGAGGACAGGACAAGGAGTAATGGGCTTAAAGTGCAGCAGGGGAGGTTTAGATTGGACATTAGGAAAAAATTCCTAACTGTCAGGGTGGTCAAATATTGGAATAAATTGCCAAGGGAGGTGGTGGAATCTCCCTCTCTGGAGATATTTAAGAACAGGTTAGACAGACATCTGTCAGGGATGGTGTAGACGGAGCTTGATCCTGCCTTGAGGGTGGGGGGCTGGACTCGATGACCTCTTGAGGTCCCTTCCAGTCCTATTATTCTATGATTCTATGACTGGATCAGCCCCTTGCCAGTCTTTTGGAATTCAGGAGTAGTGTTGAGCTGAGCTGAGGTGAACTGAGCTCCTCTCACGGGTCACTCAGCATCATGCTTCACCCAACTTTCAAAGCAGGCAAACCTTCATAACTGACCTACTGGCTCTCTATCAGTCAATCTATCCTTCTGGCCCTTCTAGGCTTCTGGTGGAATAAGTCTTGTTGGTAGTCCATCCTGAGTGTCAGAGCACTAACATCTCTAGCAGGAGCAGAGAAGGCCAGATAGACTCTGTCACAGAAGACATGAAGAATTTATTTCCATATACTTTGGATAATTTTCAATTACTGTACACGCCCTTCTCAGGAAGGTGAGAAGGGACAGTAGAATCATATAGTGACACATTATCCAGCACCATCTAGCCCCACTTTGCTCATTAACATCCTCCACTCACTGCTGAGCAAGATCTGAGCAAGATCTGAGCAAGACCACACAGGAGCCAGTACCCACTTCACTAAATAAGGCTCTATCCATTTTAGCATTTTTATCCTGCTGCTTATCACTATAGCATCTGTTTATTAACAGAAAAGGCATCTCTGATATGGCTTCCTTTTCAAGATAAAATCTCTACTTCAATTATGAAGTGGTAGTTTGTTTGTTTGGATTTTTTTGGTTGGTTGATTTGTTTGCTTCAGGCTGGAGTTTTTGGAGGGCATGTTTAGTAGCTGGGAGTGTAAAGTGTTGTGAATGTGATTCTTACTATAAGGAAAAGGCAATTTCAAAGAGAAAGGTTTTGCAGTGTTTCGTATAGATGAATAAACTCTGGATTCCCTTAATCCTCTCTTGAAGATTGTTTCTAACTAATGCAGTCTGCTGAGAATGCTTTGTACCCATTCTCATGGTGTGCATCTGGACTGGCAAGATTTTGCACAAAAGTGGCCGCTTTTGCACAAAAACTTGCCAGCTGTCTACACTGGCTGCTTGAATTTGCGCAAGAGCATTGACTTTGTAATGTACAAAATCAGTACTTCTTGCACAAATACTTTCACGTTCCCGCTTGGGAAAAAGCCCTCTTGAGCAAGAATACTTGCTCAAGAGGGCCAGTGTAGACAGGGAAGAATTGTTTTGCTCAAAAAAGCCCCAATGGCTAAAATGGCGATCGGGGCTTTCTTGCGCAAAATCGCCTCTAGACTGGCTACGGATGCGCACTTTTTGCGCAAAAGCATCCTTGCCAATCTAAAACAAAATACAGGACTATGTAGCACTTTAAAGACTAACAAGATGGTTTATTAGATGATGAGCTTTCGTGGGCCAGACCCTCTTCCTCAGATCAAATAGTGGAAGAAAATAGTCACAACCATATATACCAAAGGATACAATTTTAAAAAATTGACACTCTTCAAGGGGGGCTCAACAAAGACACCAACTACCTTACCCATTACAAAGATAGCTTCCCCAATTATCACCTCTAACACCATTAGCTCATAGACATTAACCTTTCCCCACCTCTAATATCATTAACTCACAGACATTTACCCTCCTCTCTCCCCACCCCCGCATCCCTCTTCTGTTCTGAAATGTGATTTGTCCTTTTCATATGTGTTCACTTTTTTTTAATTGTATCCTTTGGTATATATGGTTGTGACTATTTTCTTCCACTTGCCAATTTAGACGCGCTTTTGCGGAAATACTTTTAATAGAAAAACTTTTCCGTTAAAAGTATTTCCACAAAATCATGCCAATCTAGATGCAGCCATGCAGTTTGTACAGATCTCATGGTGGTTCATAGCTTGATATTTGGTCTTTGATGTAGCTACTGTTTAAGCCATTAATTGCTCTCTAAACTAGCATCTAAAATTGACTGGGAACCAGGAGAAGGACTTGTACATGGGCCTGATGTGCTCCCAGTGGCTTAGACCCTGGAAGAGGGTCTGTACTTCACTGTACATTGTCTTCACCTTCAGGTACAGACGATTAATATAAACCAGAGTGAAGGTACCAAATATATCACTGTGGCCAGGTCCATGTGCAGTAGGAAGAGATGAAGTTTTGCTTTGCTCTTCCCCGCTTTATCCCATGCAGCAGAACTTTCCTTTGACCTTGGTCAGGAATATTCTGTGCTTGGGAAGATGAGGGTAGAATTTGCCCTTAAAACTCTCTGGCCCTCAGGCAGGGGAGCTGACAGCCACACCTGGCCCCTGAGCAAAGAAGAGTTGGACTCCAGCTTTGCACTCCTGGAAGTTTTTTCCATTTCCCACTGCACGGCACCCAGTGGGAAATGGAAAAGCCAGTCCTAAGAGCCATCCGTAGCATGCTTTGTGGCATTCCAGTAGCAATTTGAAGGGCTCAGAGCGCCTTGGAATCCCTAGCCCGTGGGGCAGTTGCCTCTTTTACCTCTATCCTGTTGGCAGGCCTGCCCTCAGGCCAAAATTAACAATGCCCCTCAGATGACCTACTAGTACTAACAGAATAAACACTTTGTATGATGTTTCACCCAGAATGCACTCCACCCTATGGAACACGTAACATTGGATCTGCATTCACCCCAATGGCAACTTGAAAGGCCAGAAAGCCTGCAAGTCTGAAACAATTTTTAAATAAACTAAGCCAAAAAGACACATAACATCACAGCAAAATAAAGCAAACACACCTGTATGAAAAAGTCCATTGTGATTAAAAACTTTCCGAGTACAAAGAGAATCAGTGGGATTCTTACAAGTTGTCTAGATGGCTCATGACAGAGAGCCAATAGAGTTGGGCTAGCAAGGATTGTGCTAGCACTCTAAAAATAGTTGTTTGGACAGTGCATTGATTAGGTCTGGAGTTTGGGCTCTGAATCCCACCCATTAGAGTAGGCTTTCAAATGAACTTTCACAGCAAACTATTCATAAATATGACTGGCCCCAGCTAGATTTTAGGGTCTTAACTCATACAAGGAAACAAACAATTCTTGAATGACATCTCTCATATTAAAGCCACACACAGAATTTTCTTTCATTTCATCCATGCATCTGATGAATCCACCTCTTTATTTTCCACAGCAAACATTTATTTTAACTATTACAATCCAATTCATTTACTAGTGAAATTCCGTTATGTGCAGAAACCCTGAAGAGCAGTAATGTAGCACTGAATTCAGACCCACCATTTTCTTTTGGTTGGAGTTTGGGGGTTTTGTTTGTTTGTTTTTGCTAGATCCCTATTGAGATTTCAGATCTTTTAGGCTTGAATTTTCAAAGGAGCCAACGGAAGTTAAGTACCCAATTCCCACTGCAGTTAAATGTGTGATGGGGGTCTCAACTCCTTTTGGTCTCCTTTAAAAATCCCTGGTTTAAGTGCTAAGTGGCTTTTTTTCTCTGCCTGTCCCAGCTGAGCAATCATGTTGGTGTCAACTTTCTATTTTGCAAGAGTGGCAGTGCCTACCTGCCCATCTTGCAATCACATTAGCTAACTGCCGCTGAGCAATACTTGTACATTGACACGATTAGGCTCAGTCCATCCAGCCTTGCTTGCTGCTGGCAGTAATTGAAGTACTTGCTTGAGTAAAGCAAGAGACACTTGGTCCTCAGAGGTAGTAATGTACAGAGGGACAGCACTGCTTCTACTGATTGGTATAAGGTGGTGGAAATGTGTCCACTGAGATCAATGGGAGTTTAGTTGCCTAAGTATCTTTAAAAATATGGGCCAGAACATCCAGACCCAAGGTCTGGCGTGCATAACTAAGAAATTCCCCTCTATGGCTACGTCTACACTGGCATGTTTTTCCGGAAATGCTTTTAACAGAAAAGTTTTCCGTTAAAAGCATTTTCGGAAAAGCACGTCTAGATTGGCAGGACGCTTTTCCGGAAAAGCACTTTTTGCAGAAAAGCGTCCGTGGTCAATCTAGACGCGCTTTTCCGCAAAAAAACCCCGATCGCCATTTTCGCCCTTTTGCACAAAAGTCTTTCGGAAAAAGACTTTTGCCCAAACGGGAGCAGCATAGTATTTCTGGAAAATCACTGACGATCTTACATGAGATCGTCAGTGCTTTTCCGGAAATTCAAGCGGCCAGTGTAGACAGCTGGCAAGTTTTTCCGGAAAAGCAGCTGATTTTCCGGAAAAACTTGCCAGTCTAGACACAGCCTATGTGATTCACAGAATGCCATTAACAGGCTTAGGAGTGGACAAAGTCTTCTTTTGTTTGGCTAGAGGAGGAAATTACCAAGGTGCTATGCTTAGAAAAACACAATAGGAAAGAAAAATGAATTGCCTTTGCATTAAAAAATCACTCATTATTTGAATGAAACATCTGATGTGGAATCATGTCCTTGCATGCTGGTAACTAACAAAACACTACCCCTGCATTTTTAGAGTGGGGATAGATATGTCACTTTTTCTGAGTTGTGTGGCCACAGCCCTGCACTCAAAACAAGAACATATCTTTGGGTAAAAATTGTTTTGAAAATTACATTGGACTGAACCGACATGAAAACTGCTTAAGTCTGATCATATGCATGTATCACAGAAGGTCAAGAAGATAGACAAAATCTGTTTGACACTGTTGTTTCTTTGCTGTGCCTTTGAGGACAAACCTATTTCAGAAGCTGAGCTCAGCCTGACAAAACAGTGTAAGGTAACTTCAGACTGTCGTCAGAACCTTCAGAGGTTATTACACCAAATCAATCCTTTGGAACAATCCATGCAGGATTCTTGGTCAAGTATTAAACATCCATAGATAAAGCACAATTAACACTAAATCTTAAATTAACTACAGATATTGGGTCATAACCTCTGCTGACCACATAAATCAGGCTAACCCCATTGGCTATCACAGAACTCTGCTGAGAATCTAATCCCAATGTGTTTTGGTGTCCTACAGACTGCAATGCAAGGATCCGTTTTCCAGAACTTGTTTGAGAGTATCACAGAAATCAGAGATGGGGAAGACATACAGTACTCCCAATGAGAAAGATTAGTCATGAGTCCATCAAGAGATTGTCTGAAAAATCATGAGACTTTTTAAAATAAATGTTGACTTCTTTTTATTAGCCATCTGGTTGTTTTGCCTTTAGAGTGTACTTGCGTCATTTTCATGCTTTTGTGTATAACCTACAACTTATTCCCTCAGACGTTTAAGGAGATTGGCCTAAAGTATTGATAGAGATTGGAACTTCCCCAAATGTTGAAGGGGAGGTGGGTGTTATATCTGGTTTTATTCTCCGTGATTTTCTCTTCATATACGATTGAAATTATTATTATTAAATTTCTAGATTTCTGTGTGCTTTACAACTTCATCCTGAATCCTGAGATCTGTGGGACTTCGGCCATTGACTTTAATGAGAGAGGGTCAACCCATTAGACACCAGTTCTAAAACTGACTCCATGCTAGCTCGGGAATCCACCTATGTATCTTTCACTATAGAAACAGTATATTAAGTATCAGGGGGTAGCTGTGTTAGTCTGGATCTGCAAAAGCGACAAGGAGTCCTGTGGCACGTTATAGACCACAGTGGAGCATACGCTTTCTCCTTATGCTTGTCCTTGTCCGTTTTGCAGTATATTAAGTAGTAAGGCTTCAAAGTTCATTCTCTCTCTTTCTCAATCTCTCCCAGAGAGACAGAGAGAAAGTAAATGGGATGTGGGCTCCTAAGTACTTCAGGCTCAGATCTTCAAAGATATTTAAGCATCTAACTGCCACTGGGCTTCAGTCACTTTGTAAATGGGATTTAGATGCCTAAATCAATTAGCTATTTTTGAAAATTGTACCCACCGTCTACCAGCCTTGCTTCATCAATGCTCCATCTGGTTACAAATTTCACCTGAAAACACATTTTCTCCTTTACTTATATCTCTTAACATCTCCCTCCCTTTGCGCTTATTTTTGTATTTAAATCTGCCATTGTATTATTTCACTCTACAGATCATGTTGGGATAGTTTGCAAGAATAATTCTTGGCTCAATAAAGTACATTGTCTTGCATTTGTAATAAACATTCAAGTCATTTACTGAAGAGTACTTGGTTTCTGGTTAGTTTGTTTATCCAACCACTGACATCCTTACGCTGGCAAAACTATCTTTAATATAGTATCAGCCTTCCCTGGTTCTGCTGGTGGGATTGTCCTTGATTCACAATGGGAGGCATTGCACAAAGAGTTTGCTCCCTGTACCATCTGCCACACTCCAGAAATGCTTCTCAAAAAATGAGGAGTAACATTAGTTCGAACCAAGGGGTTTGGTTCGAACTAACGGATCCCGGTGCACACTTTCACTTTCGAAACAGCTGTTGATCGGAGTAACGCGCCGGCGAGATCATGCTAATGAAGTGCAGGATATTTAAATCGCCGCTTCATTGACTATTTCGAATGCCTACATTTGCATCCCTAGTTCGAACTAGGGTGCAAGTGTAGACAGACCCAAACAAGAAAAAGGTAGTGAAAGAGAAATATAAACTCCCCCTCCCTTTCCCCCAAAGGAATGAAATTGCTATAGTAGTTTAATTATGTATTTTAATTACATGCATATTAGAGAAAACTATTTATAGAATCATGTCTTTAAGAAAAGAACAGAAGGGCAGCACTGAACATCAGATCAGAGGGGTTCACAAAAAGACCTTCTCCACTGTAAGCTCGAACATATTAAGTTCTGCAGGAGGGAAAGCTTCACTTATACCACCACTGGGCCTTATACCTGCAGCCTACTGGGAATCCCAGTCCACAGTTTTCAGCTAGATTCTGTCTCCAGCTGCTCACTAAGTTTTGGAGCTGAGGAACAGAACTATTGGTCTGCTACAGCGGTTCTCAAACTGTGGGATGAAACTTCCTGGGATCTGTGGTCTTGGGCTGGCGCTGAAGCCCAAGCCCCACTGTCCGAAGCCAAAGCCAAAGCCAAATCTGAATCCCACTGCCCTGGGCAGCTCAGTCTTCGGCATCAGCCTTGGGGAGTAGGGCTTACCCACCATACCTGGAGCAGAAGCCTTTGGGCTTTGGTTTTGGTCGTCTCACCTGCAATGGCAGGGCTCGGATGGGCTCAGGATTTGGTCCCTCCTCCTGGGTTTATTTAGTAATTTATGGTGTTAGAAGGGAGTTGTGGTGCAATTAAGTTTGAAAACTCCTGGTGTACTGGTTCCTTGAATTTCAGCTTGCTGGGGAGCCTGTTTCTCCCAGTAGAAACCAACAGCTGAAGGATTTTAATGGTGGCCATAGGATAGTTCAGCAGGGATGGATTTACACCCTGACAATCATTGTGCAAAGTGGGGTTTCTATAAGGGGTTGCAAATACATCCATGGACATTCACCATGCCATTATTCAGTAATAATCAATTTCAGTGGAGTTACAGCAGCATAAAATTGGATAACACAGGAATGAGCCAGAACTACAATGTGTGGATAAAAATCTGATCTGAGATACACAGCTGAAAATCAGGAGTAACTCAAGTGAACTCAGTATTTTAGATTTTCAGTAGAGTACCTGAGATCTGAACCTGATTTTATATATTATACATGCAAATACAACTATCACACACACTGTACAGCACAGGCTACACTGATAGACAGTAATTCTCAATGATAAAACCTTTTTTAAAAAGAGCATTGTATATATTTTGAAGCTATTTTAATAGATTGTGACTCTGTGTGTTGATATATGTATCATTATGATTGCTTTCCTCCCCTTTTTCATTAGCTTTGATGTGCTCTAATATACCAGACTTCAACCTCAATCAGTGCGGTAGCTGAACAGCTCCACATGAAAATATCTAAGGATGTGTCTACACAATATCCTAAACTCGAAATAAGATACGCAATTTTCGCTACACAAATTGTGTATCTTATTTTGAATATATTTCAAAATAGCTTATTGTGAAATTTTGCACCAGATTTTGAAAAAACATGCTATTTTGAGCCATCGCTTAACCCTCATGGAACAAGATTTACCAGGATGGTGAAGTAGCGCACCCATTATTTCAAAAAATATTTCAAAATAATGGGAGGCTTGTGTAGAAACAGGGTAGCTATTTTGGGATACCAAAATTGCCGTACAGTGTAGACATACACTAAATGGCCTTCACTTGCTTCAGGAGATAGCCTCAAGTATCTGGGCATGTGCGTGCACACACACACACACAAACACAGACACACACACACACAGAGCGCCACCTAAATCCAAACACATGTCTAAGCTGTGTGAACAAAAGGAAGTCTGCAATGGGTATTTCATCGACCAGCAGTTCATTGGAAAGAATAATTAGAATTGCATTTTCCTGCACTAATTTTCATCCCCAAAATTCAATCCACCTAAGTACTCAAAGATTGCATTACTTTGACCAGCACAGTAGCCCTATATTGTAATTTGCCATGATAAAACCTACAAGAAGAGTATCAGGGACAGAATAGGGTTGCACATCTTTTTTAACATTCCTATATATTTTCATTAAAATTTGAAATATTTTATCCTATTCTGCCTACAGTAGTATCTAGGAAATAGATAGTAGGAAACAAACCTTGCATTTGATACGGGATGGACAATATGAATGAATAGGTCTTTTCCTTCTCTAATATGTCTGATTCTTTCTAGGAAAGAACCGTCTGTCATCTGACAGAAAATGGAATACACATTGTCATTGAATAAGTAACGGTCAGTTTTTAGCTGAGCTGAGAGAATAATTCATAGAAAATCATACACAACATAAATATTTCCTCTTTTCTTTTTCTGCTTTCCAAATTGATCATATTTTCTTAAATGCATCTGTTATTCAAAATTCTTTTTGAATGATTTCTGAAACAAATGTTTGGTATGTTCGCAAGTCTCTTCTTGTGAGTTTCAGTCTTCAAACTATTTTGACTGGATGCATAGATGACATGTAAATTTCTGTTTCCTGACAAGCCTTAGGATGCAATGTAACCCTTAGAATCTACTTTATTCTGAGAATATTAGTAATTATATTTTCTGCTAATATTCTGCTATCTGGACCTAAAATTTATATAAATTTCCTGCCAGTAAATTCTCTGGTTCAGATTCTGATCCCAGGATATTTATGTAAATCAGGAGTAAGCCTATTAAATCCATAAAGCTACACTGGTCTAAAATTAGTATAAATAAGAATCAGGCCCATCAAAAGTAAATTGGCTTTATAACATTATGTTCCCTTATTACAATTATGCTAAGGAAACAATTGTTTAAAGGGATTCTGAAAAGAAAAATCAAATTAAAAGTTTTTTTGTTTGTAAGTTTAAAATATTTTTCAGCTCATTGTGAATCAGGCCTTGAACACTAGGGACCTGAATCTGAGTTCACAACAGTTTTACTAAACTGGTGTAAATCCACTGATTTCAATATAATTTTTTCTGATTTTTATCTATGCACAAGAAAACTCAGAATATGGATCAAGGTTTAGCAAATGCTAAGAAAAATATTCTGCAAATATTCATCTGAATTTGTGAATACATTTGCTTTGCTAGCATTTGTTGTTTCACTTTTCATTAATAATCTAACAAACAGTCCCAATTCTGATCTTTCATTCACACCAGCATATCTGTAGAATCATTCTGTTCAAGCCAGTACAGCTATGTAGTGATATAAAACAGTAGAAAGTGAGATCAGAATCAAGCCTTATTGTTTAGGGTAAATGCACATTGAAATGAAAAAATTGATGAAATTTAAAAACAAAATATAGTGTCTGTTAAAGAAATTTGTCTGGTGCAGGCTGCCTTTACAATGCATCTTATTTGGAATTTTGGAAATTATAAGAGCAGGGATTCTCATCCTACAGTGGCATAACTGTTACAACACTGTTACTGTCATACAAGCAGTCCCCGGGTTACATGGATCCGACTTACATCGGATCCCTACTTACAAACGTGGTGAGGCAACCCGGCATTAGCTGCTTCCCACCCAGCAGACCAGGGAGACGCGGAGCAGCTTTTCTCAGCAGACACCTCAGCTTGAGAATAAAGGACTGAGGGAAGTGAGGTGTGGGAGAATAAAACTGAGCTCTGGAGAAATGTTTGGCTAGAGTTTCCCCTACAATATGTACCAGTTCCGACTTACATACAAATTCAAATTAAGAACAAACCTACAGTCCCTATCTTGTACGTAACCCGGGGACTGCCTGTATCAGTCTTGCCCTGATTCAGCAAACACATGTGCTTAAACACATGTAACTTTAATAGATCCATAGAGAGTAAGGGAACAAGAGGCCATTACACCATATAGTCTGATGTCCTATATATTACAGGCCATTATTTTTGCTATTATTTTTCACCCAGTTATACCTGTGTTGAGACCAATAATCTGTTTGACTACTCACAAGCTTAGAAATATGGCACCTGCTTACATGTTTTGCTATGTCAGGACCTAAGTGAGATAAAGCTTCACAATTAAAACTTGGATTGTCTAATAGCAGTTCTGAATACAAGCATCCCAGTCAAGGTTTTCTAACAGTTGTTAAAAGTGTTGGGTTGATAGGGGAAAAGATGATGGTGGATTCTGTTGAGCTATAATTGTCTGTCTCCTTTTAATACTCTCCAAATTGAGCCTAAGTCTGCCTTTTGGTGGTATATGTAACTCCCCCTTCACTCAGTGACAAGGCCATATATGTATCTTAAGGCAAATGTTGATGTATACACAATATTGCTTGGAAGCACATACAGTGTGGGCCAAATCAAGTCAAGTCAAGTCAATAATGAATTGTTTTACTCCATATTTACATCAGCGCAACAGAGGCCCGTGATCCAGAGAAGTTCCTAAACAAATTTAAACCACTGGGACTGTTCACATGCTGAAAGTGGAGTGAATCCTTAGAGGCTTGAGAGCAAAGTTTGGCTCAGAAAAAAACAGAAGCCAGGGATGTTTACCTTCCAGTACTTAAAGCTACTTGTTCTGCGACATTTTAAGTGTTTAAAACATTGCTCCAGCTTGCATTGCTTAAGGCTCCAATTCAGAAAAGCCTTTAAGGACATTTTTAACTTTAAGTATTCATCTAAGTCTCATTGGCTTTAGTGGGATTTAAGCACATGCTTAAAGTTAAACAAGTGCTAAAGCACCCTTCCTGAATAGAGATGCTTTTCTGAGTAAATAACTGTACTGATTCAAAGATATTCCATATGTCTAATGAACCATAATGATCCTCAGTTTTTTAGGTCCTCACAAATTTAAAATAAACAGGAAAGACAAGATTTGGAGATCAAGTCAAATGTCCAATTTATTTTTATAACTTGAAACTGGAACAAACGTTGTTTTGAACGAGCGTACAAATGAAATGGTAGACACATGCTGAACTCAACGTTGTGACAATAAGGGAAAAAAGAGGCCAAAAATCTTGTACAGAGAATAAAAGGAACAATAAATATTTCACTAAGCCATATTGAAATGACCTCCAGCCATCTCAACATTTTATCCATAATAAAAAAAAGTGCCCTTGTTTTTTAAACAGAGCACAAATACCAAGCAATAATAAATAGTTCCAAACTTGTAGTAAAAGACAAAACCTCCAAGTAAACAACAAAAGCTCATACAATAAGTAATAGAAAAAGGTAATAAAAATATTTTGCCTTGCCGATACAAATGCAAACAACTTAAATCAACATTACTTTGCTTTGCAGTTCTAAGATACAAAGAGCACCATAAAAATGAGTTTGCCTGTGATAAACAAAACCTTGGACTGTCTAGTACTCAGGACTGGGATGAAATGCTGATTTTGAGCCCCTTTTTAAAATATAGATATTTTCCTTCCCAAAAATAAGATAATGGGTCCCAGTCCTGTTCCCATGGAAGTCAACTAAAGTTTTGTTCTTGACTTCAATAGAAACAGAAGTGGACAGTGGTAATAAATTTCAACTTAAAAAAGTTCAACTGAATTGTGAATATAATTCTGGCAGCATAATAGCTACAGCATGTCTGTGTAATATTGTGCTTATGGCCTAGTAAAGTATGATTCTCCTAAACAGGAAGAAGAGGGTCTCCATTGTCACTACATTCTGTAGAAACATATTCCTTGTGCTTTTTGGGTGACTCACTGTTGGTTTGTGAATGATTTAAGTCACGCAATTAAACAACTGCTGGTGTAACTACCTTAGCTAGTAAGAAACAATGGGACTGGTTGTGCTCCCAAACTATTTGCATTAAAATGAAAGTTGATTTTTTTCTTTCTTTCAAGGAATTTGTCTTACTTTGGAAACCTAGGATTCAATGCTGATTTTCATTAGACTGGTATATTCAGGGGTACTCCAGTGAATTCCATGAAGTGACCGAAGATGTACACCAGTGTAACAAAGATAAGAGCTGTTGCCATAAAGTGGAATATGCCTTTAAGAGAGCAGATTCTGCTCTCCGTTACACTGCTGTAAATCAGGAGTGCATCTTACAAATGTATCCTGATTTACACCAATGTAACTGAAATATAAACTTCACCCAATGGATAAATCTTAAGGTAGGGTGCAGTCTGGTGTGCTGACAGGCTTGCCAGGCCCCTGAGCAAGGTGTGGGGGCAGTTCCTTGTTCCCTGAAGGGGCAGGGCTGGGGGCATGCTGCTTGCTTGAAGTATGCCACATCACCTCTCCTCCTTCTCCCAAGCAGCCCTCATAGACATCTGGAGCACACTGCATGGTGCTCCAGCAGTGATTTAAAGACCTTGGGGCTCCGGTACCACCACTCCTATGGTAGCAGTGGTGGTGGCTGAGAGTCCCAGGCTTTTTTGAATCACCTGGCCCCCCAGCAACTGTGCCCTTTCCTTGCCTCTCTCTGTCCCACCCCCGTTTCCCTGTCGGTAGGCCTGGGTGTAGTCAAGCAAAAAGGCAGCATCTGCAACTTAGCTAGGTCAAATTCTCCTCTCTGTTACAACCATGCCACTCCACTGTCTTCAACTGCATTGCACAGACAAAAGTGAAGGAAGAATTGGCATGGTATTTTTTTTACCACCTTTTTCTGAAACAATGCGATTTCCTCCTTTTCTCCCACCGTAAAATAATCAATAGAATGCCATCACCGCTTCTGCTACTTGTCCCCATCCTGGCCAAATAAAAGAGAGAGAAAATAGAAAAGAGGCACAGAATTTCATCCCAGTCCCTCAAACATTCAGAAATTCATGGAATGTACAATTAGGAATACAGCAGCAAAGCAGATAATAACATGGACTGGCAAGACCTGTACATGGAATAGGTCCTGTTCTGACAGGGGAAAATGAGGGCTGTGCCTGGACCAATTTTACTTCAATCCAAATTACAATTGTACCAACAGCAGGTCAGTTTACCTGTGTCAAAGCAGAAGCAACAGCTCTCTCATTTAAAGAGTAAACTTACTTTATTCTGGAGGGTGGGAGTTAGGTGAGTGAGTGGGAGGTGGTGGTGGTAGAAGATGCTATAAACAGCTTATCATTTGCAAAGGGGAGGGAAAATCTCCTCTCTCTCTCTAGAAGGGGAATCTGTGGAATGTTACTTCAAACATCTTTACAAAAACTGAACTTCCCTTAACATGAATAGGCAATAACCATCCAGCTTGGTTCACCCATACCTGGTAAAACCTTGATGCAAGGGGTCCAGGCAACTTTGAAGACATTAGAGCCCTGTGGGAACAGCACTTTTTTTTTTGTAGGCCATTTCTGACAAAAAAGATATATATAACTAAAAATTATTTGTGAACAAAAGAAAAGAAAATGAAAAAAGTAATTTTGTTTTGTTTCTTTTACTTAAAGGTTGTCTAACAACACCCCCCTTTTTTCCTGTACAATAAGGACTTAACATACAAATTTTTTTGCAATATTTTATCCTGCCAAATTAAAAAAATATATTATTGGCAGCCTGTTTGTTTGTTTTTATTTTTATTTCCAAATTCACTAACAAAAAGGTACATTAAATCCCTTTAAAAGGACAAGCGTACAGTTAAAAAATTACAAGCTTCAGTAAAAATACAGCGAGTGCCTACATCATATGAATCAACCAATATCAATATCCATTCCAGAAGGGGGAGAGGGGGAAGAGAAAAATAGGTATAGGTCAGAAACGTGATTTTTTTTCTGCAAAGCAATAACAATATTAAGCACTTTTTTCTACATACTTTTTCTACATGGTGTAGCAATCACCTTTTAATCCCCAAATACAAGTTTCTATACATTTTTTGAAATAAAAATTCAACACCCAAGGCAGAAAAAAATTTACTAAAACTCAAGACTTTACAGTTACAGTGACAAGAACAAATTTATAGACCCACCATTTAAATTTTACTGCAACATTTTCAAGGAAAAAAGAAAAAAATTTTTTTTGTTGTTTTTTGTTTTTTTGTTTTTTCTTTCTGGTTTTGTAAAATGCCCAGGCATTCTCCATTATTACAAATACTGGTCCACTTTTACAGTAATCAAGAAATTTTAATATATATAATATATACTAAAACCCCGTCACCAAAAGAAAACAATATACACATGGCCATCATGGCATTTTTAATAACCTATTAAGCAAACTTTGAAAAAAAAAAGATTGCTCAAACACACATACACACAATTTTTTTACCCTTGTATGTATTCAATACTGTAAACGTATTTTAAGACAGAGTGCACTAAATTTAACTTTTAAAAAAAATTAGCCATTGTTCCTGAATTGTTTTTTCTCATTCAATGATAACTTGTAATTTGTGTCATATGAGTTTTAATTCAGCAGTAAATCATTTCCATTCCATTTCCTAAGCAGCGTTGTCCTGAAAAAAAAAGGGCTGAGAATAATTCAGCTAATGGATGTCCGAAGTTGTGCTGGGTATGCATCTTCATTGGATTGGGTCTTATGGCATTTTCATGTCCACTATCTTCAACCAGTAATTTTTTAAGTAAATGTGGCTCTTTTTTTTTCCCCCTTAAAGAATGTACTTTTCTTGTTTTACTTTTTTTAAAAGTCTTTTCATTTCACAAAAATGTTTTGCATTTGTCTCAAGAGACTCAGATAGGAAGATCAGTTTTCAAGGCACTCACGTCAAATTGAATGGCAGTAGAAAAACTGTCCAATAAATTATTTTTATTTTATTTTTCTTTATAGTGCCAGTATTGTGAATGCCATGCTTTGCAACACTGACACTTAATCTCAGCTGTTCCCTTACAGTTTAACCCACCGTAGGGCCATGGAGAAGAATATGCTATAATTTCTTGTTCAGAAGCCATTTTCTTTTAAACACAAACAAAGGTTTTAAAGTGCGGGTCAACATAATTAAAATGTCTAACCTTAATTGTCCACTCTTTGTTATTATTAATCAGTTCTAATATGCTAAAAAAATAAAACAATTGGAAAATAGAGCAGCTGCATTTTTTCCTATAATGCTTTGCTCATACAGGGCCTGACCCTGCTCCTAATTAAGTCAATAAGAAAACTCTCAGGCCACGTCTACACTACGTGGAAGATCGACACTCTAGAGGTCGATCTTCTGGCATTCGATTTAGTAGGTCAAGTATGAACCCATAAATCGACCACTGAGGACAGCTCCAGCTGGCATCCAGTACTCCTCCTTTTGTAAGGAGCAAGGGAAGCTGACAGGAGCATTTGCTCCTTTCGGTCTCCCATTGTGTGGATGGCATGGAAACGCAATTTAAGATATGTCAACTCCAGCTACGTAATTAATATAGCGGGAGTTGCGTATCTTATTTCAACCTTCCACTATAGCCTAGACCAGGCTTTATTGACTTAAGCATCAGACCAATACAGCATCAGACCAATACAGGTATTATGACTAGTTTCTATATTTTAATCCTTCCTTACAATAACATCGTTGTGCATTATATGAGATAATCCTGATATTTTTACTTGCCATCCAAAAACTTTATAAATTCTATTCTATTAGATTGAGAAACTACCAATCAGCCCTCATTGGAATTGCTTTAACTACAGCTATTCTAGCTGCAGTATATGACTGAGCTAAGTAAGGGGTTTTTATATCTAAACTCAGATTTATGTATGTGTGGAAACAAAAAGTATGGCATTTTGTTCAATAAAGGGTGGAAAAGGATACTACAATATCTTAAACGAGTTTTCATTACAGCTGTGAGGATTTTTTTCAGTTATCTTAATTACTTTTGAACCTGAAACAAGTGACAAAATGGCGGCATCTCAGTACATATCATTAACAACCCAAATAAACTATCTGATAATAATCCACAATTAGGAATGCTATTGCTTTGTTTAATGTAGCTGCCTTCAAAAAACACCTGCACTCATGTCTTTTTAGTTGACAGAACTTTAATGTTGAAGTCTACATAGAAAAGGCCTCTATCTTTAGCGACATTGTCAGTGCTACATATCAGATCCAATTCCAAAAGAAAGTGCTAATTTTAAAGATTGTTATCCGCTGTACAATTTTATTTTCCCTAATCTCCAAGGTTATTTGAAGAAGAAGAAGAAGAAGAAGAAGAAGAAGAAGAAGAAGAAGAAGAAGAAGAAGAAGAAATTCAGTTAAAATGTTGGCTTCTTCACAAGAAATTACACATGCTTAGCTTAAATTTCAACAAAGCAGTGGCCCCAAAATTATAATTTACAAAGATATGCTTCTCCCCCTACAATGCAAGTAATCTCAGGCTACCACTGGGTAAAATCAAAAAGGGATACCCAACAAAATTTTAAAAGAAATTTGAACAGAAAGAATAAAAAAAAGTACCTGCACATGCCAAAAAATTACAAAAACCCAATAAATACAGAAATTATTGCACAGTTAAAAGGCTCCACAATTTTACTGCCTTAATCAACCCTCAGGTTTAATAGAACTTTGTAGACACAGGTTATATTTAAGTGCCACGGTCTGGCACCTACTATAGTTATGCTAAGTTATGTTTACGGAGGCAAGTTAGGTCAGATTTTCTCAGTTGGCAATAGTTAAACTGTACAAATTAAATGTTACCTAGACCCCTGATTTAACCCAGTGGGGGTCTTAGCTTCTTTCTGCCTGCTCAATTTTGACGTCATTTGTCAGCAAATGTTCTCCATGCCACTTTTTCATGTGTTTCTCCAGGGTGCTATAAACACTGAAGGGCATCTGGCAAATGTCGCAACGGTAGACCTCCTTTCCTATCTGGCCATGCGTTTTCATATGACGTGTCAGCTTACTGCTCTGGGCACATGCATAGTTGCAGAGCTCGCATTTGTAAGGCCGCTCCCCAGTGTGGCTCCGGCGGTGCACCGTTAAGTTACTGCAGTTCTTAAAGACCTTGCCACAGTACTCGCATGTATCACTCCTTCGTCCTTCCTTTGAACTGGGTCGACCGGGACCAGGTCCACTAATGTGGGGAGTGCTGCCTCCGCTCGCTGTCCCACTGCGCCCTGAGAGACCCCCATCTAACATGTCACCTGGTGGAGTGGAGAAACGCAGGCTTCCATTCTCTGAAGAATGCTCAGAAGATGTTGCAAAGGGGGATTGTCGGGAGTCTGTGAATCCTAGAAATGGATCCTTCATGAAGTGCCTTGATGCTGCATACCCTACCAGCCACTGAGAGTAAACATTTTCAGAAGGTATTATTGTTGCTGGTGGTAAGTCCAAATCTTTCTCTATTTTTATTCTCTTAGAAGAGTTGTTTAAACTGGGACTCGTAATAGGTGTTGGCTTGCGAGGGAACAAGCCTGGGAAAGGTTCACCTGGGCCAAAGTTTCTTCCATTGACTGTCCCTTCCTCAGTGCGGTCAAGTTCTCCTGCCACCGAGTCTTCATCACCTGTGTCTCTCTGACAGAGGTCTCGAGGACACAGGTCTCGTTGATCAGAGGACCTTTTCATGAAGCTACTCCTTTTCTGTTTTTCAGCTAACATGTCATTATATTGCTGGATGGCACCAAGACTTACATTCTCTATAACTTTCCCAAGGACAAGGGATTTTTCATCTGGTAGCGATTTAGAACCATTCTCTCGGTTCCGACTGAGCTCTGAGTCCATGCTGAAGCTTGACTCTGGCCTACTCTCATTTTCAAGCTCCTCTTCCTCCTCCTCTTCTTCTTCCTCTTCTTCATTGTCATGGCCCAGGGAGGGATCACTCTCATTCCTGAAATCCGTCTCACTGGATTTTAGTCCCTCTCCAGTGAGCTCACTTGTGCCTGGCTCAGGAGAACTTGTGGTGGAGAGTCCATCATCTGACCTGCCTGTCATGGAGCCTGCTTTGTGCATATGTGTTTTCATATGACGTTTTAGCTTGCTGGCCTGGGAGCAAGCATGATCACAGAGTTGACATTTGTAGGGCTTTTCTCCTGTATGACTGCGTCGGTGCACAATAAGATTACTCTGGAACTTGAATGTTTTCCCACAGAATTCACAGGACTTACTCTTAGCCTGAGGCTGCGGAGGCGTAGTGCTGCTTGGGGGCATTGGTGGCAATGGTGGGGTGCTCAAAAAAGGTGATTTAGGACTTGGCTGGAAAGGATTCAATAAGCGATGCATAGGGTTGGTACGATTCGGTGAGACTGGAGGAGGGGTGGAATTGTTTCCTGCCAGTTCTCGAAGCCTTCTGGAGAAATCCATCGCTGGAGACTCAATTGCCATGGGGTTTAAACGCATAACTCTGTCAAAGGCACTGGGATGCTGGGCAACTAACCCCATTTCTTCGGCACTAAGGCGATGTGGATCCAGATGATGGCGAGGAGGGGGGCTGAACAGTGGAGGTGTGTTGGGGAGCCGACCCTCACCAAAGCCAGGGTGATCACGTAGGATGGGGCCTGTCATCCGCAAAAGACTAAAAGGGTTGTTGTCTCCAAGGAAATTCATCAGCGGGGACTGTGCAACAGTCTCTGGTCCCAGAGGAGGAGGGATGGTGATGCGTGGAGTAAGGGAACTGTTTGAAGGGCTGGTTTCCAGGTAGATGCGGAATCCATGGGTGTTCTGGGCATGCTGAAGCAAGAACCAAGCGCTATTAAAAGGCTGCTTGCATGTTGTGCAAATATAGCTTGAAGGCTCATCTTTACCTAAAAAAGAAAAACAGAGAAAACACTCAAAAACAATACAGTGGAGAATATATAAATACCACTGGCATGTACTTTATTTTGTTAACAGATTTAGCCCTTGGAATTTCTGAAAGAGGGATTTAATTGCAATGTACTGATTGATATAAGCATATTTACTCATCTAACATGCTTATTCATTGTGTATATATATGTGACATACATTACACATACTTGTTTGGCATATAAGGATGAAATGTGCTGCACACATTTATTCCCTGTAAAAATACTTTTTGGAGGGATTTAATGCTATTTAAAAAGTCAAAAGAAAATGTTGAATGGTAGGTAGTTCTGGTTTATGGCACCTGAATAGGCTTTGTTATCATGTCCAATCTTTTAATGTTCTATTTGTATACACTTCACTCAACACAGTCACTCCAGATATTTGATGTATTTAATATATACATGCTTTAGTCATGCTGCCCCCTAACTTTTTAAAGCAGTATGTGGGTATTTATCTGCACAAGTCCCATTAATGTCAACAGGAGCTTGGAAAACGTATCACTGTATAAACCACTTCAACATTTTCTTTGCCAAAACACCAAGAAGCTGCTCAAGTGAAATATCCGGCAATCAAAGCTGACAGCACTGTTGCAATTAACAGTAACAAATGTCGGGCAGTGCTTGAACTGGATCCCAAGAATTTCTGAGCCTGAGCCTGTCCTCTGGTAACCAGAGCCAAAAACATGGCTATTTGCCTTTCTAGCCTCCTTTGAACAACTGTATAAAGGTAGGAAGCATTCTTTAACCCTGATTCATCTCTACAAAAAAGACAGGTGTGGACAAGTCTGTACTACAATCATAATTTTACTAGCACAAATATAAACCTGGACACAATATAAACTTTTCACTATCTTCAAAAACATGGTCATTTTCCTTTTAGTACTCCTACAGCAGTCTCACTCCGACAAATGCATAAACACACGTCAGCTTGAAAATCATTCTGCAGGACATTTTTTAGCAACATCTCTTTGAAAGTAGCTCCCTTTTAAGGAAAAGCTAAAATTGAATTCTTGGATTTCTTTCTATGACTTTATCTATTCTGAGCAGTGATGGGCCTACACTAGAGTCCAGAAACCAAATGTGTTAAACTTTTTGCAGATCAAAACCAGTTCTGAACTTCCTGTCTTGCCCTGTGCATAATGAACTGAACTGAAATTCAGTCACAGGTATTAAGTTATGCAAAAACCTGTGGCTCAGTCATTATGCTTGAAAACAAACATGTTTACAGGCAAGTCAACTGTACTGTCAAAAGTGCCTTTTTAAAGTTAAGCAACTCACAGGATATCTACACTGCAATAAAGCATCCATGGATGGCTTGTGTCAGCTGACTCTGGCTTTGAGGCTATAAATTGTAGCGCAGACATTATAAATTGTAGAATAGACAAGGGGTTTCCAGAGTCTGAGCACCAGTCCAAGCCTGAAAGTCTACACTTTTATAGCCCTGCAGACCCAAGCCCAGTGAGCCTTATTTAACTGACATGGGCTAGCTACAGGTGTTACAGTGCAGACATGCCTATAAGAACCAAGAAAACTTAAGCCAGAATACATCATGAATAACTGCCATCAAGTTATTCTTAACCAGAATATCTGTCATGGATAATATTCCACAGTTTTAATCTTCCAAAAATGGCTACTGATGAGAAAACCTTAGACGGAAGATGGTGGATATCGATTAACCAATTTATCTATCTAGCCATATCATCACAGCATTTGAGGGAGAACAGAGAAAATTACACCTGATTCTACCACCTTGACTCACATGAATAAATCTATTTTTATCTACATAGTTAATAGAATATTTTGGGGGGAGTTGTTCCTTACTCCACAAGCACTGCTGCTGATTTTAATACTGTAGTCTGTTCACGTGAGTCAAGGTAGTAGAATCAGACCCTTTACAAAAACCAAACCTGTAATGGAATACAGTATGCACTTTTGTTTGATTGACATGTTCTTTACCTACCAGTTCTTATTTTGTGCTCTGAGGGGAGATAACAAAGAGTAATATGCCAAACATAGTTATAGTAATATGCTAAATTTTTTAGATTAATCCAACAATAGCTATGTAAATAAAAGTGCTGGGGTTATATTTTCCTTTTAACACGCATACATAACTTCTATTGACATTAATAAGAGCTGCATGTACACACCAAATGAAGCAGATACAGTATCCTTTAAAATCTACTTAGTGATGAGGCAGTTATGGGGTTTTACATCAACTGTGAAGTCGAACACTAAATGCTCCCATTATTACTCCAACTATTTACATTTCTGTTTCTTACAGAAATATGATGAAAATGTCTAGACTTTTAACTTTTCTTGCACAGCAACATGTGTAGTATAAAAAGTGACAGAAATCACTGAAGCACACTGAAGTATATAACATATTCTGTCAAAAGCTTTTTTTTAACAATATGTTTTACCTCAGCTCACCCTAGAATGGATTTTAATAAAGCCCCTTCTCAAGTGTGATCCAATAACACACGAAGTACAGCATTTTACAAGGTCATCTATCTTCAAATGCTGAGTGTTCTGCACCCTTCACCTCCATTTTATCCATGCTAATTATTCAATTTCTAACCCACCACTTTTCAATTATTTCAGTTTTAAAAGTCACACTAGGCATTAGATTTTATTCTGTTTTTAATTTTGTGTATGTGTGCACACGCGTGTGTGTGAGTGAGCGTGTGTTCTTAGAAGCTTGTTCATCTAGTAAAAAAAACTGACAAAAGCTAAACAAAAACAAAACAAAAAAACAGCTGTAGATTAAAAAAAAAAGTTCGCTTCAGAAAAGGCACACATGTAAGAAAAAGAATTCCTGGGCAGGCTGAGGATCAAGGCTAATCTAAAACTGAAATGGCTGATTAAAAAAATTAGCCTCAAAATGGCAGCTGGCTAAGAGCTTGCTACTACATGTTATATGAAGCTCAGATGTTCTGTTTTGTTCTCCAAAACTTCACCACTGTGAAATTCAAGTGAAGAAAGTTCTTTCTCCCCAACTTCTTTTTAGTTTTCTTTCAAGCACAGCAAATTAGTGTTTATTGCTGAGACAAGATTTATAAGATATCTGTCATAAGAGAAATGGGATTCTTTTTTTGGTTTGTTTGTTTGGCTTTTATGCCCCTAAACCATTCAGTTCGGGAGACCCCTACACAATGGCAAACCTGGCTGCAGGCTACCTGGCTACTGTGTCTCTCACAGCTTTTTTTTTTCTTTTTTTTTTAATGTGTTCACAACCCTCAAAGGCTCTCCCTAGATGCCTTCTTTAAAAAAAATAAAAAATAAAATAAAATGTTCATTTCCATATTATCACTTCATGGTTATCTTGCCTAGAAGTTGCCCTAAGCAGTGTAGATGCTCACTTTTAAGTACAGAACAATGTCAAAAAGTCTTTGAAGATCCACTCGGAACATTTTTATAGTCTAAAACTTGCTAAATATTTTAAACATGCCCAGGAACAGTCATGTATTTCTAAAAAATGATCCTTATATTTAATAATGCAGTGCACCTACACTGTAAAACTCTTTGTTGTAATGCTACTTTTGATATATGGCATAGTCCCTGGCCCATTTCACTGAAGTTAAATAACCACTTGATAACAAATGGCAACAGTGGCTATGCTATGCACTCTATTTCTTAAGCACGTGCTTTGTTTTAAGCCACATTCAGTGCTTAACTGCTTTGTTGAACAGGGATGGAATTACTCGTATGCTTAAAGTTAAGCATATGCTAAGTACTGTATTAAATGGGGCATAAGTGAACATATTTCAAAAATAATGGCATGACGCTCTCATATTCAAGCAGACAAAATTTCTGATTTCAGTGGCTTTTGGGGGCGAAACAGAGGGTTTGAGTTTATTTTATTATCCTTATTAATTGGTGGGTATTTATTTATGATAAGATGACCAGTCTTCCACACTGTAATTTATATGGTAGAATGAGAACCCAGAGCATAAAATGGGCATCTACAGATTATTTTATATGTAAACAAATACTAAAGTAACATGAGTTTAGACCTCGGGCATATGTTTATAGGTGCACAGACATACAGATTTTAAGGTCAAAGGGAACTGGCCATGATCCGCCAACCTGACCTCATGTATAAAGCAAGTCAGAGAGCTTAGTGCTTTGGTCACCTACTCCAACACTTTATGGTTAAACTAGATCACATCTTTTAGAAAGACAGTAAGGTTTATTTAAAGACTCCAAGCGATAGAGAATCTACAAAATCCTTTGGTAGACTATTCCAAATGTTCATTATCATCACATTTAAATTTTGTGTCTTATTTCCAGTTTGAACTTTGCTGGGTTCAATTTCCAGCCACTAGACCGTCTTATACCTTTCTCTGTTAAATTAAAGTGCTCTCTAGTTTCAGATATCCCTTCCTGTGAGTTGGTAATTATAGACCATGAGTTTATTGAACACTTCTGTTGTTTCTATAGCTAAAGGTAATCTTTGCCAGAAATATTAACTTTTGCTCTCTCTCTTGCTATGTGACTGATTATGTTTCATTCAAAATGTCAAAATGATAACATGATTTTTTTTTCTTGTTCATAAATGGTGCAAAACAAATCTAAATTCCTCCCCTTGCCTATCCATAAAATTCTGGTTTTATGTTGGATTCCTAGCAAAGACGTAGGTGGAGTAAATTCTACCCATCCAAACTTTTGCTTAACGTCCAGGTTAGTGTTAGAACATTTATATTTTGTGGGTCAGCTGCTCTAATGCATACCATGGAAGCCCCCGACTAGCCCTCTGCAGGCCTGTTTGCCCTGGTCTTAACTAGAGCATTATTCCAAAATAACCACCCTTAGGTCAAATTTATAAGCAGAGTGTCCACACTACCAAGCCTGTTATTTAAAAATAAGGGGCTACATATTTTGAAATCTGTACTCCTGTTTTCCTCGGGGAATAACACTAATTTCAAAATAGTTATTTCGAAATAACTACTCACCAGAGTAATTTGAACTAATTACTCCGCAGTGCTTCCTAGGGCTATAAGTCGAGTAGCACATCCACATTAACAGAGTCTGCCTTGGACTAATTTCAAGGCTTCCAAATAATGGGGACATGCTATTTCCATTTTGTAAAATTGGGAGTTATTAAGATGAATTTAGTTATTTTGAAATAGTTTCCTAATATAGACATAGCCTTTGTGACCTATGCACAACTGTGTTTTGTGATGCAGAGGCTTTACCTGTGCAATCAATTCGCAGCCTCCCCATATAAGCTCAACTTTGGGCCTTCGGCAGCAGAGGTGAATTTCCCCCTAAACACCTTGAGCTATTCTGTGACATACTAAACAACAATCGCAATGAGAGAAGCACTTGAGAAAATTCACTGATTTCTGTTTTGCCTTTGGAGACAATCTCTGACTCATGGACCTTCTTCTCAGAAGGACTAAATAAGTCCATTAGCTGTAACAAGAGAATAAACTCATCCTTTTAATCATCCACCCATGACCTTCACTAAGACTGTGGTATATACAAGGTTGGGTCTGCACAACTAGTGCCATTCTTTACTTCTAGCAATAGATTCCAGGTTATATTTCTGGTGTGCTTTACAAAGTTATGACAGCAGCAATAAAAAGTTTGGAATTTTAATGCTGCTTTAGAAGTTCAAGAAAAGTAGAAATTTGCAAGCTTTAAAAAAAAGGACACCATTAACTGTAACACTCAGGAACAGACATGTATCCAGTTCCTACAATCACTCTGCCAGTGTTACTCACACTCTGCCACTTGGTTTTTTTAATGAGCATTTAAATAATTACTCCCTCTTATTAAGTTGGTTACTCTCTAATAATACCTATAAATGTAGCGTAGATGCTCAATAAAAACACACCTTTAATTGAATTATTATTAAATTAAAATGCCATAATTGAAAGCACTGGTTTAACAAGTCTCCTCATAAGATCAGCTGACATTAAAGAGAAGGACATTAAACACTAAAAAGATTTAGTGTTTCTCGATGAACAATATCTATGGGTACATAATGGTTGACAGCTCATTGAGCCTGGGACCAAATCCTTCCCATGGGTCCACAGAATGAGTCTCTGTTGCCTCACCTATGTGCCAGCTATACAGGGTATTCCAAAGAGTTCTGTAATATGGGTCCAAGAGCAAGATATTGCCCCAAGAGTCTTTTCTACCAGAAATGATTCCACAAACTGTGCCATTAATTCAGCTTGTGCCATTAATTCAGCTATTCACAGCAAACTAGAATATCTATCTACTTATTTCTATGCCCCCATCACCATAATATATGAACATTCATTAATGAATTTCTTCGCACAGTATCCCAAGTATTACAATCTCAGTTTTACAAAGGAACAACTGAGGCACTGAGAGGTTTTCTCAAAGTCTGAGAAGTGATATGTGAGAAAGCCAAGACTTGGACATAGATTTCCAATGCCAGCCCAGTCCAGTGTTTTCCCTGACTCCCAAATTTTAAAACAAACCAAGACTGAGCCACTGATATTTACATATTTACTACTTTATAATAGCCCAGTTTTATTCCAGTGAAAGCTGATAAAATGACACAACCCCTATATGCTCAGTCCATCACAGACTTCTAGTAGAGTGCATACTTCCCTACATGACCCCACCAATGTCAGCCTTGTTCTGAAGATGCTCTCTGGTGTTACTAAGCAATAGTCTTCGTGTCCATTTAAATCTTACATTCTCTAGTGAGTACTAATGTTTCTTGTGATATTGACACCTGTCTGCTGAAAACAGGACTAAGACCACCAATTCTTTACCCAGACCTCAAATCAGTCATCAGATGGCAAAAAAATTGGCCTCTAATGACTCAGGCAGGATGCTTCCTGATCCAATATCACTTTCCTGGACCATTCAGTTCCTCACTCAGATAAATTTCCATTCCCTCTCCTGACTCCCAACTAATCTAGCTGCTTTGCTAAAATCCACCTCAGACCACAACAGATTTAGCATTCTCCTGAGCAGGTGACTGTCTTCAATCTTGCAAGCTCTTGGATTCAGAAAGGGAGGACTTGGATTCTAGGGTGTCCCTGTCTCTGGTAACCTCAACACCTGTGGGGGAGGCTCAAAAAAATTACACTAGCTGGCCTCAATAAGGCAAAGAATGCCTGATAAACCACTCTTCCTGCTACATGTGCCTACTGGAAAGTCAGAGGACAGTTGAAGAAAAAGGAGAAGGAAGGCAGAAATGAGTGCCCAAGGAGCCTGCTGGAATATGGGAGAGAACATTTTGGAATGAGGTCAGGTGAAGGGAAGAAATGGTGATAGAGAAGGATCAGATTGATCTGGGAGAAGAGAGGGGAAATGCTGGGAATGCATGCAGAAAGAAGGCAAGGCTGTTTGCTCTCCATCCCCATCCATTATAGTCTCTTTCCTTCAGGTTCATTCCACACTTACCCTCCAACCTTCTATTCCTTTGCCTTGTCCTCACCTCCCTTCTCTTCCATATCCCCTCTTCCGTCATTTGTCTTTTTCTTTTCATTTGTTTCTACCCTCCTAATTAACCCTCCCCCCCAAATAATAATGGAGCCCACATGACATTTGCAGTACTCACATTGTTCATTCTACTTGTGTATATTATACTCCTTTCTCCCATCCTGCATCTGTCTTTCCTAGATAGACTGTAATCTCTTCACGGCATGGACTGTTTACTACTCTGTGAGAATATAGGGCCTAGCACAAGGAGGTTCCATTATTGGTTAGTCCATAGGCATTGTAATAATAATAATAATAATAATAATAATAATAATGAATTACTCTGCTGTGATTAGAAAGATTTCAGATAAGCTTTCCGAGTTTTATATGTCCAGAATCTCCAATGCAGTCAGGCTTCCCCATTTCCAACATGGACTTTAATAAATAGGAAAATATTCTGAAAAAAATTCCTCACAGGTGGAAAATTTACAATAGCAGTAACCAATTTCATGACTTCTTGCTCCAATATATACTAAAACTTGTATGAATATCCAAACCCTTGATGCACTGTGCCAGTGGGAAAATATTGTCTTCAGTAGGTTCAAGAGCTAGTCTACAAGCCAAGTCTATACAAGGCCTGCTCTTTATGCTCACTGAAGTCAGATGGAGTTTTCCATTGATTTTGAAAAGCATTGGATCAGGCCCATTCTGAGTAAATGTTTAGCAGGACAGTGAAGTGTCTGTATAGCATTGTCTCAATAATAAACATTGTGTTCTGGTGGGAGGAAAAAACACCCTCTTTTACCCAACACAGGGACAAACAGTTATACATCTAAGCTGTCATTGTGAGCAAAGTTATGTTCTCAAATACCCAAATCCATCTTCTGCTGACATCAATTGAAACAGAGTGCTTGCATCCTAGGGAGCTGACTGTACGCTAAGATATACTGAGCCAGATTCTGCTTTCTCTTACAGGGCTGTAAATCCAAAGTCACTACATTTACCTTCATCACACAGGCTAAGTTATACCAGAATAACACAGAGCATAATCTGGCCCAGAGCATACAAATAAACATAGATATTGATTTTTTTTCTTACAACTTTTTTCCCAAAAATTGTTGAATATGTTTGATGAAATTTAACACTTATTAAAAAATATAGTGGCTAACACCTCAAGCTAGAGCTGTGTATAACATGGGTAGAATCATAGAATCATAGGACTGGAAGGGACCTCAAGAGGTCATCGAGTCCAGCCCCCCGCCCTCAAGGCAGGACCAAGGTGTATGTTGTTTCTCGGTAGATGTAGACAACCTTCTGCTAGAAAGAAGGATGATAACTCCAAAAATTCATTTTCAGTTATGCCCTAATCAAACTTCAAGCTTGAACATCCAGGGGCCAGTATGTTTAACCTTAGCTGTACATTTTAGCTTAATTTTCATCACACCACTTTATAACAGTGTCATAAGTGACAATGCCATGGATGTTCCGGGGCTCAAGCACGCAACAAAAAAGTAGGGAGTGTTCAGCACCCACAGCACCAGATTAATTTTTTATGGGCCCCTTCCCACTCAAGCACCATCTGCCATTTCTACCAGGAGAAGGGTTAGAAAGGAGCACCCATCAGCAACTACAAAATCAGAGTTGTACATCCAAAAGTGGCTTGAGGCTTTGAGAGCCTCCATTTCTGGCTGCTCCACTTGTGACATTTTGGAGGGACCTGAATTTCACAGAGGGTGGCTGATCAACACTTTCAAGAATAAGAAACACATTTCCCCTCCTAGTCAGTGGGGGCGGGAAGAAAAAATGTGTAGCAAAAATTGGACCTCATAAAAACAGTGTTCCATGAATGGAAAGCATTGTGTAAAATAGAAGAGGAAAGCATGCTAGCCATCTCTGGACATATTATTCTAATTGGTGTTAAACTCTAAAATACAAAGCAATTTATAAAATAGAGAAAGAGAGAGGTGTGAAAGGTTAGGAGAGGACAGGAAAATCAATACTGAGAGATCAATAGTAAACGGGTTAACTTTTAAATTAGCTCTTTGTGATACAACAGTTTCAACCGACTCCATCTACACAGAAACTAAGCAGTTTTGCTTCTTTTGGGTAGGTTCTATGAACCTTACATATCAGTTAGCAGAGAGTGGATGGATGGATGTATTAGAAACATGGTCTATAAAATAGTGGAAACCATCGGTACCTTAATACTGGGTGGAAAAATGTACCCATTAGAGAGATGAAAAGTCTATCGGACGTATCTATGGAATGGCGGTTTATATATAGAAACCCATTTATAGCATTCATGAAAAACCGCTGTACTTTTCAAGGACATTTTTAGGGCTTTTCTTTGCATAAGGCATTCAAATACATTTGAAATAATGTCAGTCTTTTCTGCAATGTATGAAGTATGCCAGCAGCTTCCCTTTAAATCTGTTTCCTATACAGTAGCTTTGTTTGAAAACTGGCAAGCACTTTTTTTTCCCCCCAGCAGACTTTTCTGAGGTGCCATTTTCTGATCTTTCAGGCAGCAATTGTGAGGCCAGAAACCCGAACAGGAACTCGAAGACAGACATAAAGGAAATTGTCCATGTCATTTAATGGAAAAATAAAGAGTAAATTAGGAAACAATAAAATAAGCCAAAGGGTGAAAACAAAATTCACTTTTTTTTCCTTTGGTGCTTGTGTCTGTTTTATTGCAACTATCTCTTTAGGGTATTAGGTATCTATTCATAGCTAGTAAATGAAATACCACTTTTGTTTTAATTCATTACTTCTTTAACAAATGCTAACTCCCATCTCTGCTTCTTTAAATCCACAAAATTTCCATGTTCAATCCTAAGAAGTATTATAACGGCTGTAAATCTTGTTTTAATGGAATGTACATTTAGCTATGAGGAGATAATTGACGTTATGGAGAGCCTAGATGCTGAATTATATAGGTTATCTAATACAAAGGGGACTCATTACTGAAGCACTACAAACAAGTAGTAATATATGTATATTGTTCTGAGTGGCGTTATAGCAAAAGTGTTCACGTCTACAGGGATTTATAAAACACAAGAAAACAGCAGACATGCACTTGTAAATTTGTCTCATTTGTCTCTGAAGTTAAAGGTTATTCCCTTGATCTGAATTTGTAATAAAAACATGCTAGACTAAGGTTTGTAGAGAATGTTTGAATATGTAAATTGTGTATAATGATAGGCAATTACAGGGTAAAAACTGGACCTTATGAATGTTACAGAATTGCATGAAGCATCAAAGTATTTTCCTTCAGATGAAATATTTATCTTTTGTGCATGCTATAAGCACTTTTTCAAAGGTATTCAGCAACCTATTTGAGTGGAGAGTTGACAAAAATCAAACCACTACAACAGACTAAGACCGTGGGCTTAAGCACAGGAGAAACCTTGGCTTTTACAAAATATACATAATAAATCTCTTGAACTAATGGTTCCAGAGATGTATCCTCAAGGACAAGTTCCACTGATTTTCACTCGCTTAGATGAAAAGCTGGTCAGATGTTTCTTGTGGTTTTTTTTTTTTTTTTTTTTTTTTGAAAGAGACTATGAGGAGGGGTAAGAATTTGAATTTCCTTGGACTGACTGAACTAAGACCCATTTTTTTCTTTAGTTGATGGCTGTACTCTTAAAAATAAAAAAGGATGCTGCATCAAGATAAGAAGTAGTAAAGCAGAAAGATGATATTGCGGTTTATGCTGCTGAAAATAAGGTTTTCTCCTTCTCTGAGCATGACAGTCTGTTCAGGTTAACCAACTGCAGTGTTAGAATAACTCCAGCCGACTTGTCACAGAGTACAAAAGTCATCAGCAACTGAATGTTCTTTTCTGCACCGCAATTAAGACGAATCAATACGACGTGCCACAAATGGTATTTTACTCTCAATAAGAACTCGGGCTGAGTTTATTCAGAATATTTTAGCGCTTCCCCAGGGGATTTTGGTCCGACGCAGATGGCAAATAAAGTACTCAGCCTAGGGCTAGAGCACATTATGCTAATTCTAATGTCAGATGTACTTTAATATACAGCTCTATTTAATCACCCCATTATTTCACATTTCCATATGAAAAACCTGCGGCACTTCTGCAGAGCTTTCACTGTGTGACAATGCCAGCTTCCTTCAACTAGCTCACTGCAAAATAGAAAAGAAGACTGGTCATTCTCGCCAGTCAAAATGTTACAGTTTCAAAGTTTCAGTATTCCTGAATTTAAAGTGGATCTTCTAGTGTGATTAGCAAACCACTCTGCTAGGTTGCTGATATATGCAAAATGCTAAGGAGGTATTTAAAAAAAATAAGATTAGGCCTCCCTCCAACCTCCACACGTGCACACACACACACACATGCATACATCCCCCCCCCCCCAAATTTGCTTGGAAAAAAAATAAATCTGTCATTGTGCACCATTATTCACAACACTGTCACCAACAAAAACGCTAACATTCTCGAGTTCATAGCTTCAGTTATTTAGAAGAACTGACATGACTGGCACAGCTGCCAACCTACAGATGTCTCTGAATAAAACCTTCCTCATGTACTGGTAATTTTTGCTATATCAGACTGCTTTGACTGGAATTAGAAACCACACGCCTTCAGCTCAAACCATGGGCCAAATTCTCTTCTAATTTACCCTGGTGCAACCCTATTGACTGAAATGGGAGTACACCAGAACAGGGGCATAACCAGGCCAGAGTGAGCAGGATAACTACCATGGGCGCAAAGCCATGGGGCAGAATAATGGGGTAGAAAATTATGAAATAACCTACAGGGGGTGCTAATATCTGTGCTTGCCCCAGGCTTTAAAATGCCTACTTATAGCTTTGCATCAGCATGAATGAAAGGAGAATTTGGCCAACTGGCTTGTATGTGAAACAGTTAAAATTAAATCTTTGGTTTTATATTGGAAAGGACCTTCTCTGCTGGGTGTTTTTTTCATAGTAATACAGGTGCCAAGTTGTGTAGCAGGGAAGGTGATACTGGGATTTATACCCACAAAATTCCCATTTTTTAGTCCTTACTCTTTACCTCAGCAAGTCTACGGCTTCCCCCCTATGAATGATACTTTAGTTAATTCAGTATTTCAATATGGAAGGGTCACAAGTGAAAGGAGTTCCATGATCTCAGCTGTCCATAGCACCAAACCATCCTCTAGCGCTGGAATAACTAGGGGTTTGAACAAAGGGCAGCCCCGTTTGGGAAGGTAAGAAAGAGGATCCAGGTCAGAACTGAATTACATTGTCAGCTTCCCACTGTTGTGATAAACCCTCCCAAACATTTATGGGGCGGAAAAGCTCAGGTTTTTTCCTTCTCTTCTACAACCATACAATCTACATGCCTTGAAAATTGTTCAGCAATGCATGTACAAGCCAGCACCTGGGGCCAGGCCTCACCTGGTTCCACTGTTATGAGTCAACGTTTAAAGATGCAGAACACTATTACTGTGGATATGGCATATGTCACACAAATTAAATGTTCTAATTTGAACTCAGTGGGTAGCAATCCTTATATTCATGGTTGGAATGATGACTTTTTAATCTTCATTTTTCTCACTGTGAACAGGGTTGCAATACTCCTGGGGGGAGGGGAAGCTGAAAAGCAGGGGGCAAAGATGGGCCTCCTTAGTCTTTTCTCTTATCCTTTCAAACATGTGGGATCTGATCTGGCATTCTATATCCTGTCTATTCACTCCAGACTAAGTTTTTGCCCAAGTGAGGATTTCAGGGTCAAACTCTCTACTGGTAGAAAGTTTATTTTGTGAGCCTAACCAGGGAAACTTTGATAAATTATTTTTTGTTAAGGATAAAATACTGCCTTCAATGCAATTTGTTAATTTCAAAGGGTCAAAAAAATTATTTATTTTTAATGGCTTGATCCACTGTCCACTTAAGTCAATAAGGGTATGTCTACACTACCCCGCTAGTTCGAACTAGTGGGGTAATGTAGGCATACCGCACTTGCAAATGAAGCCCGGGATTTGAATTTCCCGGGCTTCATTTGCATAAGCGGGGAGCCGCCATTTTTAAAACCCCACTGGTTCGAACCCCGTGTACCGGTAGTTCGGAATAGGAAGCCTAGTTCGAACTACCTAGTTCGAGCCCCGTGTAGCCGCACTGCACGGGGTTCGAACCAGCGGGGTTTTAAAAATGGCGGCTCCCCGCTTATGCAAATGAAGCCCGGGAAATTGAAATCCCGGGCTTCATTTGCAAGTGCGGTATGCCTACATTACCCTCCTAGTTCGAATTAGGAGGGTAGTGTAAACATACCCCAAGAGTCTTTCCACTGATTCAATGGGCTTTTGATCAGGCTTTTTTCTTGTTGCAAATTGCCGTTTGCAAGCCATCGACTTCAATGCAAGGATAAATCTGGACTGCTGCATGGTAGTTAGTTAAGAATACAGGACTTAGTTCATCTTTGCAAAAAGCACAATGAAGTCAGCTAAAGTTACACTAAGGGTTAATTTGGATCATCTCTGTTAAGTACTTTTTGTTTCTTCAGTTAATGCACAGGTTGAAAAACAGGAAATGTGTTAGCTGAGTATCAGTCCCTGACAAACTTTCTGTCTTTTTTTACTGCACAATTATGGGGGAACAGGGGTTAAAAGGAGAAAAAATGTTTTTTGTGTGTCTCTTATTTTTTTGCCTAGTTTAGATAAATTGACTCCTCTCTTTAGTGCCAGTATTAAGTATTCTTTGCAGGAACTGTAGCTGAGACTAGCAAAACAGTTTTTCAAAAAACACACACACACATATACTTGGCAATAAACAAACTTGTGGAATCCCAGTCAATTTCCATCATTATGGAAATTATTTGAATGCCAGAATGCCTGCAGCCTCATCTTATAGAAAAGTTGCTCCTGTAAGACTGTAAGTTCTGTAAAGAAAAAGCCCAGACTGAATGAACAGGGAAGCAGAATGAACAGAAACATGAGAAGTATAAATATTACAGGAAAAAATGCTGTAAAATACTATAGACTACAAAAAAAGGTTCAGTTACACAGATAGAGATTTGGGGGGGCTGCGCTAGATCAAGCAATTTAGATGTGATCTATGTGAGCGTAGCTGCAAAAGATTAATAGACAAATATATTTTCTGAAGTGCAAAGATAACAAATATAATTTCTGCTCCTTAAAACTGCTGTTTGATGCTGTTACAAAGAGCAGGAAAAAAATGCCTATTCAGGCTTTAAAAAAAAAACAAACCCTACAAACGTCATATTTTATTTCTATACAATCCAGATTGATCACCTAAGAGGAAAACAATTAAAGAATGCTAAGTATCCCAAGCCCTCTGAGAATGTTCTGCCTAAAAATATTTTTAGAACAATCACTGTAGTAATTCTTCTTAGTTGTAGAAACACTCCAAATCAGAAAGTCAATTTTTCCTCTATTTGCAGAAGTGTGCTGGTTTTCACTGGAAAGGCGCCTGTGTTTTGTTTGGCTGCTGTTCACATACTGCCTTGGCAGGATTTCCTTGGATAGCTTACAGTGAATATTGCTCTTGCACACAGTAGCACTCCCATTTTAACCGTCCCAGCCACACGTCGTTTTCTAATAACACACGGAGAGCTGCAAAATTCCTGTAAGCATAGTTCTTTAAAGCAACAACAGAAAAGGAGAGTGGGGAAAAGTTCTGCCCCTTCAAAAATGAGAGCTGCAGATGGAGGATGGACCCTTTAAAAACAGTCATTGTGAAATATATTTAAGGATCAGTTTTTCAGTAAAAATAATGAGAGAGAAAGAGAGAGGGAACAACTCCCTGAAAAGGCCTGATTCTGCTGTTTCATCAAAATCAATGAAAGTTGAGTATGCTCAGCAAGTTCAAGGACCAGGAATGTTCTTCTCTTACAGAACAGCCAATACAGTGCTTTCTGAGATTTTCTAACCTGCTACAGATCTGGTGTCCAACCCTGTATTCCTTACACAGCCAAAATTTCCACTGACCTGAGCGGGAAATTTGGGGGCACTGGAAAAGCTGAACCAAGCTGCTGAAAACAAACGGGCATAAAATGTACAAGAGGAAGAAATCTGCATCAGTCAGAAACTCAACTGCTGTATTTCCAGCTAAGATTGAGAAAGAAGAAAAACAAAAGAACATAAAACCAAGCAGTGATTCTGAATACATTTTACAAAGAGCACTGACTTGTTAGAGAACAGCTGCAGTCCTATACCCTACATGACTTCCCACCTTGCTGCATTTGCTGCCTTGCTTTTGGAAATCGACAGTAATTAGGATCAACATACATTTAATCTCTTTAAGCAAATTGATTAATTTGGTCAAGGAAAGATGTCGTTCAAAGAACAAATTTCCAAGTCCAAAAGTGTATATAGCATCTAAACACCCAACATTATTTCTGGCTTTAAAAACTCCCCCCAGTGCCTCCACTTCACACCTCTCTCTCTTCCCTTTCTCTGTCTCCTCCTCCCCTCCCCCCATTCTCTCTGTTGTTTACAAAGGTTTCATTATGTTTTCAACTAATCAGAAAGGCCTGCTAATACACAATTAACATGTGATTATAAAAAAATAGCTTCCAGAAGAAAGAAAAGTAATTAAGTAGAGAATGCTCTTCAATAAGTGCTCGCTTTAACCCATTGTCAGAACACGATATAGGTTAGTCCACAATGGATGGAACAGATGCCAAGGGCAGAATGTTAAAAGCAAATAAAAAAGGACATATTTTCTTTGGGAATAATAACTATCAACTCCATAAAAACGAACATCAAATTTCAGTTGTTTCTACCTGACCTCCTCCTCTTTCCTCCACTTTTCTAAAGTGTTTTTTATTGTTTCATTCAATATGATGAAAAACAAAGGCATTATTTATTATACCTTGACTTCCAGGGTGACAAAACACCAAATAGCAGTCATAACCCTTAAGAGGGCTTAATGTATTGGGGGTTTTTTTAAATGTGATTTAGGCCTAATCCTCACCGAGCTTTCCACAAACCAAACTCCCAGCAAAGTCAATGGGAATTTTGTCTGCATATGGACGCTGGGATTGGACCTTCTGTGGTTTGCACTGTGTTCCAGTCACATCTGTAGCACTGATACAGTTAAAAGGACTGCAGTATTTCTGTGAGTAACCTTGCTTTGCAGGGGTTGACAATGCATCTGTGTGCAGTATCTTTAGCCCAAAACATGCCATGCAGGTTCACAGCCTGGAGCCATGAGATTTTTTGTGGTATTATTTTATTTTATTTTAACAAAATTTCATCTGAATAGGTTCAGCCATTTTTGATCTAGGGATTGTCAAAACACATCCAAAGGTATCATGTGTGCCTGATGCTTTCTGCCGACCTTCACAGCAAAAATGGTTCCCTTTGGAAAAATATAAATTCCTCTGGATGTTTGTCCTTGAAAGGGAGCATTTGGTATACTTTTTTATTTCTGCTTTTTCTTCCAAATATATTTTGAAACAAATGAGACACGTATTGGTGTGTCTGCAGCCTGCGTAGCATTCAGTATCACTCACCTCGTACCTAGCACCCTTCTGCTGCCATTGAAATCAAGGGTTCACAGGACCAGGGCCTTGCTTAAGGCAAAACTTAGCATTTGCAACAGCAGCTCCACTTCCTTTTTTTTTTTGCTGTGTATTTATATTCCAAACTCATGTCACATCCAGAGGGTTTTTACTACCCCAAATCCCATTAGTTTCATTGGCACTTTAGTTAATAAGATTTCCATGGTAAAATTCCACTTGTATTAGATCAGGCCCAAAGGACTCACCAGCTTGACAGGATTGTCAGTGGAAAGAGAGGATTTGTCTACACACAGATATGTGTTAGTTCACTGAAACGTGTTTAGTTAAACCAGTGCAAATCTCTGTGTGGACACATCAGCTTAAAACTGGTTCTGTCTGCATAGCTTGTTGTAGGGGCTAATTTGACCAATGTAAGCCAGGTTTACATCAATTTAAGAATGTCCACACACAAACTTGCACTGGATTAATTAAATCGGTTTGAAGACTTCTTTAGTTAACCCGATGCAACTTTGTTAGTGCAAAGGAATGAAATATTAAGCCCTGGCCTATGCACAAAGTTACTGTGAGATATAATGGAGTCACTGGTCAAATCCACAAACTCTACTCAGGGCCAAGCTGAAAGCAATGAGATTTGCTATGCTCATGCATGTTGTCTTCAATGTGAATGGTTGTATAGGTAAGAACTACTCAACGTAAGTAAAAGGCAGTGGAATCGGACTACGATATTATTTTTACCAAGAATTTACTTGAAAAATTCCTAATAAATTCTTTGAGAGATTTGTCACATTAAGAAAGGACTTGAGAATCTAGCTCACAGAAATTGGAAATACAACTCTCCCCTTCAATTTAAGATGTTTTGTCCAACCCATTGTTCCTGAAAGATACTGGAGTTCTTGCGTGGAATTTTACAATATGTTGAATTACTATTATTTTTTCAAATCAATTTACTCAAAACCCAAAGAAAATTAAATACAGAAAGTAATGTTTGAAGTAACATCATGGATCAATTTCAGATTTCAGTAACACCTGAGTAAAATGGATTTACCATAATGTAATTATCAGAGAATGATATTGTAGATTGGTATGGAGCTAGTCTACAGAAACTAAGCCACTCCACACTGGACAGGAAAAGATGGAAAGAAATAGTAAGGGAGGCATCGGACACCAATGGACATTGAGCCCATGATTGTTGATGATAATGATGAATTATCAGAGAAGTAGCTGTGTTAGCCGGTAGCTAACATTGAAAACAATGAGGAGTACCATGTCACCATAAAGACTAATAGATTAATTTGGTATACATTTTCATAGGAAAAAATGACTGTTTATGCCCACATAAATTTGATAGTCTTTAAGGTGACACAGGACTTCTCATTATTTTCATGGTGTAATTGACAGCAGACTCTAGCCCAGAGGTGGCAAAGGGGCCTCTGTGAGACAGATCTGGACCGCCAAGCTGATGGATCCAACCCACAGTTGCCCTGCCGTTCCCCCGTCTTCAGGCTGATCGAGACACAAAGACTCCTCCCACCGCCAAGGGTACACGGCAGCTAGAGATAAACCCCAGCTGTCCCCAGGCCCTGATTGGCTTGAGGGCGGTGAGAGTGTGCAGGGTTCTCTTCCCACTGCAGTGCCTAGAGGGAACCACCGGCTTCACGCATTCCCCTATTCCCAGGCCAATCAGGGTCTGTTGGCAGGGGAGCAGAGAAGTCTCCTGGCTCTGCTGCCTCTGTCTGGGGCCCCGCCCTGAAATTTGTGAAGTGGACCCCTTTTAAAAATTATTGCTCACCACTGCTCTCTCCCAAAGTGTGTAACTAAGCATGTAAATTCAGAGGTAGGGGTACTGTCCATAACTCGATCCCTTTATTCCCAGATCAAGCAGTGAGATCATTATTTTACAACAATTAAACAGCTAGCCACCACAGTGAAGGCAAAATTAAGTGGCAACCTTGACTCTGACTTGCCTTGCTGTTGTCAGTTTGAGCCAGTTGCTTAACTCTACATGATCCCACAGGAAGAGGCTATTTCCCATCTAAGATGTGATAGTATAGCAGATTCACAAAGATAAAACCCATGATCGTAAGAGGCAGGCAACGGCAAGAAGAACCCAGAAGCATACAAGAACCAGGTATAAATGTGAAAAACAACCTTTTTTGACCAAAGCTTGGCTAGGTAACAATTGTGGAAGAGATGTGATAAATATCCATAGGTATCTGAATGAGGTAGATAGCAAGGATGATAAATAATTGTTTCAGGTGATTTAAGGGGGTACAACTAGAGGTAATTGTATCAAGAAAAAGACAGAAATTGTTTCCTAACACCAATAGGTAAGGTCTATAAACCTTCCAAATGAATTGATGGAATTCCTACCATTTATCTCATTTAAAACAAAACTGGAAAAAAGTACTTTAGAATACACCGTAGACAACAATCTTATACAAGATGGATTGATTTAAATCAAGGCGATTTAAATTATCAAAAAATAAATCATCATTTTAAATCAAGTTTCCCACTGATACTTCTTCACATATTTCTTCAAACAATGGTGCAAATCTGATCACTAAAACATGTTAATTTACAGCTCAGTACGGCACTTTACAACATTTAAGAGGGCATGCTTTGTGTGATTTTTTTTTAGATAACTTGATTTTTATTAATTTAGGAAATGGTACATAATACTCATTACTTGTGTGTGTCAAGCTGCAGATGCTACAGCAGTACATTAGGAATAGTAAGTTAATCATGGACACAAACACAACAACATTTTATTAAACTAAATCTTAAGTATTTCACATCTGCAATTGCAGCTGTCTCCTGAGTTGCCGGCTGATGGCTGCCCTTAAACTTTTTTTCTATTTTCAAATTTTATTAACTCTAACAAACAAGTCCTCAGAACACTAACTATCCAGTGTCCTTAAAACTACAACTAGCTCTCATATTCCCCACTCCCACTATCATTCTGATGCAGAACTGATTCCAAGATACCAAAAAAACTAAGACTGACTAAGCTTAGAGTGCACTTAATTGTGGAGTAAACTCCATTGAAAACAAGTATAGGATGGAGTTCCTTTGGGAAAACTTAGTTATGCTGAATGAAATTGGAAATAGACTTATTGCATCACCATTAGGGTGCATCTACACAGCAGGGCTTAACTCAAAATAAGCTACGCAAATTGAGCTACATCAATTGCATAGCTTATTTCGAAATAGCACACTCTTTCTCTGACTTCCCTTACTCCTCATACAATGAGGGGTACAGGGGCTGGAGTAAGAAGTCCTCCAGCTTGCCTGTCTGCTGTGTAAACGTGGACTAAGTTATTTCAAAATAATATTGCTGTGTAGACATACCTTCAGAGTCTATATCCATGATGTTCCAAAATAAGAGGCATGTATTACATAATATAAGAAAATATACTCAATTGCAACTGGCAACTCTAGATTTCTCTTACTGAAGCTTTCTAAATGTATATTTAGGTGATAGATTCTAAACCTAGTTAACTAATTAAATGATCCATAAGGATAAGCTAAGATAAACTTTTCTTTTCTAGCAACATCCAACATAGCAAACTGCTTGGGAATTTACTTGTCAAATCATTCTTATACTAAAAAGTATAGTTTTTAAAAATGAGGCATTGCAAAGTTGATCCACATTGTTCTTCTGAATATCCACATCTTCATCCTCATCATTTTCTCCCAATAACAGTTTTCCTTATGATGTTCATTGTTGCAGCTAGGCCCTGCATCATCTTCATGCAATGCTTATACGTGACACATTTTCCTTTTCTTCTTCAAAATATTCCCAGATAGGGTCTTTTTTACACCCAGAAGCCATGACAGATTTTCTATGGCCAAAGTGTGGGGGAATACAGGAAGATGTACAGGCCCTGAATAATATTTTCCCTTTTTCTTTTCACTTCACTGTTCTTTGCTATGCTGCCTCCATCCTATCCTATATTTCATGTCTCTGTCTTTAGACAATGTCTTTAACTTTGTAGTGCTTGGCCCAAGTACACCACCACATAAGCACAGAACAAAAGCAATCCTATGCAGAGTGTATCTTGTCTTTGCATATTAGTCTGCTGAGAAACAGAAATTGAGAAGCCGAGAACTTTCAAGAAGCAAGAGCTAGTTGTTAAGATGGACAGACTAGAACCATTAATTCATTTTTATGAGACATTAAGTGTAGCTGTAGCATGTTTGTGATAAGATTTATTTGCAACTGTTATTTTCAAATGAGAAATTTAGTGTTTTATTAATTTAAAAAATTAAAGTATCAGATTTTTTTTTAAATTGTTGATTTTTATCCACCCTGTTTTTACATTGGCAGAAGGTGGGCAGCATAATTTCATTGGCATTTTCTACCATGAGGGCAGGGGACTGGACTCGATGACCTCTGGAGGTCCCTTCCAGTTCTAGTGTTCTGTGAATCTATGAGTCTATAATTTTCTCACTTATGGACCTGATTCATATACTTAAACATGTGCCTAAGATTAAGCACCAGAGTAATCCCATTTAACCCATTAGCATCTGCTTAAAGTTAAGACCATGCTTAAGTAATCTGCTGAATGGGGTCCCTGAAGAATACTGGCAAAGCCCAGAGTAAAGGGCAGACCAGAGGCACCTTATCTCAAGGGCACTGCAGGGTAAAATCCTGGCTCCACTGAAGTCAATGAGAGGGCCTTTATGGTACTAGATAAATTCTAGTTATCAGTAACAATCAATAAGCACTCAAGACAGAAATGAAAATAACACATCCTTCACTTGAACCATACAGCCCGTCTCCCCAACATCTAAGTACAGACTTACTATTCAGCTCTTTTGACTTCCTGCAGTGTGGACAGCACCCAAAAGTCAGGTTAAGGGACTTTGACTTCAGCTACACAATTAATGTAGCTGAAGTTGAGTATTTTAATTGGACCTTATCCTGTAGTATAGACATACCCACAATGCACAAATGCACTGTGGCACACATATATGAGAGAAGAAACTAAATGTCATGCCGAAAACTACCTTGTCTTCCCGAAAACTATAATGGGACAGTGCCATGAACGATCCCCCAATTCTCCATCCTTTAAGAAGAAATAAAAGTGGTCTTACATCTTTTTATCAAAGAGGACTTAAACCAAAGTGGTCTGTCTTATTTCAGTCAACTGCCCTGATGTACCTCTAAGATTCTAAGAGTTTTTTCATATTTTCTCCACAGTGAAAAAAAAACTGATAGTCAAGGGATATAACCAGGGAAGGCTGGAGCTGCATTTCCTGCAATTCCATCCCTTTACCTGTTGGTGTCTGGGTTCTGCCTACTCCTTGGGTCAACAGTAGGAGCTAGAACCTGGCTAATATCACTACAGTTCTCTTGCTACCCTGCCAAAGACCTTGTACTCTCATCTACAACACTCATAGAGGGGGAAAGCAGTGTCAATATGATACTGAAATGCAGCAGAAGAGAGTTGAGCCAGGAAAATGCATGAAAATTCTGAAACAAATAGCTGGTTTTCCTTAAGGAGTGAGCAAATGGGCATAGGGTGGACACTGACTCCAAAAGGCATAGAGGTGAGATTTCCAAGGTGTCTAGAGGAACTGGACACCTGATTCCCATTGAAATGAATGGAAATTGGGGAGGCACATTAAGCAATTTTCTGAGGAAAATGCATGGAAATCCAAGTGCATGGAGCAGATTTAAAAAACAAATCTATTGCAAACATACTCAGTTTGGGGTTTCCTATTGATTCCTACAGAATATAAGTAAAATGGCATTCCTCCCATCTCTCAAATGCTTCTTTATGTTACCTCCCGTAATCAGAGTCTTTCTGGCTGTCTTTTCTTTATTTTACTTCAACCTCAGCTGGCATCATAAGTAAGGATGTGAGGGTTTAACCAATTAACAGGTGAGGCTTACTGGATGCAAGAGCTGCTCCACCACAGTCCGTCCCTGTGGCGGGCCTGGGCACCCTGCAAGCAGGGGCTGCACTGGAGAAGCCTCTACCCACGGCAAGCCAAGGTGCCCCACAAGCAGGGGCTGCTTTGACCAGGACGCTGGAGTAGCTCTCACCTAGGTGAGGGATGAACACTCCAGACCAGCAGTGGGCAGGAGGGCCGCTCCAGCCAGACATGAGCCTCCCCCCGGTTAAGCCCCTTTAATTAGATAACTGGTTAAACAATAGGCCAATTAAATGGGATTTACATCCCTAATCATAAGCACAATGGACCAAATTCTGCCCAGTCTAAACCGACTGTGGGTTTACTCCAAGGATAAATTTAGCCCTCCATTTACAATAACAACAGTTTTTGATGGTTGCAAGGATGCAGGTAACAGTTATATGGTGATTATTATATATTCCACCCCCTGGTAATGTACAGGCAGAAGTCAAACTTCTGCACTTATGTTTAAAAGATTCACAAATGGGCCTCTTCCTTTAATAGTCTTCTCTATTTTTAAAGATGTATCTATTGAATAGTGTTCGGGGCTAACAAGCAATGTGCAGTTGCCACCTTGTGCATCTGCATTGCATAGTACAATTCTTCCCCGATAAATATCTGGAAAGAAGAAGGAAAACAATTAAAATTAGAAGATAATAAATGATGAAGAAGCCTATGAACAGAGTTCTGGCCCACTTCCCAGTCTTCATTCATGCATCAAAAAATCCCACAGCTCTGAGTCTTTGAGAGGGCAGCTGGGCAGTAGGGGTGTCCACAGTAATATAAATGGGAATTAGATATGATCGAATGTGCTCATTGCATTTTCAACAGCACATGTAATCTTCTCCCCCACACCTCCCGTCCTTCTACCAGAATACATGACAAATGATTCTGTAACCAAGCAACCGGACAGATGAAGAGTTTCAAAGTTCCAGCACACGATAGCTAAGCTTATTATCATTTGGGTGATCAGGATCTGACTAAGGGGGCCATACTCATTTTCTGTGTTAAATCCATTCACACAGAGAGCATTTTGGCTCATTCTCTAAGCCTAATCCAACCCTAGCAGGTTTGCATGGAATGTGAAGGTAGAATCTGGTTCTCTGTCCTTAAAACCCATATTTATTACTTTTGTTGTTCCCTGTTATATACAGCTGATGAAGTAGAGTTGCAACTGCTTGCCAGTCAGCTGCATGGCAGCGATGGAACTGCTCCAGGTGTACCCTCAGGTATACCCACCAATCAGATTCACAGCCACCTATTTAGTCCCTGGGAATGTTCATAGTATTTGGCACAGTTTAATCCCCCATCAATGTTATTTTTAAAGGTATAGTAACCTAAAACATTTTAAACAACTACAGCTTTTTCAATGGCCTGTCCTAACCGTAATAGGCCCCTTCAAAGGGGAACTGATGGTGAAATGACTGATTTTCATGCCACTATGTGCACTCTTGTAGTCATCTCAGGACACGACTCCCATGGAGGTCAATTATCTCACAGCATCATCCCCAGTAGCAGGGCCTGATGCTTAAAAAGATCCCATGCTAGCAAGGCACAGATATCCCATACTAATAAGTAAGATAGATAGATAGATAGATAGATAGATAGATAGATAGATAGATAGATAGATAGATAGATAGATAGATAGATAGATAGATAGATAGATAGATAGATAGATAGATAGATAGATAGATAATCTTAAAACCACAAAAGGTTTCCCTTACTAATTTGGACCAATAAATCCAGATTGACTAAATGAGCTTTGAAATACAGTTCCGTGTCAGTATTGCTGGTTTGCATTCTGAGTTATATTAAACATTTTAAAATCCATGCCTATCCAAACAAAATTAAGTCAGCATTAATATATAACAATTAGTAGTTAATTGGCCACCATAGTAGAAAAATGCTAATAACACAAATAGAAACCATAAGGCTGGAGCGAAGTGAAATTCTCCGGCTGATCACTGAAATGGGGCAAGCAGGGGGGCAGATGAAGGGAATCTACAATGGTACATTTCTGTTCTACTATAAAGAATCAATAGAATGTGGTGTTATCCTAAAAAAATTATCCTTCCAGCCAATGACAACTAAAGTTCACAGGAAAGTCCTGACAAGGCACTTGAAACTTAGACAGGGGCGGATATAGGGCAAGGCGAACGGGGCAGCCGCCCCGGACCCCGCGCTTAAAAAAGCCCCGCGCATGCGCCGTGGCGCCACCACGCATGCGCATGGCGTCACAGCGCATGCGCCATGGCAAAGGAGGGTCCCCACGGAGTTATGCTGCCCGGGGCCCCGCAAAACAGTCATCTGCCCCTGAACTTAGGGAGCCTATTCCCAAACTGACAGTAGTGACTTCAGCTCCCATGAAAGTCTCTGGACCATACTCTTTGGGTTAAATCACATATCAGACATAAAGATGTAGTAACCTAAAACATTTTAAACAATTACAGCTTTTTCAACGGCCTGTCCTGACTGTAACAGACCCCTTCACAGAGGAACTGGCTGTGAGATTATTGGTTTTCATGCCACTGTGTGCACTCTTGTGATGAGAAATTGGGTGCATGTGGTCTAGTTTTCACCAAGCTGGTGCACTAGGTTGTACAGAGTGAGTGCAGAGTACACATCAAAAGGGAGGAAAAGCAGCTTGCTGCAGAATGTCAGCTAAAAGCAGAGCTTTCCTTTATCTTACACCATCTTGTTGGTTGCTATTCCATATGAAGTCCTCTCCAGCCTCCTCAGCACTTAAGTTATACTCATTTTCCATGCCCAAGCAAATGACAAACCTCTCCAAGTTATGTTACTTGTCTGACACCAATGATGGTTCATCATAGAATGTGGCCTGTAACCTATGCTTGTTCATAAGAGAATCATGGGCACTGACTGACAAATCCCAACATCAATTAAATCAATGGGAAACTGGTCAGTGACTTCAGTGGGACCAGGACATGGCTCAAAATAAATATAATGAGAGAAACTAGGGAAATCATATCAGGACTGTGTGTTGTTGGGGTTTTTAAACCAAACACACATCATTAGTCCTTTTAAAAGTTAGCATATGAACTAAACACTACATTAAGTAAATACAATGCAGGAAAAGAAATGTTAGAACTACTGAGGTTCATCATCATGGTATCTAGTATGAGATAAGTAAAAAGATACTGTGGTGTCTAGCAGGCAGACACCAGCTACTGAGTGTGCTGATTCATGTTTGAAAAGTTTAGTAATCATTCCCATGTACACAAGTGCTATTGTATTATTAAGTACAAGCTCTCCAACAAAGTTAGAATTATTTGTGGTCACAAATAATGCTGATATGCTGAAGAAATTTCAACATTTTATCAGTCTTTTATATCATAGCTTTCCCCACAATGCCTCACCCACTGATTACACTGTCACAACAGGCAATAATCATAATAACAAAAATCTTGTGAACTATGAGAAGTGAAGCAGACTAGCTCCTAATGGAGTTCTGTTGGGTAAATGGCAATGGAATGGCAAGAAAATGAGAGAGAGATGCAGAGAAACCAGAATTTGCAAGAACAATGAACAAAGTATAAATCACAGCACAACTGACAAAACTGTGTCAAGTTTTCACCCTTACTCAAGCTGAAGGCTTGAATAATTTGCTGCATTGTAGGGAGAAGATTTAAAGAAACATTACATTTCAAAAGGATGACAGAGTAGGATGCTTGGTAGATTATGCTGTACTTTTGGCATTCAGGCTCTAGAAGAGGGCAGTACATATTATGCAACATCTCTTTATAGTGTACACTATATATCCTTTCTCCTTGACTTCCACCCTGCTCAGCTACCAACTCCCCTGACCAGTGCATGAGGCAGAGCCATGACTCCTCTTACCCACCCTTTTCTCACCCAGTTGCTCCCAGGGGCAACACCTCTGCTCTCCAAAGACACCACCCAGAAAAGACTTTGCTTGCCTCCTAGTACCCTGCCAGGCTGTGTTAGATGGCAGCAAAATTCTACAAGACCAATTCAGACACCTCTACTCATGCGGTGTAGTAGTTCACAAGCAGTCCCATGGATATCCATGGAACTATTCATAAAGGAAAGAACTACTCAGCATGAGCCAAGGGGATGGCATCAGGCCCAGTAGGAACTGCTCTACTTATTCAACATGAATCACTCAAATTTTAATCTGATAAATCATGTCTAAAAATTTTCCTATTCTGGCTTTGAATATATGCAACTTGCTTGTCCTGTGTTTACTATTGCTTTTCCCATTCAATTTACAAACAACTCTGTCTCCGTAAGTGTGCCATGAAGCCCTGTGCACTGCATATTGAACACTGCTGGCCCATCAATTTAGCATGACATAAATTCGCTCAGTGGAATGATGTTTTGCACTGGGCTATTGTCCACAAACCATTATTTGTCGAAAAACAAACAAAAGGAGAACATCGCCGATACTTTTACACGATACTTTCCTGGTTCCTGAAAATGTGAGATAATGAATAAAAATGTTCATTACAGAATTATTCACTTTTCTCCATGATTCACGTCCCAGTAATTACCGTGACCAGCCTAATAAAAACTGCTACAAAACGAAGGTCAACTAGCAGTTAGAAGTGTTCATTTTCATTTCAATGTATTCATCTCTGGCTCCTAATGGCCTCATTTTCTCCTATGCTCTTTAATAAATACCACTGAATTACAGGTTAAATAGCTAAATTAAATTATTGCAATTACAGCGTGCAGAGCACTGAAACTGGTTTACCTTTCCCAGTTCAATTAGAGGGGACGTTTCAACAGCTTGAGAATCCTGATTGCTGTCAATATACGGAATCGCTTCAAATCTATACTGAAACACCAGATATTTGGTTACAGAACCATTTTATTATTATTATTTTCCTCTTTCCTGCTTCTAGGAGAATGACTGGAGCACCTTCAGATGAAAGAAAATCAGAAAATCAAAGTGTGGGGTTTTTTTGTTGTTGTTTTTTTTTGCAAAGCAACCACAGTGTATAATTGATTTTTAACTGTAAAGAAGGAAGCCTTGAAGAGATGGGGGCTGGTGCAGAGTAAAAATAAAGAAAAGACAATCTTCCTCTTCTAAATAGGGAGGAAAGTACATTTTAATAAATATGAATGCTTAACCTGCCACCGGCCTGCAATTATTTTACATGTACAAATTAAAGAAGTTCTTCATTATTTAAATATATTCCAGCATTTGTTGATGTTGCCCCCTCCACAGGCTTAATTATTTAACATCCCTTATAAGAATGAATATCTTAATAATAAGGACAGTTGGAAAAGAAATGTAAAAAAAAGATTTTGTTTCCAAAAGATCCCAGGGCCATGTGGTTATATTTGTTGTGGAAGAGCTCCCCCTTACTTTTTCATCCTTGTGTGTTAGCAGAAACATCAAAAAATGCATCAAGGATGGGAGATTCTTTTCTGCAACGATAACAACACACAAGACACATGTTCTTCAAATTCAATTAGACCCGCACAATTTCGACTTCTCGGCACTATAACATTGGAGGAGAGAGAGAGTGTCTGTTTGGTTTGCACCAAATCAAGCCACATATTCCACAATGCACTTTAATGGAGAAATGATACTGTCACTGTGGGAAAACTAAAGAGAGAGACTGCTCTGCTCAATCACTCACAGCTTTTTATCATTTTTTCTTATGATGCCTTAGGGCAGCAGAGAGGACGGGAGCTGCTTTGTGCCAAGACATTTTAAGGTATCCGTAAAGCCGAAGTGAGAATTAGTCACAAAGGAAGTCAGGAGTGTACACAAAATTATGTACTTTTATTATCTCGGCCCTAATAGGACACTGAGCTCCAGGAGTGAATTCCCACTGAAGTCAACAGGGTGCAAGTGAGAGCAGGATATGTCCTACCATATGTAGCTGAGGAAGGAATTACCTCTCAAAGTTATTCAAGCAGAGGAAACTGGTCAGGATACTGTTGTGAGGCTTGATTCCGCCCTTTCACAAAGAGGATTTCAAATTATCGCCAGATCCTTGGAAATCTGACCTTGAAGCAGTGGAGCATGGACAAGATTCTCCCATTTCAATTTCTTGGACCCATTTACAGATCACAACATTGTCACTGATGGTCTATACTGCAATGTTTGTTTGCTGGATCCCTATTTAATTTTTTCCATACGTTTTAAATTATAAAAATTGATGAACTTGGTAACAGAGAGAGAGAGGAAAAGGAAGAGGAAGAGGAGAAAGAGAAGGAGGACTTAGGCGGTGTGTCTAGACTTCAGGGTTTTTTAAAAACAAAGTGGCCTCTTTTCGAAAAAACTTCCCCTGCGTCTAGACTGCTGCTGCATTCTTTCGAAAGTCAATCGAAAGAATGCAGCAGTTTTTTCAACTGCAGAAAACCTTGTTTTACGAGGAAGAACGCCTTTTTTCGAAAGTGCTCTTTCGAAAAAAAGCACTATGTAATGCAAACTGTGCTTTTTCGAAAGAGAGCATCCAGACTGTCTGTGTGCTCTCTTTCGAAAAAGCAGCTTGCTTTTTCAAAAGTACTGATTGTAGTCTAGATGCTCTTTTTCTAAAGAGGCTTTTTCGAAAGCATCTTTCGAAAAAGCCTCTTTAGAAAAAGGCATATAGTCTAGATGTAGCCAGGGATTGCAGTTTTTAAAATTTTAAATCAAGTTTGTGTTATCTAGGGAGAACCAGATCTTCCATTATATAATTTAAATTTTGTAGCAGGACCTCAGACTATGAATTTACTATGTAAACGAGACTGATGACAATTTATGTACAGGAGCCGAGGCTCTCAGAGCACTTTATAAACACTAATGAATTAAGTTTCATGCAAGCCCACTCAAGTCCCATCAAGAACAGAAGATGTGAGGAAGATATGAGGAACAGCTAACTATAGTCCCCTCTTTCTCTTCCTTCCAAACCCCAAAAGGTAGAAGGACAGAAAAAAATATTGCCAGGAATTCCTTGATAACAACAAACCCTAAGTAAGAAGTCCTGGAGGCAAGAGGGAGTAGGGAGAGTGAGAAGGGATGAAGAGGTCTGAAGTTCTAAATTTATCAGACTTGAACCTCCAGGCAAACCCAAGGGGTCTGGTTCACCATCAACCCCTCATGAACCTGAGAGCAGAGTTCGCTTCACTTACGCCATTGTGAATAGAACGCTGCAGGGTTTGAACAGTTCTAACCAAAAGTGCAGCAATGGAAATAAAATGAGAGTGTGTTTTGTGAATGCTGACAAATGAAGTTACATCTTTCCAACAGACAAGTGCATTCATTCTGCAAGGTATGTTTCCACTATTTCCCTCCGAGGTCTGAGAGGGCATCCTTAGCAGCTCAGGGATAAATGACCCATGTTCTGGACTTTCAGATCCTATTTGGAATCTGGCTAAAATATGCAAGACATGGGGAAGATAAATGGCATAATTCTCTTGTTTTCAGCATGTTAAAAAAAGGTATTTCAGGGCAATTATATCACGCAAGCAATGCAATCGTCACGTTTCTAGCTTTTATTATATTCTGTTATGCACAGAGATCCTGACTCTGTGTTCAAATAAACAGTTTTCTTTAAAGGAGAGCATGAAAGCTGCTTACTATTGCTGATCAGAACATTTTTGTTGCAGTTTCATTGTGCTGAAGCTGAAATGTTTTGCAGAGACATATTGGCTTGGACATATTGATGAGAGCAGGAGCGAGACACCATGACTCTGCGGCCTGGTGAGTGAGGCACTAACCTGGGATGTGGGAAACCCAACCATGCTTCAAGTCCCTCCTTTGTTGTGTTCTGGGATGAAAAACTCAGCTCTGAATCAGGAAGTGCAGGGCCCTGACCCCACAAATCAAAAAGATCAAGTTATGATCCAAAAACTTGACATTTCAAGCCAATTTCATTTTTTGCAAAAAACATTCACATGGTTTGGTTTTGTTCCAAAGTAGAATGAAAACAAAATTCCACGTGCAAAAGTTGCTGCAAAACAGAAATACCGTTCCCCAGTCCCATCTCCTCCTTAGGCACCAGGACCAGAGCCCTGGGATGAAATCCTGACCAGACTGAAATAAAGGGATTGGTTTCAGTAGGACCAGAATCGTATCCCTCGCATCTGTGTTTCTCCACAGCAGTCATTTCCGTCATAAACACCGGAATCAGTGAAGGGAACTGAATTCCTGGTTTATGTCTGAGAGGTTACATCAAAAGTAGCAGGGGAAGCCCAAAATCTTGAACTCAGGCATTGACAAGTAAGTAGAACAGGAAAATGTTCTTCAAATGACTTTTTTTTAAATATGTATTTGCATTGTTGAAGCCTTTACAGATATTGTGCTAGTGATTTGAGATCTTAAAGGTATTTTATCTAAACAAGAAAATCCAGATCATCTTCAATTATTCAACGGTCAATATTGAGGAGGCAAAACCTGAGGACTAGTGCTCGGTTGTCTGTCACTACTGTTGCCTGCAGGAGGAGTTACACATTCATTTCCATGGGACAGCGGACTCTCCACAAGACTAAAAAAATCTTATCAGATCCCTGACTTTTAATTTGGCCCCAAAACGTTTAGTAGCAAAGCAATTGATTGGTTTAGGACAGATGAGCATGAGGAGCCACAGATTCAAATCCTGATCAATTTGAGACAGTAACCTGCTCTTTCACTTTGATTCTTGACTGGGGTTTAGATGATGTATTAAAACAGTTAGGTGGGATTGTGCTCTGTGTAGACAATGGCACTCCCACAGAACCTTTCAGAATGGATTGGGCTTGCCCAGATGTCCTAAGCAAGAACTGCATCTCCTCTCACTGTATTGGGTACAGTGCTGTGAAAGATATTGCCTTCCACTCCAGTGGCACTTCAGTGGTCTGGCATATTTACATGTAGGATAACAGGTGACAAGCATGCACTCCAGGGGTATTTTCCAGAACAATTTGAGGGGTCGGGGACATTGAGGGGGAGCAATGGGGGAAATTAACCATAATACCTAACTTAGGGTATGTCTACACTACAAAGTTAATTTGAACTAACAGCTGTTAGTTCGAATTAACTTTGATAGGCGCGACACATACAAACTGCTAGTTCGAATTTAAATAGAACTAGCAGAGCGCTTAATTCGAACTAGGTAAAACTCATTCTACGAGGACTAACGCCTAGTTTGAATAGAGTAGTTCGAATTAAGGGCTGTGTAGCCACTTAATTCGAACTAGTTGCAGGCTAGCCCTTCCCAGGTTGTCCTGGTGGCCACTCTGAGCCAAACCAGGGAAACTCTTCTGCCCCCCTCCCGGCCCCGGAGCCCTTAAAGGGGCACGGTCTGGCTACAGCACTTGTGCCAGTTGCAAGCCGCCAGCACCCAGCCAGCAGACCCTGTACCTGGCACAGCATGAGCCAGCCACCCGCTGCCACCCAGCCCTCCACCTCTTCCGAGGACCAGGCTAGTGGCTCACAAGAGCCTGCCCGGGGCTGCAAGAGGCGGGCGCCCGCCTGGTCTAGTGCGGAGATTGTGGACCTCATCAAGGTTTGGGGGGAGGCCTCCAACATCCACGATCTCCACACTAGGCACAGGAAAGTGGGCATCTAGGGCAGGATAGCTGCCAGCCTAACTACCAGAGGCCACATGCAAACCCAGGAGCAGGTGTGCATGAAAATCAAGTTGGTCCAGTGAGACCCACGACCCTGAGCCCTGAGCTTAGAACATAAGAACATAAGAATGGCCATACTGGGTCAGAACAAAGGTCCATCTAGCCCAGTAGCCTGTCTGCCGACAGCAACCAACACCAGGTACCCTGGAGGGGATGGACTGAAGACAATGACCAAGCCATTCGTCTCGTGCCATCCATCTCCAGCCTTCCACAAACAGAGGCCATTCCTACCCCCTGGCTAATAGCACTCCATGGACCCAACCTCCATGAATTTATCTAGCTTCTCTTTAAACTCTGTTATAGTTCTAGTCTTTACAGCCTCCTATGGCAAGGAGTTCCACAGGTTGACTATGCGCTGTGTGAAGAAGAACTTTCTTTTATTAGTTTTAAGCCTGCTACCCATTAATTTCATTTGGTGTCCTCTAGTCCTTCTATTATGGGAATTAATGAAGAACTTTTCTTTATTCACCCTCTCCACACCACTCATGATTCTATATACCTCTATCATATCCCCCCTCAGTCTCCTCTTTTCTAAGCTGAAAAGTCCCAGTCTCTTTAGCCTCTCTTCATATGGGACCAGCTCCAAACCCCTAATCATTGTAGTTGCCCTTTTCTGAGCCCTTCCCAAGGCCAAAATATCTTTTTTGAGGTGAGGAGACCACATCTATACACAGTACTGAAGATACGGCGTACCATAGTTTTATACTTTCCCTCCTCCTTCTTCCCCTGGCTTCCTCCTTCCAGCTCCATCCTCCCAGGTTTCCCCCTTCCCTCTTCCACCCTCTCTCTTTCCCTCTCCCATCTCCTTTTCCCAGTCTCCCCAGAGGTTAATCCTCCCCACACACCCAGTTTTGTGAAATAAAGAGTTTCTATTTTTGAACACACGTGTCCTTTATTTTTTACATCAGGAAGGGGGGCTAGGGAGGGGTAAGTGGAAGGAGGTGAGGGAGAATGGGGCATTAGTCCCCGATGGGGAGGACTGGGGTGGCTCTGCGGGCTCCTCGGGGTGGAAGCTCTCCTGCAGGGCCTCCTGGATCCTGACATCCCCCCAATTGACCCCCCTGGATGGCAGCCTGTGGCAAGTGCAGCCAGGCTGATGGCCTAGTGCTGTGATGTGCTTAGTGTGGGCACTCAGGGCATTCTAAGACAGGACTGCTTTGCTGTCCCTCATCAAGTTAGACAAGCAAGCGGGGAATCCTGAGAACTGTCTGTCCGGGGTGCGGGTCGGGTCCCTTTAAGCACAGCCCTCGGCTAGCCTGAGGCAGCAGCTCCACACTCTAAGTCCTAACCTGTTGCCCTGCCGGCACTGGTTCCGGCCAGCCTTAACTTCGGTTCAGGGTCCACTCAATGTGGACATGCTATTTCAAATTAGCAAAACGCTAATTCGAATTAGTTTTTAGGTCTAGATGCACTAATTCGAATTAGCTTAGTTCAAATTATCTAATTCGAATTAAGTTAGTTTGAATTAGTGCTGTAGTGTAGACAAACCCTTATATAGTGCTTTTTATCAGTAAATTTAAATGTATATGCACCTTCCTTCCTCTGCACTGAATTTAAAAAAAATAGTTTTTCTAACCCTTGGATGATGACTTTGGACTACATGAAAGTTTGCTTCCATTCTCCATTTTTTAACACTGTTGGAAATGGTTAAAATAAATCCCAGAAGAATTGATGAAACCTTTTCTTAGGCTAAAATGATTTTTCCCCCTAACTCTCCAAACTTTCAGAGGCTGGCCAGGACCAGAAATAGATATGTTGAGATACTGTGAGAAATGTATCACTAACTCTAATGGTACCAGAAAATACAAGAGACCTCACCTACAATTTCAAATCAATTATGCAGAGTCGATAGTTCAGTCAGTTTGGATAAACTTTGACTGTAAACTCCTTAGGGCAGAGGTTGTGTCTTTTTGTTTGAACAGAGCCCAGAATATGGGATACTTACCCTGACTGTAGGCTACATGCAGTGCTCCCTCTAAGATTTTCCAACCATGCTCAGAGTGAGATTTGGTACCAATATTGAGGTCGTGTATGCTGGTTTGGATGTGTGCCACCGTGGCACCCAGTTTATTAACACACACACATGTACTCGGCTGCTGGAGCAGAACTCCCCTCCCCTGCCATGCAGCATGTCCCATTCCCAGCCACTGGAGCAGACCCACCTCGTCCTTCCCCACCATGCGGCAGGTCCTGTTCCTGGCCCCAGTGCCTTAGCAGGCTCTGCCCCCCCACACACACACACCATGTGGCAGCACCGGCCACTGGAGCAGGCTTCCTCCGGCTCCCCCTCCCCACCACGTGGCCGCAGCCCAGTGGCTCCCTCACCAGGCCATCTCAGCTGGGACCACCCGCCAGAACAGCCACCTGCCACGCAAGTGCTGCTGTACAGCTCTCCAGAGGAGGTGGGTGGGGGCCATGCAGGTGTGTGCGGCCGTGCAGATGCACACCTTAGCAGGAACTATGGCTACACGTATAGCCACAGTACGAATAAGGACTACAGGTTGAACCTCTGTGGTTTGGGACTCTCTTGTCTGGCAACATCTGTAGTCCAGCAGGACCATGGATGTTGATGGACTAGAGAGCCACAGCATAGAGGTTGCTGGCGGCTCAGAGCAGAACTGACCGGCGGGGTCAGCAGGGCACCAGAGTCCACGGAGTGCCAAAGCCAACAGCCAGCCAAGCTGAGAAGCCAATGGGGGCACTAGATCCTGCAGGGTAGGAAGGCAGCACAGCTCACAACTGGCAGGGCCAGGAAGGGGGGCTGCAGAGCCCACAGCTGGCAGGGCCACGAGTGCCCACGTGGTCGCCAGAGCTCCTAAGGCTGGTGGGGCTGGCAGGGCCGTGGAGCCCGCAGGTCTGCCACAGCCAGGGGGCTGAGGTCAGTGATGCCAGGTGGCTGAGGAGTGGAGCCCAGCAGAGAGACTGGTGCCTTCACTCCCCCACTCCTCCCACCCCCCCACACACACACCTTCTCTAGTCCAGAAAACTCCCTTGTCTGGGATGGGTCAGGTCCTGAGGGAGCCAGACCAGGGAAGTCTAACCTGTAATTGCGGTGTTTCTCCAAACTAAATTGTTTTTCTGAACCATTTGAATTTCCCATCACTATGATGTCTAGTTTCTCCCCACTGGAAATCAAAAGGGAAGAGATGTCAGTACTTTAATTGAAGTACATGCTAAAAGGGAAGAAGAAAATCCGTATTTCCAACATTCTTAGAATATTTTTCACTACAAACCAAATACAGGTCAAAGAACTTGGAAACACACCAGAGCACATGACCCCATGCTTGGATTATTTGGTTATTTATTTCTGACCATGGACCATCCCTTTCCAGTATATTTCCAAGGACATCAGTATTACAGATATCCCACTTCTGAGTAACAAGGGCTGTGTTTAAATTGCCACTCCTTATTTCTTCCAGGCAAAGACAGTGGGCAGTGTCGACAGATTACAAACCAACCCTGACTGAGTGCTGGTGAAAGTGTGTGTTATGCAGAAGGTATGGGAAAGGCTAGAGAGCCTCAGGGTCAGCTGTTACTTTAGGGCAGTCAGATGCAATTATGCACTGGCAGAGCTAGCGTGGAAGTGAGTGATAGTCACAAAGGGAGAGGAAAGGCCCACAGAAATAAGTCCAAATATTAGCAATGATAAGTCAGTGGCTAGACTTCTAGGTTTATGCATTACACAAAGGTCCTGATTATGCAACCTTTACTCAAGACGAGTAACACTGCAAATAGTTCCCTTGGTGTAACTTATTGCTTCCAAAAGTGCTATCCACTATGGGTAATTATTGCTGAATTGGGCCAAAACTTTTATTCTTGGTTCTCTGCAGAAACACCATGCAAATCAAGAGTTCTGAATTACTAACCTCTTCACAATCACACTCTGGAATACACACTCTACACGGCTACATTTCTACCACTCTGGAATACACACTCAAGCAACCCATGGAGGCTACTTCTTCAACCAGAGTAAGTTCACTAGTTCTCAGTGTCAGTGAGGCAAAACTAACTCTACTTAAACCTTTAATGGCCTTTTTTTACTGACTTCTCATTTAGGGTATGTCTACACTACAGCACTGATTCGAACTAACTTAATTCGAATTAGTTAATTCGAAATAAGATAATTCGAATTAGTGCATCTAGACCTAAAAACTAGTTCGAATTAGCATTTTGCTAATTCGAACTAGCATGTCCACATTGAGTGGACCCTGAACCGAGGTTAAGGCTGGCCAGAAGCAGTGCCGGCAGGGCATCAGATTAGGACTTGGAGCGTGGAGCTGCTGTCTCAGGCTAGCCGAGGGCTGTGCTTAAAGGGACCCGACCCCCACCCCGGACAGACAGTTCTCAGGGGTTCCCCGCTTGCAAAGCAGTCCTGGCTTGGAATGCCCTGAGTGCCCACACTCAGCACATCACAGCACTCGGCCATCAGCCCAGCTGCACTTGCCCCGGGCTGCCATAGAGGGGGGGATCAATCGGGGGGCTGCAGGAGAGCTTCCACCTCGAGGAACCCGCAGAGCCACCCCAGTCCTCCCCATCGGGGGCTCGTACCCCATTCCTCCCTCACCTCCTTCCACTTACCCCTCCCTAGCACCCCTTCCTGATGTACAAAATAAAGGACACGTGTGTTCAAAAATAGAAACTCTCTTTATTGAACAAAACTTGCGGAGACTGGGAAAAGGAGGTGGGAGAGGGGAAGAGAGAGGGTGGGAGAGCGGAGGGCAACTAAAATGATCAGGGGTTTGGAACAGGTCCCATACAAAGAGAGGCTAAAGAGACTGGGACTTTTCAGCTTAGAAAAGAGGAGACTGAGGGGGGATATGATAGAGGTCTATAAAAGCATGAGTGGTGTGGAGAGGGTGCATAAAGAAAAGTTCTTCATTAGTTCCCATAATAGAAGGACTAGAGGACACCAAATGAAATTCATGGGTAGCAGGCTTCAAACTAATAACAGAAAGTTCTTCTTCACAAAGCAAATAGTCAACCTGTGGAACTCTTTGCTGCAGGAGGATGTGACGGCTAGAACGATAACAGAGTTTAAAGAGAAGTTAGATAAATTCATGGAGGTTGGGTCCATGGAGTGCTATTAGCCAGGGGGTAGGAATGGTGTCCCTGGCCTCTGTTTGTGGAAGGCTGGAGATGGATGGCACGAGACAAATGGCTTGGTCATTGTCTTCGGTCCATCCCCTCCAGGGTCCCTAGTGTTGGCTACTGTCGGCAGACAGGCTACTGGGCTAGATGGACCTTTGGTCTGACCCAGTACGGCCATTCTAAGCTCAGGGTCGGGGGTCTCACTGGACCACCCTGATTTTCATGCAAACCTGCTCCTGGGTGGCCAGGCTGGCAGCTATCCTGCCCTAGACAGCCACTTTCCTGTGCTTAGTGCGGACGTCGTGGATGAGGTCCACAATCTCCGCACTAGATCAGGTGGGCGCCCGCCTCTTGCGGACCCGGGCAGGCTCCCGGGAGCCGCCAGCCTGGTCCCGGGAAGAGGCGGAGGGCTGGGTGGCAGCGGGTAGCTGGTTCGTGCTGTGCCAGGTGCAGGGTCTGCTGGCTGGGTGCTGGCAGGCTTGCACCTGGCACGGGCACTGTAGCCAGACCGTGCCCCTTTAAGGGCTCCGGGGCCAGAAGGGGGGCAGACGAGTTTCCCTGGTGTTGGCCAGAGTGGCCACCAGGGAAAGCTGGGGAGGGCTAGCCTCCCACTAGTTCGTATTAAGTGGCTACACAGCCCTTAATTCGAACTGCCTAATTCGAACTAGGTGTTAGTCCTCGTAAAATGAGGTTTACCTAGTTCGAATTAAGCGCTCCACTAGTTCAAATTAAGTTCGAACTAGCGGTTTGTATGTGTAGTGCCTATCAAAGTTAATTCGAACTAACGTCTGTTAGTTCGAATTAACTTTGTAGTGTAGACATACCCCCTGTCAGTGAGAATAAAAGCTGAATGGATGCTATGATTTGACTATAAACACCACTAGAAACACATCTGTAGGACATAATGTTATTTATTTCCTTTTTTTTAACCCGCTGAAGCAGAAATTGTATCTCACACACGCACTGGAACAGGAACAGTTTCTGCTTCTGTATATTTTGCCGTGTGTGTCTTTTACTGTGTAGAGAGAGGTGGTCTGGCCAAAGGCCTGCAAGCTGGGAATTCATCAGCTCTAAGACCAGCTCTGCTATTTACTAAGTCTGTGCCCCTGAGCAAGTCGCTTACATCAGTCTGCAACTCTCTTTCCCCACCTGTAAAATGGTGATCAACCTACTTACCCATCTCACCGGGGTGTAGTGAGGGTTGATTATACAGAATCAGCAAAGGTGGCCTGCCTGTATATTTTCACAAAAGTTCTGAGGTTTTGAAGAGACATGATCCCATTTCTGAGCAGCCTAAAGACCACATTTGAAAGAAGAAAAAAAGGAAAGAAATGGAGCAAACACAAAGAACTATCTCCCCTCACCCTGCACTTAATTTCAAAAGAATTCACAAATCAACATAATGCTAATTACTTACGAATGCTAAACCTGCCCAATGCCTATGTCTAATAAACTGGTCTGCGGTTTTCCAAACAAACCAAACTCACACCATGCGTTACCAAAAATATTTACTAATGAAATGACTAAGAAGAATGAGTGAACTACGCTCCATGGCTGCCAGAGAGGCAAGACATTACTGGCAAGTATTATTCTTGTTAGGGAGCCTGATAATGTTTTCTGCTCTTTATGCCTCATGTTTCTTCGGGAATACAACGCCAATCCGCTCTGGTAATTAGCATTTCTCAATCTCAGTTTACTAGAGGGGGGTGGGGGATGAATTGCTCCTTGAAGCAGCAATCTCCCTGAGGGAAAGGCATCAAGAGCAAAAAAAAAAAAAAGCCCAATAGCAACAGAGGGAGGGATATAGAACAAGTTTGTCCAACAGAGCCTAATGCACAGGCTGCCAAAGAAATGGCGTCAACTGACAGAAGCTGTAAAGAGAATTACAGCGGAGCCCTCTCCGTCTCACCGCTCAGGACGGCTGTCATTATGGACAGAGATGTAAGGGAGCATGGAGGAGAAGAATGGGGAATGGCACGAATGAAATTAAAACACTGAACAGAATCTGCTTTAACTACTCTTCACCCCCTCCCCCCCCCCAAAAAAGTGAAGTTTGCTGAACTACAAATGCATTAAGGGCCTGATCCCAAGCCCAGTGAAATCAATAGCACCTGCAATAGAATGCTGCATCCTGCAAATGGACTGGGGGGCTGAAATCAATGGAAGTCTTTCTGACCATTTCAGTGGGCTTTGGATCCTTCGTTATCCTGTTGTTAGTGACAATTTTTGCATCCAAATCTCAAAGCACTTTCTGAATATTACTTAATTACTTAATGCTGCTCTCATTGCCCCAGCCTCTAAGCATCTGGGATGAAGCCTTGTGACACACGTGCCTAGGAGACAGCCATTATTACCTTACACTCTCCCCACTGTAGATGTACAAACTGACAGACACAGAGGGGGAAATGACTTGACCAAGCTCATGCAAAGTATAGCAGAAATGAGAAGAGAGCACAATTCCACTTCTACTTTGTGTCTCAGCTGCAAAAATGTCTTTCCCATAATACCTCACTCTGACATATTGTTTACAGACACTTCAACCAGAAAATGCTCAGGGTTTCTTCGGAGAAAAAGAGCAAAAAAATGTATTATTATTATTATCATAATCATCATTAACAACTAGAGTGTCAGTTACTGCAGAACTAGTTTTAGGTGACTGCCCCAATGAGGCTCATATGTCTTCCAGGCATCTATCCATGCTGTTAAATAGTATTAAGGTGTGGATAGGGAAAACCATCTACCTACTCAGCACTGTGTTTAAGTGGCCTGCCAATTCCAGCTAATCACCAAGTTATTTACTAGCAGTTTATTAGGCCGAAACTGCCACTAGCCGTTGGCAGCCTCAAATATTTACACCTTGCTTTCCTGGGGTCTCTTAAAGCACTGCTGTAATAAAAAAGCCATTTCTTCCAAGTTTGGAAGCTAGAATTAACAAAGAAAACCTAGTGCACTGCCAAGCCAAATTCTGGTCTCAGTTACAAATGTGTAACCCCACTGATTTCCAACGAGCTTCATTTGCAATGAGATTGTGCTGCTATACCTGAGAGCAGAATCCAACCCACTGTTTTCACGAAGAGGGGACTAACAGCTGTAATTCTCTTATGCTTGTGAAGATTATAAAACAATAGTCATAGTGAAATAAATGTCAATCCCAATCAGTCTCATCAATGGTCTTCAGTCTTGTTTCTATAACATGCAACAGAGCACAAGAACAAACTAATAAAATTCTCCATGTCTATCTTAAGTACTTAGATGACCTCCATCACCACAGTATTTGAGCACCTCAATATCTGCAATATATTCATTGACTCTGCTCAGGCCCCTTTGAATTGCTGGGCTCTGGGGCAACTGCCCACTTTGCTCCTCCCTCCCTCCTCCCCTCCCCACCCATTGGCAGGCCTGGGTCCCATACATACAAGAAGACCAGAATATCGGAGTCAGGAGCTCCCATGTGGATCTAAGAACAGAAATATGCCCCACTGGGCATATGCCCCTCCCCCACCATCCTGCTGCAAGGCAGATGTCCCAACCTCATCCCCCATGTCTGGTAGTGCACACTTTAACTGTAAATGAACCACATGTAGGTGTGGCCACCACCTTATTATGTGCTTATACGCAGTTCCTGATGCCTTACACCACTCACACTGCCACCAGCATTCACTGAGGATTATATATACTCTATTCATAGAAAAGCTTTGGAGAGCAATACAACATGAGATGGAACAAAAAGATCTGATTCATTCTACACCAGCACACAGTCAACTGACCACACTCAGGAACAGCATGCTAACCAGCAATGGTTCCTGCCTTGCCAACTCTAGATCCAAATTTGGAATATGAATCAAGAAACGCCTCAAAGACTGTTTGTGTCTGGTGACTTGGTTTGGCCCAACTGACCAGTGAGCCAAACTCAAAAAGGTCATTTTCTTTCCTCATGCTCCTTCGGTAGTGACCTGAGAGTATCTCACACGGAGTCCAAACCAGACAACCAAACACAATACTCCTCTTAAAAGAATTCTCCCAGTGCCATGGACACTATGCTAGGGTTCTGACAGTAAAATTCTAGTCCCATTAAAGACAGTGAGAGTTTTGCCATTGACTTCGATATGATCTGGGCATTTAGTGAGTGCTCCCCCCATACAATGCAGACATGACGGCTACGTCTAGACTGGCATGATTTTCCGGAAATGCTTTTAACAGAAAAGTTTTCCGTTAAAAGCATTTTTGGAACAGAGCGTCTAGATTGGCACAGACGCTTTTCCGCAAAAGCACTTTTTGTGGAAAAGCAGCCATGCCAATCTAGACGCACTTTTCCGCAAAAAAGCCCCAATCGCCATTTTCGCGATCGGGGTTTTTTGCTGAAAACAAATCTGAGCTGTCTACACTGGCCCTCTTGCGCAAAAGCTTTGTGCAAAAGGGACTTTTGCCCGAACGGGAGCAGCATAGCATTTCCGCAAGAACACTGACAATCTTACATGAGATCGTCAGTGCTTTTGTGGAAATTCAGGTGGCCAGTGTAGACAGCTGGCAAGTTTTTCCGGAAAAGTGGCTGATTTTCTGGAAAATCTGGCCAGTCTAGACACAGCCGACCAGTACAGTTCACAGGCATGTAACTCTTTATGGAGTATTACTAGCTTAATTTAGAGAGTAGTAATCATGTGCACAGCATCCACAGTGGAATGTAATTCTATGTCAAGAAAGGTATCAAAACTGGTTGGAAGCTATACAAAATTTTGCTAGGATCTGTCTCTTTTCACAAGTTTGCATGCAGTCCAGTTTTACTACCAAATTCCAAAATCCCAGACACATTCATTTGCAGAAACCAACGCTGAAATGTGCATGACTTCCTTTGCCAAACATGCTTGTGTGCTTGTCCAACCCACCAGTAAAATCCAAACAACATGAGCCTGATTTCCAATGAGTTATCACAGCTTGTGCTGGTGTAAGCACGAGGACAGGGAGTGCTGAGCACCTCTGAAAATTGGACTCGTCTGACTTTTGACAACTAACCAGCACAACTCAATTAATGAATACTGAAGATCAAATCCTTACAGAGAACTATTTGCAATCAATTCATAGAGGTTTTTTTTAATGATAATAAAGTTTGTCAAGTACTTCTGAATGGCAATCTGAGGATAGTCATTTATGGCTCACACTAAAGTCCTTCGATAAATGGTTTGTTGTTAACTGTTCGCTCAGCTCTTAATGCGTATGTGTGTGTGACTATGAACTGTATTTGGCATCTAACATCTATCTACTGATAGATAGCTGTATCTCTGCAGCTTGCTCTATGAGCCTCTGCAGACAAGGAATGGGGAGCACACTTTCATCAAACTAGCATCTGTTTTCAATTCTCATTTATGGATGTGGAATCCTTTCAACTGGACATTAATCATTCTCAACAGCAGCAATTAGATACTTGAGACACATCAGAACACATCAAATTAGCCCTATTTATTAAAAAAAAAAAAAAAGAATCCTGAGAAGTAAATAAAAAAGGCAAGCCACACAAAAAGAAAATTAAGACACTGAATCCCAAGAGTCTGAAAATTTTCAGGTGCTATTTTCAAAGCCTAAACTGTAATCAAATAGCAGAGGGGTTCTATTGCAGAATGCCTGGTGGATTATTTTAGCAATAACGTGTAATTGAAAGGATTAACTTGAACATAATGTTTCCCTTCCAAAAATTCCAGGAATGCTGAAATGATTCTCATCTGCACTGGTATGACTCACGTTCTTAATACTGGAACTTAATTTTTCTTCTCAGGAATTCGAGGGTAGGGAAACATTGCTACAGAAATACTCATTCAACTGACAAAGGAAAATCTCTCTTTTAGTGTGGTCAAATCACATCACATCTTTAGAGAATCTGGCTTTGGCTTAGATTCAGGATCTGCCTTTATTAGAGTGGAAACACCAAGCGGGATAGATCCCTGTGATTAACTCAAATTTCTTAAAGTAGACCAGTCGATGCAAATTCCTACTGCTGAGTTTGTCTTGTCTGACATGGCAGGCTACTATCAGCAGGGAACATGGGAGACCCAACCCTACTCTCTTTTTAATAAACACTGAAACTTTCACAGATTTCAACAGGAACAGGGTGGTGCCCAAGTGAATCCAATGTCAGGCATGCAGTAGCTTGCCAGTCACGATGAGCTAATAAAAAATCACAAACAAAGCCTGCTGATTTTTTAACCAAGAAAAACATAAGATATATCCAGTGCTTTTTTGTTTTTTAAAAAAAAAAGTGCCGGTGCAAGGGTTGCCAGATGACAAAAAAAAAGCACAGGATATAGCTATAAGGAAAAGTTACAGAAAGAAGGAAATTTATGGACTTAGATAAACTATAGTTATGTGCTCCTATTACCTGTACTAACATGTACTTCAAAAAACCAAAATTGTGTATCCAAGCCATTCCACTATTGACAGTGGGAATACTTATGAGTCCTGCAAACATGATTTGGTCCTCTATGGGCAAAATGACCCATGATTCTGACCTCGTGTTCCCATTTGGAAAGTCAGCCCCATGCCTGGTAGTGCTTATACCTGGAAAGTTTTATCCAGAAGAGCACAATATTGGAGGAAAGCCCATGTGTCAAGCAATTCTGAGAATGGAATGTTGCCCTCTGCTGTAAAGGAATTTGCTGATGTTGGAGTCTTCTCTCTTGGCAATACCTACACAGAGTTGGGCGTGGCCGGGAGAGGGAAATACACCCTTTTGAATTAAGCAGTTAATTCTCTCCTCTTCCTGAAATATCCACTAGTCCAGTCACCTCCCATAACTATTCTTTCCTCCTGCTTTCACATGTCAGCACACATGTCTGAAATAACAAATGGAGTAAGATTTGGGGTTAGCCCGTCTACTATTTATTGCTCCCTTGTTTGTTGCTTCATAAATAAAAATCATTGGTACCTGAAGATTGGTCCAGCACTGATCTGGTATTTCTTAAGAGCCCCAAATTGAAAATAGCCTAAAGGTATGAAGAATCAAAGCAATACAATCCAAAAGGCCAGCATGGAAGCAGCCGTATCTAGGGATTACCATCGTAACATACAGAATTCACGCATGGTTTTATGTTTAAAATTTCCTGTCTTGGAGGAACTGTATCAGCTAGTCAGATGCAGATATAAATAGAATTGCCTACTGGCATTAATCACAATAATTTGGCAATGTGATTACCAGTGAAATTATGAAAGGGACAGGTAACTTGCAAAGCAGAGCCCAAATCCATCCCAACCATTCATCAGCAGGAGGAAAATGTTTTCCCTCCACACTGCAACCTCATGGGACAATGTGGTGCTGGAGTTTTTTCCTGGTTAAATGTGACTTTAAAAAATATTAATCTGTTCCTTCACTTAATTTCATCTGTACCATCGGCCAAGAGAAATACACTAATTTATAAGTTGAAGTGAGCCTTGAGATAATGTCACCCACCATTCATCCAAATTTGTCACTAGCATCCCATTAAAGCTGTAATTATTTTTTAATTAAAACTAAGGAAACTGGCATGCGCGTGCCTAGTTTATACATCTGTTATGGGTTAAAATAGCTTTTAAAAAATGTTTTTTTAGACCACAGTCTTTTGTGGCCATGGCCTATGCCAAAGAAAACGCAAGCTTGCTTATTTTCTCCATGGGGCGCAACAGTGCCTGTGTGTGCCTGAACAGATTCGACTGGCCGTGAAAAGAATTCTAAATAAAACACAAACATGGAATTTGGCAACGCCACAGAAGCAAGCTTAAGACTAATTCCAGCATGCGGACGGCTCTCACACAGCAAGTCTGGCTCCACTATAAATGAAACCAGGCTCTGTAAAATATCCAGTAAAGTTTGAGTTCAGATTTAAAGGGACAGGGCTCCAATTCCAGGATTGTTGGGTTTGGGGGTTTTTTGGTTGTTGTTTTTTTTAAAATCTTATTAAAGAAGCTCATGCTGGCTCAATAAATGAATGTTGTGAGCTGTGTTTTCTTTCAGCTGATACTTCCATTAAAAAATAAAAATAAAATTAATATAATTTCACTTTAAGATTGACTTTTTGTAGAGGAGATTCTGGGGGTAGGGAGGAGAAAATGTCTTAAAGTGAAAGAAATCAAAGAAAGTGACATGAATACATTTTTAAAATTAAAATAGGCCCCTAACATAGGACATTTCTGACTAAAAATTAGGTGTGGATTAAGTGTATGGGACATTCATGACAAGTCAAATAGGCCATTGACAGAAGAGCTTGTTCTAATCATATATCAAAGCAACCAAAATGTTGACTGCTTATGGGCTATTTGGGAGGGGGGTTGTCTGTGTGTGTGTCTGTGTGTGTGCAATATGCTCCAGCATTCCCAAGAGAACTACAGAGGAGCTGGATGAGAAGTGCTACCCCCAGGGAAATACAACCACATGGGCAACAATCTCTAACAATCTCAGCAGACCAGATTGTTTAACCAGAGATAACAGAGGAATCTTTGAAGAAAGGAGCAGTGTGAAGAAAAAGAGCTACCAACTATATAAACAGCCACAGACAAAAGATTTATTTGTTTTTGCCAATTCTATTATAATAAAAAAATTATTCATTGATTATCATCTCAGAGGGATGTGCACTGATACTGGCAGACTTACTGGGAAAGGAGAGGGAGCAAATTATACAAAGCAGTTTTCAACCCGACATTAAAAGGCAATGGCTTTTTTCCCAGTACATCTTTATTTTCCCTCGAAGAGCTGGATGATGCTATGTAGTAGCATTATATAATCGCACAAAAAAACCTACCCTCCGCTGCTCATTCCCAACCCAGATCATCTGCCTGCTCCTTGAAAAGCAGAGAACATTATCAGCAGACTTGCTGGCCACTGAATGTTTCAAGGGATTGTGTTTTTAAGAATGCATTGACTTCATCATCATCATCATCAAAGATCATTAGGATAAAGAGGAGGAATAAGAGAACTCTATTGCCACTCATATCAATAACATCTTTTACCCTACTGGTTATAGCAAAAGCCCTGCAGAATGAAAAAGGATAAAACTGATAGTTTCCTCAGAAACTTAACACAGTTCTATCAAAATTATTCTACAAGTCTACTGAATTTAATAGAAAATTATAGCCATGCTATAGGGTTTTTTTAAAACCATATTACAGAATTTTGTAGCAGGGATATTATTTTAATACAATGGAAAAGTTTAAAAAATTCATAGAATGCGTTTATTTTCTATTAAATTCTATAGGACTTCTGCATAAAGGTAAAATTACTCATCTGAACGTTGTCCTCGCTATAGGCAAAACCACAAACATCCTGTTCCCAGCTTAATCAACGGTTCACATATTTTTATAAAGGATTTGGATTAATTAATCTGTAAACATTCAAACCTAATTTTTAGACACCCTTTAAATATTAAACAAGGCTAGGTCATAATACGAGCACTTATTTGCTCCCTGTTCAACTAGAGGGAGAAAAAAACCCAGCAAGACCTTTTAGAAAACATGTACTAAAATAACAGTAATTCTTTTAAAACAGGATTATATATAAGCAGGTTTACTGCTATTTTAAGAGCCTATTCAGTTCTGTTAATTTTTATTTCTTACATAACTCATTGTCAATATTTTAAAATGACAGCCCCTTTTTAACAATACACTGGTTCTTATTTAAAGCTATCCACTTCCCTGGGCTCCACAGACCAGATTCGCAGCTCACATAAGGAGGTGTAACATCACTGAAGTTAAGTACCACATGTTCTCCCCCTATTGTCAACAAGAATTTCACACACAGATTGATGGCTCTGTATGATCATTGTTCTGCATGGCTCATGAAGGCTACTGCATGGCCCGGTATTAGGATAGGAAAGTGGGTATTCAAAAATTACCCAGAATCCTCCTGAAGATGAATTACTTACAGGCTTAATAAAATCCAGGAAATAAACAGAAGGCATGGGTATGCTTTTGTGAGCACCAAATCGTTTTTGGAGTATTTTATAAAAATAGGTTAAAGAAACAGCTCTGTGCCAAAATGGATCATTTGTGCTCTGAAAGAATTATAACTGCTCAAAGCAAGCAATTCAAGACAGAGACAAAGAAAACAAAATAGGCTGTCAATAATATGGAAGTTAAAGAGTCAACCACCCACACAGAAGAAGTGGGACTGAAGGACAAAAAGACAAAGGGATCAACCCTGCTTCACTTATACTCCAGCAGGACTGTTTATGTGAGTAACCAAGTGGGATGTGATCCAGAATGAGGAAGTAATGTTAAAACAAGCCTAAAAAGCGCTGACGTATACACTGACTTCTCTCTACTCGCAGCTTCCTTATGTTCTTATTAGCAAAGAATCAGGCCCACTGACTGGAGACAAAGAGGGCAACTGCTGTGCCAGCAGCGCTTTCGAACTCCGTGGGGGAGACATGGTACGCTCCGGGAGGCATTGAGTACTGAGGGAGGCTAGCGCCAGACCCGCCCTCTTCTGCCTGAGATCCCACCCCTTCTGCCTGAGGCCCTACCCTTCCGTGAGCACAGAGTTGCTCTCCCCCTCCACACCTTGCTCAGAGGTCCAGCGAATCTGTCAGCCCCAGTGCAAAGAATCATTTTAAAAGTGCAGTTTTATGGAAAGTTTCCAAATGCCCTTGTCTCCTCAGATATTCACTCAGCGCCTGCATTAACCTCATTCCATAAGTCCCAGAACCTCTGACTCTTACAGCTGAATTCATAAAAAATGTAAGCCTTCTTTATATGGGATTTTTGCCTATTTCTTTCCCAGTACACATTTTACTGATTCATTAGACCTTCCTTCCCCAGCCCTTGCTATGGTGAATGGCCTTGTCAGTAGTACACAGGCAAGGACATTGGTTATAAACAAAACAAGAAAAACCGCAACATCCACAGGGCAGAAAGAAGAGGATTACATAAGGGCCATGCCACACTCCAGTGCACTAGACACACTTACATGTTACAAAATAATGTATGGAAACCACAGAGCAAATAAAGAAGAATATAAAAATGTCTGCTTCAAATATATACACAGTCATTTATCTATCAAAAGAAGAGTCGTAGGTACCTCAATAAGTTACACACAGATCACGAGTGGGCCTGATGCAGCATGCATCTGCATAGTTCCTTTGACTTCAGTGGAGTTATGCTGTGGTACTTCAGTAGAGAATCTGGCTCAGCTCCTCTAAAATACTAAAAGATTCACAAAGAAACGTATGCTTCCCAATGCTTTTCTCACTGGTTTGGAGACCAAACGGCACAGGCTTGATCAGATTTATCTAAATGATATTTCATAAATTAGACTCCTTGCCCTTGATTGTGAGAGCTCTCTCACACTCACACATGCCCTTGACTGTGAGAGAACACACACATGCACACACACACACACATACAAACCTCAAATCAAAATGCCAAGAAAAGCAAAGACAGAAACAAGGGACAGAAACAACTCAGTGCCACACATGCCAGGTGAAGCAATGCAAGCAAATGGTTTGGCATATGCTACATCCAAATGAATAGGATTTTATTGAGGGAAATAAAGAATAATTGCAAATGTCTATGTATTGTGTGTGTATTTCTGTGTCTAAAAATCTCCGTGCTAAAAAAACCAACAATCCTGTGCACTGCACAGCGAAAAGGCAATCCCTCTGAGTGCAGACAAGCAATGTGAATCCTAACACACACTGGTGCTTCATCTCCTAAAAGATCATTGTTTCTCCCAAGCCTTCCCCTCTTCATGTTTTTAATATTATTATGAAGTGTTTACGAAAAAACTGGCTGCATTTAAGGAAAGAGTGAAGAGGTACGTGGAAAATAGTGTGATCAAGCAGTTGATCTTTCAGCACAAATTATCAGCAGTAGTTACCCTGTTGCTCCTGCTGAAAATAAAGTGGACCCCCTCTTCTTTGTTAAGAATGTGCACAATATTTCATCTAGGAAAATATGTCTGCGCCTGCTACCAGCAGTAGAAGTGTTTCCGATATGATTTCTGTGTGCAACTATGTATTCACCTAAACTCCACCTACAATATCTATTGGCATGGGCACCATCCTCTTTTTATTTTGGGTTTCCTGAAAAGTATGGCATGAGCCCCAATTTACAGAGAAGAAAGCAGAAGAATAAATGGGTTTGTTTGTGAGTGGGTCCTTTGTCAGAGCAGCTAATCAAGGGTGCTGCTTCTTAATCCTTCTACTTACTCTCATTCAAACTGACGATATGAAATGATTCAAGAGGAGAAATTTGGGATTTATTTTCATTCCAACCGTTGCGGTGCCACAATAAAGAACTCTCTTTTTTTTTTAAAGTGTCTGGAAGGAACTCAAATGTGTCTCATTTGGTTTCTTTTAATCTCACATCCTACTTTGCCTTTTTCAATAGGCTTCTCACTTACTACCCACAAGCTGTGATAAAGATTTAAGAAAGACTGGTCACTAAAACATATAAATCCACCAAACTTACTGCTTAGCGTAATGGTGTTTACCTGTTCTGAAAATATTTTTTCTAAGCAAGCCATCATTTACCATACACTGAGCCCCTCAATAATGGGAAATTCATCCATTCCCATAAGTAAATTAAAAAATATCTCCATCTATCTTGTTCCAATATTTTTAAATTTAATCATTGCCAGAGCACTGCTGGTTAATAATTAGCCCTTCCTCGCTCTCTTTCTCTCTCTCTCTCTTTCACACACACACACACACACACACACACGTGCACAAACACATACAACACACACACACACTTTTTAAACATGCAAAATCTAGCCCTCTACTTTAATATTTCTGATGTCGGTGACCAGTGTCAGCTCTCCCCATACAGTAACTGCTTTAAAGCGCTGCATATAGCACTGCATTAAAAATTAATTACACATGCTATTTTATTGATAGTGCATAATGTAATGAGCACCAGCTGTGCTAAACATCCAAACTCCTTTTTAAGACAGCTATAAAAAAAGAAAGAAACTGCACTTCCAAATGCCTCTCCTGTCAGAGGAGAAAAACAGCAACATCTTGTATGGATTTGAAACAGAATTCTTTGATTTAGCTCTACATTTGGAACGTTTGAAGAATTCAAACTCTCGGGCTTGGCATAGTGGTATGAAATCCAGTTAACTCTCTAAATGTTGGAGCCATTGTCTCTACTGAAGGCAATGTTTCCTTGAACCCCTTTGTCTTGAGACAACTACTGGATCCAGTTCCACCCGTTAATATTGCAATTAAGCGCCTTTCTTTTTCCTTGGTTGTCTGGAAATTGCAGGCATCTAGTTTAAAGCAACTTTAAATATCCCTTTTGCCCCTGCTGGTTCTTAACATTACATAATTAGGACTTACAAAGTTATACTAATAGGGTATCTTTCTAGAAAAAAAAAGCCTAAGCCGCACTTATATTGCCAGCCCTGCACCCTGCAAGCACCATAATTTTAGCTGCCTCTGTGCTGTTTTATAAGCTCGTGTTTGTCTCTTGATAAACATAACATGTATTAAAAATAAGTTTATGATGAGATCTCCTGTGTAACTGGATATGAGATAATATAAGATAGATAGATAGATAGATAGATAGATAGATAGATAGATAGATAGATAGATTTTTAATGCACACTTTAAACACTGTGCATGAAGTAAATTCTTCAAAACACATTAAATATTTTTTTAAAAGACATATATAAATATAAGTAATCAATGACTAATAGAGATGTCTCTCCTGAGCACAAATTTTAGTCAGTTCTACTCTAGCATGAACCATTTTTTTCCTGTGCATTTTTTTCACAGTATAATGGGAAGAAACATTTGCAAATGATTTTAATGTAGCTGTAGCTTTTGTCTGCATTCTCACACATACACACTTTGCTCCTCTTTCTCCTCTCCCAAAAAAAGGGAGTAGGGAGTGGATCTGAAAGCTAATTTGGGTGGATTTTTTTCCAGATTCCACTCAGTAAGAGAAGGAGGAGTAAAATATCAATCGTCATCCTGGGACATGATGAGTGAGGAGGCTTTGCAGGATGAGTTTGCATTCTCCATTCTGATTATTGTTTTGTTTTCCACTGATCTTCCAGTGTTAATAAAACTCAGTCTGGAATGAAACAAAAGCTTGCTTCTTGCTCTAGTATGAGATGTGCAGAATGCATATCATATCATTAACATAAGAGTATTTGAAATAATACTGCTTTCAAGACAGACTGCATTAATTGCATCAAGCTATTTATAGCAGGGAGGTCTGTCTTAGCACTTCTCATTGGCTGACTCAGGTTATAAATTGACACCAAACTAATAGTGTGATATAAGTAAAGGAAGAAAAAATATTCTACTATTAAAACCTATTATTTACTTTTAACTTTATTGTCACTTTAACCTATCAAACAAATAATACGGTAAGCAAAAATTCAGCAGCGAACTAAATTGATGTTAGCTTTACAAGATTACTGGGAAATTATTAGAATGTCCTAATGACCAATATGGTCAATTTCTTGAAAGGAAGGAAGCTCCCGTGTTTTCTTCTGTGTTACACCCTGAACTTCACAATCCTGCCCATTAATCACTGCTGTCGATGCCCACTTGCTGGTTTTTAAATATGCAACTGAAGTATTAAAATAGCTTTCTACTTCTTTACAGATGTGTCTGTGTGGGAAAGAAGCTGTTTCACTGATTGACAAGATATAAGTATCTTAGATTTAATTAATTAGATTTAATTAATATAAATAACAATATATAAAATAAATATAAATAAAAAACCCATGTTCACAAAGCCAGTGGATTTAGATCAGGCCCATAAGAAGTATAATGGGTAAATTAAAGACCCATGTTGTTTCAATGAGCCTTGCAATGTACCAATTGCCATTCCATTTATAGCGCCTTTGAACTGTGCTGTTTTCAGGACAGGGACTTGGGCTGAGGTTTTCGTAGCCCAGTTTTCTTTCATTTTAATGGGAATGGAGAATCCCAGTTTGTTAGGCCACTTTGAAAATCTCAGCCTCAGTGTACAATATTCTAAATCAGATCTTGAGAAAGAGGTTAGTATTTGTAGTGAAGATGTACTGTGAAAAATGGCTTCAGTGAAAGTCCTCCAGTGTGTCTGTACACACAAATAGACATATTTTACATATAATTATGTCACTCGATAATCATTTGCATGCCTTTGTTAAGTATTTTACAGTGAAGCTAAGTTGTCAGAATTATTTTAAACAAAAAAAAAGATTTAAAAAGCCCCCTAATCTGGCAAGATGCAGTGCAAAGTGAATGTTGTGCCCATTTATATTTTACATCCAAGTTACACAACCAATGAATTTCATGACTCTGTTCCAACTTCTAATTAAATAGGCACTAAAAATGTTTAAAACAAGAGAGCCCAATTCAACAGAGAGAAACCTCTCAGGGACAAAAGACACTGCAACAGTGATATGTGTTGATATTAAAATATTATTTTAATATGCAGGCTCTAACTTGCTAATTCTACAGCCTGTGTTGACTTATACACAAATTTAACAAAAACCTAACAGAATATGCAACAAGCAACCAAAAAGTGGTCCAACACAGCAGAACTTCTTTGGCATCCATTCGGTGTGCTTCTTACTGTACTGACTTTACTGAATATTATCAGCATCACAATTTCCAAAGAACACAAACAGTCCTAAATGACGCAATGAATTCCCATTTGCACAACTTAACAGTGTGCTGTATGCAAGACAAATTTTCAACAGCAACTTTGACATGTGGGTGCCCATACGCGGCCAACAGCTTAGATATGCCACCACAAATTGCACAGACTCTGAAGGACCTGATTTGTGAGTGACAGACAGAGATAATAGCTGCCCACAGACGCACGAGTAATTGAAAACCCTCAGATTTAGAGAGGTTGAGGCTACACTGAAAAAAGTAAAGACCCTACTAAGCATTTAAGCAAGAGCTGAAACATACAAAAAGGTGAGAAAAGGAGGGGGAAGAGAGAGAATGGAAATGTTAATGGCTTTCGTTCAAAGAATGAAACAATTCCTCAGAAACAGGAACAAGGCTGACAGAATAAAAAACTAATCAATTCAAGGAGACAGGCAGATCCCTAAAGCTGGAGTAAGTGACTCTCCAGTGTAAATGCTTACATGAAGAGGAAAGAAAACAACACTGAAATTATCACTGGTATTATCATAGCGTATGTCTACACTAGCTCATTAATTCGAGCTAGGTAGGCAAATGAGGCGACTGGAGTTGCAAATGAAGTCCGGGATTTAAATTTCCTGGGCTTTATTTGCATGTTTCCATCCGGTCGCCATTTTGAAATTTCACTAGCCCGAACTCACTGCCGCGCAGCTACACGCATTCCACAAGGAGTAACAGTTAATTCGAACTAAGGACTTAGTTTGAATTAATGTTTCACTGCCGCGTTGAGCCGCGCAGCAGTGAGTTCGGGCTAGTGAAATTTCAAAATGGCGACCGGACGGGAACACACAAATAAAGCCCGGGATATTTAAATCCCGACTTCATTTGCAACTCCAGTCGCCTCATTTGCCTACCTAGCTCGAACTAGTGTAGACATACCCATACAGTCAACACAAAGAGAAACTTCTTTTTGTTTCACTCCCACAAAACATTTTGGGTAGAAGTAAGACCTTGCTCTATGTTCTCAGTGTTATACATGGAAGACAATTAAGGGTTAAGTAGAAATGAGCCTCCTTTCCAAGGGGGAGAAATGTTTCTTTCAAGCAGAACTTGACCAACTACTGTCATAAACACTTAGCATGTGCTTTGATATAACCTATTCTCTAAGTGCCATAGACTGTAGCAATAATTATAGAAAGCCATGATAACAGGTCTATCTCCCCACAAAGCTGGCATCACTCTTTTAGCAAATAGATCGTTCCAAACACTAACAGCACACAACTATAAAATGAAAGTACGTAAAATAGAAAAGTCTTGTGTTCCAATGTGCTGTAATGAATTAGTCTTTCCTTCCTTTTCTAATTTTAGTTTTACTTTCTTGTCTCTCCATTAACTGTCTATGTTTGCTTTAGAAGCAGTAGGGCATCAGTGTATCAGTTCACTATTATAACTACAGTAGACTTCCGATAATCCGGAACCTATGGGACCTAGGTGGTGCCGGATTATCAAATATGCCGGACTATCAGGAGGTACTATAAGATGGTTATATATATATACTGTATACATTATATACTGTATATAAAGTGTTCTTAACCCTTTTTATTGTACATACTGTATACAGTATACTGTAATGTTTTAGGTTTTTTAAGCTTTTTTTACCCTTTTTGCTCAGTTCAGCTGCTGCCGCTGTTACCTTGTAACTCATTTTTTGCCGAAGCTCACTCACTAGGCTCTTGCCATTTTGATGCCGGACTATCAGGAGTGCCGGACTATTGGATGCCGGACTATTGGAGTTTTACTGTACTTACATATCAAAGACACCTAGGTCTAGTCTATACCAAAAAATAGAGAGGAACAGAAAATATGAGCTATGCTCTAGTATGTTTTATTAGTTATGGGGGGAAGAAGAGTACCTGCCTATCATCCAACATTATGTTGACTGTTTATAAGGGGTTGATAATAATTGTTTTATGACAGTGTCAGTCCACTGAAGCCAATGAATTGAAGCCAGATTGACAGAGTAGAGAATCAGCCCCACCGAGAATGCAACCTGCTTAACAACTTGAATATAGTGCAACTTCACACATAGCTGGCAGACATTATTTAAATGTTTTGCACTGTGCAACATGTCATGCTGGTTACAGAGAGTTTGTGCTTAGATCAAAGTTGGTGAATGAAAACTTACTGGACTATTGGCCCAATCCAACTGATTGGTCTGATGAAGTCAGCTGGAGTCTATCCGTGGATTTTAAGTTTTGGATCAGGCACTAGGAGGTTCTGTTGTGTATTTTTAAACTTCCTCTTGAAAACTCTTTGTCCTTGAAGACCAGGTTAAAATACTTGCAAAACTTTCAATCTCTTTTCAACATGTTAAATCTGAATTTCCTAACTTTCCCCCAAAGCCTCAGTATCCCCCAGGGAAAGACCACATGCATTTAATGAAATACAAGCATTATCCAAAGAAACTAAATCATAGGAACCAAGTTTGGATCTACAGTCAATGTTGTGCTGTAGTAGGGTTTGCACACACTACAATGAAAAGCTGAATGCAAGGAAACTTATATTGGTCATCAGGGGCCATCTTGAAGGCTTCATCCACTTTTTACTCTGTTCAGTCCTTCCTGGCTGACCAAATTCTGCCGTTTGTATGCAGTATTTGTTCAGAAGTATTCTGAGTAAGTTTGTCTGAATACAGACTGCAGAATTTGGCCTATGTAAGGCAGGTATAAGCACTTTAGGAGTTTGCCTCTGCTGAATTTTCTTTCAGGCCCTTCCTGTTTCCACCTCTAATCCCCACAATTCACCACATGCCTGAACCCTCAGTTAACCTGCACTCAGCACACACACTAATGCAAAGAGATCTCTGTGCCCAATAAGAAGGGTCAGGTATTAACTCTGTGGTCAATCACATGTCAGGGTCCTCCCTGGCCACCTGGGTTCCACTAATCTACATATCACATTTCCTTCATGGAAGTGACAAGAGTCAGGGTTTAAAAAATGAAGGGAAAAAAGTGAACGAGGAACATTTTCACAAAAGCCAGGGAGAAGCGTGCATAGAGCACATATATCCTACATGCACATGGACTCTGCGGAAAGCCCTTAACCTTTCTCAATGATTAGAAAAAGAAGACCTCCGATGTTAAATGTTATCCAATTAAGTTTAGAATAAACAGCCCAGAGAGATGAAATCTTGATACCTGGGTATCCCATTATGTGAGATTCTCAGACATTTGCTCACAATGTGGCATAAACAGACCAGCCCTGGCTGGTGGTGATATCTGAAAATGGGTAGATTGTGGGGGGAAAAGAATGGACCCACTCCCCGTCCTCTGTGATGGGAGGGAATATGGATGATGTTTTCACTGCCTCCCCCACACAACCCAGCGAAGGCGACTCTCCCACAGTAAAGATGACATCACTTGGTAGAACTACTGACCTTCAGATAGCAAAAAAAAAAAAAAAAAAAAAAAAAATTCTATTACCTGACAACTGACAATGACATCCAAATGTGCCTGAAGTCTCAGTCTGAGTCTCAGTCTGAGTCCCGCCAACTGAGACTGCACGTGCACCACAGCAGGGCAGGCTAAGGCAGGGCGGGAGAGAGGCCAGTGCGCGGAGAGGTGACGTGATCACTGATGTGTGAGGGTGGGAGGAGGCAGCTATGGGAGCCCCCGGCAGCTTTGCAGGCCTGGACGGCCCTGGAGAAAAAACAATAGAAAAAACTGTCAGTCGGATCTAAGTTTGAAGGGACAGAGGAGGCATCATCAGGGAAAACAAGAGGGCGGAGGGTGACTAGGCCTAACTGGCTACATACTTTTCTTTAATTAATTTTTATGTCAGGCTGAGACCAGTGTGGCTTCTTGGGAAGTCAGGGAGGAGAAGCCAGGCTGGGGGATGAATAGGCAAGAGGAGACCTGTAGAGCTTCAAAACCACAGATTGCTATAGGTAATTTTCTGGAAGCAAACTCTGACTGGAGAGGGGCCCAATGGAGGGGAACCTGAGTGAATGGGGATGAGGTGACCAGTGAGGGAAGCTAGCAAAAGTCTGTGATGGTACAGATGAGAACCAGAGGCAGTACCAGACCCACCAGCACGTGTTTAGGAGCCGAATTAAAAGGGGGATTCTTGGTTTATGGCATGTTAATGTATTTAATGGACACAAAACTGGGTAGGCTTTCTGCCGAGCTGCTGCTGAAACAGGCTCAAGCCACCAGCGCAGACAAAGTGCAGCGACTCATAGCTCAAATGGATTCACAGAGGTGCCAGAAATCAAGCTCCCAGAATAAAGCATTCATGGGCCACTGTGTTTCCTTCCCATTTGAGCTCCAGCCAGTTACGTATTTTGCATGCCCCATTTATGCATTCTGTTTCCCTATCAAGCCTATCAAGTATGCAGAAACCTTTTTTCTAATAGCTGAAAAATGATATTGTTAACCTCAAACTATATTATTTATTTGTAATGCATCTAGAAATGTCCTGCTATTTAAGCTGTATTTAGAACCCTCTGCTGCTTCTCTGGAAACCCTCTCTTCCCCTAACACAAGGCAGAAAGGAGCCATATGACTTAAAACAGAAAATATAAAACTAACAATATGCATATACACACACGCCTATGCACAAACATGCATGCAGACACACACACAATACTGTAAATCAACATAACTTCCCCATGGAACAACACAAATTTACACCCACAGAGGATCTGGCAATATATGCTTATTTAAAGCCACGACTTTTATGTAATTACTCAACAAGGAGCTGTAACTAATCAAGGGTAGCTTCTAAATAAAGGTATGTGGTGTGGTGGTAGCCGTTCAAAAGCTGGCATTTGCCAACAATTACCTCACAGTGGGATCTCAGAAACCACAGGTTTTCCCCTACATTTAGATCAGGAAATAAGTGTGTTAATTGTGGGGTATCTTTTGACAAGCGCTCTTGCTAGTTTATTTAAATGGTGACAACTCTGTACATGTGTGTGCATGCATAAACACCTACGCACTCAGGCATCAAGAACTATTCTGCCATAAGACCTATGACATTGCAAGCAGCATGTTATAATGCATCCTCTCCAATCAAGAGTCCCAATTCGAAAACTATGGCTACATGTTGATCTGACAGTTACACATGTGAGGCAAACAGAGCTACTTCATCCTTGGCACCGCATCCAGAGTGCTAGTCTGCAAGGACTGCATTTGATTTTGTCGTTTATCTTAAATGGCTAAGAGACCACCACTGCAAAACATTTGTGTGAAGCTTTTGCCAAAACCACAAGTGAAGAGTCTAAATTCCCTGTGTAAATACTTGAGCTCCGAGCATCAAGGATAAAAATGTGTGCTCTTTCGCAAGGACTGCTTTTAAATAGAAGCCATCTTTGCAGCTCAAGGGACAGTTTTTTGGAACTGTTTGATCTCACTGAAAATGCTGCACAAACAGGTAAAGATAACCATTAACTGGACTGTAGTTCTACTACATTCTGAGTATGACTATGTGCCAGGCAAAAAGAAACAGATGTCAGACATACACATATTGGGGCCACTTCATTATAATTTTAAAGCACAGTAAAAAGGGAAGGGAATTACTTCATGATTACCTGTTCTGTTCATTCCTTCTGGGGCACCGAGCACTGGTCACTGTTGAAAGACAGGATACTGGGCTATATGGACCTTTGATCTGACTAGTATAGCTGTTCTTATGGTCTTAAGCATTTTTACTGAGCAGTAAAGACCTAAGAATGGAGCAAGGCATCCTAAAACAGTTGAATAATTGCACTTTTATTTTGAAAAAAATAGTATAATGCTGAGCTACACTCGGTTGCCTTGCTTCAGCCACTTGATTACTGGGAAACTTTGTCTGTTGTGAGGAGTTGTGAGCTTGTCATCTGAATCTATTGTTTATGTACTGGGAGTTAATATTCAACATTATACTGCAACCAGTGTCAGACCACCAACTAGCTATGTGCAGCACCACAACCTTTGCAGCACAATGTTTCTATGAGACAGACTGGCTCATACAGTAGGAACACAAGTCATGTGTATGCCAGTCATTTACACCTTTCAGCAGAATCAAAGCTGAAATGGAGACTAGGTGGGTCAAAGTTCTGCCTATGGACTTTATGGGCATACCTGTGGGTGAATTCAGCTTTAATATGGAGGTGAGGCCTGAAAGGAGCACAGATGCCAGCATGCAGTATGACCTGGTGACTGGACCAAAATAAGGCACAGTAGTCTTTCCTAAAATCTCAGCAGACCACAATTCTCTCTTAAACATCAGGGTGGCTTCAAGCTGTTTCATTTAGCCATGGCCCTCAGAATCATGAAAAGATTCAATACAATCCAAGTTCTAGTCCCAGAGATCCTGCTCCAATAAGTGAAGGGAATCAAGGATCAAAAAGGCCACTGCTAAGAGGTGTGAAAAAGCAAAAATGGGGCAAAAGCAGGAAAAGAGGAGAGAAGCAAAAAACAATAAAGCATAACCTGGTAGGTCTTACTACATGGATTGGTGTTGTGGGAGAGGAAAACTCCCAGGGCTGATAGACCAACACAAGCCTGAGCTTCCTCTGTCAGCAATTATAGACAAGTGGTGCCTTCTTTCCCTCCCTTCTCCTCCCCACACCCACCCCCATTTCTCCCTTCTTTTCTTATAACATTCAGAAACATCTGAGGACCAGACAAGGTGGCACCTTGGCAAACGCAAGCTGCCTGGAAAATAAACTGAGAGCCCTCATCAACTGGGTGCAAGGGAAGTGGCCAGAGAAAATTAGGGCATTTTTTTAAACAAACAAAGCCTCCTTCTAGTTGCAGAAATGTTGCAGAGTTGGTGCCCGGTAGTGCCCCAGTAAGTTCATTAAGAATGTGTCCAGGTTTTGTCCATCCAGACCTTTTCTATTGGGAACCAGGCAGCCCTAGCCCAAAGAATGTATTTAAAGATAGAAACAAAAGTTAGGTATCGCCTCATCAGTTTAACTGCTTTAAGAATAGACATATGCAAGCAAAGCAGAAATTTGCCCTTTTAAAACAGTGCTGTGAAATACTAATAGATCACTCTCAACTCAGCCACAAGTTATGGATCTAGATGAAGGAATTACCGGATTGAATTCTATGGCCAGTGTTATCCAGGAGATCAAACTGGATGTTCAGAATGGTTCCTTCTGGCCTTAAAAATCTATGAACTTCCTCCTAATTCAAAAGATCAGTTACTCAATATTTACCCATTCATTATGTTAGCAAATCTCCCCCTGAGGCTACGTCTAGACTGCAGGCTTCTTTCAGAAGAAGCTTTTCCGGAAGAGATCTTCCAGAAAAACTTCTTTTGAAAGAGAGTGTTCACACAGCAAAAGCACATCGAAAAAGTGATCTGCTTATTTGAAAGATAGCATCCACATTGATTGGACACTATCTCACATTTAAGTTGTGATTACTATGGATGGAGTGGCCACTAGAGCACCTATGCTTTTTCCTGGAGGGCTCTTCTTTCGAAAAAACACTCTCTTCCCTGTCCACGTACACCTTTTTTCCAAAAGAGCTCTTTCAGAAAAAGGCTTGTAATAATATATGGAAAAATACCATCTCATAGAACTAGAAGGGACTTTGAGAGGTCATCAAGTCCAGTCCCCTGCCCTAGCAGCAAGACCAAGTACCATCCCTGACAGGTTTGCCCCATCCCTAAATGGTCCTCTTAAGGATTGAGCTCACAACCCTCGATTTAGCAGGCCAGTGCTCAAACCCACTGAGCTTTTCCTCCCTCAGAGATATACCACTCTTGGAAAAACTCCTGTGTTCTTTCAACTTTCTGTCACAAGAACACAATTACAGTGTGGATATAAATGTAGTTTTTCCATAAAAATGGCCATTTTTCTGAAAAAACTCTGCAGTGTAAATATACTCTGAGATAAATTCTCTACCACATCTCACTACTGCAATTCTAGAGTAGTCTTAATGAACGGCTTGCAATTACTCTGGATTGACACCAGTCTAACTAAGGAGAATCATTTATCACCACAAGATTTTGCCAGAACTGGATTAAAATGGAAACAGTGTAAAGAGTTCCAAATTGGCCCAATTAGATGAATGTGCTGGTATTCAGGTTCCTGAACTAAAATTTGACAGTTCCATAACTAGCCTGTCAAACTTTGTCCATGCTTCTTCACATCCAAATTTTGTACATATAAAAACTCAACCAAGGATGAAAAAATCACATTTACATAAGAAAATCATGTGCTTAGAAATCTAGACATTCAGCCAACACATACAAGTGCAATCTGGGTTTTAGGAAGCATAGATTTAAAATAAAGAATGGCGCAATTTTAGAACCTACCTTGGAAAAACTGATTTGAGAGAGAGAGAGAGTCCCTGACTAGAAGTTTGAGGCATAATTCTCCTATGCAGTCAGTATGAATGAATCACTCACCCACAGTACAGATTTCTATTGTATATTTTACACTCATTCTGCATGTGGAGCTCCCACTGATGTCAATGGGAGTTTTGTAGTTAGAATAGCATGAAGTACATATTAGAGAGATCAGTCTGGATAAAAGAGCTCCAATGCATTTGAGAGTGGAGACATTTTTCCTTGCATTTTAAAAAGGCTCTAGATTGCATATACATCACTGCTGAATTGACTCCCAGAGACATCTGTGAGTCATTTTTGCTCAGGGTCCAACTGATCCCATATTTGGGGTCAGGAAGGAATTTTCTCCTATATAAGATTGGCAGAGACCCTGCAGTGTTTTCGCCTTTGTTTGTAGCATGTGACAGGTTTAAACTAGTGTAAAATGGTAGATTCTCGATAACTTGAAGTCTTTTCATCATGATTTGAGGATTCAGTAACTCAGCCAGAGGTCTGGGATCTAATGTAGGAGTGAATGGATGAAGTTCTGTGGCCTGCCATGTGCAGGAGGTCAGTCTAGATGATCATGATGGTCCCTTCTGATTCTGAGTCTATGAAATGAAGATAAATTAAATATAATCCCCCAAAATCAAAATTATCTTGGTGAAAAATGATAACCCCCTAGAAAGTCACCACCCAGACATAAATGTTATCTATTCAGTGTGCCTTTCATCCAGCCTAGGCACTACTGGACATACTGTATTGTATATGGGGAAAAAAATGAACCTTTCAGATGCATCTGCAGAACAGTACGAAGCACAATAATATATCAGAGTTTGTACTGCAGACACCAGATTAAGAGAGCTCTTGCTTTATGTATTATATTGTGACAAATGTGCATGTATATATATATATGTGTATTTTTGCATTCCTTTCAGTGTGTTGTGTTTGTGTGTATGCATGTGTTTAAGCTTCTCTTTCAAGTGTGAACATGCCTCTGTATGTACCTACTTCCTTCTCTCTACCCCAATATGTGGACAGATAGACAGACCAACAGATTCAGTTAAATCATATAAGATAGCTCTTAAAATAAGGGCAGATATTAGTCCAAGGCAGGAAATTCAGAGTGCAGGTGGCAAACCTATTCTTACACAGGCCATTATGTTCAGGTTCACTCTTGCATCTCTTTCTGAGAAGTCTGGTATTCCGTATTTACTGTGCAGCAGTCATGAGCCAGACATATCCGACAGTGCAATGAACATCTATTTGATAATCTCTCCAACTGATCTGAAAGCCTTTCCTAAAATGAGTTGCTTCATCTGTGTTGCATATTACCACACGGCCCTTTTCCACCTAGTATTATTGTGATGGGCCCCCCATGCTTTATGAAAATTGGCTTATGAATATAAATATGCATAACTCAGAGATGCTTTGGACAAAATACTTCATGTAACCTATCCATTTTAAAGTTACAATCTACCAGATCTGAATATCTTATTTTGGTGCATGTATCATTCTTGTATGTAAAGTTAGAAATATGAAGTATGAGACTGTTTATAGTTTTAAATGTGCTAATGAGAGCCATGAATGGTGGCCCCCTTTGGAAGCCTTAATGACTTGATCATCTTAATGACATGTAAACAGCCTTGCTTTTCCTATAAGTCCAAAGGTGATTGAACTAGTAATACATATGACCATACCACCTGGTACTGGAATTCCATTTTGACCCTTGTAGTTTTCCTTGGAAGGGGGAATGTAAAACAAAAGGTTCCCACCCTTGGGGGAAGCCTATTTAAGCAATGGGAAGTTATCATCTCTTTGTCTTTGGATGGCTCAGAAAAACCATGAAAGGGTACAAAGGGCTGGAGACCGAGGTCAGGATAAAAGACTTTCTGACCTGCAAAGTATGGTCATCATTAGGGTAAGAATCCATTGGCAATATGTTTTTTAATGAATTAGCACTAACTAGTTTTCATTTTAACTTAGTAACTTACTTTGATCTAACTGTTTTCACTTGCAATACTTAAGTCCTACTCTTTGTATTTAATAAAAACACTTTGTTTACTATCAGGCCCAGTGCAAGTATAATTGTTTCCTGCGGGGGGAACAACCATTGTGCATATCTCTCTTTCATTGATGAAGTGGATGAATATCCTCATGAGTTTTCTTTGTGTAAAACTTTTACTCAGAAAAAGACAGATTTATTTGGGGTTTTGATCCCTTTTGAGGATTGGTTTCCTGGGTGCTGTGTCCTAGAATTGTGTCCTCCCAGAGCTAGAGTGGTTCATTAGCTGCATTGTTCTTCAAAGGAGTGGTAACCCTAACTCTGTGACTTGTCTGGGGGAGAGCAGAGAATCTGGCCCAGTAGGACAGAGTGGTGGGGAGCCCCAGAAAGGAAGAAAGCGGGTGTCTGTGGCATAATCAGCACACCAGAGAACAATCCTAAGAGTTTTTCTGTGACTGTATCCCATCACAATTATAATCTCCTTAACATGGATATTCTATACTCTCTTTCTCTCTTACACACAGAGATGACAGAGAGGGGGGGCACACACAGGCATAGGAACACACCCAGGCACATGGAAGCATGCACACACACAAACACACACATATAGTATGTACAGTACTGAGGTTTACAAAGATGTCCTAACCTTTTCAGTGGTATCACACATACCATGGCATGTACACACGGAGAGGCAAATACCCCTCTCCCACACAGAGAGAGAAGCATTTGCAGATACCCACATAAAATATGCACATGCGCGTGCACACACAAAGTCATGTTCATACACAAATAAAAGTACAAGCCAAAGCACACACAACAATTTGTGATTAATCACACTCACACACTGCCTCACAGTCTTTCTCCAGCTAAACTTTATTTTATCTGCAAATATGAAATGCAATATTGTAATGGAGGGTTGTTATATTTGGGCTTTTTTTTGTTTTTTTTTTTGCAAACGAGGTTTCCCTTAGAATAGATATGTTTCTTTATCCCAAAGATTCCAACTGATAATGCATAAATGAGTCATAGAAGAACAGCGACATGATCACGAAGGAAAAAGAGTGTGAGTGAGGGACACTGGCACAGAAACTTGACAGTACCCTAACTCCCCCTCTTCTTCCCCCCATGCCAAGACATTAATTCTCACAAGTCGGAGAAAATTACTATGCATGAATGCAAAAAGCATGATCAGGAGTAATTAACATGGCTTCATATGCAAATTTTATTAATGCAGAAGTACAAAGTCATTATGCAAATGAAACTTACGTCAACTCTCTTGACAAATATTCATCTCTAAAGCTCAAGTTTCTCCCTTCTAATTTTTATTTTGGGGAGGGGGATAAAACAAAAAAAAGTGACGAGGATTGTTTGACAAGTTTGCAAAGTTGTTTTTCAACCAGAGAAATCTATTCTTACATTGTTGATATTTTTGTTGTTGTTGTTGTTGGCAGGTACACGACAGCTCATAGAGAAGAGAAGGGGAGAGGTGGGGGGCAGGAGGAGGGAGAAAGCTACCAGCAGCAGGCAGCCAATCAAAACGCCAGCGGCTGTAATGAGCGCGATTGATGACTGTTTGGCTTTACTGCAGGGTAATGAACTAGAATCCAGTCTGAGGAGGAAAAAAATATGAATATTCATGAAGCTGTGCTCCTGCCTTTGATGATTAAAGAAATTTTTAATATTCAAATAAGCGCTTGCCAAGTGATTAACAAAGAACAAGCACGCAGGAATATGGAAATGGAGCTGTGGAAGATTTGGGAGTCACAGTCTGTGCAGCAAAGACAGCACAAAATTTCATAAACAAGATAGGCAGATAACCCATTTCAAATTCAAGCAAATAAAGAAAAAATACAATCTTGTTTCTTTTCATGGGCTCAATATTAAACCAGCCACTTTATTTTAAATTGTAAGCAGGGGGGGGCACTATATGTATTAAGACAGGGGAAGGAGAAATATCCCCATAATTAAATGTTTGCTTATTAAGTGAGAGTCATTTTAGTCAACTCTACCCTGCAAAAGGTTGGGAGTTTCCTAGTGACAAAGTGATAGGAAAATATAGAATAACTCCCCTGTCTGTTCTGGGTCATTGCTTTTTAAGAATCTGTTCCTGCCTATTGCACAGAACCTACAAAATGCTGAAAGCCCTCGACTTGTATATGATTCAGGCAGGAGTCAAGGATGCTTTTCACTAATAAGACCAAGCCTTTTAACAGTATGTGAGGTACCAGGTAAAAGTACTAGGTAGAGGTACCAGGTAAGAAGCAGCGTGCCTATTGGGGAGCTGGTGGAAAGAAGAGTGCAAGATGGTCCTATCCAACTGATCAGTTGATAGAAAATATGCATGCAACATTCTCCAAGTGAGAAAGGTCCTCCCTTCCTGACAGGATTTCTAAACAATGCTGCAAAAATCCAGCAGTTTTACAAAATGTCTGGTAAGTTCAGGCTCTTCTTACATGTTAATAGCTCTACTTAAGATTCACACTGAAGCACATAATAAACAGTATTAGCTGCTAAAATCATTTTGCAGTTAAAAGATGTCTAATTAACAGTCAATAGTCTCTACTGTTTTGAAATTTCAAATTCCAGGTAAATTGAGGGCCACCTTATCTGAGCACTAGATAGCTAAGCTTTAACTGTGCTCAAGGGACAAGGCATGTAGGTCATCATTCCCTGGGTCTCTCTTAGGACAGCCAAAAACAGGACTCACCTTCCTTGTTATTAGATCCCAGGGTTGCACAGAGTCTGTTTGGCTTTTCTGCAGATTTTTACAATCTGAGGTTAATTATTTCCATATTTTAACTTTGAAAAGCCATATTCTAGGAATCATTAAAGAATTAGCTGGTGTCTTCAGAAACATTCCAATGCTACTTTAAAAAAAACAGCAAGGATGAAGGCATAAACTGCACAAAACTGTCACAGATGAAGCCTTTCTAAAAATGGAGCAAGTATCTGATGAGACTTTTCTCCCACAGCTGATCCATTTTTAAAGAGGAAAAAAAAATATTATTTAAATACGGTAAGGGGGGGGAGCCTAAACATAAAAAAGTGAGGTTAAACATCATTTTTCAGAAATGAAAAGTTATAGTTGAGACTTTGTCTTCAGAACAATGCCATCATCTTCCTAACATGCCCTGTTGTGTCTAAGCATTTGTATGAGCCTGAAGTATTGTGTTACATAATATGCATGCTGCAGTGGTTAAGCACAACAGAGTGGTTAAGAAGAGTGAATGTGAGGCTCAGTTTTACACTTCCTGACTTTTGTTAGTTTATGTCATATCCTTAACACAATGTAAACATTGTCTTTTGTCTGTACAATTCTTTGGTTTTGTTTTAATGGTAGCTTTAAAAAAACATGGAAGCAACTAAGTTCATATAGTCAGTGCCTTTGCAGCCCTGTCTTTGGAGCTTTTATGTTGTATCATAAGACCACATATTTATATGTAAGGTGAAGATTTACTGAAGCTATCTTTAAAAGGCATCCTATTTACTCACTTATAGAAAATGATCTTTCATGGATCAGCCGAGTATGCATTCAGTACAAGGAATTAATGTGTCATTAATAATAATAAATAAATAAATAAATAAATAAATAAATAAATAAATAAATAAACAAACAACTTTCATTTCACTAATGCCTTCCATACAAGGCTCTGGAAACAGTTTAAAAACATAAATAAACTAAGCTTAAAACACCCCATGTGAGGTTACTAAATAACAAAAATATCCATTTTGTGCATGCAAATCCTCTATGTTTTTGAACATCCTTATACTTATGTGTTCTATTTTGGGTGTTGATGGATAAAGAGAAGGAGGAAGATATTTTTACTTACCTGGCAAACCATCTGACTTTTCACAGATGACCCCTAATATCCCTGAAGATTGCTTATGGACTGCCAAAACCTGTCCTTTAGAAGACAGGCAAGTTAATTTTGATTTGTCCCACTATTTGGCAACAGGTGATATCACACTGCATATTTTGTATGCCACTCATCAGTATCCATATAAAAGACACTCTGGATCTCATACAGGGGCTCCTGTTTCCCAATCAAGAGACATGACTAGAGAACCAGGCCAAACACTTTACAGTGCTTTGTCTAATGTCAAAGCTGGGTCAATGAACCAAACCCACTAATTTCTCTTTGTTATTTTAATTGCTCATGGTTAAAATGCAAAGAAGTTAAGAAATAAACCAATATTTGCTATTTTAAACTTAACTGCCATTAAATATATGAAAATAATTACTCACCAAAACCCAAGGCAATTATGGTCCAAATTACACTATCCTCCCTCCGCCTCAAGACAAAAGTGTCTGCATTATGGGTATCTGCCTACCTTTCCATAAAAGTGTATTAAATATCAGGAAGGGGCAGAAGGGAAAGAGAGGAGAACAAGTAAAGACAGAATCAGGCCTCAAGTATCTAGCATTAACAAACAGGACATCAGAACAATTTCTCATTTGACCTGGTCTGGTCTAGGAAAGCAAGCATTGGACTGGGAGTCAGGATAGTGGAGATCTACTCCCAGCTCTGCCACTAACCTCCTGTGACCTTGGGCAAGTCACTTCACCTCTCTCTGCTTCTGTTTCCCCTCCCATCTTTTGTCTGTCTTGTCTATTCAGACTGTAAACTCTTCAGGGTCTCTTACTATGTGCACATACAGTGTCTAGCACAGTGGCACCCTGATCTCAGCTGGCGCCTGTAGGTGCTACTGAAATAAAGAAATAAACAAAAATAATCACTCCAGTTCTGGAAGGTTTGTTTTTTATATATATATATACAGGATTGACAAAAAAACAATGCATGAATTTTCTCCTGGTTTCATTCCCCAGCTCTCATAATTAAGTCCTGAGGATTTTCAATGGTTATACAAATCCTTGTGGGGATTGAAATTTTTAGTCCTGAAAATTCAGCAAATATTCCTGATAGAATCATAATTAAAACATATAATAACCCCAATAGATGATCAGAGCAATTTAACATGCCCTGGAATTAACAAAGGGAATTAAGAGGTGAAATCAGGACTGCATGTGGGCAAAGATACAAAAATACTCACACACACATACACACACACACACACACACACACACAACATATATGAGACTGTAGCTGGTAGCTCATCTTGTTTTAAGATCTAAAAATGAAGGGACATGCATAGAGCAGAGGAGCAGCCTGGACTAATCAGTATTCAATTGTGCTGAACATGCGGCTTCTACACTTGTCCATTTGGGACCAAAATTTGTTCTCGGCTACTCATATTGCAGTGCGCACCAGCATCCTCATGCAGAACTTGTTTGAGAGCTGTGAACTGCCCTATTCATTTCAGCAAATGTTAACTCTGAAGACTAATGATAACTATTTAAATATCAACCATATTAACTGTTTCACTGTTACTTTAAGAAAGTGGAGAGAGGACAATCAGCTCATATCACTGTATGCAGGGCACATACACAAGATCTGTGCTAGTCTCTCTAATTGATATCTACCAACTTAGCATATGGGCATAACTTGGTTTGTGGACAAAGTCTGGGAGAGTACCACATATTTCTTTTTACAATTAGTCTCCTGCTGATAGCAATGTTAACTTACCTACATTATAAAATACTGGATAGTAAGCTATACATTTTGTTGCTTCTCTAGTCATCAAAAACTGCTTCATATACAATGTGAATAAGTCAATTACATCACTAGCAATTTCACTTTTGCTTTTCCTGACTTTTTACATGCAAATTTGTAACCACAATTCCCCACCCCCATGTAATACTATACACAATCACAATGACATTTCACAAAAGCAAACTGTAACATAATAATGAGTGGCAAGTAGTTAGGGGAAAAGATTTTAAAAATAAGGATGGACTTTGTGTATCTCTCTGGGGAGAAACCTCATTAGTAAGGACTTAAATGGGCCAAAGTTTGATACCATGAATGTACAAATGAAGTCAGTAAAGTGACACAATCTACAGAATTTTAAAAGTCCTGAAGATTTTAGCAGGATCTTAAACTTAATTATCAATTCAGTGGTCAACCAATAAATCAGAATAAATAACAGAATGATACATGAATAGAAAGAAAATTAATGAAACAGCTTGGTTTTGATTAGCCATCTAAGGTGGACCAAAAAGGCATGAAAAGGCTATTATAGTCACTGTGAAAGGTGAAATAGTCAAGGATTGAATCACATTTTATTTGCAAAAGGACCCAATTCTGGTGTTACATAATTGTAGCACCATCAGGCTCTTGAGGAATGTTGACTAGATGAAGACTAATAATCAAATTCTATAAAAGAAAGTAAAAGACAAGCACAATGAAGAAACAATCCCTTTTTCCTCGCAACCAGTGCAGAAGGACACCAGCAAATTCAGCCTCAAGAAAACAAGAACAGCTGTACTTTTATTCTCTTTGGGCCTGATTCTACCTCATTTAGTTATAATGAGTAGTGCCTTTAATCCACAAGTAGCCCCACTGACAGTAAGGCCAAATCAGGCCCTTTCTTAGTATGTGTGTGTGAAACTGAAGCCAAACTGATTTCTCAAAAAGGATGTTTTACAAAAAATCAAGTTGAGAATAAGACGGAAGTACAGCAGCCATCAGAGGGCAAGCAAAAGACCACCATTTTAGCCATGTTCAGCACTAGGAAGTTATAGTCAATTCATCTAGATTGTCCTAGCAAAATAAAAGCTTGTGGATGCTTTTGTTTTGTTTTTTATTAAAGTTTCTGTACACTCAAACTGGTGCTCATTGCTTTATATCACATTGCAACAATATCTCTCTATGGCCTCTTAGCTTTCAAGCCAAATTTCTGAAATGTCATTGACTAAAAAAAATTGAACTATAATTAGTTTCAACGATAGTGTTTTTAACCCTGATTTTCTGCATGTAAATGGCATTTCAATATATGTATTGTAAACCTTTCCCTAAAGGATGAATGGATGAGTGGAATCACGATCGCAAAATCACAAAAAGTCTTCCGATGTATCATTCTAAACAACTTCTTGATTTTTTTGTAACAAAACTCAATCCATTTTCCGGTCTTTTAATAGGCGATAAGGCAAAATGTGTATGCATATCAGAACTGGTAAAACAAAGTAACACCTTAGCTCACTAATTTGATAAAGATTGTTATAACCCGTTAACACTAGTATCATTATTCTTTATGATTTAATATTCTAGTGCCTGGCTGTAAGAGAGGTTTCTGTTCTGCTGAGGTTTATACCGCTGTTTAATGTAATTAAACAAACTGGCAGCAAAAGCCTCTATGGAAATATCATTTTGATCACAGCGTATTCCCACCAGAAATTTGAAGGAATCATAATATACAAACTTTGATTCTGTTTTATTTTTTCTCCCATTTTGAAACTGATCAGGTGTTTCTGGACTTAGTAAAGCAAAGGAAGAAATTAATTTGGCTTCTCAGGACATGTGGTTGTTTACAGTAATAATCTACTGTGAATAATGAGCTCAGTTAAGGTGTAAGAACAAAGCCAGAGTTAATAGGCACTGTGCAGGGAACAGAGTTGGAACTGGGGATAAGGAATTCACCGTCTCTCAGCAATGGAGTTGGGTTCCCAGCCATTGAATCTAATTTGCTCTCAGTATTACCCCTATTCTCGACCAGCCTGTTCAGAGTTATTATGCAGCATGCACCAAAAGCATTAGCCACTCCTCTTGTGCTCTCTGCCCAAAAAGCTTGTTGGGTATAGAGGGCCTCATAGGAACCTCCATATTGGAGTGAATGTTATTGGAACCTCCATATTGGGGTGAATGTTACAGTGATGGATTTTTAGATACACCACAGAAAGGACTATTTTCATCGAGAGCCTGATCCCATTCCAATTAAAACCAAAGGTAAAACTTCCACCAGCTCCCGTGGGGACAAAGGGGCAGACCCGGCCTGCATGACCAAAGAATTGCATTTGAGGCTTTGGTGGGAAGGAAAGGAATATTTTTCTAGTTTTTCAATCCAAGTGAGGGTAAGTCTACACTTAAAATGCTGCACCTGCACCACTGTACTGCTTCAATGAAGATCCTATTACACTAATGGGGAGCTTCTTCCAACAGTGTAGTTAATCCCCGTCTGTGAGAGGCAATAGCTAAGTTAACAGTAGCAAGATACAGTGACATCTATACCAGGGATGAGGTCAGTATAACTGTATCAGTGAGGGAGCCAGGGGAGATTTTTCACACCCTTGAAAAACATCATTATACCAATGTACATTTGTAGTGTAGGCCTAGCCCAAGTAAGCTCATGTGAAGCACTCTTTGGTTTCAACAGTGGCTTTGATGGTATAAAAGGAATGCAGAATCATGCTCTGCAGTTCAATTATCTCAACTCCAAATCAGTCGGAGCTTTGCCTAAAATGATTGTTCAGCTTTGGACCCACCGTCTGGAGACATTGGCATGTTTGAGGGCCTCTACGGAATGTCATTTCTCCAGCTACAATGAAGTAGCATGAATGATGAATATGGCTCTGTATGTCTTTTCAAAAAAAGCCATTTACCTTCCACTTCTGGGGTGTGAGCCCTGGGTCCATTCTACAGTCCTTACTCAGGTGAAACCCCTGTCAAAATCACTGGAAGTGTTGCCTAAATAAAGACAGACTACAGGAGCCCTTGGCCTGACATTTGGAATCCAGAAGGAAAGGAACGGCAGTTACCACTCATAACGCTAACAGGCACAGAGAAAAACAGCCCTCTTCCTCCGCAACAGGGGAGCGTATGAGGAGAGGACAGAGTCAAAACTCAGTTAAAATAAAGGATTAGTCACCTTATCCTCACATCTCAGAGGCTATCTAAGGGGTGGAAATGATCAAGAGAAGGAAAAAATGTCTGGTTTTTATTACTGTTATTGCCAATCCTTTCACCTTCACACACATAAAATAGTTTACTTTAAAAAAATTTGAAGGAATCGCAACATGCAAATTTTGATTCTGTTTTATTTTCCCTCCTGTTCTGAAACTGATCAATCATTCCTTGGCTAAGTAAAGCAAAGAAATAAATTAATTTTGTTTACCAATTTTCTAATGTTCTAATTTCCTTAAACTAATCTCACAAACTGCTAGTATCTAGTTACATCTCCCCATGTTGCAGGTTTTAATACCCATATTCTACATTCTCATTTATTTAGGGAGGGGGAGGCAGCTCAGTGTCACTGGGAAAAAAAAAGTCACTGGGTTTTTCAATCCAGCAGCTTACTTGGCAGAGCGAACTGCTGGCTGGCATAATCTACTCCTTTGACAAAACTACTATTTCTGGGCACTCACTCAAAAACAGGTAGGAAGCAAATGCTGAGAAATAAGGAAATAAAAGCAGCCAATAGATTTTTCACTACCAAGAACGCCAAGAGTATACATGATTTATTTAGCTGTGTTTAACGTATCTCTGCTGCACTAGACTGCAGAAATCTGCTTGCATTTAAAGAAGGAGGGGAGTTGTGGAGGGATAAAAAGGGAATCCATTACAGAGTTTCACTAGTACTTTCTGAATTGTTCAGTCACAGTTTTATTGAGTACAAGTATTTTCTAACCCAAAATATATTCATGTGTCAGAAGAAAGCAGCACTAATCTGCTGTTAATTAACAAGCTGCTGCTAACAAAAGATGAAGGACCCAATTCATACAAACAATATTTACGTGGGCGTCGCACAATTTTGCCACGATCTTTTCTTTTCCTCCCTCCCCCCCCCTCCCGCCCCCACCCAACCCTCACTTTCTCCCTTAGCACATGAATTGTGAGTATCCACAGTGCAGGAATCCTGACTCAAGTGCTGTATCAGTGTATGTGACAGAGGTGAGAATCCAGTCCTGCCCCTGCTGAACTTAATGGCTAAATTCCCAGTGTTTTCAAGGGAAGCAGAATCTAGCCCACAGCTACAAGAGGAAAAAATGATTGCATACGGGCAAAGTATTCCTTTTTCCTTTGATTGCAAAAGGTGCCAAGTGAAATTTACTTACATCCTTATTCAATTAAGTAGCAGCAACCATCTCTTGGCTTTGAGCCCACAGAAGCAACAATGCTGTGCCACTGAGAAGTGACACATCGAGCACCCTCCAGCATTCATCCTACACATTTAACCAGCAGAGGGACAGCAAGGGGGGGAGGAGAGAAAAGGTCTTAAACTTCAGTTTGTGTTTTTTTCACCTGAGTGCGAGTGTGTGTGTTCGTGTGTGTGCGTTTGTCTGGAGGATATGGTCTTGCTGCTCAAAAATAGCAAAACATGCAGAGAAGCCTAGCAGTGTGAGCACCAAACTGAAGGCCAGGAACTCCTGAGGTCTAATCCTGTCTTTGACACCATCTGCCTTCTGTGGCTTTGAACATTTTGCTACTGAGTACTTGCAGCTCCCACTGAATTTCACTCTGGAGGGGGGCACCTCTGAAAGTCAAGCAATTAACAACTTGCTGTCTCATTTGTAAAATGGGGATGCCAATACTTTCCCCATGTGGGCAGCCATGATTATTTGTCAATGTTTGTAAAGAGATGGACGGAAAGAAGCACCGTAAAGTCATGCTTGCAAAAACGTCTCACCCGTGCTCTACCAGGGACAGCTCTAGTGCGGAGAAGGACCAGTGGCCTCCCACGTTGTAAAGCATAGGGCCACATAATCCTTCTCTGAGAGTAAACTGGGTTGTATGAAGCTCTCTACACTAGAGCTTCCAACACTGGTACTAGTGGAACTGCCTGGGTTGCAGCAAGAGTGAGGAAAGCTGGCCAATATATCTTAATGGCCGCAAGTGCTAAGCAGAGATATTCATGAATGATTTTCAAAATGCAAAGGTTCCTACATAATTGCATATTGGGGAAGGAGTTTCTGCTATGAAGGTGGTCTGCATATTAGTTACCATTTCATCAGTAAGGGCTACTTTTTTTTTTTATTGGAAATATGGTTGCCAAATGGTTTCAACAAAAATACCGGACACACTTGACATTACATCACAATCTACATTACATCTTATTTAGAAAATACCAGACATTTATATTTTCTCAATTTGTTTCCCGAACAGAAAGCTCAAATACTGGACTGTCCGATTCAAAATCAGACACCTGGCAACCCTAACTGGAGAAAATCTCTTCTGGGAAATGTGCACCTCTTCCCTGCAGGCTTTACTTCTGCCCTTAACCCTAAGCCCTAGAACACTCTTTCCTCTTTGTTAAATTCATCATGGATCAGTCTGCTCATTTGCTGGGTAACCTCATCACCCCTCTCCAGCGGGCTCTTCCCGCTTCCTGGGCTGAACAGGCAGCCTCTAGCCTGTGCCAGGCTAAAGCCCCTGACTCCTCCTCCAGGCAGACTTTTTGCTGGTAAGGCCCGCACCTATGTTTGCACAGGCAGAAGCATGTGAGAGAGAATAGCACTAAATATACATTAGCACATCTTATTGCACAAATCTACCACCACCACCACCCTTGGCTTATACAGCATCTCTGGAGGGCAAACCATCTTTGCCACTTCATCAAATCAGTTCCAGGGAATCTAGAGCAGCATTTATAATGGAGCAGGGTTCTGGGTCCTCTCCTCATTCCCTCTGTGAAATGACATTTTTTTAAACACCAATACAGTTATTATTGTAATGTCTCAGTTACCATTTTAAAGAACACTTTCAGAAGAGCTAACTAGCAGAGGTAGATAGATAGATAGATAGATAGATAGATAGATAGATAGATAGATAGATAGATAGATAGATAGATAGATAGATAGATAGATAGATAGATAGATAGATAGTTTGCATTTCTGCCCTAAATAATACAACATTTTAGATGATCAGTGGAGACAATGGAAATCAATTCCCAAGTATCCCAAGAGAAACACTGAATAAGCCAGAGGAGAGACAGAATGCAAGATGGTACAGTACCCCAAGTAGCTAATGCTACAGTTCTCAATCCCTTTGAACAATCACAACCTTTGATGGCAGCTGTACAGGCTGCAACTATATAAGTGCTCAGATAACAAACACTAACCCTTCAAACATAAACAAGTGTCCTTGTCCATGACCTCTTATGACCATTTCTATGCATTTTTCCCCCAATTAATATTTTTAGTGCATTTTAGGGGTCTGGTCTATAGCGCTGGAGACAGACATCCACAGGGAAGATACAGCAAGGACAGCATCAGGGCAGGCTTCCTCTGCCAATGTACCCTGACTCAGAGGAAACACTGATGGATAATTTTTGGTGGTAAACAAATTCAAATTAATAAACCAGATCCTGGACGGTATCAGTGAAATCACATAATGCCTCTATTTCAAGCAAAAATCCCCCATATAATTAGGCATCCTTGATCATCTTAAAAATCTAAAATAAAGCACATCTCCATAAATGATGAACGATGAAGAAATGGGATAGGGTTTCTGCGGTGGAGTCTGGAGGGAGAGAGGATGGGGGAGGGGAGGTTGGTTAAGTGATTTATCTTTTTCTGCAAAGAAATCCTGTACCATAAGCATTAATCAAACACTATATTCTTCCTTTTAGTCTCGAACAATTATGAGTACAGTTTTGTGATCTTTAGCCATATTTACTGATATTCAAAGGCAGATACTATCTTGTTAGATTGTTATAAATGGGACCCCAGGGAATCAGCACACAGGCTGAGACAGATGTGAAAGCGTTCTTAGAGTTTGTGTGTGTTTGAGTTTTCAGGGCTGAAATTATAAATGTTTTATAAAGTAAAAAAAATCCATCTTCAGATTTCTCTGCCAGGACATTAAAAAGAACAGTCCTTAGACTTAAAAAAAACATTCAGTTTTGGTGAACTTGAGATTTTTAAGGTTAACTATTTGTTCATAAATTTCCAAGTGTGGTTTACATGTGCTTGCCATTTGTAAACTTAAAAGTTTTAAGAGACAGACATACACAGAAAAGGTCTCTGGTTATAAACCATAAAAATGAAAAAAAAAGCCCACAAATTCTACCTTGTTCTCTCATAGTTAAGTGCACTGTGGCTGGTCCAGGCCTGTTTCACAATATCATAAAATGGAGACATGCTTCCGACACTAGATTTAAGTAGCTGTCACATTAAAGGTAAGCTTTTAATCTGCGATAGGCAAACAACGTACCTTTTTTCCTAAGAAATAGTTTTGGAGAAATGTTTAAACAAGAATTGAAGAGTTTCACTGTAAAGACATACACGGGGGATTCAGAAAACTATTGTTTGATTGAGTTTTTTGTTGATTTTATTGGTGGTGATTGGAGGATGGGATGGTGGGGTTTTGGGGGTTTTCTTTTTTTGGTTTGGTTCTTTAAGGACTTTTGAGTTCCTTAAATAACTATTTTAAAATACCCCCCCCCCCACACCCACACACACACACACACTTTGTGACTGGAAGTAATAAAGACATACGAAAAAATGACCACCAGCCATTCATTCTGTCTTTTATTTTCTGGGGACACTTTTAAGGACTTAATCGTGTCACAATTAGCAACACATTAATCCAAGGATATTTGTAACAGCAGCAGAAGTTTTTCCCCAAGGCACTTAAACATAGCAGTCCCACTATACCTTCCTTATCTTTCCCTATGCATTTCCCACATGCAGTCCACTTGGACTGAAAATACAAACTCAGGCCAGAAATCCTGCAAGCACTTAATGGATGTGCTTAGCTTTATGCATGAGTAATCGCACTGAATTCAGTGATGCTGCTCACATTCAGAAAGCTAAGTGCACACTAAGGATGAAACTCAGGCCCCACTGGAGCTGATGGCAACGCTTTCATTGACTTCACAAGGGCCTGGTTTTCATTGCAGAATGGAAGCCATAACCATAAGCGACCTTTCTGAAGTTGTCCTTCCGCTGCTGCTGTTTTGACCTATGCCCCTGTCCCACCTTGAGGCCCGTCTTTAAAACCCCACCATGCAGGAAACCGCTTGCTGTGACAGGAAACATCCTTTGCAGGTAAAGCTGAAAGAAACCATTTCACACACACACACACACACTCACACACCCTACCCCCACCTCCTGTGTGTGTTTGAGTAAACTAATTAAAACATGGGAACTTTGGGTTCAAATGCTGACAAAAAGCAATTGTTAAAGGGAGCTGATGGGAAAGGGGAAGCCCCAGAAACTTAAAACAAGCTGCGGTAAAATAAGAGGAGGCAAATAATTTAGTTTTTTTAATAAAAAGACATTGTTGCACAACTCAGCCCTCAACTGGTTAAAACTGCGAAGCAGAGAAGGGGGAATCGCTGCTGAAAAAGGTTGGGGGGAGGGAAGCAGCAGCAGCCGCCTTGCTGCCTAGGAAGCCATGCAGCAGGGCTGTGAAGAGGAGGCAAAAGTGAGCAAACCAGCTGAACTGCTTGCAGAATTAATCAGTAACAAAAGAGGCTGGAGCTGTTGGCGGGCTTCAGCCCTTGAAGCTGGACTCTGCTCTATAAATTTCAATTTGGAATGGCTCTTTCCTTGTTGAAAGACAAGCTGGCACCAGGCCAAGTCTAGTTACCACCATGGGGGTGGGTGGGGAGAAAGAAAAAGAAAACCATCTTGCTCAGGAAACTTCGCTTCAGTTTCAGTCTCTTTGTATGAGCTAGTAACAGGGCATTCGAGCAAATGGGAGGGGGGGCTACGAGGGGAAAAAATAGCAGCGTCTTTTTAATACATAAAACAAAACAAGTAAATGGTCATTTCTAATCTGGATTTCTCTGGGCAGAATAATAACAGCGATAACAGAATGCTTCAGGACTCTACTAGCCAATAATTCACATGACAACTTTTACAGTTATATTAGCTGGCTATGGGTTTGACTCTGAAAATAAAAAATGTCTTAAAAGAAGACAGGCAGAATAACCCCTGTTTGTTATCGTACTGTATCCGCTCCTCCGTCATCACCTCACCCTTTTTAAATGACCAGTAAAAAACATCAGCATGCTGTAAAAATCCAAATGAGTCATTTATTAAGTAACATTTATTCTTTTTTTAAAATGTTCCAAAGGGAAGTACAGAGAGAGAGAGCGCAAGCTGAAACTCTCCATGCGCCAGCCACCCCTGTGCATTGCAAAAGCCGTTTTGTTCACGAATACCTTTCCACTGGGGTGTTTATAGAATGAGAACAGACAAGGAGTGGGCTGGGGGAAGAGTGTGGAGAAGGAAAGGGAGAGGGGAGCTGTCAAAGTGGAAAAAAAGAAGGCGAACATCTATTCAGAGGCCAGACGCACTGACCAAGGTCAGCTGCAGAGACACAGTCCGCTTGCAGCAGCTGTGCAATTATGCCCAAATTATGCATGGCACTGCGCTTCCAAGAACCTGCATGGCGAGGTTGGACAGGAGGATCTAGGACAGCAGGAATGAGGTGTCTAATGATTTTAATTGCTCTGCAAGTTTCTAAAGGCTAGATTAGATGCTCTCTAGCTAGAAAAGGGTCTGATGCTCTACACTGTTTGCAAGAATAAATGCAGATAAAAGACCCTAATGAGAGACTGGAGAGAGAGAGCAGTATGGTAAGTACCACCCGTGATCAAAAGGTGAAAGAAAATATCAAAATAAAATGCAGTACAATCAGCTAAGGGGGGGAGGGGAGAACGATTTCTTCACAAAAAACAGCTGCTAAGGTAAATTAGCTTAATTACTGGGAAAAAAAATCCTCTCTTTTGCTAATGTGTTCTTATAGAAGTGCTTGGTCCTGTAATCTTGTCAAGGATGCAATAGATAGAGACATCCTGCTCTCGCAAAGGGGATAAGGATCAACAGCTTGGTCTTTTCCATCTGTGACTTTCCTGACCCTGCTGAAAGACCAACAAGCAGCGGCCCCCACCTCTTCTCACTCAAGAAATACGCTAACAAGCACAAGAACACAATACTGAAGGTTCCAAGATGTTGTCTCAGCAGCAGTTTGTGCTGAGCATGTTCGAATATTCTGCAAAGCAAATATGCAAAATGAAAAGAAAAGCAGCAACCACCAAGAAACTACTTCACATCTGCCGTTAAGAATATTAAATTTCTTACAAGTGGTGTCTCCTCCCAACTCCCTCATCCACCCAGAGCCCTCCAACATGCCAAGTGAGAGCCAAGAATGCTTTGCTTCTGCTGCAACCACATTTATTCCTGTTAAGGGGTTAACGATTCGTTTCCACTACTTCTCTCGAGAAAACCTACAATGAAAACATTGGCTCACGAAAGCGTTCTCACTGCCAGAATGCCACAGCGCGAGTGAAAAGTCCGTTTTGTTTTCATTACATCTCTGGGATTTCCGGCTTAGCTCCTGAGCTTAGACACTAAGTCCCCAGATACCCCACCCACTTTTTCTTTTCTTTTCTTTTCTTTTTTTTGAAATTTATACAGCACAGCCCACCAATTACCGATCTGAAGGTGGGAGGGAATGTGGACAAGAAGTGATTCTGAAGATGATGCTGTTGCTGAAGTCAATGAGCATGTCTCTTATACTGCAAACTTCCCAAATTTCTCTGGGGTTCTTCATTTATTTCCAGTCTTGTCAATTAAGCAACCCCATTTCACATATATGACTTTTTTCCTTGTGTTTCTTGCCTCTCTGCCCCCAGCTTCCTCCTTGTCTACATGCTCATGGATCTGAAATTCAAGCTAAAAATCAATGCCCTCTGAGTTCTGTGAGATGACAAGACAGAGAACTTTAAATCTCTCTAGTACAAAATATATGATTACTTTGTGATTTTTAGCTATGATAGAAAAATGTTCCAATCTCACATCCTGAGCAAGGGCAACCTGTGTCACAAGCTGATTTGGTCACAGTATGTTTAGGCAGCACAGGTTCAAACGTGGGCCAAGAAATCACAACAATCTTTCACAAGACATAATGGGAGCCTACTCTCATGGTATGGCAGCTCTGTCCTGCAAAGAAGCATCTATTTTTATGTATTTATCGTAAAGCCGTAACCGTAACTTTTATTGATCATCCATCATTCTCAAATGGTCCAGTAATCTGTACTCTCAGGCTGGCTTTTCCACAATAGAAGATGTGCATGTAACTATCTTTTCCAACTAGGTTCCAGGCAAATTCACTTCTACAATCAATAGTCCACTAATCATACAACGTATTGTTATTATTATTTTCCACACAGCAACAAATGCCATAATAGGCTTTTTTAATAATTACTGGACTCTTTTTTATTTTTCAATGCACTTGTTTTTCAAGAACATCAAGAAAATGACTTATGATTAGATGACCAGTGCTTGTTCATCTTTTGCCATCATACTCTCATTAAAAATCTATCAGCCTGTCAATAGTAATAATTATCAGACATGCTCACTTGTCTCACTCACACACATATTATGTAACTGCAACAGAGGTCCCAGCGAAGGCAGAGACACATTTTAATGGAGGAGATTTTGCTTTTGCTTAAGCCTGGGCAAAACAGGAGTAATTCCACTGAAATCGAGAGAGTAATAGCAGTATAAAGCTGATGTAAATTAGGGAGATTCAAGCCCACTGCTTTTTAAAAGAATGTGCAAATTCTTCTCTGGCATCTGTGTCAGAGGATTTACTCAAGACTTTACATGAGTATGAGAAGAGAATTTGACCACCTATACAGTACAACCTTCTTGCAACTTGAAACATCATATTTCTGTCTGAAAAAGCTTTAACAAGTATTGTTGCAAGATGACTGTAGCTGAAAGAGATGGAGGGGAAAACTATATTTGTTCCTGTTTTTCCCGGGGTTTTTTTACTTTGTGCATTTGGCAACATGCTGGGCATGAGTCATTGCTCTGTTATCCCACTCAGTTCAGTGTAACGCCACCAGTTTCAACAGCGTTACCTTGTTGTGAAAGTGGAGTAACGCAGCCATGTACCTGGTCCTTTGTGAGTAATCATTGCTTCTCCTGCCCAGTCAGTTAAATAGCTAGTTTCCCCTCTTATTTGTGTGGTCTATCATGTTGCAACAGGAGACAAAAACATTTATGAAATATAGGAAAATGTGACTGTAAAACTACAAAAAGTGGTAGGGTGTTTTACCTGAAACTACTGAAATTCTTTTTATTTTGTCTAGATTTCAAATTGGCACACAGCGGTGTCCTTTTTTAAAAAAAGAATTGTTTCCTCCAAAATACTGAATCTATATAATGAAATTTCAGCCACCTAGGTTAAATCCTCCTCATCTTACTCAGCAGCAGCTCCTATCGATATCAAGAGAGGTCAACTTGAGGAGTAAGGTGAACACGCTTTGGCCTCCTTCTTTGCTTTGTTTGGATGAACTACTGGAAAAACACCAGTGAAACTCCTGACTACTGAGCACAGTGAAACTGCTGACCACTGAGCACAATTCACAGGGCAGAGGGTGTCTAATCTGTCCATGGGATGGCCGAAAAACAACCACCAAAGACTTTATGTGTGTCTCTACACTGTACCCAGAACTCAAAATAAGCTACACAATTTGAGCTATGCAAATTGCATAGCTTATTTCGAGGTAATTTTGAAATAGTTTATTTAAAAATTTGGCGCTGTCTACACAGCACTTATTTCAAAATAAATCAGTATTCTGAAACATCCCTTACTCCTCATGGAATGAGGTTTACAGGGACAACAGAATAGCGAGCCCATTATATTTTGAAGTAACAGATGCATTTGAAAGATGTGGGATAGCTATTTCGGGGTATCTCCGGTATCCCGAAATAGCACTGCAATGTAGACGTAGCCTATCAGAATAGTGTCAAATGGGTGTAGAGAAGTTCAAGAAAGGGGAAAAGAAAAGGTTTCCCAATAAGTGGGTTTCTCACCTTTAGCTCTTCAAAGGATTTCTATGCTGCCTGTTGTGACTTTGCAGGACACTTTGTATACTGACAAATAAACAAGAGCAATTATTTCTGTAATCATGTGGGCTGGAGCTCCCTGGAGTTCTGTGTATGTATTTCCCCATACAAACACCTGTCCAAGGCACTACACCTATAGCACTACCATGCAACTGCACATGTGTGCCTAGCTAACTGTTAGATGTGTATCTGTCTGCATATTTCTTGGAAGATTTAGGATTAAGGAGCAGTAGGTTAATATTTTTATTTGTCACCCCTGTTTTTCCCTTTCCTTGTCCACTGCTAAATCCACCTCTCACTCTCTGTGCCTCTGCTGTCACACAGCTTTCCACCCCCAAGTTACAATGCACTCCTATGCTATAAGCACTACCATGATTGTTGTTACCAGCCATAAGCTTTTCCTTTACAAGCTGTGGCAAACGTAGCACACCACTTCAACAGCAGAAAGTAGCTCAAGAGCATCTCTGAACCTCCCCCATTAGCCATCCTGTCCCCTCAAGGGACAACTTCTGTGTTGTGGAGACCCATCCAACAGGAAGTTTACAATTCCCGACCAAGCCAGCAGCAGCAGAAACTGACCCAGGCAAAACTCTTTATAGTGTTAAGCAGCTAACCTGCCAAAGATAACCTAGTAAGAAATCTACTAGAATCACAAGGCTTGCTTTGCTGGATCAAACTCAAGGTCCATCTAACCCAGTATTCTCTCTCTGACAGTGGCCACCACCAGACTATGGAGAAAAGTGCAAGAGCCCCACAACAGACAGAAGTGGGATAATTTGCCCTCTCACATAGGTCTAATTAGAATTAGAAATTGATTTAAAACCCCTTAATGCTGTAGCATACTGCCCCTCATTCTAGAGAAATCCTCCACCCAGTTAGTGTGTATAGCTTATGGACAAGTGAACCAATGGTGTTGGGCAGAGCCAAGAATAATGCAGGCAGATACTGTGCAATCTTTCTCACTTTTCTGTAGCAATGCACTTCAGGGCTGATTTTTTCTTCTCCATGCTGGACAAGAGAGACATGCTTTATTTGGACTCATCTGGAGATGTGCACAAACAGGGATGAGATCATCCTCTTTGTTTTTCCCCATGTAACCCAAGACAGAACCTCAACTGATTTCTACGGAGGCAAAAGACTGGTTCATTGTACCATTACTACATTGCACTCACTTGCTCTCAGAGAGTTTGGGGCTGATAGGGTTGGGGTGTTTAACTGTTTTTTCAATTTGGTTTTTTTTTTTCTGTTTTCCAGTGTTAGATATGCAAATTAGCACATATATATTGATAAATATTGGATAAAATGAAACACCTGGCTCTTATCTCACAGGAGGGAAGATCAAGGTAACACACCGGGGGGACAGCAAAAAATTAGTGGAGGATCAAACCTGCCATGTTTTCTCTAGACACCTACGGAACAGGTTCCTACACTAAGCAGTTTAGAATCATAGTATCATGGGTTGGACAAGATCTCAAGAGCTCATCAAATCCAACCACAACTAAATCATCCCAGCCAGAGCTTTGTCAAGCCGGGACTTAAAAACTGATAGGGATGGATATTCCACCACCTCGCTAGGTAACTCATTTCAGTACTTCACCACCCTCCTAGTGAAACAGTCTTTTCTAATGTCCAATCTAGACCTCCCCCATTGTAACTTGAGGCCATTGCTCCTCATCCTGTCATCTGTCACAACTGGGAACAGCCTCACCCCATCCTTTTTGGAACCCTCCTTCAGGTTGTTGAAGGTAGGTTTTCTTAGGCCCTCGTATTATTTACTTTAGAAAGCCTTTTCTTCCTGTTTAACACTATTTCTAGCCATCTCCTTTCCTCACTCTGATAAATTATCCCTGCTACAGCTATTGTATTGAAGAGCAATTGGTGGTAAGATCAGGTGCCACAGCAGACTTCCTAAAGAGAAGATCAGCCAATGCTGACTTGTTTCCAGTGCCGTCTGCCAGCTCAGCATTGCTCAGACCACTTGTTCCCAACCTGTCTGACATCACGGCAATCAAGCTAGGGTTTCTCAGCTTGTATTTTCCTTTGCTGGTGTACTAAGGCATTGTGATGACTGGCTGAGTCCTGTAGTTAATATGGGTGCACAGGCCCATAATGGTACATTGTAAGGGAATGTCTCAGAGTAGACAGCAATAATAATTAGCTGTCATGATTTGAAAAAAGGATAATCCATGCCATTGAGTTAACAATCACTCACACAACACACATGGATTTAACTAATCTTAATTTGGAGAAAAATAACAATTCTAAATATATCAAATAGCCTATTTCATGGCAACCTGCGGCAGTGTTTATCTCTGGCTTCCAGCACATGCCGGTTATTTAGTTTCTCTACAGGCAGTTTTACCATTTAAAAGCCTGGAATGCACATTCATGGACCAGGAGTTACAGTTAAATCCTACATTTGCCAGGGAGGGGTTTTTCACCATGTACATCTAGCTCAAGTCCATAATGGAGAGAGTGCAGCACTGGTGGCCTGATCTTAATGAATGAGGAATTCAAATTAACTCCTACTCACAGTACTGTCTTTGCAGAAATTAACTTCTCTGGCTTAATGAATTTCTGCTGTTGTTTTGGTCGCACTGCTGCAAATATATAGCTCCTGGTCTACACTTGTGAACGAGAGACAAAGCTCACAGAACCTATCCATGGAAGGTAAGACAAGCTACAAAAAGCCACTGTATTTCTCCTCCTTCTTCCAAAACAACTGATATTTATAAAATGCATGCAACAGTGATTGACAACTCTTAGCTAATTCACTGGTCTGGCTTCATTTTTTCAGTTTGAAGCATCTGTTAATACAGTGCTTTCTGGAGGTGCACGAGAACGGGTTTCCAAACAGGATGGCCTATTTAAAATAAACAAATAGTTTGCAGAATAAACTGCCCGCAGTCAAGTCATTACTTTACACTGGCCAAGTAACATTAAAAAGCATACCTTATAAACAGTAATAACAAAAAGAAAGTTCTTTGATCAGCCAAAGTGTGGCCTAGCAAATTACAAGTTAAGAGAACACTATGGTCTTCAATGTCAGAAGGTTTTCAAAATCTAATCCTGCTTCCGGAGAAAAGTTATCTCCTCTTCTACTGAAGTCTAGAAATTTCAGTTCTGGATTTGTGTTTTTTACACACACACACACACACACACACACACACACAAAGAGAGAGAGAAAGAGAGAGAGAGAGAGAGAAAGAGAGAGAGAGAGAGAAAGAGAGCTCAAGATCCACTTGTCTCTTGTTAGTTATGTAAATATTGTAAAGCCACCAATGATGTGGTCAGGTAGGAGTCACTGAGCATATTAAGTGGAGTCACACCTGGCTTCAGATGAAGGCTGTGAAGAAAGAATGAAAGAAAGCTATCCATGAGTCTATCAAAGAAGAACTTGGCTAAGTCATGGAATGTTAAAGAACAAAATTCAGGGCTTTGGCAATTGAGGTCATGAATCCAGCTGGGAATTTGCAATATGAAGCCTTATAACCCAACCATTCCAAAAAAGAAAAAAAAATCTTACAACTGCGGAGCACCCTGAATTAGGATTAAAGTTCTATAATGTGCTACTTTCCGGCACACCAGAGGAAACACCCTCGCACCCAGAGAGTAAAAGGGTTCTATGGCTCAGCCAAGCTCAGCGCTTGACTTACCTTAGCTATTCTCAGCCATGGGGGCTGTAACATTGTGCATCTTAGTCACACAGCAGAAGGCTACACAAATCATTTCAACTGAATAAGAAGGTCTACGAAAACAACACGGGATTAAGGAAAGTCCAGAAACCTATTTGAGGGCCGTAGTGGTGGCAGCATATTTCAGGGAGCCAAGTGGCGAGTGGGTGATTTCTGGTTTCCCTCTTCAAATATAAAGACTCAGTTATCTTTGAACAACTTGCTTTACACATGAATTGACACATTTATTTTACAATAACTGAAAGTTATCTATGTTTCCTTTACTGTTAATCTACACAAAGAAATAATAAACAGAGCTTGTCTACAAAAATGCAACTACTGCAGTCCTCAGAATTCAATTAAGCTAAAATAATTAATGCTTCCACTATATTAAATTACTTTATACATTTGAGCCACTGAAGTTTTTATTCTTTAATATTTTCCTTTTTATTTAATAAAAAAAAAGTTTGTTTCAAAGTGTGTGTGGGGGGGGTTGGTTTAGAGGAGAAAAAAAGGAGCATGATTTGCTGTTAAAATGTAATGGTCTCCTTTAGCTGACACAGCATGTAGAATGTTTTGTGCCTTTGATTAAAATAGCATTTTAAATGCTTTGAACAAACATATCTCCCCATACTTCTAAGGGATTATTTTACATATTTCTTGGTGGAATAAAAAAATTCATTCTTCCTGTCACAGCGCAGAAGGGCTAAGAATATCTTTCGTCACATATAAAGTAAAAGTACTATAGGCTGCTGCATTATTACCAAAAAAAATAAAATAAAATAACGTGAGGGGACAGGGGTGGCGGAAAGCTGCCTTAGAGATTAAGTTTCCCTTTTATGAAATCGTATTTAGCCTCTTTTTTTAACAAATCTAACAACAATGCTCTACAGCCTCTCACTGGGAAATACCTTTAATGTTAAATGCAGATTCTGATTTTCTTGGCTAATGCAGAAAGCCTTTCTATTGAAATATAAATAAGGGGCCTGGTATATCCCACTAAAGCCTTTCCAGTGAATGACTTCTGTGGGTTTTTCATGGCTACCCTCCATGGCTGTAATGTGAAGCTTTTATCCTACTATTGAAAACTATCCTCTGCTATTTAAAAAAATAGAAGGACACCACCTTTTTATCTAAGAGTTCAGTTCCTAATTGAGAAAGCATTATTACCGCAGTATTTAGTGATGAGTCCCTATCTGCATGCAGTGCAGAGAAAATCCCAATCAATCTATAAACTCATTTTGGTAAATTCAAAGTATCTCATGCACATTTCCATTTGATCTCTTCAGGTTAGTGTGACAGAGATTAGGAGCTCTGGATTTTTTTTTTAACTTCTTTCACTTATGTTTGAGCATTTTTCCCTCTGCAGATCTTCCATGTAGCAACGCTCTAGCTGCCCTGAGTTTGCCCCCAAAAATAGCCAACACATCATGAAATGGTGCTCTAGCTTCTGGTCTGGGGTTGGCCAATGCTGTGTTGTAACTACAGCTTACGTTTGGGCACAGCATTTGGCAACATACAGCTACAGAAAAAGCTTTAGGCCAATCCTGTCAAGCAATGCACCTCCTGCCAGGTTCTAAACTCCTCCGACTCCCACAGAAGTCAGTGAATGTTGAGAGTGCTCAGCACCTTGCAATATGAGTTCAGTGGTTGCACAATCGGGTGCCACATGCATACTTTGAGCTCTCTCTTGCTCCTGTCAGAGTCAGTGCCTGAATGGAGTGATTTCAATGGGATCTGGCTCTTTAATAAGGTATGAGGTCACAAAAACACCCTCTCTGCCAGGAAATGCCTGTACAGAGGCCTGCTTAGGATGCTCCCACTTCTGACGCTCAGAAAACTGCCACTGCTCCACTTCAAAAGCCAATGCTCTCTTGTGAGGAAATGGGGCGAGGGCATCTTCTGTCTAATCACATTCCAACAGGAAAGACAGAATAGTACCTGCTCAAGATCAAACTTGGGGGCTAAATGCATGAACTGAGGGGAAGACGTGTGTCTTTTACAGCACCTGGCTCTTCAGATAAACTGATAGAGACTCAGGCACTTAGCTCTGGAGGTTTCCTGATTCTCTCTCGTGTGTCAGCCAAGGTAGATGCTGTCACGCGGTGGTAGGGGCCTGAGCACACACCAGTAGTGGTTACATACTTCCTCTCAACAGACGAAGCTCATCTGGAGCGTCTGATGCCCAGAGCAGTTCAAATTCCACTTATGCAACAGCAGACACCAGGGACTAAACCAGCAGCATCCACTGCTAACAGCATGAGTCTTTGCAGCTCAAACTCAATAGCCAGCCACTCTAGCTAGTGGATGCCACCGACACATGTTTTGTGCAGATCTGGCCAGCTGAGGACATGTCACACTCACTGACCAGTGGATTGTACTGTGGTCACTAGCAGAGAAGGGATACTGGACTAGGGGCTCTGATCTAGTTTGACAGTTGGGATTGGTCCTGCCTTGGGCAGGGGGCTGGACTTGATGACCTCCTGAGGTCTCTTCCAGCTTTATGGTTCTATGATTCTAATTCCTATGAAAAACCAGCATATTGAAAGCAAGCATCACATCCTGTTGCTCTTCAGTCCTGCATGGAGAAAGTGGATTCCACTGACAAGTCTGACTCAAGAGTCGATGTTGAGAGAGTATAGGGAACCCGCACAGTAAGAGAAGGAGCAAGTCAGACAACTGTCATAAGCAGCATGTGCTTGATTACAGGGGAAAGCAGTGGTGCAGAGCAAAGGAATTTACTGTATATTTGATACTACAGAAGACCAATCTGTGACATGTATCATGCAGAAAAGATTTCAGAACAGCTCATCCAGTTGGATACGGTCCCCTGTATTGCCCCAGTCAGTGAGACCACTAGGGATAGATATACTGAGTAAGTTTTGGCCTTGGGGCGGCTTTAACCTACACATGCAATTTCTCCAAGAAATCCAAGCATTTTAAAAAAGAAAAGGCCTGTAATCTACTAACCCAGGCCAGATTGTGTTCATCTCTACTTTCAAAACACCCTTTCTGAGCATGCTTTTGAACAGGTTCTTTCCTTTCAGACTACGTATGAAAATTCAAGATATACAGGGCATCAGTAACCACAGCCCCATCAACTGGTCATTTGGAAAATAAGACTGAAATTCACCTCAGTGTAGAGGGAGCAAAGAGGGTCCCGTAAACTAGGTGAGCTCCACTTTATCCTTCAAGACCAAATCCTCCTAACATTAAAATCAACATTGCCACTGATTTCAATGGGATTAAGTTTTGGTCCTATCCTTGGGCTTTAAGTGTTGCATAGGGCCTCTGTATAGGGATGAATTTTCCTAGTGCATAATGTTCTGTTGTCTTTCCTAGATAACTATTTGCCCTATGACTTGGGAAAGACACCATCAAAATGGCCCCTCTGACTCTGAGCCTTGAGCTTTTTTGTGTGTACAGACTATTCCTATAGATATCCCACAAGACCAGCTTCAAACCCTGAAAACAGCCATTACTCACTGACATCTGGCCCGTCACAGAAAGGTACTACTATATTAAAAAATGGTCAATATTATGCCACAGCTCTGACTAGCAAGGTTGCTCCAGGCAAATGGCTCCTATAAAGACCTGCTATTGAACACTTTATTTCACAGCACTTTCTAGAGGGCTTGCTATAAAAGATTACCTAGGCAGTTGAGTGAGTGTAAAACATGCTGTACCTGCAATGTTCTCCTGCTTGGGGCAAATTCCTTTTGTAGGCGTGAGGAGACGGTCTTCTTCATCGGGTGTGACTTGGATCCCGATTTCCACGGGCTCTGACACTTTCCTGAGCTCGGAGCGAGAGGAGGGGGGAGGGCTGCTCTTATCCAGGCTCTTTTCGTAGCAGGCACCACCAGTGCCATTGCACTGTTTCTTCTTGTGCTCTATAAAAACCAAGATGTCTCCCAGGGGGAAGTTCATCTGACACTGTCCACAGGTTAACAAATCGGGGTCTGTCCCACCTGGGGCGATGCTGATGCCACCCGGCTCCGCTATTGCCAGGCTCTCATCTTCATCGGCAAGCACCGTTTCCACATGGTCAGCCTCTGCTTTACATGGACAAGAAGAAAGAGGGAAAGGGGGTGGGGAGGAGAGAGAGATTGGTTTGAATGTTCACAGAATCTGAATGTTGTACCATGAGGTCAGCCAAAACAGCCTGATTGTATCTTTCTTTTCTTTTCCATGGCTTCCTCCCTTTCCCATAATGATTTCAATATATTTTGCAACCAAGACTGTCTGTGAAACAAAACGATAGGCTGACCTGGCATAGCTTTCCTGACAGCTCTTTCTAACTGCTGCCAGGATTGCAATAATACCAGCAACGAGCCATTTCGCAATGCTCGGTCCTCAAGTTTCGTTTGGAAAGTTTATTCCATCTTCTCATTCTTACTGCCATCCAGCACACACCTGATCCAGCAATCCTTACACACACAAAACTCTCATTTGACTTCCATGGGTGTTTTTGGTGCTTTGAGGAATGCATAGTCGGGTTTCATATGGCACACAAAAATAGCACTTATACAAACATATAGTAGCAAGACTAAGTGGCAACAAAATAGCACTAGTTACATTAACCTACTCATGTGAGTAAGATGATATGTTTTGTGGTGTGAAGTCAGGGACTTTTTAAAAGCATTGAGAGAGAGAGAGAGAGACTCACTTATTTCCATGCAGGAATATTAGCTAGACTTTAAATCTTCTGCTCATTATTTCTACCAAATGTTGTTATCATTCCACAGATTATAGAATATTTTCTTATGAAGGGTTTCTAATAATTAACTTAAAACCTTCATCCTCCGAAAATATTTCTTTATCAGAACACCCATGTCAGTTTCAAAGGAAATTTTATAATCAATCACTAAGTATTCTATGTTAAAAATGAATATTCTATTAATAGATATAGATATAGAATAATTGTAGTTCACAAGCCATTTCTAGAGCAAAATGTTTTGGTTTGTTGTTGTTGTTTTTCTACAGCCAAACTGACAAATCTCAGAAACCTAAGTCTTTACTCAGGCAAAATCTCCATTGACTTTTACCTGAGGGAGTTTTACCTAAGAAAGGATGATAGTATTTGGCCCAACCAGTACACAGGGAACAACCTGTACGGAAATCAGTGAGTAGAGAGACAACTGAATCTGGTGACTGAATCTGGTGTAGGGAAAAGCATGGAAAGAGTTCTACATTCGCATCAGTGGTTCTACTTTTCAGTTTCCTGGAGAAAGGAAGGCATGCAAAGTTCTCAAAAGCAGTGGGTAAACAGCATGTAGTAATGTAGAATTAGATCCTCCTCCCTTGAAGTCAGTGGGAGTTTTGCCCAGATATATAGCAAACTGCAGAAAAAATATACAAAAAGGGATGGAAAATGGGAGAAATACACTACACTCTATAGCTAGGAAGTTATTGACCATTCTCAGTCACAGAAAAAGTTTGGAGGAGGATTCTCCCCTGCCTTCTCCTTTTAAGATAAACTGCTGATGAGTACCTCCATCACCTGTATTGCAAGTTACATCAGTACTCACTGTAAGCTTAGAGCAGTGGTTCTCGTATATCAACTCATCTAGATATTTGCCTCGTTTTACAACAAGCTACATAAAAGGCGTTAGTGAAGTCGGTACAAACTAAATTTCATACAGATGACTTTATACTGCTCTATACTAAAATGTACAGAAAATATTTATATTCCAAGTGATTTTACAATTCAGGTAAAAATGAGAAAGTAAGCAATTTTTCAGTAATCATGTGCTATGACATTGCCGTAGTTTTATGACTGATTTTGTAAGCAAGTAGTTTTTAAATGAAATGTAATTTGGTGATACACACAACAAATCAAACTCCTGAAAGGGGTACAGTAGTCTGAAAAGGTTAACAGCCACTGGCCTAGAGTATGCAAAGTAAGGAAAAAATATCATGCTTCCTATATTTACCGTAGGAAGAACGGGACTCGCATCCCATGAAACCAGTGTCTGAGCAAGTCACATCCAGTCGACAGAAGATACAGACTGTAAAGCTTTGAATTTACTAACTTATAACAAAATAAATCTACAAGGTAACTAAACTCTAAGCATAATACATGTTTTGAAAACCATTAATTACTTCCCCCCCTTAATCTAAGTTTAAAAGGAGTTTGAAGACAATGCTACATAATTAATTTACCAATTTATTTTCTGAAAAGATGCTTTGCCATAGTGAATATGTAATCATAACCCTGTGCTGAACAAAGATTGCTGGGGAGAGAGTGAATTTCTGCGAACAGTGTGTCAGAATGCAAAAGGTAATTATTTAGTGCTTCTGTTCCCATTAATGATCTAACATTGAGCAATACTGTTGATATTGAAGAAAGGTTGCACCTTTAATTACCAATTGCATATACATAATTTTAGAGCCAAACGAAAAGGACTGTGAAAAAGGTCTTTAAGAAATGTGTGCACCAGTTCTGGAAAGAATTCCTAGTCAGCGGGAGAAGAATGTCAAAATATTAAAACATAGACACACTAAAAGTAGACGGGACAAAGACCTAGAAAAGATAAAATGAAAACGAGAGCTAAACTGAGCTAAAGAAAAGTAGAAGGGGAGGAAAAAATGCTTGTTATTAGGTTCATAAAATATCCCTGTTCAGCTTTCGGATTAAATATGCCTCTCAAATTACAAAGGTTTAACTCTGTTATATGTATATGTAACTGATAAATAAAAACACATATAGATCTCAACTCTATTATCTTTTTGATGTACAGGATTATTTTTCCCTGATGTTTCAGAAAATGTAGCAAAACTGCATTGGATAAGGATTTCTGACTATGTCTGGTAGAAGAAATGAAGTATCTTTTAGATGATAGCTACTACATTTGTTCAAAATTCCTTCTTTTCAATTCTACAATTAATCTGAATATTAGTTACGTCCACATATGTCTCTTTTTCCCAAGAATCCTGCACTAGAATTTTTTCAAATAACATCTGGTATTCTTTCATACTTTGGTAGTCTTGACATAACAGAAAATCAGCTTTTCATTTTCTAGGTGCATTAAGCCCTTATGCTCAGTAGTAATTGGTTTCCAAAGTATTCAAAGATTTTCACTTCACTGTATTTCTGATTTAAGTTAAACAAATCATCCAGAAAAGGATCGATCTGATATCTATCAATCCAAAACTATGTAAGACACACATACACACACACGCAGATTTTGCCAGGGCCTGGGAAATGGTCATAAAATAATGTCAGGCAAAATTATGACTATATCTTCAAATGCATTTTATCCATATAAATTTGCATATTATTTTTTTACTCTGAAAAGATGAAAAAGCTCCTTCTCAACAACTCAGTTAAGTTACTGAAAATGTACATTAAAACAGCATTAGAGGACACAGATGCAAATTCACAAAAGAAAGTATAGAAAAGGCTAAAAATCCAGCCTTAACTCATGTGCTAAGCTTGGATAACACCTCAGGTAAAAACCTCCAGCATTTGAGATCCCTGCAGTTTCAAGTGGGCAGTTTAGGCCAGACTCTGAATACAAACTCTGACTTTCCTTGTGCGTGTGGGTTTCAAATGAGAGGCTCCTTCGCATTATTTGAACTTCACTTTCTGTGGTTTCATTTCTGTTGCTGGGCTGCTGGGCTTCATCGTTAGAGGTTTTTTTTTTTTTTTTAATTATTATGTATTTAAAACAGAATGTTAAAAAGGAAGAAAAGTTGAACCACCAAAAAGAGAAAGAATCTAAAAAAGCCTGTTTTTCTTCTGTTGGGAAGGGCAAAGTGAAAACTAACTGCTTCCAGCCAGGTGGTCCAAGATATACCCAGCTTCTCAGTACACCCCAATGCATTCTCCAAGCAATGCATCAATAACTGCTCACAGGGAATATTGCAATCCATGGAGCACAGATAGTGTCCAAAGTGGGCACCAACTGAAACTGATGTCATTCAATGGTTTCATGTGCTTAATGGATTTAGACAATGTTCATTCAAAGCACTCTTAGTTGTCAGACTCCTAGTGGCATCCCTAAGCACTGTTACTATCTATCGCACCAATCTGCATTAAAAATCAAGTGATTTTTCATCCAAGGCTATAACGGCTCTGTCAGAGGATCATTTACACTACAATTCTTAGCATGGGGACACCATTGCAATATTTATGCATATCTGTATATTATCCATACACAATATTAAAATTACTACGCCTGCAATGGTTTCTGATTTTCAGGTGTTTCTAGCTCATTCATAATACCAAGAAAGCTTCAGCTAGCACACTCTGGGCCAGATCCAAAGTCTGGGGAACTCAATGGAAAGACTCCCATGAGCTTCAGGTGACGTCTATAACAGGTAATGTTACATTTCATTCTCTGTTTTAGTTTTACTGAAGTACTAAAAATACAAAAGAGCCCTAAATCAATAAACTGCCTTCTTTTATCATACAGCATAAAACACAAGAAATATTAATATATTTTAATTCATTTAAGGAAGTGAGGGGGGAAAAACCTGATCACGGATCAAGATTCTGCATATCAAATTTCTTCCCGTGTACCATTCCTATGGAAATCCATAAAAACTAAGGTTGATGGAAACACTGCCACAGCCTTAACTATAGAGGCGCTAACGGGTGTCCCAATTTCCATGGGTACTGTGAGACTGGTTACCATGTAAATCTTCCAGAGTCTCAAATAAGCAGAACACAGATTAACCAGATCTGACTGCATCTTGTACTGACGAACTGATGAATCTTGCAGCATTTGCCAGCTGCCCCCAACTATAGGAAAATTCTACCTTTAAGGATGTGACAAACGCTCCCTCCCGCCTATGTCCCATGCACTTGGAGTTACCCGGCACCCTTATCCATGTGCCAGGCACTGCATTGAAACACAGGCAACTCCACAGTGCTTTGAAACCAAATCTCTGCTTTTAATGTTTTATCCCTCCTTCTAATAAAAGGGCACAAAGAAAAGACTGGTCCCTCAGGTCAGTGTACCTCAACTTGAGGTTAAAAAAAAGTAGTCATTACCACACAACAGTGGTTAACAGCCTGTGGTACACAGATCCCTAGGGAACCACAGCCTATGTCTAAAATACCCCCAAGGGGTCTGCAATGCCATCTGAATTTTTTTAGGGGTCCACAAATAAAAAACAGTTGAAAATCACTGCTTGGGGTGTTGCTGACAAACTAGACTTTACAATGATGCTGTGCTAACAACACGCACATGCATGTCACACTCATTGTAATATTAATGTTCTTAGAAAAACAGCACAGGTAACACACACTCTGGCTAGATTATCACAAGCATCCAGTATTCTGATTTCACCTGCTTACAACCAATACTTTTGAATGCCGGGGGCTTCATCACCTCACCATCCAAAGACTAGCAATATTCTGCATACAGAGTCTTTTCATCTTCACTGCTGTGAATTGCAGTGTGTAGATATTGTATTATGTCTAAATTGCACCAACATCACACCCAACAACCTTGGCCGGTTTTAGTTGCCATCAATATTTAATTTTTCTGATCCGCACGATTAAAAATCAATTCTTCATGAAAAAAAACTGAGGATGAATTAGCAAAGAGCAAAACAACAGCGATCGGGAAGAAAGCTCTAGTGACAGGGAGACTCATATTTTTATATTACTTTTAAGTGAACCTCATGCTTGTGAAAAGTGCATGATGACAGCCCAAGAGATTGAGATTCTCCACTTATCCTCAGAACAGCACAGGCAGCAGCTATATGAGTTTCCCCAAACTGCCCGGACGATGTGCCTCAACCTTGACCTGTAGGAACTATCTCTTTAGCCCATTCACTCTGCTAAGACAGTCGTACAAGCATACCAGTTAGTTCCAGTTGTGGTAGAGAAAGGGTTTTTTGCTAGGATGTGAACACCTGTCTACTAAGGTACTGGACAGAGACCACCACTTCACATAGTCCACTGCACAGCCTTCAGATGTTAATGATTTTCGATCACTAGACAGCGCAGGGACTAGGATGCAGGGAGGGGAGAGGGAGATAACCCATTTAGATCAAATGCATTAGCAAACAGAACACACAGCTGTGAGTTTCAGGGCTCTTCTGCAACACAGTATATCAAACACCTATTTTCGAAGTATCCTAAACCTCTCAAAATGCAGTTTAACCCTCAGTCCACACCTGAGATGGAACAAACCTCTCCTCCACTGCAGCGAATGCAATAAGGATTATAGTATAAGAAAAATGGATTTGGAAATGAAATACTAATAAGAACGTATATATCAAACAAAACAAAAGCCAGGCATATCCAATTGTATACTTGAATCCTGGGCATTTCTCAGATGTTATTTAATCAGAAATTACACATACAATGTTACAGAAAGGAGCGATGTATGTTTTCCTAAATAAACTAGATGCTCTTAAAAAAGATAAAGATTTACTGCTATTGAGTGCCTAAAATGCATCAGTTCTTTTATAGACCACAAAAGCTGTAAATCTTCACAGATAAAACAGAGATTGTGATGATGTGATATAAAAGCATTCTTTAGTCCCAAGTGAATATATTTGTTTTATTTAAAACTAAATACACATACAAAAAAATACTGGATACACAAAAGGTGTCAAAAGCTGTACTGAGGTACAATCTTTTAACTGTATTGGAAAAGAATCCCTGAATTACAAACTCTTAGCTAAATATTTTAAAAGCATGATTGAAATTAGTGTTGATTAGTGTATTGATTTAAACACATAACTATATTGTTTTTATTTCAGTCTCCAAAGAGTGTATGTTCTGAATGAGGCATAAATCACTGTTATTCATATACAACTTTCTTGAGCCATTTTTTCGACTTTCATGGAAGCATATTCATTATAACATTTGATGAATTTATGGCTTATGCCAGTGGCTTAGTGGAAAGGGTCATGAAAAAGTTAAGTAAACTAGTGATTTTTTTTCTCCCCCTTAACTTTGGATTCCCTTTTTTATAATGTGCTGTCTAGTTCTGAGTCTCTGGAAAGTACCCTGGTCACATAACAGCACACACACAAATTATCAGCTGCTTCAGACAAAAAAAATTGAATTTCTTCCATTGAGGCAACTACACAAAAGACTTGCATATGTCAAAAATACAGAACTCAGTCCCTGTGAATGCCATACCATTAATCAAATCCCCGATCTGGTGTCACTTTTGCCAGTAAAATGATGGTATTCTTCTAACCCCCTCCACTGGCGCGTGCCTGCGATGCGTGAAGTGCGTCCCTCTGCTTTAATTTGTTTTCGAATAGCCTGCTTTAGGCATTTTTTATATATTCCTTGGGGAAAGCTGCTGCTGCTTAGAGCTTTAGCGAGGGGATACAGTATAGAGTAGGCAACAGCTTTTTGGGGAGGGAAGCAGTGAGCAAATTTAACTGATGTTTAGAAGCTGTAACTTACTATGAATACACAACTGCCTTTGAGGGTGCAAAGGAGCAGTGCGCAGTGTGCTGCCTGCATAGACACAATTTATGAAAGTAAATAAACTTGAAAGAGGAAGGTGCTGTAGTAGCAGCAGCTGAATGAATCATACTTTTATCAATGCTTCACACTTGCTTATTGATGTCTTACCCCCCCGTTCCAAAATATATATATACATCTATCTGCATATAATGTGGGTACACACTTCGCAAGGCACTTTTACGGCACTCATAACTTTGCTATGCATTCTGATTCGGCCCTTAAAGGCAGCTTACTTTTCCTCTAGCCTTCTCTGAGACCACCTACTCTTAACCTCAAAAGACTAAATTCTACAGAAAATTCCAACTCAGCGTAGTGGGCACGAAGAAGCAAAGACGACTGCTGTGCCACGGAATAACAACCAAAAGAAGAAAATAGTTGGCGGAAGTGAAGAGCCATTTTGGTTGTAGTAAGTCTCTTCAGCGAGACTTTTTAAAACGGGTTTCAATCTCACAGAGCTTGAACCCAACTGTTATGGGAGGGAGGGCAGGTATTATGTTTCTTAATACAAATTTAGTCGTGGAACTGAAGCAAAGCCACAGTCAACGAAGTTTGAGGTTTCTGCAGAAAAGGTTTTCCCATAGCTGGAGAATGTTAGCATCATCAGTGTTTGAGCCACGGTGCTCTTCATCTTCCAGGTCTGTCAAATGAGCTGGCTGCTGTCTATATGCTTCCAACTAGCTCAATTCAAACATTCAATGAAGTAGAGAAATCATCAGATAAATTGCTGGCCCTCTGTACTCAAGAGTGAAGGCTTTTTCTACAGTTGATGACAGCCCTGATCTTTTGTCTGACCTAATTTATTTCTCTTTCAGGTTACAATAAAACACTCTTTCCTGTCACGGGATAACCTCCACCCACATAATGTGCCCTAAAATAAGAATAAGACATTGCTATGTTAATAAAACTATAACTTGACAAATTTCTTGGACTTGGTGAGGTAAACAATATAGCCTGAGATCCAGTGATCAACGCTTGCTATGTGTGTGCAAGAAAGTGTCCCACTAGAGTCTATCAACAATGCAGAGGCAAACTAAAACAGTGAATGGTGAAAGCCCTATATAGTAGCCTATCACTCATTCCAAGGAAAGTTTTACACATTGTATATGACTTACGTTTATTTATTTAGGGAAACACGTTTTTTTATTTACAGGACCTGCAGCCTGTATGTTAAAAGGACTCATGGATCAAAAACAATATAAGCAACCCAAAATCAGATACAATCGAGTGGGATTTCAAGCTTTCTGACACATAAGCACATACAATTGTATGAACATTCATATGCATTTTTAATGCACACAATCTTCTCTATCTAACATTCGCTGTATGTTATTCATACACAGGAAGCAGACAAACAGATGCACATGTATTTTTAAATTAATCTATACCTGTGGCTGTCATCAGCCTGGACACTATCTGACAATAACAAACTGAGAATTTAAAGATTATATGTTGATGATAAAAGACACTGTAAAAAAAACTAATTTTAATTAAAGACTTCCACTAGCAGAAGCCTGTTAATCAGTCATGATTTCTTTAAGAGCAGATTTATCTAAGTTGCATTCCCACTCATCTAGAAGCAGATAGATCTTTGCATGAAAATCAATATTACAACTTTACACTTAAAATATTTTGCAGTAACGTAAACTGCTTCAGATACAGCTATTATTTCCCAAGCTATTGTATTCCACCCACCAGTACTACTGGATGATTCAAACCATAATCTACTATGATACAGGCTATGAGCTCCCCCTAGTTGTCAACACATGTCACTTAAAGCCAGAGGGCACAATTGAGACTTACAATTCAACTAAAAGCCAGAAAAGTTTATTTTGGAAAGTATTTTATATCAACAAACAATCCACAGTGCAAAGCAATCTATATAGGAAATGTGAAAGGGAAATAAATGCCTTGTACAGAGCATTTTTAAACAAAAAGATAATGCTAAAAGCAAACTCAGTTCTGATAAAAACAGCAGAATAGGTGTCAACGGAAGTCAGTCATTGATATCTATAATTTGTACTATTTTACCTAGCACACACTCATCTAAGTCGTAATTATTGTCAAATATGCCACAAGACATCCCTTTGTTCAATGTAGCAAGACACATTTTGCACTAGACAAGGATTCAACAAACCATTACTATTAAACACAGCCACATAGGGAAATCTTAGACTTGTTTGCTAAATGTTTAAATAAGCTTGACAAAATATTCTCCGTATTTGTCTACCAATAAAACAACATGAAACACTTTCGTATCCATTGTACAGCTATTTAAATCACTAAGCCAATCAAGGAAAAACTAGAAAGCATTGCAGATTCATAATACACAGCCACAAAGTGTTGGCGTTTTAAAATATGGCATCTTTTAAAGCCAGGAAGGATATGAAAATGTGCTTTTATCTCATGAACAAATTACAAATAAATGTAAATAAAATGCATCCCAGAGACTGACAAAGAACACATAGTTTGTATTGCCTTATTTAAAGCTGTCATGCAACATGTCTTTAAAAAACACATTGTGCTTTTGTATGCACAGCTATGCGGGTTTTAAAAAAATGACAGCCAGCTCGAAAAATCATTTCCTAGCTAATTCTTTAGTAATATTTTACATACTCAATGAGTGACACCAGGTGAAACTGTTTTCTTTGATGGCAAAAAGTGCATTAATTGCAGCAAATCTAAACGCATTTTGAGTGGAGTTCTTTGCACTTAGAAAAGCAATTTGCAAAACTTTTACTTACTGGAAATTTTATCATTTTTTTATTTTGCTTAAATTACTTTGTACATATATGAATTGATATGGTAAATTATTAATCATTTGAGGGAACCTGTTGACCAGTTACTCAAGAAATCTTATTGAGAAACCCAAACTCCCTAACTGGAATTTTATCATGTTACTGTGCTTTTCTGCTCCATACTTCCTACTGTTTTATTGATTTTACTTATTTTGCTTTCTTCTGCAAAACAGATAGGAAGCATGCTTTTTGCGTGAATTGTCCTTTCACATTTCCTTCAATTCCAAAATATAGTCAAGTTTGAAAACACATTTACCTAATTTTTAAAAAATGTTGCACTGGAAAACAATTTGAATTAAACCAAAATAATCTTCCTTGGTATGGAGCAGTTCTGCAGTATATCATCACCTCTTCTATATAACACTTTTCTCGCTTTGTCTATAAAGGTAACTAGTACAGGTACAAAGTAGGGGGGTTTGTCTCCATCACTGGATAAAGGTCTGGAATACTTTTTTTTTTCTTCATTGCAAGTGTATCTATTGCAACAGCTATTCCTCTAGGTAGGAGGAACCTAGAGAGAAGTAAATAGGCCACTCAATTTTGCTGATTTTAAATAATAAATTTGTTCCATTTCTGGAATAGACAAATGTGTATATACTGCAGTCTGCTTTCTTGTTTTACATTCACTGTCTAAATGTTTCTTTGAACGCTATGGCACGTTAAACCTAATCAACAGCAGAGGAACAATGTCAGAAAATCTTTTTTTTTTTTTTTTTTTTTTGCCTGGCACAGAACGCCAACCCGCCCTGCAAAGCATTCTCCTGACAGATGCCAAACAGCCAGAGCTAAACATCAAATATATGCATATTTCAGTAAACAATATCAAGTTTATTCTGGGTTGCTGTTGTTTTGGTTATTGGCTTAGATTTTTTTTTCCAGCTACTCTCTAAACTCCCCTTTTCACAGGACAGACAGTGGCTCTTTAATAATGAATTAAAGCCTCCTGAAAACTGGTAGGACTACTCCTGTCTGGCAAAACACCCTTCTGAAAGTCTGCAGCTTAGGCTCAGTGTATGTGTGCTAAAATGCCTGCATTTCCTGCTTCTCCCCCACCCCTCCTCCAATTGATACCTTTATTTTTTTCTGCCACTGTTCAGTATGCATCCTGATTTCTCCGCCAGCTTGCTCAGGATGGAGAGATAAATACAAGAGGGGAGGGAGGGAAACTGTATGCAGCTTTGCCTTCATTCCTCGCAGGCTCCCCTCCAACCCCATTGTGCCCGCTGCTCTTGGAACCCCCATTTTAATGATTCCCCTCCTCGATACATTCTTTAAAGTAAAACGATCAGAAAACAAGATTAAATTGAAGAGCAAACCTACCTGGCTCCCTTCCCTCCCCAAAAATGTGTTTCGCCCTTTTAAACAAATTCAAACGTGCGCAACAAACCAGATTATCCACACAGTCCACGGCCCCTTTCAAAACCAAATATCTCCTTGCAAATGAGAGAAAATAAGGAGAAATTGCAGAAGATGATACAGATGTTTTTAAAAATCAATAAGCATCCACCCCCTCATAAAAAAGGAAAAGGAGAATGCAATTTCCAAACCAGATATTTAAAAAAAAATCCAGTTAACAAAAGGGGAAGACAGTCGCCTTTTTATGGGCATGCAAATCTGGTTGAATTAAATGAATGAATGAAAAACACCCCCACCCCCAAAAAAAGAGTCAAATATCTGGTGCATCTTCATTTGTGTTGCACCAGATGCTGGTGAGGGGGGGATTAATGGGGGTAAAAAATAAAGTAACCAGATGAGCTACAAAAAATTAAAAATTGGAATGTCAGAAGGCAAATGCCACCCAACATAGCTAATGAGGGGGGAAAAAAGTATTTCCAACAAATTCTTACAAACAAAATTTACCAGCTGTAACAAAGGAGAGAAAGCAAACCACCAAATGCTCCTGGCAGATGGCTTCTATTCTTGGTTTTCAGGGGAGGGGAGACTCTGGTATATATTTATTTATTTATTTATTTAAATTTTTTAAAATCTAACATCAATATTCGGATTTGCAGCTTTGCACGCTCAGCCCCTGGCTTGCTCCCTGCGCAATACACCTATAAAAGCAAGTTCGGGACTTATGTTTGCTGTTGCTGTTTGTTTTGTTATTGGGCTCCCTTTTCCCCCCCACATCAGATGGTAGGATTTCGGAGAGCCATGCAAGGGTGAAACCTGCCTGCAGTCTTCGTTGCGCTTAGAAACGGTTTGATGTTCAGTGCACTACAATTGCGCGGGGCGAATTAAGGAAATAAACGCTAAAACCAGGAGCGGGGGTGGGGGGAAGGGAACGTGCACACAGAAGATGCAATTGCAGCCGCTTCTGTAGCACGCGCGCACACGCACACACACACACACACACGACTGCCCCGTCCCTCGGATCTTCGCAGAGATTGTGACATCTCGTTCGCTGCTTTTGATTTGCAACGGGAGCTTTTGCAAAGTGCAGCTCTCGCGCCTGCCCGGGCTTTCTGCTGGGCTCCCAGTGTGGCTCCCAAGCGCCTGCTTTATTGTGCTTGGGTATTAGTATTATTTGCTGCAGCCGCCGCCTCGTGGGGTAACGCTTGCAAAGGGGGTCCCGGCTCCCAGCGGCACGCACCGGCCGCTGGCTGCCATGCCTGGCTCGGGGGCCGGTTTCCTCGCCCTGTTAGGTGGAGAGGCAGGAGCCCCCTCTCCGCCCGGTACCTTGGCCGGAGCCCCAAGCACCTGGGCAGGTCCCTCTGTCCGGGACTAGGCGAAGGCAGCCGCCTGCCCAGCTACCTGGAGCCTGGCAAGCGCCCCGAGCTCCCGCTGCTGCTGCCGCTGCAAGTCTCCCTCCCTGCTCTTCTCCCCCCCCCCCCCCCCAGCCGCCCCCCATCCCGAGGGCTGCCCGGATCTCCGGCGATCCTGCCCGCCTGGTGCAGGAGACGGTCCCAGCTTCGCCTGCCAGAGCCCGAGAGGGGTTTCCCCCATCCCCGGCAGTTCCCTCTCCGTGGGGCCCCCCCTCCTCCGTCCTCCCGCCGCTCTCCTCCACTGCCCGCCTTCCCCCCGGCTCCCCTTGCCGGCATTTCCCCCGGCCGGCTGTCACACACGGCCGCGTGTGCTCGCCAACTTTCCTCGGCGCTTCCCACTGCCGCCAGCACGCGCGCTTTGCAAACCAAAAACACCCAGCTCCTTCCCCAGCCCCTTCTCTGCCCCACGCCGCCTGCAGCCTCCCTCCCGCCCCGTCACAGCCTGCAAATTCGCTGCAAACTTTGCTTTTCTCCAGTTCCCCCTCCTCCCATCCACACCCCCTCCCCCTTTAATTCCCTTCTCCTCTCCTCCCCCCCCCCCTCTTGCTCTAAAGTGACTTACTAGACTTGGCTTTTCCTGGACACTTTCCCCCTTTTGAGCCTTGATTTCTGATCGTTCTTGTTTCAAATTCAAACTTACGTGTGATAATCTCTCTTTGTGACAAGTGCTGCGGGTTTCCCTGCTTGCGACGGGACATTGCCCTGGCATTTACACTGGCATCGCCCGGAGAGCTGTACTGAGTTGGGGGGGATGTATGGGGGGCGGTCTTCCTCCTCTTTTTTTTCGTTCACTCTTTCTTCTTCTTCTTTACTGATTTCTTCTTCTTTAAAAAAAATAAAATTGAGACAAGAAACCCCCTCTTTTTTGTTGGTCTGGTGCACTTGGTGGGATGTCCCCCTTGAATTAAAAAAACAGCATCATCATCATCAGGAAAAGCTCTTTTTTTCTTTCTCTTTCTCACTGTCTTTTCTCCACTGCTTCTGCCACTTGGACTTCCAAATCTCTTCTTGAACTTAGGAGGATTTGCACCACCAGTGACACTTTTTTTCTCTCTCCAGAGGGCTTGGCAAATTGGCAAGTGCACTTCTTCCACCAGGAGGGTAAAAAAAAATCAGGAATTTTTGTTCTCAGTACAGAATGGGGATTGCCCACACACACAAAAATGCCCCCAAAAATTGTTTTCAGAGATTGACCCTTGCTGGGTTTTTTAAGGGGTAGCCAAAACTGTGTCTCCTCTTTCCCAGTTCAAGTGGCACTGCTTTGCCCTAGTGCTTTTGGATTGCCAATGCCTCTGCACCACTTTGCACTGCTCCCCCTCGCCTGGCACTGGGACTGGAAGGAAGGAAGCCCCCAGTGCAGCTGGGCTGGTGCTGGCTATTACTATTATATATTGCAATGTGAAGATGGCGGAGTCCTGGTTCTCTGGGAGCGCTCTGTCTCTCTATGGCTGGGGCTGCCTCTGTACAATGGGATAAAATTCAAGTTCAAGTGCGGACGTGACGTTTAATCTGCACTAGAGACAAAAAGACCCAGAGAGTAGGAGCACTGGGGGCGACTAGCGGTGGCTTTTTAACATTGTACCCTGCAAGAGAACAAGAAACACACAGAGAGAGACACAAACTCAAGCACTTGCATGGATCGGGAGCAGCTCCGGGCTTTGTGCCTTGCCTCAGTCTCCGGCATTCCGAGGGCGAGCGAATAATCACGATCAATAATCACCATCATAAATAACGATCATGCAAACCAAACTTCCCCCTGCCCTGATCTAGCTGTCCTGCCTGTGCTGAGAACAGCTCCCGTGTGGCGGGAGAGGTGAAGGTCTAGCGGGTCGCTCACCCTGGCTGGGGACTTGCTGTCTGAGTGACCTGGGGATCCTTTTCTCCCTTGGGCAAAGTGCCTTCTGTCGGCCAGGGGGGAGGTATGCGGAGTGGCACCGCCGCCAGGGCTAAGAAAGGTCGGGACCGGAGTGGACAACTCAGGGCGACGCAGCCAGCGGGGCTGAAGCGGGGATCCGGGCAGTGGTCAGTCCCCTCTGTTATTATCCCTATGGCATAGGATCTCCATGGTGCTGGCTCGACTCTGGCTCTCGCTTCGTTGCGGTCCATTTCTAGCATCCCTGGCGTAAAGGTCTGGGGCTTCTCTTTCCTTCAGACGGCGCCGCAGGTGCTCAGCTGCAGGCACATTCCAAGTGTATTTCAACCAGTTTTTCACTAACACAAATATCTGTGTGGGCTGGGGAGAGATTTTTCTCTTCCTCATCTATATGTGATGTTCCAGGGAAACACACAGAGACTTTTTCTCACACACACACGCACGCACACACACGCACGTGCACACCTTTTCGACCTTGGCTTGTGCTGGTAGTAGTGGTTATTCGTGTGAAAATTCCTGACGGGGAAGGTGTGTGTGTATGTTAGTGGCACTCACCCAAGACAGGGAGAATCCAGAGGCGTTTAGATCACTGCGGAACAAGACACTGCATGTACTTTTCATTCGATTTCACAGGCAGGTAAATGCCCAGCGGAGTGCGCTTCTAACTTTCAGATTCTTGGAAACCAACTTTTCCTTCCTCGCCCTCTCTTTCCTCCCTTCCTTTTCTCTTTCCCCCCACCTCGTCTCAGAAAGTGTTCTTTGCAAAGTGCTTTTCAGCACTAGATCTGGACAGAGCGAGGGACCGGGACCGGTGTGGGGGAGGGGGTGTTCCGGGAGCACATTGAAGTGGGGGCTGCAATGAAATCCAGGGCAAGACATTCCGCATTCATGCCATTCACTTTCTACGTGGAATGACTATTTTTGTGTGAAATCGCAGGGAAGCCTTAGGGGACCAAAATTCATCTTCATTCCCTTAATCTGCTGTGAGTAGAATTTGGCTAACCAGCTAGCCTCGCCTCCTTCAGCAACTGCCGGAAAATCTGCCTCCCCCTACAAAGAGAGAGAGAGATGATTTTTACTTTGTCAGCCCTACTCCAGCAACAGACCGTAGTTCTGATGACCTGGGGATATCAGATGGGGAAAGGCAAGGAAATCCCATCAGATCGGGGAGTGGGTTTTGTTCACGGGCCCAGAGCCAGCTTGGCCATGCCCTCTTCTGTCTCGGCTCAGTCATCGTTCTCCATTAACAGCAAATATGGAAAAGCCATTCCGCTCCTCTCACGCTGCCTAGATTTTTTCCTTGTGTTGGTTTGTTTTGTTTTTCAGGGTCCTACAAAGAAAATTAGCATTGTGTTTGTAACACAACTCTCTTAGCAGCTGGGAAAGAATTTAGAGATCCATAGCTGCATTAAACACACACACACACACACACACACACACACGCCCTGTCAAAATGTTGTGCAAACAATCGAGTGAGAAGAAGAGGACATGGACAGGGCCAGAGGTGGAGAAAGCTTCAAGGTACCCTGCAAATGGAAAGGGGAGGGAAAATGCCTTCCGCAGAACCTACGGTGGATAAGCAGCCATGGCCCCTCCTATGCCTTTCTGAGCATCTTTTGCTGAACCATTCTTCCCTCAGCTCCACCCCTGTTCTACCTAAAGTTGGAAAAGCACCAGCCCCACCTGGTGTCAGTATGATGGATGTCATAGGGGTCATCAGAACCTTTCCAGGAATGCAATTGAAAGTTCTAAGAAAATACAAAAAGACAAAAAAAAGTTTTAAATATTTCTATCGATTTCACACATACTACACTTCATGCATTTTTAGATCCTTGAGTCATATTTCTACAGGCATTTCCTATAAAGGTTCCCTGGCATTCATTTCAAGAAGAGGCTTTCTTTCTTTCTTTCTTTCTTTCTTTCTTTCTTTCTTTCTTTCTTTCTTTCTCTCTGCCCCCTTCCTTGCACTATGCATGGCGTGGCAAACAAGCTTTGTGTGTGATTCTCATGTAAAATGTGTCTCGAGGTTCTGGGGGGAGGCATTTGCAAACCCACTGGCTGCCCCTGGTTTCAGGGTGCAGCTCACATGGCGTCCTTGTCAGCCCAGAGAGCGGGGTGGATGATGCAAAGTCCAGCGCGCACGACTTTGGCCGGTTTTTGGTAGTTGCAGGAAACTGCGCGTACCTGCAGCAGCCCTTATCAGGAAGTTGCCGGGCATCATTTGTTGATTAACCACTGTCTTACAGTGGGCATTCAAATCAAAGATAAGGACACATAAATGATTGACCATGCTGGGTTCCCTTATTGCCTCTAATGATTCAGCCTGGGCTGGACGCGGTCTGCTTCCCTTTGAAGTGAGCTCGGGTTTGGTGGAAGAGCTGGCATTGTCTTACACTCCGCTTATCTGGACGGGTTTTTTTTAAAGCCTGCCTTCTATTCCTCCTCCTCCTCCTAAACCATATCCCAATAGGGGCACACATTCCAAAGTGATTTTTCAGTCTCCTCTTTTCTCCCCTGTCTGGCACTTGTGATCATTAGCACTGAAAGCTGTTAATGTCTTGTCTCACAGCTCCCCCTTTAGTCTCTTTGCTCTCCCTGTCTCGCGTTCAAAGCCAGATCAATAGCAGGCTCTTTCTAACCTTGACCTATCCCTCGACCCCGCCTCCATCTGCAGCTGGCCCACTGTTTTGTTTTCCCACTCCGTCGATATCCAAGTCACAATCGGTGACAGCAGACAAACAAGAGGGGCTTGCTTCTCTCTGGGGGCTCGATGAACTCGCTCCCCATGCCTCCCCCCAGACGGCCAGCCACAATAGCACTATGGTCAGAGGGTTTCTGTCCCACTGATCATTGTACTGCTTTGTCCACGTTTCTTTGCTCTTCTCTCTCTGTCTCTCCCCATCGTACTGTTTTCACACGTAACAAAACACACACGCAAACATTTAAACTGGGACAGGCATCTTTCCACTTTAAGGAACGAGAAACAGACTATAACAAAGAGCTGTCTTTCTGCAGGCTTTAAAGATTTAGTTTATTTTAAACTAGAAACAAAAACCCAGCACCAAAGTGCTGGTCATTCTGTTTCATATTCTAACACGGATCGTAACAAATCACTCTCACCCAGTAACAAACTAATACAGTTTCACATATTCGATTTTATTCTATATACAACAAGGCATGGCAATTAAAGAGCTTCCGGCACTCATTACGTGCTTTAGCTTCTGACTTTTTTTTTTTTTTTTTGAAAGCATGTGATGTCTTCTGCTGAAATTTGTCGTGGGTATAAATAACTAACTTCAGTTACAGAGGGACTCCCAGTATTCTTGTAGATGATGAGATGGATCTGTCACTTGCACGCATTTTAAATATATTCACACGCTCACCCTTTCGACCAAACAACTTTTCTGCGGAATAACAGTTTCTGCAGCTGATTCTGTCCGCTATGACTTTAGGCTTCTTCACATTCTTCACTCGAAAAGCTTGTGCTAAGTTAGAAATAAAAGATTTTTGTTGCCGATCCGAGTTTAAGCGACATCAACCTCCGCCTAAACAATTCTGCTGGTTCCTGTTCGCTTTGTATCTTGGAGGGGTGTTGTTGTGACAAGGAGTATAAACACAAGGCATGATCCGATCGGCTTAGTTAGCCGCTCTGCCTGCGAGGAGATATAGAAACACAGGATCTAACTTGATCATATTTACATACATATTAATAAAGCTCTCGGGGTGGCAGTTCTGCCTTCCCATATTGCACGAGTATCTCTGGGAGCTCTCATTTCAATCCATTAAAAAAAAGATTAAGGAAAAACGTCTTTGGGGCTTCCTTGTATATTTGTCTGCAATGATTTTATACCATTTTTGAAAATTGCATAGTTGTAGCCTCAAATCTGTGGGAGATAAAATAACCCAAAAATGTGTGATTTTTGCAGCAGTAAATAAGGCTACAAAACATTACTCTGAGGGACTGTTTGGTGGGGCTCTTTCATTTGAGAGCCATTAATATTCTATATTAAGCGAGAAAGAGCCTCGTGAAGTCACCCTATTTTCTTTGTCAGGAGTGAGGCTGAGCCTTAAGTGAGCAGACTGGCGTGTGTCAGACTCTCAGTCCCAGGAGGATAACGCGTGAGCTGCTCACCACCCCTCAGATCTCTACCTGGGATGCAAAGTTCGCTCTGTCTTTACACGTGGGATTGTCCCACTTTTTGCCTCTGTCACTTGCTGACGCCTTCGGGACGGGATTTGGGAAGCAACCTGCCGGCGGCACATTCCCCACCCAGGGCTCGGCTCCTTTGCATCTTCTGCCTTTGCAGCGGAGCGCGCTGCCTCGCTCCTCGTGCCAAGCGCGTGAAAAGATTCACTGAGTGACAACCACCGCAGTGGGGGGGGGCTGATCCTGCGCCCCGCCCCGCATCCAGGGGATGGGGAGAGCCACACAACCCCAGACAAGGCACCAAGGAAGAAAAAACCCACCCATCTACGTCGGGAGCGATGCAGAATCGGGCCCTGCGCGTCTGTGAGAGGCAAGTCTCTGCAGACACAAAACTGCAGCCTGGTTGTGTCTTTGGACCCAAGCACTCAGTGACTGACGCTGCCCCCCTCTCCCCGCCCGGGGGCAGTGGTAAAACTTTCACTGACTTCCGGGGGGGGGTAGGATATTTGTGACCTGAGCATCTCTCCTGCTAATCACAAGGCAGCCCCTTTTCTCTTTCGTGCTCAGGGGGCTTGTCTGGGGGTTTGGAGGGGTGTCTGTACCACTTTCCAGGCAAAAGCAGAGCAACACGTATTGTGGGAAAACTCCAGGGAGTGGGGGTCACTTTATCAGCCCCCTGCTCTCCAGTGCTTGCGGCACACCTGACGTGTCTCAGCAAAGCACAGGATGCTACTTGGGTCCCTTCATGCCATGAACGCCCGGGGCTCAGAATCCTACCTGAACCCCAAACGCAAAGGGGACCGGTAAAGTTCTCAGTTGGCTGGGCTGCTGGTGCGCTGCTGCTGATGGCAAGGCAGGGATCGCTTGTGTCTTTGCAACACGCTGCGCACCCTGCCTCCCTCCGTGTAACATGCGAGCGAGGATAGTTACGCTGGCAGGTACCGCTAGCATCGTGCAAAAAGTTGGGACGCTCTTAGAGACGGGCTGTCATCTCCCTGGCTCGTTTCAAAAGTTTCCCCGTGATGTAACTATCGAACATTATCGCTGTTTGGAGACGCACTCCGGACTCAGTTTGCATGGAGGGTTGAATCCCTTCTCAATTCAATTCCTGAAATTTGGGGAATAGACCGATGTTTCTGTCATCCTCTGCTTTCGAATGTTAGTTTCACTCCGCTTCTCCCAAGCATGATTTCACCGGGATTTAAACTCCCTGGGATTGTTTGAAACAACAAAGGCCTATAGGATATCGATGTGGCAATAAAATCTTCCATTTCAACGTATGACAGAAAACATTTCAGCCTGTCTCTCAAGGAACATAAAAATATGAATCTGGACACCACAAAAAGACATCTCACTTGTCTCTAAAATCTCTCTGCTTTATAGTCTTTAAAATAGGGCAGATTTATCATTCTTTTATCTTTATTTTAAACTTGTACTTTTTAACTGAAGTCAAACTGGCAAATTCATCAGCCTCTATATTCAGTATAAACATCTGCAACTTCATTATGCCTATCAACAATTAGGGAACTTAAAAATGAGGATGTCTGGCCTGGGAGTGATTGTGTATTGCACCCAAACTGCACATTCTTATTGTTAAGGAGTGGAGCAATGTATGAAAAGTCAATGGATTTAACATTTTAACATAGAGGCTATAATTGTTTGTGTGTCTTAGCTGAAATTGGTCAAATAATTTTCTTCCCTTTACCATAAAAAAGCAGGCATTTTCATGCTAATAGGAAGTAGGACAAATTTAGGAAAGCAAGAAGCAGTGCTTGGGATTGACCATCATGATTTTTTTTATGTGGGTCTGGATTCTGGTTTCCCTTTACTGCAGTTTTTCCACCTGGGTAACTCCACTGACTTACCAAAGTCCCTGCTGATTTCTAAATCAGGCCTCTGACTTCTCTGATTCCACTTTTGCAATGTCTCCAGACACATTGCTTTTGACTCCTGCTTGTGGTCTGCAGGTCAATGCCTTAATGATAGATCCCTTGTTCTCCTCACCTCAGCTGACACTTTGAAATGTAATTTAGGATGATTAGGCAACCTCAGTCTCTGATGGACCAGAGGTTTGATAATACCATGTAAGAGGCCACAGGGGTGCAAAGCTTTTCAGAACAGTTGCTGAAGTCTTCTCTGAGCCAACTGTTCCACCTGGACCACGCTACAAATTATTGTTTTCAATTACCACCTGTGTACTCCTTCCCATGCATCGTATTGATGTAAAATTACAACAACACTAGTATAAATAAGTTATGCTGTGGTTGTAAAATGGAAGAAATTTTGTTGTAGCAATTATGTTCAGCAAGATGACAAAATAAATTTCCAGTGCTGTGCTTGCAGTAACCTGGGGAATTTAAACCTCATAATTTCCATTCATTTCAGATAATTTGGAGTAATTTCTATATGTAATAACTCTGTAATGAAAAACACAGCGGTACTGAAGTGATTTCAGCTCTGGGTTTTTTTCCTATGGTATACATGGCACAAAATAAATAATAAAAATAATATTTCCTTTTGTATGTGTTGAGTAATTCTTTCAGCAAAATCATAAACTAATACCAGGACTAAATCTCTGTCCATGAAATGAAAAATAAATTGAGTTAAAGAAAGTGAAAAAGTATGAAAGGCCGTGGATGTTTTATTGTGACTTTATTAAATTGTATCATCTCTATGCTCTATTGTATCCCCTGGGGTTACTGTTCAAGGGAAGGGCATACAGATAGATGGGTACATGTCCTTAGATCAAAAGGAGAGATGGTTGGAACAAGTATTTCTGAACATATTTAATTCAATGCTTTAATTTGTAAAATAGAAACTGGAAATTAAAAATAAAGAAGTGCAAGCATGTAAGGGACAAAATAAATAAGTTTTCTGAGGACATTGATTTTCATTAGTGTGCTGAATGGTAAATTACTTGGAAGACTATAACTATGTGCACTCATTGAGCGTATTCCAGCACAAAGTATTCACCTTTAATTAAAGACAAGGGAGACATTATTGAAGAGCTGTGTTGTGTCCTACCTACAGCCATGACACAAGGCAATTATTACATAGTTAACATGAAGCCATATGTGTTATTTTGTGGCAAGTACATAGTAATTCCACTGGCAATAATAGTAATAAGACATAACATTACTTGTATCATATATCATTCTCCTCTCCAAGTGTTTTACAAGTGTGGTTAAGGACTGAAATATTTTCTTTACAGATATGGAAAAGGAGTCATAAAGAGAGTAAGTAACTTGGGCAAGGCTGCATAGCCAGTCCGTGGCAAAATTGTGATTATTGAGGTCAGGACTTTCTCATTTTTACCATAATATTATAAAATAAATCAACTGGAATATGAATGTTGTACTTACATGTCAGTGTATCGAGTATAGAGCAATGTAAACAAGTCACTGTATGAAATTGTATAATCTATTGTAAAACTAGGCAAATATCTAGATGAATTGATGTACCTCTTGGAAGACCTCTGCATGCCCTCAGGGATGTGTGTAACCCCAACTGAGAACCACTGCTCTAATCAATAATCCTGGGTCTCAGTGGTCATGATGATATTTTCTTTAATTTAAACAATGGCAGTTGTATATGACAACTTGAATTGCTGTTTTATAGCCCTATATTATGCAATTATTTTATCTCCACTATCCTTATATGCCCTGTTACAAACAATAGAGCCAGGATCTCTGAATGGGCAAACTGGTTGGCATGCAGTAAAAGCTGGCTTACCCCTGCCATGATGGAAGTAAATGAGAACATTCTCAAAGATGAAAGCTGGTTCAGGTACAGTTCTCCCAAACTACACATTTGCTTTGAACCCAAGGTCTGTTCTTCCTTCAGCTTATTCTGTCTTTGCTGGCACCTATTGTGAGGCTTCATCTGCTCTGAAAGGCCCTTCCTGGACAACTGCTGTTTTTACATCTGCTCCAGTTGTCATTACTGCAGCTCAGGGTTGGTCCCGACTCCACACTACGGCTTATGTTGATGTAACTTACATTACTCAAGGGTGTGAAAAAGACACCTCCCTGAGCAACAGAAGCTTCAGCAACCTAAGGGCTGTTCACACCAGCACCACATTGACAGTAGATGCTCTCTTGCCAACATAGCTTCTGCCTCTTAAGGATGTAGAGTAATTATGCCAATAGGAGAGCACTCTCCTGTCAGCATAGTGAATCTACACCAGACGTGCTACAGCTGTGAAGGTAGTGCTGTAGTGTAGACTTGCCCTTAGAAATCCTTTGATCTCAGGATGCCCTAAAGCATGCAAGGCTGCAGACATTGCTCTCTAGACAGTGTTCCCTGTAAGCTGAGTGCTTGGTTAGCCACCCAGGACCAATCTCCACCAGGAGAGATTCAAATGTCACCCAACTGATTAGCAGAGCATCCACAGCCAGCAGCATGTGTTTCTACTGAGGTGCAAATCCGCACATGCCTCATTGCACATAATAAAATTTATTCTGTGCATGGATGGAAAAATTAGAGAAAACATTGGTTCTGGTCTACTGAAACTTTTTGCAAGGACCTTCCAATGCCCCTGAGGGGTATCAGGAAGCTAGATATGAAAGATAAGAAAGATGTGGAGAAATTGGAGAAGGTCCAGAGAAGAGCAACAAAAATGACTAAAGGTCTAAAAAACATGAGCTATGAGGGAAGACTAAAAGAACTGTGCTTGTTTAGTTTAGAAAAGAGAAGACTGAGAGGGGACATGAAATCTAAAGGAATCTAAAAGGATTTCGAGTATTAAATGTTTCAAGTTCCCTTCTTCCACTTCTCCAGCAGCTCTCAGTTCTCCAGCCAGTTACTAGGAGGAAGGAGAAAAATTGTTCTCCTTAGCCTCTGATGATAGGACAAGAAGCAATGGACTTAAATTGCAGCAAGGGAGTTTTAGGTTGGACATTAGGAAAAACTTCCTAACGGTCAGAGTGGTTAAACACTGGAATAAATTGTCTAGGGAGGTTGTGGAATCTCCATCACTGGAGATATTTAAGAGCAGGTCGGATAGACATCTATCCATCAGGGATGATGTAAACAGTGCTTGGTCCTGCCGTGAGGGCAGGGGACTAGACTCCATGACTTCTCAAAGTCCCTTCCAGTTCTATGATTTTATGATTCTATGATTCTAGAGCAGTGGTTCCCAAACTTTTTGGCATCATGCCACCTTTTTGATTTTTGAGAAATCCTCACGCCCCCTCCCAAAAAATAGCAGCAAAACTTGGGGTGGGATTGATGGGGGGGGGTGTATGGCTGGGTCGCCTCATGCCCCCCCTGGAATTTCTTCCCAGGTTGGGAACCCATGTTCTAGAGGAATCAGAGGTCAGATTAGACTTTGGTTGGGTGAGAGACAGAAGGGATGAAAAGAGGGAGGCTGAGACTGAAAATGTGGATCTCAAATCCAAGCCAATGGAGTTAGACAGGAAACCAACCACATTTAGGTGAATGAGGAAGGAAGCAGCTTTGGAGCTGTGTGGGGAAGCGGCTACATGAAAGATAACAGCAGTAAAGAATAAGCATCTAAGGACTTGTCTTCGCTGCTAAAAAAGTGTATTTTTATCTCAAGACAATTAACAGATGCTACAGTTTTACCCTGAGGTAAAATCATCCAGGGTCAACACCTGGAGGGGTAAGGAACTGCTTATCTCATAATACAATTAAAGGGACTGTCTTCACTGAGTTTTTATCTCAGGATAGCTCATGTATTTTAGTTACCGACATAGAAAAAATGCACCTTTTTAGAAGTGCAGATAAGGCCTAAATGTATTGTCTAGTGGAATGTAAGGTGTGAGGTTGAGAGACAGACAACTGCAGAAAGTCTAGATATGTGCAGGCATTTGGAATGGCTTCTTAAATATGGCTGAATATATCAATATTCAAAAATCTTAGGCTACATGTACACTGCAATGCTATTTCGGGGTACCGAAGTATCCCAAAATAGCTGTTCCGTGTCTTCACAGCAAGCCCATTATTTTGGGCTCACTACTGCAAGGTCCCTGTAAACCTCATTCCACAAGGAGTAAAGGACGTTTCAGAATAGCAGGTTATTTCAAAATTTGGCACTGTGTAGACAGCGCCAAATTACAAAATAAACTATTTCAAAATAAGATCTGCAATTTGCGTAGCTCGAATTTCATATCTTATTTCGAACTATGGCGCAGTGTAGACATTGCCTAAGGCACTTACAAAGTCCCATTTCCATGGTATCTGTGCACCTTATAGTCTTTGATTCTGACAAACTGAAGAAAGGAAGGGCTATTATTCCTGTTCTACAGATGAGGAAATGAGGCACAGAGAACTAAATAACTTGTGCTAGGTCATACAGACTATTTGTTATGGAGCAGGGATTTGAACCCTAGTTTCTGATTCTCAAGATATATCATTTCAAGCTCCTTTTTCTTCAATAGATATGGAGGAATATTGGATCTGGAAACACTTATGGCAGGAAACGTAAGACAGGCAGGGGGTCAGCCACAGTGCAATAGCACACAGCAGTTGGTTTTAAAAATAAAATTCCCATCACCAGCCCCCATACTAAAGAAATGGAAATGAAAACTAAGCTCTAAAGTTAAAGGTAGGAAGGGGTCAACAGCAGCATGTAATGGCAGGGAGCCGAAAAATTCAGATCCATTTATCAAAAGCAGCCTTTATAAGCATGTGCCCAAAACACCCTGGTCACAGAGTTTAAGGGCTGCTTTTGAAGAAGTAGCCCTGTGATTTTGTGATGCTGCTGCTGCGGTTACTGAGACCAAGTCACCTCTGTTAGAAGTGATACGCATTGCAACATGGGATAGAGTTAAGTGGTCAAAATTTTTTTTTAACAATCAGAGAAAAGCATGAGTAACTTTACATATATGGATAGTCGCTCTGTGGGATATCTTGAGTGTAAATCACTCATGTGTGAGCAGAATCATGGCCTTTAATGTAAACGCCTCAGGGCAAGGGCCATGTTTTCCCTATGTACAGTTTTGAGCATGTTGTCAATACTTATTCTAAATATGAATTCCCCACATAGCATCACTATAACTCTTACAACATTCCTCTACCCCACTCCCACCAATTAAGTGCATGATGAACATGCATGAGAGACGAAAGCAGCAGCGGAGGCCTGGCGTGACACATTATTAAACTGTATCTCCCGTCTGCCTCCTCCTCCACCTCTTTCTTTTCCTCCCCCTCGCCATGTGGCATCCTACTCTCCTGCTGCTCTGCTGCTACGCCTCTGTATCCCCTCTGATGAGGCACAGTACTGTAGCAGCAGGAGCAGCATTAGAACCTGCCAGTCCCTGCCTAATAATCCCTCATGATGCAGTCCTTTCAGGTTGAGACCAAGGGGAGCTCTTTCTTCTCCCACTGCTGTGCAGCTGATCCCCACACAGCTAACAGGAGAGGTGAAAGGTACTGAGTTCTCAGTCTTTTTTTTTTTTTCTTCTTCTTCTTTTTATAACTGGTAGACAGAGGATGAGGACACAGACTTTAGGCAGCTGATGGATGTTCCACACCAGAGGTATATTATCCCCTCAAGAGCCAACTACTCTGGAAAACTGCTGCTGCTGTGGTTGCTGCTATGCCTTTTGTTTACCAGGCAGTCTGTAAGGGAATGTTTCTAAACTTTTCAAAGAAGTGCTTACAGGTCTCACTGACTCCACCAGTGATAGCTAGATGCAGCTTCTTGCACATTTTTAGAGCTTAATGGAGTATTTAACTATTCTGTAGCTGCTACCTGCCCATTCCTATCCTTCTTCCATTTCTCCAGTAGCTCTGAGTTCTCTAGCCAGTGCCACCAACCAATATCATCACCCTAGCTTGACATATGGTGAGAGGCCTAAACCTCGCCCAGTTAGCTAGAAATCTCCCAATGGGGTTGACGTTCTAGTTGTCCATAATGATGCTACAGTAGTATCCATGGGCTTTGCCCATACCCTGACTTTTGTGGTCACCAGGATTAATAGTTTGATTCTGCCACTCGCTGACTGTGGGGTGATGTAACTTCTCTGTTCTTCTGTTTACCTATTATGGAAAGCCACACAACAGGAACAGCACCACCAGTGCACCAAGAAGAGGGACTCCCTCTGGATCTCAAATAGTGAAAATCAAGGCCAGCAGCAGCAACAGCATGTGTAACAATAGGAGCAGTTCCATAAAGGCTCCAACACACCCAGAGACTCCAGGACTCTAAGCCTAGGTACAGTAAGTCCCTGTATTTTGTCGCTGCGGTGACTGATGTACTGAGGGGACTGGATTTTTTAAGGATGAAAAAGTGCTGTCTCACTGGACTAAAACAATAACAACACTGGAGCTAGAGGATAAAAATTCAAAGCCAATAGTAGCAACCCTTACAAAAACATCTATTGCACACTAGCGTTCCCCAGAACAGGAACACCTGCACTGCTCCCATATGGTAGCCCGTAGTTCTCAGAAGTGTACATAAACACTCTCAATGAGACTATAAGTCATGCCCATGACCAAGCCACTGTTGCAGTGTTGCTAGCTCTCAGGATTGTATGGAAAGCCTTGTGATATTTGGTGAGTTTTCTGAAAGCCCCAGCTCCTGGAGTCATGTGATTCTATGTTACTTTCAGTTTTAATTTAAATAAAATTAAGTTTCTAGCAGAGAAAAGTTTGAAAACATGACCTACGTGCATCCTTAAGGCTCAGCAGCCAGAAGGCAAAGAAAAAGAATCCAACTTTTATTATTTTTAAAAATCTTGTGATTTGTAATCCAATCCTATGAGTTTGGGTAGCCAAACTCACAAATTATGAGCATTCAGTGTTGCCAGTACGCAGTTTGTTAGTTTGATATGCTTTAGCTTGTCACTTAGTATAATGACATTGCAAAAATGAGCCACCAGCCATTGTCACAGCAAGCAGCTGAGCTTAGGGCTTTGGCTGACAAAGAGCAGCCAGCCACTATCCCATTGTGGGTTGAGTCATGCCTGGTGATATGCAGGTGCAAAATGAAGAAGGGAGGGCACAAAAAGCCTCTTCTGCAGGGACCAGGCACAACAGCAGTCCCTAAGTACAAGGACAGCTCCAGGCTAGTGCCAGGTTCCCTGGAGAACTGGGTGTAATAAAGGTGTGACACACTGGTGTTCTGGCAGAAGGCTAACATTTTATTTCCTGAGCCCAATCGCATGACACTAGTCAGGGTTACCAAAGGTAGATAGAGGGATTAGATATGGCACAGCTTATCCCTACCTCTCTTCACTAGCTGCACAGTGTGGAGTACATTTGTCTACAGTAGTATTTATGTCTAGTCACTGAGGCTCAGTCTACACTACAGAGTTTTTGGGCAAAACCAGCCATTTTTGCACAAAAGCTCACAGAGTGTCCACACCTCAAGTGCTTTTTTGTTCAGGTAAAATGAAAGAGGAGAGGGGTTTTTCCAGTGTAGGTATTCCTCATTCTACGAGGAATAACTCCTTTTTGTGAAAGAGTTCTTTAGCAAAACAGGTGTGTGTGGACAGGCAAGAGGGGTTTTTTGCACAAGGAGAGGGAAGAGGAAAAAGCTCAGGTGCCCTAGTGGCCATTCTGTCCATAGCAATCACTGCTTACTTGTGACAGAGCATCTAGGCAGTCTGGATGCTCTCACACAAAAGTGCATTGCTTTTTCAATGTGCTTTTGCAGTGTGGACATACTCTTGCACAAGAAGTTTTTGAAGAAGATCTCTTCCACAAAAAGCTTCTTGTGCAAGAAGCTTGTAGTCTAGACATAGCCTCAGGGACTGGAATGCTCTCCCATGTCACTGAGGGATCCTACTAAGATTTAACCCTACACTGGCAAAGGAATGTTCCCACGTGCTTAGGATCTTGATTTTTTGCCTGATTAATATTGGGAAACACTGAGGTTCCTTGAGGAGGCTAAATGTATAGCTATCTGGGACACCAAGCATTCAGATTGCACATATAGAGCTGATTCAGTTCAAACCTTACTGTTTTCTGAGATTGGCCTGTTGCCATCAAACATGATACATTCCAATATTTCCACGCCAGAAGGGACAGGACTGCATGACAAAGCCAAAGAACCTCACTTTGTCAATTCCACAAGTCAAATACACAGGGAAACCTTGGAACTTAACTTCATTTACAGGTTTGATTCCTATCACATAGGTATGAATAAAGACATTGGCTGGATAATTTTTGCATCGAGTCCATGACTTCTGTTTGAACTAGAGCATGCCTTTTAGAAAAATATCCAGTCTCAATTTAGGCCCAGCTCCTCAGAGTATTTAGACAGCTCACTACAATCCCACTGCCCATTGAATTCAATGAGAATTAGGTGCCTAAATACCTTTGAGGATCTAGGCCTTAAAGGATATGTCTACACCAGGGCTACACAACCTTAGAAGCTCTGGGAGCCACAATGATATCACAGCACACACTGAGGGCCACAACATAAGTGTGATTGCATATACATGCAAATATATATGCAAATATATGTAAATAGCTTCTTTCTCACTGACGGGCATGAATACAAAGATTAAGGTAAGACTACACAACACAGAGGCCCCATTTAAGTCAGTTCTGCTGATATTAATAATATGCATATTTACCCGATTTCCACCCATATGACAGCACTTTTAATGAACAATGAGAGTCCAGGAATTTAACTACTAAAATGCATATCAACAGAAGACCATTATATTGATTACTTTTTTGTTTTGGCTCCAACCCCCAGGCCACGGGGTTGAGCCCCACATAAACCTAAACTGCATCACAGGCCACAAAGAAATGGGCCGTGGGCCACATGCAGCCCACGGGCCACATGTTGAGTAGCCCTGGTCTACACAGTATCTTTAAGCAAGACTCCTAGCCCTGGTGCCCGGATGGAGTCTCACACTAGTCTACTAAAAATAGCTAAAAATATCTGCCTAGATGTTGTCAGTCAGGCTCTGAGAGTGGGGACTTCGGCGTCTGAGCTCTAGCTGGATCCACAACCTCAAAGCACCCTCCATACAACTATTTTTACAAGTCCTGCCAGCACAGATTTGTGGTCCCCAGGCTGGAGGTTCATTCTCAGATGGTGTTCAGACAAAACTAAAGACTCCACCACTAAGCTGTTTCAGTACTTAGCCACCTTCACTGTTAAAAGTGTATACCTTATTCCTAGTCTGAATTTGTCTCACTTCAGCCTCCAGCTAGTGGATCTCATAATGCTAGATTAAAAAGCTGTCTACTGTTAAGAAAACTCTTCCCCATTTAGGTACTTCTAGATTGTGATCAAGATTCCTCTTTAACCTTCTCTTTGATAAGTTAACTGAGAAAGATAAGGCCTCTTCCTGCAAAGTAGACTTCAGATCATTCTTGTAGATCTTTTCTGAATACTTTTCAATGTTTATGTAAATTTTAAACTGCTCAAGTTTGGAGGACAAATTTATATGTATTTGAACCAAGATAGCCCATACAAAATCACCCATCAAGTTATGGCTATGTGGAGCAGCAGTCCAGGAGGATGAATTATACTTTTATATATATAAAAGTGAGAGCAGGAAAAAGACTTTCAAATGACTTCGAACAGGAGTAGGCAATAAGCAACCTGCGGCTGAACATGGTTTGCCAGGGTTAGCCCCTAGCGGGCTGCCAGACACTATTTTCCTGACTATGGTTGCATACAGCTCCCATTAGCTGTGCCCATTCCTGGACAATGTGCGCTATAGAAGTGGTGGCCCGGCCCGTGCCTCTTACTGCAGCTCCCATTGGCTAGGAGCAGCAAACCATGGGCAATGGAAGCTGTGAGCGGCTGTACCAGCAGACGCTCAGGTAAATAAAGCATCTGGCAGAACTGCGTCCAGGCCATGGACCACTTATGACTTGGAGCCATCAACTTGTACTATAACGAATCTAAACAACCATGTGAGTTTATTGCAGTTGCCTTTAACCTTTGTCTCTCTTCTCTCCTTTTAATGCACTCACTTTTTGCACCTTGCTTCAAATTAGATGGTACATTCTTTGGGGTAGGGACTCTGGACCTGATTGTTAAATACATTTAAGTGACTAAAGATGCAGACAGGTGCCAAGAAGGATTTTCAAAAGCACGTAGGTACCAATCTCCTATTGAAATCAGTGGGAGTTCAGCACCTAAGTGTTTTTGAAAAGCCCACTGACAGCCTATACGCATCTTTATGGTCTTCAATACCTTTGACAATCTGATCCTAGTAGCTAAGGGTATGTCTACACTTGCTCCCTAGTTCGAACTAGGGATGCAAATGTAGCCGACCGAAATTGCTAATGAAGCAGGGATTTAAATATCCCGCGCTTCATAAGCATAATCTCGCCCGCACACTATTCCACTCGCCAGCTGATTCGAACCAGGAAGTGTGCTCCAGGACACATTAGTTCGAATCAAACCCCTTGGTTTGAACAACTGTTACTTCTCAAAAAATGTGGAATAGCGCGTGGGCGAGATTATGCTAATGAAGCGCGGGATTGGTTGGCTACATTTGCATCCCTAGTTTGAACTAGGGAGCAAGTGTAGATGTACCCTAAGTGGCTACAGCACTAGACTGGGACTCAGGAGAATTGTGTTCAGGTGCTTGGTGACCTGCGTCAAGATACTGCACTACTCCCTGCATCAGTTTCCCCATTTGCAAAATTGGAAAAACTATATTTACCTCCTTTGTAAAGAGCTGTGAGATCGACACCTGTAAAGTATATGTAAGAGTACGTGTTTTTAATGGTAGCCATCATCATCAATCAATCAATCATCATCATCATCATCATTCATTTTATGTTTGTTAGGTCTCTGAGAGGGAGATTGTTTTCTTACTTGTAATATGCTAAAGCAATAAAGCCCTGATCCCTGGGTGAGAACAATTGGCACTACCAACATTAATAGTAATAGTAATAGTAATAGTAATAGTAATAGTAATAGTAATAGATAACACAAAGAGACTAAAGGGAATATTTTTATCAGTTGTTGTTTATATGTGCTATCTTGAATAGTATAAAAATGTATCTACAATGCTATGTCACCTTTAAGTATATACTTTATAGTTTACATATTGTATGTTAGAATAAAAAGACAGGCACAGTTCATACTGTTTTACAGTTAGTATTACCTTTATGTTCATACATTTACCTGAAAAATGTCCCTTTTACAATTGCTGTCCAGTGTTATTTTGAAAGGTAATTACCGTATGCAGCTTTGATTTGAGATTGTTTTGTAAAGCAAAGTCAATTGAGAAATAATTTTTTTACAAGCAAAGATTCCTTATTGGCTTTCACCAACCAAAAGAAATAACTGATTACTTTTAAACTTCTTACTAGAATGTTAGTCACTAATTCATTAATATTTAATGCATGTGCAAGTTGCTACAGATAGTTACATATGCTGACACGGCACAGTCAAACAAATATAATGAGCCACAGTCTGATTTCATTTGCACTGATGTAGGTGGAATTACTCCAGATTTAAATCGGGTGCAATTGGTTTTAGAATCCAGCCCATAATTTGCAATAAAAAATGTACAAACATGTGGCCACATGCCAGGTTGTAGGCATAGAAGGCAAACCACAAATTTAGCCATCTATTTAAAATATAGACTAAGGGAATAACTTCTGATGATTATATACATTAAGTGTATAAGGTCTATTGTGAAATATACATTGCACTTTATAAAACAATAACATGGAGGCTGTAGGGCTGATTCTCCACTACCCACCTGTCCAAAGTGAGTGTAAAATACTATCAAGTCTGTACAGCAGTGTTTTACATCTACTCTGCACACAGCTTGCACAGGTGTTAAATGACTATGCAAGGCAGCTGAGGAGGAGGCCTTCTCTGATCATGATGTAAGGCTCAGACATTGCATGGGCCCATTCTACCTTTTTTTGTTGCTCTGATGGTGCAAAGGAAACCAAAGTTGGTCAGTTCTTCCCAGCATGCACAGAGCTGGCATAACTGGCTACTTCACCTGCACGTGGTGAGAAGGACAGCCTTGTGACAGAGCACTGAAATCTGGCTACCTCTGGCTGGCAGAGGGCTTTGGGATGCTCTAGCATATGGTGGGGTGAGAGTGCTCACAGTACTGGTCCTAGAATCAAAGAGCTTCCTTCCGGACCACCCTTTAGCTATGCTGGACACAATGGAGACTGGGGAGGGTAGTGTCTTTCTCACAGCGGGTGAGCGTTGCCTAAGCAGAGTCTGTTGAACCCCAATGCTTGCTTCTCGGTGCTCTTCTGATATCAAGGTACTGTCACCTCAGCCCTACTTTGCTTGATTCCAGCCCTCACACTGGGATCACTGGAAAAGTGACACTTTCTGAATTGCCATGCCACCATATGCAACTGGCCTGGTTCATTTCCCAGTGAGTGACAAAACTGCTAGCTCTCCTTGCCTTTGTTATACACTGGAAAAGAAGGGAGCTAGAAGGGAAAAGAAGGGAAAATGGCATCAGGGACTGGAACATGATTTTGCTGTTTTCCCAGAGAAGGGGCCAACAGGATCTTAGCCACATGAGGAAAGCAAATGCCTGCTATAGATACAAGGGGCCTGATTCTTTAGCTTATCGCTCTGGTTTTGCATCAATGCAACTTTCACTGACTTCAGTGCACACCTACCAGTATAAGACCAGCATATGGGAGTAGAGAATCAGGCCATCTATCTTTAAAAAACATGAATAAAAGTAGATGAATGAAAAGCCCTGCTTCCCTGGTGGTAATGGAAAGTCTCTTTGTGTTTTATACTGTGGGAAAAAATTGTCCAAGAGCAATGGAGCCAAATGTAAATAGTGCCCCCTACTAGCACTGCCAAGATCAATGAGAAGTTGGATTACCTGCCTCTTAAGAGCTCACCATTTAAGTCAGATCAGTGCCAGGGGCTGGTTTAAAGTAGGCACCTGGTTTTCTAATACTTTTCTTTTATGATTTTTTTTATTTCTTTTTGGCGAATGTAGTGCTCATGAAAGGCATCAGACTGACAGCTCTGGAGACCAAAGTCCTCTAGTTATTCACAGACTGGCTGCAGTAGCAGTGTATGACCAGCTCCCCTCACCTTTATTTTGAAAGGCCAAACAGAAATTTATCCTCTCAATGTCTGCTGTACTGTTGGCCAATGAAGTGCTATTGAAAATTTCACAATTCAAAATAAATGGATTTCAGAAGGCAACAGAACTTGTTCATTATTATTGTAAACTAGGTAGGTGGCTGCATGATGATTGGGGGAAGGGAGCAGGGACTATTATAAAAAAGAGTCAGCAAACTTTCCTTCATACATAAACAGTGAGTGATTGCACTCACGGGTCTTTTTAATCATTTCACACCAACATTTGTAAGAGCAATTCTTTTCTATTCCATTCCAAAAACATTCCCATAAAGTAAAAATCTTGCAACTGTTACTTTGAATGTATGTTGTGCCCTGATCCAGCAGAGCAATTAAGCATGTGCTTAACTTTAAGCATGAGTCGTCCCTTTGACATAAGTGCTTTGCTAGATCGAGAACATACTTCTGTCCAAGTTATTTGTCTTTGCAGAACGATTAATTTTTGGACTGCTTCTTATTGTTTGATTGTAAACCACCAAAGTAGGTACTAGAAAATGAGTCTCAGTCACTCAGCAAGAGTTGTACCACCATGGGGATGCTTCATTGACTTGCATGAGTACATTACTGGCTCTATATCAGGACAAAATTCTATCCTCCTTCTTCAGGAAAAAAAACAACCCTTCAAGGCCCAGACATCTCCAACTTCATTACAGATCTAGTAACATTGGAGGAGCAGCTTTGGATAGCTAATGTGACACTAAAGTTTTTTAAAAACTGTATTGTGTTTCACCTGAATCTGAAAACAGCATGTTGTGGCTGTCTCTTTGTGCGTTGATTTTTTTTTCCAGTTTAACCAAATTCCACACACCTGCTGTTATTCTGAAAATTTTGCTGGCTGTGAAGTTTGTTATTAACTTGTCAACTCTTTATTAAATAGGGTCAGTTCTGAAAGAGGGCTAGCAAAAGTGCAAGTACATGTAACACAGTATGAGAAAAACATTTCCATTTCCTTTGACTTTTTGCAAAGGGCCTGATCCTCCAGGTCCTGAGCAATTCTTACAGGATAGTCAGCATCCTGCACTGCAATGAGTATCCCATCTTCATCTCCCGACAAAAAGAACACATTGTTGGGGGGATTTTATCCCTCAAGAAGCTAAAATGCCACACAGAAACTGGAGACAGTTTGTAGAAAAAGCTTCGGGGATAGCCGAGTTAGTCTGTACAGGATAAACTTAAAAAACAACAAATGGTCTGGTAGCACTTTATAGACTAACAAAACATGTAGAAGGTATCATGAGCTTTCATGGGCACAGCCCACTTCTTCAGATGTTAGTCTGTAAAAAAAGTGTTTCTTGCCACTGAGCATGAGTGTCCCATAACAATGAAGAAAAGAGTATATAGCATTGGTAAGATTAAAAGAACCAACTAGCTGTAGCACAACCAAATAACAACCAAAGAAGTGATTATAGTGATAATATTGTAGTGAGCCAGCTTGTAGGTATGCACACCAGTGCATTCTGCTGCTGAACAGCTCAATGGTGTTGATACATGTACTACAGCATGCCTGTTAGCTCCAGTAGTACAGCCTTGTGCCTTTGGAGCACAAGGAGATGAGAGCTGAGTTCACTCCTGGCCTAGCAGGCCTCCCAGCTGATGGACCATGGATTTTGCTTGACCAGAGAGTCCTGGTTTGGGAGATGCAACCTGTAGAAACTTTGCAGTTCCTCATTGAAAAAGTCACAACTCTGGTGCCATTTTATGTCGGACAACTTTTTGGGAAAATTTATTCTCACTGCCTTCAATTATGCATTTACTTTTTCTCCTTTTATTCATCCTACTTTGTGTTTTTCAAGTTTGAAACATAATCTAACATTAAAAGACACCACCCACTGCCCAGGTTTCCCCAGGACACAGAAGAGTCATCTTTTCAATCCTGAATGATAGTGGAACCATGCCTCTTTGTTAAATATAACAGCTAGCAATCAAATGAATTGTTTGCATTGAGACAGACATGCAGTGTTTAATATACAGTGCACGTAGAGATAGTCACTACACACTTTTGAAGGTAGGAGTGGAGAGATTGTTTTGTCTTTCTTCATTCTTAATTCTGACAATTGCAAATGTGCTGCAGGCTTCTGAGTTCAAAAGCACTGTCACACCATCATGGCTAAATCCTAGTGCACAGAACAAATGAGATCTCTTGGGTGACCACTACGGAGTGGAACGTTCTTTTCATATTTTGTCAGTGCTCTGGTGAAAGCAAAAAAACCTTCCAAAACATCCTTCATGTATATATTCCAACTCTTGATATTTTCATTCTGCACTTTAAGAGCATAGGATCATTGGAGACCCTCGTTCTAAGAAGGATGGTGGAAATACATTGTCAAACCCTTTTAAAATGTTCCCTCAGATATCTGATCTTATGAGGCATCTGGGCTTACAGAGGCTGTGAGTTACTGTAGTTAGCTACAACTGTTAGAATTTGCTGCAGCTCAGCCTCTTGGAATAGTTCTTGTCAATGAATCATTATGGATTAGGCCAGCCTTAAAAGGTTAATTTATATACAACTGCTGGGGCTTGTATTGACCCTTCTTATATTGGCCTAGAGCACTGCTGGTTTTATTGCCACTCTGTATAAACAAAAGTTCCAGATAACTGCATATCACTTACAAGACACATTTAACTCTTTCAGGGGTAGGGAGGCATTCAGAAGAGCGTTCTATCATTGAGGAAGTGGGGCAATGTTGGATCGGAAGAGTATGAATATAAACCCAATCTCTTTGCTTTTAGTTTCCATCTACTCTACAAAGAACTAGAATGTCTTACAACCCAGTTAGAACACAATACAGTCTAATATGTTTTATACATATATGCAGATACACTCTTGATCCAGAAATATGGTGAAAACATGTCATAGTCACAGCTATACCATAAGTATGAACCACATATACTGTGTGGCTTTTTAGGATAAATAGGGCCAAAAAGAATTTAAACTATTACCTCAAATCTTGCTACAGCTTGGTGAAAGTTAAGACTTTAGCATGACAGTGTGACACTGTTGAAAAAAACAAACAAACATCATTCTAGGATGTATTGTATTGTAAACAAGACTCAAGAAGTATTTTTTCCACTGTGCTCTGCACTGATTAGGCTTATTCTGGAATAGTTCCTGCTTCGGGTGCCACATTTCAGGAAAGATGTGGACAAATTGGAGGTGGAGAGAAGAGCAACAAAAATGATTAAAGGTCTAGAAAAGAATTGTGTGTGTTTAGTCTGGAAAAGAGAAGACTGAGAAGGGACATGATAATAGCTTTCAAGTATCTAAAAAGTTGTTAAAAGGTGGAAGGAGAAAATTATTCTCCTTAATCTCTGACAATAAAACAAGAAAGGTTTAAATTGCAGCAAGGGAGGTTTAGGTTGGACGTTAGGAAAAACTTCCTAACTGTCAGGGTGGTTAAGCACTGGAATAAATTGCCTGCTGAGGTTGTGGTATTTCCATCACAGGAGATTTTTAAAAGCAGGTTAGACAAACACCTGTCAGGGATAGTCTTGATAATTGTTTTTTTAACTGTGTTCTGTGGCACACCAGTGTGCTGCAAGGCAGTCGGAGGTGTGCCACGGAGAACAATGGAATTCAAAATGGCCGCCCTTAAACTTTCCCCCAACCCTTTTTTTTTTTTTGCTTAACAAAAAATCTTTGGTGTACCTCATAAAAAAATATTGTTTGGTGTTCCTCAGCCTTAAAAAATTTAAGAAACACTGATCTAGATGGTGGTTGGACCCTCTGTGAGCCTAGGGGAGTGAACTTGAAGACCTCCCAAGGACCCTTCCATTTCTATGAATCTATGATGCCATGATTCAGAAAGACATTTAAAACATAGTTCAATCTTGTCTACACTATAAAACAAATTGTGTCTCAACCATCAACACTGTGTGGTCTTGGAGATGTGATTGAGCTATATTTTAATTAGCAAATTATACTAAAGACTTGGTAAAATATAAGGTGTTTCGTGCAACTGAAACATTGTTTGATATTACCTTTACTACAAGATGAATTCGTCTTTATCTGCATCAGGTGTTAGCTACAGTGTTACAAGTAGGTGCCATAGCAAAATAATATTTGGGACAGGGCCTCTGACATCTTGATTTATAATAAATTGGAATTAGGAAAAATCAAGAGGTTGCCTAGCCAAGAATTCTCACTCCATAGGCAGTGACATGGTCTCTTATTTTCTATTTGACTAATGTATGATCTTTCTACCCTGAAAACTGTATGGTGTTTAGGTGACATTAAAAATCATAGTCACTGAATTAATCATTGCCACCATCATAACCAACTCTGATAATCTAGATGGTCACTGGCTACAAATTAGAAATTAGCCCAAACTACAAAGTTTTAACTCTGATCAAGACTCCTACAAAGCTTGGGGATTATTTAAATGTGGGGATTTGGTTCAAGCCTTGTGCCAAACATAGGTCAAATGTTGGGATACACTACAGGACATGCATGGAAACTGTGGGTGGGAGAGAAAATTTAGATTCTATCCATGAAGAACTTGAAAGGAAAATAGCACACGAAAATAGATTTTTTTTGGTACCTTCAACTCTTCCTTAAAGCCAAAGCTGTAATGCACCAGTACTTGAGTCTTTATGTCCTGCTCTCGAGGTCCCTTTCACCCTAGTATTCTATGATTCTATGATTTTCTATGGAGTGTCTGTAGGGTCTGGGACGGAGGATGGGTGCAGAAGGGAGCTCGGGGTAGGGAACTGGAGTGCAGGAGAGGGTGTGGGGTCTGAGAGGGAGTTTGGGTGAAGGAGGAGGCTGTGATATGGGGCAGGAGATTGGGGTGCATGGTCTTGTAGGGAGTATGGGTGTAGGAGAAGATTCTGGCCTAGGGGAGGGTATAGGAGGGTGCAGGGTCTGGGTAACATACTTCAGTAAATATCTTGAATTTGAATGAGCAGCTGAGAGGTGAAAGACTCCACAGTTCATTTCCCTAAGCCAACTAGTTCCACTGTATCAGCTTTTTTTTCCCCCACTGCAAGAACATTAGCCTTTCACATTGGCTGTATTGAAAGTTGGGAGTGACCAGAAATTTCAAGTACCTCCTATTGGGGGTTAGATTATGAACCCCTTGTTCTGACAGATGAGTAGAGAGTATTTGACTTCAGTGAGACCATCATATGAGGAATTGGTCGCTCATGAGCAAGGGATTCACCATCTGGCTTTTAGAATGTTTTTTAAACTTAAAAACTGGGTAAATCCTCAAAATGATGACTCACTCCAGGAAGACTATTAAATCTAGGAATGCTCCTGTATTCTTGGATAGTTTCTTCCTCAGAAAATTGTCATGACAACATATCATGAATATCTAAACCTGCTGAGTTTTAACTCCATGGCACCAAGATGCTAGAAACTATTTATAAGAGGAAACAAAAAATAAATCTATATACCAAATGTGCCTAATTAGTTAAGAGGTTGGACGGCTCAGTATGTTGGTAATGTGACTTTGTGATGGCTTCCATTTCTTGGTTACAGGTTCAAATACAAGCCACACTGTCTCTGACGGCTATGTGCAATGAACAGGTGCTGGATATAGGCCTTTTCTACACTAGGATATCACCTACCAGTGTCTCTGCAATGGTATACACACCTAGAGCAGCAATGATTTTCACTAGGGCTACTCTCCATGGTTTTAAGCAGGGACAAACTGCACCAGTGGGATTCTCAGTCTGGTCTGGCTTCGTGAGGCAGCTGTTCTAAACAATTGCATGCAGAGGTCTCTCAGAAATGTTCATCAATTCATCTAAGTATTTGCCTAATTTTACAACAGGCAACATAAAAAACACTAGTGAAGTCAGCACAAACTAAAATTTCGTGCAATTACTTGTCTATACAGCTCAATGTAGAATACACTGAAATGCAAGCACAATATTTATATTCCAATTGATTTATTTTATAACTATATGGTAAAAATGAGAAAGTAGGCCATATTTCAGTAATAGTGTGCTGGGACACTTTTGTATTTTTATGGCTGTAGGAGAAGGTTCTTTTAAGTGAGGTGAAACTTGGGGGTATACAAGACAAATCAGACCCCTGGGGGGGTGGGCAGTAGTCTGAAGTGGTCAAGAACCACTAAATTAAAGCACAGGACTTGACTTAAAAAGTTCTGACCTAAATAATCACAATTCTACTATAGACCAGACTTGTCCACATTACTGACTCTCTTTATGCTTAATGTCCTCTGATGTAAAGCAAGTGTTTCAACCAGCGGTGCCATCAGCCTCTGTGAGGCCCCTGTGCAAGGTGTATGTGTGGGGGTGGCTGTGCCGGAAGGGATGAGGCCTCAGACAAAAGGGAAGGGGCTGGGAGCAGCCAGCCCTCTGCACCCCCTGGAACGCAGCACCCCTACCCCAACCTTCAGAGCTGCCCGGATCATACAGCCCAGCACTTCAGGTGGTGATTTAAAGAGCCCAGGCCTGGTTTCAATCTTAATCATTCTTGTAAAACCCATGGAGAGGAGAGTGATAGATGAGTACTCAGAGTAATATAAGTGTGTCTTATTGTGGTTGTTTCTAGTGGAATTACTATATATTTGCCATAAAGTGACACATATGGCTGCAACTATGTAATAATTGCCTTGTATCATGACTGTAGGTAGCCTTTCAATAATGTCTCTCTTGTCTCTAATTAAAGGTGGATCCCATGTGGTGGAAAGTTCAGTACCATTGCACTAGGGGGTTGCAGCTATTATGGTGGCTGGCCAGCAATGACTACAATCCCTTAGGGAGAGAAAGTCCACTATGTCCTATATCAGGATCTATGTCCCAGGAGCCTCATCAGAGAATCTGAGACTTGAGCAGGAAGGTGTTCTCCCACTGATCATTAGTGGTCCGTGGCCATCTTGCAGGTGGGCTGTGGGTTCAGGGCTCCCCCTGCCCTGCAGTGGAGAAGCTGCACTGGTGCTACAGACCTGTGCCCTCCCGCTCCTGAGATGAAATGCCAGCACTGGCTTCCCACTGCAGGGTGGAGAGCCTCACAGGCCAGCTCCAGCTCACGGGGGCTCTGCGCTCTTCTGCTTCCCTCTCTCCGCGATTGGGGGAATGTCAGTGTGAGAAACCACTCATCTGCAGGCTTTCCCCACTGGCTGGAATCATGGCCAATGGGAACAATAGGGGCAATGTCTGGCAGCAGTGAGAGATGAGGAACCAGGTAAGCACCCCAACTCTCTCATGGCCAGACCCCCACACCTCCACCGTGCTCCTGCACCTTCCCTCCTGCCAATAGCTCAGTCCTGCACCCTACCTCCCAGACTCCCTACTTTCAGCCTGCTCCTGTACCCTACCCTCTGTCCAGACCCCACTTCCTATCCCCTGCTGCATACATTTTGTCATCATGGGAGGTTGGCTGGTGGTCCACAGAAAGGTCAGCATTGAGCAGCGTGGGCCATGGGCCAAAATATAGAGACTCACTGCCCTAGAGGCAGCCTTTTACAAATAGAATTGAAGCGCATTGGTAGTAAAGGTCAGTTTGAACTGCCACCACACCTACTTTGTGGCTGCATAGGGAACTTTTGATTGCAGGTCTAGCACAAGTAATGCATTAAAATTTATGAAAAATAAATGTTCCTCTGCAAAGTTTTCAGCCTGCAGCCAGGCAAGTTATTGAGTGTGTATCTGTTGAAACTCTGAGTAATTTCTGAAGTCCACTATAGCACCAAGTCATTTGAGTTCTAACGGACAAATGAGCAGTTGACCAAGGTGGCTGTATTGTGGTCCATGCTATTGATAAAAGAGCAGGGTCATGGCTGAGAGTGAAATGACTATCCCTCTCCCTACCCCCTATTAATAAAAAGGGTTAAAGTTTTAATTCACACTTTTGTCATTTTCACTGCTACAGAATGTTGAACAAAATTGAAATTCCTTTCAGTCAACCCATGTTATAATCAATGGTCAAAAGTCACAATGCCAGACACATTTATTGCCAGTTATCTCAGTAAACTTTAACCTTCCATGGCAAAAGAGCTCAAATGAGAAATAGAAAACAAACAAGGGTTGGGCATTAAAACATAACCATTCAACTGAACCTGAGCTGGGCTAGGCAGTTACTTTCTATTCTTTTGCTTTTAATGTCCCCAAGCCTGTGGAAATTTGCAAAGCAAGATGAACACTGTGCATTTCATGTCCTGGTACCTGGACTCAATTCAGTGTCAAATACATTTATGAAGGAGCCATAAGAACATCTGTCAAAGTGAGCCAGGTTTTGTTGCTTTCAAGTTCATGGGTCAGAGCTATGAAAAAAAGAGTTATACCGTAATGTGACATTTTCATGTTACAGCAAAGTCAGGTTTGAATTGAAGCGGTTCAGGATGCAAAAGTTAGCACCTCTCTGTTTTGTAGTGAGAGGCTAGTTAATTCAAACAGAATGCAGAAAGTTCTGAAAAGAGGACAGAGGTACGAATGTATCACTGTTTGGCATACTGTAGTTGGAACACATACATCATCTGGTTTAAGTGCACTAACGCACACAAGAAAAGTCCAAAGATCATTTAACCATACAAAGTAAACCATGTGGTGTCACTGATAGGAGCAGAAATATACAGCATTTAACACAGGAGGGAAGATGAGGTTGTGGTTAAGACAACAACCTCCTTATGGGAAGTAAGGAGATCTGGGTTCTAATTCTGACAGTGACATCCTGTTTGGTCTCATGCAAGCCATTTAACTGTCCTGTTAATCTTCACAAAGAGATGTGAGATCTTTGACTGAAAAGCGTAAAGCATTATTATAAATTTAAATTGTCCCAGAATGTCTGAGCAAAATACTGAGAGAAAAGTGTCATGAAACACTATGGTTTAATTTCACTGGCATTCATTTGATTTTGATTTGCATCCCACTGTTCTGGTTTGAGTGTTGGGGACGTATTTGGTCCCCGACTCAACTAGAAAATCAATTATATTACTTGAATACTCCAGGTTAGGTGCTCAAAAACTGTTGAATTGGTTTCTAAGTTTCTAATTTTGCGGGAACTGGTTGTTTTCCTGGAATTAATCACCTAGTTTCACTTGGCTTTGTGTTGACCCATGAGGATCAGTAAAATTGGCAGGGTTTTGATCCAAATCTCTAGCATCTAAATACTGTAGAAGTAATTCTTGTTAGAAACTCCAGAAGGATAGATAGATAGATAGATAGATAGATAGATAGATAGATAGATAGATAGATAGATAGATAGATAGATAGATAGATAGATAGATAGATAGATAGATAGATAGTCTCACAAACCTTTTGACAAGCATGGTCTGAGTTTCAAGTTTGTAATAAAACCTAAAGCCCAGTGAATTTTATGTAATTTGGGGCTTTCCTATGAACATTTTGTACAGCTCTAGCTAAAACAATTTTACCTGCTGTGTTGCACTCTGTGCCCTGTGTGCAGTGCATTTGTCATTGTGCAGAACAGAGGAGAGTACAGATCAAAGGTAGCATATAAGGATGGGCCTAGCTGCTGCTGAGGATCAAGGTTCCCCTTAAAGTTTTTGTGTTTTGCTGTTGTAGTTAATTCATTATTTTCAGAGAAGGGTAGAAGAGTCCAGGGCTCTGTAATATATACTGTTTTCCCAAACTTATCACAGTCTTCTCTGCCCTTCGACTAACATGGCTTCCCATGATCTAATGCCCCAGGACAACTGAAGAGGCACATTTGTGATCCTCACATACATATAGGAGGGAAATATATTTGATTCCTCTTGAGATCATCCCCTGCGGGTCAGAGAAGATCAAAGCTGGAAACCCATTTCCAGTCCAAGGTCTCTGCTGCAGGAAAAGAAGGCCTTGAATTAATTTCTCCTGCCCTCTTTGGAAGCAAAAGTGAACACATTATTAAACTGACAAATCAAATTTAATTTATGCTATCATGTGCCAGCAGTGTCCTTCTGCCATGTATATTGGACAGACTTCTCAGACACTTCACCAAAGAATTAATGCCCACAAATCAGACATCAGTCATCTTCATAAGGAAAAACCAGTTGCTTTTCATTTCAGCCTACCTGGACGTAGTCTTAACAACCTTACTACATGCATCTTACTTCACAGAGACTTTAACACCAGATTACAGAGGGAAACTTCAGAACTTTCTTTCATGCTTAAATTTGACACTTTACGAATGGGCCTTAACAAAGATGCTAATTACCTTAACTATTACAAAGATAGCTTCCCCACTTATCACCCCTGATTAGCCATTCATTGTCTCATAAATAGCTATTCCCTCCCTCCCAGTCCCTCACCCCACCTTCTGTACTAAATCTTTGTCAGTTTAATAATGTGTTCACTTTTTTCATTGTATTCCTTTGGTATAGATGGTCATGCCAATTCTCCTCCAGAATATGATCTGAGGAAGTGGGTCTGGCCCACGAAAGCTCATCACCTATTGAACCATCTTGTTAGTCTTTAAAGTGCTACATAGTTTTTCCTTTTGTTTTAGCAAGATCAGACTAACTGGGCTACCTCTCTATTACTCTTTGGAAGCAGGGATCTACAGGCCATCAGGAGATGTACCTTCAAAACTTCCTAACAGTAGAATGATGTCTTAAGCGTTCACACACACCTTCATATCTTACAGTGCATAGAAGAGTGCCAGGCATATTTTATCCTCACATTATGCGTAATTCACACATTCGGCATTTGGCATTGTTTGTCAGTCTATCATTATCTTTGTTCATAGTGACATCAAAAGCCTTCCTTCTCATGTGTATCTGTGAGCACAGTGGAACCTCTCTATCAATCAAGTCAGCGAGCAATCAATCAACTTACAAAGATTTGAAGCTGCTGTGTGGAGCAAGTCTGTGTGTCAAGCAAATACCTGGGTTCTAATTAGGAATGGGTATTATTCTGATTTTGCTGATGGGTTCTGTGCCCTTCAGGACTTGGGGAAGCACTTTGTTATTAAGATGACAATAGAGCAATACAAGTGAAACTGAAGGGAAATATCACAGTCCGATGCCATAGTGTCAGCCATTGTCTCTGATGCATTCTTTACTTGGGTACGTAGTTCAAGTGTGTAGGCAATCTATGCAATATCAAATACTATAGAACCTCTCTTACTCACACTAGTGACAGAGGGGGCCCATTGCGAATGACTGATTTTTATGAATTAGTGACAATGACAAAGTGATTGTATCACAAAAGCTAATGAGCCAGATTAGATGTCAGATAAAACAGTGCAAATCCAGAATAATCACAATGAAGAAAATGGAGATACATTACACTTATATTGATATAATTCAGATAAGGCGCTTAACCTTTTTGTTCATTTATTTTAATTAGTTTGAGTCATGTATGCTAAAACTTCATGCTGTACGGTAAATGTACTGCAGTATAGTTTCAAAGTAGTGAACATGTAGTAAAAAGAGATCCTTTTGCAGTGTTCATGCTATTAAATTCTTGGTGAGAAGTGGGAAGAAACCACTGATCTCTATGTGAAAATTATTGGGTGAGTGTAGATTAACACATTGTAGAATAATTTCCACTGCAGGAATGGGAGAAACACATGAAAATTCCAATTTATGTTTGGTAACATTTGCAGACATAAAACAATTCCTCATTCATTTTTTCATAATAAAAGTAATTATGAAATCGTTGATCTCTAGAAAAAAGCTCCTTATATATTTGAGGTAAAAATAATTCACTTTTAGACTATTCCAATGATTGTTTTTCTTTCCAATCAATTTCCTCATTGTAGAAATGCCAAAGAAAAAAGGCAAGAAAATATCAGGAATAAAAGCTTTGTTTATTATATGGCATGAATAAGCAGAATGCTTGTGCTGAGTAAATAATGATTCTTTATTCTTACAATGTTGCATAACAAGGATAAGTTTAAGAAAGAACAGTTCTGTACATGAGATTTAGGAATTGCATAATGCATGAATGAACTGCTGCCATCTTCTGACTTTTCTGAGATCTGCAAATTAAAGAGACAATTTTCTACTGTAATCAGTGCCCTGGGGAAAATTTTCATAATGTTCTTACTTGGTGGCACAGAGGTTTTTTAAAAAAAAATCCCATTCTTAAAGATGCTGCAGTTTTTTTCCATTCGTATAAGTAACAGACCTAAGCATACGGCATATATAACTACACTGCATTCATATCACCAAGGGTATGTCTACACTACAGCGCTAATTCGAACTAACTTAGTTCGAATTAGTTAATTCGAACTAAGCTAATTCGAACTAACGCATCCAGACTAAAAAACTAGTTCGAATTAGCGTTTTGCTAATTCGAACTAGCATGTCCACATTAAGTGGACCCTGAACCGGGGTTAAGGATGGCCGGAAGCAGTGCCGGCAGGGCATCAGAGGAGGACTTAGAGCGTGGAGCTGCTGCCAAGGGCTAGCCAAGGGCTGTGCTTAAAGGGACCCGACCCCCACCCCAGACAGACAGTTCTCAGGGGTGCCCTGCTTGCAAAGCAGTCCTGTCTTGGAGTGCCCTGAGTGCCCACACTGGGCACATCACAGCACTCGGACATCAGACCGGCTGCACTTGCCGCAGGCTGCCATCTGGGGAGAGGGGGCAATTGGGGGGCTGCAGGAGAGCTTCCACCCCCCGAAGCCCGCAGAGCCAGCCCAGTCCTCCCCATCGGGGGCTCGTACCCCATTCCTCCCTCACCTCCTTCCACTTACCCTTCCCTAGCCCCCCTTCCTGATGTACAAAATAAAGAAAACATGTGGTCAAAAATAGAATCTCTCTTTATTGAACAAAACTCGGGGAGACTGGGAAAAGGAGGTGGGAGAGGGGAAGAGAGAGGGTGGGAGAGGGGAGGGCAACTAAAATTATCAGAGGTTTGGAACAGGTCCCATATAAAGAGAGGCTAAAGAGACTGGGACTTCTCAGCTTAGAAAAGAGGAGACTGAGGGGGGATATGATAGAGGTCTATAAAAGCATGAGTGGTGTGGAGAGGGTGCATAAAGAAAAGTTCTTCATTAGTTCCCATAATAGAAGGACTAGAGGACACCAAAGGAAAGGAATGGGTAGCAGGCTTCAAACTAGTAACAGAAAGTTGTTCTTCACAAAGCAAAGAGTCAACCTATGGAACTCCTTGCTGCAGGAGGCTGTGAAGGCTAGAACTAGAACAGAGTTTAAAGAGAAGTTAGATAAAGTGATGGAGGTTAGGTCCATGGAGTGGTATTAGCCAGGGCGTAGGTGTGGTGTCCCTGCCCAACGTTTGTGGAAGGCTGGAGAGGGATGGCACGAGACTAATGGCTTGGTCACTGTCTTCGGTCCATCCCTCCAGGCTCCCTAGGGTTGGCCACTGTCGGCAGACAGGCTACTGGGCTAGATGGACCTTTGGTCTGACCCAGTACGGCCATTGTAAGCTCTGGGCTCAGGGTTGGGGGTCTCAGTGGACCACCTTGATTTTCATGCACACCTGCTCCTGGGTGGCCAGGCTGGCAGCTCTTCTGCCCTAGACGGCCACTTTCCTGTGCCTAGTGCGGAGGTCGTGGACGAGGTCCACGATGTCCGCACTAGACTAGGCAGGTGCCCGCCTCTTGTGGTCCTGGGCAAGCTCCCGGGAGCCGCCAGCCTGGTCCCGGGAAGAGGGGGAGGGCTGGGGGGCATCGGGTGGCTGGCTCGAGCCGTGCCAGGTTCAGGGTCTGCTAGCTGGGTGCTGGCAGGCTTGCACCTGGCACAGGCACCGTAGCCAGCCCGTGCCCCTTTAAGGGGTCCGGGGCCGGGAGGGGGGCAGACGAGTTTCCCTGGTGTTGGCCAGAGTGGCCACCAGTGAAAGCTGGGGAGGGCTAGCCTCCCACTAGTTCGAATTAAGGGGCTACACACCCCTTAATTCGAACTAGTAAGTTCGAACTAGGCTTAGTCCTTGTGGAATGAGGTTTACCTAGTTCGAACTAAGCGCTCTGCTAGTTCAAATTAAGTTTGAACTAGCGGAGCGCTAGTGTAGCGCCTATCATCCGTTAGTTCGAATTAACTTTGTAGTGTAGACATACCCCAGGGAAGCAGATGAACATTTTCCAAATAGGAAATGTTCTTATTCACAAATTTAGGATGTAATTCTGACTTCACCTACCGTGCTGACAATCCCACTGAAATATCTGGGGCAGCACACACCTATAATGGACAATGGGAATCTGGCTCTTAAAATTGGAAGCCATATTGAGATTCTGACAACAAATAAAAGAGAACTTTCCTTTCACTAGCCTTTCACTTCTAGAAATTGGCCCAGATTTAAACCCTGGGTAAGAAGAATCTTGAGCTTAGACGTTGTTTGAAATATGAATTTGAATCAAGTTTTACATATGGCCCTGTGTATTTATAGCAGCCACACCAAAATCTCAGTCTTGGAGTGTTTGAAATTCATAACTGACTTTGCAGCTTAAGCCGATCTCTGGTATGGGTATAACATTTTTCAGATGTCTTATTTGCACTCAGACCTTTTAAAATTGGGTTGGATTTAAATCCTGGTATAGATGTAGTCTTGTTTAATCTGCTATCAATGTCTCTGTCAAGGTTCTTATATTGTCACCTGTCATTATAGTATTTGAGTGCTTTGCTATCCTTGATAAACTTTGGTTAAGAAATAAAGAAGTTGTCTACTACATAAAATAATCTATGGCGGTGGGTCTCAACCAGGCATATACCTCTAGCGCTACACCAAGGCCTTCCAGGGGGTCCATCAACTTGTCTATTTGCCTACTTTTACATCAGGCTACTTGAAAAGCACTAGCAAAGCTGGTACAAACTAAAATTTCATACAGATAATGACTTGTTATTACTGCTCTATAGCCTATAAGCTGAAATGTAAAGTACAATTTTTACATTCCAGTTGATTTGTTTTTATGTACAGGCAATCCCCGGGTTACATGGATCCGACTTACATCAGATCCCTACTTACAAATGGGGTGAGGCAACCCCGCACTAGCTGCTTCCCCCCAGCAGACCAGGGAGACGCAAAGCTAGCGTCCCTCCCCCCCTCCCCAGCAGACCAGGGAGACGCGGAGCGGCTTTTCTCAGCAGACACCTCAGCTTGAGAATAAAGGACTGAGGGAAGTGAGGTGTGGGAGAATAAAACTGAGCTCTGGAGAAATGTTTGGCTAGAGTTTCCCCTACAATATGTACCAGTTCCGACTTACATACAAATTCAACTTAAGAACAAACCTACAATCCCTATCTTGTACGTAACCCGGGGACTGCCTGTATATGGTAAAATGAGAAAACAAGCAATTTTTCAATAATAGTGTGTCTTCACTATGCAGAAGATTGAAGCTGCTGCAGTTAATTTTCTGGAGCATGATTTAGCGGGTCTGGTAAAGACCCACTAAATCAAACTCAGAGGGCACCCCTTTCAGTGCTGGTACTCCTGCTCCTCATGAGGAGTAAGGGAAGCTGATGGGAGCACTTACCCCTGTCAACCTTCTGTTGTGGAGATAGCACAGAAACTCAAATTAAGGTACATTGACTCCAGCTCTGTAATTAACGTAGCTGGAGTTGTGTATCTTACTTTGACCTTCTCCCGTCGTGTAGACTCAGTCTCACTTTGCAAGGCTTGCAACAATATGCTGCCTTTTGCTCAGGCATTGTGACAAAGACGGATCTGTGCTCCTTACAGCACCTGTCTGTGTAAGCACTAACCTAATTCACCATTTTATTTGCCTATGCTATTCCTTGGCCCCTCACTTGTGCTAAACAGAAGCAGAGCACTATTCATCATGGTTGTATTCAGGTGGTTAAAAGCCTCTTGTGGCAAGTGACACTCTCTCACCCTGGCAACCTGCACACACTATTTACAGCTCAACTGTGCCAGTCCCGCTGCCAGTTGTTATATTGCCAACACACTTCCCTTCTATTGCCTGTGGAGGGCCACCGGACTGGAAGGGTTCTGCCTGTGTGCTGAACTGGTGTTGGCTTATATAACGTATTTAACGTCCAAAGGCCAGCTGTGCACTGTTCCATCACTGAAATCTCTTGTTGGTGAATAAAATGAATGAAATGGCAAAAACAGCTCTATAAGCACCTTTTATTCAGTCACCTCAGGCTGCACAGGTGTGCTTGGAGCTGTTTGAAAGTTAGAACTGAGCTAAATGATGTGGAGCCATTTCATTTCTGAAGTACCCAACAAGAAGAAAAGGAAAAGATACCACATGGGGGGAGGCTGGAAGTCTGCTTCAAAAGAACTTAATTCAGATAGATCATTGACTTGGTGGCATATGAGATGCTGACCACATGTGGTAATCAAAGACACCACAGCAGTTTCCCCAAGGGTATTATTAACCTTGGTGTCCTGGCTAAATTCCAATGTGGGCAATTATATTCTGTGTAGTTAAATTCTTCCTTCACTTTGCAAGTGGATTTAGCATTTTCTACTTCCTGTCTTAAACTGTTGTGTAGCATTGCTGCGTGCACGATTAAACACCTGCCATTAAACATATTCCATATGCCAGCTTCTCTCTTTGGCTTCACTATTTGGAATAGTTCTCCAATCAACATACTAGGGATTCCACATTACTGGGGTTGGGGAGTGAGGTTTCTACCAAGTTATAAGCTAAATCCCCCTGAGAAGTTTGATATTACTGTATTAGGCTATACAGCTGACACATGAAAGTGATGTTTTCTCCTATGTTACATTTGCTTTTCCAAAGTTAATCTGAAGATCTAACTTTTGGTTTGGCATGCTCCCAGTAACGTATGTTACTTTGTTTGTCTGTGGGACTTCAGAAAGTAGCTTCTTATTTGTTGAAGAAAATTTAGATTCCCTAGAGCCTCCTTGAAATTTGCTTTCCACCTGCCCAAGGAGTTTACCCTTTGCTGATATCTCCTTCATTTATTCATTAAGAAAGAAAAGAGAAACCAACACATCTTTGACAGAAAGAACATTAAAAGGCTTTTAGTTCCAGCTTACCCAGTATTTAGTTGAAGTTATTTTGAAACATGTCCATTATATTAACCAGAATCTCCTTACCTCAAGAAATTTGGCAGAAGCTTTGGTGTTTTACAAATTAAGGATCATCTTTCACAGAGAAATAAAGATTTGTCTGCCATTGTACAACCGGATGTGTTAACTCTATCTGAGGGCCAGGGGAACTCCTGGGCAAGGGGAGGGGTGGGGCCTTGGACAGAAGGGGCGGAGCTAGGGCAGCCAGCCCTTGGCATTGCCCAGACTGCGCCACATCCCCTCAGCACTCTCTGAAATATGCCTCCGGAGGCTCTGGGATGTAGTGCATAGCACTTCAGTGGCAATTTAAAGGGTTCAAGGCTCTGGGTGCCACTGCAGTAGTGGCACCCATGGGCCCTTTTAAATCGCTGGGCCCCAGAGCAGTTGCCCCTTTTTCTCCCCGTCCCCCTTGTCAGCAAGCCTGCTGAAGGCCTTATGGCCTTTCTTGCCCTCATCTTTGAGAAGCTAACAGTCTTTTATGCATTTATCCTCACAATGTCCTTGTCTGGTAGGCAAGTGTTATTGTCTCCATTTTGCAGATGAGGAAGTGAGAGTAAGTGACTTGCTCATAGTCACAGAGGAATTTGTAGCTAAGTACACCTCCCTAGATCACATTGTTAAATGTGTTTAACTGCACATCCACTAATGTGATCTATGCCATCAAATGCCAGCAATGCCCCACTGCAATGTATATTGGCCAAACTGGACAATCTCTATGGGAAAGAATTAATGGACGCAAATCAGGTATCTGAAAAGGCAATACACAAAAACCTCTTGGAGAACACTTTAATCTTCCTGGACACTCATTAATGGATCTCCAACTCCAACAACAACTTTGTTTCAGATCAATTCCACAAGCCAAATACAGAGAAGGATTGGAACTTAACTTCATTCACAAGTTTAATTCTCATGCAAATGGTATGAATCGTGATATTGGATGGCTCGCACATTATCAACCAACCAAACAATGAAGGTGCTAATGGGTTATTGATGTCTGTGTAGAATCTGGTGTTGGTCATCTTCCTTTCCAAGTGCAAACTAATGGTTCTTATCAGCCTCCTGTAACTATTTAGTCTAGGTGCTAATAGACTATTTGTTGTTTTTTTAAGTCTTTCCTGTTACAGACTAACTCAGCTATCCCTCTAAAGCATGAGTTCCCAAACTGGGGGGGGGGGGGGTGTCCCCGTGGGGGAGGGGCATGAAGAAATTCCAGGGGGGGGGGGCATGAGGCAACCCAGCCACACACACACACCATCAATCCCACCCCAAGTTTTGCTGTTAATTTTTTTGGGGGGGAGTGAGGGTTTCTCAAAAATCAAAAAGGGGATGTGATGTTGAAAGGTTTGGGAACCACTGCTCTAAAGCTTATCTACTCTCTGTGTCTTTTTTCTTACTCCCCTCCTTTTTTTTTCCTACTTCCCCGCTCCCTCCTTCTCTTATTTATTCTTGGATCTGGACTTCCAATACTCCGGTCATCTGAAGAAGTGGGCTGTGTCCACGAAAGCTCATGATACCATCTACAGGTTTTGTTAGTCTTTAAGGTGCTACTAGACTATTTGTTGTTTTTTAAGTTTTTCCTGTTACAGACTAACTCGGCTACCCCTCTGAAACTTTCCATTATAAAATCCTGTTTTCAGTTGGATATAACTATGCCAAACTTTAACCATTTGGACTCAAAGTTTCATATCAGGAATTTGTGTCAGACTGAAATTAATGGAAAATTTCAGCCTAAAATGGCTTTGTTCACTGGCGACTCATGAGGGATGCCAAGGGGTCACGTGCTGCCCCAAATGCTGTAGGTGGGAGGGACAAGGGCCAGAGGCTCTTGGCAGCTGGTGGAGTTGGGCTGCGTGGGGTGGGCCCTATCCCTGCTGCCGGTGCTTGGCTCTCCATCCTCTCTCCCACCCCCCAATACTTTCTCAGGCCAGTGTTGCTCAGGGGAGGGAGGTTGGGGGAAGAGGTTGGTGAGGGTGGAGCAGAGTCAGAGCTGGAAAGAGACAGAGCATGGGTGGGGTGTGGGCATTGTCCCAGCCCTCCCCTGTGGTTCTATGATTCTTACTGTAATGTCCAGCACAGTTCCAGACAATTTCACTTCCCTCTATTCAGCTCATCTTCATTTTCATGCCAGCTTCAAGCCCAGCCCACTGTCTGATGATGTATTTTTTAAATACATGCCTCTCCAGCCACCCGGCATTCCAAGCTGATGTCTCTTCCTCGCTCCCACACTCCAAAACCATGCTTGCATTCAGGTGGCTAACATTCCTTATGGAATAGTCTGTTTCCTCAGAACACACTTGTAACAATTTACCCTCCTTATGGAATGTACATAGAAGTCCAGCAGAGACAGACTGACTGGTATTTTATTTTAACTAGCTGAGCCCCACTTCATGGCTGCGGTGCAGCGGGCTGGGGGGCAACAAAGACAGAAGGATGTGGCAGCAAGAGGTGTGGGCGAGCAGGTGGCACATGAGGACAGGTGCGGGGGAGAGGAGGATGCAGGAAGACCCGGGGGCACCGGCTTGGGGAGCTGAGGAAGAAACGAGCGGAGGGCGGCAGGCAGGGACTTACCACTAGTCCTACCACTCACAGCATCTCCCGCTTCTCTTTGTTCCTGGTCCTGATGTGCCACTCAGAGAAGTCATCGTGCCATGGCAGCAGCTGCTCAATGGACCGCAAGGTGCTGCCCCCCGCCACACTCTACTTCCTCCTTCACCCCCACCTATTGGACAGGCCACTTCCAGGGCACAGGAGCAGCATGGGCCCTCAGCTCATGAGCCACCCTCCCCCATAGAGCACGGGTCTGCATAGTACCACCACTGCTGCCAGCTCTCCACCACACTGGCCAGACACTCCTGGGAAGGCACCAAGCCCCTACCCTGAGCCCCACCCCAAGCTCCCACCAATGGCAGTCCAAGGGGAGGGGCCCCAGCTGCACTCATCACTTCTCACTCATTCTGGTCTTTTCTAGAAACTTCTCAAGTCTTCTCAAACGTTCTCTGTGACAGACGGTTTAATGGACACCTCTCCTTTTATAATAGTTGAGATATAGATGAATTGGACTGTCTGTACTGTGATTCAGATGCTCAGTGCTAATGAAGCTACAGAGCATGTGTTTTTCCAAGTGCAGAAGTACTTTACTCCAGTTGGCTTGAACGCACATAATACAATATTGACTTTAGAAATATGTCATCAGATTTTTTTTCTTACCTACAAAATCCAGAGGAATTTAGACTATAACAGGGCCACTATGCACTGGAATCAATCGGTTCTTTTGCTTTGCTTCTTTCTTGAGTTCATTTCTGATTGGAAATGATTTTGTAGTTACCACCTGTGTGGAAATATAATTGTGCCACACAACTATATGCTGCCCACTCACCCAGGGTATGTCTACACTACCACCCTAGTTCGAACTAGGGTGGTAGTGTAGACATACCCCCAGAGATTATGAACAGCACATAGGGCCTGATCCAAATTCCACTGAAGATAGTGGAGTCCTTGCATTGACTGTTCTATTCTGTTCTTACACCATTCTCCTCACTGTGTCCGAACACCTTCCAGTAATGTGCCAAGTGACATGATTACACATCTGTCACATGTGGTTCGTTATCTCATCCTCTCCCCAGGGTCTGGGGCCTTGGTTTTGGTTTAAAATGTACATGCTGCCTTGTGTTTATATTAGAGAAGGCAAGACTGAAGAAGTGCCTTTCACAGAGAGGAAGGTGGTGTGGTTTGTGATGATCGTTATTCTTGGGACAGTGCATTCCACAGTCTTGGACCAGCTTGCAGAAAAAACTGTCTCCTGCACAGGCAATCTTTACCCTTTGACAGAAAAATCCATTGTGTCTGAGGCATGGAGTGGTCAGCCATAGCCTTTGTCCTGGAGTGGTAGGCGATTTTTTAGATATCCTGTGCTGAGGCCGCTGAGTGCCTTGAAAATAAGGACTGAGACCTTGAATTTGACTCAATAGTCTATGAGATGCCAGTTTCAAGAGTGGAGGACAGGTTTGCTATGCTCACAGTAGCCAATGTTGCTGAAGAGATGTGCCGAGTTGAGTGATCAGTTGTGTGATCAGTTCATCGACTTCACTGGGCTTTGGGCCAGGCTCATTATATATGTATTTCTAGAAGGATGAGAAGGAGACTATAAGCATACCCAAAGTCAGCAAATCCACCTTGTAGCTATGCCTTGAATACGCATAGGCCTTTGCAATCCTACTAGTGGGCAGAATTACCATGACCTGTGACCCCAAACAACTTGTGATAAGAAGCAATAGGACTGGAATGGTTACAATGTTTATGCACAAGGGAAACCACTAAGGGATAACTTTTCTTTTATGTGTTATGTGAGAATCATTCCTCCCCATCAGTATCCTATGAAATATGGAAACAATAACTTTAAGAGAAAGCAATGTTTTTTATTGCAGCCTCATGTGTTTCCTAGTTTAAATCCAAAGAAAAGAGATTGCATTTATGATTTCCACAGAGATATTTCTTGCAGATATAAAGGCATTAGGACAAGATTGACCTCTCCAGAGATAAACTTTCTGGTTCCTTTCTCCACTGCAGAGCCAGGAGCTTTCGGCTGCTGCTAGACATGGCTCAAGCCGTAAAATATGGAAATGAATGTCAAAAGATGCAAAATTCAAGAGTATTCATGTTAATTTCTAGCACATAATATTGCATACGTACTGACCTGAAACTTTGGTCAAAAGTCAAACTATAGCTAAGCAAAACTAAGTTTAGGGTAAAATGGAAAAATCAGATGATATCTCTCTCCCCTTAATTATTTTCTATATCCAGGGCTTCTGTTCATCCTGATCCTCCCCAGCAACAAAAGTGATGTGATTATAACCTGATTTTTAAGTTGTGCTATAAAATCCTGGGGAAAAAAAAGGCTGGCCTTACCATATATCTGACATGAAAAATGCAGAAAATGCTTGAAACCTTGTGCTTGGGATATTTTCAGCCTAATCCTGCAGCCCCCAGTGTCGCAGAGTGAAGTGGCTTGGATAACCCAGATCACCATTTAAAGTTTTCAGTACTTATCTGAACTGAACCTCTCATTCACTTTAGGTAGCATGTCTTTATGTTAGGCAGTAAAGACAAGAATCTGGCTCTGTTAGCTTAGTCTGTCTCCCACCCCCTTTAACAGAGAGGGTCAATGAGTCAGGGGCTGGCTTGCCATAAGAGATCCCCTAGTAGTTATTTGTTAGATCTGTTATCATTGACTTACTGATGAATCCATGTGCTGGGTATTGCCATGTCTAGGAAACAGAAGCATGCCTTTAGACTCCTATCCAGCGTGACCTGTATTAATCTGTGATGAACCAGTCACTAACTCATATGTTCATACATATCATTGAAAATTTTCTATGAAAGCTTTCTTTGCCCTTTACTCCAGTAGAATCAGAACTTTTTTTTAACAAATCTCTCAGATATCTGAGACTAATCTTTAAGGGTGTGTCTGTCTATGCAGCAAAGTTATTTCGGAAAATGGCTGTTATTCCAAAATAACTATGTGAGCGTCTACACAGCAATTCTGTTATTTTGAAATAATTTTAAAATAATGGATGGCTTAGTCCAACTTCTGTAAACCTCATTCTATGAAGAATAACGCCTATTCTGAAATAGCTATTTTGAAATAAGGCATGTGTAGACCCTCCACTCCTGGTATCTCAAAATAGCCCCTCACTAGGTCCATTTTAAGTTATTCCTCCTGGGGCTCTAAATTGAGATAGCATGTCTACATCAGGGAAGCCTGCCTCAGACTAATTTTGAGACTTCCTACAGTGTAGACGTGCTATTTTGAAATAAGCTATTTCAGAATAACTATTATGGAGTAGCTTATTCCAAAATAACTGTGCAGTGTAGCCGTAGCCTAAGAGTCAAAAGGCATAGGCTTTCAGAATTGGACAGGAATTTACTAAGGAATATATTAGAAAAGTTTACAGCTACTATGTGAATTCCAAAGAATCATGTTTTAAAAACAAAACTGTTTTTTAGTGGTACCAAACTTAATTCATTCCTGCAAGGCCTCAGGTATTCTTGCTGTATTACCTTCATTCTTGCATGCTAGATTCCATGCTCACAGCCCAACTCTGTATTTTTAGGGTGAACACTGCAAACTGACATTCCTGGAGGATGCTGCAGACTTGTGATGGGGTTATTTCACTTGTAAAAAGATAATATAAAGTCCACAATAGTATTTTTGAGATATGCCAAGTATACTGCATTTCTGTAAATTTGATGAAAAATTATACTTTCCCGTGCGTACTTGGACTCTTTGTCCAATATTTGACAGTTTACACTTCAGAAATGTTGGTTAAAATTGATCCCTTGATGTAACTCCAAGGGCATGTCTACATTGGAGAGATATTTCAAAATAACTCCCCTTATTTTGAAATAATAAGGCAAGTGTCCACATTACCTAGCCCAGTGGCCCCCAACCATTTGGGGCTGCCTGGCACCCGGGGGCGGGGCCACTCACGCACCGTGCGCCCGGGGGCGGGGCTGCGCGCACGCCGCACGCCGGGGCCAGCGCCGGCATGTGCCGCGCACCTGGGGCCGGCACCAGCATGTGCCACATGCCTGAGGCAGGGGTCGCTCTTGCACCTCGCACCCAGAGCTGTCACTGGGTATGTCTACACTACCCCGCTAATTCGAACATTCCACGAGAAGTATAGCTAGTTCGGATTAGAAGCCTAATCCGAACTAGCTACTCCGTGCCGCGTGTAGCCGCACGGCACAGGGTTCGAACTAGCTGGGATTTAAAAATGGCGGCACCCGGCTTATGCAAATGAAGCCCAGGAAATTCAAATCCCGGGCTTCATTTGCAAGTGCGGTATGCCTACGTTACCCCGCTAGTTCGAATTAGCGGGGTAGTGTAGACATACCCTCAGGCATGTGCCACACGCCCGGGGGCAGGGCTGCCTATGCGCCATGCGCCAAGGGCTGGCACCGGCATGTGCTGCACGCCCAGGGCCAGCAGGGGCCGCCATGTGCCAGAAGCCGGCACTGCATTTGTGCCACCCGCCCGGGGCAGGGGCCACCCATGCACCTCGCACCCGGGGCCAGCAGGGGCCGCCCATGCGCCAGGAGCCAGCACCGCGCATGTGCCACGCGCCTGGGAGCGGGGCCAGCCCAGATTGTTCCGCAGGCGCACTTAAATGCCCCGTCGGGCGCCATGGCATCCCCGGGCACCACATTGGGGACCACTGGCCTAGCCTGTTATTTCAAAATAATGGGCTTGTTATTTCGAAATAATAACTCCTGCTTGTGTAGAGGAATAAGTTTATTTTGAAAGAATTATTTTGGGAGTTATTATTTCAAAATAAATTATTTCAAAATAACCTGGTATTGTAGACATCCAAAAATGGAGTAAATTCTACACTCAGCTATATATGTGTAAACTTGGAGTTATTCTATTGTGTGCAATGGACTTACACTAGTGCAATGGACTTACACTAGTGCATGGATTTACACTAGTGCAACTCATTAGGGCCAATGCAGGTGACATCCATGGATAAATATGATCCAGTGACACATATACAACTGCATATGTCCAAAGGAGAGCACAATTGCCATTGTTCTTCCACTTAAACTCTCCAGCTCCCAATTTGCATACTAGTCACACAAGATGGAAACATCTCATTCTCAGGTGTACTGTGTGTAGCTCCATTTAGTACCCTTACAAAGAAGCTAAATGAAGTGACTTAGGCTGAAGCTGATGGGAATCTGCCAGTTAACAACATCTAGCTTTTTTTCTAAGGAGGTGGGTATCATAATCTCCCTTCTACACACGAGAAAAGAGGGGATGTGATTTATTCAGTGTCACCCAATGGCAAACTCAGGTATTGAATCTGCATCTCCTTTATGCCACGCTGGTGTTCTAGCACCAACTCACAATGGGAAGCAAGCTTGTAAAACAAGCAAGAATTATATAGAGTGGAATGGTTTGCGTTTGCATGAGGTTTGACCAACTTTCTCAAGAAGGAAGGTGAGTGTTTGTTCATAAGTGTCTCTGAATTTCAATTTGAGTTTCAGGCTCAAACCCCATTTCCACCTTGCCCTCCCCTCCTAAAAGAAACAAAAAATTACAAAAACAAAAAATGCCCACACTCATCTCAAACCCAACCAACCAAATTGAGTTATCCCTAGGGCCTAATCCTGAAAGTCTAACTACTTAGGCAGTAGTTATCTTTAGAGCCTCAGTTGGAATTGATTGTTGTAGCTTCAATGGAACAATGACAAATTCGCACCACCTGAGGATCTCCTTTCTCCCCTTCCAGTATGCCTTACCTAGCTGTTACAGAAAATCTAGGTCCCCTCTGTCCATGTGATTCATGATACAACAGACACATCCGTGAACCATTTTGCAAAGACCTCAGTTTTGCTTTTACTCCTCTTAGTTACTCTCCTGTTTGTTTTCATTTCATTGAAATCTAAGGATGTGGCTACACACCACCCTAAACTCGAAATAAGAGACACAATTTGCAGTGTATGCAAATTGCTTCTCTTATTTCGAGTCTATTTTGAAACAGGCTGTTTTGAAATTTGGTGCTATCTTTCCAGCGCCAAATTTCGAAATAATGCGCTATTTCAATAATGCACCATCCCTTAACCTTTGTGCAATGAGGTTTACAGGGATGATGAAATAGTGCACCTGTTATTTCAAAAAAATATTTCAAAATAACGGGTGCATGTCTAAGACACCGGATAGCTATTTTGGAACACCTTGGTATCCCAAAATACCTCTGCTGCGTAGATGTAGCCTAATAGTCCTTGCTGTATCTTCCCACCATTTTCTGATGGAACACATTACCCAAAACTCAGGCCTGGGATAGCAAGGGCAATGCCATTAGCTTCAATGGAGATGCCACTCTGATTTACCCTGTGTCTAGATTTGATACAGGTTGTGTTTTTACTTTCACAAAGGAGGATGACATATAATGGCAGCCTTCCCATGTGCTTGCACTGAGGTAGCTGAACTTCTCTTAGGTTTTCTTGTGGAGATAGGATGCTGTCAGACAATTTGGGTTGCTTTCTTTTTCCTGGAGGCCCTTGTCCTAGGCTTTCCTTTTAATTCTGAGGAGTTTACATGTGATTATGTATCATACCAACATTTCACTGGAGCAAAACAGTGCTGTGGTGATGTATTGCATTAATGCACCATCAGTCAGCTATTGCAATAATGATGCATTAGCGTAATATGCCTCAGAATGGAAACGTGTTGATGATGTATTTTCCAAAAACATGGAGGCCCAGAGAAAAGGAAGGGTCTGGAGCCAATTCAGTATGAACACAGGAGAGAAAAGCACCCCAAGCAGCGTACAATATGAAGCTGACTCTGGCACTGGGAAAAGAACCATCAGTCACTCTGCCCCAATCCATTTTTCTTTTTAATCTTTTACTTTTTTCCTGCTTGCTTCTTTTTGTCCTTCTCTTGCAAGCATTCTTTTCTTTTTAAAAAAAACTCTCTGTTCCTCTTTCTCTTCTTCTTTCCTTTGTTCATTGGTTACTCTCATGGCCACTGGCTTATTCATATATTTTCATCTCATGCTCTGACCTTGTGCTGTGCTGTATAACTTAATATTATCCCACTAAAAACTTTTTCCCTTTCTCTGAGTAAGATAATAATAAGTTGACCTGTAAGCGCAGTGGAAAAAAATCTTCAGGCCATTGAGGTAGTGACATTAAAAATCATCACAACCCTTAAGTGATGGAGGAGGGGGAAATCTTAAGGGATCCTTCCTTGGCAGTGGCAGCAAAGGTGGGAGGAGGCTTGGTCACCCCTGGGATTTCTCATAGCCTTCAGCTCCTGGAATATGAGAAGTGTGTTAACCCATTCACACAGCTAACAATATTAAAACAACAAAGAGCGCTCAATCACAAAACGCTTGTCATCACTCATTTCGTAAAATGCAAACTTTCTAATAAGCATTTCAGCTAGTAAAGGCCATGAAAGTAATTGTACTATTAGCTCTCTGCCTCTGATACCCAGACATTCATTTAAAAAAAAAACTTTTCTGCAGTTTTTAGACCTAGACGATGGACTGATAGAAAGATATTATACCGAGACCAAACAAATAAAATTGGCTTCAGTCTCGTCTGGAATTCAGGCTATACATGGAACTCTGTTCATGCCCTCAGTCTAGTACTAACATGTTAGTATCTAACTCAAGAAGACACTAAAGATGAATTCCTGGAATTTGATCTTGCAGCACTTGAAAATGTATATTCTCTGAAGAAACAGTATTTCAGAGTTCTTTCAGGCTACATATTTTTTATCTGTAGTCGTTAAGTGCTTCAGAAAAACATGAACAATGAAAACTAGGGAAGACTGTAGTATTTTAACAAAATATTTGTAGTTTTATTCTTAAAATATCTTTTTTATTATCTGTGTGGAAGACAATTATTACTTATAATACTTCAGTTGTCTGAAAGGCTCCATTCAGGATTCAAGGCTCAAGGCTCAGTACATACATACAATGACAGGATAATCCCTCATCTGAAAATGCTAATAATTACATACCAAATGTTGATATTTCTTCTTCTTCTTCTTCTTCAAAGATCTTGGGGGACAATCAGGGACTACTAACTCTGGAAATTTAGGTCCTCTATTTATTCACAGAACTTGTATAGCTCAGCTGTTCCTCAGAAATAAGATGAATGGGACACATTAAGGCTTGAGGAGTTAGTTGACTCTACTGAGACAAACAACAAGGGCATCAGTTATGATAGGATGAGGGTTTTTAACAATGTGGGCACATGCAGGTCTGCCGACGGGAGGGTAGAGGGGCCAATTGCCCTGGAAGTCAGCAATTCAAAGGGCCAAGGCTTTGGCTGCCACAGTAGCAGTGGAAACAGCTGGAGCCCCAGCCCTTTAAATCACCTCTAGAGGGCTGCACCTAGGTGCCCAGCCATATCCTCCAGGCAGCATTGAGGGCTGGTTGCCTTTGGCCCTGCCTCTTCTGCCTTGGCCCCATTCCTACCAACTCTCCCCCACACATACCTTGCCCAGGGGCCCATGTAGGCTGTCGGCTCCACTGGATACATGTAGGAACTGGAATGAAGATACCAATGCATTTTACACAGGGGCTATGGTCATTTCCAACCAGAGTTAAAGATCTGTGACTTATGGTTTGAAATGCTTCCTCCCTTCGCTGTGCTCAAACTATGGTCAATAGGTTACCTGAGAGCTGTTGCCAGAAGTGCCTGTGACCAACCTAACATGACTCAAAAAACATGAGGTGGTTTGAGATATGGAAAAACAACCTCACAGTAAGAGACTTAATACATTCAAACTATTTAGTTCATTCAAGAGAAGATTAAGTGGTAAGTTGATCATGGTCTATATGTACCTAAATTAGGAAATGATTTCTGATAGTAGCAGACAAATACATAATGAGATTCAATAGCTGGATTCTCATTTTACATGTGAGGTGCTTTTTTAAAAGAAATTAACCACTTATACAAGGTACCAAAGAAGGTAACTCACTAAGGCTATGTCTACACTCGTGGCTTCTTGCGCGAGTAATATGCAAATGAGGCTAAGCATGGAATATCACCGAGCCTCATTTGCATACCTAATGAGCCACCATTTTTTCAGAAGGGCTCTTGCGCAAGAAGGAGCGTCTACACTGCCCTTTCTTGCACAAGAAAAACCCTCTTGCGCAATGCCGTTCTTCCTGAAAAGTAATAGGTGTAACGGCATTGCGCAAGAGGGTTTTTCTTGCGCAAGAAGGGGCAGTGTTGACGCTCCTTCTTGCGCAAGAGCCTCTTCTGAAAAAAATGGTGGCTCATTAAGTATGCAAATGAGGCTCGGTGATATTCCATGCTTAGCCTCATTTGCATATTACTCGCGCAAGAAGCTGCGAGTGTAGACATAGCCTAAGAGTTAACTTGGTCTATACGTATCTAAATTAGAAGATGATTTCTGATAGTAGCAGACAAATCCATAATGAAATCTAATGCTGGATTCTCAGTCTAAACAAATTCAGCCTACATGTGAGGTAAGAAAGGGATAGAGAATAAGATACAGAATATCTTATTGTCTCTCTATAAATCCATGGTATGCCCACATCTTGAATACTGTGTACAGATGTGGTCATCTCATCTTTAAAAACATATCTTAGCATTGGAAAAAGTTCAGAAAAGGGCAACAAAAATGATTAAGGGCATGGAACAGCTGCCATACGAGGAGAGATGAATAAGACTGGGACTGTTCAGAGACAACTAGGAGGGGTTATGATTACATATCTATAAAATCATGACTGGTGTGGAGAAAGTGAACAAAGAAGAGTTATTTACTCCTTCCCATAACATGATAACTAGGGGTGACCAAAGGAAATTAAGAGGCATCATGTTTAAAACAAACAAAAGAAAGTACTTTTTCACACAATCAACCTGTGGAACTCCTTGTAAGAGCATATTGTAAAAGTCCAAGGCTATAACAGGGTTCCAAAAAGAGCTAGAGAAAAGAGAAAAGGTCCATCAATCCAGAATGGGCAGGAATGGTATTCCTAAGCACTGTTTGTCAGAAGCTGGGAATGGGTGACGGGGAGAGATCACTTGATGATTACCTGTTCTATTCATTCCCTCTAGGGCATCTAGCATTGGCCACTGTTGGAAGACAGGATGCTGGGCTAGATGGATCTACTGCCATTTTTTAATATTCTTACCTGGCATTTGACAGGGAGGAGCATACAAATTTGATTAAGCTGTCTACAGAATGGACATGTTGGAGGACTATTGCTCTATTTCAGTGCCAATTCCATGAACTGTCCAGTCACTCATAAGATTCTTAATTATAAAAACATAATTGTTAAGAGATAGAGAGGGCGTATTCAATCACCTAGTCAATCTCACTGCCAGTGTAGAATTACTGCTTTCAGTTCACTGATCTTTGCTGCCTACTATATACAAGTGTATGCAGATGAAAAAAGTTCTTTAAACAGGTGAATATAAAACTCCTTGAAAAAAGTACCTTAATGAGGAGGGTATATTTTAATAAGAATATTTTTTTTGTACTATAGACACCAATTAATCTATTTGTATATCTTCAAATAAATTTTAATGTAAAATGCTTAGGTTGGGAAATTGAGCTATTATTGGCAATCTTTAGAATTGGGGATACCATGTGTCTCATTTCAAAGCCATCATCAACTAATTAGTCCATATTAGATCAGACCAATGGTACATCAAGCCCAGTATCCTGTCTTCGAATCCTTCTGAGAAAATGAACAGAACAGTGCAATTTATTAAGTGATCCAGCCATAGCTTCTGACAATCAATCAGAAATTTAGAGACACACAGAGTAATGAAAGATGGTTTCCCATAGCCATTAATGGATCTACCCTCCACAAACTTACCTAATTCTTTTTTGAACTCAGTTATACTTTTGGCCCTCTCAACATACCCTGGAAATGAGTTCCATAGGTTGTCTGTGCATTATGTGAAGAAGTACTTCCTTATGTTTGTTTTAAACTGCAATTTCCTTGGCTGACTCCTGGGTCTTCATTTATTTGAAAAGATAAATAACGCTTCCTTATTCCCTTTCTCCACACCAATCATGATTTTACAAATATCTAGTCATCCCTTTTATAAACTGAACAGTCCCAGTCTTTTGACTATCTTCTTAAATTGAAGCTGTTCCAGTCTCATAGACATTTTTGTTGCCCTTCTCTGTACTTTTTCTAATTATAATACAACTTTTTTGAGATGGCAGGACCAGAACTTTGTGTGGTGTTCAAGATGTAGGCATCCCATGGATTTATATAGTGTTATATGTAAGGCCTTACCTAATTTGGGATATTGCAGAAATTGCAAATCCTGCTTCCAACACAGTGCTGACAGTGGGAACCCTGGCTGCCTTCAGGCCAGCAGCTGGAGCCGCTGCTCTCAGCCCCCTGCAGCTGACATGGAAAATCACAGAAAAATCATAATGGACCCTATTACTACAAATAATAAGGTCCATTGTTACTTTTCCATTATTTTCCATGGCTTGTCTGCAACTCAGCCACATTTTTTCACAATCATTCTGTGATTCATATAGGAACTTAGTTATATACTTATCATTCAAGCATGGAATTTCTATCCATAGAGTTTCTATAGTACCGCTTGATTTATTTAATATCTTTACTCTATTTGACTCTAAGCTTTCCTTCATATACACTACATCTAGATTACATCCCTTTTCTCGAAAAAGGGATGTAAATTAGACACTTCGAAATTGCAAATAAAGCCTGGATTTAAATTTCCCATGCTTCATTTGCATAATGGCAGCTGCGAGGGCTTTTTCGAAAAGGGCCTTTTTGAAAGAAAAATGGCTGTTTAGATGGGAAGTGTTCGAAAATAAAACCCTTTTTTTTAAAGATCCTGTACTCCTCATTTTTTCGAGAAAGCGATGTAGTTTAGACACAGCCATATAGTACAGCTCCTCCACCAGCATGACCTCTTCTGATTTATGTTGTACCCTAGTATTATCACAACCCATTGATTATCATCATTCCACCAAGTTTGTGATGCCTATTATATCAATATCCTCATTTAACATCAGGCACTCACATTCACCTATTTATAATTTTTACATTTACATACAAGTGCTTATAAAAATTGTCAATATTTAATTGTGCTCCTTCTTGTGATGTAACTGAATCAGATTCTCTTTCGTTTGATGGTTTCTCTGCAGTTCCTACCTCCACTTTATCAGCTTCTATCCTTTCCTTTTTATGAGGACACAGCATATCCCCTTTAATAACTCTGGGTATATCTACACTACAAAGTTAATTCGAACTAACAGACGTTAGTTCGAATTAACTTTGATAGGCGCTACACTGTCTGTCTCCCCAGCGCTCCAGGACGATGCGGTCCCACCAGTCACTGCTGGTGTCCAGACGCCAGATGCAGCGGGGCACGCTGGTGTCCGGGCACTGCTGCGGCTCCTCCACGGCCCCCAGGGAGGCCAGGAGGAGAGGTAGGGGGCTGACATGCACCAGGTGGTGCCAGGAAGCTTCCAGCCATTGCTGGCAGACTTGCAGCAGCAAGTCCAAAAACTGCACCAAAAAGCCCAGGGTGAGCTCTGGCTCCATGTTGCCAACTGCGGCAGCGTCCCCAAAGGGAAGCACCAACACAGACAGGCACAGAGAAAAACACTTTGCTGTCCCTCAGCGAGGTAGGCAAGCAAGCGGAAAAGCTGATAACCGGCTTTCCAGGGGGGTCCCTTTAAGCAAGAGCCTCAGATAGCCTCAGACAGCAGCCACACAAAGCAACTACTGACCTGATGCCCTGCCGGAACCGGTTTCAGCTGCCCTTAAGTGCGTCCCAGTGTCCAATCAGTGTGGACGCGCTAGTTCGAATTAACAAAACGCTAATTCGAACTAGTTTTTAAGTCTAGATGCGCTAATTGGAATTAGCTTAGTTCGAATTAACTAATTCGAACTAAGTTAGTTCGAATTAACTACTCGAACTAAGTTAGTTCGAATTAGCGCTGTAGTGTAGACATACCCTCTGAGATTAATGTCTTACTTAGCAGCTTACTTTAGTCTCCAGGGCCTTTTTTCTATCTTTCCTTGTCATTGGTACCTACATGTACCATGACCACTAGCTCCTCCCCAGCATTGAACAAAAGTCTGTCTAGTTGTCTTGAGGGGTCTAAAACCTTCCAACCCAGCAGGCAATTCACCATGCAGTTCTCCAGATCATCACAAATCCAACTACCTATATTTCTAATAACCGAATCTCTCATTACTGTTATCAGTCTCTTCCTAATAATAAGGTTTTTCTTCCTAATAATAAGGTTTTTCTGTGTGAGAGGATATCATGACGTTACTGGAAGAATTATCCTTATACCATAGACATTTAAATTCTGAGAAATCTATTAATTATCAGTATGAATGCTCAAGATTTTTTGATGTCCTCTTGCCATAATCTATCATTCGTTGCTTTACCAATCAGCCAATGATTACTTAAAATGTTATACCCTTAGGCACTCATGTCCCAATCCTACGACCACTTATAGTCTGAAAGCTGGTAAGGATCACAACTTTTAGATGCAGATCTGCATTGTACAATACACATTTACAATATATAGCTAAGGGATAATCTCTATTGCTTTGGACCATCCAAAGCCTTAATTGACTGGTGAGATTGATTAGCACATGAAGCAAAGCTGAGGTTTTAATCAATCTCAAAAGTCATTTATTGAGAGTACATGACAAAGCCATAAAGGTTATTGCAAATATATCACATAGTAGCATTAAAAAATATAACTGGCTCCGCTCATGTGGGTTTAGTATGCTTTGTTGCCTGTTTATAAGAAATAATAAATAGTAATTCAATAGGTACAAAATAAAATAATGAGTTTACGATTTTGGATTCATTCAGCATAAGGCAGTAATATCCAGTGAAAATAAAGTTGAACAGAAACTCAAAAGTCCCAAGAGCTATTCCTAAAGACCACTGCTGGAAAACTGACCTGGATAATATTTTTCCAATACTTACTCTATTTCCAAATATGATGTTCTTGAGTTAGGCCTCTTATCTGCTCCATTTTTACCTAGATATTTTTTCATTCTTTCTACCTCATCTTTGCTCCTTTTACACAGTGGAATACTAACACAGTAACATATGAGATCAAGCAGAACTTTCATGCCTTTGCTTTTCAAACAGTTTCAGAATAAGTCTAAATGAGTTCATCAGTCTCCAGTGAGAGTAATAAACAGGCAGCACCAAAGAGTTATTTTTCATGCCTATTGCCAATGTGGCTGGACATCCCACCAACAGTAATGGATTTCTTTCCCCATCACAACTCTGCTGAGAAGCTAGGTAGCATTACTATATCCACTTTACAGATGGGAAAACTGAGGCATGAACAATCCTGTGACTTGTGCAAGGTAACACAGGAAATTTGCAGCAAATCCAGGTTTCTTGAACACCAGTCCAATAACTGAACCACAGGACCATTCTTCCATGAATCGACATGGCTATAAACTAGCTTTTGACATTAAGAAGAATTAATTGGCCACATGTCGGTGGCAGTGAAACAATACGATCTAAGGACCATAAGAAGGAAGGTGCTCTGTGAGCAAACAAGTGGCCCAACACATGGGGGCTGGAATGAGGAACCACACTAACGATTGCCAGAAATCCACTAGCTGATATAATGAGGGGGAGAAACTTTTGGAATTAGACTAGAAAAGTCATGCAGTCCCTTCTAACCCTATGATTCTTATGATTCTATTATTCTGTTGTGGTTTCAGGGGACCATAGAAAAATCTCATAAAACAAAGAGGGAAATGGGCTTAGAACAAAGAGAAGTAAGTGGCTGGATTATTGGTGTTAATGACAGAGGCCACCCTCTTTTGGCTTTCTGCACCCTCAGGAGCTTGGGCTGTGAAGCTAGTAGTGATAAATTAGGGCCAAGTGTGAAATGTAGACGGCTATGGAAGAGAGAGCATTTCAGATGCTACGTCTGATCATCCATGTGTGCACAAGTGTCATTACAAGGGAAACTAGAAATTAGGGTATGTCTACACTGCAAAGTTAATTTGAAATAACAGCCGTTATTTCAAATGAACTTTAATAGCATCTATACATGGAAACCGCTATTTCGAAATTAATTCGAAATTGTAGAGCGCTTAATTCGAATTTGGTAAATCTCATTCTACGAGGAGTAACGCCAAATTTGAAATAGCTATTTCAAATTAAGTGCTGTGTAGACACTTAATTCGAAATAGGGGGCCTCATTCGATCCATTAAAGGGGTAGACCCTGGCCACAGTGCCTGTGCCAGCTCCAAGCCTACCAGCCCAGAGCCAGCAGTGGCCACCGGGGCCCCTGACGCAGTGGCCCCAAAACATGAACCAGCAAGGCAGGCAGCCCTCCGCCACTCCCCAGGAGCCTGTCAGGGGCTGAAGAAGGTGGGCACTTTCCTGGTCCAGGGTGGAGATCATGGACCTTATTCAGGTTTGGGGGGGATGCCCCCAATGTCCGTAATCTCCGCACTAGTCGGAGGAATGTGGCCGTCTATGGGAGGATAGCTGCCAGCCTGGCCACCAAAGGCCACATGTGAACCAAGAAGCAAGTTTGCATGAAAATCAAGTTGGTCCAGCGAGACCTCCAACCCTGGACCCTGAGCTTCCCCTCCCGCTTCTTCCCCTTGCTTCCCCCTTGCTTCCCCCTTCCAGCTCCCTCCTCCCAGGTTTCCCCCTCCCCTCTCCCACCCTCTCACTTCCCTTCTCCTACCTCCTTTTCCCAGTCTCCCCAGAGGTTCATCCCCCCGGTTTTGTTCAATAAACCCAGTTTCTATTTTTGAACATACATGTTATTTGTTTGACATCAGGAAAGGGGGGTAAGGGGGGGTAAGTAGAAGGACGTGAGGAAGAATGGGGCATGAGCCCCCAGTGAGGAGGACCAGGGTGGCTCTGAGGCTCCTCAGGGTGGACACTCTCCCACAAGGTCTCCTGGATCCTGACAGCCCCCCAATGGACCCCCCCAGATGGCAGCCTGCAGCAAGTGCAGCCGGGCTGATGGCAACGACCCCATGAGATGCACTGGTGTGCCCAGGGGCAGCTCTGTCTCCATGTGGCCGAGTGCTGTGATGTCTCGAGTGCGGGTACTTGGGGCACTCCAAGACAGGACTGCTTTACTGTCCCTCATCGAGGTAGACAATCAAGCAGGGAACCCTGAGAACTGTCTGTCCAGAGTGGGAGTAGGTTCCCATTAAGCATGGAGCTCAGTTAGCCTCAGGCAGCAGCCCCACACACTAGTGGAACGAGGTGTACTGGTAGTTCGGAATAGGAAGCCTAATCCGAACTATCTAGTCCATGCCGCGTGTAGCCGCGCGGCACGGGGTTCGCACTAGCCGGCTTTTAAAAATGGCGGCGCCGGCTTTATGCTAATGAAGCCCGGGAAATTCAAATCCCGGGCTTCATTAGCAAGTTCGGTATGCATACATTACCCCCCTAGTTCGAACTAGGGGGGTAGTGTAGACATACCCATAAAGAGCCTTCATTCAATAGGATAATGAGGCAGTTAGTGGAGAATTCAGATATCTGACCTATAATTTAGAGTATTTAAACAGAATAGCCATAATATAGTAATGACAGTTGATATCCAGCAAAAACTTCTGTTTACAGGACAAAGAAGTAGCAATGTTTCTTCCAAGATGCTTATAAGTGGCAGCAAACACAAAAGAGAGAATGTATCACAGGAACATTTCATTTCTGGCATTTTTATCAGGACACAGACCACAGTTCCCATGCTGGAGTTAAGGAAAGAATTCTAGTCTAGTAATTTTTAGTGTAGGTAGCTGTGGTCAATCAGTGTATGTTAAAGGCTTTGTTCTGTTAAAGGCCTTTAATTTGACAGCATGGGACTGCAACGGGCTGTCGGTGTTCACCTGTGATGTCCCAGCTGAATAGCAAGTGTAAATGATACTGGAGAATGTTAAATGAATTCTGCTCTGTTAAGGTATGTCTACATGACAGGACAAAGACGAATTAAGATACGCAACTTCAGCTACGTTAATTGCGCAGCTGAAGTTGAAGCAGCTTAACTCAGCTTTTGGCACTGTCTACACTGCAGGAAGTCAAAGGGAATACACTCTTCCTTCAACTTCCCTTACTCCTTGTGAAAGCAGGGTTACTGGTATCAGCTGGAGTACCCCTCTCACTTTGAATTAGCTGTCTTAACTAGACCGCTAATTTGAACCCTAGAATATCAGCAGCAGCAGCTTCAATATTCATCTGTGGTGTAGACATGACCATAGAGAGGCTCATTATACCCACCCAAATATAAGGGAGCAGCTCTCTGAGGAGGAAGAACATAAGGTGCAGACAGAGCAACCTACTCTTACCAGTTACATTGTGATGTGACCATGGTGCTCAGTGATGGGCTGTACTCCCCACACTGCTCCTCAAAGGGCTGAATTAGCTCAGGTGGGATCAAATAGCCAGTTAAGCAGCAAAAGGAGGCATAGGCTAAGTAGCGCTCCCCAGAGCAGAGAGTGGCGGAGTTACTATAAATCCAGGAAGGAAGGAATCAAGCGAAAGAGTAGGGCTCTTAGTTCCCTACTGTCTAGTACATGGCACATTCCTCCTTGCCTGATGACCACTGGTCACAGAGAGATGCTCCAATCCCATGGAAACGTATTCAAGCATTTTTTCAAATAAAAAATATTTATTTGGCCTGATCTTGCCAAACTCTTTAAATACACAACATTTAAAACAATAGCAGAGCTCTGATATGTTTGCTAATCCAAACTGAGATCCTCTGGTTCTGCTTTTCTTCCCTCTGAACCCCTTCTCCCATCCTGCACCTCTCATGATCTTCTAGCCACATAGCATTCTACCGTAGCCTTTCAGGAGTCTTGCTTTCTGCAATTGTAGGGCTGCACCATGAAGCAGAGGCGTTGCTAGAGGCTAGAATTTATGGGAAGCGGGTGCATTGCTGGCCATCTGATTCTGCCTAACCCAATTCATTGAGTATGAACTGAGAGTAGGAAGGCAGGAGTCCCCCAAAATTGGGAGTGTGGTAAGATAAGTCCTAGGACCCTTCTCTGCCAGATGAGGACAAGTTTCCCACATTTAAATTACGGGAGAGCAGGTCCCCTGTAAAAATGTAAAAAGCCTATTTAAACAATTAAGCAACCACATCCTATTTGTGCCAAGGAACATTTAGCTCACCCAAGTATTTTTGGCTCAAAACTGAAAATAAAAAATACACTCAATATTTTTTCCTGAGAAAATTATATTTAACATCCCACCTGAAAGAGTTAATGAGAAATCTTGTTTCATGCCCCTGACTTTGTCTTCCCTTCCCTCTCCTCCCACCCCCCATATTCTTCCTTCTATTGCTGAATCCATTTGCAAATGATATCACTTGTCTGCATATTGTCACTAGCTGCCTGCCCATCCATTTATCAAATGTCTGCAGCTCAGTGCAGACTTGCCCTGTCCTCCCTGCTCCATTGTTTCTCTTGACCCAGGGGAAGGTGTGTGTGTGAAGTGGGGAGGGGTAAAGGGGGTCTCTCCCACAGCAACACGTACCATGGTCATGGGCAAAGACAGGATGGAGCAGGGAGAGAATGCAGCTGGGAAGATGCAATTATACCAGAAGACTGACAGCTCTTTCCCTCCCCCTCTGGCACTGACAGATGACCTTGCAGGGACAGTAGCCCTGGGTCTCCCCACAGACATTAACTGATATAATGGGCTAGACCGGACATGCCCTATTAAGAATGCAGAAGGCTAGGTGAATCACCCCTGAATAGTGAAAATAAACTTCACCGTTTACTTGCACAATAGGTTTTTCATCAAACTCGTATACCGTTTCTCAGTAACCCTACAGCAAAATGATCATAGAGTTTGAACACAACATTTACCAAGTCCTAATGAATAACATAATTATCACTTTATGCAAAACAGAGCTCATTTGCATCTGTGAATATTTAACTATTAAAAACAACGCTTTGATCTTGAATAAAAATATGTATATCACATAATCATAGCCTTATGGAACATGAAATCTATAATGTTTTTACCTTATAGTTTCACTGCAATTGGGTTTGCTGTTTGAACCTTCTCCGCAGGGACTCTGTCTAAAGAGCAGTGTCCCTGAATTCCATGGGGTCTTGCTGCAGCTGTCATCATGGTTGGTTGCATTAGGCCAACCATCCAGGTCACTCCATCTCTGATCAATGAAACTTTCCTCCACTTTTCTTTCTCTTGTCCACTTTATTTGCACAATGTATGCTGGTTCCTCTGGGCATAAAGCTTGGGTTGGCTGAATGTTAATTCATTATGTACAATGTCCCAGATACCACCATAAGATGGGTGCTTTATAAATTAATTACAAAATAAAGAAATAAATCTGGCTTCTCTGCATATTTAAATCATACCACAGTGAGATGCATTTCTCTATTAAGCATTGAAATATGGTGGCAAATGACACCATATAGGCCTTTAAAGGGATAATTCCATGTTTTAAAGCTGTGAGACAGATTCAACCTGGTCACTCCGGCGATGCAAACTCCATGGAGCATACTGGTAAATTTGGCCCTATCTCATGAAAATAGAAATCTAGGTGGTAGTGAAGTAAAGGCAGTATCATTGCTCTTTTCATATGCTGACTCTTCTCTCTAGTCCACATCCTGTGTTTCAGATCATTCACAATAACAAGTAAGGCTATGTCTACACTACTAGGTTAGTTTGAAATAACTCTTGAAATAACTATTTTGAAATAAGCTTATTCCTCTTCACAAGCAGGAGTTATTATTTCAAAATAACATGCAGAGTAGTGTGGAAACTTGCCTTGTTATTTCAAAATAAGGGGAGTTATTCCGAAATAACTCCCCAATGGAGACATGTCCTAAGTTTTAAGAAATCCTATATTTATAAATATAACCCCAAACCATTTTAACAATCACATCTTGTGTTAATCAATCAAGTATACAAATAACAATAACAAGCATTTTCTTTGCTTCACAGGCATTCAATGATTAGGACCCCAAGTCAGCAAGTTTAAGCATGTGCCTCGCTTTAAACACAGGAGTGGCACCACTGACATCAGCAGAGCTACTCTTGTGCTTACAATGATGATGAATGTGCAGCAGTGTTTTGTTGAACCGGGCTATTGCCCCTATGATGTGGGTGTCATTTCCATGGACAACTGCAGTTCGGAGGTGGCAAGGCCAACATTTTTCAACTTAAGAACATAAGAATGGCCATACTGGGTCAGACCAAAGGTACATCCAGCCCAGTACCCTGTCTGCCAACAGTGGCCAATACCAGGTGTCCCAGAGGGAGTGACTCGAACAGGTAATGATCAAGTGATCTCTCTCCTGCCATCCATCTCCACCCCCTGACAAACAGAGGCTAGAGACACCGTTTCTTACCCATACTGGCTAATAGCCATTTATGGACTTAACCTCCATTAATTTATCTAATTCTCTTTTAAACCCTGTTATAGTCCTAGCCTTCACAACCTCCTTAGGCAAGGAGTTCCACAGATTGACTTTGCCTGTGTGAAGAAGCACTTATTTTTATTTGTTTTAAACCCTCTGCCCATTAGTTTCATTTGATGGCTCCTAGTTCTTATATTATGGGAACAAGTAAATAACTTTTCCTTATTCACTTTCTCCACACCACTCATGATTTTATAGACCTCTGTCATATCCCCCCTTAGTCTCCTCTTATCCAACCTGAAAAGTCCCAGTCTCATAGAATCATAGAATCATAGAACCATAGAGCTGGAAGAAACCGCAGAAGGTCATCAAGTCCAGCCCCCTGCTCTAGGCAGGACCCATCCCAAATAAATCAACCAAGCCAGGGCTTTGTCAAGACAAGACTTAAACACCTCTAGAGATGGAGACTCCACTACTTCCCTAGGTAACCCATTCCAGTGCTTCACCACTCTCCTAGTGAAATAGTTTTTCCTAATATCCAACCTGGACCTCTCCCACCACAACTTGAGACCATTGCTCCTTGTTCTGCCATCTGTCACTACTGAGAACAGCCTCTCTCCATCCTCTTTGTAACCTCCCTTCAGGAAGTTGAAGGCTGCTATCAAATCCCCCCTCACTCTTCACTTCTGCAGACTAAACAGACCCAATTCCCTCAGCCGCTCCTCATAAGTCATATGATCCAGCCCCCTAATCATTTTGGTCACAATATTCCAGATGTGGCCTCACCAAAGCCGAATAAAGGGGAATAATGACATCTCTGGATATCCTGGCAATGCTCCTCTTAATGCAACCTAATATGTCATTAGTCTTCTTGGCTACAAGGGCACACTGTTGACTCATATCCAGCTTCTCATCCACTGTAACCTCCAGGTCCTTTTCTGCAGAACTACTACTTAAATGGTTGGTCCCCAGCCTGTAACAATGCTTGGGATTCTTCCGTCCTAAGTGCAGGACTTTGCACTTGTCCTTGTTGAACCTCATCAGATTTCTTGTGGCCCAATTCTCCAATTTGTCTAAGTCACTCTGGACCCTATCTCTGCCCTCAAGCGTATCTACCTCTCCCTCTAGCTTAGTATCATCTGCAAACTTGCTGAGGGTGCAATCCATCCCCTCATCCAGGTCATTAATAAAGACATTGAACAAAACCGATCCTAGAACCGAACCTTGGGGCACGCCGCTAGAAACTGATCGCCATCCTGACATCGCGCCATTGATCACTACCCACTGGACCCAGCCTTCTAGCTATCTTTCTATTGATCTTACCAATCCACATTCCCTTAACTTGCTGGCAAGAATTTATCCAATCCACATTCCCTTAACTTGCTGGCAAGAATATTGTGAGATCAAAAGCCTTGCTAAAGTCAAAGTATATCACACCCATGTCCACAGAGCCAGTTACCTCATCATAGAAGCTAATCAGATTGGTCAGGCATGACTTGCCCTTTGTGAATCCATGCTGACTATTCCTAATCACTTTCCTCTCTTTCAAGGCCTCAAAATGGATTCCTTAAGGACCCCTTCCATGATTTTTCCAGGAATCGAGGTACGACTGACAGGCCTATAGTTCCCTGGATCGTCCTTCTTCCCTTTTTTGAAGATGGGCACTACATTTTCCTTTTTCCAATCATCTGGGATTTCTCCCGATCTCCACGACTTTTCAAAGATAATGGCCAAAGCCTCCTCAATGACATTTGCCAACTCCCTCAGTACGCTCGGATGCATTAAGCCTGGATCCATGGATTTGTGTATGTTTAGCTTTTCTAAATAGTTCTTAACCTGTTCTTTATCCACCATGGGCTGTCCATCTTCATCCCATCTTGCGTCACTCAGCGCAGAAGTCCAGGAGCCGACCTTGTCCGTGAATACAGAGGCAAAGAAAGCATTGAGTACTTCAGCTTTCCCCACATCATCTGTCACTAGGTTACCTCCTTCATCCAGTAGGGGCCGCATACCCTCTCTGACCACCTTCTTCTTGTTAACATGCTTGTAGAAACCTTTCTTGTTATCCTTCACATCCTTAGCCAGTCGCAATTCCCTTTGCACTTTCGCCTTCCTGATAACCCCCCGGCATTCTTGAGCTATACATTTAAACCTCTCCCTGGTCATTTGTCCAAGTTTCCACTTTTTGTAAGCTTCCTTTTTGTGCTTAAGTTCACCAAGGATTTCCCCTGTAAGCCAATCTGGTCTCCTACCATGTTTGCCTCTCTTGCTACATGTCGGGATGGTTTCTTTCTGTGCCTTTAATAAGGCTTTCTTTAAAATACTGCCAGCTGTCCTGGACTCCTTTACCCTTCATGTTAGCATCCCAGGGGATTCTGCCCATCAGATCTCTGAGGGAGTCCCAATCTGCTTTTTTGAAGTCCAAGGTGTGTATTTTACTACTCTCTTTTCTTCCTTTGGTCAGGATCCTGAAATCTAATGTCATGATCACTACTTCCCAGGTTGTCACCCACCTCCACTTCCCCTATTAGTTCCTCCCTGTTTGTGAGCAGAAGGTCAAGCTGCACACAGCCCCTGGTCGGATCCTTCAGCTCTTGTGCCAAGAAGTTATCCCCAACATTCTCCAAAAACTTCCTGCATTGCTTGTGTACTGCTGTATTGGTTTCCCAACAGATGTCACGGTGATTAAAGTCCCCTATGAGAACCAGGGCCTGTGATCTGGAAGCTTCTCTCAGCTGTCCGAAGAAAGCCTCATCTACCTCATCCACCTGATTCAGTGGCCTGTAGCAGACACCAACCACAACATCACTGCCGTTGTTTGCTCCTTTAAACTTAACCCATAGACTCTCAAGAGGTTTTTCTCCCTCTTTATACTGGAGTTCAGAGCAATCATAGTGCTCGCTTACATATAGTGCAACTCCTCCTCCTTTTCTCCCCTGCCAGTTCTTCCTGAACAGTCTATACGCTTCCATGACAGCGTTCCAGTCATGCGAGTCATCCCACCAAGTCTCTGTTATCCCAATTAAATCATATTTCTTGGACTGGGCCAGGGCCTCCAGTTCTTGCTGTTTGTTGCCCAGGCTTCTCGCATTAGTGTACAAACAACTCAGGTAACCAGTTGATCGCCCTATCTTCTCCATTCGAAACAGGGGTCCTCCTTTCTTGTTAGTTCCTCTCTGCATTTCTTCCCAGTATCCGACTTTCCCACTCCCCTCAGGGTTTTGGTCACCGTCCCCTGACGAACCTAGTTTAAAGCCCTCCTCACTAGGTTTGCAAGCCTGCCTGCGAAGATGCTCCTTCCTCTCTTCGTTAGGTGGATCCCATCTCTTCCTAACAATCCTTGTGCCCGGAACAGAGTCCCATGGTCGAAGAAACCAAAGCCCTCTCTGCGACACCACCTGCGCAACCACGCATTTACGTCCTCAATTCGACGATCACTGCCCAGTCCTTTCCCTTCAAGAGGGAGGATGGACGAGAACACCACTTGTGCTCCAAATTCTTGGATCCTTCTTCCCAACGCTACATAATCCGCAGTAACCCACTCAAGGTCATTCTTGGCCGTATCGTCTCTTTAATCTCTCCTCATATGGGACCCGTTCCAAACCCCTAATCATTTTAGTTGCCCTTCTTGGAACCTTTTCTAATGCCAGTATATCTTTTTTGAGATGAGGAGACCACATCTGTATGCAGTATTCCAGATGTGGGCATACCATGGATTTATATAAGGGCAATAAGATATTCTCTGTCTTATTCCCTATCCCTTTTTTAATTATTCCTAACATCCTGTTTGCTTTTTTGACTGTCGCTGCAAACTTTGCCACCTCACTTGTGCACTTAGTGGTAGATATTGACATCTCTGGGTGGCCCCTAACTAAAAATGGACTGATTTTCAGAAGTGCTGACCACCCACTATTCTCCAAGGCCTACAATGGAAGTTATGGCCTCTTGGGACCTCTGAAAACTAGGTTACTCCTAAGCAGGGGGCTACATTTGAATTTAGACACCTATTCTTTGGTGCCAAATCTTTGATTATAAATTCTTTGGAAAAGGGGCTTTGTCATCTTCTATGTAATAGGCAGCGTGAAGTACATCAAGAATTTCATAAATCAGACTTCATCAGATCTCTCAGGTGGGGTCAGTGATTTGGAGAGGGAGGGCCAAGGCACTGCCACAGAAATAGGGCAGTAAAAAAGTTTGCCTTGTGATCAAGGTGTCATGTGCCTGTGTATGTGAAGCATGTGCGAGAGATGGGTCCAAAAACAATATGCCTGAACCAAGCCACTGAGATATGTGGGTTGCTTGTACAACCCAGAGGCACTGAGACCACTGAGAAACAGAATGAAGTCTGCTCCACAACTTTAGCAATGAGGCAGTTGGCTTTTGGCTTCTACTGTAGAGACACATGACTTTAGCTTCTAAGGTCCCAGGTTCAATCCCACCTGTGAACGATCCCAGTTGTCAGCTTTACACTTGCAATTCAGATGCAGACTTGAACTTTGCAGTTCGGGCCCCTCTCTAGCAAATGAATGTTCCAGACAAATAAAACGTTCCGCAAATAGTTCACAGTGAATGGGGACAATGCTTCTCTGCTGTCCTAGCCCATTGGACTTATTCTGACAGAAGTAAAATTAAAATACATTCACCCACCAAATAAAAGGCAAGAGCTCCAGCTGCAGTTTTCTGGTGCCCTATCGAAACACAAAGCAATCTAACATTTGCTTCCAAATAGCCTATCAAAGAACAACAACAAAACACCGCATTCTTTAAATCAATGAATCCACAACTAGGCCAGTGGATTCCCTTTTAATCCTGTAGGACAATATGTCTCTTCTCTAGTGCTTTTGTCCATTGGAATTGTTATTCTATTTGCAAAAAAGCACCTTGATCTTTACATATTATTAATTGCATTTTCTACACTAAAGGTAACACAGAATGTACAGCTGTTGACCCAAGAACTGAGGGCTAAAAAAGAGTAAAAATAATTTAAAGGAAATCCTAATAATTTTTACCACAGAATTTGAAATGGATGATTTTATTCCAATCAATGAATGTCTCTTAATGTGTGTAAGTCTCCAGTAAGCTGTCAACTTTCAATTCAGTTATGTATCAGAGTTGGTAGAAAACACATCTAGGCTACTAGTGTTATTATTGATAGAGTAATTAAAATTTTGAGTGGCTGACTAGCCTGACTACCTTGAAGATCTAAAGCTTGAAGCTCTGGGGCATTTGTTTTCCAGAATCACTTTATTAGGCTACTTCCATATTTAGGTTTGATAACATTGCTCTGAGAGTGAAGGGGGAGATAACAATGTAAAATTTATGCATGAGCCTATTGATTCAAAACATGTAGTAAATGAGTGTGGCAAATGGAAGGAGAGCTGACATCCATTTATCAAAAAATACAGAACAAGACCCAGATGTTACAACTGTAGGAATGCTAAAAATTTCATCATTTGCTTTCCAGACAAGTAAGCCACGGAAGGTCAGGCAAATCATATTTTGGTTTCAGGCTGAACAAGAACTGTTGAGAACCTTTCTTTTTTAAAGCACAGTATCCATTACCAACGGATGTCAGAGATTCTCTTATATATGGACCATTTAACAGTTCTACTTAAAGGTGGAAAAATATCCATAGCAAAGTACCAACATATCTATTTAGAGGAAAAGATGGAGCTATGTACACAGGAGATGAGGCTTTTATTTTCACAAGCTAATAACAGTAAGTTTTATTCCACTGTCTTCTAGTCTCAGAGTTGGAGAAGTGTATTACAAAAATGGAAAGTTTTGTATGATGTGTATGAAATATGTTTTGGGGATCTTATTTCAGGAAGGTGAGCAGACCAGCCCATGTATTTGCACAGTGCTGATTTATGTGTGTATAAACTGCATAGTGTGTTATTTTTGTCTATAAAGCGCCTACCTGGGGCTCTGGTTCATGCATGGGGCTTCTAGATGTTACCACAATACCTATTTATTATTAATTATTATTATTACTATAATAATTTGTCACAGAACTCATAAATGATCTGGAAAAAGGGGTAAACAGTGAGGTGGCAAAGTTTGCAGACGATACTAAATTGCTCAAAGTAGTTAAGACCAAAGCAGATTGTGAAGAACTTCAAAAAGATCTCACCAAACTAAGTGACTGGGCAACAAAATGGCAAATGAAATTTAATATGGATAAATGTAAAGTAATGCACATTGGGAAAAATAACCCCAACTATACATATAATATGATGGGGGCTAATTTAGCTACAACTATTCAGGAAAGAGATCTTGGAGTCATCGTGGATAGTTCTCTGAAGACATCCACACAGTATGCAGCAGCAGTCAAAAAAGCAAACAGGATTTTAGGAATCATTAAAAAAGGGATAGAGAATAAGACTGAGAATATCTTACTGCCTTTATATAAATTCATGGTACGCCCACATCTGGAATACTGCGTACAGATGTGGTCTCCTCATCTCAAAAAAAAAATACTGGCATTAGAAAAGATTCCAAGAAGGGCAACTAAAATGATTAGGGGTTTAGAACAGGTCTCATATGAGGAGAGATTAAAGAGACTGGGACTTTTCAGCTTGGAAAAGAGGATACTAAGGGGGGGATATGATAGAGGTCTATAAAATCATGAGTGGTGCGGAGAAAGTGAATAAGGAAAAGTTATTTACTTGTTCCCATAATATAAGAACTAGGGGCCACCAAATGAAACTAATGGGCAGCGGGTTTAAAACAAATAAAAGGAAGTGCTTCTTCATACAGTGCAAAGTCAATCTGTGGAACTCCTTGCCTGAGGAGGTTGTGAAGGCTAGGACTATAACAGGGTTTAAAAGAGAATTAGATAAATTAATGGAGGTTAAGTCCATAAATGGCTATTAGCCAGTATGGGTAAGGAATGGTGCCCCAGCCTCTGTTTGTCAGGGGGTGGAGATGGATGGCAGGAGAGAGATCACTTGATCATTACCTGTTCGAGTCACTCCCTCGGCTTCTGGAACACCTGGCATTGGCCATTGTCAGCAGACAGGATACTGGGTGGATGGACCTTCGGTCTGACCCAGTATGACCATTCTTATGTTCTTATGTTAACTCACAGATTCCATGCCTTTCAGAGACTTCCAAGACATTTTCTCCTTCAGCCCTGAGTCCCAGGACAGCAGGGCCAGAACTGTCAATGATTGGGGGGGACCTGGAGATCTGAGCAACTGGTCCCAGACCTCTTAGCTGCTGCTGGCAGTGAGAGGGGAGGACCCACCGATGTCAGCAGCCACTACAGGCAGTGGGGGCTGGAGCTGTCAATCCTCCCCCCCCCCGACAGCCTTCCTTCCCTCCCCCCCCCCCCCCCGCAGTCAGCCCTTCCCCCCTTGTTTTTATTAAAAGTCACAGATAGGTCACGGACTTCAGAGAATTTTTGTTTATTGCCCATGGCTCGTCTCTGACTTTTACTAAAAATAACTGACAAAATCTTAACCTTAATAATATTTGAAGTGCAAGATGTTAGACAGGGGAGAACCATTTTGATTGTTTGCAAAATGCTCCCTACACATCACAGCCTCTTGAAAGTGATTGGGTTTGCTCAAAACAGGGCACACCAAGGTGTAATGTTCGGGACTTAGGTGGCAGCGTGCAGGAGAAACATTAAGTGCTGAGAGATTTAAGGTGCCTACAGAATTCAGTGAGAGTTCAGTGGCGGTTTGGAGGATCTACATTTTGGACCAGGGCACCTAAAGTAGGACCGAAGTGCCTAAATCACTTTGTGGAGCTAGCATCTTTGGAGCAAGGACTTTATCTTTCAGTGTGTTTGTACAGCGTGCAGCATAATGGGACCATGTGCCTGATTGTGGTTTCTGGTCACTGCTATCACATAAATATTAACTACAAGAATAATAATACAATCAGCTCTATTCCATACATCTGTAGCCTTGTATCTTTCCTGTCTAAAGAGTAAAACATGGTAGGGTACCCCAAGATTCTTGTCTTGGCATTTTCTGCTTCCCCCGAGGCCTCACCTCCACTGGAGATTTGCCCTAGTTACAACCACTGTAGTAACCACACACCAGTGTTGCTATACCACTGCAACCTATGGTGTAGACAGGCAAAATCACTATTTATACTGGCAAACTTTATCCTTGAAATCAGGAAGGCAAGCACAGATACCTGCTTCTCTTGTCTGTAAAGATTTCACTGGCACAATTATGCCCATAACTGGCCACCAATGGCTGTAACTAAGGTCTTCTCTACACTGGCAAGTTACTGCACTATACACACCCACCCTGAGTGCAGCAAGCTATAAATGCTGTAAAACACCAGCGTAAACAGGCTTTCAACATTGTTAACTCCTCCCCTCATGTTTACTCTCTCCCAGTGCTCCTGCCATGACAACACTGCAGATAAAGCCCCCCTCCCCCCCCCCCCCCCCCTTGACAAAGCTTTAGAAATGGTAGTTTCCTTTTACTCCCTTTTCTGTGCTTCTTTGCTTCTTCAAAATTACCAATATTTATACAGGAATTAAGCTTTGCTTCTGTAAACCTATATGTTAGAAATGGTTGGCAATAGTTTGCCTGATAATGATGGAAAGGTGTGTAGTGAAGAAACACCACAAAACACTGGCTTAGAATTGTAGTTAAAATGTTCCATTACTTTGTGGAGAAACATCTTGTTGTGTATTTAATTATAGAAATGTAACCTGTGGGAGGTTTTGGAATAGAGCCACTGGCATTTTGGTAATGGTGAATTTCACAGTCTATTCTATAGCTTTGTTGACCCTACTAAATATGAAATTTCACTAACAGTACAGAAAGTGAAAAGGCAATATAACTCAGGGTGTTTGGAAGTGATTTGAAAGAGAGTGGGAGAAATTACAGTATTTTATGTCACAATCCAGACAATTACCACAGAACAAAAGGCTGCTTGTAAGAAGTTTAAAAATAAACTATGAACTAAGACTGTTAATTTATATTTCAGCAAGGAGATATTTTTTATTGAACAGAAATTCTGAAAGAGACTTTTACCACTTTTGTCAATGAACCAACAGTAAAGGTCAGAGGGCTTTGCCCCTTAAACTTATGTTAAAATAAATCGGTTAGTCTTTAAGGTGCCACAGGACTCCTTGTTGTTTTTCCAGATCCAGACTAATATGGCTGTCCCTTTGATATTTTCAACTAGCACATTATGCCTCGCCTATTGGTGTCAGCTCTTTGATTTAGAGAGAGAAGAGTTAACTTAAAGACCCTCAGGACAGAAACTGAAAGAGATAAAGCTCCTGCGAGCCCTCTCCTCTCACACCATCTACTGGATCCAGGAAAAGATGCAGAAATGTGTCACCTAAGCAGGTAACTGGTTTATCACATACAACCTGAGGATGAGTGATGCTGAAAATATGCCACTCCAATTGGAAAGTGACAAAACCTGCAGGCTACCTTTTGTAAGGGTTGGACCTGACCCTCCAATCCCATTGAAAGGCAAAGATCCACATGAAAACTAGACACAAAGGCCCAGATCTGCAAAACAGGTCTATGTAGCACTTTAAAGACTAACAAGATGGTTTATTAGGTGATGAGCTTTTGTGGGCCAGACCCACTTCCTCAGATCAAATAGCGGAAAAAAATTGGCATGACCATATATACCAAAGGGATACATTTTTTTGATCGTATCCCTTTGGTATATATGGTTGTGACAATTTTTTTCCACTATTTGATCTGAGGAAGTGGGTCTGGCCCACGAAAGGTCATCACCTAATAAACCATCTTGTTAGTCTTTAAAGTGCTACATAGTCCTGTCTTCTGTTTCAGCAAGACCAAACTAACATGGCTACACTTCTATTACAGATCTGCAAAGGTATTTAGGATCCTATCTTCTGTTGATTTTCATGAACATTAGCTTCCTAAATAGCTCTGAAGATCTGAGCCTATGAGCATTTGTATGTCATTTTCTCTGTCAGCACCTGAAATGTGACTATGTGAAGAGTTCATCTGAATTTCACGTGCATATAAAGATGCAGTATACCGCTGATGAAGTTACCCTCTCTTCTTTCTGAATAGCAGGGAAACTGACAAGGTGTGGGGGTGGCTCCCTGCTTCCACCAGGGGAAGGGGTAGGGCCTTAAGCAGAAGGTATGGAGGGTAGAGCAGCCTTCCCTCCACTCTCCCACACTGTGGTGTGCCCCTCTAGCCCTCAGAGCTACCCAGAGCGCACCACCTGGCACTCTGATGGCAATTCTAAAAAATCACTGGGCCCTGGGGCAGTTTCTTCCTTCGATCCCCTGCTGTTGGTTGGTCTGCTGAAGAGAAAAAAATGAAGACCTTAGCAGCACCAGTGTGGGAGGGTTTCTTCCTCCCTGTTTAGGACATTAGCAGTTGAGTTAAGTCCTATAACCCTCACATTAAACAAGGGGAAAGTGACGTTCTTTCCTAAAGTTCAAGGATCCAGACCCCTCCCTGAAGCCAGCAAGTTGTGATTCATGGAACAAAAAAAGCAGTGCTAGAATGGTAAGACTGATTCTACACTAAATGCTATCAAGGGTTCTGATATGTATCTCATTCTCCTGACCCAGTGAGTTCTGTTCTCTAGTGGCCAATCTGAGAATGCAAGTGGATTATTGGTTTAAGAATCTAAGTGTAAAGCTGGTCAAAAATGTTATACGTTTTCCGTGAAAAATTGTGAAATGAGAAACAGCAATATTTTTCTATATTTTCGAGAGGTTAGAAACCACCATAATTTCTTACCTGCTCATGTTTGCCTTCTTCTGTGGAAAAAAATTGGGGGAGGGGAATCTGAAAGTGGGAAAAACTGGCATTTTCACACAGAAAAAAATCTTTTTAAAATTTTTCATGGTAAAAGAGAAAACGTAGAAAATTTTAAATGAAATTTTTTAAATTTCAACATGCTTTTTAAATTTCAAAATGCTTCATTGAAATACACTTATCCTTTTCTGGTGAGCTGAAACACTTGTAACTGTACAGGTTTTTGGTCTGTAGAACTATATCTTGTATCAGTAGGAACAATAACAACCTTCATTTGTCGGTAGTCTTTTTTCCTCCAAATTGCCACATATTAACGAAAGAACAAAAGAGACTCAACTTAACTGCAAAGATTTCAGGCATTTAATTTTAGCCAAAAGGGAGACCCTTACAGAAGCCCTGAGACAATTATAGCTGTATTATAGGATTGCAAGATTTGATCAGTTGGTGTGTTGCCTCATTGCCTTACACAGACATTTGATCAAACACAGTTACTACTGTTTTTATTCTCTGTGTAATACATCATGGTTCCAAATTGTTACCCATTTTGTAATACTGCACAGTTTCACTATATTACTATCTTATAAATGTTTAAAAAGGGAAGTCCATTAATCTTAATATTACCTTAGTCTAGTTGTACTAATATGGCCCAAAGTCACAAGGTATTGTAAGTGCAACCACATTTGTATAGTGATACGGCACAACATTTGAAACTGCACACGTTAGCACTGTATTGTTATTGCAGCATCATTATTTACTGTACGTAGTTAATCTCTTGAAACTGTTCTATTTATCATATGACTGTTTCTTCTGCCTTCCTGTATTCAGGACCCAGTTCTGTAAAGATACAGACATATGTAATTTTAGGAAAATAAGAGCAGTGCCGGTGCTAGACAACAAAACCTTACATAGTTTTGTTCCTTTGTTGGTGGTCTTAGCTTATTTAGCTTACCTGTTTTCTGCTACTCAGTAAAGCTTTACTGAGGTTATTTTATTCTCCTGCTGGTTTTGATAATTAAGAATTCATAAATAATGTGAAAACCTATTTGCTATTGAAATTTGTGGGTCAAATGCCTAATTTAAAATCAGGAGAAAATATTAACTTAAAACAAGGAGAAATTATTCCTGACAATCTTCCCTAGAGGCCCTTGTCTCCAAGTTGCAGGTTTTGTAAATTTTAAAATAAAAGAATTTGCAAAACAAACACATCAAAGTCCCCCTTTTAGCACCACAACAATGAGAATGACTTTGAAAAAAGTTGATAGCAAACCTGGTCATGAATTATCACCCACCTTCATAAGAATTGCAGCAGAAGCAAATCTTTATTTTGTTTTCATTAAATGTTTACTTCTAGTTGGGGAGATAGGTTATCAAAAACACAAAATCAAACATTTCTGTGGTTCTGGGTTTTCTGTGAAAAACCCACAAATTCTTGTAGAAAATGGATTTTTATTTAAAGCTTCCATTTAGTTGAGAAACCATTTTTAGTAGAAAAATCATTTAAGCAGAAAATATGTTACCAGCTGTAGCTGCTCTGTTATTGTTATTTATTATGTATAGTATTGTAGCACTTAGAAATCCCAGAAATGGTGCAAGATCCTGTTGTGGTAGGTGTTTTACAAACACCCCACAAAATGATAGTCCCTGTCCCAAGACTCCAGAGTGATCCCTAATTTAGCAAATGGAACAATTGAATGAGTATTACTTCCAAAAATTCTTAAAATTTCATTTAAGTCTCAGGAGTTTGCTCTTTAGAATCATTATTAACATTTGTGTGTGTGCGCGCACGTGCCACGCATCCACACTGCCCTCTTGCGCGAGAGCTCTTGCGCAAGAGAGCTTACACTTGTTAAAAAAGAGCATAGCTCTTGCACAAGAACTCCTCTCTTACCACGCGTTACTATAAATCTTCTTGCAGAAGAGCAGGAGGGCAGTGTGGATGCTCTACGGAAGAACAGCAGTTCTTGTGCAAGAACCTACCAGTATAGACATAGCCTCAGAAGCCTTGCAGGAAAGACCTATTCTTGCTTACAGACAACCCCCTAACCTGAAAAAAATCCTTTCCTGTAACCACAGTACACAGCTACATAATAAGCATCCAAGAATCAACCCCTGCAATCAACCCCGGAGCCAACTCTGCCCGCACATCTATACAAGAAATTTCATGACTGGACCCAACTACATCAGCCACCAAATCAGAGGATCATTTAACTGCACATCCAGTAATGTGATCTATGCGATCAAATGCCAGCAATGCCCCACTGCAATATATATTGGACAAACTGGACAGTCCCTACGGGAAAGAATGAATGGACACAAATGAGGTATCCGAAAAGGCAACATACAAAAACAAGTTGGGGAACACTTTAACCTCCCTTGACACTCATTAAGGGATCTCCAAATTGTTTTTTTGTTTCAGACCAATTCCACAAGCCAAATACACAGAGAAGGATTGGAACTCCACGTCATTCTCAAGTTTAACTCTCATGCTAATGGTTTAAATTGCAATATCCGTTGGCTCACAAATTATGAACCAACCAAACAATGAAGGTGCCAATGGTTCTTGATGTCTTTGTAGAATCTGGTGTTAGTACTCTTCCTTTCCTAATGCAAACTAATGGTTCTTATCAGCCTATTTTAACTATTTAGTCTTTAGGGGTATGTCTACACTAGCCCCCTAGTTCGAACTAGGGTGGCTAATGTAGGCATTCAAACTTGCAAATGAAGCCTGGGATCTAAAGGAAGTTGCTTTCTTAAAATGGTAAAGTTTCATAGTAGTATCCAAAGATACCCTCTGCACAGGTGAAATAAACAAATGCTGCAGAGTGAAAAAGCTTTGTGGGCTTCAGTTGGGAAAACACACATACAAGTCTCTCTCTAAATATATGAATATATTTTTCCTTTGAAAATGGTCCATTACTAAAGAAGGGTATGGATAGCGGAATTCTTCAGGAAGGAAGTGCCTGTTGTGTGCATATGTGTATGCAGGATCTGAAAGAACTCTCCCCGGACAGCTAGCTGAGAGGAGGAGAGATTTCAGGAGCAAATTGTATTTTAATGATCATGCCTACTCTGCATAGATATCCAGCAGATAGAGCGGTGCAGGATGCCTATTGCTTGGCTATGGCTGCTGCCCACCAGAACTCAGTAACAAGCACTGGCATGATGTTAGGGTATGTTCGCATGAGCTCCAGCCAGGGGACAAAGTTCTGCTGCAAAATTCTCAAACTGGGGTTGGGGGCCCGTAAATCCCGTTGATTGATTCCTCCTTCTCTCTTCCCTTGACTCCTGCATGCCCCAGAATAGCCGGGAGGGAAGGAGAGGAGTGGAGATGGGGTGCATTCAGGGGAGGGTTGAAAAGAAGTAGGGGCAGCAATCAGGTTTTGGGGGAAGGTATGAAGTAGGGGTGGGGCCTAGGACCGGGTAAGAAGGTTTGAGGGTAAGTGAAAAAAATTAAATTAAAATGGAGCCTGCAGGTTGCTAATTGAGAACCGCTAGCTAACATTAGAACTGACGCAGTGCCCCATAGATCTAATAGACTGCACAGAGCACCTGCAAGACTCCTTAAGCACTGCAGCCAAGCTGAGTATGTTACAATAGTCATAGAAAAGTTGGAACATATGTTAAACTGGGAAGGGGAGGTGTTAGGAGTGTGTATTGTGCCATTAAGAGCAGAGCACATGCTAGGAAGATGAGGTTGGAGTCAGTCAAGAGGCAGGCTCACCAGATACATAGATAGGAGCACATGGGTCTCCTTTGTCTTATCTAATTCTGTTTTAGTTCTAATAGAATCATAGAATCATAGGGCTGGAAGAGACCTCAGGAGGTCATCAAATCCAGCAAGGCAGGACCAATCCCAACTAAATCAACGCAGCCAGGGCTTCGTCAAGCCAAGACTTAAAAACCTCTAGGGATGGAGATTTCACCACCTCCCTAGGTAACCCATTCCAGGGCTTCACCACCCTCCTAGTGAAATAGTTTTTCCTAATATCCAACCTAGACCTCTCCCACTGTCACTTGAGGCCATTGCTCCTTGTTCTGCCATCCATCACTACTGTGAATAGCCTTTCTCTGTCCTCTTTGGAACCTCCCTGCAGGAAGTTGAAGGCTGCTATCAAATCCCCCCTCACTCTTCTCTTCTGCAGACTAAACAAACCCAAATTCCTCAGTCTCTCCTCATAGGTCATGCTCCCTAATCGTTTTGGTCGCTCTTTTAGAAGCCTTACTTCTAAAAGTCTAGATTGTGCCTTTTAGTTATGAATCCACAATCCAACCCAGTGGTAAAGGAGAGTATTAGAATCTTTCCACATTAGGAGTAAATAGGTCAACTTGACAACAGAGTGGGAAGATGAAATCTGTTGGCATCACAAATCCTTCTTTCTGCAGACTACAGATGCCCCATGAGAGGTAAAGGTTAGGTTGTGAAAGAAGCCTGCCTACAAAACCTGCTGCCTCAAGATTACTTCAGGAGACAAGACAGGAGACCCCACAGATTGTTGTAATAACTTTTGTACAAGGCACGTCTTGTGAGGTATCACTTAAAACTCGTCATTTTCTCATCACTGAGATAATGACAAAATGCACATAGCAACGTTTTACATGAAACTATGAACATAAGCTGAAATCTTGACTAAAGTACATTTTCCAGGTACATCTGAGGAGTGGCCAAACCAGTCCCTCAGGGTATGTATACACTAGCTCGTTAATTTGAGCTAGGTAGGCAAATGAGGCGACCAGAGTTGCAAATGAAGCCCAGGATTTAAATATCCCGGGCTTTATTTGCATGTTCCCCTCCGGTCGCCATTTTGAAATTTCACTAGCCCGAACTCACTGCTGTGCAGCTACACACGGCAATGAAACATTAATTCGAACTAACTCCTTAGTTCAAATTAACTGTTATTCCTCATTCCGGGGGGGGGGGGGGAGGGTTCTTTTAAGCACAGGTCTCAGATAGCCTCAGGCAGCAGCCACACAAGGTAACTCCTGACCTGATGCCCTGCCAGAACCAGTTCCGGACGGCCTTAAATGTGATTCAGCGTCTTATCAGTGTGGACGCACTATTTCAGAATAGCAACATGCTATTTCGAAATGTATTTTGTGTGTAGACGTGTTAGTTTGAAATAAGCTATTTCAAAATAAGATATTTCAAAATAGCACTGTAGTATAGACATACTCTTAGGCACCTGTAACTGTTTTGTCTGTATTTTTCTTGTAATAATTTCTGATTTTTATGTGCCATTGCTTGTGCTCAGTCTTCATAGACAAGACAGCCAAAGGGTGGGAGACAGGAAGTGCCATATACCCCTTTTGAAGACAGGGAAGTAAGGCACAGAAATATGAAGTGATTTGTCAAAGGTCTCACAGGAAGTTTCAGGCAGGGCTGAGACCCTGTTCAGTGCTTTAACCACATGGCCATCCTTTTTTACTCATTAGCTAGATCAGAGGAGTCATCAGAAGTATGCTCTGTATTATTGCCTACCTACATGATACCAGACTGGTTTGCACTTTTGTGCTTCACCTTACCCACAAGGATGAGACAGATTTGACAAGGCTGTAAGCAGATGTAAAGATTTCTTTATCCTAATGTCAATGTTCAATATATTAACTTCATCCAAGCAGTCTGACCCTGGGCACAAGTAATGGGATACCAAACAGCTGACAGGATAAATCTCTATGGAAACCTTGACCCAATTTGTGCCACATTAGATGCATGAGGGAGGGGAGCTAGGCATGCAGTCTTTATGGAAGCAATCTGAATATGCTGAAGAAATGATAATGGGATCAGAATGGAAAGGTACTGGTTAACGAAAGCTCATCAACCATGTCAAAAACCATCCACACAAAAGTAACTTAGTGCTATCTGATGCTGGTCAGCACATGGATGCTGTGTGCAAAGCAAAAACAGGCAGAAAGCTATCAGAAATCAGTATTTACAAGGGGCTTCTTCAACTGAGTAGCCAAATGACTCATTAACTCCAACTAAATTAGAAGAATGTAAAGAGGGGTTCATATGAAAAATTGTCCAGAGAAAAACTCAAGGCCAAATCCCAAGCATAGCTCTATCAACTTCCAGGCAGCTAAGCTGATTTACACCAGCAGAGACTTTGGCCCTGAATTTCTTAAGAACATGGGGGTCACACAAATCCTGTCTTAGGGCATGGTAGAAAGTCTGCTATGCGAGAGAAAAGTTGACAGTGATAATGATAAGTGTGTTTGAGACTCCTTAAGCTAATCATTCAAGCCACGGATCAAGAGAGCGGGTGGTTACGTGGAACAAAAGGATAACGCCAAGAACCTTGTCAAGAGGGGGGGGGGAAAGGGAGGGAAAATTTGCTGAAAAAAAGTAACAGCTGAAAAGTGAAGCTTATGTGACAAGATGGGTGATTCCCAGGGACAGAGATTTGGGCAGGAATAGATGCTAAAATTATATAGAAAGGAATATAGAAAGGATTCAGCCGAGTCAACAAAACAAACAAACCAACCCAAAACCACCTGGTGGAATTTGGAAAGGAATCAATAGGTTTGAAGAGACTGGCTTACTATAATTAGGGAAACACTCATTGCTTTGATTGGCATAACAACTGAGGGTGAAAACCTGGCCTCACTGAAGTCAATGGCAAAACTCTCCACACAAGTCTGGATATTTGCAAGGCATACCTCTGCTTATGGCAATTCCAAGTCTTGTGAGGGATAAATGACCATGCCTCCAAATATTTCAGAGCCTGTAATATTGCCACTGACCCTGAGTTTCTTTAGCAGACCAGAATATGAAGGTCATTTCTGGCAAGTATATAGCACATAGATTTGTCAAGAGCACAGATGTATCAGCAGGTTGAATAACTGTTGTCTAGGCCCAGCAGTTTAATAATCTAAGATGCACTTGAAGAAGGCTATTATTTTGTAGAGCTTTAATTCCTTTTAATTCTATTTAAATACTCAAGTACAATATTCTGTAGAGAACAACCCTGCATTAGTAGAAAGAATGGGCCAAAAAAGGTCATTAGATCTTTTCTATCTTTAATGTCTGCCATTCTAAGCACCATTCCATTCAGAACACTTAGGACAATAAAAGTATCACAAGTATTGTTGCTTTTTCTCCAACATTTGCTATGTTTCCATATGCAAAGACTAGCACATGTTCTTCCATTAAAAATGACTTGTTTTAGATTCAGGGAAAAAAGCAATAGCAAAAAGTAAAAAAATAAATCAAGGTGTTTAGGATCGGGAACACTGTGTTTCTTCAGTAACAAGCTGAAGCAATGGAGTTGGTTGTTGTCTCTGTAGACAAGCAGGGTTCTTTGAAATGGTGTGGTACAAAAGCATAAACTTTCAGGCTTCACACCCCACAATTGTGATTTTGGTTATAAAGGGTGAGTTTGTTCCCATTGTTACAAAAATTGAGAGGTGCTTTGATTGTGTTAATGGTTGAAGATAGGAAGGAGTATAAGAGTAACTGTATTGTTTTTGCATTTGGGATCAGGACTGACACCCACACATAAGTCATTAGGCCTATAAAAACTGGACATCAGTTAGGATGCTGGTGTGCAGAGACCACTGCCTATCCTGCTGACCAGACTTGTCTCATTGCTTTCCGATATTCCCTGTTTCTCTGTACCATCTGTTCACTCGTCTAAATTTGTAAGCTCTCTAGGGTGGGCATCATCTTTTTGTTCTGTTTGTACAGCATCAAGCACCATGAGATCCTGATCCATGATTACAGATTTTAGGCATGCCATTAGACATAATAACAATTAATTATATCCCTGTGTCATTCAAACAAAGTCAGTGGAATTACATTAGTGGTGATTTAGCTCAGGAGAGTTTAAGGAGGCATCACTTCAATTGGGTTTTTTGCTCCTCTTGTTTATACTGATGCTTTCTCCAGAGATCCTGTATAGCTGGGACTATTGGTTCTCTCAGCTGGAATGGGAAATTGTTCTCAGGGAACTATCCAGCTCCGTGGTTTGACATAAATGAGGAAGATTGAGATGAATCTTTCCGATTATGCAGTTGTGTTATATAAATCAGTCCTGGTCTTTTCCTTTCAGCATGGGTATGGGCATAGTTTAATCACATTTGGGATGGCAGAAGATTTAGGAGCTTAAACATGTGTGTTTGTGTGTGTGGCTGTGTGTGTGCGTGCACACCTATGTGCATGTGAAGCAGGTACATCTTAACTTCAAAGGATGAATTGTACCTTTCCCTGGCCTGGGCCACCATCACTTCACTCTCTCTCACACACACACACGCATTCCTCTTTCGCCTAAATATTGGTGGGTTTCAGAAATACTAAACAAATAAGCTCACCTTGAGCTTCTTATTGACAATTTGATATGATTTTATTGTCTAAGTTAAAAACTCTCTGAAGAAAAGAGTTCGCATATTTCCATCAGTCAGGGATCTATTACTCATGCTCGACCATCTGTTATTTAATGAGAATATGACAAGCTGATTGTTATTTTTTTTAACATGGCAAATTGAAAAATGTGACTTTTTGATCTATATTTTAATTACACCCCCTCTGACTTTTTCTCACTTGCACTTTTCTCATAATATGCATTGGGAGGGTAAATAAAGCTGTGACTTTCTCTACGAACCCTTTCTCTCTGGTGAGTATTGAATTTCTTTACATTTTTTTCTAGTTCACCTACCTATAACGAATTGAAGAGATTTAAAACTAACTTCTTTTCTTAAGCTCAAGAGCTAAGGAAGGAGTGAGTTGTGATGAGAGATGAACATGTCTGGCTTTCCAAGCAGCTCTAAGTCTTCTGCATTACTGATGATCGCAGATCTACTGTGCCCTGCATTTTCGTTGACAATATAAATCACAAGAAATCATGCCATGTGCATTCATATTTTTTATTGGTTTATAGGTTTGATTAAATATTGAAAACATGCTAAAACATTTCCTGCCGTCTAACAAAAAAAAAAGAGGGAGGGATATCCAACCCTTAAAAACCTAGATTTCAATTAAATTGACCCCAGATTCATTTCATGACAGGTTGCTGCTTGTTTAGATGGGCTTCGTGCCTGAAAGATGCAGTTAAATCTGACTAGGTATAATCTGAAAATATTGCTTTAAAGTGGCTGGACCCAGTCACATGACATGTTTTTGTCCAAGTTCCACTATCATGTGACAATCTACAGTGGATTTATGAAATTAAGCACAGATGGCTACTTTGTTGTTGTTCTTTGAACTGACAGCTGCTGGTATAAAAATAAATTAAATATAATTTCATATAAGTCAGACTTTCAGTTTTTTGTTTTTTGTTTGTTTTTCTTTTTGTTAAATAATCTTCACAGATTTTTTCCTCCACCAGTTTAATTTTATTGATTCTTCTCCCCCCACTTAAATCTTTTCCATATCCGCAAGGCACAAACCAATGAAAAGATAAGGGAGCCTTTTGCCAAGCTGTCCTGACAATGACCTCTGTCCTGATTTGGAGGCAGATAGCATCTCTAGGGGCAAGTGGAGATCTAGACACCATAGTAGCCAAGTCCTTATTGTCAAGCAGACAGAGAGTGACAATGGAAACAAATTTATCAGCCTTGTGCATTTCTGGTCTATGTAATGAACTGAAACAGGGCCATCAAAACCTTTCCCCCTGGAAATGTTGCTGGCTGATTGTGCTCACAGATGAAAAAACATTTATCCACCATATCACCTTTAGGAACCTGTCTCCAAAAACCAGCATATGCTGATAAAAGGGAATATAATTATTTTGATCCATTATTATTGTTAATTATCATTAATTATTATTGCTGTTGTTTAAAATATGCATGTTAATAATTTGATCTGCAGCAAAAATGAATGGGAGTCACTCCAGGTAAGAAAAAATGGCAGATTCGTAATAGGCAATGAGCCGATTTTTAAGAAAACAATGTTTAAGGATTAGCCAAAGGGCTCTCCTTTATTCACAATTCTCCATGGAGCACTTTAAAGTCTTCTGTGTTTGTATCACTTAAAGTGCAGCTATTTTAGGTCAGTGTAAATAAGTCATGTGTGCCGTCAGCCTTGTACAAGTGCTTTCTGCTGCTTAATAATACATGTGCTTGTCCATTATAGGGGCTACATGTATATGTGTTGGGCTAGAGAGGCAGTCATGCAAAGATACCATCTTTGGGATAGTGGCCTAACGCTTTAGAGAGGAGGCATGCAGTGCATACTTTGATGACCTTAAGCAGGGCAGCACCTAATATACATATACGCTTATGCCATATAGAGAGACAGGCATCATGAATTTCTTCCCCAGCTCTGTCTGGCAGACCAGTGCAGTTACCTTATTACAGAGTGGGAGCAGGAGAGGAATTTTTAATTAGCCATCCCAATGGATAATAGCAAATCAGAAGCTTCAGGAGCTATCTTTCAGGTAGGACGGAAGGTAAAATCTCAGAGTGTTGAGTGAGGTTCTCTGCAGAACGATGCTGTTTGGATTAAGGCCCTGATAGGACCCTGGCAAGCAGAGCTCCTGCAACAGCCCAATGCCCCACTGAATTTAATAGGGCTACATGCTGGTGCAAGAGTCTGCCTGAATATTTCACACTGCACAATCAAGGTCTAATACTGGACACTCAGCAGCCAGTCCTGCTGCCACTGAAGTCAGTAAATTCCCATTTACTTCAGTGGTAGCTGGATGTTGAGCCACTGAAAAGGCTTTAAATAAAACAAACAAAAACACTCTGTGACACTAACATGATATTTGCAGCCACTCTGCTTGTGGTTTCTAGCCCTTTCCCATGGTCTATCTTGCCTATTTGTACTCTAAGCTCTTTGGGGAAGGGACTCTCCTGTTATGGGATTTGTACACTGCTCAGCACAATAGGACCGCATTCTCGGTTGGCCTTTTGGCATTATCATAATCAACATGCTAAATAATGATGATAAACATCCACATTTCAGAGGCACAGTCCTGTGGCTTGGTACCAGAGTGGGCTCCAGGAATCTCTCAGAATTGATCCTTTGGTGAGTTGCACACCACGAGATGAATGTGCAGCTGCTGGGAAAGATTGAGCATCTAATTATAATTAAAACCTGGTTCTGAGACTTTGTATCCTTGGTAGCATCACTGACTCTCTCAACCTCAGTAACACTTGTTGCTCCTGTCAGCATCCCACAGGGGACTTGTGAGGGTTACTCAGTTGATATTTGTAAAATGTTTTGTGTTTTTTGGGCATGGTTTTGTTCCCATGGACATCCCTAGTAGAACCCTAGTAGAAAAGGATCAGGCCCTAGAAAAGACAGGTCTCCCTTTTGCTGGAATTTGAATAAAAATAATAATGCGTTTTTGTTGGTTAATAGCCTACAAAACAAAACAGATTGGACAAACACCAGATATAATGACATTTGACATGATCTCATGATGATGAAATTGAGTAAAAGGTCTGGGAAATTAAGAATTAAAAACTAATCTAGCAAAATAAAATGATGAAAAGAAAAAAAGATAAGATTAGTTCAATATGTGTGCATTTTCCTTCCCTCCTCAGCCATAATGGATCTGATCTTGTTTGGCCTAAAACAAGATTATATAGATAAATAATAAAAAAGAGGATTAAAACCAAGATTTTTATAGTAGGAAACAATGGCACTTGAGTTAATGAACAGACTTTAATATGGAAAAAACCATAATAGTGTTTCTTGTGCATATGTGGGAGTAGGGGGATTGTAAGAACAAGCGATGGCTTGATGCCTGGGATTGTCAAAGCCCACTAGGGCAGAATCACCTCTTTGTCTTTGCTGTGCTCAAAGTCATCAACCCATCCTGTCAAAGGAGAAACTCCTACTCTTTAGCACAACTGAAGAGACATTAGAGCCCAGGTCCAATCAAATACCATTGTTTATCTTGATAACAATCCTGGAGGAACCCTTGCCTGCACAGATAACTCAGGTTCAGCTCCTCGAGTAGCAACCAGGACATCTGTTTCAGGACTTGCTGTTGCAATCTCTCCACACAATTTACAGCATTATTACTGCAGTCTCTAAAACAAATGTGCGCAGCCTTTACAAAAGTCATCTAGGGAGCTAACTCTTATTGCTTTCAATAGGAATTAGGTGCTTAAATATCGCTGAGGATCTCAGTTCAAATTTGACATTCCTTGCGTATTCCGGAATTTGACTGAACTGCAGTCAACCATTGTATTCATTCAACTTCTGTCAGCTGAAACCCAGACATCCCCATAGTTAGAGAGAATCTTCTTAGGAACTGAGAAGGCGAGGCTGTGCAAGTGCACATTGGCAGTTTTGCTATCAGAATGGATGGTTGGGACAGAAAGTGAAGGTGCCATGAAAAGAGAATGTTTGGACAAACTTAGTTTTAGGTGCCACTGACATGTATGTTCTGTTGTTGCTATGACTAGAAATGGTTTGCTAATAAGGAGAAAAATAACTTTTTATTGGCTCCTGCTAGGGCAATTGCTAGCCTATTAGGAGCTATTGTGCTTTGTCTGGAGCAAAATTATAAAAAGTGTAGTTAGAAAGTGAACTTTGGGCGGGGATCTGACTTTGAGAAGCAAATTCATGGAAGGCAGGGGAAGGAAGCCTGGCCACTGATTCCTCGAAATCACTCTTAATTTTAGGAAAATATAAATGTTCTGAGATGCTAAATCTACTGTGATAGCATGTCTGTGTGTGTGCTTGAAATCTAATCAGTAGTTTCAGTTGAAAACACTCTTGCTTGTATCTATCATTTATCAGATGGATGAGCTGTGCACCCATTGATTTATTCCTCACACCACCTGGCGAGAAACAGTAAAGTTGCCACTGGTTTGAATTCTTAAAACCCTGGATAACTTCTCACAGGCTGGAGAAAGAGGGAGCTTCCAGTCAGGGGAGGCAACAAGAAACCCTGCTCTGTTAAGCTGGCCTAGTCCAACCCAATTTACCTTGAATCTTCCTACTGCCACAGTTCTCAGCTTCAGCACAGTGTTCCTTATAGGCATCCTCAAGCCCTAGGAGTTCATCACTTAAAGCTAATTTCAAATTCACCAAACTAAATAACAAAAAATAGACCCAACTCAGTTCAGAGTTAAAGTGTATCTGAAAAATTTATGTCTGTCTTCCTGAAGTTCTTAGTGAGGGATGTTTCCAGTGACCTGGGAGTCCAGGATGTAAATAGTGAATTAGCGAAATGGCCCAGTGTCACAGAAGTATCTGGGTTAGTCAAGACTATGGGAAACTCTGAGGTGTTTCAGAAAGGTCTATAAACAGGGCAACATGATGGCAGATGAAATTCAGCATAGATAAGTGCAAGCTAATGCACATTGCAAGGAATAATTTAAACTCTTTGTACACACTGAGGGGCTGTGAATTAGTGGTGCTAGGCATCATTGTGGATGGCTCATTGAAGATGTCTGTTCAATGTGCAGTACAGGTCATAAAAGGAATGGGTGAAAATTTAGCAGTAGCTACTGGTGAATAGGCTGTTGTTATTCAGACTGGAGTAATGTTCAGCATCAGGAATTGGAGTACATTTTAAATCCATTGCACCTCCCAGAACCACATCTTTCCTTTTTGCTCCAATAAAGTCTTCTAGGGTGCATATGTGCACTTGTACATTTTACATATCAGGATTAGCTGGCAAGCCTCATAAAAGATTGGGGCCCTCCCTTAAATGTTCATCTACATCCATGGATACCTAAAAGTTCAGGGTAAAGCCCCGAAAAGTGAAAGTTATGCAGCAGAGAAAACAAACCTTGATAATTAAATTACTGTGAGTTGAAATTAAATGGTGTGTCCTGTTTATGTGGTCAGATTGCATAACTATTGCATTGTGGTTCAAGAGGATTTCTATACAACTTCCTCTGCTGTTGGTGCCCAGTTTTGCAATGATTTATCTAAATGCCCCTTTAATTGCCATCCTTGTGGAAAGCACAGCAATAATTCATCATTATCAAAGCAAATAATCTCTCACTGGATGGAGGGGGAAATGTGGTTTAGGGTTTGGGGTTTTTTCCCTAAAGCAATGTGCATAAGACGATGGCTTAGAATGTGTGCAATGTAAGTTAATTTGTATTCTAACTTCTACAGTGCCTTTGTATATAAATGGAAGTTATGTGCATAATTTATGGAAGATGGTATATGTGAATTGGAGTCTCTAACCCCCTTGAACAGACTTGCTCGGGCATGATGTGTATAATGCTAACACACTTAGACAGTGTGCAGAGTGGAATAGTAGGGAAAAAAATCACTCTAATACTGTGCATTACAATAATAAATGCAGGAATTAGAAGTTTGTACTTCTCTGTAAATAAATTATGCATACATAGTTTTAAATTAACCAAATTAAATGATTAAAGACACACCATTCCTTCATAAACATGTCTTGGGAGTGGGGGAATTCAGAGTACAGGAAAAGAGTCCCAGCTCCTCTGAGTGTCTCTGTTCCGTAAGAAGCAATTTTAGATGCTGTTTCTTCTCCTCCCGTTTTTGCAATGATAGAAAGAATGTTATTATTGGTTTCTTCTGCTACTTCAACATAAAGCAACTGTTAAAACTAGAAGTATAGATGCTGCTTATGTCCTCCATCCAGGTGAACTACTATGGCTTTAAGCTGAAGAAATACTCCATATTCTCTAAGGGTGTGTCTAGACTACCTAGTTTTGTCGACAAAAGTGGACTTTTGTCGACAAAACTATACCAGCGTCTACACTACCGCTGAGTTCTGTCGACATAATGTCGACAGAGCTCAGCAGTTTTGTCGACGCTGGTATACCTCATTTTACAAGGCATAACACCTTCTGTCGACAGAACTCTGTCGACAGAAGGTGTTATTGCCTGTAACATTGCGTCCAGACTACGGAGTTCTGTCGACAAAGCAGCTTGCTTTGTCGACAGAACTCAATGTGTCTGGACGCTCTTTGTCGACGGAAGTTTTGTCGACAGTATCTGTCGACAAAACTTCCGTTGACAAAACACGGTAGTCTAGACGTACCCTAAGAGGTCAAGACGTACCTCTGAGTGGCTTTAAAGCTCCTGCTTCTGGATTTCAAATTGTAGATGTTCAACACTTATAAAATCAGATGCACGGTATCGTTCCTCCCCTACATACCACATAGCACTATGGAAGCAGGAGGTAGATGCTGGTGCAGGAGTAACTTTAGCAGGGGTGGCCTGTCCATATAGGCGAACTAGGGATCACCTAGGGTACCAAGTTAAATGGGGCACCAAATGGTGGCGCAATATCATTGAGGGGTTTGGAGGCGGGGGTGCTGATTGCATGGTTCGCCTAGGGCACCAGTTGCTGGCAGCTAGTCTAGGGCCGTCCCTGAACTTTAGGCAAACATGGCCACAATGGCAAGATCCACCATAGTCCACACTCCACTCTAGACATTACCCCCCTTTTCCTGAAAGAGCAGGTTTATCTACTAATTTCAAGAAGTGCTGGAGTGTCTCTAATTTATAAAGGCCACCAACCACAAGGAGACGAGACATCAGTGTAATGTGGCCTTTAAAGGGTGACACCAGAATGTTCAACCCCTACCATCTCACTTACCCCTATCCTGAAGTGTTTGCTTTGCAAGAGAGTCCTATTGAACCCAGAGCATGCTGAACACTGATTGAAGATGAATATTTCTGCCATAAATATCTCTTTGGAGTGGGGAATGCTGAATGTATGTATAGAGCCCTATTTTCTGTGAGCGTATCTGTTTCAGTTGAAGCAATCCTAGATGTTGTTGCTCCTCCTGTGTAATGACAGAAAGGGGAAACTGAGACACAAAGTGGTAATGTGATTTGCCTACGATCATACAGTAGCTCAGTGGTACAGTTTATAATATAGCCTCAGTCACCTCTTGGCTCTTTGTTCTGTTCATTGGGCCACACTCCATATTTGCAGTCGGCTGTGCCATTATGACATCTATTTAACCTATACAGAACATTCCAAAGTAACGTGTTTGCTGAAGCATTATAAGCATTTACACTTTTCTAAATGCTGCGTAACCAGCGACGTTAACTGAATTTGCATATTTAAAAATCTGAGACTACCCACAATATATATCTTTCAAATGAATTTTACACCTCTCCACTTGGGAAGAGTATACCAGGCTTGTCACTCCATGTAAAAATGATTATTTTAGTGCAACTTTCTCCACATAAATCAGTTCAAAGGCTGATGATTTAAGCTGCGTGAAAGCAGAACTAACACTGGCTTTAATTGAAGGCTGTGCAGATATGTCACAGTTCAAAGAGCTCGCTAGTATTTCTTCTTTAATTGCACCTTCAGCTATAATGCACTGATACTCACTTTCATTCACGGCATTTTGCCCGTATTTTCCCTCGTGTTTGCTGTAGAGATGGCCTTAGTCTAAATCCTTGCAGCTGACCATTCCCTTTCTTCAGGGCTGTGCATGAAACAAATCAGACTGAGAATTTTGCAAATAGACTCAGTTTTTAACAACAGATAGACCTACAAACCATTAGATCCCAACACTGCATGTCTGTGGCATACTTGAAATGCAGATCCAAATCTTGCATATTGAGCCCAATTCTCCTTTTCTTAAACCTGTGTTTGGGTAATTAAAATGGTAGTGGCACGGAGAGCTCTGTAATTAAGTCTCTGGAAACATTCTGGTCCTCTGTTGTCAGTTGCATGTAAGATCAACTGCTGTTGGGTGCAGTTTAGAGAAGCATCCCAAAAGATCCTAGGTCAAATTCTCTCCTGGCTTTTATCCTGTTCCACTCTTAAGCAGAACAGGGTTTCAGAGCATGTACATCTGGGGAGAATGTAGCCTGAAATATGCATATGTGGTAACTTAAGCAAATCTCTTTGGCCTGGAAAGATAGACTGGGGTTTCAGCTAAAGATGTTTTCTTACGAGCTCCAGTTCTCCCTTGTGATGGGTAAATTAGAATAGCTTTTCCCAAGGCAATGAGATATTTATTCTTTACTTTATATTCCAGCCACAGACAGGAAGTGAGGAAGCAGAAGAAAATTCAGATGGATAGAATTATTATGAACTTCAAATGTCTTGATAAATTTGGTTTGAACTTTGAATGAAAGCAGGGATATGTTTCAATCTATATATTAGGGATGCAAATGGTTACCTGGTTAACCAGTTTTCCAGTAAACATTAGGCTTATCGGTTAACTGGGCCAGGTGGCAGGAACCCAAACAAGGCAGCAGGCAGGGCAGCAGTGGTTCCAGCAGCAGCCCTGCCAGCCGCGGCCACAGTCCCAGCTCTGAAAGGTGGCAGGCAGGACCCCTGCTCCAGCAGCTCTGGCAGCCCAGCCATTCCGGCAGCCTTGGCCCCACCGGGTGGGAACAGGTGGGATCTTGGCCCAGCCATGCTGCAGTGGCAGCTCCAGCCTTGAATGTGCTAGAAGTCCCATCCCTGCGGGACCCTGCCAGGACATTCTAGCCCAACTAGATCAACCATGCTGCACCACACTGCAGGTGGGCGGTGCTCCAGCCTGGCTGGAGCAGCCCCCCACCTGAAATGCAGCAGGTTGGGCCTGCCCTGGCTGGAGCAGCCCATGACATGGCAGTCCTGGCTGGGCTGAAGTAGCCCCCCACCTGCATTTCACTGCAGATAGGGGTATGCTCCTGTCAGTCCAGGCCTGCCATGCCACAGGTGAGGGGCTGCTCCAGCCTAGAGCAGCCCCCACTTCAGGATTATGGTTAAAATTTTACATCCCTACTATATATATATATATTTTAGAGTTTGTGTGTCTGTCTGTGAGTACATCCATCCATCTCTCAGTCTGTTTGTTCAAGAACTCCTAAATGATTAAAGCTAGGACCACCAAATTTGGTATGCAGCTTCCTCTTAGCCTATCGTAGGCTACGTCTAAATTATGCATCCAGGGAACACGTCTGCTCTTCCAATATTTTTTGCAGAAGAGAAGTCGCATTCTTTCGGAAGTCCCTGTATTCCCATTTCACGAGGAATAAAGGCTCTTCCAAAAGAGATTTTTCCAAAATTTGGCCCAGTATAGATGGGTCAAATTTCAGAAAAGCCTCTTCCAAAAAAATATCAGAAAAAGATATGCCAATTGTGATAAAACTCCATAGTCTAGACGTAGCTTTAAAGCAAGCTCAGGGTTTGGTTGTGCCAAGAAAATGGGAAATGCCTAGAATGGGATTGTTTTCCATAACACAGAGTGGAAGGCATCTGTAAGCAGGGACTATTATGCTCTGCAATGACCACTGGAGGCAGCAAGTGTAAGGGACAGTTATACTGCAGAATAATCACATGAGGGCAGCCACACCAGGAAGAGAGTGGGCAGATGGGGCCAGGGATCTCCATATTGCTGGCCACCGGCCATGGGTAAGTAGCCTCCTGCCTCAAACCCCTCTCCCCTGGTCTTCGGTCATAACACTGGAATGGGAGTGGCCTGCCAGCCAAGGATCTACCACCATGCCCTCCTCCTCAGAAGCTCTGCCAGGACCAGTCAGCATAGTCCCCACCCCTCCCAGAAGGGACATGGGGTGGGGCCAGGAAGCCAGTTGCCCCCCTCCAATAACTGTGGAGGCCACAGGCCAGAGGACCCACCAGCCAATGCTGGGCAGCACAATGGAGCTGCAGTCATTGGAGCAGCACCACCCTCACTGCCCTGGTGAGTCCACCCCCGACATCTCAGTTCCCAGCATTGACTCTTACACTGCCCCCCCCCACCCTATGCCCTGAGCCCCCACAAGGACCCAAGCAACTCTGGGTAAATCCTCTAGTCTTATATAAAGCAATCCTCTGACACTCATTTCATAACTGGATCAATCAAAAATGATTTTGCTTGAGCAGCAGCCAGGCAATTTCCAACTCCGTAACAAATGAGATCCAAACTTTTTCTGAAATATGTTATTTTTAAACATTAAACATGATACATTTGTTAGCAAGATCTTTTTTCAAGACTCTGGCGCAAAAATAGCCTTGTAATGTAAACTGAGATTTGTCAACTGTTCGTGGTGCAAACCAGCGGTTTGGAATATTTATGTTTAAAAACAGTTGAACTCTTCTGTTTAGAAATCTACTTTTTTACATTTTTGCACTGTTTTCAATTGCAAACTCATTAGGATTTGAAACAGCTGAACTTAATGTTCACACAAAATAATGAAAGACTATTAGACATTAAACTCTGTGGATTTTTTTCTTGCGCAATGGGACCCCAATCAGACTGCAGCCTTTAGCATCATTATAATAGAAATAATTAATATTATATTTACTGTTTGCAAAATTAGCACATATTTACTCTGACCATAATGACGCCATTAAAAAGCTGTTATGGTTTTGTAAGTCAACGTGTACACACACCAAAGTATACTCTCACATGGGCATCAAAACAGTAAAGTCTTGTCTACAAGCATTTAGTTTATGGCAAGCTAGGGTAGGAATCATGGAATGTAGCTTGCTGCACTGTGCCCCTGTATAGAGTGGCCATATTTCTGGAAGAGAAAATGGGACACCCCCAGCTGCTTTCCCAAGGGGTCCTCCCAATGTTGTTGGCAGTTACTCGACCCCTGTGCCTCCCCTGCCATACTCCCCAACAGGCTGTTCCCCATTACTGGGACCCTGAGGCTACGGCTACACTATGACTTTTGCCACAAGAGCCTATGCAAATGAAGAGAGGATTAGCATTTTCCCTCTGGGACATTTTGCCTCTGGAACATTTTGCCTCTCTGGGACAGGCATAAGGTTCTTGTGGAAAAAGGTTTTTTTTGTGCAAAACGGCCACAGCCACACTGTCTATTTTTGCACAATGCAGGACAATGTAGCACTTTAAAGACTAACAAGATGGTTTATTAGATGATGAGCTTTCGTGGGCCAGACCCACTTCCTCAGATCAAATAGTGGAAGAAAGTAGTCACAACCATATATACCAAAGGATACAATTAAAAAAATGAACAAATATGAAAAGGACAAATCACATTGCAGAACAGAAGGGGGATGCGGGGGGGGGGGGTGGGAAGGGGGAGGAAGGAAGGTAAGTGTCTGTGAATTGCTGATATTAAAGGTAGGGAGAGTGGGATGTTTGTGAGTTAATGGTATTACAGGTGATAATTGGGGAAACTGTCTTGGTAATGGGTGAGAAAGTTCAAAGTCTTGTTACGTCCTTGTTGGCAAGTGTCGAATTTTAACATAAATGACAGTTCAGAGGATTCCCTTTCAAGTGCAGATGTAAAGGGTCTTTGTAGCAGAATGCAGGTGGCTAAGTCATTTAGAGAGTGTCCTTTCTGGTTAAAGTGGCAAGAAACTGTTTTCTCTTTGTGATCTTGTCTGATATCTGTTTTGTGGGCATTAATCCTTTGGCGAAATGTCTGAGATGTTTGTCCAATGTACATAGCAGACGGACACTTTCGGCACATGATAGCATAGATTATATTTCTGGATGCGCAGGAATATGTGTTCTTGATCTTATAACTCACTTGGTTAGGTCCAATAATGGTATCAGCAGAATGAATATGTGGACAAAGCTGGCAACGGGGTTTGTTGCAAGGGAAGGTACCAGGGTTGGTATTAGTGTGGTATGTCCTGTGGTGGTTGGTAAGAATCATCTTGAGGTTAGGTGGTTGTCTATAGGAGACTATGGGTCTGTCTCCCAGAGCCTCTTTGAGTATGGTATCCTGTTCCAATATAGGCTGTAGTTTATTGATAATGTGTTGGACAGGTTTAAGTTGGGGGTTGTAGGTGATGACAAGTGGTGTTCTATTGTTGGTTTTCTTGGGTCTGTCTTGAAGTAGATGGTTTCTAGGTATTCGTCTGGCTCTTTCAATTTGCTTTTTTATTTCTCTGGGTGGGTAGTTGAGATTTATAAATGCTTGGTAGAGATCCTGAAGCTTCTGGTCTCTGTCAGTGGGGTTAGAGCAGCTCATCATCTAATAAACCATCTTGTTAGTCTTTAAAGTGCTACATTGTCCTGCATTTTGCTTCAACTACCCCAGACTAACACGGCTACATTTCTATCACTATTTTTGCACAAACACCCCTAGTGCAAAAACAAAACAGAAGAGGGTATGCAAATGAAGTGCAGGAAAATGTTAATCCATGCTTCATTTGCATAGGCTTTTGTGGCAAAAGTCATAGTGTATCCGTAGCCTGAGTGATTAGGAGGCTGGAGTACATGACCTACGAGGAGAGACTGAGGGATTTGGCATATTTAGTCTGCAGAAGAGAAGAGTGAGGGGGGATTTGATAGCAGCCTTCAACTTCCTGAAGGGAGATTCTAAAGAGGATGGAGAGAGGCTGTTCTCAGTAGTGACAGATGGCAAAACAAGGAGCAATGCGCTCAAGTTGCAATGAGGGAAGTTTAGGTTAGTTATTAGGAAAAACTATGTCACTAGGAGGATGGTGAAGCAGTGGAATGGGTTACCTAGGGAGGTGGTGGAATCTCCATCGCCTAGAGGTTTTTAAGTCTCGGATTGACAAAGCCCTGGCTGGGATGATTGAATTGGGATTCGTTCTGCTCTGGGCAGGGGCCCAGACCTCCTGTGGTCCCACTGAGGTCTCAATGACCTCCTGAGGTCTCTTCCAGCCATAGGATTCTATGAGTGACCCCACATGCTGGAATGCTGCTTTCCTCTCCAGCCTTGCCTCGCCCTTGTGGGTGGTCTGGCATCTCCACTTTCCCCCTCTGCATCTCACCCACTTTTTTGAGAAATGTGGATATTTGCTCTGTTTTCTCTCACCGCCAGATCAAGTCTGCAAGAGCAAATGGAGGAAATGCCTCCTTTTGGGGAAAAAAGTCGAGATGGCCACGGTGGGGCTTAAAAAAAGGACTGTCCTAGTCAAAACGGGACATATAGTTATCCTAAGCACATGCATCCTGCTGACATGCAATAGTAATATGCACCAGCAGACTCCAAACAGCCTGCATAAGTACTACAACTTTTTAAAATATCAAAATACATAATTGACCTTATAAACATATAGCCAGATTCCAGCTACTAAAAATAAAGCCAGACCATCTGTCTTGGCAGGTGTGTTATTGGGCAGCTGCAGGAACAAAAGGGGCTGATCAAAGGAACCGCTGCATCAAACAGTGCTCCGAGAAGGAAAACTTACAGTATTCAACATGGAATTCATGGCCCAGTAGAGGTAGGATGGCCGTATTCAGGGCTATCTTTACCCAAACACAGACTATGTTGCTGCATAGGTTTCCTGAAAATTTGGGGCCCCACAGGATCTTAAAGTCCACCTATCCACCTCTTCCTGTCCCTGCTCTGTGGCTTTGCTTCTTCTGGAGAGGATCTAGTTAACTTACATGTGAAAAAGCCTGCCAGAGCTACTAGCAGAACATGGAACCTGCGAAAAAGCCATTCATATACTATCAGTTTCTGAATCTACTGTTAGTCTACAGGACCATAGCTTAAAATTTGCTTTAATATATTTCATTAGTGTATTGCTGACGATTATAAAATCACATCTCTAAAAATCATCATCACCTCTTCCTGATCTGCCGTCGGGCACTATGCTTTTGACACTCTGGTAAAGACTCACTAAATAGACCATCAATTGCTCTCTCATTGACTCTGGTACTCCACTGGAATGAGAACAAGAAGAGTTTCTCCCATTGACTCCCCGTAGTGGAGACCCTGCAGCAACTTGACCTAAGGAATGTCAGCTACAACCAGGGGCAGATATAGGGCAGGGCGAACGGGGCGGCCGCCCCAGGCCCCGCACCTCAAAAAGCCCCACGCATGCGCCGTGGCGCCACCGTGCATGCGCCGTGGCAAAGGGGGGGCCCCCGCGAAAATATACTGCCCGGGGCCCCACAGAACGGTCATCTGCCCCTGGCTACAACTATGTTATTCACATAGCTGGAGTCATATATCTTAGGGCAGGTCTACACTATGGGGCAATGTCGATCTCAGTGTATAGAAATGGATACCCAAGGGAAGGGGTATTACAATTTAAGATGAGCTGTTTTCAATAGATAACATGCACATCACTGCACGTTTGTTCACACTTGAATCTTCAGATAATCTGGACAGGACTTTGGGAAAGTCTGAAGCAGATCTGTTCACTCAGACCAAGAATTCCTCAGTGTTAATATGGCTTCTGACACTGGTAACCTCTGCAACCTTGGGAAAGTCACCCAACCTTTCTGTCTTAGTTTGACCATTTGTAAAATTACTCCTAGCTCAAAGTGCTGTGAAATTTACTTAGTGTTTTTAAAGCAATTTGAAAGTGCAAAACACCTAATTATTTTATGGTCCATTTGTTTTTCTTAGTTTTGAGAGCTCATGTGGACTCAGCTGGAGGATCTGAGATACGTTTTTAGGTTCTGGGCAATACTAAAACTTAATTCTTGGCAAAATCAGGAAGGTGGGGTGTTTCCATTAGTCCTTTTATCTAACTGTATCTTCAAGATCTATGAATCAAATTAATTAACATGAATAATATATTCAGAGATAGAGGCCCAAGCCGTGCAGCTCTGATCCAATGTGAAAATTAGCAATGTTTGGCCCTGGAGTTTTGATTCAATCTATTTTTAAGAAAAATTGCAAAGTTAATTTCCAAATTCAAACTTTTCAGACACATCTCTAGTTGTATTGGTTTTCAGGACTATGTAAAAAGTGTTGAATTCAGCATCTGCTATATTTAAAAAAAATCTGCTGGGGAACGTGGGCTAGATTCACAAAGGGACTTTGTCTCTGAATTGCCTCTTTAAGCACCTCAGTCCAACACTTTGGAGCCACTGGTTTCACAGCCATGACTCCGCAGCCACCTAGCCCTGTAGGTAACTAAGCTGCTGCTTGTAATGTGCAAAGCCCCCTGCATCTTAATGCTGACCTACAGCTAACAAGCTGCTTGAATTCCCTGCTCCTGACAGATCCTGAGTAGGGTTTACAAAATTGGAAATAAGGTACAGCATTTTAAACAGAAAAGGTGATTAACTTTTGGTAGTTTCTTCCATTTCTCTCCCAAGGTCTTCAAGTCAAGATTGGTTGGCTTTCTGGAAGACGCACTTTCACCAAACAAGTTATCAGGCTCAACATAAGAGTAACCGAGTGACCTCTCAGGATGGCAGAATACATGATCTAATTGTCTTTTCTGGCCTTAAATTTGATGAAGTAATCTGTGAATTATAACATTCAACGCTAACAAAAGTTTTAGAAGGGATATAAAACCTGAGGCATCTAAGCCCCAACAATGCTCTCACTATGAGGGATTAAGACAAGACTTTTCATGGCAGATGGTTATCCCACATCTGCCCACACCAGGGTTTTGTGCATCTCCCTCCAAAACAACTAGTGCTGACCACTGTCAGAGATAGGATACTAGATAATCATAGAAACGTAGGACTGGAAGGGAGCTTGAGAGGTCATCTAGTCCAATTCCTTGCACTCATGGCAGCACTAAGCATTACAGTACAGTAATTCCTCATTTAACACGTGTCCTCTTAACACGTTTTCGCAATATCATGATTTTTTTTGTTTGGGAACATTTTTTTAATTACACGACCATCCCCGGAATAACACAATTTCCCCAGCCGGCCCGATGCCAGTGTCTGTGCAGGGCTTCCCCCGCCTCCCTGCAAAGCGGCAGAGAGTTCTTACCGCGCCATTTCCCGGTGATCCCCTCTCGCTGGACACAGTGCAGGTCCTGGCAGACCCGTCACAGGGGCATACTCCCAACGCAATCCCCCTCCCTTTTTCTCCCCTCCCCTTCCCTTCCCTTCCCCAGAGCGAAACACCTCCCCTCCCTGCTGTAACCCAGTCCCCTTTCTTCCCCAACTTTATGTCCTGGTCCCAACAGACACCACCGCTTGAAACACAACCCCCACCTTTTCCATTATTTTCAATGGGAAAATTGACCCCGCATAACACGTTTTCACTTAACACGATCATTTTCTGAAACATATCTGTAGTGTTAAATGAGGAATTACTGTACTCAGATCAGGGGGCGGCAACCTTTTCAAACCAAAGAGCCAAACTACGTCAAAATTCAGAACATGTGGTCAACAAAGAGTCGTATAAGAATGCCCATTTGCATGACTGAAAATATACAGCTTAATGTTATTGATAATTGACACAACTAATAATAGCATAAATGAAACATTGTACTCACAGACTTTATTTAATAGGACTTCTGCCACTGCTGGGGGTGCAGTTTGTGGATGTGGGGGTGCAGGAGTAAGGGTCTTGAGTGTATGAGGGCTCAGGGCAGGAGTTGGGGTGTGTGGGAGGTTCAGGAAGCAGGGTGCTGGGGTAGGAAATAGAGTAGGGGGAGAGCTAGGGCTGGATTACCTTACCTAGGCTGCTGCTGCTGCATCCGGGCAGCTGGGACTGGACGAGGGGCTGGGCCAGCATCACTGCAGCTGGATTGTGGCCTCCTACCCATGCCACATCAGGAGGGGGGCCACCACCAGCCCTTCCTGCGGTCAGATGGAGGCAGGACCATGAAGTCTGGCCCAGGATCAGAGCTGGGAACAGGACAGTGTAGCCAGATGGGGACTGGGCCCCAATTGGGACCTTGTTGGCCAGGCTTCATTTTAAATAAAATAAAATATTATGTCCAACACAAAAGGTTTCAATATTGTCTCTATTTATGGCAGGGGTGGGGAACCTTTTTGGGGTTGGGGCCACTGTCCCACAGAAAAATCAATTGGGGACCACACAAGTGAGAAGCAAAAAAACCCCAAAAACAAAACCTCTCCAAACCCCTCCAACCCTCACTGATGTGGCCCCAAGGCTATGTCTAGACTACATCCCTCTGTCGGCAGAGGGATGTAAATGAAGCACTTCGAAAGTGCAAATGAAGCAGGGATTTAAATATCCCATGCTTCATTTGCATAATCACGTAATGGCGCTCTTTCGAAAAAGCGCATTTTGAAATTGAAACTGCAGTCTAGACGTGGTTTTTTTCTAAAATGGGGCGTTTTTTAAAAGATCCTGTAAACCTGTAGGTTACTGAACAAGTAGGCTTGGCATTTTCAATAGTCACCACCAGTATAGAATACCCTGCTGAATTTCTGATTTAAAACTGCTGTATGTGACTTGTTCAATTAGATGGGCCACCGACCTGATCTGTATGGCACTTCCTACATTCCTATCCACATAAACCCTACCGATAGGAATTCTCTCAGTAGTTGCTGTAGTAATAATTTATCTGAGACTCACAGAGAGGCCAGCTGCACTTCCACAGGTGTTCCACTGTGGTGTGGCTAATGAATTCCTGTGATAGTGCTAGTGAAATGTGATTTACATTTTTCATTAAAAATGTCACCGGAAGTCCAGTCTCTGCATGTTACAGCATTTGAAGCTGCTGCCAACAGCGTACAGTTAATATTAATTAAAGTGAAAGATGACAGTACTAGGAAAGGGAACAGTTTTCTCCACTCAGATAAATGACCTTTAGCGAGTACTTGTTCTTTAGTTAGAGTGGGCCATTACTTCAGAGTGCTGAGCATTTTCAATAAAACTGGGATCTCTGACTCAGTGTTCAGACAGACGTTCCAACGCTGGCAACAAATGATCTTTGTTTTGAATTTTGTCATTAGCAGTTGACCACTCTCACAAGCCTGTTGTGTCCCGCTAGATGGTTAATTGTTCACAAATACAGCTTTCTAGCAAGCAGTGGACAGGGACAGTTTAAGAAAGGGGCTTTAGGGGATACAGCCCAAGGCCCCAGGATAAGCTTGGGGTCTGAGCACAGCCGTTCCCCCTCTATGCCAGGAGCTGTCACCATGAAGACCATTGTACCAGGAAGCACTGTTCCTGTGCTGCCCTTGCCTGCAGATTTTGGAAGGGGGCAGTGCCTGTAAATGAATACAGGCCACACAGAATCACTTGTTTCCCTCCTGCACCAAATGGGAGCTGTCCTGGGCAAATGCCCACCTCCCAAACCTCTGCCCCGTCCCCTCCTGCACTCTAAGTCCCTAATTCTCTCCCAGACCCCACATCCTTTCTCCATCCCTGATCCCCTCCCACACCCAAACTCTTACCCAGCGCCCACATTCCCACCCCAACCTCCTGCTCTGAGCCCCCAACCTATTCCAAACCCCTTGAGTGTGGCCTGGAGCCCCCTACATCTCAAATGCCTCATCCTCAGCCCCACCCCTCAGCCCATACCTCCAGTCAGAGCCCTCTCCCCCTCCCCACACTCCTGCCTTAACCCACAGCCCCTTCCCACACAGTAATGTCCTAATTTTTGGCACCACCCCACAGTCCAGAGTCCCCACAAAAATCTGACCCCAGAAGAGTTAATCCGGCTGTGGCTGCATGGGAAGGGGTATTAAACTCCACACTCCATTTCAGTGCTACTCATTTTTTGTATGGCCTTTACTTTCCTTTGCAGAAATGGAGAAAGGTTGTGAGGATGGTCGCGTGGAGTGCTTTTTTTTTTTTGAAAACTGTTAATACATGCATATGACAAACAGAATTAAAATAAATTGGTGGGTTTCACATTTCTCCCCATCATTTTTATACTTGGTGGAGAAAAGTGCTGGTTGCCCTCAGGGGCAGAATGCCATGTACATTTCAAACATCTATGCCAATGACCCTCACTTCTCAATAGCAAACTTTCTTGTTGTTTCTGCCATGGGCAAATAAACTAAGGGCAGTCATGGTCTGATCCTAATTCCTTTTAAATTGATACCTTGGATCATCTCAGTTCCCCTTGAGGGTCTTTCAGCTATCCATCAATATGAGGATGATGTCTGCCAGAGGGGTTCACTGGAGGAGGGTTTTTAAGTAGCTGAGAAGCCCAACTTGTGCCCTACAAATTTTCCCACAAAAGTGACAGGTATAATCCTGGAGAGACATAGGTGTTGGCTGGACTGCTATGCCCTTTCTTTTCTCCTTTGTCACTTCTCTGTCTTTTTGGGGTAGGATGCTGATGAGGATCTATGGCCTTCAGGAGCATCAGAGTACTCTTCAAGAAGAAAGTGTTTTAGGGGAAACAGTCAATGTACTTGATACAGTTCATGCTTACAAGTTGCAAGTCTGGCACTCCTCATACATCAGGAAGGGAAAAGTCAACATCTTCCAGTACTTCTAAAAGAAAGTGGCTGAGAAAAGTCAGACAGGGCTGATGGCCCATCGCCAAGGACAATGGAGTTTGAAAAGGCACGGCCTTCCTTTAGATGCTCTTTACTGCCACTGACTCAAGGATGCTATGATACTACAGTCAGGTGATCTGGTCACGTGGTACTAGCCACCATCTTGAACAGCTGAACTCTTCCACTGTAAGGTGGGGGAATCAGACAAAGGATTCCCACCATACAGGAAATACTATATAAGGAGAGGGATGAAAACAATCATGGTCTTCAGTTTGCTTCTCCTCTGCTTCCCCATCAAAGAGATACTTGAAAACACCTGGAAACAAAAGGACTGGAACTGAGGGTAGGGGAGAAGAACTACTGGACCCATGCTATAAAGATATGTATGAAGGAACATACAGAATAATATTTAGGGTAAAGAATTATTATTTATACCCAATTTCTTTAGTGAATCCAGCTGAAGAACATAAAAACATCAGACCAAAGGTCCGTCTAGCCCTGTCTTCCAACAGTAGCCAATGCCAGGTGCCTCAGAGGGAATGAGCAGAACAAATACTCATCAAGTGATCCATTCCCTGATACTCATGCCTAGCTTCTAACAATGAGAGTCTACGGACACCATCCCTGCCCTTTCCATGCTAATATGATGTATCTATCCTCCATGAATGTATCTAGTTCTTTTTTGAACCCTGTTATAGTCTTGGTCTTCACAACATCCTCTGGTAAAGAGTTCCATGTGTGTTTTGTGAAGAAATACTTCCTTTTTTAATTTTAAACCTGCTGCTTATTAATTTAAATGGTAGTCCCTAATTCTTGTGTTATGAGGAGTAAATAGCACTTTATCTACTTTCTCTATACCAGATTTATTGTAACTGGAAGTTGTGCATAACTTCCTCTGCATTGAAGGAGGCGGCAAATGTATGGTTTGCACTCCTCGGGCACATCTATACCACAGTGTTATTTCAAAATAACTCACGTTATTTTGAAATAACAAGATGAGCATCTACACAGCAAACCCGTTATTTCAAAATTATTTTGAAATAACAGGCTTCTTATTCTGGAATAATAAACCCTCATTTCATGAGGAATAATGCCTATTTCGAAATTGCTATTTCAAATAGCAGCAGTGGAGCATCCACTCTAGGGCATCTTCCCCAGGGTATTCAAAGTAATTATTCCCCAGAGCTTCCTGGGACTCTAATTTGAGGTAGTGTGTCCACATGAAAGTACTCTGAGGCAGGCTACCCTTGAGGCTTCCCTGTAACGTGGATGTACTATTTCGAAATACCCTTGTAGTGTAGACATACTCCAAAAGAATTGGGCACTCAGTGCTGTAGCAAGTCCCTAAAGCTGAGTCTGTATCATTCTGCAGCTCTACCTGTATCGGTGCTGGAAGAGACTTAAGAGCCTGGTTCAATAAGACAGAATAAAAGGGGGCTCAGGCTGCCAGGAAAGGCAGGGTCAGTGAGACCTCAGCATATCAAGTGACATCCCAAAAGAGTCCAACCTATCACACATACTGCACCCACTCACATTTTCCTGAGTTTGGGGGGGGGGGGGGGGGGAGAGGAAAGAGAGGTGTGTCCACACTCCAGTCTACAGCCAGTTGATTGAGTCACATTCCTCAAGATATTTCTTCCTATGCAAGAAATTAAGTGAAGGGTTTGGGCATATACAGGACTGAGAAATTATATGTGCGTGCTTCCGTTTAAAGAGAGTTGTGCTGGATCTGCTTGTGAAGCAATTTCAAATTATTGAGAGCAGCATGTCACATTACCTCAGCAGAGGCCTTTATAAGCTGGAAGTCTTAAACCTTGATCACTTCCAATTGAACCACTTATAAAAAATGTGCACTGCTGGAATAGTTTAAATGACTGCATGCAATGTGTACTGACTTAACATGGGGGGGGCCTCAATTAAATAACAGTTCGGAACATAATGAACTGAAAAATTTCACACACCCCACAATGAGATAAGCATGAGGCGAAGAAAGTGAGAGAATTAAGAAGTACATTACACATAGCATCAGCCATTGGCTGGTGAGATTCAGCCAGAAATCCAGCATAATAGCTCAGGAACTAGTTGTTAATAAAAGTCACATATGACAGGAGAAGGGGCAATCCAGTTCTTTCTTTCACAAGAACAGGCTATCTGAATGCAAATTAGAGATACAGCTAAAACCAGCACCTTTGCTCTGACCACAGTTGAATTTTGGGGAGCTTTGGATCTGATCCAAGCGTCAGAGTTTGCAAGCTAATGCACACTGCCTTTACATTCCAGATATTAAGGAAGGAATGACAAACAGGATAAATCCAGAACCAAGGTAAGGTAACCATGCTCAGCCACCTACCCACTTCCAAGTTTGTCGGTGAGAGAGGCAAATCACAATTTTGACACACTAACACACATATCCTTTTCCCTGGAACTGGTATAATGGATGAGATGTAGCACCAAGAAGAGTGGCTGGAGTATCTTGGCAGTATTTTTCTTTAATGTTTTTGAACTGCTAAAAGCATGTAAAAAGACATGGGGAAATGTATATGGTACAAATGCGTCAAGCTTTTCATAGTACTGTTAAAAGTCTTTTTTATGTTTTAAGATTGTAAATTATTGTCAACTGTAATTGTTTACTAATTATTTCTCTATTTTTTTGTGTCCGATTTTTATCTTCCTAAAGTGGCACCTACTTTACTCCATAGTCACAAAGAGGAGCTGAATAGCAGCATCTCTATTCCTGAGAAAATATCCTTGTACAACATCTGTAGTCTGGGACTAGGTTCTTGGAATAGAGCTATATTATTTATTTTGGCTGGGCGGTTGTAGCCAGACAGAACCACCCCCCTCCCCAAATCCTTGGGAGGGAGAATCCGTGGGAACAAAACTCTGTCTTCAAGGCTCCAGGACCTCCAGAGGTGCTAGAATAACTATGGCCTTGGATGCTAGACAGAGACCAGATAACAGCAGCAATTGGGCCAGCAGACGATTGGGGCCTCAGGCTGCCCTTGGCTGGTACCAGTAATTGATACGCCTACACGCCATCCCAAAAGAGGAATCTGCCACCCCATCAGAAAAGAATGTCCGGCCCTAATGATTTAATTGCCTCCACCTCACAGGTGCAAATTAAGCTTTGACAACTCTCTGAGTTCGGCGTCACAAAGATGTTCCAACTTAACTGCCATTTTAGGACATGAGAAGCATCTACGTGACCACAGGGGTATAAAGTGGGGTCCTATACCCCACTCTAATTGGAGATCCAACCATATACCTGCTGGTCAGGCGGTCTTGGACCCCCGAGACTTTAGGGACGCTTTCCTCTCGTACCGACTGCTTCCCATTGGGATTGAGAGGAACACTGGCTTCACCGGAGTAAGGATCACAGGGGTGAGAATATACCTGCTAGGTGTCTATTTTGCACACATTCAATAAGAGCTCAGAGAACCAAAAGGGTTCCATGGCACCTTTAAGTGACTTTTATTGTATTTTCTGTCTTGTCTTTATAGTGGCTGTGTTATCTGTAACACAGCAGTAACATTTAACAGCTAAGCTTGCCTTGTAACAATAAAATAGTAACTGTTTAAGCTTTAACCTGACTCCCCCTGTTGCTGTAACAGAACCAAACACAATCAAAAGAACCATAGCCGGTTTGGCTATCTTGCCACGGTCAGGGGTAATCGCAGTAAGAGCTTAGCGTTGAGTCATACCACCTCCACGGGGCTGACTTTTGGGGCGCCCGTCAGCCTCTCTGGCTGCCCGCTGCAAAGGGACTCTGTCCTAGCAGTTAAAGACTTGGGTGTGATAGGTCTCACAGACCACTCATTACCCCGGCCACCAGCTAACAGCGGTAGGAAATGCAAAATGGTCCCTACAAGTGAGGGTATGTCAATGCCAACTTTGCCATCATTTGCTATTTGATCCATGGTCGGAAACCAAAGTTGACGCATATGTACCTTCCCAAGTGACCATTCCATTTTACTAGCCATTTTATTATGGTGGACTTCTTATAAGCAAAAAAGGATGGCTAGACGACAGTATGTTGAGTGAGAGCCAGATGATTTAATTTATGGCAGTTTACCAGATATGAACCTAACATGAAATAACTGAAGTAGAATACAAAAGTCATTAGCATATAGTGTAACCTTAATGGTTGAAGGCAATGACTAAAAATGGTGGCCATGTCCTGATCTTCCCCCCCAAAAAATGTTGCCAAGCTATATGAAATAAGAGGGAAGCTAATGAACTTTTTTTTTTTTTAAGTTCCAAGTTTGGCAAATTTGAATCTAATTGATATTGTGTGAAATATAGGAATTACCATTTCAGCTCAGACCAGTGGCACATCATGTCACTTTTCTGCCATGATGATGAACAGAAGATGCATCAAAAAAATACAAGAATCACCACAGAGGACAGCTGTATTACATAATGTTTTCAGGGAAGTTTCTACATATTCAATTGGGGTGGGGGTTACAGCTTTAAAGATTAGGGTTAAATACTTTTTTTAAAAAAAACTACACAACACTTGTGGAACTGTGAATAAACATCCACACAAATGTTTAAGCCTTTCTGAATTTTACCAAGCCATTGGCGTTCACATTACCTAGTGGCAATGAGTTCCTTTTTGTGTTAAAAGCATTTTGATCCATTTTAAATTTTCTGCCTTTCAATGTTCGTTGACTGGCCCCTTGTTCTTCTATTTTGAGAAGGAGAAAAAACAAGCTGTTCTTAGAGACTTACAAATATATATATATAGTATCATGAGTTTTTGTGGGCAAAATCCACTTCATCAGATGTGGGGCTGGAGAGGAATAACAGAAATCCAATATTTTATAACAGAAAAAGGGAAAAAACAACTGGGAAATAAGCACATTGGTGCCAAACTGCACTAGAACCAATTACTGTGTGAAGTTGCAATTTTCAATGAAATCTGATACAGTTTTATCTAATCTTGTATTTGAGTGACAATATCAGCACATTCTACAGTAGTCATATAAATGTAACTTTTAGAGTTTCCAGCAGGAAATGTAGATTCTCAGTACCATTGTTCTTGAGGTTAGTCAATCCAAAGCCCTATAGTGAAGAATTAGAGCTTCCACAAAAACAGACAGGCCTTGAGCCTGGATTCATTCCTTTCTAAGATTTTAATGCTGCTTATTTCCATTCCCTCTGTAGAAATATACAGAAAAAACCACTCATGCTTTTGCCTTTTATTTCTAATCATATAGCCTCTTTATTGCACCTGTCATTCCCATACTGGAGCATTAGGCAATAATCTATACAACTACTAGTCTTCTTTTAGCAATATTCGGTGAATTAACATCTTTACTGATACTTGAAAACACAAGAAGAATAGCTCCAAGGTGTAATTACTACACAATCACTCAGCACTTAAAAAAAATAAGTATGATTTTTACTAACATAAGGAATCATTATGGTTGCATTTGCTAGCACCTTGGATGCTACAATTCACAATTAACAATTGGCTCTTCTGAAGCACCTTTCCTTAAAGAACCGAGAAGAGCTTTAAAATACATGTCAACTTTCATTTATACTGATTAATTTCCTTAGCAGCAGTAGCATGTGAATATGGAGGTTAGACGTGTAGGTATATTTGGTCTTTATTTTGGGTCCTACTGAACATATCAAAATTCCCATGGATTTTATCTGGATCAGGATTTGAAACTGTGAAAACAAACAAAACAGCTTCTTCACTTCATCTTTTTTCATTGGTCTATGCATCTGTACATGATGTGCTGATTGGACTATAGATACAGGATACTGGTTTGGGCATATGGGTAATCATTTAGGCACATGAAGAAACATTTCAGAGGGCAAATTATATATTTTAAACTTGAGGACTGGATAATTAGATGTATAGAAGTTATTGTCTTAAACAGCAAGATCAGTTTACACTGCAAATACTTTGTTTTTCTATTTCATTTTCCTACAAAGTTTTACCTTCATAAAGGATCAGATAGCCTGTAGCTCTTTTCCCTTTGTTACTAACTGTACAATAGCTATCCTTACAGCAGAACTACATCTTTGTTCTCATTTAATAACCATCATTCTGTATCTGCCCATTTTCAAGAAGGAATAAAGTTGAGTGTTCCAGAAATCTGAAAAAAATTTGAAACTTGACCTTTATTAAGTGGGTTAATTGTCACAATCTCAGCATGTAGGAAATTAATGACCAAAAAGTGGAACTCCAGAGATTCAGAAGACTAGGTTAATGTCCAAAAAAGTCTACACTCTGACCTTTTTGACATATGCCAAAAGAAACAGCCACCCTGATAAATTACTACCTGTGTGCAATTATAATAAACCACTCTGATCATCTAATCACTTGAATTAATTGCTGCAAGTCACTATGGCTTTCTTATAGATATTCAAGTTATTCTCAGGAAGCCCTTGCAGTTTATGTGAGGTTGATTGTATAGGTCTGTTTCAGCACAGCAGATTCAGTTTAAAGTATATTATTCATACATTTAGGCTACAAAAGCGTATAAAACATTTATTAGCAATGAAATTAGGAGTCTTAGCCCTAAAAATGGTGAACTGACTGGGAAGAACGCTAAGGAAAATGAAGTTGCTTAAACATCACATCATGCACAGATTGCTGGATTTAGGGACACCTATATGACATTGAGAAGATGTGGTCACTCCTAGTGTCAGTTTTAATTGTACAGGGATTCAATGGACAGCTGAATAGCCACATCAAACCAGTTTTATAAAAACAGTATTTCTAAAATGGTTACATTGAGGTGGAAAGACCGGATAGCTTAGCACAGAGGGAATGTGATACAAACTCTCTTAACTTCTAGTGACTTGGCTAAACATGGACTGGCTGGATGAGTAGAGTGAATGGCTGTTTGAGGGTAGATGCAGAATGAATCCGTGACCTCAATATGAATTCCAAGCAACATCATAGACGTGAACAAGGCATTATCATGGGGATTAAACTACACCCATCCTTGCAGCACTCAGGAACATAAGTGGGGCACCATGCAGAAGCTTGTTCTGTCCATGCTGTTCCTGTTTGGAGGATGAATGACTTCAGTATCCAGGACTGTCAAGCTGATGATTAATATTAAAAAGACCAGTAAGTATTAAATTATTTAATTACTCTTCTGCTTTCTAATTCTGTGCACATACAAGATTCTAGCTGGAGACCAGCACTTCTCCTACATACAAGATTTTTGACTCCCTCCCATGCAGATTTCAAAACACCCTTTTCAAGAGCCATCAAACGCTCTCACATCTCATGCTGCACAGGGCTACTGAAATGTTCGTGTTATAAATGCCCTCGGCCAAACCAAATGTAGGTGGGACTAGTTTACACTCAAACGTTGCTATGTTTGATCATAGCTGCACTTAACCAAAGTAGCTGACAACGGTCATCATGGCTGTATAGTTAGTATACAAAAGGAAAAGTGGATTGATTTTTGTCTGCACAATGACCACAAAGTTCTGGTAAGCATCATGTCACCCACTGGTCACATTTTGTCACAAAATAACAGCCTGTACCATTTTCACTTTCCTAGAGCATGGGAGTCCCTGGATCAATTCCATTAAGAGAGGGCTCCTTTGTGGCAGTGCAGTATGCTACAAGCTCTCCATTGGGAAGCTTTGCAGCTTGTTTTTAGATCCAACAAATTCTTCTGTTCTTCCAGGCCTAGCATGCATGTTTAATATTTTGAAACATGACTGAGTTAAAATTACTTATCAGTCAATGTGGCGGTCTGCTAACAATTTATTGAAACCATCCCTGAGAACAGACACCAGGGCTTAAGCCAGGGGTGGGCAAAATTGTCCCAAAGGCTGGAATTGACCTTTCAAGGCCCAAGATCCAACCCATAACCCAGTGGGAGCCTCAGCTAAGCATCTTACCTGCCCCACTCTTGCATGGCGCTCAGAGCAGCTGGCTGCAGGGGCCATGTGTACTTCTGATTTAATTAGTATTGATGTCATGCTGCCTTCTCTGTATCTTTTTTTCTTTTTCAGTATCTAATGGAGTGAATTGTATCTCATGAAAGCTTATACCCTAATAAATTTGTTAGCCTTTGAAGGGCCACAAGATTCCTTGTAGTTTTTGCTGAAACAGACTAGCATGACTATCTCTCGGAAACATGTCATAAGACTGAATCCTCAATGGAATGTAACTTGTGTGTGCAGTATACATGCCAAATATGTTCGTTAACAAAACTAAGAGCCTAAGTTTCCAAAGCTATTTACAAATGATCTAGGTAGATATATGGTCCTCCCAATAGGTACATTTTAAAAGGCTTTTAAAGCACCCACTCAGACTGTGATAAATCCCTTATACCATGGATATGGTACTTCCTTGGTAGCAAAAGGCAGGTCTTTCCATCTGTTTCTCTTCAAACAACAGTTTTACCAATACATGTAAAAATGTATTTTCACTTAAAGTTTGATTTCCTCAGCCCTTCCACAGGAGCCCTATAACAATGAGTAAGCCTTTTCTAATGCAAAAGCCCCACAGAAGAGAAAAACTGGGAGCCTTTAATGCTTCTTTCCAGCGCCATTCAGTTTCTACAATTTGTTTCACATCTTGGCATGTGACAATCCTGAACATGGCTTCCAAGATGCATGCATCATCATAAGTAAGCTGATGGAGGCAGCAGCATACTGTTGAGGGACCTCTACTATCCATGAGTCCACTCTGTTCCTGTGCTCTACTGAAAGTGGTCTACACATTGTTAAACATAGGAATATACACTGTATTAGAAACTTTTAATAGTTTAATTATCAGATCAACATCTGAAACCTTTATGCTATAGGAAATCCTCATTTGAGTAATATCATCTAAAAAAACTATTAAGAGTGTGAACTGTTGCTAATTTAGAAGCATTTGATTGAGCAATAGTTCGCCTAAGCAGTGTTATTTGGCAATGCAATCCATGAGAAAGAGTAAAACATATCTACTCTATATTTTAGAGAGTTTGTGCATCTGTCTGTCCCTGAGTCTTGTTTGTTCAAGAACTCCTCCTAAATGGTAAGAAGCTAGGACAACCAAATTTGGTATGCAGCTTCCTCTTCTCATAACTTAAAGCAAGGTGAGGGTTTGATTGTGCCAGGACAATGGGATGTGCATGGAACACAATTGTTTTGTGATAGCAAGGACAATTATACTCCGGAATGACAATGGAGGGGGCCAGCAAGAGCACTCCCACAGCCCCTGAGCAGCCGACCAGTCTAGGGGAGTAGACCCTGCTGCCCCAAAAGCCTTGGAGAACCACAGAGCAGCTGGCAGCACAGTCTTGGCAGCCCCTGATTCGTTCTGAGCCTCTTCCCCGCAACCTTGACTCCTGCACACACACCCCATCCTGAAGGACCCAAGCAATGCTGGGTAAATCTTTGTGCAGCATGAACCTCTACCAATGTGCCAAAAAGAGAACCTCTACGAGTTGCAGCTCTATGATCATTCCTTCTTAAGAGCTAAGCTACTTTAAGCATGCAGCTTCTGCTAAGATTAAGTATGGTTTCTGTATGAATTACCATTTTAGAAATTTACAGAAAGTATCTAACTTAAGCTCAGTTCCTAAAACATCACTTGTATCCTTTGTCTAGTCTGTAATGTTCAGTTCAGGGGGAATACTGCAATTTTACTAAAGCTTCAAATGGAACAGTTGCAGAATTCCACTAGGTCTAAATTTTAGCTTGTCTCACCTATAGCAAAGACATTGATATACTGTATGAAGCCAAGTAAGTTTGTACAAGTTACAGGTTGTTAGATAAAAGACCCTCAGCAGATAATATTTTCTTTGAATTCTGCATGAAAACTTATTTATGTCTTGGAAAACATTCTGAGAAATCTGACTGATGTCTACTTACAAGATTACTACATATAGCTAACTAAACAGAAGCAAAATTTGGCATTTATCCTAGCATTAGTGTGAACAGCCATATAACCAAACATTAAGAAAGTTAACTTTAAAATGCTTTTGAAAAGGTCTGTTTTCATGACAGATGGCTATAAGGGCTTATCAGTGCCAAAATAATAATCCCCTCCCCCTTCAATTCTCAAATGCTTAAGGAAGATTTTAGATTAATATTTCTTTGAGGCCTCAGATCATCTAATGAGTAGAAATGTAAACTAAAATATTAGATTATTCCACAATAATACTGTATCCAACATGTTTTTGCTAGATAACACTAACGGATCAAAAATAGGAAAATGAGACTGCTTAATAGATCATTTACTGTGCTTCTTCGCATGATCACTATTGATTTGACTTGTGCTTTCTGTGGAGTACTGAAATGTATTCTTGTAAAAGGTTTCCCTTCCTCTCTCACTATTGGGGAAAGGCCACATACATATTAGGTAGGTTTCTGTTGTTGTTTGTGTAATACACTTACTAGCAAAGACATTGTAGAACTATGCTTTATTCAAGAAAACCCACACATTCCTGCCTGTGGTAACCACAGGTTTTGCTAAGCCATAGTTAACAGCAAATATTGGAACAAAATACAGTGCATCAGATTGAACCAAATTATTTAGATTTTGAATTACAGTGAAAACATTTAGGGAGAGCTAGTTTCAGAATTGTGTATCGCTTTCTACGATACATGTGCAATGAAATTGGCAGAAGCAGAAACAGAAGAGTATTGTTTCTAATAAAAGATGAAATTGTGACTATGACATTTAAACTCTCAGGATGACAATGCATGCTGTTCTACCTACAAGCAGCATTTAGTTACAAAAATATCGGTCCAGCCTCTAGTTACTTAGTGGGGAAACAATATCCCCAGTGTGATGGCAACATGCCATTCTCAGTGAAATATTTAGAAAAAACTATTTAACATTTTTTTACATCTCATTGGATTCCAAAGTTGCTATGGCAATATGAAAGTCACTTCTTGACATGTGTATTGCACCAACAATTAATGCAAAAGCACATTTTCAAGTTGTAATGTAAAAGAGAAGCAAAAAAATCTAAAATAAAAGACTAAATGTCAAAAGGCATTTTAATGCAACCAATCTTGGATCAACAAGTTGCTACATTCATTAAAAAGTTTAAGCAGTCATCCAAGCTTGCCCAATCTTTCCAGTATTCTGAACTTTTCAGGATAAAATAGTATAAAAAGGAAAGTCCTTAAAACTGAGCGCAGAATTAAGCTGTTTATTATTACTCCTCCTAAAACAGCCAATTTCAAAGACAAGCCTTACCACTATCCTCATTTCAGTACTAAACTGTGCTACAATCGCTTTCAGACAGAATTCACAATGTATGTGAGAGGGATGACCAGGACTGCTGGATAGCTAGCATTGTGCAGATAACTCACCATGCATCAGATAGCTACACAATTCAAAAGATAAAGTGTGCAACAGGCTTGAGTTTGGTCTTCCCCAAACTAAAATTACTCCTGCTTACTTGCCTTCTCCTTCAGGAAAAGGGAATCAAATATATTTCACCCAAAAGTTAAAGTTAAAATAAGGTTAGCTAATAGCTGTCACATTCAGTGTCACATCCAATACTACATAAAAATGAAAAAGTAGCAGACAGGAGTATTACTCATGGTTTTGTTTTAATAATGGTTTTAGCCAAAAATGTAGCTTTGAAAAATCTCTAGCAAATTGTGAAAATGTGAAGAAGTTGGGAAGCAACTTCAGCATGAACCACATGGTTTAAAGCTGTGGCTTGGCCTATCTGCTTTCAAACTCTCCATTACCTTGCCAAAGTTTAAATAAGGAGGTACCATTTTAAAATAAAAAGTGAAGGATGTACTGTAGTAGCCTAACTTTGATTCAAGGAGAAAGTTGAAATGTTTTTATACAGTAAACAAAACACAAAAGTAAACTGAAATCCTTAGAAATCACTGTAAGTATATAGAATTAGGGTTCTCATCAACATTTAAAACTACTGAAAATAAGGTTGCCATCTTACCTTTTTTAGACTGGTGTTTCTGGTTTTAAACAGGATTCTTCCAGTCTCCCAAGTTTCTGATCCTCTTACTCAGTTTTCTGCTGTACTGCTCTCCTACTTTCATGCTGAATACCGAGTCAGTCCTGCCTTCTGCTTTTCTTGGCAGGAGGCAGAGCAAGATTTTAATTTCGGTAGTCAGAGTGACAGAACAACAAAAGCACAGCAGATAGAGCATAATTTTTTCCCAAGGAAAAAAATACATTTGCCCCACAAGTCTGTAAAATCTTGCAAAGGCATCTCTTTCCCCAGTTTTTGTCTGAAAGCAAGATGGCACTCTTAATTGCAAAGGGATGATAAAATTTTTAAATAACTTAAAAATCATTTTTTTATAAAGCAGCAAAACATTTTCCTCTGCAGAAAGAGAAATGTTAACAAAAACACATCAATGTAAATGCACTGTTCATAAACTTTTGCTAATTTTAATTTTACAATAAAGTCAACCTTTATTTTATGACTACTCTTTAACCTCATCAGTACTGTCTGAAGAAGATTCTTTGGCATCCTCAGTCTCTCTGCTGCTTTCCTCTTGATTTAGATTTTCATTTTCTGATTTGGTCCCATTAAGGAGAGTTTTTTCACCATTTACAAACCCATTCTCTGTGACTTCTGCATCAATAGCTTCATCAATCTTTAAGTCCCCTTGGTCCTCTGCTTCTTCCTCTAGGTTTCTTAAGACGATTGGGAGTCTAGAATCTGCCACAGTGTTCTCTAGCAAGGCAATATTGCTCTCTTCATATTTTGGAAGTAGGGCTCCTTCTGCCATTTGTCTGCTATAGTACTCTCTGTTAGCAGCTGCACTCCTCACTGCTTTCTCCAAAATCTCTTTTTCACCTAAACGCAATTTGATAGCCATTGTTGCATGGAAGGTAAGGTCATGGGTCTCCAAGAAGGATTTATCATCCTGGAAGAAAAAGATATGAAGAATATTAATAAAGACAACTTTTGTCCTCCAATAAAAACAGCTTCAGATCTTGAAGCTTAAACTCCCAGGCAGGTTTTTATGATGGAGTCCAATTGAAGTTCATGGGAAATGATAAAGAAGCACAGGACCCCCCCATGGGAATCACCTTGCAGAAGCCCCAGTCAGTCAGTTTTAAGGATACTTGTACTGAAAGCTAGTTAAAGTGATATACTTTCTAGGTATGTGTGTTTACACATTTTACTAATCAGTTTTAACTTGCTGTATATTTTTATATTATGTACTAGTAGAAAAACAAGGACCAACAATGCACAGAATCATGAAAGTGAAAAAGGAATGTTCATACAACTAAAACTTGATTAAAAGCAGTTTTGTTTTACTAGAATTACATGCAAAAATCTCAAGATTGTATAGAATTACAGATTCTTGGTAGCTTTACCTCCACAGTGGTTTTATAGGTTTTCAAAAGAAGAGATGCTCTGGCTTCAAGGAACGTCCAAAGTTTAATTTCATTATCCCAACTAACTGGAAACTCAGAGTTGCCAAGAGTGAAGATTTTGTCAATGGCATGCTCTCCTATTAAGTGTTCTTTCAGCTCTTCTGCAACAATCATGAAGAACAATAGGTTAAAAAAAAATCTCACTATTCACTATGGTAATTGACAAATGTAGAAAGCTTTCATTTACAACAATACATGATTTTATATTGATTGAGAGAAAATGTTCTCCTCTTAAAAGAAGTGATCCAACAAACTACTATTGATTTTGAGGGGACTACTAAGCAAAACAAAATAAAAAAAAACCTGAATACTGTTGGTCAAGAGACATCCATTTAAATGTGCCTTTCACAGAATATGTCAAGTGGCTTGTGACAACTGTGGACAGGATGGACTAGGCCCTGAGGCCTCCTGCTGGATGCCTTGTGCTCCTGCCACACCCAGAAAAAGGCAGTGAAAAGTCCTCCAAACAGGCTAGAATGGTTGCAGGGGAAGCAGCCACACAGGGGCTAGGAAAACCATATAAAAGGAACTGCAGAACAGAGCAGCAGTTAGGCTAAATCTACACTGGGAAGGTTTGGTAATGAAAGTGCAGTAGACATGCACAAGTCGCCAAAAGTGAAAAGCAATCAAACCAGATTTTCTGCCTCCCATTGTCAACATTCCATGGCCACATTGCTAGTGCCCAGATGACAGACAGAGCAAAACAGTGCGAGTAAGCATTCCACAGCACAGTGTTGTGGAAAGGCAGAGCTAGTACCTGTGTTTCTTGGGATTCCCCCATAGCTCTGTGAACTCTCCATGTTAAGTAATGTCAAAGCAGCACAGCAGTCTTTCCAGCCCTCTCCCTGCAGCAGCAGTCTGACTGCTGCTGAGTTCCTAGCAGGGCAGAACAGGAGCAATCCAATGATTTGTTCTTTATTTGTTTCCCAAACAGAGCAGTTCACTTAGCTGTCAGATACCTCCCAGAACTTTGAAAGGGGAGGGGCAGCAGGCAGCAGAGATCACAAAACACTGAGCACAGACATCTTGGCAGGCATACTAGTGGAAGCCAGTTCTCTTGACAAAAAAAGCAGTCTACACTGGCTCCTTGTTGACAATAAAGGGAGGGGAAAAGACAAAAGTCTTATGTGGGGCTGGAAGTTCTCTCTCTAAAACTGGATGCTTTTCCCGACATAAGTCACATTGCAGTGTAAATGCTCTCACTGTTTTGTCACCAAAAGGTAGTTTTTGGTGCAAAATATGCCAGTGTAGACGAGGCCTTTGATGTAGAGTAGAACCCAAAGACTGAAGACTGGCCAACTGGCTGGAGTAGCAGGAGTTCTGTAGACACTTCAATGTGGAGTGATAATGGCAAACAGGACAGAGCCCTGAGATAAGAGTGAAGACAGTGCAGGGTAACAGGGAAGAAACCCACAGAATCAGAGCAGCAGTGGAAAGGACCGAGCAGACAATTGATATCTACACGGTCCCTTGACTAGGGCCAAGAGTAGAAGGCAGGAGCAGGTTCCCATCAACCACTGGGGGAAAGCGGCCTGGATCTTGAGGCTTCCTCTGGGGGAGAGGGAAATGAAATGGACTACAGTGGCCTAGCCAAAGGACTGGAACCAGAAGGGCCCTGAGAGGGTAGAGACACTGCCTCCAGGAAGGAAGCTTTGGGGGCACCCTTCTATTCCAGAACAGGAATGAACTGAGATACATTAAAGAAGGCATCAAGAGAGGCCTTGTTAGAATTATACCCAGAAGAGGGTTGTTTTATTTTGTACTCAGAGTGTGTAATTTGAGCAGAGACACCATAAACAAAAAGAATACACGCACATGCACTTGGTCAGTGGGCACTCGCGAAAGCAACCCCGTTACACAACATTACACAAATTTCATTAATCTTAATCTTTTAATGAACAAAACTCTCCCCTGCAAAACATTGTGTCACAAACTTCAAATTAAACATTACCAAAGTTGGTATTAGCATTTATACAATAAGAACATAAGAATGACCATACTGGTCAGACCAAAGGTCCATCTAGCCCAGTAGCCTGTCTGCCGACAGTGGCCAGCACCAAGTACCCCGGAGCGGGTGGACCGAAGACAATGATCAAGCGATTTGCCTCATGCCATCCATCTCCAGCCTCTGACAAACAGAGGCCAGGGACACCATTCCTATCCCCTGGCTAATAGCCTTTTATGGACCTAACCTCCAGGAATTTATCTAGCTTCTCTTTAAACTGTTATAGTTCTAGCCTTCACAGCCTCCTCTGGTAAGGAGTTCCACAGGGTGACTATGCACTGTGTGAAGAACTTTTGCTTATTAGTTTTAAACCTGTTACCCATTAATTTCATTTGGTGTCCTCTAGTCCTTATATTATGGGAACTAATGAATAACTTTTCTTTATTCATCCTCTCCACACCACTCATGATTTTATATACCTCTTTCATATCCCCCCTCAGTCTCCTCTTTTCCAAACTGAAAAGTCCCAGTCGCTTTAACCTCTCTTCATATGGGACCTGTTCCAAACCCCTAATCATTTTAGTTGCCCTTTTCTGAACCCTTTCCAAGGTCAAAATATCTTTTTTGAGGTGAGGAGACCACATCTGTACATATGACTCAAGATGTGGGCATACCATAGTTTTATACAGGGGCAGTAAGATATTCTGTGTCTTATTTTCTATCCTTTTCTTAATAATTCCTAACATTCTATTTGCCAATAAACTTCTGTGTCATGTATAAACAATGAGGAGCCATGTGGCACCTTAAAGACTAACAGATTTATTTGGGCATAAGCTTTCGTGGGTAAAAACCACATCATCAGATGCATGGAGTGGAAATCAGAGGCATCAAAAGAAGAGAGTTACTTATCAAGTGTTTCGACAGTGTTATAGATTATGAGCAAACAAAATGTTGATTTAAATGTTCAAATTGCCAACTCTGGATTTTTGCTAAAGATCAGCATTTTCCATTTCCATAAGAATCTGGTGGTAAAGGCTGAAATATAGTCATTATAAGCATGCGATAAACTAACCTATGAATAAATAAGACTGCAAATCAAAAATAATCTACTGCCAGCAGAAGAAGAAGAAAAAAAAAAGACAGTGGTGATATAAATGGTATAATTTAAAATTAGAGCATTCACTCCATCTTCTATGTTGAGGAGAAAGTCTCAAAATTCTCAAGCTGTCAGCACACTAATATCACATGACCCAGGAATGTGGACTGATGTAATTTTGCATACCTTTAGAAAAGTCAATGGCCTCTAATGTTCTAATAATTTTTAGAATGTTACATAAGAAGACTGTGTTCTATTGTGTTCTCACAGACAAATCAATCCCTTTTCAATTTTCTCCTTAAAACATTCATAGAATATTAGGACTGGAAGGGATCTCGAGGGGTCATCAAGTCCAGTCCCCTGAACTCATAGCAGGACCTTGTACCATCTAGCATGACAGTAAACGATTAAAGTTTCACTTTGAAATTTTCTAGTTTATCTTCCCACTTACAAAATCTCAATCAATAGGAATTTTTGTGAATGTTTTACCTTCACTCATACAAAATACTCGAAGGAAAGCCAGAAGCTGAGCAGAGATTGGAGGCTCAGTGGAGTGCAAGGCAAAAACACTGGAGCTGACCAAAAAAAAAAAGAAAAGAAAAGAAAAGAAAAAGAAAAAAGAAAATGAAAATTAGACTATGGTAACTTCAGTATGAAACAGTCAATGTAGAACACCATAATGTCTGAGTAGGTTCTGAAAAAAATGTCACATCAATTTCTGGGTCTGAACTAAAGAAACTTCTCCAAACTGTTACAGAAAGAGAACAATCACTGCTCCGCAGAAAAGGCAATTTTATACTTAAAATGACTTTTTATATGATTTTCATAATAAATTCATGCTTGAATTTAGTTGCCTGATGAGTAATGTAAAAGTAAGATTACAGGCAGTCCCCACACTTACGTCAGATCCGCACTTACGAACGGGGCTTTTCTCGCCCCGGAGCTCACGGGCGGCAAATCGCCACCCGTGTCCTCCAGGGCGAGAAACGTTTCTCCCAGTCTCCCTGGTCTGCAAAGCCGCTGGACCCCCCCAGCAGACCAGGGACACCCGAGCAAACCCGCCCAGGCGGGGGGAGTCCCGCTGCCTGGGCGGCTTTGCTCCGGGGCAAACGAGCAAAACCACCCAGGCAGCGGGATTCCCCCCGCCTGGGCGGCTTTGCTCCTGTCCCCCTGGTCTGCTGTGGGAGTCCAGCAAAGCCACTGGACCCCCCCAGCAGACCAGGGACACCCGAGCAAAGCCGCTGCCTGGGCAGCTTTGCTCCTGGGCAAACGAGCAAAGCCGCGGCTTTGCTCTGGTGTCCCTGGTCTGCTGGGGGGGGTCCAGCTGCTTTGCTGGAACCCCCCAGCAGACCAGGGGGACAGGAGCAAAGCCTTGGAGCACGCCCGCAGCGGGACAGCCCGGGCGCGCTTGGGCTGTCCCACTGCGGGTGTGCTCCGCGGCTTTGCTCTCCGTCTCCCTGATCTGCAGGGAGACGGGGAGCAAAGCCTTGGAGCACGCCCGTAGCAGGACAGCCCGGGCGCGCGTGGGCTGTCCCGTTGCGGGCGTGCTCCGCGGCTTTGCTCCTGTCCCCCTGGTCTGCTGGGGGTGGGGGGGTGCAGCTAGTGCCCCCCCCCCCCCCCCAGCAGACCAGGCTTTTCTTGCCTACCCCTGGGGTAGAGCAGCTGGGGGCTGCCGGGTTGGTCCCGCAGCGCCACTCCGGACCATCCCGGCAGCACCCCAGCTGCTCTGCCCCAGGCGTCCTGATTCAGCCGCTGCTGATCAGTTTCAGCAGTGGCTGAATCAGGATGCCTGGGGCAGAGCAGCTGGGGTGCTGCTAGGTTGCTCCAGTAGAGCCGAGGAGCCGCGCTGCTGAAGCAACCCAGCAGCACCCCAGCTGCTCTGCCCCAGGCGTCCCCAAGTCAGCCGCTGCTGAAACTGACCAGCGGCTGACTACAGGAAGCCCCAGGCAGAGTTGCTCTGCCCCAGGCTTCCTGGAATCAGCCGCTGATCAGTTTCAGCAGCAGCTGACTTGGGGACGCCTGGGTTTCTTATGCTGAATCTGTATGTAAGTCAGAACTGGCATCCAGATTCAGCTGCGGTTGAAATTGATCAGTTTCAGCAGCGGCTGACGCCAGTTCCGACTTACATACAGATTCAACTTAAGAACAAACCTACAGTCCCTATCTTGTACGTAACCCACTGACTGCCTGTATTCTTATAAAGGGCTGATTTCAAAACGTTAACAAGCAGTACACTGATAAGTATCAGTCATTAATCAATTACTGACAGTCAACAACAGAAGGGCATGGATACTAGTTTCCATTCAGATGGTTCCTTTCCCCTTGAGAAAATAATGTTTCATGATTGCTGCCCACCATACTACTGTCTGAACAGCAGTTTCTTCTAAGTGTTTGAGTACCTTCACTGGCCTTGCGCTCCCAGCAGTGCTTTGCTTTTGAAATGTACAAGAGCCCTTTTAGGGCTCTTGTACATTTCAAAAGCAGGAAAAGTGGGGCCAGAGAGGGACTGTTTGAGGCCCCCGCTGGCCTTGTGCTCCCACAAGTATTTCGCCTTTGAACTGTAGAAAAAGCCAGCAGGGCTGTTCCTGCATTTCAAAGGCGGAGGTGCCCTTATTGACTAATCAAATAGTTGATGCTAATTACATTGACTATTTAATTAGTTGATTAATCTAAATTTAACATCCTTAAGCCACATATTGGTTTACATTTAACCTTTCCACTGTTTTTGATGAAGCACTTAGTATTTCATTTGCTAAATAAATGGACAAGATATTAGGCCTATGCAAACTCTTCAAAAGCAATTTTAATAATGTACTACTGGACTGTATACATTTTGAAATATTTTAAACATGAAAGAAAACATTCAGTTCATTCTGCTTTACTCACGTTGGAATGCCAGCACGAGCTAAGACCTCTGCCTTCATAGCATATAGCCTGTCACTTTTACTCACTCCAAGCTTTATTTTCACTCTGTCATGTGAATTATTATCAAAGAAAAAACCACTGTGGATCACAAATTCAGCATTCGACCGAGTGCCATAAAAAATGTAAATCTAGAGGGATGAAAAGAGAAGTGAAGGGATGGGCAGAAGGGGAAAGTTTAAGATTAATTCACAAAACTGACATACGTGGAAAATTATTTACAGAAAAAGTTATATTGACATGAAATATGTATTTATGTGGTTTTGTCAGAAATGCATGTTTATTTTCTCTTGATTCAAAATAACAGAGTTTCGCCATAAAACTTAAGGAAGTTGCGCAATATGCTCAAAATTTATATATATTGAAATGGGCCTATATTTTATACCCTATCTGCTAAGGGTATGAAATCTTCATATTATATTAAATATATCCATTAGTATTCAGCTGATGCTTTCTATATTATCTCCATTTCCCCAAACTTTTTCTAAAACAAATTTGCATTTTAAGAGTATATTTATTAACAACTTTCCTTTCACTTACAAAAAATATATTTAATATCTACATATGGTAATGTCTTTTGTTATGAGTGCCACATGACTGTAGACATGTTTCAATCTAAACAATCTAAAATATTAGATGAAGCTGCATACATTGCAACAAGTGTTTTAAAATAAGTGAGAATTTAAAGAAAAAAAAAATCACTGAAAGTTCACATTGAAGTTTTTCACCTAGCATTTATCTGTGTAAAGCTGTTGGTACAGCAAGCCACAGCACTAACCGCTGCTTTTTAAGCCGCAAGAACCTCTTTTGGGGGGGAGGGGGGGTATGGAATTGCCATCAGAAATAAGAAATTTATCTTACATATAATTCCAATACAATCACTGACTTTAGAGATAAAAACATTCTAATTACAGACCTTTAAATTACCTTCAATTCATCTTTTAAAAAATTATATCTACAGAAGCTTGCTAGTGATTTAGATTCTTAAATAAGCTTGCATTATAAAGTCAACAATTATATGAATGATAGTTCTATGATATACACTTATAAAGACACAAACCTATGCAAACTTTGGATACATTCAAAGATTTTAAAGCCAGAAGGGACCATTGTAATCTAATTTGACCACCTACACAACACAGGCCACAACATTTCCCTGTACTAATTCCTACTTCAAGGCCAATTACAGCATATCATTAAAAAAAGATGAAGGATAAGAAGGAATATATCAAACATTCTTTAGAGCACAAAAGTTGTAATCCAAGGAAAAAACAGAACTCAAGAGGACTCCAAGTCTTGCACTCATAGATGAGTGCAAGGAACCTGCCTAGGAACTGAAAGTATCCCCAACAAATTAAGTATCAGAACACAAATCTCAGTAATGGGGGAATTATGCCATTTTACTATGGCTTCAAATGCAACAATTGCAGAATTCCCCCAGGATTAAAGACCTAAGCCCCCTTCTGGTCAACGAAATTCTATGCTCAAACTGTTTGGCTGTGTCTGCATTGGCACCCCTTTCCGGAAAAGGGATGCTAATGAGACCAGTCGGAATTGCAAATGCCGCGGGGGATTTAAATATCCCCCTTGGCATTTGCATGAACATGGCTGCCGCTTTTTTCCGGCTCGGGGTTTTGCCGAAGAAAAGCGCCAGTCTAGACGGGATCTTGCGGAAAATTAGCCCTTTTCCGGAAGATCCCTTATTCCTACTTTCAAGGAATAAGGGATCTTGAAAGTAGGAATAAGGGATCTTCCGGAAAAGGGCTAATTTTCCGCAAGAGACCATCTAGACTGGCGCTTTTCTCCGGCAAAACCCCGAGCCGGAAAAAAGCGGCAGCCATTTTCATGCAAATGCCGCAGGGGATATTTAAATCCCTCGCGGCATTTGCAATTCCGACTGGTCTCATTAGCATCCCTTTTCCGGAAAGGGGTGCCAATGTAAACACAGCCCCTATGAACTATAGGTCGAACCTCCCTAGTCTAGCACCCTTGGGATCCCAAACAAGGGAATTTGCTGGACCAGGGGAGGTCAAGCATTTGGGGATCTCCTGGGGCTCCCCTCCTGGCGGCAGCTGTTCCCAGGGGTTCCCTGCCCCCTCCCGCCCCCCATGTGCAGTTGCACCAGCTGCTCCCGTGGGTTCCATCTGCTCCCATCCACTCTGAATCTCTGGGGCCAGGGCTCTCTGGTCTAGCAACATCCATGGTCCAGCTGGACCACAGATGTTGCTGGACAAGAGCATCCCAGACAAGTGACGTTCAACCTGTAACTCAATTCATTAGCTTTTAGAGGACAGATGCTTCTCTTTAGAGAGATTCTGCTTTGTAACAATTTAATACATCATTTCTTAATCGACTGGATGTGAAAGATGTGAGGTCAGCATCTTTCCACTCATCTTCAGAACACACTGTGGAGTTAATAAATGTCTTATCTACACTCAAAGATAAGTCTTATGTCTTATCTGCACTGCGTTGGTGCTGAATATGACTTAGTTTATCCTTGTTTCAGTGAACAATGACATTCAGCATCCAAGAATACATTTGCAGCTAAACTGTGCACAACGGTACTTCATCTGTACTGGTTTTCAGCAACAGGTACCTTTCCTGATGTTGGCAAATCTTTCTGATTTAATGATTGGACCAATTAGTCTCAATCCAGGATGATTACTTTCAGGCTTATTTCTGATGAAGGACTTGGGGCATACAAAGCATATGCCAAATATCTCCAGGATCAATGGTTTTTGTCTACTGGGCTGTTGATAACACCACCTCTTATCTGTTAATTGGACGAGTACTAGCCTATTACAAATTAGTTGAATAAAAACTAAGACAGACATTGCATTGAACAAAACCAAGAGGGAGAGTTCCATCACCTGTGATAGCTGATGAAAACTGAGGGCATGGACCTTTGATAACCATATCTAAAATATATACATCAGTGGCTTTTACAGTATACACTCCCCAGTGATTAAATACATGAAATGGTTGTTACTCAAGGGGAAGCATTCAACTCCTACAGTGGAGATTTGCAAAGAATGATTATGTGACAGTGTACTGTGCTCATTATTTTGACAACTTTAGTTTAGTTTTTTAGCTTTACTAATAATTTACAATGTATTAGCCAACTACAACAAAATCATGATTATAAAGACCACCATACCCACAAGATTCTGCTATTAAATCTTTGCAGAGATATACTGAGCATTACTTTTAGTACCAATTATATTTGCAAGTTGTGTGGCTCTACTGCAGCTAAAAAAACATTCGAGTTTAGTTATTTACAGACAAGCAGAAGTTTGTGTGAAATCTTCACTCCCCTTCACCACAATAGTCAGTTGCATGAACAATACATTTATTTTAAAACTACCACACACACCACCCCTCTACCAAATAGCTATAGTATAGATAACGGTCTCACATTACCTGTTCTCCAGCCTTAAAATCCTGTAGTGCTACACACTCACAACGGTCATCTTCTAAATTGTAGCCAGTGGTGATCTACCCAAGGGGGAAAAAATAATCAGTCTTGAGCATATTATATTTCTTTCCTCCTTATTTTCATAAAGTTGCCTTTTATTAGAGATGGATATTATCTAAAGTAATTGCACACGCTACTTTTCCTTCATCTGACGCAATATGGTTTGCGCTAAATGTTTTATGAATCTTAGGCAATCATTTCTTAGGAATATTAAAAATATCAGCACTGGAGAGATCAGGGAAAGAATTTACTTACCAGAAGTAAATGGAAAGATCTGAGGGAAATACTCTCCATAGCCTACCACTTGCTGGTCTCTACCTCAATCCAATAGCTTATTATAAAGTTCTTGTGCATGAAGTCCCTCCTATGAGGCATGCTGGAGTGCTGCACTGAGTATGTGACGTTCTGTGTCAGAGCCTTCAACTACCAGTGCATTTTGTAATCTCTCTCAATGAAAGAGGTGTGCATAACTAGGGATCTTTAAATAATACCATCTTCAGAGACCTACCATTTACTTGCAAAAATTCTTTTATCTTAAGCTTAGCAATTATTTTTAAATATGGAAGGGATTTTTCTATGGGACCGGGGGGGGGGGCGGGACATTCTTTACCATACACTGAATATATTTCTTTTAAGAATCAGGATAAAAATGTTTATATTAATAAGTAAAGCCACCCTAAAGTGTATTTTTTTAAAAAAGTTAAATCTGGCATGCTCTTAAGCAATCACATTCAACATGGAAAATATCTCAAAGGATTCAAGAGAGTATACTAGACAGAAGAAAGTTGTGCAATCAGAAAACAACTTTTATGACAAGTATTCTAAATCTAGTGTTTTCACAACTACAGTGTAGTAACATAGGTTGTGAACCAGTGTGACAAATTATAAAAAGCCACAGATTTTCTCTCTAGATTGTTACTTCGTTAGAAGTTTGTTTTTTCATTTACAGAGATGATGTTTGAACTCAGGTACTATACCGTGACTGCCATCTTGCATTTGCTTGTTTGAGAAGAGAGCCCCTTAGGCTATCTTGAAAGCTTGGCTGGCAGTTTACATATTAATAATTTTACACTGCTTGCATGTACAGTCAAGCATTTGCAAGCCAAAACAATGCTTTCATAGTGACCACAGGAAACTCTTCTCAAACACAGCAAATCCAAAATGGCAGCCATAAGCAGATCCCTATGGGACACTTATAACAACACTGTACACAGATGCCACAGCTCAAAAATGCATTACATGAATTTTGTGATACTGCAAGTCCCTTATACACTTTTTTTGCAGCCTCGATAATCCAGTTTAACCTGACGCATAACATAGGCCACAATCACTCAAAGATTCCTGTATTGCACTGGATCAATAGCTGTTTAAGTACAACACAGCTATAGAAAGACATGCCAGCTTGATTTCAAAACTGAGTGCTAAAGAATTTATCACACCCCTGGGTAATCTTTTTTAATGGTTAAATATCATCTCTGTTAAAAACGTGCATCCTACTTTTAGTGGCAATTCTCAAAATTTCCTCTCCCAATGACAGAAATGCTTGATATTATCTCAAATGCTTCCTATGTCTTGAACAGTTTCCTTAGTTGCTTCATAAATTAAAGAAACCATTTTCAAATTTCAACAGAACTTCAGATGGGCTGCTCCGAAAATATAGTGCTAGACTCATTATTTACAAAGTTAACAAAGACAAGGGAAACAAGAAAATGAGCTCTGGAGTTGCTTTCCTTTCCAGAAGATGGATAACAAGTTGTCTCTCCATTTAAAGTGTGTTAGGAGCCAAGCGGGCAGGCAGCCCAGCTAAGTTCTGGCTAATACTGGGTCTGGGAGCTCAGACCCTCCCTGGACAGGGGCTACTGTATCAGAAGTAGCAGCATGAGGCAACAAGCAGCCAGTCCGCAAGGGGAGCTGGTTTTTAAACTGGCTCATCTCGTGGACCAGCTCCCGCCTGGTACGCCATGCTGCTGCCTCTGATACAGAGGACACAGCATAGAGTGGGAGGAGCTCCTCAGGAGTAGGACCAGAGCACACTGGCTGCCAGCCCCATCCCTGGGTATGCTAGAATAGTCGAACAACTGATAAGAATTCATGAATAGTTGATTAACTTCAATCAATCAATATTTAACATCGCTAATGAAGATACACATTTTTACATAGTTCTTAGATACAGCTGATCTAATTAGAAGCGTCAGAAGCAAGAAAAAGCTGGATGGACCTAATGCCAGCTAAAACCCAAAGAGCATTTAATAATTTATCATGTGGAAAAAAAGACTTGTGGGACAGAGCAAGAATAGGGACATATTATTGTAATAGGGACTGAATGAAGAGGTATGTCAGACTTCCTTTGGAACAGCACTGGAGAATGCAACATTGTTGTTTTCATATATTCATGCAGTGAGTCAAGTGTTCCCTTGAACTATTTTATCAGGATGCATTATAATCAGAACAAAAAGACTCCTACCCACTCCCCCCAAAGCCTACTAAAATGCATAATTCTGGGTAGATGAGTAAACTGATCTCTATAGGTATCCCTTCTACTTCTTATAATTTAACTAACCTAAACTTGCAATGAGAAGAAAGAGTTCCATCAGAGCTTGTCTAATCACATTCAGTTCCTAAAATCTGCAGCTACCTTCTTTGTTTATATATTGATATACATTTCCTTTAGAGTAAACTACTCAAAGTAATTTGAACAATTGATTACAGATCTCTCAACTTTATCCTTACAGTCTCAGGTCGACAAGTTGCCTATGCATCAAATCTATTCATTAAGTAGCATAACAAAAAATTACCAATACCCGGAGAAATTTGAAATAATTAAAAACAACATGCTTGACCTTGCTTTTACTATAGGCTAAGTTTAAGATTTTTTCAAAGAAACATCGTTTGTCTTCCCTTTTTTCAAATCCCAACTTTTGAAGGCACTCATTAAGGACCATTTAACAAACCTCTCCAAAAGCATCAAGGAAAAGAAATAGGTTAAGGAGAGTTACAGTAAGTACCACACTTGCACCTGGAAAAAAGTCTTGCAGGAGGATTTTTTCTTTCTAAATTGTTTCATGAAGTTTAAGAAATGTTGCATACTTGAGGTTAGTCAAACACTAAATCTATTCTTGAAATAAAGTGACAGTGCTACCAGATTCTGCAACAAGCACTCAGCTGTGAAAGGTACTGGTTAAAGAAAAACAGATAAATAACCATCTCAATCGGAAAGACAAAAGAAACAGCAGCAGCCAGGACTGAATTCTACTGCATTTGGTACAGCCAGCCATCGTGATGTCCTCTACAAAGAAACATGTTGTATGATTTAATGAACCAGACTGCTAATATCAATAGAAAAATGCAAATAATTACTACAGTCTGGCTGAAAATTTAAGTAAAGCTTCACTCATGACCGTACTACTGCTAACACATGCTGACCTGTCATCCACATCAACTCTCCCTTACAGAGACCAGATTACTAAAATATGGAAGAATAGGTCATATATGCTTTTTATATACACGTCATCCTACTTACTGACAACATAATTTGAAAGTATAAACTGTGAAATGTACAGAAGCTTTATGGTTAGCTAAACAAGCCAGGCAAACCATTCTCTTGTGAATTCTCATTTCATCAGTTTAAGATTGATCAATCTGTTACCAAGTTGAGACTTGGGCCTCTATGAGCTGGGAGGAAATCTCAAGCAAGCCAAAATGTCAGCAGGTCTGACTTGCTTTATACACATGCTATCTCTTGAATGTTTAATATGCCCAAAAGTAGTGTTTTTGCATGTATTAAATAGAATTTTTTTGATGTAATAACAGATGTACTGGTTTTGTTGAACTAGATTTTGTTCTTGCCGTTGCAGCCTCCATTACAAGGCTCTTTGGGCATAGTTAAGAGCAGGCAGCATTACTTATGCTTTGGGTATGTCTACACTATCAAGAAGTGTTAATAACACTTATGTCAACACCCAAAAGTCAACAAAACACAAATTGCTAGAGGATGTTTTCTCCCTCTCCCTCTCTCTCTCATATATATATATTTATATATACACACACACATATATACATCTCCACTGATGGTACCATCGTTGACGCCGTTGTAGGAAGGCAGAGCTGATCACTAAACATCTTGGGATCAGTGAGCTCTCCGCGCTGTGGTATGTGAAAGCATGTGGCAGCCTGCCCCTCCACCTTCTAAAGCAGCAGTGTGCCTAACCCTGTGCTCCTAGTGCAGGGCAGAACAGAAGCAATCCAATGATTTGCTCTTTCTTTGTTCTCCAAACAGAGTGGCACACTCAGGTGTCAGATACTTCCCAGACCTTTGAAAGGAGAAGGGTGCAGTGCAGCAGAGATCAAAACACCAAGCAGAGCTATCAGGGCAGGCACTATGGGAAACTGGTGGAAGCCAGTTCTGATGACAAAACAAATAGTGTCTACACTGGCTCTTTGTTGACAAAGGGAGGGGGAAAGAAAAAAGTCTATTATAAGGGTTGAAGTTTTTGTTGCCAAAACTGGGCACTTTTACCAACAAAAGTCGCATTGTAGCGTGTAAGCTCATACTTTTGGCTACATCTAAACTACACCCCTCTCGGCAGAGGGATGAAAATTAGATGCATCGAAACTGCAAATGAAGCCAGGATTTAAATATCCCGCACTTCATTTGCATAATGGCAGCCGCCACTTTTTTCCGAAAGGGGGCTTTTTGAAGAAAAAAAAAACCCCCCAGCAGTTTGGATGGGGCATTTTTGACAGAGATGTATAGGATCTTTCAAAACAGGGCATTTCTGTCGAAAATGCCCCATCTAAACTTCCGGGTCCCCCCCGAAAAAAAGCGACGGCGGCCATTATGCAAATGAAGTGCAGGATATTTAAATCCCAGCTTCATTTGCACTTCCGATACATCTAATTTACATCCCTCTGCCGACAGACAGGTGTAGTTTAGACAGCCTTTGAGTCACCAAAAGGCAGTTTCTCATGACAAAATCTTGTAATGTAGACAAAGCCTCTATCTACACCAGCAATTGAGCAGCAAAGCTTTTATTGTTCACAGGTGCTTAAACACCCTTCCTCTCCCCAAATGACAAAAGCTTTGTTGCGACAAGCACCAGTGTACACGATGCTTTGTCAGCAAGACTGCTCTCCTACTGACAAAGCAAACATTGCTCGTAGACAAGGGGTGGAAGTTTTTTTGATGGCAAAAATTCCAACATACAGTGTTTACGCTGACTTTTAGCGACATGCATTTATCGAGACAGCCATGTCACTAAAAGCTGTGTAATGTAGACATATCCTTAGTTGCAAATTTCTATCCACTTTTTCTCAAGGTAGCCAGTATATAGAAATTGTCTCTCTAAACATCTATCATATTTTCATATACCCAATACAAAAGTATCTAGTCTCATGAAAACCTTGTCTGGTTAGCAACATCAGATACAGAACTTTGTATGTGCGAAGATTAGAAATATTCAAATTTGGCTAGGAAAAAATTTGCCATCAAGCCAGTCTTGTATTATTGGAAAGTTCTCTCAAAGCTGCATACAATACAAAAGAAAAAACTATGCACAGTTTACAATTACATATAAAAGTCTCAAGTATGAGAGATTTTTGTCATTGAAATAGTTATTTCAAGATATTTAAACATTTCTTTAAAGTGTTTGCTTTTGAAGGTCAGCAGGGAAGATGGACTTCCTGTTCAAGAAAAGTAGGCATTAAAATGTGCACTAGTAATTGAAATGGTTTAATATATTAAGTTCTAAAGCTTCTTATCCACATTGAAGAAATCCTTACCAGACCATTGATGTGATTACACATGTCCCATAAAGGAATCAGAGCTAAGGTAACTCGTGAACCATCTTCCGTTGGAATCTGGTTTTGTCGTGTCATAACAGAGGAAACTGCCCATCTGCGAAGAATAAAAATGTCAAAATTGTATTGTTTAAACACAGCTAGTTGATTCAGCTGCAATCCAAAAAACCCCGGCCATTTAGATGAGCATTTCCAAACATTCAAATCTTTGTTTATATAAAAAATGTGCCCTTCTCAAATGCTACCATCAGTATTTCCTGTCCACTTCAGTGTGTGATCACAATGAATCCAGAATTATGAAAACCGAGGTATTAAAAAAAACTGGCCACTACAAACAATGAGTAGTCCTGTGGCACTTGGAAACTAACAAATCTACTAGCTTTCATGGGTAAAACCCATTTCATGAGTTGGACTGGAAATTGCAAATATCAAAGGCGGGGAATTTGCATTTCCATATCAAAAGCTATGAATGGGACACATCCAGCTTGACTTAATTAGCTTCATTAACACTAGTCTTACAATTGACAGGTAACTTATTTTGCTGATAGATATACCCTGGATTCTGTAATTTCTAGACCAACTTATCTGATGAAGTGGGTTTTATCTACAAAAGCTCATGACTTAATAAATTTGTTAGTCTTTAAAGTGACACAGGACTGCTCATTTTTAAAGTTACAGACTAACATGGCTACCCTTCTGAAACTTTTGGCTTGTATAATTTTTTTTTTGTACACCTTAATCATTCACATTTTGGGCAACTTCACACTTAATATTGGCACATCTCTCCCTCCCACACTATCAATGAAAGAAACAAAGTAATGATTCAGGACTACAAAAGGGCTAAATGATCCCTATGACAGCTCATGAATTCCTCTTATTCAGGATATTTTGTCATGCTTAACACAACTCAAGCTCCCTCTTATCTGAACTGATTCCATGTCTTATAACAGTGTTTCTCAACCTTTTTTTAAAATTTATATAAATAAAATACCCCTTTCTAAAAAAAAAAAAAAAAGTTATAAGTACCTCCAGTTTTCAGACCCACACATTTTTTTCTATGATTGCAACACATTTATTTAATCGTCCCTGGGCAGGCAATGAAATTTTTGGGTGTAAAAAGTACAAAAATAATAAAGAGCTGTAAAACTCAGAACAAAATTTCAGTTGTCTTGATGCACCCCACAGAGTACCTAAGGGTACTCATACCACTGGTTGAGAAACACTGTCTTATAACACCTCCAAAATGCACTCTGGGTCACATGTATAGTAAAAGATTTCTAGGTCTCACACAAAATATCACTTCCAAGGTAATATATGCAGGCAAAACCTTTTGTGAAAAATAAGGGGGCTTAAACAGCAGAATAAAAATTATCTAAAAGTTACTCAAAGAACACACTTATCTCAGGATGTCATGTGTCACTTGGCTAAATTAACTTTTCTTCTTGCCTCCCCTCCCCGATTAATGACAATTTCTATATGATTGTTGTAATGTAACACTTACTCTATTCTTTGTTGTTTCTAAAAAGAAACAATGAGTATCTTAAACTACTTAAAAGATCACAAACAAGGTTCCTTATTTCTAATGAAGCATTTTTCACTTTTCAAGAGCCCAAGATTCACTTTAAAAAATACACCAACCTGTAGTCGTCATAAGTGAAAGAATCCTTTAAGGGCAGTTTGCTGGCATTAGGATGGGTCTGGCAAGTAGACATTTCAGAAAGAAGTGAAAAGAAAAAAAAAAATCAGAAATCAGTCAGCAGAATTTTCATTATTTAGCTGCCTAACAGATCCTAACAAGAGCCAAATGAAGCAGGAGGCGTCCAGCCGCGCTACAGAGGGATCATCATGCTATTATGCTCTCATACATCACTGTCAACTTAATTTGTTGTGCCCAGCAGCCGCCATAAATCTGTTTCTTCATATTTCAAGACTGGAACCCACAGACACGACACAAATAAAAATTTAAGGTGGACTGACTCCATAAAGGTAAAAAATAATCAACCTTACAAAACCCAAACAAGCAAGTTCTACAATCCCCACTCCTATCCTGGAATCTTAATTCTGCTTTACATATGAAGAATAAATTTATTATAAATCTTTCTTTCATTCCTTGTATCTACGAAAGGTGCATTCCACATTTCAGGAATCGCAATAGACTAAAATATTTATATAGTTTTAGTGACTCACGTAGGTTAGATAGTTTTAGTGCAGTAATCAAATGTAAACAAACTCATCCAGAAGTAGGATAATTCTATTTATCACATTACATATAAAGTTAAATATTTTAGTTGACATTAGCAAATCAAGTAATGTGGTTAATTTTTTTTTTAAAACCTATCACTCATTTCTGGTAAATGACTTCCTGGAAGAATCCAATATGCAGTATATGTAAAATAGGCCATCATACATTTTTCTAAGATGACTTGGACATTTCAAGCACTTTAAAACTTTATCCCAATTAACAGACTGAAAGCTATATTACCATAATTTTAATCTTCAAATTCAATTAAGTCTGTAGACACATTGCAGTAAGTGATCAAATGAACAAATGGTTATTTCTTAAGATACAAATGAATTTTTGCTTGGCTGTATCTTTGCAACACTGTTAATACATGAAGCTCCATGTAGTATGCAGTTTTTACTCTTGATGCATTAGCATCAAAAGTGCATGGTAATTTATCATCTCTCACTGTAATGTACTTGCTGGCACTGTGTGCAGGACAGTAGGGGATGAGGTAAAAGTGGCTCAAACCGTAAATCAATTAGAAAACAAAAGCTTGCGCTCAGTGTGCAATTTTAGGCAAATTATACATTACAAAAGACTGCCAATTGGGTGTTAGGTCCCAGGTGTCTGCTCTCCCCAATCCCTATAGTTAACCCTTTGGATGGATTAGCTCTAAAATTTATGATTTTTAAGTAAAAGCTAATAACTTGAGCTTCTCTTTTAAAAATCAGTGAGAGCTTCTACATTTCTATATATATTATACCTTGCACAGCATGTTACCTTGGGTTTAAACAATCACATTTTACAAAATAATTTCCTTTTCTTACAAAACCACTAACACAATATTGAGCCATAAGCAGCATATTTTAGGAGGCTTGTTCTCTTGCTAAACTATACAGTAAAAGATGACCATGCTAGAATCAAAGATAACTGAAATTATGTATTCTACTACAATTCTAAAAAAACCTCAATTATTTCTTTAAAATTTAATTTCCATTCTGATTATCAGTATATCAATAGCCTTGTATAATCAACTAAACATCCATGAAAGTTAACATTTTCAAGTGAAATAAAAATATTAACAGCATAATCATTTGATTTTAAAGAATATGCACTAGAACATTTACATAGAGCTATTACAAATTGGTAATTTACGTAGAGCTATTACAAATTGGTAACTGTCAAAGCAAACTTCATTCCATGCCTAGCAATCCTAATGAAAATTTTCTGTGAACAGTGAAATTTTGAAATAATTTTATTATCGTTTCCCATTTATATTTAAAACGCATAGTTAATCCACGAATATGTCGGCATATCGCTAATGATTACAAAGTTATTCTATTTGCTGCTGTAATTTTTATTAAAACAATTTTGCTCAAGAAAAGCAACATGGAGTTTTTCAACTGTCATATCGATATTAGTTTTGACTAAACAGTTCATAATCACCAGGAGAGACCTAGTAAGTGTGACACTGATGCCATCTACTGGCACTGGAGCAGAATAATCACCAAAATGCTGTGCCTAAAATAAGATCATTTCCTCTTGAATTTGATCAATAGTCATAGCATGGCCTGGCAAGATCAAAATCCTTCAAAACCCTCCTCCCTTAATTCACAACAGCTGGCTTTAGAATAAACATGACACTAATTAAAATGAAAATCTCCTCCAGCATTACCAACTAGACGCTGTTGGCTCATTCTAATTCACCATTGTTAAGTCCTAATATTTGAAACCAAAATTTAGTGTAAACTTATACTACTTTAAAATCAAGAGTATGCAGCAGTTTATCTTGAGATCAAACGAAACTTTAGGTGTACAAGAAATACTTACTTTTCATACCAACTACCATTACGGACAAGATGAATGATTGTCAACAATTCTATCCATAGTCAGAATGTACTAAAAAAAGGTGAATGGTTTATAAACAGGAAACTAAGGATCTCAATATTTTTACAGGGTTTTCCTTTCAAACAAACTTGGATTTCAAAGGTCTTCGACTGAACATGCTAAAGTGAAGTTCTTAAATTAAGCATCAGATCAAGTACTACATAGGAAGAAAATAATCAGCCAAAGTGTCCTAACCATGACCTACAGCGAGAATCTTTAGAAAGCAAGAGAGCAGTTCACATTATGATCAAGCAGCCATTGGCCTCTCCAAGAGTATGAATTCGTGTTAATTTTGATGGTGTAGTTTTTGTATTTGGAGATATTCTGACATCAAGGAACTATACTGAGACCAACAGTTAATTTCAGATGGGCTATTGAACACCCAGCCATCAGAAGGTAACGACTTTCAGTAACTACATACATCAATCCAGATTTTCAACATGTGACCTCAGAGTGAAGGCTGTGTATTCCATTAATCCCCTCATTTATAAATTTCTAGAAATTAAAGACTGACATCTTTTAACAGATGAGGTACATGTAACCAATGTTTTATATGGATTAATTATAACAAAGGGCAAGAATGGTATGGTTTTGTAATAAAAGATGCAAGCCAGAATAAAATTACAAAAAAATGTAATTACCATATTTATAAGAACATCTTCCACAATGCAATATTCTAGTAGCTATTTTAAAGAAATTAAAATACTCTAAAGTCAGCATATCTGATCATATTAGATTTCTGCCCTGAACTATTTTAGCATGCTACTTAAAAATATACCATGACATTTAAATTAAACCTATAGATTATAAGAGTTTGAAGACAAAAAAACATTAACAATATTCTGATTAAAAAAATTGATTTAGCATGTAGCTTCTCTTTATGGTCCCTTGGTAAAAATGAAATCTCCCTAACAAACACTTAATAAAACCTGTCAATATATCTAGAAAGAAAAATGACACAAATGCATTAAGTATTAAATACCCTTGGAAAAAGTCACATATTCCATGAATTTTTGATGTACTATCTTGACATTAATGTAAAACCTTGATATTTATAATTGACAGATATTTAATAAAGTATAGAAGATGGCTGCTGCATAGCATGCAAATTTTTCAAGTTGATCAAAAAAATATAGACATGTATTTAAACTAAACAAACACTTAATATTAACAAAATAAGATCTCACTTTAACTTTATGAAGACTAGAGGTGTTAGATTGAAGTTAATTAGCTAATCAAGTAGGCAATGGAATTTCTTTCAGGCTTCGACAAAAAAAGAGAGAGAGAGAGACACACATCGTCGACCGATGACATGGTCTCCCAGTTTTAAAAAATATGAAAAATGCCAGGAGTTTAACACGCTCTTACTGCATTTAAAATGCAGAACTGCAGCGGTCCCACAGCCAGCGTGAGTTGGGACTATTCAATCTCAGGTCTCACTGGCCCTGAGAGCTAATCCTACTGCAGTTCTGCCTCCCCTGCCCCACCCTCAGAACCGGCTCCTGTTCTGCCTTCCTCCCCACCCCCGGCTGCCTCTGACATAGGAGGGGCAGCTGCGGGGGGGGGAGGGGAGAGAGCGAGTAGTCGACTCAATTACCCAATAAAGCATAGGCTTATCAAGTAGTCGACTACTCCCTTACATCCCTAGTGAAGGCCTTTAGGGTGCATCTACGCTACCGTAACTTGAAATAAGATATGCAATTTGAGCTATGCAAATTGCGTATCTTTTTTCGATGCTATTTTGAGTTTGTGTATCTCATGGATTTCCGCAGACATCTGAAGAAGTGGGTTATACCCACAAAAGCTCATGATACCATCTATATGTTTTGCTAGTCTTTAAGGTGCTGCTAGACTATTCGCTGTTTCTTAAGTTTTTCCAGTTACAGACTAGGTTACCCCTCTGAAGCTTTTAAACATTTCAGAGTATCTAACAATTTTCAATCCGGAGGTGTTCACTATTCTGACTAATGGCCCATCTAGCCCAAGATCGTGTCTTCAGACAGATGCCAGTACCAAAGGAATGAACAGAACACGGTAATTTCAAGTGATTCATCTTCATTCCAGCTTCTGGAAGTCAAAGGCTAAGGAACAACTTAAAGCATGGGACAGCATATCTGACCATGTGGCTAATAGTCAATGATGGATCTATCTCCATGAACATATAAAATTCTTTTTTGAAACCTGTTATTTGTTTTGGTCTTTGCAACATCCCCTGGGAACAAGTTCCAGAGGTTGATTGTGCATATGAAGTACTTCCTTATGCTTGTCTTAAAACTGTTTATGAATTTTACAGTCTCCTAGTTCTTGTGTTACATGAAAAGAGTGTGTTATATAGACTGTTTGCTTTCTCCACACTATTTATGATTTTATAGATGTCTAATCATAGGACAGTCAACTCATCAGACAACTCTCTTCTAAGATGAACAGTCACAGTCTTTTCAATTTCTCCTTGTATGGAAGTTGCCCCAAAGATCTAATCATTTTTGCTTCCCACCTCTGAACCTTTTCCAATTCTATCTTTTTTGAAATGGGGTGACTAGAACTGCATGCAGTGTTCAAGATATGAGCATACCATCGATTTATAAAGCAACATAATTATATTTTCTGTTTTATCTATTCATCCCTAACCTAATGGTTCCTAACATTGTGTTAACTTTGACTGTCATTGCACACTGAGCAGATGTTTTCAGACAATTATCCACAATGACGCCAACAGTTCTTTCTTGAGCGGTAACAGATCATTTAGACCTCATCATATTGTATGCATAGTTTGGGCTTATTTCCCCCTGCATTTATCAGCACTGAATTTCATCTTCCATTTTGTTGCTTAGATACCCAGTTTAGTGTCTTTTGCAATTCTTCAGTCAGCTTTGGACTTAACTATCTTGAATCACCTGCACATTTTGCCACCTCACTGTTCATCCATTTTTCTAGATCTTTTATCAATAAGTTCAATAGTACTGGTTCCAATAAAGATCTGTGGGGATCCCTGCTGTTTACCCCTCCCCTGTGAAAACTGACCATTTATCCCAATCCTTTTTTTCCCCCTTATCTTTTAACTAGTTACTGATCAAGAGAGGACTTTCCCTTTGATCCCAAGACAGCTTACTTTGCTTAAGAGCCTTCAGTGAGACGGTATTTTGTATTCTGATATTACCATTCCCATTGATTATCACTGTTCTACTATTACATCAATATTCTCATTTAATGCCAGGCACTCTAGCTCACCCAATTAAGTATTTAGACTTCTAGCATTTGTATATAACCATGTGTACATTTTGTCATTGAATCTAGTTCTTCAATTTGTTAGGTAAATGTAGAACCCATAACCTGCTCTCCTTTTCCACAATTCTGTGTCCTTTATCAGGATTCTAGATGCAAGTGTTAGCCCTTTATTCCCTTGGTAGAGGTCATAAAAGGTATGCAAAGAGCATGCCAAGCGCCAATGGACACTATTGAGCAAAAATTCTGAGCTGTGAACGGGGTATGTGCACACCAGGAGTGGCATCCATGTGTACAGATACTAAAAGAAAGATTTGCTGAATCCTTCTGTATTAAATTAAAGTACGTGATGGCAGGAAGGGAAGAGAGCATCAATCAGCTCACTATTAAACTTTTGTGCATAACTTTGATGTTACTGGATGCCTTGTTGGGAATATGAGATATGGTTTTGCACAAGAAATATTTTCAGAGAAAAATCTGTATTGTTTCTTAAATTTTCTCTGTGCAGAAATACATAGATATCTAAGATCTTTCCATCTCCTGATTTTCAAGGAGTTCATAGCAACATAATCGTAACACCTGCCTCTGCACAGGTAAGCAATCAAGCAAAACATGAATTGCTACAACACCAGGACCTTTCCCACTGACTTATTTAGGTTACCTCAGATTTAGAAGTCCCTCCCTGAAGAATTTCTCTTTTATGTTACTATTCTAACAGGATTCTACTGCCTGGATGAAAGCAACAGCAGCCATCAAGTATCCTGATTCTAAAAAGTACTTAGGCATGTTCTCAATGGTTTGCTGAATCAGGACCCAAAAGCTGAGTTCACAGACCTCTCTGCTCTGGCTTAAACATCATATTTACACTTTCATTCGTATTAAGTTACAACAGAGGTTCCCATACTTTGCTTCCTAATCTTGTTGACAATGAGGCTGTGAAAGGAGTCCAGGGAACCTTTTTCCTGTCCCTCTTTGAAGACTAAGTTTCGAGTACTCACATCCCAAAGGAAAAATATCGAACTATTTTTGCATCAATATCACTAATGTAGGTGTCAATCTCCTAAATAAAACATTGTGTGCCACTGCAGCTCTGTCAAGCTTTACTTCTGCATATCATCTCTGGAAACAACCCATATAATAAGTCCCCACCACTGTGGCTACTTCAATCACAATAACCCCCACTGTAGATTTTCCCACTCCTAATTGATTCCCAACGAACTAGTAGCTGCCTGGTGTTGCAAGCTGCCACAAGACTAATGCCACTTGCTTCTCAACTGTCAGAGAAGGTCTCATTCTCTTATTGCTGCACTTCAGGGCCAGGAAAAGCAATTTATAAGCATCCATGAAAGTGGCCCTACACATGCAAACATTTTTCAGCCACTTCAGATCATCACAGAGCTGCAGAATTATGCAACACCATCAGTCTGCTTGTCTCATGGCACCAGAACTGGTTTTCCACTGTCAAGAGAACCAAATAAAGTTGGTGAGTCCTGGATAGAGTCTAGATATACTCCAGCATAAAGTGCAAGATACTTCTATGATTCCATAGTACTTTGTTGCTGAATGGGTTCCATGCTTACCTTGCTATGGCGCCCGCATGGATAACCAGGAAAAAAAAAAAAAGGATGCAAAAGGGTTGTTTGCCGCTGCTTTCAAAAGGAGGGGTGGAAGGAGATAGGTGCATATGGGACATTGACAACTAGGGACGTTTACATAAATACCCATTCGTTAACGTGTAACCGCTGTAATTTTTAGCGGTTACAGGTTTACCCAGGGGAGGGAAGGGGCAGACAGGAGCTGGGGCTTGCAGGGAGCTAGCCTATCTCCGCCTGTTCCTGCGTCCTCCCCACTGCCTCTCAAACAGGCAACAGCATCGGGAAGTGCAAGGGAGGCAGCAGGAAGCTCCCACCTCCCCACCCCTTGCTAACTCTGATACAGAGGAAACAAAGGGAGGGTACAGGTAGTCATTAAGATGAACTGATAAGCCCATCCCTACTGACAACATGTACCCAGAACCACCCACTGCATTGCTTTAGTCCCAGAATGCAAAGGGGCAGCAGAAACTGTGAGTGCCACTCACAGACTATCGCTATGAAAGTTGGTGGTAGCCACTGTACTGTGAACACAGTATGTTGAACTCTTGCATACAGTATACACGTGCATCTTTCACTTTACAAAATTTGGAACTAAAAAAATCATCCTTAATAAATTCAAACTTATCTTGTAGTATAGACAAGGCAAAAGTAAAACTCAGTTTAAGCTTCCAGCTTGTTAGCTTTCACTTCTTTGAACATTAAGCTCAAGAGTTTTTCTTTTGACCAAGAATTTTTTTCTTCCCCATCCCAGTGAAGTCTCTCATTTCCAATATGCTGACTAACACGAGAAAAAAAATCATTAAAAGCTAATTGATACTATATGATAGCTTCAGGTGAAGGTGCAGGTGTACGAAAAGACATACTCAGGACCAGAAGCAAGAAGTTTTGTCCACAATTGCTGGGTAATCCTTTGAAGTAGGGGCCTTGAAGAAAAACTTCGCTGTATGGAGCTACAACTTCCCTTAAGCTTAACTAAATAAAAATTCAAAAAAGGAGCAACCAAGTGATCTAGAGGGAACCAAGAATTCTCATCTTCTCTATCGCTTGTGTGATGCCTAACCTAATGAGGTAACCCATTAGTCCTGAATGGTGGATAGGAAGAAAACTATAACAAGATGTTTTCTACTGTGTGTAATAGTTTATTTCTACAGATATACACGTGACAGCTAGGACTATGTCTATTCTAAAATAAGTAAGTGCAAGATTATATAAGGTGAGAAAATATCCTGGTTTGTAAATTTTTTTTGAACACCAGAGCAGATGGATCTCTAAACTTTAAAAGGAACAATAGGACAATAATTAATTAAAGCTATATTATTCGCCTTTTGATTTGATGAGGCACCTGAAAGTACTGTTAGCTTAAGTTTGGGACAGTTATTTTTGTTTATTGCATATAATAAATAGATAGAATATTCTGTATCATTCATACATTGCAGCAGAATTCTTATGAGGAAGGAATATAACACTTGCTGACATACTAGAGTTGAACTGTATCTTCCATTATTTCATACATTTCATTTGCCCCCCTCCCCCCAAATGTACATAGCCAATTGAGATAGCAGTGGCATCCTAGTCATATCACACACACACACACACTAATCACATAAGTTACCAGTCCTAAGGTTCAGAAAGCAATCAATCCAGAACATCTGGGATGTAACAACTGGACATACACACCAGGTAGGTTCTGGCTTCAGTCTTACTCCCCCAGTCATCATACAGACTAATACAGGTTGAACCATTACTGGACCTCTGCCCACTGTGGCTCTTTCTACAGGTTGGACCTCCCTTGTCCAGCACCCTTGGGATCTGATTGGTCCCAAATCAGGTGATTTGTCGGACCAGGGGAGGTCCCTCCAAAAATGGCCTATGCTGTCCTGCTGCTTCCAGCTAGGGTTCCAGCTTAGCCCCGCTGCTGCCTGCCCAGCTGTAACTGCCGTTACTATTGGACCCCTGCGGCCACCCTTGCTGTCCCGAACTCCACAGCTGCTGCTGCAGTCCCCGAGCTCTATGGCCAGAGCTCCACATCTACTGCTGCTGGGCTGTGGCTGCCACTGCCAGGCTCCTGTTATCACCTGGTCACAGAGGTCAGAGCTCCCTCCTGCCCCTCCGTGCCCTGCCCCCTAGCTTCTGGCTTAGTCTCTGTGCCTTCCCTGCCACTCCTGCCCCATAGACTGACCTCCCTATACCTGGGCTCTGTGGTCCAGGAACCTCCATGATCCTATCGGCTTTTAAGTTGACTCCCCCCAGTACCAGCTACTGCTTTCCTCCCCCTTGCTGCCTCTGATGGAGAGGCAGCAAAGGGAGGGGGGAAGCAAGTAGTTGAGTAGTGAGTAGCCTAGGCTTATTGGGTAGTTGACTACTTGCTTACAACCCTAATATCCACTTAACAGGTAAAGCGAAGACAAGTTCAGTGAAAGTTTCCTCACAAAGTGATATTCATTTTTACTTTTAAGTTCCTCTAAGGTGATCTGGTTTAACTTCCCTTGTATTCAACAGCATGCCTCACTGAAACCCCATGTAGTAGTATGTAATGAGAGTCCAACATGAATTTGGTAGATCAGAACTTCAACCAAAATGCTATCATGGAAAGTCAAAGGGAAACATGTCCTATTTTTCACCAACAGAAAAGATTTCTGACCAGAATTACTATTATGCAATAAATATACACACACACACAGTTTTTATCGTGTGCTGTAAATACTGATTTTCTTTTATAAACGAAGAACTCACCATTCTTTCCTCTCCAACCCCCATCCAAATGTTTATACGAGTTAAACCAGGGTCAGCAACCTATGGCTCAGTAGAGAGCCACATATGGCTCTTTTGCTGCTCAAGCTCAGCCCTCCCTCTCCCCCGCCTCCTCCCCACAGCAGGGAGCCCGTGCTGGTGCCCCAGTCTCATGGCCCCTACAAGACTGGAGCACCAGCACCATCTTTCTGCGAGGGATGGTGGGGAGAGAAAGCATCCAAGTATCTCCACTGGATCCAACTCAATGGGAAGAAACTAGAGACGGAAGCAGCTGCATGCGCTGCCACTTCCCTGCACTGCTTCCTGGAGGCTTTCCCCACTGCTCCCATTGGCTGGAATCTGGCCAAACAGTGGGACTGGCACAGGGCACAAAAGCAGTTAAGTACACCTCCTTCCCCTCATGCCCAGACCCTGCACCCTTCCATGCGCCCCCTCCCCCAAAGCCCTTCACCAAGACCCTGCACCCCCTGGCCTGTTCCTGTCCCCTCACCCTGGCCAGACACCCTACCATCACCCTGCTTCCATCATCTCTCCCCTAGCCAGACATTCACTGCCAGTATGCTCCTGTACCCTCCCTTGCTCCTGCCCTTTCCCCCCTGGCCAGACACCTACCCCCAACCTGCTCCTGTACCCTTTCTTGCTCCTGCAACTCCACCCTGGCCAGACACCCTATACCCCCCAGCCTGCTCCTGCCCCTTCCCCATGGCCATACACCCTACCTTCCACCCAAATCCACTCACTGACAGCGCTGTCCCATACACTTAACCCTTAATTTTTGGGCCCAACCCAGAGCCGGGGGGAAGGAAGGGGCACAAATCTACTAACCCTGGAACCCCAGAAGAGTTAATCTGGTCTGGTCTGAGGCCCTGAATGTCAGTCCTCCTTGCCCCTCCCCCCATCATGGGGCTGGAGTAGACACCCCTGCCATAAAGTTGAAATTTTTTGTTTTAGACGTAATATTTTACTTTATTTAAAATGAAGACTGAACAAGGCCCCGATCACAATCACAGCCCAGCCACCATCTGGCCGCTGCATCCTGGGGCAGGCCCCGTGGTCTGGACCCCATCTGGCCCCAGGAAGGGCTGGTGGTGGCCCCCTGCTGATGTGGCATAGATAGGAGGGGAGGCTACAATCCAGCTCCAGTGATCCTGGCCCAGGCCTTCGTCCAGCCCCTGCTGCCTGGGTGCAGCAGCCCAGCCCTGGCTAGGTAAGGTAATTTAGTCCCAGGACCCCCCCCCCCCACATACTCTATATCCCACCCCCAGTGCCCTGCCTCCTGCACCTCCCAACCCCTGCCCTGAGCCCCTCATCACTCTAACCCTGACTCCTGCACCCCCATATCCACAAACTGCACCCCCAGCAGCAGCAGAAGTCCCATTAAATAAAGTCTGTGGGTACATTTCATTCATGCTATTATTAATCATGTCAATTATCAATAATATTAAGTTGTATATTTTCAAGTCATGCAAATGAGTATTCATATACGGCTCTTTGTTGACCACTTGTTCTGAATTTTGATATAGTTTGGCTCTTTGGTTTGAAAAGGTTGCCGTCCTCCAAGTTAAACTAATTTAGCAACACATACTAGCCTCCTAATATCAAGTCTGACCATAGAGGATAATACAATTTGTAATTTCATTAAAATTAATAATTTAACACAGACACGTCCCCTAAACAATCATGCAGTCCTTGAAAAATACATCCTTTGAATATTTTTCCTGGTGGAAAGCTCAATCTAGTCAACAAAGTAGAAGGTTTAAGTACACAACAATCTCCACTGAGGGTCTCAGCCCCACACCAAGCAAAGGCAACTTCTTTAGTGAAAAACCTAACTGCTCCTAGAAACTTCTGCTTGATAATGATCCCAAAGCAGTGCAGACTGGTCCACGTTGATTTTCATCATTTGAATCAGCTGCCACCAAAAGGTTGGTTTTCTTCTTTGGTGGTTTGGGTTCTATGGTTTCTGCATTGTTGTGTTGCTCTTTTAAGAATTTTGATAGCATGTTCCACATCTCCTCTCAGATTTTGGAGGGAACTTCAGATGTTTAAACCGCGAGTCAAGTGCTGTAGCTATCTTTAGAAATCTCATATTAGTACTTCCTTTGCATTTTGTCAAATCTGCAATGAAAACGTTCTTAAATCGAATACATGGTGGATCATCATCCGAGATTGTTACAAGATGAAATATATAGCAGAATGCTGGTAAAACACAGAGCATATTATTTTAACAAAAGTCATCAGCATGGAAGCATATCCTCTGGAATGGTGGCCTGAGCATGAAGGGACATACAAATGTTTAGCACGGGGGTTGGCATAAGTGACACGCAAGCTGATTTTCTGTGGCACATGGGATGAGAGCTCAGCCCAACAAACCTCAGGATTGCTGCACAGCTACAGGCTGGAGCATCAGCTCTGGCTTCCTGGGGGGAGGGGGGTGAGACAGGAGAGGCATGCGCATGGCGTGGCATAGAGGTCGGTGCAGCCCAGCAAGACCCTGCACTGAGCTCTGTGTCCCTGGGGCTGCCCCTGCTTGGCCTGGGCATGCAGCTCCTAGGAGCTATGGGGTTAACGCTACAGGTTCTGCCGCCTGCTCTGGGGGGGTGGGGCGGGGCAGGGCGGCGAGTCACATGTGGGATGCCAAGGCCAGCACTGTGCTGCGCTGCTCCCCACAAGGTGTGTTTGTGGGGGGGGGGGGGGGGAGGCCTCTTTCCCAGCACCCTACTGCTCCTGTCCGTGCTGGAAACAGCCCTGGACTCTGCCAGTGCCCGCGGCCTGCAGGCAAGGGGCAAGTGCCAGCAAAGGGCTGGTTCGGGAAGGGAAGTAACTCTACCCCCCCATGGCTCCTCCTCACCCCAGCACTGCTCCCAGGGGCTGCAAGTCCCAACACTGCTGCCCTGCTGGTGAGTGCGCACGGGGTACTGGTATGAGAGGGCACGAGAGGGCATGAAGGAGGATGCAGGGACAGGCTGAGAGGGATCAAGGGCTGCACTGAGGGGGGTGCGACGATATAGAGGAGCAGGCTGAGGAGGATCATGGGGCTGAGGGGAGTGAGCTAGGACAGAGTGAAGATATGGGGAGGGGGGGGGATACAATTTTACTTTGTAGAAGCTGCACTTTCCTTTACTCCCCATTTCTTTGCCTCCCTCCCCAACTAGCTATTTGGCAGCACTCACCTTCTCTTCGTTAGTTCCCCAACCCCCTCCCACCCCAAAACTCTCTCTCGTACTCCACCCCACATCCTCTTCTGCTGCCAAACTCCCTTCCAGACCCTGCCCTCCTCACCTCATCCTACACCTGTCCTCCCACGCAGATCCTGCATCTCTATCCTACTCGCAGCCCTATCCCGCACACTGAATCCCTCATTTTTGTTCCCACACCAGAGCCTAAGGGGGTCCACGAAATCCACTAACTCTGGAATCCCAGAAAAGTAAATCTGGCCTATGGGAAGCCCTGAACTTCAGTCCTCCTGTCCCTTCCCCTCAGCCTGTGGGGCTGGACTGCCAGAAAAGTGATGTGTCTCAGTTGGGGGCCACATCAGTAAGGGTTGGAGGTTTTTGGAGGAGTTCTTTTGCTTCTCATTTGTGTAGTCCCGACATGATTTTTGTGGGTCAGTGACCCCCGACCCAAAAAAGATTCCCCATCCCTGTCATAAATAAAGGAAACATTGAAACCTTGTGTGTTGGATAAAATAATATTTTACTGTATTTAAAATTAAGTTTGATTAACACGAGAAAGTTAAAATGCTTAATCTGTTTAATAATTTAAAATAAACCATTCTCCCTAGCTGTAGCATTAGAAAAAGGCTCAGACGTAATTATATAATGAACAGTGAGTTTCCATTTGCAACTGGTGGCAAGGTTTGCATTAACCTATGTGGCCCATGGGGTGCACAGTGGAAAGAGCCCCTCTCCCTCTCCTGGGAGAGTAGCACAGCCCAGGGCAGCAGGCATGCCACTTCGGAAAGGTTGCCAACCTCTGGTTTAGCATATCTGGCACAAATACCTTGAGGAGTATAAGACATTACTCGAGAATACAGGGGAGTTATCAGGAAAGCAAAAGCGCAATTGGAATTGCGGATAGCAAGGGATGTGAAGGGTAACTAGAAAGTCTTCTACAGGCATGTTAGCAATAAGAGGATGATCAGAGAGTGTGTGGGGGCCCTTATTAGAGGAGGGAGGAAACCTAGTGCCAGATGATGTGGAAAAAGCTGAAGTACTCAATGCTTTTTTTGCGTCTGTCTTAACAGACAAGGTCAGCTCCCAAACTAATGCACTAGGCAACGCAGTATGGGAAGGAGGTGGACAGCCCTTGGTGGGGAAAGAACAGGTTAGGAACTATTTAGAAAAGCTAAATAAACAAATCCATGTGTCCGGATTTAATGCATCCAAGGGTACTGAGGCTTTGGTCATTATCTTTGAAAACTCGTGGAGATCCGGAGAGATGCTGGATGATTGGAAAAAGGCAAATGTAGTGCCCATCTTTAAAAAAGGGAAGACAGACAATCCAGGGAACTACAGACCAGACAGCCTTGCCTCAGTCCCCGGAAAAATCATGGAGGGGATCCTCAAGGAATCCATTTTGAAGAACTTGGAAGAGGGGACAGTGATCAGGAATAGTCAACATGGATTCATGAAGGGCAAGTCATGTCTGACCAATCTGATTAGATTCTATAATGACGTAACTGGAGGGCAGGGATATGGGAAAGTCAGTTGGATGTGATATACCTTGACTTTAACAAAGCTTTTGATACAGTCTCCCACAATATTCTTGCCAGCAATTTAGGGAGTATGGATTGGATAAATGGACTGTAAGATGGATGGAAAGCTGGCTAGACTGTCAGGCCCAACAGGTGATCAACGGCTTGATGTCAGGTTGGCGGTCGGTTTCTAATGGAGTGCCTCAAGGATCAATTCTAGGACTGATTTTGTTCAGTATCTTCATTAATGACCTGGATGAGGGGATGATTTGCACCCTCAGCAAGTTTGCGGATAACACTAAACTAGAGGGAGAGGTAGATATGCTGAAGGGCAGGGATAAGATCCAGAGTGACCTAGACAGATCAGAGGATTGGGCCAAAAGAAATCTGATGAGGTTCAACAAGAACAAGTGTAGAGTCCTGCACTTGGGATGGAAGAATCCCAAGTATTGTTACAGGCTGGGGACCGAATGGCTAAGTAGCAGTTCTGCAGAAAAGGACCTGGGGTTTATAGTGGATTAGAAGCTGGATATGAGTCAACAGTGTGTCCTTATAGCCAAGAAGGCTAATGGCATATTAGGTTGCATTAGGAGGAACACTGCCAGCAGATCTAGAGAAGTGATTTTCTCCTCTTTATTCGGCTCTGGTGGGGCCACATCTAGAGTATTGTGTCCAGTCTTGGGCCCCCACTATAGAAAGGATGTGGACACATAGGAGAGGGTCCAGTGGAGGGTGACCAAAATAATTAGGGGGCTGGAGAGCATGACCTTTGAGGAGAGACTGAGCTATTTGGGTTTGTTTAGTCTGCAGAAGAGTGAGGGGGGATTTGATAGCAGCCTTCAACTTCCTGAAGGGAAGTTCCAAAGAGGATGGAGAAACTCAGGTGTTCACAGTAGTGACGGGTGGCGGAGCAATGGTCTCAGGTTACAGTGGAGGAGGTCCTGGTTGGATATTCGGAAAAACTATTTCACTAGGAAGGTAGTAAAGTACTGGAATGGGTTACCTAGGGAGGTAGTGGAATCTCCATCCCTAGAGGTTTTTAAGCCTTGGCTTCACAAAGACCTAGCTAGGTTGATTTAGTTGGGATTGGTCCTGCCTTGGGCAGAGGGCTGGACTTGATGACCTTCTGAGGTCTCTTCCAGCTCTATGATTTCTATGAAAGTCAGCTAAAAAAGTCCCATGGAAATTCCTGTTCTCACTTTCAGATAACATTGTAAATAAGAAACAGGCAATATTATCTCCCATAAATGTAAAGGAGGAGGACTGGTTGGATCCATAGCCTCTAAAGTTGTATTTTATTTTTGAATGCAGTTATGGATCAACAACAACAACAATCCATATTTTTAAGTCCCACTTCCACAATAAATTGAACTACAGTTCTTGTGTGGTAAACTGAAAAATACTACTTTTTTTATTTATTTTTTTACAGTGCAAATAATTGTTATAAAAACAACAAAGTGAGAACTGTACACTGTGCATGCTGTGTTGTAACTGAAATCCAAACAAAATATTTATAATAAATTTCAATTGGTATTCTATTAGCAGCAGCGTGATTAAAGCTATGATTAATCATGATTAATATTTTAATCATTTGATAGTCCTAGTAATTTTCATGTTAAATTTAACAGGATTTTAAAAATTAATTAAAACTACAAATTAAATATTTGTTTTATAATGGGGCACCCAACAGAACATCATTACAGATGCTGTAATCTATAGCCTCTGGCTCTGTGCTGGAAGGGAGAACTGAAGTGCATTTCAGTACTTCCACCTGCCACTCCTGATTCCTTTCGCTGATCTATGAAAAAAACTGCTCTGTAATAAACTGGAAGCATGCAGTCAGATGCGGCGGGGGGAGGCGGGGAAATCAAATAGGAAATCCAATGCATATTCCTTCAAAAAGTCACAAAAGATATTTATAAAGAAAATATAACAAATGAACTCATAGTGAATATCTAAACTATATGGCTCCCTCTTGTGCTGCTTATACCACATTTCAGTGCACAAAAAAAATCCCACCAACATTAAGCCAACATTTGGACTCTGTTCAACCTTCAGTGCACATGCTATGCCCATCACTGCCAATAGAAGTTACATGCACATGCATCCAAGAGAAACGAAAACCCTGTAGTGAACAAAAGTTCTCCTTGAAACTAACAATAAAAACCTCTTAAAAGAAAGGCTACATACATATAATGCTACTGATTTTGAAATTTCCTGCTTTTTATAAGTAGCATTCCAGGGTCCAAATATACCTTTCAAGTCCATCTGCAAAAAGTTTTCCCCCTTAAACTATATGTTAGTTATCCAATTACAAACATTTAAAAAGGTGTCAGTTTGGTTTATAAGTCCTGGCTAACGTGCTCAAGGGTTTATTTTTGTCTGCTCAATCTCACACCTGTTTTTGCTTATCAAACCAGACTACAGTTTAGCTGGTAACAGCTGTTAAATGCAGGAGTCTGCCTGTTCCTCATGTGTATCTGAGACTAAATCACTTTGAGAAAGGGTTTAGAAATATAGTCTTAAAAGAATACCTCATTTATAAAGAAGCAAGTGAAACAAAGCAGACTACCACCAGTAAAAAACATTTAACTCTGCATTCACATGAAAAGCAAAATGTGTTTTAATGACTGTCAACTTTATTTGTGAAGTAAACTAAGTATCTAATTGACTATACCATTAACCACCTAAATTCCCAAAAGTCACTAAAGAGTCACATTGTGCAAGCTAAAACCAATCCAGAATGAAGGGATTAAAATATTTTTACTTCACTCATCAGTCTCATCCTTTTTTCTAATGTTGGAAGCCATTATTATTATACGTTTCATTGTAATATGACAAGCATTTCCTTCTGTGGCGGAGTAGCTCAAGAGTGTGGTGAAGTTAGAAGACTGGTTTGTATAAAATGGAGCACATATCAAACTCAAAAAGATTTTCCTTAATGTCTAACTTCTGGTCACAGGGGCCAGCTTTAATACAAATTTCTACACTAAAAACATGGGAAGTACTGAAGGAAACAAGTGGTGCATGAAACCTAATATTCCCTTTTGAAATGCACTCAACTTATAGTACATAGGGCAGCATCCTTTAAGGTTAAGACGTTTTTACTACAAATTCATCTCTTGCTCTGCTCCCAGTGTCATTTCCACAAGCTTAATAACTTGAAAAATAATTCACCATTTGGACCAATACCTTCAATGTTAGACTTCTTGCCAAAAAAACATTTGTGTTCATGTGTAAAAATTATACTAACATGGTTATGAGCTTTTCTAATTTCTAAGAAAGGGTTTTTTGTTTTGGAGGTGAGCAGAGATATATGAAGGAGATTTAAGGGGGAAGGGTTCTGCTGATTTTTTTTTCTGCCTTCTACAATGCTCTGAAAATTATCAGGTCTCTCTGGGGAAAAAAGTTGTAAAATACATATAAAACCAAAGGCTGTGCAATGTGGTGGTTAATACTGACCCTTAGTTATTGAACTTTCTAACAGATTTTAACTGTACAGAATTAACTTTTAGTTTTGCATTTAATTATTGTGTAGTTGTCAGTGTCAGATAGAGGGCGCATAATTCTCACTTGCCAGAGTGTGACTCAATGCTAAAGTTATGCTAGAATGGTCCATAACACTGTTCTGATCTTTCCTTCCATTCTGGAACTTCTGCTGGTTCCAGTCCAGAAGGCCTCTTTCCCTCCTCAAGTGCTAAGTCAAGAGTGGGGAACCTAAGGCCCGGATGTGGCTTCTGGCTTGCCTGGATGCAGCCCCAAAGGCTCAGAGCTCCTCCAGCATTGGGGACCTCGTGCTGGTGCGCCAGCTTCCCCATAGTTCCCCCTCAGGACTGGTGCACACAAAATCTACTAGCCTGGGCCCCACTAGGCTCTGGTGGGCGAGGAGAATGTGGGGAATGACTCTCTCATCAGTCAGGAGCCACGTCAGTGAAGGGTTTGGTTTTTTTTTTTTCCCCTCACTTGTGTGCAGCCCCCTACTGATTTTCTGTGGGTCAGCGGCCTCTAATCGAGAAAAGGTCCCTCGCCCCGTGCTAACCCTAGGTGATCGAGTTTGGTGACAAGTTAGCATGGAAGGACTTGGGGACATTGCAACCAGGATTGGGTTAGGGAACACGGGGTTGGATCCACCAGAAGCCTGTTCCAGAAGCCAGGCAGCATGACTGCTTGGACAACACAATCCACCATAGGCACAGGGAAGGCCAGGGAAAGGATGGGCTTTGTGGAGAACTACTCCTGCTCCTCTGGGAAGCCTGAATTTCCCATCACTCCCTCTTCATCCTTGGTCTACTTAGGGTTCCTCACCTACCTGCATGTCCTTACTTTTTTAGAGTGCTATTACTAAGTTAAATCCAATTAAAACCATTGCATAATGGGAACTAGCACAAACCCCAATGGAAATGAAAATGGCTATTAATATTTGATAGTGTACAACCATTGTAGTGCAGCGCATTAATGATAAATGGAATGAGTAAAGATCTGGAAATCAAAAATTCCTAAATTCTAAGCCCAGATCTGACAATGATTCACCGTGCAATCTCAAGTGTCTCACTCAGGCTGAGTATATGCTAGAAAGGTTTTGCTGATACAAGTATAATGGCAAAATACTCCCTCTGAATGCAGATGCAGCTATACAAGCAAAAACGTGCTTTTTCTGGAAGTAAGAACAACCACCCCCCATTTATGTGTTGGGTCGGACTATCAGAGTCGAGGACAGTGTGTGTTTGTGAAAATGACAGACACACACACAACGTCTGAGACTGACAGATTTGCATTGCCAGGCTTCCTCCACCCCCTTCTCTCAGTGTGAAGATAGGTAGGGTACAGAAGTGCGACAAGGAAGTACACCCTGACATCAGCACCACCCTCTTCTCCCTCCCACACTCTGCACAGGAAGCAGAAGGTTCCCGGGGGTGGGGGGGTGGCAACTCCAAGGCAGAGGGCAGGAGCAGCATGACAGTGTATGGAGTGGCAAATGAAGTGCCAGCTCTTGATAACTTCCTAGCCAAATCACTCAGGATCACCTGTCAGAGGCTCCAAGATCTACCGGTAGATTCTGATCTGGTTGCTGACTACTGACTTAGAGAAGGGTGCTAACTATTGAATCATCCAAACAACTTCCATGGAGGCCTTCCATCTAAAATATTAACCATATCCCAAACCAGGCAGGAGCAGGCTGATCAGCTGATCACCACCTCAAGGTGTTATAGTTGGAATAACTAAGTAAATCTACACTTCTTAAAGTAGTAATGGCCCAATCTTCATATAAATACAAATATATTACTACACAGAATACTGATGTTTGTGTGATCATAAACAGGGGATTCCCCCATTAATACTGTTCTAAAACCAGTTACTGATTTTTCATTTTTCTGCCTGGAAAGCAACACCAGTTTCTTCTCCCAAATCGTAACATTTTTCTATTCTAGCACAATTTTCACTACGATTGGCAAATGCCCAACACAAGCCAGATTATTAATTATAAAGCTATTTTCATGGTAATTTTTAAATACTAAAAGAAATATAAAACATTTTAAAATTCAATACATATGGAATAAGTGCTGGGCAACCTGTGGCCCACTGGGAGTTCTACACATGGCCTGCAAAACATTTTGTTTACCACTGCCCCCACACAGAGTTGCCAGAATGCACTGGTTTCCATCAGCATCTTTTTTCCCCCCTTCTTACTGGTATTACTAAAGTGACACGCACATAAAGCAACAGCATGTGAAGTGAAGTGAGGTGAGCCATGTGTTCCCTCTGCATCCAATCAAAGTACTTGATTGGATGCAGGTTAGTGGGCACATCCCGCAAATTCCAGGTTTGTAAACACAGCTAGCACAACTATCCTATTCCAGGAGACCATCTTTGTCATGACAATCTTGCAGCCCACTGAAATGGAGGGCCATTCATGCAGCTCACGATCTAGCCTACGTTGCCCATCTAAATAAGTTAAGTGTTTAGTTGTGCTAGGAAAATGGGATGTGCCTGGGATGGGACAGCTTCTCATAAAACTATACAGTAAAAAGAATCACTAGGCAAGTGAAAGGGACTGGCTGGGATCATGCCTCTACCCCCACCCGGGACTGCCCCAACCCTGATCCTCCCACCCCAGATGCTCTTTTTTTTTTGGGGGGGGGGGGAAAAGGGAGAAACTGAAGCACATTGAACCCAATTCATAGAAAGCTGTTCGCCTTCGTCAGGGAGTGGAGAGGAAAGTGCACAATTTGCTCCATTCTTCACTCTGGCTGGAGAGTGCAGGAGGAAGACAAACTTGGACCTGCTCCAGCTGGAGGACACGCACCCCTTCCCCAGTTGTGCCTTCTGGAGCTGCAGCGGCCATGGAGAGGCACTTCTCGCCAAGGGCTTCATTTCAGATTTTGGGAGGGAAGACCTGTGGATGCTGGGATGGAGGGGTGGAAAGAGGACAGAGGCTTCAGCACTGTTACTGAGCATGCTCAATACAAGCCAAGCACCAAATGGGGAGGGAAGGAGCCAATGCTATCAGCCCTCTCCCCAACCAAGGTAACCAAGGTACTGGAAAACTCTACTTTTTTGGCAGACAATTTAGTAGTTAGCTGATAGGAGCACTTCATCTAATTCTTATATAAAAGAAAGACAGAAAATTAAATAAATACTAGACCCATTCAGCTCTAACATCTTGTGTCACGTCACTTAAGGGCCTTAACATTTTAATGTAGAGTCTTATTTTGTTACTATCTCTGTGGAGAGACACACCCATCAGGGCTCCTGGGCTCTGTCTCAGCTCTGGAAGGAGAGTGGGGTCTAGTGGGTTATAGCAAGAGGGCAGATACATTTCAGCTCTTATATAAGAATGTCAGAAAGGCCATACTGAGTCAGACCAAAGGTCCTTCTAGCCCAATATCTTCCAACAGTGGCCAATAACCTTTTTCAGATGGGTTGACCAGACCTACATACAATATTCAAGATGTGGACATATAATGACTTTATATAGAGGCAATACAGTATTTTGTCGTCTTATATGTTCCCTTCCTAATGATTCCCAATATTCGGATAGCTTTTTAGTTTTTAGATTGCCACAGCACATTGAACAGATGTTTACAGGGAACTATCCACAACAATTCCAAGATCTCTTTCTTGAGTGGTAACAGCTATTTTGTATCAATAGTTAGGATTATATATTCCCATGTTCATTACTTTGCACTTATCAACACTGAAGTGCATCTACCTTTGTTGCCCAAACATCCAATTTTGTGAACTCCCTTTGTATCTCGTTGCAGTCAGTTTTGATTTAGTCCCTGTTCATGCCTTTTTCAAGAACATTTCTAAATTTAACACAGTAATCCAGTAATCCCAGCAGCACAACACTCAGTCGTACTCCTTTTAAGTGGGGGTACCTCTCTCCTCCCGCTGGCCCGGTTTTCATGATGATCTAACTATCCTTTAATTACTAGAATGCCCAGCCTTTTGTTATTCTTAATCACCCTGCCTTCTTTTTTTTTATTACAAACGCCCTTTCCTAAAGGCAAAGCTACAAGAAGCCCAAACTGTTGCATTTAAGAACTACCTCTGGAGTCAGGACATGCAGCTTTAAGCAGTCCTCAAGTATGAAATCCAGCGGGTTCAAACACGGGGGGGGGGGGGGCCATTGCTCCCTAGCCCTCAATGAATGGTGCCTTTGCTTCTCACCTGACCCCACAGTGCTGCGATATTCCTCTCTTCACAGGGCAGCCTGCATACTGAACTCATTTCCAGCCCCACACCAGAGCAATGATTAAATGCAGCATGTACATTTGTGTTTCATTTTCCAAAATCAAAAGTTAAAGACTCAAGCAACAAGGGGTAAATCTTCTAGTATGATACAAATGAAAGGCACTTCTAGAATTAATAATTTATCGAACTTTAAAGATAATGGTTCAATTTCTGCTTCCTGTAAATTCGGCTACTTTGTAACAAACCTACTAAAATATGACATCCGCTCTTTTATATGTTTGTCTACTGCTAAATTACATATAATGAATCATATTTTCAGCTTTTTAAACAAAAATAAAAATTGTTTTATCACTTAATGTCATTATTTTACCCCTTTTACTCGCAAAACCCCATAAATGCAATATTAAATTTAAGCTGCTTACCTGAATGACTTTGTAGAAATAGGCATACTGTCTAGCTGTATTTTTATACTGGCTAAAGACATCATGTATGGCCTGAGTTGACTGAAGATACTGCACTTCATCTTCTTCAAAATATAAAGGGGTATCGTAGTCACTGGGGAGAGTTTGGATGTATGGCAGCCAGAAAGAGAGAGGATTGGCACGTTCACAAAGAAGATGAAATGCCAATGTAATATTTCCCATGGCCTGTAGAATTCGGTCTTGAGAATACAAGGACCCTGAATTAACCATAAAGAACAATAAAAGGCTGAAAATAGTTATATTAAATTTATTTTAAATTAATACAATTAAAAACTGTGCATGGAAATTGTACCAGTGTACAGGGCTCCTGAGAGACAAGATTGTTATACTGAGTGCTTGTCATAAAGATACCACATAGCTGTATGACATTAGGATATACTTTTGTATGGCTAAAAATAGATTAATCCAAAGCAATCTATCAAAACAAAGCTATAGAAACATCAGGAATCTATCGCTACTGAAATGCATCCACCCTCTAAGGAGAGAGTGTCAGCCAGGCGAATAGCTGGTGCATGGGTCGGGGAAGGATGTGGGGAAAAAAAGAGAGAGGATGGCAGAGAGAGAAAAGAAAGAGGGTAATGAAATTCTGGTCATTGGTACTTCAAGACTTGAGATACCGAAAACCTGCTTAGACCACTATTCTAGTCCCATGTCAATGTGTAATATTATATCAAATAAACTCTTCCCATTGCACATATTTATAAGCAAGTTCAAAAGTTGCTCTTACCTAACACTGAATTTTTAGCTGATTCAACTGTCATCAGCATCTTTCTAGGAACCCAAAGAAACAACTCTTCCGCCTAAAAAAGGAAAAACAAAGCAAAGCAAAACAAAAAACAAGGAAGGACAGAAACTCATTATTTCACATGAAATACAAAACACCATTTCCTTAAAATATCTCATATATACATGTACATAGCCTTTAAGTAAATTAAAGGTTTTCCTGTCTTTCTTTAATCCTAAAGTTATTTTGAACCAAGACTCTTTGCCCATTCACTACCAAGTAAACTGACATACTGTGAGAACTTCCTACACTATCATAACAAAAGTTACATAAGAAAATAAATCTAGCCCGAGGGAGGAGCAATAAGCCAGATGTAGCTCACCAGGATTAACCCCTAATGAGTTACCAGCACTTTATTTACCTGCGCTTCCACAGTTATTGCTGCTTAAAGCTCCCATTAGCTGTGGGTCGCTGTTCCTAGCCAATGGGAGCTGGGTAAAGTGGTGTCCCAGTCCACGTTGCTTCCTGCAGTTCCTATTGGCCAGGAACAGTGAACCATGGCCAATAGGAGCTTCGAGCTGCAGTATCCGTGGAAGCACAGGTAAATAAAGCACTGGTGGCCCACCAGAAGCTAATCCTGGTGAACTGTGTTCAGTCGGCAGGCTGGCTATTGCTCACCTATGGTCTAGCCTCTACCTGGTTTAAAATATCATGCATAAATATTACCTTAATATTAAAATGAATGTACCCAGGTTACAAAGTCAAGCACTCACAACTAAGTAGTACTCAAAGTTAAGATGACTGAATCACCTTAATTCTTCCTTCTCATTTACATGTGTTATGATGCAGTCTCTAATTACATGAAAACTAGTATGGGATCATATGACCATTAACTTTTAGCGCATAGATGGAGGAAGCTGTTCAATATTTTATCCTCCTCATTCTATTAACTACACACCATCTAAATCCTGTAACAAATATGGAAATATTCATTTCTTTGCTATGGCATTTTTAATTGTAGCATCTGAGTGTTTCTCACACATTAACAATTGTCTCCGCCAAGGATGTTAATGAATAACCAGTTATCCTGTAAGCATCACCCATAATAGATGATGCTTACTGGGTAATGGTCAACTGGTAGCTAGGGAGCAGCCCCCTGCCCACCATGGGTGAAGGGCTGCTCCAGCCCCACTGGGCCCCCACGCAGGGCTGCCAACTCCCATCTCATATAGGCTGGGAGTTGGCAGCCCATTGCAGAGTAAGCAGCAGCCGGGCTGGAGCAGCCCCCCTCCAGCCCTCCTTTGTTTAATCAGTTAACCGGTTAAAACTGCACATTTAAACCAGTTAACTAATTAAATGAGATTTTACATCCCTAATCTCCACTGCAAGTAAACAGAGCATTATTATCCCAATTTTACATAGGAAATATACAACAAGGGAGAACCTTTACACTAGTAGACTTGTAAACTAAGAAAAATACAGTTTGGGCATATATTGTATACCCAGAGGATGGAGTAGCAGAAGGGCATGCGAACAGCAAGGCATAAAGATACAAGAAATGGTTAGCTAAATTGTCTGAATAAATAACCAAACTAAAGATTCACAATTAGTACTTTTTTACAACCCATAAAACAACTGGCCATTGTTAAATAATACTAAATTAGTATTGTAAATGTACTCTTTCGTATAGTTTACAATATATTTATAACAGTTCCAGTGAAGTGAACTCTCCATTGGAGAGAGAAAAAGAATAGTTTCAATGTTCTGGTGTCACTCTTCCACTATGTTTACAGACATGATTTTCTAATGTGTTTAAATGTTCATATGCTTACCTTTATTTCTCTTGTTGCTTTCAAACCAAAGCCCTCTTCTTCAAAATTTGCTAATTCGAAACCTTCTGTGGATGCTCCATTTTCAGTGGCCCATTTCATTAGTTCAGGAAAATAGTCTTCTCTTTTTCCATCAAAGGTAACAGACAAACCTATACGCACAAGTTATAAAAATAGAGAAATGAGAGGATCTAACAATCCACAGAGGGTCAATATAAATGACATAAGTGAAGAACACCCAACTATCACACAGCTATCCTTTGAAGAGGTTGGGTCAGAATGAGTGTTTGTTAAAAGTAACTCAATAAAGTTCTACAGTCATATCCAATTTTATTCAACTTAAACACTGCCACATTTGCTTACTAGTCACCTTAAAAATGGTAAACTAAGGTAGCCTGTGAAAGAATATGTATGAAAATTTTCTTTTCCTTTTTTCATTTAAATGAGCGGAGAGAAAAAGACATTCCAGTGATAAGGGTTGATAACTGCATTGATCAGAACACTAACGTGAATTACTCCTGGGAAAATTCTGTGCCAAAAAATTAAGAATTCTGCATACCAGTTTCAATTATTTTTGGTTATTTATTTCAATGTCTGTAACAATACAGACAACAAAAGATTCAGGAAATTTTTTCTGACCTAATAAATTCATTATTAGGCATATTAATATATAAATAAATAATAATTTGTTTAAACTACTGTATTTCTAGCATCCCTTGGAAGCAGGGGAAAGGCTTGAGGGAGTCAGGGGTATTGAAGCAGCTGAGGAAGAAGGAAACAGATCATTAGGTATGAATTTGGAGGGTTGTTGGATATGGATGGAAGTAGTATGGAACAGGATTTTTTGGAGAGTGAGGAGGGATTGTTATGGAGCTTCCCCCATGCAGATTCTGGGAGAATATTAGCCTCTCCCATTCAGTCAGGAACATCTGCCCGTTGCCAGATATTCCTGGATTCCTACGTCCTTGCAACCCCTATCTATGTGTCCCCCTCCATTCCTACTCAGACACCCACTCCTCCATCCTCATGTGGCACTGCACCCCCTCCATGTGTCTGTGCCCCTATTTAGCCATCCCCTGACCCTATCTATGTAGCTCTGCAACCCCATCCCCATGTGGTCCTGTGCCTCCCCTCCCATTAAGCCCCAGTTTTCTCCCACTAGCACTCATAAGCCTGTCTGACTATACCCAATACCCCACATTGTCTATCTCCCAACAGGACTTGACAGATGCTGTGAAGAAGGCAGGCTCTTTCTTTTCCCTAGCTGGCTGGGAGCGAATGCGGTAGTCTATTGTCACAGAACCCATTGGGAAAAAGGTAGAACTGCCGCAACATTTCAGCAGCTTTTTTCTGCACAAAAAAATTGAAAATATATGTGGCTCACTAATTATGCATGTGTACAGTGGGACAGAATTCCTCCAGTGCAGGGATAGATTTCAGTGGAAGGTCACAACATTACACTAGGGAGGGTTCAGTGGGTCCATCCATGCACACAACCATAATTTCTTAATACCAGGCATTTAACTAAGATAGAGGGCTCTGCAACATATAACCATTAACTTGCGACAGATCCTCAAGCTCTCTCTAGGATTCAGCTCTCTTCTATATCCTCTCACCCTTCTCTTACCCCTAGATAGGTATAAGGGCAGCAAAGGGGATCCCTCTATTTGAGAAATCTCAGGTCTCACTTTCTGCTATAGGGTACACCAGCAAAACCCTAGGTCTCTTTTACTTCTTAGCCTTCATATGTACGAGACATTAGCCATAGGGGATGCCATCAATTAGTTTGGTCACACACCTCATTGCCCCCACCTCGTATCCATTTTCTGCATAATTCGATCCCTAAGATTCCTAAACCAATATCATCTCCTGAATCGGACATCCTGCACCTGCATCCAAACAGAGTCTGGATAAGTTTTGAGGGATGCATCTCTCATGGAAAAAACTCTTGAATATTGGTTTTGAGAAGTTTAAAAGCAAAGGCAAAGTAACTAAATCTGTATTACCTAAATTGTATATTTTCAACCCTATGCTTCAATAGTGAAATCTTCATTTAAAATGACAGTGCTAAAGGTTAAATCCATCATCTTTCATAGATAAATCCCGAGCTTCATTTGCAAGTTCAAATGACTACACTTGCCACCCTAGCTCGAACTAGGGTGGCTAGTGTAGACATACCCTAACTTCCTATTCCATTATTAAATAAATAAAAATACTTCCATCTCTCACAAACATGCTCATCTCAGTCAAATGTTGCCCCTTTTTTGTCCCTTCATAAGAAGGCTATTTTTAGACAATGTTCATACATAAATCCCAGCTGTTAAGTTTAAAAAGATGCATTTGCAAATTAAAAAACAAAAAACAAAAAACCAACCATGTATGGAACAGTGCATACAAATATATCCTATTACTCTGGTCAGAAAATGATTATATCATAACAAAAAAAATCATGCTTGATCACATATTAAATGGGAAAATGCAAACTTGATGGGTCAAATTAATAGCCCACCCAAACCTTATCTACCATACAATTCAAAGGTTCTCTCAGCGTGAGCTAAAATCATTGTTTTAACCATATGATTGTATTAGTAGTTCTCATCTGACAAAATCTCCCACACAATAATAGTTACGTGTCATTCTGACAATTCTAGTCACACACTAGGGATGTTAAATTTAGATTAATTGGCTAATCAAATAGTTGATGCCCTTGGATCAGGGCTGCTGCTACACTTCAAAGGCAAAAGCGCTGCGGGGAGCATGTGGCCAGTGGGACACTCAAGCAGTTCCCTGCTGGCCCCATGCTCCCCGTGGCATTTCAAAGCATCAGCACCACATGGAGCCTGGGGTCAGTGGGAGAGTCCCGCGCTGACTCCAGGCTCCACGCGGTGCTGCTGCTTTGAAGCACCCACTCTTCTTCCCCTGCCCCTTGCTTCCTCTTTCTGATAGAGGAAATGAAGGTGGGGGGCAAATGACTACTCAACTAGTGTGTCAACTACCTGATAAGCATTTGCTTATCGGATAGTCGACTAATCGTTCTCATCCCTCACACACACTGACATTTTTTCTGTTGTCATACAAATTCATTTCAGCCATTAGCATGCTATCTGGGGCATTATTTCTTCTAATTAAATCAAAAAGGATTCCTTCCTTCCCAGCAATATCTGAACTATTGCCTTAATCCAGAGAGACTCAAATTAAACAAAACACCCTACCACCACTTACGTGCCTAAGCAAGAAGCAAAAAGACTTACAGAGATTGTTTTGACATCAACTTTGTGGTTTTATGAAATTTGTTAACATGTTACTTTTCACTAGCAATAGTTCCTGCATTTGAATATTTTCCATATACCTGTATAATTGTTTGGTATAGATCCATGTTATCCAACACAGTAACCACATGTGGCTATTTGGCTGGATGAATGTGGCTAATTCGCTACCGCTATAGTGGCTACTGCTTCAGAAGTGGCTGGATACCATGGGTACAGATCTCACTGACATAATACATGACACAGAAGTTGATCTAAATTTTGCTGTTTTTCTATTACCTTTTTGTTTTTTGCGGATTTTCTCAATAAGAGCTCGAATTTGCACATATTCTTCCCATTCCTTTCCAGGGCCAGGGGTTGGGCTGCTGCATTCTAGAAGCCAAAAATAGTACAATTTAGTCCTTTTATCATCATGAGAAAGGCCTTGTTTTTATGCTAACTTTAAGTAGAACTTATTATAAGTCCTCCAACAGATACAATATTGGACAAAACATATATTGTGTAAGCACTATAAATTTCCTGTTCTTACAAAAGCATGTAGTAGAAAACTTTCGAATTCTCACATTTCTTGCCTCAAAATGTGTCACTGATCCATTTATCTATTCTGATAAATAAAAAAGATTCAATAGCTAATAAAAATTATGAAGAAAATTAAAAACAGAATTATCACCAGAAGGTTTCTTCAAAACAAAGAAGATCCCTGTAACAAAAATAGATAATGGCAACAATACTTGGTTAAGATGGCAGATAATGTTTACTATTACCTTTTCCCTAATTATGTTAATACAATGCTGTGAAATACTATGTGGGTTAAGACAGGGTGAAAAATTTACCAATAATTTTCTTGCGTTGAACTACAACCACCACCATCCCAGTAACAACACAAAGTCGTGCCATTTTTTCAGTTTGGGACATGAATGAAATGCATATTAAATTTGTACAATAAAAATCTCTCTCAATCTGATGCCTTCAGGATTGCACAAAATATCAAAGCATAGCCAAAAAAAGCGAAACAAACAAAAAAAAGATAGGCATCAAAGCCCTGTCTTTGCTTGGAAAAATCAGGGTACACAATTCATCTGTGATAGCATTGAATGTGTAAAATAGAAAGTGAGCTGTAGGTTTTACCACTTCATTGTCTTACCACTCTGAAAAATGGTGGTTACCAATCCTAATTCTATTAATGTAGCATTTGAGTGAACCTTAGCAAAATCAGGACTCATTTTCCAGCTGTACTGTCACTACTACTGAGAGCTATAGTAGACAGTGATCAGATATTGTACCGCTGTCTCAAGAAAAAACACTATCTTAATGACGATAAACACACTGAGCTCTTTCTGCACTAGCCTAAAGTATTTACCACCAGTAGCAAAACAAACTGACGTTTACTGTAGACAAAACCTATCCAATGGAATTCATTTGGTGAGCTCAAATCCTTTTATAGGTGCCATGGGCTATTTGTAGCTCTAAGCACCACAACTGAATAATGGAGAAAGCTAATAAAGGATGCATTTCAAGTTCTCTTTAAGAGGCTGAACATAGGTTATAGAATACTAGAACTGGAAGGGACCTCAAGAGGCATCAAGTCCAGGTCCCTGAACTCCTGGCAGGACCAAGCACCATCTAAATCATCCCAGAGAGATATTTATCTAACTTGCTCTTAAATATCTCAAATGATGGAGATCACAACTTCCCTAAGCAATTTATTTCAGTGCTTAACCATCCTGATAATTAGGAAGTTTTTCCTAATGCTGAAAAACCTAAGCCTCCCTTGCTGCAATTTAAGCCCACTGCTTCTGGTCCTGTTGTCGGACATTAAGGAAAATAATTTTTCTCTCTCCTCCACCTCACACCCTGTTAGATACTTGAAAGATGTTATGTCCCCTCTCAATCTTCTCTTTTCTAAAGTAAACAAGTCCAATTCTTCCAGTCTTCCCTCATAGGTCATATTTTTTAGACCTAAGATCTAATTTTTGTTGCTCTTCTCTGTACTTTCTCTAATTTCAACACACCTTTCCTGAAATATGGTCTGATATTTTTTAAGTGTGCAGGAACATGTAGGAAGAGTAAAACTTCAGACTGCACAAGATATTGTATATCTGATACAAAGTCAAACTGAAATTCTGACACAGCTGTAGATAAGAGATTGGAATCTCAAGGTAGCACTTGCAGGAAACTTAACTAATGCAATTAACTGCCTACAGTACTAAAAGGGCAAACAGGTCTCTTTTACCTCCTTTCCTGCCTTCTACAAAGACGTTAAGAAAAATTAAACTTACTCTGTAATAATTCACTAATTAGATTCAACACCTCTTTTGGAGAAACTGTTGCTGTAGCTCCAGTACCTGACTTCTGAGTTTTCACTCTGCTCTTCTTCCCCATCTTCCAACTATAAAGGAAAAACAGACAAACTGTTATTCATTATTAAGAAATAAAATATAATAATTAAAATGTGAAGTAAACAGGGTCTTTTCCTTTTAAATATTTTTTAAAGCACGTTTAATAGTTATTTGTTACCACACCAGTAAATATGCTCCAAATGTTGCATTCAGGCCCTCTAAATAAGACGACATTTATAACTACAGTAGAAGTATACTTTATGTAGAGATAGAAAAATACATCATATCAGTTCGGCATATTAAAAAGTATCTACACCGTCCTTTTAAAAATGCTTCCATTATGTTATTTTATCTGATGTTTGCTAAATAGTCATATTATGGACACCAATTCTCAAATGACAACTTAAATTTTATTCTGAATTAGGGATGTTTAAAAGTCGACTTACTTGCATTTCCATGCACCCACTTCACTGCCTCTATATCAGAGGCAGCAAGGTGAGGGGAGAAGGAGCTGGGAGAGGTGGGGGAAGAGCTGGCTTAAAAGCTGGTTCCCCGGAGCACTGACTCCATGGGATGGGGGGGAGGGGAGAAAGGAGAGGCAGAGGCACAGCAGCTGCAGCACTGATTTCTAAATGTAATAGGAGCCACCAAGCTCTTACTACATTTAGAAGGCATAGGCATAGCGTGGGACTTGGTACTGTTTCAGTGCCCACTCATGTCAGGTCCCTTGCTCTCTGCGCCGCTGCCGCCACCCTTCCCCTCCCCGCTTGCTGTCTCTATCAGACAGGAGCCAAAAATGGAGGGAGCCAGCTTAAACGCCGGTACCTCCCCAGCACCATCTCCAGGATGCTACTTCCCCCACCCCACTGCTCCCTCTATCAGAGGCAGTGGGGGCAGGATAGGGGATGCTGCTGCAATGTAGCCCCTGTCCCCAGGGGTTCCCCCCCCCCCCACGGATAGGGGCTGTTGCCACCAAGCAGCCAATGTTTCATGGTGGCCAGGGCTGACAGAGGGCAAAGTCTGCTCAGGCAGCACCCCTTGTTCATGGCCAGCCCTGGCCGCCATGAACAGGGGCTTATGGACTCGGCACAAGCCTCTGCATTTTAAATGTCGTAACTGCCCAGCGGCAATTAATACATTTAAAATGCAGGACCATAGAGTGGGTGGCTCCGGAGCCAGCACAAGCCAGGACTGCTCATTCCCGGCTGGAGTAGGCTCCTGCAGCTATCCCCACTGCGGCTCTGCACACTAGTGCTTATCGACTAATTGTACAGTCGTTAAAAATTATCGACTACAAATAGCCAGATAATATTTTAACATTCTTACCCCAGAGGTTGAGAGGTTCGAAGTCAGGCTACCAAGAGGCAGCATAATTGCACACTGGAATCCAGAATGAAGTGCCACAATTACACTATCTTTGGTATAGATATTTTGTTAAAACACCTGCCCCCACCGTTGCTGCCTGAGGAAGCAAGAGGGGGAAAATGCACGTAGTTGACAGGATTAACCGATAATCCTAAACTTAGTGGTTAATCATATAGTTATTTACATGCTGACATCCCTAACAACCAGTTAAGAAAATTATGGAGTAACTGAGCCATTGGCCTACTAATTCTAAAATGATTTTCAAGAGGAACTGGACTATTGTAGATAGTTCACAAATAGCTGGCTATTTTAAAATATGGATAAATTTGTTCAATGACAGCTTTACCACATTTCATATCTACATAATTTCATCCTTTAATATTTTGATGCATTAGAAATCAAACTTTATTTTGAGACTGCTAGCATTACTACTAGAGTTCACATAACGGCAGCTGAAAAGATCCTGACTAAAGTCAAAACTATTACATCCCAGTTGACATTCTATTGCATAGCCTAGACCTTTACATTTAAGTAGAATAACCTTGAAAAAATAACTTTTGCAGGCATACACACATTTTCTACTTCTTATACATGCATTAAGAATACAGTAATCCTGGTAGCACCATACCAACCCGCTGCCCTTCCACTAACGATTTTAGTTAAATATTACCTGATTCTTTAAAGAAGCTATTGGCTTCAAAGTGTCATTAGCTCAAAGGTGCTCAACACTCCTATATAAATCTAGCAAAAAAAAAAAATTTATAATCTTCTAGGTAAAAAAAACTCATGACTTTTTAATATAACTATATGTAGTTATATTAAGCAGGTGTTGTTACATTAAAAACTTTAAGGCAAGAAATGACAGTCCTGGGCATCTTGTCTGACATCCTGCATGCTGCAGGCTACAGAACCTCACCCACCCTGAAAATATGCTCATAACATAACCTGTGCTTGATTTACTGAAGTCTATAAATCCTGACTGAAAGACTTAAAGTTAGAAAATCCTCCAAGTTCTAATCAGGAAGCGACCCACACTCCATGCTGCAACAAGACGACAAAAGCTCCCAAGATACTGAACAATCTGGCCTGGGAGAAAATTCCTTTCCAATCTCAAATATGGCATTCAGTTTAAATGCTGAGCATATGGGTGAAACCCAGCAGCCTGAGAAATAACTCTCTGTAGTAACTCCCCATCTATCGTATCATCTCAAGCTACTGAAAACATTTGCTAACAGTCATGGATGGGCGATGTGCCATTGAATGCAACCTCACACCACCCCCACATTAACTTCCAGCTAGGGATAAAATGTGCTTATTTGTGTAAATGTGTATCCGCTGAAATTTTCAGCAGGTACACATTCACACATGGGGGTAAAGGGGCAGGGAGCATCACCTCCTGCCTCTCCCCCACCCCCCACTGCTACCTCTGTACGAGAGGCAGCAACGAGGGGGGGGAGGAGGGAAGGCAGCTCCACAGGAGCCAGCGTTCACGGGGAGTCAGCTTAAAAGCCAGCTTGCCATGCACACCAGATCATGCCTCCCCTCCCACCTGTGAGGGGGGAGGGCTGTGTGTAACCGAGAGGGTTAACTGATGCGTACACAGTTAACCAATGAGCCCTGGCTCAACTACATACTTACATCTCTACTTCAAACTAGTTAGGTTTTTTGCACCCACTAGTCCTCTTGGAAGGCTGTTCCATAAATTTACTTCTCTAATAGAAATTTTTATCTATTTTCAAGCCTAACCAACATTGACCCTAAACTTAAATAACTCCTCTCTCTTGCTAACATTTATTCTGCTGATGAATTTATAGAGCCATTTCATCTCCTCTGTCTCTCTTTTGTTAGACTAAACAAGACAAGCTCCTTCAAGCTCTGTTAAGGCAGGTTCTCCATTACTCGGAGCATCCTACTCTCTCTTCTCTGACTTTCCAAGTTCCAACTCTTTCCTTCTTCACCTGAAATTAACTGATTTAAACATGGTAACTCGTAACTCATTCACAGCTAATGAATTCACAATAATCTGAAAGACAATCCTTCGTAGAAGGAGGCTGGGAGAATCCAAGCACAGATCATAGAAAGTCTTCAAAAAGGAAGGTAGCAGACAGGAGTCAAATTCATTTCGGTCTGATTTCTGTGAAGAAAGCAAGAGGGGAGTCAATGTGCCTCCCTGAACCTATGGGTATAAACGCCTGGTTTGGTCTCTGGGGGCAGGTTAGGACAACATTAACTCCTATCTTTGATACAAATGCTGGACACAGATAAGCACAGTAAATGCCTAAGTTACACCATCTTCCCTGCACTGACCTAATAGCTTCTTTACAACCTATTTCCACTGGAAATCCTTATTAAAGGATGTAGTGGTCTCTCCATCACTTGAAGTTTTAAAATCAAGACTGATGTCTTTCTAAAAGATATGCTGTAACTCAATCATAATTAGCAGGGCTTGCCGAGCCGCAGCGGGCCCGGCTCGCCAGCCGCGCTGTCCGGCGATCTGCGCATGCGCAGATCGCCCTGCACATGCGCAGATCGCCCGAACCCGGCTCTTCTGGGTTGTAATCTACTCACCATGGGCGAGTAGATTACATAGTTTGTCAAGCCCTGATAATTAGAACCCTGCACAGATACAAGATTTGTATCTGCAGCTGCAAAAATGAGCCCTGGATATCCGCACTGACATCCACAGATGCGGATACCAGCACATCTCAAGTAGATATCCACAAACCTGAAGGGTTCTAGATACAAAATCTGTTTCTGCATCTGCATCCATAGCTGCAAAAATGAGTTGGGGAGATCTGTGTGTGTGTGGATACCTGTGGATTTACAGGGCTCTAACCATAATTTACTAGGCTTAATTCAGGATGTACTAGGTGATGTTCTCTAGCCTATTTTACACAGGTTACATTAAACGATTATAGTACTTCCTTCTTACCATAAGGTCCATGTGACTTTGTGCTAATGCCAAGTGGACAGAGCACCAACATGAATTCCAATCCTAATGTACAGTTGAGGAAAAAAGCTATATTGAAAAAATTCTAAGGAAGTTCAAGCAAAATACATAGATAAGTTTATTCTGATGCTCTTCAGTTAATTACAGGACTTCTATTGATGTTAGTTCTTGCCCACAATTAAAGATAAACAGGGACATGATATACAGGCAGTCCCCGGGTTACGTACAAGATAGGGACTGTAGGTTTGTTCTTAAGTTGAATCTGTATGTAAGTCGGAACTGGCGTCCAGATTCAGACACTGCTGAAACTGACCGCCAGTTCTGACTTACATACAGAATCAACTTAAGAACCCCAGGCGTCCCCAAGTCAGCTGCTGCTGAAACTGATCAGCAGCTGATTCCAGGAAGCCCAGGGCAGAGCAACTCTGCCTCGGGCTTCCTGTAGTCAGCGCTGGTCAGTTTCAGCAGAAGCTGACTTGGGGACGCCTGGGGCAGAGCAGCTGGGGTGCTACTGGGGCAGAGCAGCAGCACCCCATCTGCTCTGCCCCAGACGTCCTGATTCAGCCGCTGCTGAAACTGACCAGCAGCGGCTGAATCAGGACCTGGGGCAGAGCAGCTGGGGTGCTGCCGGGTTGGTCCAGTAGTGCCCACGGGCGCTGCAGGACCAATCGGCAGCGCCCCAGCTGCTCTGCCCCAGAGTCCAAAACAAAAGCCTGGTCTGCTGGGGGGGGGGAGCACACTAGCTGCGCGCCCCCCCCCCCCCCAGCAGACCAGGGACACGGGGAGCAGAGCCACAGCGGCAGCGGGGTGCCGCGCCTCTGAGGCTTTGCTCTGGCAAAGCCTCAGAGGCAGGGACCCCACCACGGCTGCGGCTTCAGTCTGGGTGCCTGTGGTCTGCTGGGGACGGCCCCCAGCAGACCACAGGCACCCGGACTGAAGCCGCAGCCGCGGGGGGTCCCGCGCCTCTGAGGCTTTGCCAGAGCAAAGCCTCAGAGGCGCGGGGAACCGCCGCTGCTGCCGCTCCAGTCTGGGTGCCTGTGGTCTGCTGGGGACGGTCCCCAGCAGACCACAGGCACCCTGACTGAAGCCGCAGGGGGGTCCCGCGCCTCTGAGGCTTTGCCAGAGCAAAGCCTCAGAGGCGCGGGGAACCGCCGCTGCTGCCGCTCCAGTCAAAGCGGCAGCAGCGGCGGTTCCCCGCGCCTCTGAGGCTTTGCTCTGGCAAAGCCTCAGAGGCGCGGGACCCCCCCGCGGCTGCGGCTTCAGTCAGGGTGCCTGTGGTCTGCTGGGGACCGTCCCCAGCAGACCACAGGCACCGGGTCTCAAGGGGCAGCAGCAGCGGTTCCTGCACTTCTGAGGCTTTGCTCTGGCAAAGCCTCAGAAGCGCGGGAACCCGCCCGGTGCCCCTGGTCTGCTGGAGACGGTCTCCAGCAGACCAGGGGCACCGGAGCAGCTTACGAACGGGGCTTTCTCGCCCCGACTTTCGGGGCGAGAAAGCTCCGTTCGTAAGTGCGGATCCGACATAAGTCGGATCCGCGTAAGTCGGGGACTGCCTGTACACAATGACACCTTTGCAATCCTAATACATTATTTTTTACATATTCCTTCATTCTGTTTGCCCAATATTCACATTTTCTGTATTTCATCTTATTACGCTCATCTTAGGCTATTACCCTGCAGTTTCTTCCACATTGGTGGACCGTTCTGCCAATACAGTATCTCAAATAAATCAATTTTACTTGAGTACACACTTCTGTTTGTATAGGTCCACCTGTATGATCAGGTATACAGTTTGCAAGCTCTTCAGAGAAAGGACCATGTCTCTTAATAGCAATGTAAAGCACCATACATCTCAATGGCAATATATATAAATGTTTAATATCGATTATTACAATTTAGTTTCTTATATAAATATGAAGATTTTGTTAAGACATAAATGTCATAGCAAATTATAGTGCTTTTACTCTATTGTTTTACTCTACTGTTCAAAGGAAAAGTAGCTTTGAACAGTCACACAGTTGGCTAAAGGTTTTGTTATGAGTGTGGAGTAGAGATCATCATGTATGAGTAATAAGGATCAGCTATATATGTATCTAATCACAGCTGTTTCATAGGGAGACATGAAAGTGATGCCACATACAGCTTATTCATAGGCTTATTTTACCTCTCAGAGTACATTTACACTATGAAGCTATATTAGTATGGAGTAGAGTCAGTAATGAGAAACTATTTGCATTTAAAGCACTACTAAAACATAATTCATTACCAAGTGTTTTATGGACTCCAGCTTATTCAATTTGATGAAAGCCAAGAGAAATTAAAAAGGTACAGTACAGCAAGAGTATTAATTTCACAGGAGAAAAAGATTTGTTTTAGAACCAGTTTTTTTAAGTTCAAACAAACAGAACCATCAAAAAAGAAAAAAATTCTAAATCAAGACTGACAGGCTACGTGTACACTGCAGGCTCTTGCACGGAGATGTGTTTGTGTGCAAGAGCATCCATGGCAGTGTGGATGCTGTCTTACGCAAGAAAGCTCTGATGGACATTTTAGCCAAGGGGTTTCTTGCACAAGAAACCCCTGTTGCCTGTATACACTGCCTTCTTGCGCAAGAGCTTTTGTGAAGAGAGGAATAACTCTTGTGCAAGAAGCCCTCTTTTCCGACGCTGTACTGCAAATTTACTTGCACAAGAGTGCGCGTGCAGTGTAGATGCTCCACAAGTTTTTGCGCAAGAACAGCTGTTCTAGCGCATAAAGCCTGTAGTGTAGACATAGCCACATAGTTGCCTCAGCACCCCAGTCTGAGATGAGTGCTATCACAAACCTAAACACAAGAACCAACAAATTCTATGAACAATATTTTTGGATTAATTGCACAATCCTGACAAATGTGTTCCTATACAAATGATTTTTTTTTAAACAGTAAATTGTTATCAATATGCAATCATGATATAAATTCCAGGGGATAGAAATGGTGTCCCTGGCCTCTGTTTGTCAGAGGCTGGAGATGGATGGCACGAGACAAATCTCTTGATCATTGTCTTCGGTCCACCCCCTCTGAGGTACTTGGTGCTGGCCGCTGTCGGCAGTCAGGCTACTGGGCTAGATGGACCTTTGGTCTGACCGAGTACGGCCATTCTTATGTACTTATGTACCCATTTTCATTTTCTTCTGTGAAAATGTATTTGCCATGTCCAGACTCTTGTTTCTTGTCATCACAATGTGTATTTGGAAACAAAATCTTGACTGCAAGATTAAACTAGCAAGCCCACTTCACATAACAGAAAACCAAACAGTGGGGCTGTGGTATCTTGCAACTTTGTAGTAACAAGACATTTCCTTTCATGAAATGCTCCATTTTGATCCCAATTATACATTTTTATCCAGTTCACAAATCAAAAAGCAAATTCTACCCTTCTTCCCATCTGCATATCCACCTCCCCTCAAAAAAGAAACTGAGAATCAACTGTTTCGATCTATTAAAAATTGTTACATGTAATGAAAAAACCCCACATATGTGATGCTTGGCAAAAACAATTTCTACTGAGTTGTCACCAACACGCATGTAGAAGCCTTTTCTAAAGTCAGCCCAGTATATACAGCATTTGCTTGACGAGGACTTCCTCGGGGGTCTCATTTAGTTACTAAAATATTGCTCCATAAAAGTGGCCTAAGACTACTTTAATAGAAGACAGAATTGTAATCCACTTATGTCAACAGAACAGTGGATTTAAGCAAAATCCTTCTTGGTCACATGGTTTACCAGCAAATGAGAAACTGCAATGATAGTGTCATACTTAAAGAAAGCCATATAAAAAGAAAAAGACAACTCAGTTCTTTATTCGGAAGTAAAGGAAAAGTCTTGCTGATATATGGAATTGGTTTTATAATTATAGTTATATTCAGATTTCACAGCTGATGAGAGATTTAAGATTTTTTTTAAATTTCAAACAATAGAAATTTGTAATGTTTTTATTTTAAAATAAAATCTAAATTACAAGAGATTGCATACTGAAGATGAACAAAACAAAACTTTTTCAGAGAAAAATTAAATAAAAACCCTAAATCACTAATAAGGCAACGAAAAGACATGCTCCTTAGCGGAATATACATGACAAATACGGCAGAAACAAAATATATCTTGTTGTACAAAAACTTATTAAAATAAGGTTTGGATTGGGGCCTACAGTTTTGAATGACCACCAATAGTTACAGTCTAATTCTTTTTTTTTTTTTTTTTTAAGATGTCATCTTTCTATCCAAATAATTCTGCAGAGAACTAATGAAAGTGCCCATCAAAAATAAGAATACACTGACACCATAATAAATAATCTAGGTTACCTGCCATAGCCACATTTCCAAATATAGTGTATCAGCTAGCTTGGCAAAAAGCAGCATGCACAACAGTAGCAGTGATGAGTTTAACTGATCTTCCTCCTATAATGCTGCTGGCACAGAGAGGATTTCTTGTGTCAGGCTGTGAATTTCTGTTCTAGCCACACGAATGTTCCTTTAATGAGTTAGAATATGCTCACCCCTCTCTTTTTTTAACAGTTTTTGAAATAATGAACATGAGACACCTCTATAAAACATTTTTCCCTGAAAATGTTTGTTTGTAACAGTTTCATTTTAAAAAATAACAGCCTAAAAACAGAACATGGAAGGGATCCTCAAGTCCACTAGTATATGGTATTCTAGGGCAGTGTTTCTCAAACCGTGCTCCGTGGAACCCCAGGGCTCCGTGAGGCTGACAAACTGGAAACGTTGATAGGTACAATACTTACAATCAGCGGACCGCTGGAGCTCCGCATAAATTTTTACGCATGTAAAGGGCTCCAGAGCCCACAAAGTTTGAGAACCGCTGTTCTAGAGCATTTCTGTATCAAAGCAGTAGAGACCTATAGAAATATACACTAAGTTTCCATGTCAAGCTCTAAAATAAGGACATTTCAAGGATCGAGACAATGTTCCAGGACAGATTAACTGTTGTAGAGTGTTCAGTCACTGGGACATACTGATGGAGAGTAGGTAAGGGCACAACTAGCAAAATTAAGGTTCCTACAGCCAATGAAAGGGGTCTGCAATACCTATTTAGGAGTTTTGACTGTTCATTTTTTCCACACTTATTACATCTTATTGAAGTGAGAAAAAATATGTTTAAATGTTTGTGACTAATAAAGGAACACAAAAATCAAGCAAGTCAATACAAATTTATAGTTTTCAAGAAGAAATCAGCCCTGTGTGTTCTTACTGTGGAAGAAAAGAATGAACGTAAGTGCAAAGTAGGGGGCTGCAACCCTTGCTCACTACACTCCCCAACCCCCTGTCAGCTAGAGAGGATCTGGTCTCAGCCCATCCCAGCCCTGGCTCTCCCCGCCCACCCCGGGCTGCAGGGAAGGGCTGAGCCCAGGCTTTTTCTCACCCCTCCTACCGCCTGGCTCTCTCCTGCTCCTCCCCCCATAACGCCCCTTCTCCCCCCTCCCCCATCTCTCTCTCTTGCCCCTTGGCCCCTGGACTGTTCTCACCCCTCCTCTTTCTTGATCCCCTCTGCAGCTGCTGGGGAGGACCTGGCCATGGCACACCAGCCCTGGCTCTCCCACTGACATAGGGTGTGTGTGAAGGGGGCTGGGGTGGGAGAAAGGGGCGCATCTCCCACTCACCTGGAGCACTAAAGAGGGGGAGGCCTTGTGGCTCCTGCCCCTTAGAGGGGGATAGGGAAAGGCCATGTGTGGCTCCTGGAGCTATGCAGTGTGCAGCTCGCAGCTTCTGCCCCCCTGCTCCTGCAGGCACTGGAGAAGGGGACAAGCTGCATGGCTCCTGGGGCTGCACAGCTTCCGCCCGCCCTCAGAGCACTGAGAAGAGGGGAGAGGAGAGGCTGTGCAGCTCCCAGGGCTACACAGCTCGCGGCTTCTGTCCCTGCAGCCAGAGCACAGGGGAGGGAGGGAAGGGCAACATACTACCCCAGCCTCCCACTTACTTGGAGGGCTATGGGGGTGCATTGATATACACACACGCACCCCGCATATGGGCCTGGACAGGATGCAGCCGGTAGGGCTGCAGGCTAAGAGGGGTGAGTGGGGAAGCCTGCTGGCAGAGCGACGAGAGGCCGTTTCCAGGTGGGGGGGGGGGGGGGACATGTTCTGGGCTTGGAGTTGCAGGCACGACTACCCAGAGTGATGTATGATATCACTCTGCCATCCCACAGGAAAAAAAAATGTGTATATAGAGATTGATAATACAACTCAAGACTTTAAAAAAAAATCCTTTAAAAATTGGAGAAATATAATTAACTCAATTCATGATGATATTAAAGCCGGTGAGACTAGATCATTATGGATACAGAAAAATAGGTTCAAAAGACAAAATTTTCCTCTGAAAAACTTCAGTAAGGACATACCACAACTGTATGCAAGAATTACATACAAATCTCTAAGTTCTCCAACGCTCCTTTCAAACTGCAGGTAATGCAACAGTAGTCTGACTCCAAGCCAGCCATGCAGTTAATCATTTATTTATGGATTACAAACATCAAACAGAATAGTTAAACCATAACTCCTCTTTCAGAATATCCCTTGGCCTACTGACTATTTAAAAAAAATTAAGAATGTTGAAAAATAGTTTTAGTATGCAACAGACTCCTAAAAATGGTCAAAAATAATATCATGTATTGAATATTAACACCAATGGGACAGATTATATTTCAATGTGTATATCATATAGGAATATTAATATTAACATTCCAACTCAAACAAACATGTGATATTAAAGATTCAATAGAAACATATATACGATACATCGCTTTAAGGTAGCTGCACAGCATTCTTTACGTGACCATGAATTCTAGCTTTTTACTCAACAATTTTGAATTTCTGGAGTAATATTGAATAGATGTGACAATACATACACTGGAGTTCAAAGTACTTCTCCCTTCATTAATTTATACCTTGCCCAACCCCAACACAAAACAGCTATTTTCCTAAATACTTTCAGACTCATGAGGTAAAAAACCCACAAGGTTTTAGTCAGTCAATAATACCCCCTACTATTACTCAATTTGCTAAGTCACTGCAGTTTATGGCAGATCTGCCTAGTTAAGAAAAAGCATACAAGACTATGCCAGATTAATCAGGTTCTGGCCATTAACACCAAGAATCCTCTAGGTCCAAACTGCAACTCAGTATTAACTTGTCCAGACAAGACAACAAATAGATAGCAACTGTCTATGGTATTTCTCAACAATTTGACATTTCTGGAAAATGCTCCAAAGATGGGGACACTTGCATAGCACATTTAAGGCCTTTCACCAGCCTCTATGGTATACCATAACTTCAAGCTTGCTAGAAAGCTGCAGTTCTATAACACTACACATACAGCAACTCTGTTGTAAAACAGTGAAACATGGGCACAGAGGAAGACTAAAGAGCACTGGATTGACATTTTTTGATTCTCATCATCTTGGTCAGCTGCTCTACATTAAGTAACAAGACAAGATTAGAAATGAGCATACTTCAAGCTGAACCCAACCACCTCCATCAGGCATGGTTTGGTTTTGGCAGCTTTCTTATTATTATTATTAGGATGAAAAGTCCAACAAATTCCAAAGTGTGTTTACCAAGGAATATCACTAAGCCCAGAAATCATGTAGTCGCCAACAGCTTTGTTGGCACAGTAAGACCATCACTGATGGATATGGTGATTGGATATTCAGTTTTCCTCATACATTTAGCTTGAGATCTAGCTAGGTGGCATTCAATCTGCAAGGAGGCTATGTCCCTTTGTGATCTGCCATAAAGACAATGATGATGAAACCAGTGTAAAATTCTTCTCGATAGTGTATAATTTGAGGAATACAAATATTATGACAATGCTACATAAGTAAATACCAGTTTTACCCGGGGCTGGGAGCCAGCAGTCAATCTCAGCTCAAATCTTGCTTTAGTTGGTTAACTGGTAAAACATTAGGTAAGTCTAACCTTTAACTGGTTAACAGTATAAGCTTCTATGACACTGCCATAGGTTGACCACCTTCAGGAGCAAGAAGTAGTTTAGTCTCCATTCTGATGTAGCAATCAGATTCTTTCCCAAGGTTGCCAAACATGGGAACCAATTGTGGCAACTATGGTAATGGTGTCAGTCCATGGAAACTGAACTGAGACACACTCGTTTCACACAGACCATCCAACAACTTTTGGTCACTACTGACCTTGACTTGATATTCATTAACCTACAGGTGGAAATCCCTTATATCCATTAAGAGTTCCTTAAGTCATCAATTCCTCTTGATATTTGCTTTTTTAAAAGATGACCTGAAAATGAACACATCAGTGTTCTCTGAAAGCTGAGCAGTTGGGCGGCCATCCAAAAGAGATTCCAGTGCTGCCCAGCTGATTAGCAGAGTACCCACAGTGGGCAGCATGTGTTTCTACTGGTGATGTACATCTGCACATGTCTCAGTGTACCTAACAAAATTTATTCCACACACAGATGGAAAAAAATTAGAAGGAACATTGCTAAGGATATGCACAAGAGGTGCTGTTTGCACCTAACCCTTAATGGACAGCACACAGATTATTAGTAGGAACTAGGAATGCAAAATCCCAGTTTACCAATTAGCCATTACATTTAACCAGTCAACTGCTTACCTTGGCTCTCGTGGGCAGAAGGCCACTCCAGCCCATTCAGGCCGTTAGTTAATCAGTTGCCACTTTTATCCCTAGTAGGGACTATGGATGTTAAATTTAGATCAACTAATCAAACTCCACCGACTACTCAATTTACCGGTAAGGGTATCTCTGCCTTTGAAACATAGAAAGAGCCTGCCAACTCTTGCTACATTTCAAAGGTGGAAGTGCTGCAAAGAACATGGGGCCAGCAGTAGGCTGCTTGAGTCCCCTGCTTGCCCCATGCTCCCCGCAGTGCTTCTGCTCTTGAAATGTACTTGCTACATTTCAAAGATGGAAGTGCCACCAGATCCCTGCTGCGCTCCTGCCCCCCTCCCCTGAGACGGTACTGGGGGAACCTGCTTTTATGCCAGCTTCCGCTCCCACCTTTGCTGCCTCTCTCAGCAAAGAGGGCGGAAGCAACTAGTCAAGTCACTAGTCAACAATCCGATAAGCATGAGCTTATCAGATAGTTGACTAGTCGCTTACAACCATAGCATAGACCTACAAAATTAATGACCATGAAAAATGCATCATAGACCATGAAATTGTTTCTTGTGTGTGCTTTAACACACTAAAGATTTCATAAGAAAGACCAGTGTTTCTTAAACTGGGGATCCAGGCCCAAAGAGGAGGTGCAGGGGTTGCAAGATTGTTTTTAAGGGATTGTGACACCCTTTACTTCTGTACCACCTTCAGAACTGAACAGCCGGAGAGCAGTGGCTGCTGGCTGAACATTTAACTCTGAAGATAGCACCTGCCAGCAGTGGCAAAAAGTAACTGTGGCAATGGCTGGGTGGCTGGAGAGTGTGATAGCTGCTGAGCAAGAGCCCATCTCTGCAGGTAGCAATGCAGAAGTAAGGATGGCAACCTCTCTATTACTATCCTTACTTCTGTGATGCTGCTGTGATGGCTCTGCCTTCAAAGCTGGGCTCCCAGCAAGCAGCCGTTGCACTACAACACCCCAGCTCTGAAGGTGGCATGGCAGCCAGCAGTAGCATAGAAATAAGGGTAACAACACTGCAGCTTCCCCCCATCACAATAACTTTGGAGCCTTCTCTTTTTGCACAAGGACCCCTACAATTACAATACTGTGTAATTTCAGATTTAAATAGATGAAATCATGAAATTTACCATTTTAAAAATCCCATGACTGTAAAATTGACCACAACGTCCCGTGAATTTGGTAGGATCTTTGCACTTAGGTTATGTGGAACTAGAAACAGTTCCAAAATACAGTGGGTAGTTGAGATAGTCTTTGAGAGAAATTCCACCGGTTTAGCTTTCAAGAAACTATTCTGCTTATCATAGGAAAAATATAAAAAAGATGAATAAAAATAGATTACTTAAAAACAAACAAAAATTGGATTTTTTCATTTAAATTGAGTTTTGATTTTTGAATAAAATCCAATTGCAATTACTTTTTAGAATACCAAGTTTTGTGTGTCATACGCTGAATTCCATTTGTATAAGTTCTGCTAAAATTTTTAGCCAAAACATAACAAATTTACCAGTCAAGAGAAGCTAGAAACAATACCAATACGGTATGGGGACACAAATAAAAACCGGCAAATTTATTTCAGAACAATCTCGTTTGATTACTTATTTTCAGGTCAAAGTGAATCGGGATGCAATAACATCAGAAAATTTGGTTAATCGGTGCAGATATTCATAGGGGGCTATGTCTAGACTGCCCCTCTTGCGCAAAAATATGCAAATGAGACAAAGCGTGGAATATTGCCGTGCCTCATTTGCATAATTAATGGGGCTCCGTTTTTGTGCAAGAGGCTTTTGCACAAAAACCCTCTCTTGCACAAGAGCCGTTCTTCCTGAAAAAAAGAGGAAGAACGGCTATTGCACAAGAGGGGGGTTTTGAGCGAAAAAGGAGCCTCATTAGTTATGCAAATGAGGCATGGCGATATTCCACTCTTCGCCTCATTTGCATTTTTTTTGCACAGGAATGGGAAGTCTAGACATAGCCTTATGGCTTAGGTTTCCCAGCATCATAATAAGATCCTGTTTTAAGTTGTTTATAACTTTGCCAAACTTTTACCAGTAAGGCAAATTTCCTAGGTCATGAGTCTGTCTCATGCTACATTTTCCTTCAAAGTTGCAGCTGAAACCATTCAATTATTCAAGAGAATAAAACTGTGGCAAAAGATGTTTTAAAGAATTCTTAAGTCTTTTCATTGAGAAATTAGCAATTCCAAGCTTTGGAGCAAGAACTTCTTGGTATCGGGACTGGTGTCAGGGATGTGCCTTTTGCCATTCCCATGATAATCTGCCCACATTTGGTCATGTGATGAGTCTTTGAAATGTCTCAACTTACATATGATCAACCGCTAAATTCTCAAAAGACTGTGTGTACTGAGCATGCTTCAGCCCAAGACAAAGGGGACTGAGAAGGATTTTCTGTGCACCTGATGGCTGCCAGGTTCCACTGTGAAGTTGGAACTGAGAGTAGCAAAACAGTCTTCTCTGTTCACAATACCCTTCCTGCTGGTGCTCAGGCTGCAAGAAGCAAATGGAATATGGTTCGTGAAATGAATACAGAGGAGTTGGGAGAGAGGAGGGAAGGAGTTAAGGTGGAGAGATTGTAGAAATCAGAGTGGGGGGGCAGAAGAGAGGTGAAAGAACAAAAGGAGAGAGTGGAGAAATGGAGGCATGCAGCAGCTGGGGTGAGGTGGATTGCATAAAGCAGAGGAAGGGGTAAACAAATCAGTGAGAGGGCTGGATAAGAGCAGAGGAAGAGTAGGAGTAAGTGCAGGGGTGTGTTGAGGGCTGCCCAGGAAAAAAAAATGGGAAAAGAGCAAGAGCTGGAAAGTGGGAAATGAAAAAAGTAGATAAGGATTGAGACACGTTGTGGTTACAGAGGCAGAGGGATCCTTTCAAAATCTGGTACCATACCTCAGGAGCCAAATTAAGGTTGCAGGAGCAATACTGATTTGGACACCTGAGAACACTTTACTTTGCACCTTAGTATTTTTGTTCAATGTAGTTTTTTAGATGTAATGGAAATAACGATATTAAACATACTACTCTTTAAAATGTATTTTTAACAACAACAAAAATGTAAACACCTGGAAACCTGGTCTGGAAAACTCAAGTAGCTCTAATAAGTTAACTAGTAAAGGAGAGAATCAGAGTTAAATTCAAAACCATTTTGACTATCAAAAGCTGTATCACATAATAGTAGGGGATTTGCCATCACTAGCATAAGGTTGAGGATATTGGTCAAATATAAGAAACATTGCACTGCTACTGCTTTCACTGTACCTGGTCTGAAAAGAAAAAAAAAGCCTTAAGATCAAACTAATGCTTTTCATAGTATTACATTCACTTCCTTGAAAGTGTTGGGGGGGGCGCGGAGAGGGAAACCTTGTACAATCCTTGAAGATCACCAAATTTCCATTTTCAGGTATGTTAAAATATTTCAGCTACAAAACAACTTATTGCAGCATAATTTATGTCACTCAGGGGTATGAATAAACGACCCTCCATAGTGAAATAAGTTACACTGACATAAGCACCAGTGTGGACAGTGCTATGCTGACAAGAAAGCTTCTACTGATAACACAAAACCACCTCTGCAAGAGGCAGTACCTACTATCCAAACAGCTCTCTTCCTATAGCACAGAGCCTCTTCACTGGATGCATTGATTGCGTAGACATGCTCTTACAAGCAACCCCCTTCAGAAATCAGCAAATGAAGTTACTGGAATCAAATGCATTTTTTAAAATAACATCAGCCACAAAGAGGGGAGATCTATATATGTGTTCAGACACAAATTAGTCAATTCACAATTTTCTACCTGGCTTTTACCAAACAGAATAATCCCGTCTCAATACGACAATTATAGTTCCCAATAATTGGGCCTCAAAAGGTATTTGATTAGCAGAACATAGGCCAATTGTAATGAAGCAGAAAGGTGTCTTGACAATACTCTGACTTGCTATGTACAAAATACCCGTAAGTTTTCCCTCAAAGAGCCCACAGTAACATCACTAATAAAGAAATCTGGCATTCTAAGATTAATGAAGTCTGATTGTATTCATTGATAGGATAGAAATACTGGCAAATCTAGCATCTTGGTCAAGGCTTAAGAAGTTTACCACACATTTTAAACCACAAAACTCTTTGAAACATTGGCGAGTGAGGAGAACCAGCCATGTCTAAAGCAATACCTCTTGATTCCTACAATACTGGCATTTTCTACAAGATGCTATCCCCAGATGCCACTCAGGAAGACAACACTGCATTAATCAATATTAGGGAAAAATAATGTTTTGGGTTTTTTTCCTAAATTGATGTGCCAGCTTTTTGGGGGGGAGGCAGAGAGAGGATAAAAGAAGTTGTGTTTTAGCTGTTTTCCATTTGTCAAGGAACAGGAAAGGTTTCAGGTCAGGGCAAAGGGGGCGGGAGAACACTAGACATGAACAGACAGAAGGGAAAAACTACAGACTTACCAGAGAACAAGCATCAAGGACAAAAACTGAAAGGAAATATAACTGTTGAAAAAAGGAATTGATTAAAAAGATGCAAAAAGATTCTGGAAGCAAAAAAAAAAAAAAAAGCTTACCAACAGAGGACCTAGATCATATGAACAGAGAGTGACTGAACATCTATTGGACAAATTCAGTTCAAAGTTGCCTAACGGACAAGTAAGGGCTGTTTAGGTTAAGAAACTCTGCTTGTGGATAAACTCTGCGAAAGAGGTACAGCCATGGGAACACGGGAACAGTTCAAGCTGAAGAGAAGCAAAGAACAGGACAGCAAGAGTGGAGTTAAACTTATGCGAAGGAAAAGTAAAGTTGATTCTTCTCTCAAGTGGCACAGTATCGTGTAATATTTTGTTCTTAACATAAACACCACATTCGGTATTAACCGCAAACTATGTACAAGCTCAAAAAGGCTAAACATTTAAAGTTCTCTCTTTTGTCTTAGTTTGTCTTTCCTAACAGCATCGCCTAGCTGGGTCATCACACTTTTTTCTTCAATCATTTATAAATGAAGATATGTATCATTTCCTCTCTCTGCCTCAGTCTCTGCACCTGTAAAATGAAATTAAGTGATTTACCAAAGCTCATGCAGCTGGTCAGCAGTGCAGCTGGCTATATAACCAAGGTCTCTGACTCCCAAGTCCCAATCCACTGGATCATGTTGCCTGCCACCATTAGCCATTACAATGTTTTGGTATACAGGCAGTCCCCAACTTACGCGGATCCGACTTATGTCAGATCCGCACTTACGAACGGCGCTTTTCTCACCCCGGAGCTCACGGGTGGCGAGTCGCCACACGTGTCCTCCAGGGCGAGAAAAGCTTCTCCCGGTCTCCCTGGTCTGCTGGGGGGGGGTCCAGCAAAGCCGCTGGACCCCTCCCCAACAGACCAGGGACACCTGAGCAAAGCCCCCGCCTGGGCGGCTTTGCTCCTGGGCAAATGAGCAAAGCCGCCCAGCCGGGGGCTTTGCTCAGGTGTCCCTGGTCTGCTGGGGGGAGGGGTCCAGCGGCTTTGCTGGACCCCCCCCAGCAGACCAGGGGGACAGGAGCAAAGCCCGCAGCGGGATAGCCCGGGCGCGCCTGGGCTGTCTCGCTGAGGGCGTGCTCCAAGGCTTTGCTCTGCATCTCCCTGGTCTGCAGGGAGACGGGGAGCAAAGCCGTGGAGGACGCGGGCAGTCCCGCCACCCGCGTCTCCCTGGTCTGCTGGGGGGGGGGGGGTGCAGCTAGTGCCCCCCCTACCCCACCCGACCAGGCTTTTCTTGCCTACGCCTGGGGTAGAGCAGCTGAGGCGCTGCCGGGCTGGTCCCGCAGCGCCGCTCCTCGGCGCTACTGTACCAACCCGGCAGCACCCCAGCTGCTCTGCCCCAGGCATCCTGATTCAGCCGCTGCTGGTCAGTTTCAGCAGTGGCTGAATCAGGACGCCTGGGGCAGAGCAGCTGAGGTGCTGCTGGGTTGGTCCAGTAGCGCCAAGGAGCGGCTGCACTACTGGAGCAACCCAGCAGCTCTGCCCCAGGCGTTCCCAAGTCAGCCGCTGCTGAAACTGACCAGGGGCTGACTACAGGAAGCCCGAGGCAGAGTTGCTCTGCCCCGGGCTTCCTGGAATCAGCCGCTGATCAGTTTCAGCAGCAGCTGACTTGGGGACGCCTGGGTTTCTTAAGCTGAATCCGTATGTAAGTCAGAACTGGCGTCCAGATTCAGCCGCTGTTGAAACTGATCAGTTTCAGCAGCGGCTGACGCCAGTTCCGACTTACATACAGATTCAGCTTAAGAACAAACCTACAGTCCCTATCTTGTACGTAACCCGGGGACTGCCTGTATAGTGCCTACCTGCCATTATACAAAATGCACCTTCTATCCACAGTCTATCTACCACTTCCAAAATACAATTACCCACAATATATACATCTCAATCATCCAAACACAGATATAACCTTAACTCAAACTCAACTAGAGTAAAATCACATCCTGATCGAATAGTTTAAACAACTATAAATGTATGAAAATTTTAATGTATTATATGCAAAAATGAACACTGCCTGTGTAAACTAAATCTGGCTCCTTGACATCACTTTTTTAACAACAGTGGAACAAGCCTAAATAAGCAACAGTGTAAAGCTTAATATTTAATTGGTTTAAAATCTGTTTTAAATGTACAATTCTGTGAATTCTATACCATGGATCTAGTAGGGAATATTTCATAATTCCAATTGCATATTCTTTCACCAAACAAATACTAAACAGTGCTGCCAATAAAGATGCATTCGTCTCATATATACAGACAGACAATATATGTTTTTTCCTTTTGGTTCACATAAATATAGTATTCGTGACTAGAAAGAAATTTGGAAAATTCAGATCTGCATCCAGTCTGCAGCTCAGTTCACCTTTACTTGGATATGCCAGTATTTTGATTCTACATGCTTACATTTTGGCTGAAATCCTAAAGCTATCTCTGGCTCTGCTTTGACAGGCAACAGGGTATGTTTTTCAATTGTGTTAGCTGAATCCAATTAACACAATTGAAAAGCCCTGTTAAAATGCAGGCGAGCATGTCTGAAGTTGTCATGTTACATTAACGCAACTAAGCTAACATGACTGATAAAACACACCCTTAAAGACACATCATTTGTGTATTTGTAGTTTGCTGAATGGATGACTAGTTTAAATTGGAAGCCAGATGTATGGATAATATCTGAAACATCATTCATCCAGATACCTACAGTAGCTTCTTTATATTATGTTTTTATTAAAAAAAACCCTAAAATATATTTAGTATATAGCACAATAAATTTTAAGTATTTTTCTTAAAAAAAAAAAAAAAAAAACACAACAACAACAAAAACCACACATTAGTAAAACTGCTTCTCTGTAAAAATACACATTTCTCTACTAGGTGACCTTAATGAGGAAAAATGCTCCTTCCCTTTCCTTGTCAATAACTGAAGGCTAAGTCAAGTTATCATTCTGAAATGTGGACTAATCATCATAATCTTGGGAGCAGAAGAGGGGAAAGATGTGTTTATTTCACATGTAAAATGGTATATTTGTGAAGAGCAGAGTCTGCCATTTTACTCTGGAAGAGATAATAGTGGTATGAATTCATCTTTGTATTTCTTAAATGGTACAGGCAGTCCCCGGGTTACGTACAAGATAGGGACTGTAGGTTTGTTCTTAAGTTGAATTTGTATGTAAGTCGGAACTGGTACATATTGTAGGGGAAACTCTAGCCAAATATTTCTCCAGAGCTCAGTTTTATTCTCCCACATCTCACTTCCCTCAGTCCTTTATTCTCAAGCTGAGGTGTCTGCTGAGAAAAGCTGCTCCGCGTCTCCCTGGTCTGCTGGGTGGCGGGGGGGGGGCGGGGGGGGACTCTAGCTTCGCGTCTCCCTGGTCTGCTGGGGGGAAGCAGCTAGTGCAGGGTTGCCTCACCCCGTTTGTAAGTAGGGATCCGATGTAAGTCGGATCCATGTAACCTGGGGACTGCCTGTATTTTATAGTCTAAACTAATCCTCTTTGAGCAGGAAAGGAAGTTGTAGAAACAGCTTCACCATGGCATCAATATCAGTAGCAGCTTCAGTACTGATTTAAGCAGGTTGCAACACACAGGCCCATGAAGATGTAATACCCCTGCAAATCAATCAATTCAAAAGATACTTAAATCATTCAGTGTATTTTAAGCTGCTGGGCTTAATTCTGCCACACACAAAAAAATAAAATACAAAAACCCCATAAAAAGTCAAAAAAGATGGCAGAAGAGAAAACAAAAGGAGTGCTTAAAACAATACAAACCAATGTTATATTATTGATAATTGAATCTAAGCCTCCTCCTGCTCACCTCTCTATGAAGCAAGAGACTCCCACATACCAGCAGAAACAGAGCTGGATCCAGAAAAATTGAAGTATGGGAGAATTATGGAAGGCAAAGAGGTAAGGGGAGTTGATTTAAACTCTTTTTTTTTTAAAATGTGAACTCTGATCAAAGCATTCATCAAAACATCAGGGAGAAGTCAAGTTAAGCATTTTGTTTACTTTCATTCCACCCTTGCTATCACTTTTTGGAGGGAGGAACAAGAAGAGGAAGTTGATGTAACTGCCCCCAGTTTTCATAAAAGTGAAGAAAATGTCATACCTTGAGAGCATATACACAGGGATTAAAACAAAATACTCACACATAACTGCAGGACAGGGAGTAGCAGGTAGGTGTGGGGTGTAATGTTTTTCTCTCCTGCCCTGGCAAGACAGTGAGTGGAAAATAGACAAGCAGCAAGTGGGAGAGCTGAAGTACATGTGATGAAGTACTGTCATCCCACCTTCTCTTCTCCCCTCTCTCAGTCAGTGAAATGAGTGTTTTCTTTTACCAAAAGGACAGTGAGTGGGATGCACAGGAGAAGAAGCAAAATGAGAAACAGAGAAGTGTGGTGATACCCATAAGAGTAAGGGGTGGAGTGGTGGGTGAGGGACTGAGGATTGCAGCTCCCCCAGGAGAAATCTGATGTTAATAGGAAAGATGAGAAGGGAGAAGCTACAAGTGGGTGTCAGGCACAGACAAGAAGAGGAAGGCAGGGTGGGTGGGAAGAAGGACCACGACTTATGCCAGCAGGATAACAAGTGGGAGGCAGGTTTTCAGTACCAGAAGAGCAGGCTGCTAGGAATGGGATGCTCCCAGCATAGGAGACTGGATGGTGAAAGTTCAGGCGGTGAAGCTGCTCCCGCACCCTAAAGGGAGGGAAAGATAACACGCAGGGGCCCAGGAACAATTTCTGTAGTGGAGGGGCTCAGACCCACTGAGGCAAACTGCAAGCCCTGGATATAATGGAAACCACTTCAAACCAGGGAGTGCTGCAGCATCCGCAGCAGCACTAGGAGAGACGGGGGCGGCCGCTGAGGGGTGGAGCGAGGTCAGAGTTGTGCCGGAGGACACGGGGTGGCGAGGCCTGGGCGGGCGCGGAGCGGATGGGTTCACCGAGAGCTGCTGGGGGTGGCCCCTGCGGGACACAGATAATGGGAGGGGGTAGCGCCCCAAACCCGCCAGCGCGTGAGAGGACTGCCCCCCCCCCCAAAAGAAGAGGCCGGAACGGCCGGTGGCTCCCTACCTTCCGCACGACCGCGACGGCTCCTTCTCTTGGAAACGGCGCGCAGCCGCCCGCGTTTCTCTCACCGGACACCGTCCGCTGCCCGGGAAAGGGGGAGGTGGCGGCCGAGCTAACCCGAGCCCCACACTCCCAACGCCCGGCCCGCCCACTGATTCCACCCCGCTACCTCCATTGGCTGAGCCTTACCCACACAAAGGGCCCGCCCCCAGCTCTGCCACAGCCAAGGCATCTCATAGGCCGCCCCTTCCCCGCCGCCCCTGTCGCTCACCCACTGGGAGTGGCGGAAACAGGGACAAGGGGCGTGGCTACTCCCGATTGGCGAAAATTCACCCTACCACTTTCGATTCCTATTGGTTGAAGAGGCCTACAATCCTCTCGATTCGAGTACCTGATTGGTCTTCCTCGACACAGCCACGGTAGGGTGCGCGCAAACCTGTTCTAGTGCGCGTGTGATGGGGAAGGGTGGAAGTTAGCGCTGTGGCTAGGATCCTCATTGGTCGGCTGGAACGTGGGCGCCGTGCCCTCGCGACGCTAACGCAGCGACGGAACGCAACGCCTTGGTCCGATTCCCAAAATGGCGCCGCGCAGGGAGCGAAGGTGTTGTCGTTAGTGGCCTCGCAGTGCTGCGGGGGGTTCGCGCGCTTGATTTGTGAGTGTCTCTCGGTGGGAGTGTGACCGCGTACAGAGTGGGATGGGGCGGAGGTGACGAGGGGCTCTGGGGTAGGTATGCGCGAGGAGCGGGATGCCGTGGTACGGGACTTCTGGGTGCTGAGCGAGGGTCGGGACGCTGAGGAAAAGGGGTTGCGATCGTGCCGGGGGGTGCTGTGGCCAGGCGGCTGAAGAGGGAGGTGTAAATTGAGATCCCGGTCCTGAGGCAGCGGGAGATTTGAGGCGGGGGGTGGGCGTAGCCGTGGGGCTGATTCGGAGTGGTTGAGAGCCGAGTGTCCTTGAGGGCCCTGGAGCTGGGGAGGGTCCGTGTGAGAATAGGGTGCCAAACATGGCTATCGGGCCACTCGACCTTCGCGCGTTGTTTCTCCAGTCTTCAGTCTGGGCAGTAGCCCGCCCCTTCTCCCCCATCCCCCGGAAGATTGGTGTCATAAAAACGTAAAATTTGTCCTTCGGTTCAACTCTGCTAACTGCGTTACACGTAGGAAAAGGCTAGTCGAGACCGTACGTTGGATTAAATCAGTATTTGCTGTATGTGGGGCAGGTGGTAGTGTGATCTTTCCTAAGAAAAGTTTCACTGTAAACTAGCTTGTTTGTGAAAGTGCTGTATTGGGGAGGTAAGGAATGAGCTCGTGGTGCCTGCTAGTCGTTGTTGTTTTTGTGATGTAAGAAGAGACTTTTAAAAATAAAGCTGTTAGTTTAATGTTCTTAAAGTATTCCAATTACCGACTTTTGTCTGTTTTGGTTTTGATGAGAAACCTCTTGAAACAAAGGAGGGAATTCCATACAAAAAAAATGCTGTACTCAATATTTTAAAATTCTGCAGGTTTTGTCTATAAATGTGGAGTCTCCAACACGGTAGTGGAAAACATAGCCCAGTAGCTGTACAGAGGCTGGAGATCACCCTACTGCTCCCTTTTCCCACAACACTGTGGTGAAGCTGCACCCAACCTTGACAAAACACAAAGTCCAACTCTGCCCCCAAAACACCCTGGCGTCCTGGCCCTCTGCATCAGGTGCACCAGCTATGCAAGGGCAGATGCAGAACAGTGGGATCCAAGTGTGCAGAGGCTTGATGTGGAGAGGTTCAGGTGTGGGAAAAGAGGATTTTGGGTGTAGGCAGCTTAGTTGAGGGGGGAGTCCAGGTATGCAGAAGATCTGTATGCACAGTGGGGTCCAGTGTAGGGCTGTAATAGTGTAGTCAATTAACCAATAAGCAAAAGTTTATAGGTTAATGCTATAGGCCCCTTGCATTCCCGCCACCCGGCCAGTAAATTTTTTAGCAGGCTGGCCAGCAACCTGGCTCAATCCTGGCTCACACTGGGTCTGGGACCTACCCCTCTTGCGGCTCTGCATTAAAAGTGTATCAGGAGCTGGGTGGGCAGGCATCCCGGCTCAGTTTTGGCTCATGCTGCGTCCAGGAGCTCAGTGATCCCCTGGACAGGGGCTGTTGCCTCTGTATCAGAGGTAGCAGCGCAGGGTGAAAGGCAGCTGGGCCAGGAGGGGAGATGGTTTCTAAACTGGCTCACCTCATGGACCAGCTCCCACCTGGTGCTCCTGCACTGCTGCCTTGGTCCCAACTCTGGGGCTTCTATAGTCCCCGCACTGCTGCCCCGGCCCCACTTCCGGGGACTATAGACTAGTTGAGTAACTGATAAGAATTCATGAATTTAATAGACTGTTCAACTAACCGATATTTAACATCCCTAGTCCAGTTGCAGGGGCATAGGAACTTTGCAAGGGGATCCAGATGAAGATGATTGGGGCTAAGAAGCGGATTCTGGGTGTTGGAAATTTAGCAGAGGTGTCCAGATATTGGGAGAGTGTGGATTGGTACGGTGGGAGTCCAGGTGCAGCTGGTTGCAGACCTGGTCTGGGTGCAAGAGGCTTGTGGGGTGGTTCATATGCATAGGAAGTGGGGTTCATTGGACTGAGAGTTCAAGTGAAGGGGTTGCACGGGGTAGTCTGGATACAGGAATACCCACAGTCCAGATACCGGAGGCAGTGGGGCTTGGCACGGGAGTCTGACTACATAAGGTAGTACTCAGTGTGGGGGGACTCCAAATGTAGAAGCTAAGGCTTGGCAGAGGAGAGTCTGGGTATTGGAAGGGAGAGTGTCTTGATGCACAGGGTTGTCTGTATGGGGAAGAGGGGTCATGACTCTGACCCAGCACCAGCAAGTGACTGGACTGGGCTGGTTTTGAAAAGACACTGACATTTAGGAAAAAACAAACAGTCTGGAGATATGCTCACTTGATTCCCTGAGACTGAGAAGTAAGTCTTACGTTTGTAAGACCTTTATGCATGTAGGCCTGTTCTTGTTTTAACATTTTTCTCTGATTGCTGCATTCCTGCGGAGAGAGAAATAGGTTGCAATGAATACATATAGATGGCCAAACTCAGCTGGGTCTGCAGAGTAATCATAATTGGTGCCTGGAGACACTGTAAAAGAGAGGTGAATCAAGAACAATGAAGGCACAGTATCTGTAATTTGACAGAAAGTTCATGGAGGAGGGAGCTTCTGCTAACCCTCTAATTTACCTAGAAATTCACAGGAATCCATTGGAAACTGAAGCACTGATTTAATTTGCTTGTAGGAACATACCTTGCTTTCTCAGTGTGCTACCACATTCTGCACAATATCTTGTTTGTTGGTGGTTTTAAGACATGGTCCCATATGGAGTGCATTTTAGTAATCTTAACTTTGAGATGACAAAAATGTAAATGAGGCAAGATCCATATGTGAAAATGATTAGAAAGCAGCAACCACCAGATCAGTTATCTGATCTTCCTGTGGCATCTAGGAATCCAGTTGGACCCCTAGATTGCAAACCTGGCCAAGCTGTCATGGCATACACACTAGATCAGGGCTGGGTGAGAGACTGTTAGCAGGCCAAATCTGTCCTGCCTAGCCCTTTTATCTGGCCATGTGGCAGTTCCTGGCCCTGCCCCATGATGCATTGTCTGGGAACTGGAGGTGCCCTTTCAACTGCTTCTATTTAAAGGGCTTGTGCCTTTCCTGTGGCTACCAGGCAATGCGTTAGGGGTGGGGCTGGGACCTCTGAGCCCTTTCAACTGCTTCTATTTAAAGGCACTGCTGCATCTGCCCGAGGCCCCACCCCCTTTGGCCCACAACCACTTAAACATTTTTTGAAGTGCCCCCCCCTTCAAAAATTATTGCCCATTCCTGCCCTAGCTCAAGTGAGCAAATATTGTACAGTAACTTACTTGCCCAAGTTTTGCTAATTTTGTATTTATACATTCTTTTAATTTTCCATTTGCCTGCAGGCTAGGGAAATACAGTGTATATGAAACCTGAACTTCTCACAAATGAAATATCTTACCAAATAAACTTTTTGCATCGTCTTTATGTAGCAATTAATTAACAATTTAAAATGGTTTCCCTTCTTTCGGGTATCTTTTCATTCTGCCTTGTGACTTGTCTAGCGTATGTATGCATAGTGAAAATATCACTTATCTCAGGATGAAAAATGATGGTTTATTGCAGTTTTTTCTGATTATTTTTTTTTATTATTTTGAAGCTGCTGTCTGAAAATCCATTGTCTGAAAACGTATCAAGCAGGAACGATTGTACTTCAATAAATGAAGGAGAATAAAGAAAATTCCAGCCCTTCTGTAAATTTGGCAAACCTGGACCACACAAAACCATGTTGGTACTGGGATAAAAAAGATCTGGCACATACACCATCACAGTTAGAAGGACTTGATCCAGCTACTGAGGCACGATACCGCCGAGAAGGAGCCAGATTCATATTTGATGTAGGAACACGTCTAGGACTGTATCCTTTTGAGTTGATATTTTTAGCATATGCTTGTAGCATTATCAATTAGAAAGTCTCAAAAAAGTATACAAAGAGGGTTATTGTTTGTTTGTTTGATTAATTTGCAAAGTGTAGTCTTATTTCCAAAGCATCACTAAAATTTTTAAATTAAATATTTTTGATGTTTAATGTTCTACTTGAACATTTTCTTCTGTTAATTAAGTCCTAGTTTACGCACCAAATGAAATACAGGTTGAACCTCGCTAATCAAATACAGCTTGAACCTCTCTAATCTGGCACCGTAGGGACCTGACGAGGGCCATGAATAATTAACTGGTTAACCATTAAGGGTGAGGTTTACCATAGGGATGTTAAATTTAGATTAACTAATCAAATAGTCAATGGGATTTCCATTACCAACACTTACAATGCTTACTGGGCTCTAAGAAGACAGGGGTAAATTAAAGCTAAACAACTGCACAGAACACTGAGAGCCAGGACTGGTGGCTGTAAACAAATTTTATGGGACCATGGGAAACTTGGTCACACCCATGATAAATGGACATCTGGCTAGCTAAATTCATGCCGGACCACAGATGTTGGTGGACAAGAGAATGCTGGACCAGAAACGTTCATCCTGTATCTTAACTGATAAAATGACAACATAAAGGAGAAAAAGTGGCCTGTCAGTCATATGGTGGTTGAAATTAAAAGCTTTGGGTCTTTTCCTTCAAGGCTCTGTTTAGGCATGTGATTCAGTTTATATTTTTTCTTGTGCATTTTGTCCAAATTTTCTCTCCTAACTATTCCCTCTACATGGAATTACTTTCCACTTTTGTATTGTATACCAATAATCCTTTTTCTAATTAGCTCTAATTAGCAGCTACATCAGCCCTTAATCACATGTTAGTGGAGAGTTAACGGGAGGCAAAATCCACCTGTCAGCCACAGGGGAAGGGAAAGCCTTTCTCTTGGCTGTACTCCCAGGCTGAGTTGAAACAGTGGTCTCAGTACCTCCATTATTTGCTTGGTTGTTGCAGTCATTACATTCCAAGGCTCCTCCCAAGGCCTGCCGCTATTGCTGGCTTTTCCAAGCTTGGTATGGAGCTTAAGCTATGCAAGTGACTTTTTGTTAGGAACCCTCTGTACCAGGATGAACTTGACCTTGATTCTGTAGCCAGGCCTTTTACACTATTCTAGATATCTACTGGTCAGAGCAGACAGCTTGTGGTGTTTGTTTTTGTTTCGTTGTTTGTTTTTTGGGGGGAGGGTTGGTAAAACATTACATTTGCTTTCAAAACTTTAAAAATAAATATCAGATATTAGAAAATCACTCCACTTATTTGTTCAAAATAGGCTTTTTCTCTGATTCTGCTTGTGTATTGTATGTTTTGAACTTGTATTATACTGTTTAAATCCTTATTGTGTAGCGTAGACACTATGACACTTTGGCAACTGGAATAATTTATTTTCATCGGTTTTATATGTTTCATTCTTTTAAACAGTTTCCAAGATATGTAAGTATTTACAGCACTGACTTCTTAATTCCATGGTTGCTTTAAGTATGGAATATTTAAAATTGTGCCAGCTTAGGAATGTTGAATGCCTCATTTATTAAATAAAGCCTCATATTTATGAATTATTATCTGAAATGTCTTCCCAAAAATATTATAGTTAATACGTATTGTTTCTTTAAATGATTAAGCTTTCTGTTAACATTATTATGCTTTCAGAATTACAGAAGTATGTCAGAAACCAGATAATTAAAATATTACAAGTTACAGTTTCATGTATAATTACAGTTTCATGTAGAAATAAGGCATGCTTTAGCCACAAGTATTACATGTTTGTTCTGCTAGTCTCCATGTAATGAACATTAAAAGTTTTATTTTCAATATAAAGGCTCCAAATGTTTTCTAGAGTAAGTAGGAATTGCTGTTACAATTTTGTTACAACAATGTCATTCCCAAGAAAGTTAAACTAACCTGCAAATCACAGTTCATTAAGTCATCAAAGAAACTACGTGCATAATTTTAAACCCCTTTGTGTGAGGCATTGTTTTTATGCCAAGTTAAAAACCTCTGGTTGTATTTGTTTATAAATAAAATGCTAGTTAATGGGCTGTCTTCCAGAAGGCTGTACTGTATTTACTTTGAAAATGGAAAAGCTAAATTATGTGTGTAATCATTGCATGAGCTTCTATTAATTGTTCTCTGAGAAACAGACTCTCATAACCTGGTTGTTGAAACTAACACTTAAAGCATAATTTTTAATATGTAGATGCAGCATTGTCAATGTAGACTGACTGACAGAATTTTCTTTGTTAGGTGACTGGAGCCTGCTGTCTCTTCCTGGCAGGAAAAGTTGAAGAAACTCCCAAAAAATGTAAAGATATAATCAAAACAGCCCGTAGCTTACTAAATGATGTGCAGTTTGGACAGTTTGGTGATGATCCAAAGGTAAAATAACATATTCATGCTTATGATTCTTTTATTTAGCTTTTTAATAGAGTTAATAATTGTACTAGGGATGTTAAATTGCGGGTAATTGACTAATCGAATAGTTGATGCATTTTGCATCAACTAGTCATAGGGTGTGTCTGCCTTTGAAGTGTAGAAACATCTCTAGGGCTATTGCTACACTTTAAGGGTGAAAGCACCACATGGAGCCCAGGATCACCTGGGGAGTCTCCTGCTGACCCTGGGCTCCATACTGCACTGCTGCTTTGAAGTACCCTCTTCTTTCTCCCCCGACCCTTGCTGCCTCTTTCTGATACAGGCAGCAAAGGGGCGGGGAGCAACTAGTCGACAAACTTGTTGACTAGCCAATGAGCATTTGCTTATTGGATAGTCAGCTAATCTGTCACATCCCTAAACTGTACTACATATTTCTAGGCTTTATTTCTCTTTGGAGATAGGAAGAAAGTTGGATTCTCATTTGAAAGGGCACTGTCATCTTCATTCTTCAAGTTAAATAAATAAAGCTAAAATTTAATATGGAAGACAGTAGGGGTGAGAGTGGGGGTTTTCAGTCTCTCACTGTGCTGTTGGTGGTTTTACTTTCCTGAGCAATAGGAATGTTAAATTTAGATTAATTGAATACTTTATGGGATTTCCATCTACTATTCGATTAGTCCGATGATGCGCAACCCATGGGTCTGCCTGATAGAAGCGGCAAGGGGGGGAAGCAACTAGTCGCATCACTAGTTGACTAGTCACTTACATCCCTACTGAGCAGTGCTGCCTATCTTTCACAGTTTATTTAGCAGTCAGCTCTGCCATTGCATTTCCTGTGATAACTTCAGTTTTCTTAGTTAATACTCAGCTGTCATTATCACAGGTCAAGGTTTTTCAAAAATGACTAGTGATTTTGGGTGCTGCAGTTTTGAGGGACCTATCTTGAGGTATCTTACAGGGGCTCGATTTTCCACAGAGTGTTCAGTGCTTTCTGTAAAGCATGCTCCTTTAAAGCATCAACATGGCTATGCAATAACTGCTGTACCTAAAATTGCTAGTCACTTTTCATCATAGCCAAAGTGTATCTCTTGTCATATGCCATCCCAGATGTAGAGCAGCTCACTCCAAATGGAGTTTAATCTGATGTAGATGTATTAGGTAATGAGGTGCAAGAATAGGGGTGAGAGAGAAATTCAGTTGCTTCATCCACTGAAGTAAATATTTGGTAAATAACCCTAAAAGTTTAAGAATATTTAAGAGACACTAATAGATTGAAGCATAGTTAGTCTCAGTAATAATTCATTTGGGTCAATTAAATCGCAGAATGATAAAATTTACTGTAGATGATTCAGCCTATTGAAGATCAGGGGCATGAGTAGTAGGGAATAACTGAAAAAAGCTATAAGGGTGACTTAATCAATTTTATAAATACCTGCATGGAAAAAGATAATGTAGCAGACAAAGGCATAATAATGTCCAGTGGTGGGAAGCTGTAGCTAAACAAATTCAACTGGAAATAAGGTCACGTTTCAAATGTTTGTGAATAAAAGAGGGAATTGTGGTTGGTTTGTCATATTGTCTAGGAGGAAGTCATGGTCCTGGAGAGAATCTTATTACAGACAATAAAGTTTGATTTACAAGTGGAACATCCGTATCAGTTTCTTCTCAAGTATGCCAAACAACTCAAAGGTAAATATAAAAAGTTGTATTGCTGAACAGTATTCAACAGTTCTTAAATAGCACGCTTAATCGGTACTTCTTTAAAAAATTTTAATGTACACACCAATCATTCAAGAGAAGTATTAACCATATTTCCCAGAAGGAAACTGGCACAGAGGTTGTGACTCCCGAGTTCACAAAGTGAGAAGTAATATAATTTAGGTAATCTTAGTTTTCAGGCCTGAATTCAAACCTTTATTTTAAGTTGTTAACGAGATCATGTTACTTTTCTTAGGTTATCACTTTGGATTCAAATGATTTACATGCTAATGGGTTAAGGGTTTTCTTTTCATGGCCAGGTATAACTTAGAAACTTACTTGATACTTTTGTGTATGGGCCCCCCCTACAGTTTTTTCAAAACCCCAAAAATTCAGTGCAAAAGGTAAATGTTTTGGGGAACTTGGAGCATATTAAAATGTCAAAAGGTTTACAGCCATAACACATCAGTTAGAGCTCATATACCAGAAAATATTATAATATTCCATATCATTTTTCTAAAGGAGTCTTTCCTTTTATAATAGTTTATAAAACTAAATATTTTGAGCTTTTTAGTTAAGTAAACTTTTTTTGTTTCTCTCTTTCAGGTGATAAAAACAAAATTCAAAAACTGGTTCAAATGGCATGGACTTTTGTTAATGACAGGTAAAAATGTTTCCAGTCTTTTAAATATTTCAACTAGTTAGCGACACTTAGTTTATTTTGGATTCTTACCTCTTTCTCCAATAATACAGCCTAAGTATTTATCTCTCTTTGTGCACATTCCAAAGACTGCTCATGTTTGTCCGTGGGTCATGCGTTTGACCATCCTCCTTCTGCCCTCACTCCCAGGTTTTTAACTGAAAGAGGATTCCTCTTATTCCAGGATAAGACTTAGATCAGGAACTTTAGGGGAAAGCTCAGACTTTCCTTCCAGCTCATACAGTCCAACTGAGGCCAGAAAGGAAATAGCCAAACCCCAGACTCTCCCCCACCTCTCCCCAAAATGTCTTGGCCTGGAAAGCGGTCAGTCCAGAAATGTAGTCTGTGCAACATATTTTATATTCTTTGTAGTGCAGTGCAGTAAGCAGTGTTTATCACAACAGACAACACTTGGGGAAAGAAATAAGCAAAATAGTCAATTTTACCTTTAAATCAGCTGTAGCTGAACTGAATTTAATTATGAAAGATGATTATGTAAAAAATAGCTCCTTCTTAATAGATGTGGTCGTATGCCCATTGAGTCATTTCTGCAAACCTTAGAGCAGGGGTTGGCTGTTGTACCTCGGTGTTTTCGTACCTCGGTACCTTCGGTGGTCTGGACTGTCAGTGTCGTCTGGTCAGGGTTGTCCTGGCGCGTTCCTGACAGGACCTCTACTCCATTGGTGATAAACTTTCGGCTGCGTGCGTAACAATCAATACTCCCTTTATCTAGAGTGTTAGACCCCCGTGCACTTGGGTCAACACAGAAGATCTCTGAGAGGCCCCGGAAACGACAGATGCAGGCAAGGTTTGAAATCAGTCGAGCAGGTTTATTGTCAAATGCGAAGCTCTATCAGTTGGTAACAGAGATCAGTACAATGTTACACCACTGGGCACACTATGGCCCGCGTTGACAAGGTACCAACACCGGGCAGGCCTATTGCCATATAACAGATATTAACAGCAGTTAGTCAAAGTTAAGCTACTGTGCATTCTGTAAGGTTAGGCAATGACACCTGCCGTTCAGGCGCCTGGTGCGCCCCCCACAAGGTCGGCCGGAGAGCACCCTCTGGTGTCCTTTTATGACAGGTACAAACAACTTACATCATTTCTTTACGTACCAGGTTACCACCCTTTGTTGCCTAGTTACCACCGCTCACCTTATGGAAGGGGGGCTTACTTACTGTCCTTCATGCTGTCAATTCTGACCTGGTCCTGAACCTAGGTCAGTATGTGCATTAGTTTTTAGGGAGTTTTTGTACCAAGACGTTTATTAAGATGTTCCATTACTCCCCTTTGGCTTACAGTCTGTACCCAGTGCCTCCCTGTGTCCTTCCATGCTTGACCTAATTTACACAATCACACAATTATCAATAGGGCTTCTTTCTTGGCTCCTGTGTTACTGAACCAAAGTCTTGCTCGCTAGATTGCAAGGCCTGTTGCTGTTTTCATGTTACAGGCCTCTATTTAGGCCTGCTGACTCCATGTTACTGACCCTCAACTTACTACATTGGCAACTTATGGCGTGCGTGCCACTAGTGGCACATGAGCTGATTTCCATTGGCACGTGAAGCAGGAGCTCAGCCCCACCCCTCGTTCCTTGTGCAGCCGGGAGCCTGCACCAGTGTTCCCTTAAAGAGTGTGCCTATGCGGCCACACACACAAAATACTAATCTAAGCCTGCTCACCTCCTCAGCAGCACTCACTTGGTGAGTATCTTGGCTGCTCCAGCTGACTGGATTGGTGATAACCTGGGACCACAGAGGGGGGTGTCTGCTCAGATGGTCACTCCGGAGGCCAGGGCCACATTAGGGGATGGCTGCCGCTGCGGCTGAAGCCGCATTGTGGGGTGGCTGCTGCCAGCATTTCAGACCTAAAACACACAGCGGGTGAATGGGTTGCTGCTGGGGCATGTTGAAGCTACGGCCAGGCAGGTTGCTGCCAGGAGGGTTGAAGCCATGGCTGGGTGGGTTGGAGATGGGGACAGATCCATGGCCGCATTGTGGGGTGGCTGCTTGGGTGGCTGCTTGGACGTGCCATAGGTTTCTGAACCCTGACTTGGAAGCTTATGTGCTGCTTAAAGTATCAAACAGTGAGCCCGAGATCAGAGAACTCGGCAAGTCCAAGGATCATAATAAATGGTAAAATCTGCATCTTTATTTATTTATTAATGAAGAGGCTGTAAATAAGACTATTGACTTTAAAAAGTGTTACTGACATGCTGACCCATAAATAGAACTAAGTTAAATCTTGGCATGCCACTACTGAAAGGTTGCTGACCCCTGCCTTAGAGGCTTAAATAAATTTATTGTACTATATACTTCTGTTAGCTTTGTAGAGCCAGCAAATGAGAGAGAATGAGCTAGGCTATGTCTTGGTGCATGAACATAATTGTGTAACTATTCTCCAATTTCTAACTACAGGCAGTCCCCGAGTTACACGGATCCGACTTGTGTCGGATCCGCAGTTACGAACGGGGTTTGCTGCCTGTCTCCCTGGTCTGCTGGAGACTAGCAGACCAGGGAGACAGGAAGCAAAGCCTCAGAGGACGCCGGCAGCGGGCCAGCCGCGGCGCGTCTGGGCTGTCCACTGCCTGCGTGCTCCGCAGCTTTGCTCCACATCTCCCCAGACCAGGGAGACGGGGAGCAAAGCCAGGGAGCACGCGGGCAGCGGACAGCCCAGACGCGCCACGGCTGTCCCGCTGCCGGCGTGTTCTGCGGCTTTGCTGCCCATCTCCCTGGTCTGCTGGTCTCCAGCAGACCAGGGAGACGCAGAGCAAAGCCGCGGAGGACCCGGGCGGTGGGACCGCGGTGCGTCTCGGTCCCCCGCCCATGTCTCCCTGGTCTACTGGGGTGGGGAGGGGGCGCAGCTAGTCAGTCGAGGCTTTTCCCAAGCAGTCGAGGCTTTTCTCCGGACGCCTGTGGTAGAGCAGCTGGGGCGCTGCCAGTTGGTCCCGCAGCGCCGCTCTGGATGCTACTGGACCAACCCAGCAGCACCCCATCTGCTCTGCCCAAGGCGTCCCCAAGTCAGCCGCTGCTGAAACTGACCAGCGCTGACTACAGGAAGCCCGAGGCAGAGTTGCTCTGCCTCGGGCTTCCTGTTGTCAGCCGCTGGTCAGTTTCAGCAGCGGCTGAATCTGGACACCAGTTCCGACTTACAAACAGATTCAACTTAAGAACAAACCTACAGTCCCTATCTCGTACGTAACCCGGGGACTGCCTGTATAGTGTTTAAATTTAGATGTTCAAAGCAAATTGGCCTTGATTTTTTTCAAGGGAATTTTTCTGATTTCTAAATATAGTGTTGAGAGAGCACTTGATCAATTTTTCTGAATTTACAAGAGAAAAATGTCTTGATTGCCATCCTTCATATTCAATCTGGGATCTCTGAAAGTCAGGATGTATTCTTTCCTTTCTGTTTCACCATCTGCTCCTCAAAATTGCTCACTTTTCCTGTGCTTAATTTTTGGTATACAAAATTAGAATTTAGGCCAAATTCTCAGTCTGAACACCTGTACAATCCAAATGGAGATCATTGGTTTAAATGGATGCTGATGTACGTTGTAGAAAGGTGCCTGGCATAGGTGTGATTGAATACCATTTGGCTTGCATCATTTTTATTGTCGATGGTGATTATGTATATGTATTTAGGTTTGTGGTGCTCTATCTAGGTTGTCTAAAATAACTGTTCTTTTGGTTTTCTAGTCTCTGCACTACATTGTCTCTGCAGTGGGAACCGGAGATCATAGCTGTTGCAGTTATGTATCTGGCAGGCCGTTTGTGCAAGTTTGAAATTCAAGAGTGGACATCAAAGCCAATGTATAGAAGATGGTGGGAGCAGTTTGTTCAAGATGTACCTGTTGATGTTCTAGAAGGTACGAGAAATACTTTGACACTTACATATATATTTTTTTTAATTTGAGGTCTGGATTAAGGTTGCCAATTTTTTGATTGTAGGACACCAAACACCCTTGCCTTGCCCCTTGCTCGAATGTCCCACCTAGCACCCATCTCCCCGCCTCTCATTAACTCGCTTGTTTTCACTGGGCTGGGGCAAAGAGTTGAGGACTCTGTCTGGGACTACAGGCTCTGGGGTGGGAAAATAAATAAGGGGTTCAGAGTGTGAGACCGAGCTCCAGGCTGGAGCAGAGGTTAGGGTGTGGGGGAGCGGTGAGGGCTCCCACTGTGGGGGCGGGTTCTGATGTTGAGGTGGGGGCGATGGCTTCAGGTGGCTCTTACTTCAGGTAACTCCTGGAAGCAGATGGCTTTTTCCCTGAGGCATTTCCCCCTTAGTTTACATTGCTTCCCAACCAGCTCACACTTGGTCTCTCTTGCTGTGTTTTAGCCTTTTAAATGGCTCTTAACACATTTAAAAGGCAGAGCTGCAGTGGGGTTAGCTCCCTGGGCCAGGAGGTAAGCTGGCTGCAGCTGCCCCACTTATCCGCTAATTGATAGAAAATCCATTGACTAGTCAATTAGTTTATTAACTAAATTCAACATCTCTACTTCTGACTAGAACCACTGGGGTCCCTCTTTGAGCCATGCTGGTTGAAAACCAGATTCCTGGCAACCTTAGTGTAGGCAACAGGAATTTTTTTATTGTAAATGTTGGAGCCGGATCATAACTCTGAATTCAAATGCCTCTGCCCTTGGAAATGATCAGGTCCTGTGATTCCACCATAACATTTTTTTAAATACAAGTGGTGCAGGTAGTTGCGACCCAGGAAGTGGAATATTGTGGAGATCACAGCCTGGAAATCCTGCAATAGAAGACAAGTTTTACACACATTGATCTTCAAAACTCAGCAAGTGATCTGTCTACAGGGTACATGTACATATATAGTACTCCAGATTCTCCCTACATTTTATATACTGCATTTCTCTTTTATTTTATTTTTAGTAGGGCCTTCCACTGAACCAGTTTATAGAGCAAACTGCATTCCAAAAAATAGCAAGGAATGTTGTAATATTTTTTTACAGTGTTCCACATTATAATTAGTGCTTCTGATTTTCAGTTGTAATAGACAAACACTGATAAAACAGCCTGAGAGAGAAAACAAAATTTCTGGTTAGCTATAAACAACAAAAATGGTTGCCACAGGCTTGTCTGTTTGGAGCAAGAGAACATGACTTCTAAAGCGACAAACATGCTACTGCATTGAATATTAATTAGGATGGGATATAAAATCCCATTTAATTGGTTAACAAGTTAAGCATTGTTTAACCAGTTAACCGATTGAAGGGGAGCAGGGCTTGAGCAGCCTATTGTGGGCCGGAACTAGTAAGCCATTCACATCCCTAATATTAATTGGTTCCTGTAGACTTGTGATGCTCACTAAAGCTCCCTGGTGTGCTTTAACATGATATTGTTTGAAACAGTACTACATTGAAGTGTGCTAGGGAGCCTTACAAAAAGGCTATCATATACCTTACTCCTTAATGTATGTGCAAAGAATTTCCAGAAACTCACTATTATTGTATACCTACATAAGTCAAAGTTACTAATAATAACCCCCCAAATTTAAATTAATAAACCCTGAAAGGCAGAAATCCAGCAACAGAGCATTTTACCATACCTTTTACATGCTTATTGTAGTCCCCAGTCTGACTTGACACTCACTTCATATTCAGTGGGAGTTACAATCTTCTTGTTGGACTGTGTTCTTGCATTCCTCCCTTCTTATGTGCATGTAGTTTATATTTTATCCTTCGTTGCTTGTAACCCATTTGAAAGATAGTGGCTTTTGGAAGTTAAATAACATAAAGGAACCTTTTGAAGGTTTGGATGTTTCAGTATATATTTAGGTCATGAATCCAAGACCCAAATCATCATTGTTCTGGGTGCTTGAAAGACAAAACATAAAGGACAATTTTCCAAAACAGCTGCTAAAATCTATCTTGAAACTTATTTTAACTTGCACAAACAACTAGTTTAGTCTACAAGAGAGTATAAAAAATAGGCTTAGTATTTAGCATGTGGAGTCACTACAAACGTTTAATAACAATATTGGAAGAAAAATATGTTTAAATAGATCAGTGGTTCTCAAACTGTGATCTGCAGCTTTTGGCTCAGTGCCTCATCTCCCTCCCCACCAGCAGCAGGGAGCCTGTGCAGGCTCTCCAGTCCCACGCTTCTTCCACCCTCCCCTGTTGCTGAAGTTGGAGCACCAGCACTGACTTCTCGCTGGGTCCAGAGGGGAGAGGGGGAACCAAGCTGAGCCTCAGAATCCAGGTCATTGGGAAAACATGTGGATGCACGCATGCACGCGTATGTCCTCATTGGCCAGAATTGTAGCCAGTTGGAGGTGGCACCTGGGAGTGGCAGGGGACCAAAATCCAGGTAAGCACCTCCCAGCCCCCTTGCTCTTAAACCCCACACTTCCAGCCTGCATCTGCTTCTGCATCACCCCCTAACCAGATGCTTCTGCCACCAGCCTGCTTCTGTAACCTCCTCCTGTCCAGACCTCACCCCCTCCTGCATCCAAGCTGTATTCCCAGACCCCCACTCTCAGCCTTCTCCAGCACCCTACCTTTCACCCAGACCCCTTATCCTAACCCCCTCTTGGCAGCCCCCTCCTGCACACCTACCCCATCATTTTTGTCTTTACCCCGAGCCTAAGGAGACTCTCAATCTCCTACCCTGGGACCCTAAAACAGTTAATCTGGCCCATGGGAAGCCCTGATCTTTAGTCCTCCCTGTCAGTGTTTCTCTAACATTTTCTGTCCTTGGGCGGGTTTTTAAAAAAAACAATAAGTTCACTGTTTTAGATATTTGCACCACCCCAAAAACATTCCGGTAAGAGAATGGCTTAAGATATTAACACCTTATGCAAACTTTGTTTGAAATGAAGTCATTCAGACACCCCAAACAAACTGCCCCCTGCTTCCACCTCACTGCACAGATGCTAGCAGCCACACACCCTCTCTTTTTCCCAACCTACCCCATGCAGTCAGTCCGGGTATGTCTACACTACAATGTTAGTTCGAACTAACGGACGTTAGTTCGAACTAACATTCATAGGCGCTACACTAGCGCTCCGCTAGTTTGAATTTAAATTGAACTAGCGGAGCGCTTAGTTCGAACTAGGAAAACCTCATTTTACGAGGACTAAGCCTAGTTCGAACTTACTAGTTCGAATTAAGGGGTGTGTAGCCCCTTAATTCGAACTAGTGGGAGGCTAGCCCTCCCCAGCTTTCCCTGGTGGCCACTCTGGCCAACAGCAGGGAAACTCTATTGCCCCCCTCCCGGCCCCGGACCCCTTAAAGGGGCACGGGCTGGCTACGGTGCCCGTGCCAGGTGCAAGCCTGCCAGCACCCAGCCAGCAGACCCTGCACCTGGCATGGCACAGAGCCACCCACCCAATGTCCCCCAGCCCTCCCCCTCTTCCCGGGACCAGGCTGGCGGCTCCCGGGAGCTTGCCCGGGACCGCAAGAGGCGGGCAACTTCCTGGGCTAGTGCAGACATCGTGGACCTCGTCCACGATCTCTGCACTAGGCACAGGAAAGTGGCCGGCTAGGGCAGGAGAGCTGCCAGCCTGGCCACCCAGGAGCAGGTGTGCATGAAAATCAAGGGGGTCCACTGAGACCCCCGACCCTGAGCTTACAATGGCCGTACTGGGTCAGACCAAAGGTCCATCTAGCCCAACAGCCTGTCTGCCGACAGCCGCCAACACTAGGGACCCTGGAGCGGATGGACCGAAGACAGTGACCAAGCCATTTGTCTCGTGCCATCCCTCTCCAGCCTTCCACAAACTTTGGTCAGGGACACCACTCCTACCCCCTGGCTAAGACTACTCCATGGACCCAACCTCCATGACTTGATCTCACTTCCCTTTAAACTCTGTTCTAGTTCTAGCCTTCACAGCCTCCTGCAGCAAGGAGTTCCACAGGTTGACTCTTTGCTTTGTGAAGAACAACTTTCTGTTACTAGTTTGAAGCCTGCTACCCATTCCTTTCCTTTGGTGTCCTCTAGCCCTTCTTTATGGGAACTCATGAAGAACTTTTCTGAATGCACCCTCTCCACCCAACCCCTGCTTTTAGAGACTTCTATCCTGTCCCCGCTCCATCTCCTCATTTCTAAGCTGAACAGTCCCAGTCTCTGTAGCCTCTCTTCGTCTGGGACCTGTTCCCAACCGCTGATCATTGTAGTTGCCCTCCCCTCTCCCAACCTTTCTCTTCCCCTCTCCCACCTCCTTTTCCCAGTCTCCCCCAGTTTTGTTCAATAAAGACAGAGTAAATGTTGGAAGAAACGTTATCTTTATTTTGTACATCAGGAAGGGGGGCTAGGGAAGGGTAAGTGGAAGGAGGTGAGGGAGGAATGGGGTACGAGCCCCCAATGGGGAGGACTGGGCTGGCTCTGCGGGCTTCTGGGGGTGGAAGCTCTCCTGCAGCCCCCCAATTACCCCCTCTCCCCAGATGGCAGCCTGCGGCAAGTGCAGCCGGGCTGATGGCCGAGTGCTGTGATGTGCCCAGTGTGGGCACTCCGGGCACTCCAAGCCAGGACTGGTTTTCAAGTGGGGCACCCCTGAGAACTGTCTGTCCGGGGTGGGGGTCGGGTCCCTTTAAGCGCAGCCCTCGGCTAGTCTGAGACAGCATCTCCACACTCTAAGTCCTCCTCTGATGCCCTGCCGGCACTGCTTCCGGCCATCCTTAAGCCCTGTTCAGGGTCCACTCAATGTGGACATGCTAGTTCGAATTAGCGTTTTAGCAAAACGCTAATTCGAACTAGTTTTTAGTTCTAGACGCGTTAGTTCGAATTAGCTTAGTTCGAATTAACTAATTCGAACTAAGTTAGTTCGAACTAACTCTGTAGTGTAGACATACCCTCCCTTATCTCCCCCTTCCCAGGAGGCTTGAGAGTGCTGAGTTTTTGCCTCTCTCTTCTCATGCAGAGGGATGCTGTAAACTCCCCTCTTCTCTGACTCATTAGCCAATTAATTAATCACTCCTCCCTCCCAATGCCCCCAGCTACTAATGGTTTCCTTATCTCCCTTTTATGATTCTTGGACCTCCTCAGTTCAAGCAGGCAGCTAGCTCCTTTTAGCTGCTTGCTCAGTGAGATGTCCCTCCTGTCCCTCAGCTGAGCTTGTTGCCAATATGGGACCTTCGAACTTCTGAGCACAGCTCAGAAAACTGCTGCTCAGGCATGCAGCTTACAAGGAACCTTGCTCCCCCACTCGTCCCCATGGGCGTGAAGTACCAGGGGAGTGAGATGTCTGTTGGGGACCACCAAATGATTTGTCTGTGGATCAGTGGCCAGTGACACACAAAGGGTTCCCCACCCCTGCCATAAAGACACTGAAACCTTTTGTTTTGGACATAAATTATTTTTTTTACTTTATTTAAAACAAAGTTTGGTAAACTGACATTTTTAAGTTAAAGCGCTTAATTTGGGGGGGGGCAGTGCCCAGGGTTTGGGTGGAGACCTGGGGCAGGGAGTTGGGGTGCAGGAAGAAATGGGGTGTTAGAGACAGTGTCTCGCTGGAAGACACTTACCTCAACGGCTCCCAGCCACCAGCCCAAAGGTTTGGCAGGCAATTTTACCTGCCCCTATCTAAATAGACAAAAGTGAGAGGGGAGGATTATTTCCATTTTACGAATAAGGAAGATGAGACCCAGGACATGTCTAGACTGCCCACAGCTTTCGAAGGAAGATATACAAAATCGGTGTGCATTTGCATATCTTCTTCCGATCCCGTTTTCGGAAGAATTAAAAAAAAAAGCAGTCTAGACACAGTTCTTTCGGGGAGGGAAAAACCCTTTTTTGAAAGAACCCTTCTTCCTAAAAAAAGGTGTAAAGGATTCTTTCAAAAAAGGGGTTGGATTTTTCCCAAAAGAACCATGTCTAAATGGCTTTTTTTCCCAAAAACTCTTCCGAAAACAGGATAGAAAGAAGATATGCAAATTCGCGCCAAATTTGCATATCTTTTCAAAGCTGCAGGCAGTCTAGATGTGTTCCCAGAGAGAGGGGTCTTGGGCAAATTACAATCACACAGGAAATCTGTGGCAGAGTTGAAAGACTAAAACTAGATATCAAGAATTGATTTCTTTGATAAGGTGTCATTTCTTTCCCTTAAATGTCCTTGCTGGTTAATTTGCTTTTAATATATTTAAAAATATTTCATTCTTCTTTGTGGCTGTTTGTCCCACAAAAACAGAGAAGCTTGGTATAAAGTGATGACAGTAACAATTCGTACATCTGCCAGGACTTTGCATGTAGTCAAAGTAAATAGAAAGAAGTGCAGTTATAATTATCCTAGGTATTGTAGTGTAGTTTTCAAGTAAGTGTCTTTTTATAGGTTTCAAGCTGATTTGTAAATATTGTTATATTTTACTAGAAATGTGTAACCTTTTTGGACTTTTGTTAGACATCTGTCACCAGATTCTGGATCTGTACTCGCAAGGGAAACAGCAAATGCCTCATCATACTCCACACCAGCTACAGCAGCCACCATCCCTTCAATCTACACCTCAGGTGCCTCCAGTCCTACAGTCGCAGCAATCTCAAAGTTCAGAGCAGTCACAGACACAGCAGCAAAAAGAGTCCCAGCAGTCAGTGCAACAGCAGCAACAAACACAATCTAAGAAACCCTCTCCTCAGTCAAGTCCTCCAAGGCTGGCTAAACGTCCAGCGGTAAGTTTAACTGAACGTAAGTTGTGAACAGACTTCTAATTTAGAGCGGGAACAGTTGTTTCCTTGGCTAAATTTAAATTATGCTCTGAAAAGTAAGTGTAAAATATCACCTTATTGCATGTTGGATTTTTTTTCTTGCTTTATTGAGTTGAGACCTATTTATTTTAGTACCAAAATAAGTTTGTTTTGTTTGTTCTTGTCAGGATCACAGGGTCAGCACCTCTCCTGTGCATTGTCAACAGAACAGTTTGCTCTGTTCTATTCAGTTAGGCCTATGTTCCTCAATTGATGTCTGAGAGTTTGCCCAGGTGTTACTGATAAAATCACTTGATCTGCAGAAACTTTATTTTAAGTGTTGATGGATGAGAGAGGGAAAAACGCCAGGATTATTTTATATAAAACCCCTGTCCACAGTGAGCCAGGGCACTCCGAGAACAAAGGCTGCTCCACAGCAGCCTTCCCTGCCCCTGTGCTGCTGCCTATAGGGTTCGGGGGAGCTCCAGGGAGCTAGCATGTAAGGAGAGCCGGCTTAGAAGCTTGTTTTCTACACGTATCAGCTCTCATCTTTCTCCATGCCCTATGCCCTGCGCACTGCTGCCTCTGATAGAGGCAGCATTGTGTGGTGATGGGAGGACAGGTGGCTCATGTGAGCCAATATGCACAGGGAGCCAGCTTAAAAGCTGGCTTTTTGCATGTACCGGCTCCTGCATGTCCCCCTCACTCTCTGCGCTGCTGCCTCTTATCAGAGGCAGCAGGGGTTTGGGGGAGACAGCCCTGCGGATCCGGTGCTTGTGGGGAGCAGGCTTAAAAGCCGGCTTTCTGTGGCACCAGCTCTCCCCGTCCCCTCCCCCTCTCCACCCCTCACCTCTGAAATAGAGGCAGCAAGGCGAGAGAATGTGTGTAGTTGAAAGAATGTGCATAGGCTTATCAGTTAATTGTGTACTCAACTACACGTTGCCATCCCTATTACAAATCTCTAGAGAAAACATTTTATGAAGTTATAGAATCATTTACCCATAAAGTAAGCTGTAGGAAAAAATTTAATTTAGTTCCATCTCAGAAAAAAAAAATTGCAGTATTTGCTGAATGGCACTAGTCAAGTTAAGTTCTTTGGCCAAGATCCTATAGTAATGGGGAGGAAATGTGTGCATGGTTAGAGAAAGCAGAATATCAGTGGTTGTGTCTTAAAGACTACCACTGACCGGGCAGCATGGCTCAGAATGGTCTTCAGGAATGTAGTTGTATATCTGTGTTTGTAAAGTATTGGTGCAGGAGTGTTGGTGGATCTTACAGGAGCTCTGTAACTTGCCTGGTTCTGCTAAGGAATTTACATTCTCAATAAGATTATGTGCTCATTTAAATTCCTGTTAGATTTACTGAATTTCTTAAACTCCATTGGATTGAGATGGAGAGGGGGAAGCACAATAGACCAGAGATAGACCTAGAAATAGAGCCCACATCTTCTGTCTCTCAGTCTGTCCACCGGACCATGATGCTGCTTCAGGAGATTATAAATAAGTAAAATTAGATGCAAGCAGTAAAAGACAAGAATTACACAGGAGCTCTGTGTTCTCACACAATAGATGCATTTTTCAATCTCTTTATACTCTCACGTTCTTAACCTTCAACTCTCCCAGCCAAATCAAATTATCCACACCCACTTCATATTGCCTGATTCAGCATTCTTTGTGTTTAATGCGTCTTTCAAAATCTTTGGAACATAACAACCATTTTAGTTTCTTAAAAAAAAAAAAAAAAAAAAAGCAGCAGCAGCTTAGGGCTTATCTAAACCACAGTCCTTACACTTGAATTGGAAACATTTAAATTGATGCAAAACCTTTGCATGTACTAGGCCTTAATAAACTCCATTCTATTAGTACTAGCAGTATGTGTTTGCTAATTACATATTCATTTTTTAGTTATTCAGATTTTAAAAGTTTCAACAGGTAGCCGAGTTAGCCTGTACAACAGTATAAACTGAAGAAACAACAAATGGTATGTTAGCACTTTATAGACCATTGGTTCCCAAACCGGGGGGCATGCAGAAATTCCAGGGGAGCCCTGAGGCGACCCAGCCCCCTCCCCCCCCGTCAATCCCACCCCAAGTTTTGCTGCTACAGTATTTGGGGGGGGGGGTTGAGGTTTCTCAAAAATCAAAAAGGGGGCGTGATGCCGAAAAGTTTGGGAACCACTGTTAGACTAACAAAACATGTTTTGTTAGTCTATCAGATTTTATAGTGTATAGATCTAATCTAGATATGTGAATTTTTTTTTTTTTTTAAACAGGCTGTATCTCCCAAAGAAGAAACTAAGACATCAGGTAGTTATTGTATCTCTTTAAAATGTTTATTATCTTTCATTTTTAATAAAAACGGCTACAATCATTCTCTGCACTTTCTAAAATTGTTGGTTAGTTTACTTGTAGGTCTATAAGTAACACTGGTTGGTTGGTTTTTATTATGCAGGCTTAAATACCAGGTTTTTTTAATGGATGTTTGGAAGTACATTAAAACTGTTACTAAAGCATAGTTCATTTATGATTACAGAAATAGGCTGCTCAGTAGAACTATTAATATTATGAATGCCATCTCCATTATAACTTAAATTTCTAACAAATAATTGGCATAGCTGGCCATTTGTACCCAAACACAACAGTTAATTTGTGCAAGTAAGGAAGTTAACCATGTTTTTCCCTTGTCAGAGAGTTAGCCCATCATATGATTGTCTTCCAGCATCCACTTTGTAAAAGTTACTTTGCGGTACTCTCCAACCATGCCTCTGTAATAAGTGTGGCTAGTTCTGTATTAAAGTAATAATTTCTCATATAATCATGTTTAAAACTTGTTGACATAGCACCAAGGATTATTAGGGTATTTATTTTTATGCACAGCACTAATTTCAATTAGTATGATATTTAAGTAATAATCTGTGGTAGTGCCAGTCTCCAAACAAGTTGAGGCCTCATTGTATGCAGCATTGTACAATAGCGCCTCACTTAACATCATCCTGGTTTACATTGTTTTGCTGTTATGTCCCTGATCTATTAGAACATAGCCGTTTAAAGTTATGCAATGTTTGCTTATAATGTTGTTTGAATGCCTGCTAAAAGGTAGGAGCTTGGAGCCAGGGTGGGCCAGCACCACCTACCTGCTGTGGATCAGCATCTCCACCCTTCCTTCTGCAGCAATCAGCTGATTTGTGGGGCCCAGGAGGTTGAAGGGAGCAGTGAAGATGTAGCATAAACCTTCCCCATCCCTCCTGAGGGCTTTCTGAACACCCTGAAACAGCTGATTGCTCTGGGTGGAAGGTGCACAGCCTGCCCTCTTTTTCCCCAGGCTGTTGCCTGCAGCAGCCAGCTGTTCTGTGGTATTCAGGAGGCATGGGGTAGGAATGAGGATGCCCTTGAAAGGAGGGATGAAGTGGGAGTGGGCCTGGATCCGAGTCAAAGTTTGAGCGCCTGTTGGCACTTTGGAAAGTCAGTACCTACACAGCAGGGCATTATCTAGGAAATATCTCACTTGATACCAACATGGTTGCTTTAGGAAAAGCTCAGAGAGTTCACGAGTAGGTCCTCAGGTAATCCTGAATTTACAGTTTAAAACTTATACTGTATGGCTACGTCTAGACTGGCATGATTTTCCGCAAATGCTTTTAATGGAAAAGTTTTCCGTTAAAAGCATTTGCAGACAAGAGCATCTAGATTGGCACGGACGCTTTTCCGCAAAAGCACTTTTTGCGGAAAAGTATCCGTGCCAATCTAGACGCGCTTTTGCGTGAAAATGGCAACCGGGGCTTTTTTGCACAAAACAAATCTGAGCTGTCTACACTGGCCCTTTTGCGCAAAAGGACTTTTGCCCGAACAGGAGCAGCATAGTATTTCCACAAGAAGCACTGATTTCTTACATGAGATGGTCAGTGTTCTTGCGGAAATTCAAGTGGACAATGTAGACAGCTGGACACAGCTATATGTATATGTCTCAGAGAAAATTTTTTTCCCTGGGAACTCTGCCACCTACCTGATCCCCCTTTACATTAATTCTTATATGGAAATTGGATTTGCTTAACATTGTTTTGGTTAAAGTCGCATTTTTCAAGACCATAACTACAACGTTAAGCAAGTAGTTACTGTACAAACAAAATAAAATAATCGTTATTCTAAAGCCCATCTGGATTTTCAATCTTAGTCTCCTGATGGAGCCATGACTAAACTTACATTTTTGTTGATTGGGGTTTTCATATGTCTTTTTTCAGAACCACCACCATCTAAAATTCCTAAAATTGAGACTTCACACCCACCAATACCACCTGTGCACCCACCTCCAGGTAAGCTTTTATTAAAAGTTAATTCCCAGCATGCTATTTTTTTATTTAATATTTTTCTTCTGCTAGTATGGGCTAAAAGTGTCTCCTATTTTAATAAAATGTATTGAAGAAAGGTGATGAAATATTTGATAGTGTAACTAAACAATCTGTGCATAAGTAAGATAGTGGCTGGAAGACTTGTTTCATATTTGAGATTCAGTATTTTATTAGTTAGAGCAGTGTTTCCCAACTTTATTTGGCCATGAAACCCTTTTGAACTTGAAAGAATTTTGTGGAACCCCTAATAAGCGTCTTATATATGAAGCTGAAAAAGTAGACCACAAATAAGTAAGGATACTAAACAAATGCTAAACAAGCTCACGAGATCAACATTTAGTTTAATTTCACATATATAAATTGACTATGATAGATTAATCTTTGTCACGGTTACATTTTTAAATATAAGAGATCACACGCTATAATGAAGTAAAGTATTTGCAAGAGCACTACCTGCGCACTCCCATACAAGCAACTGGTTTGACAGCTGAAGCTTTGACTTTGTCTGACGCAGCACTGAAAGTGAATATGGGAATTTATGGTGGTATATAACAGGCGATCGCACCACTCACTCACTGCACGCGCAGCACTGAGTAGTGACATTATCATCCCCACTCTGGCATTACACAGGGACACTGCTCATGGAAAACAATTCATAAATACTTGAATACTAATTTTTTTTTAAAAATCATAAAATGTTATTGTAATGGAATTTTCTCCTGGAATCCTTATTTTCACTTTGGGGAACCCCAGGGTTCCATGGAACACCATTTGGGAAATACTGGGTTAGAGGTGGTAATATCAAAGCTGATTTACAAGAAGTTTTGGAAAAATTCAGGCCAATTGGAATTTGAAAATATTAATTGAGAGAGTTTATGATTTGTGGTTTCACCATTAACTTTAGTGGGCACGATCTTCGTAACCTTGAATCCTCAAGTTTGCAAAGTATTCTGTTCCATTGTGATAATCTATAGGGAAACTTATCAAGCACCAAAAAATATAAACCATAGAAATATAGACCTGGAAGAAACCTTGAGTGGTTTTCCTGGAATTGAAGGGATACCTACAACATCCTTAACTGTATTTGTTTAACCTGTTCTTATAAACCTTCAATGACAGTGATTCTACCACTTCTCTTAGTAATCTATTTGAGTAGAAAATAGAGGCTGGTTTCTCTACAATTAAGTATGGTGAACAGATCCTGCTTCTCTTGTCATAAAACAATGGGCACTTCTTTTGGAGTACGGTATGTGCAGCTATGATGCATATATCAGATTTATATGAATTATTTACAACAGTCCTCACATTTTCATTGAAATTTTATATGGGAGAGGGGAGAAAAAGCTGACTTTGTTCTTCTTTATAGTGCTACGCACACACCTTGCCACTGTGTTCTTCTATCTCTTGTTGTCCCCTCTTAGGAGCTGTCATTTTAGGTTTCATTCTTATAGCAAGCACTATCAAATATTTATGTCTCATCTCAGGGTCAGTGGAAGGACAGCTAATGTATCAAGGCACTGGAAACACAGTACTACAATTTCTTTCACAAACATATGGCATTTTGGAGCATTACAGGGTTCTCTGGCAGATCAAGCCCTCTTTTGGGAAATCAGTGAAGGGAAAGAATCAGTGAACCTTCCTGGTTGGCACTATATAAAAATTAGGAACTGTGTTCAAGTGTGTATACCACATGTGGGATTGTATGAGGCAATTTGAAACTACTGTCTGATGCTAGTGTAGCACCTGTCACCCTTTTATGAACACCATGCAATAGTTAATTATTTTATATATTACCGCTCAACAACTGAACTCCTTAAAATGCAGGATTTCCTACAACAGTTGTGACCAAATAGGAACTTTCATTCATCCTATTTTCAAGTATTCACATATCTTTTATGGACAGTAATACAGTGGGAATCTGGTTAACATCTGGAATATCCACTGCAGGTAGTACGAGAAGTAATGGGCTTAATCTGCAGCAAGGGAGATGCAGCTTTTAGGAAAAACTTTTGTCCATCTTCAGAACTAATTCAGAGCACTTGTTCTATAGTAAAAACTAGCATGTGCAGACTTGTCCTCTCTTTCTGTCTGTCTGTCTGTCTGTCATTTTAGTTATCCGTTGGGCAGCAGTGAAATGGTAGCTCTGCAAACTTCTCCCCTTATATGATGTGTAGTAGCACTTAAGAGGTTTACCCTATACCCCTGGCAAAACTTTAATTGCTAAATGGTGTTTTCCCACATACCCCCTTCTCCTCTGAGTGATCCTTACCAGCACCAAACACCCCTATTTGCTCTAATATAGCTTTTTCATTGAAAAGATGTCTTGTACTTTATGAAAGTGATTTTATCCTGCATACAAACAGGACATGTGCCTTAGCTTTAAGTAACAAGCTTATTTCCATCGGTCAAGCATTTTAAAAGTGGCTACTGTAGATTCTGAAGTTACTGCCATTGGGTTCTGTCAGGAGGAGATGCTTGTCTCCCCTTAGTTCAAACCAGCTTTGATCTTATTTTTAACTCTTTACTTCACCCCCAACTCTTGTCCAATCAACCTGAAGTTTCATGGGTGCAATCTTGTACCAGTTTAAGATTTTTTTTTCTTGTTTTGAGATAGGGAAAGGTGGTAATAGAAATTAGACAGTGTATGGGAGAAGAATGCTCAGATAAAATGACCCAAATTTTGTCACCCTTTCCTAATGCTTGCCAGTTTCATGGTCTCAAATCTGTATAAGTCCCTTTCATGTGGAATGGTTGCACTTAAACTAATATTCTGGCTAGTTTTTTCCACTGCCTCTCCTCTTTAGCTGATTTTTCCTTTGCATCTAGCTTTTAGGATGTGGGACTTACTGTAAGGGATAAAGCCAAACATAAAGTGGTGTCTGTCAGTTGTGACCAGATATTATCAAATATAGTTAGTGCTCAGAGATCTAGAACCCAATGGAACAGGGCCTACAGTGAGCCTGCTGTTTCTGCAAGTATGGTATGCACGATCTTACAAAACAGACCTGATAATAAAGTTAAATTGCAAAGTAACACATTGTGTTTTAGGAGGTTTTACACAGCCTCCATTTTCAAAAGCCTTTCATTTTCAAACCATAGCACAGGGCTACTCAACTTTGGAAGCCCCTGGGTGCCACAATGATACAGCACATGCTGAGGGCTGCAACTTAAGCATGGTTGCATGTACATGCAGATAGCTTTTCATACTGAGGCATGAATACAATTAATGTAAAACTTCACAACATGCAAGTCCCATTTAAGTCAAAGTTCTACTGATATTAATAAAATGCAATATTTACCTGATTTCCACCCATATGACAGCACTTTTCATGAGCAATTGTGGAATACAGGCAGTCCCCGACTTACGCGGATCCGACTTATGTCGGATCCGCAGTTACGAACAGGGCTCGCCCCGGAGAACACGGAATGCGGGACCTCACGGTCCTGCCGCCCGTGTACTCGGGGGCTTTCTCCGCGTCTCCCTGGTCTACAGATCAGGAAGACGTAGAGCAAAGCCGCGGAAGGGCTTTGCAAAGCCTCGGGGAAGCCGGCAGCGGAGCAGCTCAGGCGCGCCTGGGCTGCCTCGCTGCCCGAGCCCCTCCGCGGCTTTGCAAAGCCTCGGAGAAGCCGGCAGCGGAGCAGCCCAGGCGCCCCGCGGCTGTCCCACTGCTGGCGTCCTCAGAGGCTTTGCTCCCCGTCTCCCTGGTCTGCTGGTCTCCAGCAAACCAGGGAGACGGGGAGCAAAGCCGTGGAGGACCCAGGCGGCGGGACCGCAGTGCGTCTCGGTCCGCCGCCCGTGTCTTCCTGGTCTGCTGGGGTGGGGGGGGGGGGTGCAGCTAATACGCCCCCTCCCCCCCCCCCTGCAGACTAGGCTTTTCTCCTGACGCCTGTGGCAGAGCAGCTGGGGCGCTGCCGGTTGGTCCCGCAGCGCCGCTCTGGGCGCTACTGGAGCAACCCAGCAGCACCCCAGCTGCTCTGCCCCAGGCGTCCCCAAGTCAGCCGCTGCTGAAACTGTCCAGGGGCTGACTACAGGAAGCCCGAGGCAGAGTTGCTCTGCCCCGGGCTTCCTGGAATCAGCTGCTGATCAGCTTCAGCAGCAGCTGACTTGGGGACTCTTGGGGTTCTTAAGTTGATTCTGTATGTAAGTCGGAACTGCCGGTCAGTTTCAGCAGAGGCTGAATCTGGACGCCAGTTCCGACTTACATACAGATTCAACTTAAGAACAAACCTACAGTCCCTATCTTGTACGTAACCCGGGGACTGCCTGTAAAATATATTAAGACACCTATGACTAGTTGTGATGAGGTACCCTTGCTGATGACAAAGGTACTGTACAAAGGTAGGGAATTAGCCTTCTTCCACTGGAGGAAAATAGAAGCCCCAAAACAAATTAACACATGGCTTCAGTGTTTGTTGACATTTGTAAAGCTCTTTGAAACATGCAAATACGTCCTGCAGCACCTACAATTCACTGTTTTCAGCTACAGACTCACACAGCTACCTTTCTGAAAATGCTAATGGCTTAAAGAAAATATTCTTTTAACATCTATATGCAAACTTTGGTTGGTTGGTTCTGGACATCCAACACTCTGGTCATGTGAAGAAGTGGGCTGTGCCCATAAAAGCTCATGATACCATCTACATGTTTTGTTAGCACTTTAAAGACTAACAGACTGTTTGCTGTTTTTTAAGTTATTCCTGTGACAGACTAACTCAGCTACCCCTCTGAAGCTTTTGTTTGAAATATAATCATGCAGATATCCTCTTCTTTCTCTCTTCTCCAAACCAGCCTAACTGTGGACTGCAGTGAGTCAGATGCCCCAAACTGCCCTCTGACTCTCTCCCCTTACTGCACAGATGCCAGCACTTAATCACTCCCTCTTTCTCCCACCTGCCATGTGGTCAGCCCCTTTACTTCCCCCTGCTTAGCCCAGGAGGATTGAAGAGACTGACAGGTCTTGCCCCCCCCCCCCTCTCCTCCACAGATGGGACTTCCCCTAAAGCCAATTAATTACTGCCTCACTGCCTTCTCCCAGCTACTCATTCCCTGTTTATCTGCTGATTGTCTTCCCTGTGGCAGGCAGCATTTAGCTGCATTTGCAGAGGCCCAGACTCAGCTGATCCCTCTGCCTGCTGGGGAGCTTTGAACAGCAGAGTGGCTGAGGCCGCCCGCGCAGCTTAAAGGGAACTTTAGTGCAAAGCCCTAAGAGCTCCAAGCCCCCAGCTGCCTCCTGTGTGTGAAGGTTCCTTAGTCCCAGTACTGCCTCTTCTCACCACTGCTGGCTGGCACAGCCCAACCTGCTGCCAGGGATGTGCGGGAGCACCTGCACCTTGCACCAGGACAGCCTGCCTGGTCTGACTGAGCCCTGCTCAGCCCAACCTGCTGCCTACCCCCCTTGGGAGCGCTGCTCTTACCATGGGCCACGTGTAGCTCTGTGGAGGAAGGGGAGCGTTTGCTTCACCTCTTCGCCTGCTGGCCGGAGCTGCTTTTGCAGCCAACCGCCAGGCTGCAGCAGCAGTGCAGCCTTCTGTCTGCGTGGAGGTGGCGGGGGGTTAGCTCCTGCCGCGGACCCCATACTTTGAGACCCACTGCCTGGGCCACCTGTTGAGTAGCCCTGCCATTGCATATACTGTGACCTTTTGTAAACTTCCCCATAATCTTATTAGAACTTACAGGGCTGATTGAGGCAAACAGAGGAATTGAAGCTGGTGTAGAAATTGAAATCCCAACTCATCAAAAGAATTCCTTTCATTGTGCCACACTTGTATTTATCTGATTTGTTTCCTTGAATAAAGATCTTGAAGGCAATGTCAGCACAGGCCTTTGGAAGTTTTGTTTTTAAGTCTCTGCTGGTCACTGTGCATTTAGTCACAACTATTTGTTCATCTCAGCACTGTGGAAGAAATAAATATTAAGAATAAGGTTTTTTTTTAATACTGTGGGGTATCTTCAGTTTCTTCTGTGTTTTGAGCTTGGGTCTTACTGCATGTGACTTCCATATGTTTTTAGCTGTGGAACAAAACAGGAAGACAGCAGACTTCAATGTGCACCATGTTAACTTTTGGGGAAGAGCATAGCAGTGTAGGTAATTCATATTGCTGTGCTACAGAAAAGTAAATGAAGGTTTTTTTTGTCTGTTACAGAACGTAAGCTTCCTTTGACAACTGCAGTTTCAATGGGAGAAGCAGAACAAAGTACTACAGTGGATTCTGTAGACATACCAAAAGTCCAGATTCCTCCTCCAGCTCATCCTGCACCAGTACATCAGCCACCACCTTTGCCTCATCGTCCACCACCACCACCACCTTCCAGCTACATAACTGGGATGTCCACTACAAATTCTTACATGTCAGGGGAAGGTTATCAGAGTCTTCAGTCAATGATGAAAACTGAAGCTCCAACCTATGGAGCTTTGCCACCAGCTTATGGACCACCAACTCACTTGCCGTATCATCCTCACGTGTATCCTCCTAACCCCCCTCCACCTGTTCCTCCTCCGCCTACATCATTCCCACCTCCTAATATTCCACCACCTACTCCTGGGTACCCTCCTCCACCTACGTATAATCCTAACTTCCCACCTCCAAGACTGCCTCCCACTCATCCACCTCCAGGGCTGGGAATGCCCCCAACCAGTTATCCCCCACCTACAGTTCCCCCTGGTGGACAACCACCTGTACCACCTCCAATACCACCACCAGTTATGCCGCCAGTTGCAGGACTTGGACGTGCTACATGGATGAGATAGCATGAGAAAGGTGTACAGTAACTTTGAGGAATAGTTTAACAGGCACAAATTAATAGAGCAGTAACCATATTGTGAAAATAAATAGGAAGGTAATTTGTATAATCTAGATTCTGGTATAGTATATAAAGACATGGAACAGTGAAATGGAATCTTAGTTGACCTACTTACAGTAGTATTGTTGATGACAAGATATATAGGCTTTAATATAGACACAGCAGAGCTAATTAATCTAACTGTATGATTTAAACTAAGTTGTCTGGCTTAAATTGTCTGAGTTATTTCAGCACTGGATTACTTTGTACTTAGTGAATTTAACCAGCCATATTGGCTCACTTATATCAGTAAGAAGTTCTTCTAGAAATCAGTGCCTACTTTTATGTATCAAAATTAGTCAGATATCCTGAAGTTCCATCTAGACTTAAAAAAAGCATTGTCATTAAGTAACTCTGAGATGCTTAATGTTAAGCATCAGAGCTACTTTATTTAATATGTATATATTTACAACTCCTAGCTGACAAATAATTTTGAGATGTTTGTTTTGGAATGTACTGGTATCTTGAAAAATTAAATGTTTACACCTATTTGCAAATTCTTGTACATAAATATATATTTTCTAAGTGTGAAAATCTGAATGTAACAGCATACTGTGATTTACACCTGGGTTAAAAATAGGACTGCTTCATTCACTTGTACCCAAATAAATAGGAGCTGAATTTAATGGATTTTCCAAGTTATTTCAAAAAAAATTTCCCATTAATAGTCTAAAAACTACTGTTCATGTTTATGCTGATAAAAGAAATCTTATGTAGGTGTCTTACATTTTATACTAACTCATTGAAAGAATTGTTCAGCAGTGTTCTATCAAAATTCAGAAACATCACAGCTCACTTACGAAGAATGTACTTTATTTTATTCAACTGAAAGTATACACTATCACAATCATACTTCATTTTTACTAAAATATTTCAAATGAATGTTTTACACATATCAAAAAAATCTGATTACTATTCCCTCTCCCTCCCCCCCCAAAAAAAGCCAAAGTGGTTCAATAAAAGGTATAAATGCGTGCTACTGTCTAAAGATTTTGCTATGTACACAACAGCGGGTGCTAATTTATTCCAGTTTCTTTTGTAAATCATATACAGGAGGAATGTAAGATCACATTTAACAGAAATCAAACTTCAAACTGATTTCCCAAAGCAGCTCAAATAGACTTTCCTCGCATTATGAAAAATATACAATTTTATCACTTTACAGTCATGCACTTTGAAAAAGATCAGTAGTACTTTTTCCCCCTTCCCTCCCCAGTTTCTAAAAAGATAAAAGGTCACTTTAACACTGATTGATAGCTAATATTTGGATAAAAGTGTGCCATTCTCAAAGTTGGGTTCAGCCATGAATCACCTGAAGTTGGTTACACCATAGCATTTCAAAATGTTTGTGTGAAAATGCTTGTAAGTTACTCACTCAAACCTTAAGGGCAAGATTCTGCTTCCTTAAAGTGAGCAAAACTCACTTGAAGTCAATGAAAACTTTGTTTCAGGGCTGCCTAATTTGCAGCTTTTAAATATACTGGGGACAGTAACCCCTTGTATGTAAATTTCATAGCCATCATTTGGGGGAGGGTGTCCCTCCAACTTACTATAGAAAGTTTTTTCAGGTAGATTTCACAGTAGACCTAGAGCATAATAAAGAGTGGATTTAAATGTGCATATAAAACATGTTTTTAGACAACTGAAAGTTTAGCACCCAAGTCATTCTGTAGCGTCATTGAGTGTCATTTTCCCCAAGGAAGATACTTTAGCTCAAATGGAGCTAAATACCAAGTAGCAAACTTTAAAAAATTACAGCACTAACTTTCATGTACCTCTATAAAAATCTACAATGCACAGCTTTTGCATATGGGACTTGTGCTACCAAGTAGAATCATACAAATATAATTCTACCCTACTTGTATAAAGGTAGTAGTTTAACTAAGACTGTCCTCTAAGCCAGCTCTCTAGGGTATACAGGCCATAGGTTTAGTGCTGTTTCCCTTTTAATTTAAAAGTTTGAGATCTGCAGAAGAAACCAGAATAGGGGTGGCCCTGGAAGCCACAATTAAGAATATATTTGGATGTGTTGGTCAGAGCTAATGAAAGTAGTAAACCGGCTAGTTGTGTTGAGAGAGCTCATTCACTGCTTGGTTGTTAGGCTAATCAATTTGGAGACCAGCAAGCATATTATCAATGCAATTAATGCTCTACAAGCTTTACTGGCAACACTTCTGCTGCGTTAGTTGAAATTTGTTGAACTAAATCAATTCTGGACACTAGCATAATTACAATGGCCTTTCATATGGATGGACTAAGCAGCCATATATACATCTGCTAGCTCAGAGGGGAAACCTTTTATTTGCTGCCCTACTCTGAAAGTGCTTTTGTCCCTGCTCTTTATGTGAAGAAAAATCGCAGAAGATAAGTAAGAAAAGGAACTGCTGGATATAGTCTATACTAACAGGCCAAAAAAGGGCAAAATGAAAAGTGAGGAAGAGGAAATTCAGAATTCCCTAGAGATCAACTCTTAAAAGGCAGACAGTGTGCCATTTTCTAGAATATAGTCTGCCAGTCTACATAGACTGCATAAACCAAATAATGCATTACAGTCAGAGTTACTCAATAGTGGCTGATACAGCTTAGCTATGCTTTAGCTTGGAAGTTCACTGCTGTCTCAGGAGTTTCTAAAAATTCACTGAACTCAGCTGCCAGGACCCATTCTTACCTACAGTGATTGATGCAATGTTTTGACACTGCTTAATTTAATTTTTGTGTATATTCCTTTTCTATTTTTTTAGTGCTCAATCCTGAATATTCCTTACTCAGACAAGTAGGCTTATTAAAGACGGTGAGGACTATTCACTTGTTAGAACCGGCAAGACTAACAGTATTTATAGGTGCTTCACGCTAGCCAAAGTAAGGAACTCAGCGAATAAATACATTTGTTTTATTAGCAATAACCAACTAATTCAACTTCACGGAGGTAGCTGTAACTGGTTTTCTAAAGGGGCAACATCTAAAGTCATTAACACTTCAAATGAAGCACCAAAACTAATTTTGAAGAGGTGACATTGAGTCTATTTGCACCTGTTAAGATTTTATTTTACAGTGACAGGTTTACTGAGTCCAGTTTCCTGTGGACTTTTAGGGAAAGGAGAAAAAACATCTCATGAAATAAAGGGCGAGATCTTGTGACAAGATAGAACCAAAAGGGGACAACCTCTTACTACTGCTCAACAAGCAGTTACTCCACACTACCAAAATATAAGTCCCCTTATTTGTATATACAGCAGTGTAGAAGGAAACACGCTCCATTTTGGTTTAACAAAAGTAAAGCTTAAATGGTAGCAGCAGCCTCATTTGACAGCTTTTACCCATCCAGCATTGAAAGGCTGTTGCTTTGGTTATATCATGAAGTAACCAATTTAATATTTCAACAAGGACATTAAAAACAAAATGCTTGTGTGAGTGAATTTCAAGTCAATACTGAAATACAGGCAGTCCCCGGGTTACGTACAAGATAGGGACTGTAGGTTTGTTCTTAAGTTGAATCTGTATGTAAGTCGGAACTGGCATCCAGATTCAGCCGCTGCTGAAACTGATCAGTTTCAACAGCGGCTGAATCTGGACGCCAGTTCTGACTTAGATACAGATTCAACTTAAGAATTCCAGGCGTCCAAGTCAGCTGCTCCTGAAACTGATCAGCGGCTGATTCCAGGAAGCCTGGGGCAGAGCAACTCTGCCTCGGGCTTCCTGCAGTCAGCCCCTGGTCAGTTTCAGCAGCGGCTGACTTGGGAACGCCTGGGGCAGAGCAGCGGGGGTGCTGCTGGGTTGACCAGCAGTGGCTGAATCAGGACGCCTGGGGCAAAGCAGCTAGGGTGCTGCCGGGTTGGTACAGCAGCGCCAAGGAGCGGTGCTGCGGGACCAACCCAGCAGCGCCCCAGCTGCTCTACCCCAGGCGTAGGCAAGAAAAGCCTGGTCTGCTGGGAGGGGAGGGGGGGCACTAGCTGCACCCTCCCTTCCCCCAGCAGACCAGGGAGACGCGGGTGGCAGGACCGCCCGCGTCCTCCACGGCTTTGCTCAGTCTCCCTGGTCTGCTGACCAGGGAGACGGGGAGCAAAGCCTTGGAGCGCGCCCGGGCTGTCCCGCTGCGGGCGTGCTCCGTGGCTTTGCTCCCGGTCTCCCTGGTCTGCTGGGGGGGTTCCCCCCCCAGCAGACCAGGGAGAGGTGGAGCAGCTTTTCTCGCCCCGGAGGACGGGGGCGGCGGGACTGCAGCGCATCTGGGCCTCCCACCACTCCAGTCCTCCGGGGCGAGAAAAGCTCCGTTTGTAACTGCGGATCCTATATAAGTCGGATCCGCGTAACTCGGGGCCTGCCTGTACTACGATCCAAGGCAGAAACTTCATTTAGAAACTAAGCCACACTGGTGGGAAAGCTGTTCTTGCCTAAGTATTTAACAGCAAAAGCTTTACAGGAAAAGTGTTACCATATTCATACTGGATTGTGGCCAAATGACTAAAAAATATTCACATTATAACCAGAAATCTTCTGAGTATCATTTATTACATTAAAATCAGCTCGTTGGCCGCTGAAACAGAGACTTAAGATATTCAGTATGCCTGCTATAGACCTGTGTCGTCGATCAATACGGTACAACATTCAAGGTGCATTCAGTGTTTTATCACTCCACAAAGTATTTTATATGATAGCTCTTGAAAATAATTACATATCATTCTCCAGAAATGAAGACCTCCAAGCAATTTTAGTAGCTCAGTAAAGGGACAGCTAATAAACTACTAGCTTCAGGTTGTTGTTTCCTTGGGAGAATCCCAAAACAGGCTGCATAGAGCCACCAGCCTAGCTATGAATCAATTAACAAGCAGGTAGACAAGCGCAATGCAAAATAACTTCTCCACAGGTTAGGGTTTAATTTTTCCTCCTAGAAATTTTCTTGTTAGGTAATTCTACATAGAGACCATACAACAAAGCGGGTTTGCACTACAGTACAAGTGACACAAGTCTGAGATTATAGGATGGTTAACCCATTTAACATTGGATCCAGAACATAACCTGGAGGCTAAGCCTTTAGCTGTCATATTTACACTATAGACAGTTACAAAAAAAATCCAACTTGCTGCTAGAAACAGGACACACTCTCTCTGATTCTTTACAGAGTTGCTTCTAGTTTTTCAAGAGATGTGCCTACAATGGACCCTTGAACTGGTTTCCTGAAAGGTGTTGCCTGATGGATGGTTTGGAACTTGCTGCATCACCCAACTTTCGCCAGACAACCTGTGAGAAACAGGGAGGAAAGATTGCATTTGGTGAGTCTGGAAGTTGCAATAGGTAAATTTGTATAGTAGAGTTGAAGTTCTACAAATGACCAGTAGATGGCACTTATACACCAAATATCATTTAAACGGATTTGACGTGTTCATCTGATTATCCCTCTTGAAATTAGAACTAGTTATGCCTTAGATAATGATATAAACTAATACATTAGGTTCAGAAGCTAAGTTCAATGCTAGATAAACCACTGCCATTCTTATACAGTGATATTCGCTTTCGATTGCTATCCTCCCCTGTTCAGATACTATTAGGGATGTAAAAATGCGGTTAAAAAAGTAACCACTAAAAATCATAGCAGTTACACACACTGTGGGCTCTGCAGTATAAACCTTTATACTGCAGAGCCTGTGGCAAAGACTCCCTGAGAGTGGGAGCCAGCATGTAACATACGGCAGGCATATGGGGGGGGTGGCCGGGTCCACCATGGATGGGAACTGCTCTGGCGGGCCCTGTGGGGCTGGAACAGTCCCCTGTCTAGCGTGGGTAGGGAGCTGCTCCATCCCCTACTCGTTAACTGGAAACAGTAAGGGTGTGTCTAGACTATAGAGTTTTGTCGACAAAAGTGGACTTTTGTCGACAAAACTATACCTGCGTCTACACTACCACTGAGTTCTGTCGACATAACGTCGACAGAACTCAGCAGTTTTGTCGACACTGTAAACCTCATTTTACGAGGCATAACGCCTTCTGTCGACAGAAGGTGTTATTGCATGTAGGGTTGTGTCTAGACTACAGGGTTTTGTCGACAAAGCAGCTTGCTTTGTCGACAGAACTGAATGTAGTCTAGACGCGCTTTGTCGACAGTATCTGTTGACAAAACTTCTGTCGACAAAACCCTGTAGTCTAGACGTACCCTAAGTCTCACCCATTAAGGATGAGGATTACCGGTTAATCTTTTACATCCCTAGATACTATGCCCTTTAAAAGCAGATGTTATGCATGGCTAACACAAAGCAGCCCACTGGGCAAAGTAGGACTCTTGCAAGGAAAATGGGAAGAGTGGGTAAGAAGTGACAATAAACAACAAAATTTCTGAGAAGAATCACTTCTCAGTTTACACAAATAAAATTATCCAGTATTCACCCCGCAGTGTGCTGAGAGGCAATCCTAAAGTTACCACATTCCATCTGTACAGTCCAACACAGAAACAAAATTTGTATCTGTAGCCGCATCTGTATCCACAAACATGAGTGGCAGATATTCACATCCGCAAAGGAGGATACTTGTGCATATAAAGCTAATAGCTGCAAATTTGCAGGGTTCTAGATACAAAGTGTGTATCTGTCTCCATAGCCACAAAATGAACTGCAGATATCCGCATCTGCAAATTTGCAGGGCTCTAGCCATTTGTTGTTCTGCTAAAAGAAAGTGGCATTTAAAAAAAACTGCAATAATGAGGTGCTCACTGTTGTTCAGTGCAGGGATTTATCTATAATTCTTGGGCCTTAAAGTGAAGCACTTCATGTTCTGCAACTGTAACACTGGTCTATTCAGGAATTTAGAAGGCTTCTTTTTTTAACAGGATGAGGTTATGTAGGGGTAAATTTGGGCTAGCCCTTTCAATTTGTTCCTTCTTTTAGTGGGAAAAGGAAGAAAATCAACACTGAACAGTTTCAGTCTTCCTGCCCAACAACACCTTTGTAAAAAATTACTCTCCAAAATAATACGTGCATATTTTCCATAAATAAAATTGCATCACATTTCTGCACCATTTTCCATTTCAGTGGTTTGGCGCACCATCATCACCAACCTATGCAGAAATTGTACAGAGTTTTGCTTCCTCTGCAATCCTCATGCACCAAAAAGGTCCCACTGATATTTTGACCTGCAAAATGTATTTCAAAGAGAATGGTCTATGGGGGTCCCTGCTGTGGGAACCATTGCGCTGTCAAGCAGAAAACCCTCTGAAATATGCTCAGATTGAGCAACATTTTTACAGCTCACTTTTCATCCGCAGTGTGTACCCAAGTCACTTTTCTTATTAGATCATTTTGCCTGGTATTAAATCAGCAGCAGCCACCACACCTCAGACAGAGCAAAGTCTGGCATAAATGCTCAGTTTACAATACGTGGCAACCTTTGTTTACAATGTGGTTGCTAGACCACACACGTTAGCGAGTTCAAAAAATCACATGATCACCCCTAATGGAGTCAAACAAGAGGATTCTAATTCGGATATAAGATTATAGATTGAGGATGCAACATCACTCAATTTCTATGACTTTAAATTAAGTCATAGAATATATAAATTAAGGCACAAGGACCAAACAATGCTTTTAATCAACCATGTAATTTTCAGGGACATTAAGGGGACCTCTGCTTACTAATCAAGATCATTACATGGGGCTGAAATTTGAAACCCCTGAGCCAGGTAAAGACAGTTGCATAACTGCCAGTCAGCCCTAATAGGATAAGCCACTCTCTCCCAGGAAATGAGCGGGTGTGCCTGTATCCTTTAAGCCAGCTCAACCCTAAATTTCTTCTGGGCAAATACATCACATTAAGTGTTCAGGTATTTGACACTTGACTCCTGCCCATATGGAATTCAGCAGAGCTTCAATTTAGTTTTCCTTATGATTGAATTTCTCTGTGGGTTTCAAACAACACAACCAAACAAGGCTCACACAGAACAGATGCTACCAGGTAATGTATTACAAAACATCTAAAATACTACAAAGAGTTATTACATTGCACATTTCACGAACAATTGCTTTCTCCTTTTCACTCAGGTCTTCTTCATAGTTATCTTGCATTTGCCTGTCCAAATTTTCATGGACTTCAAGAACCTACAAATAAACAGATTGACAAGGTATTATATTTCTCAAACATCAATTGCATCTTCTACAAGAACAGTAGGTAGGTTTTACAATGATGTGGTTTGCCACATCCCCAATTCTATTAACTGTTGCTCCCACAAAGAGATTAATGTCCTTCAATGCATTATGAGGGATAGGAGTAGAGCCATGGCACTTCTCTACTCCCACTTTACCTATGTTGAGAGCCCTGCCAAATTCATGGCCATGAAAAACATGTCATGGACTGTGAAATCTGGTCTCTCCCTCACACCACGAAATCTCATCTTTGGTGTGCTTTTACCTTATACTACCCAGATTTCACGGAGGAGACCTGCAGTATTTCCTGTACCCTGAGCGCTTGGGGCCACAGCCGCCCAAAGCTGGTGGTAGTCTGTGTTTCTGTTGGTGATGAAAAAAATTTATTCCACTCATGAATGGAAAAAATTGGAGCGGGAACACTGTAGACAAGCATTTCTCAAATTGGGGGTCCTGACCCAAAAGGAAGATCACAAAGTTATTTAAAGGGGGTCACAGTATTGCCACTCTTACTTCTGCACTGCCTTTAGGGTTGGGTAGCTGGAGAGCAGTGGCTTTTTGCCAGGCACCCAGCTCTGAAGTTGATGCCCTGATAGCAGCAGCATAGAAGTAATACCCTCCCATCCCATCCTTATTTCTGCTCTGCTGCTAAAGGCAGCTCTGCCTTTAGAGTTGGACTCCTGGCCAGCAGCTGCTACTCTCTAGCTGCCCAGCTCTGAAGGCAGCGCTGCACCTCAGCAGCTCAGAAGTAAGGGGCAGTATTACTGTAAATGCTTCCATATCTCCTTTTTGGGGTCAGGACCCTTAGAATTACAACACCATGACATTTCAGATTTAAATATCTGAAATCAGGAAATTTACAATTTTTAAAATCCTCTGACCATGAAATTGACCAAAATAAACCATGAATTTGGTAAGGACCCTACCTATGTGGATTTGAAACTGATATAGTTAAAGTATCATGAATGCATTTCTACCAGGTAAAGATGCTCACATCAGTGTAGCTTAGTCTCACAAATGTACACAAATAAATTGTACTAGTATAAGATTCTATTATATGCGAATCCACATTAAGGGTTTTACTGCTTTAACTATACCTGTAAACAAATCACACTCCTACCCAAGTTAAATTGGCACAAAAAAACCTTTGTGAACCAGACCAGACTTTCCAATGTAAACTCCTCAAGGCAGGGACACCCTCTCCTCCTGTGTAAATGTAATCAGTTTAATTCGGATAGTCATGCAGCTATTCACATGCGTAAAAATTTGCAGGATTGGAGGCCTTTCATTTTCTCCTGTTGTGCTGGTGGGCCTTTTACACACCAACAAGAGTGAGAAAAGCATTTTCAAATAGGAAAATGCAATTGTAAAAGCACAAAAATTAGCAGGAGGCTCTGCGACAAGTGGGATATCTGAAGCTACTTGTAACTCATTTACTTGACTTATTGCCTCGAGTAAAAAATACAATGTATTTTTAAAATCACATTTTTCTTTATAAACACCTGATTTTAGGGCAATGCTTAGAAGTTGCTAAAAAGAGTTTTTCCTGTTCTCTGATGTATAGATAATAGGGGTATTAAGGCCACCTACCTGCCTTTATAGGTGGAGACAAAAACAGCATCAGCCTATTACAAACACACTAAAACATTTTTAAATAGCTTTTTTCTATCAAATCTGTTACAAGAATAAAAGCACAGCATGGTTGGACAGTAAGTACTTATTTTACTTACATGTGTTTGGGATGACCTACATAACTCTTTCATAGCTTTGTTACTTATACTAGTGTGGCCAGCTCAGAAACCTAGCAATATGGTGTTTAAACCACATACCAGGTAGCCTCTCTCTTATGTTAAAGAAATACACATACAAATGTACCTGCTGTATGTGCATAGGTGTAATCACACAAATGAACTTCAGGGTTAGATGCATTACAAGGATGGATTTCACTCTTGAAGCATCCAGCACTGACCACTGCTAGAAACAGAATACTTGCCTAGATTATTCATTGGTTGTTCAAGTAGAGAAATCCTGCTGTATGTGAAATGTTTTGGTTATAAAAATAGGTCATTCTCTTAGGGCTCTTAACCTACTTTTTAAAAAGCACCAATCACTAGTTTAACCATTATATCTGGGACCAGTGGAATTTGTGCATGAGCATTAATTTTACCTAATTATTCTCAGGATTTTTAATGGAGCATGTGAAAGACAGTCCTGCCTGACAAATAAAATTTCAATTTTTCTATTAAAAAGGATGGAATTGTTTAATTACAGATTCAGATGGACTCACACTTTGAACAAGCTTGTTTGGAATTCAGTATGCCTCCAGCTCCCCGCTTGGGAAAGCAACACAACCTGTACAATCAAATCTCAATGCAGATCACCCAGAAATATCTTGCTATAAAGTAAACACTGGCTGTAAATATCCAGGGCAATTTTGGAGTAGATTAATTAAAACTTCCATGTAGAATCCAATGTCTGATTCTATCAGTCAGCGATCTTCCAGATACATGAGTTTCAAAGGAGAATATTTACTATATTTTCTATTTAATTTCAATTTAAATTACATTCCCAAGTTCATGTGGTGCTAAGGGGCTACAGAGCTTATTTCTTTGTTTTCAATGGAACTGGCTTTTAAATGGCGTTCAAGAGTTTTAACCTTTAAAGCCCCAAATGGCTCCAGAGCCATTTATCCAGAAACTGTCCTTCTCCCTAACCCCTACCACAATGAAACAGATCAGTAGTTTGGAATATTAGGGAAAGTCCTAGCAGAGCTGGATTGATGAACAGTGGGCAGGTAAGGAGGTCAAAGGTGCATCTTAAATTCATTTATCATGTGGTTCTGCAACACATACTATGGCACAGGCATTTCACCTCTGTGAATGGAGCTACAGTGATTGACATCAGCTGTGGTTCTGACTCCAAAGACGCTTACAAATATACATGCCACGAACACCCAACTAAAGTCCCAGCTGCTATAAATCAACACACACTATCTAAACATCTGGTCCATAGTGTTTGTATCTCTCTCCCTCTGTCTCACTCTCTGTCACACACACACACACACATTTGTATACAGGAATACTTTCATCCACAGCTGAAATGCAGCCTCAGTGTGGGGTGGAGCCTGGCAACTGTCAACAGCACAGAATCATTTAGGATAGGCAGGTCTGCCAACAGATGTCACCGGGCCCAGGAGACCCTAGGGAGTGGGGAGAGAGGCTCAGCTTCAGGCCCCCCAGAAGAGGCAAGGCCTCAGATGGAAGGCTCAGGGCTAGGAGCAGCCAACCCTCAGCACTACCTGGACCATGCTGCGCCTTCTCCAGTCAGTCATCAGCATCTCCCAGGCAACGTTGTGTGGGGTTCCGGTGGTGATTTAAAGGGCCTGGAGCCCCTGGCTCTTTTAATTATTTAGGATATGCAGGTCTGTTCCCTCTATTTTTTTCCCATTAGGCACAGAATAAATGTTATGTGCACCGATACACGTGCAGATGTGCACCACCAGTAGAAACACATGCTGCCCTCTTTGAGTGGCTGTGGGTGTTCTGCTAATCACTAGTCGGCACCTGAATCTCTCTTGGGTGGCCACCTAAATGTAAGCTTACAGGAAATACTGGCTGCGAGGCAAGTGGCCTTTTCCCCTTCCCAGTCAACAGTCCTGAGGACAGGAAACAAAGAATGTCACCTTATCCAGAAACTGCATGAGAAAAGGTACAGGCAGAATGGGACTGCAGTGTGAGTGGTCAAGTCTCCCTCTTGTGGGTAATACCAGCACCTGTACAACCTACTTAAATATAAAAGGCCTTTTAGTTTTTAGCGCAGGAGGCTCTGGTCTTGATTCCCACAGGCAGCTATATGATCTGTGTGTATGTTCATTGTACCACACCCTCAAACTAGAATTTCTATTGATCTTAGACATTCCGGATGATGGGGAAAATGTTACCAACCCAGCTTAGTACATGTCAAGTACATTTCTTCTTTTAAAGGCTGGTCCTATTGACTTTATCACTTGCTACCAAGCCCCACCCAGTTATAGTTCTTCTTTACCTCAAGTGGCAGGGTTCTATTTTTACCCCCAGGACAAATCAGGTGCGTATAAAGCCATGGTTTGTTACATAATTAGAAACAATGCTCCCTATATGAGAACTGCCACAGGATTTTCAATGATTAAAAATGCTCAAGACTGTCAGTATGTATCTCATACTGAAATGGCACCCAATGCTTCCTAAAGCCACCTTGGGGCATTGGTTCAGTCAGGACTGATGAACTCAAAAGGTAAACAACTTGGGCTGTGTCTAGACTGGCCAGTTTTTCCGGAAAATCAGCCGCTTTTCTGGAAAAACTTGCCAGCTGTCTACACTGGCTGCTTGAATTTCCGCAAAAGCACTGACTTCCTACTGTAAGAAATCAGTGCTTTTTGCGGAAATACTATGGTGCTCCCGTTCGGGCAAAAGTCCCTTTTGCGCAAAACTTTTGCACAAAAGGGCCAGTGTAGACAGCTGAGATTTGTTTTGCGCAAAAAAGCCCCGATTGCGAAAATGGCGATCGGGGCTTTTTTGCGGAAAAACGCATCTAGATTGGTCACGGATGCTTTTCCGCAAAAAGTGCTATTGCAGAAAAGCGTCCGTGCCAATCTAGTCGCTTTTTTCCGCAAATGCTTTTAACGGAAAACTTTTCCGTTCAAAGCATTTCCGGAAAATCATGCCAGTGTAGATGTAGCCCTTGTAGTATAGTGACTTTTCCTTGAAGGTCTCTTAACCAAAAGCTGGCCAGGTTTGACCTTGCTCAGCGGGTATGGTAATGGTTGAGGTGGTATGGCTGCAATAATCTGTCTGAATAATTCTCTTCTGTCTCTGATTAGCGGGATTCCATCATGAGGGAAATGCCAGATGATGCTTTTACAGGTGTACGCAGAAGCAATGCAACATATGGACCGAATGCAGACCTACCTTCATAGCATGTACCACAGCCTCTGGTTTCTGACCCACAGGGACATATCCTGCCACAGACGAGGAAGCAAGATCAGGAGTCATACGAGCCGGGCCCTGTTGAAACAGTCAGGAAAAACATACTTTTCAGTATTTGTAACACTGAGCTCTTTAAATGAGAAAAGAAAATATCTACATAGTTCAAAACTGCACCAATACTCCCTCAGACCTAACCCTTCTCCAGCCATACACAAAGACAAAAGCTTTATCAGCAAACAAAAGCTACATCATTTTAACTAAAGCCATTCTTAAAACAGGTATCATTAAACCAGTGCAAAACCCTATGTAGGCACACCTCGGTTGACTCTTTTGTAGCTTAATTCATATAAATCAAGTGTCAACCAATGTAAGTGTACATAGGGACTTGTAACCATTTAGTCAAATCAGTCCAAGAAACAATTTTAGTTTAACTGGTGCAACTTCTGTGCATTAGATAAGGCCAAAAGAGTTTTCCAACTCTGCCATAGAGAAAACATTGCAAAACTGATAACTTTCAGGCACTTCCTGACTTTTACTAAGAAGGTATAGAGTATCTGGCATTACAATAATAGTTGGCATCAGTTTTTATTGGTCTCTTGGCAACATTTTCAAATGGGCTTCAAATACCAATCTTCAATATAAGAAGGATTGGAAGGTAACCTCAAGATAAACAGATGTGCCAACTTGATGCTGGTAGGGATTATTTCCAAAATATGCTGTCCAGTTCAACTGTGTTTAGGACTCCACTGGAACAGATACAAAAATAGCTACTTTCCTAAAAATTCAAGTATGCAAACAGCATTATAAGCATTTTTTATATAAGCTTTCCTTTTCAAGGTCTCTCTCTTGACTAGAACAAGATACAATATCCTACGTGTGTATTTGCACTGTAATACTCAGAGAAACCAACAATGAATCCATTGACACACTCATATTTAGTCTTCTCATCCCTTAGGAAACACAAAGAATGATTATTCTGTTGGACTTTGAAAATAAATGAGGATGACAGGGTGATGTGTAGCACCATCACAGGAATGCTTCACCCATACAATACATGTGGGTCTTCATTACCATCTTTCTCTAAGATTAAAAAAAACAATGTCTATTCCCATCATCATTTATACCAAACAGAGGCGAGTGGATTGTTCTCATCTTTCATGCATTTCGACTGCAAGCCCCCGCTTGCCATGTTTCTCTTTTTTCAAGTGTTTTGTTTTTATTTTTAAAAAATGATCACATACAGGAACTGAATTTGGCCCAGTTAATGCCATCTACCTATGATGGTTGTTCTAAGGCCTTTGTGACATGAGTTGCTGGTCACACATCACTTTCTATTGGATAGATAAATGCCTCAGAGAAACTAGCATTAGAACCAGCACCTTTGTGGGAAATCTCAAGAGAGAATGAATAGGTTGCAAGATCATGGAGATGAGACTACTGTGGCATTCTGGAACAGATCCCTCCAGGGAAGGGTTGAAGCTCAGTTTGAGGATAAGGGGAAAATTCACTTCTCCCACCTAGGTTGTGAATGTTGTATAACTAAACAGAGAACTTAGGTCTTCAGGGCTCTCAAACCAACCCTTTTAACAATAAACGATAAAGAGAGAGAAGGGGATGCAAGTGACTAGTTCACTTAATCCAGAGCTGCCAACAAAGTGTATTCACTGGGATCTTGGATGAGTGGTTAAATACTCTTGGAAGCTTGCAGAATCAGTCTTCACTAAAGGCCAAATGCATCAATATATACATGTTTCATTCTTCTAACCCAGGGTGGGAAATAATTTTAATAGGCGGCCACTCCAAGAATTCGGAAAATGGTCAAGGGTCGCACTCTTCCAGGATATTAATGGAGGAGATGCAGGGTCTGGGATGGAGGTTGGGTGCAGAAGGGAGCTTGGGATAAGGGAAGGAGTTTGAGTAAAGGAGGCAGTTGTGACCCAGGGCACTAGACTGGAGTGGGAGTTGGATTGTGACCTAGGACAGGGAATTGGGGTAAAAGAGGGGGTGCAGGGATTTGGGTTGTATGCTAGGGCAGGAAGGGACTGTGATCTGGGACAGAGGATTGAGATGCTGGATCTGGGAATGTGGGGTAGGGGGCAGGAGTGGGAGGCAGAGGGTTGGGGAAGGGAAGGCCTGGGTACCAGAGGTAGGCTCTGCCAGGAGACTTACCAGCCAGCAGTGGTTCCTAAATCAGCCTCCCTGGCTGCCCTTCCCTAGCACAAGCTGCAGCCCCTTATGCTTCATGGCTACCTGTTATTGAAACAGGCATCTTCCATTGGCCAGTTTCTGGCCAGAAACCAGCCAATGGAATTGTGCTGGGGGCTGAAGCAGCTCCTAAAGCTTCCCCCCTCCCCTCCAGACTCTCAGCTTTTAAAGAAAAACCACGGCACAGCTGCATTTCTGCGTGGAGTGTGGGTGGGGCGAGGCAAGGTGGGAGACCGCCTGGGGCTCTCCGCAGCATCTGTGGGCTGGATCCTATGTCTAGGTGGGCCTGATTCAGCCCACCGATCGTATTTTGCCCAGACCTGTTCTAACCTGTGACCTAAAAACACCACTCTTCTTCTGACTGTGATCTAGATCTTAATCTCATGACAACTAAAAGCAAAAGAAATTGGGACAGTGAGGCCATAAATCCCTCCCAAAACTTCCCTTGGCTAGAACACAGTAACACCATGCACCCTGCAAGCTATTAACATATAAACCTGCTAATAATTACAAGAGGAATCTTCATTATCACCCTGGAAATATAAACATGGCTTTCTGACCACAGTAGATTAAAGGTCTCCACAAGAGGAAGCAAAATGGATTCTTTTCCACTATAAGACTATTCCACTTCTGCCCAGCCTCTCATTGGGACAGCCTCCTTCCCAAGACAAATATGATCACTGATTCTCAGGTTAGGCTTGGTGTTAACAACTGTTATTTGTAAGGCAGAGTCAATGGGGAAGCCCCTTTACAGACGAAATCCTCAACCAAAAAAGCTCATAAAGTAAGTGGAGAATGTAGAAATGCAGGAAAGAGGAAAGCAGGGCACTAAAAGCAATGTGAATGAGTAGCAAAGAGTGGCAGGTCTTAGACGTTCACAAAGTGAGTCTTCAGGATGGTTTTGAGGAGACCATGTAAATATGAAGAGCTGCGATAAATAAGGTGTATTGAAAACTGCATTACTTATTACAAGCTATCAAGTGAAAGGGGTTTCCTAGTCCTATTTGAAATGCAAGCTAGGGGCCCCCGTAGAGGGCTCTGATCTGAATCAATCTGGAAAGAGACAGGCTAGAGCAAGGTGAGGTGACCTATGACTTGCTGTCTTTGGAAGCAACCTGCTTTGCCTCTGCCTGGTTTTGGTTCTTGCGGTTACAGTTCTGGATTTTAAGAAATAAAGTCGTGTTATGTTGCAGCCCTGCAGAATAAGCAATTTATATGTTTGTATCTACCTTCTCTGTGTACTGTGAACATAACACTGAAAAGGGCATTTCAAAGCCAGGAAGCCGCATGGAAGAAGGCACAAAGATGGGAGTGGAGGAAAAACAAGAATGGGGCACCAAGCTTGACCGAGTGAAGTCATCAAGGAGAGAAATCAGAGGAGATAAGAATGGAAAGGAAGATGGGGATCCAGTTGCATAGATTTATGAAGGTGAGAAGCAGCATGAATTTCATAGGGAAAGAGGGAAAGCTAGTGCAGGAATGTGAAGAGAAGTTAGATTTAGCCAGAGTTTGGGGAGGAAGAATGATGTGGTTAGGAATCTAACTTGGGACTTGGGACATCAGGAATCAATTTCCCACAATGCCACAGATTTCTAGTATGACCATGGTCAATTCACTTAGTCTTTCTCTGCCCTAGTTCCCCACCTGTGAAATGGGGATAATACCATTGGTCTACTTCACAGGGGTGTTGGGAAGGTAAATATATTTAAAGATAATGAGGTGCTCAGATACAGTATTTATATGGTAATGGGGACCATATAAATATTGTAGATAAACTCAACGTGGCTCTGCAGGCTGGAGTGAGTGCTACGGAGGTCCAAGAAGAGGTGGCTGTAATAATCAGGATGAGAGGTCACCAGGTCACGGCAGGAGGAATGGCTAGATCTGCAGAATGTTGTTGAGGAAAAACTGGCAAGATTTACTGACAGCCACAATCTGTGGAGGAGAGAAGTGGAAGGAGTCAGAGATAACCCCAAGACTGAAGCCCTGCTTAGCAGGAAGGGTGGTGAAATTGCCAACAGTGGGAGAACAGGGAAGGAGGGGCCAAGAAGGAAAGATGAGGAGTTGCATGTCATCCAGCAGCAGGCTATGCAAGATGAGATAAGAGGGAGGGAGATAATCAGAGATATGAGACCGGATGGAGGGCAAAAGGTCAGTGTGGAGGGAAAACTCAGGTTGTCAGCATAGAGGTGGCAGTAGAAGTCTTGTGACTGGAGGAGATTAGCCAGGGCTAACATGGCCATATGGGTTGGGGAGCTGTTACAGCTGAGTCCTAGCTAGCTATCTTAAGCTATTTCTGCAGCTCCCATCTCTCTGCAGTAACCCAAGACGTTACTGCTCTTGTTTCTCTCTTATGCTTCTTCCCTTTATTTCCCCCTTACCCTTTTATAGCCACGGTCACACTACTGAAGCAGCACATAGCCACCCACCCACAGACAGGTTAATCTATTTATTGTCCTAGCAAACAGACATTGTTTACACACACAAGTAATGCTACATTCTGTGTGGTGGGGTTCGTAACAGTCTCACTTTCTTCTCCCTCTTGGTTTTCTTGGATATACACACTGCACAACTCAGAGGTCTTGCTGACTTAGCCACTTGCTAGATTTTCCCACCAGTCTGTAACCAAAGCTAGAGATATTCCCCACCCTCAGTTGTGGGGCCTGTGGGCAGTTTTCATAGATAAAGAAACTGAGTATTAATGGGATAGCCAGTTAACAGCCCTCATTCCTGCCTGTGTACCTCAGTTCCAATATGTCTACTCTTGAACTTCCAGGGATTGTGCTACTGGCCTCTGAGCAGATCAGCTTGCTTTCAGAATCAGATTGAAACCTTTAATAAGAGTTTTGCTTTACTGGACAGTCATGGACCACAGATACCTCAGAAGCGAAGAACTTTTTAGACTGTTAATAATGAAATGGAGTTTGTCGTCACATTTCAAAGCTTTTGAATTTTACATTTAAAAAAAAATTCTATGAATACTGATCACCTATTTAAAAAACAAGCAGAATTTTGCACTTAAGCCTAGATATAAAATATCCAAAATGGTCAAATAATGCAGGTCAACAACAGTAAAACAAGAATAAATGTGATCACATGATATGTTGATAGCTATGTGACTGACTGAAGAAAACTACAAGTGAAATACACAGCTATCCCCATACAACTCACATAAAACTCCAGGGGATGGATTTTGCACTAGTTTTGATTGTGACTTGGTTTGCTTTTCTCTGTTTGGATTTATTTCTAGGTGTTTCTATGGACGAATCATCCTGGTTATGGGAGTTTCATGTATATGTGTGAATTTATCCTAGGAGGCATGGAAATAGTATTCTCTCAACTTTGCAAACTAGGAACTGAGGCACACAGATACAGTGACTTGCCCAAGCTCACACAGTAATTCTATGGCAGAGACAGAAACCGAACTCAGAACACTAGAGCCTCAATCTACTGCCTTAATGCAAATCTCAATCTTTTCTGTTGTGGATGACTCCATTTTGCATGAGGAGAGGAATTAATCATGAGCTGACTGCCTCTTTGTTGCATTCTTTTTATACAGTTAAAAATTCTAAAGACTTGGGAAGAATCAAACCCTTCAGGAGATACTTTTCCAACACACTGCACTATCCCACTTTACACCACTTATCCTACCCCGCTCCCCCCTACACCCCATTGCTTTGCTCTTTACCTTCTGAAGAACATTAGCTTCAAGGAACAATCATTGGTATATGCATAGCATAGCTGCATTCACAAGTACAACCTTAAGTCAATTGATACAATGACTTATGAAACGTGAGTGTATGCGATGGCAATCACCACCATATGCATGGTGTCAAAGTTACACATATAAGTGAAGTCTTACTCACTGAGACCTGATTTGCACACAAGTGCAAATGGATGTGCCTGCAAATACTAATGGAGCAGTCAGAAAGGCCCACTAAAAACTTGGCCCCTGAAAACAAAGACCCAAAGACACTGCATTGCTCCAGTGATGGAGTAAATAAAAACTGCATTTGCCAGATTACACAGCAGTTAATTAAACTTAGCAGACAGAGCCTTAAACAGAAGTGGTGATAAAAGTAAAATACCCCAAAACACCACCGCCACCACTTTCTTTGCTTCAATCAATTCATTCAGAAATGAAGAGAGACATTTCACAGTTGAGCTTTAACAAATCTTCACCACCCATTGAGTGGCAGCTCCAAGAGATCTTGCTGAAAATATTCTTCAGTTTTACCTACCTTGCCAGAAAAAAAAAGTGCCCATATTGGGAGAATACCAGACCAGGAGCTGTGCTAGATGCAGAAAAGTCACCTTGCTGAACTAAAAACCCTGCTCAATAGGGCTCAGGCAGGACCCAAAACCAGGAGATTTTGAGAATATCTATTTGAGTCTATGCCTGTTTTTATTTCTGTATTTATTAGGCTGTTCACAAGATGTAGTGCTTATACAAAAGACCTAGCAACTGAGACACTCAGAGGATCAGTCATGAGAGTACCATAGTTTGTCTCAAAAATTAACAGAACAGTTAAACCTGAAACTAAGGACCAAGGTAGTCCAAACATGGCATGATTCTGAGCTGACACTTCCCCGTCCCTTCAAAGCCCCTTTCCCTCTTCCTGTATATAGTCGTGCCTGTTGCACACTCTGGAATCTGCTATGGAGTGCATGTGAAAAGGACCAGTTCCTCTCTTGATAGCATCACCTGAAGAAACCCAGATTAAGTGTCTCCTAGAAGAGGAGATTAGTCAACAACCACTTACAGTTGCTTTTTTGACCAATTTTAGTTCATTCTTTTTTGGCTTTCCTGGTATTCTATGCCTCAGTCCCCAACCCTCCTATTTCCTCTCCTTTCCCCGAGTATAGTATAACTTTACAGCATGCAAGAAAATGTCAGCTTATTTGGGATAATTCTGAACAAGTATCTGTTGGGTTTGTCTATTCACCAGCATGGTGATTGACCCACATTAAGGATGACACTGCATTAGCATGTGCCCACCATTCAGACAGAATGCAGGAATTTTTTTTAATAATATGTCCATATCTGTTATTCATTTATATGACCACATTTTCCTACTTCCCTATGTCATATTATGCTCCTTTGCAGCTGGAAAAAAACCTCATGCCTGCTACAGGATACAAATATGAAAATACATATCTTACAGAGGGAAGTACAGGGAAATACTATGGAAAAAGAGTTTTATGTCTTGAATAGAAGGCTATAAGTGGTTAATCTCTTCACTACTGTTACTAAAGGAAGTATGCCACTGGTCCTTGGTATTGGCAAGTGAAAACAAGACCCGTCTTCCATCTCAGATTCAGAGGGACTTTATTCCAGATGCTAATCTCCTTCAGCATTATTTAATTTGCCTCCCATTAATCATACTGAGCAGCTGGCCATGTAAATATTCAAAGCCATGAATTACCCATTGGGTCTGTCCAGGAGCCAGGCAAAGCCTGTCTGCACAGCTCAGACACTAACTAGTCAGACAAACTGTATCTTCAAGGCTTGTCAGAGTTTAGTGAAATCTACTTAAGCAATAAAAAAGGCTTATATATCCCATTTGATTAATAAAAACAATTTAACTTCATTGCTGTGGAGTCCTAAATATCCAGTCTATCCAACAGAAGAGGAACCTGCTCCTTTCAGCCATGTCCCACACTGCTACCTGTTACATGTCTGAACCGTGTGCCAAAGAGAGGAAGCTCTTTTGTGAATGCACAGGGGAGAGTGTGTGAAAGCATGGACATCTTTTCGCAACTAGTTCTCCTGTGCAACAGGCATGTTTGCTATCTACCTACCTGAACAGTATTAATGCCAAGTAGAATTCCGCTCTCACTGAACTCCACAGTGCACTGAACTCTGGGATGATTTCTCCTCCTGGTTACACCTTGCAGGAGGCATAAGGGATCTGTCGAAAAAGGCTTTCTTTCTCAACAGATCCCCCTCTAGACTGCCGCTTTTTGCTGACAAAGTGCTGAGTCAGCAAAAATAGTGGCCATTTTTATGCGAATTAAGCACAGGATATTTAAATCCCCGCTTCATTTGCAACGTTGACCTGCCTAATCTGCATCCCTCTGCTGACAGAGGGATGCAGTCTAGACATACCCTAAGGTGCCACAGAACTCCTTGTTGTTTTTGCAGATATAGACTAACACAACTACCATTGTGTATGAATCTGACTGTTACTCTGAAGAATTTAGTCTGAAACCAAGCTTTAATAACTCTTTCCTTCCCTTATTCCCGCTATGCCAGTGCCTGGCCTGCTTCATTCAACATTAGACTTGCTATTCCAGTTTCATGTCTGCCATCTACATTCCTGTCCATTTATGCTCCCTGATTCGAAGGATATCAAGATGGAATCTATCGGTTGCTTTAATAGCTTTGTATATTGTTCTCACATTCCAAAATTTGATTTTCAATATCTGGTATTGAGCAAGAGACTCCAGGCTGGGGCCGAAGGATTCAGAGTGTGGGAGGGGAATCCAGTCTGGGGCAGAGGTTTTGGGTATGGGGTGGTAAGGGTTCCAGCTATGATGTAGGCTCTGCTGTGGGGCTGGGAATGAGCAATTTGGAGCATAGGAGGGGGTTCCAGGCTATGGACAAGAGGTTTGGGGTGCAGGAGGTGGTTCTGAGCTGGGGTAAGTGGTTAGGACACAAGAGAGGATTTGGGGTGTTGGTTCTAGGAGCAAGTTTGGGTGCAGGAGGGGCTCAGGGCCTGTGATTCGGATGCAGGAAGGAGAAGGGGCTCAAGACTGAGGCCAGAGGGTTGGGGAGCAGGAAGAAGGACAGAGTGTGGACTCAAAGGAAGCTTGGGTGCAGGTGGGGGCTCAAGGCAGGGATTTGGCATGTGGGAGGGTTTTGGGGTGTGGGTTCAGGGTGGCACTCACCTTGGGTGGCTTCCCACAACCAGCGACATGACCCACAGCTCCTAGGCAGAGGGGCGGCCAATCAGCTCTGCACACTGCCTCTGCTCATAAGCACTGCCCCCGCAGCTCCCATTGTCTGCAATTTCTGAACAATGGTAGCTGTGGAACTGGTGCTCAGGGTGGAGCAGAGGTGGTACATGGAGTTCCCCTGGCCATCCCTCCACCTAGGAGCCAAGGGACATGTTGCTGCTTCTCGGGAGCCATGCGGAGCCAATTAGGGAGTTTGCTATTCCCATGCCAATCACACTTTTAATAGTTGGGTCAGCAATGCTGACTGGAATCACCAGGGTCCCTTTACAACTGTCACTTCCAGTCAAGAAGTGGACATCTGGCAAACCTACCAAAGAGAGGGAAGAACCTAAGTCCCCGTGGTAATACAGCTAGTTGCCACTCCCTCCATCATCTCCACATCACTGTTTGTTCCTGGTGCCTCATGCAGTTCATTCCCCCTTTTCCTGGGCTACTGTGATGAAGTGAGACTCACCACTACTGCACCACCAACACTGATATTAGCTCTGATAGCCAGAGCACTTTGCCCTGGTCATGCTCTGCCCGTCTCCTGCTCTTGGACCCATGTCCCTCCAAGGACCACAATGTCATCTTCAGTGCCACAGCCCTCTGACCATGCTACACTTGCATTTCTGTAGTCTCTGTCCATCGACTTGTCTCAGTGGTGACCACTTCCCCAGCGGGAGGGAAGGAGGAATGGCCCTATTCCACCCACTATTGGCTCAGAGACCCTGTAGATAGCAGCCACTTCTTGCTTCTCCTCCAACCATTGAGTCTGATTCAGGCCACTTCCCTGAATCCCTTGCATCTTCATCAGCCTGACCTCAGGGTCTTGGCATGCCAATCTTAGCAGCCATCCAAGAGCTTGCCCCTCATCTAGCCCAGCACTGCTATGTCCCCAGTGCTAGCTTTCCTTCACCTGCAAGGGGGCCAGTCCTCCCTCCTCACTGAAGCACCTTAAACTCAAACTCTTCATGGTATTGTTTGCCAAGTTGAAGCAATTATTCTGAGATACGAGTCTCTCCCTTATTGTTTTTGAACCTCTCATATTTGCAGTCTAGGACAGACTTTAATTTTTAGAACTATAAAAAAGCCATAAACTTTATAAGTTAAAAAAAAAATGAGGAAACCATACCAGAGATCAACAAGCTGGAGTGAAACAGGCACTTCAAATTGTGCTAATTTACTTCTCAGTTCAGTTTAATTTTAAAAAACTCACAGGACATAATAGGGCAGTAGTGTTAAATTTAAAATACATGGTGGGGATACTTTTTTATTAAGTGTGAGAATATTACTGTATTTTTATTTTATTTTTTTTAATTTGATGTTTGTTCCTTGTCAAGTTCTCTGACGATCTATGGACTGGCTGTCAATTTTTTAAGTGACTAGAGACTTTTTTATTGGTTTTTGTCCAAGATGTCTTATAATGTTATTTTTATCACTATATTTTGTGTACCATAGCAGATACATATATTTATTTTTATATAAAATACGTGGCTCTTCCCACTCTATCCACAGCTACTTTGGCTCTTCTTCTCTAACTGGCTGGCCACCCCGGATCTAGACTGAGATCGTTCTCCCTGATATGGCCCCTTTCCTCTGGGTACAAGGGCCAGGGTGGTGTAAAGTTACTCCAAAGCCCTGGGTCCTGCTGATGGAGGATTCTCCCAGTACAGATACTGTGGAAGATAACCACAAGGCTGCCTTTCTAGGACTCACTTGCAAATCCTGGTGTTGAGGATGGGGCCATAGCATGCAGTGATTCTGGGAAATGCTGCATCCCCTAAGAGACATACAAGACTCTGCTCTTACTTAGACAGGCCCTGCCAGAGCTGTCCAAAGTATGACAGTGCTGAGAAGTCAAAGTCGTCTTAGCTCCCTATCCTCTAGGATTGTGAGTTCTGTGCAGCACCTCACTCCTTGAGTTTATCTTTAGCTTTGGTAAAAACACCTGACACAGTGAAAGCTAAATACACCAAAAACCTGCAAGTGAGATTTCACACAGTTAGAAACTGAATTGTTTAAATGCCTTCTTTAGGAGCAAAAGTATAACTAAGACCTGTTTTATGGGTAGACACATCATCTGCCCAATTCAGCAGATTTGTATTATCAATTTTTAAAAAAGAAAGAGAGGGACTTACCAAATATAGGCAATTCAAATTACATTCACAGTCCTATATCATTATTAGATTCATTCCAGAGAGATATCTGACCAGGACAGGCAAACTCTTGAGCAATACTTTAACAAATAAAGTAGCATTCCAAAAATTAAATAATAATGCCTTGCATTTGTGTAACATATGCAGGGTCAGAAGCCCCTTAAGCAAACCATACATGAAACCATACATCCTCTTTTATAGGTGGGGGAAACAGAGGTGTAGAGAGGTGAAGTTCACTCTGGACAACAGATGTCGCTGAGCCCTGGGCAATATGAGGGGAGCTCAGTTCTGCCCCTCTCCCCCACTCAAAGGGATGGGGCCTTAGGTGGAAGGGCAGGGTTAGGAACAGCCAGTCCTCAGTGCTGCCCAGACCACACCAGGCCTCCCACAGCCAGCCTCCATCTCCGTCCAGACTGTGCCACGCAGGGCTCCAGTAGCAATTTAAAGCGTCAGGGGCCCCAGCCACTGAAGTCCCCTTTAACCTGCATTGGTGGCCCTGTCTTGACTCTAAGACCAGTTCCTCAGCCACAAGACTCTGTCCTTATTATGCAGCAATCAAATGTCTGGAGATACCATTATTTAGTCTTTTAAAACTGATTGTGATGATATATTTTAAAAATCCCCATTCAAGCCTCCCTCTGCAGGAATAGATAGAATATAAAAGCAGAAAATCCATACCACTTAGTGTACATTAAAAAAATCTAGGTGACTCCCCAAACTCCTGCCTCTCAAATTCCCATAGCATCCACTGGACACATCTAAGCCCTGGGGAAATGGAAACATTTCTAACACAAGCAGAAGATCACCCAATCCAGACTCTTGTGTATTTGGGGGGGAGGGAAGGGGAGAGTTGCTCCATATTGAAGAACTTCACACTGAGAAAGAACTAATGCAATGCATGGATGCACAAACTGGGGAATCTTCAGTAAGACTAGAGGTGATTTTACCTCTGTTTTTGGCATTAGTGAGACCACTGATAGAATAGTGTGTGAAGTCCTAGTGCACAAGGATGTTGATAAATTGAAGAGGATTCAGACGCCAGTCTCCCAAATGATTAAGGATTAGAAAACCTGCCTCGTAGCAATGGACTCAGGGACCACAACCTATTCAATTTAACAAATGACGATTAAGAGATGACTTGATTATGGGCTATATTCTTAAGACCCCAGTTGGAAAGCAAATATTCCCTGGTGGCTTTGGAATCTATGAATCCTGAAATGCAATGGACACTCAAAGCTGTGCTCAGCACACTCTCAGAATCAGACCCTTCTGTAAATTTCTTATCACTTGACAGCTAGCATGTGACAGGAACCCCTGGGGCTACAATCAGCTCTGAGCAATCCTCACAACAAGAGGTGCAGAGATGCCTAGATCTTTTTGAAAGATGAGCATCTACCAGTTTTAGCAAATGGTATGTTCTCATCCACTACAATAATTAGTGGGTGTTGCGTGACAGAGAAGGAGCCATAGAGATAACTGCACATTGTTTAGCTGCCTTACCCACTTTGTCAATTTAGAGAAAGCAGAGCAGGCCTGTCTTATTTTACAATAAACTTACCTGCTGTGCAGAAAAAACTTAAGGTAAACAGAGAGCACCCAGAACTTGAGCACTACAGTTCCTGACAACTAACTGTTAGAAACCTGGCAGTATATCTTTTGTCTTATCCAGTGTCACATTTTTGGACATTGGCCATAAAAGAGTTTAAGAAAAAAAAGCAGATTTGATGGGACCCCACGTTGTTCTCAAATAGGCACTTAGTGATAGGTTTCTGCGTTATCTGAGAAACCTCAGCTAAAAAAATCCTGAGCTCAACATTTCATGGGTTAAGTCAATGTTTCTAGACTTTCCTCTGTCTCTAGAAATCTGCAACCTGTAAAAGCGGAGTAAGTTTTTACTGTGTTTCACATCCTTGATTTCAGGGTAGAATCTAGTTCTGAAGAGGTGACCTATCAGCCAGACATTTGTATTCATAGCCTGAGCTCAGTCTCTCTGTTTCTCTCTTCAGAAATTTAAGATTCTTGTTTGTATAAATATACCAGGTAGCTAAATGGCTCTTACATTTTGCATGGACTCCTGATACTGCGGCAGAGATGACAGCTGTGACTCAGAGTGGTACGGGGATAACCCTTTTCTTAAAGTCCTCAAATCCCCAGAGCTAGATTGCTGCAAAGACAAAGAAAGGAAAATAGGACAATCTGTGTTAGCCAGAGGAAGAAAAATAATATTAATTCTGCTTAGAATTCTTTATTAGCTTTTCCTTGAGACCATTTCTGTGTTGTGGCCTGTTCCCATAACAACTTTTCCCTGAAATGACAGTAAAAATAACCATCATAGTTAAAATATTTTTCCCTTTCTCAATTCCTGGAAAAACATTGTGAAGTGGTTGGAAATTAAACATTCACAGACAGACTGGGCAGAGATTCTTATTCTATCCATGTTTATCTAAATTTCAGATCACTAAAGAAATCACATTAATATGCAGATGGAAATTATTCACATGAACTCTGACCTCATACCTGCAAAACAAAAATGTATTAAGAGAAAAGCAGCTTGCACCGATCAGAATACACAAGAAACCATTTTCTAGCTTTCCTTTTAAGACTAGATTGACTACTCTCTAATTGCCAATTGGAATATCCAGAGTTTTAAATATTGACACTCTCATTTATGAAAGCTTTTGCATGTGAGTGACACCATCTCTTGGCTAAGAATTTCTTGCACACAAAGTCTTGAACAAATATTAAACTTGCCATACAAATACATGTTATAAATCACACATATTCCATGGAAAATAATACCCACAATGACCACAAAATGATCACGTATTATAATGGTATTGAATAATCTGCTTATGAGGGAGTTTGTCTAGTTTCCCTCACTTGATGAATCTAAAATGAGATACTCTTAGAACCAGCAGAATTGGTTTTAAAAGTTCCAGCGTATCTGAGGATGAAATTAAGGACTGGGGTTGAGAATTATATCATTTTAATACCACAAACATACCATTAACTTTACACATTTTAAGAGCATCAAACAATGCATTGTCCTCCATTTTAAAGCTATAAACGCATGGCCTTTGGGATTTTTATGCTCCATTAAGACTTTTGACTAGCTTTTGTTGCAAAAATTATATTTTCCACTTCAAAAGAAGTGAAGAAAAGCCATTGGTGCAATACAATTTAATGGTATATCTCAAATCAGCCTAGCTGTACAGAAAAAAACCTCAGTAACCCCAACTGAGTGACCATCACCATAACATTTAGCAAAATGCAGGACAATGTAGCACTTTAAAGACTACATTGTCCTGCATTTTGCTTCAACTACCCCAGACTAACACGGCTACATTTCTATCAAAACATTTAGGACTCCTGTTGCTGCAGTGGTGGTGGTGGTGGCTGTACTTCCCCTGCATGGCTCCATTTTACAGCCAAAAAGCTTGGTTCCCTGAGAACACATACACCGGGGTGGGCAAACTTTTTGGTCCAAAGGCCACATCTAGGTAGGGAAATTGTATGGTGGACAATGAATATAGGGCTGGGAGAAGGGGTTGAAATGTGGGAGGGGATGCTGGAGGGGGCTCAGGACAAGAGGCTCAGGGCAAGAGTTTGGAGTTCAGGAGGAAGCTCAGGATATGGGTTGCGTCAGGGGTTGGAGTACAGGAGGGGGTGCAGGGAACAGGAGGGGATTCAGAGCTGCGGTTGCCGTGTGGCAGGGACTGGAGTCTGGGCTCCAGCCAGGTGCCACTTAAATCAGGTGACTCCTGGTCAGCGTTGCAGTGGGACTAAGGTAGGCTCCCTCCCTGCCCTGACCCATGCCACTCCAGAAGCAGACAGCAAGTTCAGCAGTAGGTCCTGGGGGCAAGAGTGTGCTGAGTGAAGAAAAACTTCCTTTTGTTTGTTTTAAACCTGCTGCCTATTAATTTATTTGGTGACCCCTCATTCTTTTATTGTGGGAATAAATCAATAACTTTTCCTTATTCACTTTTTCCACCCATGTCATAATTTTATAGACCTCTATCATATCCCCCTTAGTCTCCTCTTCTCTAAGATTAAAAGTCCAAAGCTTTAATTTCTTTTCATATGGGACACATTCTAAATCCTAATAATTTTTGTTGCCCTTTTCTGAACCTTTTCCAATGCTAATATATCTTTTTTGGAGATAAGGCAACCACATCTGTACACAATATTCAAGATGTGGGCGTACCATGGTTTTATATAGAGACAATAAGATATTTTCGGTCTTATTCTCTATTACTTTTTTAATGACTCCTAACATTGTTTGCTTTTTTGACTGCCACTGCACACTGAGTGGATGTTCTCAGAGAACTGTCCACAATGACTCCAAGATCTCTCTCTTGAATACTTGTAGCCAAATTCATCCCCATCATATTGTATATATAGGTGGGATTATTTTTTCCAATGTGCATTACTTCACATTTCTCAACATTAAATTTCATTTGCCATTTTGTTGCCCAATCACTTAGTTTGGTGAGATCTTTTTGAAGCTCTTCACAGTCTGCTTTGATCTTAACTATCTTGAGCAGTTGGGTATCATCTGCAAATTTTGCTACCTCACTGTTTACCCCTTTCTCTAGATCATTTATAAATAAGTTGAATAGGATGGGTCCCAGTGGGGACCCCACTAGTTACCTCTTTCCACTCTGAAAACTTACAATTTATTCCTACCCTTTGTTTCCTGTCTTTTAACCAGTTATCAGCCCACAAAAGGACCTTCCCTCTTATCCCATTACAACTTACTTTACTTAAGAGCCTTTGGTGAGGGACCTTGTCAAAGGCTTTCTGGAAATCTAAGTATACTACATCCACTGGATCCCCCTTGTCCACATGTTTGTTGACCCCCTCAAAGAACTCTAGCAGATTAGTAAGGCATGACTTCCCATTACAGAAACCAGGTTGACTTCCCCCCCCCCCCAACAAATTATATTCATCCACGTGTCTGACAATTTTATTCTTTCCTATAGTTTCAACTAATTTGCCCAGTACTGATGTTAGACTTACCAGTCTGGAATTGCCAAGATCACCTCTAGAGCCCTTTTTAAATATTGGCTTATCTTCCAATCATTAGGTACGGAAGCTGATTTAAAGGCTAGGTTACAAACCATAGTTGTTAGTTCCGCAGTTTCCCAATTGAGTTCTTTGAGAACTCTTGGGTGAATGCCATCTAGTCCCAGTGACTTTTACTGTTAAGTTTATCGATTTGTTCCAGAACCACCTCTAATGACACCTTAATCTGGGACAATTCCTCAGATTTGTCACCTAAAAAGAATGGCTCAGGTTTGGGAATCTCCGCAATATCCTCAGCCTGGAAGACTGAAGCAAAGAATTCATTTAGCTTCTCCGCTAAAACAATCATCTTTTGAGTGCTCTTTTAGCATCTCGATCATTCAAAGGCCCCACCAGTTGTTTAGCTGGATTCCTACTTCTGATGTACTTAAAAAACATTTTACTATTACTTTTTGAGTTTTTGGCTAGCTGTTCTTCAAACTCCTTTTTTTTTTTTTTTTGGCTTTTCTTATTATATTTTTACACTTAATTTGGCAAAGTTTATGGTCCTTTCTATTTTCCTCACTAGGATTTGACTTCCACTTTTTAAAAAGATATCTTTTTATCTCTCACTGATTCTTTTGCCTGATTGGTAAGCCACGGTGGCATTTTTTTGGTTCTCTTGCTGAGTTTTTTAATTTGGGGTATACATTTAAGTTAGGTCTCTATTATGGTGTCTTTGAAAAATTTCCATGTAGCTTGGAGAGGTTTTACTTTTGTCACTGTACCTTCTAATTTCTGTTTTACTAACTTCCTCATTTTTGTGTAGTTCCCTTTTCTGAAATTAAATGCCACAATGTTGGGCTGCTGAGGTGTTTTTCCCACCACAGGGATGTTAAATTTTATTACATTTATGGTCACAATTTCCAAGTGGTCCAGTTATATTTACCTCTTGAACCAGATCCTGCGCTCCACTTAGGACTAAATCAAGAATAGCCCCTCCCCTTGTGGGTTTTAGAACCAGCTGCTTCGAGCAGTAGTCATTTAAGGTATCAAGAATTTTATCTCTGCATCCTGTCCTGAGGTGATGTGTACCCAGTCAATATGGGGAGAGTTGAAATCCCCCACTATTATCAAGTGTTTTAATTTGATAGCCTCTCTAATCTCCCTTAGGATTTCATAGTCACTATCACTGTCCTGATCAGGTGGTCAATAATATATCTCTACTGCTACATTCTTATTACTGGAGCATGGAATTACTATCCATAGAGATTTTATGGATTTTTGGGTCATTTAAGATTTTTACTTCATTTGATTCTACATTTTCTTTCATCTATAGTGCCACTCTCCCACCAGCACGACCTGTTCTGTCCTTCTGAAATATTTTGTACCCTGGTATGACTGTGTCCCATTGATTGTCCTCATTCCACCAAGTTTCCATGATGCCTATTATATCAATATCCTCCTTTAAAACCAGGCACTCTAGTTCACCCATTTTACTATTTAGACTTCTGGCATTTGTGTACAAGCACTTCAATAATTTGGCACTATTTATCTGTCTGCCATTTCTTGATGTGTTAAACTCTTTTTCATTTGATTGTGTCTCATCTGATCTGACCCACACATTCATCCTCTTCTCCTGACTAGAACATAGAGCATATCTATCAATAGAACCTCCCCTAATAGATGTCTCTGTCTGATCTATGTGCTCCTCCGCACCTGTCGGCATTCCCCCAGCCCTTAGTTTAAAAACTGCTCTACAACCTTTTTAATGTTATGTGCCAGCGGTCTGGTTCCATTTTGTGTTAGGTGGAGCCCATCCTTCCTGTATAGGCTCCATCCCAAAAGTTTCCCCAATTCCTAATAAATCTAAACTCCTCATCTCTACACCATTGTCTCATCCATGCATTGAGACTCTGAAGTTCTGCCTGCCTTCCTGGCCCTGCACATGCAACTAGAAGCATTTCAGAAGCATTTCAGGTTCATTAGGGTTAGCCCCTGGTGGGCCACTGAAACTGCATTTACCTGCACATTCGCAGGTACAGGCAATCACAGCTCCCATTGGCTGGGAATGCCAATTCGTAGCCAACAGGAGTCATGATCTCCATATCTGTGAAGGTGCGGGTAAATACGGTGGTGTGGGGGCCCCACCAAGGGCTAAACCTGACAAATCAAATCCAGCCCCTGGGTCAATATTTGCCAACCCTTGTTGTACTGTGTCTTCTTGCATCTGAGTTGAGCTCATCCATGTGTGTGGTGCATGAATAATAAAGGCATAACGTCCAGCAAGGAATTTTAAAGGTCTTCTTTGCCAAGGTCGCTCACTCACTCAGCAGCCCTCCTCCATGGGCAGATTAGCCACTGAGCAAACAGGGCTGTGCCCAGAGGCTGCAGCAAAATGGGCACTCTTAACCTAGTCCACCTGCCCAGCCCTTTCAGAGGACTGGAGTCAGGGTAATGGGACTTGTGGTGCTCTGTCCGCCCATCGCTCTAGCCAAGGAGCAGGGGCAGGGGATGGGGGCTTGTGCCGCTCTTCCCATCCCAATGCACCAGCTGGGGAGTGAGGTTGGGGACTGGGGTGGAGCAGACTAGCAGGCACTAGAGGTGGACAAGCCCCCCACATCCCAATTTGATTCCCTGGTCAGAGTGCTGGCAGGCAGAACAGGGCAAGTGCTGTGGCCTGAGCAAAGTTGGGATTGTGGGCTGGACCTGGATGGGCCACAGCCCATGGGTGACATGGCTTTGCCCCTCGTCACCACTTCCCAGGAACGGCACAAAGTCAGTACCACCCACAGCCCACATTCTGAACCCCCCTCTGTCACGTTACCAGAGTTTAAGGCAAGCAGCCAGGTCACTGCTGCGCCCATGGGGGAGTGTTTGCCCCAAAAGATGGTACAAAGTAGGCCATGTGAAGTGTCAAACAAAAGCTTACTTTCTACTGATTCTGTATATGCTCTTCATCTATCTGTATAATGTCTGTGTGTGGAGTTATGAATATGTACTCTGTATGGAGACTAGAAGTTTCTCTGTATGTGGGTGAGCAATGGGCTCAGCCTATGGACACGCTAATTAGCAATGCTCCAGGGACAATAGGTCTCTTAAGTACCAGAGACCCACCCATGAAGGAATCCAGGTGCCTGGTCAGAGACCATGTGATTCTCTCCAGCTTGGAAGAAGCCGGGGGGGGGGGGGGGGGGGGGAAGGGGTGGCGTATAAAGGCCATGTGGCAGTCTCCATCTTGGTGCTCAGCTCAACTCTTCATCCCAGAGGCAAGAGTGCAGGGATCGAGAAGCTGGAATGAATTGTGGACCTATCCTGACATAGGATGTACACCAAGGACTTTTAAGCCAGCAGTTATAACATCTCTGCTGCAAGCCTGCATCGAGAACTGGGAGATTCGATGCATGTAATGTATGATACTTTAACAACCTTACTCTCATGCTTTTCTTTCTGGTAGTAATAAACCTTTAGATGTTAGATTCTAAATGATTGGCTCAGCGTGGTATTGTGGATAAGATCCAGAGGGTGAACTGACCTGGGATCTGTGGCTGGTTTCTTGGAACTGGATAGAACTTGTTCGGGGTAGGTGAGATTGGGTTTTAAAACCCCTCACCTGTGGGCAGGCCAGGGGCTGTTTGGGGCACGGAGAGAGCTGGAGTGTCAGAGGGGTTTTGCTCACGAGGCTTCAGACTGGCCAGGCAGGCAGCTGAAGTACTCTGTGAGACTGGCTTGTGGCCTATTTGGGAAGGTCTCCAGTCTGGGGGCTGTAAGCAGCCCCTAGTTTGAGCAATTCGCCATGAGCAATTCGCCATGAGCGGATGCCCTCAGCGGTGCCCAGACCCGGCCCATCACACCCTCCCATGCCCCAACCTCTTCCCCAGGCTGGAGCCCTGTCATGGACCCCTGAACCCTCATAGTCTAATCCAGTGCCCTTGAAGTCAATTAAAAGATACCCACTGCATTCAACCAACACTGAATCAGGCCGTTAAAGAACAAATGGAACAAACCATTAAGAGAACTTTGGATGGGATGTCATCGTTGCGCGTGTCCATTATGAAAATAAATGTGTTCAGGAAGCAGGAATGGAGTGTTTGTGCACCTTGTTGTTCTCCTGTCCTTCTCTCTGGATTTCACGGTTTGGAGAAATTCATTTTTATACGAAAAACATTTAGGATGCCTCTGGCTCTTTAAAGACTAACACATGTATTTGGGCATAAGCTTTTGTGGGCTGCAGCCCACTTTGTCAGATGCATGAAAAGGGAACCCACGAAAACTTATGCCCAAATAAATGTGTTAGTCTTTAAAGTGGCACAGGACTCCTCATTGTTTTTGCTAAAAAGGACTAACACAGCTCTGAAACATTTCTATACTAGTGGACAATCCAGCTCCCAATGAAATCAGTGTCAATATAAAGTTAGCTATAGGGACTGAACCACAAACCTTTAGTTTTAAAGCAGAACCCTGTGCTGTCAGGCAACAAGTGTTCTGCAGAGGATCAGAGAACTTCCACTTGTAGTGCTGTAACCCCAGTGCCTCTCAGGATCACTACACAGTTTTCATTTACTTCTACAATTTTTTCAAATAAAATTTGTTTCAAAATGTAACTTCTATGCAAACATTTCAGAAACATTATTTGTATAAAAGAAAAAAAATCCTGTGGGTTTTTTTCCTGGCTGAAGGAAAAAAGGATTTAAATTAAACTGATACAATTACCTCAGACATTCATAAACATTTACACATTCATCAGACTTTGCTATCAAGGTCTAAAGCTAACCAAGAAAAAATGTGAATCTCCCATTAAAGGCAATATGACTAATGATGCATAAAAATGAGCAACTATTATGCCATTTAAACCTAAATTTAAAATCCTGGTATTTGCATTGTTAGTTCAATCACAAACTGAAATCCCTTATTCCCTTGCCTAATTTTCATTACTGAGATGGAAGTGACTCCTAAATTACTTTTCTCATCAGAATGGCATTTAAAGGCACAGTTGTTGATCACCTCAGTTCTCCATCCCCGCTTGGAGATGATCTTAGTTACCAAGCAGCAGGTCTTTAGTAAACACTGTTCAGGTAAAGTCATTTTACAATCTTGTGAAAGAAAATCCTTCACACAATCAAAAGCTTCACGCCACTCACCACAGTAAGGGGTCAATCCTAATTTTAATGGGAGCAGAAGGAGGTCCTTAAAGAATAAGATACATCTCTCATCTAAGGCCTGACCTGGCTTTCCATTTTTGTACATAGCAAAAGAATACACAAAGAAAGCAGGATCAGGCACATAATATCACTTAAAGGCAAGACTTCAGCTACAATCGGTCTCCCATTGTAGTCAAACATGTCAGTTTGACCCTCAACTACTCAGTGTACAACTCTGTCCTCCTCCAATGACTAGGCAGCAAACAATCTTTAATGAGCCTGTTACAGATTTATCAGAACAGTCTTTCAGCTCCGCCGGTAGAAGATGGTGCTTTAGAACCACAAGTCCTCAATTCACTGCACTGCCACCAACCCCATTCATAAGCATGCTGTTACATTTGCACCCATTTCAATTAATTTCTCCAAAACCACAAGACTCGGATAGGAAACAATGGAGCATACATTCAAACCACAACTTCCAACACACATTTACTTTCATAAGCTTCAGGGGGTAGCCGAGTTAATCTGTTACAGAAAAAAACAACAAATGGTCTGGTAGCACTTTATAGACTAACAAAACATGATACCATCTACATGTTTTGTTAGTCTATAAAGTGCTACCAGACCATTTGTTGTTTATTTACTTTCATGTCAGACTCTTCCAACACTGACAGCCCATCAATGTCCCCAGTGCAGTTATTTACTTATTCTCTGGGAATAAAAAAAACAATAGTTTTAATTGTTTAATATATACTACAATTTTGACCAGGGCCATCTCAAGAAGGATACAGAGCCTGGGGCAACCGCCCATTGCAACAGGCACAGGGACCAGGGTAACACCCCACCACAGACTCCACCCCACCCCCTCCCCAAACGCCATCCATTTTCCCCCCCAGGTAGCATTGCACAGGGAAGGGACAATGGGCCTGATGTGGCAGCAGCAAGGGTTCCCTGCCCACACACCATGAAAGCGATGGGTGCCAGACTGGCCCAGCCACCTGCTCTACTCCGCTATGCTGCCCTCCCAACCTGCTGTGCCTCATTTCTCTGCAGCAGCAGGAAACGGAGCACCCTGGGGCCAAAACACTCTGCTTCCCACCACTGCAGCAAAACCAAGCTCAGAGGATCCAGGAGAATGTGGCGCAATGGGATGGAGTGGAGCAGGCTGCCAGGCTGTTCTGGCTCTTCTCCCCCTCAGTGAGTGGCAGGGGGGGAACCTTGCTTCTGCCATGTACCAGGCCCCTATAATCCCTCAGGTTCCTCTACCCATAGGCGGGTTGAGACGGTTGCTGCAGGGTCCCAGGGCAGCCACCCCAAACCATCCAATGGATAGGACAGCTCTGGTTTTGATTCAAGAAAAGACTTCTAATGGGCCAGCTCTTTATATCTATTCATAGCTGTTACTCAGTTTAAACCTCAAAGAATGAAATTAGTCCAACTCTGCCCCCCGCTTAAATCAATGGATATTTTACACATTCGTTTCAGTTTAAGTGGGCATGGAGTTCGACCTTAGTGAAAGATTTCTCTCTTCTCAAAAATAGGTACAGGCAGTCCCCGGGTTACGTACAAGATAGGGACTGTAGGTTTGTTCTTAAGTTGAATCTGTATGTAAGTCGGAACTGGCGTCAGCCACTGCTGAAACTGATCAGTTTCAACCGCGGCTGAATCTGGACGCCAGTTCTGACTTACATACAGATTCAACTTAAGAAACCCTGGCGTCCCCAAGTCAGCCGCTGCTGAAATTCATCAGCGGCTGATTCCAGGAAGCCTGGGGCAGAGCAACTCTGCCTCGGGCTTCCTGTAGTCAGCCGCTGGTCAGTTTCAGCAGCGGCTGACTTGGGGACGCCTGGGGCAGAGTAGCTGGGGTGCTGCTGGGTTGCTCCAGTAGCACGGCTCCTCGGCGCTACTGGAGCAACCCAGCAGCACCCCAGCTGCTCTGCCCCAGGCGTCCTGATTCAGCCGCTGCTGAAACTGACCAGCAGCAGCTGAATCAGGACGCCTGGGGCAGAGCAGCTGGGGTGCTGCCGGGTTGGTCCGGAGCTGCGCTGCGGGACCAACCCGGCAGCCCCCAGCTGCTCTACCCTAGGGTAGGCAAGAAAAGCCTGGTCTGCTGGGGGGGGGGCATTAGCTGCACCCCTCCCCCCCCCAGCAGACCAGGGAGACGGGGGTGGCGGGACCGCCCAAGTCCTCCATGGCTTTGCTCCGTCTCCCTGGTATGCTGACCTGGAAGACGCGGAGCAAAGCCGCAGAGCACACGGGCAGCGGGACAGTCCAGGTGCTGCTGGTCAGACCAGGGAGACGTGCAGCAAAGCCGCGGAGCACGCCCGCAGCGGGACAGCCCAAGCGCACCTGGGCTGTCCCACTGCGGGCGTGCTCCAAGGCTTTGCTTCCCATCTCCCTAGTCTGCAGGGAGACGGAGAGCAAAGCCTTGGAGCACGCCCGCAGCGGGACAGCTCAAGCGCGCCCAGGCTGTCCCGCTGCAGGCATGCTCCAAGACTTTGTTCCCCGTCTCCCTGCAGGCCAGGGAGACGGGGAGCTTTTCTCGCCCCGGAGGACAGGGGCGGCGGACCGCGGCGCATCTGGGCGTCCCGCCGCTCCCGTCCTCCGGGGCGAGAAAAGCCCCGTTCGTAACTGCGGATCCGACGTAAGTCAGATCCGCGTAACTCGGGGACTGCCTGTATAATAATTAATAAAATAAACCATGGCAATAAGTTGAACTGGGTGAAAAAAATAGGGAACATTTCTCACAAAAATCATTTTTTGTTAAATATCTCAAATTTTTGACAAATTTCAATCAATTTTACTAGGAAACTTTTAAAAACCATTATCACCCACCTGAAATCTGAATCAAAGCCCATTACTCTTCTTGGCAGAGAGAATAAATTGTGACCTGTTACTTTTGATCTGCTGTGATCCGGGTGATTCAATCTGATTACAATGCAACTAGCATGGAAAGACGGATGATGTTTATGTTGCTTTTTGAAGGTCAAGGTAATAAGCAGAAACATTAATTTTCCTTTTTTTTTCCATTCAGTCAGTGCCATAGTTATGATGAACCAACTATGCAGATAAGAGCTTTCCGGCAAGTTTGACAAATTATATTTTTAGATACACAACTAATTCCTATACACTATTATACAATAAAATGGATCATTCCAATATTAAACAAAGACCCACCCAAGTTTTCTTGACAGCCACGCAGTTCTTTTTCAGCATTTATGAATGAGGTTAGTAAATCTATGGAACTATTTAAATTAGAATTATGTTACTGTCACAGAGGTCCTAATGCACTAGACTTAATAGGCTGCCTTTCCTTCAATTGTGTGTTCTTAAATAACGCAGGAATACTAGAAAATGACATTGTCAGCTGCCAATAATCAGTGAATTAGCATTCAGAACACAGCTATTATCATTAATTGAAAATATTTTTCTTTCCTTTATCAATAGTTGGAACTGCTGAAGATCTCTGCAGAAGGAAAATAAGTAGATTCTACATTTGTGTCTAGCATTGAAGAACTAGAGCTTATTCCCTAGATTCTTCTGTCATGGGTTTTTTGTGTGCTTGTTTGTTTGTTTTCCTCATGGATAATTTTCTTCTCTTTTTTACCTTCCCACAGCCTGTCAAAGCTGGCATTTTCTAGTTCTATTTGCACTGAAAACAGAAAGAAGCATCACTTTAGTGAAACCCAGCGCTGTGGAAAAGGATCTTCTAATGATAACTTGAGTGTGTGGACTTTTTATTTACTGTCAGTGGACTCTTTTCAGGAGGGGATTGGGAAGTACTGAATGGACAACTGCAGACAATGTCACGGACTCTAGACATCCCTGGAGGTCAGAATTTTTAGACCTTGCACTACATGCTTCATCTTTCGACTATTTTAACTTTTTGATGCTGACTTAAAGGGACATCTGTATGTTATACTGATGGGCTTGACTCATTGCCTAACAAGGTGAGCCAATGCATCAGGAGGTTCCCCGCCCCCCCGCTGCCGCCGCCCATATGAAAAGGATTTTTCCATGACAACCTGAGACAGTTGTTGGCTCTGATTATCCTTTCATTTACCCACCCACCAATGTACATCAGGAGCAACTCCATAAAGTCAATAATCTTGAAATGGTGTGAAACTGGTGATCAAACTTGGGCTTTTAGTCCATTAGCATCCATTTTAAACTGAACAGCAAAACTTTAGGAAAATTATATTTAGACTATTGTTAAGTGCTGGGTAGAATCATTTTGAAAGGGGAAAAGAAAATCTTGCACACACCCACAGTATATTTAAAACCATGGCCACAAACCAATTATGCACAGAACATGATATTTTAAATCAAAGTAACTAAGATGCATTTACTTTTGACTTACCTGATAAGCCATGCATTCAAGGCTCTGAGGTTTCCTTTCAAGAATAGACAAAGCCACTAAAACACAACATTTTCTTGAACTATTATTAGTATTGGTGGAGACATCTATTCTTTCAGGAGAAATCCTGAACTCAAAGGGTAACCAACATTTTTTATCACTTTTAAATGAAACCCGCAGGTCACAGTGTCATAATTTATTACACCTGTTATAAAACAGAGCTTTTTAGGAAATAATATTTTACATGGAGTAAAACTAAATGGAAAGGTCCCTTACATTTGCTATAAACTCAACAGTCACAATATGCTATATTTTTGACAACACTATTATAAAAGATTTACATACTTTAGAAGCAAATGTCACACCAGCATACCAACCTCTAGAGAGAGGGACAGTTTCCATTTTTAGAGTCTGCTCTACTCTCCCACTAGCATAAGGTTTGATTTTTTTGTCTAATTTAACCATTTAAGGTACATTTCATCCTATCCAGTGAGGCAGGACAAGACATCTGGACCATTTAAACTCTTCAGAGACTTGATTGCTGCATAGGTCCTCGCCCTCTCTACAGAGGCTAATTTCACCCAGATTATTTTGGCTTCACTCTGGAGATCTAGAACACCACATTTCCTATCTGAAGCCCACATGTGGAAAGTTAGCATTCTGAGCACTGGAATCCTGATCAGGTGTGTTTATGGAAGCATTCTGATTTCAGGGGTGGAGAAAAAAGGGGAGATGAGTGTGTGAGGAGAGAGAGAGAGAGAGAGAAAAAAAAAGAGAGAGAGAGCGCGTGCAATTAGGTAGACAAGAGAGCGAAAGAACATGTCTATGTTGTAGCAAAATGTCCCTGAAATATGGGAAGTAGGAGCTCATAGCTGAGAATGCAGGTCAGGAAGCAGATTAGACAAGTCAGCAGGTGAAGGACTGGGTATTCGGGGAACTGAGTTCCTTCAGATTTGACAGCTGAAAGGAGAGTGGGTGATATCAGAAGCTGGAAACACATGTTGTCATCTGCAGTGTCTAGGTGCAATTTACTGAGGAAGGCCTATAGATTATACTAAGAGTATAAGGAAAGGGGCAATGTACTTATGGACAATAGTACAATACTTTATCTAGTCACCTGCCTGTTGCTGTGGTGTATATACTTTACCACCTACTGGCAGCAATTCACTGCACCATAATTGTCCTAGTAATTGAAACTGCCTCAATTCTGACACTCAACAATCAGTTGTTTGCATCTGGGTAATTACATAGGAGGTTTCGTTTGAAAGCTTTCGCTATTATTCCAGACACATACTGGTCCAGAAGCCATTTAGCTGTGAGCTCCTCCTCACATTCTCAAATGGCTTTGATTTGAATATTAATTTTTGATAGTACAGTCACAAAGTTACCCATATCTTTTTCACCAGTGTGAAGCAGAAGTTAGAAATAATTAGGAGTGCATGAAATACATTCAGATTATTAAAAATGGAAATTGCCAACATGAGCATTTGAAAGAAAGATCCGCCAGAGCACCAAACAGCCACCACCAAAGCTCAGAGGCAGTCCCACAGATTCAAAAAAAGCTCACAGCTTATAAATGTATTAGATCTCACTACCTTCATGAAATTTCTGGGCAAGCTGTTGCGGTCAGCCAGCTAGGAGGGAACAAAAGAATATTATACAACTTAACTCTTAATTAAAATGAAAAAGAAAGACACTTTATTGGCATGACAAATTTTAATCTTTATTACAGATGACTGAAGTAGTCATTTTTACATGCAGGCTTTCACAAGATTATATCTGAACTCAAAGCCTTTCAGAAATGATAATAAATTAAGACTCACAGAACCCCTTCTCAGTCAAATAAGTATTAATTGCCTAATAGCCCTATTTTAAAGATGGGAAATCTCAGACAAAATTGGTCACATTGTTATACCCTTACTTGTACTGAATAACCTCTTACCTACAAGAACATGTGTTGAATTATAGCCTTACCTGTGCTGTAATTTAATATTCAGCATGATTAAACTCAGCGTTACTTCACTGATTTCAGTGGAGTTATTCCTGATTTATACAAATATAAATAAAATTGGGGGGGAAGGGGAGGTCTTAAATGACTTGTCCAAGATCCCACAGCAGGTTAGTGGAAGGTAAGGCTGCCAACTCTGAATGAGGCTATTTCGGGAGGTTTTTTTCTCCTTTTAAAATATCCTGGATTGCTTTCAATAGTCACTGGAAGATCAATGGTGATTAATCCTGACCAATCCTGGAGGATTGGTAACCCTAATGGAAGGGCAGGGGACTGAGAATTTCTGCCTCTTGGCCATGTTCTCATATTACTGGGCCTGATCACAAGAACAAAAGGTGGCAATAAATGCTGACTCTCTTAAAAGGAGTGAAATTTAGGTGGCTTTAAGACACCTTTGCACCCTCTTGATCCTGGGATGCTCTGAAGCCCTAGAGCAACATAGATCTTGCCAGGTGTCTAGCTAAGCAACCTGTCCAACTGCCTATGGACTGCAGCACCACCCAGAATCCTTGAAATATTAAGTGCTGTGACCCACTCCCAACATGCCCCTCCAACATCCGGCTCTGTCCCTCCCTGAACGCACTATGTGCCAGCACTTGGGAGACAGTGCTCAGAAGACAACCTTATGTCTGTCTTCTATATTGTCTTCACTGATAGACTCTTCCACCAGTTCAATACAGAACTTTTATGGATCCTCAATGCCACTCCAGTTCTTTTACCGGTATTAAGGGCGTGAAGAGGACAAGGTGCTTCCCTAGGAATACAATTTTGACTGGAATAGACTTAATTTCATGACTGAGAAAGAAGATGATTTGTGGGTAAAGTAGGGCTACTCAACACATGGCCCATGGGCTGCATGTGGCCCACACTCCATTTGTTTGCGGCCCGTGGTGTTTACTTGGGGCTCAACACGCGGCCCGCGGGTGGAAGCCAAAACAAAGTAGTAGTCAATATAATGGTCTTTTGTTGATATGCATTTTAAATAGTTCAATTCCTGGATTGCTCATTAAAAGTGCTGGCATATGGGTGGAAATTGGGTAAATATTGCATTGTATTAATATCAGCAGAATGGACTTAAATGGAGCCTGTGCATTGTGTAGTCTCGCCTTAAACTTTGTATTCATGCCCGTAGGTGAGAAAGAAGCTATTTGCACATATATACACACACACACACACACACACACACACACACACACACTTAAATTGCAGCCCTCGGCATGGGCTGTATCATTGTGGCCCCCGGGGTTTCCAAACTTGAGTAGCCCTGGTGTAAGGCAACTAGCTTCAGACAAGGAACTATATATATGTGTGTAAGCTGTCTAAGAGTATTTAGCTACACAACTCCCACTGAAACCTCCCTCCCCTCCCCCTCATTTATATATATGTGTGTGTGTGTGTGTGTGTGTATGTATGTATGTATGGGTGGCCAGTAGGGTAATGCTCTAAAATCCAAATTAACACAGTCACACAGTTTAATGCCAAAAGAAACAACCGGATCATCTAGTCTGACCCCTTGTATCTCACAGACCACTAATACCAAACAGCACCCACACACTAACCCCAGAATCAAAATAAGTCCAATATATTACAGCCCATAGGAGGTTATATTAGGATGTGCCATTGACAGAGCACAGATGGGACAAGGTGCTCCAGTTCCCAGGGCCACAGAAGACGAGTTATATGGGCCCATGGTGTCCCGGTACCAGGAATATTCCTGGCCCGGAGCTGAATTCCATCAAAATTCACCACCTGGCCCTGAGTCCCCCAGCCCCTCTGCCACCTGCCAACCCTGGGCAATTTCAAATGCCTAGAGAGACTCCGCCGCCACCACCTGCAGTGCAGCAGAGTAAGAGCATCTTCCGGCCACTTACCCCAGCTGCTGGCATGTGCATGCATCCCTGTGGTCAAGGGGACTGAGGGAGCACTCTCCATGCTGTGCGGCAGGAGCCAAGGAGCATGCGGGAACAGCAGCAACTGAAGATCCCCGCCAAGGAGAGAGCCTGTACCTTCTCCCCACCCCCATTTTGCCCCCAAACTCCCTCCCCTCCTGCAGCTCCCAGAGCCTGCACCCCCTCACCCCATCCTATACCCATATTCCCTCCCAGAGCCTAAGTCCCATAACCCCACCTGCACCCAAGTCCCGTCGTCCCCCTCAGAGCCCAGGCTCTGGTATTCTGGGAACCACCAACATTTTTGCAAACCTGCCTCCCCTGCCTAAGGCCTTCCCAGTGGCAGGGAACAGGTTAAATATAAAATACCCAGATGATCTTGGCAAGTGACTCATACTCCATGCAGCAGAGAAAGGTTTAAAAAAAAGGTACAGCCACTCTGACCTGTATACAAGAAACAATTCTCTGGATTTAAACTCTGGCCACAAAGCATCAGCACACTTAAGATGCACAACCAATGTAGGCCGTATTGTTTCTGGTATTTCCAGTAGCTGAAACCATCAACATCCTTGATCAGGACCTTAATGGAAGGCTACACATCTTCATCTGGCTTCAAGTGGTCCTTTAATGCTTTGCAGCTGCCTTTTAAATGCCAGTAAATAAACCCCAAACCACTACTTCCTCAGCTCCCTTCCTGCCATCACCCCTACAGTACAGCATGATAACTAACTACTGAATTAAGTTTCAGCCATTAAAGTTACTGTTACCAATTATGCTTCAGCAAAACACATGATATTAAGAACATCTGAGTAGTCCTATTAGCATCAGTGGGTCTGCTCACCCATGTTTAAATTTAGATGTTCTGGGACCTGACTGTTTATTATTTGGGTGGGCTTTTTTAAGGAAGAGACTATTTTCAAAGTGCTACAGATGAAAGAAAAGTTAAGGGATAAAATTAAAGACCCGCCCCCCCTTCCTGTTTAATATCTTCTATGTCATGTATAGCACTTTTCATCAGGAAATCTGAAAGTGAAGGTCAGTATTATTGTCCCCATTTTACAGACAGACAGGGAAACAGACACACAAGACGTAACCTCACTTCCCCACAGTCACCTAGTAGGCCAGTGGAAGAGTGGGGAAGAAGAATCCAAGTCTCCTGGGTCCTTATCTAGTAAGCAACTGGGGAAGCTTAAGTTCATTTCACAGGTAACACAATCAAAATCCTTTTGATTATCTCTCTTCTGGAAAAAATTGACAACTGTGGGAACTAGGTGCAGCAGGGGGCCTTTGAGAAAAAGTGGCACAGAAACAGCTGGGGTGTTCCAATGAAAAATACAGAATTTATTTGAAGTGTGTGGGTGTGAATGTTTATATTTTTAAGATAGGACTGAATCCTGACCTTACACCATAGCAAATCAGAAGTAACACCTCATATCAACAGGAGAAAAAACTGATGTGAAAACAGTATCAGGTCTGTAGATTTCAGATTGTACATCTCACTGGTTTTTGCTTAGACAGGAGTGGTAAATGAAGATTTGAAGAGGCAAAGCAGCAGATGTAATTTGGTTTAAGTACTGAAAATTGGAGTTCTTAATTGACAGAGGAGAAATAATGCTGTCAGGAAGTCTTAATGAATAGCAGGAGATTGTTAATAAGAGGTTTAGCACAAGATTTCCGCATGTAAAACTAGTATTGTAAAAATATTTACCAGCATCTCCATGGGGTATAAGCAAAACTAAAAAAATAAATAAAAACTCCACAAACAAACAAACAATAAAAAAAGTGCCAGTTACAATGCTCTCTCTCCTCTGTAGAAATCGAGACAGGGGACTTTATTATGTCATTAACATTCAAGAATGGAGTCTTTTCATTTTTATACGAGCAGAGAAAGATCAGCTCAATAACTCATGTGAGGCTCAAGTAATCAGCTCAAATGAAAGTACAGCATATAATTATAATCACCCAACTGGCAATCTTTGTGCAAGGGCTGGAACAGCTGAGGTTGTTGCCGAGGCTCAGATCCAGGGCTTTTAGTCTCTTAAATCCATAAGCATTGAAACACACAATGGAGTGGTTTCCTAGCCATTCAGCAACTGCTCTGTAACTTGTATGCAATGAGTTGTGGAGTCACAGACCAGGGAAAGGTGTCTATAGAACAACAGTCATCTCCTTTGGTTGGCACACTCATGGAGAAACCAAGGACTCAGGCACCAGTTCAGCAAGGTGCTCAAATGCACGTGTGACTTTAAGCATAGGAATGGGCCACAATCTCCAGTCACCTTTGGCCACTTTTCCTCGCCCAGGTGGGGCAAAGCAGATGGATTCTAGACAACAAAGGGCTAGTAGAGAATTCCTTCAGCAGAGGGGAACCGCCAACCCCAAATATCAGCTCAACAGAAGCAGTTAAGCTAGTGCCTCAGTTCCCTCGTGTGAGGGTATGAAGGGATGAATATGGCAGTGGTTGGGGAGGAGCACAGATTCCAAGGCTAGAAAAAAATAGAGCTGATGCTCCACTGGTGTACATTAGACCAACGCCCTCAGCAATAGTTGGGATCATGTCTACCTGCACTGGCCCAAGTTCAGACACATGGGAGAATTTGAGGCTAGTGAGTTCAGTGGGATTACAACAAGTGTTTATAGTTATTCAGACACTTAAGTACTTTGCTGAACTTGGGCTTGAATGGCCAAAGGGAATTAGCTAGTGCTAGCCAAAAATGATGATGATTTTCCATGGAATAATTTTAATTTGTATGTTAATTTCCCACATGTGTCTTCAGGCTTTTGTTAACTTTATAAAAACCCAAACTGGGAAGCTAAGAATTCTTTGAACTGAAAGCCGAACTGGAAAATTAATACTTTTACCAAATATTTCATTTTATTTTTAATTAGAAAAAAATCCATTTTTCCTCAACAATGTTCATTTTAATCAAAAAAGCAGTTTTCCCCTCAGAAAAACTGATCTAAAGATAAAAATTCAACCAGCTTTAGAATTTGCTCTTTCCCCAGCCCTATAAGAGGCCCCTGCAGGTCATGGCTGAGACATACAGGGGAGAATGTGGGGACAAAGATACCTGTTACCTGATTAGAACAACTGCAGTGTCCAAGGTTGTCAGTGGAACACATCACAATAATTAAAATTCTCTCATGCACAAAAAAAGCAAAGATTTATGTTTTTCTGTACTTTCTCCAGACTACTGAATTCTTTTCATATTGTTGATCTTGAATTTCTCTCAAATTAATCTTCACTGATTGGAAGCATTTATCTTGTATTCTTTCAAGCAAATCCTTAGTTTCTCTGTACCATTTTTTGAATTTTTTTTCAGAGTTAACCATTGAGGTCAGTGTGATTTTTCACCTCTTTGTATGTTGTAAAGTTATATGATATTACCACTTCACAGCTTTTCCCACTGTGATTAACTGGCCTTTTTCAATCTGTCTCCATAAATGGCTAAAAGTGGCTTCCAATAAAATTATTAAAAAGTTGGCTACATTCAGGATCTGAGCCTCATTAAATATAATGTTCTTGCACCTCTCCCATAGCAGAAATAAATGGAGTATGGAAGCTCTTTGACTATCCCAGTCTGTGTGTGTGTGTGTGTGTGTGTGTGTGTGTGTGTGTGTGTGTGTGTGTCTCTCACTCTCTCTCTCACACACACACACACACACACACACACACACACACACACCATCAATCCCAACATTTCAAAAATCATGAGTTAAGAAATCACAGGAGTGGGTTACAAACACAAATAAATTCAGAATTCATTTCATTCGTCTTCAGGCTTCACATCCTTTCGAATACATGTGTGTCACATTTTCTCCACAGCAATGAGGGCTAGAACCATACTTTATTTGTAAATGAACGCTGAGATTCTCACTTAACTTGACTCCAGGAACTGGGGCTTGAAGTAAAACAACAAATCCTACAACATTCACAACGTCACAAGAGTCAGTGATACTGTACGCCCACACAGGCTTTACACACCACAAAGTCTGGCCACCTTTAAAACTGTTAAAGTTTGTTCTTGATTTTTAAATTTATATTTGATTTGGAGAACCCCTCCTCATGAATATGGGCTAAGTAAGCACTTCCCTAAGCCGCAGTCCAAAGTGTTGATTCCAAGTCCATTGAAATCAATAGAAAATGTTTCATTCACTTAATGGGTTTTTGGATCCTTCCATCCATTCATCAAAGAAAGGCTTCTGGTATCTCAACTCTTATACGCTTATGGCCCTTATTTTGAAAGAACATTTGTTCAATAAATATGTATCTCTTTTTTTTAAACTTCTGCTTACTGGGTTCCAGTAGAAAATTAATTAGTCAGATCAATCAATCTTGGCCTATTAAATAGCAAGGAAGGAGCAAGAATGAAATGCACTGATGTAGACACTTGTACAAATTACATTTTCTGTGCTACATTTTCATGAAGCTCCCCAGAATACTGCTGATCTCGCATTTGTGTACACATGCAAGTACAAGCTTTATGTAAATGAGGTTTTGTGCATACAGTTCAGATGTATATGTCAATGTTGCATGGTACTAAAGAAGCCTAATAAGGTCCCATGAAAATCTAAACATCTGTATATCAAGCCCACATACAAAAGTCAGTCTTTGAAGTCAGTGGGAGTCTTATTCATTTCAACTGAATCAATTTTGAATCCGGGAAATCATTAATGAAAAATATGGACATAAAATTTTGATTAATCATCTTTAAAAAGCAGCTAACATTTTAAGCTGTGTTTACAAAAAAAGGACACAATCTCCCTTGTTCTTTTTGCTTAAAGTAACTGAATTTAAACAGAGGCAAACTCAAAGAAAGCTGTTATGTCTGAGTCACTCTCTGGTCCAAATAATCAAATGGCCTTTGTGAGATCTAAAATTAAAATAATGATAGTTCCCCCTTCTCCTCCCAGCAATCAGTAGGAGGGCTTTAGGGGGAAAAAAGCAGGTTTGCAATTTTGTTTGACTTCCAGAGTATACACGCACCATTCCTGGACTAAGTAGTTGTCACACAACAAAACTAACAAGCTGATCTGAAAGGGAGGCTCAAATGTTCATAGCTCATGTGAGCTCAGTATGCCAGAGAGGCAATTGCACATGTGGGAGTGTTAATGGCAGATCTGATGCAGAAGTGGCTGATATTAGAATAATAGAAGAAACTGTAATTCAGTTCTTTTGGAGCCTGCCCGTTGAGTGTGATTTCTTTTACTCCCCCCATTTTTAAGAGAGACTGAACTACTTGGCAAACTGTTTATAAGTTTATGCCCTAATAAATGTTAGTTTCTACAGATTTAGGTCTGTAGAAACTAACAGATTTATTAGGGCATAAACTAATAAGGTTAAGTCTACCCAGCACCCTAATCTCGGAATAAGATACGCAATTTACGCTACACAACTGTGTATCTTATTTCGATTGAATTTCGAAATAGCATATTTCAAAACTTGGCACATCTACAGAGCGACAAATTTTAAAATAAGGTGCTATTTCAAGACATCCCTTAACCTTTGTGGAACGAGAGTTACATGGATGCCGAAATAGTGCATCTGCTATTTCAAAACCTCTCTCAAAATAGGGGGCGCGTTCAAAAGACACAGGGTAGCTATTTCAGGATACTTCTGGTAGACTGGGTAGACTACTTGGCAAATGAAGATGCCACAGAACTCCTCGTTGTCACACTAAAACTGTGTTCAGGCTGCAGCCATGCAGGTAGCAAATAATATTTGTAAATACTATTAATGATATGGCACATCGGATCCCACATTGGGATCTGCTGCCCTGGGGATCAGCAGAGTGCCTAGCTGAACTGGTGCATTTCCACAAACACAAAGAAGACATTAAAAACGTTTGTCTGTAAATTAAGAAAATAGTCCCTGATTGGCCTTAAGGAAGCATAACATCCACGAGAGCTGGAATGAACTAGGAAATAAACAAGCCCTTCTTTCAAAATAAGGAAAAACATTGCTTTAAGATGGGATTCCTTAAGAATTGTACAGACTGCAATAGTTCCTGGGAATGACCCTGATGAGCTTGGGGGTACTGACTGAGGAGTATTTTAAAACTTGTTGTCTTTAAAATAAGTGCAGTTATTCCATGTAAGCCTTCAGGGTCAGAAAAGACTGCCTTCCCCCAGAGGAACCCACTCTAATGAAAATCATATCATAGTCCTACTGTCAAGCTTCCAGTCAGTTGCAATTTGACTGCGTACCTTGAAAGGGCTGCTCTATTCAAATCTGGGCTCCCATGTGTCAGCAACATGCAATGCATTCTAGAGCACCTTTGCTCTGGAAAATCCTCCAGGCATGCTAGACTTGGATAGGGAAGCCACCGTAGGCCCAGCAGAGACTATAAACCTACTGAGATCACAACCATCATCCCATAACGTGAAGAACGAGGTGGTGGGGAATGGGAGTTGAAACAGACTCAGACATAGCACTCATTAAGTCTGATTCGGGATAACGTACATTACAGTTTTCATTTAGAGAAAAGGATTCTAGCTCTTTCCCTTGTGCAGAGCGATTTCTTTTTCTTGTGCAGAAAATTTAAACAATGTAAACAGGAGTGAAAATTTGTCATTAGGATTATTCCTAAAAATTATGGGTTATTCATGGTCTTCCCCATTGCTACCCAGAGCTGACTTTCGGGATGTATGAAACTGACAAGCATTGTTTTTTTAATTTGGGGAGTCTGGGCAGGTCTGTCCTTATGATTTTTGGTGCCCTTTGCAGCCTGAGCACCTCCATCCCCTGCGTCCACAGAGCCTCACATCACAGCTACTCAACAGATTAAGTAACAAATGTTATCACAAAGTTTGCAATATCATTTGCAGCACTGGCTTTTGCAGTTCTCTAGATGAAGCAGTAATTTGGTGCTGTGCTTAGCATTTGGAAAGAAACCAGGAAGACTTCTATAACCAGTACAGATTTGTTAATCCCTTAATGCACTGGCACTGTTTGTTATGTAGAACCTCAGGTTTCATGCCTCCTTCAGCACCTTGGAGACAGAACTTCCTATTTGGGAAAGCATCTTTCCAAAAACCCTCTGCTACTTCACTGTCAAGACACAAGGTAGGAGACTGAGCTGAGTTAAAATGTGACTGAGGTGGTGAAAAGTGAAGTGAATTTGGTAGTTCCAACAAGTTTCAATCAGAAGGTACATATAAACATTACAAAAATAGCACTCATTTGTCATGATACTGTCTGACTGAGTGCTTACCCAGAGCTTCTCATCACCAGATCTGAGCTTTGCTTTCCCAAAGCAAACAGAGCAAAAGAGAGTCAAACAAATGGACTAGATTTCTTCAGAGAGTGCTGGAAAGTGAATGCCTATGTATAGAGAGAGAGAGAGAGAGAGAGAGAGAGAGAGAGAGAGAGAGAGAGAGAGAGAGAGAGAGAGAGAGAAGAGCTTCTCATTTTCCGCCAGCTACCTTTTGTTCTTTAGGTTGGGCTGACAGGAAGATGAAGTTAAATCACCAAGTTCCAGAAAAGAGATTTGGAGCAACTGCATACAGGCCATGTCTACTTGCACAGCTCTGTAGCAGCGCAGCTGCACCAATACTGCCTAGTCACTGGAGCATGTCTGGTGAAGACACTCATATGCCGATGGGAGAGAGCTTGCCTATCAGCCTAAAAATCTCATCTCTGGGAGCAGCATAAGCAATGTATGTGTGAGAAGCTATCTGCACACAAACACTTATGGTGATGTGACTTATGTCCCTCCAGTGGTGGAATATTCACACCTCTGAGTGACATATGCTTAGTCAACAGAGGCTGTACAGTAGACATAGGCTGAATTCTGAGTTCCCAATAATTTTACCCTGGAAGGTGGCAGTTTCATTGTTCATGATGCTAAAGCAACAAGGACCATATAAGTGCACAGCACAGGCAAATAGGTGGTATGTGAGCAAAAGATCCGTAAACATGTTTTATAGTGAGCAAATAAAGCACTAGGGACATATGTTCTCAGTGGTGTTGCTAATCAAATGGGCTAATCATTTTGGATATTGGAGCTTATTACATTCAGTGTTTCCATTACCAGGCATAGCTAGTTGAAATAATCCATCCTGGAAGTCTTGGAGGATAATTGAGGATAGACCATCATGTAGGGTTCATAACTTTCCCAACTGGATGGACTGGATGCCATTGTTACAAGTGGCATCGAGTCAGGAAAGTTGGCAACCCCATAGACAGATATTTAGGAGCAGGTTAAATAGATATATATCAAGGATGGTCTAGAGACGGTGTTTGGTCCTGCTATGAGGGCATGGAACTGGACTCGATGACCTCTCGAGGGCCCTTTCAGTTCTAGTGTTCTATGATTCTATGACAGCTTTCTTATCGGCCACAGAAGGCAGGCACCAATTTTTGGCAGCTATTGCTCTTGGAGCATCCAGAAGCAGGAGAATCCTATGAAGCAATCTGACTTGGACAGCGGGGGGCAGACTCAATCAGCTGCAGGAGGTATGATGCTGGTGACCAGTTCTTCAAAATATTTTCTTCTTCTTTCGAATTTATACAAGTTCAGGTTCAACCATTGCCTTTCACTCACTTGCTGATCTCTCCAGATGAGTGAAGGATAAGGGATTTGGTAGCAGATGAGACAATGCCTCCTTCACTGTTGTCTGAGTGAATGGCCTCAAAGTTAGGATTAATGGGATTTTCTTTGTTAATTCCTGCTACAAAAGTACTAAGGATTTTTTTGGGGGGAGGTTGTTTTTTTAAAGACACTTTCCATCTAAATGTCATCAGCTAAAAAAGAGAAAGCTGTGAAGATGCTTTGCTTTCCTGTAAGGTGTACGAAATTCATTCCTTCAAACTTGAACATTTCTTCAGCTGTTGCCTCACGTGAGGTCCATTTGCAAAAAAAAAAAAAAGGCTTCAACTGGCAAGTGTGTGTTAATAAGAAAAATGTCCCTAGACCCTCTTTGTAGTCTAGGTACTTTTCACCTACTAATTACTGATCACTTTCCTGACCTCATAAAAGCCAAGCAACCAGATAAAGCACTCAGTGTCCTATGGCCTGCAGAAGCCAGGAATAAGTCAGGCCAAGGGCATATCGAACAGGGAGCCACTTACCCAATCCATGACCAGTCTCCTAGCAACAGGCCACAGCATTCAACAGAGCCCATCTGTTTACCAATATTTCCAATGAAATCGTCTCAGGGTTTAAACTGCCACCAGCTAATTTGCGGGTGGGAGGGAGTTAAAATTAAATTAGCAATTGATTTATGTTTGAAGGCCACTTGGATACTGTTGAGTTGAGTGCCTTTTGGGTTTTTAACCCATTTGGCACCTGAAGCTAGAGGACTTTTTGATGTAATCCAAAGGGCATTTTGCTTTAATGCGGGTGATGCCAGCTCAAGAGCTCAACAAACTGAAAGGATTACAAAGGTCACAGTTGGGTCAAACTGTCACCTGAAATTTAGATTAAAAAAAAACCCACCCAAGATTTTAGAAAAACCTCAGCATCAACAGAAATACTTACATCTCTTGGATTTTTATTTTGTTTTGTTAAGGCTAATGAGGAAATGGTTTCCTTCTTTGAAACAAATGAACATTTCAGCACCCCACTAAAACTAAAACGTGAACGAAAAAGCAGTATTGGACTCGTTTATTTTAATCGTTCAGGCTCAGTGAGATGGAAAGAGCGTGCAGAACAGCATAAAGTGTAAGAAGCAAAACTAGATTTTAAAAATATTTTCATTTCAATAAATCTCATATGATATCAATAACACAAGAGGTTTTTTTTAAAAATAGCTGACAACTCTCACTGGACAGAATTTTAACCTCACATCAGAGAGAATTATCAGATACAACTCACTGCCATAGCGCTCCCTATTGTCAGAACTTCTCATTGCGGAGGATTTAGCCCTAAAACCCTATGTAGGCAGTCTGCCTTTGGGCACTATTTAGCACTCCAGCGGAGAAGCATCTAGATCAGATCCCTTACACGGTAAGAGAAGTTCAAACTAACATCCAAAGTGTCTCAACATATCAGCCCTTCCTCTGGTCTCTCTCTTCATTTCTTCTCCCCAGTACTAACATTCAGCCCTAATTCTGCACCCCGAGTCTCTCTGAGGTGACTGTTCTCCTTCAGCCTCTGGCACAGGGCCCTTCATTCACAGGAGTTCCTCTGCCTCCAGAACTTTACCCCTGTTAAGAAGCCTTCTTGTCAATGAAGTTATCACCTGACCTCTGCTAATCCCACCCTCTCTGCCTGGGAAGCAATTAATTACAGCACAGGTGTAATATTGCTGACTAACTGACTCTTACTCTTTTCTAGCCTATGACGGGCTTTCACCTCATCCCCAAGAGATGGTCACAGAGGGTATGTCTACACTACCCTCCTAGTTCGAACTAGGAGGGTAATGTAGGCATACCGCACTTGCAAATGAAGCCCGGGATTTGAATTTCCCGGGCTTCATTTGCATAAACCGGGCGCCGCCATTTTTAAATCCCGTCTCGTTCGAACCCCGTGCCGCGCGGCTACACGCGGCACGGACTAGGTAGTTCGGACTAGGCTTCCTAGTCCGAACTACCGTTACTCCTCTGAGGAGTAACGGTAGTTCGGACTAGGAAGCCTAGTCCGAACTACCTAGTCCGTGCCGCGTGTAGCCGCGCGGCACGGGGTTCGAACGAGACGGGATTTAAAAATGGCGGCGCCCGGTTTATGCAAATGAAGCCCGGGAAATTCAAATCCCGGGCTTCATTTGCAAGTGCGGTATGCCTACATTACCCTCCTAGTTCGAACTAGGAGGGTAGTGTAGACATACCCAGAGTGACTAGAAAGCTCATTCTTTGAAGTAAGAAGCGAAGTTTTGAACATAAGAAACCTAAACATTCCAAGAGCACACCAAGATTTTGGAAAGTGGCCAAGGGGCGTACTTTTCTGTGGAGGAGATGCGGGGTCTAGGATGGAGGTTGGGTGCAGAACGGCACACGGGGTAAGAGACTGGGGTGCAGGAGACATTGTGAGATCTGAGAGGGAGTTTAGGTGAAGGAGGGGGTTGTGACCTGGGTCAGGGGTTTGGAGTGTAGGGCCAGGGAGGGAATAGGGATGTAAGACAGGAGGTGCAAAGTCTGGGAGGGAATTGTGACCTGGGAGAAGGGGAAAAGGGGGTGCAGACTGCACAGGGTTAGGATGGTGACCTGGGGAAGAGGAATGGGGTGCAGAATCTAGGAGGGTGTTTGGGTGCAGGATTCTGGCCTAGGAGAGTGGTGTAGAAGAGGGTACAGAGTATGGGAGAGAGTTGTGTCCTGGGGCAGGGGGATGCAGAGGGTTTGGATGGTGACCTGGGGGAGGGAATTGGTGTGCAGGAGGGGCTGAGGTGCCAGAGATAGACTATGGTAGGGAGGCACTTATCTAAGTGTCTCCTGGCCAGCAACCCTGCAGCATCCCCAAGGCAGGCTGATTTCCCTGCCTGCTGTGGCCTCAGATCGCTTTAAATTGCAGGCTGTTCCCTCCACATGGCTCTCTGTGGTGCCGTTCTCCCTCCCCCCCCCCATGCGCTGCTGCCTCTAAAGAGGCAGCAGCACGGGGGAGGGGGCAGGTGAAGGCAGCCTGCCGTGGGCAGAGGCGGCTCCAGCAGCAGCCCCTCTCCACAGGGGGTCCCAGTTCCAGGGCTGTTGCTGGAGCAGCCTCTGCCCACAGCCAGCCCAGGCCACCGCAGACGGGTTGCTCCAGCAGGGCAGGGTAGTTTACTACATTTAAACTGCAGAGCCATAGCGAGCGTAACTTCAGGCCCAGCACAAGTCGGGACTGAGCGCTTCTTCCTTTAACTAATTATTTAGTCGATAAAAATTCTATCGACTACACAATTAGTGAATTATCAGCCTCTTAACATCCTTACCCCACTCATTAGGCCCTTTTAGCATGACCATGAACCATTGATCTCTACTTTCTGGGAAGGGTTATCCAATCAATTATGTACCCACTGATGAAGTTTGTTAATGAGAAGGTTGTGCAAGACTCTATCAAATAACTTACTAAAGTCTAGATATACCACATCTACTGCTTCCCTCTTATTTACAAGGGTTTTTACTTTTCTGTGACAGGGTATCAAAATAAATTAAACAACATAGCTAGAGACAACATACCTTAAATCGAGCTTGGCAACATCTTCAGAGTGGGATGTCAACAGGAGCAAATGCTCCCATCAACTTCCCTTACACCTCATGACTGTGAGGAGTACCAGTACTGACCAGAGGTGCTCTCAGTGTTAAATTTAGCAGGTCTTTATTAGACCCACTAAATTGAACACTAAATTGATCTCCAGCGTGTAAGTATAAACATGGACTAAGTACTTGTTCTTTCCCTATTTTAACTCGCTCTTTCCCTATTTTAGCTTCTGAACTTATTTCATTTTCACTGGCTTTTACTATGTTAGGTGTCCAATCATAATCAACTTTCTTGGTGAAAACTGAAACAAAGATGTCATTAGGAACCTCTGACATTTCCACATTTTCTGTTATTGTTTTTCCTTCTTTGTTGAATAATGGGCCTACCCTGTGCTTAGCCTTCCTCTTACTTTTCATGTATTTGTAGAATGTTTTCTTGTTACCCTTTATATCTCTAGCTACTTTGAGCTCATTCTGTGTCTTGGCCTTTCTAATTTTGCTCCTACATTCTTGTGTTGTTTATATTCATCCTTTGTAATTTGACCTACTTTCCACTTTTTGTACAAATCTTTCGATTTTCAGATCATTCAAGATCTCCTGGTTAAGGGTGGTCTCTTGTTGTACTTCCTATAGTTCCTACACAGTGGAACGGTTTTGCCCTTGTGCCCTTAATAATGTCTTTTTGGAAAACTGCCAACTCTCCTTTCCTTCTGGAAATTCTCCCTGTCTTTCTTTTGTTGCTGCACCTCCTTCACTAGTTTTCACCCACCAGAAGCCCTCTCGGAGGAGCTTTCTCTTCCAATGTTCTCAGAACCATTCCTTTCCCCAGGATCCTCTGTTTTCCAATTCCCCTACAGCAGGAGTAGCCTTACTTTTATCATGCTCAGGTGCTTTGTTGACTAATTGACAGCTTCCCAGTTACACTGTGACTTAATTAGCCCCCAGGTGAACCTGAGTTACCTCATTCCCCCTTATGAAGCCTATGAAAGATAGGCTGGGCCTTTCAGAGGGCCAGCTACTCTGTGACAGCTCCTTTGTGTTCCTCCACACCATCCTGCTACTGTTGCTGCAAAAGCCTTCTCTTTTGCTGCTTCTACTATGGTGAACAGTCTTCCTACCACTCTCCACCTCAATGGCACCTTGTCCAGACTCGTTTCCTTTACTCTGTTTCTGATGTGGGTTTATTATTCAATTTTATACATGATTTTGAAGTCCAGTTAGCATGAAAGTCTTTTATAGAATAAGACCATCATCCCCCCCTCCCCCCCCGATGCTTTATGAAAACTGGCTTAAATCAATATGCATAACTTGAAGATGCTTAATGCAAAATGCATTATATAACATGAATTTTAAAGTTACAAATCTGCTAAATCTGTATATCTTATTTTGCACATGTATTATTCTTATGTGTGAAGTTAGAAATGTGAAGAGCGAATCTAGTTTTAATTCTGAATGTGCTAATGAGGGCCATCAGGGATACTTCAGAAACATAATGACTCGGTACTCAAACCAAAGACCTGAGAATAGTCTTTTTTGTCCTGTAAACCCAAATTGTGGTTGGTCCTAGGAAAACATGTGACCATATCACCTGGGACTGGACTCCATCTTGAATCTATTATCTTTCCATGGGGATGGAGAATCTAAACAAAGGGTTCCCACCCTGGGGAAATGTCTATTTAAGGCAGGAGTCAGCAACCTATAGCTCTTGAGCCAAATATGGCACAGTATGTAACCAAATATGGATTGTCTGTCATTCCCAAAATACACGCAACTTTTTAAATTAAAAATTAAAAATTAATTCAACATTTTAAAATCACATAATTATTGATCTCAAGATGGTCTTTTTTAGTCTATTTCGCCTTTAACAAGAGGTCAAAGTAAGGCAGCACGCGCACCAGGAAGAACCAGCTGCACGGTGGCAAGAGCCGACTGGGGCACTCTGCTCGTTTAAAGCTCCAGCTGAAGGCGCACTGTAGGGGACGTGTGCACGCTCCCAGCCGGGACAGTGAGAGGGGCTGACGGCAGCAGATGCCTCCATCAGGCCATGGTGGCCCGGTTCCAGGACCATCGGACTGCCGTGGTTTGTCCCAGCCTCGATGGCCCCACAACTGCTGCAGCGTCTGGCCACGGTAGCCCCGCTCAGGCTCTGACTGCGGAAGCCTGGCCAACAAGGCCTCATTTGGGACCCAGTCTCCATCTGGCCACAGCTTCCTGGCTCTGGCCCCAATCCCAGGGCAGGTCCCACAGCCTGGCTCCTCTCTGGACGCAGGAAGGGCTGGCGGCAGCCCCCCTCCTGCTGCAACATGGGTAGGAGGGGAGGCCATGATCTGGCTGTGGCAAACCTGGCCCAGCCCATCATCCACCTATTGCTGCCCAAGTACAGCAGCCCAGCCCTGGCATGGTAAGGTAATCTGGTTCCAGGGTCCCCCACATACTCTACTTCCCATCCCCAGTGCCCTGCCCTGCCTCCTCTACCTCCAACCTGCTGTGCTGAGCCTTCATGCACTCCAGCCCTGACTCCTGCACCCCTACATCCACAAACTGCACCCCCAGCGGCAGCAGAAGTCCCAATAAAGTCTGTGAATACAATGTTTCATTCATGCTGTTATTGATCATTATGTCAATTATCAATAACATTAAGTTGTATATTTTCAGTCATGCAGATGGATACAGTTCTTTGTTGACCACTTGTTCTGAATTTTGATGGGGTTTGGCTCTTTGGTTTGAAAAGGTTGCCAACTCCTGATTTAAGGCATGGAAGCCTATCAGTTCTTTGTCTTCAGCTGATCTTTGACACTATCTTGCCCACCCAAAGAGGTTACACATGAAGAAACCAGGCAACACAGAACTCTGAAATAGCTGAAGACCTAAACCAGAATAAAGATTAACTCTGACTTGAAGCTTTTCATTTGAGATAAGAACAGATGATTAGGGTAAGAATGTGCATGTAACAAGTTTCTTAAGGGGTTAGAACTAGCTGGCATCTTTTGTTTATTTTAACTTAGTAACTTTGATCTTTCTGTTTTCATTTACAATCACTTAAATCCTACATTTTATACTCAATGAAAACACTTGTTTATTATCAAGGCCAGTGTAAATAATTGTTACCTGGGGGGAGCAACTATTGTGCATAGCTCTTTCATTGACAAAGGGGGTGGACCTTATTTATCAGCTTTCTCTATGTAAAACTTTTACACAGAAAAAGATTGATTTATTCTGGGGCTTGGGTTCTTGGGGGTCAGTGTTCCTGGGTGCTGAATCTTTATAGCTGAGCCCACCCAGAGGTTATCTGGTTTAGTGTCTGAGTTGCTCTGCTGGGAGAACTGTAATCCCAACTCTGAGCCATGGCGGGGGGGAGATCAGAGCTTCTGGCCCAGTAGAACAAGATGGTGGGGAGCCCCAGACGGCAGGCAGGCAGACATCCGTGATTTGATCCGCACACCTGGTGACAACCCCAATGGGATTTCTGTGATCCAACCTGTCACAAAGACTCAGTCCTGCAACTGGATCAACGCAGGAGTACCCTTGCATATCAAGTGGCCCTAAGTGGGGGAACAACGGTCAGTTTGCTAAGATCGAGTTGCAGAATCAGGAACTAAAAGCCACATTATATAGTAACACCACACCAAAACCACTTACCTGAGAAAGGAGTTTGTTGTCATCTTCCAGCAGTTTGACTTTTGTTTCAAGTTGTCTGATATAGTTGGAAGATGAATCTTTAAAGAGAAGAAGTAGTAAAATTAACGTCCCTGTAAGATTAACGTCTTTAAAATCAGTAATACGGTTTCACAGTTAGACTCATTTTTTTCTCACTGGAAGAGAAGCTTGGAAAAGAGCTAAAGGACCCATATTCAGGGATCAGAGCTAGAGAGTCTAATGCAGGGGTGGGGAACCCTTTTTGGGTCGGGGGCCACTGACCCACAAAAAAGTCAGTCGGGGGCCGCACACAAGTGAGAAGAAAAAAAATCCAAACTCTCACTGATGTGGGCCCCAACTGAGGAGAAAGACACTCCTCATATTTCCTTTCCACACCAGAGCCTAGTGGGGCCCAGCCTAGTAGATTTTGTGTGCTCTAGCCCTGCGGTAGGGCAGTGGAGAGGCTGGAGTGCCAGCACGGGCTCCCCAATGCTGGAGGGAGGGCCATGAGCCTCGGGGCTGGGATCCAGGCAAGCCGGGGGGTGTATCCAGCCCCTGGACCTGAGTTTTTCCACCTCTGGTCTAATGCAATGGTGGGCCACCTGCAGTCTGGGGGCCTCATGTCGCCCATCAGGGTTCTGTGCGTGGCCCACAAGACACTGCGATTACCATTATGTGGAGGGCTGCCAGATTCCAATGGTTTCCATCGGCATAGGTTTTTTCCTACCTGTATTACTAATCCAACACACAGATAAAGCATGGGCACCTGGAATTAGGTACGTGCTGACTGCACACAGCATTAACTGTGAGAGCCGTGTGCTCTCCATTTGCATCCCATCAAAGTGCTGCTACGGTTCAATCGGCACTTCCCGCATATTCTAAGTACGCAAGCAGTTAACAAAACTACTCTCTTTCAGAAGACCATCTTGGTTATGACATCCTTGTGGCCCACTGAGATGTAGGAGGGCCTCTCATGTGGCCCACTCACTAACCTAGGTTGCCCATCACTGGTCTAATGCATTAACAAAAAGGAGAAGATTACAGCAAGATCTAAAACCTGAAGTGCACACAATGTGAATGAACATACACACCCAAAGAATTCCATCAGTGAGACCTGACAGGCTATTCTAAAAACCCACAGAGTTAAGCAGAAATAATGATGTGACAGTGGTGTACACTATAGTCTCATATAACATCACAGAGTTCCATCTGGGGAGTTTAATGGGCAGTGTAACATTACAATAAGACAGCAGCGGGGGGGGGGGGGGGGGAGGAGATGACCTGGTGCCAAATAGCTCTGTAGGAGGGTTGCTGCTGTGCAGAACATCTGCTTTTTGTTTTGGAACAGACTTTGAAGTAACACATATCACAAATGGCACATGGATAAATTGAAGAGTGGGTAAAATAGCTGCACAAGATCCATCAGGATTTAACTATTTGCAATGCATTCTTGTACACATTAATCTGTCACATTTCAAGTTACTCCACAATTTTAGTAGCAGGGCATGTGATATGTTTGTAGTGAGTTTTGCAGCTTAAGCAAGTGGTTAACATGAGCAAACGCTGTTCTGTCTAAAATACTTTGTAAAATGGAGAGGATAGCAGAGCACTAGACTAGCACACAGGAGACCTAGGTTCTATTCCCACCCAGGCCACTGCCCTGCTGGATAACCTGGGGCAAGTCACTTCACCTTCTTGTACCTCTGTCTCCCCATTTGTGTAATGGAGATAATGATACCTACCTCCTTTGTAAAGTGCTTTGAGATCTACAGGTGAAAAGCACTATATGAGAGGTAGGTATTATTATTTATTATGAAATGGTGTAAAAGCCACTATTCAACCCTAGCAAGTTCACACTGGGTATGAATGAGAGAGTAACTAAGCATCCTGTAACCACACTGATTCTTACTGTGCTTTGGAGATTCTGAGCATGTTTCAGGCTCTGACCCACTGTGGTCTAATAAGAGGCAGTTAGTAAGAGATCTTTCAAGGCTCATTCCTATAAGAGGCTGAACTACCTCATCTCCCACTGATGCCACTGGGTGTTGAAGTTGTCCAGAGACACACAGCATCTTGCAAAATTCTTGCTGAACCATTCTCCATGCAGCTTTGCAGATCTGTTAGCATGCAACAACAGCTGATCTCTTAAAGTGCTTTGACAATTCATGTTTAAACTGAAATATGCTTGAAAATGCCACCTTAGACACGTGCCACACTGCACACAAAGGAAGTGTAACAACTACTCAGACAAGACATATTATATTCAAGCACTGTATCTACTTACAGGACAAATTCTCCCAGATAAGTATTATTGCTTTTGTTTTCAACCTTTTGAATGAAACAAGTAAATCCAAATATTCCTCATAACAAAAACAGAGAATAAGAAAAAGCAATTTCAAATCATACAAGTCCTCTGAACAGGTTAAATGGCCTTAGGGTCCATACAACACCTCCCTGAGATGAAGTGTTCTCAGAGTTCATAAACTCAACAGGCCAGGTATGATGAACCTGGCTGCTGCTGTAGGAAGTGGTTTGTATGATCAATAGTTGGCACTTTCCACTCCAAGACTTCAATTCAGTAAGTGTAAAAGTTTCACTGAAATCAGGGACACTTCAGCACATTCTGAATTGCTCTGCTGAACCAGGGGCAGGAGTCTGAGTTAGTAATACACCTGTGACCAATGTTCCCTCTATTTTTTCCATCCATGTGTGGAATACGTTTTGTTATGTTCACTAAGGCATGCGTGGATGTGCACCACCAGTAAAAATACATGCTGCCAACTGTGGAAGCTCTGCTAAACAGCTGAGCACATTTGAATCTCTCCTGGGTGGCCACCGAAACAGCTTAAAGGGAATATTGCCTGTGGTCCACTACAGGCTTAGAGGACTGCTTTGTGGTGACATCTTATGATCATTTAAAAAAAAAAATCATACAAATTTTGCCCTGAGAGTATCAGCAAGCACCTGCCCAAATTCCGATTTTGCTTCTATTCTCCACTTTCTACCATACAGATTTTTTGTGCACTGTTAAATAAAAGTTTAGTGTCAGAGGGGAGGGGATTCAGCCGTGAGTGATGTGATCTATGTACATACAATCCTGAGTTTTTCCACAAGGTTTCAGACATCCAAATTTATGGAATATGAGTGCTTTAAAAAAGCAGGATATAATGCATGGTTCACTGCTGCTAAAGTATGCAAGCGCCCTGCGATAAGCTACAGACCAGAAAAGCAGATATCACTAGACTGGATATATTTTGTAGATCCTTTTGATAAATATGTAAGCTATTACTAGGATGAGAGGTATTTTATATTGCTCTAGAGGCTCTATACACAGCTGACTCAGATGCAGGTACTAAACTATAAGCATTGTATTTAGCAGGGTTTTTGCCTAATTTCCCTGTGCAGGATGGATTCTGTGGCAGACAGCCAGCTCTAGACAGATTAGCATAAGAAAATCACATAAGAACAGCCATCTTGAGTCAGACCAAAGGTGCATCTAGCCCAGTATCTTGTCTTCTGACAGTGGCTATGCTAGGTGCTTCAGAAGAAGTGAAGAAAACAGTTAATAATCAGCCGATTATGATGGACTGCGGACACTGTCACTGCCCATTTTGGCTAACAGCCATTTATTGTCCCATCATTATTTATTATTTGTATTATGCCTAGCCAATTATGATCCGGGATGTCTTTGTGCTAAGTGCTGTACAAAACAGAGCAAAAAGACAGTCCCTGCCCCAAACAGCTAATAATAACAGATCTTAGATCAAAGAACTGAACACTCTATGCCCACAGTGACCAGAGAAACTACGCTAGAAATCAGTTAGCAACACCCACATTTAAGCAAGAGTTATGGATAGAGACACCTGCATAGAAAGGGCCTTCCCTAGGTGAGTTTTATTACTAGGCTTCCAATCAAATGGGATTTGTTCCGTGGCAGGGGACAGCTTTTGAATATGAAAACTCACAGACAGTGGAGCCAACAGTCACGGGATGCCCCAGAGCAAGATATGTGGTGGGTCAGCTCCATGTCCCATAGCGGGCAGGGCCTTGGGCAGAAAGGGCAGGGCTGGGTCCACCAGTCCTCAGGGCCACCCAGACCACAATGCCCCTCCCCACTCCCAAGCCTTTACAGCTAGGGATGTCAAATCCTGTTTAACTGATTAAATGGGGTCACCACTCCACCCACCACAGCCGAGCTGGAGCAGCCCAGCCCTCTTTCCCCTACCCTGCTGCAGGTGGGGACTGCTCCAGCTGGGCTAGAGTGCCCCTGCCCACGGCATGCTAGGCCAGGCCCACTGTAGGCAGGGGCTCCTGCAGCTGGGCTGGAGCAGGCCTGCCTGTGATAATCCGGAGACTGCTCCAGCCCACGAGTTAACAGTAAATCACTCAATTTCACCTAGTAAGGGTGATGCTTAGTGGTTAGCTGGTCAACCATTCAAATCACTACTCAGAGCTGCGCAGCGCACGGCTCCTGCAGCAAATCACAGTGGGGCGGGGCTCTGTCCGCCACCGCTGCTGCAGTAGCATGCCCTAGGCCCCTAGGAATCATGGGGCGCTGGGGCAATTGCCCCTTTTGCCGGAGGGCCTGCTCACAGCAAGAGAAAAAACTGAGAGAAATATTATTTCATTTTTAAACCATACTTACCACACGCCTACATGCTCAGTAGGACTGTGCAACCCTGTGGAAGCTAATGGGAGCTGCAGGTGCATCTTTGAAGTTCTGTTCTAAGGCTTACAAAGGCTCTAGCTCTCATCATAGGACACCCTGCAGATTTCCCTCTGTTTTCCAAGTACAATAAAGGAACTGATCTTTAAACTCGGCCCTCTGCAAGGGAACGCCGAATGACCGCTGTAAAATTAAATGTGAAGAAACAAAAGATGAAAACGAATGAGCTATTTTGTTGCCAGCAGTAAATATTGCGGCTCTGGCACAGCATGAGAAACACTCGTCAGTACTGTCAGCCTCTGCATTGCACTCTCAGAGATTAATCACCAACACCTTGTGGACATTCTTTATTCTAGGTGAGTGCCAGCTGAGCAGTTAACATCCTGATTTCAATTTTAAAAGACCCCATAACTCTCAGACCTGCAGGCAGCATCACTCAAGCATTAAGCAGCAAAACCTAGATTGATTTTCTCCCTCTTTTAGATCAGGAACCACATTCCCAGAATTTTTCTGCCTCTGACCTTCCCATTATCAGTACATTTTCCACCTCCCACCCCAAAAGCTACATTTGAAAAAGGCATTGCAGACCCATCCACTGAGCAAGAATGTTAATGGCTCATACCCCATAAGCAGAATCATTGTTAAAAATTAAACAAATCTCCCCTCCCAGTTCTATATTAACTATGTCTTCAGCTTTTAGGAATGCTTTAACCCTCACTCCAAATCCACATTCTTCCCACTTGTTTTCATGGCTCTACAGAACCCAAAACATCATTCCATATAACCAGCACAGCATAGGTCAGATCCTCATTGATTTACAACACTGTGGATCTGGTGCCTAGTTTTTCACTTTAATCACACAGATACAATAAGAGGCTCCACACATATACAGTCTGTTCAGAAGAAAGAGAGAGTATTGGGAGAGGTGGGCTGGGAAGAAAAGGGTGTACACCTTGACCAAGAAATCTGGACACGGAGACAAAATTGACTACCCCTGAGAATAAGGACCGGTACGTTCTGATGTGCCATGAGAGAGGGTTTCCCAGCTACAATGGGTCAGTCGGATAGCTTTGTTCATTTGTTACTTTAAAAACAAGTGGTCCTGTGGCACCTTAAGAGACTGATCAAAATACAAAGAATCATGAGCTTTCATGGGTAAAACCCACTTCATCGGATGAAGTGGAGCGGAGTGTGGCTCACTTCCTCTCTGCCTATTGCTGAATTAGCCCTTGCCCTTGACCTTCACGCTATCATGGGGGTTGTCCAAAAGCAGCTATGTGAGGAAATGTTTGCCTTAGACCCAGATCAGGTATCTGCCCATTCTACTCACTCTTCTTTATTATTATAACACCTCACTCTTGCACAGCACTTTTCATCTGTAGAGTCCCCAAAACACTTCACAATTGCTAATGCATTCTCACACTGAGGTAGGGAACTGCTATTACCCTTTTATTACATGTGTCACACTCTGTGCTATTTAGTCATTATGCCCAGTATATTTTTTAAGAGCAAGGTATAAACCTTTCCAGACAAGTGCAGTATAATATAAATTGGCTTGCTTGGAGAGTTGCTTCCATTCCTGGTTATTCAAAATGGGAACACAAATGGACAGGTTCCCTGCTCTGTTTGGCTGGTTCTCTGAGCACCTGAGAAAGAGCGCTACGAATTAGGTGCTAGAGGGAGACCTAAGAGACAGCCATGCTCAGAGAGAAAGTTTAGGGTCATGTCTATGTTGTGTTGTTTTTTGAATTCCCAGTAATCTCGAAGCTAGCACAGGGGAGAGTTTGGATACTAATTTAGGGTCCATGCACCCTGTCCAGGAAGGAATAGCGATGCAACCCGCTCTCAGGGAACAATAGGAAATAAAAACAATGCTAATGAAAACTGAGGAGGGAGGTGAAGCTTATAACTAATCCTGATTCATTTACTCAGTGCTAGTGCCCACACTAAACTGTTTGTAGAGCTGTAAAGTCCAATTTCTTTCCTGAGTCTTTGAAATGCTAATTGATGTAGCTGGAATTATCATCTCTGCTAGGGGTACCTGGATTACTCTCCAAAGTCATAAAGGAGCATAACTATTATTACCCACTCTCCTGAATATTTACTGATCTTTAAATATATATATATATATATATTATGTATATATATATATATATATTCATTCCATCTGGAACAGGGTGTAATTCAGCTTTGATATAATCTATCTGAATAACTTCTCTCCATGCAGACAAACCACTTAGTACTTATTACAGCTAAATCGAGGAAAGCCAAATCACTTTACCTTGTTTTAACTAAATGGCCTTTGAGGGAGTGGGAAATTACCTAGCTCCTGAAGAAGGCTTTTAAACACACAAATTAGAATCTGTTTTACAATAAAAAATAAATCTCCGTGTCTGGAACACAGAACAATGTCACATACAGATATGTTTGGAAATGCATATCATTTCCCCATTTGAGGTTTCAGAGGAAGCTGGATGACGGTAAATAAGATGAGCTGTGCATTTATTTTGACAGTAGTAACAATGATGGTTTATTTCCTTGTACATCACAGAATGTAGGACACAGGCGTTGAAGGGGACTAACAAGCACCATTTGTATAAGAAATCTTTAGAATGATTAAATTCACTTAAGTGAAACAGCAAATCCATACAATTCACTTTATAAGATCAGCTTGCCATGGAAAATATTAATGTAGCTATTAGAACAGAAACAGAGGAACATCAACTGAGAACAGAAATGGTGCAAGTACAGGCAGTCCCCGGGTTACGTACAAGATAGGGACTGTAGGTTTGTTCTTAAGTTGAATCTGTATGTAAGTCGGAACTAGCATCCAGATTCAGCCGCTGATGAAACTGACCGCCAGTTCTGATTTACATACAGATTCAACTTAAGAACCCCAAGTCAGCTGCTGCTGAAACTGATCAGCAGCTGATTCCAGGAAGCCCGGGGCAGAGCAACTGTGCCTCGGGCTTCCTGTAGTCAGCGCTGGTCAGTTTCAGCAACGGCTGACTTGGGGACGTCTGGGGCAGAGCAGCTGGGGTGCTGCTGGGTTGCTCCAGTAGCACTGCTCCTCGGCGCTACTGGACCAACCCAGCAGCACCCCAGCTGCTCTGCCCCAGGAGTCCTGATTCAGCCGCTGCTGAAACTGACCAGCAGCGGCTGAATCAGCACCTGGGGCAGAGCAGTTGGGGTGCTGCCGGATTGGTCCAGTAGTGCCCAGAGCGGCGCTGCGGGACCAACCGGCAGCGCCCCAGCTGCTCTGCCCCAGGGTCCACAACAAAAGCCTGGTCTGCTGGGGGGGGCACACTAGCTGCGTCCCCCCCACCCCCAGCAGACCAGGGACACAGGGAGCAAAGCGGCAGCGGGGGGTGCCTCGCCTCTGAGGCTTTGCTCTGGCGCCGGACCGCTCTGCTCCCAGTGCCCCTGGTTTGCTGGAGACGGTTCCCAGCAGACCAGGGCCACCGGGAGCAAACCCGCAGCTGCAGCGGGGTCCCCGCGCTTCTGAGGCTTTGCCAGAGCAAAGCCTCAGAAGCGCGGAACCCCCCCGCTGCTGCGGGTTTGCTTGCGGTGTCCCTGGTCTGCTGGAGACGGTCCCCAGCAGACCAGGGGCACCGGGAGCAGCTTTTCTCACCCCGGAGCTCGAGGTGGCTGACCGCTGCCTGTGAGCTCCGGGGCGAGAAAGCCCCGTTCGTAAGTGCGGATCCGACATAAGTCGGATCCGCGTAAGTCGGGGACTGCCTGTACACTGAATTGCACATGATTTAATTTAGCAAAACCATATCAAATAACCACACAATCAGAATGATACTGTGTAGTGGTAATAATTAGATGGGATTTTTGTTATATTCTATGGGAGTTTGAACTGATTTCTCTGATGTGAAATACAGCTTCCCAAGGGAAGAAGTGAAAACCCCAAACACTTGTCTTGGGGCAAGCAGACCTATTTGGGTGGGACTAAGTTTTATCCAATGCATTACAGAAAATCTTGCATGAACAGAAAGATGGACTAGATAGGATGACACAGGTTTTTTCCCCACTGTATTCTTACTGTATCTTGTAGTGGGTCAGACGTGATCCCCACTATTGTAATGTATGGAAGGTGGCTGGTTAGGCTACAAATCCACTGCACGTTTTCCCCAAGCATCTCTCTACATTCTGTCTGCACTCAGGAGATGCACCACGGATTTGGGGAGCTGAGGAAGGAGATTTACCCTCCATTGGGTTTTCTAGTCCCTACAGGCCATTTTCACTCAGTGAAGCACAATAGGTTTAATCACTGCAAGATGCATCAACATTTCTTCCTTTAGTGTCCTGCAATGTCTATTCCCCACCCCTCTCCTCACCAGCGCTGCCCTCAAATGCAAACCATAGGGAAGGAGAACACAGAAAGGAGTGCAAGTTCTGACACACACAACTGTCTGCTGCCCTACTTTCCTTCCCTGTGCACAGACGCTGACATCTCCTGTTCCATTCCAATGCGCACTGACCTTTCCATTACAGTGAGGATCATGCAAAGACCCTCCACCTGCACTAAATAAAACAATTTGCCAGCACTATCGCTGCTTGTCAGTAGTTTTGTTATCAGGCTTCTACTGCTCAGCACAATATGTCAGACTTTCATGGCTCCACTGGTTTTAGTTCTTGACACTGATGATGAGGATGACAAGCAGGCTGAAATATGGGCCAGCGGCTTGTCTTCTAACAAAGCTGATTTATCAAAGTGGTGTGATTTGTTCACAGGGAAGCCAGAAAACAGGTCAAATGAGCATCGTTTCTTATTTCACTCTGAAAGTGAATCTCTGAGAGGAAATCAGGCAGACCTGTAACCTTCGCTTTCCTCATGCAACCCCAAACCCTCCTTCTGCTCCTGGCAAACCCCAGCTCCCAGTGCTCATGTGTGTAGATACATCTCCACTGCAGAGTTAATTTGGGTGAGCTGCACCAAGATTAGGTTAGTCCAGGATGGGGAACAATGGGAAAGCATGGGAGGAGAATCACATTCTGGCTCTTTAACTGGTGTCCTCACTGTACGGTGGGTGGCTTACCAGCTAGGGATGTAAAATCCTGATCAGTTAACCAGTTAAACATTAGGTTAACCAGTTAAACATTATTCTAAGCAAGATCCTGGGCAGGGGGACGACTGTAGCCTGGCTGGAGCAGCCCCCAGCCCATGAGGCTTCCACTGACAGTCCTGCATGGGGCCGGTTCCCAGCTCCCTGTCCCAGCACCATATAATCCATAGTACTGACAAGTTTGTCTACTCAATCTGATCCAGGAGCTGTTCGATCCCTACCCACTATGAACCCTATAATGATACAAGATTGCTTTAACTAATGCTCTAAAGATGAAGTCTTAGAGCACGAAACACAAAAGAACTGATCAACCTAAGGACAGCTAAAGACATTGCTTTTAGGGCCCTACTGCCTCAATCTCCAGCCAAGGACTTAAAACTACTCTGATCTAGATCCAGACAACAGGCAGAGGCTGGCCACTTCTCCAAGTGTTTAATTAGAAAAAGAATATCATGCTGGACCCTCCACCCACTGAGCATGTGAGAAAGTGCTACTCAGGGCTTGTCTACACTTACAGCACTGCAGCGACTGTGCTGCTGTAGTGCCTAGTGAAGAGGGCTTCTCTTGTTGGCCTACTCACGCCACCAACTCAAGAGGGGGTAGCTATGCCAACAGGAAAGCCCTCCCATCCGTCTGGCACTGTCTACCCCCGGGGAGTGAGGGGTTAGGTCAGTATAACACCACCACTCAGGAGTGTGGATTATACCAATGTAAATTCCTAGTATAGACCAGCTCTCATTACCTGTAGAAGGAGGCCTAGCAATTTTGAGGCACATTGCAATTCATGTTAAGCTCTGTTATTGAGTATGATTAAACAGTAATTTAAAAAAAAAAAAGGATCAGGCAACTACTTTGTCTTGAATATCAGGAAAACCATAGGACACTGGTCTCACACTGGTACTTTTAAAAATATCACAAGCTGCCAATTGTGTACGGAAATAAGCTCACGCTGTCACAAAGGGTTGCTTAAGCAGGACAGTCCACTTACGTCCACACTGCAATCGCGTTCTTTTGAAAAATAATCAAAAGAACAGAGGGGGGGTTTCCGACATTGGTAAACCTCTTTCTATGAGGAAGAAGCCTTTTTCTGAAACAGCTCTTTCAGAAAAAGGTGTGTGTGGATGGGGAAGAGGATTTTTTCGAAAGAAGATGCCTCCAGGAAAATGCACAGGTGCCCTAGTGGCCACTCCATCCATAGTAATCACAACTCAAATGTGAGACGTAGTGTCCACATTGGTTGGACGCTCTTTCAAAAAAGCAGATCGCTTTTTTGATGCACTTTTGCTATGTGGACACTCTTTCAAAAGCAACTTTTCCCGGAAGCTCTCTTCCGGAAAAGCTTCTTCCAAGAGAAGCTTGTAGTCTGGATGTGGTACTGGAGCTGCTTAATTAACATTTCCAAGTGACTTTCTGAATACCAGTTCTGAAGTTCTACAAGACTGGACATTCCCAACCCAGTTTCAGTTCATTAGACCTGTCTAAAAGCTTAGCAATCTCCTGTCAGTCTGTACGAGTCTGATAAGGCCTCCCTGGTGCTTTAACCTCACTGCTATAGCTTCCAGAAATGACATCTTCCTCAAGTATAGCAAAATATCTCCCCATTATGACTGTCAACAGGAGCTCAAGAGCTTCTGATAGCTTATCAGGCTTTCATTAGGAAGAGGCTGATGCGGGGGAAATATCATGTAGCAAAGAAAACACTGGCTCAGCCCTTCAAAAAGTACCTTCTGAATTTTCTCTCGGTAGGGTGACCTTTCTATTAAAATCCTTCTCTTTTCATAGGGCAACCTTTGTTACTATTCCGCAAAGCATACAGCAAAGCAAATCACTTGTGGCAAAGAGCATATAACTAAGTTACTCCACGGGCCCTATTTAAGGGGCCAGGGTAAATAAAGAGAACTGAAGGAGGAAGAAAAAGAGCAAGCTTTATCAGCAATATCTTACTAACTGCTGATGGTGATGTATAGCCAGAACACACCACGATTTATCCAGTTATTTTCCATATTGCACTACTTCACTCAGCATAATGCAATCTATTTTCCTGGTACTAGTATTGTGCTCAGTACAGCATACTTGGTCACTCACACACACTAGAGGTTAAATGTCTTTAGTCTGACACATTCAGGTCCAGCAAAATCTGTGATCCAGCATGATTTTAGTTAGCCGGATGTCCATTTATCCTGGGTGTTGCCAAGTTTCCCATGGTCCCATAAAGTTTGTTTACAGCCACCAGTCCTGATTCTCAGTATTCTGTGCTATTTAGCTCTAATTTACCCCTAAACCTCTTCTACAAACCCAGTAAGCAATGGAAGTTTTGGTTATGTTGCTAGACAATATTGACCTCCCATGGTCTAACAAATTCTCTGGTTTAGCACCAATCAGGTCCCGAGGGTGCCAGGACTAGAGAGGTTCAACCTGTAGTAGTAATGCTAAAGGCATTTACATATTACATATTGTCCTGATGCTACCTTTTCCCTGTGCTGAAAAGGAGGATTGGCAGCATCTTTTTTACAGTGCTCTTACTACCCAAGACAATTGGCAAATGGCAGACTGTTCCACTAATATTCCTCAAGGTGGACAGCTAGGTATAGCAAAGTTTAGTATGAAGCAGTTACCAAGGGATGAATCAGTCTGCGTTACTAAAGGGTTTTCTAATGCATGAAATTAGCCACTGATCTGTTGCCTGGAAATCCATATAATGCACATAATTCCTCCTGTATCTGCCCCTACCACTTCTATGGCAGGTTACACTCCACCATTAGCAGAAAGTCAGAAGAAGCTGCAATTTAGGCATGACGTAGTCTATAGCCAGGACACACAGCAATCTCTGATCATAAAACTGTTAAGACAGATCTTGAATGTTATTTAACAGTAGTTTTTGACAATGCTTAACTTAATATTGACACAGATTTGTTCTGTGGTATTATTTTTCAATGTCAAGATGGACTTGGTATCCATCTCTCTGAATATGAACAGGAAAGAGTATTTTGCTTCCCATATCCACATCTGCCCATAGGAGAAATGTCCTGGTGGGCCCAAAACTGCTTAGAATGGTCTTCTAATGACTGTTATTGTCCACACGGGAGACTAGCACATCCATGAACTATTAAGCACCAGAAAAACAGAATCAGTATTCTCTCTCTCATCTTTGAGCAGAATGAATTTTCCTATGTGCACCAATATGGAGGTGATATGCAATACACCACCTTCATACTGGTACACATAACAAAATTTATGTGGCAGGAGTGGAGTCAACGGGTTCTGAATGTTGCAGGGGGCTCAGGGCTGGGGCAGAGAATTGAGGTGCAGAAGTATGAGGGCTCTGGCTGCGAGTGTGGGTTGTAGCATGGGGCTGCGGACGAGGGGCTGAGACAGAGGGTTGGATTTACAGTGCAAGGGCTCTGGCTGGGGATGCAGACTCTGGGGTGGGGACTGAGGATAAGGGTGTTAGAGTGCAGGAGGGGGTTCCAGATTTGGGGAGGGGCTCTGGGCTAGAGGTAGGTGATCAGGAGGAGGTACAGACTCTGGGCTAGAGGTATGTGCTTTGGGGTTGGGCCGAGGATGAGGGCTTTGGGGTGCAGGAAGATGCTCATGGTTGGGGTGGGGAAAAAGGACTCAAGGTCAGGTCTGAGTCAGATCTTGCATTCTTAAAGGCATCTCCTAGATCTCCAAATTGACCACAGAGTGAAGAAAGAGTTCACTGATCAACACAGAAGCAGGGAACTAGGTGACCAACATAACTGTCTTCCTGTCCCATGCTATTGTACAGACAGAGGAGTGTTCATACACTGTGGTATGGCCTGAGAGATAACTTCTCTGGGTATCTAATTTTAGATACACAGATTTAAATCCCCTGTGTTTGGTAGCTTTGCGTGTCATGCTACTTTTCATTGAAGGACTAACATTTATTACACAACAAGAAGCCTGAGATCCTTGATTTTGCAAGATGATACAAAAGCCCAGATGTTCTGCTGACTTGAGTTACATCAACAGAGAAGGACTCAGGTGAATAGAAAGTTCTATCGGCAATTTGAATTCAAGGAGCAATGCTGCAAGTCAGACTAATGGGATTTGGGGGCTTTAATGATTAGGAAAAGGTTAAAATGACCTGCTGGGCACCCTCAGCTGCTTAAGCTTCTTTTCCTTCCTCGTGCTGCTTTAATCTTGGTAACACAGTCACATGACCCAGCAGAAAACTGAAGCCGATTACTGGCTTTTTACTGGGTACAAATGGGTCAAAACATTGGACTCAATGTGAGTACTTCAGGAGGAGAAGCGTGCCAGGCTTTGAGACAGCTTGTTGAGCATATCTGGCTGTGCACTGCAGCCACTTCTAGAGATCACCAAGAATGGATTCCAAGGAGGAAAATCCTACGAAAGAAGAAACTCTCCCCTCATTTTTACCCAAGAAAACCCAGTCACCCTTCCCCCCGCCCTGCCCCGGTCATCCTCCTCATCAAAATCCCTCTCACCACAGACTCTCCATTCTTTAACAACCCAAATCACCAGCACTTTCTGTCATGGTGTCCATCATTCCAGACTGTTATGATCCTGAGGGTTAGCTAGCAGCCTGGGGACTAAGGGGTTAACTACACCTACGCCAGGTGGAGTGGCCAATAGGAATGTAGGTAGGAATTTCAAACTGTGACAAAGGAATTTTGGGGTTTTTTCCCTCCTTTGTCCTGGGCAGTTCCTCTCCAGCTACTGAGAGAGACAGACATGTTTCTCTCTCCAATAAAGCATTCTTCACTTTCTGTAAGTAGGGTAAAGTTTAGACAAATCCATTAGGTTTTATTGTTTTATGGTTTGGGAAATCGGATCTGATGCCTGTGCACTTTTTAAAAGTATTTAGGCTCTCCTTTGTAACTAAGTTCTAGGCCCATGGTGGAGTTTCTCCATAAGTATATTATTTTGTTACTTTTCCATCTAGTCATTATGCTTGCAACAGGAATATTGTGGTGATAATACAAGTTCTTTCTCTGATTTTTATTAACCTGGTATTGGTTAATTTGTGTGTCCTGGTTTGTACTTTAGGGGTGAGATTTCCCAAGTGATCTCTCCCCGATTTTTGTATCAATACTTGGGTGGTGACAGCGGAGTTTTTATCCCCAAAATCTAGGTTGTTAAGATTTGGGGGGGGGAGTTCTATACCAAAGTCTGGTAGATAAGGTTTTGGGGTACTTTTGCTGGCCCCCACTTCTGCATTTATTGTGCCAGAGTGGGGAAGGAGTCATGACACAGACCAAGACAGACAGCAAATCTACCTGCTGCAATTACTAAATCAATCTCACACACCTCTGGGAATCCAGAACTAGAGGACTGCTCCTTCAGCTCAGAAAACAAAGATCTCTTCCTCTTGATTTAAAGCAGCACTCCTCTGGCTGGCAGTAGTAGCTCTTTATCCTCTCTGTGGGCCAGCTATGAAAGGATGACTTTCTTGCACATGTGTACAGCTAGTACATTACACCTGAAGCCTTGTGTCAAGTTGGAGCTAAAATTCCATGCCAATGCCTCTGGATTCTGCATTTTCCTGGTGTCTGCATCAAATCCTGCAATAGCGACCTTTAAATTACATTGGGCTTTGTAATTAATTTGAGCTTTGTAATGAACTGACTGTGAAACTGAATAATACATTGAATACAGAACCCTGTGTAACTGATTCTGATATACGGTTCAGGTTACTTTATAATGTTCTCTATCTTAGGTTTTTGTCCTGTCACAGATTTTTATACTGCCAATGTAGAACATTAGCGTACTTTTCAGACAAAAAAGGGTCTGACAGCCAAATAAAGGATTGTTGGGGCATTGGGCACCTGGAAAGGAATGGAACAAAGGTTAGCATTGTTGGATAAGCACTCCAGTTAGATGGTTCCAATAAAACAACCCTGTAAATCATGTAGATATTTAAATAAACAACATTAGGTTTAAGAGTCATCACTCATCCATATGAGTAAGGAAGTTCACACACTTCCGTGTGTGCTTGTTTCATGCTGTCTGCAGTCTTAGGAAGAGAACACTGCATTGGTTACACTCCATTTGATTTTTAAGGTCATCTTCACAACCATAAAGTCTAGAAACTATATACAGATACATATTTATAATGACAGCATAGATTCTGTATACCTAAAAAGGAGCTCTGTGGAGCTCAAAAGCTTCTCTCTTCCACCTCCCTCAAATATAATCTTGCTTAGCTGTAGGATGCTCCAAGAGAATAAAAAACGAGTGTCTGATCACAGAATTATAGAATGGGAAGGAACCTCAAGAGGTCATCAAGTCCAGTCCCCTGCACTCATAGCAGGACTGGGCACTATCTAGGACCATGCATCACTGAAGCCCATAAGACTTTTAACATTGACTTAAATGAGAGCAGGAACAGAACCTCAGCGTTTCCTCCCTCCACTCAAGAAGAATGAGTTGGGCTCCTCAATAGCCCATAAAGCACATGCTGCCATTCACAGCCCTATTCCTTCCCACGTTGTCCTAGTTCACTTCAATAAACAGTGATTGCTTCCTGGACTGGCTAATATTCCAGATGAGCAAGTACTTTAGTGTTTTCCGTCCAGGGGACACTTTGCAGGAGTAGATTACAGTCAGGCCAGCTTTATAAACATACAGACCTGGTCCCTATCTTTTACCTTTCCCGCAGGCACAGTCCAATCACAGATGTAAACAAAGATACAAGTTTTAATTTGCTTCAGAAGGTTACTGTTAGTCCTTGCTCTTTAGCACTGGTATCTATGCTCCCCTGGCATTTGAGTTGTTTCATCTTCTTGGATCAAAATTCACGTTAGACTAGAAGACCTAAAAGTACTGTGTGCGCTAGACTTTTCTCTTAGTTATACCAAGTTGCAAGCTCCCTGAAGTCAGCAGAACTGAACCAGTGTAACTGGGACAACTTGCCCCCAAATCTTCATTCTTGGAGCTCACGTGTTATTCCTATTACTACTTTCAACCAGTGTGAAGAGGGAATACTGTACAGAAGCAAAGAACTCTAACTCAAGATTTCCCTCCGTGGTGAAAATACTTCCTCCTGAAGCCCTTTATACTGGCTATTCAAAATGTTCACAAGATTTGAAACCACACAAATCTGCGAGGTGTCGGAGGTTTCCTACTTACTCAGAAGTTGGATCATGTTCAATCAAAGGTTTGCTGAGGATTGTCAATCTTTACAGCAATTTCTACCCGCTATTCATTGTTTTTTAAAGGTTTATCTGCCCACTAGTGGGTTCTGCATCAAAACTGTGCAGAATATGTGGGTCTGAAGAAAAAAGCAGGCACAGTTTTAAATGAATTTTCCTTTGAGATTTTAAGTGGGTTCATACCTGTATAAAACTGAACCATGAGAAAATGTTTATACGACACCCTGCAAAGTAACACTGCCAATTTCACACTCTTAGTTAAAATATTAACACTGTTCATAATTTTGGGCAAAAGTTCCCACTCTTAATTTTGTCTCATTCTTCAAATAAATTCTACTTACAAACTAATGGACCATTACAGAGCCAGAAACTGGGACAGGATATACAGAATTTCTTGGGTTAATAAAATTACTTCACTGACAACTGATTTAAATAGAAACAGATTCTTTGATTATGTGGCACATTTTGTTAAATCAGAGTGGACTACAAACATTTTAAAATTAAAAATACAGAAAACCTAGGATTCTTGCCATAGTTTTGGTCTTTCTTTTTAGAATACCAAACTGAAACTTTTCCAGGCACTGAAAACATATTCCTGATTATATCGCCTCTCCCTCTGTTTCAGAAGATTCTTCTGGACAATAGTTTCTGCAAGCTGGGGTGAAGACTGCATAATTTACTGCTCAGCACAAAGGAAAGCAGCTCCCCCCCAGTGTGGTCTTTCACAGTCGTGAATCCAAGCTAGATGGTAATTAAAACTCAAAAATCCTCTCCCATCAACTCAAGAGAGAACTTCAAATTTAATTTCCAGTACTTAAATACCTCCCCCCGTGCACACTAAGCCTCTATTAAAAAATCTCATACATGCAAATGATGCCCTTTTCAGAACAGGCAGGAAAAATGTAATTGGTAGCAAGTAAAACTAATGATTGGGTTAATGAAAAGTAGGCTCTATTGACTCAGGACACTCAGCTATTCCTGATCATGGTAAACTATCCTCCCCCATCCCCCTTTCCTTTGTCTGCTACATACTACATGGCCTAAAACAAAAACTCATTCAAGAATGATGCCTCGGTTAGAAATGGCAAGGGTCAGATCAAAGTCCCTCTGTCCGGAGGCTAGCAAGAGTTTACAACCCTTGAAATGGAGAGCACAGCCTCCCTGCACGCAGTGTTTTTTATCCCACACACAGCCAGTTATATTTGCATGATGGAAGTGCAGGTTATTGGCCAGAGTTCACAGCAAAAAGGAAAAAGCAAAAAGAAGGCTGTATGCAAACCATTTTGGAGATTAATTATAAAAAGCAAAACAAAGCTAACAGAACTTTCAAAGATCAAGGTCAAAGTCTCGCAGTGTAGCTTGGTTGTATCCATTTTCCGTAGGGACAAAAGACCTACTCTGTCTTCCAGCTCATTTCCCTGGCCATGCAGGATTATTCCCTTCCATACATCTTATCCACTTTAGTTTTAATAGCACTTCGGTGGGGAGGGGGGTAAGAATGTCACTATTCCACAGCTCTATATATCCCGCATGGTCAGGATGTTCTTTTTGCGGATGATCAACCTAACATTTCCTTTTGTTAATTTGACATCACTCCTCCAATTGCCCCCCACACTCACTGTCCTTTTCACTCCTTAGTGTTAAAACCCTTCAACCATTTTCCCCTCTTAGGCATAAGTTCGGTAGACGTAACTCTGTGTCTACACTACAACAGTGCTCCTGCTGATGCAAGTCACCCACTACATTGATTTAATAACCTACATGAGAAACATAGCACTTAGGCTGATATGTCAAACAGACACCGTGTCCATATAGACCAGAAATGGGCAACCTAGGTTAGTGAGTGGGCTGTGAAAGGGGCCCTCCTCCATCTCAGCAGGCTGCAATATTGTTGTAACCAAAACAGTCTCCCTTTAACTGTGCTTTCGTACCTAGAATTTGCAGTGTGCCACTTGAACTGCAGCAGTCCTTTGATTAGATGCAGAGAGAGTGCACAGCTCTCTCAGTCAATGCTGCGTGCAATCAGCACACACCTCACTTCACGTGCCCTTGCTTTACATGTGTGTCACATTAGTAATACTGATAGGAAAAAAACTACATGGACTGCAATTAGTAGACTCTGACAACCCTGCACGTGGGCAACAGTAAACAAAATGCCTCATGGGCCACACATAGAATTCCAATGGGCTGCATGAGCAACACCGACAGGTGGAATCAAACCTGGGACCTCTGGAGCTTAGCACATGAGCCTCTACCGCATAAGCTAAAAGCCAGGTGGCGCTCAGTAAAGGCTGTAGAAAAGACTCATTATCCTCTCTCTGAGGGTTGTCTTGGTGCCGCTAGATGGGACAGTAAACAACACCCAAAAGGTGTGTGGGTAACACATGCGGCTCACAAGCTGTAGATTGCTCACCACTGATGTGGGCACTGTGTTACTTACAGCTCCTGTTAGCTATCAGCTTCTGCTTATCGGATAGTCGACCAATGATGTGACTAGTCGCTTCCCTCCTCCCCCCCACTGCCTCTATCAGAGATCGGCAATGGGGGGGGACAGGAGCTGGTGCTGGGGAGAGCTGGCTTAAAAGCCGGTTTCCCCCCAGTACCGTCTCCGTGGGGGGTAGGGGAGGTAGAGGCACAGCGGAAATGGTGCAAGCGGGGACTGAAGCGATTCTGCTTTTGAAATGTACAAGAGCCCCAGCGGGCTCTTGCTACAGTTCAGAAGCAGAGGTGCTCTTATACACTAATCAAATAGTCAATGGAAATCCCATCGATTATTTGATTAGTTAACTAATCTAAATTTAACATCCCTAATCTCACAACACTTCATGGAAACAGAAGAGCCATTTGATTTGGCTGCTAGCCCCAGCTCACTATGTGTGAAATGAAGAGTCTAAGCTGCTCTGGGTAGTGCTGGAGAGGCACAAAATTAGAAAGTTTTCGATTTGTTTAATCGAGGGGTTTCCTCAGATACTGCTTTCCCTCTCTTCCTTTAGAACAATGTTAAGCCGCACCACTCCTGCCTACACCAGACATTAGGTAAACATCATGTGCTCACTCCATTTGCTGAGTAGCTTAACTTCCTTCTGATAAACACATTCCAAAGGCAGCATAACCGCAGGAGAAAGTTGTGTTTCTCCCAAATACCTTTCAGAAGTCAATAGAGATGTGAAAACCTGGGCACATATTAAAATCATCAAGCACTCAGAATTATCTTCCTGAGAATAATCATCCCAGTCATTAATAATTCAGGGCCAGCCCAGGAGCAGGTATAAAGAAGGCCTCTGCAAGAGTTTGCTCAAGATACAACATGATTTTATTGTTATTAAATAAATAAATAAATAAAACTAGGGGGCTTCACCTACTGCTTGCTATACTCGTCAACCCCCCACCCTCCCAGCAACTTTCGCAGCTAGAGAGCATGAAAGTGTGATGATGTCATTCTGTCACCCGTCAAGAAAAACTTTTTGATATAGAGAGAGAGATAATGGGCACAAGCCTGCCCTCTTTTTGCCACCCAGGCAGTGTAAAGGAAACAGAAGCTGTCTGCATCTCCCTGAAATTGGGGGAGTTCCTTTTTGGGATACAGTCAGTGTAGCCAGTTCCCAAAGTAATCCCCCATCTGCAACCCTAGAATCTGGGCTGTGCTGAAATTAGTAAGGGGAAGGGGTGCAGCTATACTGACTGGTGGTTGGTTCATTGGGAGCAGTTAGCAAGTGCTGGGGTTTAGAGCAGCATGATGATTACTCCAAACTCCAGTAAGGCTGAAACCAGCCAGAGAATCTGTCATAACCTGAAACCAGGCACAGCAGAGAACTGAGATACTCAGATACCACAATGATGGGTGCAATATATAAACCTAAATAGAATAAACCATATTATTATTAATGATGATGGTGATGATGCTTGAAAAGAGGGAATGGCACATACACAAAACATTTGCTAATGGTAAGAATCTGAGAGGGATCCAAAAAAATTCTGGAGGATCAGAATGAGATGCAGGAAGACAAATGCAAAGTGTTTCACGTGTCACAATTATCAAATGAATGATAATGGGGCAATACCGTGGAAGAGAACAGAAGAAGAGGATGGCTTAGCTGATAATTGATTAACTGTAAATCTATAGTACAACACCATCTCAATAACAATAAGGCAAGTAGCTCAGCAGAGGAAAGTTAATCAGGGGCTAAATCTCCCTGATGTGTCATCACGGTGCTATTACCTGGACTATAATCCTCATTCCATGTTTATCTGTGACCTTTAGGAAAGTCTCTATGGGTCCAATCCTGGCTCTGCACCTCCTCAAAGGCGCTGACACTTGAGAAGTGGGTGCTCAGCATCTCCTAGGAATAGTCCCTAAATTATTAAAGAACAACATGCTGCCAGGCTGTGGAATCACTTCGGAGATAATTCAAGGACAGGTCAGACACCCATCCATCAGGAATTAAAAACAAAAATCAATCCTTCCATGATTCAGAGGAGGGGGGATGGGAAACTATCAGAGTCTATAAACTAAATGAACACTTGGTATGGTTTGTGAAGGGTTATAACCTCTTTTTATTACTGGATGCCCCTGAAAGTATAATTTTGAAATAAAAGCTCTTTAAAAGCAGAACTAATAATGCAGCAAATTCCCCTATTATTTATTAACAGCGTTACTCCCTCAACCTTTAAGCACTTTGGACTGGTGACTGACCCCTCCCTGAACCACTTGCTCAAAGTTTCTATCAATTCCACATAGATTAAAACTAAGAAAAAAACTGACCCCAAGCTGAGGAAACGAGAAGTGGGAAGTAAAGGGATATTTTTATTTACATTTTCAATTAACTTTAGGAGAGAGAAATTGCATAGAGCTCAACAACAGGGTTTCTAGAAAGGTAGGTGAGTAGGTGAGTGGGCTTCCTCTCTACAGGCTTGCATCTGAAAATAGCTGCTTGCTCACAGCTGCTGCTGTAGGGAAGGAGGTGGTTTCACACATTTGTGACTTGGAAGTGAGGCTGTATGATACAGAAGTCAGGAGAATTGGGTGCTGGGTGTGAAAGGTGTCTGTCATTATGCAAAATGCAGGACAATGTAGCATTGTTAAGGCTGAAATACATTTTACGAATTCATTGCCATAGTGCCTTACTGAAGCATTAGCCAACAGAATAGCGTGGATGGGTAGGAATGGTGTCCCTAGCCTCGGTTTGTCAGAAGCTGGAAATGGATGACTGGAGAGGGATCACTTGATGATTACCTGGTTCTGTTCACTCCCTCTGTGACATCTGGCATTGGCCACTGTTGGAAGATTGGATACTGGGCTAGATGGACCTTTGATCTAACCCTATGGCCATTCTTCTGTTCTTATGGATTATGAATACACATCATGCAGGACTGCTGAAAGGGGGGGGAGAACTGCCCTGGGGCCTGATCATTCCAAAAGGTTCAGAGCGCCCAATCATCGCCACTACTACCACAGAAGCCCTAGGCCCTTTAAATCACTGCCAGAGCAGCTCTGAGGGCAAAGGGGAAGCGTGGTGTGCTGCACTCCAGGAGGCACTGAGGGCTGGATGCTTTAGCCCCACCTCTCCCACCCAAGACCCCCGCACTTTCCCCAGGTGCCGGGCAAGTCTGTTACATGCCTGACATCATGTGTATGCACAATACATAAAAGGACCCCCTCTGCAGCAAAAGACGTGGTTCATGGAACACATCCTCTCCCAAACATCTAAACCACCCGCCTTGCTCGAGGCACCTTCAGTCTGACCACTGTGTAGCATTGTCCAAAGAGTATCCAGGGCTCACTTGCAGTGTACAGACAGTTTTCACTTCAAAACAAAAGTTCAATTTGCACATCAAGAAAAGAAAAAAGTGGGCACAAGAAAGCTGTTGAATAGCCAGCTGGGACAGGTATCCAATCTCTGATGAATGGGGCACAGTATTTGGAAAGCAGGAATCACAGATAAGCAAAAAGCCAATTATTCATAGAGTCCAAGGCCAGAAAGAAGCATTGTGGTCATTTAGTCTGACCTCCTGTATAAGACAGTTCAGAGAGTTTCCCCAAAATAATTCTTAGATAATATTTTTTAGAAAAACATCCAATCTTAATTTTAAAATGGTTAATGATGGAGATTCCACCATGATTCCTGGTATGTTGTTCTAGTGGTTAATTATTCTCACTGTTAAAAATGTGCACCTTATTTCCCATCTGAATTCATCTAGCCTCAGTATCCAGCCAGTAGATCATGTCATACCTTTCTCTGCTAGACTGAAGAGCCGGTTATCAAATATATTTGTTCCCCATGATGGACTGAAGTCAAGTCACCCCTTAACTTGCTCTTTGTTATACTAAAGAGAGTGAGCTCCTTGAGTCTATTGGTATGGGGTAGGGTTTTCTAACCTTTTAAGAAATCACTCTCATGGATCTTCTCTGAACCGCCTCCAATTTATTAACATCCTTTTTGATTTGTGGAAACCAGAACAGGACACAATATTCCAGCACGGTGGTGGGTAACCTGTGTCCCATGGGCCTCATGCAGCCCACTAGTAACCTCTGCCCCACTGCTCCCCTGGCAACCCCTCTTCTCCACGCGCCTCACACACTGGAGCACTGGAGCCCCACACTTCCTGTGCCTCCCCCCTCCCTCCCAGCACTTTTGGAGGAGCTGCAAATCACCTTCCTCCCAGAACTAGAACACTGTTCCCTAACTGCTGGGAGGGACGGAGAGGCTCAGGTGAGTGTGGGGTCTAGTGCCCCACTGTGCGAGAGGTGCATGGGCGAGAGAGGCAGACAAGGGGGGCACAGGACAGGTGGGCCACTAAAATAAAGGAGGGACACTCATGTGGCCTACCCACTATTTGTGTTTGCCTGTGCCTGTTCAAGCAACAATCACACCAGTATCATACACCGGGATGAAAAATAACCTCGCTTCTTCCACTTAAGAGTCCCTTATTTACGCATTTCAGGATTGCACTAGCTCTTTGGCCACAGCATTCCACTGGAAGCTTGTTTTCAGATGATAATCCCCTGTGTCTCCCCAAATCATTTTCAGAGTCACTGTTTCCCAGGACAGAGTCCCCAGATTGTAAGCATGGCCTTGTTCTTTGTTTCTAGAGGTATACATTTAAATTTAGCCATGAAAATGCATACAGTTTGCCTCTATCCAGCTTACCAAGTGAGCCAGATCACTCTGTATCAGTGACTGTCCTCTTTATTATTTCCCACTCCTCCAATTTTTGCAATCTTCCAAGTTTATCAGTGATGATTTTCTGTTTTCTTCCGGGTCACTGATAAAATGCTAAATAGCATAGGACCAAGAACCTATCCCTGTGGGACCCACTATAAACACATCTCCTCAATGATGATTCCCCGATTTCAATTACATTTAGAAACTCATTATTTGGCCAGCTTTTAATCTATTTAAATGTACACCTAAGTTAATGTTGTATCATTCTAGTTTTTTTAATCAAAATGTTGTTCGGTACATCAAATACTTTACAGAAGTCTATCACATCAACACTATTACCTTTAGCAAACAAACTTGTAACCTCGCCAAAAAGATAGTTTGACAGGATCTATTTTTCATAAACCTATGTTGATTGGTGTTAATTATATTACTGTCTTTTAATTCTTTATTAGTTGAGTCCCATATCTTGCCCAGGTTTGATGTAAAGCTGGCAGGTCTATAAATACTCAGGTCATCTCACTTACCCTTTTTAAATACTGGCACAATATGAGCTTTCTTCCAGTCTTCTGGAACTTCTCGGCTACGTCTAGACTGGCCCCAAATTCCGGAAAAGGGATGCAAAGCAGGTAAGTCAGCATAGGGAAATCCGCGGGGGATTTAAATATCCCCCGCGGATTTAAATAAACATGTCCGCCGCTTTTTTTCAAGTAGGAATAAGAGATCCTCCGGAAAGGGGCTTTATTCCGGAGGATCGCGCCAGTCTAGATGCTTTTTTTCCGGCTTTTCCCCAAGCTGGAAAAAAAAGGTGGACATGTTTATTTAAATCTGCAGGGTATATTTAAATCCCCCGCGGATTTCCCTATGCTGACTTACATGCTTTGCATCCCTTTTCCGGAATTTGGGGCCAGTCTAGACGTAGCCCTCCTGCCCAGGCATAGGAATGAAGGCAGTAGATTAATCATGGATAATAAAGATAGAAAAGGTCTATTGGGTCATTTAATGTTTCTAGTCTATCTTCCTACCAGCATAGGATAGTACTCAAGTGCTTGGTCTCGAGTAATGGCTTGTCTACATTGGCATGTTTTGTCACCAAAAACTAACTTTTCATGACAAAACATTAAGAGCATTTACACTGCACTGTGACTTTTGTCAGAAAAAATACCGTTTTGGTGACAAAAAACTTCCAGCTCTGCAAAAGACTTTTGTCTTTTTCCCTCCCTTTATTGTAGACAAAGAGCCAGTTTAGACTCTGCTGTTTGTTCTGTCGAGAGAACTGGCTTCCACCAGTATCCCACAATGCCTACCGTGATAATTGTGCTCAGCGTTTTGTGATCTCTGCTGCCATCCAGGCATGCGCCCTTCCCCTTTCAAAGCTCCAGGAAGTATCTGACAGCTCAGTGAGCTGCTCCATTTTGGCAACAAAGAGCAAATCATTGGAATGCTTCTGTTCTGCCCTGATGACTGCTTCTGCAGGCTGTGCTGCTTTGACATTCCTCAACATGGAGAGCTCACAGAGCTATGGGGGACTCCCAAGAAGTGCAGCGATCAGCTCTGCCTTCCCACAACACTGCACTGTTGGATGCTTACTCGCACTGTTTTGCTCTGTCATGTGGGCGCTAGCGATGTGGCCATGAAATGTCGACAATGGGAGTCAGAAAAAACGGTTTGACCGGTTTTCACTTTTGCATGTCTATCGCACTTTTGTTGCCAAAGCTTCCCAATGTAGACACAACTAACAACCACCGATTGCTTCCCTTCATATAGCTATTCCATAGTCTAATAATTTTCATCTTGAGGAAATGCTTCCTTTCTACATCTCTCCTTCACCTAATTTCATTCCATTAATCTTACAGAGGTTTTGCCACCCTACACAGTGCCTCCTCAGCCATACGTCCATGTGGTTATTTTCTTCTTTGTCAATGTTTGCCCAAGCTATAGATAACACAGGTCCTAGTCCTGCAGTCCTCATTGAGACAAAACCCCTCTTTACAGAAGGATCAGGCTCATGCAAAGGAGATATGAAATACCTGGGAAGAGTTTTACAAAGTGATTTGTGCGTCTTTCTCCACACCTACATGCCCCGCTTATACATACATTCAGAACTGTTTTAAATGACAGGTTGTTCTTTCTTTTCCCTGTGGAGAGCTCTCCACTGCCAATTTTCATCCCATGAAGACAGACAAATCAATACTATTTGTGTTGACCAACAGAAATTTAATCAACTAACAATAATAAACTGGGTAATACTGAATTGAATGCTCCCATCAGTCAGATGAAGGGATTTACAAAGTAAGGATTTGTTTTCAGGCCTTGGCAGTTTTCCCATGGTTACATTCTAAACTGTGGCATTAGACAGCACATAAAAACTTTGACATCTGGTTTGTCCTGCACAGTGTGGTAAGTTATAGTTAAGTCTCTTAGCTGCAAATCTATATTTTTATGGCCTCGCACGGATTTGCTTCTTGCTCTTACCTAACTCCAGACGAGCATTATAACACAGCAAGGCACACTCTGTGACAGCAGACTTATGTAATAGCAAATTCCATGAGCAATACAATGTTTTCAGTGAAAAAAAAAAAGTCCATATAGGATCCTATAGGCTCCAACCAACAATGGCCAGTTTACTATGAGAACTAAATAGCAGATACTTACAGTTCTTTCAGGAATCAGTCGGTACAATCAGCATTCATTTAACACATCCCATCATTCCAGTGGATTAAGGCAATTCTTTTCTAGTAATACATGAGGGACCTGAGACTGTCTTTGCTGACTTGTACTGAAGGAAGCCTGAAGCAAGGAACTGAAAGCCACAATGGGCCACAGTGGCAAATAAATTTGTGGAATAAGATGATGGCCAAATATCATTCACTTCATCATGCTGGATGAAAACAGAGCAAGGTGAAATATCTGGTCTTTTAGTAAGGTATTTGCATTGAAGCCTGCCTGGTTTTGAGTTCACACATACTCTCCTCCTCTCATAGAAGATCCATCCAGGATTTTAGCAGATGGCCCTATGTGGCAATCCCCCACAAAACAACGGAGAGAAGAATGGTCCATTCACCAGTGACAAGCGTAGCAGCTGGCAATTGGCTGCTCACATCAAGACAACACTTGTTAGGGTGGAGAGATGAAAGAGGCCCATGTGGTCAGGTGGGGTTCTCCATAATATAGGGTACGTCTAGACTACATGCCTCTGTCGCCAGAGGCATGTAGATTAGGCTACCCGACAGAGTAAAATGAAGCGGCGATTTAAATAATCGCCGCTTCATTTAAATTTACATGGCTGCCGCTTTGAGCCGACAAACAGCTGATCAGCTGTTTGTCGGCTCAGCGCGATAGTCTGGACGCTCCCCTGCCGACATCAAAGGGAGCTGTCGACAACCCAGGTATGCCTCATCCCAGGAGGCATACCTGGGTTGTCGACAGCTCCCTTTGATGTCGGCAGGGGAGCGTCCAGACTATCGCGCTGAGCCGACAAACAGCTGATCAGCTGTTTGTCGGCTCAAAGCGGCAGCCATGTAAATTTAAATGAAGCGGCGATTATTTAAATCGCCGCTTCATTTTACTCTGTCGGGTAGCCTAATCTACATGCCTCTGGCGACAGAGGCATGTAGTCTAGACGTACCCTTAGTAAGCTAAGTGTGACTGCAGAGTGATACAGCATTGTTCTTACATCCTGACCTCCAGGGACTAGGCACACCGTCACCATCTTGTCAGTATGGGGAAGATTGAGCCAAGTTTCAAACTGAGCTCCCATGTGGATTGGTAGCATGCAGAGCTACCTCTAGGCAGAAAACATTTAACTTCCTGGTACCTGTCACAGCACAGACTTTGGAAACAAACCCAACACTGGTTTAAGTTCTCAAGTGGAGAGCACATAGTAAAGACAAATAATTAATTATTACTAAAGAAAGATGGTTACTAAGTATTTGATGAGTGTCAGCAGTGTACCTGGTTTGATCACAGTTTGGCCGTGTCTACTACACATTTAATAGCACAGGACCTTGAAGAAAAACAGCTAGCAGGGCTCTAACTTTACAAGAATGTAATAATTATTTATCTTCTGGGGAACCTGCTTTGTTAAATTATTTGGTAGGGGTGTATGCAATGCTTATGTAACAGTGTGAGCACACTGCACACTCAGTAATAGGATTTTTCATATGCTTCTGCTCATTGTGTGGTATTATACAAATGAACTGTGGGCTTCAAGGGGAGCAACACATTCAGCAATATCAAGATCTGTACTTCCCATTCAGAGAGGAGGCTCAGAGCAGGATTTTTTTAAAAGCTCAAAATAAGCATGTTTCTTAGAATAGCCTGCATCAAGCCGTGCTGGGACAAGTCCTTATATTGACCACTGCTGGACTCCCCACTGATGGGGTGAATTGCTGGCTATAACTTCCAAGTTAGCTAAGCCTCAGAGCAACTACTTTTGGCCACACATCAGCTACATCCTGAAATCCTGCTCCCTGCTGCAGATACACTGCTCGGCCAAGCCAGGCACGACTATCCTTTTAATTTTTGGTGCCCTACACAGCCCAAGCATCTTCACTCTCCATCCCCCACTGCAGATGGGGGTTGAAGCTATGCTCAGGGCTGTGGGGATAGGAGTTGTGGAAGGGTGGAGCAGTACACAGAGGCTGGTAGGGGAGCAGGCAGACCAAGTGGCACAGCCTGCTAGAGCTGCAGGCCAGGAGGCGGAGCAGGTGGAAGGAGAAGTAGTGCAGTTTGTGGGAACTATATGCTGGCAGCTGAAGCGGGGGAGGGGAGGAGGACAGGAGATTGGGGAAGGGAGACCAGGGACCAGGTCCAACAGGGCTGGGCAGTGGAGTAGGGGGTAAGGGGTTGGGAGATTAGGGCTGGGAGGCAGCGCAGGGGTCAGGGGCATTGGAGCCACTTGAGCTGGTGCTGCCTGCAGCCAGTGGTGGCTCTAGGCTTTTGCAGCACAGGGCACTACTAAATTTGGAGCACAACTGGTGCCCCAAAATTAACGGTGCCCTAAGCAGCTAAGTATGCTGTGTATGCCTACGGACAGCCCTGAAACCAGGCACCACATATTTGCATGCCAGGATCATTTTGATACTGAAACTATTCTTATTTACACTATATAACACTCCTACACTGATCTCCTATCTGCAGGAGATGAGCAGTCAGAAACAGGAGGCTATGTACTTGACTGGTGCACTGGAATGCCACATTTCAAGATTTTATCTTCAGATTTGAGATTTCGGTATCTTCATTGCATGAGCACTGACAGCACAAGGCAGAATCTCTGAACATCATCATTAGTATTATTATTACTATTAATATTAACAACAAAATCCTCAGTCTTCTATAGTGCTTTTTGTCAATGGGTCTCAAAGCACTTTCCTAAGGAAGACAGTATCATTACCCCTTTTACAGAGAGGGAAACTGAGGCACAGAGGGGAAACCTGGTTTGCCCAAAAATACCCAGAAGCTCAGTTTCAGAGCCAGGAATAGCACCCTGGTCTCCTGAATCCCAGTTGAGAGCTCTATTCACTAGGCCGCATTGCCTCAGGACACTGGCAGGAGCACAGTGAGGAGGACGGTTGAGGCGCCTGTAAACATAGGGGCATTTTTTGAGGGGGAAATACCATGAAACAAACAGGTCTGGGTACCTCCATGCAGAGGCTTTGAAGAAATTATGGCAGGCAGGGTGAGTTTAAGGACCTCCAAACACAGCACTATCAGAATCAGAACTAGGGAGGAGCCATCTCCAAGAAGAGTGTCAGGGGTGGGACGACCCTTTGTGGGCTGGATGTGGGCAGCTCTGAACACAGGGCCATCATGGACAACACTAGTGAGAAGGAAGATCTTTTAAATAACCTGACCCACCTTCAGACCAGTGTTCCGAGAAAGGGGTTAGAGTGGAAGTTGCCCTTCTGGTATCTGTGATGGGACGGTCGCGCCCCACACTCCGGCCAGCACGGTGCCAGCATTCTGGGGACAGCTGCAGGAGAAGCGGCGGAAGTGCGACACCTGTTTGGCGCTGCCACAGGGGGGCAACGGGGCAGTCGCGCCACACATTCCGGCCGGTGCGATGCCGGCATTATGGGGACAGCTGCAGCCGCAGGAGAGGCGGCGCCAGTTCGGGGCTGGCGCGGGGGAATGACGTTACCCACTGGTCCGGTGGCGGCAGGACGGTCGTTACACCGGAACTCTGCTGACGGAAGACGCCAGGTGGCAGAGAGTTTAAAAGAGGTAGGACAGCGAGGCAGAGGGGAGAGGCTGAGCTCCATCTCGGGGATGAGGCGAAGGTGTGGCGGAGCAAGGAAGGGAGGACAACGGAATTGACAGAGGTACAGTGATTGGAGGAGGCAGGTAGGAAGAGGCCCAGAGTGGGGTTGTGGAGCCCGCAGGCTGACGTGTTTAGGGGCGACCCCCCCCCCCCCCGTCAGCCAGGTAGGGGAAATTTGATCCCCATCTTAGGACCCTGGGCCAGAACCCAGGAGTGAGGGTGGGCCCGGGTCCCTCTACCCCGCCATCCTCAGCTGATCTTTCCCAGGCAGTGCCCTATATAAACTGGAGCCACGACCCATACGACGCGGGCGGCGAATGGTACTTCTATAACTCGGACGAGTTAAAGGGATTAACAGCAGACCCGTTTGGACTGGGGCAGGCGTCGGCTTATTCAGGTGGAGGGTATATTGGGCTCACCAGAGGGGAGAAAGGACAATAAACCCTGTGAGAAACATACCCAGCGAGTTCGTTGTGTAACAGTATCACCACTGGGAACACCTCTCCAAAGTACAATGCCCTGGGGATTAGCACAGATTCTGTGAGGAGAGAAGTGTCTGCAGCACACAGGGCATTCAGGAAGATCAGGAAATTCAGTCACACTCAGAATGGCACCACCTGCCTCTGCTTCTTTGTCAGAGAATGGAGCCCTGCTATGTGACTATCTAAAAGAGAATCCATTTGAATAACAACAGAAACCAGGTCATCAGAGCTGAAGGGGAAAGCTTTTCCAGGAGTGACAGTAGCCATAAAACTCCCTTGGTTGAACACTGCATGCATGCTCTTTTGAGGAGAGCTTCCAGGGAGGCCTACACAGGCTCCATTTGCTCCCACAAAAACATAGGTGCCATTTTTTTATTTTAAGCAGAAGAGTTAAACCTGCACGGTCCAGTACTGAAGATCTCTGGCAACATAGGGAGGAGACAGCTATGAAGAAAAGGGATTGGTGGGTGGGACTGGAGACGGACAAAACTTTGCCACCAGCAGGTGCTATGAAAAAGGAAGGAGGAAGAACTGCCCTCCCAGCACAGGTTTGACAGAATAGTGGCAGGAGACAGGACTAAAGGTTGAACCTCCCTGATCCAGTACCTTTGGGAGCAATTGGTCCCGAATGAGGGAATTGGTTGAATCAGGAGAAGTCCCCTGCCAGTACCCTGACCGCCCTCACCCTGACCGCCCTCACCCCCAGCCTACTGCACCGCTCCACTACTGGCCCTAGCCAGGCTTGTTGGACACTGGACCCCCTTCTGTGGGGCTCCAGGCTGCACCACCAGACCATCTCCTCCCCCCGACCCACCTCCTCCACCACCGGATTCCCAGCTATGTTGCTAGCCCTCCTGTGCCAGAGCTCTCTGGTACAGGAATGTCTGTGGTTCTGCCGGACCACACCTGTTGCCAGACCAGAGAGTCCCATTTTAGGGAGGTGTAGCCTGTATAGCTTTAGTCTTACAGACTGAGGCCCCTGTTTAGCAGACACTGTCCTCTGACCAAAGATGAATCCACCAACAGTCTAACAGAAGAAATGTCATTGATGAATGTTAACCTACCCCTTTCTCAGGCAGAATGTTGATCATTCTCTGCATCAGGCCCTGGGGTGAGAGGGAGAAAAAAAACCCAGGAATCCAAACTGGCTCCTATCATTACATGGACCCACTGAATAAAAGGACACAGCTGTTTGTAAAGAGCCTTTTCTTCTCCCCACCCACAATCTGTCCTAATCTCCTCTAACACTACAACTGCAGAAGGTAATTTGAAGGCAATAGTGTGCTCCCAATCACTCTGCCTCTCTCACGCAGTAATTAAGCGCACATCATTGTCAGGCAGTCCTGTATCCTTGGGGCAGGCAGGATTGTCACCATCTTAAAGTCATGATTTACAGAGGTAATAATCATTGCACCAGTCTCATTACATGCCAACTTTCTGGAAATTAGGTGATAGATATTATTCATTAACTTGCCACATGATGCTCACATCTGTCCATCTGTCACAGCTGAGCTGGCTTTTAGTATAGAGCATGCAAGTTAATCACTGCTTTTGGAAAAAGGCAGCAGCTTTCCTCAAATAGGATGTGGGAGAAAGAGTCTCCAAGTGAACTGGGAACCATCACTTTAAAAACAAATGATCTTCCAAATAAAGGAGACTTGACTCATCTCAGAGGCTTTGTGACCCTAGAAATGTGTTTCAACAAATGGGCTTCAGTTTCCATAGCTTTAATAACTTAGTACAACTCCTAGGTAGCAAAATGCTTGGAGGTAAGACATCATCTTCCTGAAGAAATGCCACCCTAGGCTGCACATGCTGTAGGGCTGCCTCTGGGTTCTACCAGCCTGTGGTAGATGACGCTCAATGCCGGGAGTGCTGGCTGGGCACATCATCAAGAGTTTCACAGTGCCCCTCCCAAGCTGTCTGGAAATCTCAACCCTTACAGCACAGTCCTTAAATACCACATCCACAGGTTGGGCCAGAGAAGAGCCATGCTCTCAGGCTGAGTTACGCAAGTCCTCCTGTCGCCTTACCTACTACAGATTGCTGCGGAGGGTTTCATTCCTTCACTCCACAGCATACACTGGCTGGCTGGAGCACAATACCTAGCTGTACCAATCCTCCACAACCAGAGTCATCCTATTTTCAATGTATGTTAGCCAGCTGGAGCATGGCAGAGGAGGGGAGCTCTCCCAATTAAGGCTGCCAGGAATCTGGTTTCTGACCAGAACACCTGGTCGAAAGTGGACCCTAGCACCTCTGCTGAGCACCACTGATTGAGCTGGTAAAAATGCAGTTAGCAGCACAGTGGAGGCCCAGGACTAAGGCAGGATTCATACCTGCCCTAGCACTGCATGGCTGTTAGGCTGCAGGGACCTAGCACCTGCTTCCTGGGAGCAACAGTAAGCATCGCTGAGACCCCACATCCAACACTCCCTCCCATACCCCAGCTTCCTGCCTCAGCCCAGAGTCTCCTCCCTCACCCGAATTCCCTCCTGAAACCTGCATCCTCCCACCCCCCCAGCCACTATCCCAGCTCTGAGCCTCCTCCTGCACTTCAAAAGCCTCATCCCTGGTCCCACTCCCAGCTGAAGCCTTCACCTCCCTCCCCACATTCCAAACCCTTGCCCTAGCCAGAGCTCTCCCCCACACCACAAGCCTCTCATCCCTAACTCCACGTCAAAGCCCACACCCCCAGCTGGAGCCCTCACACCCGCTACACCTCAACCTTCTGTGCCAACCTGAAACTTCCTCCTGTGTCCGAAAACCCTCATCTCTGGCCCCACCCCAGAGCCTGCACCCCAAGCCAGAGTCCTCACCCTCCTCTGGCACATCAACCCCTCCTCCAGCCCAGTGAAAGTGAGTGAGGGTGGGGGAAGAGCAAATGATGGAGGGAAAGGGAGACGGAGTGGGAATGGGCAAGGCCTTGAAGAAGGGATGGGCCTTGCTAAAAGGTAGAGCAGGGTGTTCAGCTTCGTGAATTCGAAAATTGGCAACCCTGCTCCCAACCTGATGCATAGCCTGCTCTGCTGCCAGGTTTGTGATCTCCTCACTTGGTGCAGAAAGGTGGTGCCTGGAAGTGGACTTCTCAAGGTGGATCGGGGATGTGAGCACGTGTGGGTGGAGTTTTCTTGTGACCCAGCTAACATCTGGTTTCTATAGGTTCATAGGGACACCAGCAGCGGCCCTCAAGTGATATCCTAATTTATGTCAGGAGCCAAACCAACCTCTGCTTCTATGGCACAAGTCACCGCTCCCTTGATGATGCACCAAACTCAGCATTAGCGCAGGAATTAATTTAACCCCATATCTTCGCCCCGCTCCCACCCAAACCACCATGCATGGATGACTATCAAGGGAGTGGGAAGAAATTGGCTGAACCAAGCCAGAGCCTTCCCAGCAAGAAAGATTTGTCACCCAGAACGCTCCCAGCCACACACAGAATGAGAAGAATAGAGGAGGAGAGATAGAGGTGATAGGGATCCTAAGAAAAACCTTAGAACTGACCCTCTCCTAACTCCCAACCCTAAAGCTATCGCTGATCATCATGTATTTGGACCCCAATTACACATTTATTCACAAAAATGCTAGATTGGGAACTTTTATAGCACTCACTTTATTTTCAGAATGACCTAAAAAAAGGGGGAGCACATTTCAACCCTAAACAGATGAAAATTGTGCTGTATTTTATGGTCCCTATGGAATTATTAAGGGCTATGCTTAGTGATGACAGGTAGGAGAGGACGAAAGCCAGGTTCTCAAGCCCTCCGACGGACACTGCACTGGGCGGCACTCACCTCTTAGTCATCATTAAATAATAAAAACTGCTTCCCAGTAAATATTTTTGTCCTGGGGAAAAAAAAGGAATGCTGATGCTCCCAGTGTGTCTGTGTTAGCTTCTGAAAGGGAAGGTCTGGCACTGCAGTTCTCTGACAAGGGTTCTGGCAAGGGCTAAGCCATTAAACAAAAAAGAGACACAAAAAATAAATCAGTAATGAGCAAATCCACTATTCCAATGGCACAGGAGGTTTGTGTCCAGGGGACACTGGCAAAAATTGCATTTTCCAACAATACTTCAACCCCCTTGGCAATTGCATCCTCAGGTAAAAATGTACCAACGTGGATCACAAAATATTAGAGTTTCTCATTCTTATTTATCTCATGAGTATACAAGCATGCCTGGGGCTTTGCAGGATAAGATGGGAATCTGAGGGGGTGGGGGGGAAATGCTGACACAGAAAAGATCAAAGTTTTCCAGGTTTCCCTTGCATATGGCCTGCAGCTTTTGTGTAACTTTGTCTAGTCAGTGGATAGTGCAAAGGGTCTGGGAGTGAGGAGGAGTTCTGTGTTTTCTTTACAAGCCTGCCATCTGCTATCTCTGGGTACATCTACACTGCACACTTATTTCAAAATAAGCTACTCCAGAATAAATTCTCTGAAATAGCTTATTTCGAAATAGCATGTCTACACTACAGAGAAGCCTCAAAGAGGTAGGCTTCCCTAATGAGATTTAGAGCCCCAGGAAGCATTGGGGAGAAATTACTTTGAATGGCTCTGGGGAGGAGTTATTTCAAAATAGCAGCAGTGGAGCATCCACACTACTGCTTTTCTGAAATAGCTATTTCGGAACAGGCTTTATTTCTCATGGAACGAGGTTTACAGAAGTTGGAATAAGCCATCTGTTATTCTGAATCTATTTTGAAATAACAGAATTGCTGTGTAGATGCTCACGTTATTTCAGAATAACGGCTGTTATTCCAAAATAACGATGCTGTGTAGATGCACCCTCTGTGACCAAGTGCCTCATCTGTAAGTAGGAATGAATAGCTATGCACTTTTTGCCCCTCGTACTTAATACTTTGGGTCAGCAGCATTAAAGTTCAACACATTTTTATATTTGGACAGTTCAATGAAGGTAGTTATTCATATGGCAGTGGTCAGTAACAAATCTATTCACTTAGCAGGGTTAATATCCTGACAGTATCTTTATAGTCCCTCATGTTTCCCACACAATCTGATAAAAGTTTCTCGCATGCGAGCCATGCTAAACTTGAATTGTGCTCTTTGGACACACCTTCAGGGTTCTGGCAGGATGCCCGGACCTCAGACTTTCTTGGCAGAAATAAAAGGTTACCTACACCAAACACTAGCAAATGTTGAAATGATTAAATTTCAGGTAACATGGGCATGATCCCATTTTTGCTTTGGTTCCAATTGATACATATGCTTTCCTGACTGTTTTAAATATTAACATTTTGTACTTCCATGGTATGGCACCACCTGAGGAGATCCAAGTATATAAAAGCATGTAAATGATGGGGTTGGTCCTGCTTTGAGCAGGGGGTTGGACAAGATGACCTGCTGAGGTCTCTTCCAACCCTAATCTTCTATGATTCTATAAGACAGATATCAATGACTTGAATCACACAAGTCCCCACAGAGGTAGGTACATAGTTTCACCCCTATTCTACATCTGAAAATATTCACCTAGCTTGAGACCTATATATCACAAAAGAAATCTGTAAGAAACCGAGAAATAGAGTACTAATCTACCGTTTCCTAGCCAATTGCCTCAAGCACAAGACTATCCTTAGGGTAGTCCATTCCCAGAGCCCAATTCCCCATGTCCAAATGGAATACTTTCCAGTCATGCTCAACACGGCCGAAGGAGGTTAGGCTGTTAGCCTTTCCCATCTGATGAGCTAAGTCTGAATCCTACTTGAACACAAGCTTAACTTCTTTGGCAGGCATTTCACTTCCCATTCATGAACAACCTAGAGCTGGCAAGGTAGAAGAAAATGGTAATCAGATCCGAAATGCATGGGCAGAACTGCAAAAGGAATTTGCATAATGCATAGCTGCACTGTCTGGGACTGACTCAAAGCACAGTAAACATCTTTTGGTGTGAGCACTAGATTCAATTATATTGTTTTAAGTGTCACAAACGGCTGATACTGCTTGTAGTTTTAAAGCCACCATGACTGTGCCCCTTGGTTCAGTTTTCATTCATCATATACAAGTACAATTTCACATGCAGATTATTTAATTTGTCATTCCAGTGTATTGTAAAATACTAGTGTGAGATTTCAGATGTAATGAAGAGTTTAATTGCTTGCTGCAACCCCAGACTGATCAGGGTAATGGTGATTTTGTGAAGAGCTCTGAGGCATTAACAGTATATACCATTAAGCTTAAGTTTTTCTTATGTTATCTTATAAAAGGCCAGTGTGCCTTGTAACTCATATATTTGGTAAAGAGTATATACACAGCACTTGCATGAAAATTGACACAGCAAATAGCATATATCTGGGCATAGCAGCATTCCTTAATTATAGTAAAACGGACTATAATTAAAAGTAGTTTCCCTCAGCATTAAATTTATACAGAAAATGACTTAGGGACAAAAATCATCCCTAGCTTAACCCCAATGAAGTCAATGCAGTTACACCAGGGATGAATGTGGCTGCTGATCCCTTTCTCTCAACTTGAACAGTAGGTCCCATTGCTGTAAGATGAGCTATACATGTGCAGAGAGGTAAAGGACCTCTAAAGCCATGCACAGTCACAGGCAAGGCAGGCATGCTCAAGATAAAGGTAACAGTCCAGAGAGGCTTCTGGTTCGGGAGCCAACAATCCTAGAATCTTTTCTAATTTCAGCCAGTGCTGTTACAGACTCTGGTTAAGTCAAAACTTAGTTTCAGGTCATCTGAAAAACACAAGTAACTGTGCAACATATCTATATTAATGTTTTTTTCAGAAACTCTACAATTCTCAATTGGGTCACTGCCACATTACTCCACAGTGTCAGGTGGCCCATCGGGAATTCGAGCTTTCAGACACATTAATACTGGCTTGACTGAAGAAGGAATGAAGACAGACAATTCTCAATGGATTAAAAAATTATAGTAGTCCTTGACTTGCTTTGTTGGTTTGATTCATAATCCCCCTGAACTAGAAATTCTGGTTTATTTTCAGTTTGTATACAAGGAAGAACAAATACTTTTGTTCTTAATAACTACTTCTCATTAAAATGATTAATAAAAAGCTACAAGGTCACTTAGATTCATTACTTTTATTCCTTTTGATTTTTTTTTTCAAAAAGTGAGTATGTAACACTCAAAATACTAGTAGGATTGCCACCCATCCGGTTTTTACCCAGCCATTCCAGTTTTTGGCTTCTGTGTCCAGGTGCCATTTAGGGTTGGCAGATGCCTTGTTTTCAGTTGGAAAGTTTTGTAAAAAAGGAGAACTGGTGACCATAAATGGCACCCAAAACAAAAGTATAGTAACTGCAGAGCAGGAGGAAGCACCTGGACATTAATCTGCACTAGCCCCTGATCATCTAGGGCCACCTCCTTCCTGCAGGATGACAGGCCCCTTGAGATAATCCAGCAAGCAATGGGGATGGAGATAGGGGTGGGGGAGAGGAGCAAGTGATGAGGGCAGGGCCTTGGAAAAAGAGGCAGGACAGGAGCAGGGCCTCAGAGGTCTAGTTAGCAGCAATTGGAAAGACGGCTACTCTAGATATTAGTGCCATCTGTCTAGGTATTTTATGACCCCCATAACTGTAGTAGCTGAGCGCCTCATAAAATCTTTAATGTATTTATACTCACACCATCCCTGTGAAGTAGGGAAGTGCTATTATCTCCATTTTACAAATGGGGATCTGAGACACAGAACAGCTACCTGACTTGCCCAAGGTTACTCAGGAAGGCTATGAATGATCATGGAATTGAACCAGCAGCTCCCACATGCCCCAATCATTGAACCATCTTACCAAGTGCTGAGGACTGATAAACTAGACAGTCAGCACAGTGAAAACCTTATAACTGGAAAAACAGTACACAGCAATTTCACAAAGAGCCAGCACAAGGACTGAATGGGAATGTAAACTGACCTATAGGAGTCATTACAAGAAATACAGTGGGTCTTCTACATAAACAGCACTAGAATTTGAACGTTTAGGGCGTTTATTTTCACTACTAAATCACTGATTTTAAAAGCCTTTTGCAAGGTTATAAACAATGACAATGATGCATACACACTACTATTTGCTTGCTTGGGAGGGCGGGGGGAGTCACAAAGACATTGTCAAGGACAACAGAAAGGCCCACCAACGAGGGGTGAAGGAGCCAAAAAGGGCAGCTTCCCCAGGACCTGGCAATTTAAAGGGTCCTGGGGCTCCTAGCCACCGCTACTGTGGCAGTGGGCAGAGTCCCGGGCCCTTTTAGTCTCTGCAGGAGCATCACCACTTCAAGCTGCTCTGAGGGCTGGCTGCCTCTTGTCCCTTCCGCTCCCCACCACCTTGCCCAGGGTCCCACAGAGCCTGTTGGCTTCCCTGACAACAGAACCAAAATATAAAACTAGGGTGTCATTTTAACTCTGTCCCCGCACCCATTATCCCAAACACTGACTAATCTATTTGTTCCTTAAAGCCAGAACTGCAACATGGTATCAGATCATTTAAAGTCATTTCTTGGATAAATCTGAGAAAGAAAATCTAGCATGCTGAGCTGTGCTGCAGTCACAAATTCATCAGTCCTTCCCTGTGCTCGGTATGCTACAGCTCTGCACGCTCGAGTGCACAGGGGAATCCTGCTCTCTGGGTATCTCAGGATCCTTCCTTGCAGTGCTCAAGAGAATGGAGCAGACATGCTGAGAGAAGGGAGCAGCAGTGAGATACGCACTCGTGTGCCAGCACACCGAGAGATACAGCCAGCAGGTCTAATTTTAGGATTAACAGCCTTGACAGTGTCTCCTCAAGATGTGTATTGTGCAGATATGTACATAGCTGGAATGGTCGCATTGCAACATTAATCTACATACTGTTTATATTTTAGAGTCTGTCTGTCAGAGTCCATTTGTTCAAGAACTCCTCCCACATGGTAAGAGCGAGGGCCACCATATTTGGTAAGCAGCTTTCACTTCTTCCACTTCTCTTAAAGCAAAGTCAGGGTTTGGTTGTGCCAGGACAAGAGGAAGCCCTTGGAAAAGAACAGTTTTACATAACATGCAAAGGGAGAGGCTGCTGTTTGTAAGGACACGATATGTCAGTGTCCACTGGGGGCAGTCATAGCACCCAGGGCGTGGCCAGCAGGGCAGGGGCTCAAGTAACCCTGTGACCCAAACCCTTTCCCCCCTCCCAGCCCTTGGGTACAGCACCAGGAGGGGAGGGAGAAAAAAATTCCCCCAATAGGGTTGCCAAGGGGTTCGGTATTGAACCAGACAGCCTGGTATTTTCGCCTTCTGTCCAGCAGAATGTTTTGCTCGGCAGAATTTGTCCCCAGCTTTATTTTTTCTTGCGGGGGGGGGGGGGAGGGAGGGAGTAAACACTGTACTTTTTGCGAAACCATCTGGCAACCCTAGCCCCTGGTGGCTGGAGGCGGGGGAGCTGTCAGAAAAAGCCTGTGCCCAATGGAACCACCTACCCCAACCCTCACTTTCCACCCCCCACACACACATTCCAAAAGCCCTGCCTGGAGTCTTGCACTCCCTACACTGCCAACCCCTTGCCTCAGGTAAGTCTGATAGTTAATGTATAACTTAAAACCTAGAGATTCCCAAGAAAGGTGCAGAAAATGGAGCACATGGAACAGGCTGCTTCTTTGCATTAGGGGTTATGGGCAAGAGGCAATTGAAATTACTGTAGAAATGATCATAGAATCATAGGGCTGTAAGAGACTGCAGGAGGTCATCAAGTCCAGCCCCCTGCCAGGACCAATCCCAACTAAATCAACGCAGCCAGGGCTGTGTCAAGCCGAGGCTTAAACACCTCTAGGGATGGAGATTCCACCACCTTCTAGGTAACCCATTCCAGTGCTTCACCACCCTCCTAGTGAAATAGTTTTTCCTAATATCCAACCTAGACCTCCCCCACTGTCACTTGAGACCATGCTCCTTGTTCTGCCATCTGTCACTACTGAGAACAGCCTTTCTCCAGCCTCTTTGGAACCTCCCTTCAGGAAGTTGAAGGCTGCTATCAAATCCCCCCTCACTCTTCTCTTCTGCAGACTAAACAAACTAAAATCCCTCAGTCTCTCCTCATAGGTCATGCGCTCCAGCCCCCTAATCATTTTAGTTGCCCTCCGCTGGACCCTCTCCAATGCGTCCACATACTTTCTATAGCGGGTGGCCCAGAACTGGACAAAATATTCCAGATGTGGCCTCATCAGAGACGAACAAAGGGGAATAATCACATCTCTGGATCTCCTGGCAATGTTCCTCCTAATGCACCCTAATATGCCATTAGCCTTCTTGGCTACAAGGGCACACTGTTGACTCATATCCAGCCTATCATCCACTGTAATCCCCAGGTGCTTTTCTGCTGAACTGCTACTTAGCCATTCAGTCCCCCGCCTGTAACAATGCTTGGGATTCTTCCCTCCCAAGTGAAGGACTTTGCACTTGTCCTTGTTGAACCTCATCAGATTTCTTTTTGCCCAATCCTCTAATCTGTCCTGGTCACTCTGGACACTATCCCTGATCTCCAGCGTATCTCTCTCTCCCCCTAGCTTAGTGTCATCTTCAAACTTGCTGAGGGTGCAATCCATCTCCTCATCCAGGTCATTAATAAAGATGTTGAACAAAACCAGTCCAAGAACTGATCCTTGGGGCACTCCGGGGAAACCAACCCCCAACCTGAAATCAAGCCGTTGATCACTACCCGTTGGGCCTGACAGTCTAGCCAGCTTTCTATCCATCTTACAGTCCATTTATCCAATCCATACTCCCTTAACTTGCTGGCAATAATATTGTGGGAGACCGTATCCAAAGCTTTGCTAAAGTCAAGGTAAATCACATTCACTGACTTTCCCATATCCCTGCCCTCCAGTTACCTCATCACAGAAGCTAATTAGATTGATTAGGCACGACTTGCCCTTTGTGAATCCATGCTGACTATTCCTAATCACTTTCCCCTCTTCCAAGGGCTTCAAAATGGATTCCTTGAGGATCCCCTCCATGATTTTTCCGGGGACTGAGGTAAGGCTGACTGGTCTGTAGTTCCCTGGATTGTCTTTCTTCCCTTTTTTAAAGATGGGCACTACATTTGCCTTTTACTAATCATCCAGATTTTCTCCCGATCTCCACGAGTTTTCAAAGATAATGGCCAAAGGCTCTGCAATGACATTTGCCAACACCCTCAGTACCCTCAGATGCATTAAATCTGAACCCATGGATTTATTTATGTCTAGCTTTTCTAAATAGTTCCTAACTTGTTCTTTCCCCACCAAGGGCTGTCCACCTCCTTCCCATACTGCATTGCCTAGTGCATTTGTTTGGGTGGGAGCTGACCTTGTCCGTGAAGACAGAGACAAAGAAATCATTGAGTACTTCAGCTTTTCCCACATCATCTGTCACTAGGTTACCTCCCTCATCCAGTAAGGGCCCCATACCCACTCTGATCACCCTCTTATTGCTAACATGACTGTAGAAACCTTTCTTGTCACCCTTCACATCTCTTCCCAGCTGCAATTCCAATTGCGCTTTCGCCTTCCTGATAACTCCCCTGCATTCTCAAGCATTATATTTATACTCCTCCCTAGTCATCTGTCCAAGTTTCCACTTCTTGTAAGCTTCCTTTTTGTGTTTAAGCTCACCATGGATGTCCCCGGTAAGCCAATCTGGTCACCTACCATATTTGCTTTTCTTGCTGCGCATCGGGATGGTTTCTTCCAGTGCCTTTAATAAGGCTTCTTTAAAATACTGCCAGTTCTCCTGGAGGCCTTTTCCCTTCATGTAAACATCCCAGGGGATGCTGCCCATCAGTTCTCTGAGGGAGTCAAAGTCTGCTCTTCTTATGCCCAGGGTGTGTGTTTTGCTACTCTCCTTTCTTCCTTTGGTCAGGATCCTGAAATCTACCATTTCATGATCACTGCTTCCCAGGTTGTCACCCACCTCTACTTCCCCTATAGTTCCCCACTTTTTGTGAGCAGCAGCTGAAAAGCTTCAGAGGGGTAGCCGAGTTAGTCTGTAACTGGAAAAACTTAAAAAACAGCCAATAGTGTAGCAGCCCCCTAGAGATTAACAAAACATGTAGATGGTGTCATGAGTTTGAGGGCACAACCCACTTCAAGCTGCCCACGAAAGCTCATGCATGATACCATCTCCATGTTTTGTAAGTCTCTAAGGGGCTGCAAGACTATCTGTTGTAGAAATGATGGACCACATTCAACCCTTTTGTGAGTAAGTGCAACTCCCACTGACATCTGTATGAGCTGCACTCACTGAAGCCAGATCCCAAACAGTCTGGAGATCTGTGAGCTTACCCACTCCTCCTCCCTTCCTTTGGAGAAACAGGCAGTTTACTAAATTCTTTGTTACCAATGAGATAGCACGAAATAGAATGATGCAAAAAAGATGTCTGCTTCAAGCACTAGATTTTATAGACATGAGTCCAGACTCCCACTAGTTTTGCAAGTAATAGAGTTGGGACGGGGGCAGCAGATTGCACACAAATCTTAATAAATGTGACTAGGCTAGGGATTATCACACTGTTTGATAGCATGGCGCCCCATTTTAATATAAAGATTCTTTCGTAGGCATCTCCCTTCCCATTCAATCAGACAAAGCCCCAGCTCTTCCATTTGCAATTGCACAACATACCTGCAGGAAGGACCGCAATTGCTTATCCAGGAATGTGGTATTAAGAAAGTATTTCATGCATGTTTAGCTGTCTTTCGTGTGCAGTAGCAGCTAGGAGCGAAGAGAAGAATCTGCACCAGATGACCAGCTGGCCTGCCACAGACAACCAGCATTTTGGAAACCACTGGACTAGAGTGTATGCAAGAGGGAAACAACGCCACACTGGCCCAGCTGAGATGGATTTTGATGATCCAATAGGACTTGTCCACCTCTAATTTGCATGATTTTATTAACAGAATGTTTTCTGCTGCCAACGCTTCTGGGACAAACCACACCCAATAGTTAAAGTACTAGTTTGGGCAATATTAATTGTTCCATACAAAAAGGCTTGTCAGTCTTGGACTGCAATTCTACACAGGATTGGTGCTAATAGCATCTTCTAAATGAGCAACATTCCATTCACTTTCTGATTAGTCAGGTGTGGGGATGTGAAAGGAGCAGGGTGTCAGATATATTCACACACTTATGCATGATGGGTCAGATTTTCAAAAGAGCTCAGGACCAGATTTTCAAGTACACAGCACTCACAGTTGGGGGCAGATTTTCAAAACTCCTTCAAAACTTCATAAAGAGAACAGGAAAATAAATTATCCTAATATTAACTATTATCATCAGACAAAGACTAAATAAATTTATTTGCAAGCTAAAAACACAGCACTACAAGTGACTCTGGGCTGAGAAATGCTTTGTCTTTGAGAATTACCTTTAGATTTTTAGGAATTTAGTACAGAAGAATCTCACTCATCCACATAGCCCATCATTTGCACACACAAAATTGCAGAATGCTATCATGATGTCTGGTATTACCAAAACTTCATTTCTTTGGTAAAATATATGTTAGTAGGAAGCCTCTTATATCATTAAAACTAAAGTACCTGCAGCATCCAGTGAGTGAAGAAAGTACATTTTGTGCTGCATTATCCTGAGTTTTATTAGTGTTACTATATTTGTTTAGCTACTGATTTGCAAAATTAAGACATTCACAATGCTCTCTGAAGTTTGTGCTGCAAATTAGTAGGAATCTAGCCAGAATTCTCAATTACAAAACTTTTGCCGCAATTTCAGGGATGAGAAATGTGAAATATGCCTTGGCAAAGTACTTCATGTGAAGAGAGCTTTTTGAATTACAACCCAGACTCTGAGCAGCTTCTACAAAGGAGGACTGAGTGAGCCAGAGACTGAATGTTGGCATCTAAGTGCCAAGATCTATGACTCAGGTAGTTTAAATAGATCATAAAATAAAATGGCTCTCGGGAGTACACATTTGTTAGAACAATCACTCCTGGAGCCAGAGTGTCCACCACACACATCTGAACTCAGTCCAACAAGGTCCTTCAAGGATTCCTTGGAGAAGCTCACCTTTCCCCATTAGGACATGGAGAAAATTGGAATGGATGGCATGCCTGCAATTATCACATTAGATCTAGAAACCTATAAGCAAGAGTGTGACACCAGTTCAGGAGAAGATAGGCCCTGTTAGGAAAATTGTACAGCTGCGCAGATACTACACTGGATCTTCACCTTGTATAGGCTGAGAAGCTATTTGAGCAGAAAGACCAGCAAAATGCATGCAGAATGTTCTTCACTGACCATAGAACTTCCGAGGTTGCTTCTCTCTTGCCCCCATAACGGCTTTCATTGTTATGAAGACATGTCACTATTGCCATATCTGAACATGTAGCATGGAATAAATGGACAAAGTTTAGCTCCCAAGCCCACCTGACTCCCTGGGTGTCAGCACACATTTCTCACCTGAGTCTCTACTGTAGCCATAATATCCACAATGTTAGCATGAGTCTGCCTCCCTGGGCTGGAAGGCTCACTCCCACCTGTAGTGTAGAAATACTCAAGTGGGCCCCAACCAAATCTGAAGCCCCATTTTGCTAGACCTCCTAAGAAGCAATCCCTGCCCTGCCCCGATGCGCTCATTGTCTACATAGACAAAACAGACTAAAAGCAGTATTGTTAGACCCATTTCACAAATAAGGAACAGACTCAGAGAGACTGAGTACATTGCCAATGTTACATACGAAATCGGACTGAGCCAAGGACAGATCCCACATATCCAAGTTCAATGCCTTAACCACAAAATGGTTGAACATTGTGGCTTGGCTTGACCAGATTACATATTCCAAATAAATACCACAAAGCCATCCTTTGTCTCCAATGCTGTCACATGGCTTAGGTTAAGAGCAACTCATTCTAAAATATAAAGCCAGATCCTAGGCTTTACACAGGCAAAACTTCTGCTGACTTATGGCCCATGGGAGGCAAATATATCATGCTTCCCGCCAACAACCCAACTTCAGAAGAGTGACTTAGGCTACATGTCAACTCACAGGGGCAGGGCCCAACAGGGCTGTGGATTCGCTTCAAGACAGAGTCGATTAGAGATAGTTGCTTTTATTAAACTCACTACATCACTACTATTATAGACTTAATACTACCATATGGTTACACAGCTACTGCAAAGTAATACACCAATAAGCATAGGCAGAGCAATGCATAAAAGAGTAACAGGCACTTGGAAATGCTAACGCCCCTTAAGTCTGTGGAGGAGTCCCATTCCAGTCACCTCACACCTGGCCACAGTGGACATGGCTCCAGCCAGGGGTATCCAGGGCACCCTTCGCAGTCTAAGTGCCTGGTGATATTCACAGAGGGGCGGGACTCCCAGTGATTTTATACTTTAGCTGTTTACTGAGTGCCCGCGAGTTGGCCCAATGCCACTCTCGATGTTCCCACGGGGCTGAGAACCGAGGTCATGTTATTTATCCCATGCTTGGCTCTCAGTTAGCAAGCACAGGGAGTTGCGGCTGATGAAGGCCATCTGATGAAGGTTGGTATTTTCAACACCTGGTATTTTCGCCAGCAGGGCTCATGGCTGGCCTAGAAGAATACAAATTCAAGCCCTGCAGGCCTAAATATGGCTTTTTATGTGGCACTATGGCTACACATACAGCGTTGCTGCAACACAGCTATACCAAAGCAGCTGCACCGCTGCATCACACCTGGTGAAGATGCTGTATGCTGATGGGAGAGAATTTTCCCCTCGGCTTAAAAAACCTCCACATACACACCCCGCAACCAGCATAAGCTATGTTGTCAGGAGAAGCTCCCCACCAGCACAGCACTATGCACACCAGTGCTTATGTTAGTATAACTTAAATCACTCAGGGGGACGGAATATTCACATCCACTGGCAATATAAGTGATACTGAAATAGACAGTAGTGTAAACACAGCCTAAGAAAGCCCATGGGAGCCCAGGTAATAGCTGAGTGAACTGGAAATAATGGGCTACCTTTAATTAAACATAGATCATGTCTCCCTCCTCCAAGAGGAAACCAAACACCTGAATACCAGTGATAACTCTAGCAGCACTTCCTTGGCCCCACCTTCTGTTCATGAATGGATTGCTGTTGTTATGGACAGGTATGTTCTAAGCTGTCACCAGCCTAGAACATCTCCTCCATTGCACAGTCCTAGGCTAGGAAGCCAGAGACTGCTGTTGCCATAACAGAATATTTGCTGCCAAGTAACTATGACAATGTGTTTATCCAAAAAAAAATAAAAAATAAAATAAAGTTTGTGCACACAAAGTCAAATGGCTGTATTCTACTGGGCTGGAATCACTCCAACCAACAATCCACTTCTGTTAACATTAGCATGCCTGACTGCCCCATTCTTCACAGTTTCATACCCTCTCATGTACACAAACCTTCTGAAGGCAATACCTTCCAAGGATGGAAATCTGGAGGGGAAAGCCTTGCTCCACTCAAGTTGATAGCAAAACTCTCAGGAGTTACTCAAAAAGTTAAAAACCTTTGTGTATTGAACTGAACTCTACTACCACAGGTGACAAGCACAACTAATTCTTCTGTGTTCTAATGAAAGGGCCAATTTCTGCTTGCAGTTATGCTGAAATCACTAGAGTTCAGTTTTGCCAACCCCAAGCATTCAAAACATGATGAACTGGTGCAAACTTATGAGATTGGTTTCAAACTCATGACATTTAAAAAAAATGCTACCACCACTTGGGTCTTGTATTTGTCTTCTAATGTTTGAGCCTTTAAGGTTTGCATTTTCTACCTTTTCTCCACACCACGAGGGACTGAAAAAAAAAGAAAGCTGAAATTCTCACACATTTTAAAGAGATTTGTGCATCTATCTATGAGTCCATCTGTCTGTGAGTCAGTTTTTGAGAAACTTGGGATTGTACTTCACGTCCTGAGCTTGTTATAGTTTAGGAGGAGGTCATCTGAGTGCTCACATTCTTCCAAACAAGTACACACCCCAGATCAGATGGAGGAAATTACCACGTTGTAAAACAGGTTAAGAAAGACATTGTCTTGATTATTAAAATGATAGTCATCATTTTCAGATTCTTACGTTTCATTATACAGGAGATGAAACTATCATACTCCAGACCATAGACTTTTTTTAATCAGTGCAGGACCAATGATTTACTATACTGCCCTACATCCAAACAACAGCCGCACCTTCAAACAGCAATGAAAGTGGCACTAAACTGCGAGTGATTTCAGTAGCAAACTATGCAAACGGACAAGTATTCGGTTAGAAGCAGGTGATGACAGCATCTTTTTTTCAATTTAATCTTTTCTTTTTTTTTTTTTTAAGACATAACCCCATCATCCTCTCTCAAATCCTTTTGTTCAGCAAACAATGGGCCCTGCACAGATGGCACTGACTTGTGAAACAAACCGTTCCAGCTTATTGTTCATCCTAGCCAAGAACAGCAGGAATCGAGGGGATGAGAAAGTGGAAGCATGGACCGTACAGCCATAAATTATCACTCAATAGGCATCAGCACAATCCCTCAGAACAATCACAGTCTCTTCTCTGTCAGATCTATGTACAGGGAGCAGAGGATGCTCACATGTCCCCAAAAAGCTTGTACACCAGAAAATAGTTAAATTAATCACCATAATAACAAAATAGCATCTTTACTCTGGGTTACATATTTAGTCACTAGACACAACAGGAGTCCATCTGACTACTCATACACATCGTTGCTTCCTTCCAAGCCAATCAGAGCACTTGGTTTGCTAGCATTCCCAGCATGCTTATCTTGTTGCCAGTGCTGCTGAAAATGGAATGCGAAGTTTTTACAGGCATCTTTCAATGGCAGGCGGGGGAGAGGAGTCATGGGAGGAGAAAGGTTCTAGAGGAACAGGATGCAAATAAATCCTCATCCATATCCCCTGATTTACCCAATCTCTGTAAAATCAATGCTAAGGTAAACCCCATAGGTCATTTATGAAATATTCAAAAATGATTTCTGGCAAACAGATACCTATAATCAGCAAAGATCATATCAAGAGCAAGCATGACCTCCTGCTGATAGTGACAGAGAGTAGCTCCTGTCTGGAGGAAAAGCACCTTCTATGGTGCATTTAAATTTAGACAGAGAGAAAGAAATCTATATTCCTTATATTGCTGATACTTCTGTGGAATTCAGTAAATGGATAATCACATGAATATAAAAACAAAGAGGAAAGGAAAAGCCTGCGGGGAGACTAATATTAATACCCAGCCATGTCACTCTTAGTTAGGCTCATATGTAATGAGCACATTTTCTTCTTGTACTGTCCAATGAAAAATATAAAATGCTGCTTCTGGAAAGCGAGTAATCTGGACCGATAGATTTGGATCCAATCAATTCTGTACACTTTTAATGGATCAAGAAGGGCTTCTGCCAATTATAGCTAGGGATGCTGGAAAATGTCTGATTTATCCACCTAATGTGAATATTAGCCTCACAAAATGTCCAGATATGAAGATGAACATGTATCATTCACACACTGCTGCTACTGTGTGGTTTTCTCTTACTATTACCACAAACCATAAATCTTCCTCTGCCCTTTCAGTTGACAACAGTCAGCACATAATACCATGTTTACATTCATGTCCCATCTTTCAAAATGTGCTATTATTTCCCCAGATTACACAGGCATGGTTGGCCCTCTTGTAACCAACAGTATATTCTGAGAGTCATTAGGAAGACTAGAATTACACCCTGTTGTACTCTTGTAACCAACAGTATATTCTGAGGGTCATTAGGAAGACTAGAATTACACCACGTTGTCTGAGGTTGGGATAAGAGATTTTCAATGGGATTGTCCTAACTTTGAACAGAAAGATTTATTTCTAGTTGCCCCAGTGGAGACAGGATGGTAAAATCAAGAGACCTGTCTAGTAGGGTGTAGCAACAAATGGACCATATAGATGCCCCACTCCCTACCCTCAACAAAAATCTATGAATCCATCTTCTTCACTCAAATATTATCACGTCTTTGAACCAAGGATCCCAAAGTAACAGAAACTTTACACTCTCCAGCTCCAATGCAGCAATTGTATCGAATAGAGGTAGGAATCACCATTTTTCCCCTCAAATTGTTTTTCCATTTTTTCATTACTTGTGCTTTTCACTCATTTTAAAACGGCATGGGATCTGACCTGGTGTGACAAAGGAGTGCATCAATTATTCAGGGCTGCCGTTTACCCAAGGTTTTAAACACCAAAGTTTAAACATGTTTAAACCTCTGAAACAGAATTAACCCACACAAAAACAATGATGGGTCCCATTTTCATTCTGTGACCTGATGGGCTCATATTGGTAATTAAAGAGAAAGAAAGTCATTCTTTTTAGATTTCTATTTGGAAAAACAATGTTGTCTCGTGCTGGCTCAACCTCAAAGAAACAATTTTGTGACATTAAAATCGTCTTTCCCTCTGAAACCAACCACACGTAACTGATCCCTTTGAAATCTATCTGCTTTGTTCCTTCTTACTGCACTAGCTAAGCTTGCAAGACTGGAGAAGTTTTAGAGAAAATAAGTAAATAAAACCAACTTCTGCATCGTGTATCTAAATCCCACCTTGCTCCCTCTCCCTCCTCTCACATGGAAATATGACAATCATTTTATTACAGCTTTGGCTGTTCTAATCCAGTTCATCCGCATGACCATAAATGGGATGATTTAGTTAGGGTTGGTCCTGCTTTAGACAGGGGGCTGGACTCAATGACCTCTTGAGGTCTCTTCCAGCCCTAGGATTCTATGATTCTAAATCTCACAGGCAGGGACGGATATAGGGCAGGGCGAACGGGGCAGCCGCCCCGGGCCCTGCGCTTCAAAAAGTCCCGCACATGCGCCGTGGCGCCACCGCGCATGCGCATGGCGTCACTTCACATGCGCCGTGGCAAAGGGGGGGCCCCGCGGAATTCTGCTGCCTGGGGCCCCGCAAAACGGTCATCTGCCCCTGCTCACAGGGTATGGCAGTAGTGCCTAGAATGCAAGTGATGCATGGTGCCTCACTTGAGCAATGAACGCCTGAAATTTCTGTTTTATTTAACCTTTGGGCACTAAACTATAACAATTTGTGAGTCTACTGCTGGAGCATGCTAGCCAGTGTCAGTAGCTAGGATGGAGAAAAAAGCCACAGGTGCTCTAGATCCAAGAGCTTAGCAAATACTGAGAAAAGAGGAAAAAAAACCCTCAAAGGCCAGAAAGATTTTCAGTTCAGCACTGTGATGCACACATGAACAGTCTGGCCAATCCAGAAACATACCATCACATCAACTATTGTCTAACAGCCTGAAATTCCTCCACAGCAACGAAGAGGCTGATTTTATGTTTAAAACTATCTGACCAAGACAAAAAGGGGAAGAAGCACACCAAGTCTCATTCATAAGGATACGTTATTTTTCATTCTTTTAAAATTCTTTATGGAACAGAAAAGGTAGGAAGCTAGGATTATTGTCCCAAACACTACAGTAACAATCCAAGGTTGTCTTGAAAAAACAACTTCTGTAATCCCAAAATTCTGATAGGACCAAGCACAGAAGCCTTGTATCTCCCAACTGGTGATGTACAAAAGAGAGGAACACGATCTAGTGTTTTGAGCAAAAAAACTGTAGGGATTAGTTCAATCATCACTTTGCCAGGATTTCCTGAGTTCTTATTTTATCTCAGATGTTGGCTCACTCCATGAAGTTGACCAGGTAACATAACTACTCAGTTTTTCCTTCAGTAAACCAGGAACTGCATGTTATGTATCTATGTCATAGGGATGTTATGGAATTAATGTGATGCTTTGATATCAGTTTCCTTATCAAAGATTGTGGGGGTCACTACGTATTTTTATATGTATGAGGCTCTATAAGGACCCATTTAGCTTTAGATTGCATTATGACTGTTTTGGGAATTCTTGGTTGTCACTAAAGCTTCAGTGTTTTTCTTCTTATGTTGTTTTTTTCATAGCATTCTATACATATTGAGCTGATTATCTGGGAGGAAGGATGGAGCATTCAATAAAAAAGGTTTAATTAAAAATATGAATTAATGCTGATGTGATGCCAACAGGTTGCCGGCTCAACCAAGGCAGTAGGTAATTCATTAGCATGCAAGAGTTCAGAAAGGTATTGCACTGTGATCAGACCCATTCACTTCTCTGTTAGAATAGTTCAAAGAAATGTTAATATTATTGTCTTTGTTTAACTGTAATTTTTTATTCACCTTATCTATGACTCTGTAATTAGCTCTAGATCAAAGGCTGTATTTGCATTTAGATAGGACTTTACTTAATGTGTAAAACTTCATGACAGCTAATGAAAGATTGTCTGAAATGCTGTAATTAAGAGCAATATGTATGACTGCCCATCAAACCGGATCAGAACCTTGGAACTTAAATGAAGAAGCATGTTAACGTCACAGCAGGGCCACTGTTTTCAATAATGGAAAATCTGCAAACTTTGTCCGCAGTTAGTCAACAGAGGACTCATGTTGTGATGAGAAGACTTGCCAGATTGCCTTCCAGGAAAAGCATCTATAAGAAGAAACCCTGGGAGCAAACTGGTATCTCTGGACTGATGGATCTTGACAGGGGGAATCCTGTGTGATTGGACAGATTCCCAAAGCCAATTTAAGTAACCCTGCGAGACTTATGGAAAACTAGCTATCATTTGAACTACAAACTTAGATTGAGGCACTACCTACTTAACTTTCAATAGAGGTGCAAACAGCTCTGTGTAGATTACTGTGTCAGGAAGGATACTATCAATTTACTCTTTTTCTTATCTGCTTTTTTTTAACTACCCAATCTTCAGATACTCACTGATTCTCTTAACCCCCCCCCCCCTATTTTCTATACCCTCTGCTCCCTGTCTCCCCCCACCACTTCTCTCCTATTTATTTTGGTCTACACATCCTAAACGCAGAACTCCAGTCATCTGAAGAAGTGGGCTGTGCCCATGAAAGCTCATGATATCATCTACACGTTTTGTTAGTCTATAAAGTGCTACCAGACCATTTGTTAGATTCACCTGTAATGTATTTTATCTGCTTTAACATCTCAATAATTGTCATTTGTTTTTCTTAGCTAATAAATCATTAATTTACTAGAGAAATTGGCAACAGTGTTATCTTTGGTGTGAAATCAAGAGCATTCATTGGCCTGGGTTAAGTGACTGGTCTTTTGGGGTTGGCAGTGACCTAAAGGGATTGATTTTTTTGTTTTGTTTTAATAACCTTTCATCACCTAGTTCATCTCATCTGGGTGTCAAGATGCGCTAGAGCACAGCAGAGGAACTGTTTGACACTACACTCCATGCTGACACCAATATAGTAATCCAGGAGTGCACAGTTGTTACTGGCTCGGTGAAATCCAATTAAAGAAAATACCAGAAAATACCACCAGTTGGGGGAGGAGTGGTCAGTCCTATTTTCTGATTGACCTGATTGGCACACTCAGTTGTAAGCTACTCCAGACAGCATGACAGCTGGTAGATCACTTTACGAAGCTGGTAGACGTTGAAGGGTACGTCTCCACTTAAATCGAGAATGCAGCACATGCAGACCTACCCACAGAACTCTGACGGAGCTAGCTTGCTAAAAACACAGGTAAAGCACAGCTAGCTGCCCACATAAAGCGCACCCCAAATTTTAGGTACTTAGTCATGGACAGGAGCAGCCTTAGCCATTTTGCCAGTGTGCCCACACCAGCCAAGGGGAGTGGCTGAGCAAAAGAAATCACAGGGATCAATTTGGTTGTTATGTTTCCAAGCCAATGGCCTTTGATCCTTTACACAACCAATACTAAAATGAGTTATGATTGTTAAATTGTTTGGAGAAACAAAATAAAACTATTAAGCAGGAACAGGCCACAAAGCCACAGCTTAGCACGGATTTCTACAAACAGGTAATTAAATTCAAAAAGAGAAGTGACATGTAATGACACATGTGCATGGAGAGGACAAGACGACAAATATGCCTATCTTAAAGATAAAGCACACGAGAAAAAGGCCTGCTCGGATTGGCTACAGTTTCCCAGACACTGAGAACATGTTGATTCTGGATCCAATTCTGTTCTTACACTGTTTACGTCCCATTGACAAAGCTGAAAATACAACTTCTGCCTGCCATTAGGACACACAAAATGTTATCAGTATTTGATTAAATGGAAGTAAATGCATCAATTTCTACAGTCTGTGCATTGGAGAGAACATTAGCTTTTTCATACAAAGAATTGTAATTGCCATCTATGGTCTTGTCTATATTGGAAAATATTTCTAGAGTGTAGGCATCAACGCAGCCCACAGAATTTAATAACCTTCTCTTTAATTGTTATGTTACCATAGGACTCTATATGAGGTATTCAAACCCCTATTAAGCACTGGAACATTCAACAAATGTAAACAAGCCTCTGGCTAAAATATGCATGAAAAAAGCCCTAAAGAAATTAGGTACTATACAGATTAATAAGAGTCTTTGTGGCTCTAACAATGGGAAACAGAAAGACACATTCCAGCAACATATTTTAAGTCTTTTAAACTGTAGGCAGCTTTTCAGCAATAGTAAGTGGTTGAAGCAAACCGTTCTCTCCTAATCATCATAGTATATATTTAATTGATAAAATGTACTGATGCATCTCAGTACATTTGAATGTTGTGTTGGTAGTTAAATTAATGAAGACAATTCTGGCTGCAAACTGATGAATTTTAATGAATCAACATTAAATACAAAAATGCAGTTGTGTGTATTCCAGGATTCACTTGACCATATGGTTCAGAATCATCATTAATGTATTTAGAGTCTGTTTCATGTAACTTACAAGAGCATTAAATAAATATTTATTTTTCAGAACTATGAAAAAAACTTGTTGCCAATTTGTGGAGGTTTTGTTGTTGTAAGATGAGGGAAGAAAGTGTACTTCCTCCACTGCAGATAATTTCATTGGGAGTTTCCAGAAGTATTGGCAAAGTTCATTAACAAGAAGTCAGTTGGAGCTATGTCAGCACATTAGCATTTGTATCCCATCACTTTCAGTGTCAGCATTGAGTAAATATTACTTTAATAAAGAAACTCATTTTCTAATCACTGTTGTAAAAACAAAACAAAAAAATATCTTCCAAATATTCATGCAGCTCAATTTCTCCTGAATCTGAAGACTGAAACAATGCCAGTAATAAGGTGAGAAATGTCCCAAATGCAGAGTGCTGACTCTGAAACCTACTGATGTTAATCAGAATGTCAGCCCTGTTAATTGTTGCTGTACTGATAGTCTTCAGAGTACCTTGCAGTTAACCAGGACAACACTCAACCTGAATCTCAGAAAGAATGTATTAACATGGCATGAACATGGAGAATTCAATCTGATAAACATAGATGTATACCAGACTCACCAACTTGTTTTAAAGGAGGCCTATGAGAGATCTGAAGATCTTTCATAACTTCTTTTAACTAGAGCTATATAAAATGCTGGTACTATTAAGGTAGGAGAAACTAACCACACTCAGATTCTTCTGCAATAGGTGGAGAGCTTAGGATGATCAGTACCCTTGCTGAGACAAACTTTAAGACAATATTTATTCCACTGTGAGAGGGTCAACTGCATATTAGCATGCCATAAATTCCAAAGATGTGTGAGCCAGGGTATTTAAGCAGCACAGCTGTCTGTGTATTGCACCTGCACAAGAATAATGAAACATAGTAGCAAATAACTAAGGAAGGAATTGTCATAAAAAATCATGCAAATAAAGTAATACTTACAGTATTTCTGATAGTAATGATGCCTACAAAACCTTTGATGACAGTCTGGCAAATATTGTTCTGCTACAGATGCCTATGCTGACAACTATGGACTCTCCTATCTTGTGTACACTCATTTATCTGTTGCATCCACTTGTTGTCTCTTGTTAAGATGGTAAATGCTAGCCATCTCTTCATTCTGTTTGTGTCCAGTGTAGCACGGGGGAAGGAGGGTCATCTAAGATGGTACCTTCTGGGCACTATGACAATCCAAATAATAATAGCAATTATACTGGGTATTGAACACTCAACAGAAGACACAAAGGAAAACACTGGATTTGAAAGGGTTCCCCACTATAACATCACACAAAGACTCAGAACAAAAAAAAGCAGAGGGAGTGGGGTAAGAAGTCACAGCAGCTAAAGACTAAAAGACACAGTATGAATTATTAGACTCCTGTTTCCTATCCGACTTCAACAGCTGCCTTCCCCCTTCTGTCCAAAGAGATGGACAGTGCTGGCAGGTAACCTCCTTGTGGCCTAGATGACTAGCAGATCATTAGCACCCCACTATGCCAGTTCAGCTGTGTTAGTTGGCAAATTAGGGGGGGTGGAATAAGATTCCATCCATTCTCCATTCCTCTCCATCCACCTGCTCATGGTGGGACCTGCAGGTGTGAAGCACCTTCTTATCACCATCAGGCCCAATATGTGGGAAGGCCCAGGTGGAGTCAGGTATGGAATAAGGAAAATAAGGCTGAGTCTTTGTTAAAACTTGATAATCAGCAAAACTCTCTCACCCCAATCCATTTCTAGATTTTAGAGCTTGCTGTTATGTGATATGCCAGCTGGACTCACTTGATTAGAATCAATAAATCTTTAATTAAAACTAAAAGTTCAAACTCTCTTTTGCCACCTAAAATACAATCCAAGTAAGCCAAAAAACAACCAAACTAACAGCCGGCAAGAGCCAGCTTTTGGACAATATTAAAACCCCTTCATTCTTGTCAGACAGCATCCTTCATAAGGTCATAAAAATGATGGAAAATGTAAACAACCTTGGAAACATTTGCACAGTACATTTTCCATGATGGGACAGCTGGGTAGATGCATGACACACAATAATCTTCACAACAAGATGATATGATGGCACAAAAATACATCTCCATAGGCACCACATGCAAGGCAGTCAGGTAACAGTTGAGATGTATGTACTTCTTTAAAAAGCAACAACAAAACCCCCATACAGTACAAAAAATTAAACAGGTTTTGATTCTAATCCTCTGCCCTTCCCTTACTATGTTTCTGGTAATTTATTATTATTAATTCATATTATTATACTACTTAGAAGCCCTAGTTATGGTTCAGTACTCCATTGTGCTAGGTGTCACACACACACACACACACACAAAATCCTTTTCCTATTGCACTGGGACTAATAGCACGGACTTCTGCACCTTTGTGAAAAACAACTGACTTGATGCAGTCTGATGCACAGTTAGGGCTTTCTAGTGCAAACCAAACAGACTCGCTGCCTGCATGTGTTGGTAGCACCCAATTGTTAGGTCTACTGTAGTAGTGCTTTAAGGACTCAACTAGAATTATAGCCCCATTGTACCAGGCACTGTACAATCAGTAGTCCAGGCTCACCATGGACAAAGGCTGCTCCATTGGAGGTGGAGTAGTTTCTGTTCGTGGGGAGCTCGGACCCTCTGCAGACAGTGGCTGCTGCCTCTATTTCAGAGGTAGCAGCACTGGGCGGCAGGCAGCCAGTTTGTGAGGGGAGCTGGTTTTCAAACTGTCTCCCCTTGCAGACCAGCTCCTGCCTGGCACAGAGAGGCAGCAGTGCGGGGTAGCAGGGGGCTCCCTGTGAGTGGGGCTGGAGCACACTGGCTGCTGGCCCTGCCCTTGGGGCGTATAGAATAGTCAGCTAACTGCTAAGAACTCATGTGAACAGTCAACTATTCTATTACCCACTAGCTAACATCCCTACTAGGCAGTACGCACTAGATCAGGAGTCAGCAACCTATAGCACGTGTGCCAATTTTGAGTGGCCTCAGAGGGAGTTCAGCCCCACCCCACCCCCATCCTTTCCCATGCAGTAGGGCTGGCCAGGGATCTTGTGGCCATGGCAGCAGTTCCTCTGGCGGCTGGGGCTGACCCAGGACAACGTGGCCATGGCAGCGGCTCCTCCAGCAGCTGGGACTGGCCCAGAACCCTGTGACCACAGCAGTGGCTCCTCCAGCAGCCGGAGACAGGGCCAAATGGCGGCCGCAGTGGCGGGTGCTCCTCAGGCGATTGGGGCTGCCACCCAGGACAGCTGGGAAGTCAACATACGGGTGTGGCCCCAGCTTCAGGGGAAGGGCTGAAGGTGGGCTAGAGCTGCGTGGTAGCTGCTCCTGGGGCAGGCTGCTGGGGCTGGACCTGGGGCTGCAGTGTGGCACGGCACGGTAGTACTGGGGGGCTGCTGTGGCAGTGGCTGCTGCTGCGGCCGGAGATCAGGTTGCCATTCTTCTGCCTTCATCGCCAGGGGAGCGGCACTGCAAACAGAAGCTTGTGCGCTGCTTAAAGTGTCAAACTACACGCCTGAGATTGGTGAACTCAGCAAGGGAAAGCAAGGCCAAGGATCACACTGAACGGTAAGATCTGCATCTTAATTTACTTATTAATGAAGCTGATAAATTGTAAATAGGACTGGAATACAATAAAAAAGAAAAATGCCCTGACGTGTAATATTGGCTCCTGAAGGATAACCACAGAAATCCCAGCAGTACAATAGGATCCCTAACTCTACCATCTATTTTCCTGCCTTGTTCCTGTTCTCCTTTGCTGTGCTCAGACTTCACTCCTGTTCAGAACTCATCTTCTGCAGTTCTCTCTCAGAGGGTATGTCTACACTACAATTTTTTCAGAAAAACAGCTGTTTTTCCAAAAAAAACTTCTATGATATCCATACTGCAATCACGTTCTTTCGAAAGAACATAGAAAGAACAGAGAGGTTTTTCTGACATTAGTAAACTTATTTTTATGAGGAAGAAGCCTTTTTCCGAAAGAGCTCTTTGGAAAAAGGTGTGTGTGGGGACAGAGAAGAGGGAGTTCTTTCAAAAGAAGAGTAAAGGGGGGAAAAGCACAGGTGCCCTGGTGGCCATTCCACCCATAGTAATAATCCCTGCTTACACGCGAGATAGCATCCATTGAGTCTGGACGCTATCTTTCAAAAAAGCAGATCACTTTTTCAGTGCGCTTTGGCAGTATGGACACTCTCTTTCAAAAGAAGTTTTTTCATAAGATCTCTTCCGGAAAAGCTTCTTCTGAAAGGAGCCTGCAGTCTAGACATAACCTGAGTCTTTGGTGTACTCTGCTTCTGTGCCGTCTCCTGCTAACATATCCCATCTGCAGGCTTGTGGTTTACTTTTCATTAAAAAATTAATTAAAAATAACCAAGTTTCCCCTCCCTGCATCCCACATTAACACAAAACAAACATTTCCCCTTTCACAGTGAGTGGAGCCATTTGCCACTGTGGTTACACGGGATGGCTTCAATTTATCCTGTTTATCCACAAATGTTGTACCATTTTAACTATTTACAGCACAACCCCCTAGTAGGAATTCAGTTTACCAATATCACATACTGTACAGGAACAAAAATACTGGTATGCACCTTTGCATCACCGTAACAGTGGCCACACTAGAGGCTGGACCAATGTAATTACACCTGTACAATAGTCACACCCCTAACCAATTATACCACTTCAGTAGCTGTAAATAGCCCAAACTTAGGGGGCCTCTCACTTTCAGAGTTCCCTATCTTTGCAATTAGTTTGACAACAGAGGAGATCTGTCCCTATTATTTTTCTGTTCTAAGTTTTCTCCTCTCACCATCACTCTCTCTCAACAGCTCTGATGATTTAATTGTGAATTATTATAATACTCTAATATTTTAGCTGGTAGAAAAAAAGTCTTTGCATTATCTGAAGTCGAGACCAATGTTTTACAGTGTTCCCTCTTTCAAGTCTTCAAAAGTGGGGAAGAAGGAGAGGCACAAAACCAAGTTATGTCGCTTAAATTCCAGCAGTTTCAAAGCAGCGATCAGGTGCTTAGAAGAAAAGGATAATAAAGTAAATATGTTTCCCACAAGTAGCAGAGTGCACACAATTACGAGTTGTCATGCAGCAACAGCAAGGCCGAACCAGTTTTGCTACGTGGGCTTCTGAACACCAGCCGGTTGGGTTGTCATAGAACGGCAAAGCTGAATTGTGCCATGCACACAAGAGCCATGTGACATAGCAGCCTCACTGGAGACACAATAAGGCAGGCTTGGCCCTGACATACAGATACAAACAACTCCAGTATTGAAGTCCTTTTGTCCTTGTGCAATTCATTCACAGCTCACTGGCCGCTCCAGTCCTGCCTGCATCAGCCTCAAATTTCCATTTAAAAAAGAATATATAGTCTGCTTTTCCACTCAAAATTTCACTTTCACTCCAGTTGGGCAACAGAAAGTTAAGGTCCTGACCACGGTTTGGTGTGGACAAGGAAGCTGTGCTTTACAACTCCACCAAACAGTCCATATCAGCCATAAATCTAGAACTTCTGAACCCTCGGTGATACAGTGATCTCTGTTATCAAATGCAGGATATGGCGAGTGCAGCACATACGAACAATCAAGCCCATGGAGAGTTAGTTTTAGCTAAAGATTAAAGCTAAACTGAAGGAAACTTGAGCACGTTGAACGTACGCACTGACTTACTAGACAGCATAGTCCCACCAAGAGGCACTATTCAATTCATTTTTCCATCTGCCCTGTTATTTATTGAGGGCTGTCTGTGGGCTATATGAAACGTGGGGGAAGATGTAGTGTCGGACTCAAGCAACTTACAGTCTAAAAACATTGCTGCTTAAAGCTGCATTTTAATCCTCTTAACAAATATTTATGATAGATTCCTGCCTTAAGGTGAACATGAAAATGAATTGAGAAAAAAAAAAACTTGTAGTTTGGGACACTTAAATCCTGGTTGGATAAATCACTAGAAATTGTAACTTAGGGAGCAGCTGTAGATTGATCAGTGATCTGTCTACATGCCTGTCAGGGGCTCTCAATCTGGAGGTCACAAACAGGCTCCACAGGGATGTAGCCATGCTCCTTTTCTTTAGAGTTAGAAAGGAGCAGGATCCCGAAACTTTTTTCTATTATATCACAGGGTTGTGCTATGGAAAAGGACTTAAAACCACCCATCTAAATTCTTATGCCACACCCGCCACAACTGGTATCAGAGCATAATGGTAGTATGGCTCAAACAAACAGGCCTTTTCCAGCTCTAATTTCTGATTTCTAGTTGTAGGAATTAGGCAGAATGTCGGTGTACACAAGTTAAGGATTTGGGACGAGGCATTAGGCACCAAAACATCTTTTAAAGCCTGTCACTTGATTGTTTATGAGTGTTTAATGAATAATGAAAACTCCCAGGAGTGCAGCCATCCAGGCATGCCACACATGCCTGGAAGCAGTCCAGAAAGAGCAATAAAAGAATCAAAAGCATTTTCAGGCTGCAAAGGGACAGAGAATCAAACACGAGGATGAGGCTGTTTCTCTCCCTCCCCCCAAAACAAACAAAAACCGAGATTATGTCAGCAAGGAAGTATGAGCCTGGGATGATGGCTCTTAATACCATGTGGAAACCTTCTGAGACGAGGTGTGGCCTGGTTTCCTCTAATGCGTGCCAAGGCTCTCCTTAGGAACCAGGAACAGAACTCTAGTGCCAACATTTCAGGGCTCAGCCACCTACGTTCTGTATGCAGGGTGTGAGCAGGGTGTACTTTAAACTGCATTTAAAGCACTTTGCCAGGTGATTTTCTTTCAGAAAAAACAAACAGCTGGCAATTCACTTCACTTGTCAGGAACTTGCTTGTAAAGAACTGAAATTATTAACAGACAGGAATCACATGTTTGGATTAAGGTTATGGTTTTCGGGCCCAATTCTGATCTTACACTAGTATAAATGTGAATTATCTCCTTTGACATATAGATACACAGATGTTAAGGCAGCGTCAGTGGGATCAGAATACAGCTATCCATCTCTTTAGTATACTTTTATTTTGAAAGGATTTCCAATGTTGAGCATATTCGCTACAAAGAGATTTCAATATAATACCCTGCTTTCATCAGTTTTGATAGCTCCTTCAAACCACCCAGGGAAAAATGTACAAGTTGAACCTCCTCGTCCGGCACCCACGGGACCTGACAGGTGCTGAACCAGAGAATGTATCAAATCACGGGAGGTCAATATTGTCTAGCAGCATTACTAACACTTCTACTGCTTACTGGGCTTTTAGAAGACATTTAGAGGTAAATTCGAGCTAAACAACAGCACAGAACACCGAGAGGCAGGACTGGTGACGATAAACAAACTTTATGGGACTATGAGAAACTTGGCCACACCCATAAGTGGACATCAGGCTAATAAAAATTATGCCGGTCCCAGGATGTTGCTGGACCAGAAAGTGCTGGATTAGAGAGGTTCAACCAGTAGAAATAACCCACCCAGCCCAGGCAAAATGAACCTCAGTCCAGTTTGCAGTGATGAGAGGGATCTGCAAATCTAACAAGTGAGAGTTCTACTCCTCGGGCTGCTGTCCAGGTCAGTCTTTCTGCTGAAGACCCATCTATCTGTAATGGAGCCAGGCTAGACAGCCTGCACAGTTCAGAGAAGACAGCTGATGATTAAGCTGAATCACACAGTTGTTGCTCTGACAACCTCTCAAAGAGGATTTCCATAAAACATCCCTCGGATCAGCAACGGTAGTATTATATTCATAGTCCAGAGCTTTTCGCAGGGTTGGATAGAGACAGAATTCACTGATGCATCAGCTCAACCCTTCTCTGCTGGTTGCATAACTTCTGAAGAATGTAGGTTCCCTTTTACAAAGAAAATCATGTTCTATCCCTATAGTGGATAGAATGTGGCCCAATATGCTTCTCTTTCCTTCAGTTTGAAGACCAACCACCAGAAACAATTGCTTAAAGGTTTACCTGTACTAAAGTCTCCCACCATTTGTTACCATCATTGCAGCGACTGTAGTGGTAGGGTTGGCTACAGCACTAGAATAGAGAATATGGTGTTCCTGGTGTTTTACCAATCATGCCATCTGGACCTGTTCTGTGCTGATTTATATGACAAGGTGATTTAAAAGTCAAACCAGTCCAGATTACACAAGTGCTCCTCGATTGCATTTATACTGGTGGCAGCAACTATGGGAAATTTTAAAAGGAAAAAAAATCAGCCAGTGTAGGGGACAAACTGCCATCAATCACTTCAGCTGTCTAGTAGCAGAAACATCCAGCTATACTGGGAGTGTAAGCAAAGTTTGTGTCAAGTGACACCACTATTTTCATATTCTGATTCTTGGCTTCTCATATGGGATATGTATGTTGATACATTTGTACATGCACTGCATTTAGTTGAACCTCAGTCTACTCTACAAAAGAAAAACAGCTCAGAGCGAAGGGCAAAATTTGACCTTAACCTACTTTTTTACATTAAAGGAAGGCAGCTTATACGACATGCTGTATATAGTACTGTAAAATCAACAAAATGCATTAAAGGCAAGTTGCAACTTAGAAATTGCTTTGTTTCCCGCCTCCCAGCCCAAATATCATCCAGCAGTCACTTTTTGCCGGTGCTAGCATTTAGCTTATATGAGAGACAGAGAAAGAGACTGTCAGACAGAGATCACACACAGTTAGCTCTAATATAAAATAATACACAACTTTAAAAGTTAACCCACATTTATGTATGCAAGGAAAAATATCCACAGATGATAAATATCAGATGTTATGAATAAGTCAAAGTGTAGTTTTATACCAAAATTAGTTTAAATTAAGCTCCAAAAATACTTAGCATAACCTTTGCTTTTGCTCTCCATTCATCTGAACTTCAAGATTCATTCTCTCTTAGGGTTGCCAGGTGTCCGGTATTCACCCGCACAGTCCAGTATTTTCGGCGCCTGTCCGGTAAAAAAAATTCAGAGAATACCGGACACCTAAAATGTCTGGTATTTTCTGAATTTTCCCCCCGCCAGGAGGCAAAAATGCCAGGCACTTACAAACACTCAGCGCCTGGCCTCCCCACCCCACCCCCCCCCCAAACACCCCCCCCCCCCCCGACTACCAACACTCCCAGCCCCCCGACCCCAGCCCCCACGCTTACCTGGTTCCCCAAGGCTGCCGGCACAAAATGACTGCTGCCAAAAGGTCTTAGTGCTTAACCGCTCCTATCCCTGCACTCACTTTTAAAGGGGACATGCTGTTTTATTTTAATTTGTATTTTATGGCTTAAGTCCTTAGAGTCCTTTTTTTGCTTAACAACTTTGGTCCCCCTCCTTTTTTTTTCCCCTGTTTTTTTTTTGGGGGGGGGGGAAGGGAGTTCAGTATTTTTGTTTCAACCATCTGATAACCCTACTTAGGTATATAATGAAATAGTGATCCCACTCAAAAAAATACCCCTATAAAGCAAAAATCCATAACTATTTAACTATTCTTTCCACTTTACATACTATTAAATGCATTATAGTGGGCATTGGGTTACAATGGGCAATTCTGAGTAATTCCATTTGACCATCTTGTTGAAAACATCACAACATTTTAAAACTGGGGATAAATCATCATAAAGATCCTGGTGTTTGCTTTTTTAGAGGCAGTGTGTATTCTCAGAATCCACTAATTTCAATGAGATCTGCAGGTGCTCCATGCCCTTGAAAACAAGTTGTCTGATTTTTCAAAGATTAATGTGCAATTTCACAGCTAATTGGCTCATGCAGTTACCATGATTCCATGAAAATTCATGCCTAACTAGCCATTTGTGCTTGCAATAGTAACAGCAGCAAGGGTAAATTAGACACATCAGTTGCACACCCACATGTTTGAAAATTAGGTCCAAAATGTTAGCAGCACGTTCATTTACCATTTCCCAATCATTAGGCAAAGGCATTTCCTCACCTACAAGAGAAAACAACCATCTAAGTATGTAATTTCCACTAGAAGTACTTGTTTATAGTTTGTAATTAGACAAACTGGTTTATTAATTATTGTTATTCTGTAGTGGGGGAGCTAGATCTGACATCTTCAAAACCAAATCAACCTCCTCCTAGCTAGAGTATGAAAAAGAAACTCAAAACCTGGCCCTTAGAGAAGCAGTAAGAACACAGGGTATAAAGTTTAGAAACTTGACCAAGTCACTTACTTTCAGACCTGAAAGTTTCACAGTAGACAAGCACATCTAAGAGTCACAACCCATAGCAAGATGCGAGTCTATAACTATCATGCTCTTAATTACACAGCAACCGAGTAAATAGTTCAGAAGCCTTTGCAGCACGGTGACCGTGGCCCCACTCCAGGCAAGAATATAAAAGCACTGGACCACTGCTGACCTTTTGGCTTTTGACTCCATGGGTCAGATTTTCTGCATACCCTTTTGTGCAATTCCGGCTCTTGTTTAAAGTGGTGTAAGCTCTGTTTTAACACAACTGCAAAAACAGTGAGTCTTCCCCCTCACCAGGTGTCCAGTGAAGTTTCCATACTTCCACTGGGACTAGCATTTATTTGGTAAAAAAGTTCCATGCACTCTAAAACAGGTAGAATTCTTCTAACTGCTATTCCACTAATCTCAGTTATAATGACTGATGTTATGAAGCAACTGTTACTGTCATGTCTGGCAGTCAGGTTTATACCAAATTTAAAACCAACTTGTGCCTAGCCTAGACTGCATTCATGGGGGTGTATCTGCACCAGCAATTTATTTGGCCCTAGATGTTTGTCATAGATGTCTTGATCAAACACAAAACTCTCACTTAAAAAAAGAAGTGACTTTGTAGCTACATCTTTTAATGTGATGCGATATGGCATTCATTTATTTTACATACATAAGCACTATCAAGGTGTTCCAGGTAGGAAGTTCCCCCAAGTACTTAGAAACATTGTGCCATTCAAATGCAAGTATCAATACCTTTAAAAATGAAATTATATTTTCAGAGCAGGGCTTTGGATAGTTTTAAAAACAAAAGGAAAATGACATTTTCATTTGTGTACTAAAATTATGCTGTACTTAAAGAATTCTATGTGGCTTTTTCCCCTAATGAAAACACCTGGCAGACCATAATATTCTTCAGGACTCTTTACCATAACATTGCCACTGAAATTCATTAACGCATTTAACTATATTTCAGAGATATGAAATTTTGTTCTGTGATGAAATTTTGTTTACTATTTTGATATAAAAATAAAACCCGAATATTCCAATAAGAAGCACTGACCAAAGGTAAATACACTTTATGTAATTGCAGATCCAGGGAGAATGTGCATCTCTCTCTCGCTCTTCACTCTGCTCAATGTTTTAATCAAACGTAAAGTTCTAACTCTTTCCCTACTCTCCAGTGGACCTGTGAAATACTCTGTTCTCTGCAGCTTGATAAAACATTTATGTAGGCGGGCACAGAGAGCAGAAAATGTTCCAATAACAATGCACTTTAAAGAAAAATGCTTTCCCATGGTTTAAGGTTACAAGCTAAATTTTGGCCGAATAGCAATAGCGGATGCCTTAGTCACAGGTATAATTAGAGCAGGTCTTTACTGCATACTATAGCATAATAGAGGGCACCCATAGGTCCACCTTGGCGTGGGAATGTACATTGCAATTCTGTTGATGGTAATTCATCTTCTTTAAATATCCTGCTGACCTAAGAGTTCAGGTGCTCACGCTTGTAGGTGGTCTGTTTCTTTACAGGAATGCGCCTGGTGTTTCTCAGCTGTTGTGTTTTTACTGCTTAAGCCAGGATCCCTATGCGACTCAGAGATCCAGGGGTCTTCATGCCCTACACATTTCAAAGGTTAAGAAAAGGGAAGGGCGGTGAACAACTGCCTTCAGAGGCAGGCCACAGGAGGAGTCCGAAGTTTCTTTGGCAAGATAAGCAGCAATCACTTCCTCACAGCAGGGAGCCACTCTTTTCATGTGAATGTATTTACACTTTAATACAGCTGAGACTACAGGCAAAAAGTGGCCCTTTTCGCAGAGATGAGGCAAGAGGAAATCTCCGCCAAAAGTGGAAAGTTAAAAGGATATAGCAAGAGACTCGCATTGCTATATGGGTTATTTTTAAATTGGGCAAGGCAAGGGAGCCTTTCTATGTTCTGTTCATTTGATAGGCTTGCAGGCACACCGCCTTGGGCAGTGCACATGTCAGATTTCATGACCAAGTGGAGTCAGATCTGCTTAATCGTTATTATTTTATTTCAATATGATAAGAAAAAACACTCACAAAAAGCCCCGAGTGCCCTGACAATAATTAAGCTTACAATAGCCACCAGGCAGCATTATACCAATATAAGAATCAATTAATTTTACCCAGCAGATAGCTTTAAACAATCAAATGGAGATAAAAATCGACCCGACCTCCGCCATCAGACAACAGCAAGGGGAAAAAAAAAAGTAGAAATGCTTCTTGCCCTAAATATCATACCTAGGAACATCCTTTCCCCGCCAATGCCCTGACTGACAAATAGTAATAGAGATGTAGCTGTGTTAGTCTAGTCTAGCTGAAACAAAAAACAGGACTACCGATATGTAGCACTTTAAAGACTAACAAGATGGTTTATTAGGAGATGAGCTTTCGTGGGCCTCACCTTCAACCTAGTAGAGGGGTGGCTCCAAGAAAGCCCTGATGCTGCAGATTACAGGCTAGCGACTCCAGAGGGGACACTTTTGTCAGTGTCAGTATTGACTGAATAGCACACTGGAGCAATGTACAGCTCAGAGTTCCATTTTCAGGAAGAGTCAAGAGTTCAAGTCCTGACAATCTATTATCACAATGCTCTCAATGCACAGGCCGTATAGATATCAGTGATCATAAGAAATTCCAGGGCACTTCCCCCCCCCCCCCCCCAGTAGGGATATTTTTTTTGTATTACTAGAAGAATTACCCTGTGTTGCACAGATCCTTAACTCAATTTTTATTTTTCTTCATTTAAATCATTGCTCTGGGGTGGGGTTAGGGATGAGGGGTTCAGTATGCAGGCTTCCCTGGGGAGAAAGGAATACCCCAGCCTTCTCTCACTGCAGCAGCATGGGGAGAGAAGCACCTCTCTCTCCATGGCCGCTGCAGCTCCAGTGGGTACAGCTGGGTGCATGGCCCTGGCTGGGCAAGTCCAGGTTCATCTGTTCTCCCAACCAAATTGAGGAATGGAGCAAACTGCATTTTCCCCTGGCTCCCTGACAAAGAGGAACAGCCAGCAATGTTCCCATATGAATCGGGAGTGGCGGATGTTAGGAGAGCTGCAGCTCTCCCCCACCCTCCCTAAAGGACAGGGCAGATGGGGCAGTCTCAGATAGGGGGTGGGGCATGGCCCCAGCCAGCCCCTTTCACTGTCTGGTGAATTGGTCTCTTTTCTGTATGGTTTTATGCATCTTTGTACAAATTGGGGGGGCGGAGGGGAGGGGCAGGTCTGAAGCTGCATACCCAATTCAGACCTGCCCCTTCCCCTCCCCCCGCACAACTAAACCTTTACCTTGCTTTAAGTTTGTATAAGAGGAAGCTGCATACCCAATTTTGTGTTCCTAGCTCTTACCGTTTAGGAATTCTTGAACAAACAGACAGACTTGCTCACTCAGAGACAGACAGACAGACTCTCCAATATATAGCAGATTGTTGCGCAAAGGCGATCTAGTCAGGAACCAGGATTCCACTGTGCTAGATGCTGTAAACACAGAACAAAAAGGTGGGCCCTACCCCCAAAGAGTTTACAATCTAAGTAGCTTCATTCATCTAGATAAATCTCAACTTTTGTATTTGCATTGACCTCTCTATATATCCTCCGTATTTTCAGATAAGCTATTCCTGAAAGCACCATTAGTAGCATTGCCAGCACCGAATACTGTGTCACATTCCAACCTAGAGGTGCACTTATTCAGTGGTTTTGTACGACACTAACACGTATACAAAACCATATGCAAATACCCCTTAGCTAAGCCCCTTCGGTTTAGCTTATTCAGATGGAAGATACTATACATCTCTGATTCTATACAACTAGAAGGGATCACCACCACCAGACATAAGTGTACATGGTATAGGATTATTTCTGCCATTTCATGAATCTGAAGTGCATTATGAACCAGAATCGTGGCTGTGCCTGTTCTGAATATACCTAACCTCAAAATGGCTTGGAGAAACCACACCAATATCCCTCTGAGCAGATCATCAAAAGGAACAGAGATTTGGCAAGGGTTTTATTCTTCCAGTTTCTCTCTCTTGGTTAGGTGATTCTTTGCAAGCATTTCTTTATTATTATTTTAATGCAAATTATGGAGAGTGGTGCTATCCTCTATACCAAAGAAATAAGATCTAAGCTGCACTTGAAAATTGTCCACTCTAATATTTCAAGGTACAGACAATCTTTTGATCTATTGCACTGTGTACCAAGCTGATTTTACAGTTGACTTGGTGATGTCACATTGAGAGGAGTCCAAAGCATTCTAGGACACTTTTTAAATGGAGATTTTTAACTCATTGCACAATATAAATGTTATTGTTAAGCGCCACTCCCCTCACCAAGTCTACTGTTGACATACATTTTTCTTCTCTAGAGTGCAGCAGTGTTGGAGATGTATGTAACTGGAGTGCAACCATTTTCATCCTAACAGAAAATTCCTTCTAATATTCCTTGCATTCACTTCCCCATGTGCTATTTTAACATTTTCTGCAGACTATCACATGGGCTCAATTTATGTTTTGAGGGGTTTTTAGATGATCATTATGCTGTCACACATGCTAAGGTCTGAAAAGGTCAGAGTTAATAACATCAACAAAAATAGAATTGTTCCTTTCCCTGGTTGCTCACAAGTTATATGCTCATTCCACACATACACATGTAGACGGATATTTTATTTTATAGGGCATGGTGTATCTTTCTGATCTCGCTTTGGTCCAATCCTGCAATGAGCATTAGGTGCACAATTCTAGCTTCCTAAACAAAGCCCCACTGACTTCAAGTATTCTTCTGATTTCTCCAGTTTCTACTTTTCTCACACTATGCCCAGGAATTAAATGGAACAACTATTATGCAGAGCTGAAGGAAAGCTGCAAATGTGCATGGATTTTCCTTACCATAAGAACGTACAATTTGGAGACTCTATTTCCAGGAACAAGCGTCCCCCAGTCCATTTCCAAGGGTTTGTTCCCAGCACACCAAGTGCAGCAGAAGACCTAGATAGTTGCTACCACCCAGCAGGGAGGGCTCCAAACATTTATTTTTATCCTGCCAGCTTTGAAGATGGATGTGCAAGCAGAGCCTTGCTCATTGGGTGCATTTCTGGGGAAGGGTATTCTTTCACAATGGGCATACCAGTCATTTTAGACACACACCCTCTGAGGTGCCTTTACAGCCAAGGAAGTTAGCAAGAACACCCTGATCTGAAGCCCTGGCAGGATGGGCGGGGCTACATCTTCATGTCTCCAAGATGAATGGGAAGGGAGTAGGGGTATGTCTACACTACCCTCCTAGTTCGAACTAGGAGGGTAATGTATGCATACCGCACTTGCTAATGAAGCCCGGGATTTGAATTTCCCGGGCTTCATTAGCATAAGCGGGGAGCCGCCATTTTTAAATCCCCGCTGCTTCGAACCCCGTGTAGCGCGGCTACACGGGGCTCGAACTAGGTAGTTCGGACTAGGGTCCTATTCCGAACTACCGTTACTCCTCGTGAAACGAGGAGTACCGGTAGTTCGGAATAGGCACCCTAGTCCGAACTACCTAGTTCGAGCCCCGTGTAGCCGCGCTACACGGGGTTCGAAGCAGCGGGGATTTAAAAATGGCGGCTCCCCGCTTATGCTAATGAAGCCCGGGAAATTCAAATCCCGGGCTTCATTAGCAAGTGCGGTATGCATACATTACCCCGCTAGTTCGAATAGCGGGGTAGTGTAGACATACCCTAGGTGACAATGTCTGTCCCATTTGAGCCTCCTCAAGTATGAGCCAAACACAGCATTGAGTAAAAGGGGCGTGGGCCAAATATTCCACACTGCTGAAAGTAACACATCAGGTGCAAGATGACTAGCAAAGCAGCCTAGTTTGCACCAATCAAGCATTCTGCAGGCTCGCTAATTCTCCTTACTCACCTGTGTATGGAACAGGAAAAACTACTAAGGTGTAAGGTAAAGCAGGTCACTTCTAGTTCAGTGTATGCCGTACAGGCAGTCCCCAGGTTACGTACAAGATAGGGATTGTAGGTTTGTTCTTAAGTTGAATCTGTATGTAAGTCGGAACTGGCATCCAGATTCAGCCGCTGAATCTGGACACCAGTTCTGACTTACATACAGATTCAACTTAAGAACCCCAGGCGTCCCCAAGTCAGCTGCTGCTGAAACTTATCAGCAGCTGATTCCAGGAAGCCCGGGGCAGAGCAACTCTGCCTCGGGCTTCCTGGAGTCAGCCGCTGGTCAGTTTCAGCAGCGGCTAACTTGGGGACGCCTGGGGCAGAGCAGCTCGGGTGCTGCTGGGTTGGTCCAGTAGCGCGGCCGCTCCTCGGCGCTACTGGACCAACCCAGCAGCACCCCAGCTGCTCTGCCCCAGGCGTCCTGATTCAGCCACTGCTGAAACTCATCAGCAGCGGCTGAATCAGGACTCCTGGGGCAGAGCAGCTGGGGTGCTGCCGGGTTGGTCCAGTAGCGCCAAGGAGCGGTGCTGCGGGACCAACCGGCAGCACCCCACCTGCTCGACCACAGGCCCCGGGCTTTGCTCCACATCTCCCTGGTCTGCTGACGGGGGCACTAGCTGCGTCCCCCCCCAGCAGACCAGAGAGACGCGGAGCAAAGCGGCGGAGGACCCGGGCCGGACCCGCGGCGCTTCCAGATTAGCTGGAAACGCCGCGGGTCCGGCCCCGGGTCCTGCTCAGCATCTCCCTGATCTGCAGACCAGAGAGACGCGGAGCAAAGCGGCGCAGGACCCGGGGCCGGACCCGCGGCGCTTCCAGATCAGCTGGAAGCGCCGCGGGTCTGGCCCCGGGTCCTGCGCCGCTTTGCTCCCCGTCTACCTGGTCTGCTGGCTCCCGCAGCAGACCAGGGAGACGGGGAGCCGCTTTTCTCGCCCCGGAGGAGGCGGGCGGCGGGACCAGGCGTCCCGCCGCTCCAGTCCTCCGGGGCGAGAAAATCCCCGTTCGTATCTGCGGATCCAACATAAGTCGGATCCGCGTAACTCGGGGACTGCCTGTATCAACACCAAGCATTCCTAGGGCCAAATTTAGCCCAGTGAAAGCAGATCTTGCTCCTGCTAAGTCCACTTAAAAATAGGGTCTAAATTTCAACTTAATGGAACAGGAAATGGCTGACGAATCAGCATAACTTACTCTTCGCCACTTGCATCAGAGGTTCAGCTTGCACTGGGGATGTAAAATTCTATTTAATTAGTTAACTGGTTAACTGTTAAGTTTAACCCGTTTACTGATAAAATGGGGCAGGTGGGGGGGGGGAAGGGAGCAGTGCTGCACAAAGGGGCAATCCAGCCCAGTTGTTTCTGGCCCTGCATAGGGAAGCTAGCAGTCCCACACGGGGGCAGGGCTGAAGCAGCCCGAGGTGACGGGCTACTCCATGGGTACCAGTTAGTTGTTACTGGTAAACATTACTTGTTAAGGATGATGCTTACTGGGTAACTAGTTTACCGGTTTCTGTTAACATCCCTACCTCTCACCATCATTTAAATTTTACACCATCACTAGAATGGACCCTAACATTCAAGTTGTCTCAGCTTTACTTGTATGGATGGTAACCCCTTAAGCAGATTCACATCTTTCCTCACCTTTAAAAAAGGACTAGCAAATTTGACCCCTCCCCACTAGGGATGTTAGTGTATAGTCATTTAAACAATTAACCAATAAGCCTGGACCTATTGGTTAATCCTAACCATTACATGCACTACACCCCCCACCTCCCAGCCTCTGTATCCACCTGCTTCCCTCTCTGACGCACTGCTGCCTTTGATACAGCGGAGGAGAGGTGGCGGGATGCCAGAGCAGACCCTGTCTGCAGGGAGCTTTGGCTCACCATGGACAGGGACCGCTGCCACCCCGCACTGCTGCCTCTGATTCAGGGGACTCCCCGGAAGTGGGGCTGAGAGCACACTAGCTGCCAGCCCTGCCCCTGGGGAGCCAATCGAATGATCATGTAACCACTAACATTTTGTGCGGTTATACGATCATTAAATATCTAATATACCTACTACCCCACTCAGAAAGGGGTGATTAGCTGGCGGGCTCTTTATAGCGCTGTGGGTGGGTAAGGGGCCGTGGAGATGGAGTTGGTAGGGAGCGTGTTATACAGCCATGGGTGAGTGGATACAACCTCCTCTCGCCCACCCTCCAGCAAGGTTGTGAGCCTATCGAGACATTCCAACAAAGGAGAATGCAACAGAGATGTACAGGGCTCAGAGGTGTCATGCTGCCTTTGCATTAGGAGTCTAGCAGAACCAGTCCTGAGTTCTCCAAAGATCTTGGCCATCCAGTGTGTGTGGATCAGGATCTTGGTTTGTCCCCAGGTGGGAGGGGAGTGCAAACCCCATGTGAGATTGCACAGGAAACTCAGAAGGGAAAAACCTGAGGAGCTTCCTGACTGTTGTGTGGGTATTTCTGAATCGGATACTCAATGTACACTGGTCTTGTGTTATTTCTTCCTTTATAGCATCCTCACCCCCACTCACTCGGACTATGCAGCCAGGTGCACCAATACACATGCATATCTGCCACCACAGTGTAATTACTTGAGCTGAGAAGAGCGTGCTGGAGAAGCAGGGATCACGAATGGGTTTTACCCGGAGGCAAAGCAATGTGATCACTCTGCCACTGTTATTTTACAGGAGGCAAAAGTGGGTCACAGAGATATGCTGGGGGGGGGGGGAGGGAATGTGCATGTCTGTCTGTCAGACAAAGGCTTCTTCAATCAGTAAAACTAGGAGGGATTGTACAACCATTAACAAGTCATTTCCTGGGACCACAAAAATTCTGAGCTACTCTCTAGGTAGGTCTGCAGGAGAATCAGATGCTGCCCAACAACAGTTAAAGAGCAAGGTAAAGAAGTGTACAGTGGCTCTGGGTGGCAAGTATCAAGGCTGCAAATGAGGAAAAAAGAATTGCATGGGCTTGTTTGGAGCTGATTGAGCAAATCTGTCAAATATTTTACTATGGCCAGAGATTTGTGATCCAGTCAAGAGATTGCACATTTATCTTTGGCTGATAGAACCTGACAGGCCTCTCTCTCAGTGCTGGACGTGGAGTCGAACTCAACAAAGACCACTTCTGTGAGTAAAGCTGAGACTGGAATGCCCCAGAACATCAATAGGATGCGCTAAGGGGAACAGGTCTCAACTCATCACTAACCATCAAACTGGACAATGATGAGCTGTCTTTGTTCACAGACTCTCACTCCTCTCTGCTCCCCCCCTCAACCCCCCTACTCCCACCCCATGCACACACACTATGGCAGGCAGCACAAGATGCCCAAGTATGGTGGGATGCTAAGGCCTATTCTCTTTTCCAGGAGCCCCACCCACAAGTTAAACACTGGGGCAGATAGGGTCCAAAGAGAAAGAGAACAAACATCCCCTGAGGGATTTCCCTGGCTCCATCTCGGGATAAGGAGTGGAGGAAATAGAGAGCCACTCCACAAGCCACAATACGGACTGCTCTCTCGGGGCATCAGCCCCACTTCGCAAGGTGGTGCAGATGGCTGTGGAAGGTGGGAGCCCCACTTTCATAATGATCTGCTCCCTACAGGGAGCAAGGACCACGCAGTCTGCTCACAGGGAATGCAGTTGTAACCAGCCTCACATGATCTATGAAACAGGAGGAAACCGCTGGTGCAAACCTCATCTCACACCAAGGCCAATCATAATCTGGCCCAGAGTTGGATCCTCACAAAAAGTAGCCCAATAACGGAGCACAGATGACCCTAGCTTACTCACTTGAGAGACATTTCAGGAACAGGGACGTGATGTCAGTGCAATGAGTTTTGAGGTCCAGCGCTGTAATCAAGGGTCCTCAGGATCCAGCATATAAACTTCAATGCCTGGCATTATCTCTGCATCTCACTGTTAATAAAGTTGCCACCTGGTGCCTTTCTACTTCATTAGGACTCCCTATATTCACGTATTGTCCTCAGCAAACGCCAGGAACTCTATAGTCATTTGCTTCCCGCAATCACTGCTTTCTTTATTGCACTTGGCAAGTGTCCCCTGCCACGTCTTCCTTCTCACTCACATTCCCAGTGGCTGAGCACCATCAGCAGAAATCCAATTACTGGGACAATGGCTCCCAGCCTGCAACAGGCTGACGGGCCTAGCTGACCTCCCGCCTCTACGATCCCTTGAACAATCATCACTTTTGTTTCAGCACTGCCATTGTTTGTGATTCTTTCGCCTCCATGGACACAGGATAAAGGGAGATGTTCAGAGGGATGTTTATGAATGAGGCTCAGAGTACACACTGCAGGAATACAGGGCTTAACCTTGCACAAAAGAGGTCATGGTTTATAAAAAAGCCATGTAGAGATTAAATGATTAAAGATGCAATATGCAAACAACTCAGAAATGAAAGGCTCTGGACAATCTAAAAATAAAGGGTGAAATCCTGGCCCCTGTTGAAGTCAATGGGAATTTTGCCATTGATTTCAATCAACACGTTTATACAAAATAGAACATCTTAGCAGGTTTTATTGTTGTGTTAAGATAGCGTTAATTATCTTTTAAATCAAATTAGATTGATTCTCTACTACAGAAAAAATAATTGAAATTATTTTAACCTGTTCTGGGTACCCGAATATGGCTCAGAAAGACTAGGACCAGATCTTCATCTTGCGTAAATTGGAATAAGTTTCACTTCAGTGGGGCTTCTCCAGCTTACACTAGCTGAGGATCTATCCCTAACAATTCTACAAAACCAAATACAACAGCTGGATCTATACCTAGGTTTATAGATCTCCCACATCATCAGGGTAGCTGAGAACTAAGTGACTGGTCTAACAGAGGTTCTCTTTGGGAGGGGAGTAGAGTAGGTTAGACCAGTGATTTTCAAAGTACGGGTGGTGGAAAGTCAGGCACTGGGTCACCTTGATGTGGGGGACAGGGTGACTAGCAGGGGCGCTAAAGCAGGCTTCCAGCCTGTCCTGACATTGTGGACCCCGCTGCACTCTGGAATCAGTCAGCACCAGTCCAGCTCCTAGGTGTAAGAGAGTAGCCAATGCTCACAAGATAAAAAAGCAAAACAAGCCAAAAAATGAAACCAATCCCATTTCAGAACAAGCCCAAAATGGGCTCCATCCATTTTCGCTTGGCAATGCCTGGAGACAAACCAGGAACTGGCCAGTGGGAGCAGAACTTGGGGTGGGGGCAGCATGTTAAGCTAGACCTGCTGTTGTCCACTTCCATGGTGCAGTGTGGTCCACTTTGTAACGACAGGCACAGGGCCGCATTATGACTTTCATGGGCCCTAGGCACTTTTGCCTTCGTGGGCCCCTTCCTCCATAAAAATAATATTAAAAATTATTTTTGATATAACTTTAAATACTTCAAAAAAAATTTCCTGTTTTAGGCAAAATTTAATAGATTTTCGTGGGCCCTAAAAGTTTCATTTTTTTCTGATGTGAGGGAAAAAATTAAAACATTTTCTTTGACCCTAAAAGTTCATTTTTTTTCTTTTGATTTTAAAAGAAATTAAAACATTTTCATGGGCCCCAGGCACTGTGCCTACTGTGCCTAATGGATAAGTCAGCCCTGGACAGGCAGGAAGCCTGCCTAGCACCATCCCATCCCACTGCATCACTAACCAGGAGCCATTGGAGACAAGCCTGTGCCCCAACAATCCCCTGTCCCAGGCCTGAGTCCTTCCAAACCCAGAATCCCCTCCTGCACCAAAAACACCTCATCCCCATTCCCAAGCCAGAGCCTGCATCTCCTGTAACCTACCCCCATATCCCAACCCAGAGTCCCCACCCACATACTGAACCCCTACCCCACCCCATCCTGCAATTCCAAAACCCTCATCTCTGGCCCCACCCCAGAGCCTACACCCTTAAGAAAAGCCTTCATCCCACCCCCACCTTCAACCCCTCATCCCTGAGGCCCCACCCTGGAGCCTGCACTCTAGTCAAAAGATATGATTAAGCTGGCTGGGTCACAGGTGTCAACAATTTTCTTCAACTGGGTCGTGAGAAAGAAAAGATTGAAAACTACTGGACTAGACTACCGTTTGGTTAAAGTTAGCTTTTCATAACATGTCTGTCTAGCATAATGGAATGGACATTATAGTTAAGGGACGAGTTACACTAAGGCCAAAGAGGCAGCCCTTGATTGCGCAGCCAAACCTCCTAAGGATGGAAGAGGACGAGAGCCGACAGCAAACCTGTCAGTCGCATTACAATGTTCCCTCGTTATGAAGCTCTGGTAAGCCGAAAGCTAGTAACAACTTAAATCCATTCTAACCTTTCAAGAGTCAAGGCAGTCATGTAATTTCATTCAATGAAATATCATATGATAATAAGCAGCAATGAAATAAGCCACATATAAATCTCCCACTCCCTGAAGCAGCACATATATAAATCTATTTACCAAAGATTACCTTGCAGCTCCTTCCATAATAAATCATTGGAAAAATGTCTGGTACATGCTAGCAGCTGGGAATTTTGAAAGACAGGCAGGCTCTCTCTTTTGGGGGAGGGGCAGAAGAGAGAGTCATTTATACTGAGCCAGCCTGAGAGTTAATTAAGAATAATGTATTTTTTAAAAACCCACTGTTTTATTGTCTGCCCTCTCCTCAACAAAAGCTATCAATCATAACCAAAGTAATATAGAAGCAGCTCCAAAGACCCAATCCAAAGTTCAGAGAAGTCAATGCAAAGACTCCCACTGATTTAACAGGCTTTGGATCAGGCTTTATTTTATCATCACCAGCTACAAAATGCTGATAGTCTGGCCTTCTTTCTGCTTGAAGTAAATGTTTTATGTAGGCTAATCCCAGATAAATAATTGTTTTCTTGTACTATCTAGCTCTTTCCCTACACATTGTGGGCTAAATTAGAGAGATGAATCTCTCCGAAGTCAACTAAGAGGCACTGCTATAGGAGGACTCCAGTTTCCAACTCTACAAGAAAGCAATGCACCGTACGAAGGCGCTGTCTTGCCAAACTCACTAGCACACCACCCAAAGTTGATTATTCACAGACATTAACATGGAGCATTTTAGAGCGTTTTTGTTCCAAGTTGATGAGCAAGTGGCAGTCAAAAAAGGAGTGATGGGTAGCATGACACAACAATAGGAGGTGCTTTTTGCCATTTTACTTTATGTATATTGGAACCAAAATGAAAACGTATGCGTGGAAAGTCTTTATAGGAAATGCAAAACGCTTTAATGCTGTTTCACCCAAAAAGCTTCCTTAAAGTAACAATAGACAAACACACACTATTGAGCTTTGCAGCACACAGTGGAGCATAACGTACCTACCCCAGAATGCCAGAGTCAGTATTAAATAAGATGAAGGCAATGCATATTACTGGATCTGTACTCTTTCCCTTTTCTGCAGATTTTTGCCTACACTTTGTACCGTCCATATCTTCTGCCTTCAGACTAAACCATTCTCTTCATATCCATGGGGTACAAGAACCTGAACAGAATCAAACCATAGGGCCAAATTCACCCCACTGTAACTCCATGGACTTGATAGCGAGGTTCCAAAGAGGTGGTAAGCAGCTCTGCATTTTGCAGTTAGCGTCTTTCAATGGAGGTAAACGAGAGAGGATCTTGATCTATATCTAGTAAATCAGACAATGGATATAGCAGCCATCTCAGAAGAGAAGAAAAAGAACAATCTGTGCATCTTTCTCCGAGTGCCTAGCACTGTACTAGTTCCCTTTCTGTCATCCCAGCACATTGATGATCATGCACACGGTAACCTTCCTGGGACATTCCCTACTCTTTGCTGTGATAACACTACTCTGACAATATAACCTAGTCCCTCCATCTCCCACCCCAATTGCACATTTGTAAGTTGTGCTGAGATTTCCTAAAAACCTGGAAGCTAACCACTCATCTCTATGTAGTTCTGGAGATGCATTTTTATGGCTGGCAAGTCCACATTTGTGAAATAGCACTTTTCAGGATAAAACACATGGAGGAGAGAGAATGAGTTGGGAGGATTAGATAGTCCAGGGGCCTGGTCGTGGGATGAAGAGTTGCTATCTATATCTAGGTCACAGGCTCAATCCCAGCCTAAGTCAATAGTAACAAAGTCATTTTTCCTATTTAAAAAACCAACAAATGGTCTGGTAGCACTTTATAGACTAACAAAACATGTAGATGGCATCATGAGCTTTCGTGGGCACAGCCCACTTCCTATAGTGAGCTATAGCAGGTCATGTAACAAACCTGGGGAAAATCACCACTCAAATCCCAGGAGCCAGTGGTCTAGAAGTTCAAGAATAGCTCTCGAGAACACCAGGAGGCTAAGCTACTCACTACCAACCTGCAGCCATGAAAAACTCCCACTCCTCTCACTCCTCATCTACTTCCTATTTAGAAAAGGGAAATTTGCTTTATGACCATCCAGTCCAGCCTCAGCGCTTGGCCACCGTGGGCAAGTAGCAGCCGTGTGAGACCACACCGACAGCCCGTTATTAGAGACAAGCTCTGCTAGCAGATAGATGTCTACCTCGCAGAGACCAGTACAATGTCTGCCACCCTACTGATTCCTGGTTGGCAGCTTCAATCACTTCCAGGCTCTGAGGCCTAGAAGTAGTTCTTTCAGGTGAGGAGTCAGGTTTGTTGGCAGGGCAGTGTGGGGAATGTTTGCACAGCTGCTGTCCTGGAGGACTTGAATCTCAAGGGCAGCCATTCGGTCAGCTCTCTCAAGCACTAAACTAACAGAGAGAAGTTTTTAAGAGAGAATAAATAATTCAATAGATCAGAAAACACATGCTCTTTCTGATGCCATGCCTCCCGGGATAGCCTTCAAAATCAACACTCAGAATTCCATGAAGTACAACAAATGAAGCTACAGGAGGCTTCTAATACCTGAAGAACTTTCAGGAGGAAATCTGGCAGCAGTGCCTTACAAAGGTGGATGCTTGAAAAGTCTCCCACGCAGAGCATTTTTCCACAGGCATCCCTGTCACTGTCCTTTGACACCAATGATTATCTGATACTATTCCAGGCTGACCTCACATTCCTTACCATATGAAACTATCATTTAAAGATAACAGGAGTTTTTGGTGCACACGAAATACAAGATTCAGCCTGGCACCAAAAGTCCAACTAATGCAGATTAAAACAAGGATGTTCATAAATGTCAGGAACTGATTTTGTTTAAGTGTATATTAACTTTAGTCTCAGTTGCTTGTGGACCCAGAGGTCTGGTAGGAAACCCATCATAATTTGTTAGATATAAGCTAAATTTTTGTTTTAAAATGGACAGCAGCAGTTTTGCAAGCACAAACATTTTGTTGTCCCTGTGGATGGATCTGCAAGCAGTTACTGCGTATATTTCAGATGCACTCAGAAAGGCTTATATAGATAAAGCCCACGTCTGGAAGTTGGCGGATTTTCTCTGTTTCTCACTTTGTCACAGGTAAGTTAATGTCCAAACTGACTTAAAAGGGGGGAGGGGGAGAGGATAATGATGCATCTTTACCTCATAAGGCTGCTATGATGCTAAACTCAAAGCTTGTAAAGCACTTTGAGATTCCTACTTAGAAGAGATTATGCAAGTATTATTCCCTTTGTTCTGAAGAAATACAGTACATATTACTGCAAATCCAGCAGTACTATTTCATGGGCCATTAAAGTTTACTACACTTTCTTAACCTAATTATAAGTACTTCAGAACCTAGATCTGTCATTTGAAACAAACAGATGAACCTTCATCACTAAATTACCAACTGGGTCAACTATACACAGCACAGAGTGAATATGCACTTTTTTTCCATTTCTGCAACATGGTGCTAAAGTTTTTAACTGAACCCTGTTTTTATTGCAAAATTGGATCTGCTAAGTGCTTGCTTTCCATTCACTCAGGATGAGGGCAGCACATTTCAGCAGATTTGAAATGGTGACAGCATGTTCATATGTATTGAAAAACAAAGATCACAAAGTTCAGGTCTAAACTTCAGTGGTCAAATCAGAAGCATTGATGCAGATCTATCATTTAAGAATTCCCTCCTCCACCAGCTAATATTGATGAATCTTAGTTACAATCTTTACATCAGTTCTTTAGTGTAAGAAATCTAAAATCTTTATTATTTTTACACTCTTCTTGCTTGTGGTATGGTCTTGGTTTAAATCCAGATATGTAGTCGCCGGTTTAAAAATAAAGATCAAATCCAAACATTTTCATCCTTAACATATTACGCAGTCAGGAAGTTCTCTTTTTTTAAATATACAAAGATCTAGGCTTGTATATGAAACACAGTCTGACTCCAAACCCATCCTTCCCTTTGAGTTGTCAGAAAACAAATACCAGACTCCCTATTTCATCCAAAGAGGGCTGAACAACAGGGTGGAGCTGCAGTTTTTCCATCTGAAAAAATCCCCATTCAGAGGGACTTAGCTGGATGATTAAAAAGAAAAATAGAAATGCTTCCACGTGGAAACAACTGAATTAGATCTTGTTTACAAGACCTATTCCCCATGACTCCCCCCTTCCCTATTTATTTAGAAACTGGACCTTTAATAACTCCATTCATCTGAAGAAGTGGTTTGTACCAACGAAAGCTCATGATACCATCTACATGTTTTGTTAGGGCACGTCTACACAGCACCCTAAACTCAAAATAAGATAGATACGCAATTTGCAGAGGGCAAATTGCGTATCTTATTTCAAAATTATTTTGAAATAGCTTATTTTGAAATTTGGCGCATCTACACAGTGCCAAATTTCACAATAATGCTCTATTTCAAGCCTTTCCTTATCTCTCACCCAATGTGGTTTATCGGGATGGCAAAATAGCATGAGCATTACTTAAAAAAATATTTTGAAATAAGAGGCAGTTTGTGTAGACGCGGGGTAGCTATGCCATGGAGTATAGATGTACCATTGGTCTCTTAGGTGCTGCAAGAATATTTGCAGTTTAAAGTTTTTCCTTTTCCCCCCATGAGCAGGCCTCATACAACAGACAGGTCATCTTCAAAACTACAGTGCAAACAGGGCTGCTGGTCAATTATTGAATGCACTTATAGCTTTATCACAAAGTTTTGTCAGAAACTTGACCAAGATTTTTTAGAAATGACATCACTTTTGGTACCAACAATTTTTAAAAGTCTGAATAGAGTCACCTTCACTGAGTACCTGTTCTCTGAAAATCCAGTATTCGTCAAGTACCTCAAATTTAGTAGTTTAAAAAAAAAAAGGCACCCAAAACAACTAATCATTTTTTAAAAAATCCTGGCATATAACTTTAAAGATAAGCAATAATATATAACAGTGTCTGTGTGTACACACACACACACACACCCACACCCGCCCTACCTTTCACCCTTCTGCCTGAATCTTAAACCATGCTTGTCATTTCCTGATTGTTCCTAGGTAAAAAATCTTCCCAGCCAGATAGAGAGAGAATATAAAAAAAAAAAACAGATGAAGGGCATGGCTTTAAATGTTACCACTGGCTGACCAGAATAAGCATTTCGACCCCTTAAAACATGTTAAAACATTACATTACAGTACAATAAACCAGTCCATCAATCTGAGGTCTCTTAAAGAGGGTTTAATTTGTACTTATTATTTATAATATGATTTATGAGATTCAGTTTCCCTTTCCCACATTGCTCAGCTGCAAATTAGTACCTGACCGAATTCAATAATGTATTTTACCCCCTTAGGATCTGCATGCACAGTTTGAATAATTAAATGATGCTCATTTGGGGTAATCCTTATTTTTCCCCCCTTGCTGCTTGGTTTTACATATAGAAAGCATTTAATGTACTAGACAAACAAACAGAAGCGTAATTAGTCCTTTCAAACAGAGATGTTGTTTAACTTAACTAATTGAATAGAGAGAAAGCAAAAGCTTCCATTGAATGGCTACAGCAGCAGAGTCACAAATGATACTTTTCTGAAGTTCATATTCCAGTAATTATCTTTTATACAAAGAACAGTGACTCACAAATCTATTTCAATTTTTTAATGAAAAAGCCCTACAAAAAGAAATATGATTAAAAAAAAAAAAAGCTTTTTATGTCAACTTAAATCTGAAACAAGGTCTTTATGATTTGTGGGAGTGGAAAGTCATTAAGGTTTCAATTCCAAATGAAAATTAAGGCTTTTAAACTTCCCATAATATTCACACTGACAACCTTTCATACATAATTGCTGAGGAAGAGTTACTGTGGTCGTGTCATAATTTTAATGATTTGCTAATATACTAACAAATATATCCTCCCTGTTATCCTAACAGGCAAACAAGACTAAAAGCCAGGTTTGGCTAAGGAAACATTTGGTTCAGGCAGACAGAATGGATCTGATTTCTGTTAATTCAAGACTTATTAGGTGTCAAAAAATTAGTGGATTCAGAAGTGGAACAGTCAAGTGACACAGTAGGAGTTTAGTTGGCAAAGCAGCTTTAGTTATTATAGCATGGACATTATTGCTCTCAGCTGAGACAATCAGCAGTTGAGGATTCATTTCCTTCCTGATTATGGAACTGTCAGCCTACACAGTATTAGGAAGTCTTATATTGTCAGCTCATCACCAAAAAAAAACAAAACCAAAAAACCCAACCCCATTTGGGTATAAAATACTCATAAATTAGATAAGCTGAGACAACTTCCACCACCAGCTATTACCTGCCCCCCACCCTCCTCAAAAAAGAAATTATCAGAGCTACTTGTTGCTCTTGTAATCTACTATGAAATAAGTTTCCCTGTTATGCATTTGTGTTGCCTGCCTGTTATTGGTCTGGCAAGTAAGTACAGTGGTGTTTATTGTTGTTCATCTTGTTCTCCTAAAGACTTTCTTTATGAAAAGTTTTTCTTTGTAATATTTAGCATTGCTATGTTGGTAGTACCCCAAGGTCTCATTCCAGTCTGGCCTTCCCTTGTCCGAGGCAGTGTACATGCTATAAAGACCTCCCTTCCCAAAAATGTAGCACAGCAAGAACATGAAGTCCTGTTTCAACTTTATTGACGCATAAACTTGGAATTCAGAGTAGCTGGGGATTTTGCTTACTGAAAAGAAAAAACTGCTCTCACCTATCCCTGAAAAATGTTTGTCCTTATTTGTATAAACAGTCCTGTCTAGAAGCCTCACTTGCAGTCCGGATGCATTGTGCGAGGCATAGTACCTACACGTTATAAAAGACTTTCTTCCCTGACAAACTTGGAATCTAAATGTACAGAGGACAAATTATTAGTCTTGTTTTATAGATGAGGAACTGAGCCACAGAAACTTTAAGTGATTTGCATACGGTCTCACAAGAAACCTGTAGTGAAGACAGCAAATGTACCCAATTCTCCTGAGTTTCAGGGCTTTACACAAGATCATCTTCCCCCTCCAGTAACGTGTGCTTATAAGGCTTAACATTACAGGAACAAGTTCTTTAACCACAGACCACAGAGCAAGAAAACTCTAGGTTTTTCATTTGATTTAAGAGATGACAGGAGGAGACAACAGCGATGGCAGATTAGAATTCCACAAAATCCATAAATCAAAGCAAATAAAAAACAGATCCACCTACAAATGTTGATTAACTATACTGAACTGAGTATCATTCTGTTCAAATGTAGATATGCAACATAGCCTAGAGGACTGCAAATTGCAGAAGTAATTACAGTTAGAAGTGGAATCTTCAGTGATTGAGAGAGAGAGAGCACATCTCAACAAACAGGGCATGCATTATCTTGTTTCATGATATCAAAGAGGAAGGAGTGTTCAAGCTTTGAGAACTGATCCCCATGTTTTAAGTGGTAGAACAAGTAGTTAAGAGGATGACAAAAGAAAAACCTCAAGAAGAAAACTGCATTGCAAATGTGATAACATTTGCAAGAGAGGGTCCACTGCAGTAGCTGAACTGTTCAAACTTCTTTATAGGCTCAAAAATAAAAAGCATGAATAAGAGTGAATAATTCAAATCCAAGAATTATTGGCAAGCATGACACACAGCTAGTAGCAAAGAGTAGACCTATTGGCGGTCTGCAAAGTATCAACTAACTTGCTACAATGTTAGGTTGACTAGCTACAAGTATAAAGATGACACCTTTTTATCATTAATTTTTACAACATGCCACCTTTGTGTGCCACACGAATCACTCATGAAGATCACATAACGTATAAATCTGTATCACATTTGACTGAGAATAAGCTTTAAACTCAATGAAAAAGGATTAAGAGCTCTGCAGATCTAAAGCATAGATCAGTGTTGTATTCAGTTTCTGGGAAAATTAAAAATACTGTACAAGACTGATTCTACAAATGCAAGTACCAAAAAAGAGAGAAGAAAGAGCAATCAGGCAGACAAAAGACTATTACATCTCTAGTGCTTTGAGAACTATGCTGAAAAGCTTTATATGAGAGCTAAGTATTGTTCTTACCATTAGAAAAATGCCTTTAGAATATATGTATATACACAATACTAGTTTCTAGTTTCTTCTTAACTCTATCAGGAGCTGAAATTATTGAATACTTGAAAAGGATCACTTCTGGCTCTGTTACCTGATTGGCAGGAAGATGCCTTTCCTGCCAAAAAACTGACAAAGGTGTTCCAACATAAAATGTGAAAAGGGATCCAGAAGAAACATACATCATGCAAAATGTGGCATGGAGGAGGAAAGCTAGTGAAAGAATCAACACAGGTATTGAAAGTAAATGGAAGTATATTACCCTGAAAAGGTCCTCTTGCTAGAGAGAAATAAAAATGAACTACCAAAATGGACTAGACTATGGTTATTTGCAGAAGCCAAAGACATTATGACCTTCTTAGTATAAAAGGCCAAAGAAACCACCATCAAGTAAGAGCCTTATCCAAATTCCACTGAAGTCAATAGCAGTCTTTCCAGTGACTTCAGCGGCCTTTAGGTCAGTCCCTTAACCCTTTTAATAAGAAAATATAGTTTAGACTCCTGGATATTCAATAAGGAATTAGAGAAAGTTCCTGTTGCAGATCAACTCCTGATGTGAGAGTGGCAAACTTTCTCTCAGAAGCTATAGCATCACTCATCAGATAGAGGTTGGCGCACACTCGGCTTCCTGGTTCACCTGCAAACCTCAGCCTGGGCTCTCTGGGGTCACTCTGTAGTGACTGCACCAGTCTGAACCCCGCTTCTCCAAACTGCGCAACTATAGGCAGGATTTTCCCAATTGTCAATGGGCATGCTGAATTTACTGAGACTTTGCTTGACCTTGTCACTGTAGAGGAGATTAGGCCTACCTCTATGTCAAAAGAAGTTCTTCAGTTAGCCACCGAGCAGAACCTTCAGCAGGCGGCCTTGAGGCATACGCTCTGTGAAACCAGTGAATGTCCAGGGTTGTCTGCATATACCGTAGGCCGGTTTACTCCAGCCCCTCATTACTGGTCATCCATTCATCCCAAGTAACTCTAAGGATTTTTCTATGACATCAGAGGTAGGCTCAAAATACAGATATGCAACAACCTTTGCTCCTGCTTGGAGAATGTAGACCAATTTTCACAGCCATAAAGGAGAGTACTGAGGACACAAGCCTGATAGGTGGTCATCTTTGTGTTCAGGGTTAGCAACTTTTTGCCCCAAACATGTGAAGTAAGTTTGGCAAGGCTTTGGTCACTTTTGGCTTTCTACCATTGCATTCCTGATCAAGATTAAGGGAGCTGGTAAGCACTGAGCAGAGATAGCAGTGACCCATGTTATGCAGAGCTTCCTTATTGATACAGCTTTTAGATGGAATGTTATCTTCTAACAGGACAACTGTTTTCCTGATGCTGATGGCCAGGCCAAAATTGGTACATGTATCAGACAATTTGTTCATCATGACGTGCAATGTATCAGATGAATTGGAGACAAAGGTGGCCTCATCTGCAAAAAGCGGACCCAGAATACAAAGCAGCATGACATGCCTTCTGCTCTGAAACAGTCTGATGCTAAATATGCAGCTACATGCCACAATGAAAAGCAGGCTGCCACATCCTCACGGCGATCAGTAACTACACCTATTAGTGAAAGGCTCCGGGAGTGGAAGGTGACAGGGAAGAGCTTCAGCGCTGCCCTACCCTGCTGCTTCTCTCCTGCCAGAGCCTTTTCCCATTGCTGGAGTCTTTCCCTGCTCCAGGGAAGTACTCTGGCAGCAGGGAGGCAGAGTGGGATACTACACTACTAAAAATAGCACCGTGGATGAGGGGAGGTACTGCACAGGCATGAAGATAGCTGTGTAGGGTACATAGCCCTGTGGTTCAGATGAGTCTTTACGCACCTGACCTGTGCTTCACCATCTGTAATGCTGTTTGTACACATTCTGGGGTATGTGGAATAGGGATGTAAGCAAGTAGTCGACTACTCTCCACCCCTCCCCCTCACTGCCTCTGTATCAGGGGTGGTGGTGGGGGAAACAGGAGCCAGTGCTATCAGAGGCAGTAGGGAGAGGTAAGAGAAGCTGCCGCGAAGCAGCCCCTGTCTGCAGCAGACCGGGATGGCCATGGGCAGAGGCTGCTCCAGGAGCAGCCCCTGTTCACAGTCAGTCCCAGCTGCTCCCAGCTGGGACCCCCATGGACAGGGGCTGACCGCACAAGCCCAGCTCAGTCCCAGCTTATGCTCATCAGGGACTGCTACAGCTCTGCATTTTAAATGTAGTAAGAGCCGGGTGGCTGCCCAGTTCTTACGACATTTAAAATGCAGAGCTGTAGAGGGGGTAGCTCCCGGGCCTGGTGCGAGCCAAGACAGATCACCTTCCCTTATCAACTAATTGGATAATTGACTATAAATTAGTCAATTACCCATCTCTTAACATCCTTACTGTGGAGTATAGGTACTCACCACGCTGCCATAAGGAGTGAACTGTGAAGATGTACCCATGTAAGGCGTCTGTAGTGATAGGAGAAGTGCTCATGTGACAGAACATAATCAATTATTTATAACTAAGATCGTAGAACAAAAAGACGTATGTAACAGGAAGAAACTGCATGTGAAAGATAGACGTGAGTCTTCTATTGCATGTCTGACACTTAATGGTCAAGTCAAAGCCAAGGAATGCAGGGTGCAACCTTCTACTTGTAATATCTGATCTCCTCCTAGATTCTCAGCGTCCTGGTTAGAAACTTTGGGTAACTCCAACCAGCTGTGTGATATCAGGTAAGGACACAGACAACAAACTTTTTGCTACAATGGTTTCCTTAGAAATATTGAGCTTCAGGGACTGGAAATACCCCAAGGCTTACCTAATTCTTAAAAAAAACCTGTTTGCTTTAATTGATCTGTTTTGACTTGTCCTCTTAATCCTCCTCCTTTCCTTTTGATAAATTCATTCTTTAGTGACAGCTTGAGGTAACATCAATCCTGCGGTTTACTGCACAGAGCAGCATGCTTACTACACAATATAGGCCCATACACAGGAATTTCTGCGGGGGTATGAGAACCATGGAAGGGGCTGGCGGCTGCCCTCTACCCATGGACCAGCCACACCCATGCGACCTAGCCCCACCCCCAGCCTCACTTCTGGGGGAAGGGGAAATCAGCCTGAGCCTTCCTCTGGCCAGCCAGACCACATGGAGGCCGGGACAAAGTGCCACTTCTGCCTTCCCCCAGCCAGCTGGAGCACAACGGGGAGGAAAGCTGGGGCAAGGCACCACCCTAGCCTCATGCTCACTTGGAGGACCACTGTGGGGGTGCGTTCATACCCTTCACATCTCCCTCCTGCCCACATAGGGGCCTGCAATACAATATCATTTTCTTATACCTGGGAAAGTACAGCTATATCAACTAATGCACCAAGCCCACCCGCAGGAGAGCCGTGGCTCAAAGAGCTTCTCTCCAACTTACTAGGGAAAGGTGGAAACAACAGTATGGTGCCTGCTTCTCCAGCCCAAGTGATGTGAAACACAGGCTTCCATGGTGCTGATAGATTGAGCCCCCTGGAGAACCCCGAGGACCTTCCCCCTTTATTGTGGGCCTGCTTGGGTTCATGCAGGCTCCCCCTCCTCCATCCATTAATCCCCTAGTTTCTTCCATAAACACGTAAGCCCTGTTGCCCTATTGTGAGACCAGATCCCCAGCATGCACAGCAGAGCAGTTTGGGGTAGGTGCAGAAGAAGAAAGGAGATCAACACACTGTTTTGAGACGTACTGCATGGGGTAAGAGAAGGCAAGTAAATAATACTGCAAGGTGTCAGATTTGCATGTGTAGGCCCTGCAGACAGGACTAGGTTTACACTACAACATAAGATTTCTAGACTGTCACCCTTCCTCTGTTTGCTCTTCAGTATGCATATGACAGGTGCACCTGAGCCCACAATCACTGCTATTATTCCCAAATTCATATGGTCATGTGACAAAAACCCACCATGCTAATGTGATACAAATAATCCCCTAGGCTTAGTCTACAGCAGCGTTTCTCAACTTTTTTTTTTTTAAATAAATTACACCTTTAAAAATATATATATATAAGTACCCCAAGTACCTACAGTTTTCAGACACAACATTTTTTTCTACCATTGCAACACATTTGTTTAAATAACTTAATCGTAGCTGGGCAGGCGATAAAATTTGTGGGCGTAAAAAGTTCAAAAATAATAAAGCACTGTAAAACTTTAAACGAAAATTTAGTTTTCTCCTAATTTCAGTTGTGTTGACGTACCCCCCAAGCTTCTCTTGAGTACCCCTAAGAGTACTCGTATCACTGGTTCAGAAACACTGGTCTACACTGCAGGGCTTTTGCGCAAGAACCCTTTTGCGAAAGAGTTCATGCACAAAAACTTCTTCCACAAAAGGGCGTCCAGACCTCAAAGCGCCTCGCAAAAGCAATGTGCTTTTGTGCAAGAGAGTATTCCACACTGCATGGACTCTCTTGAGCAAGAAAGCTCTGATGGCCATTCACAGAAAGAACAAAAAGGAGTTATTCCTCGTGGGGAGAAGAATAACTCTACCGGCAAAAGCCCTCTGGTCTGTCAATTTTCTTGCGCAAAAATGCACTTGAGGTGTGGACACTCTGCCTGTTTTTGTGCAAAAACAGCTGTTTTTGCAGAAAAACCTTGTAGTGTAGACATAGCTCTAATAAAAGCCAACAAGCCAAATGAACAGCCTGCAAACTGGCATGTACATGAAAACCCTACTGAAATGAGGAAATGCCACACCAGCGGTGACTTGTACATTTCAAAGTTGGAATGCCGCTGCTGCACCCCTTCCCCATCCCACGGAGCTGAAGGGAACTGGCTTTTAAGCAGGCTCCCCCCAGCACCTCCTCCTCTCCACCACCCCATTGCTGCCTCTTTGTGATAGAGGCAGCAAGGCAGGGAGGAAGTGACTAGTATGTCGATAAGCTTTTGCTTATCGGATAGTCAACTAGTCGAGTAGTCGCTTACATCCCTAACTGAAACCAATCCACTAAATTCAGCTCTGGTTTCGGATATCTGTGAGTAGGACATAAAATCCCTGGAGACCAGAGAGGCTGTATCCACCTGTTGTCTCTTGTCTTAGTTCTAGATTATAAGAGCTAAGAGACAGGGACCATATTTTTTGGTTCTGTGTTTGTACAGTGCCTAGCACTATGGGGCCCTGCATATGGGAGACTGTAGCCCATACTAATCAAAACTGACTATGCAAGCTGAACATTGGACACCACTGGCCAGCATGAGGGCACATAGCCAGAGCAGCTGGGGAGGGAGTGTGAAGATGTACTGACAGGCAGCTTCCCATGGCAAGGCTCCTACAGCTGTCTTCCCTTGCAAAGATCCTGAGGAATGGCAGATACCAACTCTAATGGTTACCCTCTCCCAGTTGACATCACCCCAAAGCACAGCAGCCCAAGGTGGCACAGAGAGGAATACAGACCTGTGAGTCAATGCTGATGAGTAAGGGTTTGTGGTATCTGGAACAGGCTTCAGTCATCCTAAGAAGTGACTCGGACAGTGACATAAAAGCTGTACTGGATGATGGGCTAGTTGGTTCACTCCCATTCATACACAGCTAAACTATGTATTGCAGTGTAGGAGGAGCACAATCCCAAGAGGCACGCTGCCTCGTAGGTGTATGCACTAGCCATCAAGATGGAACCAGTTGCTCTTCCAGGTTCCCAGCCCCATTCCATGAACCTGTGTGGAGGAGGGGACAGGTAATTTGCGTGCCAGAGAGAGCAAGGGCCAAAAAGTCCTTGTGTTTGTGATCAGATCTTGCAAGGGAAACATATGGGAAGGGGCCCTTTTTTTTGCGTGTGGTCCCTGTGCACAAGGGCCAATTGCAACCTGGCACAAATGGTGCAAACATACAAGATAACAAAGGCGTCACATGCAGTGTGCAATGTGGCGCTTCAATACCTTAGTGATGAGTGCTTCATACATATCTATAGCTAGGAAGCTATGCAGCGATCATTTCCAAGTGCTGTGTGCTGTGGATCCCATTCACAAAGTAAAGCACTCATTAGAAAAATGGCATTGCTGCCGCTGTAAGCCTCTCTCAGATAAAGGAGTGATTTACAAATGCACATGAGCAATGATGCTTCTGTTACTATGGAGAGTCACGTGTTCACATGATTGTTGATTGGGGAGACGGAGTTAACCTTCTTGTTACTTTACAAGTCAGTAGGCAAGGGAAAGGCAGATTCTCTGAGACAATGCTACTTTTCCTGCCAGGAGTTATCTATTTGTAGAAATGGGTCAGCCTCCTCATGGTGGACATGTTTGTGTGTGAGTGCCTAACAGCACTGCTTACAATTTTCTGTCCATTACACAGGCAGCAGAACGGCTGCACATAACTATTTCTGGCAGCCAAGTGTTTCATGAATTGCAGCAAGTTAACCACAAGGAGATGATGACATTTGGAGACAGGGCATGATAAATTCCAACTCCCAGACAAAAGGCATCTTTAAAAACAGCAATGCAAATGGGAACACAAACCTGTACAATCCATACAGATAAAAGCTATGGATGTGAGTTCCAGCCTTAAGTTACTCCTGTACTACCAAGGTCAGCAATGCCATATGTGTTAAGGGTAGATTGCCCATGAGTGAAGGTGGAATTCAAGCAGTAACCGGCTTTCCTTGTGTCACTGCTTTAATGCTATGTTCCACTGGTTTTTAATCTGCTAAATTCCCTTATTCTGCTGCTTGGAAAGTATATTGGAAATGGTTGTGGCAACTTAAACCCGTTGGCTATTAGTCCTGTTCTCTTGCGCCCCAGAGCACCTGCACCTGCTGCAGGCCTAAGACAGAAGGGTTCCTTGGGAAGCTGGGACAGCAATAATAGATCCCAAAGGAAATGAATATGAGGGAGGTGCAGGCAAAGTCATGAGTTGCTTGCTCACCATGAGGAGAACTTTGGTTACATCTTCTCATTGCTAGCAGGAGCTTGTTGGCCACAGTGCTCTGCTCAGTGCCTCCTCAGGCAGCAGTTCCCAATCACCGCTCTGCGGATTGGCGGTGGGCCACGAACCCCTGCCTGCTAGGCCACGAACCCCTGCCTGCTAGGCCACGAACCCAGCTTTTAATTAGCCCCACCTGCTGGGGTTCCCCATAAGGGAATTCCGTTCCTGCCCACTTCCCCAGGCTGCAGCAGGGTGAGTGCTGCGGTGGGCAGCTGGGTGTGCTGTGGCTGGAGCCGGACCTGTAATGAGGCTGTCCCTACTGGGGCAGTCTCACCGTAGCCCCGGTTCTACCTCTGGAAGCTGCTACACAGCCCACCTGGGGGGGGCGCCACGTGGAGACCAGCTGCAGTGCTGGGTGGAGGGGGAGGGGAAAAGGCTTGCTCCGACCACATGGCAGGGAGACAGGATCTGCCACGTGGCGGGGGGGATGAGGCCTGCTCTGGCAGCCAGGGCCTGCCGCAGCACCATGGCCTGCTCCAGCAGAGGCCCCTGGAGCCAGCCGCGTAGGTGGGGGTAAGGAGGAGGGCGGGGCCAGGGCCTGCTCCAGCAGCCAAGGCCAAGGCAGCTGCTCTGGCAGCCAGGGCTAAATAACATAATATGGGAGGGGGGTGCGTATGAGGGGCATGGGGCTGGAGTACACATTTTGGTGAACGAATAACATTTAATTTGCATATTTATTATCTGCATGATGAATATGCAAATAAAATGTTTCTGTTCCACCAAAAGTTTGTGAATGGGTTTGCTGGTCCCCAGTATAAAAAGGGCTGAGAACCCCTGTCCTAGGGCATTAAATCAAAGGCATCAGTCACTTAAGCGATATACCCCTCATTGTTGCAAAGGCATAATTATCCCTTACCCTCTTACAAGCCCATTATTACCTTCTACACCACGGCGACACCTCTCCTAAATCTCAGCCTGGTTTAATGTTCATGCTCCCCACATTCCCTTAACACTGGGCATTTCAGAATTGTATTTTGAGTTACTTTACTGGTCACTTCATCAAATCACTGTTTCATTCGATCCTTTGCTTTATCTGATCAAATGCCTCAGAGGAACCAAACTTTACATCCTTTATTTTGACTTATTATGTTACTGTAAAAATTAACTTTGGGATTCCATTGGAGCCAAAGAAAAATGCCTGTTTCTTAAGTGTGTGTCAGATGGTCAGTAAGATACCTTAAAGAACCCATAACCCTTGTTTCTTCCAGATCTTGCCTACCCCCACCTGCTTTTGGTCTCGCAGGTCTCTTATTAATGCACCTTAGTAAATGTATATACTGATTGCAATATTCAGATAACAACAAAGGACTTTGGCCCTAATGAGAGCAGAATGGGCACAGGGAGAAGGTAGTACAGTAAAGCTACACATAGGATCAATACCAACATGCATGGAACAACTATTTAAACAATATTTATTTGCCACCATTTTAAATGTAATATATTGTTCCCTCTAGGTAAAAGTGTGAACATTTACCCGTGGAAATCGGTAAAACCAGTAATCTTTCCACTCCCTCATCCTCAGAGATAATTCCTCCCCTATTGAAGATGATAGCAGTGATGAATTACTACAGCAGAGACATTAATCAGTAGCCTGACTGCCAAATTCACAGATTTCCTACAGACCTTTTTGGCTATTCTATTTTTTTAGAAAGTTGCCCCTGCTAGAACTGGTAGGTAAATCCATCAAAAAACTAGTCAATTGGAATAAAGTACAGGAAACACAGAAAAAAAAACCTGAGGAGCAGCTTAGCCACTCAGTACAAACAATTTCAACGGGAGAGGAGTATGAACTTCCCAGGACAAAATTAGGTCTTGGGAGAAAATGAAAAGCCCTCAAACCTTGTAAGCTCTGCAAATTTGCCCCCATCTTAACCACCAATTGCTAGTGTGTTTGCACAAATACAAATCTCTAGTGTAGACCAGGAAAGCCACAATTTGCATTTACACTTGTTTCTAGCAATCTGTTTCAGTGTCAGCTCAGACTCAAGGTGCCGCATTCTTTATGTTCACCTGTCTCGCTCTCCCACATTGCAGCACAGTCTTACCAGAATTGCAGCACAGAGTCCTGAGCATGCCTCAGTGCCAGACTTCTTGCTGCCAATCAAAAGTAGGCTGATAAGAGGCTCCATTTGCATATGTATTCATAAATTCTTCCAAAGGCACACAGCCTTTGTTTAATACTGATGCCATCGGAGAATGACAACTGAACTACGTACAGTCATTTTACAGCTTCATCCGATCAGTTTTATTTTATTACAGAAATCTCCTCACCAGCAGACATGAAACTATACAAGTTCATGGTAAACAGTGTCAACATTTCCCAAAGAAACCAGCATTGGTGTTTCAAGTTGGGCATCCATTCAACAAGGCACTTAAACTTCTGAAAAGTTTTCCCTGAGTCCACATTACTCCTGCCTACCAAAAAGCCCAAGCCCCTCCTCCTCTCCGACACAAACACAGGAGATCCTACTATACCTTCCCTTATTCTCTGTGGCTATGTCTAGACTGCAAGCCTCTTTCAAAGAAGAGCATCTAGACTGCAAGCACTAATTTCGAAAAAGCAAGCCGCTTTTTCAAAAGAAAGCAGTGAGTGAGTCTGGATGCTCTCTTTCTAAAAAGCCCTGTTGGCATTCAAGAACGCCTTTTTTCAAAAGAGCACTTTCGAAAAAAGGCGTTCTTCCTCGTGAAATGAGGTTTACCGCTGTCGAAAGAAAAGCCGCGTTCTTTCGATTTAATTTCGAAAGAACGCGGCTGCAGTCTAGACACAGGTGAAGTTTTTTCAAAAAAAGGCTACTTTTTTAGAAAATACCCCTGAGTCTGGACACAGCCTGTGTGGGTTATTTCCCCACTGTACAATGGAAACTGAGTTCAACACAGAATAAACTTAAAAAACAAGTAGTATGGTACCACTTTAAAGACTAACAAAACATGTAGATGGCATCATGAGCTTTTGTGGGCACAGCCAGCTTCTTCAGATGACCAAAGTGTTTTATGTACAAAACCAAAATAAATAGCAAAGGGAAGAAACTGAATTGTATGTAATGTGTTTCTATGGTGCCATCCGGCTAACAGCTACCACAGGCACTGGGGCAAGGAGAAGGTGGAGCTTCGAGCAAAAGGGACGGGGTGGAAGGCAATCAGCCCTTAGCACTGCCCAGACTGCTGCACCTCCCCAGCTCTTAGAGCCATGCAGAGCAGCACTCAAGCAGCAATTCAAGAGAGGCCTGATCTCTGGGCCCCTTTGAACCTCTGGGCTCTGAGGCAATTGTCCTCTTTGCCCTCCCGCCCCGTTCTCCGCCCCATCAGTGGGCCTGTATGGCACCCATCACCATGGGATGCAACAGCCTTGCAGGAAGAATATTTTTATGCTGTGCATTAGCAAATAGTCAAGTCATGAAAACATCTGGTTACTATGATCGAGCTAAATTTGCCTTGTTGTCACTCAGTTGAAGTTAGTGGAGCGACACCTCAGAGGAACTAGTCTCAGTGCACCAAAAAGACTTTGTGACCTTCTCCCCCCAAAGAAAAAAAATTAGAATTAAAACTTTCTTTTGCACAATGCACATCAGGTAAAGTATATGAAACTCAAACAGCTACACTTTATAAAGTAAGACCAAAAATTCTGCTTTGAAAACATTTTAAAATTCTGCTTCAAATTCATGGGATGGTAGAGTAGCAGAAGGAAATCACCTGCAACATCTGAGAACAGTACCAGTTTCTAAGTCAAACCCATATTCCCTGCCCTAAGTTAAATGGGTATAGTGTACTCAACTATGGTAGGGAAAAGGCAGCTATTGCAAGGAAATTCAGACCACGGCAAGTTAGGATAATACACTTGAGGCATTCAACACTCATCAGTCCAATCCTGAAGTCCCACTCACATTCTCTATGTCACTGAGGCTTGCCCATAGAACACCAGGACCTTCCCATGCCCTCTGCTCTTTCCTCAACTCCTAAAACCTCTTCAGTCGCAAGATACAGTTACTTAGGGTGCCGTGGCAGAGTTGCTATCTGCCCCATCGTGCAGTTCTCCCATTGGAGGGGACGATCTATCCTACGGCTATCCCTTTGTAAGTGTAACATGCTCACATTTGGAATAGCACAAGCTGACAGTATCAAAACCAAATCACTCTGTGACTTTTCACTCTGTCCTTGATGTTACAAGCTGGTGGTACAGAGAGATCAGTTTCTAAGGTCACTGAAGGAGAATGCTGTAGTTCATACTCCATTTACCAAAGAACATTCCCGTCTGATTTGAATATTGTGGTGCAAAGTGGCTTGAAGAAGCTGAAACTCTAGCAGTTGTGCATGAGCCCAGTTTGTGTCCTGTTGTGATCTGCTTATCTGAATTGCAACCTTTAGAAATTCTTCCGATCAAATTTGACATACTTTAACCCACAAGTCTGGATTTTAGGGATATTTTGGGGATATTATTTTAAAGCCATCTTAGTATAGACTCTACTGGGAACTGTGCTTGCATAAGAGTAATAGGATGAGGCCTGTCATTTCATATGGGGATTTCTCCAATTGTCATCACATATTTGTAGAAAGTATAAGGATGGTTTCAGTTATAGTATGATCGCTGACCCGCAAACAACTCTTCTGACTGTTTCAGAAAATGAAAGGGGGGAGCAAAGAGTTAAGCTAGTTCCCCTACATTGAACACTCTCTTTAGCTAGTAGGCATTGCTCAACTTCACACAGTCTGCCAGTGAAAGCCTCACGGAGTTAACAGGTGATGCTTTTATCCATTATCTGGCAGATGAAGACTGTATCCAAAATCCCAACTATGCTTTTTATCAAGCTCATCAAACTATCAGGCAAGCAGCAAAGATAAAACAAAACATTAAAAGGGAAAAAATCAATGTTTAATTAATTCAGAAAACACGGTCAATTTGCCTGCCAGACTTAAAAATAAAAAATAAAACATCATCCCACAGCCCTCACCATTAATAATGCATCTGATGAGCATTTAACAATAGTGTAACTACATCAGAACAGCTCCACTTTGAACTAGTTCTCAGATTAAGAGACGTAATAAAGCCATAGACAGACACATAGGGTGTATTTCATATTTTCAAGAAGATTGCCTGATTCTTATCATACTATTACTACTCCTCATAATAAATGATTACATGCATTCCATTCCCATAGACTCTTCCAGCTGCATGCAGTGTCCAAAGGTCAATGCACTAAACTTCATAAAACCCCTTTGAGACAAGCATCACCATTGCACAGGTGACGAAATGGAAGCACAAAGTAGTTTAAGCAACTTACCCAAGTTCAGACAGGAAATCGGTGTCAGAGCCACAGAACTCATATCACCTGTCTAAGTCATGTGAATACTAGACAGAGCTTCCTCAAACAGAAGTAGAGTACAAGAGAGGGAACAGACTTACCATTGAGACCATTGGGGATACTCCTGTGGTGAAGAGGTGCAGACAAATCATCCATTGACCTCCTTATTGCTCCAGCCTTATTTTCGACAGGTTTGTGATGGTGGAGGTGATGATGATGATGATCTGGGCTCCCTGCACTGCCAGTGCTGGACGTGCTGCTTCCATCTCCCACATCCCTGGTGCCAGAGCTCCCATTCAAATTGGTCAAACTGGCCTGGCTGTCTATAGAGCTCCTAGAGCCAGCTCCATTTCTCTCTTCATCTAGCATGAGGACTATCTCCTTCAGCTCCATGTTCTCCCTCATGAGGGATTCCTGCTTTGCCTCTAGCTCCTTCAGCTTCTGTTGATACATCCCGACTTCTTTCCACATCACACTAGCTGTGTGCCTCCCAAACCTTTGCCATTCCCTGGACAGCTTTTTGCCTTTCTGCCGGTCATCATCCAAGAAGCAGCACAGCTCTCTCAATTCGTGATTATCGTCCTGTAATTTCTGATTCACCTCCTTCAGCCCCCTGATCTCGTGCAGATGAACCTGCAGCCTCCTGTTTACATCCTTCATTAAATTACCATGTTCCACCATTAAGTTCATTTTTTCATTTTCTACTTTCCTCAGTCTTTTCACCAGCTCTTCCTTGCTCCACCTCATCATCTCCTCTTCTGAAATTTTGCTCAGGTCTTCCTTAGACCCTTCCAGAGAATTTTTTGCCATATTTGAGTCTATATAGTGTTTCTTTTTAAATAAATAATAATAATAATAATAATAATAATAAACGGTGTTTTCTTAAACTAAAATGTACTGTAACATGTTGGTCAGAGGGGGAATTACAGTTCTTCAGAGACGATGGGACAAGGAAAAAATAGAATATTCACCTTGAATGATTTGCCCCCCATATCAAAAACCAACAGGTCAGGGAGGATCACATTCAAGGCTTTCGAATTTTTTTAATTAAGTCTCCAAAATGAAACAATCAACTTACCCCTAGGTGAACCCAACACTAAAGCGGAGGCTAATCAGCAACGGTCAGTCGTCTTGCATTTAGTCATTTCACTTGTTCCTCTACAAAAATCCCAAACCCTTCGATTTCCAATAAACAGTACAAATAAAATAATAAAGGCACCATTCATTCCTCCGATGCACACCTAGCTTGCCTGATCCGATCCCTGCCCACAGCTGCCGAGCCGCAGCAAGGTAGCTATTTTTTTAAAAAAATAGACAATATGTGCAATAAAAACCCGTCCCTCCGGTTGTTTGTTTTGCGTTAATTCCGAGGCTGCTCTCCGGATGATGTCAATGCCTTTGGAAATTGCACGTAAATTTCATGACAAGAGGTGGGGAGCGAGGGAGCATTCCTCTAATGGCACAGTCATCAGAAAGCAGGAGCTCCGCGGCGGGGCTTGAACGGGTCCCACCTACTTCTGCGGGGGGGGGATAAGGAGGGGGGAGCTCTTTCCAGCCCTGTTCCACTGAGCAAGAGGCTTCCCCCACCTTCTCGCCCGGCTGCTGCCGAGCACAGACAGTTTTGCTCCAGGAGAGGCGGATTACAGAGGCAGAGACCTCCCCCCGAAGCCTGATTGGGTGTCAGGGGCTGGGGGCAGGGACCTTGCCATGCTCCAGTCTTTTCAGGTTGCATTTGCTTTGCGCCTCGGGTCAAGTTACTGGGGAGAAGTGGTGGCGCCCCCAGCCAATGGGAGGGCTGCAAAGCGCTTTCAAAAAGCAGGTACAATGGGAAAGGTAGGGCAGCGCTTCTCTTAAAGGGACCGCGCGTCTACACACACAGAGCCCTGGGAGCTGGCGTGCCCCGCGACCTGCCTCCGCCAGCGTTTCTCTCACTCTGACCCAGCCATGCGTCGCCGCCAGCCTGTGTCGGAAAGGCGCAGGCTGCTCTCGGGAGTACAGGGGAAGCGGAGTCGCGGCTGCCTTTTTGCATTTCTGCCACCGTCTCTTGCTCTCTCCGCAGCCCTGCTGGTGAATGGGGTTTGTGCGCGCATCGGGTTTGCTGCCTGGCTCCGCGATGCGCTGTGAATGAGTATGGATTTGTTTCTGTTCGACCAGGACCCATTGGCCAAGGGTGTGGTGTGAGCACCTCTGCCCGTCCGCCATCTCAGGAAGGCAGGTGGGGGCTGTCGGGAGGGGAGGCGCCCTTTATTCCAGCAGCAGCGATTTCCCCACTTCTGGGGATAATTCCTTGTGTTGTGTTGCCTCAGTAACCATGGTGAGCAGGAAGCCTGGTGCTGACCCTGTGGGCACAAGCAGACAGTGTCACAGCAGCTGCAAAAACAACCAGTGGCTTTCCACTGGTCAGTCTGAACTGGCACCATGACAGCTGAGGTCCTCAGGTGGCTTTCTATCAAACTGTAGGGCTCTGAGACAGCAATGAGCAACCTAGGTTAGCGAGTGGGCTGCATGAGTGGCCCTCCAGTTCAATGGGCAGCAAGATTGTAAGGAAAAAACTACCTGTCTGGAAACCAGCAAAATCTGACAACCATACACCTGAGGAAAGGTAAACAAAATGTCTCGTGGGCCACATGTAGAACCCTGATGGGCTGTATGGGCCGCAGATTGCCCACCATTGCTCTGAGACATACACTGCACCTAATACTGTGATCTGCCTAGAGAGATAAATAACCAGAGAGAGCAAGAGGAAAGCAGCACCTCCTCAACTCCTGCCCACAGATAGCTGAGGCTATTCTACTTTCTGTAGGCCTCCTCTCATAGGCTATGTCTATACTGCAGGTTTTTTGCACAAGCAGGTGACTGAGAGAAGCAGCACTTTCCCTTTAAAAGCGCCACTTCTCTGTGGCTGGCGGTGTGGCCACCTGCTACTACTGCGGAGTCCTCCCAGCCATGCTCTAGATTGCTCAGGTAAATGGCATCCAGTCTGGGAGAGTTGGCAACCTCTTTCCCACACAGCTTTGGCCCTCCCTCTCACCCCCCATACAGAGCAGCCACTTCCCCCCAGGGGGAAGGTACTGGTGCTGGGCTGCATAGGGCACCAGCACCAGTAGGAACAGTCCTGATATCCCTTCCCCTTTTATAGCCATTCACCTTCACAGGGATCCTTTCTCCATCCACAGCCTGTGGAGTGCTCAGCTACATGCAGAGCAAATTCATGTATAACCCCCACAATGCAGGATGTTGTCTGAGTCTCTGCCACACAGGCCACTCATAGGCTGTGTCTACACGACAAAGAAAAGTCGGAAAAAGATACGTAAATTGTAAACCGCTTTTCTTCCGACAGAGGCTTTTCAGACTTTTAGCCCATCTACACGGGGCCAAATGTCGGGAAAAACCCATTTTTCAGAATATCCCTTTTTCCTCATAAAACGAAGTTTATAGAGATGCAGAAAAAATGCACATGAACTAGGTACATGCATTGAGTACAGTGATCAGCACAGGGCGCAGGCTTGCTGTAGGGGGAAGGTTGACTCCATGTGCCTAGAGAAAGGGTGGACAGTAGGAGAGATATAAACCCCAGTAATGCAGGAGTAAAGGGCCTGAATAGGGAGCTGCAGAATTTATCATTGGACTATGTTGATTGAAGGGCTGCTGAATAAATCTAGGAAGTGGATTGGCAGGGGTTGGCAACATTTGGCAAGCAGCCCATGATTAGAGTAATCCACTGGCGGGCCACAAGACGTTTTGTTTACATTCACCATCCACAGGCATGTCCCCCTGCAGCTCCCAGTGGCTATGGTTTGCCAGCAGATTACACCAAAGGTTGTTGGCCTCTCGTTTTATATTCGCATAGTGCCAACCAAGTGCTAGGCATTTTGGTAATGGTTGGAGGATCTCTCATGAAGGTTATGTGATAATAAGTAAGGGTATGTCTACACTACCCCGCTAGTTCGAACTAGCGGGGGTAATGTAGTCATCCGCACTTGCAAATGAAGCCCGGGATTTGAATTTCCCGGGCTTCATTTGCGTGAAGCCGGCTGGCGCCATTTTTAAATGCCGGCTAGTTCGGACTCCGTGCCGCGCGGCTACACGCGGCACGGACTAGCTAGTTCAGATTAGGCTTCCTAATCCTCATTCCACAGGAGCTGCCGGACAAGGGAGGTCCAACCTGTACAGTGATTTGTTTTGTAACATCACTGGGTTTCATCATATCTCCAGCATCCAAGCATTTCCTGGGGCAAGCCCTTTATTTACATCCTCTCTTATAGGAAATAAAAAGGGCTCATTCCAAGCTAGCTCAGCTCCGTGGTTTCAGGAGTGATCCATCTTCTTTTGCAGAATTACCTTTAATTTGCTGGGAGGGAAAGAAGGAAGGAAGGGTGAAGGCAGAGGAAGTTGTTCATAGATGTCATTCCACAACATCACTGGGAGGAGAAGGCAGTGATGATTGTGCAATGGGGTGCAAGATCAAATGGATGCAGCTAGACCGGGCAGCATGTTACCAGGGCTGCCCTTGATTTGCAGCACAGAAATTAACTTTGTGCCGTCAGAGTTGACCTTGTTTCCCAGAGAAGCTGTTTTTTTCTGGATTGTTTCTTCCAGAGGAAACTGGATGAATCTGCTCTATAGTTGGCTTTACAAAGAATTATCTTACTGGACAAAAGAACTCTGTGTGGGGAAGTATTCATATATATTAGCATAGGCTGAGAAAAAAGATCATTGTTTAATGCTTAGTATATAAGGATACAGACATCCAGTAGCAGCAAATAGACATGAATGACCTGTATTTGGTGTGGAGGGCTCTCACTGATCTAAATATGAGTACTGCAGTGCTTTTTAAATAGACAAAAGTATTGTCAGCTTGGGAAGATGATGAGAGAGGGTGTTATCTAGTTAGTATTGAGAGCTAAGAGTGCTCCTGCCTCTGTTCCCAGTTTTGTCACTGATTCTTAATCATGTTGGGCATGTCACAATCTCTCTCTGCTTCTGCTTACCCATGTTTAGAGTGGCTCTGATGGATGTTGTGAGGCATGTCTGCAATGCTCTGAGAGGTTTTTGGAGGGAAGTGACTACATCAGTGTAAGGTATTATTATCAACAGTAACTATTAAGGTATTCAAATAAGTTTATTGTTTTTATCCCAACAAACAATAAACATCCTGGGATATTTTTTGAAGGGCTTGTGCTTTCTACAGCCAGCTAACAAAGCCAGTTCCCATATGTGGTTCAGATAGAATTATGATTCTGCTAGGTCAATTTCCATTGGAAGGTAAGAGTTCATAAACAACACACCAAACATTTGGTTTGTTACATTTGGCTGCTGGACCAGCCACGAGTTGTGAATGAAAAGTCATTCTAATATGCATGTCATCATAGTCTTTATGGCAGTATTACATGGGCATAAAAAGCTTATCACTTGCACTGAATTTAAAAGGACATTCTTCCTCTCCCTTCCCCTCCCCCCACTTATTCTGAGGGTCCCCCTTTTTTTCTTCACTCAAGCTTATCTTATCAGAAGAAGCGGGTTTTACTCAGAAAAGCTCATGATAATATATATGTATTTGTGAGTCTCTAAAGTGCCACAGGATTACTCATTATTCTTTTTTTAACTTCATCAGGGCTTAATTTATTAAGCCATTGTGTAACATAACAAGAGTGTTCAGAAAAAGTTACAGGACCAAATTCATCCCAGGTGTCATGCCACTGAATTGAGAGGGGTTACACTAGGGGTGAATTTGATGCTTGGTGTTGGAAATTACACATCACATCACTTAAGTCTTACCAAAGCATTCCCTCTACAGGACTGAGTCAGTATTACAAAAAACACTGATCTAGGCTAGTGCTTTTCCTTTTGAGACTGATTTTATGCTCTCAGAAATCCCTCATCTCAGGGTGAGATTTGGCCTCAGGAAGAGGAGCCAGATCCCATGAGAGCTCTAAAAATGACTTACAATGGAGCACAAGAAGCACCAGGCATCTCCTCCTGTTCCTCCAAGCAGTTGCCTCGAGTGAGGAATGAGAGGAGAAATGAGCCCAAACTCACCTCTGGTACATTGACACCAGTTAATTTGTCCCTGCTTGCATCAGAGATGAATTTGACCCATTGCATTGGATGAACTTGCAGTGAATCTTTCCCCAAATAACCATGGTACAGTAGACTTCCGATAATCCGGAACCTATGGGACCTAGGTGGTGCCAGATTATCAGATATGCCGGACTATCAAGAGGTACTATAAGCTGGTTATATATATATATGTACACACACATGCACGCGCACACTGTATATATTATATACTGTATATAAAGTGTTCTTAACCCTTTTTATTGTACATACTGTATACAGTATACTTTAATGTTTTAGTTTTTTTAAGCCTTTTTTACTCTTTTTGCTCAGTTCAGCTGCTGCCGCTGTTACCTTGTGACTCATTTTTGCCGAAGCTCACTCACTAGGCTCTTGCCATTTTGATGCTGGACTATCAGGAGTGCCGTACTATTGGATGCCGGACTATTGGAGTTTTACTGTACAATGAACTGCAATGATTAAATCTTAGGATGCAATATCAGGACACAGGCCTTGCAACGGGTTGCCCCAATGTCACTTAACTCCTTGTGAATACATACGCTGACAAAGTGGCTCTCCTGCTCTCTCGGGCTGAGTGTTGCTTATCTAGATTACCTAATGCTACAAACTAGTTCAGAATGAACCCTTTGCCATTGAATACAGGGGACCAGATTCTCAAATCTGTGGAGCAACACCAGATAACAAGACCCAACCTTTAGTGCCGTGGTGTCTAGCATGCTAGCCACTAGCCACATGTGGCTATTTTCCTGGTTGAGTGTGGCTAGTTTGCTATAGAACTGGTTGGACACCACAGCTTTAGAGTCCAAACTTCGTTAGTCACTTAGCCAAGTTATAAATCTTCATTCCTAATAGTCTTTATCCAAAAACCAGTGCCAAGGACTATTCCTTGATTAAAATTTTGAAATGTTCAATCAGGGTTACAACAGCAAAAGCTTCTGTTGCATACAGCAAAGCTCTTGCCACATTCCTGGTTTGTGGACATTACATTTGTCTGTTGTCCCAACTCTGGTTAAATAATTTGAGTCTGAGCATTTCAGAGCTAACTGTCTTGTTTAATTCTTCTTTTGTTATCCTCTATATGATCAGGACCAGATTCACTGAAAAAACCCCAATGAATTGGATCTGTCACCATATTAGTCTCTCTAGCTGAGATACAAAATAAAGGTAAGATCCTGGTAACATCTGCAGCACCTCTTAGTACTGAGTTCAGCTACTATAACTAGGCCAAATATTTCCTTCATTCTGCTTTGAAATTCTAGCTGATATCAATAGGGAGTTTCATCATAAGATGTGAGAGCATACATTTGCTTCATAATTTAGGAGCTAATAAACAGGAAAAATGCACCAGCAAAAAAAAAAAAAAAATCCTACAGTAGGGAACAATTAAAATTGTGATCGACCACTGCAGGCAAATTCTTCACCAATCCAAAAGTCAGGTCCTAAAATTGCTATTGTATAATGTGTTACTTAGATTTGAGATAAATGCTTTATGAGATAGTAGACTAAATTTTGTGGTTCATGCAATGGTTAATGGGAGGGAAGGTGTCCACTGGACAAATCCTCTAAATGTGATCTACACTCTGAAAAAAACCAAACAGGAAGCTCTCTTCTAGGGCTCATCTAGATTACGCTAAAGTGTCGAAAAAGAATATGCAAATTCCACGGGAATTTGCATATCTTCTTCCGATCTTACTTTCGAAAGCAGAGAGCTTTCAAAAGTGAAAGTAGTCTGGACGTGGTTTTTCCCGCAAACCCCCCCCTTTTTCGAAAAGCCGCTCTTCCTCAAAAAATAAGGTTTACATGGCTTTTTGAAAAAGGCGGGGTTGCCAAAAAAAATGTGTCCAGACTAATTTCACTTTCGAAAGCTCCGCTTTCAAAAGTGAGATCAGAAGATATGCAAATTCCTATGGAATTTGCATATTCTCTTTCGACACTTTAGCGAAGTCTAGATGAGCCTCTAGACCACAGTTTCCTGCATTTTTCCAGTAACATTATTGGGCCCAGATCGGCTCCAGAGACCTTTAACAGCACTGCAGGGAGACTGCTAAGCCAGCTCTCTTTTTTGTTTCCCTGAGTGTTAAGAGTGTTAACCATGGTGATGGTGCTACATTTTGTGGACATTTTTCATCAAAATTTCATTTTCCTTAAAATATTCTAACCAGACCTACTGAGTTGGTGGGTTTTTTCACCTACCCTTTGAAAAAAATGATACCAATATTTAGATAAGTAAAGATAATTATTTAAGATGTAAGGTCGAAGTCCTAAGAGGCTCTGGGCACATGCAGCTGTCTCTTGGGATCTACAGGTGATCAGCACTTCTCGTATCTGTCCCTGAATATTTCTATTTAACAGTTATAGCACAAATTTCACTGCTAGCTAAGTGGGTGGGTGGGTGGAATCCTATTTTATAGTATAATCAGAAGACTGCATTTCATGCCAGTGATATCAAAGTAATTTTTCAAGTGTTAAGAAAATCTCAAAACCACTCTTAACATTTTAATCAACAGGACCTCAAATGAACTACAGGCAACATTAGCTGAGTCACTTCATCTGCCAGAATCCAACAATAAGCTGTCCCATTATCTTGAAATCAAATGTTTTAAAAAACCTAAAAATATTTTTCCTCTTGCAGAATTTATAAGAAATCGGGGAGCGGGGGGGAGAAGGGGGAAACATACACGTAGCCAGACTGGATCAGTGTCGTCTGACAGTGGCTTGTAAGATAGTCTTATGAAGACTATACAAGACCCATAGGGGTCGTCTTCTTAACCACTATTTGTTACATATTGGCTTATGCCCGGAAGCATGGAAGCTTCAATCTCTTTGACAGATATTTGTAATCCTTTCTAACCTAATGGGGGCCATTGTTAATATCACTTAGTTTTTTAAAATGTTCTCTTAAAATCATATGTGATGCATTAATTACGTACAATAAATGACAAATAAGGTTTACCTACATTTCTGGGGCTCTGAGGTGGTCACAAAGCTTAATTTCTTCAGTTGCCATGACATAATCGTATGCCCCTGAGGCCAAACTCTGTCCTTAGATACATGCACAACCCACAGGAGAAGGGTGGAGGTATCTGAGGGAATGGGTCCTATTGTGCAAATACTGAATGCCTCCCGCGAGGAGTGAGCACTAAACCCTCATTGATTTCTGAAGGAGCTGAAGGCATTTAGCGCCTCGTAAGATGCACTCCGTACTTTACAAGGCCTGATCTGATACCATCCAAGTCAATGGGAGTTTCACCACTGGCTTCACTTGACCGGTGATCCCTCCCTGTGCTTCACCATCAGAAGGCATTATAGATAAAGATTCCAGAGAGGAAAGGGTGGTCCAGGGCATGAGGCAGTGGCTGAGCCCAAGGAATCCTAGATCCAGTTTCTTGTCCTGCCATGGCCCAGTTTTGCCTTCTTCCTGTTTGGCCTTGAGCAAATCACTTAACCTCTCTGTGTCTTCTTTCGCCATCAATAAAATAAGGAGAATAACACTTCCCACCCTTACAGATGTTGTGAAATTAAATACATTAAAAGAACAAGAAGCTCTTTGAGATCTACTGTTAACAAGGGTTATATTATATGAGAAATAGTTATGATCATGCATGGCTATAGACTGGTATCAGTGAAATAAAAACACAGGATGAAACTTGATAGAGGTCTTGCCTATGACCTTGGTCCTGCTATGAGGGCAGGGGAGTGAACTTGATGACCTCTCGAGGTCTCTTCCAGTTCTAGTACTCTATGATAGGAATTGGAAAATAACAGGGTTATGTCCTTATGAGATTGTCTTATTACCACATTTTTTCTCACCCAGCTGACTTTGCTGTTTTGAGGAGATTCAAATTAAATAGCACCCCACTCTTTAAGAGGGGGTCACATATCTTTCAATTGTGACTTCACCTGCCTGAACACACAGCTTCAGACGTGCAAGTTACCATTCTCAAACAGAAAAACTTCAAAAACAGACTGCAGAGAGAAACTGCTAAGCTGGAATTCATATGCAAATTTGACATCCTAAACCAAGGTCTAAAATAATGAACACAGTGGTACTCCCATTACAATAGGTAATTTCCCATTCAGGTACTTTCACCTTCTCATCACTCTTGGCATGGGCGTCCAATAGCCTTCTCAAATCACCAGGCATGGCCCTGCCTACACTCTGCCCCAGAATGCCTGCTGTAGGAATTGTGGGGGCGGAGTGTTGCTGACCCTGGCACCTGCACTCCTGGTGCTCCAGGGCTGGGACCATGCCACATGCCTACTCCCCCCTGGTGCCCCAGCAGCAGCCAATACAGCTGGCTCAGGGGTTGCCTGAGCTGCTCAGGTAAGTACACTGGCTGCTGCAGAAATCCCAAAGGTCCCCAAAAATCACAGAATCCATGACTTCTGTGACACACTCACAGCCTTATTCATAGGTCAGGTTTTCTAAACCATTATCACATGTATTGTTCTCCTCTGGACTCTCTCCAGTTTATTCACATCTTTCTTAAGGTGGGACATTTGAAACTGGACAGAGTATACCTGCAGAGGCTTCATGTGGGCCAAGCCTAGTGGGACAGTGACAGCCCAGGTTTTAAATACAACGTTTTATTATACAGCCCAGAATGAAATTTGCCTTTTTTGCAACTGCATTGCATTAGTGACTCATATTCAATTTGTGATCCACTATAACTTCCAGATTCTTTTCACCAGTACTACCACCTAATCAGCTATTCCCCATTTTGTAGTTCTGCATTTGTTTTTTCCTTCCTTAGTGTATATTTTGCATTTGTCTGTATTGAATTTCATCTTTTCGATTTCAGACCAATTCTCCAATTTATCAAGATGATTTTGAATTTTAATCCTGACCTCCAAAGTCCTTGCAACTGCTCCCCACTTGGGGGCCAGTCTCAGTTTTTATAATCATAACCTCCATTCCATTATCCAAGTCATTAATTAAAATGTTGAATATTACCATACCCACGACTATCACCTGCGAGACCCCACTTGGTAACTACCATTGGTACTACTCTTTGAGTAGGTTAAATCATTAAAATATGTTGAATCATGAAGCTGAGGTTATAGACAAATGGGGTTGAAAGAACTGACTTCCCCTGTAGGTGGGGAATGCTTGTCCCAGGCTTCGCCCCCACCCTTTCTCCAAGGTCCCGCCTCTTCCTGCCCCTGCTTTGCTCTCACCCTGCCCTATTCCATCCCTCCCCATTCCACCCCTTCCCTCAAACCCCATCCCATTCCATCAGTTCCATTAAGTTTCCACCCTGCCTCTTTCCCAGCTCCTCCCCTGAGTGCACTCTGTCTTTACTTCTCCCCCTACCTCCTGGAACTTCTTGAATGCCTTATATCAGCTGTTTGTGGCACTCCAGAAGCGCTGGGAGCACGGGGGACGAGCCGGTCAGCAGGGCCACCAGTGGGCGAGAGATGCAGGGGCAACAGAAGCAGAGGGTGGGAGCTTGGCTGCTGTTGGGCACTCAGTGCCCACTAATTTTTCCTCATGGGTGCTGAGTCAGCACATGTGCATCTGAATGCGAAGAGCATTCAGAATTCTAAACCAGATCCAATTTTGCAAATGGTCCCAAGGTTTCCAATAAACTGAAGAAGGATTCTCAGATCTGAACACCTCCAGGGTATAGTGTTTGAAATTCAGAACAGAATGTAGCAGCTTCAGCTCATGTTTTCTTGTTAATGCTAACTAAACGAATCCCATATCATTTAAGGCTTTGCTTCATGTTCTCATTTTAGATCTTTGACCCTCATTGTGGTTGACATTTGGGCCTCAGCACAACTGAGAAGTATCAGGGGAATGGAAACCTTGTCAATATGAACATGCTGCCTGCTGTTCCCAAGAGCTCAGTAAGTAGACAGAGAGTGTCTAAACCAGAACATTGCTGGGAATCCTGGCTAATTTTAGTCCTCTTTACTACTATAAGTGTACAAATTTACTTGACTAAGTAAATCTACCTCCCTTGATTTATGATCAACAGCCACAGCAAGCAATTCTTAGTGTTCAGGTGACTGTATTAAATCTTCTATGGTGTCTACATGACTCAAACTGACAATAGGACTTGGATACAGTTACAAAGGGGAATGCTGTTTGAATACAAATTGGAGCAAGAATTCCACTCTTTCAACATTTGAGCCAACGGAAGCCCCAGGTGGCATTTTGGGTAATAGGTTTGTTATTGCAAGGTTTAATGTGACTGTTGTTAGTACAACTTCTGTTCTTTATCCTGGCAATGCATTTTATTAAATTTCTTGCATGCTTCTCATTTGCATGATTCTGTTTGGCACAGCTTGTCTCACTCTGTGTTTTAGAGCAAAGCCAAGCTGGCTTGTGTTTGTCGTTAAGATAGCAAGTTTCTTTGCCTTGTTTTTGTATTCATCACCCATTTTCTGTTGTATTGTTTTCTAAAGAAAGTTCAATGCTCTGTTCCAAACAGTGTGCATATCTTATTCTTATATATCTGTAGCAATTTGGTTGTTGCCACACAAGTAAAACTTTGAATGGGTGGAAATAATTGCCTTGGGGTTATGATAGTTTTAACAGCTGGGAGAGAATCTGTCAGATTCATGAGCTGTTCTAGCACTGAATAGTCAGTTCTGCAAAGATTCCTGTGTTTGTGATCTTATTATAAGTCTCTCCCTTTCATTTGCAGAACAGACATACGTCAAGCTTAGTAAAATTTACATTTGGGATACAGTTTGAATTCCTCTCCCTAGATGTTACTTTAAACCTTGCTGCAGGCTTTTATTTTGATGTTGTGCAGAATTTCAACAGGCTTAATCGATCAGCCATGGCTATGAATTTGCATTTATTTCATGTAGTCTTCCCCTCCCCCTAATTAAAAATGAATTTAATGCTCATGAAAGATTCCAAAATTGACAGCCCTGGAAAACAAAGTCCTCTTGGCATAAAGTATATTCAGTAAAGCCAGCCGCAGTGCAATCTTACCCATACCAATGTGCCCCAACTCAGACATGAGTCGGTAGCAACCCAGAACCATGATAAGTGGTTCAGTCCCATTCAGTCCTTTGTCTCTCTGCTGGGAATGACAGCAAGAATGCCAACTGGTGAGAGTTGTTTTGTGTTCTGAACTCTTGCCTCCTAAGATGAGGAAGGACACAAACAACCTATTATCCATTTACCACCATGCCCTTGTGGCTTATAGGTAACTATTGATTGGCTTGACTGGAATGCTACTAAACTGAGTGAGCTTCAAACAAATGACCCAGAGGTGAAAGACCCTATTGGCCAGAGCCTTGGCTTGTGTAAATCAGTGTGGTGCCATTAATGAAGTTAAAATGATTTATGCCAGCAGATCTGGCCCATGAGCTCATTAAAATCTCCGAAGCCATTCTGTTCCTCTTTTCACAGCCTTGCTTTAGAGTGTGTTATAATAGGAAAGTTTCTGATCTGTTAATTTCTTGGTGTCAAGAAAAATGTGAGTTGTTCCTACACTGAATAATTTGCCTTGTTTGAGGCCCTGTGGCCACCAGCCATGCAGGAGGCATTGTGGAGATGCATCAAGCCCTCACTGTGTCCGGAGAGTGGGGACAGCCTTTGAACTCATTGCAGTTGGATCAATGTCCAGATACCCATGGCAACAAAAACACCCACTCGTGCAGCTGGCCAAAAGACTCTACTGCATTGTATCCAGCCCAGAACCACCCACCAGTTTGCATGAACTCTCTCCTGAGTCCAGCGTAGAGTTCAAGGTCTTGGTGCAGATAGCCAAAGTCCTTCAAAGGACAGGTCCTAACTACCTGAGAAGAGATCACCTCTCCTTTCATGACCATGATTACCCATGACAACTATGTTCCATTCAAACAACAAAACCGGGGGGTGATTCGTGACCGCGGGAGAGAGAACTGCAGCAAGAGCTGGCCTGGGTTATAGAACTCACTCCCACAACAAATAAGAATGACACAAGAACTCTCCCCTTTCAGAACTAAATGTAATGCTCATTTCTGCAGCCGTTCACATACTGTCATTGCACAGAGTAATTCTAAAAGCAGCAGCCAAAAAAGTGAAATTCAAAGGAAATAGTGCAAAGGAGTCCACACCAGCCACGAACCATGGCCTTCTTGCCCCCCGTGCCAGTTCAAATTTAATGATGGGTGAGTTTGAAGAGTGGAGTCAAGAGATGCCAGCGATCCCCCCACCTACATAAATATACTTTGTTGCGGTAGAGAGAGGAAGCAAATCGATGTGCAGCACCTGCTTGCCTTTGAATGTTTGGCCCCAGGCAGCGCAAGCAGGGGTATTCTTTATTCTTCCATTTTACTGTTTTGTTCCCTCTTCTATGCTCAAAAGAAATCTTCTCTCCTTACCTTGTGAATCCTGTTACCGAGGTTGGCCTGGAAGGAGTTCTTCACATGGAGACTGAAGCCTTGATTGTGATTAGGGAATTTGCCTTGATCCAAATGCATGCAGAGCCCAAAGCTCTAACACAATTGTGCCAGAAAACCTGAGTGGTTGCTTACGGCAAGAGATAGCTTATTGTGGGTAAGCCTTAGTGCGGAATCTTTTCCAGCATGTGTAAAACCAGGAAGGGGCATTAATCTCCTTTCTGTCTGCTCCATCTCATGTGATTAAAGTATCAGTTGTTTCTCCTTTTATCCACAATAAGTCACTGGCTAAATGGCAGATAATTCAGCTCACTCTACAATAGAGTTTTGCTGGTCTTGTTACATGATTCAGGCAGGTGATACAAAATGGCATGCTCTCTGTGCAAGTTTGGTATGCCAGTCATGGCAGGAACCATCAGGGTTTTTTTCTGTGTTTGTACAGCACCGAGTACAAGGAGGTCCTGATCTATGATTAGGCCCTAGACAAGAATACAAAGATACAGAGCCAGTTACACCTCCTTACTGACTTTACTGAAATGATCTCAGATTTACAACAGTGTACATTAGATCAGAATCTGAACAGCATGCACCCAGAGTAACTGGTGGGAAAGGGGAGTGAAGCTGTTTAAAAGTGTTGATACGTTGTTTTTTCCCTCCTCCTTCCTGCAAACAATTTCACTTTTATTCTTCTTTTAACTCTCCCAACTTGACCAACTGGAAGAGCTTCTTGCCTTAGAGGAGGTTCTTTCAGTTAAACATTTTACTGCCCCAGGGACTCCCACGAATGACTGGTGAAACCAGCTCCTTACAAAAGCCTGTCTACCAAGGGCAAAAAAGGAGAGCAGCAAAGGAACCTGTATGGCAGCACAGTTTTCTGTGCTGCTAGTGCTTAACTGACAGTGTGACTCTTGCTGTTACTGGCTTTTCTCTAAACAACAGAGCTCTGAAGACTTACTAGTTGTTCGGGGGATTTTTTTTATGGGCACCTATACTCTTCCCAGGTAATGATTTATTGCCATTTCTATTTCCTTTTCCAATTGCATGTTTTCTTTGACAGTATTTCTGCAAAAAATTCCTAGGATTAGCACATACAACTGTGTTAGCAGGATCAGGCTCCTGAGAAATTGATACCAAACCAATTAATACCACTTGGCTGCTAGTATTTCATTCCCTTTACATATCTTCTCAGAAGCTGATTATTTTGCAATATTTTATCAGTTACATTAGACAACAGCGTCTGTGGCATTTTAATCTCAATGAGAGAGCCTCATGGTAAACATGATGAGCCAAAATCATTATTGGCCCAAATGAAGACAGCTCTACTGACTTTAATGGAGTTTTTGCCCATCAGAAGCCATTATTTCTTTCCCAGCTACATTGACTAGCCCTCCTTAAAGACCTTAATATAATAAATAAACTAAACAACCTTTCTGTTTGAAAATGAACAGTGTAATTGTTTAGTGAAACGGCGATGGATGATATGTGTTTAAGAGACATGAACAAAGATAACTCTCTGATTGCATGAAAGTTGGAACAGCATTAAGCAGCCAGAATGGCTTCAAAGGTTGTCTAGTCAGAGGTGTGTAAAGTCAGTGTTACATTTGCATTTCAGTATTTTAAATTATAACCCTCTGGATTTACGATGCCACATATTAAAATGCTGTATCCACTAAAACCAATAGGAGCTTTGCTATGTCAATACATTCACTATCATTCTTTTAATGTTTTAAAACTAATATGTTACAAACATTTATTCAATCTGTACTTTAGAAACACAATTGCCTTTGTTTTGACACTCACATATGAGACATCTGCTGCTGGGGAACTGGATGGCTCACGGGACTGGTACTAATAAGAGAAGAGTCTTTTGTGTCTATGTTACTGGTTCAAACCCAGACAGGGTTGGCAGGGACTGAAAGTCATTACCTTCTGACAGCTGTTATGTGGCAATATGAAATGAGCTGGTGTCCTCAGTCAGTTTCCTGGTGGGCAGGTGGCAACATCACCACAATAAGAACCCCAATTAGCAATCTCATCCAAGAAGACAATGATTGAATAGTCTTGGAGGCAGATTAATTACTCTATCACCCCTCTGAGAGGGGAAGTGTCTTTTCAGGTCAGGGTTGGGGCACTTGGCCAAGGGAGAAGCTTGTCCTGGCACTATCCATGCAATAACTGTCCTTAGGATACCCAGAGGATTTCAGCCTCTAGGGCTGTCAAGCCAGTGCTTGTCACTAACTTCCTACAATTACCTTTTTTTATTATTATATTTATTTGTATTGTAGTGTTCCTAAAGGCCCCAGTTCCATTGTTCTCAGCAAACTATAAAAAAGATGGCCTTCGCCTGCAAACAGTTTACAATCTAGTATATATTTCAGAGAGTTTGTCTGTCTGTATGTCTAACTGTCCGTCAGTCTGTTTGTCCATCTGCTCAAGCACTCCTTTTAAATGGTAAGAGTTATGACCACCAAATTCGGTACACAGCTTCCTCTTGTCATAACTTAAAGCAAGGTAAGGGTTTAGTTGTGCCTGGAAAATGGGATGTGGCTGAAAAGGGATTTCTTCTCATAAAACCATTTGGAAGAGACAAGGAATCACCAGGCAGTGAATGGGGCTGGCTAGGGGTGCACCCCCTTGATCCAGGACTGCCCCAGTCCCAAGCCTCCCATCCCCTGGTGCCCTTTGGGGAGGGCCACAGGGCTGAACCCCACTCCCACTCCCCTGATTTGTGTGTATGGGAACATTGCTGGTGGTTCCATTCTGTCAGGGAGTGAGAGGAAAGTGTACAATTTGCTGCTTCCTTCTACTGACTGAGGGGCATAAGAGGCAGATGAACCTGGACCTACCCCAGCCAGGAGACATGCAACCCTGGCCTGGCGGTGCTGCCTGGAGCTGCAGCAGCTATGGAGAGCTGCTTCTCATTTGGCCTCAACCAGCTGTGGTGAGAGAGGGCTGGGGTAGTCCTAACTCCACAGAGCAGCCTGCATACAGAACCCCTCATCCCTGGCCCTGCCCCACAGCAATGATTCAAATGAAGCAAGTACATTTTCATTTTATTTTCCAAAAAAACAAAAATTATTTGAGTTCAGCAAAACCAGGTAAGTCTTCTAGTAACAAATATTTAAAAATGAAACTAATAGGCTGATTTTAAAACCAGGTTAAATGCCTCTGTAGCTCAGCAGCCCACACACTGGCTTAACAAATTCAGCACTACTGGGCTAAACCCACTGGGGTCAATGGGATTGTCGTGGTAATACTCAGCATTCTACATTCCAGCCCAGACGTGTCTTAATTTCAATGCTGGGTTCAGTGATATTTGTTATAACTAGCTAAGTGCTTTCAGATCCTGTGGATTAATAGCACTATATCGATGAAATACACTATTAGGTAGCAATAGCATTATTTCTAGATATAAGCCTGATCTTGGTGAGTGCTGAGTGTCTGACACTTTCAGACCTTTACTTACAAAGCTTTCTTAACTTTGAACTGTGAACCTGCCATACAACACAGATAGCTAATGTACAAAAAGTTTGGACAACTAATGAAACCATTTGTTTTCATTAGACTTTGCCTGTCCCCATGTTGCTTTAGTAGCACAATTCATCAAGTGAAATCCAGCTTTCACATCCGTCTTCTGCTGCCACTCTAGCACATAACAGTGGTCATTCTTTTCTGAAGGACTGCTGAAAACAATGTCTCACAGGTGGCACACAGAGTTGATGGATGATATTTAAAAGCCTGCTGCCCTGAGCTGGATGAAAGCAATTCATGACATAAAGGTTGACATCAAATCTCATACACAGCTAAAGCAGGAATATCTCCTGTCTAATGCAAGACTAATGCTGAACTGCTCAAAGGCAACTTTTAAATCATCCAGTACTAGGAACATAAAGGGAGACATGTTGGCTGGGCTATTGAAAGATCAAAGAGCAATGGAGACAGTGAACATTTATAGAACTTTTCTTTTATCCATTTGCTATGTGACTAACATCATAATTCTTATTCGTAAGGAGTTGGTAAAGCATACAGTGACTAGCTCAGGCTAACTTGTCAACAGAAAACATAGCACTTTTGTGGGATGGGAATAAGTTCTGTGCAGATCGTGAAATGAAGAGGACAATAGGTTATTTTTTTTGTGAGACTTTAAGTTCAGTCTTTTAGACTTTGTTGAACCAAACAAGAAGCAAATCTCATACTGTTAGAAAGCAGCTTCCTAATCTTTCTATCCTAAAAATTACAGGGTGCTTGTCAGGTCAAATTTGGTGACACATTTAGAACCCTAGGGCTTGAAGAGACCTCAGGAAGTCACATCGAGTCCAGCTCCCTGCCCAAAGCAGGACCAATCCCAACTACCGGTAAATCATCCCAGCCAGGGCTTTGTCAAACCGAGACTTAAAAACATCTAGGGATAGAGATTCCAGCACCTCCCTAGTTAACCCATTCCAGTGCTTCAGCACCCTCCTAGAAAAATAGTTTTTCCTAATATCCAATGTAGACCTCCTCCACTGCAGCTTCAGACCATTGCTCCTCGTTCTGCCATCTGTCACCCCTGAGAAGAGCCTCTCTCCCTCCTCTTTGGAACCTCCCTTCAGGAAGTTGAAGGCTGCTATCAAATCCTCCTTTACGCTTTTCTTCTGCAGACTAAGTAAGCCCAAATCTCTCATGGTATGTCTACACTACAGCGTTATTTCAAAATAGTTATTTCGAAATATCTTATTTCGAAATAACGTGTCTAGACACAAAATGAATTTAGAAATAGCATCCATACTGATTGCATGCTGAATCGCATTTAAGGCCAGCCGGAACCTGTTCTGGCAGGGCATCAGGTCAGGAGTTACCTTGTGTGGCTGCTGCCTGAAGCTATCTGAGGCCTGTGCTTAAAGGGACTCCCCCCTGTCCCCCGGACAGCCAGTTCTCAGGTTTCCCTGCTTGCTTGCCTAACTTGATGAGGGACAAAGCATTTTTTTCTCTGCATGCTCTGGTTGCCCTCACGTGGGACACCACAGCACTCTGCAGCATGGAGCTAGAGCCGCCCCTGGGCACTCTGGTGCTTCTCCTGGACGTGTTGATGCGAGCCTGGCAGCATGTTCTGCAAGCAGTAACAGTTCCTGGTGTGCCCCATGTCACGAGACTCACAGGTCCGATGATTAATACCCAAGGAGGGAAAGACAGAACCAGGTGGGCTGGTTTAGCAAATAAAAGATATTTATTTATAACAGTGATGAATTTATAGTATTTAATCTAAGATTTTTAATAGACCGTGTTAATAATGAATTTACAGTATTTATTATATTTATTCTATGATTTCTAGTTAAATGTGTCAGAAATATAAGGATGGGAATGGCAAGGGGAATAGTCTCTATTCTAAAGATATCCAGCTACACTAATTAAATAACAGTGATAACTACAAAATCTATGTACTACCAAAAACAACTACAACACTAAGCTTATACAACAAAGAAAATCAAATCATACATACCAACTTACGCTGCACACAGAACATTTCAAAGGTATCGGTTCGGTTGCGAAGGCCTTGGTTACACCCCAGAGTTGTGGGAGGTGGCTGGTTGGTTGATCAGGCCGGCAGCGCTTTGAAGTATATGGGAAGGCACACGCACGGTGGTACGTGTGTTGCAAAGACCTCCTCAAGTGAACTGTGCGATGGGTATTTATACCCAAGTCTGCACATCGCTTTCCCACGCTTGCATATTACTATATATGGCCTAACGGTCATCAAGCGGGGGTCTGTGTCTCAGGGATTGGGCCGAAACTGTGCAGGTTTCATGCAACCAGGTAAGCCCCGCAGTTCTCATGCCAAGGTGGTGGGTGGGAGAGTCTAAGGCTATTTTTCCCTTTTCACACCTTCCCTTTTTCTAAAGGCAATGGTATGCAGGAAGGGTGCGGCCAGTTTCTCCCAAGGAGTACTGCAGCCCACTATAGCAAGAGCGGCCTGGCCAAACTTTTTTACTGGGGGGGCAGTTTTTCTTCTAACACCCCACCGGGGGCTTGTGCCTCATTCCTCCCTCATGTCCTTCCACTTACCCTTCCCTAATCCCCCTTCCTGCTGTACAGTAAAAGACATGTGTTCATTACAACAGAGTCTCTTTATTGAACAAAACTGGGGTGATGGGGGAATGAAACTGAGGTGAGACTGAGGAAAGAAGGTGGGAGAGGGGAGGAAGGAGAGTAGGAGAGAGGAGGGGGAAACCTGGGAGAAGGGAGCTGTCAAGGGGAGGAAGGGGGAGAAGAAACTCAGGGCTCAGGGTTGGGGGTCTCACCAGCCCAACTGTCTCCCAGCACTGCAGGTGCGGGGGCCTCGGCATCCCCCGGCGGGTGGGGGAGGGTGTGGAGGAAGAAGAAGGAGTGGGAGGAGGAACGGTAGCTGGGGAGGCAGCAGGGGCTGCAGCGACAGGAGACAGCAAGCTCTGCACCAGGCTCTGCAGGGGCTCGCAGATGGCACGGCCCTGGGTAAGCTGCTCCCACTGGAGCTGCAGGTCTTCCTGCACCCAGTGGTCGAAGGTGCGGTGCGGGGCTCGCAGTGCCCCCAGGTGCTCCTGCTGGTACCCCTCCACTTCACAAGTGGGCCTGTGGAGTCCTCTGGTGTGGGAGGATATCCTGGGTGGTGTGGTGCATCCTGCACTCGCAGCTGGTGCGGCTGTGGAGAAACAAGAGAAGTGGTCAGTTATCCTTAGGGACACAGTAGGTGAAGCCCAGCCCCGCTCTGCAAGGCGAGGACGACAGTTCTCCGCACCATCAGAGCCGATCCGCTTGCACAGAGGCCATGTTTAGGATGACCTGCCATCCCCGGGAGTGGGAGCTGCCCCGGGACTGCACCCATGCCCCTGTGCAGTATATATATAGTGTGTGTGTGTGGGGGGGGGGGGAACGTCCCCTGCTTCTGTGTAGAGGGGGCTTGTGGAGGGAGGCCATCCTGCCTTGTCCCATCCTGGGGTCAGGAGCATGTCATGTCTCTTCACACATGAGTAGCTAACAGGCCAAGGCCCCTGTGTGGCAGGCAGCTGGAGCCATGTGCCCAGGTGTGGCACAGCACGTGCTCACACATGCACAGGTTGCTGCATGATCTGTGGTCAGCAAGGCCCATGCGCGCAGTGCCATAAGGGGACAGTGATGGCACTCACCTGTAGTTGCCTCCCCGGATGACACCGGCAACAGGTCCGCTGGCACGGCTCAGGGGTCCTAGCTGTGTGGCATGCTCCCTCGGGGCTCCTGCGGCTCCTGGCCCTCCTCCTCCTCCATACACTGGTCAGGGCCCTCTGCCCCAGGTCGATGACCATCTGGGGGCACAGACTGTCCCGCCCTCCAGGATGCGGGCCAGGGCATCAAAATAGGGGCATCTCTTAGTCTGCCCCTGTTTGGGAGCTGCCCCCTGTAGCCCTGGCATAGGCCTGCTTAATTTTCATCAGAACCTGCTCCTGGGTTCGGATGTGGCCTTTGGTGGCCAGGCTGGCAGCCATCCTGCCATAGACGACCACGTTCCTCCGTCTAGTGCGGAGATCTTGGCCATTGGAGGCATCCCCCCAAACCTCAATCAGGTCCATGATATCCTCACTAGACCAAGAAGGTACCCACCTTCTCCGGCCCCTGGCAGACTCCTAGGAGGTGGAGGACTGGGCCTGGGGAGCGGTGGAGGGCTGGCTGGCACTGGCTGCCTGGCTCATGCTGGGGCCACTGTGTCAGTGGATACTGGCTCTGGGCTGGCAGGCCTGGAGCTGGCACAGACACTGTGGCCAGACTCTATCCCTTTAAGGGCTCCAGGGAGCGGGGGAGGAGAGGAGTTTTCCTAGTTGGGGCCAGAGTGGCCAACAGGGCATCCTGGGAGGGGCTGGAGGCCCCTTATTTTGAAATTGCCCCTATTCTGTGTCTACACAGTGCTTATTTCGAAATAACAATTTTGAAATAGGCGCTATTCCTCATGGAATGAGGTTTACCAAATTTGAAATAAGCCCTCCACTATTTCAAATTAATTTTGAAATAGTGGTTGGCTTCTGTAGATGCTAGTACAGTTATTTCAAAATAATGGCTGTTATTTCAAAATAACTTTGCTGTGTAGACATACCCTCAGCCTCTCCTCATAGGTCATGTGCTCCAGCCGCCTAATCATTTTGGTTGCCCTCCACTGGACCCTCTCCAGTGCTTCCACATCCCTTCTGTAGTGGGGGGCCCACAACTGGATGCAATATTCCAGATGTGGCCTCACCAGCGCCGAATAAAGGGAAATAATCACTTCTCTAGATCTACTGGCAGTGCTCTTCCTAATGCAACCTAATATTCCATTTGCCTTCTTGACTACAAGGACACACTGTTGACTCATATTCAGCTTCTCATCCACTGTAATCCCCAGGTCCTTTTTGGCTGAACTGCTACTTAGCCAGTTGGTCCCCAGCCTGTAACAATGCTTGGGAGTCTTCCATCCCAAGTGCAGGACTCAGCACTTGTCCTTGTTGAACCTCATCAGATTTCATTTGGCCCAATCCTCTTAACTTATCTAGGTCACTCTGGACCCTCTCCCTGCCCTCCAATGTACCTACCTCTCCCCCTAGCTTAGTGCCATTGCAAATTTGCTGAGGGTACAATCCGTCCCCTCATATGGCTCATAAATAAAGATTTGAACAAAACCAGCCTTAGAACTGATCCTTGAGGCACTCCACTTGAAACCAACAGATTTTTTTTGGTCCAATCCTCAGATTTGTATAGATCAGTCTGGACCCAATCCCTGTCCTCCAACATATCTACTTCTCCCCCTAGCTTAGTGTCATCCGCAAACGTGCTGAGGGTGCTTCATCCAGTTCATTAATAAAGATGCTGAACAAAACCAGCCCTAGAACCAATCCTTGGGGCACTGCACTTGAAACCAACCTCCAACGTGACATCGAGACGTTGATAACTACCCTTTGGGCCCAACAATCTAGTCAGCTTTCTATCCACCTTACAGTCCGTTTATACATAGAAATGTAGGACTCGAAGGGACCACAGTCTAGGTCCGTGGTCCCCAACGCATGCACAGTGCCGGAGCCGGCTCCAGGAGCATGGTGAGCGCCGGCCCCGGGGGGGCGCCGGCCCCGGGCGTTTGGGGGAGAGGGGGGGCGCCGGCCCCGGGCGCGTGGCGCTTGGGGGGGAGGGGGTGCCGACCCCGGCCCCCGGCGCTTGGAGGAGGGGGGGCGCTGGCCCCGGGCGCAAGGAGCTTGGGGGGGAGGGGCGCCGGCCCCAGGCGTGCGGCGCTTGGAGGGGGGGGCGCCGGCCCCGGGCGTGCGGCCCTTAGAGGTGGCCCCGGGCAGTTGAAGGAGGGGCGGGGGGCGCCGGCCCCGGGCGTGGCTATGGGGGGGGCGCGCGGCTATGGGGGGCCCCGCCTCCGTCCCCGCCCCCTGGCGCCCGGCGGGCGAACAGCCATGCCCCCTGGCGCCCGGCAACCTCCACAGGTTGGGGACCACTGGTCTAGGTCCTTTGGTCCAATCTCCTGCAATGAGGCAGGACTGTGTGGTATTTGTCTAACCTGATCTTTAAAGCCTCCAGTGATGGGGATTCCACAGCCTTTCTAGGCACTTTGTGCCACTGCTTAACCACCCTGACAGGAAGTTTTTTCCTAATGTCCAGACTAAACTACCTTTGCTGCAATTTAAGCCCATTGCTTCTTGTCCTGTCCTCAATGGATAAGAAGATTAATTTATCACTCTCCTCTTTATGACAACATTTTACTTACTTGAAGGCTGACAGCATGTCCCTATCAATTTTCTGTTCTCCAGGCTAAACAAAATTGTTTTTTTCTAATCTTTCTTCATAGGCCATGTTTTCTAAACCTTTAAACATTTTTGTTGATCTCCTCTGGACTTTCTCCAGTTTGTCTACATCTGTTCTGAAGTGAGGTGTTCAAAACAGGACACAGCACTCATAAGAACAGCTATACTCGGCCAGACCAAAGGTCTATCTAGCCCAGTATCCTGTCTTACAACAGTGATCAATATCACGTGTTTCAGAGGTGTAAGCAGGGTCTGAATCAATGCTTCCATTTCAGCCAGCTGGAATGGGAAAGGAATCCTGGGTGTGATTATGGCCACTCTATTGTTTAGACCTGCTAGGTATTCAGCTGTTGTTATGTAAATACAGTTCACACTGGAATGGCAAAGAAATCCTGCATGTGGTTATATAAATACAGTTCACGCAGTTGCTTAGGCCTGCTAGATATTTAATTGTTAGAATGATATTTTGCCTATTGTAACCAATTGGGCTGTTGTGGGGTCACAAACCATGTTAACCCTAAATGTAGGAATTGTAAAATATGACTACAATGCTTGTAGTTATTGGAAATGCAGAAAAGTCAGACTGTTCAACTCAGTCAAAAAAGAGACACTGTCATTGTAAAGAATCTCAGATGGACAAGGCTTTCTCTTCCAAGCTCTGTGAAGTAAACTGAGGGAAAGGGCAGAGTTCTGACCAGTAGGCTACATACCCTCCATGTGTGAGCTGTAAGACTGGTTCAACCTGTTTCTCTCCGCTCTCTCTTCTAATGATAGATCTAATACAGACTCCATAAAGAGTCTCTTTATCATTTTAAAATGTTATTCCAATGGATGCTGGAATCTTTTGGCTGGACTGTGTTGTGGGCCAAGAGCTGAAATCACTAGGTTCAGCCTAGAGTCATACCCATCACAAGGCTGGCCGGCAGGAGCAGTGGCTGGTGGGAGTGGCCAGCAGGTGGCTGGTGGGGCGACCAGTGGGAGCAGTCAGCAGACGGCCAGCGGGAGCAGCAGCTGGTGGGATGGCTGACAGCAACCTCATGTAGGTGGCATTGTCACATGCTCAACAAGTGGAGACATCAGGATGATGTACCTATGGATTCTGAGTCTGCACTGACTGGACAGAGCCGTGAGTGGGGTGTTTGAAGTGGGGGGAAACCACACTATTTGAGCTGGGGGTTGGACTAAAGATCTTTAAGCAAAAGATTCTGCCCTGCAGACTCTGGGGATGGTACCTTGCTTATGGGTATTCTTTGTTTATGTTATGGGTTTTTGTTTGTTTATGTGTATTCCTGTAGGTTGATACTAGATTACTGTTATTAAACAGGCTGCTTCCATTTCTGACTCAGTGTTTGCGAGAGGGGAAGAAGTGCCTCTAAAGGCTCCTAGTGGGTAGGCTGGAATTTTCACAGTTATTGGGTGGGAGCTCAAGCCAGTTTGGTTACCTTATTGAAAGAACCTCCCTAGATATTGAACCCACCCTTCTGGCTGCTGACTGCTATGGCAGAAGGGTGACAGAGGGAATGAAAAAAATACGCAATTATCAACTGATCTATCGCCTGTCACCAGAGGTGAAAGTGGCTGGTATTGGCTGGTACAGTGCACTGGCAAGAAGTGGCTGCTGGTACAATTCTGTAAACATTCAACATTAAGGTGCTATCATGTCAGTACACAGTCAGATACGAGGCGGGGCTTCCCCCACACCAGCAATCATCACTGCTAGAGGAGTCTGGTTCCCAATTCTGTCCCTTCTACCTGAGAGCCTGGCCTTTCTGGGGTTCCAGAGCTGCCCCATACCCTTGCCCAGAACCCTTGTCATTCCAGACTACCTACCTGTAAGTCCTGGTGTTGACTTTCACTCCTGCCAGTCGCCTATCACAGCTCTGGTAAACAGAGGCTAGGAACACCATCACTGACTATGCTGGCTAATAGCCATTGATGGATCTGTCCTCCATGAATTTTTCTAGTGCTGTTTTGAACCCTGTCTTGACTTTCACAACATTCTCTGACAAAGAGTTCTATAGTGTGACTGTGTTGTGTGAAAAAAATACTTCCTTTTGTTTGTTTTAACCTGCTGCCTATTAATTTCATTTGGTCGTCCCTAGTTCTTGTGTTATGAGGAGTAAATAGTACTTCCTTATTTACTATCTCCACATTTGTCATGGCTTTACAGACCCCTATCATATCCCCCTTTAGTGATCTCTTTTCCAAGTTGAAAAGTCCCAGGCTTATTAATCTCTTCTCATATGCAAGTTGTTCCATACCCTCTGATAATTTTTCTTGGCATTTTCCATTCTGCCCAGTGGCATCCCAATCAGACTAATCAGTGTTCTGTTTAACACTTACCAGAGGTATGGCTCTGCACCCTCTGACATTCAGCATGAGCAAACACAATCTAGAGGTTGCACTGTTATAGGCATTTAATTTAAAATGAACCCTTTGCCATTGCACTCCCATTACAAAGATTTTCTAGAATTAAGGTCCTTAAGGAGCATTTATTTAATGTCACAGAGCGGTCATAGCATTTAAATCCAAAAGGAACCTGTAGATCATAGCCAGACCTTCTGTATATCATTAAATTCCACCTAGATATCCTATGTTGAGCCCAGTAACTTCCATGAAATTAAAGCATTTTAGCTCTGAGATGACTAAGTTGTTGTGAGCCACCTGCAGAAAAAAGGAGAGGCCAAGGTGCCACCAAAGTCCGAGGCCTTTGTAATGTCAGGGGTTTGCTCAAGTGAGACGTTTCTATAACTGTTTCTCTCTTCGACCTTTTCCCACACACAACTGTCACTAATATTCATTTGTGCTGCAGTAGCATTGAGGATCTTTACCAAGTCCCCACTAAGCGAGGTCATGTAGGCACATATAAAGAAAAGATGGTCCGTGTCCCAAAGAGCTTGCGATCCTAATGGTCATGACCTTTCATCTTCCTGGAGTCCAAATGTGGGCAAAGACTCAACATCTGAGACAAAAAATCCTTCAGTTTAGCTTCATGCACTTTGGACTAGATCAGGGTTTTCAAACTGGCCTCATTCTGTGGATTATATAATAATGGAAACTACTATGGACCATCATCTTTCCTTGTGAGATTGTGTAACACTCCATTGAGAACTACAGTAATTCCTTACATGGAAAAATAACATTAAGAAGGAATGAATGTATTTGTAGCTTCCTTGAATGCAGTATGAGGCTTGCACTAAAAAGGGCAGAAGCACCTGGGTAAAAGGAGGATGCAATAACATGTGAGGTACCAGTAGTTCACAGAGCATAGTTTTGAGAACTGCTGGGTGAGATTTAACCTGGCTGATGTGAGGAGATGGAAATAGTCCGAACTAGGCTTGCTGAACTTCAGAGGGGATTTTAGTGACAACAGAGATTACCCCAGGGAAGTCTAGCTGAGGGTATGCCCCAGTCTTCAACCTATGCTCCCTCCTCAGGTCAGCATTATAAACATTTTGGGCAGTACTAGTCCCCTGAAGTCTGTCTAGTGAGGTTGTTGCTGCTTTGCACCATTACAACCTCTTATCTATATAAGAACATAAAAATGGCCATACTGGATCAGACCAAAGGTCCATCTAGCCCAGTATCCTGTCTGCTGACAGTGGCCAATACCAGATGCTCCAGAGGGAAGGAACATAACAGGTAATCCTCACGTGATCCCTCTCCTGTCACCCATCTCCAAAGAAACAGAGGCTAAGGACACCATTCCTACCCACCCTGGCTAATAGCCATTGATGAACTTAACCTCCATAAATCTATCTAGATCTTTTTTGAACCCTGTTAAAGTCCTAGTCTTCACAACATCCTCCAGCAAGGAGTTCCACAGCTTGACTGTGCGCTGAGTGAAAAAAAACTTCCTTTTATTTGTTTTAAACCTGCCCATTAATTTAAATTGGTGACCCCTAGTTCTGATATTGTGGGAATAAGTAAATAACTTTTCCTTATTCACTTTTTCCATACCAGTCATGATTTTATAGACCTCTATCATATATCCCCTTAGTCTCCTCTTTTCTAAGCTGAAAAGTCCAGGTTTTTTTTTAATCTCTCTTCATATGGGACCTGTTCCAAACCCCTGTTCTAGATAACCTCCTTCCACCATGGGCCCTTCAATCCTATTTGACACCAGAGGGAGCCAGCAGTAGTGTCCCACATAATACCATACTGAAGGTGTTGTACAAACATGTAGAGAGATTTGCTCACAGTCCTTTCCCTAGGTGTTAAAGATCCAAGAGTACAGAGAGGCAGGCCCTCCCCAAGGATTCCCTGAAATGCCCCACAGGTCTGGGAACATCCATGTTCTGTGAGATCCTTCCTGTCCTGTGAGCAAAAGAAGACTGAAGGCAGACGATTCTAGAAGTAAACTGCTGGCAAGTAGTTTTGTGAACATCGATCCACTTTCTGTAGGGAAAAGGGCTGTATAGTTTGGATGGCCTTCCACCTCAGTAGAAGGGGAACCAATCTCTTCAGGGACAAGTTGCCTAGAGTAGTCAAGAGCAGAGCTGATCCAACCATCAAGATGAATAAGGTGGCCATCTAGGTCACAAGACTTTAAGGAGCCCCAATTAGATGGAAGTAATGTTACCTCATGAAAGTATTAAATATTGTACTTGTAAAACAGTCTATCATTGCTATGTCAGAAGTTGAGTTATAGTTATTTATTTCATATTGTGGAGCATGGCTATATGTAAATACAGTTGCAATATGTCATGGCATAGCTTCACGAGAGTGCCACCTCTATTTGCTGTCTGCGGGCGGGATCTGGACAGTTCAATCATTTTTAGTAGCCCAGTGATGGCCAGTCATACTGTTGAGTCAGTATTGCTCGCCACTTAGTGAAAGCCGGTCAGCGACCCACAATAGTTGTTCTGCCATGTTAAGAGTCATGATCCCGAAGCCGCTGTGGTCATGAAGAATTTGTATTGTGTTGGACTGGTCATGAGAGCATTATATTAACAACAAAAGGTGAGAATAAAAAGAGGGAAGATATGATTCTTATTTAGCATAGCTTCAAGATGCTGAGAATAAAATTAATCAAGGAATCAAAGGACATGAAGACAAAAAATTCTTTAACTGCCTATCCGCCAATAATAAGAGCATGGTAACAAAGAAGAGGACTTGAAATTGCTCTTATTAGCATAAATTCAAGCCTAGTTGGTATTACTGAAACCTGGTGGGATGAGTTGCATAACTGGACTGTTAAAATCAATTATTATAACCTAGTTAGGAAGGATCTAGCAGGCAAAAGGAGGGAGGGCAATGGAACTCTGTGTCAACAGTGGTATTACCTGTTTCTGAGTCACTGGTAACTCAATAGATAATGATCTGAAATGCTTGTGGATCAATGTCCATACAGTGTAGAATGCAATGTTAGTAGGTGTTTGTTACAGACTAGGGATCTTAGATATTGGTTATTTTAGTAATTAGTAATCATGTAGCAGCAACAATTTTTAGTGTTTACACAGTTTCTAAAATGCTCCCCAGGGGCAGGACTAGCAGCCAGTGCCCTCCCAGCTTCTGGCACCACTCCTGGGGTGCAGGGGGGTCCCCTGCCACTCCACACTGCTGCCTCTGTAATAGAAGCAGCAGCACTGGGTGGCAGGCGGAACTGGTCCAAGAGGGGAGCCAGTTTAAAAATCGGCTCCTTGTGCAGACCGGCTCCCACTCCTGCCCCATACTGCTCCCTCTGATACAGAAGCAATAGTGCAGGGTGGCAGCAGCCCCTGTCCATGGAGGACCCAAGCTCCCTGCAGGGAGAGGCTGCTCCAGCATCCCACCTGGTCCTCCCCACTATGCAGTGCGGGGGGGAGACGGCTTCACAAAGCTGGTGTTCATGGGGAACCAGTTTTTAAGGATTGAGACTGGAGTCAGGACAAGGGTAAGGAGGCACAGTCTCCAGTGGAGGGATGGGCGGGAGGCAGTGATTATGTCCGTGAGCTGAAAGCATGCTACAATTTTCATTGCCTGGCTTAGAGGAAGAATCATCCAGAGTGAAATCCTGGCATTCTTGAAGTCTAAGAGAGTTTTGCCATTTACTTTAATTTACTTTAATTTTTGCCCAAATGCTGGAACTTCTGACCAAGAAGGAACAGTTTTAAATGCTCACAGTTATCTAGGTTTGGATTTACTTTTTGTTCATTGTCACAAAACATGATAACTGCATTGACCCAGATGGTCACATCACTTTATGTGGGTCTCTCAGAGGCATGGAAGTACCGTCATAGATATGAATCACAGCTTTGAAAAGTCTGGGTTGGAGATTTGTTCATGTGCACTACACTGTGCAGCATATTTTCATCATATATAGAAAATGTCTAGTTTAGGGCTGCGATTTTTCACCTGCTAATATTAAGAGTGTACAATGTTCATATTAAAGGCTGTCTACTCTTAGACATAACAGTGCAGATTGTTTGTCTTGAGGTTCCCGATTACCTTCTCATCTTTGTAGAACAGATTTAATTTAGGAAGTGATCAGCAATCTGGATTTCACATAACTTCAGGTTGTTTGCATTTCTGCTTGCAGACAAATCATTCCCTCTTGCTCTTCCAGTATAAAAATTGCATCCTGATCTCAATATATTTGTTACTTATGCTCCCTTCTTTGACTTGTACACTTCAGCCTCACAAAGAAGAATGGGAATATAAAATTTAAAGCCCAACACTTTTGCAGGAAACAGTGGCAAAATGTATTGGATTAGATTATACAATCTGCTCATGAGTCTAAAATGTGTTTACAACAATTTAAACGATACCAATAACATGTTGCAATCCTGCATCTGGTCTTCTGGACACCAATATGTTTTGGTAGTGAGTAGCCAGCATGGCTCCTTGAGATGTATTATTTGACAATGTCCTAATACTAGACTTTTCTGGTTAACTCTTATAAATGTTCTAGAGATCTTCTGGAAACAGAAACCGCTGACTGCTTCAAAATTAGATTTGCTACCTGGTTTTAATTTGGTCTTGGGGGCTACACAATTTTTTAAATCATGCTTGGTATGTACAGTGCTTGATCCCGAGAAGTGAAAAATTTCCTGTGTCCCAAATTTAAAAGCCTGGTACTATGAAATGGCAGAAATAACTTCATATGATCATCTCATTTACAGGATTAATGGGGAAAAAGAATTCCTTTTATATGGGAGACGTTTCTCTCATATAAAGGAAATCACACATTTGCAAAGAAGAAGGAAGTGGCATTGATAGACATAGGACAAAGAATGGTGTGTGCATGTAATTTTGTAGCGTTGTCTTAAAACCAATAGACATAATATAAAATAATCATAGCCTATGTTATCATATAACACTAGAACTGGAAGGGACCTCGAGGTCATCGAGCCCAGTCCCCTGCCCTCATGGCAGGACCCAGTACCATCTAGACCAGGCCTGGGCAAAATCAGGCCTGGATCTGGCCCAGGGAGGCAGCGGGGAGCCCCAGGCAGGCTCCCAGCTGCCCCACAGCCCCATGTGCCATGTAGAAATGCAGCTGCAGGGCTCCATTTGTTTTAAAACTGGAGGGGAGAGGGGAAGTTTTAGGAACCGCCCCGGCCCCAGCACATTCCCATTGGTCAGTTTCTGGCAGAAACCAACCAATAGGAGCTGCTTGTGGAACCTCTCCTGGGCTCAGTTATTCATGATGCACATCACGTGGGCCAGCAAGTAGGCAGGCTGGCTGGGAAACATTTTAACCTCTGCAGGCAGGCAGGCAGGCTAGTTTAGCAGCTGGCAAATAAGTCTCTTGGCCACAGCCTGATTCGGGCACCCCAGCCCTTTCCTAACCCAACTCTCTGCCCCCCCACTCAACATACCCAAGCCCTCTGTCCCCTTCTTACACCCATACCCCTTCTCAGATCCAGCTCCCCAATCTCCTGCCCCAGATCACAATCCCTTCTTACCCTAGGTCACATCCCAAACCCCTGCACTCTAGTCCCCTGCCCGAGACCCTCGACCACTTTCCAAAATCTTGGAGTGACCCCCCATTAAAAATTATTGCCCACTGCTCATATAAAATAATCTTAGTGCAGCACTAACAAGCAAATAGTAATTGTAAGGTAGGAGTTGTTTTGTTTTGCAGTTAGAACCTTTAGATTTGATAGCAACCATTTTAAAGTCTGGAAGAATTTTGCACTCACTAAGCTGATTTTACAAGCAAAGAGAAACGCATGTCAGAAAAGGTTAATGTAGCTGTCACTGCATGAGAACCCTATGGGTAGGAAGAGTCTAATCTGGATGTTTTTAAAGGGCAACAGGCATCTCTGTAAAAAAAAAGATTTTTTTCCATTTCTAGAAACCTTTCACATGATCCAGGTGATTTGCATGCTGTGTCACTGACTGTTATTTGTAGTTACATTTACTATATTTTCATTATTGTAGATGCTTTGTTTCCTGTTGATTGCACTTTTAACATTTATAAATTGATGGTGTCCAAACTAACTAATCCATATTTTATTTTAGTGTAAGAGAAATGGATCTATCATTACAATTTACCTAGCCCCTGTTACCAGAGCATCTGAACCCCTCAGTATCTTTAATGTATTTATCCTCACAATACCCTGTGTGGTAGGGGAGTTCTATTACTCTCATTTTACAAATAGGTCACTGAGACCCAGGGAGGCTAAATGATTTGCCCAGGACCACAAGAGCAGTCTTGGGCACAACAGGAACTTCAATCATAGAATCATAGGGCTGGAAGAGACCTCAGGAGGTCATTAAGTCCAACCACCTGCCCAAAGCAGGACCAACCCCAGCTAGATCATCACAGCCAGGGCTTTGTCAAGTCACGACTTTAAAACCTCTAGGGATGGAGATTCCACCATCTCTCAAGATAACCTATTCCAGTGCCTCAGTACCATCCTAGTAAAATAGTTTTTCTTAATATCTAACATATTCCTCCTTCATAGCAGCTTGAGACAATTGCTCCTCGTTCTGCCATCTGTCAGCACTGAGAACAGCCTCTCTCCATCCTCTTTAGAACCTCCCTTCAGGAAGTTGAAGGCTGCTGTAAAATCTCCCCTCACTCTTCTCTTCTGCAGACTAAACAAGCTCAAATCCCTCGGTCTCTCCTCGTAGGTCATGTGCTCCAGCCCCCTAATCATTTTGGTTGCCCTCCATTGGACCCTCTCCAATGCATCCACGTCCTTTCTATGGGGGGGAGGGGAAGGACTCAATTGGATGCAATACTACACCATCCTCCTACCAATAGGGATTAGTTTGCCCCCTCCCCCATGCAACTATCCTGCAATTGCATTAATCCAATGTGTGTGACATTAATGCAGGGGTGGAGAGGCTGGGGGAGGGGAGGAATGTTCCCTGTAAGAGTTTCCTCCCATGAGCAGAATGAATTTTGTGTTGTGTACCAGTACCGAATTCATGTGGCTTGTTTGGATGTGCCATTGTGGCACCCAAGTTATTAATAAATATCTACCTTTCCCCTCTGCTGCCATATCTCCTCCCCTTGCTCCATCAACTCCCCTGGTGCCTGCTGCCCCCCAACCCCTCACCCTCCTCTGCTGTCCTGACTCATGCCCTTCTCACTGCCCTCGGCCTTCCTGAGACCTGCCCCTCCTCCCTTCCTTTGCTACAATCCATAAAGCTCCATGCCTCACACAACAACAGCTGAAGCACTGGAGGACACTAGTTAACAGTGCTTATGCCACAAGGTCATCTACAGATGCTCTTCACAGTGTTAAATGCACAGCACTGAAAATATTGGTGGCTGGTCTACACGAGAGTTCCCACCATCAGTACCACCAGTGGAACTATATGATGGGAAGCAATGGTAGGAAATGTTAAGAAAAATAAAAGTCTAGTGTAGACGAGAGAGCCAACAGCCTCCATGGGTCCCTGGGCAAGATGGGGAGGAGACAGTTCAAGGCTACTGGGAGGGGTGGGCCTCAAATGGAAGTGGGGATGTCATGGGCAGCCAGCTTTCAGTGCCGCACAGAGGGCAATGCACTGCCCCCCCTCCCCGAGCTGTACAGAGGTACCTTTGAATCACCAGGCTCCAGTGCAACTTCCCTCCTTTTCCCTCCCCATCAGGAGATCTGAGTGTAGATGCAGGTTTATAGGCTAGATTAAGTTCTGAGCTATCTGAGGTGCAGACCTTTCCCCCCCAGAGGTAGATCTGTCTTCAGGGGAGGGGGTGGTGGTGACAGAACTAATCCTGTATCACCCCTCTGCTAGGATCTGTTTTGGCTAGCAGAACTCTCATTGTTAGTGGTAGGGATATAGCTAGAGCAGCAGGAGATACCCAATAACACAATATGTGAAACAGGTTACGAAGGAGAAGAGGAAAGCCAATCCAAAATTCTAACAGATTTCTAGGTAATGTCCATGCTTTATTTCCCACTGGTTGCCAAGAGCTGGAGTAGTCCAACACAAAGTATTATTGCAGACTGTGTTTTGTTCCTGGTCAGATTCTCTAGCTAAGGAATTCAATTAAGATTTCCACAGAGTTTCCAGGTCACAAAGCATTTCATTCCATATATTTTGGAAAAAAGATATGTAGTGATAGAAATACTTAGCAGACCTGTTGTGATGGTTTCCGGGTCAACCTGAAACTGGAATGGAGGGCATTAAATCATTTGATACAGTACATAAAATGGGCTTCAAATGGCAACAGCTCTTATTCACAGCTGAAATGGATCAGATTTGAATAAAAGATGAATGTCAAGTTACTGTGGAATTCTGTGAATGGAATCCTACAAGAACCTTGGATACACAGACGGGTGGGATTCACATTGCAAAACAGAGATAGAATGCTCATTTGGGCTGAGCTCCAGCCCCTTAACATTGTCACACGGAGGCTAGAAAAATAGCAGATTTATCTTGTTGGGGATTCCTTTGGTATGGCAGAGATGCCAGCTGACATGATGCCAAAGCGGGTGGTTTCCATGCAGCTCCCAGGCTAGGAATTTGTTTAGAAAGAGAGGGATTGCAGTGTGATAGCTGTACTTTGGTAGTCCCCAGCTAACATGTCAAAGGACTGTTGGCCCTTTAGAAGGAGATGAGACTCAACCCACCTGTGACACAGCTAACTCTCCTTCCCAGGTGGGGAAAATTAGAGGCATGTGACTGAGGGGTCCTTTGACTCACTCCAGCCTCTAGGGTAGATAGGAAGAAGAAAGTGGGGTTGGAATAGGTGATGGTAATAGCACCATTATCACTGCCTATCAAGAACAAGTATGTGTCCATAGGAGATCCTGTTAGGGGAAGTCTGTCTGGTGTGATTTGATCTCCAAACTGTGGTGGGACATGGGAAGACTACAGTCCAGCTAAGATGCTCTGGAGAAAGATGCTCTGAAGAAGATTATTTTTTTTTAGTCTCATTTGTTTGGAAAGACTTTGTGGCCAGTCTGTATGAGATGAGATGAGATTAACTGGGGGGTGGGGGTGGGGATCGGGGGATTTGAAACTGTGTAAGGACTTAAATTAGACCCCAGAATGGGAATCTGGGTGTGTTTTTTTTAATGCCTTAAACTGTGTGAAGTTCTTAAGGAGCCCTGAGGAGAATGAAACTGAGGCCGACTTCTCTAGGACCATCCCAGGTTATGAGGTGGGTTACTCTGGAGTGTTACATGGATAGCAGACACACTTTAGAGCAACCCCAGAGCCAAGATAGAAGCACCATCAGGACTGGAAAACCTGCAAACAGCACCTTTGCAGCTCCCTGCCTCCAGCTGCACTCATCAGTATTGGGGTCAATTGATAATGAGCTTGTAGGAAGGCAAGATGGTCCTTATCAACATTTTTAGGTGCCTAGATACTCTTGAAAATCTGGTCCTTACTCATTATCTTCCATAGGAGCTGAGTTAGGTCCTTAAACTAGTATGGATTGTCAAATTCTCCATGTTCCTTGTGCGGATTCTTAGATCAACTGTTTTGCACCACTATAAGCAGGCATTGCAAATCTAGGCAGAACATCATGTGGCTGTGCTTGTAGCATGCATGTTTGTTTTTGACAAGGCTGTAAGCTTGTTCAAAGTCAGTCAGTACAGGCAGTCCCCGACTTACGCGGATCCGACTTACGTCGGATCCACACTTACGAACGGGGCTTTCTCGCCCCGGAAGTCGGGGCGAGAAAGCCCCGTTCGTAAGCTGCTCCGGTGCCCCTGGTCTGCTGGAGACCGTCTCCAGCAGACCAGGGGCACCGGGCGGGTTCCCGCGCTTCTGAGGCTTTGCCAGAGCAAAGCCTCAGAGGCGCGGGGAACCGCCGCTGCTGCCGCTTCAATCTGGGTGCCTGTGGTCTGCTGGGGACCGTCCCCAGCAGACCACAGGCTCCCGGACTAAAGCCGCAGCCGCGGCGGGGTCCCTTGCCTCTGAGGCTTTGCCAGAGCAAAGCCTCAGAGGCGCGGCACCCCGCTGCCGCTGCGGCTCTGCTCCCCATGTCCCTGGTCTGCTGGGGGGGGGCGCAGCTAGTGTGCTCCCCCCCCCAGCAGACCAGGCTTTTGTTTTGGACTCTGGGGCAGAGCAGCTGGGGCGCTGACGATTGGTCCTGCAGCACCCGCTCTGGGCACTACTGGACCAACCCGGCAGCACCCCAGCTGCTCTGCCCCAGGTCCTGATTCAGCCGCTGCTGGTCAGTTTCAGCAGCGGCTGAATCAGGACGCCTGGGGCAGAGCAGACGGGGTGCTGCTGGGTTGGTCCAGTAGCACCGAGGAGCAGCGCTACTGGAGCAACCCAGCAGCACCCCAGCTGCTCTGCCCCAGGCGTCCCCAAGTCAGCTTCTGCTGAAACTGACCAGCGCTGACTACAGGAAGCCCCAGGCAGAGTTGCTCTGCCCCGGGGTTCCTGGAATCAGCTGCTGATCAGTTTCAGCAGCAGCTGACTTGGGGACGCCTGGGGTTCTTAAGTTGATTCTGTATGTAAGTCAGAACTGGCAGTCAGTTTCAGCAGTGTTTGAATCTGGACGCCAGTTCCGACTTACATACAGATTCAACTTAAGAACAAACCTACAGTCCCTATCTTGTACGTAACCCGGGGACTGCCTGTATTATATTTTCAAACCAACTTAGCACTAGCTGTTACTATGAATGACACTTGATAATCTTCCACAAGGGAAGGGACATTTTCACCAGGATTTACTGCATCCTTTAGTTTTTCTAGGGCCAAAAGCTCTCCTTGGCTGAGTGAAGTAGAACAAACATGCTATCTGTACTAAATTTGGTCCAGGAAGTGTAGAAGCAGAGAAGGGCCTATAAAGGAATACACTCTCCTTTTCCCCATTTGGATATTATGCCTCTCAAAAGAAACTGCAAATTTACATCTTCTCATGGAAGTAAAGTTCCTTGCATGTTTCAAAAGAACACTGTAGTGGGTTGGCCAAGGAACATAGATGTTCCAAGACTTGTCCCTGTAGATCCAAGTACTGCATACACATAAGAGGCTATGCCTGTCTGTGGGTCTGTTAACCCCTCCTTCCACAGAAAAGAACACTCCTAGTTGGCCACATGAACTTCTGTAAGTTCTTTTCTTCTCTTCCGTGTTTGTCACTGGAAAAGAAGCATCTGATCCCCATATATTTTAATTTATGAATTCCAGGCTGAAGGCTTGTTAGCTCTGAGAACGGCAAGGAGCTGGCATGTCACCACCTGATAAAGCCAGAAAGGTTCCAGGAACTGAAGATATGTAATTCCTCTCTTTGTTTTGGGGTAGTTGCCATCACACACTGGCACAGGATCCTCCATTGCAATTAATTTGGGGAATATTTCAAGTTGTGGTTTGCTTTATTAACTGTATCTTCTATTTTCAGCCAACAGAGCACATCTGAACAAGCTGCCTGCAGCTCTTCATGCTTATACAAGGGAGGAATAATGACAGGGCTGGTTGATACTTGTTTTATCCCATTCAAAAAATTCCTGTGTGTGGTTTATTTGTTTTTTTAATGTGGCAGGGGGTAAAATAGGCTCTTATTCACTGTTTAATTAGAGCTATGGCTGAATTATGCTCCTGGATTTGACCACATCAAATTTTGACAAACTTTTGTCAGAGCTCTGCTGGGGAGCATCAGGATGCTGACTGATGGCCCTTGTGTACTCTGCAGCTGAGTACTGTGCACCAATGTTGGCCAAAGGAGCCACACTTGACTTGTTGAAGTCCAGCTGAACACTGCAATGCAGTGCATCACTGGAGCCCTCAAGTCAGCCACAACACCATGGCTGCCCATGATATTGCACAGCAGCATGTTCCAAACTGCTCATCATGATGCTGCAAACCTGCAGGAGGTCAAGCAAATCAAAGAAAACTAATGTGTCCTGTCCACCAGGATCTTAATAACGTCCCTTACCACTGAAATCATGCAAGCTCTTTTGGACCCACATACTTAACTTTTGACAATGTGACTTCAACCCTGATGAAGCTTTGAAAGCTAAATGGAGATCACAGACAAATTGACCCAATGAGGAAGACACCCTGCTTCAATCTTCCATGAAACTTATGGGCAGCTATAAACTACATCTGCAAATCTATGGTAAATGCACATACTTCCTGCATAAATGGAAAATTTAAAAACTTTTCAGTGTGCAATCGTGGAGGATACATGTATCCTCCAGAACCAATTCAACGAATCAATTCCTGATTCATAAATCACAGTGATAAGGATCAGGAGTAGTGGAGTGTATCTGGCTTCATACTTTAATGTAAAAATTATAGTTGTTGGTGTACATCTACATCAGTGATACGAAGAATTATAGAAGCTATGTGTTCTGGTAAATGAGCTTTTTCACCTCCTACCTTAAGAAGACACATAATGCATCAATCCTCTTACACTATGAGGGATATTTTATGTTGTTATAGATCACTGTGAGACAGGGGAAGGCTTGTTTGCACAGTTCAGTGAGTATGTATTTTGGTCTATCTCTTGTTATAGAAAAGCTTTATGCTGATATGTTATTCAGGTTGGAAAGATTAGATTTGTATTGGTAAATGTCAGTAAACTTCAGTTTCTTTCCATACAACAGATGACAAATATTTCCATTGACTAATAATAGAAATATACAGCTAAAGTAAGAAAAATGCTGTTTGAGAACTTAGAGTTTAAGGAAAATATCTTTTTTTATTTTAACAATCTATTGAGACTATGTGTTTTTAAGGTTTTGCATCTCATCTGTCACTAAGCAACTGTTGTGACTCCTTGCCATAGAGTCTTGCATCTGTGAAAAATTAAATTGACATCCATCAAAATGACAAAAATATTGAATTTTTCCAAGCATAAATAATACGAAGCAGGCATTACATAAAATCACTAATCATATTTGGAAAGTCCTCCTATGGAGGCGGCAATTTATGTGAAGCAAAAAGATACTGAAGAGCCTTCAAAACTATGGTCTCTGACCTGCCCGAACATATGCAGAAGCATGAGAACGGCTGATACAAACGTGAATAACATCAGGCCACAAACATGCATGAATGCCAAGTACACCAGAGCTATACTGATTTACACCAGCTGGAAGTCTGCCCCTGTGTGCTATGCAAGAATCTGCTATGACACAGAGCACAGAAATATGCTACCAGAAGGGTTTTTGCTAAAACAGACAGCGCTGCATCATAACAGAGTGGGACATGGCTGACACACACAGCTCCACTAGCATTGAGTGCTCTGGTCATGAACACAGCAGCAGTAAACTGTACTCTGCAGCGTAATGAGCCATTTCAACACATATGGAGACAGCAGAATTGCTCTATCATTGAATTCTGTGTCAGAGCACCAGTGCTAGATTTCTGAGTTATTACCAAGATTTGGCTGTCATGGTAAACCCCCTTGCTTTATGAAAATTGGCATATGAACATGCATAACTTGAAGACATGTTAGACAAAATGCCTCATGTAACATATCGGTTTTAAAGTTTACAGTCTGCTGAATCTGTATATCCTATTTTTGTGCATGTATCAGTCTTGTATGTGAAGTTAGACATATAAAGTGGTTTTAATTTTGCATGTGCTCATGAGGGATATTATTGATGCTCTGGAAATGGACTGGCTCACTGATCAAGCCAATGACCTGTGATTGATTTTATTCCTTCTGAAAGCCCACACTGTGGTTGATCCTAGAATGACATGTGGCCAGGCCACCTGATGCTGAAACCCATTTTGGATCTTGTACTTTTCCACTCAAGGTGAGAAATGTTTGAATTGAGCACAAAGAATTGAGCCTTGGGCAAAAGGGATACATGGGGGGGACCAAACAATAGGGGCAGTCATCAGATGGCAGGAGACAACCCCCACTCCCGGACCACTTAAGATGTCTGCTGGAAACATCTAAGATTGAACAGAGGGTTGGATCAGGCCCAAGCTAAGAGGCTGGTTAGCTTGTGAAAGAGATGTTTAGAACAACTGTTTAGGATAAATTTGCATGTAACAAGTTTCTTAGTGGATTAGGATTAGCTGGCATGGTTTGTGTATTTTAATTTAGTAATTTACTTTGATCTCACAGTTTTCACTTGCAATCAACTAAATCCTACTTTTTATACTTAAAAACACTTTTGTTTATTATCAAGCCCAGTGTAAATAATCGTTACCTGGGAGGGGGAGCAACCACTGTGCATATCTCTCATTCATTGGTAAAAGAGGTGGACTTGATGAGCTTTCTTTGTATAAAACTTTTACACAGGGCAAGATGGGATTTTGGTCCCTTTTGGGGGTTTGTTTCCTGGGTGCTGAGCCTTCCCGGAGCCTTCCTGGAGCCTAGCTGCTTCAGCATCTGTGTTGCTCTACAGGGGAGCTGTAACCCCAACTCTGTGACTTGACTGGAGGAGACTAGAACTTCTGGCTCAACAGGAGAGTGTGGTGGGGAGACCTAGAGAGAAGCTGGGCAGGTGTCAGTGGCATGATCAGCACACAGGGAGACAATCCCAAGGGGCTGTCTGCGATGCAACCTGTCACATTGGTCTTTATTCCTCTTCCTTAAAAATCAAAATAGATGTTAATATAAAAAGCACTCTTAATCCATAGCTCTGAAAGTGCTTCCCAAGGGAGGTCAGTATCATTATCCCCATTTTACAGATGTAATACTTTCTTCTTAAAGATACACTATTCCATAAGTGCTTCAGTAGTGCATATTCTACCCTCTTCATTTAGACCTTAATTAAGCAATGCTCTTAAGCAGTTTTTTAATTTTAATGGAAATACTCATGGGTTTAAGTCAGTGAGACTTCAGCTCCTGCTTAAATTTAAGTGCCAAAATGTGTTGCTGAATTGACCCCAGGGCGATGTTTAAAGAAGAAGAAATCTGTTCATTATGAGTGTTGCAAAACTGCCTTGCTAGCATCTTTTCAGAGGCATATTATATGTCTTTTCAGTTGTTTATGTAGACTGCTAAAATCCTACAGGATCCCTATGGTCTGCTGGTATAAATGAGCAACTTCTACGCTGGCAAATCACATTAGACTAATATTAATCCTTTGACTCATTCTCATTTGTGTGTTATTTTTATAAAAATTGCCTTACCTCAGTAAACAAGGGAAACATAATGGTCAGGAAATAAAAGACTGGCAGCAGAGCTTAAAGCAGGGGTGGACAATAATTTTTGATGGGGGGGCACTTGAAGTTTTGGTTAGTGGTCAAGGGTCACACTTTTCTGTGGAAGGGGTGCTTGGATCTGGGATGGAGGTTGGTGCAGAAGGTAGCTCAGGGTAGGGGATTGGGATGCAGGAGAAGGTAGGCGGTCAGAGAGGGAGTTTGGGTGAAGGAGGGGGTTGCAGCACATGAAGCTTCCCTGTCCTCTCCCAGTGCAGAGAGGCAGATGGAGCAGCCAGCTGCTCTGAGCCCTGAGGCTATTCCTTGTCTGTGGGTCCAGTGGGGTGGGTTGCAGGCCAGACTGAAAAGTTTGGTGGGCCAGATCCAGCTCCCAGGCTGTATCTTGTCCAACCCTGACTTAGAGAGATCAGACATAGTGTGAACAGGCAGAGCCTAATCTTCCACAAGCATTTGTGTCAATGTAGAATCATAGAATCGTAGGACTGGGAGAGACCTCAGAAGGCCACCAAGTCCAGCCCCCTACCCAAAGCAAGTCCAACCCCAACTGAATCATCCCAGCCAGGGCTTTGTCAAGCAGGACTTAAAAACCTCTAGGGATGGAGATTCCACTACCTCCCTAGTAATCCATTCCAGTACTTCACCACCCTCCTAGGGTATGTCTACACTTGCCCCCTAGTTCGGACTAGGGAGGCAAATGAAGCACCGAAGTTGCTAATGAAGCGTGGGATTTAAATATCCCACGCAAGATTAGCATATTCGCAGCCAATCGCCATTTTAAAATGCCGGTCGCCCAATTTAACTTGCCGCGTGTAGACGTGGTAGTCTGATCCAAAACCCTTCCCTTGAATTAACTGTTACTCCTCATTGCTGGCAGCTTTGAGCAGCACATTGGGATGCCAGCTGGAAGCCACTTCCTGGCCAGAGCTACACCTGACACTCCCTCTCGCACCTCAACCCCTACACCTAAACTCCCTTTCTGACCCTGCACCTCAGGTCACAACTCCCTCCTGCACCCAAACTCTGTCCTAGACCCTGCACTGTCCCCTCCATTAATATAGTAGAAAAGTGCAGTCTGTGACCACTTACCAAATTCTTGAAGTGGCCTCTTGCAAAAATTATTGCTCACTCCTGCTCTATATGTTCATAATGCCTATCACTTTCCCCCCATGATTTTCTCCCTGACTTTGCAGTATATAATCACATCTAATGTTCTATAATATATGACACAACTTTGCCCCTTTCAATAATTTTTCTGAAATGATGCCCATGACCATCTCAGGTCAGTGTGTAAAACTTTCAGTAGCTCTGAAGTGACTCAAGAGGCTAAATCCTTTTGGAAATCACATGCCTACTTCACTTCTGAATTAGGGTATGTCTAGACTACATGCCTCTGGCGACAGAGGCATGTAGATTAGGCTACCCGGCATAGGAAAATGAAGCGGCGATTTACATAATCACCGCTTCATTTAAATTTAAATGGCTGCCGCGCTGAGCCGATCAGCTGTTTGTCAGCTCAGCGCAGTAGTCTGGATGCTCTGCGGTCGACATCAAAGGCATTTGTCGACCTCCCCGGTAAACCTCATCCCACGAGTCACGTAGGTTTATCTACTCTTGAAATCCTACAGCAGCAAGGTTGCAGCTCAAGGGCACCATTTTGGAGGGATAAGAGTACTCCACTTAAAAGATAGGGGGGGAAAGAGTAGGAATGAACATTGTGCTGCTGGGATTTGCATTTGGATCATTGTGTTAAACGTACACGTTCTTGAAAGGCAAGCTCCTACCCCACCTCCAGTCCTACCCCTTCTGCTGAGGCCCCACCCCTTTCACACTTCCCCACTGGGAGGTGGGCGGCATGTTGCATGCATGCTCCCCTCTTCCAACCACAGGGAGGGGAGCGGTAGGCATGTGCTTGCCTCATGCTCCCCAGCTCCAGAGGAGGGTGTGCCGCGTGGCCTAGCCCAATCTCTCCAGCCCCAGAGCACCGAGAAGGGGAGGGGAGGGAGGAGGGCGTGCTATGTGGTGCAGCCCAGCTTCTCCAGCCCCGAGGATGGCACACCACCTGGCCCAGCTCAGCCTGGCCTCGTCCCTCCAGCCCCAGAGCACCAGGGGAGGGAGGAGGGCATGCTGCCCAGCCCCGGAGTGCTGGAGAAGGGAGGTGGGTGTGCCACACAGCCTGGCCCAGCCTCTCCAGCACCAGGTGGACAGGCACCGGAGGCAGCTGGATTTGTGTACAATTTATGTAAACCACAGTTTAGGGCCTCAAATTATGAGGGGCTTCTAAATAAAAAAAATGTTTTTAGTTGCATCCTTGCCTGTGTACTGGTATATATGCAAATATAAATCTTTATTTCCATTTTCGTTGTCCTCTCTGTTAGAATAATACACATTTTTGGTAATGTGGGCCTCTTATATTTGACATAATTTAGGGCCTCATCATCTCTTAATCCAGCCTGTGCTACACCAGAGCAAGCACACACCCTACAGATCTGCCTGGCCAGTCCTATGCCTACGAACATGTCACTGCTGTTGGGGATCGCCCTGTGGTGAGCACTGTCCAGAGCCCACATCCCAACTCCTGAGCCCTTCCTGTATCCAAACTCCCTCTTAGAACTTGCACCCCACATCTCCTCCCAAACTCCTGGCCCAGCTCTTAGCATTCTCCCACAGCAAACTCCCTCCTGAGCCTGCAACCCTGAGCCCCTCCTGCACCCAAACTCCCTCCTGGAGCCTACACCCCCAGCCTAGAGTCCCCTCCCACAGCCTGAACCCCTCATCTCTGGCTCCAGCCTGAACCTGCACGTCCAGCCCAGAGCCCATATCTCTTCCCACACTCCCTTCCCTGCCTCAGCCTGGAGCCCCCTCCTGCCACCAAAACCCTCATTCCCCAACCCCACAGCCCTCATCACAGCGGGCTTAAAATGAGCGAGAAGGGGAGCAAGCACCAGAGGGGAGGGAGATGGAGCGAGACGGGGGGGGGGGTCAGTTTTGTGAGTATAAAGTTGGGAAGCTCCTCTTCTGGCTGCAAGATCTGAGGTGCCGCAGCTGCACCCTCCAGCCCGGGGGGGTTATATCCCAGGCTGGGGATGAGCGGCTCCAGCCCGAGCTCTGCGCAGCTTCCTCCTTCCCAGCCCAGACCGATGTTCCTTCGCCGGCGCTTCCTTTCCCCGCAGCTGCTCTTGGCTCTGCCCAGAGCCGGGGCGGTGCTTCAGCCTGTCCGCGGGGCCCCGGCCCCAGGGAACCGATCGCTGCAGAGCGCGGCCCCGGACCTCGCGCCGGCCCGCTAGGCTCAGGTGCGCCCAGCAACCCGTCCCGCCCGCGGGCGGCCAGGCGGCCCCGACCCCCCGGAGGCGGGGCGCTGCTCCCCGGCGCCGGCGGGCTGGGAGCGGCGGGCGCGGTGCCGCCGAAGGGGCGGGCGGGGGTTGCATAACCCGAGCCCGCGGAGGGCGCGCGAGCCAGGCTGCCGCCGCCCAGCATGGCACATGGCGAGGCGGGGGCGCCGGGTCCCAGCCGGGCCTGGGCCCCGCTCCTGGCGCTGCTGCTGGCCGGGCTAGGCCAGGTGCGCCCGCACCCGCAGTGCCTGGACTTCAAGCCGCCCTTCCGGCCGCCGCAGCCGCTCGCCTTCTGCGTGCAGTACTCGGACTTCGGCTGCTGCGACGCGGGGCAGGACCGGGCGCTGCTGGAGCGGTACTACAGCATCAGCGCCCGCCTGGCCCAGCCTGTCTTCGCCGCCTGCGCCAGCCACCTGCAGGACCTGCTCTGCCAGGTGACTCTGCTCCCCCGGCTCTTTCCTGCGAGCCCTGCCCCTACCCCCCCCTGCGGGGCCTGCCCTGCTATGTCCCAGTGTACCCCCACCCCCAGCCATCCCCCTCCCTGCGGGGCCTGCCCTGCTATGGCACAGTGTACCCCCACCCCCAGCCATCCCCCTCCCTGCGGGGCCTGCCCTGCTATGGCACAGTGTACCCCCAACCCCAACCATCCCCCTCCCTGCGGGGCCTGCCCTGCTATGGCACAGTGTACCCCCAACCCCAGCCATCCCCCTTCCTGCGGGGCCACCCCCTGCCTCCCTGCGGGGCCTGCCCTGCTATGTCCCAGTGTACCCCCACCCCCAGCCATCCCCCTCCCTGCGCGGCCTGCCCTGCTATGGCACAGTGTACCCCCAACCCCAGCCATCCCCCTCCCTGTGGGGCCTGCCCTGCTATGGCACAGTGTACCCCCACCCCCAGCCATCCCCCTCCCTGCGGGGCCTGCCCTGCTATGGCACAGTGTACCCCCAACCCCAGCCATCCCCCTTCCTGCGGGGCCACCCCCTGCCTCCCTGCGGGGCCTGCCCTGCTATGTCCCAGTGTACCCCCACCCCCAGCCATCCCCCTCCCTGCGGGGCCTGCCCTGCTATGGCACAGTGTACCCCCACCCCCAGCCATCCCCCTCCCTGCGGGGCCTGCCCTGCTATGGCACAGTGTACCCCCACCCCCAACCACCCCCCTCCCTGCGGGGCCTGCCCTGCTATGGCACAGTGTACCCCCAACCCCAGCCATCCCCCTCCCTGCGGGGCCTGCCCTGCTATGGCACAGTGTACCCCCAACCCCAGCCATCCCCCTTCCTGCGGGGCCTGCCCTGCTATGTCACAGTGTACCCCCACCCCCAGCCATCCCCCTCCCTGCGCGGCCTGCCCTGCTATGGCACAGTGTACCCCCAACCCCTGCTACCCCTGCCCCTCTCCTGTCTGCAGGCTCTGCCAGGTCATACTGCACTCCTAGCACCCTGCTACTCCCACCACTCTCCTGTCTCTGGAGCCTGCTCTGCCAGGTCACACTGCATCGCCAACCCCCTGCTACTCCACCCCTGTCTGCGGAGCCTGCTCTGCCACATCTCACTGCACCCCTAGCCTCCTGCTACTCCCCCTTCCTGCAGGGTCTGCTCAACCAAGTGATCCCCTCCTCTCTGTGGGGTCTGCCCTGCCGGATCACACTGTACCCCGCAGTCCTCTCCTCTACTACTCTCCCTGCAGAGTGACTCTGCCAAGTGACTTTGTTGCCCTTCTTCCCCCCTCTCTGCAGGGCCCCATGAATCTGCCCCCCTCCTCTCTCTGTGGGGTCTGCTCTTCCCTGTCACACCCCCAGCTCCCCTTCTCCAGGGTGACTCTGCTCCCTCTGCATACCTCTCCTCCCCTTCCCCTCCCCTCCCATCCTGGTCTGCAAGGTGAGGAAATCTGAGCTCTTGCCCCTCTGCTGTATACTGTCCTTCCAAATGAAGGGCTGCCACCTCTACTGGCAGGGTCTGCACCTCTCTTTCCTCCTTCTGCACTTAGGGCTTTGTTAATTGGGAGCTATGTGGATGGAGTTGTCAGGTGGTCTCTCCACCTGGAAGCACTAAAGGGATTGGGGGCTGCTCCCTTTAACCTTTCCCAAGTTTGTGTGTTCGGATGGTTTAGTATTTTGAGAGCATTCCGTCCTTGCCCTTCCTTGTAGACAGTTCCACTGTCTAAGTCATGGATTTGCTGCCAAGCCAGGAAATAGCTTCAGCTCGAATTCTTGGACTGGTAACTTTGAACGTGTCTAGCAAAGAGTTGCAGTCTGTATAACAGGACACCCATGTAGCAACATCTCAAAAATCAACTAATTGCCACACTCAGCAACAGCCTGCACAAGCCAATGTCACATGTCAAATTCTTCTGCAGAAGAGGAGGTTGATAACAAAGCAGTAGATTGTGATTATTTTCAGTTATGTACAGTGATATAATACCTTACACAGGCCAAAACCCGTAATTGACTTCATTGAAGGGCTGTGGACTAGATTCTGCTGTTCTGGAGTAACTCTATTTACACCTACATAGAGCAGTGCAGTCTTACAGACTGAAGAATCCATTTCTTAGCCTTCTGCAGCAAACTGGGGTATCCTGTAACCTAGCCATGCTGGCTTATGGCAAGGCGGTTGCCTTGGGCCCTATGCCTTCAGGGTTGTGTACTGCCTGGAGCCTGCCCGACTGCTTGCTCGCTGCCCTGGCTGAGAGCCACCCAGCTGTGTGGCACAGCCAACCACAGCGTGCTGTCTTGGGCCCTGCAAACTCTTTGACCGGGCTTGGAGCCATGAATGATAATTCCATTTCATCACAACTTTTGAGCTTTTGAATTATTTTTCCCACGTCAGAATGAAAAATCTTTCAAATGTTTTTTGTGAAATGGAATTATGGGGAATCCTTGTTCTCTGGTGGAAACACTCAGGTTTTTAATTTGATACTTCACCTTTGTGATACCTCTGAGCCTGCTTGAATAACCTCTGCATCTGAGCCTTCTTAAGCATGATGGGTCATCCCTGAGTTACATCTGAGCCCGAGGGAATATCTGTGCTACAAAACTAAGTCAACTTAAATTGACATACAGTCACTCCAGTAATTACATTGATTTTTATTGGCCACACTATACTTCTGTTTGTAGTGCACATCCTCACCAGGAGAATTTGCACCAATGTAATTGTCATTGTCGGGCACTGATAGCTGGAGAACCACCGCCCTAGCCTGACAGTAGCAGGCCTTGGGCTCTCACCCCCTGGCAATAAAAAGCAATGTAAGCAACACAGGGTCTACACTGATACTGTGTCAACATAACTATGTTGACTTCAAACAGTTGATTAAGTTGGTGTAGTGAACCACTTTCACAGGTGGAAGCAATAGTGTAGTGTAGAATGGATACTGTCTCTCCAGTCTGTTCAGCATAACCACCTGACTTGGAATGCTTCTTTGGCCCACAGTTTCAACAGACTGGCCTTGCTCCTCTTCAGCCATTCCTGTCTCCATACTAGCCAGACTCTATTCTAGCTTCATCTCTCCTACCTCAGCCAGCCATGCTGACAGCCATGGTGCTCAGAAGCTATATCACTGGAAACATAGTCAAATTCAGTATATCTCCATGAAATATTTAGACTGCATACTTTGACCAAAGAAAATTAGTTGAAAATGCTTTTGACCAGTTTCAGTGACAACTCTGGCCACAGAAATACAAATGGATTGATCCATATTATGTATGCTGTGGTATACCCCTGCTTGCAATCATTCATTATATATGTAATGTATATCTTATAGCTGAATGAATAATCATTCTTTGTGAATTATTCAACACATTTAGGTCTCTTTTTGCTCACCGATCATGATTTCCTCAAATGTATTCATTATTCAAATTATTTTGACAAATGTCTGTTCCAAGTTTTTATTCTAGTACTGATTGTGACTATTCTAAATGTGAGAGGTTTTCCCCCTCAGCTGTAATTTGTTATGTGGTATTATTTCCCTTCCCAGTACAGAATAGAATCCTTCTGATTTGCTTAGAGCTATGTTGCCTCTGAAATGCTGACTGAAGTGAAAGCTAGTAAAAAGCAATGCGGGCAAATATGAATACACACAGTGAGTAGATCAGTTGAATAAGGTTCTATTTTAACATTTAAATTGGTGGAATTTAGAAATCCTTTACCTGTAACAGTTAAATTTAATAATCAAAACAGATAGCTTTGCAATCTAAATTAACCTCTCCCAAAAAGCAATGGATTTAAATATACATGGCTTTAAGCCACAGTTGCAGCCTCAAATTTAATCTACAATGAAACCTGGTAACTGCCATAATTTAGGCCCTGATTGAGGAAGGTACTTAAGCATCTGAGCAGTCCCATTGTTTTCAAAGTATTCATTCTTAAAGTTACACTCAGGGTTAATGAATTAGTGTCTGAGCCCCAAGAAATGTGGCCGTTAACAGGGTGCAGAGTAGGGATGTTAAATATTGGTTAATTGAATAGTCATGTAACCTCATGACTTCTTATCGATTATTCTATAGTCCCCGGGGGCGGGGCTGGCTTCCAGTGTGTTCCCGACACCTCTCCCAAGGAGCAGCACGAGGTGCCAGGTGGGAGCTAGTCTGCAAGGGGAGCCAGTTTAAAAAACAGCTCATGGACTGGCTGCCTGTTGCCTCATGCTGCTGCCTCTGATTCAGAGGCAGCAGCGTGGGATGGCAGTAGACCCTGTCTAGGGAGTTCTGAGTTCCCGGACCTGGTGTGAGCCAGAACTGAGCTGAGCTGCCTGCCCTCCCAATACGTAATGCACTTTAAATGCAGAGCCATAGCAGGGGTAGGTCCCAGATCTGTCACAAGCCAGGACTGAGCCAGGCTGCTAGTGGAGGGAGAGCATTGTGCTTCCTAGGTTGAAATTGATAAGCTATATCAAAGATTAAGTGGAAAGTAGAATGCTATTCTTAGAACTTGCATCAGACCTGCCAGACTGATATTATAAGTAAATCATTGCTGAATCTGAGAGTCCATCCTGATTTTATCTGTTGCAATTAATGTCATTCCTTAGATAAATATTTTTCTTAACTCTGTAAGTTAGCTGCCCAAATAATTGAGGGATATACAACACATCTAGTCAACTACAGGCAGTCCCCGGGTTACATGGATCCGACTTACATTGGATCCCTACTTACAAACGGGGTGAGGCAACCCCGCACTAGCTGCTTCCCCCCAGCAGACCAGGGAGACGCTGAGCGGCTTTTCTCAGCAGACACCTCAGCTGGAGAATAAAGGACTGAGGGAAGTGAGGTGTGGGAGAATAAAACTGAGCTCTGGAGAAATGTTTGGCTAGAGTTTCCCCTACAACAGGGGTGTCCAAACTTTTTTCAGAGGGGGCCAGATTTTATGAAGTGAACATGCGTGAGGGCCGACCATTTTGCCTGACATTCTTTGAACCATTAAAATTAAACGCAAATTAACTATTTTATGCAAAGTTTATTGCAAACGGCATACTTTTCATTTCGTCACATGGATGACAAATCTAAACAGGTGTTAAATCACTCTGCCTTTCATATCTGAAGGCCAGATGAAGAAAAAATCCAGGAAGCTGAAATATATGTCAGGAACATTGTAAAGTACATTACATATTATTGGTAATAAAGGTTGTCTGTCAATTTTTAAGTTCAAAAAGTATGAACAGGAACATAACACCAAGTATACATGTTGTGTCCAAATATATTTATAACTGATGTAGACCAACTGACATTAACTGAGATTTTACAATGTATTCATCTCAATACATATGGATTCGTTGGGGGCCATAAAAGATAGATATTGCCAAATTACCTGTGGGGCCGTATTAAACCGGAACATGGGCCGCAATTGGCCCGCGGGCCGGACTTTGGACATGCCTGCCCTACAATATGTACCAGTTCCGACTTACATACAAATTCAACTTAAGAACAAACCTACAGTCCCTATCTTGTACGTAACCCGGGGACTTCCTGTACTGAAATTACTGACAGTGTTACTTTCAATTCTTAATCAAAGCATTGGCCATCCGGATCTGTCCACTAGCTTCATGCTCCCTGGATCAAGCCCTATAATATTAATGTTTTTAATTGAACTAATACAGTAAGGATGTAATTTATGGAAGAGAATTTAGATCTATTGATCATGTTTTCTTGGGATTCAAGGCAAAATCAAGTGTCAGAGGGGTAGCCGTGTTAATCTGAATCTGCAAAAGCGATGAGGAGTCCTGTGGCACTTTATAGACTAACAGATTTATTGGAGCATAAGCTTTCATGGGCAAAGACCCACTTGCATCTGACAAAGTGGGTCTTTGCCCACGGAAGTTTATGTTCCAATAAATCTGTTAGTCGTTAAGGTGCCACAGGACTCCTCATCGCTAGGGCAAAGTCAGTCAATCTTATAACTAACTGAACACAACAAATAACATTAGGGGTTGGATGCACTACTTAATTCACAAGCAAAGAATTTCAAGATCAGGCTTCCTCTATTTTGGATTCAGAATAAGAAGGTTTCCCAACTTTCAGCATTTTAAAAGTGGAAAATACTATAGATGGTTCAGAACGGTATTTGACTGGCCATAAATCTTTTGTACATCATGTCCAATGAGACAATGTTATGTGTATACAAATGGTACCACAGCAATGTTATGACTTACAATTTTAAAAAAATCTTCTGTTAAGGTTGCCTTAAAGTGAAAGGTTCATACACTGTAACAAAGGAATTTGACGTTCATATTTTCTTCCATTTTTAATTCCTGTAGTGAAACAAAAATATTGGTGTATAATGCATATGGAACGTAAAATGACTGTCTAGTTTGAGATATTCTGTCAGAAGACCATATGTATTACAGCATTTAATGAATCTGTTTTCTTCTCCATTATATGTGCGAACACTAGGTATGCATGTGTGGCCAAATACGAATGCTTTGATAGCTTCAACCTGGAATTGCTGTTTTGTATTAAAGTTTGATTTTTAAGACCAAATGTTCAGTCATGGCCACAACAAATGCATCAGGAAATATACCAGTTAATCTGCTATACCTTGCATGCTTTATATTTGCATAAGTGGGTTTGTGTGCAGTTATCTAATATGTGTATGCTGTTTGGGTATTTTGTCTCATTTAATGTCCTTTTTAATCACATTAATTGCTCATCATTTGATGGGCAGTCAGCATAATAACCTTCATTTTGCAATGAATAGGTTGACATAATAAGAAATCTTATTGTACACTAACAAGGTTTATAACATAGTCTCTTCTTTATTGTGGAGATTACAGAACTTTTTGTAAAAATATAATACTGTGTGTATTGTGTATGTTTACCAGCTAATTTATACACGAGTATCTTGGATGTTTTCTCTTTTCATCATTGACTAATGACTTAATCTGTATGGTTTTTTTTAAGTTAACCACATTTGGCTTAGAACCGTGGCCCTATAATTAAAGTGCAGGATTTATTCAAGAGAGTTTATTTTTCTTCACAGCCATACTACTAACTTGCTTTGTGATATGTGACAAATCTTTCATCCTCAATTTGTTACACTTTACCTATTTCATGGCAATAAAAATCCTTACCAATTGAGGCTTATTTCACTGTTTATAAAATACTTTAATGTCTTTGGCTGGAAGGTGTACTAGAAGTGGAAAGTATTATATTATTACTCAACAAGAAAAAAGCACCTGAAAACCAAGAGAACTGAGTGTTTCAGTTAGTTTGTAAGAGACAAATAGTTTTCTGGATTTAAGTGACTCCTTCTGGCAAGAAAATGTGCTGGTGACTGATAACCCTTACATGATTTTGATTCAGTTTTTAGACAAGGCATTATCATAAACTGCTGCTTGTGTTGCTGTAGCTATCAAAGGCTCCAATCTTGATTGGAACCCTTTTATGATAGTCACTGTAAAATTTCATCTAGTTTAAGAGTTTACAATCTAGTTTAATGCTCTCAGGGTGCATTTGCACTCACTAGTCACGTAAAAAAAACTTTAAAAACAGTGATCCTATAGCACCTTGTCTACCCTGCATGGTTATTTTGAAATAAGCTATTCTGGAATAGTTATTCCAAAATAGCTTATTTTGAAATAGCACATCTACACCACAGGGAAGCCTCAAAATCAGTCCCAGACATACTTCCCTAATATAGATGTGCTATCTCGATATAGAGCCCCAAGAGGCACTGGGGAGGAATAACTTAGAATGGCCCTGGTGTGGGGCTATTTCAAAATAGCAGCAGTGGAGCGTCTACACACACTTTATTTAGAAATAGCTGTTTCAGAATATCAGAGGGGTAGCCGTGTTAGTCTGAATCTGCAAAAGCAGAATAGACATTCCTTGTAGAATGATGTCTACAGATTTTGGAATAAGCTGTCCGTTACTTTGAAATAAGTTTGAAATTATTTCAAAATAACGGAATGGTTGTGTAGACACTTGCATTGTTATTTTGAAATAACACTGGTTATCTCAAAAAACGGTGCAGTGTAGATGCACCCTTACAGACTGCAAAAATATATAAAATAGTACCTGAAGATTTAATTCTTCAGATACTATTTATGTATTTTTGTTAATCTCTAAGGTGCTACAGGACCCTTGTTGTTGTGGTTTTTTTTAGTTACAGATTAACACGGCTACCCCTTTGAGACTAGTCAAGTAGTTGGGTATTAAAATGAAGTTTGTTTTCTTAGATCTGTGGCCCTCCCTCTATGTTGCAGTTACAGCACGTCCTGCTTTTCTGTGTTTAAGAGAAAAAGAAGCCATGGAAAGCTTTTGGCTCAGTTGGTTCTTCTTTCAGTGTGGGAAATTTTAGGACCTGATTTTTCAGTGTTGCTCCAGTTTTACAGCTACAGGTGTAACTCCATGTTTTCAATGCGGCTGCTCCGGCATTAAGCTGGAATATGCAGTGGTGACTTTATCTTTGGGTAGTAGAGCCTATAACACACAACTTCACTTTTCCTCCATTAGGACATTGGTCTGATGTACACTAAGCATATCCTCAAGCCTGGGTCCAGTTTTCATCTGTTGGCACTCAGGCTTGAGTACTTGAATCCACATTCAACCTGGTCCCCACCATCTGTATTTAAGGTTACCTCCATTGTTGGAATGAATCATTTTCAGAGGTCTGAGTTCTTTACATATGTAAATATATTTGCAAAGTGTGTCACATGCATGTTGTTTTGATAAGCTGAAGTTTCATATTTTGATGATCTTTTTTCAGCCACAGCTTGAAGTGACCGAGGTTTCCTCTCTTTCTGTAGGAATGCTCCCCCTATGCTGCTCACTTGTATGATGCTGAGGATCCTTCCACTCCTGTGCGGACAGTGGCAGGACTGTGCCAAGAATACTGTGAGCAGGTGTGGCAAAAATGTAGGCCCATATTTCACTATCTCTCTGTGGATAAAGAATTATTAGCCCTGGAAAACAATATGGCAAAGTTCTGCCGCTATTTGTCACTTGACGATGTGGACTATTGTTTCCCTCGCCTGCTAGCAAATGAGAATCTTAATAAAAATCTTGGGTTAGTGACTGCTGACTCAGAGGGTTGTTTCCAGTTGTGCCTATTAGAGGTAGCTAATGGTCTGCAGAATCCTGTTGCTATGGTGCATGCAAATGATGGAACTCACAGATTCTTCATTGCTGAACAAGTTGGTTTAGTTTGGACTTACCTACCTGATCGGTCAAGGCTAGAAAAGCCATTTCTGAACATCAGCGAAGCCGTACTTACCTCACCTTGGGAAGGAGATGAGAGAGGTTTTTTAGGTATTGTCTTCCACCCTAAATTCAAATTTAATAGTAAAGTTTATGTCTACTATTCAGTCGAAGTTGATTATGAAGAGAGAATTCGAATAAGTGAGTTCAGAATTTCTCCTGATGACATGAATACTTTGGATCATAGTTCTGAAAGGTATTGTATGCACATTTATCTGTCAAAGTTATGTAAAATTTCAAAGAAAATGTCCTGCATTTTAAAATGCCTGCTAACAGAATAAACAAGATGTATATGGCTCTTTCATTTTAATTTTATATGAGATTAGTTCTATTTATGCTGTCACTTTATATGGGGGAAAGGATGTTAATTCATAATTTGAGATTTTATTGTACAAAGATCAGATTATTCAAAGCCATTTCCCAAAGAGTACATGATGTAATTGCTTCATTTTGCACAGGTCTGGGTTAAGGCAGGGGTGGGCAATAATTTTTTATGAGGGAGCCACGTCAAGAATTAAGTAGGTGACGAAGAGCTGCACTCTTCTTGTTTGTCTGAGTTTTGCAGGAGAATGCTGCTTGCTTCTTGTTTACAATGTCATCTGAATATGACAGCAGGCAGTGTTCTAGCTGGCATCACAAGATATATATGTACTAAATCAGGGGTGGGGAACCTTTTTTGCATCGGGGGCTACTCACCCAGAGAAAAAATTAGTCAGGGGCTGCACACAAGTGAGAAGCAAAAAAGAAAAACCAAACCATCACGGATGTGGCCCCTGACTAAGAAGGAGAAAAACACTCCCCACATTCCCCTTAGGCCCATCTAGGCTCTGGTGTGCAGGCTAGTAGATTTTGTGTGCTCCAGCCCCATGGTGGGATAGTTGGGAAGGGTGGGGCTGGAGCATCAACAGAAGCTCCCCATTGCTGTGGGGAGCCCTGAGACTCGGGGGCTAGATCCAGGTAAGCTAGGAGCTGCATTGGCCCCTGCACCATAGGTTCCTTACCCCTGTGCTGAAGATTCATGTATCCCTTCTGCTTCAGCCACCATTCCAGAGTACATGCATCCATGCTCATGATGAGTACTACTTGATAATGATCACAATTAAAATTAATGCATTTTTTTAATGAGCATCATCATCATGCTCAAAAAATTAGGTTTACAGAATCTTTCGAAAAAGGCTTTTCTTTTCAAAAGAACCATGTCTAGACTGCGGTTTCACTTTCGAAAATGCGTTTTTCGAAAACGTCGTTACATGATTATGCAAATGAAGCATGGGAAATTCAAATCCTACTTCATTTGCAATTTCAATATGTCTAATTTACATCCCTCTTTCGAAAGAGGGATGTAGTCTAGACATAGCCAGAGTGGTGTCAGGTTAAATTAATTAAAGATTATGAGGTGCCTAGATACTGTGGTAACGGGGACCCTATAAATGCTTAAGCTAGATAGAAATATGTAATAATTGTGCAGCATCCTGAGATATCTTATAGTGCTTCATAAAATGTAACACTAATGACTGTATATGCTAGATCAAAATGCATGTAGTAGTATTTTAAAAAGAAAACATTTTGCATGCAGTCATCTTATACCTTTAAAAAAGTCTGCATTACAATGCATTGGTGCATCCTATTTGCTCTAAAACAAGACATAATTGAAGGCTGTGTTTTGGTTTAATAAATGTTGGTGTTCTATTGCTTCATGTACTGAATTATGGCACAAGCCAAACATATTAAGTGCACTATTTTTGAGCACAGTTGCATTTTTCTTATTAAAAATGTATTACAGATTCTGAGCTAGTTAATCTGATTCTGCGGATGCTCTAAACTTACAATGCAAAGATAATTGAAGTTTTGTGTATAGGACAAAGCAGGACCAGTTTATAATTTGGTATAGGACCCTAAAATTATAATCTTATGAGAGCATTGAATATTATTCAGTACAAAAATAGATTCTTGTTGCAGCCTGAAAAAAGCAAACCCTGGTGCTGCTGTCCTTACTTAGGCAAGGTTTCCATTTATTTCACTGTGAATATTGTCCAGAGATGGATAGTCAGGCCTGTAACCTCAAGTGGGGTTCAATTAGCGTTGAGTGAAAAAGTGTATATTCACTTTGCCTTCAGGTTTACTAATAACTCAGTTTGTCTTGCTATCCTGTAGAATACCTTTGCTCTGGGAGCAGCTGAACAGAAAGCAGATTTCTATTGTTTACAGGCTTTCGCTGTTACAGTTGGGTACAGTTTTGATGTGCTATTCAGCTTCTCCCATCTAAAAGTGATAAAGTTCAGTGTAGGGATGTTAAATATCAGTTAATTGAATAGTCGAGTAACCTCATGACATTTTATCGGTTAGTCGACTATTCTATAGTCCCTGGGGGGCGGGGCCAGCAGCCACCGTATCAGAGGCAGCAGCGCGGGGTGCCAGGCAGGAGTTGGTCCGTGAAGGGAGCCAGCTGCCTGTTGCCCTGTGCTGCTGCTTCTGAGAAAGAAGTAGCAGCACAGGGAGGCAGCAGTCCCTGTCTGGCGGGAGAGAGGAGGGGGTCTGAGCTCCTGGACCTGGCATGAGCCAGAATTGAGCTGGGCTGCCTGCCTGCCTGCCCAAGTCTTAATACACTTGAAATGCAGAGTTGCAGCAGGGGTAGATCCTGGACCCGTCACACACCAGGACTGAGAAAGTTACTGGCAGAGAGAGGGGGAGTGGGAAATGTGTGTAGTCTATAGCATTAACCTTTAAGCTTTTCCTTATTGGTTAATCAGTTAATCGACTATACTATTACATCCCTAGTTCAGTAGTTGATAAATTGATTCCTAGATGAACTAGCTGTTTACAGTGCGCTTTAGAAACTTTTAGAAGGAGAGGCAACAACATAAATGAAGGATACTGTGATTTGTTGTTATATGATTATTTTTACAGATATGAGAGACTCTCAACTTGAAATATAGTCAGTTTTTTATATAAGAAAGTAAAATACATTTCGGCTGTGTCTACACTGGCATGAATTTCCGGAACTGCTTAAAACGGAATACTATTCCGTTTTCAGTTTTTCCAGAAAAGGAGCGTCTACATTGGCAGGCTGCTTTTCCGGAAAAGCCCTTTTTCCGGAAAAGTGTCTGTGGCCAGTGTAGATGCGCTTTTCCGGAAAAGAGCCCCGATCGCCATTTTCGCGATCGGGGCATTTTTCCGGAAAAGACTACTGGGCTGTCTACACTGGCCCTTTTCCGGAACAGTGTTCCGGAATAAGGACTTATGCCCGAGCGGGAGCAGAATAGTTTTTCCGGAATAGCGGCTGATTTTGTACAGTAGAGCGTTGTTGCTTTTCCAGAAATTCAAGGGTCAGTGTAGACAGCTCGCAGCTTATTCCGGAAAAGCGGCTGATTTTCCGGAATAAGTGGCTCAGTGTAGACACAGCCTTCAAGTGTTACACTTGCCCCTGAATCCCACTGCCAAAATTTGTGTGTTTAATAAGGTTTTCCTATATTTACCTGTTTGCTTAAACATGCTGGAACTAAGGATGTTGGAGTGTAAATGATTAACCATTTAACTGATAAGCAAATGCTTATCAGTTAACGGTATCGATTACATTCAGTGAAGCCTCCTCCCTAGATGCTGGGCGGGCAAAGACTGCCTTCTCCACTCCTGGGTAGGAGACTTCACAGCCGGCCCCACTCCAGGGGTGGCTTCTCTGCAGTATAAAGCTTAGCCTGAGCTGAGCTGTGTGGGGAGGCAGCTTTTAAGCCAGCTTCCTGTGCATAGCGGGAGCCTGCGTGTAACTGTGAAGGTTAACTGATGAGCCTAGGCTCATTGCTTCGCTGTGTACAAGGTTACACTTTCACATCCCTAGGCTGCATACAGTTTCATATCTCAAATGTTGTACATGGGCTATTGTGCTACTTTGCCTTTTGCTTATCATTTGCCTCATATTGGTAATGCTTTATTCCTCTTTTTTATCAGGATCATTTTGGAGGTAGAAGAGCCAGCTTCCAATCACAATGGAGGAGAGCTGCTCTTTGGAGACGATGGTTATCTTTACATATTTACTGGGGATGGCGGCATGGCTGGTGATCCTTTTGGGACATTTGGAAATGCTCAAAACAAGTATGAGCCTCTAAATCTGTGTGCAGCTTTATGGGAGAAGGCAGTTAAATAAAAGAGATGAGCCCTGGGGAGAGGAGCTGTATATTTTTTCAGTTATATTTATTATTTCCTTAAACGTGTAATTCCCATTTCCTCAACAGGCTTTAAAGCAATATTCTTGTCTTTTGAAGGTAATCATTACAGGAATTCTATAAAATACCTTTGGTTTTAATTTGATGCTTTAATACAAGTACTCGCTGATATATTGAACTGAGCCCAGTTTTCTAGGATTTAGATGGGGACTGTAGAACTTTTTCCTTCCAAGACACCAGTTTAAATCTGCCAGGTTGGTAGTCCCAAAAGATCATTACCAACTGAAGGCTGTCCAGTGGCCCAGGCAAAATGAGATAAATGGTCTTGGTCCAGTTGCTTATGCACAAATGTCCAGATAATAAAAAACCTCCACTTCAGTTGGCACCCTAGTTGGCAGCAAAGAGTCCAGTGTCTGATTGGGCAAGGAAATTGCCCTCATCCTCAGGGTGATCCCATTAATTCTTACTGCTGGTGCTCTGTGAGGAAGCTTGCACTGGTGCTGCCACCTGTTCTGGGGGGTAAATAGAGGGCTTCCATCTATCTGGCATTTTTCATGAGCAATGAATTCACTTAGGAATCCAGTCCTGCATACAGTAACCTACCAACTTAACTTTTCTTTCATTCTCCCATAGTGGTCTCACTGAAGTCTATAGATTTATTCAGATATTTAAAGTGAAATGTGTGAATGCTTGCAGGATTACGGCCATCCTTTTTTTAACTTAATCATTTTTTCCTTTGTATGTAAGACTAAATCCTGATCTCATTAAAGCCTTTGACAAAGCTCTAACTTGTTTTTCACCGAGTAGGTAGGTTGGCTCCCATAAACTTCAACTACATTAATGCATCGAAAGACCTATGTGTTCTGAAATCTTACGAAATCATAGACAGCATTTAAAAAAAAAACTTGTCTCTGATTAAGAATATGTGTTTAATAGGCTGTTGTCTCTCCCTCCCCTCCTTTCTCTTTTGAACAAATACAGATCAGTGTTGCTGGGCAAGGTGTTACGGATCAATGTGGACAATAATGACCATGGGCCTCTATATAGAATCCCTCCAGACAATCCTTTTGTTAGTGACCCAAAAGCCCGACCTGAAATCTATGCCTATGGGGTGAGAAATATGTGGCGCTGCTCTTTCGATAGGGGTGAACCCTATACAAAGGAAGGGAAAGGGCGACTTTTCTGCGGAGATGTAGGACAGAATAAATTTGAAGAAATCGACATTGTAGAGAAAGGAAAAAATTATGGCTGGAGGGCAAGGGAAGGATTCAGCTGTTATGACAAGAAACTTTGCACCAATTCTTCACTAGGTAATTATACACTCTAAATATGTTCCTGATATTGGGTGGTGCCTGCACTTCCATTATTGACTTCTGATTTCACAGGTTGATTGTGCAGTTGCAAACATGTATGTTTGTGTTAAAATTTAGCATATACTGCCTTATCCTGGATCAGACAGATTTGGGAAGTTATATTTAAAAACTTACCATTTCTGAGTTACAAGAAAAATGAATTGAGTTGTAATTCCTTGGCTAGTCTGTTCCTTAGCCAGATATGCTTCTAATTATGCCAGACTGTGCCAAGTTTTCATGGTAGTTCTGTGATTTGGACAAATATGCACCAGGGACAATTTCATTTTTGCTTCATAAACTACATATATATGTAAGTCTGTGGAAGTAAGAGTGATTTGCTTTATCCACTAGCATCTCCTTCCCCCTGAGATATTAATGTTTTACTTATTTATCTCCATAACTTGTAAATGGTTTAGCTTCATAAAAAGAGATTCTTTGAGCTACTATTTTTAACACTTGGGCTCAGTACACATGTTGTGTGCTACAACTTGGTCAGCATAGTAAATCTCATGGCAAGTCATGCCATAAAGGTATCCAGATTTTGGGCTCCAGTTTCAATGGGAGTAAATTGGCATAGCTTTACTGCAGCCAATGGAGTGACACTGTTTTTCACCAGTCAAGAATCGGCCCTTTTATGTTTTAGTTTGTTCCACTGCATTTTGTTCAATGCCCTACTTTTTTTCTCTTTGCCATATAAACATAATCTTCCTATGAATTTAAATACTTTGTAAGGGAATTGGTACACAGGGAAGGTCATTAAGAGCTATAAAATGTGGGTTAATGGTTTGGAAGGCACGTGGCACATTTTAGGTCTCAATTCTCTTCCTTCTGCCACTGAAAAAATAGCCTTTCAAGTGTCCTTTTAATGCCTATTTGTGTGTCAGTTAGTTATGAGCTATGTTAATAGGAACTACTGTATTGGTGACATGGTATGTTCAGAACAATTTCTGATGCTTTCATAGATTTTTTTTAAATAAAAAAGTTCATTGGTATGAAGTAACTACTTTAGATGGATATATATAAAAATTGTACAGCATAGCTTCCCATCTGCTCTGACCCTTACAACACACGCACCATTTGAGGCCCAATTATATGAAGTTTTAGAGGGAAGGGGAAAGACTTGGCAGCTCTTAGGCTCGAGTCCCTGTGTTGTGTTGTGTAACCTGCTTTCTGTATGGAAATAGATCCTTAATTTTCTTGACCTTAACTAGAGATTTCCCACCTGGTCTTCCTCACCCACACTACCTTCATGTTCCCAAGGCAGCGAGTTGCTTTTTTTTTTTTTTTTTTTTTTTTTTTTTGACAGAAGTGGGCTGCTTGGGATTCCCTTCAGCTCTCATCAGTTCCAGTTCTAGCTCACCTACAGAAGTTGCTTCCTAGAGATGAAGCTTTAGTGCAGAAGTCTGAGCATGAAGCTGCCATTTAAGGCTCTTTAAGAGCTAATTGCCAGTCTCAGGAGTACTGGCTGAGAGATTGCAGGAAAATGCCAAGTCTTTGGGATTCCCAGCAAACAAGTGTGGGGAAGACAGGATGGGAAGAGAAATACCTATTACACTGAACAGAAGAGGGGTAGAGACTAGGAGAAATACATGCACTCTTGCCCCCACATACATTTACTCTTTGTCCCTGTAGCCAGGACTTTGGGGGAAGAGAAGAAACTTTTAAGATGGAGCCCTAGAGAGCCACAACCCTTGGCATTGCTTTGTGGTGATTTCATGACAAAAAATGTATCAAATATGGCAGTGCTGTCAAGATGTGTCACCACAATTATCTTGTGGAGTTTCAAGGTTAAGTTCTTCAGCTTCAGAGTGACATGAGAAATCCCCCCTGACATGCTGTGAACATGCTGTTTCTTTCATGCTTGCAGCCCTGTTCTAGAGGGGAGAGGCCAGGCTCAGGAATACAGTGAGACATCTCCCATGACAGCATATAGCTAATCATGGGGCCCTTAGGTCCACTATTACATTATTTTGTGCTGCATTTAATTACTGGGTCAGTTTCTCAGTAAGGAGTCCCTAGTTATCACAGCCATTTGGGGGAAAGTGACCTGAAAGGCTAAAGTATAATGGAAATAAATTTGATTCCATTCAGAAGTTGGTTTAGCATAGAACAAGAAGCTGTATGGGAACTTGATAGTAAACATCTCTGTTTAGTAACCAGCCAGAACAGTTGTTCTGCATCATACTTAAAACAAGACAAGACACAATATCTTCTCCCCTCTACAGATGATGTGCTTCCAATTTATGCTTATCCACACAAAATGGGGAAATCTGTTACAGGAGGCTATGTCTATCGGGGTTGTGAGTCTCCAAACCTGAATGGGCTGTACATATTTGGTGATTTTATGAGTGGGTAAGTCCAGTCGCTCAGCAAGCAAAAAATCGTCTCACTTTTAATCTAGTAAGCAAAAAATATCTGGTCCAGTTGTCTGATGCAAATTATTTTTTGTCTCACAGACGTTTAATGTCCTTGAAAGAGAAGAAGTCCACTGGAGAATGGCAGTACACTGAAATTTGCATGGGAACAGGACAAACTTGCATGTTCCCTGGGCTTATCAATAATTATTATCAGTACATCATCTCTTTTGCTGAAGACGAGGCAGGTAATCATGTTGTATTATACTGAACAGTGTAATAGTATTTTATCTTCAGAGAAAGACACCTTGGACCAAGAATACTTCTTTAGGTTGAAAAGCATGCATTCTGGGTGGTAGCTCATGTAAGGTCCAGAGTGTGCCCAAATATTAAAAAATAGGATTCCAGGTTCTCACAGATTTTTTTTTTAAAAGTGCAGTCAAGGATTTCCAGGCAGTGTTCTCTTCTTTAAGTGTCCAGTGTGTCATTCAGTGATGATCCTAGCAGCAGTTTGGAGAGAGGTTATTCACCATTTTATTTGTTTACTTTGTTACTGCAAATTCATTTGCATTATCGTATGCCCCATTGTCATATGGAGGGGAACAACTGGCCCTGGACAAATATGTTAACATATTATTTACAGGAAACCTTAATCTCCACTTTGAAAAAGCCATAAGAAACATAGACTCTGGCGGTACATCTGCACTGCAGTAAATGAACCAGAGCACAGGGCTGGACAGGAGTCAACTGCCACAAATCTATAAGACTTGAGTATCAAGGTTAAAAAGTGCAGTGTAGATGTTTGGGCTCAGGCTGGAGCATGGCTCTGAAATCATGAAGGCTGAAGATCTCAGAGCCTGGGCTACAGACCAAGTCTGAATTCTCACAGTGCTGTTTTTGGCTTCATAGACCAAGCTCAAATCAAGCAGCCTGTACTCTGAGATTCAATGACATTTAAAAAAAATGATTGCAGTGTGGTGGCACCTGGGTGGCCACCAGGCTGATGGTAATAATGAAAGGAGTCTGTTGTTCGATACAGCAGCTTATTCTTTCGGCTCATTTAGGGATCTGGATTGGACATTATTAATGTCCAATCCAGAAAATTAGACACAGTAAGTGGTGACAGTGAAATCTGCTCATACTGGCCTTGAATATTATGAATCTCCTTTTGGAGTGAAACAGAATGGAAGTTGTACACTGTTTTAGTATCTTGCAATGTATGAATTGCAGACAATCGTATCTTTGCTTTTAGGTTCATACTCTAGCAAAACTTCCATTGGTGTCATTGAAAGTTTTGCTAAAGTAGTAGTGAAAGTTTTGCTTTAAAAGCAGCGAGGTGTCCTGTGGCACCTTAAGCTTTCGTGGACAAAGATCCACTTCGTCAGATGCATCTGACAAAGTGGGTCTTTGTCCACAAAAGCTTATGCTCCAAAACTTCAGTTAGTCTATAAGGTGCCACAGGACTCCTCGCTGCTTTTGCAGATTCAGACTAACACGGCTACCCCTCTGATACGTGACACCATGCAAAGTTTTGCTTTAGTTTTAAATAATTTTATTTGCGAAAAGGCTTCAGCATAAGTTTCTGGCTTTGTATATTACATGAATGATCTTATATGCTATAAAACTGAGGGTTAGTGCAGAAGGTGGAGGAGAGAGGATCTGGGAAAATTTGACATTGGTCAACTTTGTTAGTACATTCATATTATTAATTATGTGGGGCTGGGGTAAGGATAAGCATGTAGTACAATTCATAGTTGTAGACATGTTAGAAACACTGTACAGATGTTTAGCATGGTTGCTAAGCAGCGGCATACACTACATTGAAATTTAGGAGTTTGTACTTTTAGCCATTGTAATGTAATGTTGGCTTCTGATCACAGTGACTCCTGCCAGAATCCTTGATGTAGGGTTTTATAACTCTTTGTTGTTCCTGGATAGCTGTGTCTACATTGGCGTAATCTTGCGCAAAAGCAGCTTTTGCTCAAAAACTTGCTGCCTGTCTACACTGGCTGCGAGTTCTTGCCAAGAACACTGATGTTCTAATGTATGAAATCAGTGCTTCTTGCGCAAGAACTATGACGCTCCCACTCAGGAAGAAGCCCTCTTGCGCAACTGTTCTTGCTCAAGAGGCCAGTGTAGACAGGCAGCCAAGAGATTTTGCGCAAGAGCCATCCAAACGGAAAAAATCCCTAGTGGCCGCTTGGACTCTTTGTATGCTCAGGCAGCTCCGGACTTCTTGGTAGAAGCAGAAGGCAGAAGCAGCCTTCAGAGGCCACAAGGCAGAAGCACCTTTGCCACTTCTGCCAGCCAGCTCTGCCGTGCGGCTCTGCTCCCTCGAACAGCCACCAGACCACCCAGGATGGCCACTCCGGGGGGGGGGGGGAGACACAACCCGTACCCCCAGCGCAGGAGGCGCCAAGGGGCACAAAGTGGCATGCCCCTTCCTGGTCCCCAGGGGAGATCGAGGCCCTCCTGGACCTCTGGGGAGAGGAAGAGGCCCTCCACAACGTCTGTGCCCATTGGCGGAACACGGACATCTTTCGCCACATGGCCCAGGCACTCTCTGACTAGGGTCATCCAGCCCGGACCCTCAAGCAGGTCCGGGCTAAGGTCAAAGAGCTGCGCCTGGGCTGTGTCTGAGCCAGCGAGGGCCAGGGGGCAGGAGATGACAGCTGCCCCCATTACTAGCGGCTCCATGCCATCCTTGGAGAGGCAGCACCCCAGGGACCATCAGTGACGGTGGACAGCAGCAGGAGCCCCTCCGTCACCAGGCCCAGCGAGGAGGGGGACGACCCAGAGCTACCCAGTGGGTCAGAGGAGGAGGAGGACCAGGGCAGCACCGTGACCCTGCAGCTCGAGGTCCTCTCAAGCAGCCTGGACATCTCCCGGGCATCATCGGAGACCGGGGAAGGATCCACTGGTGAGTGTTGCACTTTGCATTCACAAGGGCGGGGGGAGCCAGGCGCCTGAGGGGGAGGGGAAAGGAGCGTCACTGAGGCCGCATGAGCTGCACGCTGTGTAGCATTACCAGTATGCAGCATGTGCAACCACGTGCAGCCTGGTGACGGAGCGGCATGTGGCCGCAGCAGGCAGCTCCAGGGCACGCCTGGCACCGTGCTGCTCGCACACATCCGGGGGACCTGGGGGGGAAGGGTGGATGCCGGCTGGAACCAGCCAGGACCCCACACCTCCCGGGAAAGGGTGCAGCACGCGGAACGGCAACACTGTTCCATGCCTGGCTGTCCAGCACAGCCAGCTGCTCCTGGGAAAACCACAACGACACAGCTCTGTGAGCGTGGCCCCCACTGAGCCCCTCGCCTGCTCCCGGTGCCTTGGCTGGCCCCCCAAGGGAAGTCCCCACTATGGCCACATGTGTCCTTGGGCTACGTGTGTGAGGGCTAGCGGGAGTGGGGGAAGTGCTCGGGCCGGCCCTAGGGCCACCTGAGTTTCCCTGCAAGGATGGTACAGTCCCCAGTCACTCCTGGTTCCGTCCAGGAGACATACCACGTGATGGGGATCTGAGAGCCCAGACCACGTCTGCCAGACGTGCTCCCAGGCACTGTGTGGGGATTCATCTTGCTCCCTGTCAAACACCATTGATTAGCCCAAAGCCTCACAGCCTCCATCCGCAGGGAGTTCCACAGGTTAACACAACACACGCGCCCTCCCACCCCCCAAGGGGCCAGGACACAGACCGGTGGTTACAATACATGGATGAGAACCCTTCTCCGGGGGCGGTCCTGTATGCAAACATACAACATGGGGGGGGGGACGAGTGGGCCCAGGCCACAGTACTGTGGTGTCACCTGGGCTCAGGGGCAGAGGATATGGGATGGTAGCCGGGCTGCCTGACTGACCCATCCTTTTCTCTGTTCCCTGCAGCGGGACCAAGCAGGAGCGGGGGACCCTCCAGCCCTGCGGCAGCAGCAGCACCCCCAACCACCCAATTACCAAGCTGGCGGGTCCGGCAGCGGGACCAACTTCTTTGGCGGCACGTCCAGGCCATCGAACACATGGAGGTGGCCATCACACGCCGGGTGGAGGCGGACCTGGAGTGGCGCCAGCAGGCCTGGGGCCACTTCCAGGCCCAGTGCGTCCACATGGCAGATGCCATCACCGCCCTCACCGCGCACATTGGCCAGGCTGTACATTACAGCATGGCATTGCCCTATGCACCCGCCATCCCAAGGGAAGGCCTTGTTTGGACACAGACTGGCTAACCTTGTGAGGAGGGCTTTAAACTAGGTTTGTTGGGGGCAGGTGAACAAAGCCCACAGGTAAGTGCTGCATGTGCGGGACTGGGAGATGGGTTGGAAATGGGGGGGACTACGGCCTATAATGGGAAGGAGCACAACAGGGAGGCACAACAGGGAGGCAAGATCAAATCAGTATCTTAGATGCCTATATACAAATGCGAGAAGTATGGGTAATAAGCAGGAAGAACTGGAATTGCTAACCAATAAATACAACTATGATATCATTGGTATTACAGAAACCTGGTGGGATGGGACGCATGATTGGAATGTTGGTATGGAAGGGTACGGCTTGCTCAGGAAGGACAGACAGGGAAAAAAGGGAGGAGGGGTTGCCTTGTATATTAAAAATGTACACACTTGGACTGAAGTGGAGATGAATGTAGGAGATAGCTGTGTAGAGAGTCTCTGGGTTAAGCTAAAAGGGGTAAAAAATGAGGGTGATATCATGCTAGGAGTCTACTACAGGCCACCTAGCCAGGTGGAAGAGGTGGATGAGGCCTTTTTTAAACAATTAACAAAACTATCCAAAGCCCAAGATTTGGTGGTGATGGGGGACTTCAACTATCCAGACATATGTTGGGAAACTAACACAGCGAGGCACAGGCTATCCAATAAGTTTCTGGACTGCATTGGAGACAACTTTCTGTTTCAGAAGGTTGAAAAAGCTACCAGAGGAGAAGCTGTTCTGGATTTGGTTTTAACAAATAGGGAGGAACTAGTTGAGAACTTGAAAGTGGAAGACAGTATAGGGGACAGTGATCACGAAATAATAGAGTTCATGATCTTAAGGAAAGGTAGAAGGGAGACCAGCACAATTGAGGTAATGGATTTCAGGAAGGCAGATTTTGATAAGCTCAGAGAACTTGTAGGTAAGGTCCCATGGGAAGCAAGACTGAAGGGAAAAACAACTGAGGAGAGTTGGAAGTATTTCAAAGGGACGTTGTTAAGGGCCCAAAAGCAAACAATTCCGCTGTGTAGGAAAGATAGAAAATATGGCAAAAGACCAGCTTGGCTTAACAAGGAGATCTTGCACGATCTCAAAATAAAAAAGGAGTCATATAAAAAATGGAAACTAGGACAACTAACAAAGGAGGAATATAGGCAAGCAACACGGGAATGCAGGGGCAAGATTAGAAAGGCAAAGGCACAAAATGAGATCAAACTAGCTACAGGCATAAAGGGAAACAAGAGGACCTTTTATAAATACATTAAAAGCAAGAGGAAGACCAAGGACAGGGTAGGCCCACTGCTTAGTGAGGAGGGAGAAGCAGTAACAGGGAACTTGGAAATGGCGGAGATGCTCAATGACTTCTTTGTTTCGGTCTTCACCGAGAAGTCTGGAGGTGTGCCTAACGTAGTGAATACAAGCAGAGAGAGGGTAAGTTTAGAAGATAGGATACACAAAGAACAAGTTAAAAATCACGTAGGAAAGTTAGATGTCAGCAAGTCACCAGGTCCTGATGAAATGCATCCCAGGATACTCAAGGAGCTGATAGAGGAGGTATCTGAGCCTTTAGCTATGATCTTTGAAAAATCATGGCAGACAGGGGAGATTCCAGAAGACTGGAAAAGGGCAAATATTGTGCCCATCTATAAAAAGGGGAATAAGAACAACCCAGGAAACTACAGACCGGTCAGTTTAACGTCTGTCCCAGGGAAGATAATGGAGCAGGTAATTAAGGAAATCATATGCAAACACTTGGAAGGTAATAAAGTGATAGGGAATAGCCAGCATGGGTTTGTGAAGAACAAGTCATGCCAAACTAATCTGATAGCTTTCTTTGATAGGATAACGAGCCTTGTGGATAAGGGAGAAGTGGTGGATGTCATATACCTAGACTTTAGTAAGGCATTTGATACGGTCTCGCATGATATTCTTATTGATAAACTAGGCAAATATAACTTAGATAGGGCCACGATAAGGTGGGTGCATAATTGGCTGGATAACCGTAGTCAGAGAGTTGTTGTTAATGGTTCTAAATCCTGCTGGAAAGGGATAACAAGTGGAGTTCCTCAAGGGTCTGTTTTGGGACCCGTACTGTTCAATATCTTCATCAATGATGTAGATATTGGGATAGAGAGTACGCTTATTAAGTTTGCAGATGATACCAAACTGGGTGGGGTTGCAACTTCTTTGGAGGATAGGGACATAATTCAAAATGACCTTAGCAAGTTAGAGAAATGGTCAGAGGTAAACAGGATGAGGTTTAATAAAGAGAAATGCAAAGTGCTCCACTTAGGAAGGAACAATCAGTTCCATACATACAAGATGGGAAGCGACTGTCTAGGAAGGAGCATGGCGGAAAGGGATCTAGGGGTCATAGTGGACCACAAGTTGAATATGAGCCAACAGTGTGATGCTGTTGCAAAAAAAGCAAATATGATTCTAGGTTGTATCAACAGGTGTGTTGTAAGCAAAACTCGTGAAGTCATTCTGCCGCTCTACTCTGCACTAGTTAGGCCTCAGCTGGAGTACTGTGTCCAGTTCTGGGCGCCACATTTCAAGAAAGATGTGGAGAAATTGGAAAGGGTACAGAGAAGAGCGACAAGAATGATTAAAGGTTTAGAGAACATGACCTATGAAGCCAGGCTTCATGAACTGGGCTTGTTTAGTTTGGAAAAAAGAAGATTAAGGGGGGACATGATTGCGGTTTTCAAATATCTAAAAGGGTGTCACAAGGAGGAAGGAGAAAATTTGTTCCTCTTGGTTTCTGAGGACAGGACAAGGAGTAATGGGCTTAAAGTGCAGCAGGGGAGGTTTAGATTGGACATTAGGAAAAAATTCCTAACTGTCAGGGTGGTCAAATATTGGAATAAATTGCCAAGGGAGGTGGTGGAATCTCCCTCTCTGGAGATATTTAAGAACAGGTTAGATAGACATCTGTCAGGGATGGTGTAGACGGAGCTTGATCCTGCCTTGAGGGCGGGGGGCTGGACTCAATGACCTCTCGAGGTCCCTTCCAGTCCTATGATTCTATGATTCTATGATCCCTCCCATACCAATGCCTGTGCCCCCTCCTCCTGCTGCCCCTCCTGCTCCTGCAATGCCCCCTCCTGCTGCCCCTTCTGCTCCCGCAATTCCCCCTCGTGATCCACCCCATCCTGCCCACCTCCCCGTGCTGCCTGCCCCGATGCGGCCTGACCCCCATGTCCTGGTCCGACCCCGCAGAGGCAGTCGCAGGGGCCACCCCTTCCAGCAGTAGCTCCCCCTCCCAGTTCAGAGCCTCCTCTCCTCCCACCCTACATCCCCCCATTGTAAATAAAAAGTTCAAACGTTGTTTGCTTTCCAAAAAAAACTGTTGGTTGTTTATTGGGAGATAAGGGGAGGGGAGGAGGGAAGAGTTGGGGATGGGAGGGAGATGTCAAGGGAGACAGGGGTGACCCGACTGTGGGGCCTGGGAGAACATCTCCATCAGGGCCTGCCGGATGCACACCCCATCGTGGTGCGCCTGGCGGATGGCAGCTGTGCGGGGCTGTTCGAAGGCCTGGCCCTCGCCTGCCATCCGTGCCAGGAGAAAGGCCTCCCTCTTCCGCTCCACGATGTTGTGGAATGCACAGCACGCGGCCACTACCTCCGGGACATTCCGCTCACTCATCTACAGACAGGTGAGCAAACAGCGAAACCGGGTTTTCAGGCGGCCAAAGGAGCACTCCACTTGGTTGCAGGCCCGGTTGAGGCGGTCATTGAACCATGCCCGGTTGTTGTCTGTCCGCCCTGTGTAGGGCCACATTAACCAGGGCATCGGGGTAGGCCGCATCCCCCATAACACACGTGGGCATGGGCACGTCCCCGACAGTAAATTCCCGCTGGGGGAAGAAAGTGTTCGCCTCCAGCCTGCCAAACAGGCCGGAGTTTCGTAGAATGCGGGCGTTGTGTGCCCTGCTGGACCAGCCCGCATAAATGTCCAGGAAGCGGCCACGGTGGTCCACGAGAGCCTGGAGTACAATGGAGAAGTACCCCTTTCTGTTTATGAAATGGGCCGCTCGATGCTCCGGGGCACGGACAGGGATGTGGGTTGCATCCAGGGCTCCCCCGCAGTTGGGGAACCCCAGGGCAGCAAAGGCAGCCACCGTAGCATCCACGTCCTGCAGGCAGATGACTTGCTGGAGCAGGATGTCGTTGATGGCATGGACGACCTGCAGAAGGGTGCACAGAAACACAGGGAAATACATCACATAAGGGAGGATGAGTGTGTGCTCCCTTGGGGGGGGGTCCCCTCCCGTGATGCCCTCTGTTCTCACACTCACACACACCAGGGGCCCCCTCACTCCACGGGCCACCCCCGCCTTCCCACCAGCAGGCCTGTGCAAGGAAGGGACAACTCAGACCCCTGGGTGATGGGGCATTCCCCATCGCCCCAGCCTGGAGTCTTGCCTGTCCCTGGGCATGGAGTGCAGCACCCTCCCCCCCAGGACTTACCTACATGACGACGGCACCGACGGTCGATCTGCCTACCCCAAACTGGTGTGCCACCGATCGGTAGCTGTCTGGGGTGGCCAGCTTCCAGAGCGCGATGGCGACCCTCTTGTCCACAGGGTTGGGTGCCCGCAGCCGGGTGGTACTTTTCTGGAGTGCAGGGGCGAGCCAGGCACACAGTTCCAGGAACGTCTGCTTTCGCATCCAAAAGTTCGGAGCCATTGCTAGTTGTCCCATTGCCCCAGGACCAGCTGGTCCCACCAGTCGGTACTAGTGTCCAGTCTCCACAAGGGCCTCTCCATGGTGGGGTGGGGATGGCACAGGGATGCCTTGGCCTCCCTGGTGAGGGAGTCCAGAGTGACCTGCGCCTCGATGTCCTGGATGAGGAGTGCAGCAGCATAGAGCAGCAGCTGCAGGCACTCCAAAATCGCTGAAAGGGGCCAGAGCAGGCACAAGGCCACCCCTGGCTCCATGGCACAAAAAGAGAGCTGAGGTCAAAAAATCAGCTAATGGCACTAAGGCACAAGGCTGTGGTGTCCAACAAGGCAGAGGGCAACCACAAGTAGAACTGCTACGGCTGTCAGTCCCTGCAAGAGGTCCTAAAGCTCGCAGCAGGAGAGAAACGGCTGTTCAGGGAGATCCCTTTAAGCACGTGTCTCAAAGGAGCTCCAGCTCCTACCCCCGGAAAGGGCTGGTGCCCTTTTGCCCTCTCCAAAATGGTTCCGGGCTCCTGCTTTTGCACAAGAGCATCCCGCCAATGTAGAACTCTTGTGTTAAAGAGTATTTGCGCAAGATCATGCCAATGTAGACATAGCCATAAAGTTTGATCTGGATGCAGTGGAATAACAATAATAATGTGTATTTATTTCTTTTTCTATTTAAATTAAAACACTTTATTGATCTAAATAGTAGCTAGATAAAGAGCTTCCATTTGAGGTTATAATGCATTTTATTAACTAACGTTCGTGTTTTTTATTCTATGACAATTTATCTGAAATAAGTGGATAATTTAATCTAACCCTAATTTATTTTAAGTTTAAGACTAATGGCACAGTGTGGAGCTGTTACTTTCACATCTCCAATTTACAGGCATGTAGAATCTGATTCTCCATTGCCCTTCGCCTTGTGGATAGAACGGGTATATCTGTACTGTGTTTTTTAAAACCTCTGGAAGAAAGTCTCAAATCCTGGGGTAGGACAAGATGGAGTTTTCCCCTTCAGAATCTGACATCTACTGACTGTGCTGAATTAGGTACAGAGAGTTTCAGAACCTCAGTCATACCATGTATTAAGACACTAAAAACAGCTGTGCAGATGTTTGTTCTTGGACTCTGAAGCCTATCCTCTTCCTAGGTTTTAGAGCTAGAGCTCCAACCCAGACTACAGCGTCAACACTGCTGTTTTTTGCACCACCGCGTGAACTCAAGTCTGTGGTCTAAGGCTCTAAGACAGTGGTCCCCAACCTTTACGGGCTCCCGGCCACACACCTTTACGGGCGGGGCCACACACGCGCCGGGCGCCCGGGGGCGGGGCCACACACGCGCCGGGCGCCCGGGGGCGGGGCCGCGTGTCCTGGGGCACGCCAGGGCCAGGGCCGCCCGAGCCCCTTGTGCCATGGGCCCGGGGCTGGCGCCGCCGCCCGAGCTGCGTGACTGGGGCCGGCACTGGCGCCGCGCGCCTGCATGTGCCCCGGGGCTAGGGCCGCCCGAGCGCCATGCACCAGGCGCCGGTGAGTGTTGCGCGCCTGGGGCCGGTGCTTCCAGTGCGCCGCGGGGCGGGGGCGGGGCCAGCCCGGGTTGTCGGCGGGCGCAACTGCTCTAAGAGTATGTCTACACTACCAGTCAGGTTGACAGGCAGCGATCAGTCCAACCAGGGTTCTAATATACACTTGATAAATTGACTGCTGATTGCTCTAGCATATACTTCAGAACTCCACCGGAATACCAAGTGCAAAGGGAGTCTACAGGAGAACATCTCCCATTGACACACTGCAGTGCAAACATTACAATAAGTACATGAAGTACATTAAGTTCAGATATATTATTCATATAGCTGAAGTCATGTAATTTATATCGATTCCCCCATGGCTTAGATAATCCCAGAGACTCAGGGCTTGTCTCCACTACAGGGTAGATCCACTGGAGGGTGGGAGTGGGGAGAGGGACTAACATAACTCAAATGGTGTAGCTTAGAGCAACTTGTCCCCGTAGTGTATACCTGCTGTCTCTGCCAGGGGTTTTAAAACAAAATGTGAACATACCCAATGGAGTGCAAAGTGGATGTAAAATACTATCTGTAGCTTTTTATACCTACATAGTACTGGAATAAGAGACTGTACAAGGTGAAGCGGAGTATCAGGTTTGAAATAGGGATATAATAGTATAGTCGATTAACAGATAGGCAAAAGCTTATAGGTTAATGCTATAGACTACATGCATTTCTCCTCCGTCCCCCACCAGTAAATTTTTTAGCAGGCTGGCCAGCAGCCCAGCTCAGACCTACTCCTGCTGCATCCCTGCATTTAAAGTGCATTAGGAGCCAGGCGGCTCAATTCTGGCTCACGCCAGGTCTGGGAGCTCAGGACCCCTCCTCCCCCCGCCTCAGACAAGTACTGCTGCTACCCCGCACTGCTGCCTCTATATCAGAGGCAGCAGCACAGGGAAGCAGGCAGCCATTCCACGAGAGTAGGCGGTTTTAAACTAGCTCCTCTTGCAGACCAGCTCCCTCCTGGCACCCTGCACTGCTGCCTCTGATGCAGATGGCAGGAGGCTCCTCGGGAGTGAGGCTAGAGTGCATTGACTGCTGGCCCCACCCCTGGGGAATAGCTGAGTAACCGATATTCATGAGGTTACTCGACTATTCAATTAACCGATATTTAACATCCCTAGTTTGTAATCTATTAGTAGGTCTAGTTCTTCGATATGTATTCATTTCATGTAAAGGTTGAACCTGTTTAGTGCGGCACTCTCTGGTTTGGTAACATCCATGGTCCAGTATGATTTTAGTTAGCTGGATGTTCACTTATTGTGGGTGTGGCCAAGTTTCCTGTGGTCCCATAAAATTTGTTTACAACCACCAGTCCTGGCTCTGTGTTCTATGCTATTATTTAGCTCTAATTTACCCCAAATGTCTTTTAAAAGCCCAGTAAGCAGTGCAAGTGTTGGTAATGTTGCTAGATGATATTGACCTCTCATGGTTCAGCAAAATCTCTGGTTCGGCACAGGTCAGGTCCTAATGGTGCCAGACTAGAGAGGTACAACCTGTAATGGAAAGAAAAGATATCACTAAATTAATACTTTCCTCTACTGAGTTCAGGGTATATAATCTTCTCTTGAGCCCTTTTGCTGTCCAGAGATGGTGTATGACTTTAGCAATCAGTGATTGGAGTGGCAAAATGATTATTACTAAAATGCTTATTTTCGGGATTATTGCTTTGATGAGTGTGGAGCAGGCTCCTGAGCAATGACAAAACACAAATCATCTTGAGGTATTTGTGGCATTGGCATAAATTGAAGGAGGATCCTAAATCAATGATTTGGAGAGAGGTGGTGCCTGGTGTATGGGTGGATACATTCTGCACACATAACAGTCAGGTTATGTGCTTGGGTCCATTCCTTTGTGCATTGTTAACCTTGTTAGTAGGGCAGTGACTATTTTTCAAATTAAATGTTTGGAAAAATTATTGATGGGTCATGGGCATGGCAAAATTTGTTTAAAATCCAGAAGCAAATCTCAAGGTTCCCTCTGTAGTTGGGAATTTTTGCACACAAAAATCTTTGATTCCCACCGATACCCATGGATTCTTTGATCTCAACTCTACTGCTACTGCTTCTCTTCATAACATGCACAGGAGGCTTTTCAGGCAGTTTAGCACCTCGTTCCATGAGGAGTAACAGTAGTTCTGAATAGGAAGCCTAATCCGAACTACCTAGTCCGTGCCGCGTGTAGCCGCAGGCATGGAGTCCGAACTAGCGGACATTTAAAAATGGCGGTGCTTGGCAAGATGCAAATGAAGCCTGGGAAATTCAAATCCCGGGCTTCATTTGCAACTTCGGTTGCCTACATTAACCACCCTAGTTTGAACTAGGGTGGTAGTGTAGGCATACCCTCAAGGCTTCTCCCAATTAGCAGGTCTGTGCCTGTTTCTTTCTCCCCTTTCCTCTGCACTTTGGGGATAGGGAACCCAGAGAATATTCTCAGCAGATTAGAAGCTAATCACTGCAAGGCAGGGTGAGGAACCCAAATGTACAGTCTTTCCATCAGGCAGACTGATGAACCAAGTGTGTTTTGAGAGCAGAGGGGAAATCCATGATTTTTGGCATAAAATTCTCTCTGGCACGGAGAGCTGTATGAATAATCTGTAATTAATTTATTTGGTCAGATTTATCCTTGTAAAAATCTATTTTCTCCAATTATTTTAATATTTTCACAGAGTAATTTTTGCTGTGTAGCCCATTCTCTTCCTGTCTTTTGTATTTTGTATTCAGTTTTTTTCCGACTGGATGCATAGGATACATGACCAGTTTCTCTTCCGATGCAGTTATATGGAGGCTTCCAACACTACAGACCCTCTAGCCCAACTAAACCCTTCCCACCATGCTAATAGCTTTTGAACCATTAGAGAGGGGTGTTATATTCACGTAACATGATCATGAGACTAAATATTTAATATATATTTATAATTACACAATATATGAATATTTATTAATTGAATACATAAGCATTTTTGTACACTGCACACTTATTTTAATTTCTATTTTAAACTTTCCACGGACTCCCTACTATACCGTTGTGGAGTACTATGGGTCCGCGGGCCACAATTTGTGAATCACTGCAATAATACACAGAGTAAGATTCCTGGTACAAATACTCAGGAGCCTGAATTTGAAATTCACTTCTATTAATCACTTTGAAATTGACATTTCAGCCAGTAAATGTGTGCTAAAGTATTTGCACAAGGGGTGCATAAGAGGGACACATACACAGTTTAAAAAAAAATCCTTTAAAAAATCAAACATGTTTGTAGAAGTTGTTTACCATTATCCCAAATCCATGTGCCTTGCTCATGAGATATACCTCTCATATTTGTGAGTATGCTCAGAAAGCAACAATCACAGTCTTGCCTCTACATACGTTACTCCAATGGGCTATTTGGTTTAAAAGATAACAAAACTGAGCAATGTTAATTTTAATTTGTTTCACACTGAAAATTGAAACTCAGAATGATTATTTTAAAGTCACAAAGTTATTGCATGGATGATTGTTAAGAAGACAGCAGGAAGCTTAGACGTAATATTTAAAAGAAATTTGTCAAAGTACTATTTTGATGTTAATAGGTATCTCTATAAAGTCATTTTTTGTATGTATGTAGATTATAAATATATGCATACGTTAATCAGTAAGCTATCGTTTATGTATCAAAAAATCTCTCTCTATCATTCTTAGCTTTCTTTGAAGCTGTGCTGTTGGTGATGAAACTGTGCTGCTTTAGGATACAGAATTTATGCTGTTGCCCTATAGAGCACTGAGGCTACATTCAGAGTTTTCATGTTTGTCTTTATTTGTTTTTCTAAGGAGAACTTTACTTCATGTCTACTGGAATACCAAGTGCCACTGCTCCCAATGGAGTAGTTTACAAAATAGTAGACACCTCACGGTAAGAAATGCTCTTGTTACAATATCTTAATTTGATTCTGTGGACCTGGGTTTGATAGTTATGGCTGAAATAAATTGTTCTTTTTTCACCTTGGTCCCTTGCTAAAGAGTAAATCAGTGTAAATAGGGACTGGCTTCATATTCAACTAAACTTCTTAGTGGATGCCCTAGGCTTCTGCAGAGTTGGAGTCTGCATTGGCAGGTGATCCAGAGATTTGCTTTGAAGGTGGTTGTATATTTTTCCTGGGTGTGAAGATTATTCAGTTTCTGTTTTGTAAAGCCAGCAGCTGGTTTTGTGGGCATCAAGTCTCTCCAAAGCTGCTGTATTAAGGGATGGTGGAGCCTCAAGACTTCTGTCTATGCTGATGTTGCCTTTGTCAAGGTGGTTGATATATTCCCAACAGGCCCATCTGCTCTCTCCTATGCAAATCCCTCCTTCACAGAGCACCTTCTGCAGTTGGCTGATGTCTTCTATACGAGAGGTGCAAGATCCACATCCACAGAGGGTCCTCTCCATGTGAATTAAAGGACGCAGCCCAGCCTAATCTTAGCACCACCTCTTTCTATAAATAAAACAGAAAAAAGTTAAAAACTCATACCCCCCGCTGTTTATGCTATTGGTTTAATGGTGGAACTAGCCTGGACAGCGGCACAGAGACAAGGGCTCACTTTCTGGCTCTCTTGCTATTAAATGGAGTTGTCGTATCTGGGACAATAACAAAATAGTAGAATCTTGGGGAGGATTTATAGATTTAATGAAAATATGACTATTAAAGGATCAAATAATGCCTGCCTAGTAGGGTTTTAAAGATAAATGTGCCTTAGTAGGTTTTTAAAGATTTGTGCTTATTTAAAAATAAACTAACTTTGGGTGTCAGCTCTCTGACCATCTTTTTTTAGTCAACATGGGAAAACTCCATATTTCTAGAGAATATACAATCAGATAAGTAGAGAGATATTGATACCTTCTGATTCCAGAATTTTACCCTTTTCTTTTTTCTGCTGACTCCTTTGCAGACTAGTGAGTTTGTGCCCATCAGCTCAAACAATTTAGATTATTTCTCTCACACTGCAGCATCTATTAAAAAGATACTCCCCATTTCTGTGGTACAAATGAGCATCTTAAAACTATGGGCATCATTTTTAGAAATACAAAGTACAGTGCTAATTTAGTATTAACCACGCAGAAACATTTAAAAATTTGAAAAACAACACAATCTGTAAATTACAAATGAAAGTGTCCTTAGTAGTTCTCATTATAGAGCATGAGAGTGAAAAAATAAAGGTTTATATGCAAGCTTACAAAAATATAGTACCCTAATCCTAAGTATCTGCAAGTCAATAAGTGAGAGAGGTATCCTTTGTGTCTGGCTACAGTCGTCTTTTTTCAGACACAGCAAATGCACACGACTCTAATTATGAAGGCATTATATGCTGCTCAGTAGTTAGACTATATTATCCCACTGCTGCATTGCTTTGAAAATTCTTAGAAGCCCTAAATAACAAACCAAATATCAGAGGGAAAAGTATCTAATGTACTGGGTATAATTTCTCAAAAGCGAGGGACACTGCAATGGCAAACAAGCTTCAGACAAATGAATGCAACATTTTAAAAGAATGCTTCTTTGAAAGGGACCCTGAATGTAAAAATTTAATTTGAAGTTAATTACATCTATAATGCTGTTTAAAGTGATATCTGGGATCAGCAAGTTTCTTTTTGTTTTCTGTTTTAAATAATTCTTTCTGGTTCCTTTCTATTGTTATGTGAATTGTGGTCCAAGTGAAGTGAGGTGTTTTTTTTATTTTAAATATATGATTGCATGCCATCTGGTTTCTAAGGAGATGGCTTAGAAATTTGCATGTGAACATGACAATCATTTCAGCTATCTAACAAACATTGTATAGCTTTATATCGTTTTCTGTTCAATTTGATTCGTATCTTTCTTTATTGCTTTGAACCCACTAATTTTCACTTTGATGGATTCAGTATTGATAAAGAAAATGCTATCAAAATACTGCACATGCTTGTGAATATTTGAGCTCTCTGATCTATGGAGAGAATACTATTTTGTTGGTGGGGCATAAGAATTCATTTGGGTCATTTAAATAGATTTTTTTCACAAGTGCAAAATTCATTTAAAAGCAATGGAAACAAAGAATGCTGCTATACCATTGGAAAGCAGTTCATCCTGCGCTGTGTCCCTCTTTCTCAGGAGAGCACCCCCAGGAAAATGCCGCACTGAGCCTTTGCAAGTGAAAGTGAAAAGCAGGCTCATAAAGTTTGTGCCGAAGGAGAGTGAGTATTGTTGTTGCTCCTAATTTTTTATCTATACGTATTAACTTAAAACCAGCATAATCTTTTTGGATGTGCAAGCCGCTCAGAACTTCAGTCCCAGAGCTTCAGTCCCAGTGTATCTTTAAAATTAATTTCTTCCAACACATTTTTAATATAAGTAGCGGAAGGATGGCGGGTGCATTAGCCAAGGCCCTAGGACTTTGCAGATGCTTATTTAGACCCCTGCTGCACTGTAGACTTCCTGTGTAACCTTTGGAAAGTCACTGATGGCAGGCTTACACTAGGAATCTAAAGGACTAGTCGACTATCTGATAAGCAAATGCCTTATCAACTAGTTACCCCCCCCTCCTCCTTGCTGCCTCTATCAAAATAGGGAGAAGATGGGATACTTAAAAGTGGCAGTGCTGCATGGAGCCCAGGGTCAACAGCTCCATGTGGCACTGCCACTTTGAGTGCCGTGTGGAGCCTGGCGTCATTTCAAAGCAGCAGCACCGCTTGGAGCCCAGGACCAGCTGGGGACTCCCCAGCTGACCCCGGGTTCTGTGTGGCGCTGCTGCTTTGAAATGCCAGGTGGAACCCAGGATCAGCTGGGGACTCTGGGCTCCATGTGCATACCAGCTTTAAAATGCCTGGATTCCCTGTTTCCTGGGTTTAAATTAAACTAGCGCTTTCCAGAGCACGGTTCCAGTAAATATCAGGGCTGTCAATTGATGTGCGTTAACACCTGCGATTAACACAGGGAAGGATTAACACGTTAATTTTTAATGCGTTAATCGTAAGTGTTAACGCTGCGCTGCCTCTTTGAAGCATCACTCCAGCGCTTCAAAGGGGCAGTGCATTAGGAACCTGGGATCAGCTGAAGTCCCCATCTGACCCCAAGCTCTGTACAGCACTGCCCGTTTGAAGCACCGGTCTGACGCTTCAAAGGGGCAGCACAACATGGAGCTTGGGATCAGCTGGACACTTCAGCTGATCCCCGGCTCCGTATTATGCTCCCCTTTGAAGCGCCGGTCCCAGGCTCCCGTGGTGCTGCTGCTTGGAAAAGCCACTGCTACATTTCCAAGGAGCAGCTGCACTGAGCCTGCGGTCAGCTAAGGACTCCAGCTAATCCCAGGCTTCCGCAGCGCTACCCCTTTGAAATGCCACCGCAGCGTTTACAAGGGGCATTGCATGTGATTAATCGTACAATTAATCATGATTAATTTTTTTAATTGCTTGACAGCCCTAATAAATATTTTCATATCTGTGAGAGTTGTAGTACTTACTGCAGGCCCAAGCCCGGAACCCTGGGGTTTTTGGAAACAGTTTGTGAGAATTTAAGCCCTGTCTGTTGCTATCTCTTCACTGCAATCTCAAATTCTATAGTGCTTTCTATTAGGAAAATAGTAGATTTTGGAGTACCTTTGAATAGGCAGAAGCACTTCTTAGAGTGAAAAGTATTGTTATTAGCAGACTGGAAAGGAGCTCATTGGAAGAGATGGGATCTGAGCGACTGTTACTTAGTGGTCGGGAAAGGATGAGGAAAATGCTCTCAAAAGATTCAGTTCAGTCAGATAGTCAGCTGAACTTCTGGCTTTGGCAAACCTACCAGTCCCTTTTGACTGCTTGTTACTAAGTGTAATATTGCATAATGATAGACTTTATCAATTAATGAGTTCCAGAGTTTCTGAGTGCATTGCTAGATCACATCCTAAACTCAAACATGTACATTTCAAGAGTGTGATAACCTCTTTTCTGTATTGTCAGTTTCCCCGATTTTTTTTTCTATTTTCAGAAGCTGAGCCTGTAGAATAGGGAATGCTTTGCATGCTACAAATAGGGTCTCCCTGCCAACACACGAGATTCTGAGCCTCTTCAAAACTTGGCCAGTTTAGGATGTTGATTATTTAGGAGTGTGTAGTAGATGACATTTTTTTCCCCCTCTGCATATTAAAAAGGATGAAGAGTGAGAATGGAGGGGAAGTGCATAGCTAAGTAGCAGAATTTTGACATTTTTGCAAATGTGCATAACATTGAGAGAGCTGTGTGGTTGATTATTATTCTGACTAAAGCAACTATCCCTTTGACTAGCCTATATTTATTTTTAACTTACAAATAGAATGAATAAGCAAGTCCAAAAGCTTCAGAGGGATAGCCGAGTTATTCTGTAACAGGAAAATTTTTAAAAACAACAAATAGACTAGTAGCACCTTAAAGACTAACAAAACATGAATCTGGACTTCTAAAACTCCTGTCATCTGAAGTGGCCTATGCCCACAAAAGCTCATGATACCATGTACATGTTTTGTTAGTCTTTAAGGTGCTACTAGTCTATTTGTTGTTTTTTAAGTTTTTCTTAAGTAAGTAATTCCTGGAAACTGCAACAGTAAAATATTTTCAACCTGTGCAGTTCAAGGCTGTTTAGGGTGGGTGAGGGGAACAGCACTGTTTTGTGTTATCTTGGAAACTCAGCTCTTTTTGCACATTGAAGTTACCAGAGAGAACTGATTGTTAATGTTTGTGATTCCAGCCACACTGAATAAAGTAACTGGCACTGTGTGTGTGTGAGGGGCGGGGGAGTCGGGGGGCTGGAGCTCTCACAATCTAGTAATGATGAGGACAGCAGAAGTAAAAGCCTGTCTTTAAAAATGCTTTCTGCAGGGGTGAGGGACTGCGAAGTAACTCTGAGTCTTACCAGAAGTCTTCAGCATTCAAGTCTGACTTTTGATGTGTCCATGCATTAGTTTTGGCAGTAAACTGTGCATGGAAATTTAGTTTCCATTTTTCTCTTATTTATTGGCATTGAACTGTGTGTAGTCATCTCTGGCAGCCAGACATTCTTAAAGCACTGGAAACTTTTAAGCTGATGCAGTGTTGGTCTAACTACTCAAGAAAGCAAACTTTATCAGAGGAGTTAAATACAGTGGGTCTATAAGTTATGACTGTTCTTATGTTGTCATTTTAAACTATTGTACTAGATTTATAGACTCATTATTGTTGCTTCTGTTTTTCCCCAATAAGAACTGATTGTGAAAACTCCAACTCAACCTCCTAGACTAAGGACTACTACCAAAGCCCCAGGGAGGGGTTGGCCAACTGCAGAAACACCTCATGCCACCACTGCAGATTGGGTGGAACAAATCTTGAACCTACTAAGAAATCAAAATAGAGTACAGGTGACCTCCAGAACACCAACAACCAAACCTCCGAAGTCTAGGAAAGGGGGGAAGAGTGGGGAAAGGAGAGGACGGAGAAGGAAACCCAAACCTGCCAGCACCCTGTCTCCCCCACAGCTCTTGAATGGTGCCGTGCGACTGATGAACAGGCAAGCAAGAGGAAGGGACCGGGGAAGGGTAGAGGTTTACATCAATGGAGAGTGGGGTACGGTGTGTGATGACTTGTGGAACTCTAAGGCAGCAGCTGTGGTGTGTCGCCAGTTAGGGTTCCCTTATGTTGTCCGGGCAACCAAGAGAGCAGAGTTTGGGGAAGGACGTTCACTTCAGATTCTTCTGGATGATGTTCAGTGCACTGGGCAGGAAAAGAACCTGCTGGAATGCACACACGCAGACATTGGCAAACACAACTGCTCTCACAAAGAAGATGCAGGAGTGATATGCAGCCATGAAGACGATGTAAACTGAAAACTAATTGCAGAACATTGGGAAGAAGGGAAGGGTAGAATTGAATTAAACTCATCTTTCTCACCCCCCCTTTAAACAATGGATGTATTGAATATGGTGTATTTATCCCTGAGGATGCTATAAATGATTTAAGTAAACTTGCAGTCTTGTGTGCTGGGAGGAGAGAGAAGGTACAGAATATAATCGCTTGAGCATGTGTGTGACCAGGGATCAGGTTTTTCTTTTTTTATGGGTGAAAGAAGAAACATCCTCATGTCATGTTAGGCTTTGCCTACAACCCTCATCTACATGGCTCCGTCGATGGAGCTATGTAGTCTAGACACAGCCTTAGTGATTATGAAATAGAAAAAGGCACCCCTTTGCCATCACAGCTGGGAATGTGGCACAGCATTCCCCCAGCTATGTCTGGCAGCATTCTGCTGAAACACATTCCCAAATGGCAATATTTTAAAGTTTTGTTTAGCCAGACATTCACATCGCCTGTTAAGCTGTTCTGACACCTGTAGAAAAAGCTTCAAGCATCTGTGAGTCTGTGGGGTTTTTTGTGGAACATGGAGATAACTTTGTGTTGAAAGTTTGGCTTAAAAAGGAAAATGAAGCCAGGGGCCTGATTTTCCTTTCACTACCTTTGTGGCTGATGTAAGTGTATTGACTGAAGTGGGAATTACATCTCTTTACATGAATAGAGAATCCTACCCAGAATCACCTGTAGTGCCTGGAAGAATTGTGTTAAATTCTATAAATTGGGTGAAATTTCATTCAGAAAGTCTTCTCATCTCACTAGCACCAGAGTAATTGTATTGGCATCACTGGAGTTACCTGCATTTACACATTGTAAGCAAGAGGCAAATCCAGCCCATAGTACATATGGTGACTTTCATTCAGTCTAACTGCAGTTATGAAAACACTTCAGCCCTAATTGTCCACTGCCATGAGCTTTGTGTGGCTACATAACTCTACACAGATCAGGCACAACACACTCCCAAATCAGAAATATAGCATTTTAGACCCTTTTGCAAAGATGTAAATGACTACATACAGCGCAAAAGACATGGAAAACGAAGTCTGTTGCATGCATCAGAAAATCTCAATTGGTGTGTGTATTTTTTAAAAGTAAGTAAACACCACCACATCCTTGCGGACTGTCAGAGCATGTCTACACTAGAGAGTTATTTCGAAATAACTCCCCTTCTTTTGAAATAAGGTGAGCATCCGTACAGCAAGCCCGTTTTTTCAAAATTATTTTGAAATAACTGGCTCGTTCTATTGAAATAATAACCCCTGCTTCTCATGAGGAGTATTGCCTATTTCGAAATTGTTATTTCAAAATGTGGATGCTCAGTTGCTATTATTTCAAAATAATTGGCCTCCCGAGGCCTCTCACAGCTGCCCTGGTGGCCACTCTGGCCACACCCCTGATAACTACTGCTCCCCTTCCTCTGCAGTCTTTAAAGCTGCAGGCAGAAGGGAAAGGACTTGTGGCACCAGACCAGCCCTTCCAGCCCTGTGCCACACAGCAGCCTCTTTTTTTGGAGCCATGAGTGACCCCAGCACTCCCTCCCACCCCACCACGGCTGCAAGCACCCCCTCCAAAGCCCCTGGTCAGGGGCAAAAAAGGACATCAGCTGGGACAGGTGCGGAGATCCTGGATCTCATAGAGGTCTGGGGTGAAGAGTCAAACCTCCAGGCTCTCTGCACCAGATGCTAAAATGCTGATGTTTATGGCTGGGTGGCCACCAGCCTGGCCCAGAAAGGGCACAGTCACACCCTGGGCCAGGTGTGTGGCAGGGCTACATGAAGGTCAGGGAACAAAGTGCATGCTCTGGCACCACAGACCTGCCACTACTATGAGTATCTGGATGCCATTCTAGGAGGGGGACCAGTCACTCCCCTTCCTGCATTAACTGTGGCCCGGACAGGCCCGTTGTCAGCCTCCACCCAGGGTAGGGCTGTGGAGGAGGATGACTGCAACAATGAAGAGGAGATTGGCCTGGATACCATGCCCACCAGCCAGGTGCTCGTCATCAGTCTAGAGCTGGTGCACCCCCTCCCAGGATGTCTCCCAGGGTTCAGATGAAGCTGGGGAAGGCACTTCAGGTGAGTTCCATCACTGTCTCTATACACACGGGGAATGGGAACTTGGAGGAGGGATGCCAGGCTGGCGGGGAGATAGCTGCTCCCAGATCATCCACATTATCCCGCCAGCATAAGGACATGTGTCCCTCAATCACCACCATCATGGGTGCCTGGTCCACCAACCACCCTCGCCCTTCCCAACACCTGCCCCTGCCCCATCCCAGAGCCCCTCCTCCCCCTCCTGTCCCTTCCCTGTTGTATATTTCCCAAATAAAAAATTAGTTTTTTCAAAACAAAAAGACTTCTTTATTTGGACTGCAGGAGAGGGGGGCAAGGAGGGAAGGGAGCAGTTCAGGAGAAGGCACACGGGCAATGCAGTGGCCCCTCATGGGGAGACCAGTGGGGAGAGAGTCTCATGGGGCCCTTGGCTGAAACTCTTCCTCTAGGCCTCCTGGATTAGCACAGCCCTCTGACGGGCTCGCCAAATGGCAGTGGTGCACAGCTGCTCAAAAGCCCAGGTGAGCCACTCAGCCTCTGCTCCCCTCCCTGGCAGGAAAGTCTTTCCCTTGTTTTCTCATATATTGTGGAGCATAAAGCAAGCTGACATCACCTGGGGAATGTTCTGGTCGCCACGGTCTAGGCGGGTGAGGATACCCCGGAACCACCCCTTGAGGTGACCGAAGGCACCCTCTGCAACTAGGGTTACCAGGTAGCTTCAGAAAAAATACTGGACACACTTGATCGGGGGGAGAGGGATGGGAAGCAGGGCTGGGGGAGAAGGTTGGGGGCAGCAGGACTGGCCGGGGAAGATTGGGGGGGGGATGGCTGGTGGGAAGCAGGGCTGGTCGGGGGGAGGGGCAGTGGGACTGGCCAGGGGAGATTGGGAGGAGGAGAACCGGCTGGCAGGAAACACAGCTGGCCGGGAGGGGGTCAGGGGAGTGGGGCTGGCCAGGAGGAAGAGGGGGAGAGAATCAGCCGGTGGGGATCAGGACTGACCCGGGCACATGCAGATCCCAGGGCGCTGTCTGTCCCGCACATGGTCCCAGTGAAGTACAAGCGAGGCCAGCTACGGCTCCACAACACACTTGAACAGCGCTCAGGAGCACGGACAGGGCTTCTCCTCCCCCCCCCCCCCCCAAGGCGTCACTGTTACGTCAGACACAACCAGAGGTTCCCAGGGCCGATCCCAGCCACTCTCCTCGCCTCCGCCAGGCTTCTGTCGGGTGCCCAGACAGAAAACCAGAAAATATCAGACATTGCACATGTCCGGTATTTTCTGAATTTTTTTACTGAACAGAGGGCCCAAAACCTAGACTGTCCAGTTGAATACCAGACACCTGGCAACTCTATCTGCAACTCTGTGGCAGCTGCTGAACCTGTTGTTGGTCTCTGGTGGGGTTTAGGCTTCCCATGTAGGGCTTCGTCACCCAGGAGAGCAAGGAGTAGGCATGTTCATCTCCCTGACCCTAATGGTGCAGTCGGGGAAAAAAGTGCCAGTGTGCATCCTCTGAAAGAGGCTGGAGTTCCTGAATATGCAGACATCATGTGCCTTCCCCAGTCACCCAACATAAATGTGAACTGGCCCTTGTGGTCCACGAGGCCTGCAGCTTGAAGAAAAGTACTCCTTCCTACTGATATAATCTGAGGCCCAGTGGTCAGGCCAGGATGAGGATGTGGGTGCTGCCAATGGGGTCGATGTTGCCCAGAGTGATGACCCTCTTCAGCAGGATGGCATTGATGGCCTTCACCCATAGAAACATAGAATCATTGGGTTGCAAGAGCCTTCAGGAGGTCACCAAGTCCAAGCCGCTTCCCAAAGCAGGCCCAACCTCAACAAAACCGTCCTAGACAGGGGTTTGTCAAGTTGAGACTGAAAAACTTGTAGAGACAGAGATTCCACACTCCTGCCTAGGGAAACCCATTCCAGTGCTTCACCACGCTCCTAGTAAAAGAATGAGTCAAACCTGCATGAGCACAGCCCTGACTGTGGAGCTCCCCATGCTGAACTGGTTCCTGACAGAGCTGTCTGGCATGGCGAGCTTCCATAGTGCGATGGCGACACACTTCTGAAGGGAGATGGTGGCTCTCCTGCGGGTGTCGCATTGCTGGAAGGCAGAGCTCCAGGAAGGTTTCCTTCCACATGTGGAAGTTCTGAAGCCACAGTTGGTCATCCCACTGCTTCATGATGATGTGGTCCCACCAATCCAAACTGTTCTCCTGTTGTCACAAGCAGCGTTGCACTCAGGGGTGGCCCGTGAGCCTAGGCGAAGTAGGCAGTTGCCTACAGTGCCGCTGGCCTGGGTGCCTGATGATGATGTCACGGGGCGCTAGGGTGCCCCGTGATGATGTCACGGCCATTGATGGCCGTGCGGGGGGGTGCCAATTGTGCCGCCCGCTTGGGGCGCCAGCTGCCACAGCTGGCCTCGGGCTGCTCCTGGTTGCACTGTGTGCAGGAGAGGACAGGACAGAACATTGTACATGAGAAGCACCCCAGCCTGGGTGAGGAGGTCCCCCATTCTGAGTGGGTCATTGTGCGCCTTCAGCACCATGAGGGCAATCTGCATGAACTGTGTCATGAAGTGCAGCAGGAAGCTTTGCAGCAGCTCCAGCTCCATGTTGGAAGTGCTGTGGCATCCGCAAGGGCAACCAGAGCACGAATTGTGAGTTACCTGATCCTCGAGGAGGTAGGCGGTGGAGAAGAGGATTGTGAGAGACAGTGGTAGAGATAAGCCCTTTTAAGCACGAGTCTCAGCTAGCCTCAGCAAACAGCTACAGGAAGTGCTTCCAGTGGCTTTACATGCAATTCAGACTCCATTCAGCGTGGACATTCTATTCTGATATGAATCTGTGCTACTGTGATGGGGACTTGTAGTGTGGACGTGCTATTTCAAAATAGTTATTTTGGGGATTATTATTTTGAAATAAATAATCTCTAAGGGTATGTCTACACTGCATTCTTCTTTCTAGAGAGGAATGCAAATGCAGCCGAGTGAAATTGCAAATGAAGCACAGATTTGAATTTTCTGTGCTTCATTTGCATAATCACATCTGTCCGCTTTTTCGAAATACCCTATTTTGAAATAAAAAATGCTGTGTAGACGTGGTTATTTCGAAAACAAACCCTTCTTTTGAAATAACCCTTACTCCTTATAAAATCAGGTTTAACGGTTATTTCAAAAGAAGGGTTTGTTTTCAAAATAACCGCATTTCGAAATAACCGCTGCATTTGCATTTCTCTCTCGAAAGAGGAATGCAGTGTAGATATACCCTATATAGGGTAGACATAGCCTTAGTGTTGATCACCGTTATCTCCTAGTTGCTGCTATTGCCAGCTTGTGGCATTCACTCTGTGCTAAGAGAGGAAAAGGTAAAGAATACTGAAAGCCACAGCTATCACCTTTCTATTGGTACATGGGGGAGTCATGTGGATGCCACACTGCCTATAGAGAACATACACAGTATTAGAAACAGAAGCCTTCTATTATATTTTTCTCTGACAGCCACAAGTACTATGTTCCCACAGTTGCTTCCACCAAAGTAAGTGCAGATGTGTGAAAACGTGTGTGGGGAAAGGGGGGGTTAAGCATAGACAAAGAGAAAACAAGCTTGTGACTTTTCTGCATATTCATACTAATGAGAAGTACTCCTGATACTCACGATCCCCTTTAACTTTAAAAATCTGTGATAAATCCTGGTATTTTTCATTCTAATTCTGCAGCATTTAAATAAAGAGGTTCCAATGCCGAAGGTTAAAAATGCATGCACATTTAACTACTTGATGCATCATTAGGAATTTAATAAGATTCTTATTAGTAGTATTTCTCATTCTTTTAATGCTCACTGTTTCACGTGTGTCACATTGAATTTAGTTTCTGATGTGCAGACTATGATGCAGGACCAGCTCCTGAAACTGTCAGTTACCACAGTGCAACTGTGGATGTACTATTCATGTGTTATGTGGCATCCCTGGAGTCTTCGTCTTAAACTGTTGAAGTTTTGCTGGGTGCTGCTAAACAGTTGCTTCTCTCCAAGCCAGAAGTGGCTGCATTTCAATATTGGATTGCAGTTCCTCTGTAAGTGTATGCAAAGTTTCTGAAACACTTATAAGAACCTTCAGGAGGAAACATTCTGTATCAACTAGGGGTATGTCTACACTACAGCGCTAATTCGAACTAATACATCCAGACTAAAAAACTAGTTCGAATTAGCGTTTTGCTAATTCAAACTAGCATGTCCACATTAAGTGGACCCTGAACCGGGGTTAAGGATGGCCGGAAGCAGTGCCGGCAGGGCATCAGATGAGGACTTAGAGTGTGGAGCTGCTGCCTCAGGCTAGCCGAGGGCTGTGCTTAAAGGGACCCGACCCCCACCCCGGACAGACAGTTCTCAGGGGTGCCCTGCTTGCAAAGCAGTCCTGTCTTGGAGTGCCCTGAGTGCCCACACTCGGCACATCACAGCACTCGGCCATCAGACCGGCTGCACTTGCCGCAGGCTGCCATCTGGGGAGAGGGGGCAATTGGGGGCCTGCAGGAGAGCTTCCACCCCGAGAAGCCCGCAGAGCCAGCCCAGTCCTCCCCATGGGGGGCTCGTGCCCCATTCCTCCCTCACCTCCTTCCACTTACCCTTCCCTAGCCCCCCTTCCTGATATATAAAATAAAGAAAACATGTGGTCAAAAATAGAATCTCTCTTTATTAAACAAAACTCGGGGAGACTGGGAAAAGGAGGTGGAAGAGGGGAAGAGAGAGGGTGGGAGAGGGGAGGGCAACTAAAATGATCAGAGGTTTGGAACAGGTCCCATATGAAGAGAGGCTAAAGAGACTGGGACTTTTCAGTTTAGAAAAGAGGAGACTGAGGGGGGATAGGATAGAGGTCTATAAAAGCATGAGTGGGGTGGAGAGGGTGCATCAAGAAAAGTTCTTCATTAGTTCCCATAATAGAAGGACTAGAGGACACCAAATGAAAGGAATGGGTAGCAGGCTTCAAACTAGTAACAGAAAGTTGTTCTTCACAAAGCAAAGAGTCAATCTGTGGAACTCCTTGCTGCAGGAGGCTGTGAAGGCTAGAACTAGAACAGAGTTTAAAGAGAAGTGAGATAAAGTGATGGAGGTTGGGTCCATGGAGTGGTATTAGCCAGGGCGTAGGAGTGGTGTCCCTGCCCAAAGTTTGTGGAAGGCTGGAGAGGGATGGCACGAGACAAATGGCTTGGTCACTGTCTTCGGTCCATCCCCTCCAGGGTCCCTAGGGTTGGCCGCTGTCAGCAGACAGTCTACTGGGCTAGATGGACCTTTGGTCTGACCAAGTACGGCCATTATAAGCTCAGGGCTCAGGGTCGGGGGTCTCAGTGGACCACCTTGATTTTCATGCACACCTGCTCCTGGGTGGCCAGGCTGGCAGTTCTCCTGCCCTAGATGGCTACTTTCCTGTGCCTAGTGCGGAGGTCGTGGACGAGGTCCATGATGTCCGCACTAGACCAGGCGGGTGCCCGCCTCTTGCGGTCCCGGGCAAGCTCCCGGGAGCCGCCAGCCTGGTCCCGGGAAGAGGGGGAGGGCTGGGGGGCATCGGGTGGCTGGCTCGAGCCGTGCCAGGTGCAGGGTCTGCTAGCTGGGTGGTGGCAGGCTTGCACCTGGCACGGGCATCGTAGCCAGCCCGTGCCCCTTTAAGGGGTCCGGGGCCGGGAGGGGGGCAGACGAGTTTCCCTGGTGTTGGCCAGAGTGGCCACCAGGGAAAGCTGGGGAGGGCTAGCCTCCCACTAGTTCGAATTAAGGGGCTACACACCCCTTAATTCAAACTAGTAAGTTCGAACTAGGCTTAGTCCTCGTAGAATGAGGTTTACCTAGTTTGAACTAAGCGCTCCGCTAGTTCAAATTAAGTTTGAACTAGCGGAGCACTAGTGTAGAGCCTATCAAAGTTAATTCGAACTAACGTCCGTTAGTTCGAATTAACTTTGTAGTGTAGACATACCCTAAGATATTGTCATGCCCTCTCTGGTAAGGTAAATGTATCTCAAAACTAAGCTATTGTATGTTCACTTTAGCCCCTACAGGGGCTTAGGCCACCAAAAGAAAGAAAAATAATGTGCAAATGAGTTCTGTTTCATTTGTGTGAAATTTCAAGTTTTAGATTTTTAGCCAATATGCAGTGCAGACCTCTGCCGTGAAAACCCTGCCCGCTTCCCCTGTATCAGCTTGCTGAGTATAAGGAGTAGCACACACCTTTCTTACACTATGAAACACAAAACCTGTCTTTAATTAATGTTAAGGCTCTGACTCAGACTCAGGAAATTGAATATTAGCACTGCATGTGACACACTGTTTTTAACACCAGCAAAGAAAGGAAGAAAACAAAGACACTAGAGCATGCGTCAGAATTTGAGCCTGAAAGGAACATTTCCTGGCTTTCGCTGGATAGTCAAATTAAAGTGATTTAATCTTTATTTTGGGATGTGTTTGTGGGGGAAAGAGCTCTTTAGTGCAAAGTTGTTCTGAAATGTTGTCTACACAGAGTACCTATGAGTAGAATCACAGAATACTAGAACTGGAAGGAACCTCAAGATATCATCAAGTCCCCTTCCCTCATGACAGGATCAAGCACCATGTAGATCAGGGGTCAGCAACCTTTCAGAGGTGAAGTGCCAAGATTTGACGTATTCACTTTTATGTACGGGTCTGAGTACCGGTGATACTTTTTAAAGCAATGATAGTCCTACTTAGAACAGTTTCATTAATAAAGAAAGATGCAGATCTTACCTTTTAGTGCAGGGGTCGGCAAACTTTCAGAAGCGGCGTACCAAGATTTAACTTATTCACAGGTCTTGTGTGCCAGGGAGAACGAGAGGGGAGGGGAGGCAAGGGCAAGCTGGGCATGGTGACCATATTTTCGGAACCAGTTGCAGCCAGGGAGAACAGTTTAATTTAAATTATTAAACAGAGTTAGCATTTTAACTTTCTCATGTTAGTTTATCAAACTTCATTTTAAATAAAATAAACTATTATGTCCAACACAAAAGGTTTCCTTGTTTTCTTTATTTATAGCAGGAGTGGGGAACCTTTTGTGGGTCGGGGGCTACTGACCCACAGAAAAATCAGTTGGGGACCACACAAGTGAGAAGCAAAAAAAACTCCTCTCCAAACCTCACTGATGTGGCCCCCAACTAAGACACCTCACGCCTCTGGATGCAGCACTAGCAAAATGGCTCAGGCATAATTATGTAATTAACGGTGAGTTTCCATTAGCAACTGAGGGTCCATGGAAAGGTTTACATTGAGCCAGGTGATCCACAGGCCAAAAAGTTTGAGAACCATTTAAATAGAAGCACCACTGGCCTCTCCTCCCTGAGAGACTGAGTCAGGCTCCCTGCTGCTCCACAATAGCGCACAGAGAGATCGGGTCTGTTACCACTGTGGTGAAATCACCGTGTCACTCTGGTGTGGATGATGGACAGACTCTTTGTGAGTCTTCCTCATCCATGCAATGATTATTTAAACCAGTAGTCCCCAACGTGGTGGCATTTTGGACAGAACTCGTAAGATCAAGCCTTACGTCGGATCCGCACTTACGAATGGGGCTACGGAGCCATGTAGTTTAGACACACCCTAGGGGATTTAATCCAGATTTATGCTGGTGTAACAAATCAGAATTTGGCCTATTGCTTTCTTATTACTTTTGCATGTTTCCTAGGAGAAAGTAATGTTTATATTGGTACGAAAATTTTGTCTTTCTATAATTTTTATTTAATATCTGAGCTTCTATATATCCTTTTAAAATGCAATCTTTCATTGTAATGGTGGTGGAAACAAACCTTTATTATAATGATAGTGGGTCAGTAAAGGGTGTGTCTACACTGCAGAGGAAGATCAAAGCTACTGTGGTCAATCTTCCAGGGTTTCAATTAGCAGTTGAGTTAAGACAGCTAATTCAAACTGGGGGGGGGGGGGGGGCGACGGGGGGGGCTCCTGTCGATTCCAGTAACCCTCATTTCATGAGGAGTAAGGGAAGTCAAAGGAAGAGTGTTCTTCCTTTGACTTCCTGTAACGTAGACAGCGCTAAAAGCCGAGGTAAACTACTTCAACTTTATCTACACAATGAACGTAGCTGAAGTTACTTATCTTAATTTGACTGTGTCCCGCAGTGTAGACATAACCTCACATATTAACTATAATACTATATCTTGTATTTTATAATAAGCTCCCCAGATTTTAAAATAAATTCTAGAAATCTTTGGATATATTTGAAAAAAAAAAACTTTATATCTTCACTTCTGAGATGAACAGTTGGCATGAAGGAATGCAGGTGAGTTCGACTATATGCAACACTTTCCTACATATATCATAAATGACATATGCAAGATTAATAACAGAGAAGCAACACCTAATGCAAGAATTCCAACAGCGGGGAAAATGTTATTTGCTCTAATTCTAACCCATATAATGTGCATGGTGGTATATACCACACACAGTAATAATAGTAAGACCCAGGAGATCAGATGTTAAGTTAGTTAACCACCAGAACACTAAGATGGACTTTTTTTATTATACTGTTGCATTTTTTATGTAAGGTTAGCATGTTTCTATTTTAAATATGTCTATATTCCCTATCCTCAAAGTACTTTATAAAGCATTGCATTGAGCTGAGTGTGCCTATACTAATACCACACAGTGCTAGTGCCTTTTGCTTGCTGTGTGTAACAATATAAATAGAATGTTTAAATTGCTAGCACATTTTAAAATCATCGATAAGCTGTGCAGTTTTGCTTTGCCATCACACGGTAAGAAAGATGAGATTACATGCTCTATATACTAGATTTTAAATACCTTGGGAGCAGGGACCGTGTTTCTTTTTTAAATTTTAGCTGCGTGGCAATTAGTCTATGACAGGGCTACTCAACATGCGGCCGGTGGGCCACATGCAGCCCACAGCCTGTTTGTTTGCGGCCCGCGGTGCAGTTTGGGATTATGCGGGGTTCAACACATGGCCCTCAGGTGGGAGACAAAACAAAAAAGTAGTCAATATAATGGTCTTCTGTATGCGTTTTTGTAGATACATTTCTGGACTGTCACTGATCATTAAAAGTGTCATATGGGTGGAAATTGGGTAAATATTGCATTTTATTAATACCAGTCGAACTACTTAAATGGGGCCTGCGTGTTGTCTAGTCTTGCCTTAATCTTTGTATTCATTCCTGTCCTTGTGAAGGAAGCTATTTGCATATATTTGCATATATATGCAACCACACTTAAGTTGGGGCCCTCCTGGGATGAGGTTTACCTGGGAGGTCGACAAATGCCATTGATGTCGACCGCAGAGCTTCCAGACTACCGCGCTGAGCCGACAAACAGCTGATGGGCTCAGTGCAGCAGCCATTTAAATTTAAATGAAGCGGCGATTATTTAAATGGCCGCTTCATTTTCCTATGCCGGGTAGCCTAATCTACATACCTCTGGCGACAGAGGCATGTAGTCTAGACATACCCCAAGATAAATTATTCCAGTAAAAATCCTAACCCACTCCATTACTCATTTTATCTAACAAATTCTCCAAATCTCCACTAGGTGGCAGTTTAATACTTTCTGGGTTTACTGCTGTGTTGTTTATTAGTCACATAGTACTTTCCGCTAAGTAACAAGGCAGCTGGAATTCAAACCTAAGGAACCAGAAATAAGAATTTATGTGCTCTAAACACACAGCCATCATGGATGCTCCAACACTTGGATACTCCAACATTTCTGTTAGTCTATAAGGTGCCACAGGATTCCTCGCCACTTTTGCAAATCTGAGTCTGACATGTAGTGGAATATGGACTATTTCTCGTAGTGGAATATGGACTATTTCTCTTCAGTTTATGATAACTTTGGTCTCACCAAGAGAAGTTATTCCAGTAAAAGATATTACATAATCCATCCCCTCACTTCATTTTATCTAACAAATTCTCCAAAACTCCACTAGGTGGCAGTTTAATACTTCTGTGTTCACTGCTGTGTTGTTTATTAATCCCACAGTACTCATGGCTAAGTAACAAGGCAGATAAATTCAGACCTAATCAACCAGAAATATTAAGAACTTCTATGATGCTCTAAGCACAGAGCTATCAAGAACATCGCCAATAATACTGAGTGCCTTGAGTCCACACTGTAGGACAAAAATATGGGAAGTGTTTGATTTTGTTTGCTGACGACTATTCCCTGAATGCCAAATCTGAGTCTGACATGCAGTAGAATATGGACTATTTCTCTTCAGTTTATGATAACTTTGGTCTCATAAGGTGTATCTACACAGCAAAGTTTTTCGGAACAATGACCATTATTCCAAAATAACTACGTGAGCATTCACACAGCAATTACATTATTTCAAAATAATTTCGATATAAGGGATGGCTTATTCCGACTTCTGTAAAACATATTATATGAACAATAACACCTATTCTGAAATAGCTATTTCGAAATAAAGTGTATTTAGATGCTCCACTTCTGCTATTTTGAAACAGCCCCTCACCAGGGCCATTCTGTTATTCCTCCTGGGACTCTAAATCGAGATAGGGTCTGCATTAGGGAAGCCTGCCTTGGATTAATTTTTGAGGTTTTCCTGCAGCATAGACATACTATTTCGAAATAAGCTATTTCAGAACAAATATTCCAGAATAGCTTGTTCCGAAATAACTGTGCTGTGTAGACGTAGCCATAATGAACATCAAGAAGACAGAAATGATTTACTAGCCTGCACCTGGAAAGCCTTAAGTAGAGCCTATTATCACAGTGAATGACCAACCTTCCAGGCAATGGACAAGTTCATGTACCTTGGTAGTAGTCATGTACAGTTCACATCTATGATAAAGTCAACACCGGAATGGCCAAAGCAAATGTGGCCTTTGACAGACTATGTGCAAATAGGTAGAGGCATTTGTGAGCAAACTAAAATGCAGGTCTGCAAAGCCATCGGGTGGGTAAGGCTGATGTGTGCATACACCAGAACTTGGATGGCCACTACAGATGGCATGTTAGGAAGTATCCATTCTCTAGGGCAGTGTTTCCCAATTGGTGCTCCGGGGAACGCTGGGGATCCGCAAAGAGAAAGTAAGGGTTCCGTGAAGAGCCGGTGTATAGGCAAAAAGTGAAACCTCTCCGTTTTTGTGACCGTCACAGTTTCTGTCATACATACATGACATTTGGTACAACTGCTCAGGAATTGCTACCTTTACTGGCTGGTTGCAAATTCAGAGAAACTGTGTTTTTTGGTAGAAAAATCTCTCAATTTGCTACCTCCTGGCTAACCGGACTCAGGGGATGCTGGTGTTTTGCCTTGGGCGGGGGCCTTTTGCTGAGAAGTTAGTGTTTCGGTAGCTGCACCGGCACCTCCGACCCCTTAAAGAGACAGAGCCATGGCGAGGGCTTTTTTCAGGGGCCTTTTTCTTTTTAAGGCAACTCTAGGGGTTCCATGGCCAAATAAAATGGGGAAACACTGCTCTAGGGACCAAATCCCAGATGAGAGGAACAGGCCATAGAATGTCAGATAAGCGATTGCTAAAGAAGATCTTTTACGGGGAGCCCAGAAGAAACAATTCACAGCGTGTATGGGGGAGGGAGGGTGTTAAATCGGAAGGTAACTAAAAAGAACCCCAAGTAGCTACGTGTAATACGCAGACTTTAAAATATCCCTTGGGTTTCAAGGGTGAAGCGGGGGATTATGGAGCCGGGCCGTGTGTTGTGTAAGCGAAGGGGGGGGGGGGGGGCGTTCTGCGTTTCACCTCCCCGCGCCCTTGCCCTGCGCGGACCGCTCCCCGCGCGCCCGCTGCTGAGACGAGCAGCGAGCCCCAGGCACCCTCCCCCGCGCGCGGCCAGGCTGCTCCACGCTCCCCAGCCCGGGAGGCAGGGCGGCCGCGGGCCGGGGCTGGGTAAGCTCCGCCTTGCGGGGCTTGCTGCCTTCCCCCGGCCAGCCGGAAACCGCCCGGCCCAGCCGAGCCAAGAGGCCAGAGGGGGCTGCCCAGCGAGCCGGCCCCGGCTATGGAGGGGCTGGGGGCCCTGCTGCTCCTCCTGCTCTCGCTCTGCCTCCTGGCCTTCGGCCTTTACTGCTGCTACGTGGCAGCCACCCACGCCAAGTACGATCACATCCCCGGCGCCCCGAGAGAGAGGTAAGGGGGGGGGGCAGCCTGCCCCGCGGGGGAGGGGAGGGATCTTGCTGTTTCGGGCATCTCAGTCGCTCCACACATACAGCCCCCAGCCGCCTTTGCCTGGTCCCCTGGGGAGCGGGTCCTCCCGTCGCACCTGCCTGGTGCCAGGATCCCTGCTCTCCTGCTAATGTCACAACCGTTTGACCTAGTGAAGAAATAGGAGGAGGGGCTGCTGTGGGACCTGTAGGGATGTAAGTTCTGTCATGTTTAACCACTTAAATGAGCTTAGGCAGGGCTGCTCTGCCCCTTACCAGTTAACTGTAACTGGTGGGCATCACCCAGCAAGGGTGACTCTTGCCGGTTAACCATTCACATCCCTAGACGGGAACACTGAGATCTTAAGACGTTAAGTAAATGACTTGACCAAGGTCATAATCCATGGAAGAGCTGCCTGGCAGTAGATGTAGGTCTCTTGGGGTATGTCTACACTACCCTCCTAGTTCGAACTAGCGGGGTAATGTAGGCATACCGCACTTGCAAATGAAGCCCGGGATTTGAATTTCCCGGGCTTCATTTGCATAAACCGGGCGCCGCCATTTGTAAATTCCTGCTCGTTCGAACCCTGTGCCGCGCGGCTACACGTGGCACGAACTAGGTAGTTCGGACTAGGCTTCCTAGTCCGAACTACCGTTATTCCTCGTGGAATGAGGAGTAACGGTAGTTCGGACCAGGAAGCCTAGTCCGAACTACCTAGTTTGTGCCGCCTGTAGCCGCACGGCACGGGGTTCAAACGAGCAGGGACTTAAAAATGGCGGCGCCCAGTTTATGCAAATGAAGCCCGGGAAATTCAAATCCCGGGCTTCATTTGCAAGTGCGGTATGCCTACATTACCCCGCTAGTTCGAACTAGCGGGGTAGTGTAGACATATCCTTGGTTTCCACCATCAGCCTGTTCTTATTCCTCTGTGTACCAGAAACATTCTTACCATTGTCCTAAACATCAAACACTAGCTAAGGGACCACTTTGGGTATGCAACTTCTGGCTCCTTGTTCTTATCTCAGGGCTACTGTGCCAGTTATGTTTTAAGATCTGTTTTCATCAATACGCTGCCTTTAAACTGACCCTGATTGACAACAAATTTGCCCTCTCCGGTGCCTTGGCCATATCAGAAATATTTGGATCATAGCAGATGCTAATAGTTTCACCTGTTACAGCATTTTCCTTCATTACTGTGCAGGTTCTGGTTTGGTAAAAAAAAAACAAAAAACCCCAAACCAACAATAACAACAACAAAAAACAAAAACAGAAAAAACCCAACAAGTATCAACAGATATGAACAGTAGTAAAAAGGCCTGTAACTCCAAAGTGACATTGCTATCACAAGGAGAAACAACCCATGTAGTGGTATTGAGGTTGTTTATTTAACCTTACCTTTGGCCCTGTGTACAGTAGTAAATTGGGCATGTACTAGCATGTGAGCAGAGGCAGTAATAGCATTCTGTTGCATAAGCAGGCATGCAAGGATATCAAGTTTGGTTGTGTAACTACAATTATGATCATGTCTGCCCTTTCAGAATCTACAAAATAATATTAGGGGTAGTCCAGTTATAATCCTGCTTGTAGTTAGATCAAAATGGCATTCTGCTGAATAGGCCATGAAGGCAGTGCTTGCATTAGGGGTTTGTGCCATTTTTCTCACTTGTATGGCTTACATCTTTGCTTATCCCGTCAATGGTTTATTTCACATACAAAAAATAAAGGAAAACATGGAAAAATAGATGTCTTTCCAAACTGACATTCTTTTGGATAAGTGTCTCATGCTAGTACATACCAAGATAAGCAAATGTATCATTATTGTGGACAGGAGGTGTTAGCCAGTTTAATGAGTATTCTATTTCCCTTGTAGGGATGTTAAAATGTTTTTATTATCGTAAAATTGTAACTGCTGAAAGTTTCAGCAGTAACATGTGGCGGGGCAGTCGGTTCTCCAGAGCCACTGCCTGTGGGGAGCCAGCTTTTAAACCAGCTCCCTGCAGCTCCCCGCGTGCACCAGCTCCCACCTGACACAGAGGCAACAATGTGGGGGCAGGGACAGGCTGCCCTGCTGGAGCTGATATGCGTGTGGAGCCAGATTAGGAGACAGCTACCTGCACGCATTGGCTCGTGCCTTCCCCCAGTGCTGCTGCCTCTCACACAGAGGCGGCAGGGTGGAGTTGAGGGGTTGTGTGTAACCGTGCACCTAAATCAATGAACCCAGGCTCATCAGTTATCTGTATAAATGGTTACACTTCCACATCCCTCTCACCTTGTAGCCCTTTGATCTGAATCATTGTTCATGTGATTAAAAATAAGCCATTATTAAGAGCCTACTCCTACTGAAAGTTTTGTTTTCTTCAGCTTTATACTGGGACATCTGCCAATCATCTGGCGACTATTCAAAAGAAATGAATTGATTCATGATCTCTTCATACAATGGTAAGATGTTATCTCTCAATAACTCTTTTATTTTATTGGACTGCTCAACCACTCAGCATTATGCAGGAGGTAGGGACATGCTCGCATCATTAATCTTCATCATAAATTGGGAAACCAAGGCAAAAAGAGATTAAGCGATTTTCCCAGAGTCACTCAACAGGTCTTGACAGAGTCAAGAACAGAACAAAGGTCTTGCTGTAAATGCTTTACATTAGGGATGTTAACTAATGTATATTTGTGTAACGGTGTAACCGCTGCATTTTTTTAGTGGTTACACGTTTATACATGGGGGTGGGGAGAGAGGCAGGAGCTTTTAAGATGGCTCCTCGTGAGCACTGGCTCCCTCCTGCCCCCTCCTGCTGCCTCTGATAAAGAAGCAGCAGTGTGTTGAGCACGCAGCTCCGCGAGAGCTGATATGTGCAGGGAGCCAGCTTGGAAGCCGGGTTCCCATGTGTACCCGCTCCCTCCTGCCCTCCTCACTCCTTGCGCTGCCGCCTCTCCATCAGAGGCAGCAGTGCAGGGCGGAGGGAGAGGGCAGGTGTCTCCATGGGAGCCGGTGCTCATGGGGAGCCAGCTTTTAAACCCCCCAAGCACTGATTCCTGCCTGGCCCCCTGCAGTGCTGCCTCCTCTCCCCTCCTCCCCCCCATGCTGCCTAGGCTTATCAGTTAATTGTGTGAATGACTGACTGCACACTAACATGCCTACTTTACGTAGGTGTGATAGTAGCAGTGCTCATTATTCCCTGTTGTGTTCCTTTGAGAGTAGGGACGTTACATTTAGATTAATTGAGAAATCAAATAGTTGATGTGATTTCCATCCACTATTCGATTAGTCTATAAGGGTGTCTCCGCTCACACCGCTTCTGCTGCGATTCTGCTTTTGAAATCTACAAGAGCCCCACTGCAATTCTGCTTTTGAAATGTACATTTCAAAAGGAAGCCCCGCAGGGAGCGTAGGACCACCCCAGCTCTCCCACTGGCCCTGCGCTCCCTGCAGCACATGAACCTTTGAAATGTACATTTCAAAAGCAGACACAGCAGAAGCTGCGCGAGCGGAGACCGTTTCCCACTGTGCCTCTACCTCCCCACCTCCCCGCAGAGACAGTGCTGAGCGGAATTGTTTTTTGAGCCAGCTCCCCCCAGCATGGACTCCTGCTTCGCCCACATTTCTGCCTCCTTCTGATAGAGGCAACAAGAGGGGCAAAGCGACTAGTCTCATCACTAATAGACTATCCGATAAGCATAAGCTATCCAATAGTCGATAAGCTTATGCTTATTGGATTGTCAACTAGCCACTTACATCCCTATTTGAGAGTGTTTTCATTTCACACATGATTGATGTATTATTTTGCATTATAATTCTTCTCTGTCCTTTCTCTTATAGGGCAGAGGAGTATGGCCCCATTGTGCGTATTAATGCTTTCCACAGAGTCTCGCTTTTGATTCTGAGTCCTGAAGGAGTAAAGGTACTGTGTGAATCATCCTCTCCATCTATGCTGCTGTCTCTCCTTCTCCAAAATGAATGGGTTTTGGGCAGTGTTTGAGGTATAAGATTAGGGAGCCAGGATGCCAGGATTCTGTACCATTTGACTTATACCATAGCTTTAATTTAAATCAATTGTGACATCTTTTTTCCAAAGTGGCAAATGCCCACAGAACCTACGGTCAATGAAAGCTGCAGTCAATGAAAGCTGCAAGTGTTCAGCACTTTCAGAAATTAGTCCAATAACTGCTGGGTGCCTCAGTTTCCCCTTCTGAATCACAGTAATAACAGTGAAACAAAAGACAGGACTATGCAGCGCTTCAAAATGCTGCATAGTCCTGTCTTTTTTTTTTTTTTTTTCCAGCAAGACCAGACTAACACGGCTACATTTCTATTAGTAATAATAATAGTGGTGTTAGATTTGTGCAACTTTTGTAAAGTACTTTCAGATCCTTGGAGGAAAGGTGTTCTGGACCACAAAGAATTCTTAAGTTCTGAAAGTGTACAGATGAGGGAGCCAAGTGATCTACAGTCATTCTAGGTGGCAGACAAGTGAGTTCCTAACAGCTTGTGGGCAAGTTTATATGATTTCTGGAGCCTTTATCTGAGGACTTTTAATAACATAAAGAAAGTATTGAATGTTTCAGTGACTTTTTACAGTCTGGGAAATTAATTGCACTGTACATTTCCTGATTGGGGGATTTGTTTTTAGGAGTTCCTGACAATGCCACAGTACCCGAAGGATCGAAAAACATATAGCAGTCTCTATACCATATTTGGCACGAGGTAGGCCAGCTCTGAAAACAATATGTGATAAAACTAAATTAGAAATGAATAAAAGGGGAGGAAAGGAATAAATTTGCTTTGATCTGTTCTAAATTTGACTTTAAATTGGCTTCCATGGCTCAACTCCAATCACAATTGGACATATGGCCCCCGTTACATTAGGTACCCATTATATTGATGAAACTCACATAGAAACAAGTACCTTCCTAGTGCAGAAGTGGGGAACCTACAGCTTGTGGGTCAGATCCAGCCCATGGCTTGCCTTGATCTGGATTGTAAGACTCAGGACTCTTCCCCACCCCATCGTGGGGAGCCAGCATTGGCTCTCGAGCCACGTGGCAGTGCTGTGACTGGAGAACGGGCCCTGATTTCCTGCTGCATGGGGGAAAGGGGAACCCCAAACCTCATGGGACCGATCAAGGCAAGAAAGCAAGCCATGGGCTGGATCTGACCCGCAGGCTCTGTGTCAGAGAGGTACCTCAATCTCCTACCCCCTCTCGCCCTCCCCTCCCTTCTAGACCTTGCACCTCCAGTCCACACCTGTACCCTCCCCTTCTTCCAAACCCCATCCCCCACATCCCCAGCCCACTCTTGCACCCTCCCTCCCTCGCTGACCCGGCCTCCCACTCTCAGCCTGCTCCTGCACTCTCTCTCCCACCAAGACCCTACACCCTCACCCCAACTTGCTGCTGTACCCTACCTCCTGCTCAGACCCTGCACTCCTACCCCCAGCCTGCTCCCTGGCAGCCTCCTCCAGCATACTGAATCCCCCATCTTTTACCCCACTCCAGAGACTAGGGGGGCTCGACAAAATCTACTAACCCCAGGCCGTTGGAAGAATTAATCTGGCCCTAGGCCACACACTGAACCTTGAGGGGAATTAGGAGAGTGGTTTTTTTTTTTTTTTTTTTTTTTTTTTGTTGCTGCTCCTCAGTTGGGGGCCACCTCTGTGAGGTTTTTTCCCTTTCTCACTTTGGGGGTCAGATCAAGGAGGGTTGTGCTTTTTAGTTTGTTTTGCTTCTCAATTGTATGTGCCCCCCAATTGATTAGGTCTGTGGCCCCCGACCCAAAAAAGGTTCTCCCGCCTGCGAGTGGAACAATAGAAAGTATGCATGGCAATTCTTTATCTTTCATATCCCTCCCCCATGGGGATGCACCTAGCCTCAGAACAATTTGGCTTCTGTAAGCTGAACCCAAAGCAGATAAAGTTTGCAAAAGACTATTTAAAAAAAATCAGTCAATCACTAGTTGCCCTTTATATTATTGAATTGTTCCCATTTTGCATAGGGCCATTCAGCTGCTGTTTTAATCATAGAGGGGGGGATTGTCCTGCCCTATATGATCTACTGAAACATATAATGTGTTACTTCAGATGATTATTTCCTGGGTGGCATTGTCTAGAAGCTGCCAATCATGGATCAAGGCCAAGTTGTGCTAGCTACTGTACAAATACAGATGTCTTTGAAAGTCGCTTCCTCCTCCAGTGGGATGAGTGAAACAATGTTCTTTGACTAAGTTGATGATTCCTCAGAAAAGAACATATTTTATAATACTGCCATATTATAAAGCCTCACAGGCTAATGAGAGTTCGGGCAGATAGAGAAAGGCTGCTATACATCTAGCTTTAAAGAATTGAAAACTTCATAGCAAATCCCTCAGCAGAAACGTTTTCTTTTCCTTAATCCTCATCTTTTTGTTAGATTTCTAGGGAATGGCTTAGTAACTGATCTTAACCATGATCACTGGCACAAGCAACGGAGAATTATGGATCCAGCTTTCAGCCGAATGTAAGGCAAATCTCTGTATGAGATTAGATCCCTATTGTTTCCAGAGAGTTATTAAAATGTTTCAAATTCCCCTCTCCCCCTCTCCGCCACACACTTACTCTAAATTTAGAAGTAGGCTGAGGTCATTGAGTGTATAATTCTCATTTTATCCAAAGTGTAATGCATTTTCTCATGGCAATCATAATTGATCAAATTGCATAGGCAGCAAATAGTGATGAATTAGGTTCTCCCACTTACATCTGTGTAAATTCAATGGTAATAGTTGCAGCAGCAGTTTTTACAGAGTTCACTATGCAGACTGCTAGCGATTGCACTGTTTGAAATCTGAGCACCACTCAAGTATCTAAAAAACAACATCAAATAACACTTGTCTCATTAGCTTCCAGCCTGTCAGAGAAACATCTTTTTTAGTCCATAGGTTTTTTGTTTAGTTTTGCATGTGCATGAGGGAAAGCTAAGTCTATGTTTCATTTCATGTCTGATCCAGTGAGAGTCTTTCCAATTGACCTCAGTGGACTTTGAATCCAACCATTTGCTCTGAAAGTGATTTGTTTGATGGTTATTATTCTCTCTAACAGGATTTGAAGTCCACAGAGGTAGGGCAAAGAGAATTTTGCCAATTCTCTCATGCTTATATAGCCACTGTTTTCTTTAATTTGGAAAAAATCTTAGAATCATAGAATAATAGGACTGGAAGGGACCTCGAGAGGTCATCGAGTCCAGCCCCCCGCCCTCAAGGCAGGACCAAGCTCTGTCTACACCATCCCTGACAGATGTCTATCTAACCTGTTCTTAAATATCTCCAGAGAGGGAGATTCCACCACCTCCCTTGGCAATTTATTCCAATATTTGACCACCCTGACAGTTAGGAATTTTTTCATATGCAAAATGTATGCAGGTAGTTTAAAATATAATTTGAAAATGGTTATTCTCTAAATTTTCCTTTGTAAAGTAAGTGAAAATGTTATTCTCAGAACAAAGATTCTCCATCGATAATATTTTTTCAATTGTCCAGCTACCTGATTGGTTTGATGGAAACCTTTAATGAAAAAGCAGAGGAGCTGATGGAAAAGCTAGAGGAAAAAGCAGATGGAGAAACTGAATTGGACGTAATGAGCATGATGAGCCGAGTGACTCTGGATGTTATTGCGAAGGTACAAATGATCTGACTTCCTTTTTTCACTGCGTGTGACAGAGAATACTTGAAGTGCAGATTCCAAGATACACGAGACCAAAATCAGGGGAGTGTAGCTATGAAATAGAAATCTTTCCCCTGAATGCCAGTCTAATTTCGGGGGAGAGACTACTACCCATACAAAGGAAAAGTCGAATCATGTTCCATAATTAGACCCACTGAAGTCAATGGGAAGTAAGGTAACTACTACAGAATTTGGGATATAAGTGACTAATCAACTATCTGATAAGCAAATGCTTATTGGTTAGTCGACTTGACTAGTCACTTCCTGCCCTCTGCTGCCGCTATCAGAGAGAGGCAGCAAGGAGAAGAGGCAGTAGCCAGCAAAGCCAGTTGCCCCAGCACCATCTCTGCAGGGGACAAGGGAGGCAGAGACACAGCGGGAAATGGTGCAAGCAATGACTGCTTCAGTCCCCGATTGTGCCTGTTCCCACTGAGAGCTACCTGAGGGGCTCTTGTATATTTCAAAAGCAGAAGTGCCGCAGGAAGCAGGGGGCAAGCAGGGACTCATACAGTCCTTCACTTACCCCATACTTTCTGCGGCATCCCCCCTTGCTGCCTCTATGAGAAACAGCAAGGAAGGGGGACAGGAGCCTGTATCTGGGGAGAGCTAGCTTAAAAGCTGTTTTTCCCCCAGTACCTTCTCTGGGATGCCACCTGCTTCCCCTGCCTCCGCCCACTTCCTCTGCAGGAAGCTGGCCCCCCCTGCAAACAGTAGCTGCTACCACCAAGCAACCCTTGTTTGTGGCAGCCACTGCCATCAACAGAGACTGGTGCTGGACCAGTCTCTGTTCTCAGTGGCAAAGCCTGTCCACTACGAATGGGGCGCTAAACTCAGCATGAGCCGGGGTCAAGCAGTCCCGCTCGCACTTATTGCTGCACCTCTAGATTTTAAATGTTGTAAGGGCCCAGAAGCTCTTATTACATTTAAAATGCAGAGCCGCAGCGCAGGTGTCTCCGGAACCAGCACAAGCCAGTACTGGTCAGTTAGCTGCTGGAGCTACCTCCACTGCGGCTCTGCAGAGGTGCTTATCAACTAGCCGTATAGTCAATACAAATTGTACCGACTATACGATTAGCCAGATAATCACATTTTATCATCCTTACATGGAATAAGTTTCCACTCAGCCTGTCCAAGGGCAGCAGAATCTGGTGTGCAGTAAGGAATGGAAGGTAGAATTTTCATAAGTGTTTTAAATCCCACTTTAGAAGCCCCTACATTACCTGTGCACTTTTTGAATATAGAATTTTGGCGTATTTTGAAAATGTTGCTCATGGGCTGTTACACTCAGGCTGTGTGGACAGTGAAGGAGGTGTGATTTTTAACTCATATAGGCATATATCCCTCTGGGGATTTAAAGAAGATAGTGTGACATAGAGGGGTGTCTCTGAATCACGCTTTCTCACAGGGGCTGGTTCTGGGTTTTACATACCATCCTTTGCTCAGGGCTGTGCCTCCAGGCAGGATCTAATCCTAAAGTACCAGCAAGATATAGGGACAGGGTATGGGTCTATTCATGTGTTTTTTAATTACAGATGCAATAAGCAGAAGGATTTAATCAGCAGATAGCTGCCTCTTGCTCTCAATATCCTCAGGTGGCCTTTGGTGTGGAATTAAACGCACTGCACAATGACCAGACACCTTTCCCACATGCAGTGACCATGGTCATGAAAGGAATGAGGGAGATACGTGTCCCACTTGTGAAGGTCTGTAGGCATCTCACTTCAGTTTGTGTTCTCTTTATGGTGAAGCTATAATCACTGCGTGTTTACTGGTGAGCATAGGTGGCTGGGGTTATGTGTTTGGGCCCATTTGTAATAGAAAAAGGATCAACAGATTGAGATGGTTCCTGTGTCACTTTCCTTTCCTCTCTGAAAGAAAATTTCACTAGCACTTTAAGAAACTCACGCACTGAATACAATATTTTATTATTCTCCCCTCCCCCCCATTCTCTGAATAGAAGCATAAATGTGTCTGAAAAAAGGACCATTGTCTTACTAGAACTGTTTAGAAAATAGGGGGTTTTTTTCTTTGAAAAAAAATTCATATATCAAAACTTTTCAACTGAAAACTGAACTAGTTGAATTTGAAAATAGGGTTGCCAGGTGTCCGGTATTGACCCGGACAGTTCGGTATTTTCGGCTCCCGTCCGGTAAAAAAAATCCAGAAAATACTGGACACTTAAAATGTCCAGTCATTTTTGAGTTTTTCCCGGCCAGGGGGCGAAAATACCAGACTGTCCAGATCAATACCGGACACCTGGCAACCCTACACACAATCGGGCCCAGACCTCCGCTGCTTACCTGGTTCTGCAGGGGAGCTGTCTGGCCGGGAGCAGGGAAGGAGGCAAGATGGCCGTCAGCAGCCTGTTAGGAGAGGCAGAGCCCAGCCCCTCGTTTTCTTAAAGGAGCCATGCTGTTTTTTTTACATTTTAAAATTTTTTTTGCTTAATAACTTTACTCCTCCCCCTTTTTTTCAACAAATTTTTTTCCCGCTTTTTGTGGGGGGTTGTTCGGTACTTTTGGTTAAAGCATCTGTCAACCCTATTTGAAAATGCTGCCACAGTGCATCATGGAAGCTGAAGTTCAGATGCCTTATGCTTCCATTTTTCTCTATAGGTCAGATTCCCTGGTTAGAATACATCTCCTGTGATGCACCTTGGACTATCCTGTTGGAGAGGGTGCATTTTGATGCTTCCTGGAAGTTCTTGGCAATGGTGCATGAGGCAGCTGAACTGAATTACAGTTACAGCAGCATATCCAAATTGAAATAGTTTGTTTTTCAAGTATTTGGTCTTTCAATGAAAAACATCACAATTTTCCATGGGAGAGCAAATATTTTTAACAAAAAAAAACATCATTAACTTTTAATCAAACCCTATTAAAAACAGTTTTGACAAGTCCTAGTCTCCACACCTCTTTGGTTTATGCTGTAAAGCTAGTAAAATGACCAAGTAAATTTTATATTCAGTACATGCCAAGAAAACAAAAATTGATAAAGGAGATCCGGGAAAGTGTGAGACTGCTGCGCCGTGCAGGAAAGGAATGCATTGAGCAGAGGCGAGAGGCCATGCAGAATGGGGAGGATGCTCCACAAGATATTCTGACTCAAATCCTGAAAGGTAGGAGATTCAACATTCACTGATTTCAGTATTCTGTAATTGTTTGGCAGGGCTAAACACTGGATCCAAATACACCCAAAATGTGGGGTTTCACTTCTTGATCTGAACTTTGAGGCTCAATCTTCTCTCTAACATGTTCAGACAGTGCTTGAAGATCCTTATAGGAGTTTGTTTACAAGTGGGAATTTGTCCAGGAGATTTGCTCCTTTCTGAGTTTAACATAATCCTCTTTGTTCATTTGAGATCAGAACTTGGGGAGTTCAAGTGATGACCTGAGCTCTTCCTGCTAGCCCCCTCGCTTTTCATATTCCCAAAATGTGATTAAAAGAGCAAAGTGAACTTTTATAACTATTTTGTTTCCTATCGCAGGAGCTCAGGAAGAGACTAGAGATGATGAAAATATTCTGGATAACTTTGTCACTTTCTTCGTTGCTGGTTTGTAGTTACTTTATTCTCTGACACATCATGTAGAAAGCTATTGAAAAGAATACATATTCTCAGAGTGGTCTACAATTAGAGTTACTAAAGGCTTGATTCTCTCTTTCACTTAGGTGTAGACTCTGGGGTAACTCTATTGTAAGTTATAGTGGTATAATACCAATTTGGGTGAGATCGGGAGTGCTAACCTCAGGCCTCCCCTGCTGTGCCTTGTAGAGGTGCAGGTAGGTGACTCTGTGGTCTGTCCCCGTACCCTCTGAGTGCTGACTGTGGGGCAGCACCTACAGGTGGGCCACACATCCACTAGCAACACCATGCACAGGGAGCCACTTTCAGGGAACCGCCCAAGGTGAGCACCGCTTAGATCTGGCACCCTCCCGTGCCCAACCCCCCTGTCCCAAGCACCCTCCTTCACCCAAACTCCATCCTACGACCAGGTACACTATATAAGAATTGTCAGCTGCACTATATAAGAATTGTATGCACAACATAAAAATGGTCACTAAAGAAAAATTGCAGTATATCAACTGTGCTGTGTAAACATGTGTTAAGCGTTTACTATATGATAAAAGGTTTAGAAAACCTGACCTACAGTTTTAAAAAAATGAGTGTGTTTATTCTTGAGAAGAAAAAACTGAGGGAGGGACCTGATAATCTTCAGGAATGTTAAGGGCTGCTGTGAAGAAGATTGGATCAGCTGTTCTACCTATTCACTAAAAGTAGGACAAGAAATAATTTGTCTGATCTGCAGCTTAATATGCTTGTTGAGAGTCTCATATGCATATCTCAACATTTGTATGGATTCCTTTGTTTGGTGCCAAGCACAACCTTAAAGTAATTTTTTAAGAGGCCTCGATCTGACCTCTGGTTTTCTGGTCAGTTGTATTGCTGCACTTGATTATGTATAGAATAGTAATTTGTTTGAACAAATTCTCAATATTTTTAGGTCATGAAACAACTTCTAATCAATTATCATTTACAATAATGGAACTGGGGCGGCAACCTGAAATAGTAGAAAGGTATGTATAGTACATGCTTAGTTTGCAAGGTCAGCCGCTCACATTTCAGGGTGTGCATGTTGTCCCCCATCCAGCCTTTATTCATAACTAATAGATTTACCTGGCATTGCTCTTAACCTGGGGTGAGAGGAACTTAAATTTCTTACAGGTACTGTTCTATTACAACCTGCCCCCATTTGTGGAGAGGCTAAGGGTCGGAGTGGGAGGGAGATGTTTGGCCATACAACAGTACCTATAAGAAATTTAAGGATGGGGTAGACTGCAGGGGTCTCAGGGAAGCGGGTTCGGGTGTGTGGGTTGTGCAGGAGTTATGGCTGGAGATGGGAATGCATGAGTCAGGGCTGGATGTATGAGGGGCTCAGCACATGGGGTGGAGGGTGGGGGTCCAGGAATCAAGGTTGGAGTGTATAAGGGGCTCAAGGCACAGGGTATGAGGCCGAGGCTCAGGGCAGACAGTCGGGATGTGGGAAGTGTAGGAGTTAGAGCTGGGGAAGGGTATTCAGGAGTCAAGGTTGGGGTTTATGAGGAGGGGGCTCAGGACAGGGGGTTTGGGTGTAGAGGGTGCAGGAGTTAGAGCTTGGGGATGGGGTTGCAGGAGTCAAGATTGGGGAGTATGAGGAGATGGCTCAAGGCAGAGGATTGGATGAGTGCGGAGGGGGCAAGGGTGACATCTTGGGCAAGGGGGCTGCAGCTGCACTTACCCTGGTCACTGAGTGTTTCTTTTTTCTTTTTGCTGACTAGGGAGTGAAAGCAAAGTTTACAACGTGTGTGCCTTCCTCCTCTGCTCTCCCCTAGGTGGCCAGGAACGAGAGCAGGCTGTAAACTTTGCCTTGCTCTCTAATCAGCAAAAAGAAAAAACAAAACTCTCAGCGACCGGGCTAAGTGCAGTTATTTAAGTGATTTATTTAGAAGCCTTTGTACAAAGCAGGTTTTATCTACAGATGAAATGTATGCCATCGGATTGCATTGTACTTGATACATATTACTGTGGCCCTGATCCTGGAGTATGTGCTCAGGCAATCAGCCTTTGGAATCGGTAGACATTTAATCTGAAGGATAATTAGGCTCAATATATGAACAATTAAAAAAAACACAAAAAACAAAAACAAAAAATACCCTGTTCTTCTGGCCTAGCAAGAAATGTGTGTTGATAACTACAGCCTATCCTTCATTACACCTCTAGACTTCATGCTGAAGTGGATGAGGTTATTGGAGCCAAGAGGGACATTGACTATGAAGATCTTGGGAAGCTTGAGTACTTGTCCCAGGTACAGTAGAAGAACAAGGCCACAGGGACTTATAATAATAATGGAGATTGCCTATCTCCTAGAACTGGAAGGGACTTTGCAATGTCATTGAGTCCAGTCCCCTGCCTTCATAGCAGGACCAAGTACCATCCCTGATGAATTTTTTGCCCCAAATCCCTAAATGGCCTCTGCAAGGATTGAACTCATAACCCTGGGTTTAGCAGGCCAAGGTTCAAACCACTGAGCTATCCCTCCCCCTTTGTTTTGCAGCACTTTTGCCTTATCACAGCATGGCCATTAGGGGCTCTGAACAAGCTTAATAGTACACAGGCAAAAGCAACAATTCATTCTGATAGTATATGTCCTCTGATAAATAATCGGGTATTTTGAGCATGGGGGCGATAGCATAATTTGGACAGAAAAGATGTTCTTGAGTTTTCATTCTGAAATTGCACAAAAATTCTTGCCCGTTTAATTTAATTATCACACCACAGAACTAGGTTTCTCATTCACAATATGTTTCAGGTGACTCTCTGCCCTTATTTTGACAACATGGATTTATAGCCCAAAGAGTCTGACTTGAGGTGACTGACCAGGTTTTAGACACTGAGCTCCTACTTGATTGATCATACACAGCTCTTTTTAGCACTGTAGCATGAACTCCCAGGAGCGGCATGAGGCCGGCTGTGGCAGCTGGTGCCCCAGGTGGAAGGCGCGATCGGCGCCCCCGCCTACACGGCTGTCAATGGCTCCTCATAAGGAGTAAGAGAAGCCAATGGGAGTGTTTGCACTCATTGGCCTCCTGTCTTGTGGACAGTGTGAAACTCAGTTTAAGATAAATTTACTTCAGCTCCATAATTAAAATAGCTGAACTTGCGTGTCTTAATTCGACCTTCTGCTGTAGTGTAGACCAGGCCTTAGTCTTGCTGCTTTTGGTTGTTGGGTTTTTTTTTCAATTATTATTTTCATAGTGGTCTCCTTACATGCAAGACACTAACAAGGGCAGAAGGATCTGTGTTTAGTTATCCTGTTTCCTTAGCCATCAACTTCTCTAACTTTACCCTCCTGATTAGTTACCTGATTGGAAAGTTTATGGGGGAAGAATTGATGACATATCCCTTTCTCCCATGTTGTAATAATTAACTCTTTGTTACTCTGTACTGACACAGGTTCTCAAAGAATCCCTCCGATTATACCCTCCAGTTCCAGGGACTGTACGTTGGACAGGAAAGGAAAATGTCATTGAAGGTGTCAGAATTCCAGCAAACACTACTCTAATTGTGAGTTTGGTGACTGCATCCAAAACCCAGGAGGTTGTACGTCCACGCCCACAATGGAGTCAGACACTGCAGAGACAGAATTCTCTGCTGGCATAGATCATTGACTTTGGGAGAGTTATGGCAAAGTGTGAATGGGGCTAGTGTGTGGTAGTCCAGCAGGGGTGGTGCAAAGTGTTTGAGTAGAGACAAATCAGAACTTTTTTTGTACCCATGAGCCATCATAGAGGCTATAGCAGTGTGCATCTCATAAGTAATGTAAACACACATTTTATTGGCAGTTCAGCACGTATATCATGGGAAGGCTGGAAAAGTTTTTCAAGGATCCGCTGACTTTTAATCCGGACCGATTTAGAAAAGATACACCAAAGTGAGTATATTTTACTACCATGTTACCAGAACTTACTGAGTAACTATTATGAAAAGAGCTTTAACAGGAAATATATGAGATTATTATTGTAGTATTTTGCTCAGATATGAACCCAAGTGTTGTTGTTTATAATAATTTTGTGTTATATATAGCAGGTTTTTATCTGCAGATCTCAAAGCACTTTACAAAAGAAGTTATTATTGTTATTATTATTTATTATTCTTATTACGAACATTTAGACTGAAGAGGCACCCAAAAGCTAAATCTGAATGGGGTCCATTTCATTGGCACTGTCCAAATATATAATAAATGACAGCTCCTGCCCCCAGGAGTTGACAGTATCATTTCCCCCATACAACAGGTGGGGAAATGGGAACAAAGATAGACATTCTGCTATTAAGTTAAGAAGATGGTCCTTTAAAGAGATGTAAAGAAATTATTCCTAAGCAATTGAAATGACAGTTTTGATGACATGTTTGCCTTATAAGCCAGCTTCTCTCATCCCAGTGCAGCCATCAATATAAATGTTGTAATTTTTTTCTTTATAGGCCATATTTTACCTATTTTCCATTTTCTTTGGGACCTCGTTCCTGTATTGGACAGATATTTGCACAGGTAGGCATGCCGCTGAAGTTTTGGTGTATCCCACCTTTTTAATAGATTTCAAGGCCAGAAGGCACCAGTATCATCATCTAGTCTGACCTGTGGTATAACACAGACCGTAGAACTTCCCCCGAAATAGTTCCTAGCACAGGTCTGTTAGAAAACGTTCCAGTCTTCATTTAAGAACTGTCAGTGATAGAGAATCCACCACGGCCCCTGGTAACTTGTTCCAGTGGTTAATCACATTGTCCATTACAGATTTCTGTCTTATTTCCAATCTAAATTTGTCTAGCTTCAACTTCCAGCTATTGGATTGTGTCAAAATGTTTGCTCCTGGTACAGTCAGATCACCTGTTAAACTTCTCTTCGTTAAGCTGAACACCTTTTAACTGTTGCTTCATTGGTAAATGCTGTGCCGTGTTGCTGAAGCAATGGTCCCCAACGCAGTGTCCACGGGCGCCATGGTGCCCGTCGGGCCATTTCTGTCTCCCACTGAGTGATCGGGGCTGGCCCCGGGCGTGCAGCGTATGGGCAGCACCGGCCCGGGCGCGTGGCACAGGGGCTGTGTCCAGACTCCATGCCTCCGTCGACGGAGGCATGTAGATTAGCCAGCTCGGAAGAGGGAAATGAAGCCGCGATTAAAATAATCGCGGCTTCATTTAAATTTAAATGGCTGCCCCGATCTGCCGATCAGCTGTTTGTCGGCAGATCGGGGCAGTCTGGACGCGATGCGCCGACAAAGAAGCTTCATGAGGCTTACCTGTGCCGATGAAGAAAGGCTTCTTTGTCGGCGCATCGTGTCCAGACTGCCCCGATCTGCCGACAAACAGCTGATCGGCAGATCGGGGCAGCCATTTAAATTTAAATGAAGCCGCGATTATTTTAATCGCGGCTTCATTTCCCTCTTCCGAGCTGGCTAATCTACATGCCTCCGTCGACGGAGGCATGGAGTCTGGACACAGCCAGGGGCGGCACTGGCCCCGGGCAAGCAGCACATGGAAGGTGGTGGCCCTGCCCCCGGGCACGCAACACATGGGCTGTTCCGGCCTCGGGCGCACGGCGTATGGGCAGCCCCACCCTTGGCCATGCAGCACAGGAGCGGCGGTGGCCCCAGGAATGCAGCGCATGTGTGGCCCCGCCCTGGGTGCCTGGCAGCCCCAAAAGGTTGGGGACCACTGCAGTAGGCATTCCGAGGCTCAGAGGCCTAGAGCAGCGTTTCCCAAACTATGGGCTGCGGCCCGGTACTGGGCCGTGGGGAAAAAATACCGGGCCTCAGCATGGCTGGTGGCTGCCAGCAGGGCCGGCCTTAGGCCGATTCGGACCCCACACCCCTGAACCCGGAAGTGCCGGCGAGTTACAGAGCCGGGGGCCCTGCTCCACCAGTATGTGGAGCTGGGTCTCTCCCCCGGCTCTGCCTGGAGCGGGTCCGGACCCAGGCCCCGCCCTCTCCGCATGTCCTCCCACCCCGCCCCCAGAGCGTCCCCGCTGTGCGCCGCTCCTCCTCACTGCCTGCTGCTGCCCATGTGCGGCGTTGCACGTGGGCGGGGAGGATGCCCGGGCGTAACGTGATGTCACGGCCCGGGATTGTAAAACTCTTCAGAGGCACGTGGCGGGGCCACGCTGCCTCTGGGACCAGCCTCCGGGGCCTGAGCACGTCCTCCAGCCCCTCAATGTGGAAGGCAGAAGGTAGGGAATGGGCTTGGGTGGCAAGGCGGCAGCGGCGGAGGGGAAGGCACCAAGGGACAGGGGTGCAGGAGAAAGAGACAAATGCAAGGGGGCCAAGTGCAGACAATGAGGAAAAGGGCAGGAGGGGAGGTGTCAGTGGGAGGGGGGACAGGGTGATGCTGGGAGAGGAGAGGAGAGGGGAAGGGCATTGCGGGCTGGAGGAGGAGGTGCTGGGAGAGGCTTGAAAGAAGTGGTGGGCATGAGGAAGGCCAGGATGGAGCAAGTCATGTGTAAGGGCACAGAGGGGCAGGAGGGGGTGGGGCAGAGAGGGCTGAGGGGGTGGGTATTAGGGAAAAAGAGGGCAAAGGGGGCAGGGGCAGTAAGGAAAGGGGGAGACACCAGGAGGGTGCAGGGTAAGGGAAGGTGCAGGTGCCAGGGGATTCTGGGGTGAGGAGGAGGGGAGAGCTGGCCACTGGAAGCAGCACTGGACCGGGGAATTGGGGCAGGCTGGGGAGACTGGGAGGCCGGTGGAAGCACTGGACCGGGGAATTGGAGGCTGGCTGGGGAAGATTGGGGGGGGAGAGAAGTGGCTGCCGGAATGAGGGCTGGACACGGGCAGCGGGGCGCGCCTGGGCTGGACACGGGGCGCGCCTGGGCTGCCTCGCTGCCCGAGCCCCCCCGCGGCTTTGCAAAGCTGCTGGGGAGGAGGGCGGGGGAGAGCAGCAAGGCAGCCCAGGCACGCCTGGGCTGCTCCGCTGCCGGCTTCCCCGAGACTTTGCAAAGCCGCGCGGGAAGCCGGCAGCGGGACAGCCCAGACGCCCCGCGGCTGTCCCGGTGCCGGCGTCCTCAGAGGCTTTGCTCCCCGTCTCCCTGGTCTGCTGGTCTCCAGCAGACCAGGGAGACTGGGAGCAAAGCCGCGGAGGACCCAGGCGGCGGGACAGCGGTGCGTCTCGGTCTGCCGCCCGTGTCTTCCTGGTCTGCTGGGGTTGGGGGGGCGCAGCTAGTATGCCCCCCCTCCCCAGCAGACGAGGCTTTTCTCCGGACGCCTGTGGCAGAGCAGCTGGGGTGCTGCCAGTTGGTCCCGCAGCGCCGCTCTGGGCGCTACTGGTCCAACCCAGCAGCACCCCAGCTGCTCTGGTCCTGATTCAGCCGCTGCTGGTCAGTTTCAGCAGCGGCTGAATCAGGACGCCTGGGGCAGAGCAGATGGGGTGCTGCTGGGTTGGTCCAGTAGTGCCGAGGAGCAGCGCTACTGGAGCAACCCAGCAGCACCCCAGCTGCTCTGCCCCAGGCGTCCTGATTTAGTCGCTGCTGAAACTGACCAGCGCTGACTACAGGAAGCCCGAGGCAGAGTTGCTCTGCCCCGGGCTTCCTGGAATCAGCTGCTGATCAGTTTCAGCAGCAGCTGACTTGGGGACGCTTGGGGTTCTTAAATTGATTCTGTATGTAAGTCAGAACTGGTGGTCAGTTTCAGCAGCGGCTGAATCTGGACGCCAGTTCCGCCTTACGTACAGATTCAACTTAAGAACAAACCTACAGTCCCTATCTTGTACGTAACCCGGGGACTGCCTGTAAAATGTTTGGGAAACCCTGGTCTAACCAGCTTTCTGTCTGTCTTACAGTCCGTTTATCCAATCCATATTCCTTAACTTGCTGGCAAGAATATTGTGGGTGACCATATCAAAAGCTTTGCTAAAGCTGGCACTGGGGGTTTGGGGAGGACCAGAAACAACTTATTTGAATATTCATCATTTGATTACTGAATATGCAAATATGCAAATGAACATTACCGGTCCTCCAAAAGTTCGTAAATGGATTTACTGGTCCCCGTGTCAAAAAGTTTGGGAATCCCTGGCCTAGAGACAAAACTACTGACCTGGCCTCTTCCCCTTAGAAGTGGGATGCCCGGATCTGTCCTCATGCATGTTTGTGAAAACTGCCTTGCTGTTGCCTGCTTTATAGTTCTTGTGTGGAATCTTCTGTTTCTCCAGTCTCCCATGCTGCTAATCCAACACACTTCAGGAGCACTAACTCAACTTTAAATCTCTCTGGGGGGTAGCTGTGTTAGTCCATAACTAAAAAAACGTTAAAAACAACAATAGTCCTGTAGCACCTTAGAGACTAACAAAAAATATGTAGATAGTATCATGAGCTTTCATGGAGGGGAAAAAAACCTGTTAACTATAGTATCCATGCTAAATGAGGCTAATAGAGTATTCTGTAAGTACCCGATGGGTGTTAAATGTAACAACCCATCCAGTTCATGTCCTTGTTCAAGCCGTGTAAACTGATTAACTTTATAAATTTTACATCCCTAATGGGCAGGGCTCAAAAAATAATACGATCTACTCACCTGTGGCGAGTAGATTGTAACCCGGAAGAGCCGGGTTTGAGCGATCTGCGCATGCGCAGATCACCGGACAGCGCAGCTGGCGAGTGGGGCTCGCTGCGGTTCGGCTAATGGGTATGTACCCTAACCCATAAGCTACTGAAGGCATAGAGGCCAATGAGTCTGGGGGCCCTATGGGAACTACTACTACTACTACTATTACCGCAGATGGAATGATCAAGCCATCACAGACTTAAGTGGTGGGGAGAGCACAAGCCAGAACAGACTTGCACAGGGAGGGTGGGGAAGGGCTTGCCTGGTGAGAACCAGTGTTGCCTCTAATTTTTCCTACCCTGAGCAGAATGAATATTCTCATGTCCACCAGTGTGGATCACCTTCATATTGGTGCATATAACAAAATGTATGTGGTAGGGTTGGGGTCAAAGGGTTCTGAGTGTGGGAGGAGGCACACGGCTGAGGCAGAGGGTTGGGGTGGAGGAATATGAGACTCCAGGATGGAGCTGGCCTTGAGGGGAGGGGAAGCTTGGAGTCAGGCAGTGGGACCTTCACTCTGAGTTTATGCTTGGGGCTCATCTAAATGCTGTTATACCTGCACTGCCTTAAAGTGGTTTGATCAATAACCTTTTCTCCAAGTCAGACCTGGAACTTAAACCAACGGACGTAGCTTTGTGCCTGTCGTGTGTGTCCAGTTTGTGAAACCTGCATGTGACTGAAGGACACCCCTCACAGGGGCAGCTCTCTCCCTTACAGAGTTACAGTAATACCGTAGTCTGTGTCCTTTTCAAGCTCCGTACTTTACAGAGTTGCCCAGTGTCTTAAATTTAAATCGTTCCTGCCAAAGCCTCATTTACATCTGCTGATTTAAAGTTTTCTTTTCTCCCTAACAGATGGAGGCTAAAGTGGTGATGGCAAAACTGCTTCAGAGGTTTGAATTTCAGCTGGTGCCAGGACAGAGCTTTGAAATTGCGGATACGGGAACCTTTAGGCCAAAAGATGGTGTCACGTGCAGATTGAAGCCACGAAACATTACAAAAGGGTCCCAAATATAATGGGATTAGGGAAGGGTGGAGTCAGTGATAATTGTGGTTGAGTTTCCTCCCAGATTTTAGAGATTTTTATAGTCACTTCTGCGGGGTGCTATATAGAAAATGTTGTCAGCTCACCCCATAATTACTGAGGAGAAATTTGGGAGTTTCAGTTTGGATGTTTATTTGAATCTTGAAGCTTAGCAAAAAGCAGACTTGATCAGGTCCTGCTTGTTTCTCATCAGACTTAGAAAAGCCATAAGAATATCATCTCTTACTCTGCCACTTGTGACAATGCCTAAATCCTAGTCCAGATTTTCCACTGAGTTTAATGGAACCAAGATTTTGGCATATGTTCCTAGGCATAGCTGCATGTAAATAGTAAAACAAACAGTGGATAGATTTGTACAGCAGTTTTGGTGTGAGGTTGGGGGTGAAAGTTTGGGTTCATTTTTATTACATCCAAATTGCTTTCCCCGTCCATGCTCTAAACTGCAGTAATGCATGTTATTCTTGCAGTGAATATGATTCAATATATGAAATCTAATGCAGGAGACGGGACTAGAGGCTACTACTATTGTCTGTCCTACAGCTGTGCAAATACTGATTTGCTGTCAATTCCAAATTATATAAAAAATTGTTTTGGAATGAGCAAAAATGATTTTTTTTAAATTGGCATCTCAAAAAATAAAAAAATTATTGAACAAAATATTTTGATTTCAAGCGTTTTTAATGTTTGTAATTGTTTGGGTTTTAATAAATTTAAGGGAAATTTGTAAATGAAAAGTTATTTTGAACCAAAAATTGACATGTTTGGTTTTCAAAATTTCAATGAAACATTTCTGTTTTTTGTGAACTTTCTTTTTAGTTGTTTTCAGTTGAAGTAATGTAACAAAACCTCCATGAAATTCTAAAACATTTCTATATTGCTAAGTTGGCATTTTTGCCAAAAAAATGTCCCTTAGCTCCTGTCTTGTCTGACTTTATCACTTTCATACTGTGCTTCTTTCCAATCCCAGTGCACGTTGCTGAGTTAACACACCGTCCTATGTCTTAGCTGTGCATTACCCTATACTAGTTCTACAGCTGAAGTTAGCTGGATGCTTCATGCCTCAAAAAGTACTCAACTGGACTGGCTTCCGAATGGCCTGTCTCTATTGAGCGAAGAACTACCTGGGCAAGTGCTATTGTTTAGAAATAGACAATAATTAATAGATGAAGAACATGGATGAAAGGGAGTTTCGGACAACTGGAGCTGAACTCTGTTTCTTATCACTTCCAGTTAACACGAACAGAAGACAAGATGTGATATGATATTCCTGTAAGGCCAGATTGTCATGCCCTTACACTGAGTTCCCATTGACTTCAGTGATACTACTCATGGTGGGCAAAGTACTATTTGTCTTAGGGTACGTCTAGACTACATGCCTCTGTCGCCAGAGGCATGTAGATTAGGCTACCCGACAGAGTAAAATGAAGCGGCGATTTAAATAATCGCCGCTTCATTTAAATTTACATGGCTGCCGCGTTGAGCCGACAAACAGCTGATCAGCTGTTTGTCGGCTCAGCGCGATAGTCTGGACGCTCCCCTGCCATCGCGCTGAGCCGACAAACAGCTGATCAGCTGTTTGTCGGCTCAACGCGGCAGCCATGTAAATTTAAATGAAGCGGCGATTATTTAAATCGCCGCTTCATTTTACTCTGTCGGGTAGCCTAATCTACATGCCTCTGGCGACAGAGGCATGTAGTCTAGACGTACCCCTAAATTAGGGCATGATAATCTGGCCTATCACATTGATGCATTATCCCTTCAGTAATGTCCTAAGATACGTATGCTGTCAGGTATAAGGACCTGCATTTGCTCAGTTTCCTGCCAGCCTAGTGAACACAGCTGGGCAACATCAGCTAGACCATCTGACGGCTCACCCCATCTGGTTGGCTAAGGAAGCTAGCAGGCTTGTTCTTAAGCCAAACAGCAGCCATTCACTGGCTCCTCTGTGCATATGCTTGTGCTCAGCTTACTCTAACCCCTGCTTCCTTTCTGTGCTCAGCTTGCTCCAAGTCCTGCCTCTGCATTGCTGCTCCTTGTTCCAGCTGTGCTCCCACCTTGCCTTACTCCAGGTCACCCAGTTCTGGTCTTTGGCTCGTATTGTTGATTTCTGACTTTGGCTTGGGCACCTGGTCTCTGCCTCTAGTCCTGACCCTTGTAGTTAGATGAGGCGTGAAATATAAGCCTAAATATCACAGGCCTGGTGTGAGACCTGAGGACGAGGCAACAATGGTCAAAACTTTGCTAATATAAAGCAAAGATAAACTATGAGCAAGAGGCAGGCTCCTGCTCAAAGAATCTGGTGTGAATGGGGTTGATGACATAAAAAACTAATTGGTACTAGGCACAAGCTGGAAGCACATTCCACAGGGATGGTAACAGGACACCTCGTGAAGAAACACTTTGGTACCAACATACTCCCCACCACTAACAAGCATAACAACCTAGGCCCAGGACAGAGTCTAAAATGACCATGATAAATAGTGTTGTTTTGGGCGAACCACCATGTACAAGACAATGGGTCACCGTCATATGACAGTAGTGATTTGTAACTTCTTCATATCTTCTTTGCATGAAAAAAAATCTTAGCTGGGCTGTCATTGTCCAACTGAGACAGCAATGACGAATTCCTGTCACCGACTGAACTGTATCCATTGTCACAGGCACACATTCTTAGTATCCTCTAGAATCTAACAGGTAGTGTCACTGTACTTTGTTTACAATAAAGCTGGCCTGGTGCCTTTGATCTTTATGTGATTTTGTGGTCTTTGGGGACTCTTTTGAAGTCTGTGGTATGGGCTGTCTGTGCAGAGCCAGTACCACATACAGAGGGGAGAACGCATGCAGCTGGATGGAGCAAAATACCTGTCAGGAAACCATACTAGCGACTTCTGATCCATAACCTTCGACTTCAGTTCCTGGCTGTTGACACCTGCTGCGACCACTTGGTGTGACTGCCCATATCCTGATCTTCTGACACAAATACATTACATAAATGTGCATGTACAGTTGTTGTACCAAATAAAAGCAAGCAGGATCTTATGAGGGGGATAAGGCAAAAAGCCACATTTATTGTAAAGATAATAAAAAAATAAAGAAAAGATAGAAGCAAACAACGTTGTTTAACTACTTAACCCTTATACATATAAACATTCATTCATCCATTCATTCAGGTTCTGTGTATTTGTTATACTTACCAGCCTGGAAGTTGCTTGTGACAGAATACTGGCCAGGTATTCTGTACACAAGTGATGGTAGTGGGGAGCGAAGTCCTGATCAGATGCGCATCTGAAGCTCCTGGTAGGCTGGCAGCAGAACCTTGGACTCTGATTCCATAGTTTTTTAGTCCAGTTCTTATAGGAATTTCTTCCTATACCAGTCTATGGAAATTGCTGCATCATGGTGATGTCTCCAGGGTGGCTGCCAGGTGCTCGTCAGTGATCTCATAGGGTGGACCTCCAGTACTTGGTTTTCTCCACTTGACACCTTTTGGTTGCACTGGCACCTGACACCTTCTTCAGCCCTTTGTTGCTGTATTCTCAGGCTGGCACCTCTCAGTACCATTCATTCATCGTCCAAGCACTCTCTAATACATTCATACAGTATTTTGTATAATAAAAGTTGTAGTGGTCTGGGCAACTTTGGGATGCCTTGAGTTAGGCTCTTGACTGCCACTGACTTGTCTAGGGTTGAGGCAAGGTGTTGAAGTAACATTTTGTTGGACCCACTTCTGTTAGTACGAATGGGTAAATTCCCATTAATCAGTTAACCAGTTAATGTTAGGTCACACTGGGGCTGCCGCCGACTTTCAGCCCCCTCTGGAGCAGCCCTTGTCCCCAGCAGGCTGAACTCCCCATGGAGAAAGGCTGCTCTGGACATTGGCCCCCGGGTTTCCCAAAGACAAGAGCAACCCCTGTGTGCAGCAGGCCCTGTGCAAGGCTGAAACAGCCCTCTGCCTACCGCAGTTGGAGAGCTGCTCCAGCCCACTCCAATTACCAGTCAATTGGAACCGATAAGCATCCATTCAGAGGATTAAGGAAGTTGTCCCATGAAATTGTGGAATAGTTCTGGATGACTCCCTGGCCCTGAGTCAAATGTGGCTGCATCTATACTGCAAAATAATAGGTCTTGGATCCTGGATCTCATCTTGAATTGAGGTTGGACACCTAGTGTTGCAGTGTCATGGTACCCTAGGTCTGGGTTAATGCCAATGCAGTATAGTTGCACAGGGAGAGTCCTATGGGGCTCGAACTCATCCCTATTGGTGGAGGGGTAGAGTTCTTAGATGGGTCACATGACACACTGTGCTTCCAGTGCGTGGCAATTAGTCTATGACACGGCTACTGAACATGCAGCCCGCAGGCCACATGCAGCCCACAGCCTGTTCGTTTGTGGCCTGCGATGCAGTTTGGGATTATGCGGGGCTCAACACATGGCCCTCAGGTGGGAGACAAAACAAAAAAGTAGTCAATATAATGGTCTTCTGTATGCGTTTTAGTAGGTACATTTCTGGACTGTTATTGCTCATTAAGTGCTGTTATATGGGTGGAAATCGGGTAAATATTGCATTTTATTAATACCAGCAGAATGGACTTAAATAGGACCTGTGTGTTGTGTTGTCTTGCCTTAATCTTTGTATTCATTCCTATCCTTGTGAAGGAAGCTATTTGCATATATATTTGCATGTATACGCAACCACACTTAAGTTGCAGCCCTCAGCATGTATCACTGTGGCCCCCGGGGCTTCCTAAGTTGAGTAGCCCTGGTCTATGATGATGCTGGACCACGGAGAAGACAAGGAAGAATCAAAAGGAACATAAAAATAATTGTATACAGGCAGTCCCCGGGTTACGTACAAGATAGGGACTGTAGGTTTGTTCTTAAGTTGAATCTGTATGTAAGTTGGAACTGGCGTCCAGATTCAGCTGCTGCTGAAACTGATCAGTTTCAACAGCGGCTGAATCTGGACGCCAGTTCTGACTTACATACAGATTCAACTTAAGAACCCCAGGCATCCCCAAGTCAGCTGCTGCTGAAACTGATCAGCGGCTGATTCCAGGAAGCCCGGGGCAGAGGCTTCCTGTAGTCAGCCACTGGTCAGTTTCAGCAGCGGCTGCTTGGGGACGCCTGGGGCAGAGCAGCTGGGGTGCTGCCGGGTTGGTCCAGTAGTGCCAAGGAGCGGTGCTGCAGGACCAACCGGCAGCGCCCCACCTGCTCTACCACAGGCCCGGGGCTTTGCTCCATGTCTCCCTGGTCTGCTGGGGGGGGCCACTAGCTGCGCCCCCCCCCAGCAGACCAGGGACACCGGGAGCAAAGCGGCAGCGGCGGCGGAGTCCCGCGCCTCCCCGGCTTTGCCAGAGCAAAGCCTCAGAGGCGCAGGACCCCTCTGCCTTCCCGGCTTTGCTCCCGGTGTCCCTGGTCTGCTGGAGACTGTCCCCAGCAGACCAGAGGCACTGGGAGCAAAGCGGCAGCGGCGGCGGGGTGCCGCACCTCTGAGGCTTTGCTCTGGCAAACTTGGGGGCAAACTTGCTGTGGCAAAGCCGGGGAGGCGCGGGACTCCGCCGCCGCTGCGGCTTTGCTCCCGGTGCCTCTGGTCTGCTGGGGACCATCTCCAGCAGACCAGGGACACCGGGAGCAAAGCCGCAGCGGCGGCGGAGTCCCACACCTCCCCAGCTTTGCCAGAGCAAAGCCTCAGAGGCGCGGGACCCCTCCGCTTCCCTGGCTTTGCTCCAGGTGTCCCTGGTCTGCTGGAGATGGTCCCCAGCAGACCAGGGGCACCCGAGCAGCTTTTCTCGCCCCGGAGGTCGAGGTGGCGGGACCGCTGCACTCTGGGCGGTCCCGCTGCCTGCGAGCTCCGGGGCGAGAAAGCCCCGTTCGTAAGTGTGGATCCGACATAAGTCGGATCCGCGTAACTCGGGGACTGCCTGTATTTTACATTTATATTACATATTGTGACGGCGCGGCCTGGCCCTGCACTACAGCTAAAAGAGTTCACCTGGCCCCGGGGCCGGGGCAGACCCCACCCTTGCAGCCTTGCTGGGCATGCACACGAGTGAGTCCTGGGATAAAAGTCAGGGAAAGCAGGCAGTCAGGGGAAGTAGCTGAAGTGGTAGGGGTGCAGGACAGAGATCCTGAGCCGTCCCAGCTGTCCCTGACACCAGACCTGCCATCACCGTGATGGCTGGAGCAAGGCCTGCTGACCCAGCCGCTCAGGAGCCGCAAGCCGAAGCACAGACCCCAGGACATTGCCTCAGCCAGGGGAGAGGTAGGAAGCAGCCCAGGGTGGAGGAAAGACCTCCGGGAGGTCGGCGTGTTCCGGCAGGCATCCCCGCCGACCAGGCAGTGGATGCTGACCCTGCCAATAGAGCCCTAGGTTGGGACCCAGTGGAGCGGGAGGGCCTGGGTCCCCCTACTTCCCCCAAAGCCCCCATAATCCAGCCTCCAGGGCGGTGAAAAGGGCTGGCTTGTATGGACTAGGCCAGAGAGCCGTATTTCCCCTGATAAAGGGGCACTGAACTTCACGCGCCAGGCCAAAGGGATTATGCATTCCCAGGTCCAAGGTAAATTTGCTCCGAGACCAGGGCCTGCCCCCTCACACATATATACTTACATTTTGTTTTCACAATACAATCCATTTTCCTCCCATTAGGCCAATGCCTAAGCTTTTTCATTCTCTCTCCACAAAATCATTTTCTCTGAGTAATGTCTGCATTATGGCATCTAAAAATGTCCTATCACAGCATAATGCTATACAGCATCTCTAAACAGCACGTATTCTGGTCCCAATACCCAAGCAGTTACTACTGAGAGCATCTGTCATCCTTCCAACCCCCATGAACTATGTGCTAAGGGTAATGCTTGCACATACTGTGGTGACAATGTGCCGCAAAAGATGCTATACTAGAAATGTGATGTGCTATTGATGCCAATATAAGATATAAATGTACAAGTGTTTATTTCCATTGGATATGGCAAAGGCTGTGAGTTTGTTATGGAGATAATGGAAGTCCCAGATTCTGTGTATTTTCTGCAACCTCCATGAAATTCTGCAGCTGCAAAAGGCAGTTTGGCTGACCCGAGCCAGCCACACTGGCTGCCTCTGGAACTGCCCCGCAACCCGGACAGTTGCTTGGACAATCCTGCAGCTAGTGTCACCAGCCACTGTTGGAGTGGCCCTGAGCAGCTGGCTCCAGGGAGCCAGCCAAGCAGTGGTTTACCCTTGGAACCACCTGTGCAATGGTCCCAGCATGGCTGGAATACAGCCCTGGAGGCAGCCAGACCAGCAGCTGTTGCTTGCTGATCCTGGGCAGCTGGCCCACGGACCACCTGAGCAGCAGCCAATGCAGCTGGCCCTAGGGACTGGACTGCCTTAGCACCAGTGCAGGGGTGGCTGGAGCAGCTATTTCATGAGGAATCTTAGATTTAGACAGAAGTGTTTATAATGAAACTCATGAACCAGGCCCCAACCTATCGATGACATTTACTAAAAATACCCATGACTAAATCTTAGCCTTTACTATGGTGTTCTGTTCAACATATTGCTTGTATAGTCCTTCATCCTGCCCTGCATTCAGGGTCTGCCAGGTAATGCTCTGTGCTGGTTTGAAGCTTAGGTGCTACCTTTTCAGGACAGGGACTGTCTAAATAGTCAGTTCCAGTGTTGAGCATGCTGATGATATTTAATGAATAGCCAACATGCTTTGCATATTTGAGATGGATCCTGTTAAAACAGAAAACAAAAAGCCCTTTATTGGGAAACCTACTTTTACTGAACAATGTAGAACTGCCACAAAGACTCATACCTTTGCATCCCTTAAATGGACCTGCAGAGATAGTGAATTGTTTTCTAGTGCAAGCTGTTGTCTTTATTATACGTGCTGCCTCCTCTCATCACTTACAAAACACCTCCCTAGCTATCTTGAGACTGGGGTAACACACAACTATAGACATGAGCAACCTTACAGTGGTGTACCTGCCTCAGTACCGCTGTACTAATATACATTCACGAGTGTAGACATCATCTTAATAAAGACATTAGATTATGGCTTATTACAACACTCTATAGTTCACTAACAGGTCTTTTTTTTTTGTTCTACAACTGTAGGGGTGTTAAATGGCCACTTCCCCATGAATGCTCCCTTACAATAGGTATTAACCATCTGCACTAAACAATCTGATCCACTTACTATTTAGTGACAGGCTGAGTAACTTCTCAGACTTCAAGTAGCTCTAAAGCTCCTTCACCAAGAGAAGTTATTCCAGTAAAAGATATTACATAACCCACCCCCTCACTTCATTTTATCTAACACATTCTCCAAAACTTCACTAGGTGTCAGTTTAATACTTCTGTGCTCACTGCTGTGTTGTTTATTAATCCCACAGTACTCGTGGCTAAGTAAGGAGGCAGATGAAATTCAAACCTAAGCAACCAGAAATATTAAGAACTTCTATGATGCTCTAAGCACAGAGCTATCAAGAAAATCGCCAATAATACTGAGTGCCTTGAGCCCACACTGTTGGACAAAAGTATGAGAAGTGTTTGATTTTATTTGCTGATGACTAATTCCCTAAATTCCAAATCTCAGTCTGACATGCAGTGGAATATGGACTATTTCTCATCTAATAAACCATCTTGTTAGTCTTTAAAGTGCTACACAGTCCTGTATTTTATTTCTCTTCAGTTTATGATAACTTTGGTCTCATAAGGTGTATCTACACAGGAAAGTTTTTTCGGAACAATGGCCATTAGTCCACAATAACTATGCGAGCATCTACAGAGCAATTCCATTATTTCGAAATAATTTCAATATAATGGATGGCTTATTCCTACTTCCGTAAAACATATTCTACGAAAAATAACAGCTATTCCGAAATAGTTATTTCAAAATAAAGTGTGTGTAGATGCTCCACTTCTGCTATTTTGAAACAGCCCCTCCCCAGGGTCATTCTAAGTTATTCCTCCTGGGGCTCTAAATCGAGATAGGGTCTGCATTAGGGAAGCCTGCCTTGGATTAATTTTTGAGGTTTTCCTGCAGTGTAGACATACTATTTCGAAATAAGCTATTTCAGAACAAATATTCCAGAATAGCTTGTTCCGAAATAACTGTGCGGTGTAGACGTAGCCATAATGAACATCAAGAAGACAGAAATGATTTACTAGCCTGCACCTGGAAAGCCTTAAGTAGAGCCTATTATCACAGTGAATGACCAACCTTCCAGGCAATGGACAAGTTCATGTACCTTGGTAGTACAGTCACGTGTGTTGTGTGTGGGGGGGAGGGGGCGTTCTGCGTTTCACCTCCCCGCGCGCCCGCTGCTGAGACGAGCAGCGAGCCCCAGGCACCCTCCCCCGCGCGCGGCCAGGCTGCTCCACGCTCCCCAGCCCGGGAGGCAGGGCGGCCGCGGGCCGGGGCTGGGTAAGCTCCGCCTTGCGGGGCTTGCTGCCTTCCCCCGGCCAGCCGGAAACCGCCCGGCCCAGCCGAGCCAAGAGGCCGGAGGGGGCTGCCCAGCGAGCCGGCCCCGGCTATGGAGGGGCTGGGGGCCCTGCTGCTCCTCCTGCTCTCGCTCTGCCTCCTGGCCTTCGGCCTTTACTGCTGCTACGTGGCAGCCACCCACGCCAAGTACGATCACATCCCCGGCGCCCCGAGAGAGAGGTAAGGGGGGGCAGCCTGCCCCGCGGGGGAGGGGAGGGATCTTGCTGTTTCGGGCATCTCAGTCGCTCCACACATACAGCCCCCAGCCGCCTTTGCCTGGTCCCCTGGGGAGCGGGTCCTCCCTTCGCACCTGCCTGGTGCCAGGAACCCTGCTCTCCTGCTAATGTCACAACCGTTTGACCTAGTGAAGAAATAGGAGGAGGGGCTGCTGTGGGACCTGTAGGGATGTAAAACCTGTCATGTTTAACCACTTAAATGAGCTTAGGCAGGGCTGCTCTGCCCCTTACCAGTTAACTGTAACTGGTGGGCATCACCCAGCAAGGGTGACTCTTGCCGGTTAACCATTCACATCCCTAGACGGGAACACTGAGATCTTAAGACTTTAAGTAAATGACTTGACCAAGGTCATAATCCATGGAAGAGCTGCCTGGCAGTAGATGTAGGTCTCTTGGTTTCCACCATCAGCCTATTCTTATTCCTCTGTGTACCAGAAACATTCTTACCATTGTCCTAAACATCAAACACTAGCAAAGGGACCACTTTGGGTATGCAACTTCTGGCTCCTTGTTCTTATCTCAGGGCTACTGTGCCAGTTATGTTTTAAGATCTGTTTTCATCAATACGCTGCCTTTAAACTGACCCTGATTGACAACAAATTTGCCCTCTTCGGTGCCTTTGGCCATATCAGAAATGTTTGGATCATAGCAGATGATAATAGTTTCACCTGTTGCAGCATTTTCCTTCATTACTGTGCAGGTTCTGTTTTGGCACAAAAAAAAAACCAAACAAACAAACAAAAAAAAACCACCACCACCAACAAAAAACAAAAACAGAAGAAACCCAACAAGTACAGGCAGTCCCCAGGTTACATGGATCCGACTTAACATCGGATCCCTACTTACAAACGGGGTGAGGCAACCCCACACTAGATGCTTCCCCCCAGCAGACCAGGGAGACGCGAAGCTAGCGTCCCCTCCCCCACCCCCTCCAGCAGACCAGGGAGACATGGAACGGCTTTTCTCAGCAGACACCTCAGCTTGAGAATAAAGGACTGAGGGAAGGGAGGTGTGGGAGAATAAAACTGAGCTCTGGAGAAATGTTTGGCTAGAGTTTCTCCTGCAATATGTACCAGTTCCGACTTACATACAAATTCAACTTAAGAACAAACCTACAGTCCCTATCTTGTACGTAACCCGGAGACTGCCTGTATCAACAGATACGAACAATAGTAAAAAGGCCTGTAACCCCAAATGACAACAACAGAAACAAAAACAGAAAAAACCCAACAAGTATCAACAGATATGAACAATAGTAAAAAGGCCTGTAACCCCAAAATGACAACAACAGAAACAAAAACAGATAAAACCCAACAAGTATCAACAGATATGAACAGTGGTAATAAGGCCTGTAACTCCAAAGTGACATTGCAATCACAAGGAGAAACAACCGATGTAGAGGTACTGAGGTTGTTTATTTAACCCAGTGTTTCCCAAATGGTGTTCCGGGGAACCCCAGGTTCCATGAAGTGAAAATAAGGGTTCCACAAGAAAATTCCATTACAATAACATGTTATTATTTTAAAAAATAATAATTAATTTTAAGCATTTATGAATTTTATTGAAAACAATTTTCATTTGTATTGATCTCATGACCTTGTTTAGCATTTGTTTATTATTATCCTTACTTATATGTAGTCTACTTTTTCAGCTCCTATATGAGACTGCTATTAGGGGTTCCACAAAATTCTTTTGAGTTTAAAAGGGTTCCGTGGCCAAATAAAATTAAGAAACACTGATTTAACCTTATCTTTGGGCCTGTGTACAGTAGTAAATTGGGCATGTACTAGCATGTGAGCAGACACAGTAATAGCATTCTGTTGCATAAACAGGCATGCAAGGATATCAAGTTTGGTTGTGTAACTACAATTATAATCATGTCTGCCCTTTCAGAATCTACAAATTAATATTAGGGGTAGGTGAATTATAATCCTGCTTGTAGTTAGATCAAAATGGCATTCTGCTGAATAGACCATGAAGGCAGTGATTGCATTAAGGGTTTGTGCCATTTTTCTCACTTGTATGGCTTACATCTTTGCTTATCCCGTCAAAGGTTTATTTCACATACAAAAAATAAAGGAAAACATGGAAAAATAGATGTCTTTCCAAACTGACATTCTTTTGGATAAGTGTCTCATGCTAGTACATACCAAGATAAGCAAAGGTATCATTATTGTGGACAGTAGGTGTTAGCCAGTTTAATGAGTATTCTATTTCCCTTGTAGGGGTGTTAAAATGTTTTTATTAACGTAAAATTGTAACTGCTGCAAGTTTCATCAGTAACACGTGGCGGGGCAATCGGTTCTCCAGAGCCACTGCCTGTGGGGGAGCCAGCTTTTAAACCAGTGCCCACCTGACACAGAGGCAACAATGTGGGGGTGGGGGCAGGCTGCCCTGCTGGAGTTGATATGCGTGGGGAGCCAGATTAGGAGACAGCTGCCTGCACGCATTGGCTCGTGCCTTCCCCCAGTGCTGCTGCCTCTCACACAGAGGTGGCAGGGTGGAGTTGAGGGGTTGTGTGTAACCGTGCACCTAAACCAATGAACCCAGGCTCATCAGTTAACTGTATAAATGGTTACACTTCCACATCCCTCTCACCTTGTAGCCCTTTGATCTGAATCATTGTTCATGTGATTAAATATAAGCCATTATTAAGAGCCTACTGCTGCTGAAAGTTTTGTTTTCTTTAGCTTTATACTGGGACATCTGCCAATCATCTGGCGAATATTCAAGAGAAATGAATTGATTCAGGATCTCTTCATACAATGGTAAGATGTTATCTCTCAATAACTCTTTTATTTTATTGGACTGCCCAACCACTCAGCATTACGCAGGAGAGAGGGACATGCTCGCATAATTAACCTTCATCATAAATTGGGAAACTAAGGCAAAAAGAGATTAAGCGATTTTCCCAGAGTCACTCAACAGGTCTTGACAGAGTCAAGAACAGAACAGAGGTCTTGCTGTAAGTGTTTCACGTTAGGGATGTTAACTAATGTGTATTTGTGTAAAGGTGTAACCACTGGATTTTTTTAGTGGTTACACGTTTACGCAGGGAGGTGGGGAGAGAGGCAGGAGCTTTTAAGATAGCTCCTTGTGAGCACTGGCTCCCTTCTGCCCCCTCCTGCTGCCTCTGATAAAGAAGCAGCAGTATGTGGGGCAGGCAGCTGATATGTGCAGGGAGCCAGCTTGGAAGCTGGCTTCCCATGTGTACCAGCTCCCTCCTCACTTCCTGCGCTGCTGCTTCTCCATCAGAGACAGCAGTGCAGGGGGGAGGGAGAGGGCAGGTGTTTCCATGGGAGTCGGTGTTCATGGGGAGCCAGCTTTTAAACCCCGCAAGCACTGGCTCCTGCCTGCCCCCTTGCACTGCTGCCTCCTCTCCTCCCCACCCTGCTGGCACTGCCTATGCTTATCGGTTAATTGTGTGAATGACTGCACATTAACACGCCTACTTATGTAGGGATAACATATTAAAGTATTAAAAATGATTCCCCCAAGTGGAAGTGACTCCCCATAATTTGTTCCCCACAATTTAAAGTCTAAGTAGCATAAGCATATAAGTGTTTAGATTTATTATTATTATTATTATTATTTGTTAAGATTGTCAAATGTTTAGATGTATTATTATTGCCCCTTTAGAATATAATTTGTTAGGAATGTAATATTAGGTCATGTGACTTAGAACTGTTAAGAATATAATACTATGTAGCCAGAAACAGCTCCCCTCTCTGTGTCCCATGGCACCTCAAGCTTTTGCAAGGGGCTGCTTGAAATTGACATTGCAGGGATACATTGTAACAATGCATTGTCAAGCCACTAACTCTGCTCTGGGAGCCAAGCCCCGTAATTGACTAAGGGCATTGTTACATAATTGACACCCATTTCCTTCAAAGCATTGTGAAGCAATTAATCCTAATCCCAAAGTGAAACATTGTAACTATAACAGTAACTAACTCAGGACTCCAAGAGAGAATGTTTTAAGAAATGCCACCCAGAAACTTTTGTGATTTTTTGTAACTACAACTCTTGTATATGTAAAGTTATTATTATACAAAATACTGTATGTGAAACATTAATTAGGGAATGTTTAATTGCTCAATGGCTTAAATGACTGCTTCTTGGAGCAGCTGATGCAGGAACCCACAAGGGGAGAGGCAATTCTCGATTTAGTCCTGAGTGGAGTGCAGGATCAGGTCCAGGAAATAACCGTTACAGGACCGCTTGGGAATAGTGACCATAATATAATAACATTCAACATTCCTGTGGTAGGAAGAACACCTCAGCAGTCCAGCTCCCTGGCATTTAATTTCAAAAACGGGAATTACACAAAAATGAGGAGGTTAGTTAAACAGAAATTAAAAGGCACAGTGACTAGAGCCAAATCCCTGAAAGCTGCATGGAAACTTTTTAAAGACACCATAATAGAGCCCCAACTTAAATGTATACCCCAAATTAAAAAATATAGCAAGAGACCTAAAAAAGAGTCACCGTGGCTTAACCACCATGTAAAAGAAGCAGTGAGGGACAAAAAGGTATCTTTCAAGAAGTAGAAGTCAAATCCTAGTGAGATTAATAAAAAGGAACATAAACACTGTCAAAACAAGTGTAAAAATGTAATAAGAAAAGCAAAAAAGATTTTGAGAGAAAGCTAGCCAAAAACTCAAAAAGAAATAACAAAATGTTTTTTAAGTACATTAGAAGCAGGAAGCCTGCTAAAAAACCTGTTGGTCCCCTAGATGATCGAGCTATAAAAGGACAATAAAGCCATTGCGGAGAAACTAAATGATTTCTTTGCTTCAGTCTTCACGGCTGAGGACGTTGGGGAGATTCCCGAATCTGCACTGTCCTTTGTGGGTGATGAATATGAGGTACTGTTCCGGATTGAAGTGTCATTAGAGGAGGTTTTGGAACAAATAGAAAAACTTAATGTTAACATATCTCCGGGACCGGATGGCATTCATCCAAGGGTTGTAAAAGAACTCAAATGGGAAATTGCTGAGCTATTATCTGTGGTTTGTAACCTGTCCTTTAAATCGGCTTCCGTACCTAATGACTGGAAGGTAGCCAACGTGACACCAATATTTTAAAAGGGCTCCAGAGGCGATCCTGGCAATTACAGACCGGTAAGTCTACCTTCAGTACCGGGCAAATGAGTCGAAACAATAGTGAAGAATAAAATTGTGAAGCATGTAGAAGAACATAATTTGTTGGATAAAAGTCAACATGGTTTCTGTAAAGGGAAATCCTGTCTTACTAATCTATTAGAGTTCTTTGAAGGCGTTAACGAACATGCGGACAAGGGGGATCCAGTAGATATAGTATACTTGGATTTTCAGAAAACCTTTGACAAGGTCCCTCACCAAAGGCTCTTGTGTAAATCACTTGGCCATGGGATAAGAGGGAAGGTCCTTTCATGGATTGAGAACTGGTTAAAAGACAGGAAACAAAGGGTAGGAATAAATGGTAAATTTTCAGATTGGAGAGGGGTAACTAGTGGTGTCCCCCAAGGGTCAGTCCTGGGACCAATCCTTTTCAACTTATTCATAAATGATCTGGAGAAAGGGGTAAGCAGTGAGGTAGTAAAGTTTGCAGATGATACCAAACTGTTTAGGATAGTCAAGACAGAAGCAGACTGTGAGGGACTCCAAGAAGATCACACCAAACTGAGTGATTGGGCAACAAAATGGCAAATGAAATTTAATGTGGATAAGTGTAAAGTAATGCACATCGGGGAAAAATAACCCCAACTATACGTACAGTATGATGGGGGCTAATTTGGCTATGACAAATCAGGAAAGAGATCTTGGAGTTATCATGGACAGTTCTCTGAAAACTTCCACGCAGTGTGCAGCGGTGGTCAAAAAGGCAAATACAATGCTAGGAATTATTAGGAAAGGGTTAGAAAATAAGACCCAGAATATCTTACTGCCCCTGTATAAAACTATGGTACGCCCACATCTTGAATACTGTGTACAGATGTGGTCTCCTCACCTCAAAAAAGATATTTTGGCCTTGGAAAGGGTTCAGAAAAGGGCAACTAAAATGATTAGGGGTTTGGAACGGGTCCCATATGAGGAGAGGTTAAAGTGACTGGGACTTTTCAGTTTAGAAAAGAGGAGACTGAGGGGGGATATGATAGAGGTCTATAAAATCATGAGTGGTGTGGAGAGGGCCGATAAAGAAAAGTTATTGATTAGTTTCCTAAATAGACGAACTAGAGGATACCAAATGAAATTAATGGGTAGCAGAATTAAAACTAATAAAAGAAAGTTCTTCTTCACACAGCGTGTAGTCAACCTATGGAACTCCTTGCCAGAGGAGGCTGTGAAGGCTAGGACTATAATAGAGTTTAAAGAGAATCTAGATAATTTAATGGAGGTTAGGTCCATAAAAGGCTATTAGCCAGGGGATAAAATGGCGTCCTTGGCCTCTGTTTGTCAGAGGCTGGAGAGGGATGGCAGGAGACAAATCACTTGATCATTGTCTTCGGTCCACCCTCTCTGGGGCACCTGGTTTTGGCCACTGTCGGCAGACAGGCTACTGGGCTAGATGGATCTTTGGTCTGACCCAGTACAGCCGTTCTCATGTTCTTATGTTAATGTATGTAAGAGAGAGTGTTAGGACGATGAATGAATGGTTTTGAGAGGTGCCAGCCTGAGAATGCAGCAACAAAGGGCTGAAGAAGGTGTCAGGTGCCAGTGCAACCAAAAGGTGTCAAGTGGAGAAAACCAAGTACTGGAGGTCCACCCTGTGAGATCTCTGACAAGCACCTGACAGCCACCCTGTACATCAGCATGATGCAGCAATTCCCATAGATTGGCATAGGAAGAAATTCCTATAAGAACTGGACTAAAAGACTATGGAGTCAGAGTCCAAGGTTCTGCTGCCAGCCCACCAGGAGCTTCAGATGCGCATCTGATCAGGACTTTGCTCCCCATTACCATCACTTGTGTACAGAATACCTGGCCAGTATTCTGTCACAAGCAACCTCTAGGCTGGTAACTATAACAAATACACAGAACCTGAATGAATGGATGAATGCTTGAATGAATGTTTATATATATGTATATATGCGTGTGTGTGTGTGTGTGTGTGTGTGTGTGTGTGTGTGTATAAGGGTTAAGTAGTGATAGGAATAAGTAGCTAAACAATGTTGTTTGCTTCTATCTTTTCTTTATTCTTTATTATTATCTTTACAATAAATGTGGCTTTTTGCCTTATCCCCCTCATAAGATCCTGCTTGCTTTTATTGGTACAACACTTAATGTAGATGTGATCGTAGCAATGCCCATTATGCTGTATTGTGTTCCTTTGAGAGTAGGGATGTTACATTTAGATTAATTGACAAATTGACTATTCTATTAGTCTGTAAGGGTGTCTCCGCTCACACCGCTTCTGCTGCGATTCTGCTTTTGAAATGTACAAGAGCCCCACTGCAATTCTGCTTTTGAAATGTACATTTCAAAAGGAAGCCCTGCAGGGAGTGTAGAATGACCCCAACTCTCCCTCTGGCCCTGCGCTACCTGCGGCACGCGAACCTTTGAAATGTACATTTCGAAAGCAGACTCACAGCAGAAGTGGCACGAGCGGAGACTGCTTCAGTTCCGGTTCACACAGTTTCCCACTGTGCCTTTACCTCCCCGCCCTCCACAGAGACAGTGCTGAAGGAAACTGTTTTTTAAGCCATCTCCGCACAGCAGTAGCTCCTGCTCCCCCAACCTTGCTGCCTCTCTCTGAGGGTATGTCTAAACTACAGCATTATTTCGAAATATCTTATTTTGAAATAACACGTCTATACACAAAATGCATTTCGAAATAGCATTTTCCTATTTCAAGATAGCGGGTCCACACTGAGTGGATGCTGAATCACATTTAAGGCTGGCCAGAACCAGGCCCGGCAGGGCATCAGGTTAGGAGAGGCCTGTGCTTAAAGGGTTTCCTCTCGCCCTTCCCACCCACCCCTCCGGACAGCCGGTTCTCAGCTTTCCTTGCTTCCTTGCCAACCTCGATGAGGAACAGCAAAGCATTTTGTCTCTGCGTGCTTTGGTTGCCCTCACTCGGGACACTACAGCACTCTGCAACATGGAGCCAGAGCTGCCCCTGGGCACTCTGGTGCATCTCTTGGATGCGTTGCTACGAGCCTGGCTGCCTTCTGGGAGGTCCATCGGGGGGCTGTCAGTATTCAGGAGGCCCTGCGGAAGAGCTTTCATCTTGAGGAGCATTAACAGCCTCCCTGGTCTGCCCCGATGGGAGCTTGTGCTTCATTCCTCCCTCACGTCCTTCCACTTACCCCACCCTAGCCCCCCTTCCTGATGTTCCTGAAAACACGTGTATTTTATTTGACACAAACTCTTTTTATTTAACAAAACTGGGGCGGGGGATGAAACTCTAGTGAGTCTGGGAAAAGGAGGCGGGAGAGGAGAGAAGAGAGGGTGGGAGACAGGAGGGGGAAACCTGGGAGGAGGGAGCTGGAAGGGGGAAGCAAGGGGAAGAAGCGGGAATCATAGAATCATAGAATAATAGGACTGGAAGGGACCTTGAGAGGTCATCGAGTCCAGCCCCCCACCCTCAAGACAGGACCAAGCTCCGTCTACACCATCCCTGACAGATGTCTATCTAACCTGTTCTTAAATATCTCCAGAGAGGGAGATTCCACCACCTCCCTTGGCAATTTATTCCAATATTTGACCACCCTGACAGTTAGGAATTTTTTCCTAATGTCCAATCTAAACCTCCCCTGCTGCACTTTAAGCCCATTACTCCTTGTCCTGTCCTCAGTAACCAAGAGGAACAATTTTTCTCCTTCCTCCTTGTGACACCCTTTTAGATATTTGAAAACCGCTATCATGTCCCCCCTTAATCTTCTTTTTTCCAAACTAAACAAGCCCAGTTCATGAAGCCTGGCTTCATAGGTCATGTTCTCTAAACCTTTAATCATTCTTGTCGCTCTTCTCTGTACCCTTTCCAATTTCTCCACATCTTTCTTGAAATGTGGCGCCCAGAACTGGACACAGTACTCCAGCTGAGGCCTAACTAGAGCAGAGTAGAGCGGCAGAATGACTTCACGAGTTTTGCTTACAACACACCTGTTGATACAACCTAGAATCGTATTTGCTTTTTTTGCAACAGCATCACACTGTTGACTCATATTCAACTTGTGGTCTACTATGACCCCTAGATCCCTTTCCGCCATGCTCCTTCCTAGACAGTCGCTTCCCATCTTGTATGTATAGAACTGATTGTTCCTTCCTAAGTGGAGCACTTTGCATTTCTCTTTATTAAACCTCATCCTGTTTACCTCTGACCATTTCTCTAACTTGCTAAGGTCATTTTGAATTATGTCCCTATCCTCCAAAGAAGTTGCAACCCCACCCAGTTTGGTATCATCTGCAAACTTAATAAGCGTACTCTCTATCCCAATATCTACATCATTGATGAAGATATTGAACAGTACAGGTCCCAAAACAGACCCTTGCAGAACTCCACTTGTTATCCCTTTCCAGCAGGATTTAGCACCGTTAACAACAACTCTCTGACTACGGTTATCCAGCCAATTATGCTCCCACCTTATCGTGGCCCTATCTAAGTTATATTTGCCTAGTTTATCAATAAGAATATCATACGAGACCGTATCAAATGCCTTACTAAAGTCTAGGTATATGACATCCACCGCTTCTCCCTTATCCACAAGGCTCGTTATCCTATCAAAGAAAGCTATCAGATTAGTTTGGCATGACTTGTTCTTCACAAACCCATGCTGGCTATTCCCTATCACTTTATTACCTTCCAAGTGTTTGCATATGATTTCCTTAATTACCTGCTCCATTATCTTCCCTGGGACAGACGTTAAACTGACCGGTCTGTAGTTTCCTGGGTTGTTCTTATTACCCTTTTTATAGATGGGCACAATATTTGCCCTTTTCCAGTCTTCTGGAAAGGGAAGCTCAAGGTTGGGGATCTCGCTGAACCAACTTGATATTCATGCAAACCTGCTCCTGGGTTCACATTTGGCCTTTGGTAGCCAGGCTGGCAGCTATCCTGCCATAGACGGCCTCGTTTCTCTGTCTAGTGCAGAGATCATGGACGTTGTGGGCATCCCCCCAAACCTGAATAAGGTCCATGATCTCCACCCTGGATCAGGAAGGCACCCACCTTCTCCGGGCCCTGGCAGGCTCCTGGGAGCTGGTAGACTGCTCCTGGGGAGCGGTGGAGGGCTGGCTGCCAGTGGCTTTCTGGCTTATATTTTGGGGCCACTGGGTCAGGGGCAGTGACTGCTGGCTCTGGGCTGGCAGGCTTGGAGCTGGCATAGGCACTGTGGCCAGAGTCAACCCCTTTAAGGGGTCCGGGGAGGGGGAAGGGAGAGGAGTGTTCTTGGTTGAGGCCGGAGTGGCCACCAGGGCACCCTGGGAAGGCTGGAGGCCCCCTATTTCGAAATAAGTGTCTACACAGCACTTAATTCGAAATAGCTATTTCAAATTTGGCGTTATTCCTCGTGGAATGAGGTTTAGCAAATTCAAAATAGTGATTTGGCAGTTTAGATGCTAGTAAAGTTATTTCAAAATAACGGCTGTTATTTTGAAATAACTTTGCTGTGTAGACATACCCTGATAAAGGGAGCAAGAGGGGGAAAGTGACTAGTCGCATCCAGGTAATCGATAAGCTTATGCTTATCGGATAGTCGATTAGCCACTTACATCCCCATTTGAGAGTGTTTTCATTTCACACATGATTGATGTATTATTTTGCATCATAATTCTTCTCTGTCCTTTCTCTTATAGGGCAGAGGAGTATGGCCCCATTGTGCGTGTTAATGTTTTCCACAGAGTATTGCTCTTCGTTCTGAGTCCTGAAGGAGTAAAGGTACTGTGTGAATCATCCTCTCCATCTATGCTGCTGTCTCTCCTTCTCCAAAATGAATGGGTTTTGGGCAGTGTTTGAGGTATAAGATTATGGAGCCAGGATGCCAGGATTCTGTAACATTTGACTTATACCATAGCTTTGATTTAAATAAATTGTGACATCTTTTTTCCAAAGTGGCGGATGCCCACAGCACCTACGGTCAATGAAAGCTGCAGGTGCTCAACGCTTTCAGAAATTAGTCCAATAACTGCTGGGTGCCTCAGTTTTCCCTTCTGAATCACAGTAATAATAGTGGTGTGAGCTTTGAGCAACTTTTGTAAAGTACTTTCAGATCCTTGGAGGAAAGGTGTTCTGGCCCACAAAGAATTCTTAAGTTCTGAAAGTGTACAGATGAGCTAGCCAAGTGATCCAAAATCATTCTAGGTGGCAGACAAGTGAGTTCCTAACAGATTATGGGCAAGGTTGTATGATTTCTGGAGCCTTTATCTGAGGACTTTTAATAAAATAAAGAAAGTATTGAATGTTTCAGTGACTTTTTAAGGTCTACTTGGGAAAGTAATTGCACTGTGAATTTCCTGACTGGGGGATTTGATTTTAGGAGTTCCTGATGATGCCACAGTACCCGAAGGATCAAAAAACATATAGCAGTCTCTATACTATGTTTGGCATGAGGTAGGCCAGCTCCGAAAAATAAATTAGAGATGAATAAGAGGGGAGGAAGGGAATAAATTTACTTTAATCTGTTCTAAATTTGATTTAAATTGGCTTCCATGGCTCAACTCCAATCACAATTAGACTTGTGGCCCCCATTACATTAGGTACCCATTATATTGATGAAACTCAAATAGAAACAAGTACCTTCCTAGTGCAGAAGTGGGGAACCTACAGCTTGCGGGTCAGATCCAGCCCATGGCTTGCCTTGATCTGGATTGTAAGACTCAGGACTCTTCCCTGCCCATAGCAGAGAGCCAGCATTGGCTCTCCAGCCACATGGCAGTGCTGTGACTGAGAACGGGTCCTGGCTCCCTTCTGCGTGGAGGAATGGGGAACCCCAAGCCTCATGGGACCGATCAAGGCAAGAAGGCAAGCCATGGGCCAGATCTGACATACAGGCTCTGTGCCAGGGAGGTATTCCAATCCCCTACTCCCTCTCGCCCTCCCCTCCCTTCTAGACCTTGCACCTCCAGTCCATACCTGTACTCTCCTGCCCTTCCAAACCCCATCCCCACATTCCCAGCGCACTCTTGCACCCTCCCTCACTCCCTCCCTGACCCGGCCTCCCACTCCCAGCCTGCTCCTGCACTCTCTCTTCTTCCAATACCCCACACCCTCACCCCAACTTGCTGCTGTACCCTATCTCCTGCCCAGACCCTGCACTCCTACCTCCAGCCTGCTCCTGGGCAGCCTCCTCCAGCATACTGAATCCCCCATTTTTTACCCCACCCGAGAGTCTAGCGGGGCTCAACAAAATCTACTAACCCCAGGCCATTGAAAGAATTAATCTGGCTCTGGGCCATGAGCTGGACCTTGAGGGGAATTAGGAGAGTGTCTTCTTTTTTTGCTTCTTCTCAGTTGGGGGCCACATCTGTGAGGTTTTTTCCCTCTTTCTCACTTTGGTGGTCAGATCAAGGAGGGTTGTGCTTTTTAGTTTGTTTTGCTTCTCAATTGTGTGTGCCCCCCAATTGTTTGATTAGGTCTGTGGCCCCCGACCCAAAAAAGGTTCTCCCGCCTGCGAGTGGAACAATAGAAAGTATGCATGGCAATCCTTTATCTTTCATATCCCTCCCCCATGGGGATGCACCTAGCCTCAGAACAAATGGGCTTCTGTGAGCTGAACGCAAAGCAGATAAAGTTTGCAAAAGACTATTTTAAAAAATCAATCAATCACTATTTGCCCTTTATATTATTGAATCGTTCCCATTTTGCATAGGGCCATTCAGCTGCTGTTTTAATCATAGAGGGGAAAATTGTCCTGCTTATATGATCTACTGAAACATATAATGTGGTACTTGAGATGATTATTTTGTGAGTGGCAATGTCTAGAAGCTGCCAATTATGGATCAAGGTTGAGTTGTGCTAGGTACTGTACAAATACAGATGTCTTTGAAAGTCGTTTCCTCCTCCAGTGGAATGAATGAAACAATGGTTTTTGACTAAGTTGATGATTCCTCAGAAAAGAACATATTTTATAATACTGCCATATTATAAAGCCTCACAGGCTAATGAGAGTTCAGGCAGATAGAGAAAGGCTGCTATACATCTAGCTTTAAAGAATTGAAAACTTCATAGCAAATCCCTCAGCAGAAATGTTTTCTTTTCCTTAATCCTCATCTTTTTGTTAGATTTCTAGGGAATGGCTTAGTAACTGATCTTAACCATGATCACTGGCACAAGCAACGGAGAATTATGGATCCAGCTTTCAGCCGAACGTAAGGCAAATCTCTGTATGAGATTAGATCCCTATTGTTTCCAGAGAGTTATTAAAATGTGTCAAATTTCCCCCTCCCCCTCTCTGCCACACTCTTACTCTAAATTTAGAAGTAGGCTGAGGTCATTGAGTGTATAATTCTCATTTTATCCAAAGTGTAATGCATTTTCTCATGGCAATCATAATTGATCAAATTGCATAGGCAGCAAATAGTGATGAATTAGGTTCTCCCACTTACATCTGTGTAAACTCAATGATAAAAGTTTCAGCAGCAGTTTTTACAGAGTTCACTATGCAGACTGCTAGCGATTGCACTGTTTGAAATCTGAGCACCACTCAAGTATCTAAAAACCAACATCAAATAACACTTGTCTCATTAGCTTCCAGCCTGTCAGAGAAACATCTTTTTTAGTCTGTAGGTTTTTTGTTTAGTTTTGCATGTGCATGAGGGAAAGCTAAGTCTATGTTTCATTTCATGTCTGATCCAGTGAGAGTCTTTCCCATTGACCTCAGTGGACTTTGAATCCAACCATTTGCTCTGAAAGTGATTTGTTTGATGGTTATTATTCTCTCTAACAGGATTTGAAGTCCACAGAGGTAGGGCAAAGAGAATTTAGCCAATTCTCTCATGCTTATATAGCCACTGTTTTCTTTAATTTGGAAAAAAATGTATGCAGATAGTTTAAAATATAATTTGAAAATGGTTATTCTCTAAATTTTCCTTTGTAAAGAAAGTGAAAATTTTATTCTAAGAACAAAGATTCTCCATCGATAATATTTTTTAAATTGTCCAGCTACCTGATTGGTTTGATGGAAACCTTTAATGAAAAAGCAGAGGAGCTGATGGAAAAGCTAGAGGGAAAAGCAGATGGAGAAACTGAATTTGACATAATGAGCATGATGAGCCGAGTGACTCTGGATGTTATTGCGAAGGTACAAATGATCTGACTTCCTTTTTTCACTGCATGTGACAGAGAATACTTGAAGTGCAGATTCCAAGGTACACGAGACCAAAATCAGGGGGGTGTAGCTATGTAATAGAAATCTTTCCTGTGAATGCCAGTCTAATTTCAGGGGAGAGACTGCTACCCATACAAAGGAAAAGTTGAATCATGTTCCATAATTAGACCCACTGAAGTCAATGGGAAGTAAGATAACTACTACAGAATTTGGGATATAAGTGACTAGTCAACTATCCAATAAGCAAATGCTTATTGGTTAGTCGACTTGACTAGTCACTTCTTGCCCTCTGCTGCCTCTATCAGAGAGAGGCAGCAAGGAGAAGGAGCAGTAGCCAGCAAAGCCAGTTGCCCCAGCACCATCTCTGCAGGGGACAAGGGAGGCAGAGACACGGTGGGAAATGGCGCGAGCAATGACTGCTTCAGTCCCCGTTTGTGCCTGTTCCCACTGAGAGCTACCAGGGGGTGGCTCTTGTATATTTCAAAAGCAGAAGTGCCGCAGGGAGCAAGCAGGGACTCAAGCAGTTCCTCACACTAACCGTTCTTTCTGTGGCATCCCCCGTTGCTGCCTCTATGAGAAACAGCAAGCAGAGGGATAGGAGCCTGTGTCTGTGAAGAGCTGGCTTAAAAGCTGGTTCCCCCCTAGTATCTTCTCCAGGGAGGCACCTGCCTTCTCCCCCTCCCCCGCTGTTAGAGGATGTGTGTGTGGGATGGTGTGGGGGGCGGGTAATAGGGGATGCTGCTGCAAAGCAGCCCCTATATGCAGGGGTCCCAGCAGGAAGCTGGGCCCCCCGTAAACAGGGGCTGTTGCCATCAAGCAACCCTTGTTCATAGCAGGCACTGCCATGAACTGATGCTGAGGCAGTCTCTGTTCACGGTGGCCAGGGCTGTCCATTGTGAACAGGGGGTGCTGGACTGAGAGTGAGCCGGGACCGAGCAGTCCCTCTTGCACTGATTGCTGCACCTCTACATTTTAAATGTTGTAAGGGCCCAGCAGCTCTTTCTACATTTAAAATGCAGCGCTACAGCGCGGGTGTCTCCGGAGCCGGCACAAGCCAGAACTGCTCAGTCACCTCCTGGAGCTACCCCACTGCGGCTCTGCAGAGGCGCTTATCGACTAGCTGTATAGTCAATAGAAATTGTATCGACTATATGATTAGCCAGATAATCACATTTTAACATCCTTACATGGAATAAGTTTCCACTCAGCCTGCCCAAGGGCAGGCGAATGTGGTGTGCAGTGAGGAATGGAGGGTAGAATTTTCATAAGTGTTTTAAGTCCCACTTTAGAAGCCCCTATGTTACATTTTTGGAAATAGAACTTCAGCATATTTTGAAAATGTTACACTCAGGCTGTGTGGACAGTGAAAGAGGTGTGATTTTTACCTCTCGTAGGCATACCAGTGCTAGCTTTCATGTAGCTAGCGTGCTTAAAGTAGCAGGGATTCACCATGCAGTGTGCATGCTTATCTGGGATCCCAGATGGACTTGTACAGCTTGTGCGAGGTTGGTATAAGGAAGCAGTAAAGCAGGGGTGGCCAAAAAATTGCGGCTCCCGACGGAACCTGGACGGAACCCAGAACCGCTCAGGTCAGCTACTCTCACAGCCGAGTCTCTGTGATCCACATGTGCACTCATGGCCTCCAGCGCACTGCGTCATATCCTTCACGTGCAGGCCAGATTGTACTCAGCGTTCCAGCCTGCACGTGCTAGCAACTGGCTGCTGAGCACAAGCAACGGCAGGGGCTCCGGGTGTGGCGGTGGTGCTACTGGCAGCTCTGGAACCTGGGCATAAGGTTAGTGGGGGAGGGGAGGTATGTGGCTCTGGAGAAGGGAAGGGGGATTAGGTTGGGGGGGGCACATGGCATGCCGACTGCTCAGCACACATGCCCCTGTGCCTGGAGGGAGACGCACAGCTCTAGCGGCAACTCTGGGACCTGAGAATTAGGTAGAGCGGTGAAGGTGGGGGTGCCTGGCTTTAGTCTGGGGAAGGGGAGGGGATAAGAATGGAAGGGAGGGAGATTGGGTTCAGAGCGGGGGGAGGGGGGAGGGAGTGCACAGCGCTCCAGCCAGCACATCTCAAGGCCGGCCACTCAGTGCATGCACCCCAGCACCTGGAGGGAGATGCACATGGCTGTAGCAGCAGCTCCGCCTCCAGGAGCTGCGAATTAGGTTAGAGCCGGGGAGAGGGATTGGTATAGGGGAGGTGGTGCCTGACTCTGGGAGGGGGAGGGGGATTGGGTTGAGATGTGTGTGTGCCTGGCTCTGGGGAAGGGGAGGGGGATTGGGTTGAGGGGGTGTGCCTGGCTCTAGGGAAGGGTTCGGGTATATCTACACTACCCTCCTAATTCGAACTAGGAGGGTAATTTAGGCATACCGCTCTTGCAAATGAAGCCCGGGATTTGAATTTCCCGGGCTTCATTTGCATGAAGCCGGCCGGCGCCATTTTTAAATGCCGGCAGTTCGAACCCCGTGCCGCGCGGCTACACGCGGCACGGAGTAGCTAGTTCGGATTAGGCTTCCTAATCCGAACTAGCTGTACTCCTCGTGGAATGAGGAGTAACGGTAGTTCGGATTAGGAAGCCTAATCTGAACTAGCTACTCCGTGCCGCGTGTAGCCGCGCGGCACGGGGTTCGAACTGCCGGCATTTAAAAATGGCGCTGGCCGGCTTCATGCAAATGAAGCCCGGGAAATTCAAATCCCGGGCTTCATTTGCAAGTGCGGTATGCCTACATTACCCTCCTAGTTCGAATTAGGAGGGTAGTGTAGACATACCCTTCGGGAATTGGGTTGGGTGTGTTGTGTGTGTGCCTGGCTCTGGGGAAGGGGAGGAGGGTTCGGTTGGTGTGTGTGTGTGTGCCTGGCTCAGGGGAGGGGGATTGAGTTGGGGGTGTGTGTGCCTGGCTCTGGGGAAGGGGAGAGAGATTGGGTTAGAGCAGGGGGAGTGCCTGTGGGAGGGGAGGGGAAGAGCAGCCAGCGTGCTTCCTGAGACCCGGGATCCCCAGGTACTGGCCCCAGATGTCTCTGTCCCCTCCTTCTGGCCAGACCCCCCCCCCCCATGAGTACCCTGCCCCAGCACCCACCAGCATCCTGCCCCAACACCCTGTCCCCTGCACCCACCAGCACAGTTGGGGCCACATTAGTGAGGCTTGGGGGGTTTTGGAGCAGTTTGTTTTTGCATCTCCCTTGTGTGGCCCCGACTGACTTTTCTGTGGGTCAGTGACCCCTGACTCAAAACAGGTTCCCTGCCCCTCTCATAAATAAAGACAATGCTGAAACATTTTGTGCTTGACGTAATATTTTATTTAAAAATGAAGCCTGGCCAACAAACCCCCAATTGGGGCCAAGCCCCCATTTGGCCACAGAATCATAACACTCCTACAACTCCCCTCCCCCCACCACCACACCTGAGCCTATTATACACTGGGAACCCCCTGTCCTGAGCCACTCACATCCCCAAACTCCTGCACCCCCACATCCCTGGTCTTCTTCCACAACACTCCTGCACCATCCACACACTGCAAACCTGTGTCCTGAGCCCATCATACTCCCAGCCTCCCTGCCCTGAGCCCCTCATGCACCTCAGCCAAAATTCCCACACCCTCACAGCCACAAGCCTGCGGCCACAAGCCTGCACTTTGCTCAGCACCCCAATCCTCTACCTGACCCCAACACACTCCAGCCTGGAGCCCTGTCCCTGAGCCAGCATCCTCTTCTCTACTTCCTCCTACACCCAAATTCCCTCCCAGAGCTTGCATCTCTCACCCTTTCCCAGTACTGTTTTTGTGATGATATGCCCATGGATGATGTACCGGCACCTATTTTTCCCCAGCATGTTTTTTTTTCTCTCTCTCTCTCAACAACTCCCCTGCCCCCCTCCCCTCTGGTACATAGCTCTTTGCACTCTATCCATTGCTGTTTTGGCTCTTCATCTCTAACAGGTTGGCCATCCCTGCAGTAAAGGCTTACTCCCTCTGGGGAAGTAAAGGAGATAGAGACTCCCCTCTGTGTCACACTGAATCATGCTCTCTCCCAGGAGTTGCTTCTGGGTTTTACATACCACCCTTTGCTCAGGGCTGTGCCTAAAGGCAAGATCTAATCCTAAAGTACCAGCATGATATATGGACAGGGTATGGGTCTGTTCATGTGTTGTTGTTTTTTTATTACAGATGCAATAAGCAGAACGATTTAATCAGCAAATAGCTGCCTCTTATTCTCAATATCCTCAGGTGGCCTTTGGCATGGAAATAAACGCACTGCACAATGACCAGACACCTTTCCCACATGCAGTGACCATGGTCATGAAAGGAATGAGGGAGATACGTGTCTCCTTTGCGAAGGTCTGTAGGCATCTCACTTCAGTTTGTGTTCTCTTTACAGTGAAGGTGTAGTCACTGTGTGTTTACTGGTGAGCACAGAGGGCTGGGGTTGTGTGTTTGGGCCCATTTGTAATAGAAAAAGGATCAACAGATTGAGCTGGTTCCTGTGTCTCTTCCTTTCCTCTCTGAAAGAAAATTTCACTAGCACTTTAAGAAACTCACACATTTAATACAATATTTTATTATTCTCCCTCTCTCTCATTCTCTGAGTGGAAGCATAAATGTGTCTAAAAAAAGGATCAGCTTCACTAGAACTGGTTAGAAAATAGGTTTCCTTTCTTCGAAAAAAATAGCAACAATATATATATTAAAACTTTTCAACTGAAAAATGAACTAGTTGGATTTGAAAATGCTGCCACAGTGCATCATGGGAGTTGAAGTTCAGATGCCTTATGCTTCCATTTTTCTCTATAGGTCAGACTCCCTAGTTAGACTACATCTCCTATGATGCACCTTGGCCTGTCTTGTTGGAGAGGGTGCATTTTGTTGCTTCCTGGGAGTCCTTGGCAATGGCACATGAGACAACTCAACTGAATTACAGTTACAGCAGCATATCCAAATTGAAATAGTTTGTTTTTCAAGTATTTGGTCTTTCAACAAAAACAAAAATCAAAATTTTCCATGGGAGAGGAAATATTTTTAGCATAACAAAGATGATCAAACCTATTATATACAGTTTTGACAAGCCCTTGTCTCTACACCTCTTTGGTTTATGCTGTAAAGCTAGTAAAATGACCAAGTACATTTTATATTCAGTACATGCCAGGAAAACAAAAATTGATAAAGGAGATCCAGGAAAGTGTGAGACTGCTGCGCCGTGCAGGAAAGGAATGCATTGAGCAGAGGCGAGAGGCCATCGAGAATGGGGAGGAAGCCCCACAAGATATTCTGACTCAGATCCTGAAAGGTAGGAGATTCAACATTCTCTGATTTCAGTATTCTGTAATTGTTTGCCACAGCTAAACACTGGATCCAAATACACTCAAAATGTGGGGATTAACTTCTGGATCTGAACTTTGAGGCTCAGTTCTCTTTCCAACATGTTCAGTCAGTGCTCCTTTCAAGCTGAAGACCTGAACAAGGATTTGTTTCCAACTGGGACTTTGTCCTGGAGATTTTCTCCTTTCTGAGTTTAACATAATCCTCTTTGTTCATTTGAGATCAGAACTTGGTCACAGGCCATCACTGAATTCCCCTTCCTTCTAGCCTCCCTGCTTTTCATGTCCCCAAAATGTGATTAAAAGGGCAAAGTGAACTTTTATAACTATTTTGTTTCCTATCTCAGGAGCTCAGGAAGAGACTAGAGATGATGAAAATATTCTGGATAACTTTGTCACTTTCTTCGTTGCTGGTTTGTAGTTACTTTATTACTCTGACACATCATGTAGAAAGCTATTGAAAAGAATACATATTCTCTGAGGGATCTACAATTAGAGTTACTAAAGGCTTGATTCTCTCTTTCACTTAGGTGTAGACTCTGGAGTAACTCTATTGTAAGTTATAGTGGTATAATACCAATTTGGGTGAGATCGGGAGTGCTAACCTCTGGCCTTTCGCCTGCTGTGCCTTGTAAAGGTGCAGATAGGTGACTCTGTGCTCTGCCCCCATCCCTTCTGAGTGCTGACTGTGGAGTGGCACCTGCGGGTGGGGAGCAGCGTGCAGAGCCACCGGGCCACGCATCCACTAGGAACACCATGCTCAGAGAGCCACTTTCAGGGAGCCATTCAAGGTGAACACTGCTTGGGTCAGGTACCCTGAGCACCCCCCCATCCCTCACCCAAACTCCATCCTACGACCAGGTACACTATATAAGAATTGTATGCACAACATAAAAATGGGTCACTAAAGAAAAACTGCAGTATGTCAAATGTGCTGTGTAAACATGTGTTAAGAGTTTACTATATGATAAAAGGTTTAAAAACCTGACCTGTAGTTTTTAAAAAAATGAGTGTGTTTATTCTTGAGAAGGAAAAACTGAGGGAGGGACCTGATCATTCGCAGAAATGTTAAGGACTGTTGTAAAGAAGATGGGATCAGTTGTTCTACATATTCACTAAAAGTAGGACCAAAAAATGTTTGATCTGCAGCTTAATCTGCTTGTTGAGGGTCTTATATGCATATCTCAACATTTGTATGGTTTCATTTGTTTGGTGCCAAGCACAGCGTTAAAGTAATTTTTTAAGAGGCCTCGATCTGACGTGGTTTTCTGGTCAGTTGTATTGCTGCACTTGATTATGTATAGAATAGTAATTTGTTTCAACAAATTCTCAATATTTTTAGGTCATGAAACAACTTCTAATCAGTTATCATTTACAATAATGGAACTGGGGCGGCAACCTGAAATAGTAGAAAGGTATGTATAGTACATGCTTAGTTTGCAAGGTCAGCCTCTCACATTTCAGGGTGTTTATGTTGTCCTCCATCCAGCCTTTATTCATAATTAGGGGCATGTCTACACTTGCTCCCTATCTAGAGATAAGGATGCAAATATAGTGCACCGAAATTACTAATGAAGCGCAGGATTTAAATATCTCACACTTAATTAGCATACTCGGGTCCGGGCGCCATTTTGAAATCATGTTATTGCTAAATAAATTGCCCCGTGTAGCAGCATTATTTTGAGAGAAAACCCTTCTCTCGAAATAACTGGTAGACCTCATACAATGGTAACCCTAAAAAAAACCACTGTGATTTCAAAATGGCACCCAGACTCGATTATGCTAATTAAGCACGGGATATTTAAATCCCACGCTTCATTAGAAATTTCGGTACACTACATTTGTATCCCTACATTTGCATCCCTATCTTGAGACAGGGGGCAAATGTACATGTACCCTCACAGATTTACCTGGCATTGCTCGGGTCCCTTAACCTGGAGTGAAAGTACTGTCCTATCACAACCTGCCCCCATTTGGGAGGAGGCTAAGGGTCGGAGTGGGAGGGAGATGTTTGGCCATGCAACAATACCTATAAGAAATTTAAGGATGGGGTGGACTACAGGGGTCTCAGGGCAGACGGTTCAGGTGAGTGGTTTGTGCAGGAGTTATGGCTGGAAATAGGAATCATGAGTCAGGGTTCGGTATATGAGGGGCTCAGCACATGAGGCGGAGGGTGGGTGTGCAGGAGTCAAGGTTGGAGTGTATGAGGGGCTCAAGGCAGGTGTTATGAGAACGAGGCTCAGGGCAGAGGGTTGGAGTGTGGGAAGTGTAGGAGTTAGAGCTGGGGAGGGGTATTCAGGAGTCAAGGTTGGGGTGTATGAGGAGGGGGCTCAGGGCAGGGGGTTTGGGTGTGGGGGGTGCAGAAGGTAGGTGCAGGAGTCAAAGTTAAGGTGTATGAGAAGATCGCTCAAGGCAGAGGGCTGGGTGAGTACAGAGAGGGGCAAGGGAGACATTTTGGGCAAGGGGGCTGCAGCTGCACTTACCCTGGTCACTGAATGTTTCTTTTTGCTGACTAGGGAGTGAAGGCAAAGTTTACAACATGTGTGCCTTCCTCCTCTGCTCTCCCCTAGGCAGCCAGGAACGAGAGCAGGCTGTGAACTTTGCCCCTCTCTCTAATCAGCAAAAAAGAAAAAACAGAACACTCAGCGACTGGGGATAAGTGCAGTTATTTAAGTGATTTATTTAGAAGCCTTTGTACAAAGCAGGTTTTATCTACAGATGAAATGTATGCCATCTGATTGCATTGTACTTGATACATATTACTGTGGCCCTGATCCTGGAGTATGTGCTCAGGCAGTCAGCCTTTGGAATCGGTAGACATTTAATCTGAAGGAGGAAAACAGCATTAGGCTTAATACTTGGACAGTTTAAAAAAAAGAACAACCCAAAACACAAACAAACAAAAAAACCCTGTTCTTCTGGCTTAGCAAGAAATGTGTGTTGATAACTACAGCCTCTCCTTCATTACACCTCTAGACTTCAAGCTGAAGTGGATGAGGTTATTGGAGCCAAAAGGGACATTGACTATGAAGATCTTGGGAAGCTTGAGTACTTGTCCCAGGTACAGTAGAAGAACAAGACCACAGGGACTTGTTTTGCAGCACTTTTGCCTTATCACAGCATGGCCATTAGGGGCTCTGAACTAGCTTAATTGTATACAGGCAACAGCAACAATTCATTCTGATAGTGTTTGTCCTCTGATAAATAATGAGGTATTTTGAGCCTGGAGGGAGGTAGCATAATTTGGGGAGAAAAGATGTTCTTTAGTTTTTATTCTGAAGTGGCACACAAATCCTTGCCTGCTTAATTTAATTATCACAGCCCAGAACTAGGTTTCTCACTCACAATGTTTCAGGTGACTCTCTGCCCTTCTTTTGACAACATGGGTTTATAGCTCAGAGAGTCTGACTTGGGGTGACTGACCAAGTTTTAGACACTGAGCTCCTACTTGATTGATCGTATACGGTTCTTTTTAGCACTGTAGCATGAACTCACATACCCAGTGGAAATGACCTGGGTTCTTAGGCAATTTCTACACTACGCAGAAGATCAATGCTGCCATAGTCAATCTTCTGGATTCGATTTAGCAGGTCTTCTCTTGACCCACTAAATTAAACCTGGAGGGTGACTCTGTTTGCGCCAGTACTCCTGCTCCTCGTAAGGAGTAAGGGAAGCCAATGGGAGTGTTTGTGCTCATTGGCCTCCCGCTGTGTGGACAGTGTGAAACTCAGTTTAAGATAAATTGACTTCAGCTACGTAATTAACATAGCTGACCTTGCGTATCTTAATTTGACCTGCTGTAGTGTAGACCAGGCCTTAGTCTTGCTGCTGTGGGTTTTTTGTTTTGTTTTGGTTTTTTAAATTATGTTCATTGTGGTCTCCTTACATGTAAGACACTAACAAGAGCAGAAGGATATGTGTTTAGCTATACTGTTTCCTTAGCCAGCAACTTCTCTAATTTCACGCCCCTGATTAATTACCTGATTGTAAAGTTCATGGGGGGAAGAATTCCTGACATTTCCCTTTCTACCATGTTGTAATAATTCACTCTTTGTTACTCTGACACAGGTTCTCAAAGAATCCCTCCGATTATACCCTCCCGTTCCAGGGACTGTACGTTGGACAGCAAAGGAAAATGTCATTGAAGGTGTCAGAATTCCAGCAAACACTTCTCTGTTTGTGAGTTTGGTGACTGCATCCAAAACCCAGGAGGCTGTAGGTCTGCACACACAATGGAGTCAGACACTGTAAAGCCAGAATTCTCTGCTGGCATAGATCATCGACTTTGGGAGAGTTATGGCAAAGTGTGAATGGGGCTAGTGTGTGGTAGTCCAGCAGGGGGTGGTGCAAAGTGTTTGGGTATGTCTACACTACCCTCCTAGTTCGAACTAGGAGGGTAATGTATGCATACCGCACTTGCTAATGAAGCCCGGGATTTGAATTTCCCGGGCTTCATTAGCATAAGCGGGGAACCGCCATTTTTAAATCCCCGCTGCTTCGAACCCCATGTAGCGCGGCTACACGGGGCTCGAACTAGGTAGTTCGGACTAGGGTGCCTATTCCGAACTACCGGTACACCTCGTTTCACGAGGAGTAACGGTAGTTCGGAATAGGACCCTAGTCCGAACTACCTAGTTCGAGCCCCGTGTAGCCGCGCTACATGGGGTTCGAAGCAGCGGGGATTTAAAAATGGCGGCTCCCCGCTTATGCTAATGAAGCCCGGGAAATTCAAATCCCGGGCTTCATTAGCAAGTGCGGTATGCATACATTACCCCGCTAGTTCGAACTAGCGGGGTAGTGTAGACATACCCTCCGAGTAGAGAGAAGCAGAAATATTTTTGTACCCATGAGCCATCAGAGAGGCTTTGGCAGTGTGCATCTCATAAGTAATACAAACACACATTTTATTGGCAGTTCAGCACGTATATCATGGGAAGGCTGGAAAAGTTTTTCAAGGATCCGCTGACTTTTAATCCGGACCGATTTAGAAAAGATACACCAAAGTGAGTATATTTTACTACCATGTTACCAGAACTTACTGAGTAACTATTATGAAAAGAGCTTTAATAGAAAAGATATGAGATTATTATGCAGCCTCTTTCCGACTTACGAACTGGTTACGGACCAAGCAATTGGTCATAACTCGGTTTGTTCGTAAGTCGGACCCCATAGAATTACGCACGACCGTGTTGTTCGTAAGCGCGGATCGCGTTCGTAACTCGGGGTCCACCATTTATGACAGCTTCAGTCGGAACTGCTAACGGTCGTAAGTTGACCGTTCGCAACTCGTGGTCTGGCTATAGTATTTTGCTCAAATGTGAATCCAATTGTTGTTATTAATAATAATTTTGTAGTATATAGCAGGTTTTTATCTGCAGATCTCAAAGCACTTTACAAAAGAGGTTGTTGTTGTTGTTGTTGTTATTGATATTGTTAACATTTAGACTGGAGAAGCACCCTAAAGCTAAATCAGAATCAGGTCCATTTCACTGGGCACTGTCCAAATATATAATAAATGACAGTTCCTGCCCCCAGGAGTTGACAGTATTTTTTGAATGAGGAGTAACGTTAGTTCAATCCAAGGGGTTTGGTTCGAACTAACGCGTCCCAGCGTGCACTTTAACTTTCGAAACAGCTGTTAAGCAGAGTAATGCGCTGGTGAGTTCATGCTAATGAAGCGCGGGATATTTAAATTCCTGCTTCATTAGCAATTTTGGTAACCTATATTTGCATCCCTAGTTCGAACTAGGGTGCAAGTGTAGACGTACTCTCAGAGATGTAAAGAAATTATTCCTAAGCAATTGAAATGATAGTTTTGATGACATGTTTGCTTTATAAACCAGCTCATCCCAGTGTAGCCATCAATATACATGTTGTAATTTTTTTTCTTTGTAGGCCATATTTTACCTATTTTCCATTTTCTTTGGGACCTCGTTCCTGTATTGGACAGATATTTGCACAGGTAGGCAGACTGCTGAAGTTTTGGTGTGTCCCAGCTTTTTCATAGATTTCAAGGCCAGAAGGCACCAGTGTCATCATCTAGTCTGACCTGTGGTATAACACAGACCGTAGAACTTCCCCCGAAATAGTTCCTAGCACAGGTCTGTTAGAAAAAGTTCCAGTCTTGATTTAAGAATTCTCCGTGATAGAGAATCTACCACGGCCCCTGGTAACTTGTTCCAGTGGTTAATCACATTCTCCATGACAAATTTCTGTCTTTCCAATCTAAATTTGTCTAGCTTCAACTTCCAGCTATTGGATTATGTCATCCTTTTCTCCAATAGCGAGAAGAGCCCATTAATAAATGTTTGCTCGTGGTACAGTCAGATCACCTGTTAAACTTCTCTTCGTTAAGCTGAACACCTTTTAACTGTTGCTTCATTGGTACCTGCTGTGCCATGTTGCTGAAGCAATAGGCATTCAGAGGCTCAAAGGCCTAGAGACAAAACTACTGACCTGGCCTCTTCCCCTTAGAGGTGGGATGCCCGGATCTGTCCTGCTGCATGTTTGTGAAAACTGGCCTTGCTGTTGCCTGCTCTATAGCTCTTGTGTGGAATCTTCTGTTTCTCCAGTCTCCCATGCTTCTAATCCAACACATTTCAGGAGAATTAACTCCACTTTAAATCTCTCTGGGGGTAGCTGTGTTAGTCTATAACTAAAAAAACTTAAAAAACAACAATAGTCCTGTAGCTTCTTAGAGACTAACAAAAAATATATAAGCTTCAGGGGGTAGCCAAGTTAGTCTATTACAGAAAAATACAACAAATAGTCTAGTAGCACTTTATAGACTAAGAAAACATGTAGATGATATCATGAGCTTTCGTGGGCACAGCCCACTTCTTCAGATGAGTTATGAGTTTAGGATGTGCAGAACCAAAATAAATTGGAGAGGAGAAGGGGAGTGGAGAAGGGGGAAAAATGGGGAGGAGAGTGGCAGACAGGGAACTTAGAGGGAATCGGTAAGTATCTGAAGATTGGGTAATTAAAACGAAGCAGAAAAGAATCAAAGTCAATTGATAGTATCCTTCCTGACTTAGGGGTCTACACAAAACTGTTTGCAGCTTTAACGACTATTAAGTTGATCGTGCCGCAACCATCCTTCATCACGATTGAGTCCATTAGCATGTGAATTGAATTTGTGGATGAACTCTAATTCCTATGCTTCTCTGTGGATCTGGCTAGTAGAACTGGTTTGTGACAAGACAGCTACTTAAAGATCTTTTAAACAGTGATTCGGAAGTTTGAAGTATTCCCCAGTAGAATTCTGCATGTATATAGATAGCATCAAAAGCGTTCATGGAGGAAAAAAAACCCTGTCAATTATAGTGTCCATGCTAAATGAGGCTAATAGAGTAGGCTGTAAGTATCCGATATGTAGCTTTTGATGTCATTTGGGGGTTGAATGTAACGACCCAACCAGTTCCTGTCTTTGTTTAAGCTGTGTTAACCTTTTAAACAGGATTTTACATCCCTAATGGGTATGTACCCTAACCCAGCAGCTACTGAAGGCATAGAGGCCAATGAGTTTGGGGGCCCTGTGGGAATTACTACCACAGATGGAATGATCAAGCCATCACAGACATAAGTCCGGGGGGGGGGGGGGGGAGCACAATCCAGAACAGACTTGCACAGGGAGAGTAGGGAAAGGGTTCCCTGGGTGAGAACTAGTGTTGCCTCTAATTTTTCCTACCCTGAGTGTAATGAATATTCTTATGTTCACCAGCGTGGATCACCTTCATATTGGTGCAAATAACAAAATGTATGTTGCGAGGTTAGAGCCAAGGAGTTTTGAGTGTGGCAGAGGGTTGGGGCGGAGGAATATGAACCTCTGGGATGGAGCTGGAGTTGAGAGGTTCAAGGCTGGGGCAGAGGGTTGTGGTGCGAGGGCTCTGTCTGGGGGAGGGGAGGCTCTGGTGTGGGACTGGGGATGAGGAGCTTGGGGTCTGGGAAAAGAGGTACAAGCTTGGGGTTGGTGCAGCAGGGGCTACATACAGGGCTGGGGTTTGAGGATGCAGCGGGGGTTCAGGCTCTGGACTGGGGGCGTGAGCTTTAAGATGGGACCAGGGATGAGGCTTTTAGGGTGCAGGAGAGTGATCAGATCAGGAGGGGCTCGAAATGTGGTAAAGGCCTGAAGCTTGGGCTTACCTGGGCAGCTCTCTGCTGGGAGCAGATGAAGCCCCTTTACCCCCTGCAATGGCAGTTGCGTGCTCGAGCCATCAGGGATGGGTGCCCCCTGTCCCTTTAAGATCTTTAAAGCTTGGGGAGAGATAACTCTCCTCTCTGCAGCCCTGAGCCCCCACATAGGGCTTAATGGGAAGCTGCACAGCCACAAAGCTTAAGGGGGAACTTAGGAGGCACAGTTTGGTTGGGTAATGAAAATGGCAGTGCATAGCAAGGGGAAGCTTGGAGTCAGGCAGTGGGACCTTCACTCTGAGTTTATGCTTGGGGCTCATCTAAATGCTGTTATACCTGTGCTGCCTTAAAGTGGTTTGATCAATAACCTTTTCTCCAAGTCACACCTGGAACTTAAACCAACGGACGTAGCTTTGTGCCTGTCACGTGTGTCCAGTTTGTGAAACCTGCATGTGACTGAAGGACACCCCTCACAGGGGCAGCTCTCTCCCTTACAGAGTTACAGTAATACCGTAGTCTGTGTCCCTTTCAAGCTCCGTACTTTACAGAGTTGCCCAGTGTCTTAAATTTAAATCGTTCCTGCCAAAGCCTCATTTACATCTGCTGATTTAAAGTTTTCTTTTCTCCCTAACAGATGGAGGCTAAAGTGGTGATGGCAAAACTGCTTCAGAGGTTTGAATTTCAGCTGGTGCCAGGACAGAGCTTTGAAATTGCAGATACGGGAACCTTTAGGCCAAAAGATGGTGTCACGTGCAGATTGAAGCCACGAAACATTACAAAAGGGTCCCAAATATAATGGGATTAGGGAAGGGTGGAGTCAGTGATAATTGTGGTAGAGTTTCCTCCCAGATTTTAGAGATTTTTATAGTCACTTCTGCGGGGTGCTATATAGAAAATGTTGTCAGCTCACCCCATAATTACTGAGGAGAAATTTGGGAGTTTCAGTTTGGATGTTTATTTGAATCTTGAAGCTTAGCAAAAAGCAGACTTGATCAGGTCCTGCTTGTTTCTCATCAGACTTAGAAAAGCCATAAGAATATCATCTCTTACTCTGCCACTTGTGACAATGCCTAAATCCTAGTCCAGATTTTCCACTGAGTTTAATGGAACCAAGATTTTGGCATATGTTCCTAGGCATATCTGCATGTAAATAGTAAAACAAACAGTGGATAGATTTGTACAGCAGTTTTGGTGTGAGGTTGGGGGGTGAAAGTGGGTTCATTTTTATTACATCCAAATTGCTTTCCCCGTCCATGCTCTAAACTGCAGTAATGCATGTTATTCTTGCAGTGAATATGATTCAATATATGAAATCTAATGCAGGAGATGGGACTAGAGGCTACTACTATTGTCTGTCCTACAGCTGTGCAAATACTGATTTGCTGTCAATTCCAAATTATATAAAAAATTGTTTTGGAATGAGCAAAAATGATTTTTTTTAAATTGGCATCTCAAAAAATAAAAAAATTATTGAACAAAATATTTTGATTTCAAGCATTTTTAATGTTTGTAATTGTTTGGGTTTTAATAAATTTAAGGGAAATTTCTAAATGAAAAGTTATTTTGAACCAAAAATTGACATGTTTGGTTTTCAAAATTTCAATGAAACATTTCTGGTTTTTGTGAACTTTCTTTTTAGTTGTTTTCAGTTGAAGTAATTTAACAAAACCTCCATGAAATTCTAAAACATTTCGATATGGCTAAGTTGGCATTTTTGCCAAAAAAATTTCCCTTAGCTCCTGTCTTGTCTGACTCTCTCACTTTCATACTATCCTTCTTTCCAATCCCAGTGCATGTTGCTGAGTTAACACACCGTCCTATGTCTTAGCTGTGCATTACCCTATACTAGTTCTACAGCTGAAGTTAGCTGGATGCTTCATGCCTCACAAAGTACTCAACTGGACTGGCTTCCGAATGGCCTGTCTCTATTGAGCGAAGAACTACCTGGGCAAGTGCTATTGTTTAGAAATAGACAATAATTAATAGATGAAGAACATGGATGAAAGGGAGTTTCGGACAACTGGAGCTGAACTCTGTTTCTTATCACTTCCAGTTAACACGAGCAGAAGACAAGATGTGATATGATATTCCTGTAAGGCCAGATTGTCATGCTCTTACACTGAGTTCCAATTGACTTCAGTGATACTACTCATGGTGGGCGAAGTACTATTTGTCTTAAATTAGGGCATGATAATCTGGCCTATCACATTGATGCATTATCCCTTCAGTAATGTCCTAAGATGCGTATGCTGTCAGGTATAAGGACCTGCATTTGCTCAGTTTCCTGCCAGCCTAGTGAACACAGCTGGGCAGCATCAGCTAGACCATCTGACGGCTCACCCCATCTGGTTGGCTAAGGAAGCTAGCAGGCTTGTTCTTAAGCCAAACAGCAGCCATTCACTGGCTCCTCTGTGCATATGCTTGTGCTTAGCTTACTCTAACCCCTGCTTCCTTTCTGTGCTCAGCTTGCTCCAAGTCCTGCCTCTGCATTGCTGCTCCTTGTTCCAGCTGTGCTCCCACCTTGCCTTACTGCAGGTCACCCAGTTCTGGTCTTTGGCTCGTATTGTTGATTTCTGACTTTGGCTTGGGCACCTGGTCTCTGACTCTAGTCCTGACCCTTGTAGTTAGATGAGGCGTGAAATATAAGCCTAAATATCACAGGCCTGGTGTGAGACCTGAGGACGAGGCAACAATGGTCAAGACTTTGCTAATATAAAGCAAAGATAAACTATGAGCAAGAGGCAGGCTCCTGCTCAAAGAATCTGGTGTGAATGGGGTTGATGACATAAAAAACTAATTAGTACTAGGCACAAGCTGGAAGCACATTCCACAGGGATGGTAACAGGACACCTCATGAAGAAACACTTTGGTACCAACATACTCTCCACCACTAACAAGCATAACAACCTAGGCCCAGGACAGAGTCTAAAATGACCATGATAAATAGTGTTGTTTTGGGCAAACCACCATGTACAAGACAATGGGTCACCCTCATACGTCAGTAGTGATGTGTAACTTCTTTATATCTTTGCATGAAAAAAAATCTTAGCTGGGCTGTCATTGTCCAACTGAGACAGCAATGACGAATTCCTGTCACCGGCTGAACTGTGTCCATTGTCACAGGCACACATTCTTAGTATCCTCTAGAATCTAACAGGTAGTGTCACTGTACTTTGTTTACAATAAAGCTGACTTGGTGCCTTTGATCTTTATGTGATTTTGTGGTCTTTGGGGACTCTCTTGGAGTCTGTGGTATGGGCTGTCTGTGCAGAGCCAGTACCACATACAGAGGGGGGAACGCATGTAGCTGGATGGACCAAGATACCTGTCAGGAAACCATACTGGTGACTTCGGACCCATAACCTTCGACTTCAGTTCCTGGCTGTTGACATCTGCTGCGACCACTAGGTGTAACTGCCCATATCCTGATCTTCTGACACAAATACATTACATAAATTTGCATGTACAGTCTCTCTCCAACTTATGAACCAGTTACGGACTAAGCAATTGGTCATAACTTGGTTTGTTCGTAAGTTGGATCCCATAGAGTTATACGTGACAGCTCTGTTCATAGGTGTGGATCACGTTCGTAACTCAGGGTCCGCCATTTACAACAGTTTCAGTCGTAACTGCAAATGGTCGTAAATTGACCGTTTGCAACTCGGGGACTGGGTGTAATGGGTTGTTGCTAAGGAAGGCTTAGCAGGGGATAAATATAAATCTATCAAAGATTCCTTGTGCTGCAGCTCTATTCACCATCCTGTTACCTAATAAAGGGACTCAGTCCCTCTAAGTATATTGCGTGAGTTGATATGTTATTGAGCTGAATGCCTTTTTGCTTAAACACCAGCTTGGGACATTGCAGAGGACCAAATGCCTATTGAGTGAGGGTAGTTGTGATAATTGGGCCTACAAAGTTACCCAAATGGTGATCTCAACTGTGAAAAGTGAAGAACAGTTCATAAGGTGACACAATCTACCGCATATTTTAGAGAGTTCGTCGGTTTGATCAAGAACTTCTAAACATTAAGCGTTAGAACTATCAAATTTGGTGTAAAGCTTACTCTTACCATAACTGAAAGTAATGTAAAGGCTACGTCTACACTGCAGGCTTCTTGTGCAAGAACTATTTTGCGCAAGAGTTCTTGTGCAAAAGGCCTTCCCAGGAGCGCGTCCACACTGCCATATACTTGTGCTCAAGAGATGTGCTTTTGCGCAAAAGCATCCACTGCAGTGTGCACCTACTCTTGTGCAAGAAAGCTCTGATGGCCATTTTAGACATAGGGGTTTCTTGCAGAAGGAAACCCCTGTTGCCTGTCCACAGTGCCTTCTTGCACATGAGATCTTGCGCAAGAGGGCTTATTCTTTGTGGGGAGAGTAATAATTTGCGCAAGAAGCCCTCTGTTCCAATGCTTTACTGTAAATTTACTTCCACAAGGATGCGCGTGCAGTGTAGATGCTCCGCAAGTTTTTATGGAATAACAGCTGTTCTTGCTCAAGATGTCTGCAGTGTAGACGTAGCCTAAGGGTTTGATTGTTCCAGGAAAATGGAATGTGCCTGGAATGGGATTGCTTCTCATAAAACCAAACAGAAAAAAGAATCCCCAAATCAAGTACAGTCCTCAAAATTGACATTAACTGTGTGAAAGTTGAAAGAGACTGAATCAAGATGAGCTAGAATAAGAGGATGAACCTGGAATAGGATTGCTTCTCAATAAACCTTACAGACAATGCAATGATAGAGAAATTTGGAGTAGTGCTGTGTTTTGACGCAGCTAAATCTATGCTTAAGATTTGAAAACTAGAAGGGTATGTCTACACTACCCCGCTAGTTCAAACTAGCGGGATAGTGTAGACATACCCGAAGAAATTAACTATAACCCTTTTTAGTGTATGATAAGAGTTTATAGGGATGAAGAAAAAATACATGCTGAAATTCACAATTAAAAACTTAACTAAAGAAATTAAATGGAAAAATTTCAACAATCCCTTCTTTTAAGAAACAGAAATAAAAATTAACTTCACAAAAATAACACCACATTTTTTCATAAAAACAGTCATTTAAATAAAGCATGTATATTTTCCGTTTATTAAAAAAAACCCCGACACTTAAATTGAGTTAAGGACCTGAGCAATGCAGAGTAAATCTGCTAGTAGTCTGTAATAAATGTTGGGAAAGGTGTAAAAGATTAAATGAGTCTGAACAAAAAGGGCTACTGATATACAGGCAGTCCCCAGGTTATGTACAAGGTAGGGACTGTAGGTTTGTTCTTAAGTTGAATCTGTATGTAAGTCGGAACTTACATCTGTATGTAAGTCGGGCTTCCTGGAATCAGCCGCTGATCAGTTTCAACAGGCTGAATCTGGACGCCAGTTCTTACATACAGATTCAACTTAAAAACCCCAGGTGTCCCTAAGTCAGCTGCTACTGAAACTGATCAGCGGCTGATTCCAGGAAGCCGGGGGCAGAGCAACTCTGCCTCAGGCTTCCTGTAGTCAGCGCTGGTCAGTTTCAGCAGTGGCTGACTTGGGGATGCCTGGGGCAGAGCAGCTTGGGTGCTGCTGGGTTGCTCCAGTAGCGCCGCTCCTCGGTGCTACTGGACCAACCCAGCAGCACCCAAGCTGCTCTGCCCCAGGTGTCCTGATTCAGCAGACCAGGGAGACGGGGAGCAAAGCCTCGGAGGACGCCGGCAGCAGGACAGCCGCGGTGCGTCTGGGCTGTCTGCTGCCCGCATGCTCTGCGGCTTTGCTCTGCTTTGCTCCCTGTCTCCCTGGTCTGTTGGTCTCCAGCAGACCAGGGAGATGGGGAGCAAAGCCTCTGAAGACGCTGGCAACAGGACAGCCATGGCGCGTCTGGGCTGTCCGCTGCCTGCGTGCTCCCCGGCTTTCCTCCCCATCTCCCTGGTCTGGGGAGATGTGGAGCAAAGCCGCGGAGCATGCGGGCAGCGGACAGCCCAGACGCGCCGCGGCTGTTCCGCTGCCGGCGTCCTCAGAGGCTTTGCTTCCCGTCTCCCTGGTCTGCTGATCTCCAGCAGACCAGGGAGATGGGCAGCAAACCCCATTCCTAACTGCGGATCCGACATAAGTCAGATCCGCGTAACTCGGGGACTGCCTGTACTTCAAGAACTGTGTTCAGATCATGCCTAATAAACAAGAAGATTGCAAGGCTGGGAGTCAGTGAACCAAAATTGGTGTGCTGGAAATTAGGCCTAATTTGTGGATGAAATATGAGAGAATAGGCTATTCTGCCTACTGCTCCCCTTTTCAGATCCTCAGAAAGAGACTTTGAGGTGCAGGGCCTACCAGGCTGCTGGCCAACTGAAACACAAGAGAAGGAACAAGCTTCACCTTTATAAAATTGCAACCTCAATCATCTTGTGGGGCCTGGACTGTGTCTGTTTTAACCCTGAAAGATGTCTTTGAGCAGACTGGGCCAAAGAGCGAACCAGTTGACCTCACCAACTTGTGCTAAATCCCATATGCCACCAGTCCTAGGAGGTAAGACTTTGACGAATATGTACCTTTGTGTGTTTCTTCCCCACCTTCAACAGCTCCAGCCAATTTCAACTAACTTCTCTTTTCCCAAAAAAGGACTTTTATTACCATCTTGGATACCAGCTACGACTGTGGTTTTCAACCTTTTTTTTCTTTTGCATGCCCCCTAACAGATTTTGAATGGACATACAGCCCATTTTGATAATCTTAGACCCAGTCTGCAGATCCTGGGCTGAAAACCACTGTTTTATGGAAACAAGTTTTCATGGACCCGCTAGAAGACAGATTGAAATCACTGATCTAAGAGTCTGTCTAACAAGGGAAAGGGATCCTTTGAAAAGGCAATAAAAGATGTAATTAAAATTAAAGCCTTACTTCATACTTTTCAAACACTTTGACTGTTTTTCCTTTTCGTCTTGAATTAAAGACTAAAATTAAGTTTAATGATTACATGTTTTCTGAGGTACTTGTAGTCCTTAAGGCTATCCTGTTGCTTACTTATATTATATAGCCTATTTTTATTGATTGGTTTGATTGATGATGATATTTTGGCTTATATTTATATTGAATAATTTTAGTAAATATTATTTCACTACATTTGGCCATAATGCAGGAACTGATGGGCCTATTTCCTGTATTATTACTTAGAACTAATTAACATGAGTATTTGTAACCTTTGGCACAGATATATTGCCTTTAGGTTATCCTTTTAGAGATCTTGGGAAGTTGGATGTGTTTGCCACAAGAACATAGGCTGCTAGTCCTGAGCTGGTTAACAGCTGCTCAGTTTTTCACATAAACCTCAAAATGAAAGAAATCTCAAAGGAAGAAAAGACTCCCAATACAGTGCAAATAGTTACAGTCCCTGGATTGTGCCAGATGTGTGCTTGTTACCTATTGCCTCCACCAGGTGGCAGGCTTTCATTTCCAACTCTCAAGCCAAAAGCTTCAGCGGGATAGCCGAATTAGTCTATAATTGGGCTGTGCCCACGAAAGCTCATGATACCATCTACATGCTTTGTGAGTTTCTAAGGTGCTGTAAAACTATTCGTTGTTTTTTCTCAAACCAAAGCCAGCTCTTCAGGCCTGACAGCTTCTTAGGTGCCGGCACCACAGAGGAATGCTTCCCAGGCAGGAGGCTGGTGGACTGATGTCAGTTTTCTGCAGAATTCCGCTATCCATTCTGTTTTCCTTGGGTTGTGGGGGGGCTTCCCTTCCTCTGGAAAAAGCTGTGTTGGATCAAGCGGGGGCTTGAGCAAGCTGCTGTGTGGGGTTTTTCATGCCGGCTCTGAGTGTGCACACAGGCTGTTCCAAGGAACACAGAGCAAGTGGAGGCCCTGAGCAGCCCAGGTGCATACAGCTGTGGGTGACTGTTTATCATGGGCTACAGAAGTGGTGAACAGCAATTGGGGTGCAGTTTTTCCTTGGTCTGGGACAGGGGAACAAACTCATTCCCCTTTTTTGAGGGGAAACTTCTGCACCCAGCCAGCTATTTTGGCCAGTAAGTCAAACAGCAGAGTGAGGGCTCTTTATACCCCAGCCTTTCTGGGCCTCTTCCTATCTTTTCACTTGCTGGGGAAAGTATCTGGCAAGCAGCCCCTGCTCTCCCCTTGCTGCACTTGCAGCAGGGCAGCAACAGCATAGCTTAGCAGTGCCACATACATGCCTGTCTGAATCCAATGAGTACATACTTGGCACGGCTGGTGTCCTGTTTTCAGCTATGAATTTTACCTAATGCTTTAGAAAAAGAGGGAAGGGAACTCTAGCATGCATCTCACCAATTGTACACAATAAGAAGAAATCCTTCCCGATCCATGCAGGTGATCAGCTGAAGCCCTGAGACATGAGGTTTGTGTATAGTTTTTGCCCTGCTACAGAGCTGCAGCTATTAAAAGTAAAGGGAGTGCAATGTAGAGCTTCCTGTTCTCTCCATGTCTTAGATGGGTGGAAAGAGCCATCTCTACCAACATACAAAATACACAGCTGCATAAAGTATCATGGAATTTGGGGCACCCTAACTGCATCTGCAATGGCCAGTCCGCTCCCAGCCCCTGGACACACACACGCCGAGCTGCATGGGGTGTACATGGCTCAGGACAATTCCTCTGCTCTGCCTTGCCCCCACTCTACCCCTTTGCCCTAAGCCTTGCTCAGCCCCACCCTGTCTCGTCCAACACCTGCTCTGCTCCCATTCTGCACCTTTTTCCAAGTCCCCAGGGAATTAGTGTGGGATCTGGTGCTGGCAGCAGGGGTCAGGCCTGCCCCTGTGATTACCGGCAGCAGCGGAAGGATCTGGCTCCAACCTGCTCCACTCTGACGACTCCCAGCCATGCTGCTCCACTTCCCATCGCCAGTGAGCACAGGGTGCGGTTCCACCCCTTGCCCAAAGGTGAGGGGCAATGCATGGGGGCACAGGAAGGGTCATGTCTCCCAAACGCTGTGTGGGTAGGTGGTAGGGGCCAGCAGGCAGAGCCCAGTTTATCCAACCACTCAAGGCTCTGTGCTTTGGGGGCCCCTGCTCCCCTGGCTCCCCTAGCTGCATCACTAACAGCAGGGGACTGGGGAAAGGGGCTGAACTGCCCCCTGCACTCACTACTGGGAGCCAGGGCTGTGATTCCTCCCTCCAGTGTGTGTTGGGGGAGGACCCCTGCTGTGGTTGCCAGGCCTCCTGCTAGTTCCCCCGGCCATGTCATTCAGGGGTTGGGGATTGCGGGAAGAGGTGGCGTGGGGGCAGGGCAGGGCTCTCCCTTGGATGGTGCAGGGTGGAATCATGTGGGGGAGCAGTCACATGACGGGTGCCCCCCTTGTGTCCCTCCCAAGCAGTTGCTATTGCCCAAGCCCATTCCCCGAGCGATGCAGTGGGGAGCTGGGGGAGCGGAGTGGGCCGGGGCTGGGTTCTGCTTCCTGCCACAGGCAGAGGGTCCCCTGAGTGTGCTGTGTGCTTATCCCAGACATCCCTGCCCTGAAGGCCTCGCAGCCAAAACCACATGAGGGAAAAAAGCAAAATATTCTCCTCTATTTCAGCGTGACAGCAAATCCCACGGTGTGCGATGAGGGAACAGTGAAATGTGTTGGCCTTTGCTGATGGGCTCCACAGCTCTCATTCCCTCCCTCCTTCCTCCTTCCCTCTCCTCTCCTCTCTCTGTGGATGGACTGTGGCTGCTTGTGCACCTCTGGCAGGGAGTCAGCTGTGGAAAGCTGGTGCCACCCCCATTTAAGGTAGCTGGGTGTCCAGTTTTGAACCGGACAGTCCAGTATTTGAGCTTTCTGTTCAGGAAACAAATTGAGAAAATATAAATGTCCGGTATTTTCTAAATAAGATATAATGTAGATTGTGATGTAATGTCAAGTGTGTCCAGTATTTTTGTTGAAACTATCTGGCAACCCGCATTTGGATATCTAGTATTACCTTCACAATGGTAGAGCTCTCTTAGAATTGGTCCTATCCAGGGGAATGGCTGCATTTCAGTGGATCATTTTGCCCATTCAGCTCCTCTGGTTTGTTCACACTGAAGCTCCCCCCAGAACTGAGCCAAACCCTGGAGATAGCTAACACCCTCCACATGCCCACCTCCTGCGGTGCAGGGAAACCCTGTGCTCAACTCACACCTCCTGCGGCGCAGGCAGCCGCCGCGCTACTCCTCCGGGGTTGATGCCCCCTCCCGCAGCGTGCCCGGCACACTTCTGGCTTCAGGGCATGGGGCCCCTTTAAGCACGGGGCCCGACTCGGGGGAATTGGCCTAAGGCTGGCCCTGCTAGCAATTCTGCTCCTTTCCCTGCTGACACCCCCCCAGAAGACCAAGGAGCAGAACTCCCAGCCCCGCATCCTGCCCCTCCACAAGCTGCTGGGGGGAGGGGAGGCTGAGGGAGCCAGGAAGGAGCAGCCAGGAAAAAAGCAGAATTGCCAGCCCTGCCCCCTTGTGCCCTGTGCACAGAGAGAGCGAGAGCTCCATGGAGAGGCTCGGGGCAGGACTGGGAGGGCTATGACAGCTGGGAGCTGCCAATGTTCTGCGCCTTTCCTTGTTGCCCCTCAGGGTGGGGAAAGGAGCAGAATGCCAGCAGCTCCTCCGGCTGCCCTAGTGCTCCCAGCCCTGTACCCAGAGATGCAGCAGCCAGTGGAGGGGCTGGAGATGATCATCAGGGACTCTTCCCAGTACACTGGAGCAGCAACAAAACACTTGCTGGGCTGGCATATCAGACTGTACCAGTCACTTGCACCACTGAGACCAGCCCAGAGAGAAAAACCTCATCAGCAAGCCCAACAGATCCCACAGTGCCTTCCTCTGAGCATGGAACAAGGGTGCATACCACCTAATCTATTCCTTGCCATATGTCATGTAGGCCTCAAGGCACTGGTGGCATCTCTGTCTTGTCTTTCCTGCCTGTGGCCTGCAACAATTTAGCCTCTAGAGGGGTGGAAAAGGGACAAGACATTTGGCTCTGATTTGGGTCAATACAATCTGTTTGGAAAGACTCAGAAGCTAGTTATTTAAGGCACAGCCAGGCAGAGTGATTAACCTTGGTTACCCACCAAGTCAGTGGGAGACCTAGGGCCAGAACCTAGAAGTCCTCCTGACTGTGGCATACCCAACTTAAGAGCTGCAGCCTTATGGAGAGGAGAAGATCAGTGTTCCTCCTAACTTTTTTCTACCCCAAGTGGAATGAATTTTCTTATGCACAAATGTGGAGGTGATGTAGGAGTTGGGCCTTCAGACAGCTGCCACCACACTTCAGCCACCTAGATCTGAAGGTAGCACAGAAGGATAGCTATACAGTGACTATCCTAAACTAACTTCGCAACCCACTGCAACTTCATTTTCGGTCAGGACACCCAATTGAGAAGCACTAGTCTCCTCCATGATATCTATATAGTATAGAGTAAAAGCACACACAAGAATTAATTTCATTGGGGAATGTTGCATAAAAAAGCCTCCGCCTGAGCTCACTAAATGTATATACATGGATTTTCTAAAGCTACACCAAAACGGTAAGGTCTAAGGTTTTAAACTGAAACTTATTATGATCCTTGTCAATCTTTGCAATCTGTGTAACTCTCAAACTTACTGTAAACTGCAACTTTGTAATCTTTGTAACATGCAGCCACCTTGCTTGTAACTTTCCCTAAGCTGCATTCTCCCCTGAGTGAATGGAGTGTGAGTGTGAGTGTGTTTGAAGAAGGCTTGGAACTATGGACCACATGGCAATGAGTCATCACAGTCTGGGCATGCTCCTTGCTGAATAAAGGGAAGTCTGGGCATGCTCCCTGTTGACAAGGTGAATGAGTCACAGGGGCCATTCAGACACAATATAAGGAGCAGGAGCACATGTGAGACTTTCTCTTTTTCCTTCCCCTGCTCCCGAGAAGCTCCTCTCCAGTGTCCCTCCTGACCAGCTTTCCCGGCCATGATGAGCAGACAGACCCTCCAGGATCCACATGCCTTGGCTCCTTCTTTAACCTATATGTCTGTGTAAGTGTGTGATTGCATGAGAGCAGGAATGAATGGGTGTGAATGAGTGAGTGAATGAATGGAGGGGTGTGTGCTTGCTTGTGTGTGTGTGTGTGTGTGTGTGTGTGTGTGTGTGTGTGAGAGAGAGAGAGAGAGATAGAGTTCTATCTTCTTTAGTTTAAACTTTTGGTGGCTGCTTTCTCCTCTTTACTTTTACCTAGTGGAAATAAACCCATATTAGTGTAACCCTGGGTGGTCTCCAGTGAGAATATTTTTAAGGTAACAGGGAAGACTAGATTTCATGGTCCAGCACCCTTGGGATCTGTCCAATCCCAAATGATTCAATTTGCCTGACCAGAGGAGGTCCCCTAACACTGCCCCCCCAGCCCACTGATCAATGCTGCCGGCTCCGATTCCACCCAAGCCAGCCCCCTGCCTCTGGCCCCCACTACTGCCAGCACCAGCTGGGCTACCAGCCTCACTGCTGCTGGCCCCCAGCCTCGGCCAGGCTGCCTGCTAGACTACAGGTCTCTGTCCGTGGCCAGGCTGCTGGGCAATGGACTCTGGCCTTGGCTGAACTGCCATGGGCTCTGGCTCCAGCCCCGGTTGAGCTGCTGCGGGTTCCAGCTCTGGCTTTACTGCTGCAGGCTGCATGGGCTCTGTCCCCCTGTTGCTGTGGGCTGCCAGCCCTTCTTGAGTTCTCTGGTCCAGGAACATCTGTGGTCTGATGTTACTGGACCAGAGAATGTTGGTTTTGGGAGGTGCAACCTGTAGATAAGTTCATAGAGAATAGGTCCATCAGTGGTTTTTAGCCAAGATGGGCACGGATGCAACATCATACTCGCTGTGTCTCTAGTCTCTGTTTGACAGAAGCTGGGAGTGGCCCACGGGAGATAGATCACTTGACTATTGTGTGTTCTTTTCATTCTTTTTTAAGCACATGGCACTGGATAATGTCAGAAGTCAAGGTACTAAGCTAGACAGACCATGGGTCTGACTGACCCAGTATGGCCATTTTTATGATTTAAATGATGTCTCCCAGTTTGGGATTATGAATATTTAGTTGTATTATCTTCTGATAATCACTTTTCCTGATAGTTCTAAATTTACATATAAATTTAAAATATAGCTTTAATTGGTATGTCTATATATTTTCTTGTTTATAGGAACTAGATACAGTGCTCCTGTCAGCTAATTTCTAAGGGTACGTCTACACTTGCTCCCTAGTTTGAGCTACGGATGCAAATGTAGGCAACTGAAATCACTAATGAAGCGGGAATTTAAATATCCCGTGCTTCATTAGCATGATCTCGCCGGTGTGTTACTCCGCTCAACAGCTGATTCGAACCAGGCTGTGCACCCTGGGATGCATTAGTTCGAACCAAATCCCTTGGTTCGAACTAACGGTACTCATTTTTCAACATTTTTTCAAAAAATGAGGAGTAATGTTAGTTCGAACCAAGGGGTTTGGTTTGAACTAACGCTTCCTGGAGCGCACTTCCTGGTTTGAATCAGCTGTTGAGTGGAGTAACGTGCTGGCGATATCGTGCTAATGATGTGTGGGATATTTAAATCTCCGCTTCATTAGCGATTTCGGTCGCCTACATTTGCATCCCTAGCTCGAACTGGGGAGCAAATGTAGACATACCCTAAGTTATTAGCAGAAGAAAACTCAGTTTTCAGATGTCTAAGTAGTACTGTAATGATGGTTAAAGTTGATTCCACCCTTCCAAAAAATCTGAAATGACACCTCTGCAGCTCTGGCATCTGCTTTTCATTAGCATGCTGGGCTCACAAGGGGAGGGGAGCATGTGAAGCACTTCATTTATGTGATAGGGACGTTCTTTTATCCTCCTCATGAAACTTTCATAGAGGAGCTCTGCTATTCTTTCCCAAAGGATTCAAGGGATGGCAGCATTATTTCTTCCTCTGTGAGAGGTCACTTTCTCTTGCCTTCCTGTGATGAGTTCATCTGGCACGATTGCAGCAAACTAGTAGTGGCTTGGGCAACTTTGGGGTGCCTTGAGTTAAGTCTCTTGACTGCCACTGACTTCTCTAGGGAGGCAAGATGTTGAAGTAATATTTTATTGGACCCACTTCGGTTAGTAAGAAGAAGTTGGTACAATAAATTCTTACCCACCTTGTCTCCCTAAAATCCCTGGATCCACAGAGCTACAGCTTTCTGACTTCTCTTGTCATTTATATCCACTGAAACAGTAGGGTGCTGAGGCCAGCCAGATCCACTATATTTCCCTTCTGTTTATATTTTCTTGATATGGTCTGTAATAATTATTGAAAGCAGTGTGGTTAAAGCCCAATTTACTGCTAGGGTAATTCCTTTAACTGCAATGGGATAGCTTTAGCTCAGAACCGTAGATAAACCATTATGGTATTTGAGCACCCCTGGCTCTTTTTTATGTTTGTGTCCTGGGGTATATCTACACTACAAAGTTAATTCGAACTAACAGACTTTGATAGGCGCTACACAGGCAAACCGGAGCGCTTAATTCGAACTAGGTAAACCCCGTTCTACGAGGACTAACGCCTAGTTCGAATTAAGTAGTTCAAATTAAGGGCTGTGTAGCCACTTAATTTGAACTAGTGGGAGGCTAGCCCTCCCCAGCTTGCCCAGGTGGCCACTCTGGGCACCACCAGGGAAACTCTTCTGCCCCCCTCCCGACCCCGGAGCCCTTAAAGGAGCACTGTCTGGCTACGGTGACCATGCCAGGTGCAAGCCTGCCAGCACCCAGCCAGCAGACCCTGCACCTAGCACGGCACGAACCAGCCACCTGCTGCCACCCACAACCTCCGCACTAGGCACAGGGAAGTGGCCGTCTAGGGCAAGATAGCTGCCAGCCTGGCCACCCAGAAGCAGGTGTGCATGAAAATCAGGGTGGTCCAGTGAGACCCCCGACCCTGAGCCCTGAGCTTAGAATGGCTGGACTGGGTCAGACCAAAGGTCCATCTAGCCCAGTAGCCTGTCTGCCGACAGCGGCCAACACTAGGGATCCTGGAGGGGATGGACCAAAGACAATGACCAAGCCATTTGTCTCGTGCCATCCCTCTCCAGCCTTCCACAAACAGAAGCCAGGGACACCATTTCTACCCCCTGGCTAATACCTCTCCATGGACCCAACCTCCATGAATTTATCTAACTTCTCTTTAAACTCTGTTCTAGTTCTAGCCTTCACAGCCTCCTGCAGCAAGGAGTTCCACAGGTTGACTATTTGCTTTGTGAAGAAGAACTTTCTGTTATTAGTTTGAAGCCTGCTACCCATTCATTTTATTTGGTGTTCTCTAGTCCTTCTATTATGGGAACTAATGAAGAACTTTTCTTGATGCTCCCTCTCCACACCACTCATGCTTTTATAGACCTCTATCCTATCCCCCCTCAGTCTCCTCTTTTCTAAACTGAAAAGTCCCAGTCTCTTTAGCCTCTCTTCATATGGGACCTGTTCAAAACCCCTGATCATTTTAGTTGCCTTCCCCTCTCCCACCCTCTCTCTTCCCCTCTCCCACCTCCTTTTCCCAGTCTCCCCCAGTTTTGTTCAATAAAGAGAGTTTCTATTTTTGAGCACCAGGAAGGGGGGCTAGGGAGGGGTAAATGGAAGGAGGTGAGGGAGGAATGGGGTACGAGCCCCCGATGGGGAGGACTGGGGTGGCTCTGCGGGCTCCTCAGGGTGGAAGCTTTCCTACAGCCCCCTGATTGACCCCCCCCTCCGAGATGGCAGCCTCCGTCAAGTGCAGCCGGGTTGATGGCCGAGTGCTGTGATGTGCCGAGTGTGGGCACTCAGGGCACTCCAAGCCAGGACTGCTTTGCAGGCGGGGAACCCCTGAGAACTGTCTGTCTGGGGTGTGGGTCGGGTCCCTTTAAGCACAGCCCTCGGCTAGCCTGAGACAGCAGCTCCACGCTCTAAGTCCTAATCTGATGCCCTGCCCACTGGTTCCGGCCATCCTTAACCTCGGTTCAGGGTCCACTCAATGTGGACATGCTAGTTCGAATTAGCAAAATGCTAATTCAAATTAGTTTTTAGGTCTAGATGCCCTATTTCGAATTAGCTTAGTTTGAATTAACTAATTCAAATTAAGTTAGTTCAAATTAGTGCTGTAGTGTAGACGTACCCCTGGTGACACCCTGTAAGGGAGGGAAGTGCTATTGCCCTCCTTTCACTAAGAAACTAAAGCTCAGCTTTTCAAAGGTCTGTAGGCACCTAATTCCCCTTGATTTCAATCAGACTCAGGTGCCTGAATACCTTTGAGGATTTGCACCCAGTGACTTGCATTTGGTCAGTCAGAAGTTTGACAGGGAAGTCACTCTTCTAGCAAGCTAAGCAAAGGGACCTTCCTGCCTCTTAGCTCTGGTCAGAGCCGCCCAAGAGGCTAAAGGAGGGACCAAATCCAGCTGCGGTGAAAGTTAAAACTCCGGGGCGGCTCCACAGCGGGAGAGGGGGGCCGCCCCTTATCCCGAAACAGGCTGGGCTAGAGGAGAGGCTGCCCCAGAGCCGGGCGCGCCTGCCTCAGGCAAACTAAGGGGAGCCACTGAGAGGAGGGAGCGATCGGCTGCCCCTAGTGACCGGGGCTGGCAGCGGCTCGGACCCGAGCTCCTGGGACTGGCTGACACGCCCCCTGGGCTCACCCCTCGCACGGGCAGGCAGAGGCGGAGGAGCCGCGGCGCTCGGCCGGTCTCGCATGCGGGCAGAGAGGGGGCCAGCCTCGGCCGGCCGGGGGAGCGGCGCTGCTCGCCCTGGCCTGGGCCCTGCAGAGTTTCCCGGGCGCTGGCAGCTGCTGGGGGGCGAACGGGCCCAGGCGCTGCCCCCAGCCCGCCTCCCCCGGCCCTACTGGAGGAGCTGCGCCCCGCGCCACGGGCACCCCGCCGGCGGGCCAGCTACGAGCTGCTCAAGGAGGCGACCCTGCTGCGGCGCCTCGACCACCCCGGCGTCCTCGAGGCAGCTCGTGGGGCGGACACTGCGCTGGTGGGCCCCGCTGCGTGGCCCCCTCGCAGCGCCTTTTCCAGCGCCCCGCGGCTCCTCGGCCCCGCCACCTGCGGGCTCCCCGGGCGCTTGCGGCGGCAGCCCCCGTGAGTGGAGGCGTTTGTGCGGACGGGAGCAGGCCGAGGGCCCGATCTCCTTGGCACAGGCATTGCCAAGACAGCTGCGCCCTGCGTCGGTGGAGTCCTCACGGATTCTCCCTTTAGGGGGCTAGCTGCGTCCGGGGCTGGGCGAAGGAAGGAGATCGCAGTCTCCTACAGAAACCAGGCTGATGGGAATGCGCTTGGGGGTACACTTTAGTCCAGCCCCTCTGGCCAGGGTCCGCCCCGAGCCACGTGCTTTGTAGACGGAGTTATTCAAACCCACATCCTGTAGCAAAATGCAGGACAATGTAGCACTTTAAAGACTAACAAGATGGTTTATTAGATGATGAGCTTTCGTGGGCCAGACCCACTTCCTCAGATCAAATAAGGGTCTGGCCCACGAAAGCTCATCATCTAATAAACCATCTTGTTAGTCTTTAAAGTGCTACATTGTCCTGCATTTTGCTTCAGCTACCCCAGACTAACACAGCTACATTTCTATCACTACCACATCCTGTAAACACATCAGGGTCTCTTTCTGGGTTTGATGACTGCTAATGATGCCATTAGCAGGAGGAGGGGGGATCACACAAGTCAGTTCGCGCTGCTTTCTCGCCCAGTATAAGCATGGCTGTTAGGTAGGGATATCAAATCGCACTAGGCATCAGTGGGATGGTATCAGCACTGTGTATGTGACTTCCAAACACAGAGTAATTGCATTATCGACGGTATTGCTGTATTTACACAGTGTCTGCCTGCTTTAAATAGAGTACAGAGAATGAAAGCCTTCTACTACTGTACTTGAGAATCCATTTTCCACAGAAGCCAAGCTGATCAGTCAATATTTATTCAACTCCCTCCTACATTTGTACTTGTATATGCATCAATATGACAATCCCTCCTTTTCTCTCTACAGTTGCATGGTCAATGCTATGATAATAGCTTAGATCCTGAAATAAGGGTCGTAGCTATGTTGGAGCTAGGATCCCCTCTGGAGATGATTCAGCTTCTGCAGACCCCCTGGGAGGAGAGATTTAAAGTAAGAAAACAAAACAGAGGCAATGTTATCAGTAACTTTTAGGTCTCAAACTGAGGAAATGCAAAAAGCCCATGATGAGTGCTGGGACACACAATATGATCATGCTGACTTTCCGTTTATTCCTGCAACTCTTTAAATAATTTTGTTTTCATCCTTTTAAATTATGGTAAATAATATCCCCATTTAGAGAGCAGGAACTCCACTATTGCCAGCTGTTCTTTTATCTCCCCTCAAAAGCAGTGTTAGAATTGACCTAAATTTACAGAGTCTAAAGAACCCTACTTAGGAACATATGTTTAATACTGTGTGTCAGATGAGGAGTCTGGTTCTGTCTGTGTTGCCTTTGCAGAGTGGTCTATTAATTTGTATAGCCAGGCATTGATTTGTATAGCCAGCAGCATTATGTTCCAGTGGATGGATGAGGCAAGGAACATTGGTTCTATCCAGGCTCTTCTACTGACAGACATGCTGCATGATCTTGGGCAAGTTACCTCTCTCTGTGCTTCTTGTCTTTTCTCTTACCCCTTTATCTGTTGTTATCTAGATCAGTGGTCCCCAACCTTTCGGGGCTGCCGGGCGCCTGAGGGCGGGGCCATTCAAGCATCGGGCACCCAGGCGTGGGGCCGCGCACGTGCCCGGGGGCTGGGCCGTGCACGTGCCTGGGGGTGGGACCACCCATACACCGTGTACCGGTGCTGGCGCCACCCATGCGCCGTGCTCCCAGGGACAGCACCGATCCTGTGCCGCACGCCATGGGGTGGGTCACGCCCAGGCGTGGGTCTGCCATGCACCCAGGGGTGGGGCCACCCATATGCCACACACCCGGGTCCGGAACAGCCCATGCGGTGTATGCCCGGGGCCGACGGCACTCCTGTGCCGTGCATCCAGGAGTCAGCAGCGCCCGTGCACTGCGCGCCTGGGGCTGGCGCCACTCCTGTGCCATGTGCCCAGGGGCAGGGATGCCCGTACGCCGCGTGCCCAGGAGCCAACAGCGCCCATGGGGACGGGGACGGCCCCGATCACTTGGCGGGTGCACAGAAATGGCCCAGTGGGTGCCATGGCGCCCGCGGGCACCACATTGGGGACCACTGATCTAGATCATAAGCTCTGCAGGACAGCAACTGTCTCTCACAATGTGTTCAGCAGGGCTCTGTTCTTGCTTGGGGCCTCTTGCTGCTACTGTCATACAAATAATAATAAATTGCCGCCTCAGTCTGTAGGTGAGAGGTCACATAAGGGTTCCGAATGGCTGCTGTGCCTCCGAAGTACAGGAAACTCTCACCATTCGGGTTCCAGCGTCCACAACCAATGGTGAAATTCATAAATACTGGGAGCCCCAGTTCCCAGCCCCCACAGTGAGCTCCCTGCAGCTCCTGAACTCATCGCGGTGGCTGGGAGCTGTGGGGAACTCAATGTGGCTCCTGGCAGTCATGGGGGAATCATTGCAGCTGCCAGGAGCCAGGGTGAGTTCACCTCAGCTCCTGGCAGCTGGGGGGAACTCACCATGGAGGTCTGAACTATGGTGAGTTCCTGGCAGCTCCTTACTCCCACCACCCCCAGGCTGGGACAGGAGACCTGTGAATATGCAGAACCACAAATAGAAATTCTGTGAATTACAAGGGTCTCCTATAGTAAACACAGAAGCTGTTTAGCTCACCAGTGGCATAAATTGCATCTAACGTGGAAGACATTTTTATTATTTGTATTATAGTAGTGGTCTCAGTCAGGTCCTCACTGTACTGAGTCCTTCTTCTTTGCTTTACTGGAGGTGGGATGGTGTTGAAGTTAAAGGCAGAACTACAATGCAATCAGTGAGAAATTCTTTAGTTAACCCTCAAACTATACTCTCCCCCCCGAAGCATGTGACCCACAAGGCTGACCATGGCTACCACAGTCAGAGCCACAAACAGACCAAGACATCCAAAACTCAGTATAGGGCTTCAAGGCACTGACTGGCTCCAGCAGAAGGAAAGGCTGTGTTTCCTGAATGGCTGTTCTGTTCAATATACCAGCATGTCTAAATAGCCCCATCATTTACAAGGCAAAAAGCTCTATATGAAAAGTCCCACCTTTGCTAAACAACTATTTTCTGCTGGTTTCCTGGGTGGATGTTCTCTATGTTTTCCATTCCCAAACAAGCTATGTGTCGTACAGATGACTCCAATAATAGAAGTGACCAAGGACATGTAAAAATGCATGGCACAGTCTTAAATGGTGAAGAGGTTACAAATTATGGCAGTAAGATCTCACTAAACCTCTTAGAGCATGTCTACACTGCACATAGGTACACACACTGGCATGTGTTTAACTGTGATCAGGCCAGCTGACACGGTGGGAAGGCAAAGGGGGCAATTACCCAGGGGCTTGGGTGATTTAAAACAGCATAGGGGCTTCTGGCTCTCACCACTGGCAACACAGCAGGGCTAAAACAGGCTTCTGGCCTGCCCTTTCTCTGCGCCTCTCCTGGAAGTGGCTGGCATATCGCTAGGGTCCCTGGGGACCGTGTGCTGCCCACATCCTGAGTGCCAACTCTGCAACTCCCATTGGCTGGGAACTGCAGCCACTGGGAGATGCAGGTGTGACGCCTACATCCAGCAACATATAGAGACCTCCTGACTGTCCCACCCCTCCCCCAACTAGGAGCTGTTGCCAGAAAGGTGTGCCAGTCCCTTTCAGAGCTGCCCAAGGTAAGCGCCAAATCCCTGCTCTATCCCAGAGCTTGTATCCCCTTCCACACACAAACTCCCTCCCAGATCCTGCACAGCTCACCATCTCCTGCACCAAATTAGTACCCAGAGCCCACACCTTCTCTTGCACCTAACCTCCCTCCTCGAATCTGCACCAAAGGACATCCTTAGGATGTATGGGGCCCTATGCAGTACTAATAAACTGGTGCCCCTGTTCCCAATGACAGCCTGAGGTGGTGATTACTTTTTAGAGGTGTGATTTTACAATCTTTAACAACACACTAATGAAATGTTTTAAAGGTTCTGTAGACTAACACAGTAAATGTATATTTGCCAAACAGTACAGTCTCTGTGACAAAGGATAAATGGTCACAAATCAGACCTCAGGAATGGTAACACACATAAACCTGTAGGGGAGCATTTTAACCTGCCTGGACATTCAATAATGGATTTAAAAGTAGCCATTCTTCTACAAAGGCATTTTATCACCCAATTACAGAGGGAGACAGCTCAACTGTAGTTCATTTACAAGTTCAACACTATTAACTTGGGCTTGAATAAAGATATTAATTGGTTTATGCTCTTCTCTTCAAAGGCATATGTATGGGTCACATCCTGTATCAAAGGCTGTGAATGGGTCACATCCAGCCGGACTTAATTAGTTGCATTAACACTGGTCCTACGATTGATAGGTAACTGCTTTTGCTGTTATGTATACCCTGGATTCTGTCATTTCCACTCCAACTCATCTGATGAAGTGGGTTTCATCAACGAAAGCTCATGATCCAATATATTTGTTAGTCTCTAAGAAGGTGTTACAGGGCTGCATGTTGTTTTTACAGTAGATTCAGAAACTGACAGTATCTACCTGGGGTTGGCAAATGCCTGTTAAATGGCTTCATTGTCACTTGAATGGCTCTTTCACTGGTTCAGTGTTCCAATAATAGCTCTGTCAGGCTATTTCATATGTAAGCTAACTAGACCCCCTCCGAAGGAAGCAGAGCCACAGAACAGGGATAGGAGGAAGTGGGTGAGTGGACGGATGTTAAAAGCCAGTGGTGCCTCAAATTTTTGGGTGCCCTATACAGCTGTGTGTGGGTATGGAGAGCCCTGTTTGCACCACTTCCCCCCCTCCCAACACTCCCTTGCTTCAGCCTGGTGAAATGAGTGAGGGTGGGAAGAGGGAGGAGGGATGGAGTGAGCAGGGGACAGCCTTGGAGAAGGTGGGGCAGGGAGTGGGTTTGTATGATCTGACAATTGGCAGTACTACGGGTGTCCATATGGGAGTTCTGGCCATGCAATTACAGTGAACCCAGCAGCGTAGCCAGCATGTTGCTGGGCACCAGTCTTACAGCTGGCAGGTCTCTGGGCACCAGCCAATGCAGATGCAGCCCTGCCCATGTGCATGTGGCTTGTGTATGCATGGCGGACTTATTGACTGTTCTGCCTTGGTTGGGGGAACAGACAATCACTCTGGGCCCCTGGGCAAGGTGGGGGCGGCGGCAGCTCCATACACTCAGAATGGATGGGACGGGGACAGTGAGTGCACCACTCCATCCCCACACAGCCCATAGAACTGCCTGGAGTGGCCATGCAGTTCCAGTGGCAATTTAAAGGACCTAAGGCTCTGGGCATCACTGATGGCATAGTAGCTACTATGGCAGCCAGAACCTTGGGCCCTTCAAAATTGCTGGGAGCTGGGGCAATTGCCCTCTTTGCCCTCGCTCCTTTCCCCATCGGCAGGCCTGGCCATGAGGCCCGGAATTACATCATTGGGCCTGACTGTGGTGTAGACAAGCTCTATGACCCTCCCATCTCACAGGGTCCTAGAGCCAGTGCCCCATCCCAAGCCTGAAGGACTATACAACAATTAAACAGCCAAAGTCAGCTGTCATGGGTCAGCCACGGGTTTTAATTGCACAGACATACGCTTTAATGAATGAGGCATTTAGTACAATAGTTGTACATAGGGAGTGCTGTTCTAGAATAAAACATCTATGCCTATATCCTGACTCTGGTAATGGTCTATACTGCCTGCTTTTATCCTAGGATGGATCATACTAGGCACTGGTCCTGTAAGCTGTTCTGAATAAAGCCCCTGGACTCCTGCAGACAGCCACTGAAGTTGAATACTACGTACAGATATGGTTGCCTCATCTCAAAAAAGATATGTTGGCATTGGAAAAGGTTCAGAAAAGGATAACAAAAATGATTAGGGGTTTGGAATGGGTGCCATATGAAGAGAAATTAAAAAACTTGGGATTTTTCAGCTAAAAAAAAGGAGACTATGGAGGGATATGATTGATAGGTCTATAAAATTATGACAGGTATGGAGAAAGTGAATAAGGAAAAGTTATTTACTTGTTTCCATAAACATAAGAACTAGGAGTCACCAAATGAAAATAATAGGTAGCAGGTTTAAAATAAACAAAAGGAAGTTTTTTTTCATGGAGCGCGTAGTCAACCTATGGAACTCCTAGCCAAAAGATGTTGTGAAGACCAGGATTTTAACAGGGTTCAAAAAGAACTAGATAAATTAATGGAGGTTAGGTCCATCAGTGGCTGTTAGCCAGGGTGGGTAGGAATGATGTCCCTAGCCTTTGTTTGTCAGCTGGAAATGAATAACAAGAGAAGATATCACTTGATGATTCCCTGTTCTATTCACTCCCTGTTGCATCTGGCATTGGCCACTGTCAGAAGACAAGATACTGGGCTATATGGGCCTTTGGCCTGACCCAGTATGGGCATTCTTATGAAGTACATGGGATTCTATGTGCGTGCAAGGGTCCATGTGCATGGAGCAGTTGCAGGATCGGAAGCCAATTATGTGATGTTATTCTATGGTGGAAAACACCTTCCTGATCCCAGGTGGCAATCTACATATAGCCTGAAGAATGAAAGTGTATATTGTATCCCTTGTAGCTTTTTACTCTAGTGGCGTAACTGGAAAGGTTTCGTGTGTGTGTGTGTGTGTGTGTGTGTGTGTGTGTGTGTGTGTGTGTGTGTGTGTGTGTGTGTACACATGCATATTTAACAAACGTTGCTTAACTGCTTGTGTCAGTAACTTCTTGTGGCAATATTGACAATATAACTTCTAATATACACATAATTTACATACTGTGCATCCCATGTCTTTAATTTCACTGATTGCCTTTCCCCTTCTTCACTCAGTTTATTAACTTTGTTTGGACTGTATTCCCTGTGTGTTTTTTGTCTTCTCTTTCTCAGATTTGCCTGAGTCTAGTGAAACTGCTGTTTTACCTGGCACACTCCCCTCTCGGTTCAATAGCCCTCTTGGATTTCCAGCCAAGGCAGTTTGTTATGGTGGATGGAAACTTAAAAGTGACAGACATGGACGATGCCAGCATTGAGGAAAGGTTATGCAGGGAAGATAATGACTGCACATTAGACTTCCCTGCAAAAAGCTTCATTCTCAACTGTACTACAGCTGGGAAATGTGAAGACCTAAATGAAAAGAAAAATCTTTTTAACGCATAATGTGCATAATGTGCAATTATATAGAACCATTTGGCAGATTTGAGTATAAATTGAACAATACCATGTAGTGAGCAGTATCCTGTACTTATTCTGTGAAGCATACACAGATCAATTAAAAATTTATTTGTAGCAAATATTAATTTCATTGTTAGCTAAGAATTGAAAACGGCTTAATCATTGTGTGGTAACAATGCAGATACCCTTCCGGCATTGCTTCCCTCTGACAACCGGTGAACCTGCCCCAAAAGCTTTCCTCGGTGAATTCATTGCTTCCCAGAGGTGCCACAATGACAGCCTTGGAGATGGCAATCCTCTAACTATCCACAAAAGAGTCAGTGCAAAGTTTTCCCACCAATGTGCCTCAGCTTTGTGGTACTGCAGGTGGAGTTGCCTCTGCATGAGAGCAAAATAGTTTTAGTCTCTATGTCCCTTTAACGCATGGCCTCTCATTCACAATTGGCAACAAAGGAATGAAGGAACAATATAGATGGACATCTTTTGGGAATTGAACTGAGAATGTCAACTCAATTCACGTAGGCCACTAATCAGTCATCAAAAGGCAGCAGCTTCCTCTCACCATTGATCTGCGCTAGATATGAACTGCTGACCTGGAGGTAAAAGTCTTGGTAGTCCATTATTAATGTTCAGGTGCTTAAGAGGGAGACATAATTATTGAGGGATCCTAATTTCATCCTAAAAGAAAATTACAGCCTTGCAATAATGACCCATCCCTTTAGAGCAGCAGCTTTGTGGAGGAAATGGATGGTTCAAGGAATTAATAATGAGCTACTGTGTCTTTCTGTTAATAAATGGACTGCCAAGCCTTGTTAGCACAAGGCTTTCTGTTTGCTATAGGTAATAGAGCATATATGTCCTTTCTTTGTAGGTTGGAAAGTCACTGCTTGAAGGTAAGCAAGGCAATATTCACAGGATCCTCTCAGGGGAATTTAGTGAAATTGCTTGAGTTCTTTAAGTTAGACTGGATTATGCAGTTGGCAGTTGACATTATATAAGAACCTGATTAGAACAGAATAGGCCTCCTGAGATGGAAAGTGGAGAGGACTAATTGTTAACATTTTGGCTATGTCTAGACTACATTCCTCTTTCGAAAGAGGAATGTAAATTAGGCCAATCGAAAGTGCAAATGAAGCGTGGATTTAAATATCCTGTGCTTCATTTGCATATTCACGTCCGAGCGCTTTTTCGAAAAAGCGCTCAGACGTGAATATGCAAATGAAGCACAGGATATTTAAATCCACGCTTCATTTGCACTTTCGATTTACCTAATTTATGTTCCTCTTTCAAAAGAGGAACGTAGTTTAGACATGCCCTTTGAGATCTCTCACTTCTGACATGCCTGTGGGATTTTTCTTGCAGGTATTTTTTCACGTATCTTTTGCCACACACTGCACCTACTGCTTTGCGGCCCTTTTTGGGTGATATCCTGAACGCAACAGGTACAAGCTAATATTTAGAACCCACTTTTTTATAAGAAGACATTCTAAATGATATTTCATTGGCTTAGTCACTTCTGTCATCTTTTCCTTGTTAATGTAGGCGATTTACGATATGGAATAAATGAAACTCTAGGAGCTTTTGAAAAAGTCTTACATTTGTACAAGTTGGGGCTGTATCTACAGAAAAGACACCATCTTTTAAAAGGTACAGGATATCAGAGTCTTTAGATCGAGGTGGGAAATAATTTTTGATGGGGGACCATTCCAAGAATTTGGAAAGTGGTCGAGGGCTTCACTCTTTCATGATCTTAATGAAGGTGCAAGGTCTGGGATGGAGGTTGAGTGCAGAAGGGAGCCTGGGGTAAGGAAGGGAGTTTGGGCGAAGGAGGCTGTTGTGACCCAGGGCACTGGACTGAGGTGCAGGGGGTTGGACTGTGATCTAGAGTAGGGAATTGGGGTACAAGTTGGGGTGCAGGGATTTGGGTTGTGAGCTAGGGAAGGAGGGGACTGTGATCTGGGGCAAGGGATTGGGGTGCCAGATCTGGCAGGGCATATGGGTGTAGGAGAGGGGCAGAGGATTTGGGAATGTGGAGTAGGGGGCAGGAGTGGGGGGCATAGAATTGGGGAAGGGAGGGGCTGGAGTGCCAGAGTCAGGGTCTTGCCAGAAGCCTTACCAGCCAACAGCCCGTTCCTGAATCAGCCTCCCTTCCTGCCAGTGTTCCCTCTAAACTATATGGTAGCACAGCTTTACAAGGAGCCATGAACCTCTAACTGGGCGGGGCTGATTAATCACCTGTGAAACTGTGCTGCCTTGCAGTTTAGAGAAAACACTGCTGCCTGCCCCACCCCCGCACAGGCTGCAGCCATGTGCTCTGGAGCCCTTGTGCTTCATGGCTGCCTGTTATTGAAACAGGCAGCTCCCATTGGTTGGTTTCTTTACACATTTATTCACAGTTTATCATGTGCTCCAGTTTGTGATTCAATTGAGTAAATGTCCTGTTAATATCTTAAGTGGTCTTTTTCTTCTATGGACCAGTTGGTAAGAAAGATCCTCAGATGATCTTCACTCCCTTTACCCACATATCCCTGCAATACTTTATTTTTCTCCTGTTTCATTGTGCAACCCATCTGCTACTTTGAGTCATTGGTAAGCCATTCCTCTGCACAAAAGAAAGGACCACTTTTACATGGTGGAGAAGAGTAGAGTTGCCAGGTGTCCGGTTTTGAACCGGACAGTCCAGTATTTGAGCTTTCTGTTCGGGAAACAAATTGAGAAAATATAAATGCCTGGTATTTTCTAAATAAGATGTAATGTAGATTGTGATGTAATGTCAAGTGTGTCCAGTATTTTTGTTGAAACCATCTGGCAACCCTAAAAGTGGCTAATCATTCTTCTTCCTTATGAAAGGATTCATTCTTTGCTGTTTTCAGCACAAAAGGTATCATGGTCCAAGTTTTCCTAGGTGTTCCCATGCAGGCTTGGAATGGGCATGAATTACAATGTTCATGGAGTACCAAATTTACAACTCCCTCTGGAAATTGTGTGCTTGCAAGCAGAGCATGTGCAAAAATATAGGCACACTCTTGCACAGATGGACCTGCATTTCTAGCATCCATTGTATTTCTAACAATGTCTTTCCATCACAGTTCATTAGCAGAGTGCTAAGATTTGCATGTCTTCCCTATTTTACATCTCCACAAAGGGACAGAAATGTGAGCAGTGAGTAGCCATAAACATTGCCTGCTCTGTCATATCTGTCTGGGAAGCATTAGACAAATCTAATGGTTGGGGGAGAGGGCTAGAAATCACAATGTTCTGAGCTTGACTCCTCCGCTAACCCACTCTGAGCAAGCTACTTTCACGTCTTTGAGGGATGTCACTCAAGTGCAAAGTATTAACATTATGCTGTAACTGTAACATACTGTAGGGGGATCTACCCGTGAGATTATTTTTAAAGTTTCCTAAAGGCTATGTCTCTGTATAAAAGTTCTGCTTCCCAGAGTACATCACCCTAAAGGGTTTCCGAACCATGGAAGTGCAGGACTATAAATGCTGGCTCTCCTACAGCCATCTGGGATGCGTACTCTCCATTCATAATACAGAGGACGCTGCAGCAATGTGCAACTCTCAACCACAGTGCCAAAGTTTCATTGTCATGCAAGAGAGAACATGGACAGGTGAGATGTTTTCAATGAAACAAAGTCCCCAATAAAGATCTTTCAGTACAGATGGCCAGATCTCATTGTAAGTTGAAGGGGCTTGTGATAAGGGCCCTCAGCAAGGGAGTCAAGAAGGCTTCCTTTACATCTTGCATCCTGTCCCATTGTGTAAAGCTGCTCTTTGGGTTGATTTAATAGAAGCCATTCCATGCTGGGTTCAGATCTGGTTAGCTTTTACAAGCTGTACAGTATAGGGTCAGAATGGAGAGGAGAGGCTGCCCTTCCATGAAAAATCCAGAGTGCCTAGGAAGCGGTATGGGTGATTCAGTAGATGGCTTTATTCTGTGTCAGTACTGAGCCAGTGCCTTGGCAGACGGCTAGTGATGCTCTTATCTTGGACGTACCATCTCAGAGTATTATCTAGGAGAGGCAGTTTGGCTCAGTGACTAGAGCATTGGACTGGAACTTGGGGTCTATTTCCTGTTCTGCCACTAAGCTGTTGAGCAAGTTCCTGGCCTCTCTGTGCCTCAGTTTCCCCACGGTGGATAATTCTACCACGTTTCTTTTAGATTTACTGAGGAAAAGCACTAAACAGCAGCTTAATATTAGACATTAATATTGCCTTACTGTAGAGACCTTTTGTGGTAATTAAAATACCATATCTCTTGCCAGAGTAATGGCGGTTTTGGTATCTGTGCCCATGCTTGGTTAATTATATTCTCTCTGTGAATTCTTTTAACGGGATGTGATAATTTTCTTCATTTTCTCTCTTAAAGTTATATATAGTGTTGGTATGCACTTTAAATAGTTGCCATAATCCACCCCAGAGATAGCTGCATTTCAGTAGTGAGCAATTGCTGTGGTATGTACTGTTTATAAAAAGCTGTTGGGTCCTTTGAGATAAAAGAAGATATATAAAAGTAGGTGGCTACTGTTGTTTTACTCCAAAATCATAGTTTGCAATTGGTTTTGCTCCTTTTTTTACATCAGATTAAAGCCCCAGGCCAGTAAGTTTAACAAACTGTCATTAGCTCTTGTTACTACCTGTCACTGAAACCAGATTGTGTGGATTTAGAGTTACACTGTAAATTCCCTCATTTAATTGACACCTCAGCAACAGTCTAAACTATTACTTGTAATGCGAATGCTGAATAAGGCAAGTGAAGGCATTGTTATAGTGGTGCTCATGATAATGTATATTGTCTGCTGACATGATACATGCCGCTCTTTGGCATTCTTTTTTTTTTTTAAAAAGTATTCCAATCATTCTTTGTACATTTGTTTGAAAATTGTATGTGGATAATTTTTTTGTATAAGAGCATATTCATGTGCTGACAAAACAGTATGTCTGGCCTCTCTGTGCACAGAGCCAGTTTCACAGTAGCACTGGTTTGTGTATGCATATTGTCTGGGTTTTATTACGTGACCCATGTTAGTCACATGCTTCATGTGCTATTAGAAGGAGCTCAGCTACTACAGAGATGAGCACAGTAGCATAGGCACCACCGCCAGCTTCCTCTGGGCTCAGGGAATGCTCAATAGCCCGCTCTGCCCCTGTCCTGCAATATTCCGTCCCTATGTGGATTTTTTCCATCCGTGTGCGGAATAAATTTGTATGTGTAACGAGGCATGTGCAAATGGGCTGTCACGTTACTGGATCTTGAGGGGAGCAGCCAGATCACTGCTGCACCCATAGGTGGGGTGTTGGCCCCAGAAATGGTATAAAAAGGGGCCATGTGGGGTGCTGAATAGAAGCTTATTATCCGATAATCCTATGTAAGCTATTTATGTGGTTGTATAATGTCTGTGTGTGTAGTTAGGAATCTGTAGTCTGTGTGGATCCTGAATACTTCTCTGCATGTGGTTGAGCACTGGGCAGAGCCCGGGCCTGTGGACATGCTAATTAGCGAGGCCCTGTGAGACAATGGCACTCAATGGGCCAAGGACACACCTAAAGCATGAGGGAGGACACCCAAGAGCGGCCAGCAGAGAGAGGCTGAGGACCAGGTGACCTGCTGCCTACCAGAAGAGGCCAGGAAGGAGGTATAAAGAGGCCATGTGGTCGATGCCATTTTGGTTCTCAGCTCAGCACTTCATCCCAGAGGCAGCAATGCAGGGATCGAAGAGCCCGGAAGACCTGTGAACCCATCCTGATGCTAGGATGTGCAACAAGAACTTTTAAACCAGCAGCTGTAACATCTCTGCTAGAGCCTGCATCGAGGACTGGGAGTTTCGATGCATGTAATGTATGATTCTTTAGCAACCTTACTCTCATGCTTTTCTTTCTTGTGATAATAAACCTTTAGTTGTTAGATGCTAAAGGATTGGCCCAGCGTGATTTGTGGGTAAGGTCCAAAGGGTAAATTGACCAGGGATCTGTGGCTGGTTTCTTGGAACCGGACAGAACTTGTTCGGGGTAGGTGGGATTGGGTGCTAGGACCCCCCCACCTGTGTATGAGGCCCGGGGCCAGCTGAGGCACGGATATTGCTGTTGTGTCGGAGGGGTTTTGCTCGGGAGGCTTCAGGCAGGCTGCTGGAGCGCTCTGTGGGACTGGTTTGTGGCCTGTTTGGAGAGGTCACCAGTCTGGGGACTGTAAGGAGCCCCGAAGTTGAGCAATTCGCCCTGAGTGGACGCCCTCAGCTGTGCCCAGACACGGCCCGGTCCGTCACATGGGCACCACCAGTAGAAACAAACCTCTCTATGGGCGCTCTGCTAATCAGCTGGGCAGCATTTGAATCTCTCCTGAGCAGCTGCACAAGCACCCAGCTTACAAGGAACACTGACTTCTTGCCTCTTCCCCTCCGCCCCAGGCTTTGCTCTTTTTCCCAAGTATCCACCCTGCCTCTTCCTGCCCCTGCCTTTGTCCCTTCTCTACCTGACACTGCTCCACCTCAGGCCCTGCCCCTGCTGCACCTCTTTCCCCAAATCCCCACTCCCATCCCACCCCTTCTTCACCTACTCTCCTGAGCACACTCTGTCCCTGTTCCTCCCACTCCCTTCCAGAGTCTCCTGCATGCCACAACATTGCTGTTTGCAGCACATGGAAGATGCTAGGAGGGGGAGATGTTGATGGGGAGGGCTGTCAGTGAATGGGAGGTGCTGACAGGAAGTGAAGGAGCTAGTGACTTCTTAGCACCCATTAATTTTTGTCCCTGGGTGCTTCAGACCCGATGCATCCATGGAATCTGTGCCTATGCACAGTATAAAATCCTGTACAGAATGGAACAGAACATCCTGCCCATGTCACTGCATTGTTTCTGCAACAAACTGCTATATATCACTGCCATGTCTGTAGTCTGTTTTTATTCCCCTAAACCTTCCTCATGTTTTGTGACAAGTCTTTGTTTCTGAGTGGCTGAAAGGGACAGTTCTATTACTTGGACCCTGATTTTCTGACATGCTGAGGGCTCAGATCCTGCATTCACATTCACTGGAGCTGCAGGTGTTTGCTGGTAACTTCTTAATGTAACTGTAATACTGAAACTTAAAGCTTACAGGGCCCAATTCTGCTTTTCTTGTGCACTCCCACAGTGAATTGGTGAGGATCCTGCATGCACAGGGAATGTAGGAAGGATGCCTCCTATGCACATAGTTGGTGTAAAAAGAAACTGTGCAGAATGCTTTATATCTAAATCTTTCTTGGAATATAAAGAACCAAGATGACTCGTCTCCTCTGTTAATCTTGTGTTTTTATTTTCTTCCCAGGACGCCAACTTGCCTCCTTTCGAAGTAGCCTGCCTGACTTAATACCAGATGTCAATTCTGCAGTCTACATTAAACGATCTGCTACCTCGAGGGAAAGGCTTTAAGAACAGTGAGTGCTCACATAGTGCAGTTCAGGGGGAGTCATTGAGGAGAGCATCATCTACCAAAAGAAATGACACATTTTATTTTGCTTTAGGATGTGGTCTCTGTGCCCGCATGGATGATGCAAAATAGTGCTGTCTGCTTGATCAAAGCGAGATTGTCCCGAGCCAAATCCTCTCCTCTACACAACCTCATCAAGTTCTTAACCTGCTCCCAGACTCTGCTCTTCCTTGTAAACATTTGCAGTTTTAATTCAAATGTTGTTGCAATTTGCATCACCTTGACTTGCTGCTTTTGGAACCAGCTTGTCAGCCAAGGAATAGAAATGGCCATAAGGGTCTTAGCTGTAGTAGTCCTCGTTGGTTCCTCTGTCTTTCAAAATCTATGAATGCCTCTCTGGAGAACACACAGCTCCCCACTGTTGGGACTGCCAAAAGGAATTTAGTAACCTCATACATGTAAAGAATCCATACATTAGTGATGGTGACCAGCTTGCAGTGATTGGATCCAGAGCCATGGTTTTGGATCTGCCCAGAGGGGTCTAGGTATGCAGTTCAGAATGTGGGGTTTGAGCTCAGTCCATTCTGGAGGGCAAAGTGGTAGGCATGTAGTTCAGAATGCAGGGTTTGGGTTCAGCCCTTTGCGGGGTGAGGGAGGTAAGAGGGTAGATATGCAGTTCCTATCTAGGTTTTTGGTTTGGCCCATTACAGAGCAAGGGAGCAGCTGTGTGGTTCAAATCCAGAGCCAAAGTTTGGTATGTTTGGACATAGAGTTGAAGTTTGACATATGCATTGTCAAACACCAGTTTCTTTGTATCAACCTTGGAGGTTGTCTGGTGTTACTTTCCATGAAAGAAATTCTGCTGAGCAAAATGTTCAAAATATTTGTCTGACGTTCTGTTATGTATGGTAAAGAACGGCTATTTTTCTCTTGACAATGGGGTGTAGGGGAAGGGCTTTGTTCCTTTGATGAGATAATATATGGCATGGGCTTCCGGGGTTCAGTTCCAATGAAAAGGCTTCAGGATTTCTATGCATTTTAAACTGCAGTAAATGGAGATATACCTAACATTGTGCCTGGATGTGAATGACTAGGAGTACTGCACAGCCTGTTCTTTTTTCCAGACCATTTTGTGGTCCAGTTCAGGAAAACCAAATCACAATGGACCTTGATTCCCCATCTGCAGAAGAATTTCCATCATCTGAGAGCCCCGAGTACCATGCATAGAGAGGGAGCACGCACTCTGTGTGTGCCATGAAGTAGGCCCTTTGCACTGCTGTAAAAAAGGGGAGTATCTTTTGGACATGACCAGAGATTTCATGCCATCCAATGAGGAGTGTACATATTAGCTTTACCCCCATACTCTTTATCCTGCAGTGTTCAGCGGTAGGCCGCAAGGGGCAAAGCTACACTGTAGTGAAATAGCCAGGGCTAGCCGATGTCAGCTGATCCAGGCTACAGGACTGGGTATTCAGGTTTTCTCCAACCCAAGCCCAAAAGTCTGCAGTGCAATTGTATAACTCCGCAAGCCCGAATCAGCTGACATAGGCCAGCCATGGGTATTTCATTGCAGTGTAGACATACTCAATGGGTGTGGATACCCTAGAATGAGGATTCCTGAGCATTTGCCTCAGGCTGTGCTCTGTTTCCCATGCTATGGTTCTGTGTTTCCTAATGTAGCAGTTCACCTGTTAGCTCATTAGTGCTCCATTAATGCACAGCAGGGCCATTCAAATACTCCTTTCTCATGCAAGTCATCCCAGCTGCATTATGCTCTAAAAATGACACAATTAACAAATGTCTATATAGTGCAACAACCAGGCTTTTGTTTTCACATGATGACCCTCCTGCTGTGGGCTTTGTGAAGGCAATGCTTTTTAAATGGACAAAGACTTTTTTTCCTATACACTGCTCCTGTAGAAGAGGAAGGAACTGCCCTGGCAGGAGTCCTCTATTGTTTTACTTTACCGCATAAGGGCTGCAGGGCATCTGCCCTGTGTTGCTGTACATTAGAGATTGTATCCATCTCTTTCAACTGTGGGAGAGATAAATCAGAACACCCTTACGGCAACATCCAAGGTCTGGTGTGTAGTCTCCTGGACATAGAAAGAGAGGAGAGAAAGACTCTGAAAACTGCATGAATGAAGTGATCCTGGTGTGTAATAAAAAGATCTTCCTACATATTCCTGATGAAAAGTCAAGGCTAAAAAAAAATATATTTGAAACACTCAGAATATCTTCATTGTATTATCTGTTTCCCATGCAGGAGCCAGGCCTCATCCTTGTGCAGATGGTATGGGGAGAGCATTGTTTATTGTAAATTTGCAAATCCCAGAGTTGGAGCTACAGCAACTAAAGACGCTCCTAGGGAGGTGAAGCTCGTGTCCTGTGCCTTGCAAAGGTCTGTGCACACACACGGGGCTAACAAACAATAAACACTTTTTAAAAAATTGTTTATGAAGGGTTTAGAGCAGGGATGAGGAACCTTTTTTGAGTTGGGGGCCGCTGACACAAAAAAATCAGTTGCAGGGGATGCACAAAACTGAGAAGCAAAAAAAAAGTTTAGTGTGTAGGCGGGGACTGCCGGGAAGCAGGCTTGGGGTGCGGGTTCTGGGTGGGAGGGAGGGTGCAGGGGAGGACTGGATGTCAGGGAAGGTGCAGGACTGAGGTGGGAGTGCGAGGTCTGAGTGACGGGGGGCACACTTATCTGGCACAACTTCCCGGGGATGCACATGGCTCTGTGTCCCCTGCTGCTCCTAGGCACTGTCCCCTGCTGCTCCTATTGGCCATGATCACGGCCAATTAGAGTGGTGGGGAGAAAAGCCTGGAGGCAGCGTTTTGCTGTGCCAGCAGAGAGGGAGGTGGAACAGCTGCATGCAGAGCTGCTTTCTCTCCCCTGCCAGGCAGAGCCTATGGGTCAGCTCTGGCTTGCCTGAGTCTGGCCTTGAGGCTCAGGGCTCCTCTCACACAGCAGGGAGCTATCACTGGCATTCTTGCCCCATGGGGGGCTGAAGTACCAGCACCAACTCCCCAATGCTGCGGGGGGGGAGGAGGAGAGCTCCCCAAGCATCGGGGGCCAGTTCCAAGAAAGCCAGAAGCCAGATTGAGTCCCTGGGCCTTAGGATCCCAACCCCTGGTCAAAGGATCCCAGTGATCTGATCTGCACTTTGCATGCAAGAAGCCATATGTGAAAAACTTAGACTACACATTTCCAATTAATGGATAAATATTCAGATACACCCCCCCCCCCCCAACTTCTAAAGTGTCTAACTCTTAAGCATGCAAGCAGTCCTCTGCATGAGTACAATGCTGAATTGGGGGCTGTGGAGCCAGTGAGTAAACAAACCAGAGCGGCCTGTTAGCAGCTTTCTTGGGGTATGTCTACACAGCAGCTTTATTTTGAAATAACTGATGTTATTCCATAATAACAAAGCACATCTACACTACCAGCCTTTAGTTTGAAATGTCATCGCGCTGGAGGACTTCTTACTCCAACTTCTGTAACCCTCATTTCATGAGGAATAAGTCTTCCTTCGACTTCCTATGTAGATAGCACCTAAAGCCTAATTAAGCTATTCAGACTTCAGTTACGCAAGTGACGTAGCTCCAGTTGCATAGCTTAATTAGACTTTTACCCTGCAGTGTAGACGTGCCCTCCGAGTGGACCCGCAGCCCACTTTGAGAAACACTGGTTTAGTAGGACTTAAAATGGTCATTTGTCCTGAACTATCAAGAGACGGATACTTCAACACCCTCTTTCCTGGCTCTGCCTCACAGGTTGCAATGGTCTACAACTGACCTGCGACAGATGAAAAAGCAAAATGACACGGACGCTGGAACAATTTGTATATTGGGTGTGCTGAGAGCCATTAAACCAAACTGTAAACCCTGGATATACAGGCAGTCCCCGAGTTACGCGGATCCGACTTATGTCGGATCCGCAGTTACGAACGGGGCCCGTCTCTCTGGTCTCTGGCAGACCAGGGAGAGGAAGCAAAGCGGCTGAGCACGTGGACAGCCCAGACGCGTCTGGGCTGTCCGCTGGCCGCGTGCTCTGCGGCTTTGCTCTGCTTTGCTCCCCGTCTCCCTGGTCTGCAGACCAAGGGGACGGGGAGCAAAGCCGCGGAACACGCATAAAGCCGGGCACCGCCATTTTTACATGTCCGCTAGTGCAGACTCCGTGCCGCGCGGCTACATGCAGCACGGACTAGGTAGTTTGGACTAGGAAGACGAGGAGTAACGGTAGGAAGCCTAGTCCGAACTACCTAGTCCGTGCTGCGTGTAGCCGCACTAGCGGACATTTTAAAATGGCGGCGCCCGGCTTTATGCAAATGAAGCCCGGGAAATTCAAATCCCGGGCTTCATTTGCAACTCCGGTTGCCTACATTACCACCCTAGTTCGAACTAGGGTGGTAGTGTAGACATACCCTCACTGTGTTTAAAATCTCCTACCTGGTATTAAGTAGTGAGAAATCTGGTCTACAACAAAAGGCATTATGACCTGCCTAACAAGGAAACCCCATTGACACTGGACAGACTAGAATAGAACATTAAGGAGGGCAGAAAACTTTGTTGTTATTCTCCCCTCTTCCTCATTCCAGTAAAGATGAGTCTTGCATGTGACTTCCTCCCATCAGCCGACTTTGCAACTCAAAGCAGAATAGGTGAAGGGAGTAAAACCTCCTAACAAGGAGAAACTAGATCTCATTTTTGCTAGGATTCTGGGTGCAAGGTTTCCAGGCATAAGCAAGGGATCCCAAGCAGCTTAGCCTGGTTTAGCTCTAAGGGACGTATATTTATTCTAGAAGCTTCTCTTATTCTTTGCAATACAAGACTATAACTAGTTTGTTTGTTTACATGCTCTAGCCTTGTAAATAACTCATTTTTCCTATTAATAAATGCGTATATAGTTTATTATAGGGATTAACTAAAAGCATTGTCATTGATGTAAGATCTAAGATACTGTTGACCTAGAATAACTGACTAGTCCTTGGTGACTAGAACTAATCTGAATATTGCTGTGATTTCTGGTGTAAGACACATCTATCACCGTAGTGTCCAACCAATTCTGAAGCAGTACCCAGTGTAGTGGCTACTGCTATAACGAACTAGCCACACTCAACCAGCCAGATAGCCACATGTGGCTAGTATGTTGGACACTACAGATCTATCACAAACGTAGGCTTGCCTACCTGACAAGATAGATTGGAGTATCCAAGGGGACTGCCATTGACTCCATGTTAGCCTAGGGCTGTTACAGTGTTGGAAGAGTTTACACTTGATAATTGGCTGGTGAAATCTAAGCATAGAACTCCCAGCCAAGTTGGGGTTTGTGCTTTGGTTCTCAGTAGTTTGCCCTGAGGTTGGTGCTTAGGCTCTTGAGTCACAGACATCTAACTCTCCCCATCTCTAATATAATTAATTCACAGACACTTACCTTCCTTCCTCCCCCCCACCGTATCCCCCTCCTGTTCTGAAATGTGATTTGTCCTTTTCATATGTGTTCATTTTTTTTAATTGTATCCTTTGGTTTATATGGTTGTGACTATTTTCTTCCACTACTTGATCTGAGGAAGTGGGTCTGGCCCACGAAAGCTCATCATCTAATAAACCATCTTGTTAGTCTTTAAAGTGCTACATAGTCCTGTATTTTGCTTCTGCAGAACTTAGACACAGTGGCTATGTCTAGTCTGGCATGATTTTCTGCAAATGCTTTTAACGGAAAAGTTTTTCCGTTAAAAGCATTTGTGGAAAAGAGCGTCTAGATTGGCACAGATGCTTTTCCGCAAAAACACTTTTTGCGGAGAAGCGTCCATGCCAATCTAGATGCGGTTTTGAGCAAGAAAGCCCCGATCGCCATTTTCGTCATTGGGGCTTTTTTGCGCCAAACAGTTTTTAGCTGTCTACACTGGCCCTCTTGTGCAAAAACATTTCTGGAAAAGAGCTTTTGCCCGAACGGGAACGTCAAAGCATTTGCGCAAGAAGCACTGATTTCGGACAGTAGAACATCAGTGCTTTTGCGGAAAAACTTGCCAGTCTAGATGCAGCCAATCAGTTGTTTGATTGTTTTCTGGAGGTCACAAGCAACAACCTCTTGTCCTCACTGTATCCTGCATTTTAATAGTGATTTATTTTGTCCTTCAGTACTAGTAGAAAAGTTTGTGTTCAGACAGGGCACAATGGTTAGAATGAGACTGAAACAGAATTGTAAAGTGTCCTGCGGGATCTCATGCAAAGCCTAGGAAGACATGGAGAAAGCATCCTTGCCATACTGCTGTGAAGTGAGCCCTGCCTTCTCCGAGCAATTCACACAGCATCATTCCTTACACTTCACTATCAACCAAGAGATAAGGAAGGACAATGGCAGCCAGTCACTGCCATTCTGTACCTAGAATGCATAATTAACTCTAAACACATGGGGTGGGGGGAGAGTTTAGCTGGATTGAGGCTGCCTATGACAGAGGGGTTAAAGGCCTAACACAGAAGGACATTGTACCATCCATTATTTTCTCTGGCAGTGTGAACTCTGAAAGATCTCCAACAGCCCATGGTTTTGGAAAGAGACTCTCATTGATGCAAATTCCTTTATTTTGTCATTTATGTAGGTGAACATCAGGTCATATATTGGCCCAGAATCTCCAGTGCAGACTCGACTTTCTAATCAGTACAGTACTGGGCAAGGTACATTGGTTTGTGTCTGATAACGTTTCACATGTGAGAATTGTTATTGCTCGGGTAATTTTTTTAGGGTAGTTTATATGAGGAGTTCCCGGCAGTTTATATGAGGAGTCTTGGAATGTTTAATACTTTGGCTACAGCTACACTGTAGCCTTCTTCCAGAAAAGCTTATGCAAATGAAGTGCGGTGTGGAATAGCACCACGCTTCATTTGCATAATTAATTAGTAGCTGCTTTTGCGCAAGAGGCTTTTGTGCAAAAAGGAGCTGTGTAGCTAGCTCCTTTTTGCAGAAAAACCCCCTCTTGTGCAAGAGTCATTCTTCCTCATTTTTTCAGGAAGAACGGCTCTTGCGCAAGAGGGGGGTTTTGCGCAAGAAGGAGCTGTCTACACTGCTCCTTTTTGCGCAAAAGCCTCTTGCGCAAAAGCAGCTGCTAATTAATTATGCAAATGAAGTGTGGTGATATGCCATGCTGCGCTTCATTTGCATAAGCTTTTCTGGAAGAAGGCTACAGTGTAGCCGTAGTCTTTCTGTCCCAGGAATCAAATCAAAGGTTTATCTCAAAATTAGTGCGTTAGGTTTTACCTTGCATGACATATTATCACATGCTACTGGGGATTCTTAACTGTGTGGGTCTTCTTTGCACTTCTCCCATGTTTACTTATAATACAGGAAAATGAAGAAGGAAAAGAAAAACGACCAAACTACTTATTTAAGATCAGAGGGAAAATTTAAAAACCAGCCTGGAGAACCTAATTTATGGATTCAGAAGAACATAGTTATTTTCCTTTAAATGCATAAATATGTAGATGAAAGGAGATGTGATCTGGCCATCCTGCTTCAGGCTCAGTCTAATTATCAGCTGCCAGCTCTGCTGCTTTTAAAGTATGAGAGTGATTAAAGATGCAAGGGCAATTGAAGAAAGTTAGATCAGTTCTTGCAAGAATTTTATTTTATAACCACATGGCAGTTTGGCCTTATGGGTGAATCTGCCCATACAAGTTGGAGGATACAAGTTCTGCTGATCGTAAGTTGTTTATTTCCCCAACCACGTGTTCCACATGATTTTAAATTAATTATTTTCATCAAGAGATGTTACAGGAAGATATTTGCCAAAGCAAACTAACATTTTGCCGGGAGCCAAATACAATGCTGTGCAATTTAATACAGTAGGCAAAGCCAGAGTGCATTCCTCACAAAGAGCAACAACACAAGCAGAAAAGAATTTGAGTCCATGAAAAGCATCTGAATAAGTACACCATCCAAACCAGAGCTAGAATATGATTAAAGCAGGCTCTCTCTTGTGAGATTTCTGGGAATCCTCTTTTTGGTAGCACTGGAATTGTCCATGGAATAGAATTTTCCTGCAGTGTGCGGAAAGGAATGACAGTCTTATGGTTAAAGCTCTGGTCAGAGTTTCCTTTTTCAGTGGCTGCCATATACCCCATCTTACATTCGTAGTCCTGTTTTTGTGAGCAAGGTCAAATAGTCTGGCAGCATCTGTCTTCTTTTTTGACCATATACACAGGGGGACAAGGTCTTGTTCCTAAAATAAACCCAGGGGAGAATGTGTCTGTTACATTATTTTTATTAATTATTATTATTTATTATTAATTTATTATTGGGGCACCATAGGAAACATGGGCTAGAAAACAGGGCACAGGGCTGGGAATCAGCAGACCTAGATTTCTGAGGTATAGACTCAGAGAAACACTATGTCCAGTCAAGAATGGATGATGCATTAATCAATGAAGGTATCCCTGTTTAGGAGTAATGTAACTCTCCTTGGATTGCCTGGTGGTGAAAACACCCTACCTACAGCATATCATCAATGTGATGCAAATAGTAAAGAAAACTATGATTATTTATTGTTTGCATTGCAGTGGCATGTCGAGCCACAAGCCCCACGGTACTAGGTGCTTTAGAAAGAGCAAATAAACTGTGATGTCCTTTCTCTTTAAATGTGCAGTGGGCTCTAACTATCCCTTACACCACAGCCCAAAGCCTTATGAGCAGGTTGATCTCAATTTCTCATCCAGAACAATAAAGTAAATCATCAGCTCCCCTATTTGTCTACATCCTACTCTGCTGGCTCCAGAAATATAGCAGAAAGGGCATGTCTACACTAGGGCTACGTCTACACTATGAGTTTTCTCAGCAAAAAATATGCTAATCAGGGACTCATTTGTATGAGTCGTGATCTCATTTGCATATTTTCTGCCGATCCATTTTTGCACTGGGGTTTTTGTGCAAAAACAAGCAGGGTGGACGTTTTCTTTTTGCACAAAACCCCCTTCTTCTGCAAGATACCCATCTTGCAGAAAAAGGGGGTTGTGCGCAAAAAGAAAACATCTACGCTACTCGCTTTCTTGCGGAAAAACACCTGCACAAAAATGGATTGACAGAAAATATGCAAATGAGATCACGACTCATGCAAATGAGTCCCTCATTAACATATTTTTTGCAGAGAAAACTCATAGTATAGACATAGCCTAGGAAATTATTTCAAAATAACTACATTTGAAATAACTTCTGAAATAACAATTTTTAAATAAATGTTATTCCCCAAAGAAAGCAGGAGTACAGATTTCAAAATAACCTGCCTGTTATTTTGAAATAATGGGCTTGGTAGTGTGGACACCCCAAAATAGTCCCTGCTATGAAGGGCTTACCATTTAAGTAACCTTATTAGATCACACAATGTTTGAGAGAGGATAAACCAGTTAAGGAAATGCAATAAAAATGCTTTAGAAGGTTCCCGCTATAATTTTGTGTTCAATGCCAAGGTCTAATATTTAAAATGAGAGACAATAGCATCATTGTTGTTCTAGAAGAAGCCAAAAATCCTTAAAGAGCTCTTCTAGTATAAAGCTGGGATTTGCATTTTTTCCCATTAAGATAGCCTCACGATTTCCTGACCAGATTATATCTTCTAAGAATGAAGAAGTGCTTGGCTGCTAGCTTATAATCAAAACCCGTTTCATCTCCTACTTTGTTTCACTATTTGGCAAAACAAACGTATTTAGTCCAAATGTGAAATTATTCCAAAAAGATGAACTCAAAAGAGTTTAGGTACCTACATTAATTAATTTTGCTGTCGAGGATATTTCACATGTCCCACTGCTCTAGTGTATTTAATGATGCCACTGAAGGCTGCTTTTGAAAATATTAATAATACATAAACATGCTGTACCATCTACTCCCAGCCAGATGTCTGTGTTGTATGAACCTGCTCTCATTAATGTATTTGCTAGCAGAGGAAAGAATGTATTACATGGAATGAAGGGCAGGATTAATATTTTGTGATTCTTCTCGGTTTTAAATATCTGCTCTTACTCGTTTGCATTTAAAGCATAAGGAGAAGAATCTTCCTTCTTCAGTTGATGTGGGCCTAAGAAAAGTTAGGCTGCTCACCTTATAACTTTTAGCCCACTGAGTACAATACTCCTCTAGGTAGGGTTGCCAGATACTTTCACAAAAAATCCTGAACACGGCAGGAAAAAAAATTGGTTGAGCCAAAAAAAAAAAGGGGGGGAGAGCCAAAAAAAAGAAAAATGGTTGCTGCGCCTTTAAATATCACCACGCTTCTCGCTCCCCCGACCCTCGCAAGATGCGGTGGGGACATAACTGGACAGAGGCCAGAAATAATGGACTGTCCGGGTGAAAACCAGACACCTGGCAACCCTACCTCTGGGATGCGGGAGACTAAAGGTGTGTCTAGACTTCATGGCTCTGTTGTCGGAGCCATGTGGATTTGTTTACTAGGCAAAGGGAAATTAAGCGGCGATTTAAATAATTGCTGCTTCATTTAAATTAAAATGTCTGCCGCGCTATGCCGATCAGCTGTTTGGCGGCACAGCGCTGTAGTCTGGATGCTCCACAGTCGACATCAAAGGCCTCCCTGGTATGCCTCGTGGGATGAGGTTTATCGGGGAGGTCAACAAATGCCTTTGATGTCGACCATGGAGCGTCCAGACTACAGCGCTGTGCGGTCAAACATCTGATTGGCACAGTGCGGCAGCCATTTTAATTTAAATGAAGCGGCAGTTATTTAAATCGCTGCTTCATTTCCCTTTGCTTACAACCCTAATCTACATGGCTCTGTCGATGGAGCCATGTAGTCTAGACGTGCCCTAAGGTTCAGTTCTCCCCTCTCTTCCGGGGGGGGAAGAGAGCTCTCTTGAGAGGGGACACTCTGTTCCCATCCAAACCAGTGAGTTGCCTGCTAATCTGGAGAAGTGTAGCCAGACATGAATCCCATCTCATTCCCCTCCTCCCCCAGAGAGCAAGAGGAAGGCAGTCAGCCTTTGATGCCCAGGGAACGCAGGTGTGCTGCCTGTCCCTGACTCTACCATAAACAGAAACCAGACAGTAAATGGGCTAGCTGACGACCCGAGGCCTCCCGTCGCCCTGATGGCTAGTACCAGTAATTGACACGCCTGCACTGTCCCAGGAGAGGAATCTTCGCCCATCACATACCAGAGGTGCCCATTGTCTGCATTTTCCCAGGTGTGAATTATGCTCTGCACCCTTGGTGGGAAACTTGGCATTCAAAGCCATTTTTCCTAATTGGCCACTTGAGACCAGGAAGAAGCCTATGTGACCCAAGGGGTATAAAGCCCATCCCATTTGAGCTCCAATCATCTACACCTGCTGGCATGTATTAATTGTCTCCCAAGGTCTGTGGGACACCCAACCTCATCCTACTTCTTCCGGAGGGATTGAGAGAAAGACGCTGGCCACGCCAAGTCTGGAATGCAGGGGTGAGAATATATACCTGCTAGGTGTCTACTTTGCATGCATTTAATAAGAGCTCAGAGAACCAAAAGGGTTTCATGGTACCTGTAAGTGACTTATTAGTGTAATTTCTGTCCTGTCCTTTGTAGTGGCTGTGTTATCTGCAACACAGTAGTAGCATTTAACTGTTAAGTTTACCCTGTAACAATAAACCTGTAACTGTTTAAGTTTTAACCTGACTCCTTCAGTTGCTGTAACAGAACCAAGCACAATTTAAAAGAACTTCAGCCGGTCATAAGGGACAGATATAGGGAGAGCTTGGGCGTTGGATAGTGTCGCTTCCAGGGGACAGATCCGTTGGGGCATCTCTCAGCCTCCCCAGGCTGCCCACTGCAAAGGGATCATGTATCCTAGCAGTAAAAATCTGAGATGTAATAAGCTCTCCCTGTAAACTTGTTGGGGCGCCCGTCAACCTCCTCCAGGTTGCCCGCTGCGAAGGGACCCTGGTCTCAGCAGTTGAAGTCTCGGGTGTATAACACACACACACACGCCACTCACTGCCCTGACCGTCGGCTGACAAGAAGGGATCCCTTACTCCCTCCAGTTGCATTCAAGATAAATAATGAAAAGTCATTATAGGAGTAGGCCTGAGCCAGGAGTAGATGAAATATCGTGGAGGGGTTTGCAAGTATCTCACGCTGATGCCGAGCTGCAAAGTTCAGGGGCATCCAGATTGAGTTTTGGGACTTGTTGTTAGTAACACTGAATTTACAAAGCCCAGACATATGGATGAAAAGGAAGGGGAAAAAAAGTACTGTTGGTCTATACAAAACTTTAAAAAACAGCAAATAGTCTTGCAGCACCTTAGAGAGTAACAAAAAATGTAAGTGGCATCATGAGCTTTTGTGGACACAACCTACTTCTTCAGATGAATGGAGTTAAGAGGTCCAGGGTTGTGCCAACGATAGCTCATGATACCATCTACATTTTTTGTTACTCTCTGAGGTGCTGCTGGACTATTCCATTTTTAAGTTTTTTGGTGTGGTTTTTTTTATCTATAAGTAAATTGAATTCAGGGATATTCTGCTTTCACACATAACTAACCAAGTTCAATGATCATTATTCATGGGCAGGAAGTGAACCCCCACTTAACAATTTAACATAGGGCTCTCTAGTACAAACATATACCGTGTTCTCTCACACATTTCTACTGCCATTCCAGCTGTGCAGCTAGGAACACATACAGTGTGATCAGCTACTTTGCTTTTTCATGCATTTTGAATCCTGCAACTTGGAATAGTCTCTGGAAATTTGTCTGCATTTTTGGTCAACTGTATCCTATTCAGTGAGTCTGATTCACTACAGTCCTAAACCTTATGAAACCATTCACTCTCAAGAAAAGTGTGTGTAAAATACTAACAAATCTTGGCACAACTATACAAGATGCAGCATAAGGGCCAATTTAGCCTAGTGAATCTGTTTGTAGTTTCTGTTAGGCTATGGACTCAGAGGAGAGTCTTAGTGGCTTGCAAAGTTAATCCAGGTGGTCAGCACCCCAGTTAGCCTAACCCAAGTGTGAGCAATCACATGGCAAACACCTTCCTGAATTATTGTAGCCTCACTGATGTGTTGTTAGGCCTTCTGGGGCCATATCCCATGATTCTAGTGTTGTAGTGAGCTCCCTACTTTCTTACTGACTTGTGGAAGAGCTTGTCTGTCTATATGAACACAGAAGGGGAATTGTAGGAAGGAATTGGAGGACTATCAGCAGATGAGCCATTTGTCCTGCATTCTTATTGCAAAGTGGGTGGTTTGCCAGACTGAGTATAAGCTGCATCCGATCTCTAATCTACAATCCCAGAAAAGCACCTCTGAAGTCACGTGAGTACGTTTTGTGTGTGGATGGGAGAAAAGCTGGGGACACATAATGGAAGGGAAAGAAATGGAAACTTAATATTGATCAAAGGAAACTTTCCTGGCTTGCATTTCAAAAGAGATCCCTGTCCAATAATCCAGAGTTCTTACATTTCATGCAGTCTGCACCCCAGTAGTAAATTAATGCAGGAAATGCCCTCAAAGACACAACCTCAGGTCTCCATCTCACAGATCAGAGGTTTCATTCCATCCATCACCATAGCACACTCTTTCTGTGTCAAGGGCTCCAGTGCAGCGGAGTGAACAGTGCTGGCCTCCTGTCAGGTAATCCTGAGACAATTTTGTTATCATAACACTCCTTTTGAAAGCTGATACTATATTTAAGGGAGGATGTCTGGATTTTCTTAAAGGGATGATATGTTCAAAGTTGCTGATGATGGATTTAATTTCCTTTTGAGAGATTAACCTGAATTATGATGTGGTTCTGTCTGTGGTGCAGTAAATTTGATCAGGGCAAGTTCATTGTTGGTGTACCTCTATTTGTTTAATTAGCCTAGCAGCAGGGATGAATTTGGACCTACATCTCAGTAGATGTAGTCCTCAGTAGATAGGACTGTTCTACTATGTGATGGCGTGATGCAAGGTGGCTAGAGTACAATTATCTGGGAAAGCTAAAAAGAAAAGAGAGTGTTTCTCAGCAGAACTTCAGCTCTGAACTGTCTCTTTTGTGGTATTACCTGCCTAATTATTGACTACTGAGTGATGCTGATTTAAAGCATCTGGTCAGTAAGTGATCCATGCATTGAAATGGAGTAAAACCTGTAAAATTATTTAGAATATTTGGATTTGGGAGCATTCCACACTGTTGAAATTAAAAGAGCAGGCCTTCTGAATATTCTGTATTGCAAAGAGGCTGTTTTGCAAAGCATAAAAACATATTGCAAACAAATTGCATAAAGCATAAGGCAAAGCATAAAAGCCATGGATCTTTGAAGATCCATTTTGCAGTGGTAACCCTGTAGGTCCTTGTGGTGGTCACATAACCCTCTGTTTAATGTTTTCCCAAGAGACTTTGTGAGGAAAAAATATTGCTGTTGTTTTGAGTCCACCACATGATCAGGTAGGTTAGCAGAGCCATTCCAGCTCATTTGCTCAGACCTTGTCCAGGAAAGTTGCACCAGTTTAACTAAATTATTTTTTTTAAAATTTGATCTTGTTAACCCAGTGTAGCCACATGGTAAACCAAGTTACCCCCTTGTTTTAATCTTCAGCAACATGCCCAACAAAGACCAACTGAGGGGTTAAAGAAGTTTGAAATGGGTATGAGTAGATCTACATTAGGGCTGTGTCTAGACTGGCAAGTTTTTCCGCAAAAGCAAGTGCTTTTACGGAAAAACTTGCCAGCTGTCTACACTGGCCGCTTGAATTTCCGCAAGAACGCTGACTTCCTACTGTCTGAAATCAGTGCTTCTTGCGGAAATTCTATGCTGCTCCTGTTTGGGCAAAAGCCCTCTTGCGCAAATGCTTTTGTGCAAGAGGGCCAGTGTCGACAACGCGGTATTGTTTTGTGCAAAAAAGCCCCGATCGTGAAAATGGCGATCGGGGCTTTCTTGCGCAAAACTGCGTCTAGATAGGCATGGATGCTTTTCTGCAAAAAGTGCTTTTGCGGAAAAGCATCCGTGCCAATCTAGACGCTCCTTTCCGCAAATGCTTTTAACGGAAAACTTTTCCGTTAAAAGCATTTGCGGAAAATCATGCCAGTCTAGACGTAGTCTAGGAGTTTGCACTGCTTAACTAGATCAATATAAACAGGTGCAACTCTTCCAGCATAGCACCCCCCTAGAGCAACCCAGATCTCCAAGAGTGTTGGAACTGGCTCATTCTTCTCTCCTCACTATCTGTGTGGCTCATCATGGGACCAGTGCGGGCTGGCCTCCTTTTTCAGCTTCTCCCCAAGAGTAATCAAAAGCTGTTGCTAGAAACCCACTCCCAACTCCTGCTTTTTTTTTTTTTTTTTTCAAAATTGCGTGTAGCCAGGCTCAGCTCACATGTCTGGGAGACCTCAGGCAGTCACAAGCTTGCTAGAGCTTGCAACTGACTGCCTTGGTATGTCGACCAGCCTTCTTGTCTGGCCCCCACAGGCGTGTTAGGCAACTGAGTGGGCAGAAAATTGGTGTTTTTGAGATCTGTCTCTTCTCTCCAGCCTCTCAAAGAGCGTAGGCCAACAGTAGTATAGATGAGGGGCCAGCAAGAATGAGGGCAGTAGTAACCTTTGTGCAGTGCTATCTGTTATGGCGCGTTGTGAAAGAGGGGCTACATTTTTGCTTCTCAAAGACCAGCCCCCTCATTTTGATGGCACCAGAGGAGAAAATAGTTCACAACCAAAGGGAAGTGCAAAGTACGTCCCCACAAAGAGTGAATGGGAGCTGTAAGAGGCATTCTTTAGGGACAGAAGATCCCCTGGCTTTGTGGGCTTGAAATTTTAGAGACTTATCAAAATTCAAAACTATTTGGCTACGTCTACATTGGCCCCTTCTCCGGAAGAGGCATGTTAATTTCCAACTTCAGAATAGGAAAATCTGCCGGGGATTTAAATATCCCCCGCGGGATTTAAGTAAACATGGCCGCCGCTTTTTTTCCGGCTTGGGGAAAAGCCGGAAAAAAGTGTCTAGACTGGCGCGATCCTCCGGAATAAAGTCCTTTTCCGGAGGATCTCTTATTCCTACTTTAAAGTAGGCTTTATTCCGGAGGATCGCGCTAGTCTAGACACTTTTTTCCGGCTTTTCCCCAAGCCGGAAAAAAAGCGGCGGCCATGTTTATTTAAATCCCGCGGGGGATATTTAAATCCCTGGCGGATTTCCCTATTCTGAAGTTGGAAATTAACATGCCTCTTCCAGAGAAGGGGCCAATGTAGACGTAGCCTTTGAGTTTAAATCCATCGCCAGATTTCTGTGCGGGTTGAAGGAGTTGAGAGTGTGACTTCCTTTCACAGATGCATCAGGTACATGAATCTTGGGCGTGGCATGTTTCTGGGTATTATATCTCCTGTAGTCCTTGTAGGCAAGTGATAAATATTTGCACTTCTTTGGGTATGTTCTCGAGATCATGGTGAAGGACAGGCCTGCTTAATTGCTACCATTTGCTTACTTTGTTCTGGCTACTCAAAAGTCTGATTTAAAGCTAGTTGTTCCCTTCACTGGAGTATGCATGATTCATCACTAATTCAAGTGCCAAGGGTGGAAGTTGAACTACACATATCCAGTGCCACTTCTGCCCTGGTCCGGCCTGCTGTGCATGCATGAACAGCTTCTTGTGTATCCCTCCATGCCCTCTCTCTGTAAGCCAGAATCACTAGAGGTGTTATTGTGTGTTCCATTTCAAATGCACAAAATCTGTAGCCAGAAAAAGAACTGCACACCAGAATCAGAGAACTTCAGGGGGATTTTTGTGGTTTGCAAAATGCCATAGTGAATCAAATGCTGAGGGCTGATTGAAAAACCTACAAGAACTGAACTGGCAGAAATATTTATGAAGGACTTCAGCCATGCATACAGATCACTGTCTCTACCAGTCCTAATTGCCCTATTTCATAAGTGGGAAAACTGAAAGACAAAGAGGCTACTAGTTCCCCATGGTCACCCAGCAAATCGTGTCCAATCTGGGAATAAAATCTGAATTCCTAGTTTTGTTTTTGTTTTCTTGGATCTTGTGGGCTAATTGCTGGATTGGACACTCTCTCCCACCCTCCGGCAGTGTTTTCCACAAACCTTGATGTTTCTGGGCTTGGTTGAAGGATTAAGTTATGTACCATAACAAGTTATGAGCCAGCTGAGCCATAACTCATCCTGCAATAAAATGCATAAGACGTCGGACATGTTATAGGAGTCACGTGGTTATTTAAAGCCTGAGCCACAGTACATCAAAAGAGTTGTTCAATTAAATGACTTCACTGCGCTACTTTCCATTTAGCAATCAATGGAACTTTTTCCTTCAGGGGAAAACCTCAGGAGCTGTGTCTGCTGTCTTGCTTGCGGTGCCAAAAATAAATGAATCAAGATTTGCACGTCAGTCAGTGAGAGATTCTTATTATGCTGTGCTTTCGGCAAGATACTGCAGGGAAGGACTCTGGGATTTAGCAGTCAAAGAAAATTAATTGATCACAAAAGCAAGACAGTTTGCTCCCTGGTGAGAACTCTAAGTAGGGCATTCAAAGACTGACAGAGCTCTGGCTGCTTTGGCCTCTGTGTAGCATTTCTGCTGACAATTACTCTGCTGGCTACTGTCAAAATACCCAGAGGCCTTCTCTGACGCAGGTTATTGATAGAACATTTCGTGTCTCCAGTCAGCCTCAAATCAATGGTGTTTTCAATTAGAATAAATGCTTATTGATTGGATAGGGCATTCCTGAGAAGCCAGGCTCCGGGTGAGCTGAACCACTAACCTATGAGAGTGGGAAAGAGCTGAACTTCTGACATTTTCTGGAATATCACACCAGTGAAGATGGGCTCTGATTAAGGCCACATTTCTCAAACTGTGGGTCCCGACCACCCAGGGGGTTGCAGCAACTTAGAGGGGGGTCGCGGTATCACAAAGGTTGAGAACCCCTGGATTAAGGTGAATCGTTTATGCTATTAAACAGTGAACAATGGGGCTGATCTAAATCCCACTGAAATCAGGGGAAGGTTTTCCACTGACTGCAGGGAGGGATATCAGGAACTGGTGGCAGCCTGGCCATATGATCATTGTGATAGCAGGCAGCCTCCATAGGAACCCATAGGATGATGAGTTCCCTGCATGCTTCTGTTGGGGAGCTACAGGATTTTCCAGTTCACATGACTATTCAGGACCTCTCTCCACTTGTCCCAGGTGGAAGAGAAGAGCTATGCATGAGGCACATAGAGCCCATAGTGTGCTGGTAGGTGGTGATGCTTTGTGGTGATGCATGAGAGATGTGGCTTCCCAATACAGAATATGAATGTGGGGATTTATCTCTCTCTTCTTTCCTTGATGCACAGGAGCAGAACAGATTCTGGGTAGGAAGGAGTGTCTTCAAAACTTCAGGTGGCGAGAGTAGTGTTGACAGGCAGACTCGAACCTGGGACCTCTGGAGCTTAGTGAATGAGCCTCTACCTCTAGAACTAAAAGCTCTTGGCTAAGGTTGTAGAGCAGACTCATTCTTTCTAAGTCAAGGGTGCGCAATACTTTTTGGTGGGGGACCACTTGAAGATTTTGATAAATGGTCAAGGGCCATACTTTTCTGTGGAGAGGCTGTGTGTCTAGGTTGGAAGTTGGGTGTAGAAGGGTGCATGGGAGGTAAGGGAATGAGGTGCAGGAGACAGTGTGGTGTCTGAAAGGGTATTTGGGTGGAGGAGGGGGTTGTGACCTGAGTCAGGGGATTGGGGTGCAGGGTCTGGGAGGGAGTTGTCACCTGTTGCAGAGAGTTTAGATGGTGACCTGGGGCAGGGAGTTGGGGTGCCAGAGGCAGGCGCTGACTAGAAGGAGTTTATCTAAGTGTCTCCTGACCAGCAGGCTGCAGAACCCCTGTGGTGAGGTCGAGCGGACTAAGCTCCGGGGTCCCCCGTTTCTCCACTCGCCCGCACCTCTCCCCTTCAGTCTCTTCCCCCGAGTCTCTGTCCTTATGTCTCTGTCCCTTTGGTCTCTGCCCCTGGGGCGGCTGCCACTGCGCTCTGGCTTACCCTCAGCCAGGGGGCGGGGAGAGGCTCCCCACCCTCGGCCCCACTCACAAGCCGGCAACTGGGTTTGGCCCTCCGGCGGGCTCAGCCCTCTGTCCTCCTCGGGTGAGGGAGTTGGAGCCGTCCGCCGCCTGCCCCCCTCCTAGGGGCCCCGGGTTGGGAGGTCTCGCGCTGGGCCTGGGCTGCGGGAGTCCGGCGCTCTTCCTCCGGTCCTCCGGCTGCGTGTCCCGGGTTGCCTGCGGGAGCAGAGGTAATGCTGGCAGCCTCCTTCCCTTCCGTCCCCTCCCCCTTTTGACCCGGCACACCCGGGACATGCCGCTCCACCCCGCCTCCCCCGTCCGTCCCCTCCCGGGTCCTACTGCCCGCCGCGTACGGCGCGCCCGCCGTCCCGCACACCTGCCCGTCTGCCTCCTTGTCCCCAGGGCTCGGTTCCCGCCGAGCGCTTTTCCCGGGGCTCGGCCTGGCCGTGCCACCCGGCGCCTCGGCAGGGGTGCCTATGTCAGTGCGGGGAGCTTCTTCCCCGTCACAACCCCCAAGACAGGCTGAGCTCCCTGCCTGTTGCAGCCCCAACCCATTTGAAAACACAGGCTTCTCCCTCCATGTGGGTCTCAACTCCTAATGGGGGGGAAGAGGCTTGGACTGCCCCAGTCTCGCCCATGAATCTCTCATCTCTGATTGGCTGGCTGTTTCCTAGTCTTCTGCCTTGTTAACCACCAGGCAACACTTCCAAAATACCCACAGCTCAGCAAGACTGCCTCATACCTGATGGTACAGTAACTCTGGCTAGTTTACTTGCAGGCAGTGCTGAGAAGCATATAAATGTTTAGAAAGAAAGAACTTTCCTCATGACAAATCATCAGTGCTGTATTTAGCATCTGGCAAGAGACTGTACAGATAAGAAATTTATTAAAATTGCCTAGACAGAAGAATTTTGAGCACGATAAGAAGAAGTGGGTCTGCCCCACAAAAGCTCATCACCTAATAAACTATTTTGTTAGTCTTTAAAGTGCTACATGACTGCTTTTTTGTTTTAACCCAATGCTGTTCACCTCCTCTGTCCCTGCCAGTGGCACCCATCATTAATACTATCAGGTCTGCGTACTGTGTGCTGGAAATAATTGCACCTCTGGACATCAGAAAAGTCTCAGGGGTAGCCATGTTAGTGTCTAAGGTGCCACAGAATTACTCGTTTTTAAAATTACAGACTAACAAATATATAGGATCATGAGTTTTCATGGGGAAGACCCAACTCATTTTATGAAGTGGGTTTTACTCACAAAAGCTCATGATTCTACGTATTTTTGTTAGACTCTAAGGTGCCCATGGGACTACTCTTAGCATCTGAAACATTTAACTCCTTAATAGACTTATTCTATATATCAGATGCTATTTTAAATTATACACATTTGCCCTAATTTGGAGTAATGCTCAGATTATCTAGGCCTGACTGTATGTAACATATATTACAGTGGGAATCCTACCTTTATGCTCACATGGCACTATTATCGCAGTACTGCCCTGGGCCTAGTGACCTATTTATGAAGATATTCTGATCAAGAATAGTTGTGTGTTGCAAATAAAGCAGAACACTGGTAAGCTCTCCAGTCTTCTTTCTCCTTTTAATGCCACCTGTTGTAGAGCATTTGAACCTGTAATGTATGGTGTCATTTTATGACTTTTCAGCTGGCATATCTCCTGTCTCCGTTAGCTCATCACTCCACCTCCTAAGTAATTGTCCTCAAATCTGAGATTCCCAGTCTTTTACTGGGAGAGGACAGTATTCCTTCTATTGCCACTTAGTGGATTTGACAAACAGTTGCAGGGGAAAAATTCATGATTGGTTGGTTTATCAAAGGCTAGCCCTCAGGAGTTCAATGCTGAAAACACCCAGAGGAGGAGACAGCTCACTAGGATGACCATATTTCCCTATGCTGCTGAATATGGAACACATGGTAAAATTACTTGTATTCAAGTGAATTCAATGACAGTCAATAGGGCCAGATGCTCTTCCTGCCGGTCCAGTGCACTGCATTGTTGCGCCACTACCAGCCTTGCACACCGACCCCCATCAACAGCCACTGGAGCTCTGCACCACTGGTCGGAAGGCAACTGACAAATAGGGATCTGGCCAGGAGGAAGACCCGCCAGTACTGATGGGACGGGTGAAGGGAAGAGACAGATAATATGGGACAACTTTCCCATTTGTAAGAAAGTTGGGACAGCTGCAGGAGGGCAATAAACATAGGACTGTCCCTTTAAAATGGAACATCAGGTCACCCTAAAACTCACTGAGTAGAAAAAAAACTTTCGTTCCAGCCTATAGCGTAGGCCCTTTTCTGTAGTCACCATTATGGAAACTTGTGTAGACTGTGCAACAACCACTCTTGAGACATAGGATAAATGCAGCAGATACAACAATGGCAACAAAACCTTTCTCCTTTAGCTCACTCTGTGGCAATTCATGCTTTTAGCTCCTACAGACCCTACTTCAGTCTCGGCTGCATCCACCAATAGAGTGGTTGTGACACTGTCTAAGCAAGTCCCCATAATGGTAACTACAGAACAGGGCCTAGTCTTGCAGTAGACAGTGTATTTTTTTTATATATCATGACCAGCTCCCACTGCCATAACTGCAAGATACTAGTGTCCCTCTCAGAAGCCAGGAAACCACAAAGAAAGAGAAGACAGCTGCCTGGCTAATGTGGACTTTAAAAGAGAAGTGAAATAATTTGAAGAGTGAGCCATGGATCTCTCATGGGGAGGCAACAGCACCGGAGCTGCGGGATCCATAATCTCAAACCTCTAAGCTGATACGACCTTTCCCATCCTAACTAAATACAGTCTGACCTTGTGCAGCATGAAAAGACAGTGTTTTGGACAAGCTGAAACACAAGCACTTTCAAGTAAAGGTCCAATACTGATGAAGTGACTGTAATGGCAATTCTCTAAATGATTAATGAACTTCATTATTTCTGTCTATGTCACAAGTGCTGCCAGAGAAAGTCGCATGGCAAGGACTGCATAATGGATGCCTCCAGTGATCATGCAGCTGCTATGCCCTCCTCCTCTGAGAGAGCTGCAGTCTCAGTGCAGTTTCAATGCAGTTTTGCTCTGCCAAACCCATGTAGAACATCAGTGGCATGAAAGTGTCTGTCAAACTCTCACAGCCTTTTGGGGTTGTATTTTTCTCCTGCTTGCATCATTTGTGCTGTCATTTCACATTGTGTGGCCTCTTCAAATCTAAAATCTATGACTTGTTGAATCAGTCTAGTTTGGTGTGTCTACGCTGCAGTGGGAGAATGAGACTCTTTCCTTCCCCGATCACTGAGACAACAGAGGCAAGCACGAGCTTTATCATTCTCAGCTTGCACTGCTGAGGCCCTGTTCTGTAGACCGGAAAGGAGCACTGGGATTCCCTGGGAACATTCATGCCAGTGTAGGACAATGTCATTATTATTACCTTGAGAGGAGAGAGTGACTAATAAGGAGATTGAGAGAGAGTTTCATCCATTCTTCTGTCTGGCTTCAAAGGCCACTTCAAAAAGCATAATTAAGTAGCCTGAGTGCTAAGCCTGCCTTGGCTCTTTTAGTTAATTTCTTTCTTCTGTCAGGACATGAAGTGGACGATAATTTCCCAGCAGGTTTACATCTCGCCACTTAATGAGCTAATGGAGCATCCGTCTGCTTTTCTGTGGTGCTCCTGCTGTGTTTTTCTACCTGTTGTTCAGTCTTTCTCACTGATTCAAGGTGAATGGTTTTTTTTCATCTTCACTCCCAGCTTTGTAGGTTGCCACCTCCTGGACAGAGTAACTCTACTGATATCTGGATGGCTGTCTGCACTGAGAGTTAGCCTGACTTTGAGATTCAAGTGCCTTGAACTATACTATACCCCAACATGGGCATTGGTTTGCTAAGACAAAGCAGAGGTCTGAGTTTTTTCTGATTTTTAGAGAAGGAGATGGAGATAAATATGATGAAATGTGGCACTGAAAGTCTGTAGGGTCTTACTGTTGTTATGGGTATTAGCATAGTGTTTTATATCCTAGTTGTGGTCCAGGACACTCTTTTTGTGCTAGGTGCTGTACAAACTCAAAACAATCAATAACACTTGGGACAGTGATACAGAGGCTGCATTTTAAAAACTGTGAAAACAGGAGGTTTAAGCCAAATGCTGTAGTCTGAAGTATTACAGATGAAATATCTAACATACTGGGCCAGAGGATAACAGGACTCTAGTTTGTACTAGAGGGCTATCGGTATAGGCACATTCCTTTGTTTAAGGAGTTAGGGGGCTCCGGTTACAATGCAGCTGAAGTCTTGAGTTTTCTGTGATGAGGGAGCACAGATCAGGTGGCCCCAAATGTGAGTTCTACTCCTGCTAACTTTGTAAGTTCTTTGTCTCAGAGGTACTGGGTGATATGGTTCAGAATAAAAGGTTTTTAATATTTTGTTCTTTTGAAAAAGTGAGTTCCTGCTTTGGGAATAAAGCAAATACGTGAAGAAAGTATTCCAACTCCCAAACATTAGTCAATCAAGTTACATAATTTTTGGAAAAAAATATTGCCAGCTTACAAATCAGTCACCAGGTGGGGACAAATAGTCAGCTTAAGACCAGTTTACTTTCTGACCCTTCCTTCAGGGCTCTGGTTATGGAATGCTACCCTGTATTATCCTGGTTAGCCACTAGAAAGCGCTATGTAAAAAAACCCTTTATTTAAAACTACAGCCATGCAAGGATGGATTTTTATGATGCTTAAGCGCATGAGCTGTGAGCAAGTTCTTTGACCAGTCCAAACCTAGAACATAGCTACATGAAATGGTGCCAGGATCACTCTAAGAACAGAAACAGAAAGAAAACAGCAACAAAGTTGTAGGATCTCATCAACATGGCCCAGAGTAATTCAGCTTGAACAGACTGGAAGCAATATTTTGTAGGATTCTGAACTCCAAACAAATTCCACAAAGAAACTGGGGAAATATAGATAATTTATGATATAGGGAAGCAAGCAGAGCACACCTTTAAATCCTTTTATTTTGCTGCAGACACTCACAAAGATGACTTTGAAAAAGTGCTGGCTATGGTTGAGGCATATACACTATAGAAATGTGATATACAAAGGAGCATATTTTCATTGGAGAATTCAAGAACCAGGGGAAATTGTTGTACATTGTGTAAGAGCTCTGCATAGATTGGCTGGAAACTGGGATTTAGGGAATGAAAATATCAGAAACAGGTTTGTTATTGAGTAAATAAAAACCTTTCACAGCAGCTACCACTGAAGAGAGAGAATTCTAGCCACAGCTATACAGAAAACAAAGCAGTCTGAGCTGATGAAACAACAGAACCAAGAACATATTGTCAAACTTGAAAAACAAGAAACTGTTTTAGAAGCTGTTAACATATGCAATGTGAGCGATAAAAGTAATTACCAATACTATAAAATCCCAGAGAAACAGAGAGATCTATCCTAGGCTAAGAGAGGCAAATTCCAGCCTTCATGCACAAGATGTGGGCTAGAGGTAACACATGTCCAGCCAGAGGCACATGATGAAATACATACATAAAATATGGACATTTTTTGCAGCTGTTTGCTGCTCTAAGGTAGTCAGTGAGTCAACTTACACAGTCAAGAAGCATTGTTTCTGAGATCTATGACTTGGAATAATAGAGATTACCTGGAGAGTGAAACTGAATATTAATGGCAAGACTCTTGCATTTAAAATTGGCTCGGCTCAGGTGGTGATGTCACAATCATCTGAGAGGCTTACAATAACCTTTAACTGCTCCCAGAGCTGATCATCGCCTAACACAGATCTGATTAGCCCTGGAGGTATTCTAACCTGCGCATGGGCCAGTACACCACAGAAATAGCTTTATGCTCTGAATGCATTCCTTTTGTTTTTGTATGTATGTGATCAAGGGACCACAGACCAGCATTCTTCACAGCCAGTGTGGCAGCCATCATGGCCAAGTGAGAAAGGTGTGAAGAATTGGATGGACTTTTTGAAGATACTGGACTTTTGAAAGGAGTTCCAATATAAATAACCTTGAGACAATGTTGAATTGTACAGTGTTTTGCAAGATTCTATCCCATTACTTCATAAAGAGGGAGCTGAGTTAAATAGAGCAGATTGGTGTAATAAGAAAAATCTCTGAACCAACAGCCTGGTATGCCCCAGTTATAAAGAAAAATTGAAAGACAGGAATCTATGTGGATATTCAGATGTAGTGAGGCAGTTGGGAGGATACGTCTTTTTTCTCACAACAGTGGATGACTTCTCTACAAAGAAAAAGGAGCTAAAATATTCTCCAGGCTGGATGCTTTGAGCAGGTGCTGTCCAATTCCTTTAGCCAAAGAAAATGCTAAACTGTCTATATTTCTCTCGGCCTTAGGGAGATTTTGCTTTTGGTGATTACCTTTTGGGCTTACCAGTGCATCTGATATTTGTCAGAGAGAGATAGTAGAACAAACACACATGAGCTATGTCTACACTGCCCCCATTTTGTGCAAAAAATATGCAAATGAAGTGAAGCATGGACTATCGCTGCACCTCATTTACATAATTAATGAGGCTCTGTTTTTGCGCAAGAGGGGGTTTTTGCACAAAAAGAAGCAGCGTAGCCTTTTGATATTCCAAAATGATTAGTGTTGGACTGCAGTAGAATTTATATCATGCCAAGTGAAATACGATTCTGATCCTATTACTAGCAGTCACATTACTCACAAGGGAATGAAGAGGTTAAAAGAGCTGTACAGTGAGCCAAGAAAAACCTACAGCAGGAAGATCTATTCCTTGCTCTTCTGAGTTACAGATCAACACCAATAGAAAAAACCGGTTATAGTCCAACACAACTCCCTGATGGTAAGACAATTTGGAACTACTGTTCCTACTTCATTATTATTACCAGGGCCCTCTCTACAGAGGTGTGAGACCCAGGGGAACCCCTCTGGCCACAGGTCCTACCTCTGATCTGACTCTGCTCTGCCCCCATCCTGCCCCACTCTGTCCCTTCCTTGGGGCTGGGGTGCTCCACTTCCTGCCAGTGTAGTAAAGCACAGCAGGCCGGGAGATAGGTGGTATGGAACTCCATACTCCAGCTCCTGCCACTGTGGTGAGTGCAGAAGGGCTGACCCCTGTTGTCACCCTGACCCCACTTCCCCCCCCCCCCATAATACTCCCCCAGGCCATGCTGGGCCCCACAGCTAACATAGGGGTCCTTCCCTTTTACAGGATGTTTGAAGTGGCTACCACGGGTTCTGGAACAGCTGCCCTGAACTGTCCTATGGACAGGATGGTGCTGCTTATTCCCTACCATTATATTTGAGTGATTCAAAAATGACAAGTCAGCTGGTATTGTAAGGTACTAGCAGACACACAGAGGAAAAACTCTGTGAATGTAGTAATGAATATGGTGCAAACCTAATGAGCTTCTTAAATAATTAATGACAGGTCCTCTTTCCCACACTGGAGATTAATTAGCCAAGTCAGACATTTTCATTATGTAGTCAGAAGTAGAACAAGCATTTTGATCGTGCTACTGTACTTTTGCCTTTGTTATGTAACTAAGCAAGCAGTGGAGGAATTGTTCACTTTTCTGCCATCAATTAAGTGTTTGGCAGGGGAGGGAAGAGAAAGGAATCCAGCTTGCATGTAATTCAAGCAAGTTTCTGAAATGTTGAGGAGTCCATATATAAAGCATAAGGTATTATATTCAGGGAATACTTGTTCTTAGATAAAAGTTAAATTTGGTTGTTTCTGGTCCAGTGCTTCCACACAGCAACATCTGTGCTAGGGCTGGCCTGCACAAGCCAGCTTGACACCACCAAGCGTTGGTAACCGGGAAGGCAGTGTGGCTGCAGCTTCAGCACAGGTAGTACAAGCCTGGCATGGACCCCGGATACATGCTTGACTTGTTAGCCTCCTCTGAAACCCACAGAATGTGCTGTTTTGTTGCCCAGCCTAGCTTGGTTCAAGTTAGGTTGGATGGACTAACTTGGGTACCACCATTGCTTCACAGGCATGTTCTGGGAACAGGCAAAGAGGCCTAAGAAAGGGAGGACAGGAATGAATGTTAGTCATTATTGTAGTAGTGCCTACAGGCCCCAGTCAAGGCCCAGGCTCGTTGCAATAGGTGCTTTACAGAGTAAGAGGCAGTCTCTGCCTTGAAGAGTTATAACATTAAATTGTCTAATCAGACCAAGGCAGGATTGTTAGCACCATGTCGTGTGTGGGGAAATGAGGATGCTAAGCAACTTGCCCAATGTCACTTACAGAGAAAATCTGTGCCAGTTCCAGGAATTGATACCTAGTGTTGGGGCGTTGTAACAATTAGAGTTGCCAGGTGTCTGGTTTTGAACTGGACAGTCCAGTATTTGAGCTTTCTGTTCAGGAAACAAATTGAGAAAATATAAATGTCCGGTATTTTCTAAATAAGATGTAATGTAGATTGTGATGTAATGTCAAGTGTGTCCTGTATTTCTGTTGAAACCATCTGGCAACCCTAGCAACAATTCATCTAGTGGGGTGCTGAAAGCCATTGAACTAAACTGTGAACTCTGTACATCTCTGTGGCCTTCAACCTTTTCACGCCTGAGATCACTTTTTGAATTTACAGACAACTCAGGATCTATCCTGCCCCTTCCCCAAAGCCCCACCCTGCAAATTCCACCCCACCCCGCAAATTCCACCCCACCCCATATCACTCGTGCTCCTCGACCCTCACTCACTTTCACTGGGTTGGGGCATAGAGTTGGGGATTGTGCTAGTGTATGAAATGCAAATGTATCTTTCATTCAACCTCAATATTGTAATTATTAGGATTAATGTATAGGAAAGAGAGAGGGTGTGGGTTAAAAATGGGGGTACTTGCAGGTATTATTAAAATAGCTTTTCAGTAAGTTGATGCAATTGGTCTATCAAGAGTGTCTGATTTATCCTCTTGTGCTAGCTTTATAAAATCAATGTAATACCACATACTTAGATTTATTACACTCTAGGGATAGCCCCAACTCAGGACCATAGGCTCGAAAAATATAAGGCCACACCACTAATCTAAAGGCTCAGTTTCTGTAGTTTCCCTATACGAGAAATGAATCCGTTAACATACCCAATATGTTCCAGTAGAGGGCAGTGATATGTATGATATTTGCATGCAGTGAGAAACAATAAGGTGTATACATAATGTTTAAAAATAATAATTTCCCTTAAGATTCACATACTTGCTCTGCTGTAGCCTCATTGATTTTACTGGGTGCTGTTGGACTAAGACACTTCCAAACTGTAGGAGCCACTGAAACTGCATCAAAATCTTTCCCCTAACTCCTCCAGCTGAATTGTCCTTTCACAGAAGCATCCTGAACAAGGCACCAGAAGTTTCATTACACAACTGACGGGTGTTGCAGTATGGAGCTAAGGCTCCTCGGATAGTTGTTCATTCATTCACATTCAAAGCTCTGGGCGTATCTGTATTTTCCTCATTCAGTACAGGCTGCTTCTCTAGAAGAACACATGAGGTACATTACACCTCACCCAAATGTACTGGCAATGCTTTCATAATAGGCCTTCTAAACTGCAGCTGTATCACTGGGAATCCTTTGAAAGGTGTTATTAGTCTATCTTATTATGTTAATGTAAGGTGGAAGTCAATGCAAATATTAATTGCAATCCTCTTTAGTTGAATTGCTTTGAACCATGCAGTCATTGTAATAAAGCTGAGGAAGCTTTGTGTTTTATTTTAATTAACTTGACAAGAAAGGCAATTTAAATTAAATGTTTTCTGTTGTGTCTCTAGTGCTAATCAGCAGCTCATTATCTTTAATAACCCTGGCATTCATATTCTTCTGTTTAATTTTGGTGATACAGAGCTTGTGCATGCGGGAGCAGCCATGTGTCTTTAACTTTTGCATTGGTACAGCCCACCGAGGCAAACGGTAAGAGAGGAGCAGCTGACTGTGTGTGTGGCATTCATAGGAGAGGTGTAGAGGGGGCCACATCCTTTCAGAAAGCATCAGATGTCAAGGATTATGTCGATCAGAAAAGTGACCCAAGTGGCTTTGCTTCCATTTCTGGAGTGTGCCATGCTTTGTGTTGCATTGTGTGTCCATTTCCAGTTAAACATTTGTTCCAAAAGAGCCTTTGAAAGAGGAGTGCGGCAGCAGGACCTTGCAGTCTCAGAATGAACAAGCAGTTTATAAAGATTAACTAACACACTGACTTCTAAGGCCCAGGTTTTAAAAGTTATGAAGACAGGACTCCACTCAGCATTGCAAGGCTAAAGTAGCTTGGGATGCTAAGTCTATTTGAACGTTAGTGGGACTTTGGCTCCTGTGGCCTAGAGATCCTCAGGTGTTTAGGTGCCTGAGTCCACCATTTAGATGCTACTGACTTTTCCAAAACTTCCATTCCACTGGTATGGTGCTTATGTTTCCACTGCAAAGCCACCTAAGCCCTGACTTAAGTCTCCCAGCTGATAAGTAGCTTCATGCCTTACCTAAAGGTGAAGGCCCAGAGCTAACAAAGCTGGAGTCTGAAGATGGTAACCATCTTCCTTGTGAGCCCAATCCTGTAGGCATGCTCTGTGCCCCCCCGCCCCCGCAAGACCTGATACTAATTGGATCCCACAGCAGGAGAGGCAGATGCAAGCTACTGCTAAGTGTGGGGTTGGCACAGCGCCCATACAAAAGGCAGCCAGTGGCACAGAGAACAGGTGTGGTAGAGGTATCAAGCATGTACAGGAGAGAGAAAGAGAGAGGCATGGTGTCAGCTGCTAGGGCTCAAACCACGGACCTGGCTCAGGTGCCTATTTCCAGAAGAACGTTTGCAGCTGAGGCAGGAGTGGTGGAAGTTCTCTAAATGTCAGGGTGCCACTAGCACCTGAACTGAGGCCCTGCCTCTGCACCACCCCTTCCTTTGTACCCTCACTTCCCCCTGAGAACTCTGTCCCCCCCCCCCATCTCTCTGACCTCAGCTACCCTTATGACTAGTGGAAAATGTGGAAGGAACAGTCCTCCCAATTTTAAAAGTGTGGGGGCCTTGGCCTCTCTTGTTCCAGTGCCACAGAGCAGAGGATCCTGAGTGGGTGGGGCCAAGGGGGCCACTCAGGTGCTTGAGCCCTTCTCTTCTCCTCTCCTCACCTCTGTGAAAGATGGGGCTGGTCTGGGCACCGCTGAGAGCATCCGCTCAGGGCGAATTGCTCAAACTCAGGGCTCCTTACAGCCCCCGACTAGAGACTGTCCCCAAATAGGCCCCAAACCAGTCACACCGAGCAAAACCCCTCAGACTCTCCAGCTCTTCCTGTGCCACAATCAGCCCTGGGCCTAACACACAGGTGAGGGGAGAACCCAGTCTCACCTACCCCAAACAGGTTCTCCCAGTCCCAAAAGACCAGCCAGTTTCCAGTCAATTTACACTTTGGATCTTACCCACAAGATCATACTGAGCCAATCCTTTAGAATCTAAAATCTAAAGGTTTATTAATAAAAGAAAGAAAAGCATGAGAGTAAGGTTAAGAAGAATACATTACATGCCCTGAATCACCAAGTTCTCGATACAGGCTCTTAGCAGAGATGTTATAAATTGCTATATTAAAAGTCTCTGGTGTACATCTTATGTCAGGATGGCTCCACAATTCTTCCCGGCTCTCTGTCCCTCGCAAGGCTGCATCTGGGATCAGGAGCAGAATTGGAGACCAGATGCAGTGTGCCTCATAGCATTTTATATCCATGCCTGGTCTCTTCCAAGCTGGAGCAGGTCACATGGCCCAGTGACCTATCCAAGTGTCCCAAATCAGCAATCATGATGCTGGCTGGTTTGCAGGTTCCAGACACATTCCTCAAGTGTGTTTTCGCCTCTCTGAGAGCCTTGCTAATTATCATAGTCACTGACTGAATATTAACACAGAGTACTTATTTATAACTCTACATACAGATATCACAAGTACATGAGTAACATACATAAAATCAGTGGAACACAAGCTTTCATTTGACCTCTCACATGGCCCCCTTTATACAGACTTTTGGGGCAAACACCCCCTCCCATGGGTGCAGCAATGATCCTTAAAATCCAATGACGTGACAGCCTCTCTCTCCTTGTCATTTACTCCTGGTGAGTTTAGGTGGCTCATTTTTCAGCTGGGCAGCTTGTGAGGATCCCTCCCTTAGGCCTCTAATTCCCCCCATACATTGTATAGGACAGGGGAGGGCAAAATACAACCCATGGGCCAGATGTGGCACATTGTGGCCCAATGGAACCCTCTGGCCACTCCAGGTGGATGGCTGCTGGGGCTGTGTGTGCACCTCTGCCTGGCGCGCACGCCTTGGCGCCATGCCTCCACCCCTAGCATTTTCTTCTGTTTCCCATTGGCCAAAGGGAGCTGCAAGGGCAGTGCTTGTGGTGGCATGCAGCATGCGGAGTCCTGCTGCCCCTCTGTCCCCAAGGGGCGTGCCATGCTGAGAGGCACACGCTTATCCCAGCAGCTGGCTGCTTTGAGTGGTGTGTGTGGGACAGGGAGACAAGGAGCCTGCCCACTGGGCTGCCGGCTATGAGCTATCTACAGTAAGTGCCTCCCAGCCAGAGTCTGCACCTAGCATCTCCTTCTGCACCTCAACCTCACTACCCCAGGCAGGCCTGGCTAAAGAATTTGAGGGGCCCAAGGCAGCACGCTGTGTTTGGCTGAGCCGCACAGCTGCATGGCTCCCAGCTGGGGCAGATAGTGAGCGGCTGGGTGGGTGGGGCCCCAAATGCACGGGACCCAAGGCAACCGCTTCACTCACCTTGCCCAAAGGCCAGGCCTGGCCCCAGGTCTGAACCCCCCTTCTGAGCCCAAACTCTCACCTAGAACCCCCATCTCCTCCTGAACCCCAATCCCCTACCCAGAGCTTCCTCCTGTACCCAAACTCAGTCCCAGACCCCGCACCCTCTCCATTTAATACTGTAGAAAAGTGCAGCCCCTGACCACTTACCAAATTTTTGGAGTGCCTCTCCCATCAAAAACAATTGGCCACCCCTGGATTAGGGAGTCTAGGTACCTAACTCAGGGCAGGCTGAGGATTCCACTAGGTACCACGCTGCTGAGGGGGTGCTGCTGCAATGCCAAGCAGAGCTGTGCCTAAGTTCCATTCAGGATTTGGCCTGTTCCATTCACATCAGCTTCCCAGCACTTGATGGCTCACTGAGAGTGTACTCGGTACTCTCTCTCTCCCCCAGCCTTCAACTACTAGGGCTCCTCTAGACTACATCCCTCTTTCAAAAGAGGGATGTAAATGAGCCCTATCGAAAGTGTAAATGAAACATGGATTTAAATATCCCGTGCTTCATTTGCATATTTGCATCAGATTGCTGCTTAGAAAAAGGGTATTTCAAAAGTGAAAGCACAGACTAGACGCAGGTCTTGCAAAAAAACAAAACAAAACCCTTTTTCAAAAGATCCCGTATTCCTTAAAAAATGAGGAATATGGGATCTTTTGAAAAAGGGTTTTTTTTTTTTTCAAAAGAACCGCATCTAGACTGCAGTTTTACTTTCAAAATACCCTTTTTTGAAATAGCAATCTGATGCAAATGAAGCACAGGATATTTAAATCCATGCTTCATTTGCATTTTCGATCGGGCTCATTTACATCCCTCTTTTGAAAGAGGGATGTTGTCTAGACAAGCCCCTAACGTCTACACTAATGGATTGTAATCTGGCCTGAAATCCTGATTTTGATACTGCCTTGGATACCCCTATCCTTATTAGCTATATCCATTTCCTTTATAGCTAGCTCAATAGAAATGTTTATCGTGCACTGATTTGCATCACTGCATATGTCATAGGGCATGCTAGAAATATATTTTTTAAACATGTCTGGGGATCAGGTCATTCTTTCCAGTTAGTTCTTCATATTTGGTAAACAATGTTGTAGTTGGTTGTTTATCATCATAGGAACCAGCAATCCTGCAACCTTTATTCATGCAAGTAGTCCGTGATTCAGTGATGCTACTTGTTTAAGGATTATTTGTAAGAATAAGGTTTGCAGGACTGGGTATTTAGTATGCATATTACTTCTGCAAAGTGCTGAAGATAATAGTGCAAGCATTCATACCATGCCAGAGGTGTAGCAATGGATATTAAGGAATGAAATCTCTGCTTGCAAATTATGGCAGTCAAAATCCAACTACATACAATCCAGAAACATAAATGGAAAAAGTCAGGTTTTGGCTTCTTCCAGTATCTATATGGAATACTATACTAGAGAAAGTACAGAGTTGCTAGTGGTCACCAAGAAAACTAGCCACTCAGAAAATATATAGCAGCAGATAGTGATATGGGGTATTAAAGAGCTGCTAGGTTTATTAATGGATGCATTCCTTTGCTGCAAATATTATATGCTACTCACTATAGGCCTGCTCCCGCTCTGAATGGCAAAGCTCTCACTGGAGTCAATGAGACCTTTCTTTTGCCACTGACTTTATTGGGAGAAAATGAGCAAATGTCTAAGCACAATCTGCTCAAGGCCTGGCAAACCTTTGTGCCAAGATGGCATCCATCAGATGACTGAGGGCTGCTGAGTAACTCTATGGCCTCTGCTGTGATAGGGAAACCAGGCTGACCCACCAAATCTGCTACACTTTAGAAAGCTCTTTGCTGGATTCCTAAAAAGTCTGAGAGTGAACTTAACATTCCTTCTCAACAGCCATATGAAATTTGTTATTTAACCTTGTAAATTCCAACACTAGAAAATCTCTGCAGGAATTTACGCACCATTATTTCTTTCAAAAGTTATATTCTTTGAATCTTAATGTATAGGTTGAACCTCTCTAGTCTAGCGCTCTGGTCCGGCAGCATCCATGGTCCAAATTAATTTAATTAGCCAGATGTCCACTTACAATGGGTGTGGTCAAGTTTTCCTGCAGTCCCATAAAGTTTGTTTACAGCCACAAGTCCTGATTTTCAGTGTTCCGTGCTGTTATTTAGCTCTAATTTACCTCTAAATGTCTTCTAAGAGCCCAGTAAGCAGTGGAAGTGTTGGAAATGCTGCTAGACAATATTGATTTTCTGTCGTCCAGCAAATTCTCTGGTTCAGCACTGGTCAGGTGCTGGACTGGTTCAATCTGTACTGATCCACTTTGAAGTGTATTCAGGAGTGATTCATACTGACTAAAAATACCTTATGTTTGACAGATCTGTAATAACTGATATAGATATGTTTTTGTGTTTGGACTAATTAGAGTGTCCATACAGTCCACCTTTGCATGTAGGTAGGATTTCTGTATTACTCCTCATATTTTCAGAAGGCCCAGGTAACCTTTATAAAGAGTGGGAAGTAAATAAGCATCAGAAATGCTTATAAAGGATGATGACAGATTCAGATCAAAGAACAACAAGCTAAATGCAGGATGGTATCAGTGTCTCCGCCAGAACATGTGTGCAGCTCAAGTTTAAATTCCCTGGCTATATCATTCAACACTGTATAAACAAAGTGGGCCAAGTTCATTCCTAATATAATTCAGTCCAGTCGAATTATATGATTACATTTGGATCAATAGTTATCCCAGGGATGATTTTGGCCCAATTTAGATCCTGTTCAGTTGAATTAGCGTTAGTTATTTCATAGAGCAGACAGGATTACAGAGCAGAGTCTTTTGTTTACCTAATGCTGTTTGTGTGTGTTCGGGTGCATCATGGTACATCTTTGGAAAATTATATACTTAGTCAAGTACTGGCTAAGCAACGTATTCATCAATAGATAGGAAAACCTGGATTAACCCTATGTATTTCTCTGTCTGCTAAGGAACTGAGAGAAATGGAGGAGTAGTTTTGCCAGGGGAAACAATGATGGAGAGCTGTGTAGATAAAGACAGAAGTGAACAGTCTAACCTGAGGACAATGGACAAATGAAAGCCCTCCCCCTACTCCCACGTCACACATTTCTCCTGCCCCTCAGAATTGTAGTAATAGAAAAGGGTTACTTTTTCCTGTATTGTTCAAGCATATTTTTAGAGCGACAGCACCAGTTCAGGTTTTAATCTAATCAATTTTAGGGGGAGGGGGTGTTTCACTTCATCATTGTTAAGCTTACTAACTTCTACATTACCATCTGCACCACTATTTCTTCTTTCGAATGTCGTGTTGAACACTGTATTTCTTCGTCAAAGTTGTTCACAACCTGTCAGATCCTGCCACTGAGCCAGAAAGGTTTCAATCTTCCCTGCAGACTGTGGTGTGTTCTAAACTGGCTTAGGACAGGGCAGGTGCGGTTATCTACTGCATAAGTGGAATTTGTTACCATCTGCACTCAAAATACTATATATAGCATTTTCTACATAATATATGGCTGATTTCACCTTGGAGTATTGGCCAGAAGCCAATATCTGAAACTGATGTTCTTTCCATAGCCATATCAATTATGTCAATGATGGCATCATTTCAACCATCCATACCTGAACAAACGGTGCTAGATGCAGTCTGTTTGTTAGTGAGATGAGACTGATGGCAGGTAGTTATGTATATGAGATGGAAGGCTTCATAATCAGGAACAAATACACTTTTATTTAGCTGAGTGTGTTTCATACAAGCTCCATCACAAAACATTTTAGAGACATAAAATATATTACAGTAGCACATAGAGACTCTAGCCATGAAGTGGGCTTCTTCATAGTATGTGCTGTGATAACAAAGAGTAAGAGACAGCACGTGTCCCAGAGATACTACACACTAAATAGATACAACAGAAGGGAAGTCTTATGTCCATTGTGCCCATAAGAAGCTGAGGTGCAGAGTGCTTGGATGTCTCCCATAAGGTCACACTGCCACAAACTGAACCTCAATTGCCTTCCCAGTCCAGTGGCGTACACACAAGACCATCCTGCTTTTCTCAGACAGAGCTAACCAGTAAACAGTAGGGGGCGAGGGAGCACAAAAGGGAACCAGGGGAGATGTTCTCAGCTGAGGTTTGAAACAATGGGGAGAGTCAGTGTGGTATAAGGATACTACAAAGGTACCAGGATTTGCAGAGAAGGTGGCTTTTCTACCAACTGTTCAACATGGTGTGGAGTGTGCAATAGTGAGTAGCCTGGGGCGAGAAGAGTGGAGGGCCCAGGAGAAAAGGAGAGAGTGAGAGAAAATTCAAGCGAACAGGGCTTGCAAAAACAGAACAGTTTTGGCCTGGTTCCTGCAATGGAGGGGGACCCATAAGTGGAAGTGTCTGAGGGTGGCGGTGCTATGCTTGGTATGGGTAAGCCAGCAGGCAGCAGCATTCTGCACATACTAGAGTCTGGAGGGCTGGGCCGGGAATAAACCTATCATCACTGTGGAAATGTGCATCCGCAGTGTATGAGCCCAGAGTAATGGGAGGAGATAACTCCAGCTACAGGAGCCCTATCATACCAAAATGGCAAGCCCTTGCTCTGCTTTGCGCTCTGTCAGTGACAGAACCAAGACATGAAATAACTCTGCAGTATGTTCCCCAGAGGCCCGGGCCCTTTGTTTGGAAAGGACACCAGTGAGAGATTTAGCAGTTCAGTAGCTCCATGAGTTTATTGGTAAATAAACAACAAGATGGTGCTTAGTCCTGCCATGAAAGCAGGGGACTGGACTTGAGGTTCCTTCCCGCTCTGTAAACTCTGAACATTTTACTGGCTCCTAGAGAGCAAGGGGACATGGAACCTTCACGTGCACATGCAAATCTCAGTGGCTTCAGCTGGGGCTGTATATACCCTTCTGAGGATAGAACTTAATTTAATGAGCCTTTTAGAAGGGAGGGTCGGATCTCTGCTCCTGTGCAACAGGACCCCTTGCAGAGCTCAGTGTGGGTCAGGGTAAGAGTGGCTGAATGAGGTCCTAGAGCAGGGCTGGGCAATAGCACTGTGTCGGTTCATCCATGTTAGCCCCTGGGAGGCCACCGCCACTATATTTACCTGCACAGGGGGAAGTGTCACATACAGGGACATCATTTCCTGCGACTCCTATTGGCTGGGATGGCGATCGGTGTCCAACGGGGAGTTGCTATCACCGGTACCTGTGTCCATGCTGGTAAATATAGTGGTGCGGGCCCACCATGAGCTAACCCTGGTGGACCAGATCCATTTTATCTACAGGCCAGTATTTGCCCACCCCTGCCCTAGAGAAACAGGGGGGAGAAAAAAGGAGTCTTAACCCTTGCAGAAATATATAGCAGCTTTTTGTACAAAGATGCCAAACCAAAAACTCACCATTACAAAAATCTTCACTAAGCAGAGGTTCATTCAAATTGGAAACACAATTGCTGCATTGCCCATATCTTCCCACCTGACTATACACGAATTTCCATGTACATGGGGTCTGCTGTGTGACAGATTCTTCTCAGTTTCTGCTGCTCCTTAAAATAAAAAATTCCCTGAGCTGCGGTTTTAACTTTCAGCTCTGTACCCTTTGCACTTTTCCTGTCTATTCCTGGCAAGTTAACATCACCAGTAATAAGTTCTTGTAATTTTTTGTCAGTATAATATTCTGATTTAAAAAAAAAACCTATGAACTGATACTGTGATTAAAAAAATGCTAGGATCCATTCTTAATTCACATTAACTGCTGCTTTGCTGGCCCTACAGTGTCATTTCAGCACATCTAAGCCAGCTCTGCCGAAGCACTCTGCACAATGCGTTAGTAATTCCATGTGCACACCCCCTGCTGAATGTCTGTAATCCAGGATTTTACAGCCGAGATTTTACTCTCCTGCTTCCATTAGTTCCTGTAATTGCAGTCAGCTAATAAAGACATAGGCGATGGGTGCAGGACCTGGCAAAAACCTTGCCCTGGAAGTTTTTGTGCCGCCAGGGAATGGAGGATAATTAAGAACAGCAATAGGTGGTCAAGCAGGGCTGGAGCAATAGTGCTAAAACAGTTGGGCTGTGTCTACACTGGGCCACTTATTCCAGAAAATCAGCCGCTTTTCCAGAATAAGCTGCGAGCTGTCTAGACTGGCCCTTGAATTTCCGGAAAAGCAACGACACTCTACTGTACAAAATCAGCCCAAATGATGAGATTCAAACTGGGATTGCTATAGATCAGAACTCTTCAAACTGGGAAGCAGCCCCGCAGGAGGGGCGGAATGTATCCTGGGGGAGGGATGGCATCAGAATTTTTAGGAAGAAAAACTTGTTGTGCACATTTTACCTAAAGCAACAAATAATTATCAAAGCTGATTCCTCCAAATCAGGTCCTCAATGGTGCTGTGCATTTGACTCTAGATGGCGCTGTGCATGTTAAACTTGCATAGTATTATGCAAAGTTGTTCTCATCTGTACATTTATAGGCATTGACTGTGTGGGTGCTCCCGGGCTGGGGAAAAACTGGTGGGTGCTGAGTACACATCAGCTCCCCCTCCAGCACCCTCTGCCTGCCTGCTGACAGGCCCAGTGGATCAGCACCTTTCTCCCCTCCCCACCTGCCTGCCTGCTGCAACCCACTGTTTCACATCCTGCACTCAAGAGGGAGAGGGGAGGAGTGAGGATAGGTTGCACTTGGGGGAAGGGGCAGAACTGGGCAGGTTGAGGTGGGGTGAAGGTAAAGCTTTAGAGGAGCGGTAGGGCCTGGCACAGAGCTGGGGATTAAGCCCCACCCCCTGGCATTTAAAAAAGCTAGCACCTATATGTTAATCCATTTGCTATGACACGGAATGCACAATTAAGTGAAAATCACAGTTTTGCTTTTGCACCATTACCATGGATTATTGGCTCGTTCGTGCAACAGAAAAAGACAACTCAAATGAAAAAGAAGGAAGCCAAAACTAATTTTAAGTGAAGCCTCACCACTGCCTATATTGGTAAATGTACATGTGTGAGGGGGTGAGGAGGAGTAAACTACAACAGCCACAAAGAATGCGATCAAATAATTTTGAGAACCACTGCTATAGAGAGAGAGATGTCTCTGTCTGGTGATCAAGCATGCCTCTTGCTACCCTTCTAAAACCACGAGTCAGCATTTGCGGGGCACTGTCACATGGCTTGCTTCTGTTTACAATATGGAGTGAAACAAGGATGTTGAAGAGGTTTTGTTTTAGTTATGGTTGGCAAGTGATTTTTTTTTTTAATGGTGGCCAATGTGTTTTGTAGTCTACTGGGTGCCAATTTTTTTTCTTGATTTAAGTGTGCATAGGTGGGAACATTAGCGAGGAAAGATGGCAAAGCCTTAGTCATTAAAACATGAGGCTATTCAGGCCTGATAATGTTCTATTTTTAATGTCCTATTTGGGTCCACTTTTAATAAGTCTCATTCTCTCAGGAGCAGGCAAGAGGTTCATCTCTGTTTCGCCTGCTCTCTCTAGCGTTCTAATTAGCATTGATCCTCAGATTTTAAATAGAGGAGTGTGGTTTTCCTTCCCTTAAAACATGATTTAGTATTCCCAGTATGGTTCCATAATTCATGGTATCTGGCACCTCACCTTCCTTTATTACTGAATTGAAATCCTGGGTCACAGACAGCATCAATTAGTCTCCAAAGCACTTACAGTCCATGACTAAACTGTGGCTTTTGCCTCCTGAAAGGAAAACATTGCCCTTTTTTAATTCCTCCTGGGACATTCCAGCTCTGCTGTCTTTTGTCAGTTAACCTTGGAGATCCAAGCTGTCCGGGGGTGTAACTGATTCTATTCATCTCCGCCTCCCTGCCCGGAAAGTCTGATTTATAGGAATTTGGGTAAGAAACCCTGAAAACCTTGCTGGGCCCATTCATTGTTGAATCTCTTAAAACCAGCCGTGTTGCAGAGAGCATCTGTCTGCCTGAATTGTGTGGTGTTTTGTTTTGTTTTGCAGCTGCCAAGCCTTCTCGGTTTGCTAGACTCACTTGTTCCTCAAGCCCACCACTCGATACCATCATATTTATACACTGTCTCTCCCCCCCCCCCCCTTGACCCTCCTACACAAGGTTTGTGCAAAGTAAATTCAGCTGCAATGGAATATAAAGATTTAATCCTAATCCCATGGAAGTAAATGGCACAGCTACCCTTGAAACCAGGGATAGTAGGGTCAGGCCTAAAGTGTATAATTGTTCTTTTGCTCCTTTAGTTTCCCTTGAGACCACCCATTGAACAGTTTACATAGGATACCACCATTAACACTAATTGGAGTTATGCTTGAGATCCACTGTACATTGATCTCCATCTTTTTGCACTGAGTGAATATGGCAGGAGTGTTGGTGAACATTTGCTCATTTCTTTTCTGAGCATAAGCCCAGTTTGTCCTTTTTCTGTGCACCTTCTGCAGATAGTTGTGCAAACCACTTTCATCCAAATGCTCACAGCGAGATGTGAGTTTGTATGCTCAGTTGAGTTCCAATATGTTAGCAGCCATTGCTGCTGCTACTAACCAATCCCACCTTTCAAACATTAGTTAGTATTAATATTTTCTCTCCTTAATTTCAATGGTCCTTTGTAACTTCTCCCCAGAGAGACCCATTTGTTATAAATAGAATGGGACTGAAAGGCCACTGAGACTCCTAGACTATCCACTCTTTCTTTCTCAAAGACAAATCCTCTTCCAAGTCTTTGGTCTTCTTCTTTTATTTACTGTATAGAAACACCTTTGCATAAAACATTTTCTTTCTGAGCCAGCAATAGATTTGTGAGATATACATTTCTTAGAGGTGACTGGAATTTCTCCTCTCATTTTTCTCTTTGAATGTGCAAAGTTCTATTCTGTATTGCTGGATTGTTGTCACCTGACACAGATAATCTTCTCTCTAGGGTGACATCAGAGGAGTTGATGGAGACTTTTCCCCTCTGGCATACCAAGCTCATATTCAGTTGTGACCAGTAAGAATCTGGCTTCAGAAATCACAAACTATAGAGCAAAATATATGCATCTAATATCAGGATCTTGTTAAATACAGAACTATGTAAATTCTAGTGTATATATTTGTGGTAGTTACTATCTCACTACCTGTATTATTGTCTGCAATACATTCGGTTTATATTTTCCTCCTTTTTCACTCATCTATCCCTTCCACAACTGAAAATAATTTGACAAATAAACCTCCATGCTTCTCTGGTGTATTGTCATTGTTACAAGTTACCTTGCAATACTCTTGGGGGGGTTTCTCAGCCAATGCCCTTGTGCACAGTATTCATGTCCTACACAGATTTATTTGATTATCCACAGAAACACTTCTATGGGGAGGGACAGGTAAGCTGCATGAGTAGACCTGTTCCCCTTCCCAGTAGCATGGGCATGTTGTTTCAGGCACCTGGAGAAGCCAGCAGAGAGGTAAATCATTGTTATGGTAGCAGGGTTGGGGCTTGGGATCTCCTAGTCAGTGGCTCCTACCCTATGCTGGGCTCCTGGCTGGGTTAGGGGCAGGGAAGGACAGGCCTTCCTCTTCTCTTTCAGGGAATGGTTAGGACCAGGCTGGGTCAGACCCACTCCTAGAAGCCTCTCAGAGCTTCAGGAAGCACTGCGCCATAACTCTGTTCCTTAGCTGTGGGGAGAAGAGCCTTTTATAGGGAGCTGCTCCCTATCCATCCAAACCCACACCCACAGAGCCTCATCCCCAGACCTGTGCTGAGCCCTTCCCCCCATTCCTGCTCTTAGACTCCCCACACACAATAAGATCCTCCACTCCTGACAAGCCCACCCTTACACACGTGGAACCCCTCGCTGACCCTTCCACTTCCAGACCCCCTCTGCAACCCCACCTTCACCTGGACCCTCCTGCAGAGTTCCATTCTCCCTGCATCTGGGACCCTCCAATGTGGCTCCTGTCCCCAGATTGTCCCAACATGGAACCTTTTCACTACACATCTGGATTCTCCCCCCTCCCCAATTCACTTGGATCCTGCCAGGCTGAGCTGGCTTCCCTTGCACCTGGATGGGGTGCCAGTGCTGGGCATGCTTGCGAGATTCCATTCCACTCACTATCTTGGTGCACTTGGTGTGGAGGGACAGAGCTGGCCCCTGTGCAGTGTCAGACTCAGGTGCAGCCTCACTACTAAGCCCATGAGCTGGGAAGGTGGGAGGGCTACAGGGTGATCGCCACCCCCATGCAGCCAGTGGCCTCTGCTCCCCACTGCCATGTTGGAGCCTCCATGTTTATTGTTAAATAAAATTTGCAGAATTTTAAAAGATTGTGCACAGAATTTTTATTTTTGGGTGCAGCATTCCCTCATGATATAGATGACACTTAAGACTGATTCATGTCTTTGCCATAAGTACTAGGAACTAGTGAGCCCCCCACTCTAACCACTTCACATCTTTCTGGTTGTGGAAAGGGGCCAGAATGGGATCCTTGTAAATGACCCCAGTGGAACACACACACAGGGTCGCCTTAGGCAGTCCTGCACCACACTGCTGTGCAGCCTCCAAGGTAGGAGGTAGGGCATGCGTGGACTGTGGGACCAGAGAGAGTGTGTTTGTCCCTTGGAGACTCTGGTAATTCCTGTATTTTGCAGGGGTATTCGGTAACTGGAGATGCCTGAGGCCTGATTTTCTTCTGATTTATGTGTATTTGCCAACAGTATAACTCAAGTGACTCCAGCAGCAGTGCTTCTGATTTTTACTTCCGGTAACAGGAGACTCCGACCTCTTGTCTTCCCACTGGCCACAACTAGTATGTTTGTTTAGAGGAAAAAATGTATTCGTGAACCCATAACTTTAAAAAAGAGCTGTCCCCTGCTGTTGAGAGCATTGGCTGTCTACTTCACGCAAGCCTCATTTATACATGAAAATTACCTGGATTCCCTGGGGATACTTTTAACATTCAGGGCTGATTTTTTGTATTTAAATGTTCCAAGTGTCTGTTCTTATATACTGATGTAAATATGCTAATTTCAGCCAACACTTTTTCCATCCCTCTGCCCAACCCCCTATTTCCTGTTTGGTCTTTTAGCTCCTCCAGCCCTTAATAGCCTGGAATCTCTTCACACAGTGAAAATATTCCAACTATATTTGCATAAATTAGAAGAGGGAAATGTATTTCAGTCAATTTCTATTTAAATGGCGTGGAAATCACACCAATGTGAGAGATAACTGCCTGTAGAATTGGACTGTAAGATGCTTGCTTTAGTCTCATGGAAAACTGCAAATGTAATAATCAGATCTGACTTGATTAGCTAAAGAACTCATTCTTACTCTCAGTGATTTCCCTCTGCCAGGAAAGATAAATGGAGAGTGAATGAGAACAATTCATCTGCACCACCGGATAAGTAACAAGATTAGCCGGGCCCTTCTTCTGGTAATTTTAGAGCATGCCTACCCTGGCGGGCTTACTGCACTTCAGTCACAGCTTCCTGTGCTGCATGAGGGGTTTAGACCAGCACAGCTCTATCTGTGGCTGGACAAGGAGCCAATTCCACATGTAGATCAGGCCTAAGGGCCGGATCCTGCAAACCCCTATGCCTACGGGACCACTCAGTTACACATGTATATGTTTCACAGAATCCTAGAACTCAGAAGTCATTGAGTGTTGAGGTAGGATCAAGCAAACCCAGACCATCCCAGGCAGGTGTTTGTCCAACCTCTTCTTTCAAAGCTCCATAGATTCTGTTCCCTAGTGAAGAAGGTCTCCCTCCAACCTGAGAGAGCCCCTTTCTTTTATCCCTTCTCACAGGGCAACAGTCTCCCTCTCCTACCCACAAAGAGGAAATTTCTGTTCCCCCTACAATCAAACCACCTCTTTTAGCCACCCCTGCTTGCAGGATCATTCTCTTCACACTGAGAGATCACCCCATTTTCTCACACCTCAGAATGTCAAAGCAATTCATGGATCAAGCCCCAGGTACACGAGAGAGAATTTTGAGCTGTGAACCATTGTGATAGTTGCCCTCTTCAGGGACAAAGAAGCTTACAAAGCCCAAATTGAAGTAGATAAGGTCTCGGAGCAGAGCACGCTCAATCAAGGGAGTCTGGCTGGCTTTGGAACAAACTTCCAGAGAAGAAGATGAATCCAAAGCCCCAACCAGGCTTGCCAAATGGGGGAGGGAAGACAAAAGGGGTCGTGGCCCTGGGACCCATCAATAAAAGGGGCCCAGGGCTCCTGGTGGCTGCTGCTACTGCAGCCGGGATGGCGGCCAGAGCCCCAGGCCCTTTAAATCGCTGTTGGAGGACTGTGCGCTCTGTGCAGTTCTGGGGGCTGGTAGGAGGCACACTGTGCTCTGGATGGTGTGGAAAGGCTGCCTGGTCCTGACTCCGCCCTTTTGGGGAGTGAGAAGCCAGCCTACCCCCCACTTGCTACAGGACCCACACAGGCTGTTGGCTCCCTGGGCCCTGACCAATGACCATCTTTCGGAAACTGTGCAGACCTTCTTTTTCCAAAAAGCCTTTCCACGATACAAATAGCAGAATTGGTTCCATAGGGCTATGGATAAAACTTTCATAAGTACCTATGTGATTTAGGCACCAAGGGCCAGATTTTCAAAGGTATTTATGTGCCTATAGATGTGGACAAGCACCTATTTGGGATTTTCAAAAGTGCCTAAACTAATTAGGCACCTCATTCCTATCTGAAGGCAATTGGAGGGAAATGTGTAACTCACTGGCTTAGGCACCTGACAGAACTTACAAAAGTGTCTGTTTGCTAAATTTACAAATACCTTCATAAATTTGGCCCTTTTTCATTGCAAGTCAATGAAATTTAGGATTGTAAGTCACCTAAGTGCTTAAATTTATTTTACCCTGTATGTCCTTAATAGCCATGACTTTGGACTAAGACCATGGCCAGAAGCTCACTCCTATACAAGAGTCTGTGAAGTCTTAAAAACGTTCTGTGAATGTCCCTTCTGGTGGAGTATGGAAGAATGTTTTGGGTTTTAAAAATAGCATTAAATTATAGATGCTATAAGCCCATATAACATGTTCTAGGTAATCTAAGACATGCTTTCTAACACTTTATTTTAACAAATATTCTGGGTGGATTTTTGGTGCTTTGTTTTCTATCTGCATTAACCTTGGGCCTTTCAAAGGCATCTGAGGACAGCCAGCTCTGGATGAACCAGGGCGGGCCACAGCCTTCCAGGGGCCCTGGGCAATGTCAGTGTGTCGGGGGGGGGGGCACTCAGCTGTATGTAAGTGTGGCTAATACACTTAGGCAGTGAAATGTGCACTGGGGTTGCACAAGAAGTTGGGAGGGCAGCTGTACCCTCTTCCAAGTGTGCAAGATGGAGCTTTGGTCTGGTGCTTAACAGTTGGAGAACAAGCAAAGCTCCAAAGGTGGATTCAGACTGTCCCTCCCAGATCTGTGCCTAGAAGGTTCATTCTCTGTATGAGTCTTCCCCTTCTGTGCATAAGTGGGGCTCAGCCATTTAAGTTGAATCATCCTCCCTCCACATCTGAAAGAGCACTTGGAGTCAGGGGTTTGTGTGGAGGAGAGGAGGGGTATGTTTACACAGCAAAGGTATTTCAAAATAACTTTACTAGCGTATACACAGCCAAACCGCTATTTCGAAATTAATTTGAAATAAGGGAGCACTTATTTATCAGGAAAACTATTCACTAACTAGGCTATTCCTAAAATCTGCAGAATGATTCAATCTGATCACCTTTACTAATAACGCCAAATTCGAAATAGCTATTTCGAATTAAGTGCTGTGTAGACACTTATATCGAAATAGGGGGCCTCCAGCCTTTCCAGGGTGTTCTGATGGCCACTCCAGCCTCAACCAAGGACACTCTTCTCCTCTCCCCCCACCCCAGAGCCCTTAAAGGGGTAGACTCTGGCCACAGTGCCTGTGCCAGCTCCAAGCCTGCCAGCCCAGAGCCAGCAGTCACTGCCCCTGACCCAGTGGCCCCAAAACATAAGCCAGCAAGCCACTGGCAGCCAGCCCTCCACTGCTCCCCAGGAGCAGTCTACCAGCTCCCAGGAGCCTGCCAGAGCCCAGAGAAGATGGGTGTCTTGCTGGTCCAGGGTGGAGATAATGGATCTTATTCAGGTTTGGGGGGGATTTCCCCCAACGGCCATGATCTCCACACTAGATGGAGGGACACAGCCATCTATGGCAGGATAGCTGCCAGCCTGGCCACCAAAGGCCACATGCAAACCCAGGAGCGGGTTTGCATGACAATCAAGTTGGTCCAGCGAGATCCCAAACCCTGAGCTTCCCCTCCCCCTTCTTCCCCTTGCTTCCCTCTTCCAGCTCCCTCCTCCCAGGTTTCCCCCTCCCTTCTCCCATCCTCTCTTCTCCCCTCTCCCGCCTCCTTTCCCCAGTCTCACCAGAGTTCCATTTCTCTCCCCCCCCCCGCCCAGTTTTGTTAAATAAAGAGAGTTTGTGTTCATGAAAATACATGTATTTTATTTGACATCAGGAAGGGGGGTTAGGGAGGGGTAAGTGGAAGGACGTGAGGGAGGAATGAGGCACAAGCCCACAGTGGAGCAGACCAGGGAGGCTCTTAGTGCTCCTCAGGGTGGAAGCTCTCTTGCAAGGCCTCCTGGATACTGACAGCCCCCCGATGGACCTCCCAAATGGCAGCCTGCAGAAAGTGCAGCCAGGCTAGCAGCAACAGGTCCACAAAAAGCACCAGAGTGCCCAGAGGCAGCTCTGGCTCCATGTTGCAGAGTGCTGTGGTGTCCTGAGTGAGGGCAACCAGAGCATACAGAGACAAAATGCTTTGCTTGCCCCACATCGAGGTAGGCAAGCAAGCAGGGAAAGCTGAGAACCGGTTGTCCAGGGAGAGTCCCTTTAAGCACAGACCTCAGCCTCAGGCAGCAGCCAAACAAAGCAATTCCTGACCTGATGTCTTGCCGGACCTGATTCCGGCTGGCCTTAAATGCGATTTAGTGTCCATTCAGTGTGGATGTGCTATTTCAAAATAGCAAAAAGCTATTTCGAAATGCATTTTATGTGTAGATGTGTTATTTCGAAATAACTTATTTCAAATTACCAATTTTGAAATAAGATATTTTGAAATAACACTATACTTTAGACATACCCGAATGGACAGGGCCCAGAAGCAGGGGTCTCAAACTCATGGACTGCAGGCTGTCTACAGCTCGAGCAGTTCCACAGTCCAGCCTGTGCAGCTGCCAGCATGTGAGCCCCTATGTCCCCGGGGCAGGGGGAGAAGGGGTAAACATACCCTTCTTTTGAGCCCAGCCCCTGCCCTGCCTCCTCCTGCCCCTGATCTGCCCTCTTACCCCCTCCACCCTTTGAATCCCTTTCCTCAAACTCCCTTCCCTAAGGGATGCAGCCTCTGGGATTACTGGGGAGGGGGAAGGAGACGGGCTGGCACAGGGCAGCAGCAGGGTTCAGGGTAGGAGCCACAAGGAAGCAGAGCAACACAACAGCCTGTCCCTCTCCATAGTGGTCTGGGGTGCTCCACTGCCCCACCCCCTGCCATGGTGAAGCAGAGCATCTGGGCAGGGCTGGGAGACTGTGGCAGAGTGGAGCCAGCTGCTGCATCTCTCCGCTGCTGTAGTGATTGCACCCCCAATCCCTTCTGCTGGCCCCAGCCCAGCCAGGGCCCCACTGGCTAACCTGAATATGGGGGACTATCCTATCCATGGGACAGTTGGGGTGGCTGCTCCCCAAAGCATAGGGCCCAGGGCGGCCAACCTGAGCTGCTCTATGGATGGGCTGGCTCTGCACACACCTCCCTGAAGCCACAGGAACTAGGCAGCGATGTGGAGCTCACAGCCAGAATCCACTCTAGCCTCATTGTGGTGATGTCAGGGCCCCCTGAGGCATTTTAAATCACCCGGGAGCAGAGGCAGAAGGGCATGTGGACTCACCGCCGGGGCTGAGACTCATCGGGGGTGTGTGTGTGTGTGTGGAAGGGGGAATATGCACGAAGACCTCAACCCCCAGGAGCAGCTGCCAGAGAAGAGTGCCCTGCCCAGTGGCTCACTAGGAGTTCTGGCACTGGCCCGAAAGTAAATTGAGTGTGAGGCCCCAGCAGAGTATCCCTGGAAACAGAATGTCAGATGAAGCTTTATTAACGTCTCTGCACAGCTGCCATGTGAGTGTCTCCTCACTGCAAAACCACTTGTCGTTTCGTCGGAAGACCTACAGGTTGCCACAGCCTGGGGTGCTCCCTGGGAGAGCATCTCCAATTAAGCCTCATGCCAGTGAGCAGGAATAACGAGGGGCCACCCGAACCTACGTAAAGGCCCAGTTTCTCTCCATTCCTGGGCAAGTGGCTTTTTCACCTATTCCAATGAAATAACACGGTGCAGGGATTTCTTCCCTAGTGCCCCCTCTGGAGAGTGGGGATGATCCTAGACAAAGTCAGAGAGAGTCCCGTCCTCTGCATTTCCTGAGGTGCATGGTACAGGGCAATCTGGGTCTGCCATTGCACATTTTACTCAAGGAAAGCAAGGGCTCCTGCATCATTGACATTAGGCCGTTGACCAAAGAGGAGGAGATCTTCATGGGTGGGTAGGGTATGCTCAGTATGCCCCTGGGGAGAGTAGAGGTGGCTTTCTGCCTCATCTTCCAGACATCTGTGCCAGACCAGGAGCTCTGCAGGGGTGCAAAAGAAATGGAGCAGGGACCATATCTGCTCTGTAGAGTTTAGAATGTCAAAAGAGGCAGGACTCCTGTGGACTGTTTTTATTTGAAGAGTTTTTCCTCCTTGTTCAGGTCCTAGGGCTAGATATATACCCAGGCAAAAGCTACACAATGTGTCTCAAGAATGCTACGAACTCAGCAGAGAACTAGGAACGCCCTAGGACAGCGGTTTTCAGCCTGTGGCCCTTTGACCCTGGGGATCTGCAAACATGCCCGTGATTTCCAAAGGCATCCACGCCTTCATTTGAAACTTTTTAGGAATCCACACATGGAAAAAAGTCTGGAAACCACCGCCCTAGCACTGCAGCTCCACCACAAACTTCCCCACTTAGCAATTAGACAGTTTGTTCGATACAGATTTTCAGCTTAGCTCTTAAAAGCAGTTTCATAAATATTCTATGGCTTTCCAAGCAGTGTAATTTGCCTCTCTGACATTAAAGAGGAAACTCTGTGAAGGGGAGGGATGACAACAAATTTATCCACCAATAGCATGCTCTTTTGGCACAAAAGCACATTCTTATCTTTACATCCCATAATGAGAAGGCAAAGACAGGATTGTTGCTACAACTCCCTGTGTGGGTAGATGTACATTATAGGAGAAGGGCAGCTGTACATGGTTAGATATTTTTTCCTCTGCCTACACTAACAGAAGAAACTGGGTTTGTAGTTTCCTGTGGTTTTCCTACGCACCGTTGAAGAGAACTTTTCACATGATGTCAGACTGCGAGGGACTGGTTGTGGGTAAGTGCCAGATTTATATTTACCGCAGTGTCCTGCCGACTGGTTCACATTCTCAGATTGCAAAGTCACACACAAACCCGCTTGGTTTCCAAGGGAGTCTGAGCCATTACAGGGGGAAAAACCCACGCATCAGCAGAGTTCTTCATGCTCTTAGTTACAAACCATTCTCCGGCTGCTGATCCTGGGTGGCTAGGCTATGAAGTTACATTTTCTTAATAAAGGTATGGAAAATAAATGAGAAGCTGACTTTAGCTAATCGGAAGCAGTCCGATTCTGTTGAAATGACAATATTGCAATTTGTTCTCTGGAGCTTCTAAGTGAAAATGTCTGGGAACAGTTCCTGAAACAACTGCCCTGTCCACCCACTATGTTAACACATCGATTAACCTTTTCAAATGGCAAGGGGCTGCAGAAAAGGCAGATGAATGTAATAAAGATGGGTCCTTTACTGCGAGAAAATACATACCCTGTGCACTTTATTTTCAAAATCAGTGCCTTGTGTATTCTGCCTACAGCTGAAAAGGAGTCACACATGGCTGGTTATGTCAAACTTTGTAGCACAAGATGTTGAGGAATGTGTTAGGAAGACATTTCTTAGCTATTTTGTTTTCTGCCCTTCTGTACATAGTGTAAACATTCACTAGATCATCTACATGAAAGGAAACTCTTGTGAGGACACTGGAGCAATTCTGTGCCAAGGCTTTTGTTAAATAAAGGCATTCCATTTAAAAACACTTTTTGTATTTTGCCATGGCAAGCATTTGTCTTCTCGTATTTATAGTAGATTAATTTAGTTTGACTGGCTTGTGATGGCAGAGAGTCAGAGACCAGGTTCTTGATTTAAAAGTAGAGACAGAGAGGTGGAAAGTGAGTCCACTAATTTTCTTTTTTCTCTCTTTCCACTCCAGGGAGAGGGGAATATTTCTTTCTTTTTTTTTTTTAAAGGGTAAAATATGAATAATTTAGTTCAGAGTCAGCTATACCATAGACAAGTTCCATGGATAGAGTAAGCTGTGAGCAGCAAGTCATTAGCATTGTATGCAGGCAGAGCAGGAGACAAGGAAGACGAACATTTCTTGCTTATCTTATCAATGGATTGATCCTGTACCAGAAAAGCTTCCCTTCTTCAGCAAAGTTGGCCTTGACTTTAACAGTTTGAGGTGTGTGTGCTTGGTAAGCACTCAGGCTATGTCTACACTACAGAGTTTTTTTGGAAAAAATCAAAAGATCAGAGGACTTTTTCCGGCATAGGTATTCCTCATTCAACAAGAACACTTTATTGCAAAAGAGCTCTTTCACAAAAAAGGTGCGTGTGGATGGGGAAGATGGGGTTTTTGTGTGGAAAGAAGAAAAAGCACAGGTGCCCTGGTGGCCATTCTGTGCAAAGCAATCAGTGCTTGCTTTCGAGAGTCTGGACACTCTCTTTCACAAAAGTGCACTGCTTTTTCAATGCACTTTTGCGATGTGGATGTGCTCTTGCACAAGAAGTTTTTGGGGAAGATCTTTTCTGATAAAAGCTTCTTTCACAAGAAGCCTGCAGTCTAGACATAGCCTCAGAGTTGAACGGGGATATTTCAGGGAGACACTGGCAGTAGTTAGAAGGCATCTGATATTAAGGATGAAATTGATATTTAGCATGCTGAGAGTGAAAGTTGCTGCTTATCTGAATTACTTTTGCAATTGTAAGGGCCCAGGATGTTTCCTCTGCAGCAAGTTGTTGATAGGTGTGTAGTGTTGTGGGTTTTGGTTTGTTGTTTCTAAAGAGTGAGAGGATGGGGTTTATTGGATGAAGGAAAGAACAAATATCAGAGAGGGAATGACTGGAGGCAACTCTGAAACTTTCCCACATGTGTAGGTTGTTCCATGCACAAGGTTTGTTTTCCTTACCATCATTGTCATATTCTCATCTCTTTCTCCAGTCTACTCACTACTTCCCGCATCAGACATCATGGCTGACACTATGCTCTTTTCACTCTCCTTGGTGTGAGGTAGAGATAGTTGAGTGGTAGCCAAACCTGTGGACACCACATGTGGTTTGCTGTACACACACACACACACACATGCACGCGCACACACACAGAGCACATAATCATCACTACTGCACTGTATGTTGTAATTTTTAATATTTCAGTTACTGACAGTTTGTCTCATATTAACAAATTTGGGAATGATCAAATAATTCCTTTGATGGTAATATCTTTTCCACCACTATTTGGAAGTCAAAAATGTTATCAATAAAATCTCTGTAAATAAAGGTTTAAACATTAACAGAAAAGTCTCTGTTGTAATATGATTACCACACAATGGTTCAAATACCACTCTACTAAGTCCATTGAGAATTATATCATGTAATTAATGCCAGCATCTTGTATTTTTAAGACTTATGTTAACTGGGGCTAGACCGTGGACTTGCAATAAGGTTGTTACAGTAGTATATTTAAGATTAACATTGTAACGTGGCTACACTCTTTTAACCTATTTATAGCAGAGTGCATGTGAGTGTCTGTGTATTTACTCTGTACTATAAATAGGTCTGTATTGTCTAGCCACACTACAACATTAATCTTATTTATTATATATTTTAGAGAGTTTGTCTGATCAAGAACTTCTCCTACTATGGTAAGAGCTAAGAACACCAAATTTGATATAAAGCTTCCTCTTATCATAACTTAAAGCAAGGTAAGGCTTTGGTGTGCCTGGAATGGGATTTGCTTCTCATAAAACCAAACTGAAAGGAAACAGAATCACTGAATCAAGTACAGTCCCCAAAATTGACATAACTGAGCAAATGTTGAAAGAGACTGAACCAAAATGAGCTAGAAAAATATGATGAACATACAATAGGATTGCTTCTCAATAAATCTTACAGAAGAGAAATAAAATGAAGAAAATTGGAGTACAGTAGTGCTTTGTTTTGGCACAGGTAAATCAATGCTTGAAAACTAGAAGAAAATGTTCTTGGAAATCAAATTGACTAGAGCTCTTATTTGTTAAACTATAGTGAATAAGAGCTATAAGGATGAAGAAACACAAAATACACTTGATGGAATTCCCAAATTATGGACTTGTACCACACTCTGTAAATCTACTGGTATAAAATAATTGTAGGGACTTTTTGGAATGTGTATGCCTCAAACAATCCTACAAATTTAAGTTTATAGTTACAGTAAATGAATGCCAAAATTTCTACACTACTTTCAGCCTACACAAGAATGTAGTAGGAACAGCTGCATAATTGTTTGGATCAGATAAACATTACAGAGAAAATGGTTGAATATGTTCTTTGATTTTAAGTAGCAGGATATGAACTGGCCAATGTAACTTTTTAACAAACTTTATTTAATAATAAAATTCATATTTCTGAATGAAATTTCAGGTGAAAACAGTGGGGTTTTATTTCTGTAACACAAGGACTCGTACTTTAGGTCATGGTCCCCTAGGACTGCAGTCTTTCATTGGTTCAGAATAGAAAGTTAAATGTGCAGGTGATAACAGAATGTAGAAAGAAGTTTCATTTTATCTTTTCAATATAGTATTTGACACACAAAATATGTTAGATTTGCAGAAATGTTTTAAATAAGTCACTGTCACACTCGACTGAATTCTACCTAATATGTGCTTGTGCATTTTAAAGTGCCAAGATAAAAAATGATCCATTAGTGAACAGAATTTTTAAATTTATACCATTAATTTTCTGAGTTTATTGTGACACTGGTAGATAGAGGAAAGAAGGATAAGTCACTTCAGGACAAGTACACTGCCTTCAGTTTCCTCCTTATTAGCAATTATTGACATACTGATGCTATCCATTAGTGTTAGGTACATAGATTTACTGTCATTGCTACATGCAGATAAAAGCAAAACACATCAATTATTTAAGTGCTTCCCTGGGTGTGTATTATTTTTTTCTTGTAAGAAGACACAGTTCAGTCTCTATACAACTGAACAGCCTTTCATGCTCTTAGCATTTTGATTAGGAACGAGTAAGTCATAATGGTCTTGGTTCTTACCACAACCTCTCGAACTTCAGATAACCTCTGAAGTCCAGCAAAGGCCCTTAAAATGTCTGTTCTTATTTTCCCCTCTGAAACTGTATCATGAGGGAATAATTGTGCAGAATATTTGTGAAGTGCCATTCTTTTGCTATAGTTCTGACTAATTCAGCTGTGCTGAGATATAGATTTATTTATTTTTATTTCCAAGAGTGGTCACCACAGGGAATCTCTTTTATGTATCCTTTATCTTTTATTTAGTAAAATGTTGCTTAAATATGGAAGAAAGAGAATTGATTTCTCTAGCTCTGCTGCAGGTATCAGGGGGCCCAGTAAGTCTAGCATGGTTGTCACGCATTAATTCCTCCCAAGCTCTTATATCTGTTTCTACAGAGGAAGGGGAAAATCCCTATGAAGTGTATTCGTGAACACCTTCATTATATATCACCCCCCACATCAGATGAGAATTGTACATTTCAACATGTCTTAGATGTTGTGGGCACCTGGCTAAAATGGGATGCTTCTCAAGAAAGGGGTCTCCCAAGAACTGACAGGTGATAGAAGTGTCTTGCTAGGCACACCATCTAGTCAAGTTATACAACAGGGGTACGTTTGGGCCTGCATTGAGATGTTGGTTTGCAGTGCTGTGGATAACCAATAAAAAGAAATACAATCCAGTTCACTCTCCCTTAGTTGAGCAGAGATAACATGACTAACAGGAATCAGAAATTATACAAATATACTTTTGTCACTAAAAGCACAGTGATGGCTCATGAGACACACAAGGCACAGATCTGTCTGGAGAAATGGCTCCATTACGATGTAGTTCCTTCTGAAATTAGAACCATGCTTTGAAATGGTTTTTAAGTTGGCCCAGTGGAAGTATTTCATTATTTGCTCTTTATGGGGCACACAGCCTTTTTGTAGAATAAGGGCCCAATCCTACAAATGCTTAGGCACTTGAGTGATTTTATTCATGAGTAATCTTATTAAATTGAAACATTTGCAGGAACAAACCCTAACAATTGTCCACATGCTCATGTTATGCCAGCAAAGGCTATGCACAGTATAACTGGTACCCTCAATTTCCTAAGGTAAGAAAGAGGCTGTGAGTCATATTTCTTGTGTTGACCCGACTGCCCAATACAGATCACTGCTACTGATTTATCAGAATTAGCCAGCCCTCTCAAGCTTGTTGGTCTTCTTAGGCCTGAATGTGAGCTTCCCAGCTCCACTCAAAATAGCCTGGAGTTTATGCAGCACTGCCTTGGGTATTGAGGTGTCTCAGCAAGTTTGCAGAGGCCGGGGTTAGGTGAGGATATAGAGAGCTCATGCTCAGATGCTTGAAGATGTAGACCCTGCAAAAGCCTGAGACTGTAATGCAAGAGGAACCTTGCAATCAATATTCTGTGTAAAAGCAAACCACTATAATCCAAGTTATTATTACTACTGCAAGCTAAGGACATGTATTTTGTTATCAGCAATCTGGGGATGAAATGAACAAGCAGTTTATATTTTAAAACTGAAGTGCTTCTACTGATATGAATAAGATAATGTATTCCTGCAAGTCTGATCTGTCATCTTCAACAGACTTTGGTATCTCCCAACCGAATAGGAATTGTCAATGTGACTAGAATATTTAGCAGCTTCCCAGATATATCAGACTTAAACATAACACTGTAATATGTTTATGCTGCAGGGATATGGATTTCATTTGGAAAGGATTTAGGCCAGGCATTGCTCATGTCTCCTGCATTTACAATCAGTCCCAAAAGGGCAATTCAGGCATAACCATTTGTGCAAGAGATCCGAATCCATGAGATGACAATGATTTTCTCTGGAGAATGGCTCCTCAAATGTTTGACCCATTTCAGTGTTGCCAAGTTTTGTGATATTTTGTGAGATTTTTTTTTTTAAGCTCAGTAGCTAGTGTCATGAGACACTCAGCTTTCCTTTAAGAAAATCCCAACATTTTTTAGCTCATCTGGGAATAGCTCTAAAATATGTGCTGAATGGACTGAAAGGGCTCCAACCAGCAAGAGGGAAATGACCATTTCACCATTTTTCAGCTGAAACTTTATTTGAATAAAGATGCGGTCAACTAAAATACTTGGTGAAATCAAATTTAATTCATATTGATTTCACAACATTGTTTTGGAAAAAAAAACTCTGCAAAAAAATAAACACGCTTTGTTTCAACATTTTCAACAGGAACTCTTTTGATTTTTTTTTTTCAGTTTGAAAGGTTTTTTCATTTAGAACTTTGGTTTAAAAATAAGAGTGACAAGCCCCTAGAAGCAAAATGTAATATTGGATTTTGGGTTGAATTAAATGTTTAGATGGACCTCAGATGATTTTTTCAGTTCACTCAATTATGTAAAATAATTCATGTGTTTTTTTTTTTTTTTTTTTTTTTTTTTTAAATGCTGGATGTTGGCAATATTACTATCAAGCTATCTGGTATTCACACTCCAGTCCTGAGCCGCTGCAGTCTCAGAGCAGACTGTTAAGAAGCAGGGCACAAACCCCAGTCTGGTTGTGAATTCCATCGTTAGATTTTACTTACCAAGAGTCAAGTATAAATGCCCCAGGCACTTCAGCAGACTGACCAGGGTGTCACAGACATTGCTGGGAGGTGCTCCAATCTATCTTGTCCCAGTAAGCCTGCCTTTGTGATAGATACTCCCTTACATGAAAAATTACAACGTCATTCAGATTAGTCTGACACCCAAACAACTGGTCAATTGCCTCAGGTCAATTGCATCTTAGGGTATGTTTACACTTGCCCCCTAGTTCGAAGTAGGGGGCAAATGAAGCATACCGAAGTTGCTAATGAAGCATAGGATTTAAATATCCCACGCTTGATTAGCATATTCGTGGCTGGTCGCCGTTTTAAAAAGCTGGTAGTCTGAATTAACTGGCCGCGTGTAGACGTGGTAGTCTGATCCAAAACCCTTCCCTCGAATTAACTGTTACTCCTCATGCTTCATTAGCAACTTCGGTATGCTTCATTTGCCTCCCTAGTTCAAACTAGGGGACAAGTGTAGACATACCCTTAAGGTATGTCTACACTACCCCCCTAGTTCGAACTGGGGGGGGGGTAATGTAGTCATACGGAGTTGCAAATGAAGCCCGGGATTTGAATTTCCCGGGCTTCATTTGCATAAAGCTGGCCGGCGCCATTTTTAAATGCCGGCTAGGTCGGACCCCGTGCCGCGCGGCTACACGCGGCACGGACTAGCTAGTTCGGATTAGGCTTGCCAGCTGTCTACACTGGCCGCTTGAATTTCCACAAGAACACTGATTTCCTACTATCTGAAATCAGTGCTTCTTGCAGAAATATTATGCTGCTACCGTTCGGGCAAAAGTCCTTTTGCGCAAAGCTTTTGCGCAAAAGGGCCAATGTAGACAACTGAGATTTGTTTTGTGCAAAAAAGCCCCGATCGTGAAAATGGCGATTGGGGCTTTTTGGCAGAAAAGTGTGTCTAGATTAGCACGGATGCTTTTCCACAAAAAGTGCTTAAGCAATCTAGATGCTCTTTTCCGCAAATGCTTTTAACGGAAAACTTTTCCGTTAAAAGCACTTGCGGAAAATCATGCCAGTCTAGACGTAGCCTAGGTGTAATATCCGTTTCACCACAGGTGAGACAGGCTTTTTTCCAGCTGTGCATTTGTCAGTCAGTGTTCAACTGAGGCTTAGGGGCTTTCACATGAGTTAGAACTTCATCTGCCAGCATCACAACTACTACCTGCCTTTCATATGGGTCACTCCAATATCACATTTTTCCCTAGTAGGGTTTGGGGGCAAAGCTTTGCCAAGAAGACTCAGTGAGATTTTACATATTTTTAGTCAAAAGGAGAAGAGGTGTGTGTGAGAGAGAGTGAATAAAAGGTTAGACTGGGCAAAGCAAACAAAGCCCAGGGCTGGTGAGGATTTTTTTATTTGATGTATTAAACAAATTAGATCTCTGTGGAGGATACCTCCAGATTCCTGTCTGCACACAGAATTGAATTCTCTCATGGGATTTATGATAGAACTCTCTACAAAGGGCATCACAAGTAAGTATCAGAAAGGAAACCTGTTCTTCTCTCTCTCTCTAGACCAGTTAGCTATGCAATAGATGTCATTTGAGACTGCAGTCTATTCAGCCAGGGCTCTGTCATGTCTAAAGCTGGGCAGGAAATGGCTTTCTCGGCCCACAAATATTTTTGAGAGTTGAGTTGAAAAAACGGAGAATTGTTTCTCCAGTGAGAATTTTTTAATAGAAAGAAAAATTTTAATGGGTATCTGGACTTACTGGTTTATTTGATTTCAAAAGAGAGCTGTTAGAATTTTAATTTGTGTTCCATTATTTTTAAATGCTTCTTTCTATTGTTCTTAGTGGAATTAATAGTTACATCCTACATGATATTTTCACGCTTCTTAGATGATCACTCTGCAATAACAGAATCTCAGTTTAAATTTCTATAAATATCTGTCTGGACCTACATTTTTTAGTCACCACATGTCTGCTATGGGCATTTAATCAACTGCAATCTCAAATGCCATCAATTGCATAGCTAGCTGAACTAGAGAGAGAGGAAAAACAGGTTTCCTTTCCAATACTTACTTATGATGCCCTTTGTAGAGAGTTCCATCATAAATCCCATGGAGGAATTCAACATCCTTTTAATTTTGATTCCTAAGTGTTTTTACCTGCAGAGCAGTACCAGTGAATTTGACAAGTGTGTATCTGGGATTCTAAAGACTGAGGTATACCAATATAGGCGCCATTTTAATGTCTGTAATTATGTGTTTATTTTCAGAATACTATTGAACCATTAGATGTCTCTCTGTGTTACACAGGTTTCCAGATAGAGTATGGACTGTGGTAAACATGAGAGGAAAAAATGGGAACTCAAGTTATGTGCAAGACTGTGTATATAGTTTTTAGTTGCTTTCTTTTATTAATATCTCCTACTTAAAAAGGAATGTGATTCCACACTTCATGTAATCACTGCAGGTCCTGGTCCTCCAGGTCCTGCTAACTGCTGGCAGGATGGGTCTTTTTTTCTACCTTTACTTTGCATACCTGATTAATTGCAGCAATATTAATTTTATGTCCAACATTAGTTGGGCTATGTTGACTAGCTAGCTAATCACCTCTTTTGAGTGCAATCTTTTAGGAGGGACAAAGTTTTGGCTATATAAGGGGACTTTGAGAATACGCAATACATCAACAATTATGATTTTTGAATATTACTAGTTGCGCATGTCACAGTTTGCTGTAGGTGAATGTTTGAACAGTCAGGCTTAAAATTAGCTTGTCACGAGTATCTGTGATAATAAAGTTGCATGTCTAATCATGAAAAACAAACACACAAAGTAGTTTTAACTTTGAGTGAAGATCTGGAGAAAATTCTTGTCTTCCACAACTTTCCCAGCTCTATGGAAGAATTATGTTTTCCTAGAATTATATTTTTGTTATATACAATTATCAAGGGATCTGGTGACAACCTAAAACCACAAAAGTGAAATGTGAGTGTCTTATTCATGTTACTAGGAGCCCAAAAGGAATTACAGTCTTAAATTATATGCATTTGAAGTATATTATTTAACTAGAGGATTTACTCAGCATTGCCTGAGTCCTTGTGGAGACTTAGGGTAGCAATCAGGGCAGGAGGCTGGGAGGTGTATGTGGACAGGGGGACCAATGGGTTGGAGGTGCAGGACTCAGGGCTGGGAGGCGGGGACTCAGGGCAAGCAGCTGGGAGGTGCAGGACTTGGGACAGGGAATGAAAGGTACAGGGCAGGGGACTCAAGACAGGGGTGAGAGGTGGGGAAGGGGAAACAACTGAGGGTAGGGGTGCGGGCTCAGGGCAGGGGTGTGTGGAGGAATCAGGGAAGAGGGGGTCAGGCCACAGAGACAGGAGGTGGAGGGCTATTACTGGGTCAGTGAGGGTGACACTACTCTAGCTCTGGTTCCTCCTGGGGGCTGGGGTTGTACTGCCTTGGTGGCTCCTCCTAATGTGGATGGGGAGGTGAGGATGGCAGCTTGCTCCTGGTGACTGGGGCTGCTTTGCCCAGTCCCCTAGTCAGCAGTTCCTGGAAAGGGGGGCTGCCTGCTCTCCCCAGCTGAAGGTTCCTGGTGGAAAGTGGCCGTCTGCCAGCCAGTATATCAAGCCCCTCCAGCCTGTACTCGCAGGTGAGCATGGCTAGGCCTGGGCTTCCCAGCACCCTTGGCCTCTGCTTGCGGAGGGGAGGGGGGGTTAGCCAGTACTGGGCTGCCTCTCTCTCACTGCCCCAGACTCTAGTCATGGGGGAGATTGGAGGCTGGAGCTAGGCCATGGTTCCCAGCCCCCCCAGTCTGTATTCATGGTGGGTGGGGGACAAATGCCACCAGTTCTTGCCCCCTCCCCCCCACCAGTACATGTTCCTGGGTGGTCTCATCTGGTCCTGGACTACAGATAGTGCTGGACCAGAAAGCCCTGGCAGCTGGGAACAGGAGTCAGCGAGTCAGGACTGCAGCCAGGCTGGTGGCATCAGGGCCAGTGGCCGGGTGTCCTGGCTAGGCTGAGAGCACAGCCCTGGCGGCAATGGGATTGGTGCCCAGGAGCCGCAGCCATGACGGGAAAGGGAGTGCAGCTCAGGCTGGCAGCGGCGGGACGGGTGGCTGGGAGTCCTCGCTCGGCCAGGACAGGGAGTGCAGCTCGGGCCAGCAGAAGTTGGACTTGCAGCCAGGAGAGGAGCCCAGGAGCAGGCCTGATGGCAATGATAGCTGATGGAACTCTTGTGACCTGAGCAGTCCCAAACCAGAGAGTTTGCCGGGCCATGGAGGTCCAACCTGTCTTACACCATTTAGGTCATGCATTAGAAATGGAAAATTACTCCAAACCAATGAAGTTGACTTGTCAGTTTTCATTGTTTAAACCAGGGGTTCTCAGCCTTTCCAGACTACTGTACCTTTTCAGGAGTCTGGGTTGTCTTTGGTCCCCCAAAGTTCCATCTGACTTAAAAACAACACGTTGAGAAAATAAAAAATAAAAATACAAAAGTGTCACAGCTGAAGACATGGCTTGCTTCCTCACTTTTACCAAGTAATTATGAAATACATTTATTATAAATATGGTACATACTCGGGCCTGATTTTTCACTTGTGAGCTGTGCCTGAAGCCCGAGCCCCAGGGCTGAAACATATAATTTAGCATAACAGGACCCCCTGTGGCATGGAATCCCAGGTACTTGCCCTGCTTGCCACCTCTTCATGCCAGACCTGCACTGTCACACCCTGTCGAGTGCCTCCCCATGGGGAATGCAACCCCCAGCTTGAGAAATACTCCTCTAGCTAAGCTCATAGACTTTAACGTCAGAAGGGACCATTATGATCATCTAGTCTGACCCCCTGCACAGTGCAGGCCACAGAATCTCGCCCACCCCTGAGAACCTCTTGGAAGACCTGTGAGTACCACTACAGGTACACGTCCTTCTGGGTGAGAACCATTGGTTTAAACTGAGCAAAGCACAAAAAGCCAACCACCAACATACGTCATGGAAAATTAATTAATGTTCAAAAGTCTTTCAGTTTTAATGTGGAGTTATTAAGGAAATTTATTTTCTAACACAATTTTTAACCTGACAGACACTTTAAAATCCCCCGTGTAAGCCTATTACAAGCTTCTGTGTATTATTAGACTGATTACAATTAGCAAATATTAGTGGATCAGCACAGTTCTAAGACATTTATTCTGTTCCATTTATCCTGCTTTTCTAAATTTCTTTCCTACCATAAATCCAGTACAGATCAGTTCCTTTCACATATCAGCCTTTCTGCTAGGTAAGTGATGAAAAGGAAGCAGGACAAAAAGAAATGTAAAATTAACCATCAGGAGCAGCTGATGAGTCAAGAGGCTCTTGAGTTAAATCCCTCACTGGTGTCATTGCTTGCAGCAGTGCCAATGGCATTAATGGCACTAAGTCACTTATCTCCAATATAAAAATGATTCAGAATCATTTTATAGCCGACAGCTTTAGTCATTATAAATCCTCTTCCCTCTCCATTTCCTCCCCTGCTCTTTTGTTTGCCTCCCTTTGCTGTGGCACGCCATGTATAAATTAGATTATAAACCATGTGGAGGAGGGGTATATTTTCATTTGTTTATCAAGTTCCATGCACACCAGCTGTAGAAATAATTCCTAAAGGCCTTACTTTGGTTGCGTATATTATTGACTCCTTATCTGGACAAAACAAAGTAAAAGCAAATCAAGTTTTACCTAAATAAGGAGGGAGCGCAGATTTTTAAAGGTGTTTAGGCTTTGCTCAGCATTTCAAGGCTTAAGTGACATAGCTGAGGTGTGAATCTCATGGCAGTTGCATGCTGCATGCTAACTGGCCAGGTGGACTCTGCTATTTTGCTCTAATAGTGTGTTTTGGTGAACTTCTGTTTCAATGGTAGAGCAGAACGCTTATGGCATGATAACCGGGTCTACATGGCCAAGATAGAGCCCTGTTCACTAGCGCACTGGAGATTTATGCCCCAGTTTGCCATGCACTCTCTGTAGAGACTAGGCATGTTAAGTAGAGGTTAATTAGCTAATTAAATAGTCGATGGAATTTTCATTGTCTACTAGATTAGTCGTAGAGAGCGCCCCTCCCTTATCTGCTGCAGCACTGTAGTTAAAATATAGGAGCTGCAGCCCATCTACTACATTTAAAGTTCAAAGCTGCAGCAGGGTTAGCTCCCATGGTGGCTCGAGCTGGTACTGAACAGTGAATATAGTGTACTTGGACTTTCAGAAAGTCAGTGACAAGGTACCTCACCACAGGCTCTTAAGTAACAAAGTATGAACAAAGGTTAACAGTGGGGTCTTCCAGGAAGCTGTTCTTACATACTTAGACATAGCCAAAATTTTCTGGAAAAAAGGGTGAAAGTGATGTGACAGAATTTTTAGATGATAGAAAATAACTTAATATAGTTATGCAAATCTAACTCTGGAGCTTTACAACATGATTTCACTAAACGGGGTCATTGGGTGATAAAATGATACAACTGAATTGAAAAAAATTCAATGTTGAAAAGTACAAAGTAATGTACATTGGAAAATATAATCCCAACTGTACATACAACATGCAGCAATCTAAATTAGCTGTGACGGCTTAAAAAAAGATCTTGGAATCACCATGGATAGTTTACTGAAAGTGCCCAACCAGCAGCAGGCAAAAAAAAGTGAATGGAATGTTGTTAAATGTTATTTAATGGAGTCATTAAAAAAGCTATAGTTGTTAAAACTGAAAATATCACAATGCCATTATATAAACCATGAGGGGTGTGGGATAGCTCAGTGGTTTGAGCATTGGCCTGCTAAACCCAGGGTTGTGAGTTCAATCCTTGTAGAGGCCATTTGGGGCAAAAATTTGTCAGGAATGGTACTTGGTCCTGCAGTGAAGGCAGGGGACTGGATTCAATGACTTTTCAAGGTCCCTTCCAGTTCTAGGAGATAAGCAATCTCCATTATATTAAAAAAAAAAAAAAGACTCCCACACACTGTATACTGAATGCAGTTTTGATTGCTGCATCTCAAAAACAGATGTTCTTCTCTGTACTTTTTCCAGTTCTAATACAAGGAAATTTTACTAGAGGTATGGAACAGTTTCCATATCAGGACACATTAAAAATACTGGGTCTGCTCAGTTTAGAAAAGAGAAGACTAATGAGGTACATTAGAGATGTCTATAAAATCATGAATGGTATGGAGAAAGTGAATAGGGAAGTGTTATTTATTCCTTCACATAACACAACTACTAGGGATCACAAAATAAAAATGATAGGCAGATTTGAAACAAAACGAGGAATTACTTCTTCACAGAATGCACAGTCAACCTTTTAAATTCATTGCCATCGAAAATTGTGAAGTCCAAAAGTACAACTGGGTTCAAGAAAGACTCAGATAAGTTCATGGTGGATAGGTTCATTGATGGCTTTTCTCCAAGATGGTCAGGGATGCAGTCTCATGCTCCAGGAATCCCTAAACCTTAGAAACCTAGACTTAATGACAAGAGATAGAAGGAATGATGAATTTTGAGTGATCTGATGTATCTCATACTAGTCACTGGCAGAGATGGGATATTGAGCTAGATGGACCATTGGACCAACACAGTATGGCCATTTTTATGATGCAATTCCTCATCACTGTTAAACAGCTATGATGAAAAATATCCAGAAATGGTACGTGTTTTGGTGTTATTGGTCAGAGTAAACATGACTGTAAAATAAAAATAACACATGAAAAGAAGCTATGTTTAAGCCTCATAAAGTGGAGAAAATTTCCAAGAACACCTCAGCACAGAAAAAAACGCTTAACTCAGTAATGTCATCAGTGGCAGTGCTAGGGTGCCATTATTACCACTATGGATAGCTGTAGCCTCATGTTGCTTGAGGAAGTCAGTCAGAGCTGACCATGGGCTTGTCTATGGTGCATATTGACCTGCCTGAAAATATTCACATTGAGCCTGACTTAAAGCACATGGAAGTCAACCTGAGTCTGTCTTGATGTCAGTGAACATTAGATTGGGTGCATTGTATAGAAAAATGCTCTAGCTGCTCACCACACAACTTGCTTTTTTTTAAAATGTTATTGTTTTTAAAATCCACAAAATATCTCCCATTGTCTTTTATGATTTTGTGTGAGACCCAGTCTTGTGCAATCCATTCATGAAGCAAATGTTGGGCTGTTGAGTCTTTCACCGTGACAGACTCCAGGGCATGGACTATTTCATCTGAAAAACAGCATCGTTACCTACTTCCATCACCTTTCCTGGAATGGATTTCAGACATAGTGTGTCTACGCTACAACAGGAACCGCAGCACAGCTAGGCTATGCCTACACTACAGGGTTTTTGTGGAAAAACAGCCATTTTAGTGCAAAAACCCCAGAGCATCCACACCTCAAGCGCATTTTTGTGCAAGAAAATGTACAGTAAAATGTCAGAACAGAGGGTTTGCGGTGTAGGTATACCTCTTTCTATGAGGAATAACTCCTTTTTGCACAAGAGTTCTTGTGCAAAATGTATGTGTGGACGCTCAACAGGGGTTTCTTGTGCAAAAAGAGCCTATCTTAAAAAAGTACAGGTGATCTGATGGCCATTCTGTGAACTTTCTTGCACAAGAGTGTCCATGCAGTATGGATGCTCTCTTGCATATAAGCACATCGTGTGGATGCGCTTTTGCGCAAGAAGTTTTGCGGAAGATCTCTTCTGCAAAAAGCTTATTGCGCAAAAACACTGCAGTGTAGACAAAGCCCTACAGTGCTGGAGCTAAGTTCCTGTAGTGTAGACACTTACTACAGAGACACAAGGGATTTTTTCAATCAGTGTAGTAAATCCATCTCCTTGAAAGGTGGTATCTAGGTCAATGGAAAAATTCTTCTGTAGACCAAGCTGTGTGGACGGCAGGGGTTAGGTCAACCTAATGTGTCGCACAGGCTCAAGTGATACTGCTAGATTAATTTAATCCCAGTCATAGTCTAGAGATTGTGCCTTGGTTGATAGGAGTGTTAGCAGCCGCACCAAGCTAGAGTCAGGCAATGTGAAGAAGAAGAAACATTTGATGCAAAAACAAAACAAAAAAAATTTACATAAGAGAGCAAATATGTGGGTTTTTTTAAGTGAATCAGCTATAATACTTAATCAAATATCTTGCGAGGGATATATTCCTTTCTACCTTAGATGTGATCTAGTGTTAGTGGTTCACAAAAGATTTGAAAAGGAGAGGAAATATTTGATCAGTACCCCGTAGAAAATGGGAAAATGTATCTGTTATTTCCTTTTGCTTACTTAGTGCACGAGAGTCAAGCTCGTGGATTTTTTTGTGCTTGCTGACTGCTAGAAGCTAGCAGCTTTTTCTCTCAAAGCTTGGAACTGTGTATGTTTAGCTCCTGAGAGGAAACATAAATAAATCAAAAGTTAGCGGATGTTGCCTCATTAGTGTGAGATATGCAGTCTGAGCATGTACAGTATGGATAACAGATGTACCGTGAATCAGAAAATATTTTTGGAAACTTTCACAAATGGAAAGACAAACATGTCAGTTTCTGTCACCTTGCTTCATTTAAGATTACACTAATAGGATTGTTACCTTCTTTAATATTCAGAGGAAAGATGGCTTTTTTGGAAAACAGATTGTATCTACAGGGGAAAATCCTAAACATAAATGGTAAAAGCTAGTACTGAATACATAAAAAGAGAGGGCACATTATTGTAAAACAAACAGTAACAAAACCAATCTGGATAAGTGACTCTTCTGAAATGAAAAAACTAAATACTTCAAAGTAAAACATCTCCATCACAAAGGACTTTCATTACTATTCACAGATTATCTTATCAAACCTTAAATACTTTGAAAAAATAACTCAGCAGCAGCAATTGTTGAAGAGTCATATTCAACACTACTTTCCAGAGAGTATCTGCATCAAAAGATAAAAGATGTCAAACATGAGATCCTATTATAAGCAATGGAAAGAGTCATTAATCACAGTATTGCAGATGCAGTCCCTCTGGAGACTACATTAATAGACACAATGCGTTGCTACTGATGTTTAAAATCCTGTTACCCATGTACTCTTTAGTCTGAGATCCATCCAGAGAGCTCAGTTCCCTGCGTGAAGATATCTCTGATTTCTGCATCATCCTGCATAAGAATGCATGCTGTAGTCAAGGTGATTTTCCATGCTTTCTTCATATTTCTTAAAGATAATGGACTGAATTCTGCTGTCAGCTAGGAGCTGGACAATGCCATTCCAATCGGTGGAGTTTCTCAGTGAAAGGGCCTCACCCAATGGAATGCATTAGCGTAACAGGGTTTAGGTATTGGCCCACCTGTATTTGTACTTTATTTAGCAAATGACCTTGAATGTATAGGAATGGATCTGATTTCTCCATCGCTTGAGTTTCAATGATTATACATAAATATTGGCACAAGGTAATCAAATTATCATTATTACCCCTCACTCTATTCTAACCAATGGTAATAAATCTACAGAACTCTCACCAATTATAAATATATAAATAAACAATGATTTCAGAAAGATGCTAATACTATGAAAGCCAGGGCTGGCCTTAGGCCGATTCACCCAATTCCCCGGAATCGGGCCCCGCGCCTAAAAGGGCCCCGCGCTCTAAAGCCAGAGAGCCCTGTGCCCTAAACCTGGAGGTGTGCCAGGCACGCTATGGGAGAAGGTGTCAGCCCCGGAGGAGGAGTGCAGTGGCTTTTGTGCGCTGAGGGAGGGGGAGGTGGCTCGTGGGATTGGCTGGTAGGAGGCACTCTGCCCTGTAGCTGGGTATTTAAAGGGACTGTGAATTGTATGTTTGTGTGCTGGGTTGTTGTTGTTGTTGTTTTTTTCTCAGCCAAAATTTGGTTTGAATTGGGCCCCGCACTTCTTCCTAAAGCCAGCCCTGATGAAAGCTAATGAAAAAGATCAAACAGAATCCATGTCAGTTACAGTCTATCTACATGTGCAGCTATAAGTTAATGCAATAAGTTCATATAACTGCTTGCGTGACAAGAATGTCACAGATGGCTCCAATTTCATTTTCTCCCACTGCACAGTAATTTACAGAGCTGTGATTTAAGCTTTGGTCATCACCTCTGGTGGATATGTTTGGGGGAGGGAACACTGAATTTCACATGCAGTCTTTCTTTCTGTTGTGAAATTAGCTGCCTGTGTATTGAGAAATCATACAGGACAGCTGTTTGTTGTTTGCAAAATCAGGGCAATGAGAGATCTGCTGTTTAAAAAAAATAAATAAATAAACGTTTCCCACGTGAACATATCTCTATTATCCTGGTACCATAGCTGGTTGTGAAAGGGCTTTTATGTAATGCTAGGTAGACAGTCGTGAGGAAATAAGAGAGAGTGATTTATTTGTGAAAGTCCTTTTGGAAGCCGTATGTATGTCTTGCTGCTGTAAAGGGCAGTAAATATAGAGTGCCCTAATATATTCAGCAAATGGTAATACTGTATTACATGCAGAAAAATAGTGGAAAAAAAAGAATGGAGACACACATGTGGATATGCAGGCTTAAAATGCAGTAGAAAAGCCTTACTTTTTTGTTCAGTGGGACTATTAAATTAAGCTCTGAAGTAGAGGTAGTCCACATCCCCACAACCCACCATGGTGGCTCTGAGCATCGAGGTAGAAGGAGAGTCTGGAGGGAATGGGAGTGGAGAATGGGTGTGGTCAGCTACTCTATGCTTCCCACAGTTCCGCTGGCCCCAAAACCTACATATGAAGAAATTTCAAGTTGCATTTGCTACACCTTCCCAATCTCTCCTAATATTTAACAGAGATTTCATCCCCTGATCTCTGCATTGTTCCTATTAACAAAACCCTTTTACGTGGGCCTTTGGAATCATGGTTAGGCGCAATAGTAGGAATCAGCAGATGTTTATTTTTGTGATTATATCCAAGTGTTTGAAATTAATGGCCTTTGAGCCTTATTTGATTCATGGCAGGGCATCACACATCTAAAATAAAGTGAAATTGTTCCCCCTTGATAGCACTTTGCAATTTTTTCTATTATTTTTATGTCTGATCACTTTGAACAGGAAGTGCTTATGCATACAAGTGAAGCACAGCTTATGTATAACCTTCAGCCACTGAAAAATCCTGAGATGGAACAAAAAGTCTAAATTAGAATATGTTCTTTGTGATTGGTGGCCCATTGGGGTTCTATGTGTGACCCCAGAGATATTTTGTCACACACATTTTGTCAAGCCCCCTTTTTTATTTTTGAGAAACCCTCCTGCCTCCCTGCCTCTTCTTTACCATCATCCAGCCCCCCTTTTAACAAAAAATTCAATTTGTAATTTAAAATTAAACACAAAAACTTGGTATAAACATCATTTAAAATTAAAAATAATCACAAACAGTTTTTCTTCACCCAAACATTTAATAAAAATGTAATTTAACATAAGAAATAGCAGAAACAAAATGAATTGAATGTGAAGGATGCTGCTGCAGTTTCTTCACAAGTTGGGAAATCCTAGGTTTGAAAGATAAAAGTGCACAATGCAAATCGTTTTTGACCTCCAATCAATTTCTTTGTTTCGTTTTTAATGTGACTAAACTTGAAAAGCTTAGGTGTAAGCTCTGGGAGAGAATTTGGGTGCAGGAGGAAGAGGTGAAGGGGCTACTGGCTCAGGGAGGGGGTTCCAGGCTGGACAGTGTTGGGGTCAGGTGGAGCGTTGGGGTGCTGAGCAAACCACAGTCTTGTGCATGTGAGGATGCAGGAGTTCAGGTTGCGGTGTATGAGGGGCTCAGGCAGGGGAGTTGGGAGTATGATGGGCTCAGGACACAGATTTACAGTGTGTGGATTGTGCAGTAGTGGTGTGGCAAAAGATGTGAGATGTTCAGGACAGGGGGTTCTGGTGTATGATAGGCTCATGGCTGGGGTGTGTGTGGTGATACAGGGGTGTTATGATGCTGCGGCCAGATGGGGGCTTGTTGGCCAAGCTTCATTTTTAAATAAAATATGTCCAACACAAATGTTGCAGCATTGTCTTTATTTATGGGAGGGGCAGGGAACCTGTTTTGGGTCAGGGGTCACTGACCCACAGAAAAATCAGACAGGGATCTCACAAGTGAGATGCAAAAAAACCAACCCCTCCAAGCCCTCCCAAGTCTCACTGATGTGGCCCCAACTGAGACACCTCACTCCCCGGAACTCCAGCCCCATGTAGGACTGAGGTTCAAGGCCTCAGGCCAGATTAACTCTTCTGGGGTTCCAGGGTTAGTGGAATTTGTAGACCCCTCTATACTCTGAGGTGGGTCCAGAAATGTGGGATCCAGTGTGCAGGACAGGGGATCCAGTGTGCCAGTGAGTGGGATCTCACAGGGATGGCCTACCAGGCACACTATGTACCCATTCTTCAGCAGAGCAAATACATGCTATACACTGACATACTTGTTTCAATCCAGCAGCTCAGCATAAAGCCCTTGGGATGTTGTTTCCACTGTGATTACAGCAGGAGAATGGGACGGAGAGGAGGAAGAGGTGAGATAAGAGTCCCATGAAGTGAACGGAAATGTGTCCCTTAAGTCATACATATGATGACTGCAGATACGGATAAATAGTTTTTACTGTAAAGATTGCAGTGACAAATTGATTCCCATCTATATCTCTGCTGGCTGCCTCAGCTTTTCCATATGATATACTGTGATCTCTGTGTGATCATTTTATGCGCAGCAAGATAAAAGATCCTGCTCTAGAGCTCAGTTGTACAACTATTGCTCACATGTGTTAGTCACACAAACAGTCCCATTGATGCCAATGCTAGTGTGCAGATTGCAGAGACAAGTTCTCTCTGAGGCTTGGAAACTGAAGACAGAGAAACAAAGACTCTTTTCTTAAAGCTTTATATCCATGTATCATGTTCTGACTCACTTCACCTCACGGAGGACTGAAAACCCCACACAGTCATCTTTTTACCCTGTTTACATAGTCAGAGCCTTAAGTTACACAAAGCAGTGCTCACTCCAGCTGATTCCATTAATGATGAAGTCATTGGCTTATACTTAGTACTGATGGTGGAAAATACTCACAGGTTTATGGCTACAGATCAGATGTTCAGTGTTTACTAGTGGGAATACAATACTGCACAGTGAAATGGTATTAACATAGGGAGCCTGCTTTATTTCTTCTGCTAGATTCTCTCTTAAATCATGTCTTTTCATGGAAAGGGAATAGAAAAATTCAAAACAATTGCTTCTACTATTGATTTTTATGGAACAGATTAGGAATGTTGAACCTGTCTAGTTTGGCGCACTCTGGTCCGGCAACGTCTGTGATCTGGCATGATTTTAGTTAGCTGGATGTCCACTTATTATGGGCATGGCTAAGTTTTCTGCATTTCCATAAAGTTTGTTTGAAGACACCAGTCCTGGCTCTCAGTGTTCTATGCTGTTATTTAGCTCTAATTTACCCCCAAATATCTTCTAAGCTCCCCGTGAGCAGTGGAAGTGTTGGCAATGGCTGCTAGATAATATTTACCTTCTGTGCTTTGGCAAATTCTCTGGTTCGGCACCAGTTAGGTCCTTAGGGTACTGACCTAGAGAGGTTCAACCTGTACAATGTATTCTGCATACTTAAAATCACACAATGTGAATAACTTATATCATCCTATCACATTTTGTGGCATCACTGTTATATAATTAAAGATGACATAGTAATAAAACATAAACTACAAGAGAACTGAACTGTAAGGCATAGCACGTATGTGTGCTTTTTCATTCACTTACCCAAGATGGTTATACTGTCGTTTGTTTCCATTCATTCATTCAGAGTCCTCTTGCTTTCCTGTCAGGTACTAGAAAATCTTTCATGTTTGTACTGCAGTATTTTATGAGTTCTCAACACACTGACCACAATTAAGCATTATATCATCAGTGTTTTCTTCAAAGCAAAATAATTCCAAAATAATTTCTGCCCTAACTCCATTGACATTAATAGAGCAACCTCCACAGATTAATTTGGCCTAGTGTTCCCCGGTGACTGCCAAGTGGCATTTTCACTAACAAACTATTTTACAATGGTCCTGCTCTTTCCATTTTTTTTCTGTATGGACTGACCCTGGTGCCAGAATAAAAACCATTGAAATCAGTGGGATACAATCTCTGACCCATGTGGAATGAATTCCAAAATCGAGGCCAATATTTCCAGACTGACACATACACACAAATGAAAGCACTAGAGGTCTTAGCAGTAGATTACTGAGTACAATGTGCCTGCTCCATCAGAGCATTGCTCCTGTTTTATGCCAGTGCAACTATGAAATCAATGGAGTTTTATTGGCATAAAACTTGGAGTTAAGCAGACTTCATGTATTTTTTGTCCCTAAATATATCTTTGAATGGGTGGCTATAATAACTGAAGCAAGTATGGGAGCTGTATTTGGCAATGTAACACCAATTTGGTTATTTCTTTGTTTGAGTTGATAGAGGAAAACCCTCCCCCCGGGTTATGTCAGGTTTGGTAAATACATGCAGGACATCCAACAAAAGTCCTTCAAACTACACATTGGTTTATTACTGGAATTGTACTCTCCCTTTCCAGTAACCTTGCTAGCCTAAGCTAGTTCTTATGACATCACCTTAATGCTGTGGCTTAAAGGCAGCTTAATTAACTTAGTGTCTATATGTTTAGTTTGCTCTCATTGTAACCTTCACATAAATAAAAAGAAGACAAGGGACTCAGTGGTCTCCCTCATGCAGAGCTCTTTGAATACCGGACACATTCCACCAGAAGCTGCTGAAGCACCTCTTACAAATATGAAATCCATTCCTGAAGAACCAGTTCAGATGGATCACATTGGAGCTCCAGAATTCTGTGCAGGTCACTACTTCTTAACAGTATTTTATTCTGCATCACCACTGACAGGACAATTAGTCTGTACTTTATCACTATGCTTCAGCTTTTGCCTAAATCTGTCAAGTAACTAAAAATCTTTGGTTTTATTAAAATGAAGCCACTTAATGAGGTGAGAGCTAGTTAGAGTTACTTTTAACGACGTTTCCTTGCAGCCTGGATATTATAAGTCAGATTACATTACTATATGGGTGTGTTTGAAATATTGTATATAGTGTGGGTAGGAGAGATAGAGGGAAAAGGTTTAATGGCTTTTTTTATCTTTTTTTTTTGTCATTATGTTGAGCTCTGAGGCCATAAACTCATTTCTCTTAAGTATTCTCATTTCACGGTGAGCATGTGAGATTGAACTGAAGACAGAAGACAGCTTTCCTCTTTCTTTAGTATAATTAGAAAAGCTAGACAGGTGGCAGTAAGTAAAGGGTTGTAAATCTTAAACCAAGCTGTAATGCCATTAACAGCTTAATTCTATTTAATAAGAAGGGATTGATTTGGTTACTATCTCAGCATTGTGAACAACTGAAGTTTTGGGCATTGAGAATAAAAGAAATCAGTCAATCATAATATTTGATTTGATTTTCCTTTTTAGTCAGTCTGTAAATCTTTTTTATTTTATTCATCAGCTAACTAAAGAAATTCCCATCCACAGATCTGGTCCTGGATGCCCAGAAAGACTGGTATCCATGCTGAGACTAATCTATGTAGATTAAATAGCTCTATTGTCCTTTCCTGCACATGGTACTTTGGGAGTCACATTTTGACAATGCACTCTAGAAACAGCAGCAGATTTAAGGAGGGAGAATGTGTAGTGTGCTGCATTTCTACCCACCCCAGTAGGTATCCCAGAAATACTAGATCTACTTTACCAGCAGTCTAATAGTTGCTGAGACAGCTAGTCTTACACACGCTATTGTCTCTGGGCCTAAACCTGTGAGGTGCTGAGTGCTCTCATTTAATTCAGTGGGAAATGAAGGGCTCATCATCTAACAGACCTGATTCAGTCCCATGACAAGTGCACTTGTGAGGCAATTAGCATGCAACTGACAAATAGCATTACCTGAATGATGCAGATACTGAGTCTAGCCTGTGGATGGTGAGAGTAAATGAGTAGAGACCTGCGCAGACACAAAATTTATATCCACATCTGTATCTGCAAAACTGAGCCATGAATACCTGCATCCCTGCCCTTGGTTGTAAAACGGATATATCTGTGGTTTTGCAGAGCTCTATAAATGAGAGCACTAATAACTTTATCACAGCATTACACAGTATCTGACAGTATCATAAAATGCAGGTAGTTGGGTCAATCCAAGAAGCCACAGTCCACTCCAAGTGATAAAGGTACAATCTGCAGCGGAAGGTGAGGAATTTAGTTTTGTTTAGAGTGAGCTGTAGACAACTGATGCTTCAGAGGAGTGATGTCAACTTTGTCCATGCTCAAGGCCCAAATATGTGGGGAACCTTTAGGATAGGATCACATAGTTGAAGATGGAAAAGCCCCATTAGGCTATCAGAGCTCCTCCCCAGCATGGGAAGAGTGTAATTGCCCAATAGAGGGCCATATCAGATATTCCATCGATGTTCGAAAAGGTAATGGGGGGAGACACAACCCTACAGATCCCTGAAACCATGGCACCCCACTCAGAATTGACAGGATCTTCTCCTAGAAGACTTTTGTCTTTAATCTCAGAGGAGTCAGTCTCACAAGGTCCATTTCTGGTGTAGTTATAGCGGGACAGGGATAAGTGGAGCTCATCAGTTCATGGGGAGGTGCAGCCATCCATTCACAGGGCTAACACAATGTGAAGGTTTGGGGAAAAGCAGCCATTTTTGCTGTGTCACAAAAATCAGTGAGAAGAAGCATTTTGCATTAGTGAAAGCCCAGGACTGTGGATTGCCTCTGTGTCAGACAAGAAAACCATTCACAGCTTTTGGGCAACATAGGGTCCTTCCTTTGTGAAGAGCAACGAAAAAATCAGTCACAAGCCAGGGGTAAGCGAAGCACAGATCCACAGTCTGTCCATGAAAATTCATGGCAAAGTTCTGTCTCTAATCAGACACAACAGGGCTAGTAGAGTTGCTAGCTTTCTACTCGCACAAAACTGGACATCCTTGCCATACCCCTGCACTGCCCCTCTTCTGAGGTCCTGCCTCTGCCTCATCCTTTCTCCAAGATTCCAGCCCCTGCTTGCTCACTCATTTCCACTGGGTGTTGGGCCAAGATGTTGCCGGGGGGGGGGGGAGGGCTTTGGCAGGGGTGCAGGCTTCTTGGTGGGGCTGGGGATGAGAGATTTGGGGCATAGGAGGGGACTTGAGGCTGGAATTGAGGGGTTCAGTGTGTGGGAGTGGGATCAGGGCTAGAATAAGGGGTTGGGGTATGGTTAAGAGCTCTGGGCTGGGGGTGCAGACTCTGGTTGGGGATGAGGAATTTTGGGTATAGGAGCTCTGAAAAGCACCAACACGTGCTCCTCAGACCATGAAGTAGGTGTAAATGCAGCACTTGACTTTTTCAGTGATAAATGTGAAACATTTTATTTTTGGCACCTGCATGATGAAACCCAAAGCTGAATTCTGACAGCTCCAAAATTTCAATGTCAGTCTCACTAGAAACTACCCAGCTTTTACTGCTTTGGCACTGAACCCATACAAAAGTCAATTTCACATACTTCTGACTTCAAGCCATGAATTGGCCCAGTTTGCCTCGTAAGTTTTGCTAGCTTTTTGGCAAACTTGGTGTGGTTTTTGAGTTTGAAACAAAATGCCAAACCAGATGGCTTTTGCCTAGTTTTATTGCATTGCAGACATTCCACACATCTCTACAAATGACCCATGCTTATAATTAAGTAATTGGAGGGTTGCTGGTATAGCATACCTCCCACATGTCTCTTTCATTCCAAGCCTGCATTCTCTGTGCGTGCAAAAGGAACTATTGACATTAATTGGATGTCACAGAGATTTTTAACTTGGTTGTGCAAGGAACAAGCAACCCAGCCCTTTATATAAATCCTATAAAATGCGTGGGAAGAAAATGCACTAATTACATGTTGCAAACAATGATTGTGCTTTTCAATGGTGAGTTGAATATGTCAGCTTAATAAGCGTTTGATTTGCTAGTAACATGAAACTGGGCCATAAGTTCTAGAGGTACTTCTCTGGGAGAACCACAGAGAGAGATACTGAGCAAAAAAGAGAGGGTGTTGAGAGGGTGGAGCAAGTGAAATGTAGCATGGTTCCCTGTTAAGGTATGAGTGAGTTTGAAATTACTTAGAATGAATGCCTTGAAAAACACCTGCAGTACAAATAACACGTAGACCTGTCTGTGTAAACCCAAGCATCAGTTTTAAAACCACTCTTTAGGAGGGTGAAGATACACTACTTGTTTGTGGTAAATGAAATGGTTTGTTATGGAATAAAAGATAAATCTCTGTTGAGATGTATTCTTGTGAAGAACGATTGTGTGTTTATAGAATGAATCACTCTGTGGCATGTTTCCTTGCTGACATTTTAATTGCAATGATGACCCACAGGTCTTACAAAATCTATTGGCTTTCTCATTGCCTCACATGTGGAAATGTTTACTAACTAAGAGAGCATGCCAAAATATTTGCAGAAAATGGGGAGTGTTATCTGTATATTATTTGGTGTGGGAGTGGGGGGCAAACAAATCAGGGCAGAGAAAGGGGAAGAAGGTTGTAAAAATGGCTCTCACTGCTAGCCAAGTGGGAAAATAAGTCAATAAACAGAGGACAGTCATGTGTTTGCAGCCATTACCTGTCAGAGATATATGGAGAGCTACACAGCAGTCAGCGTGGGAAAGGCATTAGACTGTGGGAAAGGCAAGTAGTTGCAAAAGTAGGCACTGTAGAAATGGGCAAGTGCCTAAATGGCAGAGACATACCACAGTCAAATGACTAAGGCAAAATACCCTATGAGTCAGATTGATAGCTGGAATGTGGGGAAGGAGAAAACACAATCTCTCTCTCTCTCTCTTTCTGTCTGATGGGAAGAACTGTATTAAGTTCACCACATATGAACATGGTGACATTGGTGGCTGCTCACTCAGCATTTGCTGGCTCCCTGCACAGTTCAATGTCTAGTACATGCTGAGCTCCCTCCTCCTCCGGTGTCAACCTAGAGCTGTGCCTGTCTCTTTTCATCTTCATTAAACAGATTAACAGATTGCTTATGTTCTAGGGGGTCACTGACTTCCTGGGATGTACTTTAGAGCTTGAACTGACTCACCTTAATATATCCTTCTGCTCCCTGACAGCTACACTGTATGGAATGAGGCAATGATCTTAGCTGGACTTGATCTCATTTATTCCATTGTCTGACTGACAATGGTTCTCCTGAATGCTTAATCCTCTTTGAGATGGGGCCACCACACTGAGCCTCTGAGGGCCTGGTCTGGTGCCACTGGGGTTGTACCAGGAGAAATGACATTGTGTATCCTTTACATCTGTTCACCAGCACATGAACTAGGGGACCATTGAGCCCTACATATTTAATCTCTCAAAAGCCACTGATTAATATTATCTTCCAAGAGATTGCAAGAGAAACTTGCTGCTAGAAACTGAATTTTTCTGGCTCCTTGTTTTCTCTCGGGCACATTTATATACACACACTTTTAAAGTCACAGTAAAGGGGTTGGAAAGAGTTACCATGTACAAAATTTGTTTTTTTTTCTCAGGCACAGATTAGAACTCACTGGTTTGGAACTTTAATAGTCCTGGATTCTCATAGCCCAGAAACAGGCCAATCTGAATCCAGCAAAGTTTTACCCTGTGAGGGCTATTTGCATGACTGAGAACTACTATTGCCTAAGAGTTTGCAGGATCAAGGCCTCCTGTAATACCTAGACAAAGAGAATAAGAGGTTTCCTTATTTCCACGCATTGGGCCAAATTCATGGCCTGTTGAAACTTCATTAAATTCATCTCTGTTGAAATCAGTTAGTTACATACACTTCACCCCAAGGGTGCATTTCTAATGTGGATGACATGATTCCTCTGTATTTGTGAATCAGTTTGTAATGAATGAAAGGTGCTTTGTGCATACATTATGATATGTTACACTCATCTGTTCATCTAAAACTGGTCAGGTAGAACTTCATGCCTAACTAAATCTGTATAATCTCCAAGGGTGAAATATTAGCTTCATTGAAGTCAAAGGGGGCTTAGTCATTGAATTCAATTAAACCAGGATTTCCCCCCCCCCCAAAGCTGTTTCATTTGCATGTAAATAATTTGTTCTATTTCACATGTGGGGAAAAAATACAAAATTCAGGTACGTGTGTACATGTTATTTTATTACTCTATTGGATTGGGAAAAAAATCCCTGTTTTAATCTGTACTTATTTTAGTTGAACAAATAGAACTATAGAAATGAGAAAGCTGTTACTTATGACGTTAAGATCTTACACATTTGCATTGAGTTCTTCCTCCTCGTAGCTCTGGAGTGAGTAAGTGAGCATAATTCCAGTACTTCAGCCTGTTCGTACCATTTTGACTTTTGAGTCCAAAAATCATGCATAATACTAAAATGTAAACATAAGTAAATGAATTAAGTGGTCTGCATTATTCTATTTTGATACTGGAATAAGGTGATAGGTAACAGCCAGCAGGGATTTATAAAGGACAAATCATGTCAAACCAATCAGATAGCTTTCTTTGATAGGATAACAAGTCTTGTGTATAAGGGAGAAGCAGTGTGGTATACTTAGATTTTAATAAAGCATTTGATATGGTCTTGCATGATTTTCTTATCAATAAACTAGGCAAATACAATTTAGATGGGGCTACTATAAGATGGGTGCATAACTGGCTGAATAACCGTACTCAGAGAGTAGTTATTAGTGATTCACAGTCATGATGGAAGAGCATAACAACTGGGGTTCTGCAGGGGTCTCTTGGGATCAGTTCTGTTCAATGTCTTCATCAATGATTTGGATAATGGCATAGAGAATATGATTATTAAGTTGCAGATGTTACCAAGGTGTGCAGGGTTGCAAGTACTTTGGAGGATAGGGTCAAAATTCACAATGATCTGGACAAATTGGAGAAATGGTCTAAGGTAAAAAGGATGAAGTTTAATATGGACAAATGTAAAGTACTCCACTTAGGAAGGAACAATCAGTTTCATGTTTACAGAATGGGAAGTGACGGTGTAGGAAGGACTGCTGCAGAAAGGGATCTAGGGGTCATAGTGGACCACAAGCTAAATATGAGTTATTAATGTGACATTGTTGCAAAAAAAGCAAACATGATTCTGGAATGCATTAAAGGAAGTGTTGTGAGCAAGACCTGAGAAGTCATTCTTCCACTCTACTCTGTACTGGTTAGGCCTAATTTGGAATATTGTGTCCAGTTCTGGGCACCACTTTTCAAGAAAGATGTGGAAAAATTGGAGAAGGTCCAGAGAAGAGCAACAACAACAATTAATGGCCTAGAAAACAAGCTATGAGGGAAGACTGAAAGAATTGGGCTTGTTTAGTTTAGAAAAAAGAAGACCTGATAACAGTTTTCAAGTGTCTAAAAGGGTGTTACAAGATGGAGGGAGAAAAATTGTTCTTCTTGGCCTTTGATGACAGGACAGGAAGCAATGAGTTTAAATTGCAGCAAGGAAGGTTTAGGTTGGACGTTAGGAAAAGCTTCCTAACTGTCAGGGTGGTTAAACACTGGAATAAATTGCCTAGGAAGGTTGTGGAATCTCCATTACTGGAGATATTTAAGAACAGACTGGATAGACATCTATCAAGGATGATCTAGATGGTGCTTAGTCCTGCGGTGAGGGCAGGAGACTGGACTTTATGACCTCGCAAAGTCCCTTCCAGTTCTAGTATTCTATGGAACAAAGATGCTGGAAAGTCTTTGAATAACAGTGTGTGTCCAAAAGTAGAATATAAAAAGATTTTTCCATATAATGCATGAATTCCAGATGGTTGTCATTAACTCTGATCTTAAAACAAATGACCATAGCTAACTCTTAACAATATGAGCAGCAACAATTGTAAGTAGATCCTTGGCAGACAATTAAGTCAATGCCCAGGTAAATGCCACATCATCTGGCAGTAATTTCTACTCCTACAGTTTTTAATGTTAGTCTTAAACATCTTGCTGTATTCCTGCAGATGGACACGTAAAGCAATGATTATTATGCATGTGCATAGCTACCTTGTCTCATGAATTATTTATGACACACTGAAGTGTTTTAAGAAGTAGGACAACAACAGAGAAATGTGAAATACCGACCATGTAGGAAATGGGGGTGGGGGAAACAGCATTTAATAAGGGTCTGCATTTGAATCTGTCTTTTTGTAATGTGCTGTTTCTTGAAATAGTTAGTTGCCAATATTAAAGCATTGAATGTTTCTTTCTCCCAAAATGATATGAGTTCCAATATAATTACATTCAGCACATAGATAAATTTTTCGGACACTGTACCTTCTCACCTAGAAAATTGGTTGCTATGTTGTTTCTACAACAAACACTAATTGCAAAGGATGAGATAAGCTACCTGGACAGAAAAACCTTTGATTACACCAGAGCTGTAAGCCTGAATTGCTTTACATTAATTGGTAGCCTTGTGCCTGGAGCTTTGTGCTTCAGGCATAATGGTATACTACAAAGGATGGGTGTCTTGACTGCCACCCATTTTCCCATATCACTAAAGATCAAGCTTAGCGATCTTGTTTGCAATACAAAACCAGTACTTGATCAACTGGATTGGCTGAAACGCAATCTGCTAGCTGCATCAAAACTTTATTTTGCATTGTACAATATCTAATGTAGCATCAATTGACCAAAAATGGACTTAAATAAATACCTCCTCCAATTAATTTACAGAAAAAGATAGCCAGAAAATAGCAGAACTGAGTGTTTTACAATTTGCTAAGAAAGTTCCTCCCAATCTTGTAATGGTTTGGGGGCATTTCTTCAGCATATGCTTTGTTGGGTGCACCTGCCAATGAAAGAGATCTGTGCTAAAGTGGGTATGTTCTTATTTTTATTTTGTATAAAAATAGTTCAAATATAATTTACATTTATTTATGAGGGAGGGGAATCTCTTTACACAGTATGGGCCTACCTAGACAGTTCTTTCTTGAGCTTCATTGCCCAGGACAGGGCAGAAGGATTTGGTCCAATCTGACCAGAAAGAAAAATCTGTTTTTAAAAGAAAAACAAAGTGTTCCAATATCTGAGATAACATCATGTAGAAATTATTCTATGACATTCTGTACATTCGTTTTTTTCAATATATACTGTAATGTAAAATTCTAGATGTGTGAATAGTTAGTACAAGTTGGACCTCTTTGGTTCAGCACCCTCAAGACCTGACTGGTCTGGGATGAGGGATTTTTCTGGATCGGGGAGGTCATTTCTCCCCCTCCCCTCCCCTGACGCCGCTGCCCCACTGGACTTCCCAGCTCCTCCCTCCACCTCTGGCAGTCTAGCTGAGCTGTGTGCTGGGCTTCGTCTCCCAGCCCCCAGGCTGCATCATGCCAGGCCTCCCCCCCCCACTGCTTTATGCCAGGATCCCACTCCCTCTTCCCCTTCTGCATCATGCAGAACTCCTGTCCCTCCTCCCTGCAGCGAGCTGGGTTCTGCCTCCCTCCCCGCCCCTGAAGCTCACTGAGACTCTCTGATCCTGGAATATCTGTTGCCCTTATGCACCATGGATGTTGCCAAACCAGAAAGTCCCATTTATAGAGGTGCAGCTATAACCCACACGCCTGGTGGGTGTGGTTCACTGTCCTGTGCAGTGGCACCCAGACCACTTACAGTGAAAGATAAGAACAAAGGAGCTCTACAGCCTAAGCTAAGAGTAACCTGGCTTTATAGCTCAAGCTGTATAGGCTCCTATAGTAAGCGCCGAAAGTCACAGGTTTGACTCTGACTGGTGGTTATGCAACTTTTAGCAGCAAATGGTCACACTAAAGCACTCTGCTCCCACAGAAAGGTAGACCAACTTTACTGAACTCAGACTATTAGAATTCTATTTTATCTATCTACTACCTACTGTAGTCTATGCAGGCTTTTATATGTGCCTATCTTGGTATCTCGATCAACAGATGGACCTTGCAGTGCACCCTGGAGATCATCAGATATAACCAAGTCAGGCCAAGGAGGGAAATGAATCCCAGATTGGAGCACACCCTATTGAAAATGCTTTGCTATGTGCCCCAAATACAGAGGCCTTGCTCCTGCAGAGGTACCTTTTAGACTTACATGCCAGCATGGCACCCCACTGGCTTTAGTGGACCAATGTAAGTGTCAATACAACATCTCTTGTCATGGCCAGGACCTTACAGACCATCATCTTGAGCATGTTACTTGATCTGAACTCTTGAGATATATCAAAGGAGATACAAGGCTATAAAATACTCAGGAACTAAACACAAAGGGAGAAGCTTTTAGCTTATCTGACTAATTTTAAAGCCCCTGCTACAACTTTTATTCAAGCACAATTCCTATTCACTAGAAAGTCCTTGGTCCTGTAAGAATATTTTCCTATTAACCTGGAAATACCCAGTACAGTAGATGTTTTTATTCTTTGAATGAGGTCCTCTATGCAGTATTTTTTTAATTATCTCTTTATTGCCAACTTTTGCTTTCAGAATCATACTGGAACATTTAGAACAGGCCTATTAGGTAATGCATTACTTCTGGAACCAAGTTCATTCTCTTGAATTCAGTGTCCTCATGTTAGAGTTTGCCAGAGTCACAGATGTTAGTTTTCCATGAAGTCCATCAGTCATGGTAATACTGGTTTGTTTTTGTTTGTGTCAGTTTGTCTCTGCTTCATATGAATTCACTTGACCTGCCCCCAATTTCTCTTCTGTCTGGTCATTACCTTTTTTTGCATTTTTGTCTAGGCTACTTTAATTCCCCTTTAAAATAATAATTTCTGAAGAGAAATGGTTCATTCAGATATGCAGGCACTTGTAGGCATGGAAATTCAGCGTGTGAGGGGTGTCACGGCACCCCCGGGCTCTCAGCCTAGCACCCAGGGTCCCAGCTGGCTCCCCATGCATTACGGGCTCTGATGCTAGCTTCATGCCTAGGGTCCCAATTGCTGCCCGCATTCAGGGGGCTCTGGTGCTGGCTCTTTACCCGGGGGCCCAGCTTCTACCCTGTGCACCTGGGGCTCTGCTTTGACTCCATGCACTAGGGGCTCTGCTTCCAGGCCCAGGTCCCAGGTCCCGGTTGCTGGCCCCGCATGCCAGGGCTTTGCTCCTGGAGTCAGTTGGGGGACATCGGGAGGTTGGCAGGTGTTGGCTGACACCCCCACACACACACTTAAAAATGTTCATATACCACTGGGCACCTTACAGGTGGGAAATTATTTTATATTGTTCCAAATGAATATAGAAATATTATTTTTGTGAATCTCAGAGAATCTCATATATACAAATGTAAGTGTTGTTAATGACTCTTCGGAGGAGGACCTGGAGATTGTAATTCACTGCATATGGATAGTGTATTTAGAGTAGAAACAAATTGCCAAGATGTGTAGGTATTTCTAAGGTGGTTACTTTTATTCTGTCAGACTAAACATGAGAGATTTAATGTGTGTACACTCTGCACAGCTAATTTTCTTTAATAGTACATTAATGATTTCTTATTTTCTTTTGTTTTTTAAAAATTCCTGTGGCCACAATAATGGAACTAAAATGTATTATTTGGAGGAGAATGAATTTAAATTCCCAACTTAAAATAAACAAAAGTTGACAAATTAACTAAAGATCAAAATCTGTGCTGACCCCTCATCCTCAGCACATATCCTGCTGCAAAATAAACAAACAAATATAAATCTGAGAGGGGTAGCTGTATTAGTCTGTAACTTTAAAAACAGTGAGTAGTCCTATGGCCCTAACAAATACAGTGTGTGTGTGTGTGTGTGTGTGTGTGTGTGTGTGTGTGTGTGTGTGTGTGTGTGTGTGTGTGTGTGTGTGTGTGTGTGTATCATGAGCTTTCAGGGGCAAAACCCACTTCCTCAGATGAGCTTGAGTTTGTCTAGTTCATCTGAGGAAGTGGGTTTTGTCCACGAAAGTTCACGATACAAATAAATATAAGTTGTAGTGACACTAACTAATATTAGGATCAGCCTATAAGTCTTAGGGCTAAATCCTGACCCCTGTGGGGGGGGGGGGGGGGGAAGATGTTACTCAGGGTTATCTGTATGGACTGGACTTAGTCGCAGAGTCGAAGGCTGGAAGGGGCTACCAAATCATCTAGCCCAGGTAGGGATGCCAACTTTTATTTGCAGAAAATCAACATCTTTTCCCTGCTCATTCTCCAAGGCAATGTCCTCCCTCTTTTGCTCCCCTTACTTTTTTACTCATTCTTCCCCACCCCCACTTACTTATTTCTGGGCTGGGGCAGAGGTTTGGAGTGTGGGAGGGATTTGAGGTACCGGCTCTGGGCTGCACTAACCTCAGGTGGCTCCTTGGAAGCTGTCTACACTGGCTGCTTGCTTTTCCGGAAAAGCAATGACGATCTACTGTAAAATTGTCAGTGTTTTTCCGGAAAAACTATGCTGCTCCCGTTCGGGCAAAAGTCCTTTTCCGGAAAAACTGTTCCGGAAAAGGGCCAGTGTAGACAGCACAGTAGTCTTTTCCGCAAAAAAGCCCCGATCGCGAAAATGACGATCGGGGCTTTTTTCCAGAAAAATGCGTCTACATTGGCCACGGACGCTTTTCCGGAAAAAGTGCTTTTCCAGAAAAGCATCCTGCCAATCTAGACGTGCTTTTTCCGGAAATACTTATAACGGAAAACTGTTCCGTTTTAAGCATTTCCGGAAAAAGGTGCCAGTGTAGACGTAGCCTTAGAGTAAGAGTACGCTGGTCAGGTGCATGCTGATTGCACGCAACACTGACTAAGAGAGCCATGTGCTCCATCTGCATCCAAAGTGCTGCTTTGGTTCAGTCAGCACCCCCTGCAAATTCTAGGTATGCAAGTACAATTAGCAAAACGACATGATCCTAGGAGACCATCTTGGTTACAACAGTCTTGCAGCCCTCTGAGATGAAAAAGGGCCACTCATGCGACCCACTCACTAACCTAGGCTGCCCATCACTGCTCTGAGCACTGCCCTTGCCTGCAGGTGCTGCCCTCTCAGCTCTCATTGGTCATGGTTAGGAGCTAGAGGGAGACACCAGCAGCTTCTCGGGAGCAACACGGATCCAGATAAGAAATCATCCTGGACTTTTAATGTCCTGGTGAGCAGTGCTGAGCAGCATAACCAGTGTTCCTTTTCAACCAGGCACTCTGGTTAAAAAACAGATGCCTGGCAACTCTAAGTTCAGTGATTCTCAAACTGTGTGTCAGGACCTCACAGAGGCTCACAAACCTATTTTAATGAAAGCAGGGGACCTCTTGAGGTCCCTTATGATTGTATGAATTATGCTTAGTTCATTGAGATGAAGTGAGTCTTAATGTATTATTAATAGCGTTAAAATGCTTTGATCTGCACAAATGAAAGGAGCTTTAGAAATGCAAAGTTTTATTTTTGATTATTCATTTTAGTTTACACTTGCTCCTTGCTTCATAGTGACACTCGTGGGCCACAGTTTTTATCCCTGAATGCATATGCGGCATTCCTACCAGGTGAAATCAATGGGAGTTTTATTACTGACTTTAAGGGAGCCAGAGATTCACCTCTAGTCTTGAAAAAAAATCTTGTTAAAGTCCTCTGGTTAGATAAATATCTCTAAGGGATGATCAAGGTATATTTGCTTCTGCCTCAGCTGGTGAGGGCGGTAAGAGGGAGACTGGACTTAATGACATTACAAGGTCCCTACCAATCCTACAGTTCTCTGATACTGTGCACAGCCAGAAGCAGAATTTGGCCCTTTTAGTTTCTGCTCCATCAGGCCTGATTCCTACAGCCATCCCTCTGTGAAAGATAGTGAGTTTTTCCTCCATTATGATCATAGGAATTATCCCTATTTCTTTCCTCTTGATTATAACACTCTTCAGAGTTGAAGCTCTCTAGACTCTCTAGAGCCCTCTCCTTTTCTCTGCTGTTCACTGATACACACCTGCATTGAATGCGTCTTTCTTGAAATAAAGTGATAACTGCACTTACAAAGAGGCTTTTATATTTAAAGGAAAAGGTTCTTGTGGTGCCGTCAATCAATTAAAATGATGACTCTGCAGGGATAATAGAGGGGGCAGATGTGTTGACACTGTTTGAAGTGAATTTAGCGATTATCCATATTGACACAGGAATTCAACAAGTAAATCAAGATTTCAACAGCAAAACTGATGAAAAGTACATTTGATTTCTACAATCCATTCAGGTTTAATAATGTGATGCCTTATTCCTCACATATATATACATGCCATTCTCAAGTAAAGTTGTACCATAACCTGTAATTATCAATACAGAAAAGAAGGTGCAGAGTGTTGTGTAAATAAATAATTATAGGCTTTTTGACATTTATTCGGTTGTTCGATACTGCTTCTTTGAAAAAAATATAAACTTCAATGTAAATATAGATACTTTCTCAGACAAAGTATTGTTTTTAATAGCCCATACTAATTGTTTCTTCATCATTCCACATATTGAATAAATAGATACAAGATTTTTAATGATTGAAATTCCAATGAACATCTTAGACCAAAATCATGGTCAATTATTTATTTGAGTTGGCCAGGGAGAACATTTTTAAAGTTTAATGAAGCCAGCAGGGCTACACAGTTTCATGTTGCTGAGCAACTGTACTGTTGGCTAGTGTGTTTAGAGTAAAAGCATACAGCATAATAATGTTTATGCCTTGAGGCTTTGTTGTACCCCCTTGCAGCATAACCCCCAGGAGTGGGATCAGAGAGCCTAGGACACTCTCTAAGGTTCAGCTCACTGAATTTCTAATGAAGAAGGAGGAAGGGCTTGCAAGCCAGTGAGGAAGGATAGGGGGCAGGTTCCAATTTCCACGTATCTAAAATATCCACAGGAAAGGACGCTCCAGCCTCTTTGCATATAGGAAGATTTATCTATGAGGAGAGTTATGGAAAGATTTGAACAATTTTGATTAAAAGGGAGACATATCTATCTGAGTTATTCAGAATAATGAATGTTATTGTACAGCATAGACTGGGCACAAGTATTCTCAGGATACAATAACAAGAGGATATTGATTATGAGCGGAAGGCAGAACATTCAAAATTCATAAAAGAAAAATATTCTTTCACATAAGAAATACATTACTTGTAGAAATCTCAAGTAGAAGATATTGCTGTGATGCCAGAAGCTTAGCATGATTCAGAAAAAGATTAGATATTTATGTGGACCAAAAGAACCACAATAGTTACAATAGATATTCTTTATTTTTAAAAAAAAAATCCTATAATTTTTCAAGCTTCCTGGAATAAGCCAATTATCTATCAACAGAATTGCAGAGAAAACTCATCTGTGGTCAGGTTATTCCATAATTGTCTGTTTGGGGGTTTCTCGCATCTTCCTCTGAAGCACCTAATGCCTCTCAGGTATACGGCTAACTGATGTGATCCAGTATGTCCGTTCCTGTTTCTTTGTTGCTGTGCAGTGGATCTGTCTGGTTGTGTGGCTCCTGAAAGGACTGTGCTTTCTTTGGTCACCATCCCTGGGCCATATTCAGTTCCATGGAAAGGAGTCAGGGAGGAGTGAGAGTTAACATATACTACTCCCTCCCACAAGCCTCTGAGACTTAACAAACAAAATTAGCATCTTGCCAGTTTGGGGCACATTCTGTTTGCCCAAACATGCTCCCTCCTGATATATGCAGCCTCAGTCAAACAGTTAGCTTGAAATGGGGTGGAAGGGGGGCAATATTCAAGCTTGAGGAGGAGCAAAGTGTGGCTTCACTGCTGGCTTCTGTTTCTCTCTGACAGCACAAGAGAGTAAGCATCTCTCCTTGCGGTTATGTCACTTTCTCTACCAATTCACACCTTTTGTGCAGAGCAGTAACAGTCTGTGTAATGCCTAATATTATCCACTACTTGTGCATATTTATTTTTAAAAGAGTATTATGTGCCCACTGGGAGTTAAGTTTTTGAATGTTCTTTTTCTATACTCTGAGTCATTTTCCCATAATTCTGAAGCTCACAATATTTTCCCATTGCCATAGTGACTGCTTGTGAAGAAGGCACGCTGAGTAACTACAGAGTTTTACTGAACCCAAATTGCCCATCCAAGTGGACCTCAGCTTATATCTGTATTACATGAAACAATCAACATGAACCACATAGCCCATTATTTCATCCATCAGAACTGCAGCTGTTTCTCCACACAGGAAAAAAAATTATTGCCACCTGTCAGAGCTCAAAAGCCACCAAATAGTCCCAAATATCTCATTGAGCAGATCTAAGCAGTGACTCCATGACTGACAATTAACAGAGAAACAGCTAGCACAGGTTAGAAAGTTTTAAAATGTCATTTTAATGAATACAGTGTCTGTTTGGGTTTATGTTTAATTCAGTTGTATTCCTTAAAATTAGAGATGTCTCCTCCCACCCTGCTAGGAGTGCATGGTGCTTCTAAGCACCACACATTCCAGGCAAAGTGGGAGGGAGACTTTGCATACTCCCCTGCCTCCAAGCCTTGATTGGCCTGTAGGTGGGGCAGGAACACATGAAGTCTTCTCCCCCCCCTGCAAGGGGTGTGTTGCTTATAAGCACCGCATGCTCCTTGCAGGATGTGGGCAGGGTGGGAGGAGGCTTTGTGCTCTCCACCTGCCCCCAGGCCAATCAAGGCTTTGGGGATGGGGGGAGTTTGTGAAGTCTCCTCCCACCCTGCAAGGGGCTCAGGTGGCCGTTCACTCTAAGTGCAGTGCTTCCTTGCAGGGTGGGGGCAGGGAGGGAGAGACTTCATGTGCTCCACCTCCCCAGTTCCTGATTCACCTGGGGGCAGCAGGGGGGAAGCACTCAAAGTCTCCTCACACTGCCAGGGGCACAGGTACCTAGAAGGAACTGCCAGCTGTTCAGAACTGCTGGTGGTTCTCTCTGGGAGGGGCAAAGACTTTGTGTGCTTCCCCATCCCCAGACCAATCAAGGTCTGTGGGTGAAGAAGCATGGAAGTGTCCTGGACCTGCCCCTTCTAGAAATTTTTGAAGTGGCCCTTGGTCAAAAATTATTGCTCACCCCTTCACTAAGCTCTACCCAATGTCTACACTACAGAGTTTTTTCAGAAAAACAGCCATTTTTCTGAAAAAACTTCACTTATGTCCACACTGCAATCATATTATTTCAAAAAAAATCTAAAAAACAGAGGGTTTTTTCCAACATTGGTAAATCTCTTTCTACGAGGAAGAAGCCTTTTTCCGAAAGAGCACTTGGAAACTGAAGAGAGATGCATTTTTAAGGGCCCAAAAGCAAACTATTCCACTGTGTAGGAAAGATAGAAAGTATGGTAAGAGACCACCTTGGCTGAACCAGGAGATCTTACATGATCTAAAGATCAAAAAGGAGTCATAAAAAGTGGAAACTAGGTCAAATTACAAAGGATGGAATATAAGCAAACAACACAAGTATACAGGGGGAAAAACTAGAAAGGTGAAGGCACAAAACAAGCTCAATCTAGCTACAGACAAAAAGAGTAAAAGGAAGACATTATGCAAATATATTAGAATCAAGAGGAAGACAGGGTAGTCCCATTGTTCAGCAAAGAGGGAAAAACAATAACAGGAAACTTGGAAATGGCAGAGGTGCTTAATGATGACTTTGTTTCAGTTTTTGTCAATAAGATTGATGGTGATGGGATACCTAACAGTGAATGCTAGTGGAAATGGAGTAGATTTAGAAGTTAAAATAAAAAAAATCAATTTAAAATTACGTAGAACAGTTAGATGTCTGCAAGTCACCAGGGCCTGATAAAATGCATCCTAGAATACTCAAGGAGCTGATAGAGAAAGTATCTGAGCCTTTAGCTATCATCTTTGAAAAGTCATGTAAGTCAGGAGAGATTCCAGAAAACTGGAACAGGGTAAATATAGTGCCCATCTCTACAAAGGGAAATAAGAACAACCTAGGAAACTATGCACCAGTCAGTTTAACTTCTGTGCCAGTGAAGATAAAGGAGCAAATAATTAAGGAATTCATCTGTAAACATTGGAAGAAAATAAGGTGATAGGTCACAGTCAGCATGGATTTGTAAAGAACAAATTATGTCAAACCAATCGGATAGATTTATTTGATAGGATATCAAGCCTTGTGGATAAGGAGCAAGTAGTGGATGTGGTATACCTAGATTTTAATAAAGCATTTGATATGGGGACTGGACTTGATGATCTCTTGAGGTCCCTTTCAGTTCTAGTATCCTAAAATAGCTGTGCAGTATAGATGTACCCTATGTGTGAAACTGATGGCTCCTTCCTAAGTGGAGTACTTTGCATTTGTCCTTTATTATACTTCATCCTATTTACCTCAGTCCATTTCTCTAGTTTGTCCAGATCATTTTGAATTATGGCCCTATCCTCCAAAGTACTTGCAACCCTTCCCAAATTGGTATCATCTGCAAACTTAATGGCAAGCGTATGCCATCCTCTAAATCATTTATGAAGATACTGAACAGAACCAGTCCCCAAACAGACCCCTACGCAACCCCACTTGTTATGCTCTTCTAGCATGATTGTGAACTGGTAATAACTACTCTCTGGGAATGGTTATCCAGCCAGTTATGGACCCACCTAATAAAAACCCCATTCTACAGCAGGCTATATTTCTCTAGTTTATTGATAAGAAAGTCATGCAAGACCATATCAAATGCTTTACTAAAGTCAAGGTATACCACATCTACTGCTTCTCCCTTATCCAAAAGACTTGTTGTTCTATCAAAGAAAGCTATCTGATTGTTTTGAGAAGAAGAAAGAATAATAAGAGTAAAAATGTTAATTCAAAAAGTCTGTAAGTATTGATATGATAATGATCTAGCTGAATATTAAAGCAAAAACTTAACATGGAATGTAGAGTACCTATGTAGTGTTCCTTGGCAATCTTCAGCCTTTCATCAACCAGTGGACACTGCAGGAGCGTATGTTCTTATTTCTTTGGGTTCATGTCTGCATCTGCTTGCTTAATTTATGACACACATTTCACAATACTTGTCTTTTGAAATTCAGTCAGCTGTATTTATTGATTTATTTATTGGGAAATGGAGAGGTTGGTTCTCACACATCAAAAAGGATTAACCTTTTTTTTAATTCCGTCTTTTCTTGAATTATGGCTGCACAAGTGGCAATATCCTTTGCAAGTTCCCTCTATTCCATTATCCAAAGGCAGGGTGTTGTCTTACTGTTTATTTTCTTGTAGTTTGGTAGCAAAATGTCAAGTGATGAATTTATTTGTGTTTAAGAATTAAAATTCTAAACAATGAAATACTTGTTAGCAGAGACAAATGTAAAACTGTTTTCTGTTCCTCCTTGTTTTGTTTTAGTGAGTGGCAAGAAGGCATCAGAGCCTGGGCAGTTTCTCAGTGCTTCATTCAGGGAGTGTCATTACTGCCTCTGATGTTTTTCCTGTGTCCATGACTTTCTTGATGCCCTCCTGAAGAAATTAATGCTGAGTGGTCTTCTCTGAGATGGATTAGCAATACCATACTATGTACGAATTGGCAGAGGAGTGTTAAGAGCAGGATTATTGCATTCTTTCCCAAAGACATTATATTTTGCCATTCTACATGGGCACTGACCTCATGGGTGCTCTGGGGCTGAAGCACCTGTGGGAAAAATTAGTAAGTGCTCAGCATCAACTGGCAGCCAAGCTCCCTCATCCCACGCCTCTTGCCTGCCAGAAGCCCTGCTGATCTATTCCTCCCTCTCTCTCCCAGTACTTCCCACTGCCATGACACAACTGTTTTGTGGAAGGCAGGGGGAGCAGTGAGTGGGATCATATGGCATGCTTGGGGGGAGAGGGCAGGAGAGGAGTCCTAAAGGAAGTCTTAGGGTGAGGGTGAAGCAAGCGCAGGAAAAGGCAGAGCGGAGATTTGGGGGCAGGGATGGAGTTGGCATGGGGTAACAGTAAAGCAGGTGCGGCAAGAGGCAGGGCAGGGGGTTGAAGGAAGGGGTGAAGCGGGGGGAAGGCCTGAGGTAGAGCTGGGCAGGGGTGAAGTGGGGGGCAGGGCCTGAGGTAGAGCGGGGCAGGAGTCAAACATCGCCTGTCAACAGCAGAAATCAGCACCTATGCCAATCTAAATCACTGAGCCTTGCTGAAGTCAGTGGAGCCCTGCATAGATCCATCAATTTGTTTGCTTATTTATTTCTATTTAGATTTACATAGAAAACAAAACAAGAGATGCAGCTCTCTAAGTCCTAGGCACTTCTGACACAAATTACAAAAACAAGCAAACTAAATCGCATGTATTATACAGAACTCATGGGAATTAGGATGCAGGCTCTCGTATGTGTGCTCTTCATGGCCAAGTAGTGGAACTCTGTGATAACTTTTATGCTCAAAGTAAATAAAACAGCTTAATTTAAAACAAAATGATATTTACTCACAAAAATAAAATCCATAATACTTGTTAAAATTGAGACAGTATTGAAATCAGAAAGCCTTGCTCCCTCTTGCATTTTCTTCAACCACCAGGTGGGATGTGAGCAGGGAATGTATCTGCTTTCTCCCATCCCCAAGTGGCTTTGGGCAGAATAGGAGTGGTGGTAGCAGAGACAGTGCAAGAAGTTGCAGGTGGACTTTGGCTGTGCTAGATATCAAGGGAATCTGTGTGTTCAGTGGGATGAACACTCTGCCTGTTCCAGGGGATTCAACTTTTCTCCCTGTGGGTATGTCTACACTACCCCGCTAGTTCGAACTAGCGGGGTAATGTAGGCATACCGCACTTGCAAATGAAGCCCGGGATTTGAATTTCCCGGGCTTCATTTGCATAAGCGGGGAGCCGCCATTTTAAAAACCCCGCTGGTTCGAACCCCGTGCAGCGCAGCTACACGGGGCTCGAACTAGGTAGTTCGAACTAGGCTTCCTATTCCGAACTACCGGTACACCTCGTTCCACTCGAACCAGCGGGGTTTTAAAAATGGTGGCTCCCCGCTTATGCAAATGAAGCCCGGGAAATTCAAATCCCGGGCTTCATTTGCAAGTGCGGTATGCCTACATTACCCTCCTAGTTTGAACTAGGAGGGTAGTGTAGACATACCCTATGAGACAAACTAGAGTGGATTCCATAAGTGCAACTTCATAGAATTTCTAGTTCTCAGGGTAGGAATAATACATGTGATAATAATATGACCCATATGTTTTTCTGTTTGTACATATAAATAATTATATAACATCTGACAGAAAAATACTGAGTGGTGTTGGTTACCAGCAGGAAAAATACTGAGCTAGTTTAGCATAGGCAAAACTGGCAAGTTTTCAATGACTGTAATACAGACTTCAAGTAAATTATTTTTTTCCTATACTTTTTAGTTGCATAATTAAGGTTTTTCTATTAATCTTTAATTAAAAGGCAAGCACAGAATGTATACATGTATCAAATATGGTCTACTAATTCTTCTAATTATTCTTCTCATAAGACATTAGCCACGATTAGGGATGTGAAAGGTATATCGGTTAACCAGTATGCATCACCCTAAATAGGTAATGCTTACTGGTTCTTGTTAACTGTAGGGACTGGAGCAGCTTCCCGCTCGCCCTGGGCAATGGACTGCTCTAGCCCTGCAGGGCCCACCGCAGGTAGGGGCTGCTCTGGCTGAGCACAATCTCTGTCCGTGGCTGCCTGACCCGGCTCCCCCTACCTCAGGTTACATGTGAGGCTTCTTGGGAGCAGGGCTGGCAGGGACTGCTGGCCTTGCTCCCAGGGAGCTGGCTACAGAGTCCATGGTGAAGCTGCTGGCCCTTCCTGGTCCCACTCCAAGGACGCCATTTTGGGAGGGTAAGAGGGGCAGCAGCTGTGCACCCTGGGACGCAGTCTGGGGAAACGCATGAAAAGCAAGCTATCAGGAAGTGAGGGGAAAGCACTTGCATTCTGTGCATGCCTCTCACACCTGGCTGGTGAAGGGAGCTCACCAGCCAGATGTGAAAGGCATGAACAGATTGTAAGCATTTTCCCCTCACTCCTTTAGAGTCCAGGGGATGGGATGAAAAACAAGCTGCATCTTGGAGCACATGGCTGCTGCCCCTCCTACCCTCCGGAAATGGCACTCTTGCCCCACTCCGAAGGAGGTGACTTCGCTGTGACTGTGAAGCCTCCTCCTTGGAGCCAGGCCCGAAGCTCTTGCTGGCTCCACGTCCAAGGAGGTGGCTCTCCTTGGCAGCTAAACCACCTCCCCGGGAATGGAGCCGGCAGCCCCCTGCTGGCCTGGCTCCCAGAAAGGTGTCTTCTCTGCAGCAGGGAAGTCTCCTCTTTGGCCCTGCTGCCCAGGCAGCTTTGCTGCAGACTTTGTAGTATAAAGCTTATTTAAGCTTTATGCTGCAGAGCCAGTAGCACGTGTACCCACTAAGATTTTCAGTGGTTACACAGTTACATTTTTAACTGACTTTCAACAATACGTATTCCATTTTCTATAGTTCCATAGCAACTTAAAAAATGCCATACACAGTCTCCTAATTTTCAGTAATAAGCATCTATTATTTAAACTTTTAACACAAGTAGAGAAAGTGAAATAAAAGATACTGGATATTTCTTATATACAGTTGATAATAAGCTAACATGGTATTTAACTTACTGCGTGTGCTTGTGCGTGTGTATTATTTATGTGTCTGACTGCTAATTTAACCAAATGTGCAGCAGTTCCCTTGAGATGACCCTATTTACCTTAATTGCATTGTATCTTGATGAGAAAATTATTAAAGAGTAATACAGGAAGATGGAGGATTGTAGATATCAGCTGGTGTAGTGCTTAAATAAAATTATCCATCTGCAGACTGAGTAATGTAGCAAACAGTGGTCAAGTCTTTTCTCTGTTCACAAATCCTGACATTGTTTGAGGGGGGCGGTTAATGACAGAGAATGGAGAGAGAGTGCACTATCTTGAAAAGCAGATCAGATACCCTTTTTCTTCATTGTTGTCTTCTGCTTCATCTGTCTGTACATTTGTGAAAATTAATACATTACAATCAAAACCTCCATGCTAAGCTGAACAGAAAAATGTTCAATAGTAGTGCAGTATATATTAAATTGAGAGTTCGTTTTGTACATCATCATTGGCCACATTATGGTGTCTTTATTTAAATGTCTACTGTTATTTTAGGTTTGTTTACTCTACAGTGTGTATATATGTTCTGAGATATGGATACAAAAATCATATGCAGATATGACCTGCCCTAGAGATTTAAGCATTTTAAAGGTTACTTGCCAAATTCTTTTCTAAATTATACCAAAGAAAACCATTGAGTGAAGTGGGTTTTCACTAGTGTAACTGAGCAGATGCATTTATTGGCCCTATACATTTATTTGATTGTAAAATAAATATAAATTATACAGTTATGGACTGCTCATAATAACAGGCTACTTGCATTTGTTTTGTACAATATATTATCGGAATCTTATTCACTAATCAAGAGAGTGCTATATTAACACTGGCATGTACTATTGCCAATAATTCCTTACAAAAATCTGTTGTCATGGGCCAGATCCTACAACCTTTAGCTGTACTTAATCTCAGCAGAGGTTGCATTGTATTTTATGGAACTATAGGCAGGAGGAAGAACGACCCACAGAATCAGGTCCCTACTTTAGTATCTTGTTACTATTACACTGTATTATCTCATTCTAAAGTGATACAATCCAAAAAGCATCTGTCTATATATTTTAGAAATGTGCATCTGTCTGTCTGTCTATCTGTGAACCCATTTGTTCAAGAACTCCTGCTAAACAGTAAGAGCTAGAACCACCAATCTTGGTGTGCAGCTTCCTCTTCTCCTAACTTAAAGCAAGGTCAGAGTTTGATTGTGCCAGGAAAATGGGATGTGCCTGGAATGGATTGTTTTCCATAACATGGAAAGGGACGGTACTGTTCAGAGGGACACTGTACTGCAGAGTGGCCACTGTGGGCAGTTAGCATGGGGGAGAGTTATACTGCAGAGTAACCATTGGGGGCAGCTGCACCAAACACTTTCCCCTGGCTCTTGGCCATAGCACCAGAGCTGGGGCCTTGTGGGGGAAGAAGACCCCCACTGAATGGGGAGAGGGAAGAAAAGGCCCCTGCTGGATGGGGGAGGGAGAAAAGGACCTGCCAGGTGGAGTGGAAGGAAAAGTTTCATCATACAGGGAGGAGGAGAATAAGCTCCACCAGGAGGGGGAGGGAGAGAGAGAGGCCCACCAAATGGTGGGAAGAAGACCCCACCAGACAAGAGGCGAGAGAGCCCCACCACCCCCAGAGGAGCCACAGCCATCCCCAACCCCAGCATTGCTGGACTGCCCAGCATGCTCATCCCCTTCCTGGCCTGCATGGCCCTTTACTTCAAGCACCATCAGGGCCCAGCCTGTGCAGGCCCCCTGCTCTGTCCCCTGGACCAGGACTGGTGAGAGCCAGTGGGGCTTCCCAAGGACAAGCTGGTTGGCAGGTTATGCAGCCCACCTCGCCATAGGAACAAGCCAGTTGGTGGGGTGCATGGCTCCTCCTTCACGCCTGGCCAACCCCAGGAGAAGCCAGAGAGCAGAGTACACAGTCTCCTTCTTACCCTGGGACAAGCTGGCAGGCAGCGTGCGCCACCCTGCGCAGAAGCCGGTGACCACCCTCCACCTTAAAACCTTCCCTGAGCCCCTCCACCTTCCCTCGGCTCCTTCCTTTCTAATTTCCTGCCCTGATTCCTGCACTCCAACCCTCCACCCTGAGCCTCTTCTCACCCCCAACCATCATTCTTGCCTCCCCAACATCCCGAGGCCCATGCTCTGAGCCCCTCCTCAACCCCTCACCCTGACTTCTGCACTCCTCATGACTTCAGCTTCCTGCCCTGAGCCTCCTCTCCCTACGTCCCCAAGGTCCTGCCTTGACTCCTACACACACACCCCACCGCCAGCCCCCTGTCCTGAAGGACCCCGGGCAATGCCAGGTAAGTCTTCTAGTAAACTATAAATGAATATAATATAAGTAACTATGTAAAAGCTTCAGGGGGTAGCCGAGTTAGTCTGCAACAGGAAGAACTTTAACAAAACAACGAATAGTCTAGCAGCACCTTAAAGACTAACAAAACATGTAGCTGGTATCTTGAGTGTGATAAAATATTAATGAGTCAGTGTATCTGTAATAAATAGATTTTGCATATTATCAACATATTTATAGCTATAACTCAGAGATAAAATGAACCTTCTCTAGGTAGAGCTTCCCTTTTCTGTGGAGAAGGTATTTCTGTGAAAGCTAGCTTCTCAGCACTGTCCCTCTTTTGCTATCTGTGCAAGACTCCCCACAAAGACTCTTTATGCAAGGGGCTCTGGAAAATTTGGGAGGGTGTTAAGGGAGTGACTACCTCTTCAGCACCATTGCTTGCTGAGCTCCATATGGAAGGGAATTACTATAGCTTAGATTTGTATTAACTACTTCTAAGTCTCCTTGATCTACACTAATATGCCACCATGGAAAACCTTGCCAATGGAGGACTGCTGCCATGGGGAAGAAATGGCAGTTCCATGGTATGCAATATGGTTCCTGCCTCTGTGCATCAGGGATTCCCTTGCTGTAAAGCCTAAATAATCATCGATTGGGAGATTTCAGGCCCTGGTATCATTAAAAACTGTGTTTTTGAAGGACTGCTGTAGGGAAAACTTCTAGAGGTAATCCTTGTTGAATTGTTTGCCTCCTCAGCCATGGTGTTGATAGGATCTGGCCCAGAGTTATGATTCTGAGACGAGAATTTTTGCATGAGTATCATAATGTCTCAAAGGCATCTGTTGCTGTTCTCATTAGAAAAAAATGGGCTGTTTTCCTACTTAGCTGCAGTGCATATTGCATCTCCTCAGGCTAGTAGCAAGATGTCAAATCTGTAAATCTACTGCTGTATATGCTATATATTCACTTTATCACATGTATGGAAGTGTATTGTATCTAATTTGTTTCAGGGTATTTATGGTATTAAGAATATTATGAATCTGGCTATTGCACTTGAAAACATTTAATGATAAATTGGGCAGGCACTGTCTGTAGCATTCATAGGTAGGACATTCAGAGGTTAAAGTACATGACTGAGAGTTAGTCTATTTTTGATTCTCCTACTGGCCAGCTTGTATAATATTGGGTAAATCTTAGGATTTTTCTATCTCATTTTCCAAATCTGTTAAAATAAGAATAGATAATACTTTGTTGAAAATGGTGTTGTAAGTCTAAATTCCTTGTAGAGAACGCTAAGATTTTTTTAATGGAAGATGTTATCAAAATGCAAAGTAATATTCTTTTCATCTTCAAAGCACGCTATATACATTTGCAATTCAACCTATTTACAAAGTGCTATTTTTTTGAATGGTTTGATTTTTCTATAGTATTTACTGATTATACAGGAAACTACACTTCATTACCACTGTATGTCACTCAAACAACATGTTGTACATGGAAATAATGCAACATACTTATATTTGGATTATAGAACATACAAACCTTTGAGGGTTTCATTGCACATTTGTTATATTGTATTTTTAATGTATCCAGACAGTGCTTGTATAATCATGTTTCTTCCCTTGAATCCCCTCTGTGCCCACATGTATGAAGCAAGCTTTGTAGTGACATTTATGAAGACCCCTGCTGGTCCTGAAACAGTAGAATCCTGCTATTTAGAGTGAACCATTATTCTAGTAGTTGAAGTGTTTGCACAAAGGTGACTATGTGGTTGGCTATTTCTTCCTTTCCTACAGTATACATGAAAAGAAAATCTTTATTTGAGCCTTTGATAGGGTCTAGTTGCAGAACCCTACTCACAAATATGGGTAAATGGTCTACATTTAGAAATTCTTTTCTGGGAAGGGAGATCATATTTTGCAATTTTGTCCTTTAACTAGTGAATTTAGTGCTTGCTAAGCATACTCACTTACCTGTCTTGGAAGGTACAGTCCACTTGCGGTGCACAGAATAGGTGCATCATAACCAGTCCCAACTCAAACTTCTCTGTGATGCCTTGCAAGAGTGCATTACGCTGTCTTGATGGAAACACCACTATGGCTAAGGAAGCAGTTTTGTGTTTGTGACAAACAGAATGTTGGTTTCAGCTATACCTACCCCAAATGGGGTCTAACTATTTCTAGTTGTGCTAATGTGTATTATGATGAAGACTCTTGTTCACAAGGGGCCAGATTCTGACACCTTTACTTAAAATAAGTAGCAATTTATTCTGAAAATAGACTCATAAAGACAACAGGATGTCTCAGAGACTACAGTTCTACTCAGTGTGAGAAAGGATATTAGAAGTTGGCTCTGAGAACTGAACTAAGATCAACTCCAAATGTCCATTAGATGGTAAAACTTTCTGTCACTACCAAACTGGACTAGATATTAATCAATCAGCCTCAGTTAAATACTCCATAACTTACTACTGATTCTATTAATCATGAAGAATGTGCTTGTGTTTATGGACTTCTCTCTCAACATTACTGCTAAAAGTAAATAATATGATAATGGTTTTATAGTCACTGTCAGTTATTTAGATTTTGTGCAATGATAATATAACTTTCAGTAACCTTACTTCATGTTCAGTGTGTAATTGGGACTCCCTACCGTTGATCAGAAATTATATGTTAACCACAATCTCACATTATAAAGCCCAAGTAGTTCTGTAGGAATTCCACAGCTATGAGTTACAGAATTTTTTATATGAAATTTCTAAAAGGTGGTGTTAATGTGACATGTAAGACTTTTGATATTCTCTGCTATTGCAAAAGGGTTAACAAATAACAAAGAAAAAGGTAAAAAACCCAGCAATATGGTACACTAAATATCAAAAGTCTTTGATTATTGCATTGTAAAGGGGTAGTGAGAAAAAATTATTTTGACTTAAAATCAAAATAAATGATGTACTCACCCTATTCTTTGAAGTTATAATACTAAAAAATTCTGTTAAGGATTTCCAAAAGCTCTTAACATTCTTAGTAATCAATTAATTATTTCCTGTACTGAGTAATGGAATGCAAATACTTAAAGAATTAAATAGTTACAAAATGGGGTTTCCAAAAATGAGGTTACCCAGAAATTTAAAATTTTCAATAATAAATATGCACAAACACAAATAAATCAGTCCACAATTAATTGTTCAGAATGCTCCATTCCCATGTAGACAGTTTCAGATTTTTGTTTGTACAAATCCATTAAATATACAATTTACTGAATAATGGATTATAAAAAGATTTGTTTTCATTGGCTAGCTGTACCATCACAGCTCTTAGACACATTAGTGAATCTTTCAGATCTATTGTTCCATTGTGCACATTGTGAGGATATAATTTATTTTTTCATTTTATGGTTCTATAGTGTAATTTAATAAGATTGTAACAAATCTGAAAATCTTTACAATCAAATTATGATATTTTTAATTTCTAAACTTTGGCCTCAGAATATAATGGAATAACAGCATCTAAGGATTTTAACTGAAACTATTTTATTTAATGCCATTCAGCTGATTTACACAGTATGGCTAGCTGATAGGTTTCATTTAGGTATTACCTTTATAGGATATTTAAGAATTAGTCAGGCTTTAAGGTTTTAGATATTTAATCTTCCTTTAATAGTGCTGCTCTTGTCTCAGTTTTTAATTGCTCATCCTTGCACTGGAGCTGTGCCGCTCTGTTTTGTCCAGATGTTGTGAAAGATATTGACTTCACCCTATCAAAACTTCTGTAACCCTGGGATTTTAATTGTGGTTTACCTTGCTGACTGTAGATAATTTACTACAAAGGTAATGCTTTTGAATGCAATTCTTAATTTAACTCCCACTGTATTGGGATCTCTACAGACCTATGAATAAATTGTTTTGGCATCAAAATCACACATCATAATGAGGTTTTCATAAATGTATATTGAAGTTGTTTGACATCTTAATGAGGAATAGGTTCCACTTGCAATGACATCTTGCTGAGAGCACAGTAATTATATTAAATCTGTCTGAAGGTAATAGGAAACTAACATACTAAAACATATTTTTTTTTCAAAAAGAGAATAAACTAGAAATATGAAAAGGGTGTTTTAAAAGGAAGTAAAGTCTCAGTTTGTATTAAACCTATGGCAAAATAGTGTAGCAGGTACCAAAAAACCATGATATCTGAAGAACAACCTAGTGCTTTTGGAATTGTTAGATGGATCATATATGCCTTAAAAAGAAGGCCCAAGAGAGCTGTGCTGGTTTTGCACATGCAAGAAATAATTACTGCACATTTAAAATATCATGCAAGCAGTTGCTGGATTGAGGCTAAGAAGGGGTCTAAATAAAATAGTGATAAGCATAAATATAAAGATAGATGCTGATATGGTCTATATATAATACATTTCATTTGCATTTAAACTGATAATGTGCATAGTTCATCCGAAAGACTAGAAATAGTTTATTTAAATCTGAAAATCAAGGCTTTTAAATTTAAAAACCTGAACAGCGATAGCAGAACTTTTGAACAGCATTCAAGTGTGTTCTGATCTGTGAGCCTTAGTATTGAAAAAAGTCACTCAAGAAAGGAACAAGATTTTGTCCCACTAAATCTGCTCAACTGCTTTACTGGTATCTTCTTGTGTCATTTTTCCCCCCCTAGATTAAGAAATTAATTCTTAGTGTACCTTGCTCCTTTACTTAAGAACAGGGTTTTTTTTTAACAATATACTTTTAACTTGCTTGTTTGAGTAGTACTGTAATTGATTTTAAAAATTACAGATTAATAGGGCTACTCCTCTGAGTAATTTCTCTAGCTCTGAGACCTCTGCCCCAATCAGTGTACAACCTAAATTAAATCAGAAAAGTGGAAAAAGAGGAAAACCAATTTTTCTTCTTCTTTGTAGTGAATGGAGCTAAACTTAACCCTTCAGAAGTTTGCAATGGAGATGCAGCCTGCCTTTAAAGAGCTAGAGGCAGAGCTGACTCTCTAGGCCAGAGATATTTTTAACGTAGAGTCTTTGTACAGTCTCATTCCACCCTCGTCACCCCTCTCCCCCGTTGTGTGACTGTGTGGATGCCTCCCAACACCAATGAATGGTAAAACGTCCGGACTCTGCCTTTTGGATGGCGCTAGTGCTTCAGTCATTTATTTACACTAGCAAATCTCTCCCCTGTCCTTGTGAGAGCCGGGCGCGGTGGGTGCCGCTTTCCCCATCTGGTGGCAGAAAAGAGCTTGGCTCAGCCTCCCTGCAGAGCAGCCCGAGCGCCAGGAGCGTGGGAGGTTCTGGCTAGAGCGAGTGGCCAGAAATGGCTGCTCTGCCTAACATCACACAGAGTCATCCCTCCTACGCCCCTTTTTTGCCCACCCCGCCGCCTCTTTCACTTTCTTTTTCTTGCCCGCCCCCGGCTCCTTCCCTCCCCGCGGCAGCCCGCCAGCGCTTTCACGCCTGACTGAGCCGGGGCAGCTCTTGCTCCGGGCCCGGCTCCTGTGCCGGTATTTTGAAAGGCTTCGTACCCGCTGCTTGCGGGAGCGGCTGAGACCACAGAGCTGGGAATCACCCTTCTCGTCGAGGCTTGGGCTTCTCCAGGGACCCCGGCTAGGAGAGGCTGGGCTACCCCCGCCTTGCCGGGGTGGGACACAGACACGTCCCGCTCCCTCCCTGCCTTCCCTCGGGGGAGACGCAGCCCCACTGCCCCCAGCCCTGCAGGGAGAATAGCCCCACTGCCTCCCCCGGCGCCCCCGTTGGTGCGGGAAGCAGCCTCTCTCCCTCACCCCGAAGAGGAGTCGCGGCTCATCAACCCTCTGGCTTTCAGTGCGACAAGTTCAAGGCAAAGGAGCAGCAGCTCCCACCCACTCACAGGGAGGGGAGACACCCCCCCCCAGCCCCAGAGAGGGGAGAACTCCCCCCAAGTCACAGGGAGAGAAGCAGCCCCCCCCCCCCAGTCAGACGGGGAGACCCCGCCAGTCACACAGGGGCAGAAGCACCCCGCCAGTCACGGGGCGGGGGAGGCGGCCCCAAGTCACAAGAAGGGCAACAGCCTCCCCAGTCACAAGGCGGAGAGAAGTAGTCCCCCAGTCACGGGGAGGGGAGAAGCAGCCCCACTCTGCCCCCTCCCGTCAGCGGGAGAAGCCGTCCCCCTCCCCCCCCCCCCCCCCGCCACAGGCAGAGGGAAGCGGCAGCAGCCCTAGCACCGCGGAGTGACTGCGTTGCCATGGCAACTGACAGAGGCAGGCGGCAGGCAGGCCCCAGCTCCTCTGTGTGTGGGTGAGCGCCGGGAGCCGCCGCCAGCGCCGGACAGGCAGAGGCCGGGGGAGCAGAGTCGGGATGGAGGACGGATTCTCCAGCTACAGCAGCCTCTACGACACCTCCTCGCTGCTCCAGTTCTGCAACGGTAAGGGGGGGCTGGGCCCCGCGGAGCCGGGGCTGGCTGCCCGGGCTGCGCCCGCGTTGAGGGGGCCTGGGGACGGCCGGCAGCTCGGGGTGCGGGAGCTGCCTTGGAAGCGCTGCTGCGCCCTGGCTGGCTGCAAGCGGCTGAGTGCGGAGCGAGGACCGGGCTCGGGAACCCCCCTGGCGCAGCCTGGCGGCGGGCTCTCCGGAGAGGGCCTTGCCCGGCTCTTGCGATCTTCGCCGCTGCTCCAACTGTGGATCTCTCGCTTTGCACTTGGGAGAAGAGGGAGGGGAAAACTTTGCCCCGTCGCCCTCCTTGCCGCAGCGCAAAGCGGACAGACCATGGTTGCTGCTGCTGCTGTGTGTGCAGGATAGGCGGCCCCTGCGCAGAACTTCTTTGGCATCTGACTCGTTCGTGGACGTGGGTCTGTAACCACGATCTTCCTCCCCCCCCCGCCAGAGCCTAAACGGGGACCTCCCCACCCCACCACTGTGTGTATGGAAGACCCAGCTCTGCATTGGAATGTGCATGATCCACAAGCAGCCACCACCTTAAAACCGTGTCCAACTGACACGTGTTTGTTTCACATCATCATGTCTTGTGTGAAGGAGGAGTGGGGGAGAGAGTTGAAAGTTGTAAGCAATGTGCTTTAGTTAAAGATTTTTCTCTCGGAGGGCTCGATGCTTGGTGTATTGGTGGAGATTTATTAAATTTGTTTACTAATATGATCCCAAGGGAGGCTATTTTTAGGATAAAGTGCCAGTTTGAAACTAAACTAATCAGTGAATATGTTCTGTAGTTTCTGACATTCCTTAGGAGGGATTTATTCAAATCTCAGTTGTGCTTGGATGGCTTGCAATAAAAGAGCATAAAAAGAAGGAAAAGAGGAATAACTAATACCATAAAGAAACATTGATATAATTGGCCTTGAATGATGTTTGAGATATGCTTATTTTGTCTAACTGGTGTTTTCTGCTGCTCAAGGAAAATATTTAAGGTCACTTTAAGGTAATAAATAATTTTTAAAAATACGAATAATAGCATGCATCAAAATGTAAAGATGTTTGTCATTGCAAACCTTACAACCCAGTTTAAGAATTGTTTTTTCTTTGGAAATAATATTTTAAGTGTAAATGCAGTATTTTATCTCTAAAGCTTTACCAAATACTGTGTAAGCACATATATTTTATTCCTTCTTTCCTAGACTCCTTGTGATAACTTACCTAATTCTAACTGTTGAGGTATTCATGAGAAGGGTAAGTTAAGTTGTTTTAGGAGGGCAACTACTAAAACCAGATCTATAACTTCTGTTGAACAAATAGTGATGATGGTGATGACAAATTCTGCCTGCTTTTTCTAGGGAGAAGACTTAGGCTAGCAGGGAATCCTAATATTTGTGGAACATGTGACTATGATAACACTTTTCAGAATCTTCAGAGGGATAGCGGAGTTAGTCTGTAACTGGAAAAACTTAAAAAACAACAAATAATCTAGCAGCAACTTAAAGACTAACAAAACACATAGATGGTATCATGAGCTTTCATTGGTACAACCCAAACTGGGTTGTGCTCACGATAGCTCATGATACCATCTACATGTTTTGTTAGTCTTTAAGATGCTGCTAGTCTATTTGTTGTTTTTTAAACTTTTCAGAATGTTAAGAATATGATTCATGAGCCACGTAATATATAGCACATAGCAATACATCTATATATATATATATATACACTTTATTTTCTGCTTCCTTCAAAACATTAAACTAGCCCTTTTTGTGTTAGTAATATTAGTTTGTCTATTAGACTTTTACATTATGCTTAACTTTAGATACTAATTAATTCTGTTTTCCGGGAGGAAATAAATTATAGCTTAGCCTCTATAATAGCGAGTTGTTTTGCTGAGCAAAATATTTTGGTTACTTTCCATTTCCATCATTTGTGATATACATTTGTGAGCTGAAATAGCTGTCCCTTTAATAGGTTAAAGAGAATGTTATGCATTCAATATAAGTTTCCCATATTGACTTGTGATTCTGGATATATCATTGTCAGTGCTGTAAATATGTTACAATACATGCTAGACAAATTCTAAAATCTCATTTCATCCCCTCCATGTTCATTGTTTGAAGATGGATAAATGATTTTTTTCTATAATATAAGACTTCTAGGTATTCTTTAAATTATACAATAGCTAATATCACAAAGTGTATAATAAGTAACTCTGTTTTATGTGCCATTATTGCACTAACTTCTGTTAGTGAGAGACAAGTTTTCAAGCTTATATAGACCTCTTCAGTGAGACAAACTTACATGATGAAAGACCTAGAGAATTGGACCAACATTCTCTGCCCTGAGGAGATCAGATAATTCAGAATGACCCATTCGGCTCATGAGAAAACAACAAAGGCAGAAGATGCCAATGGAGGTGCTCTGTTTGAAAGAGGAGAGGAAGATTGCTTTGTGGGTGTGCGGGAAGCTCTTGCATGCATAATGTATTGGTGTGTAAGAAACTGAGAGTAGGGAAGAGAATAACAGGGAACAGTTAGAAGATTGGGGAAACCTAGACTGGAAGTAGCAGAGATTTGAAGAGGGAAAAAATGTGGTTGGAGTCTCAAATGAGTAGTAATGTTAGTTCGAACCAAGGGGTTTTATTCAAACTAACACAGCCCAGAGCGCAATTCATGGTTCAAATCAGCTGGCGATCGGAATAGTGCGCGGGCGAGATCATGCTAATGAAGTGCGGGATATTTAAATCCCCGCTTCATTAGTAATTTTGGTCGCCAACATTTGCATCCCTAGTTCGAACTAGGGTGCAAGTGTAGACATACCCTGAGAGAATGTATGCATTTATGTTAAGAGGGGAACACAATTTCAAAATCCTCATTTTGTATAGTGTAGCCTAGAGATGTGAATGTTTAACCGATTAAGGAAAAACTTAAACAACAACAAATAGTCTTGCAGCTCCTTAAAGACTAACAAAACATGTAGATAAGCTTCAGAGGAGTAGCCAAGTTAGTCCAGTCACCTGAAGAAGTGAGTTGTGCCCATGAATTCATGATACCATCTACAAGTTTTAGGGAAAACTTTAAAAACAACAAATAGACCAGTAGACCATTAAAGACTAAAAAAACATGTAGATGGTATCATGAGCTTTCATGGGCACAACCCACTTCTTCAGTTAAGCTTAACGGATGGAGGCTGGAGCAGCTTCCTGCTCACTGTGGACAGGAGGCTGTTCCAGCCCTGTGAGGGGTCTGCCGCAGTGGCTGCTCCAGCCTGGACATTGCAGTCCAGCGGTGGGTGAGGAGGCCACTCCAGCTGGGTTGGAGCAACCCCCCAACCTGTTCCTCCTTTAATTGGTTAACCAGTTAAACAGGATTTTACATCTCTAGTGTGGCCTAGGGAAAAGCAATATTTGAGGAAGGCTGATAGATGGAACTTGCCAAGATAATCAATGTGTGTTTCAAGGGTTTTAGTACTGAGAGGAAATTATTCATTTTAGTATTTTAAAAGAAGAAATAATGGGATATGCTAGCAGTTTAGAATTGAGGTGTGTAGAAACAAAAGAAAAACCAGATTCATGCACTAGGCAGTGTTAAAGTGTATTTGATGGGGAGGATAGGGCAATGATGAGAGCAATTAGAGAAAAGAGGGAGAGGAGAAGAAGCTGGAGAAAAAATGATCTTTTTCATCTTTATTTTGAGTTGTTTTGTTTGGTATCCAAAAACCTACAGTAAATTCTTTACACGGTTAAAGCAAGTACTCCAGCCTTTTTGTTTTATTGAATACAAGGGATAGACCACAGCGTGAGAATCACTAAGAATGGAAATATTAGGAGTCACATCTACTTCTGCTTTGCCACTAACTCACGTTGTGGCCTTTGAAAGGTTGCTTAATTTCTTTTATGCCTCAATTTCCTTACTTATGAACTGGAAGTAAATAGTGCATTCTTACTATAGTCGTGTGTAATAAATAAGTTTGCAAATTACCTTGAGATCTTCAGAAGACATCTCTGTAGATGTGTAAAATATTTAATTGTTTTAAAGTTAAACTGTGCATATGTATGTATGGCTTTTCTTTAAGTAACACACTATTGTTCCTCCTATTGATGTCTGTCTTGCTTATGTTGGTAATAAATTACATTAAGGCATCTTCTAGTTAAGCAGAGCAGCTTTTATAACAAACAGACACCCATAGTTGACTTGGAATGTTAGAAATGAGATCTTGGATAATGTTTCTCAGGCTTGGTTATGGATTAGAATAACTTTGCTATTATTCTTAGGAAGGAAGCCATTCAGTTTACCTATAATATGCAATTAATTACTGATTTATTAATTTGTTCTCTACGTTCAAAAGCAGCGTTGTTGAGTTAGTGAGAAAAATGTTCAGACCAAATACCATTTCTCAAAATAGAAGAGGAAGTGGAAGTAGTAAAATTGGGATAATGATTGTTAAGTAAATTTGTTCTTAAGCTTTCATTTCAGCCCTGTTACAGTTTTATACATTGTTTTGATAGGAAGAATAGTCCAGAATATGGATCCACAGTTACACACAAGAATTACACATCACCTTTCTTGCCACTAACAGAATTTTCAGATGCAAGAGTGAGCAGGGGTAGCTGTACGTAAGTTAGGGAAGTAATCAGGATTTGGGCAGAGGTTTGCAAACTGCATGGATCCACTGATGACTCTTCCATGTGCAGGTGTTGTAGTAAACACTGTGATCTACTGCAGATCCCTGGTACTGCAGTAATAACAATGGACCTGCTTAATGAGTGGTCAGGATACAGGTGATGGAATTCAGCTGCCCAGTGTTCCTATGTTTTGCAATAAGCCCATTTACTTAGGGTTTGCACAAGGTATGAGCTTCTATCCTTAAATCTTAATACAGCACTTTAAACATCAAGAGTATATCTCAAATACAGACAGCTAGAGGGGGAAAGTAAAACTATCATATATTTATTCTTCAATTACAGCCTTTTTGCATGAAAATACACTTTGAAATGTGGAATCTATTAATATTAAAATTAATAAACTTTACCTCAAAAAATGTGGTGGAAAATACCTGCTGATACATTACATTTTTTTCTGTCCCATCCCTGTTTAAACCAATGGGAAATAATGTATTCATAAAACCTGAGTATCAGAAGAGTTAATACAGTAATTGCGATATTATAAAATAGACTTCCAGTATCTCTTTAATAGTACCCACAACCAAGCAACATACATAAAATATACTTCCTGCAATTCACCTTCTCATTAAATGCCTGTAGCTGAAGATGAGCCTTCTAGTAGATTGATTTGGCGACAGCCATGTTCAGATCCAGGGAACATTACCCTGCTAATGTCTCCCTCCCTTTAAACTAAACTACAACAGCATTGGATGGGTGAAGGAATTAGCAATGGAATATGGAGTCTATTGAAGTGGTTCTCAACCAGGAATCTAGCCCCCCTTGGAGCACTGTGAGCAGGTTTCAGGGGGACTCGCTGAGCCCCAGGGCCAGAAAGCCCAAGCCCCATAGTGTGGCTGAAGCCTAGAGCCCCGAGTCTCATTATCTGGGGTTGAAGCAGAAGCTTGAGCAATTTAGCTTCACAGTGCTTCCTGTGGCACGAGAACCCAGGACCTATTTGCTATTGCCTTAACCAGCTGTGGCTTTTATATGTGGAAAACAAGTTGTGTGGCAGGTGTGCTGTGGGGTTTCTATAGCATTTCTGGGGGGACCTGAAAAAGAGACAGGTTGAGAACCCCCTGGTGTATTCACCAGGGTGTTCTCTGGTCTAAATATAGCAGTGATTCTTAGTGATAGAAAGTTGTATCTCTCTTACTTTCCAGAAATGATGTGAAATGAATCCGGTCTTAATTCAGTTCTGTATACATCACAATACTCTCTTCACTATTCACCAATGCAGAACTGGCACCAGGGCTGGTGTGAGGCGTGTGCAGTCAGTTCCCCTACATGTGGCCCTGTGCTTTATTATTGGCCCTGCTCCAGACTAGAGTTGTGAACATTTAATTGATTAACCAGTTAACTGGTAAGCTTCACCCTTAATGGATGAGGCTTACTGGTTAAGGTTATTGGTGAGGGCTTGAGCAGTGCCCATCCCACATGAGGCTAGCCACATGCAGAGGCTGCTCCCATGTCCTAGCTTGCAGCATGGTTGGGCACCTGCCTGTGGCGGTGGAACCGATCCAGCCTGACTTTGGCTGGTGGGAATAACCCCCTCCCTCCACTTGCGCCTCCTTGAATGAGTTAAACATATTGTTTTAAAATGGTATTTTACATACTTAATACCTGATGCTAAAATGTATTAATGGATAAAACTTCAGACCAACTTTTTTGGTCTTTTCCTTTCATCATATTTTCTTTTCAAATAGGGCCATTGAATGAAAGCAACAGAAATGGTATTTTTTGGTATTTATGCTATCTTTTGGTGCCACAAAATTTTGAGACTGTGTGAAATATTAGAAAATTTTTAATGAACATTTATGCTCACTTAGTGAAGTTCAGTACAGCGTGGATAGCCACACAATGTGCTTGTGCACAAGATATCTACTGTGCTGAGGACTTCATAGGGTAAAAGTAATGCAGAGGGCCTCATATGTACACTGAACAGGATTAATTTTATTTACAAACATTATCAATTTTTTCTTCTGAAGTAACATTGAAATGTGGCCTGATAAAACATTATCTAGGTTTAATTTCAGGAGCAGATATGTTCCTTCCCCGCCTTTTTTTTTCCTGCATTTAACAGTTTATTTTTTAGGTCACAGACTACTTTGTGATTGATTCATAGAAGAACTGAAGAAAGTTGTAAAAATAGCATATATGGACTATTATAAATAATACAATCTCCCCCCCCCCAAATTACACACCCATAAATTTATACATTTGTTAACATGAAAAATGTTTATGGGATACAGTTGTGTACTATGAAATAGAACATAATTTACAATAAGGCATACTTTCATGACAGATGTTCCTAGACCCAATAAAGTTCAAACGCAGTATATAGGTATAAAAGGGCACTGATTGGTTTGATAAACCTGCCTCTCTGTATTGAACTGTAATTCAGTATACCAAAATTCATTTTTATATTGCAGTCTAAATTACATGCAGATAATATAAAATGGATTTAAAATGTCTTTAGCAGTAAATTATTAAACCATATGTCAAACAATTCTATATTATTAAGTCTTAGTAAGTTTCATCACGATTCCTTTCCCCCCCCCCCCCCCCCCCCCCCCCCCCCCCCCCCCCCCCCCCCCCCCCCCCCCCCCCCCCCCCCCCCCCCCCCCCCCCCCCCGGGAAGTGTACTGTGAAATGTGTCAAGTTGATTTTGCAGTTGTTTTTCTGTTACTGGGAACTTTGGTAGGCCATGATAGAAAGTTTTTATTTTTCATCTTTATGGATATATGAGAAAGTTGGGGGAATAAATGAGGAAGTTGTCTGTAATAATCTATTTTGAGTTATTTGCAGTGGACACATTAATTATCTCAGTAGAAGCACTGCAAGTTCATAGAAGGGGCAAACTTTGGCTCAGCCTGTTCATCCTCCATGAAACTAAATTTAAAGTGCTCATCCATTACATGATTAAAATGTGGAAGTAGCTCCCTGGGGATTTTTAGGGAGATGGGGTGCAGATAATTATATGTTAGCATGATTTTACCGAATTAGTTATTTGGAAAGTAATTAAGTGAGATTGCCCACACTCCATTACTTTCAATGAGTGAAATCTGGCATGGTCCATCATTTTCTTGTCTTCCCTTGAAATGACCTATGATTGAATAAATATAATCTGCTTGTACTAAAATTTGTATCAGAAATCTCTAGTAATTGCCTTATGGAGTTTTAAATACGAAACATCTTGTGTTAATGTATAATTTGCATTTATTAACAGTGTAACTACTACAGTCACTTGTAAAAATATGTACATCTTTTATGGGCAAGAGGGAAATAAATATTTTTTATTATATCTTTACAACCTGAGAGACTGTACTGTTGCGTATTGCCCATACAATCTTACATTTAATAATGTTAAAATTTTCTGCAAGATTTTCTAGAGTCAAGTTCTCAGAAGTTTAGGTTTCTAAAATTGGAACTAAATCTTTCATGGGTGAAAATGGGCACATTTAACATGCAAATGGAGTAAGGATGTTCTACGATCATTAAAATATAAAAAGCAAAAAAAAATCAAGAAAATCTTTATAAAATTCTTATATTTTACTGAAATATGAAAAATTTCAACCAGCCTAATTTTGCCTAACCACACAGGAAAAAATCAAAATCTCTCGCTGTAATTTTTACAGATAACAGAACTATGAGTAGTAAGAAGTAAAAACTGGAAATTATCTGAGACTATGAGAGATACGTCTGCCTCTGTGAAGAGCATTATTGGAAGCATATTGTTTCTAAAAACAGCAAGCAAATCTACAGTTCTAAAACTTGAGAAATGCTGATAGTATCTCAGTTATTTTTTGCTACATGTAATAGTAAATATAGATGTATTATACACTCCCTCCCAAAAAAGTGGTTTAAATTATATAGGTCTATTTTTAGCTAATGAGAAATCCTCACTGTTAAACTCCAAAATTCAGATGCTGCTTTGAATCTTTTCTGCAAGCATTTTTGGATGGCACTTCCCCACTTTTTCTGTATTGCAAGGGTGAAAAGTGGGTCCGCTGACTCTTCCTTCCAATCCTGAATTGGTGACACAGTAAAAAGTAAGTTACATGGCATTTCCCTGTTGGTTGTCCAGAATTAATTGAACAGCAGAAAGTACATGATGACCAGTTGGAGGTAGCTGGGGTTAGGATCTGCTAGAAGATGGGTTGGCTAGCTAGCTCATTGAAGTTCAGACTAGTCTTTATTAGAAACAATCTGTCCATTCCTAATTATCACTTACTGCCATATATCTGCATTATATTTTTCCAAAGATAGACCAAAATTATAGGTCATTATTATAGGTCACAATTAACAGCAGTGGGTTCTAAACTCAAATGACAAAACAAGTCACTTTTACTTAGGTGCCTAAATATGGATTTAGAAACCTAAATGAAGGCACCCATGTTCATAAATTTTGTTCATACTTATATACAATTACAGATGAATCAATTTAAAAAAAAGTTTTGTGTAACAAAAATCTCTCTTCTGATCCAAAGGTAACATACTAAAAACAATTACATTCAATATGGTTTATCTGGGGACTAGATACAGATGATTAATTTCTGGTCCTATTAAAGTCAATTGTAGTTTTGCCATTGACTTCAGTAGGGCTAGGACAGGGGCGGGCAAAAGGGCTTCTGCGAGCTGGATCCGGCCTGCCAATCAGGGCCTGGGGGCAGGGGAATGTGGCGGGTTTACGGGCGTGAGCTCTCACTCTCCGTCAGGAGGGTGGGGACCTGCGAGTCCACAGCCTTCAAACCCCACAGTGTGGCTGATTGATGGGTGCGAGCTTTCACCCCATGCCCATGGAGGTGGGGCCCAGCGAGCCCACCATCCTACGTATTTTGGGGTCTTACGGGGTCCTTGAGCCCCTAAAGCATGGCCCCTTCCCCAGGGTCCAGGCTAACCCAGTGGCCAACCGCAGAGTAGGCTGCCACTCCGTATGTACTAGTACGCTGAGTGAGACTATCACGGGGCATAGGTTGGGGGATTAGGGGGACCCGGGCCCGCCCTCTTCACTGGGTCCCAGCCCGGGGCCCTAAGGGATCAGGGAGTGCAACCCTTACCTGGCTGATGAGGTTCCTCCCCGAAGTGTGTCAGCCCACGGGCACCAAAAGCGCTCTGCTCCGGGCTGCTTCCTATCCCCCTCCTATATGACAGCTCTTCCAGATGGACCTGCAGAGCTTACCACTCCGTCATCTCCTCTGGTTCCTGCCTCACTGCTCCAGTCCCTCCGGGGACTCTGCTGGCTGTTCCACCTGGGTGGGGTAAGGTGTTCCCCCCAGACTGCCCAGCAACTCCTCCTGTGCGAACCGCCCCATCGTTTCCTACCCCAGGCCTTTTCAGCTGGCCCGCCAAGGGTCATCGCGGAGCGTTGCCCTGCCGCCTCTGCGTCCCCACGCTCTGGGACGCTGTGCCTAAGGGCCAAAGCTCCGCCCCTAGGCACCGTCGTCAGCCTCCGGAGGTGCAGCACCAGCGGTCGACAGGTGCCCTTTCCTGGCGTAGCTTGGCCCCACTCCCTTTCCAGCTCGCTGGTGCTCTGCCAGGCTCTGTGCCGGCCTTGATAGGCCTGGCACGCCGGCCGCATCTTTCCTGCGTGGCACAGCCCCGCCCCCATGCTGGGTGAGCAGTAGGGGTCCTGCCCGGTGCAGTGTGGGCCCCGGCAGGCCCATCACAGGGAAGCACACAAAGTCTTCTCCCATCTGCTCTCACCCTGCAAGGAGTGCACGGTGCTTAGTAGTGTTGTGTGCTCCCCAAGGCCTGATTGGCCTGAGGGTGGGGAAAGCGCACAAACTCTCCTCCCACCTGCAAGGGGTGCAACGCTTTTAAGCACCGCACACTCCTTACAGGGCAGGGGAAGGGAGTGAGAGACTTCGTGTGCTCCCCCATCCCAGACCCTGATTGACCTGAGGGCAGTAGGGGGGATCACACGAAGTCTCCTCCCACCGCCAGGGGCATGGGTATGTAGAGGGAATCACCAGCTGTTCAGAATAGCTGGTGGTTCTCTCTGGGGGGGGGGGGGGGGCGGAGGGGAGCAAATCAGGTTTTGTGGGTGGGGAAACACAGAAGTGTCTTGGTCCTTCCACTTCCGCCTGAAGCCTGTCCCCTTAGATATGCTTTTACTTCACTTCATATGTGAAGGAATGTCTAAAATTTTGTTAAAATTTTATACATATGTATATAAATTAGAGATTTATGCATCTGGCATCTGTCTGTCACATAGTGAGTGAGGAGAGTGATATATCTGGGTCAGCAAATAAGTATCCTAAGCAAGAGAAAGCACCAGTCTAGTCTAGCCCCCATAGAATCTAAATGAGTGAAGTGAATAAAGCCAGCTAAAGTGGATACATTGAATCCCACAAGACTTTGTAGGCTTTGTTGTATTTGACAGATAAATCCAGAGACAATCTCTGCGGTTACTATACTGCCAATCCAGGCAATTATGGCTCAGAAGGTGGTGAGGGTATGCATATAGAGAGTGGAATGAATGTACTTTTCCCCCTTAATATATTTTTAGTTTTGGATGAATTTTAACTTTTAAAATAAATGCTTACCCTCAGGAGCTTCTGGTGTTGTCTGCTGAACTTGGCAGCTTCCTCTTTAACTTGAGTCTATAGGCATGTTCACTATGAAGTTTTTGAAGTAGCTGCAGCCTGTCTGAAGCTGCTCTCAAGATGCGTGGTGGAGAAGGGCAATAAAATGCTCACTTTTGTTACTTTTTCTACAAAACGATTTGAGCTGCGCAGGGATTTCAAAGACTTCACACAAACACATTTGACATTGACTACATGCCAGTTTCAGCAGACACTAAAGGTCTTAGAATCCTAAAGAACCTGGGGCCTCTGGTGGTTTCATTTTAAGTGGATTATAGTCAACAGAGAAATAGAACCAGTGCAGAATTTGTGAAGTCTTGAAACATTAGCCAACTCTAATTTTAGTAGTGGAATGCCACAGTCCAGAGAGGGGCAATATGGTTTAGTGAATTAGACACTGAGTCTGTGTCTACAGTTACAAGTTTTGGCAACAAAATTGGAAACCCATCAAACTGGATTTTCTGGTACTCACTGTCGACAGCTCATGGCGACATCTGCAACTCCCTCGTCAACAGAAAGAGCAAAGCATTGTGGGCATGCATCACAGTGCCTTGCGTCACCCTTTAGACATTCATTTTGGGAATGCACAACGTAGCACTAGGCATGATGGGAACAAGAAAAATGTCCCATCAGCCATCTATTTTCTTCCCACACAGGGTTTCCAGATTTCACACCAACTCAACCAATTAAGTTGAGAAAACATGGATCTCAGATTTCTGGCCCTTATCATGAGCACTGTGCAGAAGATACCACGTATTGTAGCATACCTTACTATGGACAACAATATTTTGTCAGATTCTGATTCAGAATCGGATTTTGATTTATCACTGTGGGTAGCACTACAGGCAGTCAAAAAAAATATGGGTTGAACTTCACAGGTCCAGGACTCTCTCATCTGGCAACTGGACCACAGATGTTGCTGGACCAGAAAGCCTCAGCCACAGAGGTTGCAGGCTGGGAGCAGAGCCATTCTGGCAGCAGGCTGCCCGCAGGGCCAGCAACTGAATCTCACCAGCTGGGGGTAAAGAGCGTGCACTCAGCAACCAAGCTCCATGCTGGCAGCCAGATGGGGGCAGGGCAGCTCAGTTGCGGCTCCACTCTGCCCCTATTACCAGGAGCTCCACCAGATCCTGGAGGGGGGGGGGGGAATCCATTTCTCCACCCGTCTTGGTGGATTCCGGCCTCGAGACCCCCATCGTTGCCCACCTTGAGGTCAGGATGGAGGAAGGGGAGGAGACCGACATCATCACCTTGTCCCTGGAGCCGGTGCCTGTCAGCCAGGATATCTTCCAGGCCTTGTCTGACACCGGGGAGGGATCTTCAGGTGAGTGCTCTGTTTGTCACATACACATGGTGGGGGAGCCAGGCACAGAAGGGGCAGGGTTTGAGAGTCGCTGGGGCTGCTCGGGCTGGACATCGTGCTGCAGTCTGTGCATGTGGAACCATGTGCAGTGTTAGTGTGCACCATGCGGACTCAGCAGGCAGCCCCTGAGCATGGATGGGATCCTGCTGCCAGGCTCAGGGGAGGCCACACACATATCCAGCCCCGATGGGGGAGGGGCCCTCCCAGCACCTGCCAAGGCTGCAAGCAGGCTAGCCACAAGGGCACAGGCACAACCCGATTCCCCGAGGAGAGCCACACACAGCATGGCATCACCCGCTCGCAAAGGCAGTGTTGCGAGCTGCAGGTGTGTGCGTGGACACCAGGGAGGGTCAGGCTGCTGCCGGCTCCTCTGACGCCCATGGGATCCCATTGTGGTCGGACATTTCCCTTGCCTGCTATGCTGTGGGCCAGCGGGGGGAGGAGGAGGAGCAGGCAGCATGATCCTCTCGACACCTTGGGGCCCCTGTGAGACATGGCCTTACTCCTGGGTCATCCCCCTCCTCTGGCCCGAGGACTGTTGGTTGCTGCTCATGGAGAAGGGCACGGCCTCAGAGACAGTGTCTGCATGGGTGATTGACTGTCTCTCCCTCTTTGTGTTCTCTACAGCCAGACCAGTCGGGACTGAGGGACGAGCCATGCCACCTGTGCCAGCTGCCACAGCCCAAGGGACCTGAAAGCTTGCAGAGTCCAGGAAGGCCTCATGCGCCAGCATGTCAGCGTCCTGTGCGACATGCAGCAGACCCTGGCACAGAAGATACACGCGGATGCTGAGTGGCGCAACCATGCCTGGGACCAGTTCATGCAGCAGTGTGATAGTGTGGAAGAAAACATTGTCCTCACTCTGAGTTTGTAAGCAACAAGTAGCCAGAGGCAGTTTTATTACGAGCTGCAGCAAGGGAAAAACTGGTTCGGGGGGAGTGGGGGGGTGGGAGAGAGCGGGGGAGCCCCCCCCCCGAGGCAGATCTTCGAATACAAGCAATTATGAAGCAGTTTATATACTGTCTATTAAATATAATAACAATAACAATTAGTCTCCTTCCCATTACAAACACCAATGGCTAACAGTTATTTAGTTCCACCCATATGCTCCTTATCTCAATGTCCTTGCCAGAGTCAGCATTCTATCCTTATCTCCATATAGAGGCGAGAGGCAAAGGCAGCGTCTAATTACAGATCTCGCGTTGTCAGGCCACAGACTTAGCCTGACTCTTGCTCTCTTGTTAACAAGACCGAGATGGCTGCACACAAATTCCCTTATTCCCTTTTCCTGCCTCCACAATAGCATGTGTGCTGTGATGAGAGAAATGATGGCACACCCACCTGCTGTCGCTTCTCCTGCCTAATACCATCCTGCCCTCTTCTGCTATGCCCATTCCCCCTCCCTCTGCCCCCTTGCAATGCCTCTGATCCTTCCCCAAGCAATGCCCATGCCCCCACACCACATGATGCCTATGCCCTCTTACCCGACCCTGCTCCTGCCCACCCTGCTGTGGTCCTCAGACCTACCCAACCCCAACTTCGATGAGGTCCCCGCACCCATGGTGTACATCTAGCCACCCCATTTGTCACTCTGAGCCTCCCTGTTCCTCCAGGTTATGAGCTGTGTGAGTGATAGCTGTAAGCTTATCCTTCAAATAATACAGTTATGGATAAATTAATTAGAAGTCCCCACCTATGAGAAAAGGATTTTGAACTGAGTGGCTGGAGGTTGCTATAGTTTACGAGTTTATTTACAAACTACATTTATTTTGGGGCAATGTAATCAAAGGATTTTGAGGACTGCTTCTTGGGAGGTGTAGAGCATAAGATTTGGTGGAATGCGGGAATTCCAGGAAATAGGGTTTGGGGCTGTGGCAAGGGGAGTGAAGTTACTGGGCGGGAGGCAGGGCTGGGTAAATAGGGCTGGTGGTACAGGAGGGGCTCTGTGGTGCAGATGGTTGTGTAGATGAGACATTTCCCTTAACAGTCCCTTTATCCTTCATGTAGCATTCCTGTTTAAGGAATGATGCTACTAAATGCTATAAAATTAACAGGCTTATTTTTTCTTGATATTTGCTATGCTTTACTGGAGTGCAGTATAGAATTTGTGACTCAAATATGGCCTCAATCGAAATACAGGTTAATATAAGGCCTGAAAAAATAGCTGTTTTCCAAAAAGTTTCTAGGTGAGGTTTCTTTTGCACAGAGCTAGAGATGAAACTATTGTTGTGATGAGGGTCAAAATGGTCTCATTCTGTTAAGATTTACCCAAGGTAGTGCGTGACACCCACCCAGTAAGTCTTTGAGGAACCCAGATTGCAAATGGTATTTAAGAACATATGCACTTTTTCATTTACACAGATGTGCAGTTTGGCAGGATTACTTTGTCCATGCACCAATAAAGAAAAAAACTGTGAGATTGTTTTTGTGCAACCCCTTTATGATTACATAGTTTGAGGGACTGTACTGACACATTACCTTGCTGAATGCCCCACTACCAGTGTTTTCAGTCCGAACATTTGTATATCCATGCAATAAAGATTTAATAATTCAAATTACTTGCTATAAGTTGTTGCTGTTGTATTATAATACTTTTATTTTATGAGGAAGCTTATTATGGACCCAGCAGAATAATCAGCAGACTATCTAACCAAATGTGTTGTTATATCACATGGGGAGGAGCTTGAGAGTGATCGCTTTGTGTGGGGGTGTTGTGATTGTGTAGGGGGTGGAAGATGAGGATGAGCTATAGGGAAGGTTTGGATTGTTTGAGAGAACATGTTTTTACTAGCTCCTGGGGAAGATGTTGGGGGGAGGTTAAGTGGCTACTTCCTGACTTTCATACAGCATGGAGGTTTAAAACTGAAAGTGCAAGTACCTTGACTGCTGAGGGAAAAGAAATGTGTGCATGCCAAGTTGCCAGCTAGTGTATTTAGAGCAATTCCTGGGTTTCCATGTTACAGGAGTTTTCAGGTGAGTGTGGAGTACACCATGACATGGGGATTACTGACTATAGGCTGACTTGGGTGGAGATAGGTAGCCTGCGTAGGCATCATGTTTTGCCAGCTCTTCAGTGTCCAACCAGTACTGGGCTTAAGAGGTCATGTTCTAATTGGATGTTGTGACTATTTGGGCAGAAACGATCTCTAAAACCCTGCATTGATACAAAATTTGTATCTGCATCTGCTAGGCATGTTTAAATGGTTAACTTCCATGGTTTCACACAAGGCTTCCCTCCCCCACTGCTGTCTCTGATACAGAGGCAGCAGCGCAGAGGGAGTGGGGAGCGGGCAGGAGCCAGTTCCTGGGGAGCTGGCTAACCCTCCCTCTCCCACCCCCTGCTGTTGAGTAGCCCTGCTTTAAGGTGCTGCAAGACTATTTGGGGTTTTTTTTTGGGGGGGGAGGTCTTATAGTGTCAGTCAGCCTTAACACTAGGCAGTGTTACCAGTAATATAACACATGCATATATGCACACTCACAACACATAGTACTGATCATGCAAATAGATGAACTAGTGTATCTCCTTAAACTCTTACAAAATGTCATTAAGCAATGAGATTCAGGACTGATTGGATCACCTTCAATTGTCTCATCTGCACAGCACCCATCAATCCGTTTCCCCTGGGATTACTTCAAATACTAAATCAGCTTTAAGGAACTCCTCCCCCATGATTTACTTCAGAACAAACTGACAGAGAAAATTTTCCTTTTTTTTTCTTTCCTTCCTTTTTGCCTTTTACTTGTGTTAGATGGAATCTTCTACCTGAGACATTTTGTTCAACTCCACATTCTAAAAGGGGACTACTTACACCAAACAACTGTAACTCTGTATTAATATAGCTTTTTACCATTAAAATTTCTAGTTCTTTGATGAACAGTAAAAGATATATTCTTGATAGATGTTAGTAGTTAGACCACTCCACCACCACAAACAGGAAAGGCATATCTCTGAAATTCTCATTTTGTAGTATACAAAAGTTTCTGTTGCCATTATTTCTCATGCTACTATAACTAAATTCATATGCAGTGCATGGAGCGAAGGACTACTGTGTTACAGATAAATGGTGAAGTTTGTGTTTGTGAATGTGCCTTTGCAATCCCCATGAAAAATCCAGCCAAATTTGGCCAAGTTATAAGTCTTTGAAAAATCATAGTTTGCACATGTTCAGTAGAAATGTCTTCAAATTTAGAAGCTAAAATCTCTGAAGATTCTGCCCTTAGTGAGTATTCTCAAGTATCTCTTCCTGGTCCTAGATGTGTCCATACACTGTGTATGCCATCTCCACAGAGTGATTGAATGTGCATGCTTCTACTGGGGGCTAGACAAGCAAAGGCAGGTTTTCCCTGCTATTTTTCTGCTATAGTGCAGATTGGGACTTCATGCTACAACTGAGAGCAGAGAGTGGGAGCTTGTCTCCTATGTTCTCAGGGACCTCCCCTTCCTCCACCTCATTTGTTGCAAAAGTTGAATGGTTTGTAGTGAATAAATTAGGGAATTGAAGGAAGAGAAACGATGTTTCAGTGTTAAGATGCTTGAAGTCTGCTCTGGAAAGTTGGATTTTATTCCACTCTGTGTCACACAGTTATTATGTGATGCTGGGCAGATCATTTAAACCAGACTTTTCAGAAGTAGTCGCTAATTGTGTGTTCCTCATTTTTGGGGGGGAGGGGTTTCCTTACTCGAGACCCTGGATCTGATTTGCAGAACTGTTGAATATTCATAGCTGCAACAGAAGTCAATGAGTGCTGTGATTTGAATATGTAAATGCTGTAGCTAAATAATGTCAAGTACTTTGAAAAATCAGGTCTTTGGCATGTCAGCCTAGACATCCAAAATGTAGTGGGTACTTCTAAATTTAATCTCTGTTCCTGAGTTCCCACTTTCTAAAATGGGGACGATATCAGCCCTCAATTCATAAAGATGTTGTGAAAATAAATTAATACTTGGGACACACTCATATTCTGTATTGATGAGCACCATAAGGAAACTAACTATTCTGTCTTTAGACCAGCATTTGAATAGTGAGTAGTAAATAATGCATGAGGCCACACACTCAACAGTGAGGAGAAAACAAAATATGGAATAGCTGCTCATTAAGAAGAAAGATACTGGAATACATTTTTAAACAATTTATAAGCACACAATGGATAATAAAGTTATTAGGATTAGCCAGCATGGATTTGTCAAGAACAAATCATGCCAAACTAACCCAATTTCCTTCTTTGACAGGCTAAATGGCCTCATGGATGGTGTGACACAGTAGATGTGGTATGGTATCTAGATTTTAGTAAGGCATTTGACACAGTTCGTTATGACTTTCTCATAAGCAAGCTGGGAGAAATGTGGAGTAGATGAAATTACTGTAATATGAGTGCACAACTGGTTGAAAATCTGTACTCAAAGAATAGTAATCCATCATTCACTGACAAACTGGAAGTGTGTATCTAGTAGGGTGCTGCAGCAGTCAGTCTTGGGTCCAGTACCATTCAGTATTTTCATTAATGACCTGGATGATGCAGTAAAGCATAGACCGTAAAATCTCGAGTATAATGCACACTTTTCCCCCCGTTTTTTTAGCGTCAAAGCCGGAGTGCGCATTATACACGAGAGAGATTTTTTTTAAGTTTTAAACTCCCCCCCCCCCTTCCGCACAGAAACTTTCCCACTGCAATGCGGTTTGGGGGCCCCAGCGAGGCTCCAGGAAAAGGCGAGGAGCCATCTGTGCCGCTAGGCTGCAGCGCCCTCACTCGCTGCCTGCCCAATGCTCCTTCAGGCTGCGCCCGGGGGCTCCCGTGGCAGGCGCGAGCTCAGCTGGGCTGGGGGATCCCGCAGCAGGCGTGAGCTTAGCTGGGCAGGGGCCCCACGGCAGATGCGAGTCCCTCCTTCCTATACATACCCTAAAATCTCGAGTATAATGGGGGTGCACATTGTAGATAGGAGTTTAGTTTATTCAAGAATTCTGAAGTTTAAAAGGCAGGTGCACATTATACATAGGTGTGCATTATACTCGAGATTTTATGGTACTTATGATCTGGAGTTCTCGTGGATCACAGATTGAATATGAGGATGTGTTCAGTTGTAAAAAAGTTGTAATAACTAGGGATGTAAGAAGTTAACTGGTAAACAAGTTACCTGGTAAGCAGGTAGCTTATAAGCCTGCTTAGAAAGTAACTGGTTAACTGGCCTGACCCATTCAGATACCTGAATTAAAGTTGTACAGGCAACCTTGATTTTAGCATTTCCAAACTTTTGAATGCTTGACTTTGCAGATTTAATACTATTTTTACTTACTTTTTGTGTGTAATATATAAATGTGCTAGACCAAAAGAGTCGACCACTATTCATACAGATGTGGCTTTAAACATTAGTGCCTACTTCCTCATTTTTGCTGAATTCTTGGCCAAAAGCCAATAAATAATACTGGTGATCTTAGCCAGCCAGCTCTAAAGAGGACTTTTGTTTTGAGATTCTAGTTCAAAAGGGCACTTGTGCAGTTGAAACACATTAAGAGAGGTTGATGATATTTTTGTGACCTCTAATATGAAAGTCAAGGTTCGAATATGGTTTTTACCTTACTCAGCAGTTTACCAATTTTATTTATTTTGGCTTTATGAGAATTTAGAATTAATTGTCAGTCACTCATTACAAGTATTTGCATTATAAAGTATTAGATAATGTTTGCATGTTGATGTCAAATCTGCTTTTTCTGGTAAAATACTCACTTTTATGACCACAGGCTGTGTCTACACTGGCATGAATTTCCAGAACTGCTTAAAATGGAATACTATTCCGTTTTTAGTTTTTCCGGAAAAGGAGCGTCTACATTGGCAGGCTGCTTTTCCGGAAAAGCCCTTTTTCCGGAAGACGCGCTTTTCCAGAAAAGAGCCCCGATCGCCATTTTCGCGATCGGGGCTTTTTTCCGGAAAAGACTACTAGGCTGTCTACACTGGCCCTTTTCCGGAACAGTATTCCGGAATAAGGACTTATGCCTGAGCGGGAGCAGAATAGTTTTTCCGGAATAGTGGCTGATTTTGTACAGGAGAGCATCGTTGCTTTTCCGGAAATTCAAGGGCCAGTGTAGACAGCTCGCAGCTTATTCCAGAAAAGCGGCTGATTTTCCGGAATAAGTGGCCCAGTGTAGACACAGCCACATTTCTTATATTATCAATACAGCCCTTCATGGAAACAAAATTTGTATCTGCATCTGTATCTACAACAATGAGCCACAAATATGGATATCCATGGATATAAAGCAGATGTCCACAGATTTTCCGGGCTCTAATTGTAAAGTCCTGTTACATCAAACGTCTTAGTCGTTGTTGGATGTGTGGCATTCAGAACATGCTCAGAGCTGTGTTGGTCCAGATATCAAATTCATATGTCCGGCTCCAGAATACCTAGTACCATATTTTATGGTCAGTTAAAGTAAGGCATCCATTTTTATGGTGGTCAGTACAAATAATATAAAGATACACTGAAGTCTCGAAAGCATGTCATGTTGACTTTAGCTTCTGAGAACAACAGCTCATAACAGAGCAAAATGGTGGCAGATTTGTCATGTCACTTGTGTCAAAGTCAGACACAGGACTCACAGATTTGTCAGACCGCTCTGTTTATTAGCAAAGCCGCTCTGCTAATACACCCAGAAAATGTGAGTATCATACACGGTTCAAACCCCCTTGATTTATACAGCCAAAAGAGAGCCAAATTAACAAGATTAAAAGGTGGCAAAACTTCACATGATCAGTATGAGCTAGTCAAGTATCTTCATTTCCACATCAGGCACACAGCAATCTCCTGTCCATATCTCACTGGTTACTTCAATTACTTTCTGCCTAACACCTAATGTTCCTTTTCCTGTTATCCCAGGCATACCTGGCTTCATTCTGATCTGCATACCTACAAACATAATCTTCTCTTTCCTGTTCAGAGACAAACAGTATTCCTTCAACTTATTCAATTATTACAGTATAATTCATCTTTCTCTTACAATATAATTCTTTCTACTTTCACACTTGTAACACTGAAGAAAGGTGTGTTAACACCAGACCCTATTGGGAGGAGGGGCGCCCTGAAGGGCCATTTGGCCCAGGCCTTAAATTTTGTTATTTTTCTACCAAGTCATTTCCATTTATTATGCACATTACAGTTATAACAGAGACAACAAAAGTAGCTATATATGCCTTCAAAATATTTATTTAAATCATTGTGGGATCTCGGGACTTTGCAATTTTTTGGTCACATCCAAGTTTTCATCTGCAAGACTGGAGTAGCTTCTGTGATTAGTGAATCTATGTTATGAAACACTGTTTACAGTTTGCATAGTTTAGAGATTTTGAAATTAATTCTGTTAGGGTAAAGTGATTTTGCTTGGTCTGAGGATGAGTTTAACCTTTAAATTAGATGTTTATCTCTGCATAGGAGATTTTCATATATACGTATTTTTCTTACGTGTCTCCATATGCAGTAACCATATCAGGCTCAGCTGTAAGCTACCTCTTCATCCAGTTTTAGATTCACCTGTATAGGCTTTTTTGTGATAAACTTTTAATTCTAGTTTTTTAATAAACTTTATATCTAATCTGGCAATTGCCCTGTGTTCATATTCACAATAATGCACCAGTTATTAGAGGAATTTAATAACAGGAACATGTTAGCAGACAAAATTTCAAGACTTTGAAATAAGACTACAAGGGCCATATTAAATAACACCCCCAAACCGTAATATAATAGTCATTGTGAAGTATAAAATTAAAATTTTGTTTAACCAATAGCCTTTAGCGAATTAATGTATTGTGTGTTACTGTGATCAAAGAACCCCTTTATAAAAATAAGGTGAAGATTTGAAAGTGGTGCAAGTAAGAGACGGCAAAATCAACAGAGTGTAGCAGCAGTTAAGAGTTTAAAGCCAATAACATCATTTCTCATAGAAAAGATGCCTCATCCATTAGACAGTGACCATACTGACAGTCACACTTCCAGTTCTGAAGATGAAAACTTTGTACCCACAAATGACATTTCAATGCCACTGCCTCAAAATGAGGAGGTCATTAATCAAGACACAGAAATGCCAATAGTAATGACAGATGCAGAAGCAATGCTTGATTTAGAGACTCTGCAGGCAGAAAATGAGGCCCTTGGAGATGCTGCATAGCAAGAGCAAGAACTTACATCTAGCACAGGAGACAGTGTAACCACAGTGGCATCAGAACCTGATATTGGACTTCTTGTTAAGAACAATGTTGGTCAAATGCAGTTGTTTCTCAAAGTTTGTTTTTTTCAGATTCCAAGTAATATACCTAAAGATGCTGATAATCATGCGTTTCCCATTCATCTACTGACAAAAACTCTTCCAAACGGAGAGATCTACACAAGAGACTGGCTCTAATAGAGCATGAAAAGATAGGCTCTGTAATGTGAACCCTGTTTCCTTTTTAACAGTAATACTTCAAATGCATCAGTACTGTCTGATCCATTCAGTTGGAGCATCAGTAGAGGCTGGAGGAAGTTGAAAGACCGAATACCTGCACGTGAAACTTCATTATCACATAAAGAGAACTATGTTACATGGAAATCAGCTAGTAGAGTAGCACTGGCTGACCGTTCAATTGAAAACTTACTCCTGAGTGGAATACACACAGAAACTAACAACTGGAAAAAACTCCTTGGGTACATGTTGAATGTCATTCTTTTTCCTTCTGAACGGGGATTGGCTTTGTTTGGTTCTAGTCAATATATTGGTGATCCTACAAATGGAAACTTTCTTGGTATACTTGAGCTTCTTAGCAAGTATGACCCATGTTTATCAGGCTATGTTAAGTGTGTTCGTAAATCACAAGAGAGCAGAAAATGCATAAAAGTCCATTATCTGTCTACCAGAATACAAAACAAGTTTATTGAACTGTGTGGGACATTTGTAGAAAAATTCTTGAAGAGATATGACACGCAAAGTACTTTTCAATTATTATTAATGCAACTTCAGATTGTTCTCATAAAGAACAGATGACCTTGGTTGTTCGATATGTTAAAATTGCAGAAAATTCAAGGTTTCGTTTGAAGAACGATTCATTTTGTTCCATAATTTCACGAAAAAAACTGGAAAAGAAATCATTGCTCATATATTAGAAATTTTGGAAGTTTCAAATTAAATTTTCAATTTTGCATTGGCCGACCCTATGACAGTGGATCAAATATGGCTGGGAAGTATAACTGAGTACAAGTAGTCCTTCTTGAGCAAAATCCAAACAGTATTTTCTCCAGTTGTGGTAACCACACACTAAATCTTGTCAGCGTTGATTGCACTGAATCATGCCAGGAAGCAACCATATAGTTTTGAAAAATCAAGCAATTGTAGCTGAAGCAAAATGCAGGACTATGTAGCACTTTAAAGACTAACAAGATGGTTTATTAGATGATGAGCTTTCGTGGGCCAGACCCACTTCCTCAGATCTGGCCCACGAAAGCTCATCATCTAATAAACCATCTTGTTAGTCTTTAAAGTGCTACATAGTCCTGCATTTTGCTTCAGCTACACCAGACTAACACGGCTACATTTCTGTTACTATTCTACAAGCAATTGTACAATCTCTTCAGTAGTGGTCCTTGAAAGTGGGAAATTCTGAAGCAGCATCTCCCTGTTTCCCTTCACAGCATGTCAACAATGAGATGGTCAGCACAAGTTGATGGCTTTAAGCCAGTTGCACAGCATTTGGACTCTGTGAGAAAGGCTTACGTGAGCTTGAATCCCTTACTCTCACAGCACAGGTTTGCACAGAGCTTAGGTCAATTCAGAAATATACATCCAAATGTGAATGCATTTTAATGACATCTATGTGGGTGAAGCTGCTAAAAGTGATCCATTAAACGAATATTGTAATTGAAGTTCACAATGCTACATTAGATGTTGAGAGGGAGAACATTGAATGACTTCTTAAAGAGTATGTCTATACTAGCCACCCTAGTTCGAACTAGGGTGGCTAATGTAGTCATTCGAACTTGCAAATGAAGCCCGGGATTAAAATATCCTGGGCTTTATTTGCATGTTCCCGGGCTCCGCCATGTTACACAGGCTAGGTAGTTCGAACTAAAGCCCCTAATTTGGACTACCGTTACTCCTCCTGCAATGAGAAGCCTTTGTCGACCATCCTGTAAACAGAGGAGCGACCCTTGTTGACCGCGCCATGTCTAGACGGCCGCGCTCTGCCAGATCAGCTGATTGTCAGCACAGCGTGCCAGCCATTTTTATTTTAATGAAGCAGGGGTTATTTAAATCCCTGCTTCATTGACTATGTCAAGTAAACTACTTTACATGGCTCCGTTGATGGAGCCATGTAGTCTAGACACACCCTATGAGTTATTGATAAAATTTGAAAATGGATCTTAGCAAATTCCCAGTAATTGTAACATTCCCAGCTGAATAACGTTGTAAGCATGGTTTCTTCTAACCCTTTCCTATGACAAAAGATAAATTCTTGAATCCCAGAATTTATCCTGTTATTTGTAGGCTGAGCCACTTAAACAGGACTTACTAGTAAATTCAATATCCTTTACTTGGCTCTGTTTCAGACACTTCAATAATAAGATGCTTCAAACTGATTGTTACTTTGGAAACAGATTTATCATCTGACTAAATATAGACGAGTAATCTGCTATAAGGAATACTTCCAATCTATGAGCTCATGAATTAGTTAATAGAAAAATAAAGGGAGGAGCATGAGGAACATTTCCTTGTGTGCAGAGGTTTTTAATCCTACAGAAACTCATCCAAGAAGTAAATGCTAAGAGTTGTTCTTCCAATCTATAACACAAATTAAATGAGAAGACCACTGCCTTGAGCCCTGAAAAAGATTCCTCCTTGATTAATGAACACCTGAATTAGAAAACATTTCTCAGAAGATCAGCTATCAATTAATCAAACAGTTGTGTATTCTTGTCTGTATCAAGGGCTACTCTATGACATAGACGCTACAGAACTTGTCCATCCAGTTATTATGAAAGCTCAGGATTGCATAGTTTAGGATGAGTTGAATTGTTCGGGGGTTTTTTTCAGTTAAATCAGGGATAGAGCCGCCTTTGTTTTTTGAAAAATACAGGATAGCCTCACCAAAATGACAATACAGGCAGTCCCCGAGTTACGTGGATCCGACTTACGTCAGATCCACAGTTACGAATGGGGTTTGCTGCCCGTCTCCCTGGTCTGCTGGAGACCAGCAGACCAGGGAGACGGGGAGCAAAGCCGCGGAGCACGCGGGCAGCAGGACAGCCGCGGCGCGTCTGGGCTGTCCCGCTGCCCCCATGCTCCGCGGCTTTGCTCCGGACACCTGTGGTACAGCAGCTGGGGCGCTGCTGGTTGGTCCCGTAGCGCTGCTCTGGGTGCTACTGGACCAAGCCGGCAGCACTCCAGCTGCTCTGCCCCAGGCATCCTGATTCAGCCGCTGCTGGTCAGTTTCAGCAGCGGCTGAATCAGGACACCTGGGGCAGAGCAGCTTGGGTGCTGCTGGGTTGGTCCAGTAGCGCCGAGGAGCGGCACTACTGGAGCAACCCAGCAGCACCCAAGCTTCTCTGCCCCAGGCGTCCCCAAGTCAGCTGCTGCTGAAACTGACCAGCGCTGACTACAGGAAGCCCGAGACAGAGTTGCTCTGCTTCGGGCTTCCTGGAATCAGCCGCTGATCAGTTTCAGCAGCAGCTGACTTGGGGATGCCTGGAGTTCTTAAGTTGAATCTGTATGTAAGAACTGGCATCCAGATTCAGCCTGTTGAAACTGATCAGCGGCTGATTCCAGGAAGCCCGGGGCAGAGCAATTCTGCCTCAGGCTTCCTGTAGTCAGCCGCTGGTCAGTTTCAGCAGCGGCTGAATCTGGATGCCAGTTCCGACTTACATACAGATTCAACTTAAGAACAAACCTACAGTCCCTATCTTGTACGGAACCCGGGGACTGCCTGTATTTACCCTTTTAAGTACAGATTACATTTTTGAGTAATTTTCAAGTAAATCAACTAGTTTGGATTCAGATTTCTGGATTGTCAAATTTTTGTGGGCATGCTCATGATCTCAGCTCAGAAAAAAATGCATGTTGAGTAGATTCAGAGCAGTGCATTGTATTTTAAAAGAAATTTTCTAAGAAGTGGCTATTTTTACACATCTTACAAAACTGGAAGTTTCTTATTCAGCAGAGGTTAAAGAGTTATCTCCTTCAAAAAGAATCTCAAGAAGAACCCTCTTCCAGAATGGTTGACATTTCCTATTGTTTTTATTTGGGAATGAGGCCACAGGCTGCTTTCAGCTAAGATGGCCTTCTTACAAAAGGTCATTATCTCTTTGTAGTGACATCACATGGGGGAAAATAATGAAAACATCTGGCATGTTTTCAAAATCTGGAATCATAGACACAAACATGCATTAGTAATAATTATCATAATTAATCATAATGATATGTTTATTGCATGGCAGAACTACAGAGTAAAACTTGTGTGGGGGTATTAACTGTGCATTTCCTTGTATTATAATATTTGGCTTCCTTTTATGTTTAAGCTTATCTCAGTATTTCCTGAGTTTATAATGCTTGTTTCGGGGCTAAATACAAAATTGCCATATTTTGCTTTACAGTACTGATATATATTGTCAAACTTAACTCCATTTTAACTTTTTTGACTAAGAGGCTGTTTTTATTGTGGACTTAGATTTTCTTAAATTGCTCTGTTGATATGTCAGCGGTCATAATACAAGAGGGGATTTTAAAAAACTAGACTACCGGTAGGGCTTAAACTTTGTTGAGTAGATATTACTTTAGCCTTCACAAGTAGGTGGTACAGCACAGATCATGATCAAAATAGCTAAATTTCATGGTTTTTTGTCACTCTCTCTTTTTAAGGCATTCAGCAAGTTATGCTTTGTATAGTATTTTTAACTTCTTCAGAACACATATGTACATCAAGAATTAAGCTGTCTTTTATTGCTAGAGCCCTACCAAATTCACAGCCATAAAAAACATGTCTCATGGACTGTGAAATCTGATCTTTTGTGTGCTTTTGCCCTACACTGTACAGATTTTACAGGGGAGACCAGCATTTTTCAAAATGGGGGTCCTGATGCAACAGGGAGTTGCAGGGGGATCACAAAGATATTTTAGGGGAGGAGGTTACATTAGTGCCATTGCTACTTCCTCTCTCCCTTCAGTTGAGCAGCTGGAGAGTGGCGGCTGTTGGCCAAGTGCCCAGCTCTGAAAGTAGTACCCTGCCAGCACAGTACAGAAGTAATGGTGACCTTACCATACCATGCCACCTTGGCCGAAGAGTGGTGGCTACTGACCAAGGGCCCAGTGTACAGCAGTGCAAATGTAAGGCTAACAATAGCTAGTCACCCACTTCCACTCTCCAGCTGTCCAGCACTGAAGCCTGCATCTCTGTCAGCAACAATGTAGAAGTAAGGGTAACGGTACCACAGCTCCACTCTATAATAACCTTACAACTATACCACAACTCCTTTTTAGGTCAGAACCTCTACAATTCCAGCACTGGAATTTCAGATTTAAATAGCTGAAATAATTATAATCGCTATTTAAAAAATCCCATGACTGTAAATTTGACTAAAATGGTCTGGGAATTTGGTACAGCTCATTTACGTTTGTACTGTGTATACTTTCATGGACAAGGCAGATTTATCCTAACTGGGCTATAATGCATCTCACCTCTTATCTTAATCTTATACTAGCACTTGGTGACTCCCCCTTTTTTTTGTATTCATACTTAATAGAGAATTAGAGGGATGTCAGCAAGAAGGACTCAGTTGCAGGTGGCCCGCGTTCAGAGAAAACACTGCAACAAGGAGAGTTAGGAAGCTAAATACACAAGAAGCAGGAGGGTTAGCCGCCATACAAGAGACAAGAATTATACATCTTTTTGTTATAGCAAGTGGGAGGGAGGGTGATGGAAAGAGGAGTGGCTGCAACAGATGGGAAGCAGGGAAATAATAAAAGGGTATATAATGCCCTTACTTTGCTACTGAGTGGTTGCATTGCAGCTCATAGCCATACAGGTCACACTGCTGGTACCAGTAACTAAAAACAGCGCACCTTGTTGCCAAGATCTCTGTTTATCTTATTTTTTATTGGACCAACTTCTGTGATGAGAAAGACTAGTTTTCAAGTCACATAGTGCTCTTCTTCAGATCTGGGAGAGGCACTCCTGGCATCCCAGCAAAATGCAAGGTGGAACAAATTGTTTAGCTTGTATCTCTCACCAACAGAAATTGTTCCAAAAAAAGTGTTGGACCACATTGTCTCTGTGATGTCCTGGGATCAAGACAGCTACAAGTATGCTGAATACAATCGTATTTTGTGGAGTAATTAGCTTGTAATAGCTTCAGTAGAAATATCTGTTACTCTACATAATAGTGATTATGCCAAGATTTGGGGAAAAAACCATTTAGTTTATGTTATGGAGAAACAACTTCCATATGTTTCAGAAATTTGAGTTCTGTTTTAGTCAAACGAAGAGGTCTAAGATATAGCTTTGTTCAGTACTTTTAAATATACAATTGCATAAAATGTTTTAAACAGTTATATTGTCAATGTATCTTATTCTAAAAAGCAAAACTTACATAAACTGATTGCAAACTATTGCAGGAGGGCTCAGAGGCCCACTACTGTGTATGGTCAATCAATATTGCTATTTCAATTTTTGAGTTGTTTATACACCAGCTGTTTTAAAAATACTGTCACATGGAATTTGTCACCAAAAGCAGAACTCTGTGAACAGAGTTTGAAAACAAAAATTATTTGAGCAAATAAAATATACTAATTTTATTTGCTGTATGAAATTCACTAACAAAAACAATGATATTTTGGGTATATCACTTGACATATATATAAATATTGTGATTTTTGTTTGCTTGTGTATGCACAATATTTTGGTTTTGTTTGTGTAAATTCAACACCAAATTCACAAGCTGTGAAATCTGTTGAAACAGAACTCGGTTCTTGGCTCATTCTGGTTTGCCAAGGGCTTTACAGAAGTTTCCCAAATTAATGACTTTTCAGAATAAGTTTAATTAGGGTTTTTAAATAAAAGTTACACTTTGTGTGGAATATTCAAATAAATAAATAAGCCTGTACTGCTGTCATCATTATGATTTTCTTGAAGTGACACTCCAAGGATTTTGTAACAGGTTGGCTTTTCCTTTAAGAGATGCTAGGCCCAGGTGAATTGAATCAGGTAATTGCCAGAAACAGGCAGAATGTGGCTGCAGCAAAATGGGGAAGCTCAGGAAACTACAGGCAGTAAGAGAGCCTTTTGTAGGGAACATCCTTATAGCAGGGTGTTTTGAAGCAAGAGCCAGAAACCTGAATCTTCAGCCAAACATAACCTGCCAAAGTAGGAAAGGACTCAAACAGGAAGACCCGAGCGGAGGCTAAATTGGAGCTTGATGGGTGTGAATAGGCTGCACTAGAAAGTGATGTAAGGTTTCCCTAGTGAGACTATAGGCAATAAAAACCTGACCGGTGATTCAATGAGAGGGTAAAAACAAACATATTGTGTTTTGGGACTTTTAGTTTTATTTTAGAGTTTTATTTTGTGAATAAGTTTAGGCTTCTGTGATGGGGTGGACCAAGGCCCTGAAGCTCCCTGCTGAAGTCTTGTGGCCCTGCCACACCCCACCCCAGAGAAGTCATAGAAAAGTCCTCCAAGCACGCTAGAGTGGCTGCAGAGGAAACGGCCAATCAGGAAGGACTATAAAAAGATCTGGAGACCTGAACAGCGACAGTTCTTCTTGAGCCCTCAAGCTGTGGAGACCAGGTGACTAGCTGGCAGCACTGCAGACAGCTACATGTGGTGAGCTTAGTGAGACTAATGGAAATTATGGGACTCTGAGGCCAGAGCCACACTAAGGGGGGAAGTATCAGAGGGGTAGCCGTGTTAGTCTGAATCTGCAAAAGCGACGAGGAGTCCTGTGGCACCTTATAGACTAACTGAAGTGTAGGAGCATAAGCTTTCATGGGCAAAGACACACTTGCATCTGACGAAGTGGGTCTTTGCCCACGAAAGCTTATGCTCCTACACTTCAGTTAGTCTATAAGGTGCCACAGGACTCCTCGTCACTAAGGGGGGAAGGTTGTCTTAAGGAATGCAATTTCAGCTAAGTAAAAAACATAGCTGGAGTCGTTGTACCATAAGCTGAACTTTGGCGTTATCCTCATAGTGGGAGGTCAACTGGAGAAATGCTCCCATCAACTTCCCTTACTTATCAGGAGCACCAGGAGTTCTAGCGCTGATAGGGTGCCCTCAACATTTGATTCAGCGGGTCTTTACTAGACCTGCTAAATCGATCACCGGAAGATCAACTGCCAAAGTAATGATCTTCCCACAAGTGGAAATGTGGCCTCTGATAAAGCTCTGAGGTAAGGGCGAGGACATTGTCTCCAGAAGGCGAAACCCTGGAGGCACCACTGACTCTGGAACAGTGGGGAAGAGACTAAGAGGGACATTAGTAGAAGGCACTGAGATGGGCCCCTGTTATATGTGTACCGCAGAAAGGGTTTGTTAATTCATTTACACAGGGTGTGACTTATCTGGAAGGTTGAATTGCCAAAGAAGGCTTTGGACTAAGGGAGTGAAGGTACATGGACTTGGCCAGAGGGAACCCCCATTACAGCCAATAAGAAGGGGAAGTGAATGGACATGAAAAGGCTGTTTGGAGTTTGCTTAAGAATTTCTGAGGGAGAAATTATTACTAGGGCACTGCAAGGGTACTTCTGGGAGGCAACTGTCCCTAATACTGTATTAATAGCAATCTTTTCATATAATTGTAAAAAACAAATATTTTTGTTGTAATTCTGTTTTAAAATTGCTAGCTGTTTTGCTTTATCTTTTATACTGTATCTGAATATACCCAAATACTACTTTTTGTATTTTTTTTCTTTTTTTCCTTATGTAAATCAGAAAAATAAACATTTTTTAATGGGAAATATGAAGTACTTTGATTGCATTTCACTTCGGTTTGTGTGTGCCCACACACTCATTACGCATTCTACTTCAGGAGTATATGTACTCAATTGAACAGAGTTAGAGACTTTTCCCTAGGTGGTGCCCATTGAGGCTGTGCATGTGTCCTCTGCTGCCTTGCATTGCTGCATAATGGTATAAAGCAGTGGTTCCCAGCCTTTTCAAGCATATGTACCCCTTTTCAATCTATTAAAATTTCAAGGACCCCCTCCTCCAGCCCCCGGAAGAGAAAAGAAAAGATTGAGCCCATCTTGGTGGGCCCTATCCTTACTTTTAAACTTTCCACAGACCACCTCAGTACCATCACAGACCACCAGGGTCCATGGATCACAGATTAGGAACCACTGGATGGTGTTGCCCTAGTCCAGTTACTACTTACTACCTATGACTGGTAGTGGGAACCTGTCAGCTTGCTCCTGTGAGTTTCTTTGCTTACAGGGAATTTATCTTATCTTTCAGTGAATAGCTGATTCTCATTAGTTAGTTCTTTATATTCTTGTACATTTAGTCTTATTGTTTTATTGGTATTAAAATAATTATTAATTAATAACTAATAATAAATAACATAACTATGTTATAGTTGGTATCACAGAGACTTGGTGGAATAATACACACGATTAGAATATTGTTATAGAAGGGTACAGTTTGCTCAGGAAGGATAGTCAGGGAAAAAGGGAGGAGATGTTGTCTTACATATTCAAAATTATAATACATTTGGACTGAGGTGGAGATGGACATAGAAAACAGACTTGTTGAGAGTCTCTGGGTTAGGTTAAAAGGGGTAAAAAATAAGTAGGTATCTATTACAGACCACCTACACAGGCAGAAGTGGATGAGGCTTTTTTTAAACAACTAAGAAAATCATCCAAAGCACAGGATTTGGTGGTGATGGGGGACTTCAACTAACCAGACTTATGTTAGGAAACTAATACAGCAGGGAACAGATTATCCAAATAAATTCTTGGACTCTATTGGAGACAATTTTTAATTTTAGAAAGTTGAGAAAGCTACTACGAAGGAAGCTGTTCTTGATTTGATTTTGTAGCCTGGGAAGGAGTTTAATAAAATTTGGATGGGTAAGGCTCGCCAGTCTGATCAGAAAAAGATCTAGGGTCGTCCTTTATCCCAGGTCACAGTTTAGCGGAACCACAAGGTTCCCTCTCTGGAGGGTCGACAGGTGATGGACAACAACCACACCTTAACTCAGGGAATGAAATAGAAAACAGCTTTATTGCTAAAGGAACCACCAAAATTCTTATCACAACAAAAACAGCGGCAAGAGCACAAATCACTTGAATTCTTTCTCAAGATGTCATTAACACAATCAAATTAGAACTTATCTAAGTGTACAAAGAGTAATAATACTAATACTTACACAAGGACCCCAAGGTTGGATGGAGAAGGGTGGCTTCTCTTCCCCTAGAATATCTGGGAGCAAGTGTTAGTAGGATTCCTAAAAGCAAACTTAAGAAAATAAAGAAGCAGTTAAAAAAAGAAGTAAATATAAGTATACAGTTTCTCTGACCTGGCAAGATAACACTCCAGTCCAGTGTTATCAGCAATGCTGGTCCAGCAGCCCCGATCTCTCAAATTCCTAGGCCTAAATACCCCTTTTGGCACCAAAGTGTTCCAGATTTACCACCCCTTTTCCATAACTGGGCCTAACACTCCAAGATTTCTGAGGGTACCATCTTTGATTGGGAGAAATCTTCGGGTATAGATAGAAAGTATGGCAGAAGACTACCTTGGATCAAGCAGGAGCTCTTATATGATCTAAAAATCAAAAAGGAGTCATATAAAAAGTGGAAACTAGGTCAAATTACAAAGAATGAATATAAGCAAACTCAGGTGTGTAAGGACAAGATTAGAAAAGTAAAGGCACAAAGCAAGCTAAATCTAGCTAGAGGCATAAAGGGTAACAAAAAGATGTTCTGCGAGTATATTAGGATCAAGAAGACCAAAGACAGGGTAGGCCCATTGGTCAGTGAAGAGGGAAGAACAATAACAGGAAACTTGGAAGTGGTAGAGGTGCTTAATGACTTCCTTATTTCAGTTTTTGTCAAGAAGATGGATGGTGACAGGATACCTAACATAGTGAATTCTAGTGGAAATGGAGTAGGTTTAGAAGTTTAAAAAGACCGCGTTAAAAATCACTTCGGAAAGTTAGATGTCTGCATGTCACCAGAGCCTGATGAAATGCATCCTAGAATATTCAAGGAGCTGATAGAGGAGGTATCTGAGCCTTTAGCTATCATCTTTGAAAAGTCATGTAAGTCCAGAGAGCTTCCAGAAGACTGGAAAAGGGCAAATATAGTGCCCATCTCTAAAAAGGGAAATAAGAACAACCTAGGAAACTATAGACCAGTCAGTTTGACTTCTGTGCCAGGGAAGGTAATGGAGCAAATAATTAAGGAATTCATCTGCAAACATCTGGAAGATAATGAGGTGTAGGTAACTGTTTGTAAAGAACAAATCATGTCAAACTAATCTGATAGCTTTCTTTGAGAGGATAACGAGTCTTGTGGATTAGGGAGATGCGGTGGACTTTGTATACCTAGACTTTAGTAAGGGATTTGAAAGTCTTGCATGATTTTATCAATAAATTAGGGAAATGCAACCTAGATGGGGCAACTATAAGGTGGGTGCATAACTGGCTGGATAACCATTCCCAGAGAATAATTATTTATAGGGATGTGAAGGACTAGTCGACTAGTTACTCCCTGGCCCCCCACTGCCTTTATCAGAAAAAGGCAGCAAAGGGGGGAATAGGTGGGGGTACTTCAAAGTGTCAGTGCCACTTGGAGCCCAGGGTCAGACCCCGGGCTCCATGTAATGCTGCTACTTTGAAACGCTGTGTGCAGCCCGAGGCCAGCTGGGGTGTCCCAGGATGCATGTGGTGTTTCAAAGTGGCATCACCACATGGAGCCCAGGATCAGCTGGGGACTCCACTGCTGACCCTGGGTTTCGTGCAGCACTGCCACTTTGAAATGCTGCGAGGAGCTTGATGTGATGTGATTGTGATGTGATGCTTTCGTCTTTGAAGTGTAACAACAGCCCTTGGTCTGTTGCTACACTTCAAAGGCAGAGGCGCCCTATCGACTAATTGAATAGTCAATGCAAAATGCATCCACTATTCGATTAGTCAGTAAGTTGATATTTAATATCCTTAGTTATTAATGGTCCACAATCATGCTGGAAGGGCATAACAAGTGGGATTCTGCAGGAGTCTGTTTTGGGACTGGTTCTGTTTAATATCTTCATCAGTGATTTAGATGTTGGCATAGAGAGTATGATTATTAACTTTGCAGATGATACGAAGCTGGGAGGGGTTCCAAGTGCTTTGGAGGATAAGGGCAAAATTCAAAATGATCTGGACAAACTAGAGAAATGGTCTGAGGTAAACAGAATTAAGTTTAATAAGGACAAATGTAAAATACTCCACTTAGGGATGAACTATCAGTTTCACACATACAGAATGAGAAGTGATTGTCTAGGAAGGAGTTGAAAGGGATTAGTGGTAAGAGTGGACCATAAGTTAAACATGAGTAAACAGTGTGTCACTGTTGGGAAAAAAGAAAAAGCAAACATGATTCTGGGATGCATTAATAGGAGTGTGGTGAACAAGACATGAGACTACTCTGCACTGATTAGGCATCAATTGGAGAGTTGTGTCCAGTTCTGGGCTTCACATTTCAAGAAAGATGTGGAGAAATTGGAGAAGGTCCAGAGAGGGGCAACAAAAATTATTAAAGTTTTAGAAAACATGACTTATGAGGGAAGGCTGAAAGACTTGGGCTTGTTTAGTTTAGAAAATAGAAGACTGAGAGGGGACATGATAGCGGTTTTCAAGTATTTAAAAGAGTGCTACAAGGAAGAGGTAGATATATTGTTCTCCTTGGCCTCTGAGGATAGGACAAGAAGCAATGGGTTTAAATTGCAGCAAGGGAGGTTTAGGTTGGACATTAGGGAAAAACTTCCTAACTGTCAGAGTGGTGAAACTTAGGGGGTTGCGGAATCCCCATCTGTGGCGGTGCGTCGGGGTTCCCCCCACCTCCTGCACCCCCGTAATGGCATGAACAGACTCCACCAGCCGGTAGATTAGAGGGAGTTTATTGCTTTTCCAGGATACAGCATAGCATAGATGCAATCCGGTTACAGGGCCAGGCCTAGGATGCCTCAGCCCCCCTTGAGATGGGGGAGACTGGGCCCTTAAATCCCAGGCCCCTTGCTTAGGCTGCCTCCTCCATGATTCCAGGCAGAAACTAAAACGTCCCTTCCAGCCCTGCCCCCCAGCCAGGGGCTGGCCTCGCCCTCTTTCCTTTGTCTCTCTCCCTGGGAGCCTACTGGTCGGACAGGTTGGGAGCCCCTTGCATAATGAGTCATCCCCTGTCCTGCTGGGCCGTGCTACAAATAGCCACCAGTGGAGGTCAACCACAGCCCACTGCCCAGCATAGCAACCAGCAAGGTACCAACACTACATCACACCATCACTGAAGATATTTAAAAGCAAGTTAGATAGATTCTTGTCAGGTATGATCTAGACAGTGCTTGGTCCTGCCATACGGGCAAGGGACTGGACTTGATGACCTCTTGAGGTCCCTTCCAGTTCTAGGATTCAGTGATTCTATGATTGATGTTTGGTTCCCTTTTGTAGTGGAGTGCTGACTCTGGATAAAGAGGAACACTAGTCTGGAGTTTAAGCCTTGTGCTGGCTTCAGAAGGTCTATGACAGTGAGTGACCCTCATTCCATCTACCTAAAATTTCTAAACAAACATCATATTAGGGATGCTGCCAAATTTTCAGGGACTGTAAGCTGTGAAAGGGGAAAGAGGTGAGACTGAACCACATCCGTAGTGAGGCTACCCATATGAGCCTTCCTGCTTGGGAGAACACCAACTGCTTCAGTGCGGAGTGCTCCTCTGACATGGTGTTGGAAAACTGGCACTGATCTCCTTCCCCAGTGCTGAGGAAGAAGGCTAAGAGGTAGGATTCCTTGGACTTGGGTGTGCTAAATGATTGAGATCCTTGTTGCTATACACTGGGAAACAGGGGAAGGTGTCTGCTGGCAAAAGATGCTCACTGATACCAACCACATCTGGGGTTGTTAACTGTAATGCAAGTTCCAAGGCCACTTAGATTGACGCACCTCATGATTCCAACTCTTTCTGTGAAACATGAAAGGACCTTGGTACCAACAATACTGGAGGCATATGTGGCAGCACATGACGTACTCTCACTTTAGATGTGGACTCTGAAGCTTACCGGAGACAGCTCACTTTGTGCCATTGTATCCTGAGGACTTGGCTACAAACTTGTCTGAGGCTAGTGGTTTTGTTACTGTGGGTGGATAAAGCAACATACTGTCTGATGTTTCTCGACCAGTGCCATCTAGAAGGGGTAAAACTACCCTGATATCCCTCAAATCGGTATGTACAGAGCACCAACCACACTTTAATCTTGGTATTGCCTGGTGTGACATCACCATGGTTAGCTGACTCAGTATCCTCCGCAGAGCCTGAGGCAGTCTCGTATCCCTTTGGCTCCTCAAACAGACAATGGCACTCTCCTTTTCCTTCATTAAAATAATTTTGTTGGCGATGTCCACCAGAGCTACATAGACGCTCCAGAGAAAGAGAACATTAAATCAGTCGTAGCTGGAGTCATATGCCATGTCCTCATGGCTCTAATTAATTCTGCTTCCAAATCCTCCCCAGTTCCTGTATTTTTAAAATCCGCTACCGAGTGTCGTGAGGAGGTCCAGGAGGATGCAGTCACTGAGCAAAACTCTCAAACTTTGCAACATCTACCCACTCTACTGCAGGATAATCAGTCTCAGCCTCCTTTGTATTTGGCCTTGTAATTGCCTGATGAGACTGTAGCACCACAAGAGCCTTCACTGGTCCAAGATAACTACAGGGCTTACTAAGACATTTTCATACAAGCAGGAAACTATCATAATACTCTTTTTGAGGTGGTTCAGGAGAGTTTGGTTAGTCTCAGAAACACTCTGGCTGTGTCTAGACTGCATCCCTTTTCCGTAAAAGGGATGCAAATTAGACACATCGCAATTGCAAATGAAGCCGGGATTTAAATCCCCCCCGCTTCATTTGCATAAACATGGCTGCCGCTTTTTTCCGGCTCGGGGCTTTGCCGGAAAAAAGCGCAAGTCTAGACGGGGATCTTTCGGAAAATAAAGCCTTTTCTGAAAGATCCCTTATTCCTTATTTAAATCCCCGCTTCATTTGCAATTGCGATGTGTCTAATTTGCATCCCTTTTATGGAAAAGGGATGCAGTCTAGACACAGCCTCTCTGTTTTCAACAGGGCCAGCTAAAGTGTCTGTCCGTATCAAGGAGAACTTCCTGGAGTCTGGAAGATCCTTGTTGCAAATGTTATCTTCTCTTCAAGAGAACCAAGAGAAAATAGCACACGCCTTTTCAAAGCTATGAGCATATTTATACCCATTCATCACCAAGTTTCTTGGTTGTATGAGCAGAAGTGAAAGAGCACGTATGGGATGGTCTTCTTTTACCTCAAGGACAAGTATGTAAAGAGACTAGACCTTAGATTTACTGCACAACTGGCCTACAATTTCATATCTGTAATCAGCAAGCATTGCTGGCTAGGTATGACTTCTACCTTTGGGACAATGTAGTTTTCAGAGATGTTGCAAGAGGATGCCAGGCTGGAGTTTGAGGCCCTCTTAGCAGAGGGCAAACTGTTGGTTAGGACCTTTTTCCAAGCTTTTTTAGATGGGGACAGATTAAGCAGCCAGAGCTTGGCAAAGGCAAGTCTGGGACAGTTTTCTATATAATTGTAAAGAAATGTGAAGATCAATTGCAAATTTAGAGACTAAGGGCCAGTCCTTAAAGCACTTATATGTATTTTTTAAAATTTTAAATCAATGAGACTACTTCTGTATATCGTTACTTATGTGCATAAATGCCTGCAGTATTGTGCCAATATTGCAGCCTTTTACAATGATCTCAGAAAACCAAAAATGTGCATCAGCAATATTTGAGACATTTCAATTAATTGAAAGATGGTATTTTTATTAGATACATGTATATGCAAAACAGCTCCTTGGACTTTTGATTTTTTGGGTACTGCTAATATTAGCATGGTCTTTATGAAAGCAGGAGGTTATGAGATATGGGGATAAATTGATTACATGGATACAGAATACAGCACATGAGTTGTAGTTGTTTAAAAGAATGGATGTTTTCACAAGAATGAGTTTTGAATGTAAAATGTTTAGGGGGCTGAATTTTTCTCGGAAGCCTTTGTTTCTCACACCTACTCAAAACATTCCTTTTTATTCTGAAGAAATAAAATTGTTTCCAGATATCACAGATATATTCTGTAATTCTTGATATCACATTGAGATTACATTGTTTTCATTCCATTTTGTTTAGATGACAGTGCCTCTGCTGCAAGCAGTATGGAGGTAACAGACCGCATTGCTTCTCTGGAGCAGCGTGTCCAGATGCAGGAAGATGACATCCAGCTGCTCAAGTCTGCTCTGGCTGATGTGGTTAGACGTTTGAATATTACAGAGGAACAGCAGGCCATGCAGAACAAGAAAGGACCTACCAAAGGTTTGCATTTCAAATATATGAAACAAATGTATTTAAAATTAGTCATTTATATATTAAAGTTTATTATTCATGAACAAAAAAATTAAATTTAGAACCAAAATTCATAGCTAACTATATAGAATACATAAAAATCAAAAATATAGCAATCTGTCAGAAGCTCACACAACCTATCAAATCATTTGCATTTTCTTACCATTTTAATTCTCATTTGTATTTTCCCACAATTCCTATTTGCTGCCTTTTATTCAAAATTAGATCAGAAACTCCAAGGAGTGGGTCATCGTCTGTAGACTGAAACCCCTATTTTGTTTTGGTAATACAGATGAGACTAATCAGCCAATAAAGGTGGCTAAGCTGTCTTTGAGTATCTTGTACTAACCTAGCTTGATTTATGTTGTGGAGAATGTCACTTTATACAAAAGTAATACAGTACAAAACTTAAGTTGAGCATCCAGCATTACATAGATAGCTAAGGCTTCACTGATTAGGGGTCCTATAAAGGTAGCCTTCTAGTCAGGCAGTGGCACAGATAGCTACAGCGGCACAGGAGCCAAGCAAACAGAGCTGTAAACAGGGGAGTTTGAGTGGGAGTTTGTAAAGGGAATTTGGATTGTAGGACTTGTTTGGAGTTTGTTTTTGCTGTGGAGGGGGTGTTTTGGTTTGTTTTTGTGTTCACCGGACTAATAGGATTTTGGTGAGAAAGTAGATAAAACATAGAGGCATTAGTGGCCATGGCCCAAGTAGTAGAGAACACAAGGAAGATGATTGGATGTGGTAGCTGTGGTATGTACATGATTCTGGAGGGGGTACCTGAAAGGAGTTTTGTTTGCATGAAGTGCCGCCTGATAGAGCTGATGGAAGAAAAGATCCGAGGACTGGAGATGCAGGTGGAAACTCTGGTCGAGTTTAGAAGGGGGTTTGAGCAGATGATGGGGCAAAGGCATGACGTGGCTAAAGGGGAAAGCTTAGATATGCAGATGGAAGCAGGATCAAGGGTCTCAGAGGGGGGACTGCTGGGCGAAGAAAATGGACAGTGGAAGCATGTGACTCAGAGGACCAGGCAGAGGAAAAGATGGGTCAGTGAAGGAAAAATAGAGCTCAAGAACAGGTATGTGGAGTTGGAAAAGGAAGAAGGGATACAGCAGGTAGATAATGAAGATGGAAGGGTAAGGAAGAAGAGAAGAATGGCTAGTCCCATAGATAAAGGGGAAGACTTAATGGAGACAACACCAATAATGAGCATTAGGATTACAAGGGAAAATAGGAATGGTAAGGACTTGCAGCCAGAGGAAGCTAGAGATAGACCAGAGAATTTCACTGTCACTAGGAAAAGGCAGGTCTATGTGATTCGGGACTCCTTATTGAGAAGAATAGATAGGCCTGTAACCAGAGCTGATCCAGAGAATAGAAGGGTGTGCTGTCTGCCAGGTGCTAAGATACGAGATGTGGAACTGAGGTTGAAGAGAATTATTAAAGGAGCAGGAAGGAATCCATTGATCATCCTTCATGTAGGAACAAATGATACGGCTAGATTCTCGCTGGAACGAATTAAGGGAGACTATGCTAGGCTGGGGAGGATGCTCAAGGAAATTGAGGCTCAGGTGATCTTTAGTGGAATTCTGCCTGTTCCTAGAGAAGGGCAACAAAGATGTGACAGGATTATGATGATCAATAGATGGCTTAGGCAGTGGTGCTATAAGGAGGGCTTTGGAATGTATGGTCACTGGGAGGCATTTATGGACAGAGGACTGTTCTCTAGAGATGGACTTCACCTAAGTAGGGAGGGAAATAGACTTCTAGGATGGAGGCTGGCTCAACTTATTAAGAGAGCTTTAAACTAGGAATTTGGGGGAAATGGTTGGGAGATGCCAAGGTAATCTCTACGCCAGATTTTAACACTGAGAGGGAGGAAACGAAGTAAGAAAAGATATAGCTGGGGGTAGGAGAATGAACATGAGGAAGGGTGGGGTGGATACTAGTCTAATAGGTCATATTGGAGGTATAACATCTGTGCCAAATTGGGTAAAGAATGTGAATGAGGCCAAAAAGCAAAAATTAAGATGTTTGTGCACCAATGCGAGGAGCCTAGGTAACAAAAAGGAGGAACTAGAGCTATTGGTCCAGGAAGTGAAACCAGATATTAAAGGAATAACAGAAACATGGTGGAATACTAGGTATGACTGGAGTACAGGTATTGAAGGGTATGTGCTGTTTAGGAAAGACAGAAATAAGGGTAAAGGTGGTGGAGTCGCATTGTATATCAAAGATGAGGTAGATTGTAAAGAAATAAAAAGTGATGGAATGGAGAAGACAGAGTCCGCTTGGGTAAAAATCACATTGGGGAAGAAAACTATCAGATCCTCCCCTGGGATAGTGCTTGGGGTGTGTTATAGACCACCAGGATCCAATTTGGATATGGATAGAGACCTCTTTAATGTTTTTAATGAAGTAAATACTCATTGAAACTGTGTAATCATGGGAGATTTCAACTTTCCAGATATAGACTGGAGAACAAGTGCTAGTAATAGTAATAGGGCTCAGATTTTCCTAGATGTGATAGCTGATGAATTCCTTCATCAAGTAGTTGCTGAACCAACAAGGGGGGATGCTATTTTAGATTTGGTTTTGGTTTTGGTGAGTAGCGAGGACCTCATAGATGAAATGGTTGTAGGAGACAACCTTGGCTCGAGTGATCATGAGCTAATTCAGTTTAAATTAAATGGAAGGATAAACAAAAATAAATCTGAGACTAGGGTTTTTGATTTCAAAAGGGCTAACTTTAGTAAATTAAGGAAATTCGTTAGGGAAGTTGATTGGACTAAAGAAATTATGGATCTTAAAGTGGAGGAGGCCTGGAATTATTTTAAGTTAAAGTTGCAGAAGCTGTCAGAAGCCTGTATTCCTAGAAAAGGGAAAACATTTATAGGCAGGTGTGTTAGACCACGCTGGATGAGCAAGCATCTCAGAGAGGTGATTAAGAAAAAGCAGAAAGCATATAAGGAGTGGAAAATGGGAGGGATCAGTAAAGAAAGCTACCTTATTGAGGTTAGAGCATGTAGGGATAAAGTGAGAAAGGCTAAAAGTCAGGTAGAGTTGGACCTTGCAAAGAGAATTAAAACCAATAGTAAAAGATTTTATAGCCATATAAATAGGAAAAAAACAAAAAAAGAAGAAGTAGGACCACTAATTACTAAGGATGGAGTGGAGGTTAAGGATAATCTAGGAATGGCCCAGTATTTGAACAAATACTTTGCTTCAGTTTTTAATGAGGCTAATGAAGATCTTAGGGATAATGGTAAGTTAACAAATGGGACTGAGGATAAGGAGGTAGATATTATCATATCTGAGGTGAAAGCCAAACTTGAACAGCTTAATGGGAGTAAATCGGGGGGCCCAGATGGTCTTCATCCAAGAATATTAAAGGAACTGGCACATGAACTTGCAAGTCCATTAGTAACAATTTTTAATAAATCTCTAAACTCAGGGGTTGTACCATTTGACTGGAGAATTGCTAATATAGTTCCAATTTTTAAGAAAGGGAAAAAAAGCGACCCGGGTAACTATAGGCCTGTTAGTTTGACATCTGTAGTATGTAAGATCCTGGAAAAAATTTTGAAGGCGAAAGTAGTTAGAGACATTGAGGCTAATGGCAATTGGGACAAATTACAACATGGTTTTACAAAAGGTAGATCGTGCCAAACCAACCTGATCTCCTTTTTTGAGAAAATAACAGATTTTTTAGATAAAGGAAATGCAGTGGATCTAATCTACCTCGACTTTAGTAAGGCATTTGATACAGTACCACATAGGGAATTATTGGTTAAATTGGAAAAGATAGGGATTAATATGAAAGTTGAGAGGTGGATAAGCAACTGGTTAAAGGGGAGACTACAGCGGGTCATACTGAAAGGTGAACTGTCAGGTTGGAGGAAGGTTACTAGCGGAGTTCCTCAGGGACCAGTTTTGGGGCCAATTTTATTTAATCTTTTTATTGCTGATCTTGGCACCAAAAGTGGAAGTATCCTAATAAAATTTGCAGATGACACAAAGTTGGGAGCTATTGCCAATTCAGAAAAGGATCGGGATATCATACAGAAAGATCTGGATGATCTTGTAAATTGGAGTGATAGCAATAGGATGAAATTTAATAGTGAGAAGTGTAAGGTTATGCATTTAGGGATTAATAACAAGAATTTTAGTTATAAGCTGGGGACACATCAGTTGGAAGTAACGGAGGAGGAGAAGGACCTCGGGAATCCTGGTTGATTATAGAATGACTATGAGCCGCCATTGTGACATGGCCGTGAAAAAGGCTAATACGATCTTGGGATGTATTAGGCGAGGTATTTCCAGTAGGGATAAGGAGGTGTTAGTGCCATTATACAAGGCATTGGTGAGACCCCATTTGGAATACTGTGTGCAGTTCTGGTCTCCCGTGTTTAAGAAGGATGAATTCAAACTGGAACAGGTACAAAGAAGGGCCACTAGGATGATCCGAGGAATGGAAAACCTGTCTTATGAAAGGAGACTTAAGGAGCTTGGCTTGTTTACTTTAACCAAAAGAAGGCTGAGAGGGGACATGATTGCACTTTTTAAATATATTAGAGGGATAAATACCAGGGAGGGAGAGGAATTATTTAAGTTTAATACCAATGTGGACACAAGAACAAATGGATATAAGCTGCTGGCTAGTAGGAAGTTTAGACTTGAGATTAGATGAAGGTTTCTAACCATTAGAGGAGTGAAGTTCTGGAACGGCCTTCCAAGGGAAGTAGTGGGGGCAAAAGATCTATCTGGTTTCAAGATTAAACTAGATGGGTTTATGAAGGGGATGGGGATGAGATAACATGATCTTGGTAACTAATTGACCATTCATTATCAGTGGGAAATAGGTCAATGGAGGGATGATAGGAGTTACTATAGAGAACTTTCTGGGTGTCTGGCTGATGAGTCTTGCCCACATGCTCAGGGTTTAGCTGATCGCCATATTTGGGGTCGGGAAGGAATTTTCCTCCAGGGTAGATTGGCAGAGGCCCTGGAGGTTTTTCACCTTCCTCTGTAGCATGGGGTACAGATCACAGCTAGAGGATTCTCTGCATCTTGGGGTCTTCAAAGTATTTGAAGGCTTCAATATCTGAGATATAGGTGAGAGGATTATTCTAGGAGGGGTGGGTGAGATGTTGTGGCCTGCACTGTGCAGGGGGTCAGACTAGATGATCATAATGGTCCCTTCTGACCTTAAAGTCTAAAGTCTATAAGGCTTGCTGTAACCAGAATTACATGGTGTAAGTAGCAGTCTGGTGCAGTCAGATTTGCTTACTATAAAAATGTGGTGAGTTTGTTGTCATTTGAAAGTTATTCAGTAGTGCATGATTTTTTGTTTGTTTTTTTCTCCTTTGTTTTATAATCTTGATAGAAGTAATTATGGCAAACTAGATGTATAAACCATAGATTCACAAACTAGAACTGTGAATTAGGTTCACAAACTCTTTGATACCTGAATTATGAAAGTATTTTCATGATGTGTGTGAGATACGTTCACTTAAAATTAACTTTTAAAATTTCTATTTGAAGAAAAATATGTATTTAAGGGTCTTGTAATTAAGTTACAGAGCTGAGAATCAGAGATCTGGATTTTCCTTCTGGACCTGACACAGATCTTATGTGTGACCTTGTTCCATCAGTTACTTCTTGAACCCTGATGCAGCAAAACAATTGAACACATGCTTTGGTGAATTAGGGCCTTTGTGTGTTTTAGAAGGGAAAGCTAGCAGCTCACTGTGAAACTAAATTAAAGGGTTTTAAAATAGTAGTTCTTCTTTGAGTGCTTCTTTACACTCATGGGACCACATGAGAGAAAGGTAAACTCCTAGCTGAACTTTGAAGACCTGGCACTGGGGATTGCAGTGGATTGCAGATATGAGAACCACTGCAGACTGCTTACATTTTTCCATGGCATAATAGTTAACTTTCCTTGGTTTAAAGCCTAATGAATTCCAATTTTAGAGAGTGTTAGGAAACGAAACTGAAAATAAAATCAGTTATTGCTAGTGCAAGTGTTGTATGATCATTTGTGTGAGGTCTCAGTCATGTAGTTTAAAAATACATATAATGAAACTTCAGTTGCTTACCTACTTTAGTTAGGAATGCATTTACTAATGGCTTTTAAACAATTCATTAGCCAATTATATAGAATATTTACAACTCCCTGCCTTTCTTTTATGTATATTTGTTATTCTTTCCTTTTTTCAATTATTGGTTTGTTTGTAACTTTAATAGCCCTATTAATCCATAGATCTGAGTATGACTAAAAAAGCAGCTGCTGCTGAGCCTGATAAACATGTCAGTGCTGCTACCACAGGTAAGACCCTGAAGCAACAGAACTTGCAAAATAAATATGTAACAACTTAAAAAACTATAATATGAATGAGTTACTAGCAAGCTAAAAGTACTGACACGTTTGAAGTTATTTGACAGTTATTTGACAGTGATAGCTGTTTAGAATAAGTGTAGTAAATAAAAACCCACCGAATATATAACTGATTAATTATAGAATTTAAAAAAGTATTAACAATTCCAGGTTACTGCTGTACTGCACACCTTTTTCACTCTCACTTTGTAGTGGATCTTTGTGCTTGTCACTTGATTGCAGGGTAAACTCCTATAGTTAATAACAGGGCAGCATTTATGACATACTGTTGAGGTAATTCTGATTCTTTCAGGTAGGAAGGTAGGTACACAATTACCTTCTCATTACAACACTCTTCAATTAGGGCTGTTAACTGATGTGCATTAATACCTGCGATTAACACAGGGAAGGATTAACACGTTAATTTTTTAACACGCTAATTGCAGGCGTTAATGCTGCACTGCCCCTTTGAAGCACTGCTCCGGCACTTCAAAGGGGTAGCGCATTAGGAGCCTGGGATCAGCTGGAGTGCTCAGCTGACCCTGGGCTCCGTGCAGCACTACCCCTTTGAAGCACCGAACCTGCGCTTCAAAGAGGCAGTGCTACACATAGCCCGGGGTCAACTAGGGACTCCAGCTGATCCCAGGGTCCCATGGTGCTGCCCTTTGGAAACACCAGGGAGGCTTTTCCAAGGGGCAGCTGCACTGAGCCTGGAGTCAGTTGAGGACTCCAGCTGATCCCGGGCTTCTGCAGCACTGCCCATTTGAAATGCCGCCACAGTGTTTCTCAAAGGGGCAGTGCATGCAATTAATTGCGCAATTAATCACTGAGGCATGCTAGCTTTGTGGCCTGGTTTTGCCACAAGGGGATGCTGAGTATCAATAGTAACTGTTAACATCATTACTGGGCTCAGTCCTGAAAAGCTCTAAGTACCCCATCCCATTGCAGTGAAGCACTTACACACAGATTCAGGAAAGCATGTATGCATGTGCTTAATATTAAGCTTGTGAAGAATCCTGCTTATCTGGTCTCATCACATGTGTGAGTGCTTTGCTGTATTGCTCCAGAGTTCTCATCACAGTGCAGGAATATGCTCTAAAAAGTCTAAAGGAATGGCAGGACTAAAAATGACAGACCCATACATAGTCTGGCAAACACAAATGGAACAAATATGCCTAAATCAGCATTCAAGGAGCCTGCATACATATGATTTATTACTAGTTAACTAATGAGTTGTTTGGTTAGGGATGAAAAACATTAAGAAACAAATTAAAGTAGTCAATTGGAAGATGGCAACATTATTACCAGAAGCGACAATCAGCCACAAAGTTCAGAATTCAGGAGTCTAGCATCTCAGTACTATACTATTCCAGAAAGACTGAAAAATAAAAGGAATATGTGACATACTGTTAGAGGAAAATGAAGTTTGCAGAATTGTATCCCATCTCTGTGGTGCCTGTTTGTGGATGTAGTCACTCCTTTTCCTACTACTGCTACTTTCCAATAGTAATAATATAAAATATACAGTAATCATCAGGAATGCTTAGCCCCTCAGTTTGAGATAGTAGACACAATTTTGTGTTGCATAATTCCATTGATTTGAATGATAGTAGTTCTCTCCTGACTTTAGTGGAGTTGTAACTACAAAAAATTGATTCAGTATCTTCAGAGAAAGGAGGTGCCCAGTGGTAGCTGGACTATGACTACTTCCACAACCTTCTAGGCTTTTCCAACAATGATTGATTCCTTTGCTGGGTCCTGATATGTCTCTGTTTCAGAATTTAGCTATTCTGGTAAGGGAAAGGAGTGAAATCTCCCAGATTACACACATTTTATTTTCCTGCAAGAGCATCTGTCCCCATGGGACCAACGCTCATGAAGTCGTCTGGGCTTCCTGCACATGTGTACTTTTGGATGCAGGAGAGTGGTGCCAATTGTGTAAGTGCCCAGCAGCTGAGACTTGCTACCTGAGTAGCTTTTTCCATCATCTTAAAGATGGTTAGTTTACATTTCATATAGCATCTTCTTGGATAGATAGTTTGCAAACAGGATATATCAAATATTTACAGAAACTGTTTGATGGGATCCAAGCATAGCAACTGTTTAAAACAGTTACAAACATTTTAAAGCAAGATTTAAAATGGCAGGAGAATTTAAATAAACAGAATATAATTTTCAAAACTGGAATTTTACAAGGAGATGTAAGTTACATTTCTGGTCTCGTAGTAATAATAATAGTAATCTCTTAATTATAATGTGTGGTAAAACCTGGATTTTATAGCTTCCCTGAAAGATGGTGCTTCCAAAACTAATACACGTTTTAGAATCACACTGAAGTATTGGTTTGATACTAATTTTAGAGGGAAAAGAATGCCTCTTGAATCTCACATCTCCTGGAAATGCCCTCTTTTGGCTAATGTCTTCCTCTAAACTCAAAGATTTTGTCACCTTTAGAAAGACGGTTATAGGTTACCTAGCCCAGCCAGTAGCTCCTACTGCCCTCACAGTTAGGAAGACCCCCAAGCAAGGGAAAAACTTGAAACAACTTGTAGCAAAAGTTATGAGAAGTTCCATCCAAGTTCAGACAGCTCTATGAACATTTCAGTTCCTTGCTTTTTTTTTCTGTAGGTAGTGAACTAGCCATGATGAAAGCAGTGGATATAAACACATAAAGAAAGTTACTAAGTTTATATGTGCTAATTATTTACATAAATTAAGCAGTTTAAAATTTAGCTGTGGCATTAAAATATGCTGTTTCAAAACACTTTCTCTAACTGTAATTACTATTTATTCTATTTTTATTGTTCACACCTTAACCATTGATTAATTAACATATGGCTGAGTTGAATATTTTTGATAAAATATAGCTCCAAAATTAATTCCACATATAATGTGTGTAGAATTTGTTTTTCTACATTGTGGGGTGGATTTTATTGGCCAAGATGACTTGAGAGTAGAGAATCTCAGTAAAATCTATGCTTCTATTGACTCCAGTGGCATTTTCTCACTTTATAAATATATAACATATATATCTCCCCTATTTGCTGGGTTGTCAGACATGAAACCACATACTTAAAAGCAAGTTTTTATTACAGTATATAGACCTTGAGAGAGCTTGTTGCATAGCCGTCATTGAATAACTTCATTATTTAAGAACAGAATAATAAATAATCTTTTAACTATAACAGTTGTTTAGAATCTGGATATTCACCTTCCTTTCTGGTGCTACATTGAACATGCTCTATCTACAAGGGAAGTGGATTTATTTTTTTGGAGAGTAGGCTGATTTAGGGTTGTGGTTAATACTGCACTTGCTCACTAAGCAGTCCCACTGAACTGCAGTAGCTGCCAATATTAAGAGTTGCAGAATTAGACCCTGAAGCAGTACAAAGGTTATTTCACTCATGTCATTATGAATATGTTTAACAATAACAATTATTTACCCCTTGCAGCAGAGATATAGCAAATGAAATTTCAGAAATGTGACTACAGGCGTATTATATTGAAAGATTTCTGAATGCAATAAATTATTCAAGCTGTAACTTGTTACTAGTTAAATATTCAGTTTACATTCTTATAGGAAGCCGATTCTAAAATGATTTCCTTATAATAAATACAGCTATAGCTAAAGTTTAGTTAATTTGTTGCTGGTTAATTTTTAATCCCTACTTTACTTCAAAAGTGTCTGTGAAATATATGTAACATATGTAACCTTTTTTGTTATCTGCAGAAATAAAATGTTGGCCTTTTCAGTGCAAGCTGTGATTTTACCATCTGCTTGTCTTACAGCTAGACCGTTGGTGCAAACATTGCCATTAAGGACTACTATTAATAATGGAACCGTCTTACCAAAGAAACCAAGTGGCTCTCTCCCTTCCCCATCAGGATCTAGGAAGGAAACTGTGCCACCATCAACTAAAAGGTATGGAGAAACCTGAAATATGTGTAAGGTTATTAAACTAATTAAGAAAGTAGTAAGTCCCATTGTTATGCTTTTTATAAGAGCATATATGTGCAGGTTTTTTCTCTTTAGATAACACTTTTCAAAGCAATGATCTAGATAATTAAGTGTTTTACAATTTTATAGATACTTATAACACCTCTCCATTTATAAGAGGTTAATCAAACATACTGTTGTTGCAATAAATACCACAGAAATACACAATGATTAATCTTATTATTTATGTTTTTTCTTGATTCTGGGGTCTGGTAGATTAAGAGTAGGAAATTTCTGTTTTGGATTATAGAACACATTCTGAAAAGTAGTGCCACAGCTCTTTGTTATACACAGTAGAAGAAACAAAATCTGGGGAAAACTTTCAGTCCTGCAATAAAGTCATATAATGCTATTTGTCACTTTTTCTTAGTAAAATTATTTTATATAGAAATCTAATTTGCTGTGTTGTACAAGGAAATTCACTTATTTTAAATCATGCCTAGAAAATTCTTATTCCAGTGAAAACAGCCCTGCTCTGGCTAATTACTATTAACATGTATTTAAATCCCTTTAAAAATAACTTAAATGTCTTGGGTTTAGTTTAAAACTGGTATGCTGCATATTTGTGTATTCCATTGCATATCCAAGCTCTGGGAAATTTAAGAGGGTGGAGGCTACAGGTTCTGTTCAAGAAAACCTGAGATGCACTGCAGAGCTGGTCTGTTATTCCCTATTGTGCAAAACATAAGATTTTGTGTATGAATGACTTCTCCTTCTGCATTCTCCTATCTTGAATGCCAAGTCAGCATTGGTTGGTGGTGATACCAGTTGCTGGAGAGCAGGTTGTTGAGATGAGAATAGCAATGTGTCCAGAAATGACTTGTGTTTGTAGAAGGAGCTAGGGATACAGAGGGCACAGGTTTTTGATTATGCATGAGGTGGAAACCTATAGGGTGCTATAATGGAAATCTGCAGTTGACTAAGTAAAAGGGGAGTGTTGCTGAGTATGCAGAATGCTCAAGTTATTGTAACTACAAAACTCTCAGCACAAAGCAGCTTCTACTTTACACCACCCAGAAATAGAATCAAGAAATATCACACTGTTGTTTTTTTCCTTGCTCAGATAGGGCCTCTATGACCTGGGGGCTTGCTACAGTTGCAAGATCAGCAGGATTTTTTGAACTAGTCCTGCTGATGGGAAGGAAAGATGCATTTTACCCTTTTAAATGTAATCAGAATGTTTAAAATATTTTAAAAAAGCAAAACTATTTTAGTGTTTCAGAAGTAAAATAACACCAATTAATATATATTGCATTTTAGGGTTTTTAATTTTATTCATCATAATTTCTTTCTGTAGCACTAATAAAAAAGAGTGTCACATAGATGCATTTATTTTGCAGTTACTATGAGTATTAAAATTAACCCATTTTCAGAAATTTATATCACAACTAAACTTCAAGAGGAATAGGGGTTTTAAAAAAGTACACTTGGCCATGAGCTACTTTGTCATTGGATTACTGTGATAGGAAGACTGGATTTACTTTTTAGATTATTATCCACTGCTGAAAGCTTCTGATATTTACTCCTAAACTAACTTGTAGGATTCTTAGTTTTTATGATAAATTATGTGTAACTCACACCTGGTGTGGTTGACTATCCTGTGCAGTGGCACTTAGACTACAGCAACAGATCTGACCAAGAGACCTCTACAGCATGAGCTGAGAGCCAACTCACTTTTAGCTCAAAGGATAGAGGCTCCTATACTAAGCTCCAGAGGTCTCAGGTTCAAATTTGCCAGTTGGCAGCTACATATGCTTCAGATATTCAATATCTGGAGTAGTTTTATTCTAAATAAGCATGTTATGCATATTAATAGTCAGAAAAATGAGTTCATTTATATATAAAATGTTGTGCATTTATTAAGAATGTTAAATATTGACTAATTGACTAATCAAATAGTCGATGCATTTTGCATCGACTATTCAATTAGTCCATAGGGTGCCTCTGCCTTTGAAGTGTTGCTACACTTAGGGCTGTTGCTACACTTCAAAGGGAAAAGCACTGCATGGAGCCAAGGGTCAGCTGGGGACTCTCCCACTGGCCCTGGGCTCCATGCAGCACTGCAGGGGAGTCCCCAACGGATCCTGGGCTCCACGTGGTGCTGCTTCGAAACTCCACGTGCAGCCTGGGGACACCCTAGCTGGCCCCGGGCTGCACACGGCTTTTCAAAGCCCCAGTGCCATGTGGAGCCCGGGGTCTGGCTCCAGGCTCTTAGCACATTGCCTCTTTGAAGCACCCCGTCTGCACACGCCCCCTAGTTTCCTTTTTCTGATAGAGGCAGCAAGGTCGGGGGGAGTGGCTAGTCAACTAACCTGTCGACTATCTGATAAGTATTTGCTTATTGGATAGTCAACTAGTCCTTCACGTCCCTAGCATTAATAGTGAACCATTCCATATTCAAATTTTAAGAGCATGTGTGTGATAGAATTGAAAATGTGTCAGCAAAAAGGAACTATATTTTACATAACTTATTTGCATTAAGAAGCTTAATGGTTGTTTCATTTTATATAGTATATGTAATTTTAAAGAAACCACGTGAGAGAGGGAATTATTATAATACCCATTTTAAAGATGCTGACATTGTCAGAAACATTGAAGGGACACAAATTGTACTTTTGTCTGAATTTTTTTAAACTTATTATTGATATTTATAACTGATTCTTAGGATTACTATGGCTGAAAAATGTATTCTTCAGTTTGTTGTGTGTCTGACTGTACTTTGTGTATGTTCTTTATTGCTGTTTACCCTGGATAGTTAGTCATTTTCCTTTGTTGGTACAGATCTTTCATGCTTTCTTAGGGTGTGTCTAGACTACAGGGTTTTGTTGACAAAAGTGGAATTTTGTCAACAAAACTATACCTACGTCTACACTACCGCCGAGTTCTGTCGACATAACGTCAACAGAACTCGGCAGTTTTGTCGACATCGGTAAACCTCATTCTGCAAGGAATAATGCCTTTTGTAGACAGAGTTCTGTTGACAGGAGGCGTTATTGCATCTACTCTGTCCTTTGCATCTACACTCTCATGTTGACAAAGCAGCTTGCTTTGTTGATGGAACTGGATGCAGTCTAGACGCTCTTTGTCGACAGAAGCTTTGTCGACAGTATCTGTCGACAAAGTCTTTGTTGACAAAAGCCTGTAGTCTAGACGTACCCTGCGGGAAGAGAGATATTTTTTAAACAACAAAAAGTATATTATTGTAAAAATCACAGAATTGGCAAGGATTTGGAGGCGGAGTTCATACCTGAAACTACTTTTAATTTTTTTTTAAATTGACTAGAAATGACATTATTGGAGTTGTCTTGCTCAAGACTGCATTAGAGCAAATATTAGATCTCAAGAATCCCTAATTTATAGTCCTGCTCGCAATTTAGGACAACTGAAACTGAGTTAACATGTCTTTTGACATCAGTTTCTTTTAAATTGTATTTACATTTTGGTGGTTAACTCATTTGGACCCAAACTTGCCCTCCTTATTCTCTTTACCATAGTAAAGAGATGTGGTTTAGAATTTACCCATGTTTCTAATGTGGTAATTAATTTTTGGATTGGAAGTGACTTCTTATACTATCAGGAATGTATGATGGAGGAGGGGAATAGGAGACTTGTGTCTTTGTCATTGAACTGAAACTCACAGATTTTTATTCAAGCTCTACTAAAGACTCCCTAAATGTCTTATATAAATGACTTGGTGCCTTGGTTCCCTGTTGGTAAATTCAGTGTGACACCTGCCATTCAGACATGGCTGTTATAAGATTTAATTCATTAATAAGGACACTGATCTCAGAGTTGAGAATACTTAGCACTTTTCAATATCCAGCTCTAATATTTGTGCTCTAGCACCTTATATCTGAGGATTTCATTGAAATTGCTATATAGGTATAAATTACTTACAGTACCATAAAGGAAAATGTTTGGATGTTTTTGAATATCAGTGTTTGGAATACTGCCTGTATTATTCTGAACAGCATGTATGTGCATGGAATATTATTTGAAATTCTAATTTAGAATACAAGGAGAATTTTATGTTATGAACAATTGATTTTTATTCTCACCCTATGCAAAGTATTTTGAGGATCAATAATTAATATAAATGTTGTGCTTGGAAGCAGTCAACCACAGAATGTTAATGCTTAGTGTTCCCAATTAAAATCTAAATTTTAGAGCTGATTTGGAATAGTTTGGTTTCTATTAGACAAAAGTAAAAACAGAAAATGTAGAAGAAAAGTATACAAGCCATATCTTGCTCAGTAGGGATTCTTGTGCAGTATATAGCCTGTACCTTACCTTTTAAAAAGAAATAGTCACTCATTCTCTGCTTCAGGAGATTGTAAGATATTACAGTAAGGTAAAACTATGATGACTAGTGATCAAAATAAAGAAACTCATACAAAAAAGAACACTATAAAAAGCATGGTTTTGTATAGAGTATAAAATCCTTTAATATGATAAATTCCTGTTGCTTCCAAGCTAGCAACCCAGGCTCTCTGAGAAATTGGTCAGTCTCTTGAAATTAATGTCCTACATTCTATACTGGAGCAACAATGATTTTAAACTGGCATAGATACAAAATCAATATGTAGTTTCAATTCTTCTGTTTTAATACTCTTAACTATCAAGAAAAAAGTTTTTAAATAAATGGAATATAAACACAAAAATTGTGTCTAGAGTAAACTTTGGGTGGTAATATTATGCAATCTATTTCATTGCATTTCCATCATTAGAAGATAATAATGTATCACACTCACAGGTATAATACAATTAAAACCATATAAGCGGTTCCTGTAATTTATTCAAATATAAATGCAGGTAAGGGAGCATGTTAGTCAAAAGTGTGAAAATATATTCTCCTTAAATATTGTAATACAGGCAGTCCCCGAGTTACGAGGATCCGACTTATGTCGGATCTGCAGTTTCGAACGTGGATTTTCTCGCCCCGGAGGACTGGAGCGGCGGGACGCCTGGTCCTGCCGCCCGCCTCCTCCGGGGCGAGAAAAGCTGCTCCCCGTCTCCCTGGTCTGCTGGGGGAGCCAGCAGACCAGGGAGACGAGGAGCAAAGCAGCGGAGGACCCGGGGCCAGACCCGCGGCCGCTTCCAGATCAGCTGGAAGCGCCGCGGGTCCGGCCGGGTCCTCCGCGGCTTTGCTCCCCGTCTCCCTGGTCTGTAGACCAGGGAGACGCCGAGCAAAGCCGCGGAGGACCCGGCCGGACCCGCGGCGCTTCCAGCTGATCTGGAAGCGGCCCCGGGTCCTCCGCCGCTTTGCTCGGCGTCTCCCTGGTCCGGCCCGGGTCCTCCGCCGCTTTGCTCCGCATCTCCCTGGTCTGCTGGGGGGGGGGGGGAAACGCAGCTAGTGCCCCCCCCCAGCAGACCAGGGAGACGTGGAGCAAAGCCCGGGGCCTGTGGTAGAGCAGGTGGGGCGCTGCCGGTTGGTCCCGCAGTACCGCTCCTTGGCGCTACTGGACCAACCCGGCAGCACCCCAGCTGCTCTGCCCCAGGAGTCCTGATTCAGCCGCTGCTGCTGAGTTTCAGCAGTGGCTGAATCAGGACGCCTGGGGCAGAGCAGCTGGGGTGCTGCTGGGTTGGTCCAGTAGCGCCGAGGAGCGGCCGCGCTACTGGACCAACCCAGCAGCACCCGAGCTGCTCTGCCCCAGGCGTCCCCAAGTTAGCCGCTGCTGAAACTGACCAGCGGCTGACTACAGGAAGCCCCAGGCAGAGTTGCTCTGCCCCGGGCTTCCTGGAATCAGCTGCTGATCAGTTTCAGCAGCAGCTGACCTGGGGACGCCTGGGGTTCTTAAGTTGAATCTGTATGTAAGTCAGAACTGGTGTCCAGATTCAGCCGCTGTTGAAACTGATCAGTTTCAGCAGCGGCTGAATCTGGATGCCAGTTCCGACTTACATACAGATTCAACTTAAGAACAAACCTACAGTCCCTATCTTGTACGTAACCCGGGGACTGTCTGTAACTTTAGTTAGCATTTTTACTAAATTGTATACCATTTAAAAGTAACTTAATTGGGTTTGTCAGATTTTCTGATTTAAACATTCAAATTGTGGGTCCAACAGCTCAGCTTCAACTTAAATATTAGGAGATTTCTGTTTTATTTAGGCGAAAAAGGGGAGGGAGGGAAAGGGAGAGAAATTCTAGTGTAAATTTAGATAGAGCTTTGCAAATCTACAGATATGCACTTTATCTCTGCAGATATCCACAGCTCATTTTTTTGGATGTGCATGTAGATGCAGACACAAATTTTGTATCTAGAGCCCTGCAAATTTATGGATATCCACTTTATATCTGCGAGTAGCCACATCTGCAGATGTCGGTGAGGATATCTGTGGCTCATTTTTGCGGATGCAGATATAAATTTTGGATCTGCGCGGGAATTTAAATATAGATACAGCAAGCCTGATTCTCTGCTCTGACATTTGTACAACAAGGTAACTTCATCACTGTCAATGGAATTACACCAAAATAAACTTTGGAGATTTCAGTAAGGTCACTACAATATTTTCTCCTAGAGCCACCCTGATTAGCCAAGCTAACTTTAGCAGCACTGATTTCTCTTTTAGTTAGCAAAACACTTCATTTTTGTTTATAAATGTCTAAGTGTCTAACGTGCAGTCATAATATGCTTAACATATCCATTCATATATATATGATGAATTAATTTGTCAGATATCTTTTGGCCACCACACTTATTTATGCATTTCCCCCCAGACTTCCTATAATATTGCCAACCTCTGAGCAACTTCAAATATCTGCCACTCTTTAAATAGCCTGTTATAAAAGTTTCCTAATTCTGCCCCCATCCTGCCCATTTAGATTGGTCTTTGATTCACATCGGGCTGCTGTCAGCTCTGGACAGGACTTAAGCACCAGTGTTTTGGGACCATGTATGTCTAGAAATAGGCACTTTTATGCTTTTTAGGAAATACTTTCCAGCCAGGGTAGAGTTGTACTTGTTCTAGTCCTGGAAAGTTCCAAATTTTAAAGTAGTGACCTTTTTAATAGAAAAGCTATTTCAGGGAACTTTTAGGTATTTTCTTCTTCTGAGTACAGTACTGTAAAGTTACTTATGGTAAATATGCAATATCTTGTTTTCCTAGTATAAGGATACTAAAAGTATTCCAGTGTTTTAAACCCTCTCAAATATCTGTAAAATTATTTTATGCAAGATAATGTTGTTTATCTCCCTTGTGACTTCATCTCTGACCAATGCAACTATCTTAAATATTTTTACCATTACTGCACCACTCTGAGGGAGGGTGTGTGTGTGTGTATGTGTGTGTGTGTGTGTGTGTGTGTGTGTGTGTGTGTGTGTTTTCAAGAGAATGTAGGCTGTTGAAATTACAGAGATGGTCAGCATATAGAGTATTGCTACACATTCATGTCATGTAAAGATATATTTTTGGACTGTACATACATAAAAAACCACAAATAGACTGGTAGCACTTTAAGGACTAACAAAACATGTAGCCGGTATCATGAGCTTTCGTGGGCACAGCCCACTTCTTCAGATGACCGGAGTGTTGGAAGTCCAGCTACATGTTTTGTTAGTCTTTAAATTGCTACCAGACTATTTGTTGTTTTTTTAAGTTTTTCCTGTTACAGACTAACTCGGCTACCCCTCTGAAACTTGGAAATAGTTTGAGCTGACCACATATCTGACTGAGGAGTCAATAAAATCCATGATATTTCACCCTTGCATGTAATTTCATATCTTGAATGTGCAATTATGTGTGTCTTTAATTGTAAGTTTGTTTTAAATGTGTCTTGCTTGCATACTTGTATTCACTGTTATTCTGCTTTGTTTATGCACCTCTCAGTCATGGATTAAACAGGTCTGTGAGTCTTCTCAATGCATGCAAACTGAAAAAAACTACTCTAAGGTGAGGGATTCTTAGTAGTATTGTAGTGTCATAGTTCAGTAGTTTTTCCCTTCTGTCATAGCTCTGTCCTCTCGAGGGGATTATTTTAGTGATGGTTATATCATATGTAATTAGAGTAATTATTGCAACCTTTAGTATTTTCAGAAACAAATTTTGCAATGTATATTCATAACTGATATGTTTAAGTACACTAGGACTTTTAGACAGTAATTAATTCAATAATGATACCTCTACTTTTCGTGCTAACACTATCTCCATTATAGTGAAGATTTTTCATTATGCAAATTCCTTCTAACATACTGCCTTATTGCACCTTGATTCCTAAGTATTGTACTTATAATAAAACTTTTTTATCCTGGTGTTGTACCATTAAAATCTACCTTTTCTTAAGACTAATCCTGATGGCCAAATTCTAGACTTTCATTCTTACACAGCCCTGTAAGTCAGTATCCTTTATGTGATACTTATGCTTCTTCTTTAAATTCCATTTGAAGTGTACGTATGTCTGCTGTGTCCAGAATAAGTAGGTCAATAGTGTTCACTGCAGTATCTTAATTTTAAATTATATAAAAATAATCTATTACACCTACCAAAATATGTGCATGCCTAAACTGTGTTAACAGTGTGATGGTGTTACTATATCCCTCATCTTTTCTTGCCTCTTCACTTCTCTATTGCCTGTCACTATTGCTCATTGTGTCAAGTCTAAAATCTAAATTGTAAATTCACTGTGGCAGGGACTGATTTCTTCTATGAAATGCTTAGCATTCTCTTGGGTCCTATAAAATAATAGCCGTTTCATAGGTAGGATGATCACACATCCTTTATTTTTTAAAGGACCATCCTTTATTTCATTGACTTTTCCCTTTGACCACTTATCTCTTATTTTAAGAAGCATGAATATGTACTACAATTGATAAGTAAAATTTTACATATTAAATTAAAACTTACTAGGAGGGCTGTGTCCCCTGCTCAAAGTGCTCACCAAACCCCCTCTTGTGACAACCCCAGCTCCCCCTCTTGGCCACCAGGGAGGGCTGGTCTGTGGCCATGCCAGTCTAGGTACCTTCTCCCTCCCTGCCTCCCCTAGCCTGTGCTCCTTCTCCCTTTCCCCCTCCTCCTGCCAGCCCGGGCTCCTTCTCCCTTCCCTCTCCTACTGCCAGCATGGGCCCCTTCTCTCTTCTCCCCAACCCTCGCCAGTCTGGACCCCTTTTCCCTCTCCTTCCACCAGCCCGGACTCGTTTTCCCTTTGACCCTCTCCCCCGTGAGCCAGGGTCCTGTGCCCCTCTCCCCCTGCGAGCCGGGGTCCCTTTCTCCCCCTCCACCATGAGCCAGGGTCCTTTGACTCCCTCCCCCGCGAGCCCAGGCCCAGCTCTAATCCTGGCAGCTGGGGAGGCACAGGGGTGCCTGCTCACCCCACATGAGGTACAGGTAGTGAGGTGTGCATGTGGTGCTCTGGGTCACTACAGCTTGCTGAAGTGGGGAAAGCAGCAGTGTGGGGGGCCACCGTCCTGATCTCTCCCCCATGTGGTCCCATCTGCGCTGCTCACTGCCTCAGCCCTGCCTGCAGAGCCCAGGGCTACCCGTCCGCCCACTGGGAGTGAAGGGAAGGAGCCGACAGGTGTGATGGCTCTCCTGTGCAGCTTGGGGGTGCTCTGGTAGCCGCAGTAAGTGCAGCTGCTGGGGAGGGGGATGATTCTCTGTGAGGGTAACCAGATTCCAGGCAGTCGGGCACTGCACTCCAGGTCCCCAGGAGCCCGCTGCTGGCACGTAAGTCAAGCTGGGAGTCCCCGAGCTGCCACATAAACCCAGCCGGGAGCCTCCACGCTGCTGTCCCAAGCTCTGTACCACCTTCCCCCCACCCGCCTCCCGGGCTGTCACGGCTGCAATGTGGAGTCTGCCGGCTACTGTGCCATGTTTCTTGGCATCAAAAGTCCTGTGGGGTGGGGGTGGAGGTAGGGTAGTAGGGGCTTGGTTTAAAATAGCAATTTCAAGTGGTGAGAGGAATCAGCGAGATTGGACAGTAGAAATTAGGGATGTGAGCAGACAACAGGTTAAACAGTTACCTGGTAACCATCACTTTTACTGAGTGATGTTTACCAGGTACCAGTTAACCAATGCCCAGGAGCAGCCCCCTGCGTATGGCTTGCTGAGGAGCCTACTGAAGCCCTTTGGCTCCAGGGCCAGGAACCTCCTGCTACTGATGGCAGCAGTTGCCCCAGGGTCAGAGATCCTACATAGTCTGCTAACCAGCTAAATGTTAAGTTAACCTAATGTTTACATCCCTAGTGGAAATGTCGTCTTGAAAGAAAAATACATGATATGCTAAAGGAAATGTCCATTAAAAGAGCATTTTCTCTTATTTTTCTTGTGGTTTTCTCTTATTTTCTATTCATAAATATAACTGAGGTTAGATTTTAGCACATAATCATAATCAAGAATGCACAAGAGATGTATTAGAATGCATGCATTAATATCAATGTCTAACATATGTCATTATTAATGAAATAACAGTTGTCAATAGCAATATCATATTTAGTCATCAGTTTTACGGGGAACTTTTCTAAGAATAAGGTTCAAACTTCTCAAGTTTCCATGCATTTTTTTTTAACTGAAGACAATGCTTTAGTTAAAAGAAAGCATTCATAATGTCATTTCTATTGTCCTGGTAATTTTTTGTTTTCAGGCTGAGTACAAATGAAATTAAAATTAAAATTATTCATATATTTAAATTATATTCAAACATTAATGACAATTTAATTGTATAAAATATTTTTATTTAAGAAAATTGTTTATCCTGCTGTGTTAATATACTATTTAAATGAAACGTTTTTCTCCAGAAAGAAAACATGATTTTGTGTTTTAAACTTTTCATTTTTACTTTTGTCCACAACTCTATAGCTATTTAATATTTGTTTCTAAGTTTTTGACATTTAAAATGTGCTCTGTAACTTACAAATTATCTAACATTAATGCAATAAGTTGCACCTTTAAAGGCGTAACTTAGTACCATTAAGTAACATTACTTTTTTATGCTATAGCTAGTGAACGTAATAAATATGGGCCCTGATCCTACAAAAACTTATTCATAGGCTTAATTTTATGCAATGGAATTCATGGGGCAACTCATCCAAGTAAAGGAATGGAGAGATATTAAAATAGACTATATTATGAATTAAAATGTTTACTTTATTTTCTGGCTGCCAATATTTTATAGAATTGGTTGGAGGAGCTTTCTTTGAGTGTTCCTTCATTATCCCTTTCATCTAGGGCCAGCATATGATGTACTAGGTTCTGTTGTGAAGGCAAGATTTATCCCTCACTACCATCACTTGCTTGTTGGCAATTTATTTTTCTCATTTACCTTTGCAGCTTAGCAACCCACACATTTTCTGTTATTTCATCACCCAAACGAATATTCTTACTTCAACTTAATAATTTGCATTATGGTTGATTTTTGTACCAAAATGTACCCAAAACAATTTGCACCACTGTCAGGTGCTCCAAAACAGAGAATATGTTAGGTGGCATAAAGCGTTCCAGCAAGCGTCTGATGTATCTGACCATGTAGAACTTAACATAAATGCATACATTTTCTCAGGGTATGTCTACACTTGCACCCTAGTTCGAACTAGGGATGCAAATACAGTATAGGCATGCGAAATAGTCAATGAAGCGGGATTTAAATATTCCACACTTCATTAGCATGATTTCGCTGGCGCGTTACTCCGATCAACAGCAGTTTCAAAAGTGAAAGTGCGTGCTGGGACGCGTTAGTTCGAACCAAACCCCTTGATTTGAACTAACGTTACTCCTAATTTTTTTATATTTAAATCCCTGCTTTATTGACTATTTCGAATGCCTATATTTGCATCCCTAGTTTGAACTAGGGTGCAAGTGTAGACATACCATCAGTAATGGTTGGTTAGGTGGCATCTTAGAAGCTAATGAATAGTGGTTGAAATCTGGCAAGTTGGTGAAGTGACCACAATTATATTTTTCCCTGTTTAAATGTAAAATCTTGGTGATTATCTATTCAGCTAGTTACTAAAACAACCTTCCATCTTGCTAAAGAGAGCAGTATGCTGAGGGAACACTAAAATGTGATGCAAACCCCTCCTGGTACAGATGTTTGCAGAAAGGAAGGTTTGAAGAGGAGATTAGCTCTCTGAGAACCCCCTCTTAGAGAAAAGGGGAGAACAACACCTTTTTAGGATCTGTGCTTTTTTTTCATAAATGTTGAAGTTGGAGTATCATCTGTCAATAAGATAATGATTAAAATTTTAGAAATATTTGAGAGGCCTCAGCTTACTCATTTCCTTTAGGTATATTAAAACTGTGTTGAAAGCACAGTAGAATATTTGATACTGAGTGGATGTGAAGAGACATGGTCATCTTATTAATGTTCACAATGTGACCTAGTTTGAGAATTATTTGTAATCTAGCTGGGAATGTCATGTTATGCTTTCTTATTAGATCTACCAGTCCATTCTCTACATGTAAATAGTTTGGATTGCGAAACAAAAATTGGAAATGTGGCGGTCTCACTAATATTCTGCTTCAGAAGTCTGTGTATTGCATATTCTTGAGCAATAGATATTCCAACTGGCATCAGTGCTGGCATAGCACATCTTGTAGATGGGAAAATAAGCAAAAAGGTAGCCATGTTGATTTATTGCAGTAGATACCCAGCAAAATATTCTAATTGCTGCAGGTCAGTTCTGAGCATCCTAAATTACTTTCTAGAATAGAAAGTAATTTGGTAAACAGGTATGTTAATGCTCTTAGAAATAAAAGTGGTTAAACTTTCTGAGGTATAGCTTGCCAAAATCCTTTTCTATAATAACTTACTCCCTTTTTTGCTAGTACTGTCAAAAGAACCAGCTCAGCTGAACGTGTGTCCCCAGGAGGTAGAAGAGAAAGCTACGGAGATTCCAAAGGCAGTCGCAATCGCACTGGATCCACTAGCAGTTCTTCTAGTGGTAAAAAGAACAGTGAAAAGTAAGGGTGTTTTTAATGTTTCCCTTCTTCCTGCCCTGACTGCCCTAATATGAAGTTATTAGTTTTAAAAGCAGCTACTGAATGGTTGGATTTTCTAATGATACAGGAATCATAAATGAGATGTCTATACTGTTTTGAACAGAGGACAATTGTAAAGTATTCTGTTATCTAAATTTTTTTTCAAAATGAGATTACACATTTTGTTTTCCTTATTGTATTCCAAACCAGGATCTGTGTGAGAAATTTGAGTTGAATACAGTAATGCCAAAAAAAGCTTAGATTTCTTTATGCTACTTCACATGATTTCCTCTTTGGAAAATACAATCACTTGGCTCAGGCATCATATCTGATCTTTCTGATACATAAGCAGATTTTTAAAGTGACTGTTCATACTTATTATAGAAGCATTGTGAGCCAGTTCATGAGAGAGAGAGAGTTTCTGGATTCCTCTGATCTGATTACATCTAAGAAAGTGGAGATCGGAAAAAGATTCAGTTACGAGCCAAGAGACAGCGTAAATTACTAGATCCAAAAATTAACATAAGGAAGAAAGATCTCAAGCTAACAAGAATCCAACTAATTTGCCTCTGGGTGGTGACACTGATGTTGCCTTAGCTAATAGTGAACAGATTTACCACTCAGATCCATTGTTATCTTCTAGATTGTGAGATTCAACTTAGAGCTGATGATTCTGTTGCTCTGTTGAACATGTTCAACAAATTAGCTTTCTGTGGAAGCAGTTTCAGTAAATACTGTCACTTTGCACTCCTTCCTTTCTCTACTTTCCTTAACTTCTTGTTGCCTTCTCTATACAAATTGGTTACCAAAAATTATGAGACAGCACAGTGAAGATCTACTAATCTAGCCCATACAAAGAACTGGTGAGGTCTCATCTGGAATACTGTACATTTCTTGTCTCCCTGTCTAAAAAGATGAATTCAGCCTGTAACAGGTGCAGAGAAGGGCTACTAGAATGATCAGAGGAATGGAAAACCATCAGAGAAGTTAAATTCTGGAATAGTCTTCCAAGAGCAGGAGGGGGCAAAAATCCTAGCCTATTTTAAGATTGAGCTTGATACATTTATGGAGGAGGCAGCAAGGTGGCCAGCACCGATCTCCCCTGGCTAAGCAAATTCCCTGGTTTAAGACCAGTCAAGTCCCAAGGGTGCCACACCAGGGGTGTTCAACCTGTACTACCTTTCACAGACTACTTTAGTTACTGTACACACTTATGAACAGACTTCTTATATACTCCCCCAATTATGTTTTTTCTTTTGTCAATAAACTATGATTTATGGACATTGACCCAGGCCCGCTGTCACACTGATTTACAGAAACTCTTTAAAATATAATATTTGTATGTGTAGTTGTACACTGTTTTTGAAATAATCATCATTTATGGCTGATGGACAAAATTATGATGGGCTGCTGTATGTGTTAAAGATTCTTAATGTCTGTCACAGTTGGATTAGATTTTCAAAAGAAAAAAAATTGACACTTAGTGGAAGTGAGGCTTGGACCCTAGGGAAGTGAAAATGATTGCATGGGAAATATACAAAATGTTTTGGTATCTGTGAGCAGGGTATCACAAGGAAAAATGTTATTTTTACCGTGTCCACATGTTGTATGTGATTTTTAATGAATTGATTTTATAAAATTATATGAAGTGTTACTATGGCATATGAAAAGTATTGTGTTCATGGCAAACTATAAAAGAAAATTGCTTGATTTTTTTCACAGCAAACCCAAGGAACCAATGTTCAGTGCAGGTAGGTTCTGTTTTATTTTTCTTCATTCCCAAAGAGAACTTGCATGCTGATACAGTTTTTATTGTATGGTGATTTATCAGGGAACCTTTCACTTACAGGCCACTTGTAGCTTTAAATGAATCGGTCATTCAATCTAGATCCTAGTGGACATTGCATCTGTATTATGACTGAAATCCTTTTTGGCAAGTAGACCAAGAATAATAAGCCATGAAAATGGAGACTACCTTCTTACCCAATAGAAACATAAAGGAGTCCGGTGGCACTTTAAAGACTAACAAATGTATCAGGGCAGGACTATTCAACTTTGGAAGCTCCGGGGCCAGAATGTTACTCACAGCACATGTCGAGGGCTGCAACTTAAAGTGTGGTTGCATATACATGCAAATATATATATAAATATATTAAAATAGCTTCTTTCACACTGACTGGCATGAATACAAAGATTAAGGCAAGACTATACAACATCCAGGCCCCATTTAAGTCAGTTCTGCTGATATTAATAAAATGTAATATTTACCCAATTTCCACCCATATTATAGCACTTTTAGGCTATGTCTAGACTGCAAGCCTCTTTCGAAAGAGGCTCTTTCGAAAGATACTTTCGAAAGAGAGCGTCTAGACTGCACGCGGAACTTTCGAAAGAGCAAGCCGCTTTTCGAAAGAAAGCACCCAGTGAGTCTGGATGCTCTCTTTTGAAGAAGCCCTATTTACATTCAAGAACGCCTTCTTTCAAAAGAAGCACGACAGTCCAGGAATTTAACTACTAACCTTCCAGTAAGGAACATATCTTAGTTTTTCTTAAATTGCTGTCAGGTGGATACAAGTCTTTGAACTCAGGGTGACAAGATTCATGGTACTATTGCAGGTTTGTTTTCTTTAGTACAGCAATATTCTTTTGACAAAGAAGACTATAATAATAATTTAAGTTAAAGATGGAGGATTTCTGGTTTTTGCGCTGATAATCAAGGTACAGCCCAGCAAAGCACATAAGCTTATGCCTTACTTCTATAGACCTGTTGACTTCACTGGGACTACTTATGTGCTTATTGCTTCTCTGGATCATAGCCCAGTACCTCATGGGGACACTTTGGGTGCATCTACACTGCACCATAGCTCGAAATAAGATACTAAATTTGAGCTACTCAAATTGTGCATCTTATTTCAATCTTATTTCAATATAGTTTATTTTGTAATTTGGCTCTGTCTACACAGTGACAAATTTCAAAATAACCCACTATTCTTAAACATCCCTTACTTCTCATGGAATGACGTTTTCAGGGATGTTGGAATAGCAAGCCCGAAATAATGGGCTTTCTGTAAAGATGTGGGATAGCTTTCTGTAAAGATATGTAGAGATGTGGTATCCCAAAATAGTGTTGCACTATAGACGTAGCCTTATGTTTTAGAAAAGAAAATAATGTCTATAATGTTACATTTACAGTTGTGTCTCATAGTAACTTTTTTATTTTATTTACTCTCACGTTTGGATTTGATAATCTTTGTTTCAAAAATGTCTATTAAGATTCATAACTTAAATGAGTAATTCAACCTACATAAGTATTAGCCTTCTCATTCAGACAAAATTCCTACTGAAATCAGTTAGGGTGTGTCTAGACTACATGCCTCCTTCGACGGAGGCATGTAGATTAGCCAGATCGGAAGAGGGAAATGAAGCCGCGATTAAAATAATCGCGGCTTCATTTAAATTTAAATGGCTACCCCGATCTGCCGATCAGCTGTTTGTCGGCAGATCGGGGCAGTCTGGACGCAACGCGCCGACAAAGAAGCCTTTCTTCATCGGCACAGGTAAGCCTCGTGAAACCAGGTTTACCTGTGCCGATGAAGAAAGGCTTCTTTGTCGGCGCATCACGTCCAGACTGCCCTGATCTGCCGACAAACAGCTGATCGGCAGATCGGGGCAGCCATTTAAATTTAAATGAAGCCGCAATTATTTTAATCGCGGCTTAATTTCCCTCTTCCGATCTGGCTAATCTACATGCCTCCGTCGAAGGAGGCATGTAGTCTAGACACACCCTTAGAGGGTATTTCCCTAGACAAAGTATACATATTATTTCTAAATACTGAATTATTTTTAGCATGCAGTTACATACATCAATATTTTAATGATACAATAGCTCTAAATGTATTACTGTTGGCTAGAAAAACAGAGTATTGAATGGAGATACACGCAATCCACTGAATGAACCGTGGGTCAAATGTTTTGTCAAGCAACAGGTTAGCCTCTCACAGGATACAGGTGGACAGCCAATAAAGGAGGGGGGTAGGTGAACCTAACTGTACTGAAACACATCTTTATCTAGCACTTCTGTCTCTGTCTCTGTAATCACAAGGGAAGCGCCGTGTGACACACTGCAAAGGTAGGCGCCACTTCCAAAACCTCATAGCTCTCTAAGCAAAACTGTTACCAGGATGACAGAAGCTGTATTTTTATACAGCCAATACACATTTTTATTGCAAAGTTACAATTTTTCAATTTATTTTGAGTAAGGTTCAGATATTCATGTAATACTGCAAGAATTATAACCATTTGATACACTTTAATCGTAATAGTGGGTTATTTAGATTTTGATTGACTTTTTTGAAATTCAGTGTTGAGAGAGCTATATGGCAGCACCTGGATGTCTCACTGTGTTTGAAATGCTGTTTTGCACTTCTACTGACATGCCCTATGATATAGAACCTTCCCTGTTTGCTGTTTTGCTGCAAATCTAATATATGCTTATAGAAGCATTGTTTTTCCCCCTGCTGTATCTTCCTTAGTAGATTGTAGACTTACCTGAATTATCAGTAAACATAATTAGGTGTATACCTAATCTTAAATGCTTTCTGCACAGCATAGTTATACAGAATTATAATTAATACATGAACAGTATTGATTTCTGAAACATAATTGAATTGAACATAAATATGTATATTTGATACTGGTCTGTATCTTGTATCTCTGGTATAATGAGAGATATTGTCTTGGTTTTCAGAAATTACTCAACTAATTTTTCACTAACCTGCATCCTTTAGCTTTACATTAATTAAGTTTAAACCCTTATGAAGGAATGACAGTTTTATTCCCAAGACTCTATTTTGGAAGGGGCCTCAACCCCACCACTATCTATTTTTCATGCAGTTTTACATCTGTAACCAATAGTGGGTTCAGCTGCAGGTTCAATTAGCATTAAGACATATTATTATCTAAAAGAAGAAAATGTACCTGCATTTGCTTGGGCTCACAAAAGTTGTGGATGCAGAAATACAGGCATTTTAAAAAGTTGGTCTTTGGTTCTTGTTTCTAGTCTTCTCGTGTCTCTTTGTCTTTTTATAGTGTTCTGATATTTGATGACCTTTGTTATAGCAAGTAGGGGGAAAGGATTGTGTGGTATTGCATATGTAGTTTTCATGCTTTAATAGTTTGAAAGTTCACTATGGTCCAAGTGATAAAAACAATTCTCCTAATAAATGCCTCCCTTCCATATCTTTTAATAATCATGATTAGAGATGACTTAACTACAATCTGTTAATTTTCCAAATGTACTGTCTCATAATGCCTCAATATCTTGAATGCTGGTACCATATTTTCAGCCTCATCACAGGAGTATCGCATGCCAATATGAACAGGGATATAGTTATCTGTCTTGTGCAATACAAAAATATATTTTGTTTCTTGGCAGAGAACTAGAAATGTAATTTATTTGTAAATATCTAAATATGTCTCCAGTGTTTATCAGTCATCTTGAACACCACACATCTATTAACATTTAGTTGCGTCCACTTTTAACATTCTTTTCCATTCTTTCATTAGAAGTCTCATTAAAAAAACCTATTTTTTTTTTTATATAGGACCATAATTATACATGATACTGTGTGAGAGCAGTACTATAGAGAAACAACTAGATTTCTAGAGCATATACTTTTCTGCCATACAATAACAAAATATAGTTTAAACATGACATTTTTATTGAATGAATTCTTGATATAAATGAGGCTAGGGTCAATAATGCATATATATACTCCCATTAAAACACAGCGTTTAGTTCTTAAAATTAAAATAATTCTGGCATGTATGTTAACAATGCTTGAAAATCCTTAGCAAAATTTTAACAGACCTAAATTGTATACATTTTATTTACATAATTTTGTTACTTCTGCCCTTCCATTTCCTTTTTGCACATCATTATTCTGTCCAGTAACTCTACAGATGTCACTGACTCCAAAACTGCTTGATTCACATGAGAGCAAGGCGGAATTCTTTGATCTGCCGATGGAGCAGAAGGAGCCAGCAAGTTTTGAATGTGGAAAAACTTCATCAGAAGTTCACAAGACACCCTGTTTGGCCCTGCCAATTTCTAAAAGTCCTAGTCAGACCTTCATGCCATTTCCTAGATCTCCTAGTTTTAAAAGCCCCATGAAATCCCCAAGTCAGTACTTTCAGATCTGTTATTAATTCATGCTTCTATTCTCAGAAATATTTATTATAAGACTCCCAACTATAGTATTTCTAGTGTTTTCTCCTATAAATGTTTACTTTCCATCAGCAAAGTTCAGTTTTGTAGCTTCTTTCCTGTATATCATTTTTCTTTCTATAATGTGTTGTCAGTTTGTCATTCCTGTTTCAATGTTTAGCTATGCTTCAAGCACTTAACTGTTTTTGCATGTACATCAGCATGATTCTTTTACTAAGTGTTTGTGTTCTTTATACATAATGTACTTTTCTTACTATGTATCAAGTGTAAAGTATATCTTTACACTGAGATGCAAAGAATGAGGCTGTTTAAGTATTTTTAGATGCTGATCCCCAGAAATGTAAATATCCATCAAAATAAATAAAAGAATTTTAAGTGGCATTCCTGTGTTAATTGTAATTTTTACTTTGGTGTTTTCCCTCAGTTTGTGGCATAAAAAAGCAGTATGTACATATGGCATTCATTTTTTCTTAAAGTAATGGTTTGGTCTTAATCCTTTCCTCTCTATAGTTTTTCATTGCATTGTCTGGTTAAATAGTTTGCTAATAATGTCAAAATATTTAGAGCAAAAGGGGACTTCATGCCTTGTGTTTGATAACCCTTATCTAATGTTCGTTTGTGACTTAAAACAAAAATAAAAAGCTATGAGTTCTATAAGTTTGAAATGTCATTTTATGCAAAAATATTCACTAAAATGATAGGTGAGAGCTGTTGGAGGAGAAATCTTTGCTAATGTGTTTATTTGTAACGTTAAACATTTCTGACCCTTTTTGTAGAAGAAGGATATGTAAAAATGTTTCTGCGTGGACGTCCTGTTACCATGTACATGCCCAAAGATCAAGTGGAATCTTACAATTTGGAAGCAAAAGTGGAACTACCAGCAAAGAGGCTTAAATTGGAATGGGTGTATCCTTTCTATGCTAAAGCATTACAGGGAACTACTAATTTGTTAGTAATTACCTTAAAATTTAGTTTTTAAATTATTGAGCACATTTTAGGTCTTTATGTTGAATTAATTACTTTAATGAAATATTACACCACATTCACTTTTTAAATAGGTGATAATTTCTTGAAGCTGATGCTCCAGATTTTATGCAAAATAGTCAAGCAGCTCGAGGAAGGTTTCATGTAAATCTTGCCTGAAGGTTATGTTTAAAATGTGTTAACTATCACAAATTAAAATTAGGCATATTGCAAGAGTTTAGTGAACTATGATTACTAATTAAATGTGCATAAAACAAGTTTGCTTCTTTTTCTGATACATATCAGTACTTTGCTATTACACTATATTTTTTAAAAGGAACATGTCGTTTTTAAGAAGTGATATAATTGCAGTACATAAGGAACACAAGGGATCTTATAGACTATTTTTATACATGACAAATTCTCTTCACTGTAATGAGAAATAAAGATCAATTTTTTTTTAAATGGAGCCTTAAATTATACTCAGCTATCTGCATTTAGATGCCAGTCCCCTATTATCAAGTTTTGTTGTAAGTGTCACAGTAGAGGCGAGACTTGAGCAGGCATTTCATGGAGGGTAATATGATTACTTTACACATTTTTATTGAGTGCTCCTTTTTAGCATAAGGGCAAGCATGGGAGAATGCATGAAGGTACTTGCTAGAAAATTTTGACAAATCGGCAACAAAGGCTGCATTGCTCTAGACCACAGCTTCCACTCTACCAACAGCATTTCAATCTACTATATATTTTATAAAATGTGTCTCTGTGTGCACATGTGTGTGCGAGTGTCTGACCGTCCTTCTGTGAGTCCATTTGTTCAAGAACTCCTCCTAAATGGAAAGAGGTAGGGCCACCAAATTTAGTTTGTGTCTGCTTCTTATCACAACATAAAGCAAGGCCAAGCTTTGGTTGTGTCAGGAAAATGGGATGAGTGGGGAATGTGATTTTTTTCACATCAAACAGAAAGAGAGGGGTGTGATAGCAGAAACCATTCTATGCATGAATAACCACACAGTAGCAGCAAGCACAGGGGACAGTTATACTGACGAATGACCACAGGGGGGCAGCAAGCGCCCCAGCCCTAGGGAGCAGCCATTGGCCGGCAGCACAATCACTGCCACACCAGACTGCCCTTGGAGAGCAGCTGCTGACCATGCTGTGCGGCCTCCCATGTTGTATCGATCCCAGGGAGAAGGCGGCAGTTGGGAAGCCCGGCCCCCAGCAACCTGGGCCGGACCCAGACCTAGGCAGTGCCAGGTATGTCATCTAGTATTGTTTAAAAATCGATATCTCAATTATAAGGGATAGGCCATGACTTCCGTTTAAACATTCCCATGTTTAAAGTTACAGAGATAAGTAGATGCTAATGGAATTAGGCCCTTGTTTTTATGTTATATTCATAATATACCCTATTAGAAAGCTTAAGTTTTCTACCCATGGTATTATGTCAAAGGTTAACAAACTTAAACCAGTGCTGGGTAGATGAAGATTAGAAAATAGAGGAGAAAAAATATTTTAAAAAAATACCATGCACAATTTTTGTTTCAGGCATTTCTTTCTTTGGACGTAATCAGTGTGACTGTTTGCAGGCTTAGGAGTTAAACTCGTGTAAATTTTTGCAGAATACAGGAACTAAGATGTTACTATTTTTTATTATTTTATTACTATCACACTGAGAATCCCTAGTCATAGACCAGGATCAGTACAAACAGAACAAGACAATGGTCCATCTCCGAAAGAGATTACAACCTAAGCATGATGATAATGGAGTCTCACTTCAGTGTTGAAGTACAAGGATTAAGCAAACATTATAGGTGAGGTCAGACTAATGAGAAAAATACAAACATGGTTACATGTGGGGCAGGTAAGATTTTCCATGACCATTGCAGGTAGTTGTATCTTTGCTTTGTGGTGTTCATGTTTTTCACATACGGTCTTAATGAGCCTTGCTTCAAAGCAGTTAGTGGCAATATAACAAATCTTCAGCCATCTTGCTCAGTTTCTGGGATCAACTTGATATGCTTTCAAGTTTGACTTCAGTGTGTCTGTGTATTGTTTGTAGTGGCCTACAGGAAAACAAGTGCATTGCTTTAAATGACCATAAAGTATGGGCTTTGGTATTGTCAGTTTGGCCATACAAATGAGATGTTCTGACCAATGCAGCTGAGCATATATAAGCATGCTTTGAATGCCAGACATTCAGCAATAGCTAAGGTTTTCAATAATGAGAATTTTGTCCTACCATTTCATTTTGCAAACAGATTGAAGACAGCACGTACAGAACTCATCAAGTTTCCTAATGTGGCAATCATGTGTTGTCCAAATCTCACAACCATATAGAAGCATTGTGCGCACAACTCTCCAGTAGACATTTAGCTGTTTCATAGGTGGTGTGAGAGCATTCATCCCTGGGTACAGGTTGGCACGGTACTTCAAATTTCTTTCATCTGATTTTGAAACCAACATAATTGACTGCACTTAGCATAGTGATCTCATATAAATTGAATGTGATCAATATAGTGAGCAACCAGGGCACAGTCACCAGCAAATGAAATCTCCCTAATGAATAAATTGGCCACTTCTATGTGAGCACAAAAAGCACTGCAGATAGTACAATGTCCCCAGAATGCAAAACTGAATAAATATTCTTCTGTCAATGTCATGAAAGGCATCCATTAGTGTAGTCAAAAAAGGATGGAAAAGAGACAGCCAACAGGCAACATTGTTTGGTATGTCTGATGACTGGGAAGAGATCCAGAAACAAAGTTCTCTACCATTCTGGCCATCATCACATCACAGAACAATTGAATGGCAAAAATAATTTTTGTAGGCCTTCCAGAGATAAAAATGTCCAGAATCCCTCATGATTTAGAGTCCAGAGCTGTAGCTAAATTTGTGAATGCCATATAAAGACTACAGTTTTGCTCTTGGCACTCTTCCTGAAGCTGACAGCTGTAAAGATCATGTCTGCAGTGCGCCTTCCAGACCAGAACCCGTATTAAGACTTGGAAAAGATTATTTCCACAAAATAGATGTCTTCAGTATGATCCATGCAAAAAAATTTTCCTGCAACAGAGAACAGGGAAATGTCATGGTGATTATCTATTTGCCACATCACCCTAATGTTTAGAGAGATGGACAATGTTGACATCATTAAAATCCTGTGGCACCTACTCTTGCTCCCAGATAATGTGGAAGAGCCATGTGAGGTGCCTTCCTGACTGTATCCACCCTGCTTACAGATATCTGCTAGACTGCCATCCAATCTGAATGTTTTGCTTTGTGACATCTACTTCATTGTTACTGTGTTTTCATAAGGTGAAGACTAGTCTGAGTTGTCTTAATGGATGTAGTGAAAGAGGATTTTGTTAATGGAAGTAGTAGAAGAAGACTAATTGCATCCTTAGAAATTCTGAAGGGCAATAAGAAGGGGGCTGAAATATTCTGTCCATTGTCATGTGTTTTTTTGTGTATGTCTGTTGACTCAAGTGCCTTTTAGTGTTCACACGGGGGTTATCTTGTATCAAGATCCACCATGCTGCATAATGGATCAGCTAAGTATAAGATGAAAACAGTGGATGGATACAGACAGCAGATGGGCAGAGCAAGGAAACAGTCTGATAATATTGATCAAGACTGTGGTCTCAGCATGTCAGAGGCCTCACCATTGTCAAGATTTTTGTATGCAGCTTGGCAAAAGAAAAGTTTTAAGGAAGATAGCAAGATAGCTTTGCAGATGTTGATGGATTGCTCCTTCCAAGCAAGAGGAGTAGCACACAAGGAAGTACAAAGATGCTTGTTTAAATTTAACAAGTGGATAATGGAGACTGATGCTGTAAGAACTTTCAAGGCTGGGACTATAGGGGTTCTTCTCTACTGATGCCTCTCTCCATCACCACAGTAGGCTTAGACTGGGCTCCCGTAGGAGGATTCTGTGAGGCTAGGCTCAGCAGGAGGTGCTGCACAACAGGACCTAAGAGGTAGCTCCTCACAGCCCACTGTCTGGGTGGTACCAGTACCTAACACAGGAAGCTATGACAGAGAAATGTTTGAGCAACAGCACAGTCTCCCTGCCTGTCTTTGCTTCAGACCCTACACTTAAAAGCCCAGACTTCTGACTCTGCCTGTCTCCTTATGCTTCACTCTTGCTTTGTCCTGCCTCGGACTCTGACCTTCTTGTAAATAACCCAACCTGACTCTGGATCTCACCACCCATGTCCCTGTCAGGAGAGGCATTCTGATTGGACGTGGGAATCAACATCTCACTAGGTAGGGTGGTGATAGATCTCCAAGATAAAATGACAACTAGCATATGCAGAATGCTTCTTCCAGGTGGTGGAGGCATCAACAAGGCCTGGTTTCAATACCTAGGGATTCTCTTAACAATACAAAATGGAGTCAGTTTGAACCACCATCCAGTAATCTTGAAAAATTAAAACACCACCTCTGAATGTCTCTCAGAGGCAGTATTTCCCCACTTGCATGTTCTGAATCTACGTACAACAAACAAAATTATTAAAAGAAAAAAGCACTGTTAATTTGGGAACACTGCAACAATGACTTAACACACCTGCCCCATGCTCTATTGGGCAGGGTCTGTTTTCTTAGTTTCCCATCTGGCAGCATGAGAGTCCAAGGGATCGATGTCTTTTTAACATGCCAGTCCTCTTTTTCCTCTGCTGCACTCCACACCGCTGATCGAAGATCAGAAACCTACCCAGAGTCCAGGGGATGTTTTTGGGTGGGTTCACCCAAACTAGAGCAGAGAGGGTGGTCGTGTGGTGCCTCCACCTCTGCCCATCAGTGTCTTTGAAGACTTTGCTGCTGTTTGTCTCTGTCACTCTGTGCATGTCACTGATGCCACTACTGCTGCTGCTCACCATCATTACTGCTACTTGTACCTGTGATGCTGTCTTCTGAAATTCCACCAGTTAGCCCCTTTCTCAGTGATTTCAGCCTTGTAGGTATTTTAATGAATAGTGGGGAATCTCTCTGCTGCTGCCCCTACTGGATTGTCTTTTCACCTCAACACTGTCTCTGTAGCTGGGCTAAGGTTCCACTCTCTTAGATCAGCTTATCAGTGAGCTCAGCTCTAGAAATCACTGAGAAAGAAGCAGGACTTTCAAATCGGGACTTTCAAACACTTGAGGAGGGAGGGTTAAATGGCTTCTGGGTCTCTTTAAACAGGTATACATTACCAGGTAGGAACATCCGTCCCTAACCCATTTGACTCTTGGATTTGGCATCACAACCCTACACTTAGGGTACATCTACACAGCAACGTTATTTCAAAATAACTAGCATTATTTTGAAATAACTTAGTTCGCGTCTATACAACAGGCAGTTATTTCGGAATACTGTCAATCTGGAAGACTTCTTACTCTGACCCCTGTAACCTTCATTGTCTGAAGAGTAAGAGAAGTCAGAGGAAGATGCTCTATTTCAAAATAAGTGCTGTATAGATGCTTCCAATTTCAAAATAAGCTATGGAATTGACGTAACTCAATTTGCATAGCTTATTTCGAGTTAAGCCTTGCTGTGTAGATGCATCCTTCATGACTGAGGTTAACATGAGTGACACCCCCACTAGTGAAGGTTAAATAAAGCCCTTCTGCCCTTTACTCATACAATAAGCAATATTTCATTTTCTTGCATTTAATAATACATTGAATTTCAACCCAAAACAGCACAATTGATTACTTTGTCAACTTAGGTCTGACTGCTGAAACTCTAGGCAGGATAAGTGTGCCAGTCTGCTCTTGAGGTCTCCCCCAAGTTTATCACTAGATGTTGACGAGAGCTCATTCAGACCCTGCTTACATAAGTTTGATACAATAAAGAAGTGGGAGACATGGAGAGATGTGAAGAAAGGGATGATATGGTCATGCAATGAGCTAGGAGATCCTCGCATCAGCATTTTGACTAGATATGATCAAGGCCAGCAAGAAGGATGTGGGAGTAATCTAGATATGAGATGATGACAATCTGGATGAGAATAATAGCTTTGGGGATGGTAAAAAAGAGCTATATGTAAGGGATGATCTGTACTACCATGGTAAATTGATTTAACTTATTCAACCTAAATTATGTGAATAATGTAACTAAACTCAACATTGTTAGATCCACTTTTTGTGGGGGTTACACTGCTCTGTGTTGATGGGAGAGCATTTCCTGTTGCCTTCATTTACACTTCTCGGGGAGTGGGAGTACACATCAGTGGAAGATTGTTCTCCCATCAATTTAGCATGTCTTCACCAGACCCGGTAGATTGGCACTGCTGCTTTCATTGCAGCAATCCTGATCTATTGACAAGCAAAAACATATCCTTACACAGAAAGATTTGGCAAGCGTTAGACATAGACTGGATACAAATACATAGAGAGAGAACAGAGTCAAAGATGACACCCAGTTTATGGATTTGAATGACAGGCAGAATGGTCATGAAGGTTGGAAGGTTTGGGGAAGAGCTCTGTTTTAGCCAGGTTGAATTTTAGCTGACAGCTAGACAGCTATGAGAGGTATAAGAGAGAGAAGCCTACATTTTTGTTTGGACTGAAGGAAAAAAAATAGATATGTTAGTTGTCATCAAAGAGATGGGAGTTGAATTTGTGTTTGTGGATTGCAGGTTATCCAGAGAGGGAGAACAGAAGCAAACCAGAAACAGAGTCTGGTGGAGCTCTATACAAACCTGGAGAGAGAATGAGGTGGCTGCTCTGAGGACATGCTGAAGAAGGGATTAAAGAAGAGGAAGAAAACCAGGAAAGAATGCCACAAAAGGCATTGGGAAGAGAAGCTTTCATAAAGATTATGGTCTACTGTGTCAGAGACAGGTCAAATAGGAGGAGGATGGAGTACTGGTTCTGGCCTTAGATTAGGAAAAGGTCATTTGTGCTGATTCATAGGAAAGCCTGGGGCAGAAGCCAGACTGGAGAGGTTTAGGATGGAACTGGAGAGTAAAAGAACCCCAGACAATGATTGAGAACAGCTTATTCTTGACTTATTTGAGATTGACTTCAATGGGAACAGGATCAGACTTTTATTCAGACAAATAGGACGATCAAGCTGATAAAGTGGTGTCCTGTAATCCAAGGATACTGTATTCTTAAAACCAGGAAGCTTTTAATTTACCTCTTAATTACCAATAAATTATCCTGAAGAGAGACACTTGCTATTTTCATTCATGCATTCTTTATTAATGTTCAGTAAGATTATCTCAAAAAACTTAACAGAAGGTTGATTGAAACTTTCAAACCTGGTAGTCTAAAATTAGGTTCTTGGATATATTTAGGTGCCCAAATGCAAGTGGCTGTATTTTCAGAATTGCTGAGCAACCACTAGTCCTGTTGAAGTCAGTGGTAGATGCAAGAGTTCAGCCCCTTTGAAAAATCAGGAAACTTTTATTAAAGTGCCTAATCTTAGACACCCCAGTTTGAAAATGTTGGCTTTACTTCCTGCATCAAATGAACACATGATTGAACTGCAGGGTCAAACCATCCTTGACAATAATGAATGGAGGACAAAATATGTGTTCATTTCTGTATTATTTTTATTATTAAAATCACTTCTACACCACATTAGGAGTATGTCTAGACTACGTGTCTCTGCTGACAGAGGCATGTAAAATTGACATAGTCAATGAAGCCAGGATTTAAATATCCCCGGATTCATTAAAATAAAAATGGCCACCGTGCTGTGCCGGCTCAGCTGATCATCGGCACAGAGTGCGAGTCAAGATGCGGATCAGTCGACAGATGAAGCCTTTGTCAACCGTTCCCTTATGCCTCGTGAAATGGGGTTTACAGGAGCGGTCGACAAAGGCTTCCCCTGTCGACCGATCTGCATCTTGACTCGCGTGCTGTGTCAACGATCAGCTGAGTCGGCACAACGCGGCAGCCATTTTTATTTTAATGAAGCTGGAGATATTTAAATCCCGGCTTCATTGACTATGTCGAGTAGCCTGTTTTACATGCCTCTGTCGGCAGAGGCATGTAGTCTCGACATATCCTAGATGTATAGTGCACTTTATTAGCATAATCTTTGCGTGAAAAAAGCTTGCAATCTAATAGTATAGACTAAAAGACCAGGAGAAAAATAAAGCATTTTGTTTTGTTAATATTGTATGCCAGTGGTTGTCAGACTTTTCCATAATACAACCCTTTTTTTCCATACTAGACCAAGTGGGAATGTCTTCCCATTTAGCCAGGATCTAGCTGAGACCACACTCTCCCATATTTAAATAAGACAATTTAATTTGGCCAAATTGTGAGCTCATTTAGACCTGTATTAACTCGAGTTATTTCACTAGACTTAGTGTGGTGTGAATGACATCAGAATCTTTTAAATATATCAGTTAATTGAAATGTATGATGCAACCTTTTACCATCCAGATGGATCTGAAACTGTAAATGAGAGGATAATGAATCAATCACTCTGAACAAAGGATAAGATTATCAGTCCTACTATAATGCATAGAGATGTACTGGGTGACGTACTAGAGTTCTCTTCCAGCCCAAATGATTTTTTTATCTGTATAACCAATCAATTTAAATAATAAGCGTATTTGAAACAAAGCTGGTAATGTTTTAACCTGTGGTTTGTACAAATGTCAAACCTGTAGTTTGTACAAATGTAAAAACAGCAGGTATTGCAATGAAAGTATGTTGTCTGCCATGCACGTTTTGAGGGATCTGATATAGTGTCACTGTACAGAAGGGGTATCCTATGTTATTTTCCATATGTGTCAGTCTCTTAATCCATAAGTAGTGTTATTTCATCTTAACAAGCTTGCTAGCTATGGGTATCGGGGACGTGACTGTCGCAGTAACCTATACCTACTTCCAACGGGTGAAACTGTGTATTTCATTGCATCAGTAGTTGTGTTATATAATGTTGAAGAACAACTTCAGAGACATTACACTGGTCATAATGATGATGTGAAGTGGTAAGTTTCCAAAACATTCTTATTTTTTTTTATAGAATAGGGTTCTGGAAAATGCTACCATTACCTTTTAAAAATTAATTAATATCCTTTCCTCTCTTTATCTTCATGTAGTGTGTGTTTGTTACATAAGAGACTGACTTTCCTCCTGGCTCATCTGATAACTGCATTTCCTTCCAGAAGATATATTTCTAGTCTATCTATCAGGATAATATTTATGTACTTTGTATTCTAGAACTGGAAATGCTTGCACAGAGTGGTTATAAAGTGCATTTTCAGTTCCCTATGTTTGGTTCCCATAACTTGTCTCTCTTTACATAGTAAGGTTTTGTTTACACTACCAAGTTTTGTCACCAAAATCCACCTTTTACAACAAAACAGTGGGAGTGTACATACTGCAGTTCAATTTTTGTTGGAAAAAAATGCCCAGTTTCGGAAACATAAAACTTCCATCCCTACGAGATAATTAATTTCCCCCCTCTCTTTATTGTTAATAAAGAACCAGTGTAGACTGTTTTGTTCTCAGAATCCATAATGCCTGCCCTGATTTTTCTGCTGTCCTACAGCCATGCACCCCTCCTCTTTCAAAGCTCCTGGAAGTATCTGTCAGCTGAGTGTGCTGCTTCGTTTGGGCAGCAAAAAGCAGATCATCAAAGTGTTCCTATTCTGCCCAACACTAGAAACACAATGGAAGCAGACTGCTGTTGCTTGTGGAGGGGGGCAAACTATTGTGCTGCTTTAACATTCTTCATCTTGGAGAGTTCACAGAGCTACTCATGGAAGGAGCATCAACAGCTGAGAATGCAGTTGGAGAAGTCTGAGAGAATCCCAGGATGCACAGGATCAGCTTTGTCTTCCCACAAATCTACTGTAGGATACATACCTACACTGCACTATTCACACTGACAATGATGGTGCTCCCAGTGGACATGATTTTTTAACAGAGGAAGCAAGTGTGAACTCCCTCTGGCAATTTCTGTTTTGTTGACTTTTGGGTATAGACATAAATTTTGTACACAAAATTTGGTAATGTAGACATAACCATGTGGCTAAAAGGCTGTAAGGTATGCCTTGACAGGGTCGACATGGCCTTGTCACTAAAAGTCAAGCAATGTAAACATTTTGCGACAAAAAATTGCTGACAAAGCACTGTTTACACCAGCACTTGCAGCAGCAAAACTTTTTGTCATTTGGGGTGAGGGTTAAGCATATCTGTGTCAGTCCCCGTAATACACGAGGTTCGAAGGGATGCCGGAAAGGATGAGACCACAACTGGGGGTTTCAAAAAGCACAAACTGATTTTATTTTGATGGCGCCAGACAATCATCAGAACAAAAATTAAACAGATTGCCAGACAACACAAAACAATTCCCTGAGGCTTTTCTAAATCACAATAATTTCCAATAACTGCCCAGGGGTTAGGAACAGTTGAATTAACACTGGTATTATCCATAGGGCTGATTATTTACACAACTTTATACAAGGAAACAGTAAAAAATCTAAACCACAACTATTTATAAACTTACTTAGTAACTTTTTAGCCACTGTCACTTGGCAAGCAATAAGGACAACTAAAAAATCAATTAGGATAGGGATGATGGTGGGGGGGGGGGGTGTTATACCAGTTCTGGAGACAGCAGGAACACAAGTACCGGTCACACGCTCATAAACTGTCTCCACTCGGGTTGACCAACTCGGAGTACGCTCAGTAAGACTCAAGAGCGGGGGGTGCAAGGCGTCTGGGTGATCAGGCCAGGCGTTCACTCAATGCGAATCCCCAGTGAGAGAGGGGCTGCCTGCCTGTTTTATTGCCTGTGAACTTATCACCCCATAGGTTGGTTTTTGCTGCAGTGGGTGGAGTAGCAGGCCTGAGCACCAGTCAGCCCACTGGCTGATCTGTTACTGCAATGGGTGGAGCGAGCAGGGGAAGATTATTACTTTACATGCCCTTATATGGAAAACACTCCACCTCACAGACAGAGCCCCCTATACCAGCCTCAGAGGTATTACAGGCTATGGCTCCCTGCGACGGGCAGCCATTTCTGATGTTCTGTCTTGGACAATCTGAATGACAAAAGCTTTGTCACTCGATTGCCAGTGTAAACAAAGTCTAAGAGAAAGTGGAATACCTAGATGTTTGTCTCATCCATTGGATGGTTTGGGCCTTCCCTCTGCACTCACCAGCGGCAGAGGCACCTATGGGAATTGGAGCGACCTAGATTCAGCCTGCTCCACTCCACCATTTCCTAGTTGGGTCACTCCACTTCCCTCGAAAAGGCAGCTGGAAATGGAGTGCCCTGGCCACAGCCTCAGACTATTCCACCAGGGAGCCAGCTTGGAGCAGCACAGTGGGTTGGGGCCAGGTTGCTCTGCTTCTCACCATCACGAGTGTAGAGGGGAAGGTGACCCCCTTGCTGCAGACATCAGAACCCTCATAATCCCTCTGGTTGTGTCTCTTGGGTGAAGAGGTGTAATGAGGTTAGGAGGGGTGGGAAGAGGCAGGGTGGGGCAGAGCAGGGGCAGAGTTTGGGTGAAGGAGTGGTGTAGGGTGGGGGGTGGAGTGGGGCTGGGGCCTCAGGTGGAGGGGGGTATTGTCCCAGGTGCCGCACCACTTTAGGGACAGTGCTGAGTTTGGTGCTTATGTTCAAGTTCTACAGTCTATTTACCTGTATTCTTCTTTATGTCTTTGTTGTTAAATAATTTGTTCATGATTTTTGTTTATTTGTAAAGCTCTTAGCATTTATACAGTGGAAAAGTGCTTCTTGCTTCCTTTATCTACATTTTTCTTGGTTAAGCCTTATGAAACATCTGCTTGCCTGTATCAGAGGTGAAAAATAGTACTGATAATGGAATCTGGTTGCAGCCTTAACTATATAGTGCCAACAGCATGCTCCATAAAATGAATTAATCACAGAGCCTACTTGTTTACAGTGAGATTTTAACTTAACTGTTTTGTCTCATCTGTCTTCTCCAAGCTCTCCTGTTCCTTTGAAATTTTCAAAACATTCAGGATTTTAGAGAATGGATAATATTCAGTATTGAAAGTAGAGTGAAATCCTAATTCCCTACAGAGTTCATTTGACACTCAGCCTTCATGACTAAGTGAGAAGCAGCTGCAGTGAAAGAAGCATTAACATATTTGCAGTATAGTTTGCTTTCATCTTAAACATTACACTGATTATTTTCTCTTCTCTTGGGTACAGTGGTACAGTAAAAGCCCCTTTATCCAGCACTTCATCAACCAGCAAGATCAATAAACAGACATTTCTGACATGCACAAAAAGTCAATTTTATAGTGTGATCGGTGCCGGGAAGAACGGCTCTTGCGCAAAAATACACAGCTCCTTTTTGCGCAAAAGCCTCTTGCGCAAAAATGGTTGCTAATTAATTATGTAAATGAAGTGCGGCGATATTCTACTCCACACTTCATTTTCATAAGCTTTTGTGGAAGAAGGCTCCAGTATAGACGTAGCTTGGGATATGCAAGGGGCAGCACCTGCAGAGGGAGGCAATATGCCTGTTGCAGCTCAGTTGCCTGGACACACCTCTGCCAGGAGCAGAAGGGACTTGTGGGGGCCATCAGAGTTGAGCGGCCTCCATCTGGCACCCCCAGCTCCTCCCACCCCCCAAAGCCAGACCCAAGACCCCTGCGAAACCTGGGCTCACACTTCCCCCATTCTCCAAACCCCCTGCTAGACTCAATACCCCTGCTATAACTATGGCTCACACCCTCTTCCACATGTTTCAAACCCCTTCCTCTTAGCTAACAGGCATTTTTAATTTACTGGCAACCCCCCTGTAAAAGATAAAAGAGCTTTTACTGTAATTGCTGGGTTCCTTTTATTTATCTGGACAGCTGATTCTAGAGGTCAAATGGTGTGATTTCTTAGTTCTGGAATTGTGTTTCTGAGACTTAAATTTACAGATTTAAAATTTGTATCCTAGTAGACTTCTGAAGTGGATAATAATTGTCTTTTTTCCAGACCAAGAGGAAGGATAACCAAAGCTTAAACTAGATAAAAAGAACCGATTAGTACTGTACTACTGTTCTATATGTTAAGATAACGGGAAGGGCACAAACAAATCACTAACTGGATCTAGTGTCTGCGTTGTGGTAACAGAAGAATTTGGGGAGTAAATGGTCACAAAAGTGGCTTTGTCTCTGTTTTGTGAATATATTTTTTAGATGTTACATTCCCATTATGCATTGCTTTAACTGAAGTAATAAGACTAACTCTATAGACTCTTGTTTTAGTTGGAATGGAATTTGGCATTTGAATGTTACAATGTCTCATCAATGCCTTAGATATGAAGTTTGACAACTTTTTCTTTTCCAGCCTGGCTGTCCATCCTGACCGAATCACGATAGCAACGGGTCAAGTTGCAGGTACCTCTAAGGATGGAAAAGTGAGCAAGCCTTTTGTTTAAAGTAACATACTCATCTTTCACAAGTGTGTGTTTATTCTAGACATAGTATTGTATTTTAACTAGTGGTATACTATTTTTGTGCATTCGTTAAATCACCCTTGAATTTTAAAAATTAAAAATGCAAACCATTATACTCTTAATTTGACAGAAATTAATTGAGTTGTGCCATTGTAACAATGGTAGTTTTATTTCCTGATGCGGTCTGTTTCTAACTCTCCAGCCCCATTCTTTACAGCAGTGCTCTCCAACCTTTTTACGCACAAGATCCCTTTTTGAATTTAAGTGCAATCCAGGTTCTACCTCAAACCCAGACGTCCTTGCCCTGTCTCCTTCCACACCCATTCTCCAAGCTCCCTCCCAGCTCACTCCATCCTCGCACTCTCACCATCTGCCCTCACTTTCACCAGTCTGGGTCTGGCCAATGGGTCGGAGTGCAAGGGGTCCAGGCTCTGGTCTTAATCCAAGGGGTGTGGAAGGGCTCTGGGCTGAGCAGGGAGCAGAGGATTGGGGTGCAGGAGGATCCAGGGTACAGGTTCTGGGAAGGAGTTTGGGTGCAGGGTGGGCTATGGGCTGGGGGAGACAGGTGGGCTGCAGGAGGGGCAGACGTTCCAAATGCAGGCTCCAGTTGGGCACCATTTATCTCAGGCAGCTCCCCGGTAGTGGCACAGCTGGGTTAAGGCAGGCTCACTCCCACCCTCTGCCGCTTCTGAAAGCGGACAGCACGCTCCCTTCACCCAAAGCCCTGTCTTGCTCCCTCCCCACTCTGTGGAGGTGGAGTACAGGAATGGTGGAAGGGGGACACCCTGACATCCGTGCTCCCCTTCTCTCCCTCCTCCATCCTGCACAGTAAGCAAGAGGCTACTGGGGGGCAGCTCCAAGGCAGAGGGCAGGAGCAGCATGGCAGTGGGGGAGGGCAGCACTTGATAGCTTCCTGGCCAAACCAGTCAGGATCATCTGCCAGAAGGTCCAAGATCTATCGATAGATCCCAATCTATTCGCAAGTGTATCCAACACACCAGCCACTTGCCACATGTGGCTATTTGTCTGGTTGGGTGTGGCTAGTTGGCTTGAACAATGTGACTATCTGACCTGTTGAGTGTTGCTAATTAGCTTCAGAACTGGTTGGACAACTACAGAGACCATGAGGAGGTTTGGTGGTTGCTCCAGAGGAAAGATGGTACCATGAGACCAAAAAGTTTGATAGCTCTTTGTCTTATTTTTAAAAATAAGCAACACTGTTTTAGAAGGAAGCTGAGTTTTCTTTGAGATATTTTTATTACTTTATTACTTATGATCAATAAAAGATCAAGAGTAATAATTAGGCCTGATACAGCAGTTTATTTGTAGAATAAATTCTGTGCAATTCTTCCTAGCTTCTTTTGAGGTAACATTTGTGATCAACACATACTTACAGGGACTGCCCTCTAGTGGATTAAAAAAGCATTTCAGCCTCCATCATATTTAGGAATTTGTTCTATATTACTGTAAGTGGTTTTTAATAGAGAACTTTAAACATGTGTACTTGACATGCAAATAATTTTAATTTTTCATACAATGAATTGCTTTTAGGCTAACCAAAGATAGTACTAACCTATATTATAAAAAGTGAAACTAATAATGAAGACCTTTTAAATGGCCAACTATCCGCTGTTGTTGAGAGTAATTAGCCAGTTAGGTACATACATATCTGATTTTCTTATTTTTGTTTGTTGTACATTAGATATTTGATAGCAGCTGCAAACAGAATAATGCTTTCTGCATCTAAAACTCTTGTGAACTTGGAGTAGGACATGAAATGAGCTAATTGTAAATCTGATCTTGCAAGGAGCTTAACACTTTCCACTTAGTACAAGGCACCTGGGATTTAAGGATGGTTTTCACCCTTCCGGATTAATTCGAGTGACTAGGCATATGTCTTGGTATTACTGGGTCATTTGCTAGCCCATCTGTCATCATACAGCAGGAGAACTGTTCTGGTGTTCACAATAATTATATAAAGTGTTTCTAATGTGAGTTTTCAGATTTTAAAAAATGTTGATACTCTTTCTCAACATATTTTTCAGTTATTTCTGTTTTACTTTTTTACAGCAATTACCACCCCATGTACGTGTTTGGGATTCTGTTACTTTGAACACTCTGCATATCATTGGGATGGGCTTTTTTGATCGTGCTGTTACCTGCATTGCTTTTTCTAAGTCTGTAAGTAAATGCATGCATCAAGTGTTTTGTGCCCAATGTGTAATTAAATTATTTAAAGGTCCATATGCACCACATTCTGAAAAAATTGAGGCAAACCTTCACAATTTACTTCAGTGACTTTTGTGTGGGTAAGTCTGTAGGATTTGGACATAAAGATTTTATTTGGAAGCAGAATAAAATGTTCACGTTCAGTTAGGCAGCAGTGATTAATGACTAATGCTCTGAGTTTGTCACGAAGGTCATGGTATTCATGGATTCTGTGAATTTCCTTAATATACATGACTTCTGCAGCAGCCAGTACACCTGACTTGAGGGCCACCTAAGCAGCTTAGACAGCCCCCGAACCAGATACATTGGCCACTGCTGGGGTAGACTTAGGCCCCTCCAACTCCACAGCAGCAGGAGATTATGGGGAAGGTGGGCTCAAGGCTGGGGGTTGTGATGCAGAACGGTGCTTACCTAGAGGGCTCCCTGGAAGGATGACAGGAATTCCCCTCCCTCAGTTACTAGCTGCACATGTTGCCTATTCCCACAGGCACTGCCCACTCAGCCAGGGCTGGCCTTACCATGAGGCGAACTGAGGCGGCTGCTGGTGCATGTGTATTCTCTCTGCTCTAGATGCACAGAGATGGTGGAGTGCTGTGCTGGAGGAAGGAGGGCACAAGAGACATAACAGGCAGTCAGGAGAAAAGGAGGCATGGGGGCATCATTTGAGCTCCCCGCCTCAGGTGCCAAAATGTTGTGGGCCGGCCCTACGCTCAGCACCCATTAGTCGGGACTTCCAGCCAGTGGGTGCTGCAGAACCAGGGTTTGGGGTGGAGTGGAGGCAACAGGTGGAACTGGAGCTTGGAGGTTGCCACTTCCAAGTAGGAAACTGCCCCAGCCCTGCCAACCTCCTGCCCCCCATGATCCATGCTGCCCCACCCCGAGCAGTGCCCCTTCCCAAGTACCTAAGGTGCCTCCCCAGGATGCACCCACTGCACCTAATGCACACTCCCCCCCCCCCCCCAAGGTATCCCTTCAGCATTTATAGAGCCCCCAGAGTCACCCTCCCATGCTGCCCTCACCCCCCAACTTTTAGTCGGGTATATAGTAATACCTGTGACTAAAATGTAGCCTTATTACTGGCTTTTAGGCTTGTACTTATTCATTTCTGCAAATGATTTTTTAAAATTTTTGCTTCAGAATGGAGGAAGTAACCTTTGCTCGGTGGATGATTCAAATGACCATGTGCTTTCTGTATGGGACTGGCAGAAGGAAGAGAGGCTTGCAGATGTCAAGGTGTTGCAATAAGATATTTTGTGCAATAAAATGCTTTCTTGTATATAGATCTGAATATTTCTTGTTAAATGTCTTTCTGTACCTTTTAATTCTGATTGATAATATAAATATACCTATCTGAAATATTTCTTCTCAAGGTTGAAAATAATGGGGAGAGGGACCTTTTTGGAAGGAGGAGAGGAAAGGTGTCTTGTCTTTTGTTTTGCTGTCATAAAACCAAAAATAACTAATAGTCTAGTAGCACCTTGAAGACTAACAAAACATGTAGATGGTATTATGAGCTTTCATGGGCACAACCCACTTCTTCAGATGACCGGAGTGTTGGAAGTTGGTCATCTGAAGAAGTGGGTTATGCCCACGAAAGCTCATGATACCATCTATATGTTTTGTTAGTCTGTAAGGCACTACTAGACTATTTGTTGTTTTTTAATTTTTTCCTGTCATAATCAAGTTAGAGTTATTAGGAGATTTTTAAAAAGCAACTGTAGGGATATATAAGAGGGCATATAGAAAAATGCTTTAAACAAATTTTAATTTGAAGGCTGCCTTTTAAGAATATCTGGCACAGTTTTGAAGACCTGTTTTAACCTGCAATACTAACAAAATTAGAAAAGTTTTCACTTTAGCTATTTCCTTCAAGCCATTTCATCCAAAGTTCTTATATATCAGTCTGCTGTCACTTAATGGAAAAATGTCAGCAAACAATTTTAAATCCAACTAGAGTACATAATTGTATATCATAGCCAATTCCGGGGGTGGGGGGAGGCTTTGGGCTGCGGCACAACGCGGAAGCCAATTGACTTATGAGTCAATTAGTTTGTTTAACTAGAAAGCAAAATATGTATGTGTAGTTATGTTTTTTGTGTATTTTAAATTATAATACATTGTTTCTTTCTTTTCAAGTGTTCTAATGAGGCAGTATTTGCAGCAGATTTTCATCCTACAGATACAAATATAATAGTTACTTGTGGAAAATCACACCTTTACTTTTGGACATTAGAAGGGAACTCCCTTATTAAAAAGCAAGGATTATTTGAGGTAAAGTAGTATATGCTTTTTTTTAAAACACAACAATGCAATATGCATACAGCAATAAAGTTTATTTATGTCTGAACAAGAAGTAAGACTAAGTGGACTTGTAGGCTCTAAAATTTTGTTTTGTTTTTTAGTGCAATTACTTAAAAAAATTCTACATTTCATGATAGAGATTTCACTACAGTACTCATATGAGGCACATTGAAAAAAATCTTTCTCTTGTTTCTCTTTTATACAGTGCAAATATTTGTAATGAGAAATAAAGTGGACACTATACACTTTGTATTCTGTGTTGTAACTGAAATCAATATATTTGAAAATGCAGAAGAACATCTAAAGTATTTATAATAAATTGAAATTGGTATTCTATTCACAGTGCCATAAATGGTGATTAATTGTGCTATTTTTTAATCTCATGAATAATTACAATTATTTTTTTAATCATTTGACAGCCCTACATTAAGTGATAAATCTTTATACAGACTTCTTCACTTTGTTGCTGTTAAATATATTTCAATGAAAGGTTTTAACATGATATTTACACTTCTGTACTCTAGTACACATTTCTCCTCTGATATTCTTTCAGAGACAACTTTTCATCCTCTGTATAGTAGATATAATATGTAGTGTGTGTCACCTGGATTCTCCAGAGCTTGAGAAGAATGGCAGCACCTCTGTTCTTTACTGAATGCTTCAAAGCCTTGTCAGCAAACAAATATCAAGGGATCCTTAAAGCTTGTAGCATTCCAGTTCTTGAACTGATAGCTGATTGGTTTACTCAGCTGCTGGTGAAACAGAAACCTGTAGCCTAGATCAAAATTGTTAGCCAGTCCTCACAGTAAACATTTCTTTTCATCCTGTTGGGTCCACAGCTAATCAGTCATAGGGCTGTCTTTAACTTCTATATCTATTTAACTTTCCCTCTTCACTAAACCCCCCCACAGCTCTGCTTGACTAAGCTGTATGCATGGGACCTGCAAAACTTACTCCTGGGGGAATTCTGCACATCTACAAAATTGTTCTGTCCTGCAAATTTTGTGTTTTCCTGCATAAAATACATTCTTCCCATGAAGTGCTGCATTTCTGCTTTTGCACACCAGAGGCTGCCGTGGTGTCAAGAATAGCAAATGCATGAACACAGCCTGCTGTTCTGGCACTGCAGCGTCCTCTGGTAAACAAAATGCGGAACTGCAGCATTTCAGTGATGGAATGTATTTTTGGGGGGGCAGGTGGAGAGGAAATTGTATACCCACTGCTACAGAATCCCTCTAAGGAGTGGAAGTCCATCACAGCACCCTGCCCATGGAGCGAGGTTAGGACACAGTGGGGCACACGGGGCTGCTGGGGGATCACAGACTAGGGATCAGAATGATCAGTGGGAGGAACAGACTGGGGCAGGGCTCAGGTGACAGCACTGAACCTGAGGCTTTGGGAGGGGGGCTTCAGAGACCCATGGTGATGAGGGTGTGGGGACAGGGGCAGATGTGCCTGACTGAATGAGAGAGGCTAGGAGTCAGCCAGAGTTTGCATGAAGAAGCTATCCCAACTCTAACAATTCCCCCACCCCAAAAAAACCTTTTCCTATCCACACCCAGCACTCTCCAGATTCTTTCCTAAGCTCCTTCCCTTTCCTTCAGCTCTCCCATTGTCTCTGACTTCCCCAAACCTTTCCACTACTTCTTACATGTGGAGGCAATATAGTTCAATGTGATAGTTTAAATGATTTACTCAAAGTTCTATATTAATATGCTTGGCAAGGAATCTATTTGGGAAAAAAACAGAATCTTTACTTTTGGTTTGTATTGTTACAGACATACTCGCTGACAGATATTTTGAAATAAATTACCAAAATAATTCAAGCTGGCATTATTATATTGTGTATATTATATTGTGTTATTTTGACAAATAAAATATGCACAATATTCAAATATAGTGTGCACTGTTTTACAATTTTTAATTTTTTGGTGCAGAATTGCCCTTGGAGAAAAACTACTTTTCCTCAGTGTAAAAAAATTATACAGCTACGCAAACAGCTATTGGTCATGCTTAATAACTGCCATTCCCTATTCTCTGTCTTCTAGCTGAGTTTCTGTGCACAGACCATAGCATATTGAGAAAAAAAAATCCATGTCTTCTCCCTGCTTCTCTCTCTTTCTTTTGGCTAATTTAAAATGTGCAATATAAAGCATGTGGGCTATATGTGGTCCAGTTGGCTTCTACTTTTTAAAATCTATCTCCTTAACCAAACCAAGTTGAAGAAAATTACTCAAGTAATTGTAAAGTTATAAGCATTTTAAAGATAGAACTATTAAATATGAATTTTGTTTTTATTCTTAAATGGATTTTTAAGGATAGCCTGAGTTAAGCTGAGGAAATAGTACAGATGCATTTGTTACCTCGAGAGCAAATATGCCTGGAACGCCTAAACCTCACAAAACTTCCACATTTTTCTTCAAAGAAATCTCAAGCTTTTCTGACAGTGTTTGCAGAACTTCTGCAAGCCTATTGAAGCTCCTGCTTTTTCTTTTTCAGATGGAGAAAAAAAAGACAATATTACAGTATTAGTACTATAAGTTTAAATTGAATTAAATATATACAACTAAGCAGCCGGGCCAAGCGGTGGGGGGACAAAAGAGGCATTTGCCTCAGGGCCCAGCGATTCTAATAGGCCTGGAACTCCCAGTTGCCACTGCTATTTTGGCAGCGGTAGCAGCCAGAGCCCTGGGCCCCTTTGAATTGCTGGTAGAGTGCAGTGCCAGGGGCTTGCGGAGCTCTGAGAGCTGGGAAAGGGACCGCTATCCAGGTGGAACTGGGGGTGGCTGCTCTCAGCCCTATTCCTTGTACCTGAGGTCTCGCCCCTTCTGGGGTACAGAGCTGCCCCCCCCACACACACACACACACACTTTACCTTGGGGACTGCAGTGTCTCTCTATCCCACTGTAGCTAAGGGGAATGGACTGTTTATTGCTGTAAATGTACTAATTCTCTGCCATACAGAAACAAGAGAAGCCAAAGTTTGTCCTGTGTGTGACTTTTTCTGAAAATGGTGATACAATAACAGGAGATTCAAGTGGAAACATCTTAGTCTGGGGAAAAGGTAAGACTAGACAGATTATAGCTGTGCATTTTATACTGCACTGAAATAAGACAACTGTTTATTTTCCTTAGAGTGATTCTGCATGTATTTATTCCACTCTAGGTGTATGTATGCCTAATGCATATGAGTCGGATAATTTTGACAGCAGTACCACTAGTCAGCACTGCAACTCTGCCACCCTTGGCTTAGAGCAAAGGGCACAAACGGGGCGTGACCACCACCTCCTTCTCATTTCCTTCATATACCAAGAGTTGGAGCTCTCCATCACACTTGACCTGAGTTAGCCAGCATAAAAAGAGAATTTCACATTTTGTGTATAGTATAGTTACAGTTTAGTAGGGAATTAGCTGACAGTGATTTTAAGGATTTTTTCCATGCAGAAATCCACCAGATTTGAACAGTGTGCCACATGCAGGACTGTTATTCCTGTCACTGATAAACATAAAAGCTACCTAATTTGTTGGGGAATTTGTCCTCCACATGTCTCGCCTAATCAGTTCCCTGTTCTCCATGAGAATGAAGAAACGAGGATTTCTGTCTGAAGGTTCATCTCCTCTACAATGTCATGTATCACTCCTGAAAGATTGACTCTGACCACAAGAAAAAGAGGTTCTCCACAAGGAGCAACCCTCTGGCTGCCACAGCTCCAAAGCTTAGATCTTCTTCCTATCTTGTGGCTTCATCAAAGCTTTCAAAACTTTTGAGGGTGATAGGCCACACTCCCAATCTAACAAGGCACTCAAGTCCTGTAGTGCCAAGGTGTGGGCACAAGCACCCTGATTCACCAATGCCATCTGAAATGGCATTGTTGACGCCAGCAGGGCCATTGGAATTAGTGCCATCTCTGTTAGAGAGATCTTCATCCTTGACACTCAGATCTGGTACCAGTTCCTGCGTCTGCACACTGTGCTATATTCACCTCTGCTACTTCTGCTTGGTCTACTCATCCCTCAATCCTATCAGCTCTTCCTGCACAACCTGCCACTACAGCTTCTGCAGCTTCAGCACGGAACACATCAGCACTGTCAATTTCAACTCATCTTTCAACAGTCTGTTCACCTTGCCTACCTCATCTGGCATTGTTGGATTCTTTTTCAGTGTCAGGACATAGGACTGACATAGGAGCCTCCATTCATTGAGGAGAGATGTTTTCTCCTTCTTGGACTTTGACCAACATAGACCTTTATCTCTAAGGTCTTTCAGATATTTATGCAGGTCTTACTCTAGGGACACATATCCCAGCGATCAATATCACTGTATTTATAAAGATGCCCCAGAATGCTGCCTTCCACCATGACCACTACAAAAACTTGAGCCTTGTTGACTGCTCTGAGGCACTCCAGCATCTACACAATCCAGGAGGAGTCACATTCTCCAGCTTCTGTAGCCACTTGTGGAGTTCCATAAAACCACAAAGTCACCTCTTGACAGAGTCCAAACAAACTCAGTTTATTGGCAGTTAAAATAAACATGCTTAAAAATCAAACAAACAATATCATTCTCAACTTACATTGGCCCTCACTTTTTTAAGAAGTAAGGACTGCTTTTAAAAATGTTACCCGTGCTTGATTGGAAATTGCAAATTTTAATTAATTGAATTGTTAATATTATCTCCTGGTTGTGCACAATCCTTGTGATGTTCAATTTCAAGTAAAACCTGTACGTCACGGGTGGGAAACCTCCGGCCTGCCAAACAATTTCATTCGGTTCCCCAGGGGGAGGGGACAGGTGTCGTGCAGTGGCTGTGAAACACCTCAGGGGGATTCCAGGTGTAGCTTAAAAAACTTCCCCCAGCCTCCCCTGCAGCACAGCCCAATACTTCTGGTTCCTCTCCTGCACATGGGAGAGGCATGCGCAGGAGATCTGGCAGGAGGGAGAAGCTTCACGTGGTGGAACCTTGCGGCATTTTGGGAAGCAGAAGCAAAAAAAAGGCTGCAGCTGCTTTCTGGCTGCCAGCAAAACTCCTTTTGCTGGTAAGGAGGCGTGCGGAAACAGAGGAAAGGGAGGGAGGGGGGGAATTTGTTCACAGAGTATGAGGGAAGGGAAGCCCCCGAACCTCTTCCCTGCATAGGCTCACTGCAGCAGGGAACATTGTCTGACAGACTGGAGCCATACACAGTCAGCAATGCCTCCTTAACAGTTAAGGAGGCATGTGGGACCTGAGGGAGGGGGAATTGCTTGCAGCAGTGGGAGGGCAGGGAAGATCCCCTCCAGCCCCTCCCTTGCAAAGTACAAATTCAGCCATCACATTAAAATTGTAAATAAAAAAATTAAAAAGAACATCATACCACAACAATTTTGGTGGGTTTTTTTTCTCACTGTTGTATGGCTCCCGAGTCATATCTCTGTGGGTTAGCATCTCCGACCCAAAAAAGGTTTCCCACCTCTTCTGTAAGTCAGTACAGTTGGATGTATGACACTTAGAGATTTACCCTTTGAGCTATGACACATGTAACCATTGACTATAACTCCAGACTTGAAGGTGAAGTGAAAAATAAAGTAAAAATGAAATAAATAGTTCACTAATAACATCTTTTCTCCATCTGTCTAGGTACGAATAGAATAAGCTATGCTCTTCAAGGAGCCCACGAGGGTGGTATTTTTGCACTTTGTATGCTGCGAGATGGTACACTGGTATCAGGAGGTGGAAAAGACAGAAAAATAATATCTTGGAATGGGAATTACCAGAAACTTCACAAGACTGAGGTGATACTAGTGATCTTTACATTTTACTTACTACTTTAAATGGAAAAGAGAAAGAACTTTCTTATGAACTGTGCTCCCTAAATCAGTATTCTTGTTTAGGACTCCTCATTCTGTGGCATTTATATATGGTTTATTTTGAAATTTTTTAATTTAAGACCTCAATTAGTTGTAAGAAAGCTTCTAATGAAATGTTGCTTATATTATTTCTGTCCTTCTTTGTCAAATTTCTAACAGCAATAGGCATTTTTAAATTTAATATTTACAGTGCTTGGCAATAATAAATACTAAGCTAATTCCACACTTTTATTTTCTAAAACAATAATGGTGATGACAATGGTTTTTATCACTTTCTATGCTTGGTCTTAGTCCAGTGGTGAATTTAAAACATTTTTTACTAAATTTCTAGAGCCATTTTGTAGGAATTTGTGCATTCAAACTTTGTGGGAATATTCACAGTAAGTACATTTCTTACATCTGAAAAGCAAAGATATGTGACAATTTAGACACTGTGTAAAGAGAATGATCAGAGGAAAGCTATATATTCTGGTGGATGAACTGTACTACGTACTTTAGAGACATTGCACATGCATTAGCAACTAGGGGCAAGCTTTCCATAACTTTGACCACTGAAAAAGGTCAGACTTCCTGCTTACTTATTCTTACTTCCCAAATAATATTTTTATAATGGCTTATTATTAAATCACCTATTCTATTCAGGTTTCCCGCACTGTTGAGCTGTACACTCTGGATTGCACTGTGGTCTTCCAGGAAGCAGCAGATTAAAGCAGTGTACATTTACTGCATAGTATAGGTGTATGCAAAATTTGTCAGTACCTCCAAGAAAAGCTCAGTAATTTTTAATTTATTTTAAAAAGAATTGGATTTTTTACAAAAATAGTTGGTCCAAAATTAATGTTTCAGTTTGTAAAATGTGACTGAATTAACTGCTATAAGGGAACATAACATTTTCATTTGCTGACTTACTTGGTTTTAGTTGTGCAGATTTTATGTTCCACTAAAACAGTGGTTCTCAAACTTTTTAGCCATAGCCCACCCCGCTCAATGAATACCTTTCTGTGGAACATCAACCAACCACCCATGATGCCAAAATGCATTTGTTTATCTCTAAATACCTTAAATACTTAATTATTCATATTAGTATAAACATGCAAATATGTAGCTATAACATACTGGGGCATATATAACCAGTAAGAAAGGAAATACTATTAATCAAAATCATTAAATAGATTAAGCACTTTAACTTTATCATGTTAGTTAATCAAACTTCATTTTAAATAAAGTAAAATATTAATATATATATATAAAAAGGTTTCAACATTGTCTTTATGGAAGGAGCGAACCTTTTTTTCACTGATTCACAGAAAAATCCTCACAAAAGTGAGAAGCAAAAATACCAACAACCCCTTCCAACTCTCACTCTCACATATGTGGCCCCCAGTTGAGACACTTCACTCCCCTTATCCTTCAGCTCCATGGAGGAGGAGAAGGGGAGAAACTAAGTTCAGGATTTCCCACAGGCCAGCTTAACTCTTCTGGGGCCCCAAAGCTAGTAGATTTTGTGGGCCCCTCTAAGCTTTCTGGGGTGGGGCAAAAAATGAGGTTCAGTGTGTGGGAGGGGGCTGCCAGGGAACGGGATAGGGGCTGAGGTGCAAGGTCTGAATAGGAAGTGGAGTACAGGTGGGAAGGCAGGGTCTAGGCAGGAGGTAGAGTGCAGGGAGGGGGTGAGGATGTGAGGTCTGGGTGGGAGATAGAGTGTAGGAGCAGGATGGGGCTCTGGCCAGGAGGTTGGGTCCAGGAGCAGGGTGGGGCTCTGGCCAGGAGGTTGGGTGCAAGAGCAGGCTGAGGGTGGAAGATTTGGGTGCGAGGTTGGATGCAGGACCTGGAGGCACAGGGCCTCAGTGGGAGGGGGCTTCAGGAGCAGGATAGAGGTGTGGGATCTGGGCACGAGGGGGATGAGAGAGCTTACCTGGCTCCATGCACCCTGCTGCTCCCAGACATCGCTCACATCTGCTCCCATTGGCCATAATTCTGACGAATGGGAGCAGCAGGGAAAGCCTCCAGGCAAACAGTTTCCTGCACTGCCATTTCCCCAGCTGGGGGAAGGAAGAGCAGCAGTGCAGAGAGCCACTTCCTCCTCCCTTTGTGGGAAGCTCCAAAGATGTGGGGCAGGAGGTCGGGGAGGGGGGCAAGACAGTTTGCACTTTGAGAACGACTGTACTGGAAGATTTACACAGCATTGCTCAGGACCTTAACTCAAGTAATTTTTGTGTTTGATAAAATAAAATAAAAATGTACATGCTGAATTTAAATCATTGCCCTGGAATGGGGATGGGGATGAGGAGTTCAGTATGCAGACTGTCCTGGGGAGAGAGGACTACCCCATTCTTCTCTCTCCACAGCAGCTTGAAGCCAGGTGAGAAGCACCTTTCTATGGCCACTGCAGCAGACACAGAGGGAGAGGGTTCCATCCCATTTTCCTGGCACAACCAAGCCTTTACCTTGCTTTAAGTTATGAGAAGAAGCTGTACACCGAGTTTGATGGTCCTAGCTCTTACCATTTAGGAGGAGTTCTTGAACAGACAAGCAGACAAACTCTCTCTCAGATATATAGTAGATTAGCACAGATACCTTTTTGTGTAGTATGATAAATATTGTCATAGCTCTGTGGAAGTCAGTAGAACTATAACATTTTGCACCAGTTTAGGATCTGCTTCCTGGTGTCCTATATTATTTTATATTAAATTGTATAGCCTTTATTTGACAATGCTCAGTGTTGTGTGACTGCTTAAAACTCCATTTGTATTTCTTGAAATAAATACTTTAAAAAAACAAATTAATGTTTGAGAAACAATTTTGTGCCATCCGGCTTACCAGTCCATTTATCTGTTATGATTACAGATACCAGAGCAGTTTGGTCCAATAAGAACAGTAGCAGAAGGGAAAGGTGATGTTGTATTGATAGGCACTACTAGAAACTTCGTTCTACAAGGTACTCTATCAGGAGACTTTTTTCCAATTACCCAGGTAAGCTGTTTCCTTGCAAACTAACAAAAAGCATACAGTTTTAAAATATGTAAATGCACTAATACCACTTGTCTAATGTTAGGAAAATACAGACCTATTAAATTAATTTACCAGAGTAGTGATTTCAGAAATAAAAAAATCTGATAAAATAAGTACCTATCCAAACTTAGCAGAATTTCTGATGGCTTAATTTATACAATAAGCTATTTTTAATCATGTTCATTCAGAAACAATTAAACTTAATTAAAGGTATTTAACTTGCATGTTACTGTCCATCATCTGAAGAAACTTTGTTTATATTTGTATAGGGTCACACTGATGAGCTATGGGGACTAGCCATCCATCCCTCTAAACCTCAGTTTTTCACTTGTGGACATGATAAACACATTACTCTCTGGGATGCTACCAGTCACCGTCCTATCTGGAACAAAATAATAGAGGTATATACTGTTTAGCCCACACTCTTCTCATTCATGGAATAAAGATTTTCAAATAAGTTAATTTTTTTTTAAAAGAATGTTTTGTTAGATTATGTTGTGGGGGAGAGAATCAGTGACATGGTATATAATTTAACTTTCTGAAAATGTTTATACAGTGCTAAAACCTGTAGCAGTGTTAAGCCAAACATTATAACCACTGACCCTTTCACTAACTCAAAGCTAATTTGAGTGCTGTATAATACAAAAAGTATGCTGTGCTTTAGCACTTATTTTAGTCAGAAGAAAATCACAAAACTGAAACTGAAAGACTTGGCATTTTATTATTTTTGAGAAGTGGCAGATGTACACAGCCTAGGAATTGCTTATCTACATGGAGCAGCAATGCACGCTATGAGGATGTGATTTCCAAAGCTCCTTATCATCATCAATCATCATCAAACAACCATGGGCTCAAAGCCCGTTGGTGTCCGATGCCTCCCTCACTATTTCCTTCCATCTTTCCCTGTCCAGTGTAGAGTGGCTTAGTTTCTGTAGACTAGCTCTGTACCAATCGACTACATCATCTACCCATTATCTGTGGGGACTGGCTCTCCTATTCGGACTATCTATTATGCTGAATACTAGGGTCTTAACTTTTCACTCATTGTTCATTCTGCAGATATGCCCAAATAGCTGTAACTTTTGTTGTATAACCGTCTGCAGTAGGTTCTCTTTTGGCTATATCTTCCTATATAATTCCTTGTTGGTGACTTTCTGCATCCATCCTATTCTCAGGATCTTTCTATAACAACTCCTCTCGAACGCCAATATCCTTCTCTTTGCACATAATTAGTCTGTGTATATCCTGCTGGTGTGCTTTAATGTAATGTTAAGTGCACTAAGTACCATGAATTAGTGAATATAAATCCCAGGTTATATATGCTTTTACACACACACACACACACACACACACACAGGATATACATGTCAGTGTCTTATACAAGCTGATTTTTACTCAAATTAAAAGACAAGACCAACATGATAAAATCAGCATCTTCTATTTAATAACAATTTAATTTAATAAGAGCGGCAGTGTTGTTGTGTGTACCATTTGTCAGGAAGCTGTTTCCCAACAGATGACTGTGATCAGACTGAAAGGTTGTTTCTTTTCATAAATTTGTAAACCCATTTACCTGAGCCCCCTTTAAGATCATCAATTTTCATCTCCACAGCAATAAGTCGAGCCTTGAGCTTTATGGCTACCATTGACACTGCACGTTGGCTATCTCTCTGTGCAAGAACCCACTTCACCAGGTTTTCTTCTAGTTTTGGCCACTTGGCTTTCTTTCCTCGACGCGCGCTTTTCTGAGGATTTAATTTCTCAATCTCCACTTCTTTTTTACTCCATTCCCAACCAAACTTTTTGTTGATGAAAAATTTTCTCCCCACTGCTCTGTTGTCATTTTCTTTTGCATATGTCAGATAATTTAAAATTGGATGTACAGTAAAACTCCGATGATCTGGCATCTGATGGTCTGGCACTCCTGATGGTCCGGCACCATCAGGAACCCGGAAGTGCTCCGGGCAGCCGGACCATTGGAGCTGCTCTGCCCCCAGCTTCCAAGATTCAGCTGCTGCTAAAACTGACCAGTGGCTGAATCGGGGAAACCGGGGCAGAGCAGCTGGAGTGCTGCCGGGTAGGTCCTGTAGCGCTGCCCCTCGGAGCTGTGGGACCAACCCGGCAGCACCCCAGCTGTCCCTGATTCAGCGGTTGCTGAAATTGACAAGTGGCTGACTCCAGGAAGCCCGAGGCAGAACGGCTCTGCCCCGACTTCCTGGAATCAGCCCCTGATCAGTTTCAGCAGCAGCTGACTTGGGTAAACCTGGGATAGAGCAGCTGGGGTGCTGCTGGGTTGGTCCCCACCGCACCGCACCTCGGCGCTGCGGGGACCAACCCGGCAGCGCCCCAGCTGCTCTGCCCCAGATGTCCCGATTCAGACGCTGCTGCTGAAACTGACCAGCTCTGCCTCGGGCTTCCTGGAGTCAGCCGCTGATCAGAGACACCTGGGGCAGAGCCGGACTATTGGAAGGGGGGGCTATGAGGGATCTGGGGTGGGGTTGATGCCACCCCAGGCCCCTCATAGCCCCCCCTTCTGATAGTACGGCATATCTGATAATCCGGTACTCCCTGGGTCCTAAAGGTGCCGGATTATTGGAAGTTTACTGTATATGATTTGCACTTAGGCATCCTTACAAATATTTTGTTATAAACTGAAGAGATTTTAAAACGGTGTGGTTCGTAGGGCTTATATACCAGTAATCAGGAGCGGCCCGAGGCCAGCTGTAGCACTGGCGCCCCAGGCGGAGGCTGTGATCGGCACCCCTGCCTTCACGGCCATCAATGGCCGTGACGTAATAATGGGAGGCCCCGTGACGTCATCATCAGATGCCCGGGCCAGCGGCACTCTAGGCAACCGCCTAGTCTGCCTAGGCTCATGGGCCGCCCCTGCCAGTAATAGGGTAGTACTTATTGCTCAATGGCTGCAGCTGCGGTTCATTACCAGTTCCAGAGGATCGGGGCCAGTGTAGACGCTCTTTTCCAGCTTTTCTAAAAGCCGGAAAAAAGCGGCGGACATTTTTATTTAAATGCCGCGGGGGATATTTAAATCCCCCGCGCATTTCCCTATTGCGATTTCAAAAATTACCATGCCCCTTCCGGAAAAGGGGCCAATGTAGACGAGCCCTTATAGTCCAGGGAATGGGAGGAAAAGCAAGCAGCGTCCTGGAGTGCACAGCTGCTGCCCCTTCTCACCCTTCTAAAATGGCGCCTTTGCTGTTAGCATGGTCAAGTTCTTCCTCTGAGCTCTCTGAAGTATAGTAAATTCCACTGGTTATCAAACTTGATCCTTAAACTTCTAACTTTGTCCTTAAAAGAGGCAAGTAAGAATCAGTCCCTGATAGGGCTTAGTTTATTTTTTCCTCTCATCTCAAAAGTACAATTAAGGATTTGAAAATATAAAACACTAAGTAAATACATATTTTTCTTATTACTGAAGAAGAAAATCCACACAAGTCATTTTGATTCTTGAGAGAGAAGTAAATTTTTACTATAACAGCAATTCAGTCTATTGAAATCAAGAACTCATAAAAATGAATCCATTGAGCCAGCTTTTTATAAAGATAAGGCAGTCATGCAAATATGTTTTGATTGAAATAGGATTTCAACTATCAATCACCTTGACAATAATCTTCTCACATCCACTTTGAAGCATCTTAGAGACCTTATTTTATAAGTCACTGGCTTCTTACCTAATGTAGATAAATCTTTCATTTGATACTATAGCTTATTTGTGCTACAAAAAACTGTATAACAATGTCTTAATACACTTGTTATGATTCACCATCAGGTTGTTTGGATTAAAATCTTTATTTAAACTAATTTCTTATGTAAGGAAGAATGTAAAACCACAGAATTTGCTTATTTGTTTGAGTCATAGGAACTTTGGAAAATTGAGCACACTTGGGTTACTACAGTGATTTGACCACATAAATATAGGGAGAATAGATGTTAGCTACTCATATCCTTATGATTTGTGAATAAATTGCAAAAACATTAATCTCTCTCTACCTCTTGAAAGTAAAGAGAATCTCCCTTAGAATCAATTACTATAGGCAAGGTAATTACAAATTGATAAACTTGTTAGCAGGTCTGCCCAACTCACTACATTATTAGCAATTACCAGAATATTTAAAAAATGAATATGTCGGTTTTTGAGGTACTATTCCCTGTTTAGCTCTTTCATATGCATGTTAATTTTGACATATCATGAAAAATCCTGCCAATGTAACTACGTAAGCTTGAGTTTTCTTCTCTAATCTACAGAAATTTGCAGCTCATTCTTTGTAGATTGTGACATAAAGCCAGTCAGCCAATGCTTACTTTTCATATTTTTCAGATGTTACAATGGCAAGTGAAACATTATGGTTCTCCCAATACATCAGTAACAACATTGCTTAAACATTTATGTACATTAAAATGTTATATCATCAGATATCAGTGTGAGAAACTCAAGCTGAATATTTAACAAACTGATTTGTAACTGGCAGGGTATTGGAATGATCTGTGTTGTCAGAGGTATACTCAAATCTTTCCACGATAGCACTCCATGCTATGTGATATGCAGCAGCAGAACAAGTTGCTTGCTCAACCTTCAGGTTGTAGTAGCAAATAACAGACATATACTGATTATTCATTTATATAACTAAATTTGAGCTTTGTGAATAATTTATTAAGTTAATTTTACCTCTTTCCCCTTTTGGGATTTGTCCATAAACAGCTTTTTCTTTTTTTTCTTTTTTTATGTTTGAAAGAATTTGCCAAACAAATTTTAGGTTAGGCTGTACACAAAGGAAAACAGTGTGGCATTGAATAAAAGAAGCCAATTATTAAGTAATTTTAGTGGATTTCAAAGCTTACAAGTTTTATGTTTGAAGAAAAAGAGTTTATGCTAAAAGAATGAGAGGGTTAGTCTGTTACTGAGAAAGTAATTTGAATTATGTTTTTTTTACTACTGTCTCTGGCTATAAATGTATATTTCCTTTGAAATGTTCTAGGATCCAGCGCAATCTTCTGGTTTCCATCCTTCAGGGTCAGTTGTTGCAATAGGAACGCTAACTGGAAGGTAAGAAGAAGAAAAGCAGGGGTGTCAGTCAACAGAGGTTATCTGTCCATCTCACCAAATCAAAGTTAATATTCTTATTTCTTCAATGACAGTGCCAAATTCTGCCCTCTGACCCCTATACAAGAGCTGAATGTATTGTTGGTGATGTTTATTATTATTTGTAATGCTATCCTGCCTAACAGCTTTAGTCATGGATCAGGCCCCTACTGTGTTCAACAATGTACAAATAGAGAAATACAAGAAGGACTATCCCCAATAAGCTTACGATCTAAGTATAAGACATGATATACAGATGTATACAATCAGGTAGATGGATGGGAACGTTATAGGAAACAATGAGGCCGTGCTGGTCAGCAAGCAAGGGTGCCATTTTTGGTGAAGGGAGCTCATCAGCCAGGTATGAGAGGCATGCACAGAATGCAGGTACTTTCCCCTCACTCCCTGATAGTCCGGGGAACGGGATGAAAAGCACACTGCATCCTGGAGCACATGGCTGCTGCCCTCTACCTCCTGAAATAGTGCCCTTGTCAGTAGGAAAGGCAGTAGTGGTAGTGCATCAGCAGCCTAACCATTCTAAGGGATGGTTGTTTTTGTAGGCATAACAGCTAATGAGTGTTTCAAGGAGGATTTTGAAGGATGATAATGAAGTAGCTCTATTGATGTATACCAGAAGCTCCTCTTCTCAAGTGAGAGGGACAGCACAGGAGAAGACAAAAGGGGTGTGCTTGAAAATTTGCTCTTTTACTATTTGTACCATAATAATGTCCAGAGCCACACACACACACTCCCAACCAAATTTTAGTCAAGGGCCCATTGTGCTAAGCACTGTGGTACAAGTACGTAGTAAGAGACAGTTTCTGTCTGAAGAGGTTAAAACTTAAATAGATAAGACTGATGATGGAGCAAAGTACTACCTCCATTGTACATATGGAACAGTGGCCTGAAATTGCATAAGGAATCAGTGACAGAGCCTTGATTTGAACCCAAATTCTAAATTGATATAAAACCCTCCTTTCCTTCAGGAGGAGGGCAGGATTTTTTCTTAATACTTTAAATATTCACACGTCATTCTAAAATATTTTGATGACACATGGTTTTAGTAAGTATTGAAGCAACATTTATTTTGTTCTCTGTTTCTCAATAGCTAAATAAAAGCGAGATGTTTTGGGTGCAGGATTTATTTTTAATACTTAAACTGAAATCCTCATTAAAATTTAGATTTTCTTAGTGAAAATTGCACGTAATTAAATTAAATGTTAGTAAACTCTGTAAAAGGGCCTTAAAGAATGTGGTCCAATATACACAAGATACCCAAAAGTCTACATCAATCATACTTGCATATAACTAGTGTCAGTTTTTACAATGATAAAACCTGAATGTGGATATCACACTCAATATTTAATTGATACTCTGTTCATCTGCTGTTGAAAATACTATTTTCAGTTGGCTATAAATAACACAGATAATGTCTCCTTCCCATTCTTTTCCTTTTTCTTCAAAACATATGGAAGACTGTTATTTTGACATAATAAACAGTTGATTAAAACCACTGTATATTTGCATTCCTTGCTGAGCAACTTACTGGCCTTTTTCTGTGTTTATAACAGGTGGTTTGTATTTGACACAGAAACAAAAGATCTGGTCACTGTACACACAGATGGAAATGAACAGCTGTCTGTAATGCGTTATTCACCAGGTTTGACACACTCTACTTACTGGTTTTAAAAAAACCTAATTGTATGCAATATAGGGTTTATTTTTTTAATTCCCCAAATATCACATTTAAATTGGATATAGATATTAGTTGAAATCCTGCCTGCATTAAGTCAATGGAGTCAGGATTTTACCCCAAAACTTGAAGAACTAATTCTGTTTGCCCCTTCAGATCTTGATGTTTAGCGGAAATCAGCTCTTTTACTTAGATGTGCATGTAGTGTCATGTTCAGGTTGGCTTTTTTTCTAAATTTCTTTAAGGTTTAACTTAGATGTTACCAATATAAAGCTGATATTTTATTTGTAATGAAACATACTCCATCAAACAAGGAGAAGAAAACAGATTTTTTTACTTTATTAATAAAAGTTTTAAGAATAGTGCCTATTGTCCATGCCACATTAGTGCTTCCTATATTCATTTATTTCTTTATTGCAAATATAATTATAATTCACTCTTCTTATAGATGGAAACTTCTTGGCAATAGGTTCCCATGACAACTGTATCTATATATATGGTGTTAATGAAAATGGGAGAAAATATAGTAGAATTGGCAAATGCTCAGTAAGTGATCTTTTTAATACTTATTCACTAATAAGAAATAAACATTTATACTTTATAGTGTATGTTAATATACTGCGCTATACTATGTTAGTGGGATTAATACAATCCACTTCTCTTCATAGGGTCATTCCAGCTTCATTACTCACTTGGATTGGTCTGTTAATTCACAGTACCTTGTGTCCAATTCAGGGGACTATGAAATTTTATACTGTGAGTAGCAAATGGTTTTCTGTGCTTTGTGTAGAGTTGATTCTAGGATAGCGAATGAATTTTTAATTTATATAAAATCATATAATCACTAGGCTGGAACATATATTTTAATTAGTCTTCTACTTTTTAGCTTAAATCAGTTCCTATCCAGTTTCAGAACTGAAAATGTCATTTGTTTCTCTTTCTGTAGGGATCCCCTCTGCTTGTAAACAAGTAGTGAGTGTTGAGACTACTAGAGATATAGAATGGGTTACTTACACCTGTATTTTAGGATTCCATGTTTTTGGTAAGTTTTTTTTTTAATTTCCCCTCTCGCAAACTTACATTATTTGCTTTTCCAGTTAGCTCACATTCATACTGTAATCTTCATTTGAAACATGGCTATTCAGATTTCAAAGTGCAAATATAAAACTTCTATTGCACATTTTTCATCACTATCTGTCCTCTGATTTCATCCACTATCTGAGTGATGTGACAAATAAGTGTTATATAAAACATGTATTAAAATTTAGAGAATTTTTTTGTATGTATTTATACCCCTACAGAACCAAAGATCCCAGTCAAGATCAAGTTCCATTGAGTTAGGTGCTGTATAAACAGTGTATAGTACAGTCCCATTGTATGCAGTTCTGTAGAAACAGTGACAGTCCCCATCCTAAAGACAGTTCTTGCCCATTCAAAAAGGGACTCTGGCAGCTCTGGTTGGTACCACTGACTGTGCCATTAGAAGTCTGGTCGGCAGTGCAGCAAGGACCAGGGACTAAGGCAGGGTCCCTATTTAACTTGACTCCGTGTTGCTCCTGGAAGTGGCTGACAGACCCCTGTGCCCTCTAGACGCTGGGACAGCCAAGGACTGAGAGACTCAGTGCACTGCCCCCACCCTGATTGCCAGTTCCACAGCACCCATTGGCCAGGAGCTGTAACCAATGGAAGCTTCAGGAGGTGGTACTGGCAGTTGCAAGGGCAGCACATGGCATATCTCTAGCTGCCCATGTACCTAGAGGCTGCCACAGGAACCTGGTGGCCCTTTTCTTGGAGCCATAGTATGTGCCACCAGGACTCCACACCCCAACCCTCTGCCCCAGCCTATGTTCCCTCCCACAGCCCATATGCCATACTCCCCCTACCCACACCCCACTCCTTACTCTAGCTCTGAACCCCTTTCCTCATCCCAAAACCCTCATCCCCATCCCAAAGCCCATGCTTCCAGTTTCCACAGTCCAGCCCCCTGACCTGGCCTGGAGCCCTCTCCCACATGCTGATCCCCTCATGTCTGACCTCATCCAGAGCCTGCACCCCAATCCCTCTTGTATCCCTCTCCTTGTCCCATCCCAGTGAAAATGAATGAAGATGTGGAAGAGCAAGCAGCGGACAGAGGTGGGGTAGAGAGGGTGTTCAGTTTTGTGCAATTAGACTATTGGCAACCCTGTCCAAAGAGCTTTCACTGTAAATTGAGATATTCTTAAGAAATGGGTGAAATGAACGAAAAGGAAAAGGAAAAGGAGGACAAATTCAGTAAAAATAAGATGTTCCAGATGTTTTTGTTTTATTGATTTGGGGTTGTAATTCTTTAAACATAAATAACAATCCCCTGTGATCAACTGTCATGGGTGGTTGACAGCTTTCTTGTAGGCCTCAAAGCACAGTTTCTTTTGAGGAGAGATTTGAAGGAGAAAAGGGTACTTGACTTTCAGATTAATTCAGGGAGAGCATTTTGTGTGTAAGGAGCAGCAAGGAAGAATTCATCGAGATGGTTGTGGGAGAATTTAATAAACGAGGCCTGTTATCATAGGATCTGAAGTGGTAGAATAGTACAATAAGAGATAAGTGTGTACAAACAGGAGGGGTAGAGTTGTGAAAGGTCTTAAAAGGTGAGGACAAGATACTGAATGTGTTATGATGAAACAGTGCAAAGAATCAAAAAAGTGATGTGGTCAGAACAAGAGACAAGAAAGATTATCCTAGCAGCCAGATTTTGAATGGAACACAGAGACGTGTTGGAGATGCACTCAAAAAAGGGAAGAGATTGCAGCAGTAAAGGCTAGGGATGTTAAAATGTGTGTATTTATATAAATGTGCAACTGCTGAAAATTTCAGCAGGTACACATTTATGCATGGAGCAGGACGGCTCCCCAGGAGCCAGCTTTTAAGCTGGATCCCCATGAGTACTGGCTCCAACGGAGCTGCCTGCCTCTCCCCATTCCCCTCCAGGCTGCTGCCTCTGTATCAGCAACATGGTGGGGTGGGGAGGCAGGAGCCAGTGCTCGCAGGGAGCTGCCTGCCTTCCCGTCCCTGCCCACAGTGCTGCCCACTTGTACGGGCTTCTGCCTGCCCCACCCCATGCTGTTGCCTTTATAGAGAGGCAGCAGCATGGGTGGGGGGCTGTGTGTAACCATGAAGGTTAACAGATGAGACCAGGAGCAAGCAACAACTGGAAATGTTGCTTCCAAACAGTGGCTACTTATCACACAGGGTTTGTAAAGCTGGCTAATTGAAAGCCAGGCTATGAACACATGAAGTTTGTCAGGATGAATGGCCAAGACAACCTGCATGGAAGGATATTGGGGCAGAAATTTCTGTAGTCTAGAGGTCCTGCCGCACGTTGTGGGTTGTGCCCATAAAAGCTCATGATACCATCTACATTTTTTGTTAGTCTCTAAGGTGCTGCAGGACCATTTATTGTTTTTTAAGTTTCTTCAGTTACAGTCTAACCCGGCTACTTCTCTGAGACTTTGTAGTCTAGAGGGACTTGCTTAATGTACAAGCTATCCTCCTTGGGACTTGGCTGCATCAGATTTGGTTAGTGGCCGTAAGATCATTTCACCGTTGGCCAAAGTATAGGTGCAGAGAGGGCAAAAAATAAGCTGAGTTAACTGTTGCTGCTGTGTCAGAATTTTTTACCATTTATTTGGGGAAATACCTTTTCTAGGGTGGCTGAGTTCATCCCAGGAACTGTTGACAGCAAGAAGGAATCTTGTGCTAAAATCCCAGAGGGAAAGGCTACAGTGGTTGTAGAGAAAATAAGAAATTGTCTATTTTTTCTCTAGCAAGGCTAGGTCATTTGCAACAAGATGGAGAGACTGAGGAAGCCAGCCCTGACCCTGAGTTATTGCCTAGCATCAGGGAGTCTGTCTCAGCTGTGGAATGTCTGGAAAGAGGCACAGGAGCAGCAGGGGGAAGGTCCAGTCTTGGGTTGCACAGAGGCATTGTGTCTTGAAGGAAAGCTTTTAGGCAGGACTGGAATCCAAGACTCCATTGCAGGGGTTATGAGACCCACAGGCCTGATGGCTGAAAGTCTACCTAATGGAAAAAGAGAAGAGAATACAAGACTTACCAGAGAAAGATCTGTCAGGACTGGGAGCTGTGTGCTTATAGCTGAATAGGTGGCCTGGAGGAGCGAGAAAGAGTCTCTCTCCATTTCTGGCAGGAGGGATGTGAAGATGGGTGCAAGATCAGTATCTATAATTCCAAGGCCCTCCCTCCCCCCACTCCCCATCAGCCACTTGGAAGGAGAACCTGGGGGTTTGATTGAAACCCCACGGATCCAAAACACACTGGTGCCACACATCAGGCTGGCAGTTCCTGTCAAAGCTAACACTCTTACTTTGAGACGGGAAGGTAAAAATCCCACTCACTTTGTGAGTGGCTGCAAATATGCTTATAAATCACCTGAGGGAAGAGGTGAGGAATATGTCAACATGGAGGGAGGTGCATTTCCATTGGAAACCCATTCCTTCCCAAAGCCTTAAAGGAGTACTTAATCTGGCACACTTTACTGAAGAAAAAGGAAAAGCTGTAGCTGAATACACACTTTGGTACTCAAAAGGTTTGAAGGGTGTAAAAAGTGGTTCCCAACTTTTTCATACCTTGGACTGGCAAACCCATTGGTGGACCAGTAACATTTTATTTGCATATTCATTATAAATTAAACGTTACCAGTCTGCCAAAATATGTACCCTGGCCCACAGAGCCACTATGAACATCTGGCCTTAGCTGCAGCAGCTGCCAAAACTGAAGCCGGCTGCTGTGCAATGGCTCTTCAGGGGGTCAGGGTGTACCCCAGCCCTGGTCCTGGAGTAGCTGGCATGGGCACGGCTTGGCAGTGTGCTGCAGCCTGGCAGCCAGAGTTCACAGCCTGGCACCGGTCTGCGAACCAGTGGTTGGGAACCACTGGGGTAATTAATGCTACACTAACAAATTGGTTTGAACAGACGGCATGATATGAAAACTATACTTGGAAACACTACTCTGCCAGTGGTTTGCTGGTGACCTTATGTATTTTCCTACAACACTTATGGATATGCATAAAGGAACTCCTAAATTGTGTAACATACATGATTTTGGGGAAAAGCTTTTGTACATACTAGGGACCTTTACATATCTATCTATATTTTTTACATCTTGATCCTACAAAGGGATATTCTTATTGAAGTCTGTGGAATTTGGGGGATCAGTACTTTCCTTTGTTGTTATATTGATAACACGAATGCTTTAAACCGGAGATGGGGAACCTGCAGCCCCCAGCTTCCCTTGATCTGGCCTGCAGTGAAATATGGGACTTCCCTCTGGTGCAGGGCAAGCCAGCACTTATGTTCCAGCCCCACAATGAATTTAAGAACCCCCCACCATGGCGTTGAAGCTCTAGTGCCAGCTCCCTGCTGTGGGGCAGAGGGGAAGCAGGGCCAAATTATGAAAGGGGCTTGAAGGGGTGTATCCCTAGGCTAAATGTGGGGGGATGCAGCCTCTAAAATCTCTGTGTGCTGCCTTCCAAGACAGCTCTGCCTGGCAGAGGAGACGAGAGGCAGCTCTGCATGCTCCTGTTCCCACTCTCCTCATCCCAGGCTGGAGCTACTCGTATTCCTAGTAGTGTAGAAAAGCTATGTGCCTGCACTCACCTGCAGGCTTTTCCCCTGCCACATCCATTGGCTGGGAATTATGGCCAATGGGAATGACTGGGGGAGGTGCCTGCAAGTGCAGGGCAGCTCAGAACCACCTCTTCCCCCTGCCAATCAGGTGCTACACCAGTAAGTGCACCCTCACCTTCCCTCCCTTCCTCCCAGATCCTGCACCCCTGGTCCCTTCCTACATCCTCCCTCCTGTACTGACCTCATAGTCCCATGCCCCTCCTGTACCTTCTCTCCCACCCCCTCTCACATTCAGCTAGCAGGGGGAAAAGAGGAAAAATCTCTTAAGTCTCTGGTGGCTTCTTCAGATGTCAGGGCAACAAACTAGATTCCTTAACTAACTTCTGACCCTCTAGCAAGTGTTTTCCTCTCTTGGATCTCCAGAGCCTGAAGAATCTGTTCCCCTGGAAGGTCTGTCCCTGTCCCTGCCCCTTGCCTCCGTACGGTTCCCTCCTCCTACCTGACAGTGTTTCTATTGTTCCTTCTCTCCAGTAGTGAGTCCTCCTCCCATAGCTCCTGGCACTGCTGCTGAAACCAGTTTCAGCTGGTCCTTGATTGGCTCTAGGTACCCCAATCATCCTGTCTCAGCTTGTTCTAGCAAGATTTTTGATTGCCTCCAGGTGTTTCAATTAACTTGTCTCTACTGATTAATGCAGATTCTTGGTTGACTCCAGGTATCTTTATTAATCTGGCTAGACCTTGTTTAGTTACCAGGGAAACAGGGACTTGTTTAACCAGGGGCTAATATACCTGCTTTCTGCTACTTTCTTGTAGCTGATCCCCATCACAACATATATTATTATATAATATCTGAGGGCTCATATCTGAGTCCCCAATTCAACAAAACCCTGTTTGCATTCTCCCTGTTTAGCAAGGGACTTTTGCATGTCCTTCATTCCCATTCAAATTTTGGGATGGGTGCACATGTTCAAAGTTAAGTATTTGGGTCTTCTGAGTCAGGGCCTGAATCACTATAAATGTTGAGGGGTTTGAAGGTTGGTTGTTTTTAAACAGGGATGGCCTTTTCAATAATATTATGACAGAAAATTTAGCTTACATTTCAGTTCTGTATGTATAGCAGTAATATTAAATTGGTCACTACATATTTCAGGTGTCTGGCCAGAAGGTTCAGATGGAACAGACATCAATGCTGTCTGTAGATCACATGAGAGAAAACTGCTATCGACAGGAGATGATTTTGGCAAAGTACATCTCTTCTCTTATCCATGTTCACAATTTAGGGTAAGATATTTTATAGAGTACAATCTTGCAGGCCTTCACAAAAATGGGAAAATTTTGTTCTTCTGTTGAGCATCAAAGAATTCGAAATCAAATCAATGGGACTTTTTCTATGCATAGGTGTGGATTTACATGTGTAAATGTGGATTGGCCCTTTAATATAGAAGTCTGCACTTTAAATAGTCTCACTTCATTGATAGAAATAAAGGGACAGGTTTTTTTCATTGTATTTTTAATGTTATATATAATTAAATATTTGTTACAGTTATATATATTATTTATCTATAGTAATAACGTCGTGTATTGATATTTTCCAGGCTCCAAGTCATGTGTATGGTGGACATAGTAGTCATGTAACAAATGTAGATTTTCTGTGTGAAGACACCCATCTCATCTCCACAGGTGGAAAAGATACTAGTATTATGCAGTGGCGAGTTATTTAGAGGAATTATTGGTGTGAACACCTGCAGTCATGGATGACCATACACAGAAGTTCTGTACAAACTGTATATTTAAAACTTAAACAGTACATTTGCAGATTAGCCTGGTCACTGTGATTCTGTTTAAAAATTTCTTACAGACCTCAGGAAAATTAAGCCCTATGCTGGTTATCTTACTCAGATTAGTGATTCATTAAGTATCACTCCTAAAGAATGAGCTATATTTTTTTCTTTCGTTGTACAATATATGCAGCAGTACAGGTTTAATATAAAAATGTGTCTTGAAAGTTTGCAATACAGTAATATCAGCAGAACTGGTGACTGTCTTAACTGTTTTCTACAAACTCTTCTGGTCACAAAAATGCCTTTCGGAATACTGTATATACATGCTTAATTGTCTCTATGTCTTCACTTTCTCTTGTATGTCTACCACTTTAGAAAAATCTATGACAACACTGAGGTGTACTGAATTGTTTCTGATGGATGGTGATGAATTCCTACTAAAGGAATAAATCAAGCTAGAAGACACACAATAATTAATATGTTAGATATGAAAAATGTGAATGTTAGAATTCAGTCATTTGCATTTTCCAGGGAATAACAAATCTTTAAATTCCACCAGTGAGAAACTGTATTCTCTTACAAATCAGCAGGTTATACTCCAGTTTAACTTGAATATCTCAAAAGGGTTTACAGATTTTTATCTAGTTGTATTCCATATAAGCTTAAATTAAAAAATGTTTTTTTTATTTGTATATGAACAGCTTATTACAAACAAAAGCAAAACTTGACCACATCCCCACTATTGGTTAGTATATTTAACTGCTATGTATATTAATCGGCATGATGCTATGTTGTACATGTATAAGATTTTAGCAGTTCATTATAAATTGTAAGGCAGTTTAGGCTTTACTTTTTTATGCTTATGGATATTGTATATTTGTATTTTAAGACCAAGTAGACCAAGTCTAAAGATATCTTTTTAAATGTACCATAAACCTGCAGAGGGAAAAGGAAGTATTGGAAGCCTACATGAAATATAAATGTGTAACTTCTGGCCCCTGTGTTTTGTGCATGGATGGATATTTATAGTATGACATAAGATTGTGTTTTCCAATGAAGTAATAGTGGAGGTGGCATAAAATGGTTAAGAAGGCCTTACCAATTTTGATTGTGAAACAGATTGAAATTTATTGTTTACCTTGAGGAATGTATCTAAAGAATTTAAAAGAGCAGAGTTATAAGCAGACTGAAAAGCTAATATTAAAGTTTTGCTTGTAATGGACAGTAAACATTTTAATTCTCTGAACTCTAAAGCACTGGTTGTTTGTTTAGAGTGGTTAAATGAAATGGAATCAATGAATTTTGAAATCTTTTTTATTATATCTCCATCCTGCTATACTGAAAGTGCAGGACAATAATAAATCATGTATTAAAGTGCTTTGTTTTGATGTATCCATCCTGTTCAGTTTAACACATTCATTTTTACATTAAAACTATACTGTGATCTGCTTTCACTTAATGGGATAAAATTTTAAATTCCAAACCAGAGGTAAATGAAATCTGAGTTTTAGGTTATGCAATTATTTGCATAGCTATACCAGGATGCTTTTGGAGATTGAGTTAATAGTTTGTTCATATAGGATGAAAGTCACGAGGACCAGGATTTCAACCAACTAGTTTATTTATTGCTTCTAACTCCTTAATACAGCAAATCATTTCAATGTTCTGCTGTTTATTTCTGTACTTTCCTTATATTGTGGAAGAGTAAGAATGAATTTAAAGAATTGATCTTTAGAGGAAAATTATCCCGGGAGGGGGGGGAGAGAGAGAGATGGTCTTTCTATGCAATCTTGCAGTTGATCCATATACATGCTTAAATTCTGTACGCTAAGTGTCATCACTGTTTTCCTCCAAATTGATGAAGAGGTATATTCAGCTTATTTTCTGGGCCCACAAAATTTCCAAACTGGTTAGTTGCTAGGTTTGGTTAAAATAAACTCCATGTGTCTGAAAGTTGTCAGATGACAACATATTAAAGTTCAAAATTATTCCTGTTTTTACATTATTGTTTTCCAAAACTCTATTAATAAAGAAATGACAAAGATAAGTTGTCCACTGCTTTCATGAATATGTCCTTTTCTCCCTATTTGCTTCTGATTATAAAAACAAAAGAAAAAAAGCCAAAACTTTAAAGCATAGCTCATTTTTAAATGAATATTCTACTTGGCTGTGTTTTCCTCTTCTGTTTGTTTTTGTATTTTTCATACTTTCTCCCTCCCCTTTCTATCTGTTCCTAGAAAGTGTCTGTCATGATGAGAAACATCTCGTCTTACTTGGAGGATTTGACTAGTTTATACTAAGGATATAAAATCCCATTTAATTGGTTAACCATTTAAATGTATGGGTGAGAGGCCTGCGGGACACCTGGGCCTACCACAGACAAAGGCTGCTCCGAACGACAGCATCCCCTGTCCGCGGTGAGCCCTGTGAGGCTGAAGTAGCTTCTTATCTGCAGCGGGGGGGGAGCTGCTCCAGCCCCCACTAGTTAACCAGAATTGTGAGCATCGCCAATTAAGGATGATGCTTACTGGTTAACTGGTTATCCTTTCACATCTGTCGTTTATACTGCTGCTAGGAAGTCACATGCTGCTGCAATGGGAGAAAAGAACTGACTCAAAAGTAGTTTCCTTTGAGATGGTTGATGGCAAGGAGTACAAGACATGAAAGATCAGGCTTGGGATAACTGCATTGCCAGAGATGTCCCATCTGTAGGATGAATTGAGGTAGCTGCCCCAGGCCTGAGCTTTTGGGGACTACCCAGTGTCACGTACCGTCACGTCTAGTCACGCGCAGGGGCTTCTCCAGTGGGGTGGTGGTGGGGCCCTTAGCCTTCGGTCGCACTAGCCAAACCGGCCCTTAAGGGGGCCTTCCGAGATGGAGGGGGACCTGAGCCCTCCCCCTCTCCAGGTCCCAGCCCAGAACCCTAAGGGTAGGCGTCATGGACACGCTGCCCAACTGGGGGAGCTATGGCCGCAACTCACCGGTCCCCGGGGTTTCCCTGACCCCATCCTGGGCTGCTTCCTCCGTCTCGGCTGGTCCTTGTCTATCCTACCCCGTCTGGCGGAGGGGCTCACCTCCTCCTACGGTGGCGGTCCTCCGTTGCTAACTCCGGTACCCTGTCAGGTCTGGCATGGTCCCGGCGGGCCTCTGCTGGCTCGCCCCAGCTCCCCCACGTCTTCCTCCTCCTCCTCCGCTCCCAGTCGGGAGCCATCTTTTGAAGCCGGCTCCCCTTGCTGGGGACGCTGGCGCCTGCGTGCTGGGCCATCGGCCCCTCCTTCCCCGGGGCAGCCTGCCAGGGAAACAGCAGGGCCTGCGCAGGCGGCCGCCGCCGAACAGGCTCGGCAGAGCCGCCCGGGCTTCCCGGTGGCTACGCGGTCTGGTGTTCGAGTGTGGGGCGCAGGGCTAGCTTCCGCGGTCCCTGCCGCTCCGTCACACCTGGTAACCATCCAAATGTCCTATGGACAATAGGGACCCAGGAGATTATAAAGGCCTAGTGCAAGGCAACAGCAGGAGTTGTATCCCGCACTCACCACATGGGCATTGGGAGCTGAGCAGCCTGGCACCCTGCTCTACTCGACCTTGCCATATCACCCTTCAAGCCCTCTCCACTTGGCTTCTCCACGGTTGGGGGAAGCAGAGCACCCCAGCCCCAGGGCACTCTTCCCCGAAGCTGCAGAAAAGCAGGGTGCAGCGGGCTGGGAGAGGATAGCAGGGTGGAGAGGGCAGGCTGCTGGACTGCTCTGGCTTCCGCCACCTATGCGGTGGTTGGGGAGGTGGCCATTGCTGCCACAGAGCCAGGCCCCCATAATTCTCTGGGCTGCTTTGCTCCTGGAAGGGGAAAAGAGGGAGGAGTGGGGCGGGACTTGGGGAAGGGGTGGAGCCGGAGTGGGGGCAAAAGTGGGGCCTGCAGCAAGGGGGTTGCCCCGTGCCTGGGGCACTAGGAGGAGCGTTGCCCCAGGCCCCGCACCCTCTTTGGGATGGCACTGTGCATTGCAGTTACCTGAATTCTCTGGGTTGAAATCTTGCTTCATTGAAGTTGATGGGAATTTTTCTTTCAACTTTAACGTAACTAAGTTTTCAGCCCTTAGAAGATCAACAGATTTGTATGTGAATATATGGCCTGTGTTATGTAGGAGGTCAGATGAGACGATCACAGTCATCCCTTCTGGCCTGATTATTTATGAAAATAATAGTTCAGTTTAATAAGCTACTTTTACTTAAACCATTGCCTCAACTCTATTTATGTATTTGTTTATGGTAGCACCTGTCTTGTGCTAGATGCTTTGCAGATATTCAAGAACTGTCCTTCCCCCAGGAAACTTATCGTTTAAGGACAGAGAGACAAGTAGGTAGATGTTTGAAAGGGAAATAATAAAAGGACAATATTGTTTTAATTCACACCAGCAAGATTGATTAAAGGCAACATGTTGTTTTCAGTGTTGTTATAACCATGTAGGTCCAAAGATACTAGAGAGACTAGGTGAGTGATATCTTTTTGGACTAACTTCTGTTGGTAGGAAAGACAAACTTTTGAGCTTACACAAAGCTCTCAGTAGTAGGGGTTGAACCTCTCTGGTCCAGGACTCTCTGAGAGAGCTCTTGGCTCAAAGAACCCTGGAAGCAGGGTGCAGAGCCGGGAGCCCTTATTGTTATTGAGTAGAGTGGAAGAATTACTTTTTGTGTCTTGCTCACAACACTCCCACTGATACATCTCAGAATGATGGTTGGGGTGGTTTTTTTGCAACAATATTAACTTATTGACTCATTTATTTTGTGATTCATAAAGACCCCCAGATTCCTTGCTGCAGTACTCCTTCCTAGGCAGTCATTTCCCATTTTGTATGTGTGCAATTGAGTGTTCCTTGTTAACTGAAGAATCTGTCCTTATTTAAGTTCATGCTATTTACTTCAGACCGTTGCTCCAGATCATTTAGAATTATAATCCTATCCTCCAAAGCAGTTGCAATCTCTCCCATCTTAGTATTGTCCACAAACTTTATTCTATGCTGTTATCTAAATAATTACTAATTGGTTATTCTCTGGGAACAGTTTTCCACCCAGTTATGAGCTTATCATATACCAACTCCATCTAAGATGTATTTCCCTAATTTGTTTCTGAGATGTTCATGAAAGACAATATCAGGAGTCTTACTGCAGTCAAGCTATACCACATCCACAGGCTTGTTACCTTGTTAAAGCTATTAGATTGGTTTGACGTGATTTGTTCTTGACAAATCCATGCTGATTGTTACTTATCACCTTTTTATCTTCTACATGTTTACAAATCAATTGCTTGATTATTTGCTCCATAATGCTTGGCGGTACTGAAGTTAAGAAGACTGGTCTGTAATTCCCTGTGTTGTCCTCGTTTCTCTGGTTACATAGTAGCACTATATTTGCTGTCTTCCAGTCCTCTGGAATTTATCTGTCTTCTATGATTTTTCAAAGATCATCTCTAATGGCTCAGATATCTCCTCGGTCAGCAATTTGAATATTCTAGGATGTATTTTAGCCTCAGATCCTACTTAATTTTTACTGTCATTCACTATGTCAGACGTCGGATTGCTACTAATTTTTTTGGTGAAAACCGGCATAAAAAGCCATTTAACACATCTACCATTTCCACCTTTTCTGTTTTTGTCTTTCCCCCCACATTGGGTAATGGGTCTACCCTGTCTGTCCTTGGTCTTCCTCTTTCTACAAAAACATGAGAAGCAAGTTTCTTGTTATCCTTTATATCTCTAGCTAGTTTCATCTCATTTTGTGGCTTTGCCTTTCCAACTTTTGTCCTTACATGCTTGTGTTATTTTTTATATTAATCCTTTGTAATTTGACCTAGCTTCCACTTTTTGTAGGACTCTCTTTTGAATTTCATATAATTGAAGATCTCCTGATTAACCAGGATGGTTTCTTGTCATAATGCCTATCTTTCACAAGCAGCAAGATAATGTGTACTGGTGTCCATAATAAAGTCTGTTTGAAAAACCGCCACCTCTCTCAAACTCTCTTTCTCCTTAGACTTACTTCCCATGGGATCTTACCTACCAACTCCCTGAGTTTGCTAAAGTCTGTCTTCTTGAAATCCATTTATCTTTAGACAGCTGTTTTTCCTTCCTACCATTCCCTAGAATCATGAACTCTGTCATTTTATGATCATTTTCACCCAAGCTACCTTCCACTTTCAAATTCTCAAATAGTTCTTCCCTATTTGTCAAAATTAAATCTAGAACAGCCTCTCCTCTTATAGATTTCTCCAACTTCTGGGTGGGGGAAAAGGTCTCTGGTGCATTTCAGGAATTTGTTGGCTAAACTGTGCCCTACTGTATTATTTTTCCAACAGGTGACTGAGTAGTTGATGTCTCGTGTCACCACTAAAAGTGTTGTGATTTGGATGATTTTTTGGTTAGTTGTTTAAAAAGTAGCCTCAGCCACCTTTTCTTCCTGGTTAGATAGTCTACAGTAGACCCCCTACCATGACATCAGCTTTGGGTTTCTTTTGTCCCTTTTCTCCTTACCCAAAGACTTTCAACAAGTCTGTCTCTGATTTGCATCTCTCTACACATATATATTTCTCTGATGTACAATGCTACACCTCCTCCCTTTTCCTCTGCCTGTTCTTCCTGAGCAAACTGTACCCTTCTGTACCAATATTTTAGTCATACGTATTATCCCATCATGTCTCTGTGATGCCAACTGTCTCATAGTTGTGTTTATTCATTAGTAGTTCTAGTTCTTCATGTTTATTCCCACGTAGGAAGGTTGTCTAAGTGTAAACATATCATAGGGGTTCTTAAACTGATGGTCATGACCCCTCAGGGGATCTCAAAATTATCACTGTGAATTTTCAGTTGAGGACGTGCAGATACCACTGTGCATCGTGGGGGACACAGCCTACCCCTTATGCCATGGCTAATGAAACCCTATACTGGCCACCTGGACTCCAGCAGGGACCAATTTAATGGCCGCCTGAACTGGGCCCAGATTCAGGTGGAGTGCATCTTTGGCCGCATGAAGACACATTTCAGGTGCCTGCTGACCCACTTCGACGTGGGGGAGTACAGCATCCCCGAGGTAGTCGCACCATGTTATGGCCTCCACAATGTTGTGGAGAGGAAGGGGGAGGCTTTTCTCCTGGGCTACGTCCACACTGGCCCCTTTTCCGGAAGGGGCATGTTAATTTCAGCTATCGTAATAGGGAAATCCGCGGGGGATTTAAATATCCCCCGCGGCATTTAAATAAAAATGTCCGCCGCTTTTTTCCGGCTTTTAGAAAAGCCGGAAAAGAGCGTCTACACTGGCCCCGATCCTCCGGAAAAAGCACCCTTTTCCGGAGGATCTTATTCCTACTTTGGAATAAGATCCTCCGGAAAAGGGCGCTTTTTCCGGAGGATCGGGGCCAGTGTAGACGCTCTTTTCCGGCTTTTCTAAAAGCCGGAAAAAAGCGGCGGACATTTTTATTTAAATGCCGCGGGGGATATTTAAATCCCCCGCGGATTTCCCTATTACGATAGCTGAAATTAACATGCCCCTTCCGGAAAAGGGGCCAGTGTAGACGTAACCCCCTGGTGTGGGAAGCAGACACTAGCCGGGAGGGATGAGTCTTCCAGCAGCCACGGACAGCTGCCTTCTGTCAGGCCCAGTAGGCCGGGGCGCGCATCCAGGAGGCCCTGAGGGAAAGGGTCTCTCAAGGACCCCAGTAACTCTCCCCAGGCCCTCCCCAGTAGGGGCTTTTGGCTTGCTGCCTTATCCATTCCCCACCACAACCCCTCCCTTAGCCCCTTCCCTGACCTCACGTTAAAAATACCTGTTTGATTTTTAACACAAGGAAGTCTGTATTGATATAACACTAAACAAAGGTGTGCACAGGGAGGGGTCTCATAACCTGGAGTGGGAAGGGGGCAACTAGATGCCCCACCTTGGGTGTGGGGACATTGTCAGAGTTGGGGCTGCGTGGGTCCAGGGACCACAGGGGAGTTGGCAGGAGTGAGGAGGGGCTGGCGCGGGGGAAAGGAGGGCATGGGCATCACCTGGGGAGGAAGCACAGGCATGACATGGGGGGCAGACAGAGGGGGAATGGGCATAGCAGAGGGGGCAGGAGGATGGAAGCCAGGAGCAGCGGCATCAGGCTGGTGTGCTAACATATGCGACATGACGGCACACATGTCACACCGCTGCATGAGCTGGTCCCATGCTGTGGTACCCTGTATGAAATGAATTTAGTGAATTCTCGCTAGATATGTGTACTCAAAAACTGCCATCTAATTGTAAGTCTTGCTGGCAATCTTGACATAATAGCCAGTGAGGGAGTAGGTCATGAAGACTCCCTCGTGGGATGGTTCCTCCAGGTAGGATTGAAGCATATGCCAGCAGGAAGAGTAGAGTGAGAAATGGTAGAACATTGTGTGCTGTCAGCTCTACTCTGAACAAATAGATTTTTCAACTTAGCGCATTTCACAAGCACTAAAGACAAAAAAGAAAATATTAAAAAAGAAAAATCCAATAAGCAGGCCCTTTCTTTTAGCAGGGTCTCTCTTTTCACTGTGTATTCTGTACAGTGACTTGTATGTATTATTAATAACGTGTGCCCCTCAAGTTAGGCTACTAATCAGAGCAGAGTTTTGAAGAACTGTAAATTGGGCCATCCTGCTCATATTGGGATCCTATTTGCACTGTTGTAGAGGGAGATTTTCAATAGTCCCAATTCCTGTTGCATTTCAATGGGACTTGGGTGTCTAGCTCTTAGGACACATCTACACTGCAATTAGACACTTAGAACTGGCCCAGGCTAGCTGATTTGGACTTGCAGGGCTATTGAATTGCAAGGTGGGAGGGTCCCAGAGCATGGGCTGTAGTCTGAGCTAGAATGTCCATGCTGCAATTAAACAGCCCCTTAGCCCAAGCTCTGCAAGAATCAGCCGGCAAAGGCCAGACACAGGTGTCTAATTGCAGTGTAGTCATATCCTTAGAGTCCTTTGAAAATCTCAGCTATAGATACCAGTTTTCAGTAGCCAGTTTTTTTAGCCTGAAGCACTTAAGTCCTGATTTTCAGAAGAGCTCCCTCACATTTAGGCATCTTTACAAGTATCCAGATTTCTACTAGGAACTGCCTGGTAGTGAACAATTCTGAAAATCTAGCCACCAATGTAGGTACCTCACTGAGAGCTGAACTTCTTGTGAAACTCTCTCTGACAGGTTTAACTAGAATAAAATAGTCATTCCAAGAGAGAACAAACCTACTGTTCCGTGGGGTTTGACTGTCAAGGACTACACAAGCTGCATTGTTCCACGCTGGCTGAAGGCTTCCTCACCAGGCTGTTGGACGTTATTGTCAGAAGGCAGAGTTAAAATATTGGCTTTGTTTCCCAGCTGTGTTAGATTACTGTAATCTATCTGTCCTTTGCATTGCTGTCTCACTCAGACATTTTCAATATGGACTTCCATTCTGGCAATAACCTGAAGAGCATACACTGATACAAGCATAATTTACTTGGCTGTTTGTTCACTGTTCCCGTTTTTTGTCAAAACAGATGTCATTGTTTTTAATATGGGCTCTTTCCTTCCTTGCCCAGGCTCTCCTCTAGATACAGCTTTCAGTGAAATCTTCTGGCTGATGACAATGTGTTTCCATAGAAATTATTGTTCTGTCACAAATTCAAGCATTGTGGTCTCACAATAGTACCTAAATGAGCAGAAGGTATGCTCTACGAGACTCTGGATGGACCACTCTCTGAGTAGCTGGAAAGAAAGTGACTGGAGGCTCAGTTTAAGTACAAGTTTCCTCTGGCATTTCCAGTTCCTGTTTAGAAAAGCAGAGGAGCCACATGAAGTACACTCCAAACTATGTGTGAAAAAACAAGCACAGCACCTCCTCTGTATCCAGTAAGCTTGGACTGGCTTCTGATTGGGAAACCTGTTTTCCCATGTGGTTATTAGCCACATCCCCAGCCTGGTTCAGCTCTGCTTGACCTGCCAGCTGGGATCTTGAAAAGCACTGCTAGGATTTAATGTAAAACAATTAATAAACCATAGCTCAGTTGATACCTCTTCCTTTGGAAACAACAGAGATGCAGCCCCCTGGCACAGAGGCCCCAATCATTTGCATACCCCTTGTTCACATGTACACCGGCTTTGGTTAGTCTCCAACATACATGGGACTCGGTCACATGTTGAAACCCCATTTTTTTCAAGGAAAATGGTTATTTATAGAAAGAAGAACCGTGTTTGTTCAATGCATTTTCCTTCCTTCTGATATGAAAACGTCTCTGGGAATGCTGCTGGACCTGTGGGTGTCTTAGCAATACAGCTGGTCAGAAGTGTGCATGATGCACCTACAATTACCAGTTTGGTGTCTTACAAAATGAATTTCTACACTCCCATATTTTAATGATGAGTGTGAGCTGCCCTGCTTTCATCTCCTTTTCCTTGAGTTATGTGTAAAAATCTTTAAAGGAAGCCATCAGTGGCCTTGGATAAGTAAGTCTCAGCCTCACACCAAGTTGGTTTCCTTCCAAGTCCCTGAAAGACTTTGCATCTTAAGCTTTTTTAATTATTATAACCAGGGCTCGCCAAGTGGCGGCAAGCCTCGCTTGCCAGCTGCACGGTTCGGCACGCTGCGCATGTGCAGATCTCGCTGTGCGGCTGTACCGGCTTGTAATCTACTCGCCACGGGCGAGTAGATTACACTAATTGTCGAGCCCTGATTATACCAAACTGGGAGGGGTTGCGACTAATCTGGAGGATAGGGTCATACTTCAAAATGACCTGGACAAATTGGAGAAATGGTCTGAGATAAACAGGATGAAGTTTAATAAAGATAAATGCAAAGTGCTCCACTTAGGAAGGAACAATCAGTTTCATACATATAGATTATTCCCCTTTATTCGTCTCTGGTGAGGCCACACCTGGAGTATTGTGTCCAGTTCTGGGCCCCCCACTATAGAAAGGATGTGGATGCATTGGAGAAGGTCCAGCAGAAGGCAACCAAAATGATTAGGAAGCTGGAGCGCGTGACCTTTGAGGAGAGACTGAGGGATTTGGGTTTGTTTAGTCTGCAGAAGAGAAGAGTGAGGGGGGATTTAATAGCAGCCTTCAACTTCCTGAAGGGAGGTTCCAAAGAGGCTGGATAAAGGCTGTTCACAGTCGTGAGGGATGGCAGAACAAGGAGCAATGGGCTCAAGTTACAGTGGGGGAGGTCTAGGTTGGATATTAGGAAAAACTATTTCACTAGGAGGGTGGTGAAGTACTAGAATGGGTTACATAGAGAGGGGGAGGAATCTCCATCCCTAGAGATTTTTAAGTCCCTGCTTGACAAAGCCCTGGCTGAGTTGATTTAGTTGGGATTGGTCCTGCCTTGGGCAGGGGGCTGGACTTGATGACCTCCTGAGGTCTCTTCCAGCCCTATGATTCTATGTTTGTCTTGTTTTTCCCCTCTTATTATTTTTGTCTTTTCTTGTTCCCATTTGTTCCCATCAGGCCCCTTCCCTTGTCCTTTCTTTTACTCTCCATTCCCATTATTTAATCCCATTTTTTCCAGTTTTGTTTTTCCTCTAACCTTACCACTCTTCTACTTTCTGCCTCGATGACGATTATCCCTTCCTCACCAATAGCAGGCTGTGTTAGTAAGGGACTCTCTAGGCTTCCGTTTTCCTCTTTGGCTACAGCTCCTGTCCCATCTCATTTTACTGCAGCACAGGTCTGCTTGTGAGTCTGCACTATGCTTAGTGTTTGGCCCACTTTAACACTAGCCTGTAGGCCCCCTGTTTCTCATTAGTCAAATCTTCCAGACTATTGCAAGGCAGGGGCAGGACCTTAGCTGTTGCCATGAGATAATACAGCAGAAATCAGTGAGAATGCAACTGCTAGTGGAGGTACAGCAAGACCAGCATAAATCTGTGGTGATGCATGCTGTAAATGGGCCTAAATCCAATCCTCACATTGAAATACCATTTCATTTGGGGAAAGCTTGGATATGACTGCATCTAAACTTTGTGGCTTCCCCACTCTATATTGAGCCAAGGCAAAACCCCTGCACTTTATATCCTCCCGTAGCTTTAGGGAAGTTTGGAGTCAAACTCTGCCATTCAGTAGAGCATTTCTTAGACATAAATATCTAAACATGACTTGGAGCACTGCCACATCTTCCCCATCCAGGCCAAGCCATTTCCTAGCTGGAAGGTGTTCTGAAGACATACTGTAGTGAAGTAATGTCCAACACCCTTTGGCAAAATTCTTCAGAGGAAGTACGCAAATCCACATGATGGGAAAACCTGACATCTCTGAAAAGAATCAGGCTTTATACAAGAGTGTGAGCCTAAGGAAAACATGGAAGCTTCATGTCACAGGGTTTACTTACTCCTGTGATGCCCCTTGTTTCTGTTTCTGGGGATTAGCTCTGCCTGATCTAATATGCCATGGCCCCATTTGCTCACTAGGAATCACAGTGCTTTTCTTCCTGCTTTGGCCCTTGGGCCGGGTTATTATCCAGTGTTCTCCTTCTGGGGTAAACAAGTTGTACACAGCCAGCCTGCCTGTGTGCCATCTCAGGCAGTCTTCTGTAAGTCCTGGCCTGTGCCAGTTTCCCTGAGCTTCTTACTACGCACTTAATTTGTATAATGGAGGCTGCGGCTTTTTTTTTTTTAAATGGGGCTTTTCGGAAAAAAAAACCTCGACAGTTTAGACGGGGCATTTTCGACAGAAATGCCCCGTTTTGAAAGATCCTGTACTCATGTTTTGCCATCATTTTTTGAGGAGTACAGGATCTTTCTAAACAGGGCATTTCTGTCAAAAATGCCCCATCTAAACTGCTGGGTTTTTTTCGAAAAGCCCCATTTCAAAAAAAGTGGCAGCCGCCATTATGCAATTGAAGTGTGGGATATATAAATCCTGGCTTCATTTGCATTTTTGATACATCTAATTTACATCCCTCTGCCGACCCAGGGGTGTAGTTTAGACGTTCTCAGAGTGTCAGATGTGGAAGGGGTTATTAGTGCTCTGGTCTTTGTGAGAAAAGATTACATCCAAACCACTGGGCTTCTAAGAGCATTTCTACACTAGGAAATTATTTCCAAATAACTTATTCTGAATAATAACTCCCCAAGAAGTGAAAAAATAGATTGACAGAGCCAAATAAAGTACCTAGACATGAACTACTTCAAGACAGACCCAAAAGAGAAAAATAACAGAATTCCACTTATTACATATAGTCCACAGCTCAAACCCCTCCAATGCATTATACACAATCTGTATTACAACTTGGAAAATGATCCCTCACTCGCAGAGGCCTTGGGAGAAAAGCCTATTCTCACTTACAGACAACCCCCCCCCCCAACCTGAAATGAATTCTTTCCAGTAACCCTGCTCCACAACCACATCATAAGCATCCAGGAACCCAGCCCTGCAATCACCCACGGTGCCAACTCTGCCCACATAGCTATAAAAGTGAATTCATTACTGGAGCCAACAACATAAACCACCAAATCAGGGGATCATTGAGCTGCACATCCAGTAATTTGATATATGCCATCAAATGCCAGCAATGCCTCACTGCAATATATATTGGACAAACTGGACAGTCCCTACAGGAAAGAATCAATGGACACAAATCAGATATCCGTAAAGGGAACATACAGAAACCTGTCGGGGAACACTTCAATCTACCTAATCATTCTTTAAAAGATCTCCAGGTGTCTGTCTTGTCACAAACCAGTTCTACTAGTCAAATACACAGGGAGGCATTGGAATTACAATTCATCCACAAATTCAATTCTCACTCTGATCATCATCTCCTCAGTCTGGACAATGGATGCCTGGGACATTACCAAACTAACATTTAATAAAGGTGCCAACAGTTCTCTATGAGGATTCTTGTGTTAGTTCCCTTTGATCCTTATCTGCTTCCTTTTAACTATCCAATCTTCAGGTCCTTATAGGCACCAGCTCTGCCTACTTGTTCTTCCCTTTGATATTTTCATTCCCTCTGCTCCTTGTTTCCCGCCCTGTCTCCCCTATTTATTTTGGGTCTGCAAATCCTAAACTCATAACTCATCTGAAGAAGTGGGCTGTGCCCACGAAAGCTCATGATACCATCTACATGTTTTGTTAGTCTCTAAAGTGCTACCAGACCTTTTGTTGTTTTTTAAGTTTCCTTTGAATAGCATGTCCACACTACAGGGAAGCCTCAAAATTAGTCTGAGGCAGGCTCCCTTGATGTGGACGCACTACCTCGACTTAGAGCTGCAAGAAGCATTGAGAAGTAATTAAAGGTTGAACCTCTCTGGTCCTGAACAAGGAGATTTGCCAGACCAGGGGAGGTCCCTTCCCTCCTGGCCCGTACTGATGCCAAGTTAGGGCTCCAGCCTGCCCTTGCTACTGCCCCAGCCGGGATCTCTAGATACCACGGGCCCCGCTGCTGCTGGAGCTGGAGCACCACGACTGGAGCTCCACAGCCATCTGGCTCTGCAGCTGGGCCTGCAGCTCAACAACCACCTGGCTCTGCGGCCAGGGCCAGAGCTTCCATGCGCTGCTGGAGCTCCCTTCTATGCTGCATGTTGCCTCCCCCACACATACACACACTGGGCTCCCGGATGAGTTGATGGTGCCTCCGTGGTACTCCTGGCCCACTGCCAGACTTCCCTGATCCTGGGCTCTGACACACAGGCAGAATGGGATTGGGGGGTGGGGGAAGGGAAACGATTAGTCGACCTGACTACCTGATAAGCATATGCTTATAGGATAGTCAACTACTCCCTTACATCCCTAATCTGTACTTTGAATGACTCTAGAGCAGGGCTACTCAGCTTTGGAAGCTCCGGGGACCACAATGATACTCGCAGCACATGCCGAGGGCCGCAACTTGAGTGTGGTTGCAAATATATGCAAATAGTTTCTTTCACACTGACGAGTATGAATACAAAGAGTAAGGCAAGAGTACACAATATTCAGGCCCCATTTAAGTCAGTTCTGCTGATTTTAATAAAATGCAATGTTTACCTGATTTCCACCCATATGACAGAACTTTTAATGAGCAATGACAGTTCAGGAATTTAACTACTAAAATGCATATCAACAGAAGACCATTATATTGATTACTTTTTTGTTTTGGCTCCCACTCATGGGCTGTGTGTTGAGCCCCAAGTAAACCCAAACTGCACCATGGGCTGTAAGCAAACGGGCCATGAGTAGCCATGCTCTAGGGAGTAGTTATTTCAAAATAGCAGCAGTGGAGCATCCATGCTATTGCTATTTTGAAATAAATAAGCATTATTCCTCCTGGGAAGCAGGAGTAAGTATTTTGAAATAACCAGCCCATTATTATGGAATAACAGGGTTGATAGCGTGGATGCTCCACTTGTTGTTAAAAAACTTCCTAGTGTAGACCAGGACTAAGAGAAAACCCTGAACCAAGACCTCTTACATAGACTGGGCCCAAAATACAAGATTGAGCCCCATGACAAAGATATTGCATGGGATGGATCTAAGTGAAGGTTGCTTTGTGGTTTCCAGTGGACCAGGATTTGACTTGTAATGTAAGATGCTAATTTGTAGTCTGCAGCATGAGAAACCTAAAAGGTAGGTTGTGCGTTTATGGCAATACATGAAATGCCAGTGGAAGGGGGTGGAGGTTATACAAGAATCTTATCACATGAAAATATTTGATCATTGTGTCCCCTTTCTGCAGTTCTATATCACCGTTCATCCCAGAGTCTCAAACCCTGATGCTGTTAATCTCACATCACCTTAGAGAGTAGGTAATGTATACATGTTATAGTCGGGGAAACTCAGGCATTGAAAGGTTGCAATCTGACTCTGGGTAATATCTAATAAGAGCTAAGATTTGAAGCCAGGAACCCTAACATCCCACCAATGGCATACAGTCCGTCCTCATGTACAACTGTATGGCTGTGTCTACACTGGTGCGATCTTGTGCAAAAGCGGCCGCTCTTGCGCAAAAACTTGCTGCCTGTCTACCCTGACCGCATGTTCTTGCGCAAGTAAACTGACGTTCTAATGTATGAAATAGGGCTTCTTGCGCCAGAACTCTGACGCTCCCGCTCAGGAATAAGCCCTTTTGCGCAACTGTTCTTGTGCAAGAGGCCAGTGTAGACAGGTAACATGAATTTCTTGTGCAAGAAAGCCCTATGGTTAAAATGGCCATCAGAGCTTTCTTGCGCAAGAGAGCATCTACACTAGATGCTCTTGTGCAAAAGCACATGCCAGTGTAGACGCTCTCTTCTGGAAGAGTTTTTGCAGAAGAACTCTTCCGCAAAAGGGTTTTGCGTGAGAACACACCAGTGTAGATGTAGCCTTATGTGAATAGATGTATCATTATTTTGGCAAGCATCTCCTGTAGACTTTTGTTTAAAGAAATTATTTTATTTTAAAATACAAATTAACCTCACATAGAATTACAATTGTATTAATAGTTCAGAAGAAATTAAAATTGCCATGAAACTCTATACATTAATAAATGTCTTTATTCTCTTGTACTATCTGCCATAGGCCCATATGGCGCACAGGCTGCTTAATGACCAGTGCTTTGAAGGGTTTTCTACAGATAAGCCAAAGAAAATAGGCTTTATTTTTTTCTCATCATTTCTAGATAAGCTTATTACCTTCCAGGAACCTCCTCACCCCCACATGATTTTGATGAGTTAATGCAGGTAAATATAACGGAAGGGGCACCTTTGAGTATCATGGCTTATTTCTGACAGGTTCTTCTCTTTCTTATTCAAGTAAATGTGTTTGTGCTTTCTTGGGACTCTCTAGGAGAGGACTATGTAAATAATCAAGGGAAGATAATTCTCACTTTCCAATTGTTAAAGTTACACATTTCTGACAAATTGTGTGAATGTAAGGGTTTACTTTGGAATAAATAAATAGGACTATTGGTCATTTCCAATGGTTTCTTATTTATTAAGCTGGTCCTCCAGTCTTTAACGCACAACAACAGCTGTTACTTCATAGGGTACCTTATTAGCCTCTGAACACCTAAATGAAATCTGAAAAATAGCAATTACCAGCAGCCAATGAGAGCATAAGCCCCAGCACCAGTGTAAAATGCATACAGCGTTCTTACACTATCGTGTGTGCATGATGTTGTAGATCCAGATTGTTGTGTGTGGAGGGGGGTGCATGTTGTGTGTGTGGATCATCCTATCTGTGTACATGTTTACGATGGTGTCTGTAAGCATACTATGTTGTCTGCATGCCTGGATTATTTGGGAGGTACATAACCAGGGGGCAGGGGTGTTTGTGTCCCGGCTGCGTGCGCCTTCTCTGCTGCTGTGTGCCTGCTCTCCTGCGCACGGCTTGGCTGGCTGCCGTGGGAAAAGCCGAGCTCGGCGCGGGGCTGGCGGAAGTGTTTCTCAGCAGCAGTGGGCAGCAGAGCTCCGCCGGCTTTGTGTGCTGGGTCCCTCTCTCACACGCGCCCGGGGAGCGCGGAAGATGGCAGGGCCCCGGGAACAGCTGTCAGCCGCCGCGGACCATCCCCACAGCTAGCGCCCTCGGCACAGGAAGATGCGCTGGCAGGGGCCGCGGGACCAGAGCAGGAGCCCAGCCAGGCGAGCGAGCCGCGGAGCCGCAGGGAGCCCCCGCCCCGCTTCTGGCAGCCGATGCAGCAGCAGCCGCCGCGCCTCCCTGGCTTTCAGCGCGCTCGGGGGGGCCCTGCATTGATCAGCCGGCCGCGGCGCGCCGGACACACGGACAAACTTCCCGGGGGCGGGCGGACGGAGCGAGTCCCCTGAACCGCAGGGAAGATGAGGTGAGCGCGGCCGGGGCCCGGCGATGGATCCTCCGCCCGGCGGGACCCAGCAGCCGCGGGCTCGCGTGGGGAGGCGGCCCCGCGGCCGATCGACAGGGCAGCAGCGTCCCGTCCGGCGAGCTCCCCCGCTCGGTTGCCGGGCGCGTGTTTCCCAAGGGCCGGGTGTTCCTGGCCCCGCGGCGCTGCCATGGCTGCCTGGGTCCTCCCACCTGGCTGCCGGCGCGGCTCTCCGGGCGGGTCTGGGCTCGCCGCGCCGCCTTCCCCGCCCCCGGACGCGCACCTGGCTGGGGGCGGACGGGCTGCCGGATCCACGCGGGTCAATTCGTTGGATTTATGGAGCAGGGGGCGGGGTTGCGGGGGCGTTGTGCTGGGCGAGTCCTCGGGGGGCTGGATCCCCCCCCAAACCTCCCGGGGAACACAGCTGCTTCCACTCACTGCACTGGCCTGGCTCAGTGTGCGCAGGGGGAGGGGCAGCGCCCCCTTGCCCCCGTTTGGGGCTGGATTTCCAGCGGATGCCTTTTTTGTTGTGGCTGGTTAGCTGGCAGTCTCTCCAGGGGTGGTGGGATTCGGTGCCCCTTGGGGGGAGGACGTTAAACTGCGCCTCCTAGTCCTTCCCCGGATAGGTAATTCTAGTGGGTGGAGACATGTTTGGCATGTTGGCCTGTCGTGACTTGAAATCCGTAGGAGGGATTATGTCAGTGGCTATAAAAGGCAGCAGGCAGGTTTGAAATTAGTTCTGCAGCGCAGAGCCGGGTATCTCCAAGGCTGATGTTGTTTGGGTAGCACACTCCCTGCAGCTTCTGCCAGTCTCCTCTTCCCTGGCCCTTGGGCTGTGGGCCAGCATGTAAGGTTGTAATAGGTTCAGGGGAGCAGAGAAGGTGTTCCCCTTGCAAGGTTTCAGTGTAGATCCATCCAGATCATTCAAAGGCCACCTTCTAGCAGTGGGCCTGGTTGCTGTAGGGATGTCCAGGGCAGTTTGGCTATCATGACTCATAGGAGCAGCCAGCATAGATTGCATGTAATCAGACCAGAGCTGGAAGGAAGGAGGTCATCTATTTCTGGACCATAATTTCCCGCTTCTGCTGCAGACAGTGCAGGACTTCGATCTCCTTGTAAATGTCTCAAAGCAACATGGGTTTCCCTGCCTCACTGTCCCCAACCATTGCTGGTTCCTTCCTTCCACTTCATCATCTTTGTAAAGCACACTGGCTGCCTCAGGAATAGAAAGAAATCATAGTCAAAGACCAAATTTGTCTTTTGTTCTATATCTTTGGTGACTTATTAGCAATTCAGAAGTATTGCAAGAAGAAAGACAGTAGAATTTGAAAAATCTTAGAGCACTCCTGATTTCATATTGTCTGTCTTTAAAACTTTTTTTCTTTGGGGCAGAAATTTGTTTTGCCTTCTCAAGTGGGTAATTTGATTTTGAATTTTTAAAGGAGTCCATTGTAGGGATGTTAAATTGCATTTAATCAGCTCATCGACTACTCGATTAGTCAGTAAGGGGGGAAACTGCAGAGCCACAATGGCTAACCTCGCTGCAGGTCTGCTTTTTAAATGTATTAAGACCTGCCAAGCTTTTAATACATTTAAAAGACAAAGGCATAGTAGGAGAATCAGGCACGAGCTGGGAATCAGCTGATTCCTGGCTGGTGCTTGGTCCCAGATGCTGCACCTCTACTTTTTAAATGTATTAAGAGTCTGGTGGATTCCTGGCTCGTGCCCAGTCCCCTTGCTATGCCTCTGCCTCCCTGACCCGCCTGTGGAGACAGTGCTGGGGGGAACAGGCTTTTAAGCTGGCTCCCTCCAGCACCAGCTCCTGCTCCCCTGCCTTGCTGCCTCTCTTTGATAGAGGCAGCAGAGGAGTGGGGAGCGACTGGTTGAGTCACTAATTGACTACCCGATAAGCATATGCTTATTGGGTAGTCAACTAGTCGCTTACATCCCTAGTCCATTGTTGACATTTTGCATACAAATCACTTTAACACATACCATAGATATTAGTTCAATATACATGCTGAGTTGGTTAAATCTGATAGATAGAACCTTGCTAGTAAATGTGTGTAGAGTTTACTTTATTCTTCCCTCAGAATGGAAAGAAAGCACACTTAAAATACAGTTAAGTATAAAATTCTCTAATACTATAGGTTGTATGACTTCAGGAGATCCTGACAGATTATGCAATCATTTAATAAAAAACCTTCTTAAAATATTTTTCTGTATGTGTGTATTTATTGCTTTTCAATGGGGAATAATCATACTACCTTGCTTTGCACTGTTTGAAGTATAACTTTAATTGTATATAAATTTTTCCATCATGTCTCCAGTTTTGTGTCTCTTTTGAAAGAGATGAGTTTGAACATCGTAATGTATGAGTAGCGAGCATATTGTGTGTCATGATTGACCTATTAGAACTTATTTTCTCATGGTTGGTTAAAAGTGCTTTGAGATCCTCCAAAGATGCTATATAATTGCAATGTATTATTGTTACTTATTAGTACTTAAAGATAAGAAATATTACATCATGCTCTACAGGGAATACTGCTAGTTATTTAACAGCAGATTTTATTTATTTTTGCAAGCATCATGTAGTTCTATCATTTTACAGAAATAAACTATAAACATAGTATTTTCATGTTCTGGCAGTCTCTACATAGTTTCCTGCCTAAAGGATGTTCCGATGTGATTATCTGGCTAATCCCATAGTTGACACAATTTGTATCAACTAGACAGTTAGTTGATAAGCGCCTCTGCAGAGCCGTAGCGATAGTAGCTCCTGAGGAGCCGACTTGAGCCGGGACTGAGCAGTCCTGGCTCGTGCTGGCGCCAGAGCCACCTGCACTGTGGCTCTGCATTTTAAATTTAGTAAGAGTCTCTGGGCTTTTACTGCATTTAAAATGCAGAGGCGCAGTGATCAGTGCAAGCCAAGACTGCTGGTGCCAGAGCAGCCCTTGTTCGTGGTGGCCAGGGTTGGCTGCGGATAGAAGCTGTTCAGGCAGCAGCCCCTGCCCATGGGCTCTGGCTGCCACAAACGGGTTGCTTGGCAGCAACAGCCCTTGTCTGCAGGAAAGCTTAGCTCCTGCTGGGACCCCTTTGGACAAGGGCTACTTTGCAGCAGCTTCCTCTTCCTCCCCCCTCATGCTACCTCTCATAAAGGTAGCAGGGGGGCAGGCAGCACCCCAGAGATGGTGCTGGAGGGGACAGGCTTTTAAGCTGACGCCCCCCAGCACTGACTCCTGTCCCTTCCTTGCTGCCTCTTATAGAGACAGCAAAGGGGGGTGGTGGTGCAGAGAGTATAGGGTGAGTGAGGACTGCTTGAGTCCCTGTTTGCCCCTTGCTCCCTGTGGCACTTCTGCTTTTGAAATGTACAAGAGCTTACTGGGCTCTTGTACATTTCAGAAGCAGAAGCACTGTCGGTGGGAACCAGCGCAAGCTGGGACTGAAGCCATCTCTGCATGTGCCATTTCCCGCTGTGCCTCTGCCTCCCCTGTTCCCCACAGAGACAGCGCTGTGGGGAACCAGCTTTACCCGTTCCACCCAGCACCAACTCCTGCTCCCTGCCCCTTGTTGCCTTTCTCTGATAGAGGCAGCAAGGGGTAGGGCAAGCAACTAGTCAAGTCAACTATTTGATGAGCATTTTCTTATTGGATAATCGACTAGCTGCTTACATCCCTATTCCTGCCTATTAATTTCCTGTATGGCTTTAAAACACCTTGGCTATGTCTACACTGAAGGCTTTTTGCACAAGAGTTCTTGTGCAAAAAGTTCTTGCACAAAAGCGCAACCACACTGCCATGTGCTTTTGCTCAAGAGTGTCCATGGCAGTGTGAACGCTTTTTTGCGCAAGAAAGCTCTGATGGCCATTTTAGCCATGGGGTTTCTTGAGGAAGAAACCCATGTTCCCGTCCAAACTAGCCTTTCTGCACAAAAGCTCTTGCGCAAAAAGACTTATTCCTCGTAGGGACAGGAGTAACTCTTGCGCAAAAAGCCCTCTTTTCTGACAATCTACTGTAAACTTTCTTGTGCAAGAATAGGCAAGTTTTTGCGTAAGAGTGGTCGTTCTTGCGCAAGAAGCCTGGAATGTACACATAGCCCTTGTGTGTAAGAGGCATCCACAGCAGCAATACACGGATTCTATAACATTTTGAGGTGGGTCTGTGAAACAATTATTCACTTTTGCCCTCCCTTCCAAATAGCTAGCTTATATATCCACCTCTATCATGCCACTGTACACACAGCTGCCTACACCCTATACACCAGTTGATAGGGCTAGCCCTGTCAACCTTCATAATTAGTTTTATCCAAAAATGGGAACTGAGAAGCTGGACCTTCGTTTAACAGTGAGGTTGAGTTAGCTTTTGGAACACACTGCTGAGGGAAGTGGTAGACCTGTCGTCACTTGAATTCCTCAAATCAGGACTAGATGCCTTTCTGGAAGGCACATGCACGTTAGTCAAGAAAAAGTTATTAGCTGCAGTACGGAGGTAACTGGCTGAAATTCTGTGACTTGTTTTAGGAGGTCAAACTACATGATCTACAGATTTCTTTTGGCCTTGAAATCTATGAATATCTCCAGAGATCTTTGCAGGCTTATGTTCTGTCTATGTATAGAGGAAAACTTAAAAAAAGTGCCTGGAAGATGCCATATCTAGGTACAGAGCTCAAAGTGAAATAACATGAAATAAAACAAACTATTCACCCTGTAGTGATGGCTTCTAGCCACAGGGCCATTCACGTGGCCTGGCCACCCCTTTGTCATGATGGAGGGGTGGCCAGGCCAAATTTGAGAGAGTGGCATTCTGATCTATTGACTGAAATCTCACTGTTTCTCCACCCTTGCCAAGGGCTTGGTACCCTGGGAAGTGGAAGGGGGAAGGGTTGTATCCATGCTCTAGGGCAGACCCCTTCCCCCAATAAAACAAAATAACACGACATTCTGAAAAATAAAAAAAATACCACAGGGCTCTATCTGTTTGCATTCCTAATGTGAAGGGATGAAATCAACCCACTGCCCTGGGACAAACGGAGCCAAATATGCCTACTGTAACTATGTGCAGTGGTAATACAGAGCTTTTTAACCCAGTAGTTTTGATTTAAAGACTTTTGTAAGCAAAGTCTTTAATTTGTTGCGATTATCCCAGCATTTCAATTATCTGAGTGCCCTCTCATTTCTACTCATTTAGCAGGTCACGTGGCAGCATATTTACTTGCTAGCACTTTTAGTTTGTCATGGAGAAAATTGGCACTGCACATGCAGCTTCATCTGTAATGTTTGCTTTATTTATTTATATGTTTATTGTCAATTCCTTTCTGTTTTCCTTACATGACAATCAGGATTATAATTACCGAAAAGCCACGTGTGCTGGTCTTTGTATAGCATCTCATTTTTAATTGCCTTATTTGATCCAACCAGCAGGTCCTTCTAGTCTTTTCTCTGTCAGTGTCTAGCTTGTACCCCAGGCTTCAAAGGAAGGAGCAAAAAACCCCAAAGTGGGTAACTGTGTAACAACCTGCCTGTAGAATAAGTTTCTTCTATCCCAATTCATTAATAATTGACTTAACCTCCAGAGCATGAGGTATGTAGCTTTTCCAAACGTAGTTTTAATCATATTTACAGTAACTGGGGTGTTCTCACTGTCTATATAAACAGATCTCCCTCCTTTTTTTTTTTTTTTTTTTTTTGAAGTCTTGTTAAGGTTTTTACTTCAATATCTTGTGAAAAATTAATTCCACTAGCTAATGATGAGCGTGGGTGAGTGGCAGACAGTGGTATTTTCTTTTTATTAGTTTTAGATTTGCTTCCTTTCAGTTTAATAGCATGTTCTCTTATTAGAGTAAGGATGAGCAAAAGAGCAAAAACTTTTCTATGCTTGTTTTTCTTCCCCCTCCTCTCTTCTCTAAATTAAATACTTCTAGTCTTTTAAATCTCTCTTTACATAGTCTCCCTCCCATACTACTAATTATTTACATAGCTTGTCTCTGAAATCCTATTTCTGACATAACCTTTTTTTGAACTACCATGTTCAGAACTGAACACTGTTTCAAGTGGCAATATAACACTGTTGGATGTACTGGTATTATCATATTTCATTCCATTCCTTATACACCATAATGTGGTTTTTTTTTTTTTTGCTTAACTGCTGCTGCTTATTGTGCAGTGTTTGTAGTAGAGTTGCCCATGGCTTTTTTGGAGTTGTTAGTGAATGTAGATTGTGTTATCAACGACTAAAATTATTTCTTCCATTGTTCACTGCTTTGCACTTATTAATATTGAATTTCATCTGCCATCATGTTACTGGTTGACCTGGCTTTATTCAGTCCTGCTGGAGTTCCTCACAGTTTTCTCTAGTTCCGACTAACTTTAATAAGGTTATGTCAGTTGTGTTTCCAGATCATGAATGAACATTTTAAACAACACTGGCTCTGGCCCAGAATCTTGGCATATCAGTTAATACTGTGCCACAAAGAAAGTTCACTATTTTCTCCTCTTAGGCTGTGTCCAGACTCAGGGGTTTTTTCGGGAAAAGTAGCCTTTTTCCGAAAAAACTTCACCTGCATCTAGACTGCAGCCGCATTCTTTCGAAATTAAATCGAAAGAACGCGGCTTTTCTTTCGACGGCGGTAAACCTCATTTCACGAGGAAGAACACCTTCTTTCGAAAGAAGGCGTTCTTGAATGTAAATAGGGCTTCTTCGAAAGAGAGCATCCAGACTCACTGGGTGCTTTCTTTCGAAAAAGCGGCTTGCTCTTTCGAAAGTTCCGCGTGCAGTCTAGACGCTCTTTTTCGAAAGAGGCTTGCAGTCTAGACATAGCCTTAGTTTTTGTTCCATGACTTTATAGTACCTCTCTCCCTTTCTGATATTTAATTTGTCTTAATAGCCTCTTGAGAGGAACCTTGTCAAGAGGAAGAATTTTCAACCCATTCTCTTATTCTCTATTTAGTTTCATGCTCAAAGAATTCTAGCAGGCCAGAGGGACATGGTTCTCCTTTTGCAGAAACTGCTGTTAGTCCTATCACATGGTGATCACCCAGATGTTTTATAATCCTATTTTTAGTTGTTGCTTCAGCTGGTTTCCTTGTTAGTGAAATAGGTCTTGTCCTTCCTAGATCACTCCCTAGTGGTCCAGCAGATGGATTGATTCTCTTGCAGATTTCCTGCTTTTGATATACATAAGAGATTTCTTGTTGTTTGGCCTTTTCTTTAACTATTTGTTCTTCAGATTCTACCTTGACTCTTGTAATTTACATCATACACCTTGCCTGTTGTAGCTGCTTCACTGTGGTTAGTTTTCCATTTTTGAAAGTATTCTTGTTTGGCTCTTGAACCTTGCCACTTAGTTATTTTTCCATTTCTTGTTTTCTTGCTTGCTGCTCTTGGTACTATTTCTGTGTGCTGGCGGCTGTGTGTGATAAACAGTATTGAACTTCAGTTTTTGTCTAAAGTCTGAAGTATTTAGGGAATTTATTAAGCTCCTTCCAAATGAAATGGATTCTCCTTAAGGGTGAGCCCACAAATTAACTACAAGAAATTCATTCCTGAATCTATTTCTGAGGAAATCCTGGTAACAACCTGATGATTCCTTCAGCAATTGGGATACGAAGATAAACATTCAGCTCTCCAATTTACTATTCCGGTTCCTTTGATCAGAGCTTTAGAAAATTTAGGTTGTACCTCAGTGTCAGTCTTCATTGGTGTAGATCTGATTTCCATGGTCTCCACTCACTTAAGCATTGGTTTTATACCTGTAGGAGTAGTTTGAGTTCTGAAAGATGTCCAGTATTTTCTTTGAAATCATTTCAGAGCTGCCAGTGATCCATAAATCTTTTCTCTTATCCCACCCCACACCTAGGAGCTCAAGGGTACCTGAGGTAAGGTTGAAGTAACTGCCATTGTTTCCTTGCCTGAGCTGACACATAGGCCAGGTAAATAAATACTCCTTGTCCTTTCTCTTACCCCTAAACAGATTTAATCAACAATCATCTGCCCATGATTTACATTTCATCTACTCTCCTGATCTAATGTGTAATAATGGAGGTAGTAGCTAGCTCCACTCTAGCTCAGAGCTCCATAGAGATGTCTAAGCTATTCATTGACAAAGCTCCCCACTTCCACTCCCCTGCTGAAGTTTTAGAAACTTACTTACTAATAAAAACACAGTTCTCTTAGGAACCACAAGCATGACCTAGTGAAGAACAAATCAATCTGATAGCTTTCTTTAATAGGATAACGAGTCTTGTGGATAAGGGAGAAGCGGTGGATGTGGTGTACCTAGACTTTAGTAAGGCATTTGATATGGTCTCGCATAATATTCTTATCAATAAACTAGGTAAATACAACTTAGATGGGGCTACTATAAGGTGGGTGCATAACTAGTTGGATAACCGTACTCAGAGAATAGTTATTAATGGTTCACAATCCTGCTGGAAAGGCATAACAAGTAGGGTTCCGCAGGGGTCTGTTTTGGGACCAGCTCTGTTCAATATCTTCATCAACGATTTAGATATTGACATAGAAAGTACGCTTATTAAGTTTGCAGATGATACCAAGCTGGGAGGGGTTGTGACTAATCTGGAGGGTAGGGTCATAATTCAAAATGACCTGGACAAACTGGAGAAATGGTCTGAGGTAAATAGGATGAAGTTTAATAAAGACAAATGCAAAGTGCTCCACTTAGGAAGGAACGATCAATTTCATACATACAGAATGGGAAGCGACTGTCTAGGAAGGAGTACGGCAGAAAGGGATCTAGGGGTTATAGTGGAACACAAGCTGAATATGAGTCAGCAGTGTGATGCTGTTGTAAAGAAAGCAAACATGATTCTGGGATGCATTAAAAGGTGTGTTGTGAGCAAGACACGAGAAGTCATTCTTCCGCTCTACTCTGCGTTGGTTAGGCCTCAGTTGGAGTATTGTGTCCAGTTCTGGGCATCACATTTCAAGAAAGATGTGGAGAAGTTGGAGAGGGTCCATAGAAGAGCAATGAGAATGGTTAAAGGTCTAGAGAACATGACCTATGAGGGAAAGCTGAAGGAATTGCGTTTGTTTAGTTTAGAAAAGAGAAGATTGAGGGGGGACATGATAGCCGTTTTCAGGTATCTAAAAGGGTGTCATAAGGAGGAGGGAGAAAACGGTTTAGGTTGGACATTAGGAAAATGTTCCTAACTGTCAGGGTAGTTAAACACGGAATAAATTGCCCAGGGAGGTTAAATCTCCATCTGTGGAGATATTTAAGAGTAGGTTAGATAAATGTCTATCAGGGATGGTCTAGACAGTATTTGGTTCTGCCATGAGGGCAGGGGACTGGACTCTATGACCTCTCGAAGTCCCTTCCAGTCCTAGTATTCTATGATTCTATGATCTGAGTCAGGGTGTGTGGAAATCTTACTGGGAATAATATGACACAGTGACACATAATCATAAATATAAATATCACGAGACTCACAATTCATTATATGCTCACTGCCAGAAACTAGAAGTGGGTGGAAAAATGTGGTTGTTTTGTGTTGGGAACACCCTCCTGCCCCCCACATACATGGATTTTGCCATTCACAGTGATCTCAAGAACATATCCCTGCAACTGGTGCGGGGTTCCTGGGTGTCTTCACTATTGATACTTGGGTGTTGGCCTAAACACTGCTCCTGTCCTCTCACACAGCCCAATGGCTATGTCTGCACTGCCCCCTCTTGTGCAAAAAAAATGCAAATGAGGCGAAGCATGGAATATTGCCGTGCCTCATTTGCATAATTAATTAGGCTCCGTTTTTGCACAAGAAGCTTTTGCGCAAAAAGGAGCTGTCTACACAAATCCTTTTTGTGCAAAACCCCCCTCCTGCGCAAGACCCATTCTTCCTCTTTTTTTCAGGAAGAATGGCTCTTGTGCAAAAACGGAGCCTAATAAATTACGCAAACGAGGCATGGCGATATTCCACGCTTCACCTCATTTGCATATTTTTTTGCACAAGAAGGGGCAGGGTAGACATAGCCGAAGTGTTTGGAAGTTGCTTTCATGTAGGCCACTGACCACGCAGTGAGGAATGGACACAAGCTAAATCACTTGAATGTTGATAGACTTCCCAAAGATTTGTGTCCAGAAGGGCAGACTAAATCTCCCACAGTTCACTTGCAAATAAAGTGTCTCAACTTACTGCCACGCCTGAAACCATGTGCTACACCCCCAGAAGCGCCAGTGGCACAGCTGGGGCAGTGCAGCACCTGTAAGGTTTTGGTTTTCCATTGTGGCCATTCACACCCTGCTGGGTGCTGATCACTTCTTTGAAGCAAAATGCAGGACAATGTAGTCCTACATTGTCCTGCATTTTGCTTCAACTACCCCAGACTAACACGGCTACATTTCTATCACTTCTTTAGCTCTGTTACCCTATCGGCAGAATGAGCATGATGCATCTTAACACTTCATCAGTAGGTACTATTAGTTAGGTCCAAATCCAGGAAAGGATTTAAGCACAGCAGTAATTGGAACCTCAATGTTTGCAAAGTATTTTGAGGATGAAAAGACACACATGCTGAGTTTTATAATATTTTGTATTCCCTGCACTCCATGCCCCTCTCTCTCTGTCTGTCCTTCCTTCTCCCATGTGCTCTTCTATCCCTCCTTGTCAGAGTCTCTGTTCCTTTCTTCCCCTGACTCTCATGCCTCTGTACCCCACTACTGCCCCAGTAATAAACAAACCTAAAAAAGAATGAGAGAATGAAAGTATACAGCTACGCTTGAGCTAGGAGATGTGATTTTCAGTGCTGCTCTTATTAGCATTCTAAAATAATAGCTTAACCAGTGCTTGCGTGGGTACTAGTGCACTAAAAATAGTAGTGTAGTAAGCGTAGCCCAGGTGATGGCTCAGGCTAACCCTCCTCCCCCTCCCAGTACATGTATCTGCTGGTCCCCTGGGCACATACCCTGGTGGCTAGCCCAAGCTGCCACTCAAATTACCCATGCTACCTTACTGTTTTTAGCATACTAATAAGAGCGGAGCTTGCACAGGTACATCTCTGTGAGCTGGGAATTGCATCTCCAAGCTCAAAGCATAGATATACCCTAAGACAACAGGGATCATAAATACCTCAATACCTTTTTATTGGCTTGCCCTCCCCTTTTCCTTCAGCCTTTGACAGCTTGTCTTTATTTTTAATTGTTGGGCACTAACAGCGTGGCATGTGTATAAATAGCTTCTAGGACAGTTGGGCCCCGATCCTGCCTGGGAACTGCCACAATATACAGTATAAATAAAGAATGAATACTGAATTCTGCTATAGAAATAAGTAGTTCCAGGGGGTAGCTGAGTTAGTCTGTATAGGATAAACTTAAAAAAACAACCAATAGTCTGGTAGCACTTTATAGACTAACAAAACATGTAGATGGAATTATGAGCTTTCGTGGGCAGAGCCCACTTCTTCAGATGACCGGAGTATTGGATGTCCAGGACCAAGATAAAGAGGGGAGAAGGGAGGAGGGTGGAAGAAGGAAAAAATGGGAGGGTGGGGGACCAAAAAGAGGCAGTGTGTAAAAATAGCAAGGGGAAAGCGGAGCTGGAATGCAATAGGAAAAACAAATAGTTTCTAAGTACCTAAAGGCTGGATAGTCAAAAGAGGCAGATAAGAACCATTAATTAGCAAACAACAAATGGTCAGGTAGCACTTAAAGACTGAGAAAACATGTAGATGATATCCTGAGATTCTACATAGACAAAGAACCATTGTTTTCTTTATTGTTTGGTAGGTTGATAATGACCCAGCCATCCAGTATCTTTATTCAGTCCATGGGTGTGAGAATCGAATTTGTGAATGAGTTGTAGTTCCAGGCCTTCCCTGTCTATTTGGCTTGTGGAATTGGTTTGTAACAAAACAGCTACTTGAAGACCTGTTAATGAATGCTCAGGGAGATTAAAGTGTTCTTCAACAGGTTTTTCTATGTTCCCTTCACGGATATCTGATTTGTGTCCATTGATTCTTTCCCGTAGGGACTGTTCAGTTTGTCCAATATATATTGCAGTGGGGCATTGCTGGAATTTGATGGCATAGATCAAATTATTGGATGTGCAGTTAAATGAACCTCTGATTTGGTTGGTGGCTTATGTGGTTGGGTCCAGTAATGAATTCACTTGTATAGATATATGGACAGAGTTGGCACCGCCCAACCATGGCTGATTGCAGGGCTGGGTTCCTGGATGTTTATGATGTAGTTGTGTAGCATGGTTACTGGAAAGAATTTGTTTCAGGTTGGGGGGTTGTCTGTAAGTGAAAATGGGTCTTTCCCCCAAGGCCTCTGAGTGAGGGATCATTTTCCAAGATTGGTTGTAGATTGCGGATAATGCGTTGGAGGGGTTTGACTTGTGGACTGTAGGTAATGACAAGTGGAATTCTGTTGTTTTCTCTGTTGGGTCTGTCTTAAAGTAGTTCGTGTGTGGGTACTTTTTTGGCTCTATCAGTCTGTTTTTTCACTTCTCCAGGTGGATATTTCAGTTTTAGGTATGCTCTATAAAGATCCTGTAGGTGTTTGTCTGTCTCTGTGGGATTGGAGCAAATCTGGTTGTATCTTAGGGCTTGGCTGTATACAGTAGACTGAGAAATTGTCTGGGATAGAAGCTGAAGGCATGATGGTGAGTGTAGCAGTCGGTGGGTTCCTGGTATAGCGTGTCTATGTAGAATCTCATGATACCACATACGTGCTTTGTAGGTCTTTAAGTGCTACCTGACCATTTGTTGTTTGCTAATTAATGGCTCTTATCTGCCTCTTTTGACTATCCAGCCTTTAGATATTTGTTTTTTCCTATTACATTCCAGCTCCACTTTCCCCTTACTGTTTTTTACCCACTGCCTCTTCTTGCTCCCCCCCCCCCCCCCCCCGTTTTTTACTTCTTCCACCCCTCTCCCTTCTTCTCTATTTTTTTTGGTCCTGGACATCCAACACTGGTCATCTGAAGAAGTGGGCTGTGCCCACAAAAGCTCATGATACCAGCTACATGTTTTGTTAGTCTATAAAGTGCTACCAGACCATTTGTTGTTTTTTTAAGTTTATAGAAATAAGTATTTTGGGTTTGTTTATTTATAGTTCAGTTTTATTTGGTTAATTGATTTCAGTTTTAGTGTAGTGCTAAAGTTTCTACTTACCTATCTCATACAGTAGTTTTCAAACTTTTTTTACCCCTCATGGCCCAGTTGAAGAAAATTATTGATGCCTGTAACCCAACATAATTCTATTTTTTGACTAGAGTGTGGGCTCTGAGGGGGCTCCGGCCTTAATCCTACACCATAATCTCCTGCCTAGCTCTGTGTTCTCTCTAATCTTTTCTATCCATGTGTGGATTTTTTCCATTCATGTGTGGAATAAATTTTTAATCTGTAGAGAGGCATGTGCAAATGTGCACCACTAGTAGAAGGAAAAAACCTATCTGTGAGCAGTATTTGAATCTCTCCTTAGCGTTCACACAAGTGCACAGTTTACAGAGAACATTACTTGGGGCATAGGCTTACCTCTGGCAGCTCCTAGTCTGTGGCATTGCAGTGGTGCTAATGCAGGCTTCCTGCCTCTCCTGGTACCCCAGACTGTGCTGTGCCCCAGAAGCAGTCATTAGCAGGTCCGGCTCCTAGGTGGAGACACACAAGTGGCTCTGTGCGCTGCTCTTGCCCACCTAGCTCTCACTGGTTGGTTCCCAGGCAGTGGAAATGTAGGGCCAAGGCAAGGGCAGTGCATGGAGCCCTGTGGCCCCTCAGTTCAGGAGCAGGACCAGCTGGTTGCTGCTTCTGGTGTGCAGCGCGGTCCACAGCACCAGCACAGGCAGGAAGCCTGCCTTAGCACCATTGCTAGTCACTTTACAGCAAAGCAACCCAGTGCCTGACATACTGGGTTGTGACCCATAGTTTGAAAACCACTGATCTAATAACGTAATTGGGATAATTTTAGTAACCTACCATGACTTTACTGTATTATGATTTTGCTTGAAAGCTGCAATTTTGTTTATATGCTAATCTCTATCTAGACAGATGGCATCTTCTGGGTTGATTCAGATGAACTCCTGATCTCAAAAAACATTGTCTTAAGAAACAAAAGTTTATGGGCCACTAAATAAACTGTGCTTGCTTTCCTCAGGCAACTAGTCCCATTGAAGAATGTGTAACCCAATCAAGTAAATCAAATAGAAATTGGCATGTCACAAATGCATAACATTTACTTTAGCGTTTTAAATGTGGCCTGGATACAGAGTCACTTTCTTTTTCCCATCTTTGTGGCTTTTTCATTTTCCTCAAGATAAGAACGGTCTGTGATTGAATAAATGAATTGAATAAATGGATTGAAGAGTTGGGTAGCTTCTTTGTAGCTTCTGTTAAGCATAGTACTTCAGGAACATTAGCTGAAATGCTCCTTTTGCAGGCAGTTACAGAAATAGTGGCTCCCAAATAGCCCACACCCTGCCTCAGTAACCTTGTATGGCAGTAAGCATCCTCCCTTTTTCTCGTGCAATGGGGTGAAAGCAAACTTTTAAACTAGAACACTGGCTAATGGGTTTTGTATTCAGACTGAAGACTGAGGAAAGCAAGATATAAACATCAGCTGTTCTTGATCACACCTGTTTGTGAGTAGATTATCAACATGACAAACTTCCCTCACTCCCAGATGAAATGTTTTCACATGGAGGAAACATTTTAAGGAAGCATTTAAAAGTTATTTTAATTAAAAAAAAAAAAGAGGAAATTCTGTCATCCAGAGAGTTTGGAGAGTAGGAATGTGTGCATGTGGCTGTAACAGAGTGGAGATTAGTGTGTCAGATATAGATTAAGAGCCAAACTGTGCCTTAGGATATGTGTATAAAACTCCCATTGAAGTCCAAAGGGATTAAGCATATGTACTAGATTCCAGAGCAATATGTACTTAGCCAAATGGGAAAGTGAAGAGGCTTTTTGGAGTCTGAATTGCTAGCAAGGCTGTAGCAGCATCTGTCACCCTGACTGCGTGTTCTGATGTGAAATATTAAATACTGCAAAAGTACCTATGGAGGTGTTACAGAGACACCATACGAAGACCTCGAATCACCAGCAGTCAAACTAAATCACACCCTTCTTTCTTCACAACCCTTGTCAGATTTGGGCTCTGGTGGAGTCTGGAGCCTTCAACTCTTTGCTGATTTGAACTGCTCCAACATAGAATAAGATTGGTAAAGCCCTGCAAATCCATGGATATCTGCTTTATATTTGCATGTGCAGATGTCAGTGCAACTACCTGAAGCTCATTCTTGCGGATACAGATGTGGATGCACATTTTGTATTTGTGCAGGACTTTGAAGACTGGAGGCAGCAAAGGGGCTGACTGATGCCAGGCAATAAGATCCTGATCCTGCAAACACCCACCCACTAGGGTTGCCAGGTGTCCGATTTTGAACCAGACAGTCCAGTATCTGAGCTTTCTGTTCGGGAAACAAATTGAAGAAATATAAATGAGAAAATATTAATGTCCGGTATTTTCTAAATAAGATGTAATGTAGATTGTGATGTAATGTCAAGTGTGTCTGGTATTTTTGTTGAAACCATCTGGCAAGGCTACCACTCACATGCTTAAGTTTATTACAGTGGGAAGTTTAATTGAAGTCAATGAGTGAAGCTTATGCTTAAGAGTTTGCAAGATTGGGGACTAATGCAGGAGATGAAAATACTGTTCTGAACTCAATATACCTGAATTAAAAAACAAAACTGCTACAAATATTTTTCTTTGAATTTACTGGGATATGTTAAAGAACATGACTCAGTAGGGGAAATTTATATAATCTAAGGGAAAGAACACTACATTTATTCTTGATGTGCTACCCAACTCCTCAGTCCACCTCAGCTACTATCCAGGACGCACCCTGAATTATATTTTCATGTTGTTCATAGATCCTGGCTGTACACTGCTATCTGAACTCACTGGGCAATGAATAAACATATACCCCTGCATGTACACCTTGTTTCTTATGGGACATTGCTGCCCAAAGTCAAACTAAGGGAATATGTGACTATTCCTGTCCCAAGGGCCTTGGAAAAGAGTAGATAACCTGGTTGTGTAACGGTGGGTTGTTATTTATACTGCATCTTGGTTATGTATTGTGCTTTACAAGGTGTTCTGAGAGGGTTACAATCTGGCATTAAAGCAACGTCGTAACAAATGGGTAAAAGGAGCAGTAAATAAGGGAACCGGATATGTTCCTAGTAAGATATAGTTTCTTGCACTGAACAAGAAATGAGAGGTTGCATCATGGATTTCTAATTACACATGAACCTCCAGGAACACCTGTGGTACAGATCCTGGCAGGCAGAAAAGGAAGCGGCTGTGTGCAGAACCGCTCCTCCTCCCACTCCCTCCAATTGGGGGAACAAACGTGTGGCAACGTGCTTCCCCTGAGGCTTTTTCCCACCACTCCTATAGTGGCGGGGGATGATACCCAGAAGTGTGAAGACATGTCTTCTCCCTTCAGCCCCCGGGAGTTGGGTGCCAGCTAAGCACCCCACCCTCATCCCTCTCACGTCCAGATCCCACAGCACCTCTCTTGCCTGGCAAATTTTTTATTCCGGCATATCCTGTTTTCCAGGATTGCTGGATTAAAGAGGTTCAAGAGTCTTTCCTTTTTTAAATATATAATAGATTTAAGGAAGTAACTAGTTATGGTACAGCAGAGAGTCACTCACTAGGCCTCACAGAAGTGAACAAGGAGGGGTATTCATGACCAAGTGATGGGCAGTCGGGGGTTAGGCCAGGTCCAATAGCAGGAGGTCAGATGCTAAGCCCATGGACCAGAGGGCAAACCAAAGTCAGGTGTCAGGAGGCAGGTGGGGTCAGGTTACCAGATCAGCAGTAGGAGCAAGTGTGTTGGGGAAAGTCGTCCAAAGCAGAGAGCACCCAGCTGCATGGGCAGCTCCCTGTTCCTATGCTTTGTTTAGAACAACATTTCTCAAAATGTGGTCAGTGTAGCCACATGTGGCCACCAGGGTCTTTTCTTGGGCCACAGCCTCCTGGGTTGAGATGGGGAGGCAAAGTAGTGCCCTCTTCCCCCTCCCTGTTGCTCCTGGATGTACCACACTGGTGTTGGTTGCTGGAGCCAGTAGAAGGGTTTGGGCCATCACCTGGAGCACAAAGCAATAGGAGCAGGCAGCTAGTGAGTTCCCCTCCTCCCTGCGGTGGTGGGGCTCAGGCTTTCGGCTTCATCTCTGAGCTGGTGGGGTAGAAAGCTCTGGCCATGGGGCTTTGGGTTTCAGCCCTGGGCTCTCACTTCACAACAGCAGGCTCCAGGGTTTGTCCACAGGGGCTTTGGGTTTCATCCCTGGACCCCATCCTCCCACCATGGGGTTTGGGCTGTGGCCATGGGGATTTGGGCTCCGTCCCTGGACCCCATCCTCCAGCTGTGGGCATTTGGGCTCTGGCCACAGGGCTTCAGGCCCCCACTATCTTTCCCACCCCTGAACCCTTATCTCTCCTGGCTCCCACTTCTTCACCCAACCCTCCATTCAGGCTGAATTTGTCCCCAGGCTTAGCAGGGCTGATTAAGTCTGCTGTGAAAAGCGATATTTGTTTGTATGTTAATATTCCTTTTCAAAACAGACTTGCTGGCCAGCAGTAAATAAGTTACTATGATTTGGACACATGTATGTACATTTTTGTTTTCCTAAAGCTAATTAAGTATTTTAGGCACAAGTGAGAGCAGCCACCAATAACGTGTCCTGTGAACCCCTGGTTTGGAACTTTGTGAATCCATCGGGACACCCAGCATTCTGCCAATCAGTTTCCAGGGCTGGGGTCCTCTGTTAGAATTCAGCTTCTGTTCTGATGAAAGTTTGTAGGTCACTGGGTGGCAAGTTAGAGCTTACTAGCTCCGAAGAACCCTGTGCAAAGCCAGATCAGTGCCTCCGAGGGTGGGAGCGGAGGAGAAAGGGGAAAAATGACCCGGTATTGGACCAGTTTCATGACTGCCCTAAGTGACAGGGGAGCTGCTTCACTGTCTGAGGATGAGAAACACAGTCAGGGTCATAGATCTGTGCCAAGTTGAAGTCCCCTAATTTTGTTCCTTGAACAAACAGGAAGGTGTAACTAAGAGACACCAAAATAGGTTGCTTGTGTTGAACCAGGGGCCCTCTCCCTTGTCTAAAGAAGAGGTAGTCAATTATTTTATCAAGGTCCGAATTTCTTGCTCAAAGTATAGTCAAAGTCCAGACTCCAGAGAAAATAATAGTAGTACAGGCAGTCCCCGACTTACGCGGATCCGACTTATGTCGGATCCGCAGTTACGAACGGGGCTCGCCCTGGAGGACATGGACTGCGGGACCTCGCGGTCCTGCCGCCCGTGTACTCCGGGGCTTTCTCCGCGTCTCCCTGGTCTGCAGACCAGGAAGATGCGGAGCAAAGCCACGGAGGGGCTCGGGCAGCGAGGCAGCCCAGGCGCGCCTGGGCTGCTCCGCTGCCAGCTTCCCCAAGGCTTTGCAAAGCCATGGGGGGGCTCGGGCAGCGGGGCAGCCCAGGCGCGCCTGGGCTGCTCCGCTGCCGGCTTCCCCAAGGCTTTGCAAAGCCTCGGGGGAAGCCGGCAGCGGGACAGCCCAGACGCCCCGCGGCTGTCCCGCTGCTGGCGTCCTCAGAGGCTTTGCTCCCCGTCTCCCTGGTCTGCTGGTCTCCAGCAGACCAGGGAGACGGGGAGCAAAGCCACGGAGGACCCAGGCGGCGGGACCGCGGTGCATCTCGGTCCGCCGCCCGCGTCTTCCTGGTCTGCTGGAGTGCGGGGGGCGCAGCTAGTACGCCCCCCCCAGCAGACTAGGCTTTTCTCCAGACGCCTGTGGCAGAGCAGCTGGGGCGCTGCCGGTTGGTCCCACAGCGCCGCTCTGGGCGCTACTGGACCAACCCGGCAGCACCCCAGCTGCTGGTCAGTTTCAGCAGCGGCTGAATCAGGACGCCTGGGGCAGAGCAGATTGGGTGCTGCTGGGTTGGTCCAGTAGCGCCGAGGAGCGGCGCTACTGGAGCAACCCAACAGCACCCCAGCTGCTCTGCCCCAGGCGTCCCCAAGTCAGCTGCTGCTGAAACTGACCAGCACTGACTACAGGAAGCCCAGAGCAGAGTTGCTCTGCCCCGGGCTTCGTGTAGTCAGCCGCTGGTCAGTTTCAGCAGCGGCTGAATCTGGACGCCAGTTCCGACTTACATACAGATTCAACTTAGGAACAAACCTACAGTCCCTATCTTGTACGTAACCCGGGGACTGCCTGTAGTAGTAGTAAGTAAATAAAAGATTTTAGGGACAATGAAAAAGTGTCTAGTGGTCTGTAGTTGGCCCGCGGTCTGCCTATTGACTACTTTGTCTTAAAGTAGGGATGTGAATGGTTAACTGGTAAGCCGCACCCTTAGTAGGTAAGACTTACCAGTGAAGATTAACCGGTGGGGGTTAACCTCTGTGCATGACTCTGGGATACCATAAGCAGGGCTGCTCCAGCAAAGTGTGAAATCTGTGCTGGATACTGGTTGTATAACTGATGGTTTTTAAGCACTGCCTCCGTTCTGGAAGGAGAGAACATGGAAAGAATTGTTTGTAGTGTGTATGGCTGAAGGCCTAAATTTTCTAAAGGAGCTAGTTTCGGGTACAATCAATTTGTCAGTATCTATTTGAGACACTATCAGGTCACAGATTGTTTTGAGTGGATAAAGTCCTTTGTAACAATTGCTGGAAAGCCACAGATCTTGGCTCCACTCCCAGGCAATTTATTCTGCTGACATTTGGTCAGATGATGGAAACCTTTCTGCCTCTTCTTGATTGGGCACCAATGAGAAAAGCCAGTCATTGTAGATGCTATATATAAATAGCTCCCAGATGCTTTGTAGAAACACCCTAGCAGTAAGGTCAGTCCCTGCCATTGTGGTCCATGAATACTTATTTAACTGCTAATTTAATTCAGAGGTCAGATTGACAAATCAATTTGAAGAGAATTAGATGTGTAGACATGCACAAGGCTTCCAACCTCAGGTGCTAAACAGTGTCTTGGTTTTTTTTGTTTGTTTTTAATTTAATGTATTCTCATTATTTGCTTCAGCACCTTGTTCTTGATATTAGTCTGTTCTTTTCGTCTCCATCTCATGTTGGCCGAGAGCTGTGTCTGCAAATCCAATTACGGTCTGATCCTGTGAACTTTTTGAGCAGAACTCCCATGGCCATTGCTCACAAAGTGGTAGTATGGGAAGTCCTGCAAACTCCAAGTGTGAAGATTCTGCATTGACTAAACACACAAACGAGAGCAGAGCATTCCCTGAGAGAGCTTAAAAATTAGTGATGTCATTAGCTTATAGAGGCGATAGTCCAAATGTGATTCTCTTGGAAGCCTGGCCTACACCTCCCTGTGAGTGAGGTGGGGCAAGAGGGTTGAGGACAAAATCTTAGTGAAATTGAGTACCATAGAACAAACATGTACATTAGGAGGATGCTTTTCTGAACTTGCACCACTGACAATTGGAAGTGACTCTGTGAAAGTCAGTAAAGCATATGCAGTGTAAATAAGGTGCGAATTAGTCTATAGACTGAATACATATGAAAAGTGCATTTCACATTTATCTTCTGTTGGAAGTGAGCCCTTATGATTACTTTGTGGTATTAAAACCTGGACAGTTATAGTGCTGCTTTTTTATTTTGTTTTATTTTTTACAGTGCAGGTGTTTCAAATATGGATTACCAGTAACCTGTTATTTTTAAAAATAGTCATACCAAATGCTTCCTCTGTTTCTAGGATTTTGTTTTTCAGTACATCTCATGATAATGTCCCATTAAGATTTCTTAGGATATTATCAACATTGAAGCATTGAGAAATGAAGATTTCCAATTGCTAATTCCAATTTCCAATTTTTTCAGTAGACTTAAATTAGTTTTAATAAAGCTGAAAAACAAGAGGAAAAATTTTATATGCAGGGAATCGGCTGATCCCATAACCTGAACTCAACAGAGCACACAGACCCTGAGAGAGAGTGTCCAAACCTTACCCTGGGGAATGAATTCTTTTGTATCTCAAGCCACTATCAGCAAACTTGGCTATTCCTGGGGGTTTCTCCACAATTTCATTTGTCCTAGTTTCCTGCAGCCCAGTAGGATCAAATATTTGTCCTGTGTATAGCTCACCTAGGCTACAGAGTCAATAGAATCTAAGGCAGTTTCTAACCCTTTTGATTGGAAAGATAATCTTCCAAATTTAATGGCTGTATTGCTCAGTGGGTGATGACTTTTTCAGTGTGAAGAGAGCCTAAAACAATGGCAGCTAATGGCTGTCCGAAACCCATAGGTAACAACATCTAAGACAGCAGAGACTCTGGTTGAGCCAGACAACCTGTCACCCACAGAAATAATTATTATTGAAATTTGGAGTAGGTTCAGAAAACTAGAAGAACGATTCAAGGTCTGAAAGCATGCCTTATAATGAGAGCTCAATCTGTTGATCTTAACAAATACCTACATTTAGAGGCACAAACTCTACTGACATAAGCACTTACATCAATATGTAAGGTAATGCACATCGGGAAAAATAACCCCAACTATACATACAGTATGATGGGGGCTAATTTGGCTATGACAAATCAGGAAAGAGATCTTGGAGTTATCGTGGATAGTTCTCTGAAAACTTCCACACAGTGTGCAGCAGCGGTCAAAAAGACAAATAGGATGCTAGGAATTATTAAGAAATTATTAAGAAATTATTAAGAAAGGGATAGAAAATAAGACACAGAGTATCTTACTGCCCCTGTATAAATCTATGGTATACCCACATCTTGAATACTGTGTACAGATGTGGTCTCCTCACCTCAAAAAAGATATTTTGGCCTTGGAAAGGGTTCAGAAAAGGGCAACTGAAATGATTAAGGATTTGGAACGGGTCCCATATGAAGAGAGGTTAAAGTGACTGGGACTTTTCAGTTTAGAAAAGAGGAGACTGAGGGGGGATATGATAGAGGTATATAAAATCATGAGTAGTGTGGAGAGGGCGAATAAAGAAAAGTTATTTATTAGTTCCCATAATAGAAGAACTAGAGGACACCAAATGAAATTAATGGGTAGCAGGTTTTAAACTAATAAAAGAAAGTTCTTCTTCATATAGCATGTAGTCAACCTGTGGAACTCCTTGCCAGAGGAAGCTGTGAAAGCTAGGACTATAACAGAGTTTAAAGAGAAGCTAGATAATTTCATGGAGGTTAGGTCCATAAAAGGAGGTTAGAAATGGTGTCCCTGGCCTCTGTTCGTCAGAGGCTGGAGAAGGATGGCAGGAGACAAATCGCTTGATCATTGTCTTCGGTCTACCCTCTCTGGGGCACCTGGTACTGGCCACTGTCGGCAGACAGGCTACTGGGCTAGATGGACCTTTGGTTTGACCTAGTACGGCCGTTCTTATGTTCTTACGTTATGTAATATGTACTACAGATCCACACCTAAGGAGTTGTGCCACTTGAACTATATCTGTTTCTAATGTATGTAATTAAAACAGTGTAAACCAAGTCAAAGAGAAGGTTCAACATTGACTTCATGATCCATAAGTGCCTGTACGGGAAGGTGATGTCTGATACTGAAGAGATTTCTGCCTAACAGAAAATAATATAACCAGATCTAATGTCTGGAAATGGAAGACAGATGAATTCAAACTCTAAATAAAGTGCAATATTTAACCATAAGGGTAGATAACCATAGAAATGTTTTACCAAGGGCATGTGGCAGTTTTATCATCACTTGAAATCTTTTAAAATGAGACTGGATAGCTTTCTAAAAGATATGAACTAGTTCAGACACAAGTTATGGGCTTGATGCAGGAATTATTGGGTGAAATTCTGTGTTTTCTGTGTGGAAGGTCAGTCCAGGTAAATTATTCCTTCTGGTCTTTTGAAATCAATGCATCAATAATCATAGTTAATGTAATTTTACTCTTTAATATCTTCTGTCTAGTTACCACCAGTGTTTTGGTCCACTCCACACAGTGTGTACAGGTTCTCTTACCTAGTTTTGTTTGTTTTTCCATTTTATCTTCCTTTTATCCTCCGTGATGTACTGGTGATTTGGCCTTATGCATACAGTAATTCAAAGTGCAACAGAAATACAAATACAAAATACAAAGATAAATCTGTGAATGGCACAGACGTTTTTTCCCCAAGAATAGTTACTTCCATTTTTGTACTTCAAAATTGTCCGTGTTGGATAACTGTAAGAGTTTCTAATCAAAAGCACCCCTTTAGGGGTACATCTACACTACAGCGTTATTTCGAAATATCTAATTTCGAAATAGTTAATTCAAAATAAGATATTTCGAAATAACACGTCTACAGACAAAATGCATTTCAAAATAGCATTTTGCTATTTCGAAATAGCGCGTCCACACTGAGTGGATGCTGAATCTCATTTAAGGCCGGTCGGAACCAGTTCAAGCAGGGCATCAGGTCAGGAGTTACTTTGTGTGGCTGCTGCCTGAGGTTATCTGAGGCCTGTGCTTAAAGGGACTCCCCCCGGACAGCCGGTTCTCAGGTTTCCCTGCTTGCTTGCTTACCTTGATGTGGGTGGGACAAGCAAAGCATTTTTGTCTCTGTGTGCTCTGGTTTCCCTCACTCGGGACACCACAGCACTCGGCAACATGGAGCCAGAGCTGCCCCGGGCACTCTGGTGCTTCTCTTGGATACGTTGCTGTGAGCCTGGCTGCACTTTCTGCAGGCTGCAATCCGGGAGGTCCATCGGGGGGCTGTCAGTATCCAGGAGGTCCCACGGGAGAGCTTCCATCCTGAGGAGCACTAACAGTCTTCATGGTCTGCCCCACTCATGCCTCATTCCTCCCTCACGTCCTTCCACTTACCCCTCCCTAGCCCCCCTTCCTGATGTCAAATAAAATACATGTGTTTTCATGAACACAAACTCTCTTTATTTAACAAAACTGTGGGGAGGGGGTTAATGAAACTCTGGTGAGACTGGGGAAAGGAGGCAGGGGAAGAGAGGAGAGAGGGGAGGAGGAAACCTGGGAGGAGGGAGCTGGAAGGGGGAAGCAAGGGGAACAAGGGGGAGGGGAAGCTCAGGGTTGGGGGTCTCGCCTGGCCAACTGTCTACCAGCACCGCAGGTGCAGGGGCCTTGGTGTCCCCAGGGGGATGGGGAGGGGGGGGGGTGGAGGGAGAGTGGGAGGGGGAGAAAAAGTGAGAGGAGGAGTGGTAGCTGGTGGGGCAGCAGGCGCTGGAGCGGCAGTAGGTGGCACGCTCTGCACCAGGGTCTGCAGGTGTTGGCAGATGGCATGGCCCTGGGCAAGCTGCTCCCACCAGAGCTGCAGGTCATCTTGCACCCATTGCTGGAGGGTGCGGTGCATGGCTTTCAGTGCCCCCAGGTGCTGCTGTTGGTACCCCTCCATTGCACGGGTGGTCCTGCGGAGCCTTTGGGTGCAGGAGCATGTCTCGGGCGGGGTGATGTACCTTGCACGCACAGCTGGTGCGGCTGTGGAGAAACAAGAGAAGTGGTCAGTTATCCCTGGGGACACAGTGGGTGAAGCCCAGCCCCCTCTGCAAGGTGAGGATGACCGTGCCCTGCACCATCAGAGCTGCTGTGCTTGCACAGAGGCCATGTTCGGAATGTCCTGCTATCCCTGGGAATGGGAGCTGCCCCGAGACTGCACCCATGCCCCTGTGCTGTGTACAGTGTGGGTGGGTGGGGGAGCGAGGATATGTCCCCTGCCTCTATGTAGAGGGAGGGTGTCCTGCTGTGTCCCATCCCGGAGTCAGGAGAATGTCATGCCTCCCCGCACACGCATGTGGTTTACAGTGTAAGGCCCCTGTGTGGCAGCCAGCTGGGGCCACATACCCGGGGCGGCATAGCACATGCTTGTACATGCGCACGTTGCTGCGTGATCCGTGGACAGGAAGGCCCACACGCACAGTCCCTGGTTTCCGCCCCTCTTCCCCCCCCCCCCCCCGCATAAGGGGACAGTGATGGCACTCTCCTGTTGTTGCCTCCCTGGCCTCGGATGACACCGGCGACAGGTCCGCTGGGGCGGCTTGGGGGGTCCTGGCTGCTTAGCACGCGCGGTCTGGTCTGCTGAGGCTCCTGGCTCTCTTCCTCCTCCTCCTCAATGCTCTGGTCAGGGCTCTCTGCCCCAGGGTTGACGACCACCTGTGGGGTACAGACTGTCCTGCCCCCCAGGATGCGGACCAGGGCGTTGAAATAGGGGCAGCTTGGTGTGTGTGCACCTGGTTGGGAGCTGCCCCCTGTGGCCTTTGCATATGCCTGCTGAAGCTCTTTTATTTTCATCCGCACCTGCTCCTGGGTGAGAACGTGGCCTCTGCTGGCCATGCTGGCAGCTATCCTGCCATAGACAGCGGCATTCCTCCATCTAGTGCGGAGATCATGGACGTTGGAGGATTCCCTCAAACCTGAATGAGGTCCATGATCTCCGCGCTGGACCAGGAAGACGCCCGCCTTTTCTGGCACCTGTCAGGCTCCTGGGAGCTGGAAGACTGCTCCTGGGGAGCGGTGGAGGGCTGGCTGCCAGTGGCTTGCTGGATCATATTGGGGCCACTGGGTCAGCGGCAGGACAGACTGTTTGTTGGGCTGGCAGGCTTGGAGCTGGCACAGGCACTGTGGCCAGACTCTACCCCTTTAAGGGCTCCAGGGATGGGGGGAGGGAGAGGAGTTTTCTTGGTTGAGGCCAGAGTGGCCAGCAGGGCACCCTGGGAAGTGCTGGAGGCCATCTATTTCGAAATAAGCATCTACACAGCGCTTATTTCGAAATAGCAATTTCAAAATGGGCATTATTCCTCATGGAATGAGGTTTACCAATTTGGAATTAAGCCCTCCGCTATTTTGAATTAATTTTGAAATAGTGGTTGGCTTGCGTAGACGCTAGTAAAGTTATTTTGAAATAACTTTGCTGTGTAGACATACCCTAAGATTTTATCAATACAGTAAACTTCCGATAATCTGGCACCTTTAGGACCCAGGAGGTGCTGGATTATCAAATATGCTGGACTATCAGAAGGGGGGCTATGAGGAGTCTGGGGTGGGGTGGGGGGATGCTACCCCAGACCCCCTTATAGCCCTCCCTTCTGATAGTCCGGCTCTGCCCCAGGAGTCCCTGATTCAGCCGCTGCTGGTCAGTTTCAGCAACGGCTGAATCGGGGACGCCTGCAGCAGAGCAGCTGGAGTGCTGCCGGGTTGGTCCATTAGTGCTGACCCTTGGTGCCGCGAGACCAACCCGTCAGCACCCCAGCTGCTCTTGGGGACACGGGTTGGTCCTGCAGCGCTGCTCCTCGGCGCTACTGACTGGACCAACCCGGCAGCACCCCAGCTTCTCTGCCCCAGGTGTCCCCAAGTCAGCCGCTGCGGAAACTGATCAGCGGCTGACTCCAGAAAGTCAGCCCTGGTCAGTTTCAGCAGCGGCTGAATGGGGACGCCTGGGACAGAGCAGCTGGGGCGCTGCTGGGTTGGTCTGGTAGCGCCAAACCTCGGCGCTGCGGGGACCAACCCAGCAGCACCCCAGCTGCTCTGTCCCAGGTGTACTCAAGTCAGCTGCTGCTGAAACTGACCAGCGGCTGATTCGAGGAAGCTGGGGCAGAGCAGCTCTGTCTCGGGCTTCCTGGAGTCAGCCGCTGGTCAATTTCAGCAGCGGCTGAATCCAGGACAGCTGGGGTGCTGCCGGGTTGGTCCTGCAGCCCCGAGGGGCAGCGCTACTGGACCACCCGGCAGCACTCCAGCTGTTCTGCCCCCTGCTTCCCGGATTCAGCGCTGGTCAGTTTTAGCACTTCCAGGTTCCTGATGGTGCCAGACCATCAGGAGTGCCAGACCGTCAGATGCCGGACCATTGGAGTTTTACTGTATTAAGAAAAATTGCTATTAAAAATCATATGTATACACTTTTATTAGAAGAACATACAAATGTGAGAAATTACAACAATTTCTCACAATATTTAGTAAGATTTAATAGAAATAGAATTATATTATTATCCGAAACAGTAATTTTGAAAGACTCTATCTATACAGTTGTGATGATATAAATTGTACATGTGATTTAGTTAAGGCCTTTACAAATATGAAGGAAAGTATAGAAATATTAGCCCTATAAATATGCACATGCATAATTTTAAATAAGTAATCTAGTTTGCACTACTCACCTGAGTAAAATTGCATAGGAGATGCAGTTTTTGCAGGATCATAGACGAGCTTGGTTTTGATCTCACACTGGTATAATTCAGGGGTAAGTGAATGGAATCAGTGGTGCTGGGACAGAGTATGCGTTAGTTTTGTTATCTGGAAAGCAGCTCTGTAATTTTGCATATGAGGGACTTCTCAGCATTATCTTAAAGATAATGTATAAATACAACTTAAATGTATCAAAATGATACAGCAGCCTTGGTAGTGGTGGTGGTGGTGGTGGTTAGAGATGGGGAAGCCAAGGCTGAGTAAATAAAGAACTTTGTCCCAAATTTAACATGAATCAGAATTCCGATACTAAAGCTATGGGGCTTGTAAGCACACAGTGTGAAGATTTTGAAACAGATTTAGGAGCGTCATGATCCTAGATCCCCGTGGAAATCTCTTCCCATGATCAGTGGTGTCCAAACTTTTCTCGTCCCGTCCCCACCCCTTACAAATAATGAAATGTGTCTGCACACCTCCCCCTCCAATTACTACACGCTTTGCCTCACAGAGGGGGAAAACTGGGTTTGGGGGAGTAGCTAGGAGTTAGAGGTGGAGTTGGCCTGAGAGAGAATGAGAGCAGAGCAGGGTGGAGTGAAACTGTGGCTGAAGCTGGAGTTGGGCTGGGTGGTGTTGCCTTCCCACTTCCTGTGGTGGCTGGCCCACGCCCCACTGAGTGCCCCCCTTATGTTCTAAGGGCGTGTCCCACAGCTGGCGACCAACGGTTTTAATTTTGCAGACTATACGCTTCCTGACATCAAGTAGGTAGGAAAAATGCCAAAATACTGAACAAAAGGCTGGTCTCACTAGCTGGGAAGTTCAAAAAATCTTATAGGACTTCCAGCCCAATTTGATTTGAAACCAGCCCATCTCACCCCATTGCATATCAGCAAGTCAGACATTTATAAACAATATGATTCTTCATTAGGCGATGATGATTAGTAAGACTTTGAAGAAGAGCTGTTTAAACTTATCACCTTGTAGGAAAAGTTGCTCCGAAGTTGGCTGTCACCACAAAATACTTTCGCTCTGAAACAATTTCCTTTACATGTGTCTTCAGTAAAGAAGACCCAGTGTTTGGATCATGATGGTTAACAGGAGATGTTCACACCTCCACATCAGCTTTGTGTTCACACCTCCACATCAGCTGCTAGAAGTAGGCCATATCCTCCCTAACTGAATTGATCTCGTTATCTCTGGCCTTCCTCTTGATTGGTACTCCTTTCTTTTCATTTGCCTGTATATTTATACCTGCCTCTGGAATTTCCACTACATGCATCTGACGAAGTAGGTCTTTGCCCACGAAAGCTTATGCTCCAATACATCTGTTAGTCTATAAGGTGCCACAGGACTTCTTTTTCATGCAGATTCAGACTAATACATCTGCCTTTCTGATATGAGTTAAATAATTAATTATGATAGAGTGCTTTGGACATGGAATGCAAGCATGGATACAAGGGCGAAGGTGAACTGCAAAGTGATGAAAAAATGGGCTTGTGAACTTTTTTTGTTGCTTGATTATATGTGAAAACTACCTATTGTTTCTCTGTTTGTTTAATAAATTAAAAAATCAGATCCTGTCTGTGATCAACACAGGCCTACTGAGATTTAAAATTGAGCACTTTGGAGGGCAAATGATTTTTTAGTCTAATTTGTGTGTTTGTTTAACCTGCATTTAACTCCAATGCTTAATGTGCAGCTGTGGACAGGATGCCTTTGTTAAGGTTTCAACACCTCTCTTCCCTAATGTGTGTGAATTGATGGTAGTACATTGAAGACTTCCACCTTTCCTTTCAAATAACACCAGGACAGAGCAGATGTGGCAATTTTTCTTTATATAAAAAAATGAATAAAAAAAGGGAAAGAACCACAGTTTAAAAGGAAACCATTTATAGGTCATTCCATACTTGTATATCAGTTTTGGCATGTGACATCTTGGGGCTACTGCCATTTCTTTTTGATACTTGACTTTGAAAGAAGGTCATAGTGCTGGCAAAAAACCACATCCATTTCCTCTGGCAACCTCTTTCACAGCTCTTCTGATATATTGATGACCATGATGGTCTTTGTAGAAGAGAGGGATGAAGTCTCAAAGTTGTATTCTAATCCTACTGAAATTCTTCCGTCCCTGCTTGAGCTGTAGAGTGTCCTTTGTACATGTGCACTGTGGCAGTTACAAAATTCTAAAGCCAGATTTTGACTAGCATTGTGCGCCTGTGCTTGGAGTCGGTACCTTCTCTCTTGAGCCTTCCCCTTACATCCTTGACTTCATGCCGCTCAGGGAGCACAGTTGATGTTTTCTCCATTTGCATCAAGGGATACAGATCACCACAAAGGGAAGACCCTGATCAGGACCCTGATCCTGCCCCCAGCCCCTGTTCTTGCAGAGGAATCTCAGAAACAGCCAGGTATTCGGGGGAGCAGACTGCCCTGTATCTCAGAGGAACCCTCATGATCATCTAGTCCAGTGGCTACCAACCAGTGATTGGGATCTACTGCTAGATCTTGGAGCCTCTGACAGGTGATATCAACTGGTTTGGCCAAGAGGCTCTCAAGTGCCGGCAGTTCAGCTACCCCTTCCCCCCACTGCTGTGCATCTCCTGCCCTTTGGCTTAGAGCTGCCCCTCCCCCTGGGAGCCTCTTGCTTTCTGTGCAGGGCAGGGGAGGGGGAGTGCTATGTCAGGGTGCCCCCATCCCACTCTGTTTCCTTTCTCCCCAGAGAGAGAGGGGGCACAGCAGGATTTGGGATGGAGTTTGCTGGCTGCTTTAGGGAGAGGGCCAGGGCAGGGGGGGAGCCTGCCTTAGCCCCACTGCATCACCACCCTGGAGCCACCAGCAGTGCCCAGCTGGAGCCCACTTCCCAAACTCTTATCCTAGTCATGAACCCCCTCCTGCAGCCCAAGCCCTTGTCCTAGCCCCAAGCCCCCCTGCATCCAAACGCCATCCCAGAGTCTGCACCTAGAACTCCCTCCTACATCCCAACTGCCTGCCCCAAGAACAGCTCAGAGCCCGTCTCATACTCCAGATCCCTTAATCCAAGACCAGAGCCTGCACCCCAACCCTCTGCCCCAGCCTGTTGAAAGTGAGTGAGGATGGGCAAGAGAGGGAGGATGGAGTGAGCAGGAGCGAGCCTTGGAGAAGGGGTAGGAAGGAGGCAGGGCAAGGGAATTTATATCTGAGGTAGATCTTGAATTGCACCTAAATTCAAAAAGTGATCTTGTGCTCAAAAAGGTTGGAAACCACTGATCTAGTCTGACCTTTTCCACATTGCAGGCCAGAGAATCTCACCCACCAACTCCAGTAACTCAGACAGAAATTAGGGGTCTATTACAGAAGTCCTCAAATCATTGTTTAGAAGACTTCAAGTTACAGAGAATCCACAACTTACTCTCTCATAAAGATGCAAGTGACCTTGCCTCATGCTGCAGAGGAAGGTGAAACTGTCCAGAGTCTCTGTCACTCTGACCTGGGCAAAAATTCCTGACCCCAAATATAACAGCAGTGGGTTAGACTCTAAGTATGTGGGCAGGAACTACCAGCCAGACATCTGGGAAAGAATTCTCTGTAGTAACTCAGGGTACGTCTAGAGTACATGCCTCTGCCAACAGGCATATAAAATAGGCTACCCAACATAGTCAATGAAGTGGGGATTTAAATATCCACGGATTCATTAAAATTAAAATGGCCACCATGCTGTGCCAGCTCAGCTGATCGTCGGCACAGCACGCGAGTCAAGACGCGGATCAGTTGACAAGGGAAGCCTTTGTCGACCGCTCCTGTAAACCTCGCTTCACGAGGCATAAGGGAGCAGTCAACAAAGGCTTCCCTTGTCGACTGATTCACGTCTTGACTCGCGCTGTGCTGACGATCAGCTGAGCCGCCACAGCGCAGTGGCCATTTTTATTTTAATGAATCTGGGGATATTTAAATCCCCGCTTCATTGACTATGTCGGGTAGCCTATTTTACATGCCTGTGTTGGCAGAGGTATGTAATCTAAACATACCCTCAGAGCCCTCCCCATTTAGTGTTCCATCACTGGCTGTTGGAGATGTTTACTGCTAGCAGCCATGGATCAGCGGTGTGTCATTTTAGGCAATCTCATGATAATATCCTCTCCATAGACTTATCAAGCTCTGTCTTGAAGCCAGTTAGGTTCCCTCCCCCCCAAATCCTCCTCGGAAAACTGTTCAGAACTTTATTCCTCTGATGGTTAGAAACCTTTGTGTGATTTCAAGCTTAAGCTTGTTGATGGCTAGTTTATAGCCATTTGTTCTTATGTCCGCTTTGGACCTTAAATAATTCCTCTCCCATCCTGGCATTTATCCCTCTGTATTTATGGAGAGCAATTATATCTCCCATCATCCTTCTTTTGTTTGTGCTAAATAAGCCAACCTCTTTGGGTCTCCTCTCATAAGGTAGGTTTTCCATTCCTTGTATTCTCCTAATAGCCCTTCTCTGAACCTGTTCCAGTTGAAATTCATCTTTCATAAACATTGTGGACCAGAATTGCATGTAGTACCCCAGATGTGGTCTCCCCACTGCCTTGTATAATAATGCTTCCCTGACTCTATTGGAAACACCTTGCCTGATGCACCCTTGAATTGCATTAGCCTTTTTCATAGCTTCATCATATAGTGGCTCATCGACATCCTATGATCAACCCAGATCTTTCTCCTCCTCTGTCACTTCCAACTATGGTGCAGTCTATGGTCTCTTCCTGTTCATTGGGGAGCTCTAGAAGATATAGTGCCTATAGGGTGATGCACTACATATTGTAAGCCAGAGGCTAAACAGCATGACATGGCCCTAAACTTTCATAGATCCAGTAATGGAGACCACTGATTTCACTTACCTTTCTGCAAAGTTATCTGACACACAGAGCTCAAAGACAATCTTCCTAGCAGATGAGTAACAGAAATTAAAACTTTCATAAACTTCCCCTGCTCAATATTTTGCTGATTGAAGTAAATACTGGTCTCAGATCTCCAAAGCATTGGGTTTTGCTGTTGATGTTGATTTATAATAAATAATTCCACAGTGTGTTCTTGTCAGGAAATGGCACTGATATCTTTTGTGTCAGTTATCAGGCAAAAATTATTTCTGAATATAAAAGATCCCTGGTAGTGAGGCTGTAGATATCTTAACTAAAGCACTACCACATCATATTGAAGGGCAAAAACACCCTTAAATCTAGCAGTGTAATGATTTCAGGCCATCTGCAAAGAAAAAGAGTATATAACTTTCCAATATAAAAGGTCTGATACAACTAGTACTCTATGATGGATGATTGTGATATATAGAGAGAGTGGGTGAAATTCACTCCCTTTCACAGAGCCAGTCTAAAGCATATCTCCCATTCCAGTTCCACTTAGAGCTCACCAGGGGCTTAAGTGGGTCATTGGCTTTGTGTTAGAGAAACATAGAATCACAGAATTCTAGGACTGGAAGTGACCTCGGGAGTCATTGAGTCCAAGCAGGACCAAAGAGAATCCTAGAATCCTAGGGATGGATCACCTAACAAATCAAATTGCACTCTTGTTTACAACTCTGCAGTTTCATTGACAGCAATGGGATTTCATTGGTGTAAATGAAAGTAGAATTAAGCACTAAGAAAAAATACTTTGTAATTGAAAAGTTAATTTCTCAAGTGCATGCTGCATCCTACCATGCCATTAGGGAATTCAGTACTAAATACCTAAGGTTTGTTCTTCTTCCTATGTTTATTCAGGTAGATGTCAAGGAATGCATGGCAATCTTTTCATAGGGTAAGACTAATTCATGTGCTGACACTGAGATAATGACACTGAGATTTAATAGGCATTAATATGCTCAGCTGTGTGTGGGAAGTTGCTTAGTACATGTTGGCTGCCACTTTTGACTGTAAACACTCCACCATGTAATTAAATGCTTTAGAAGATCCTCTGGGCCATGTGGTTACTTGAAAACTATTGCAGATATCCAGAGTATTTTTGGTGTCATGTGAATAACCTTCTTTGTATTCATATAACAGCTTTTAAATACATGTCCAGTGTTTACCCACCTTTGCGTGGCACATTTTCAGTATGTCAAACAGATTTTCGGCATCCATTGAAGCAGCATGGCTACTGGTGGTATCCATATATTCTTTTAATTTGTGCTGAATATTCATTTGGTGGTGATTATATTACAATATCAACCTTCCCTCCGCCAAAAAAAAAGTTGGCTTACCTTTTTATGGCTAGTTTGAGGGACGTTTCCATGGTAAATTGACATCTGTGGTTCATTTTATTTACTCACATAGTGCCGTTCTGTCTGCTGTTCAGTTTTCAAATAGGTTATTAGGATACTAATCAGAAGTGGTATAACTACTACAAGATATTATGGGTGTTTTCTTCTGAATTTTGATGTGGCATACTTCTTAATTGCTAGGGCAACTTTTATGCTGTATGAGTCAAATTAAACTTTATTGCTTTAAAAAGCTGTTGTTTAGCATTTTTAAAAAAATCTAGGAATAAATAATACATTACAGCCTTTGATTTCAAATTCATGCCATCCTGTATCTTTTCTTGGTATGGATTTTATAGTACATTAAATCATTTTCTGTATTCAGGCAAAAATCCAGGTCAGGCATATAATTTGAAGGTTTTGATCATATAGTAGTGTTTCAAACAACATGTCTGAAAACCATGAATCTTGTTAATTTTTGGTGAGGCAATAATGTGAAAGCATTGGTTTCCTCATTGCATTGACATTCAGAGCAAATGCCTTCCCTTTATTACTGTTTTGCCATCTCATGTCTATTTAAGCTGTCTGCTCTTTGGGGCAGGAACCATGTCTGTCTAGATATTTATATGGCATCCAGCACAATGGGGCTCCAAAACAGTCTGAGTTCTTTGAGCACGACCCCAAATGTAAATGATAAAGAATGTAATTGATTGTGGTCAACTTTCTGTTTTAATGCATTGCTTTAAAAGTGAATCAGTTCTATGTGAAGTGGTATCAGATTCTTCAATAACTCCAGTGGTTAGAAAGACACTGGGAATTGTGTTCTTTCTACCTGGTCCCTCCACTCTTCAAAGATGAAGTATTAAAGCAAATGGAAGTGTTGAAAGCAAGTCCACTTTGGTGCTGTGATGTGTTCCTGCTGTGTGCTCAATAGTACTTTGGATTCTAGCTCAGTGTTTGAGCATTGGCCTGCTTAAACCCAGGCTTGTGAGTTCAGTCCTTGAGGGGGACATTTAGGGATCTGGGGCAAATCTGTCAGGGATGGTACTTGGTTCTGCTGTGACAGCAGGGGACTGGGCTCCATGACCTTTCAAGGTCTCTTCCAGTTCTAGGAGATAGGTACTGTATATCTCCATTCATTTTAGGACAAGTGAGCTGGAGGAGGAGAAAACATGCTCATTAATGCACTACGGCTATGTTATCTTTTTCACAGACCAGTTGTGTTTACGTTTAATACTGAAAGCGTTTAAAGTGCATGTCTGTGTGTGTCTGTCTGAGTAATCTGTCACGAGAAATACTCATGCAACCTTCCTGCAGTAGTGCAGGTGGTGGAGCTGGGTCCTGTGAATTTGTATCCTTTTGCCATCTGAGCAATTTTCTCCTTTTTGACCCTGCCCCCACCCTCCAATTCAAGCTTCTTTTGCCAGAATAACCTCCATGCTGGTCAAAACTAAGACCACAGAAAGAGGGAAATGAGGAATTTCTCAGTCAAGAGAGTCATTCAGATGAACAAGAATAGTTTTCTTGTCTCATCACACCATGTCACTACCGCATGACAAAACATGTTATAAATACCATAGCTGCAAATGGAACATGTGATTTAATTTCTTTTCTCCTTCAGTAGCTGGAGGTTTGATGATTGTTGTAACTAGTACCATACTATTGACTCAATACTGTCACCAAAGGTGCATAAATGCCATCATTCAGTAAAGTCTCTAGCGCTATTGGAATTGTTTCAGGTATTCTCCCAATATCTCTCTATTTTAATTTGCTAAACCCAGGAAAGACTGTTGAACTCAAAGTAAGCCCTACTGATGGAAATCTTTAAGCAATATTCTTGGTTGTTGTCTAACCCTTGTGCAGAAAAGATAGTGCTGATAAAATGTATCAATACTACTCAATGTGCTTCCTTGTCTTTATTTTCCTCTCCATTTCCACTCTGTGTTTGCTTCTTCTCCAACTGAAATTAATTCTGGGCTATTCCACCAAGTTCCTTTTTCGAAATGATAAAATCCACATCACCAAAACGATAACCCCAGCCAATGACACATGCAAACATAATGAACTTCTTTCCCCCTGCCTAGATAAATAGGCACTTTATGCAAATGTTTCAATCCTGTGTGATAAGACCAATGAGCATTTGGATTGGTATGGCAGCACTGGGAACTTGAGTCAACAGAGTGACTGCTCAGGCAGAGAGACTGCTCCTTCTCAGAGGCCATGAGGCATTTAGCCGCCATGGAAGCCTCCTTTGCCCCGGAACACCACAGGGAGGGTGGGTGGCAAGGCTCCTAGCCCCCGAGCATCAAGGTGAGGGCAGGCAGCGCCCAGTCCAAGCCTCCCCAGTAATGTTCCCGCTAATCTTTTCCATCAATGTGCAGACTTTTTACATCCACGTGCGGGATAAATTTTTATGTGCACCAAGGCATGTACATGTGCACCAATGTACATGTATGCCACCTGTAAAAACAAAAACCCAGCTGTGGGCGCTCTGCTAACCTGCTGGGCAGCATTTAAATTTCTTTTGAGCAGCCACGTAAGTACCCAGCCTAGAGGGAACACTATTCCCAGCCCCAGAGCACAGGGAGAGTGGGCGACGTGCAGCCCCAGTGTCTGCAGCCTCACAATGGCCAAAGCCCAAGGGGCAGCAACACTCCACCCCAAAACGCCTACTGCTTCAGCACTGCTGTTGGCAGGAGCCCTGCCGAAGCAATAGGTGTTTTGGAGGTGGGCGGGGCCATGCCTGGCTATTTGGGAAGGCATTGCCTTCCGCCCCCTTATACCCACCGCCCATGCACAATCTTATACAAAGGTCTTGTCCACACTAACCCCCACCATCGATCTAATCTAGGTGGCTTCAGCTATGCAAGGAGCAGCATAGCTGAAGTTAATGTACTTAGCGCAGCGTCTTCTGTGCAGGAAGATCAGCAGGGGCTGCTCTCCTTTCGACTCTAGCTATACTTCTCACCATGGTGGAGTACCAGAGTCGACTCTGGGAGAGCACTCAGAGAGCGATTTATTGCATTTAAGTAGACACTCTAAAGTTTGATCACTGCAGCATCAATCCACTGCATAGTGGAGACGAGCCCTGTGTAGATGGCTAACACAAGGCCTTTATACAACTTGTTCCCATTTAAGGGGTGGGTGTGTGTGTGTGTGTGAGAGAGAGAGAGGAGAGAGAGAGAGAATTTCCTCCACAGCCTCTAGCAAAATGCCCCTTTAATCATTTTCTCCTGTTTGTGAAGATTTCCAACAGAAATGACAGATTTTGTCATGTGAAAACCTGTCTAGTAGGAACTAGACTGAGACCACCAACTGTTTTTAAGCCACTGAACTGCTGTCAAATGGTAATTAATTATAGTAACTAGAATGGCTCTAACATGGGCCAGATAAGAAGTGCAAAGTGAAAGGCTGGGTTTACCATTACTTAACTGTCCAGTCACTGACATACATTTATGTTCTAGTTTGTAGGTTTCTGTTCCATAGTAGCAATTTTTGGTGCAATGTGTGTCTTTTCCCCCAAGTGATTTGAGCTGGGTACCCAAGCAGAAAATGAATGATTTTGTCATTGAATGATTCTTTGTTTTTTGGTGATTCTGATGTACATGACTCTTAATTGTCTCCTTTTGACACATTGACGCACTAGCTCAGAACATGAGAAGTTGCAACACTTGCATCTTTATTCCATCTTTATGATGTGCTGTATGATTGTTGCAGGGTCTTCCAATTGAATTAGGAGGCCTCTGGCAGGATTATTCCATTCACGTTTAAATCTTGTATGATGATGGCATTGGATCAATAAGGCTTTGGCATTTCTTTGCCCCTTTATGTCTTCATTAGATATTTCAGTCATACAAGTTCTGTCAGGAAATCACATGCTGATCTTCATTCATGTGAACATTGTGACGTTCTCTATATTGTCCAATCGAATAGGAGTCTTAATATCAGAAATTACACCATTAATTCCCTCATAGGCTAAGAACCATGCAGTGGAGAAAAACACTGGACAAAAATTAAGTTTTTAGTTTCTCAGTAAGATCTTTCAGCATTTGGCCTTTAGTAATTGTAAATGCTTTCTGAAAGCCATTACTTTCTGCAGACTTCAGAGCGGCTATTGATAAGGGTGTTATGGTTTGAACACCTGACAGTTTCTTTAGTTTAGAAGGAGTTGCAACAATCAGAAGGCATGGCAGCGGTTCAGTGAATGCAAATGCAAGGTGAATGGATTTGTTTTTAACTAGTGTACTATTTAAAGAGGGTATAAAAAAATCCAAATATTGCACACACAGACAACCTCTGTCGGAACTTAGCCAGTCTTCAGTCAGGTCGGGGTGGACTAAAAGGAGGACAAAAGAGAGTGTTTCACATTTTCTTCCCTTATTACTGTGGGACTCTCCAGACTTAATCTTGACTCTCAGGGTGAAATCCTGGCCTTAGCGAAGTCAGTAGCAAATTTCTTTATCTTTAGTGTCGTCAGAATTTCACCCTCAGCGCTAATATCTCTTGTACAGACAGTCCCTGGGTTACGTACAAGATAGGGACTGTAGGTTTGTTCTTAAGTTGAATTTGTATGTAAGTCGGAACTGGCGTCCAGATTCAGCCACTGCTGAAACTGACCAGCGGCTGACTACAGGAAGCCCGAGGCAGAGTTGCTCTGCCCTGGGTTTTCTGGAATCAGCCGCTGATCAGTTTCAACAGAGGCTGAATCTGGATGCCTGGGACAGACCAACCCGGCAGCACCCCAGCTGCTCTACCCCAGGCGTCCCCAAGTCAGCCGCTGTTGAAACTGATCAGCGGCTGATTCCAGGAAGCCCGGGGCAGAGCAACTCTGCCTCGGGCTTCCTGTAGTCAGCCGCTGGTCAGTTTCAGCAGCGGCTGACTTGGGGACGCCTGGGGCAGAGCAGCTGGGGTGCTGCCGGGTTGGTTCAGTAGCGCCGAGAAGCGGTGCTGCGGGACCAACCGGGCAGCACCCCAGCTGCTCTACCCCAGGTGTTGCGAGAAAAGCCTGGTCTGCTGCTCTACCCCTGGCGTCGCGAGAAAAGCCTGGTCAGCAGACCAGGGAGACGCGGGACCGCCGAGACGCGCCAAAGTCCCGCCCGCATCCTCCGCGGCTTTGCTCCGCATCTCCCTGGTCTCCCCTGTAGACCAGGGAGACGTGGAGCAAAGATGTGGAGAACACAGGCGGCGGGACCGCAGTGTAAGTCGGGGACTGCCTGTACATTCATTGGACCCTCTCTTGAAGAAGCAAGGTGGTTTTCTGATGTCTTTGTTCCTCTTTCCCCTGATAGTCTGGAACTCTTCTTCTTTTTTTAAATAGGATACTCAGAAGCGCCTACTTTTAATTTCACCTCTCCATTTTATTGGGGATAAGGAATATGCTGGTGGCCAAATTCACCCTTCATTTACATCAGGCATTGGATGGTGTAACTAAGATTAGAAAGTGGCCAGTTATATTTTTCTATTAGTACAATATGCATTTATTCCTTTTTTCCCATAACTTATTGCCTTTTAAACAACTGAGGCAATGCTACCAAAATGCAATGTTCTCACTGTTCAAAAAAATGTTCTTGGCCTAAATGAATTCAATACATATTTTCTTTGTCTCCAGTGTCACGTCTTTCCCCTGAGTGCCTTTTTCCTCTCCCACCAGCCTCTCTGCTCTCCAACACATTTCTAGGATTCAGAGTTAGGATTGTTGGAATCTTCAATGAAATGTCCTGGGGAACAAGGTGGCTGCTTTACTTAAATGACTATTTTATGACATAGTCCTACATTTTTTTGCACTCCCAAAATGTCACTGAGGACAATAGAACAGGGAACATGGATTTATGCTCTTAGTGATTTCTTTGTTATTTTTCCCAGACATGTTTATAAAACACAAAGTCTCTAAAACCTCTCTGGGTTGTTTTGGAAGAACATATGCTTTTACTTTTGAAGTATTCTAGGAATGTTGCTCTGGTGTCTGTCTTACTCCAGTGTTCTGATTGTTTGTTTTTCCGTATCTACATACAGTACATGTAACTTTTTTGGCCTTTGTAACCTGAGCTTGAGTTCTCTTCTGTGTCCCTGTTGTTTCTTGTCATATACCACTTTGGTAACTTCCTACCTTTGCTCTTTGAAGCATGGTTTTTAATCATGAGGCATGCAAGGAAGTCCTTTTATTCACATTTTAAAGAAGCTTCCCATGTGATTGAATCCCTGTCTTTGCCTTAGAACTTTCCATGTTGCTTCGGAGATTGCATTGCTCTGTTGCTAGGCAGCTGAAGCATCTTCAATTCCATGCCACAATTTGTGAAATTCTTAACTTATCTCATTCTTATTTCCCTTCTTTTATTTTGAAATAGGACTATTTGGCTTTCATCCCTCTTCATTCAGTTGCACTGATGTGATTTGTTAGCATTAACCCCTTGAATTCCTAAGAGCCACATAAGCAGGGGCAGGTATAATGTGATAGCAAAGAAATCAGGAATAGCTTACAGTAGGTGATGACATCTTATAGATAAATTAGTTAATGTGTTTCGGTACCCATGAAAAGGATGGATTATGGCTGTAATCTTTTGAAATGTTGACAGTTTGTGTGAATAAAAACACTACCTGATATTAAAGTATCACTGCAAAGTAAGGGAGTCAGTTTAGTCTACCAGGTTGTAACATTAATACCATATTCTGGTCTGTTTCTTCCTTATCCTCTATATTAATTTAGTGTTTTATGTTTTTTAAATATGAACAATAATTTAACTGCTGAGCCTGTCATGTGTAGTATTGGACTTATTTGGCTTGAATAATAAAGATACCAGCCTTGAATTCTTGGAGTGTACTGCATTAATCAGACTTGCAGGAATGATCACATGGTACTCTATGCCTTTCCCTGTTAGCTGCTGCTTGTCAGCAGCTGGCTGAGCTGTAGGCTGCAGGCCAGTATCTGCATACCCTTTCTCTTCAGAATATTTCAAATAGACTGCCTCTCAATTATGCATTTTGCTGCAGTTTGACAAACTAAATGGTTCTCCTGCACGTTAAGAAGATTATTTTAAATTTCAGAGAATTTGTCTAGTTACTAGGCCATGTATGCATTTGAAGAATTCAGGTAGGCTCTCTATTTTATACATCAGTGTGCTTGGTTTTTGTTCTCACCAGGTTTTTGCTGTGTAATGTCAGACAGCTCCACAGTTAGTTCTCCAAAATGTAAACGTTTCTTGCATTTTAAAATATCTACCCTGTGCATTAGGCGAAGTGTGTAGAAGGATGAGCTGCAGGTAAATGATCGCTAACTGCATGATGAAGAGTAAAGCTGGATAATTGATTATATCTTGCACAGATTTTATAGACATGTAGCCAGAAGCTGCAAGTACAGTATAGAGTTATAAAACAGAAAGTGTTCTGCTGAAAAGGATCTTTGCTATTTTTGGTTCATGAGAACCTGACAGATGCTTCTAAAGAATGCTGATTATGATAGTTAAGGGGAAATATTGATGCTTAGATCATAGCTAGGATTAGATTTTTGTGCTGCAGTACAGTCTATATGCTTGATTTTCATAATCCTGTAGCTGCAGAATTTCATATGCTATTTCTAAATGTGATTCATGTGGTTAGATTGGGTTGGGTTTTTGTTTGCAAACATTTGAACAGCTGTACTTGCTAAAGTACAAAATTAGCACCTTTTTATTTAATATTAGTGCTGCTCAATATTGGCTTGTATCTCCCTTCCCTTTATAACTCTGTCCCTATGCAGATTCCTGGTCTATTTAAAAAAGGTTTTTGAAGATAGCTGAAATACAACAGACAGACATTCTAATATGATTAATGTTTTTTCACCTGCACCAAAATTGTACTCTATGAAAAATTCTGATCTTCATTGGGCCTTTCACTTTGTTTTAAGGTTTATTCACTGTATCTTGTAGGTCATGTTATAATATTGGCTAAATAAAAATGGTGATAGTATCATGACAACATCAAGATAATCTCTTGGTATATTTTCTATTCTATATGCCATTTCTATAATATAATCTTGAAAAAATCCCTTTGATTTATTTAGATGTAAAAAGGATGGTTTAACTTAAGTATGTAACTAGACATAAAGGATACACAGTCAGTACCTGATTTTTTTTTCCTATTAAACTTTTTTTAATGCCAGACAAAATATTGATTACATTTTGTTAATCGGTGCTTTGCCAGATGAGGGGTGTGTGCATACACATAGTCTGATGCTGAGAAGTAGTACAAATGAGTAACTGGAAAAATAATAATAATAATAATAATAAACTACCATATTCTAGGATGCGGCCATATATGATGAAGTACAGATTAAGCAGAATTTATACTGCTTATGAAATGCCATAGGTTACTGCCTCAATAAAAATATTTTACTGGAATACTTTGTAATGCTGTGTAACTGCAGTTGTCATAGGATTGTCAAGAGATGCTCACAAATCTTTATGTAGCCAATTGTTGGTAATAAGTTAAATTGCAAACAGGCACACAGCCTACTATATCATTATTTGATTTGGTAGTTCTTTATATTGCACCCAAGAGTTAAACACATTATTAATACAGCCATATTCTGATCAGATTTGTCACTAGAAAACAAATTAATTTGAAAAGTGTACTTAAATAGATCTAGCTAATTTCCAATGGAGGCCCCATTCATGGGAAGACAAGGAAGACATTTACTTAGTTCTGCAGCAGAGAGGTTCAGATTCAGGTCTATACCCTTCATCAGGCTTGTGAATGTACTATACTAGCCTTCCCCTCTGAGGCTTGCTTTGAAAATTACATTGAACTTTATATGCATGGACTACCGGTGCATTCCAAAATCCTCCAAGCTGACAGGATTGCGGCATTCTTCTAGTCACATTTAGAATTACATTTATTTGATTAGGCATTTCAATGGTATTCCATTAAAGTTCTATCTTCCTTGATGGTCTTCTTCGTGAGTTTATTATTCACTCATATTCCTATAGCTGTATTTGCTTGTGATGGGATCACTGTGTATCTCTCAAACTAAAAAGGGCTGGTCTGTTTCAATATTTAGATGGAGGATCTATACCTAGGCGCTCTAAGCTATGTAGCTGATGATTCAGTAGGTGCTGCTGCTCCCCGAATTAAAGATTTAGTATGATGTTAAGGGCAGTATGCTGTTGAAGGTGCCATCTTTTTGGCTAAAATAAAGCACTGAAGTCATGGCCTTTACTCGGGACCTGACTTCCATTTACAAAGTAGGTGCTCACTTGCATGCACCAAAACATACATCCAGTTTAATGCTCAGATTTGCCCATGTATAAATTTAGATCAGTGTCTCTCTAGCCAAGTGTGAGCTCACCTTCCCTTTGTGCATGCCTGTACAATTGTGCACATGCAAAACAGAATTTCTGTAGTTGACATCTACATTCCAACTTGACATGGGCCCTAAGGAATCCATAACTCTCTCTGAGAAGGTGCACAGCCATGGTGCCTTGGACAAATTCCAGATACAGTAGTGATTACATTCTGGATCCCCAAGTTCCCTCTGCAGTTTCAATTTGATGTAGTGACCTTCACTTCCTGGGCCAAATGGTTTGGTATTATTAAGCAGCTGCTGGTTTCTCTGCAGAAGCATCTCACTTCTGCATGGGATGAAGAAAGCAGCCCTGGTGGGCTGTTTATAAAGCAATTATTTGTAAAGCACTCTGGGATGAAAAGCACTAGATAAATATAGCTAGTGTGGTTGAGTGGATGAGCCAAGAGTAGAACCTCAGAGGAAACAAAAGAGCTAAGGTCCACTGTGAATTTAATTCCATGTGCTAGCCAAGGGGAGTTTTTTTCCTGACAGGACATTACCCTCTCAGCCAGGGGTTCTCAAACTTTGTGATACTGTGACCCCCCTCTAAGTTGCTACCCACAGTTTGAGAAACATGGCTCTAGGCAATGTTTTTTTTTTTCTTTTTAACTGAGAGTCACAGAAACTTAAACAGCAAGGTCCTCAGTCTGTGATGTCATTGGACTTTTGCCTCATGACATCAGCTGAGGATCTGGTCCCTTATATTTACTAAGTCTGGTCTATCTACGTTCAGTAGCTTACCATTCATTTTATATGTAAAATGAAGTAAGTTTTCTCACCAGCTGGATTTTCTCAACCTCTCACTTCACTGTGCTAGGTTGTTGTGCTTTATGTTAAGAGAAGAGGATGTGCTTTTGGCCAAGAATGCACTATACTTTTATGTCCAATTCAGATCCGTCTTTGTAGCAACAGAAAGCTTTGTTAAAAAGAGTGCAGATTTTCCTCTTGTTGCATGAAGTATATTAGCATGGGATATTACTTAGCATACTCCCTAATGAACTAGTGTCTGTGTGTTTCTAATGCACCTTCACCGTCACATTTCAGTATTTTTAGCTCTGAACTTTCTACTCCCCTATGCACTGAGCAAAACTAGTAACAATACACAAAGGAAAATTTTAGTCTCCTCCAAGAAAATGGCAAATATGGTTGTTCTTTCAAAAACTAATATGCATTTTGAAACAGAATGAGACTATATTTTGTGCACATATAGCACTTATCTTAGGATCTCAACGTGCTCAGAAACATTAATAAAGATTTATAATAACTCTCTGGAGAAGATATTATGTCACTTCTATAGATGGACAAACTGAGGTACAGAGTGATTAAGTGTCTTACCAAAGGCTGCACAAATGAATTTTGTTGTAAAATTGGAATAGGACCCAGGAGTCCTCATTCCCAGTCCTCTGCTTTAATCACTTTCAAATTTAAAATATAAATGCCCCAAAGTAGAAGAGAATTCACTATTTTGAGTACTGTACTGTTTAACCAAAGCAAACTCCAGTGCTATATTTACTTGTTGGCTGCAGTTTTCCTATGCTATTAGCAGCATTTCAACTACCTCTGGTTGGCAGCTTCAGTGGAGTAAGTTTAATAAAGAATAAATTAAAGTTGTTTGTCTTACTTTGTGAAGATAGAAATGATATTGAAATTTGAAGTGGAGCAGGTAGATAAATGTTCAGAAAGGAATAATAGAAAGATCTCCAGGCAGATAAATACAAGTGTTCTAGGTGGTTGAGGGCTTACTTTTCCAAATGTGACGAGTGACAGTGGAAACATCAATCATTAATAATTGACATTAATAATTATCAAGAGATAGCAAAGGCTGATACGTTCTTTGAACTTCTCCTTTCTAAGGGCACGTCTACACATCAGGGCAAAAGTCAAATCAATCTACACAACTTCAGCTACGTCAATTGTAGGGATGTGAATGACTAGTCGACTAGTTACTTCCCCCTCCCCCTTGCTGCCTAAGAAAGCGACAGCAAGGGTGGGGAAGGCAGGGGTACTTCAAAGTGGCAGCACCACATAGAGCCTGGGGCCAGACCCTGGGCTCCATGCAGTGCTGCTGCTTTGAAACACTACGTGCAGCCCAGGGCCAGCTGGGGTGACCCCAGGCTGCACGCAGCATTTCAAAGTGGCAGTGCCGCGTGGAGCCTGGGATCAGTGGGGGAGTCCCCAGCTGACCTCGGGTTCCATGCAGCACTGCCACTTTGAACTGCTGTGGGGAGCACAGGGCCAGCAGGGGACTCCCCACGGGCCCTGTACTCCCCATAGCACTTTCGCCTAGAGCTGTTGCTACACTTCAAAGGTGGAGGTGCCCTATCGACGAATCAAATAGTCAATGCAAATTACATCGACTATTTGATTAGTCAGTTATGCAAAATTTAGCATCCCTAGTCAATTGTATAGCTTAAGTTGAAATAGCGTAATTTGGCTTTTGACACTGTCTACACAACAGGAAGTCTTCCATTACTCCTTGTGAAATGAGGGTTACAGGAGTTGGAGTAAGAAGTCCTCCAGCTCAATATTATTTTGAAATAATGGCTTGCTGTGTTGATGTGCTCTTTATTATTTCAAAATAACGTTATTCTGAAATAATGCTGCTATGTCGACATACAGTAAGAATGTAATTTTTGAGTGTAGCAGTGGTATTGTAATTGTTAAGGATGGCTGAAGCAACTCATTCTGAATCTAAGGGATTGTGATTTCACAGGTAAAATGAAGGGACTAGTGGGAAAAATTTATGAAGTGGGAGTAGTTCTTGTCTGACAAGAAAACAAGGAAGTTTAGGAAAGTAAGGCAATAAAACTGATGAGGTGAAATGGTGTTAAAACAGATAAAGCAGGAGAGAATGTTTAAAACAGAGTGTCGAGGGTTTTGCAGATTCAGATGCTATTTCTGAGCAACATTTGACAGACAGTCTCTCAAATGGATGTAACGTGCAGCACTGAATTTACTGCAATTGCAACATCACAAACAAAACTTTTGTGAGCTATTTAACCAATAGCAATTAAGAATTTTTGCGAGCTGAAGTTTAAAACAGACATTTCTATGGCAGTGGACCAAATCCAGTTATTGTAGAGATGGTGCTTTTGTTCTGAGTCCTTAGTGGCTTAAACCTTCCAACAGACCAACCAGTGCCCTAGTTTTTATTCCTTCTTTACAAAGAGGGAAATTAAATGTAAAAACTCACATAAATGTAATGTCAAGGTTGAAGATTTTAATTGCACTTCAGAGTCAGAAAATCCAGTTATAATTCCATAGCAAATGTAACTCTGCCACATTATGTATCTCGAAGTCAGTAAGAGAAAACGGCGCATGTGCATAAAGAGGCTAACTTACGGTTGCTGTGAAAACCATTCCGCTGACTCCTGCATCTTGTGACATTAAATCTCAGTTTTAGTGTTACAAATAACTTAAGGCCAAATTCTATGGGTTCTCCTGAAGGAAAACTTCCATTGCAGTCAAAAAGTGGAAGCAAATCAGAATTTTGCTCAAGTAAGTCCTATAAAATGTGGCCCTCCAGAGTTTTATATTTAACTGTGTGAATGTTTAAATCATTTAAAAAATATGTGAAACCTTTCTTTTGGATAGCCAATACAGTTATTCAGTCATTCTACCAGCATATAGCTCCTGAGAAAATGTTAATTCCTCATGGGAATGTTGAATTCCCTTCCATCAGCTGATTAGTGTATCAGTGAAAGTTTTCAGCTACATACATAATATTTTCTTGATTTGTCATTGGCTTAGCAATTTGATGTTTGAAGAAAAGGACTTGCATTTTTTCTAAGGAGAAGTAGCATGAGAGAGCATTCCTGGTGTACATATGACTGAATACACTTGCTGAGAAATGAAGATAGATATAGTCATGAGGATAATATATTACTGGCAGGATGTAATAATTCTCTTAAACTTTATCCCAGTGATAAAGGTACTGGGCAGTATGCTTGTTTAGGAATATTTTTATTAGGGAGTATACAATTCCTATAAATAGGATGGAATCCCCTTATCCTAGAGATCCAAATACTAAATATGTCCACCTACGGTATGTCTAGACTACATGGCTCCATCGACAGAGCCATGTAAACTAGTTTACCCGGCATTGGCAAAGAAGCGGGGATTTAAATAATCCCCGCTTCATTAAAATAAACATGGCTGCCGCACTGTGCCGACGATCAGCTGATCCGGCACAGCACGGCAGTCTAGACGTGAATCTGTCGGCTGGGGAAGCCGTTGCCAACCGATCCCTTATGCCTTATGAAACAAGGCTTAAAGGATCGGTCAGCAAAGACTTCCCCAGCCGACAGATCCGCATCTAGACTGCTGCGCTGTGCCGGATCAGCTGATCGTCGGCACAGCGTGGCGGCCATGTTTATTTTAATGAAGCAGGGATTATTTAAATTATTTAAATCCCCGCTTCATTGACTATGCCGGGTAAACTAGTTTACATGGCTCCGTCAATGGAGCCATGTAGTCTAGACATACCCCTATAGTGTAGTTACAGAGAGGTAGCCGTGCTACTCTGATCTTGGTAAAACAAAAAAGCAGTCATGTAGCACTTTAAAGACTAACAAAATAGTTTATTAGGTGATGCGCGTTTGTGGGGCAGACCCACTTCTTCAGATCATATTCTGAAAGTGAGTAGGCGTGACCATTTTATAACAGAGGGATACAGTGAAAGAAAGTAAAACATCTATAGTGTGTTTGTGTAGTATCTAATGCACTGTGGCTCCAATCCTTACTGGGACATCCGAGAGCTACTACAATATTAATACTTTGAATGGATAGATATTTCAGTGGTGGGAGGGTTGCTATAGGTTCTACTAGTCTTCCAGCTATCTGGTCCTTGGAGAATATTTATCGAGTGTCCGTATTGTAATAGCCATGAACAAAATTTGACAGTCTGTAGGCAAGACCCAGCTGCTTGAGTCTTGCAAGACTAATATGTGTTATCAGAGATGTATGGAAACGTATGTCTGACTTTTAAATAAAAAGAAGACCCTGAATCCTATCTTTCTTGTAAGGAAGGAAGCACCTTAATCTACATAATGCAGTGATTTTTTAAAAGCCCATCTGTATCCAAGAGGGAAGGATGCACCACTCTTAGCCTGATCTGCCTTTGCACATCCTTGTATTAAAATTCAATAAAGTTTTGAAAAAGTTTGGTTAAGATACCTCCCCCCCCCACACATCCCCTTTCCATTAATTCTTACATGTAGTGACATATCCTTTTGGATGAAGTACTGGTTTCCAGTCTGGTCCAGCATCACTGGGACCTGATAGGCCCTGAACAAGAGAATTTGCCAGACCAGGGAAGTCTCCTGCCACCAGCCCCCTAGACCATCATCCGCTGCTGGTAGGCTGCCCCTGCAGGCAACCCTGCGTCACCCTTCCCCCCCCCCCCCCCACACACCTGGCTGGGATGCTTGCTCGGCTAGTGCTGGCTCCCTGGGCAGCACAGGCTCCAGCTTCTACTGTGGGGCTCGGTTCTTATGCAGCCAGGAGCATTCGCGGGGCCGGGACTGCATGGGGCCGGAGGTCAGAGCCCCAGCCGGGGAAAGCCACGCAGCTCCGACCTTGGGGCCCTGCACAGCTGGGGGAAGGCATGGGGCTCTGGTCCTGTCCCTGCATAGCTCCAGCCCAGCCTCACGCAGCTGGGGGAAACTGCAGGGGTCTAAGTCCGGTCTGGCGTTCCTGGGGCTGCTGTCGGGCTACAGTCCTGGTCCCGCGCAGCTCCCAGCTGGGCTGCCGACTCTCATGTTCCACTTGCCTCACCCTCCTGCCCTTAGGCTCCTGGACTCTGCTCCAGGAGCATCTGTGGTCCTGCCAGAGCACAGATGTTGCCGGACCAGAGTGTCCCGGATTTTGGAGGTACAGCCTGTAGCATTGCATCTTCTTCAAGAGGTAGTCAGTTTCTCCCCCTCCTGCCCCAACTCCAGCAATTCATCTTTAAGGCAGGCCAGTTACCCACTTACTTGTTCCAGAAAAGTGTGGTCAAGTATACCTGCTGCAGGATCTCCTGTTTCCAACACCTGTGACACATATGTATTGTACTTTGTAGCTTCACTACAACTTACTCTTCACAGCCTGACCTGAGAATCTTTCTCCTGACTTCAGTGATTGGATTGGTTCCATACTCCTTATCTTGTTCTTAATAAAGTCAATGTAAGATCCTGTTGATATCAATGGGAGCAGGAATATGGAGCCCAATCCAAAGTCAGAGCATGGATGATCCACGCTTTTCTCCCGTCTCGTAAGAAGAGTGGTTGATTGTTGCATATGCCTAAACAAAAACTGAATAAGTACCTCACAATTTGTCACCAGAGACATTAAATTTAAGAGACATATTTGCAGTTGGGAAAATCATACCTTATGAGCACTGCATCAATATACGGGGAGAGGGGAGAAATACATGGTAGTAATGTCAGAAAAGGAATAACAGGAAGAATAATTTGTGTATGGCTATCTCACCTTCCATATGAAAGCCTCAGAATACTTTTCATACATTAATGCTGTGGTTCCCAATCTTTTTGATACTGGGGACCAGTAAATCCGTTCACAAGCTTTTGGAGGACCGGTAACATTTATTTTCATATTTGCATATTTATTAAGCAAATGATGAATATGCAAATAATTGTCACTGGCCCTACCGGTTCAGCGGGTTGTTCCACCCTCCCTCCTGGCCCCAATCCTGGCCGCTTTATCAGCTGGCGCCGGCTCTCCTGGCTGTGTCCGGTGCTGGGCGTTCTGCATTGGTGCGCACGGCCTTCTCCCTGGGTCCTAGCTGGATCTAGCCCCATCGCTTGGGAGCATGCCCGGCAGAGACACCACAGCAGCAGGCTCTCTTCCCAACAGGGCCGTGCTACCGCGCTTGGAAGTGCGGGATGCTGCTAACCCGTCACACGAATTAATAGGATCATGTGTGATAATTTTTCTAAGGGCCAGTATTTTTTTTTCTAAGGACCAGTACTGGGCCGTGGACCACACTTTGGGAAATGCTGCATTAATGAATTAAGCTCACAATATCCCTTTGAGGCTGGTGTACATAACTATGGGAAGACAGAGGTTCAGGGAGGGACTTAATCCAAGTCACACAAAAGAAAAACCTGTAGCAGAACCCAGAATAGAATCCAGATAGGGTGACCAGATGTCCTGATTATTTAGGGACAGTCCAGATATTTAGGACTTTGTCTTGTATAGGCACCTATTTCCCCCATCCTGACTTTTCACACTTGCTGTCTGGTCACCCTAAATCAAAATCACTTGTCTGTCCTCTCCTTTAAACACAAGAGGTATCACTAACCTGTGTGCAGTAACAAATCCCAGCACAGGGAGGCAGAATGGTGCAGTTATTGTAGCGAATGGGGTGGGAGTCAGGCGTTTTGGGTTCTAGTCCCAAAGCTAGCACCCCCTTGCTATGCGACCTTGACCTCAGCTGTCAGAAGGGTCTAATAGCAATACTTATTTTACAGGGTTATTGAGAAGCTTCATTAATGTTTGTAAAGAGATTTGTGAGAGTCAGAAAAGAGATACCTTGTAGAGGAAGTGGATTGTTGTTTTATTAAAATATTAATTAGCATGAAGCAAGGTGAGGAGCTGGCAGAACCTGTGGAAAATCACATTTGAAACCAAACAAAAGAGGAAAAGCCGATGACCCTCCACTCAGAGACTAATTTATTAAAGTCCGAGACTAAAGGGTTACTGCCTCTTCAAAAGGACACGTGCGGCTACAGACTGGTGAAGAGCTGCACAGCTAAGCTGTAGCTGAAGGACTTCAACCACATCACACATCAGGGTTAGAGAGCTCAGGCTTTGATCTAAATTCTGGACCAAAGTGCACTCTTACATTACAGGCCATGTTTTCTACTGAAGTCAAGGGAGTTGTGCCTGATGGTGGCAGTGCTTACTTTGGCTCTACTCTTCAGTTAATGGGAAGCACTTGGTGGGAGAGGAAAATGTGACCTCTTGTATATTGCAAAGTTATTGGATAAATATCCAGGTATGGATAGCACCTATACCAGGTGATCTATACAACCACATAAAACAAAAACAGATACATTGTTCTTTTTGGAGAGGAGGCAACACTGGGAGGTAAAAAGTAAGAATTCCAGGGATGCAAGGGCTTTAACGCCCCCTCCCCCCCCATTTCCTGCCAGTCTAGGCAATAATGAGAGTGAAGTCTCCCTCTACAAATAGGGAAGCAGAAAACTCCTCTTTGGGAAAAGAGGAGGAAGGAACATGGAGCATAAACTTTCCAAAGTGCTTTGACTCCAGATGGTGTGTTTCTCAGACTGCAGTGCTGAATAATGTTAATATTTAAGGGTATCAAGGATTCCTGAAAGACAGCAGCCCAAAGTAAGCAATCATTAGAACAGACCAGAGGATAATGATGCTGTGTTATGGCAACTTTCAAGGTTTTGTAATTTGGTTAATTCTGCATTGGAACAAAAATTAACTCTTTTTGAATGTTCCCATAAAAATGGAATTGGGCCATAGCGGAACTGGCACTAGCACCCAGGAGGCAACATACAGCTGCTGAGTCAGCCCCGCTGTGCCAATGGTTCTCTCCCGTATGGCTTCCCTCTGCTTCCTTGACATTTTCTGCGTGGCAGCACAAGGATTCTAGGAAGTAGTGGTGTTTTCTGCAGGCTCACAGTCATTCAGCATCCCTCCCGCAAGTAAGATCTGAGCTTTTTGACTGTGAATGTGGGGGGGGGGGGGAAGCATAGCTTGGTGGGTTGGGCACTGGCCTATTGGAGACCAAAGTTTAAGTCCTTGCTCTGCCTAATTCCAAGCAGAGTTTTTCATCCCATGTCACTTGGAATCAGATGGAGCAAGGATTTGAAGCAAGGTCTCCCATGTTCATGCCCTATCTAGCAGTCATGAGGCTATGAGAAAGTCCTGCTCTTTTAGCTGAAACTGAGCCATCACCATGAAATCTTTCAGCTTTGACAAAACAGCATATTTCAACTAACTTTAATTTAGTCAAAATTGTTCTGACTAGCTCTAGCAATCACTCCCTTGCTGCTTTTTGGCTGGAGACTGTTTATAGAAGGCAGAGTTAGCAGGGCTGAAGAGTATGGCTATGTCTACACTGCCCCCATTTTGCTCAAAAAAATGTAAATGAGGCGAAGCGTGGAATATTGCTGCACCTCATTTGCATAATTAATTAGGCTCAGTTTCTGCGCAAAAACCCCTCTTGTGCAAGAGCTGTTCTTCCGCATTTTTTTAGGAAGAACAGCTCTTGTGGCGGAGGGGTTTTTTGGGCAAAACCGGAGCCTCTATTAATTATGCAAATGAGGCACTTTGATAGTCCACGCCTCACCTCATTTGCATATTTTTGGCGCTAACCGGGGGCACTGTAGACATAGCCTAACAGTTAACACAGAAGCTTCAGGGGGTAGCCAAGTTAGTCTGTACAGGATAAACTTAAAAAATAACAAATGGTATGGTAGCAGTTTATAGACTAACAAAACATGTACAGCCGGTCCCTGGCTTGTGAACCGAGTTACGTACCAAACACTAGGTCGTAACTCGATCTCTTCGTAAGTTGGATTAAATTCACTTACATTATGGCTGCGCTATTTGTAAGTGTGGATTTCGTTTGTAACTCAGGTTCCGGCTGTTTAGGAGGTTGGTCGTAAATACAAACGGTCATAAGTCGATGTGTTCGTAACTCAGGGACCGGCTGTAGATGATAAGCTTTCGTGGGCACAGCCCTCTTCTTCAGATGACTGGAGTTTTTAACACAGTTCAGGTTCAAGAGTATCTATCTTTCTGTCTAGGCTCTTATTTGGCTTCATATTATCTGGGATTCAAGTGAAACTTTTATTTTTACAGGAGGACAAAAAAACAAAAAACAAACAAACAACCTAAGGACCAGATTTTTCAGAAGTCGACCTAACACTTCAGGTTAGGTGTTTTGGTAGGCATGGCCAGACTTTCAAAAGCTGCCCTGCACCTAATTTCTGCTGCTGTTCTCTGTAGGAGCAGCTGAATGCTAAGCACTAAATCTAGCCATCATATTTAGGAGCCTAACTTGGAGTTGAATAGTCTAGTTCTTTTTGAGAATATGGCCCAATTGTGAGCGCTAAACATTTTTTTTTAAAAAGAATCTGGCTCTAAACATGTCTCTGTCTAGAAGGAGCAGGTGAGGTAGAGTCTTAGGCTGCAGAAAATAGGCCAAAATGTAGAAAGTGCTTAAAATTGCAGAATTTGCTGTTTTGTTGCCTCTTATTTTTCTAATCTGTCCAGTTATAGGTTATTTGTAAGTAAATAAGATTATAGAAGAGTGCACTTGTGAGAAAACACTATAACTTGGCATGCAGATCTTACAGTTTCCTGCTAATTATTTTTTATGGTGAGCAAAATGTTTGGCGGGGTTGGGATTTGTTTTGTTTTAAATATAATTTTTTTTTATACTTCTTGTTTTAGGTGATAACCTGCTGTTAGTAGTAAATGGTCGATTAAAACATTTTCTGATACCAAAACAAGGCAGGGCTACTGTCAAGAAGGTCCACCTTAACTCCTAGAAAAATTAGCTTCAGGTGAATGCAATGTACTGTGTATGACCTTGTCACCATGAAAAGCTTCCGGCAGTAGCATCTATGCCTAAACTTGCGTGTGAACAACAGTTACAGCACCTCTTGGGAATAAATAAATGTATGTCCCAGTTATGCCAAGTGATTGCAGCATCAATACATGTGCTTTGAAAACAAAGCATACAGCTCAACCTTAATCATACGCTAGAGCAAAAGAAACAAGCCCTGCAAGCCAAATGAGCGCTGAAATGTTATGACATTAAAAATGCAGTATTGTACCATTGGACACATCATCCCCATGTGGACATTGGGCAATCTGATTGCAAGGGGCAGCCTGATTACAAGGACAGCGTATAATATATACTTGATGTCACAGGGAGAAAAAACCCCAATTGTCAGACTGGAAAAAGATGTGTCAAAACATAAAGATGAAACATCAAAGATTTTTCTTGCAAGTTGTGTATATTACTAGCACTGGGTAATAAATTCACTGAACCAGATTGTTGGCTGTTGTAAATCAGAGTAGCTCTATTGAATTCACTTTAGCTGTTCCAGTTTTCATCAGCTAAGGACTGAATGCATTGCATCTATCTCCGAATTCTCTTTGTTTAATGATCTGCTTATGAGGGGCAATGTAAAAGAAGGAGCAAAAGGAAAACTCAAAAATAGGGTAAAAAGTGGTGCAGGGAGTAAAGAGAGTTCAACTTGTATACAGAGAGACGGCATGTGTGTGGTGGTGGTGTGAGGGGCGGAAGATGAGGGGGAATTCCACCAATAAATAATACCATGGGCTACGTTATTGACTGGCACAACTTCACAGAGCTCCATCGTATCAGTCTTTCAGTGGTGCCATCCTGGTTTATACCAGCTGATAGTCTGGCTCATTGTTATAGATCATGTTACACTGAAGGGGAAAGAAACTGAAACTTGGGGCCTGATTCAGAGGGAGACTAAGCACCCACTGAAGTCAGTGGTCCCAATTGCACTTTACAGTGGTCTCTTATGCTGCTTCAGGTGGCAAAAAGAGGATTTTGTTGGCATCTGCAGAATATCCTAATACAGGGCGATTCTCTCTGTCTATCAAAGAACCAAGATAATGGTCCTATACCAGCCCCATTTCCCTGTCCCTGGCATAAGGGGTATGACAGAGGAGGTGGGACGTGGAAAGAGTTAGCTAATCTCTGTTGGCATAACTGCTCAGAAGGCCACTGCAAGCCAACACAATTTAGTGCATCCTTGAGGCTGCTCTAAATTGCAATGGGGCAGAAATTGGGGAACTGCAAAGGGTAGAGTCAGATCCATTTTCCCTGGTCCTGTCCTGCATCCAAACAGGGAAGGAGTAAAGCAAGACCTTGCCATCTATGGTTTCACCTATTCATGGTGTGCTGCACTGCACCGGCACAAGCACATGATACAGCAGGCTGGCACTTTCTCAGTTCATTCTAGTAAAAAAATTACAATCACTAAAGTAATGCCTAGCCTTAATTTTGGCACCAAAAAGAAAAGCAAGTGATGCAGACAGTGTTTAAGCAGCTAAGAAGTGGGGTAAGGTGATTACTTTAAACCAAACCATCGAAATTATTGGATAAGCTTGCAAGTGATCGGAATGCGGCCTCAGTAGCTAGAATGTATGGCATTAAGGAGTTCTACTGTGTGTTTTATTTAAAAAAAAAGCAAAACATAAGGAACTTGCTGCAGGTGCGCCAGCTTGCACGAAGGTGTCATTAGTGAGTCGTGATCCCATAAGTGAAAAAAAGGAAGAAGCATTAAGCATTTGAATTGATGACATGGCACAGAAATGAGCACCCATGAATGGTAATTTGAGAAAATGCTTTAAGCTTGTGGAATCATTTTGTGCAAGGATCATGTGGTGAAGGGGGTAGTCATGACAGTGCAGTGTGATTCACCGCAAGCAGGGGGTAGTTTGACAAATTTAAAAAGCGGCACAGTGTACGTAATGTGCAGTTAAGGGGGGATCACCGTCAGCAGACCATAAAGCACCACGGGATTATCTCTTGCAATTTCCCATCACACTGTTCCTTTGTGAACTAGGGATGTGAATGAGTAGTTGACTAGTTAATTAACTGATAAGCCTAGGCTTATCGGTTAATCAAGTCGACTATTTGTATTCCCCTCTCCCCCTGCTTGCTGCCTCTGTATCAGAGGTGGCGAGCGGGGGGAGAGAGCAGGAACTGGTGCTGGGAGGGGCCAGCTTAAAAGCCAGTTTCCCCCCCAGCACTTGCTCTGTGGTGCTGCCTGCCCCCCCTTCATACAGCGGTTGGGGGGCTGGGCCAGGAGAGGCTTCCGCAAAGCAGTCTCTGTCCACAGCAAGCTGCTGCCTTGGGACAGCTTCCCCTGTCCTCCTCCCCTCAAGCAGCCTCTGGCTGTGGGGAGTTCGGACCCCCTGTGGACAGGGACTGCTGCCACCCTGCGCTGTTGCTTCTGTATTGGAGGCAGCAGCGCGGGGCAGCAGGCAGCCGGTCTGTGAGAGGAGCTGGCTTTTGGACTGGCTCCCGTCTGGCACCTCACGCTGCTGCCTCTGACAGAGCATCAGCAGCACGAGGTGGCAGGGGTCTCCCAGGGAGTGGGGCTGGATTGCACTGGCTGCCGGCCCCACCCCTGTGGACCATCGAGTAGTCGACTAACCACTAAGAATTCATGCAGTTATTCGACTATTCAATTAACTGATAGCTAACATCCTTATTGTGAACCCACCCCTGCTAAACTCCCCCCTTCCATCCTGGAGGAACTATAAAATTTGCCAGGAGTGAGTTCAAAGAACTGTTTTGGGTGATTTGTTTTGAAGTTGTTTGTTGACTATACAGTATTATTTTTGTGTTCAAGTTTGGTTGGAGATCAACTGCTTTGAAGTTAAAGTTGTTTGTTTGACTGAAACAGCAGGCAATTAAAGGCTTGTTTTGGACAATGTGTTGTTTTTGTGTCACAACCCCGTCCCCCATATTCACAGATTTTGGCATTTGTGGGTATCTCTAGAACATAGCCCTGTGAATATGGAGGGCTTCCTGTATTGCAAAATGAGGCTTAGTGAGTGTAGTGGGTGCCCAGCACTTCTGAGGATTTAAGAACGATGATTGTTTGGAAACTCCCAAGGGAATTGCTCTGGAAAGAAAGCCATTTATGAAACTAGAACCCACTCAATGCCTGTGTACGACAGCAACTTAAGGGAGAAGGGATGTCATGTCCTTTTGAGAGAAGATCTGTACAGCATAAACAGGCATGGGGATTTCAGGTAAGCATGCTCAAGCCCCAAATACTGCATGCTTAACCTGGTGGAAAAAAGCGGTTAAGAAGAGTTGACAAACCAGCGTAATTCCTCCATTGCTGTGCTGTAGTATAGGAAGTCACATGCATACTGCAGCTAGGCACTCTTGCTAGCTAGATGAAGAAGACGAGCAGGAAAGCTGTACTCCAGAGCTCTCTGTATCCAGCGGATTAACCAGAGATTTCCTCAACTGCATGATGTGCTCAGCTGCAGAAGCATTAAATAAAAAAATCAGAAACTCTAGTAAGACTGCTCAGCAGGGGCGGATAGAGGGCAGGGCGAGCGGGGCGGCTGCCCTGGGCCCCGTGTTTCAAGAATCCCCACGCATGTGCCATGGCGCCATCGTGCATGCGTGTGGCGCCACCGCGCATGCGCCGTGTCAAAGGAGTGGGAGGGCCCCATGAAATTGTGCTGCCATAGGCCCCGCAAAATCCTCATCTGCCCCTGCTGCTCAGTGAAACCAATACTAGACCACAACCAATGAATAAAGCAATGCTTAGGTGTGGCTGGGCATGGAAAACTCTGGGAAGAGGTGCTGTTCGTCACCTTAGGCCCTGCTTCTCTGTAAGAGCAAACTCGGAAAGGCAGTAGTGAAGATGGAGGGCTAGAGTCTTAGCAGCTGGGAATAGGCACAGATCCATGGACTTTGCTGGAGCTACCACCATTACATGGACAGAAGTTCTGGCCCACAATCATTAACATTTACTCTAGACCAGAGAAACCTTGGTTAACAGAACCTCTGTTATAGGTCTGGTCACACTGAGAAAGTCTAGTCAGATTATTTAGTCTGCAGACTTGAGAGAGACGTTCTCCTTGACAGTGGGGTAAATATCAGAATGACACTTGGCAAGGGACTGAGAGTTTGTCTTGGATACCCAGGTTATTTGCAGACACTGCCAGACATAATGTTTGAGTGACCACATGCTAACAGTGACCCCCGTGCTTCAAAACACAAGCACTCAAACTTGGTAGCAGTTGGTCAGATGTTCTTGCTTACTCAGAATAATATTGCAGTGGAAGTGGATTACTTGCAAGTCTGAGGGGCACAAGTCCTTATGATGGTGTGTGAGGGTCTTCATAAAGAATCATAGAACACTAGAACTGGAAGGGACCTCGAGAGGTCATCGAGTTCAGTCCCCCGCCCTCATGTCAGGACCCAGTACCATCTAGATGATCCCTGATAGATGTCGATCTAACCTGCTCTTAAATATCTCCAAAAGTGGAGATTCCACAACTTCCCTAGGCAACTTATTCTAGTGTTTAACCACTCTGACAGTTAGGAAGTTTTTCGTAATGTCCAACCTAAACCTCCCTTGCTGCAGTGTAAGCCCATTGCTTCTTGTCCTATCCTCAGAGGCTAAGGAGAACAATTTTTCTCCCTCCTCCTTGTGACACCCTTTTAGATACCTGAAAACCTCTATCATGTCCCCTCTCAATCTTCTCCTTTCCAAATTAAACAAGCCCAATTCTTTCAGTCTTCCTTCATAGGTCATGTTCTCTAGACCTTTATTCATTCTTGTTGCTCTTCTCTGGACCTTTTCCAATTTCTTCACATCTTTCTTGAAATGTGGTGCCCAGAACTGGATGCAGTATTCCAATTGAAGCCTAATCAGCGCAGAGTAGAGCGGAAGAATGACTTCTCGTGTCTTGCTCACAACATTCCTGTTGTGAAAGAATTGTGAAATGACCTTAGCAGCTGGGGGACAGAGTAGAATCTACACGTTACACTATATGTGGAATCGGTCTAATGAAAAACAGCCTTTGTAGCTTTCAAGGGAATATTTTTTATAATGGTAGGTAGGTAGGCTCTGCTGTGCTTGCATAGCTGTGTAAGCGCTCTGTGCCAATGACTCAGCGCATTTCATTCACTGAAAGGTTTTACTCACTCTCTCTTCACTGAACTTTCATTCCTTTTCTCTCCTCTGCCTCTCTCCCTCCCCCGATAATTTCTATCCTTACGCCCTACCCCCCCTCCTTTCTATCAATAGCTACGCTTTTCCCCTCAGGCCTGGGAGGACACACTGCTAGAGACTGTGCAAGCATAATGCACTTTATTCCTTCTCTCTAAGGGTATGTCTACACTACCCCGCTAGTTCAAACTAGCGGGGTAATGTAGGCATACCGCACTTGCAAATGAAGCCCGGGATTTGAATTTCCCGGGCTTCATTTGCATAAGCGGGGCGCCGCCATTTTTAAAACCCCGCTGGTTCGAACCCCATGCAGCGCGGCTACACGGGGCACGAACTAGGTAGTTCGAACTAGGAAGCCTAGTTCGTGCCCCGTGTAGCCGCGCTGCACGGGGTTCGAACCAGTGGGGTTTAAAAAATGGCGGCGCCCCGCTTATGCAAATGAAGCCCGGGAAATTCAAATCCCGGGCTTCATTTGCAAGTGCGGTATGCCTACATTACCCTCCTAGTTCAAACTAGGAGGGTAGTGTAGACATACTCTAAGTGACTGTGGGATACATATCCCAGTCCTGTTTGGTATAGAATGCCCATGCGGGATGCTGAGCACCTTGAATGTTGAACAAAATGAGCGGGAGTTGAGAGCGTGCATTGCTTCACAGGAGATGCTCGGTGCCTTGTTGTATTATGCACACTGTTGTTTTTTTCTCTCGATGCATTGACACATAGAATAGTACACAGAGTAATAGCATTTACCTAGAGCTTTTAATTCATAGCCCTGAAAGCAGGAGGGTATTGTTATCTGTATTGCAAAGATGAAGAAATGAGGACTGAGAGTGTGATTTCCATCACTGCCGGTGCTGGCAAGAGAACCAAGAGATGATATCCTGGCTCCTCCAAAGTCAGTGACAAAACTCCCATTGACTTCAGTGGGGTCAGACTTTCAATTCAGGTTCCCTAGCCCATTGATTCTCCACCAGGGGTGTGTTTGCCCCCTGTGAATATGCAAAAGTCGTCCAGGGAGAGGTTACGTCTAGATGTTTGTCTGCTTTTACAGCAGGCTACATAAAAAGCATTAGTGAAATTAGTACAAATGAAAATTTCATACAAAGACTTGTTTATACTGCTGCTATATTTCTAGCAGATTTGCCCAACATTAAGTCAGTTAAGTTGTAACATCAACTGTAAGTCAGTTAAGTTGTGATTTTTTTTTTAATAAAAGGAAAATGTATATGCTTTATTAAAATGCTTGTATTTTTTCAAAAATAATGTTTTATGAAGTTAATTTTTATTTCATACTTCTTTTAAAAAGGGATTGTTAGTATTTTTCCACTGAATTACTTTTAATAATTTTTATAATGGGAATTCCATCAAGTGTGGGGTTTTTTGTTCACCCTATGAACTCTTATCATTCGCTATGCTTTAACAAAGAAGGGATATAGTCAATTTGGTTTCCAGGAACATTTTCTTCTAATTTTCAAAACTTAAGTATTGATTTGGCTGTGCAAAAACAGAGCACTACTCCAAATTTTTCTGTTTTAGCTTTTCTGTAAGGTTGATTGAGAAACAATTCTGTTCCAGGTTCATCCTATTTTTCTAAATCATCTTGGTTCAGTCTCTTTCAACATTCACTCAATTTTGAGGATTATACTTGCTTTGGTGATTCTTTCTCATTTCTGTTTGGTTTTATGAGAAGCAATCCAATTCCGGGAACATGTGTTTTCCTGGCACAGCCAACCCCTTACACTGCTTTAAATTATGACAAGAGGAAGCTGTATGCCGAATTTGTTGGTCTTAGATCTGACTGTTTAGGAGAAATTATTGATGACAGACAGACAAACTCTCTAAAATATATACAGCCTCTCTCCGAGTTATGAACGAGTTATGGACCAAACACTTGGCTGTAACTCGATCCGTTTGTAACTGGGACCCCATTGAGTTACATGCGACCACGCTGTTCGTAAGCGCGAGTTGCGTTCGTGACTCGGGGACCACCTTTACGACTGCTCCATGGAAGCTTTGGTCGTAAGTGCGAATGGTCATAACTCGACCGTTTGCAACTTGGGGAGCGGCTGTAGTAGATGCACTGAAATGTAAGTACTATATTTATATTCCAATTGATTTATTTTATAATTATAGATTTAAATAAAGCAATTTGTCTGGAATAGTGTCTTTTGAGACTTGAATTTTTAAATATGATTTTGTAAGCAAGTACTTTTTAAGTGAGATGTAACTTGGGGGTACGCAAGAACGATCAAACTCCTGAAAGGAATATAGTGGTCTGGAAAAATTGAGATACTGCCCTAGCCCCTTGGATTGCATTGCCTCCATGAGGTACACTCATACAGTGACAGGGATACATACACATAATAATACAGGGTAATTATGTTCCCATGTTCCCCAGCCTCAGTTAGCTCAGAGATCAAATGCCCTTCAGTTTGTCTCAACCCAAGTCTCTTCAGACAGTACTTGTAGAAGCTGCTGACAGTTTTTATTAGGAAAAATATATCAACAGGTCTAGCTCTGAGTGATACCCATTGTATTCTTGTGTGACTGTATATCTACATTTCTGTCTACTGCTGTAAGTGAATCCATTTCCCTGATTACAACATGCTGTATCCTAAGCTGTGTGACTATTTTCCACATTTGATTATATGTTGATAGGGCGGCAAAGGTGTAAGATGAAGGCAGAGGGATTTGGTTTTCTTTTTCCAATCCAAGTTGTTGTGTACAGTGACAAATGTGGTTTCTAGACTGGAATTATTAATGGATTAGTCCATTAGACTTGGCAAAGGCCAGCAGATTTGCTATGTTGCTGAAATTCAAAATCTATTTGTCTGTACTTACTGGTAGAGTGCTTTTAAAAAAATCAACCCTACCCCCAAATATCTATCTCATCACTTCTCAGCAGACAGAAAGAAATAAATGAAAGTGCATGAATACATGCTTTAATGCAGGTAACTGCAAAGATGGGATCTTGGTCGGTTTGCAAAGCATCTGAAAACAAGATGTGAAACTCTGAGGAAATATGGATAGGAACATTAAGGATGAGTAATCCAGAGTAGTAGCCTATCGCTATGTATTCAGGTCTACATAAAAGAAAAATTACAAGGTGGTTTATTCCTGTAAACTCAATGGATAGTAATACTTCTGTATACATAAGTTAATAGCTCTTTGGACTTCATTAGCTACTCCAACCAAGAATTCCAGAGCATTTTAAAGACATGAATGAATTTAAACTCTCAGTACCCCTGTGGGAGTGTTATTTATGGCTACTTCACATTTAATGGAAAAAATTAGATAAGTGCCTTGCCCACGATGTCAAGTTAGTAGAAGTACAAGGATTATAAATTATAGTTCTAGATTCCTCCAAGGGACTAGACTGTACTTCTAACACCTGGGCTGGAATGTCTTGGTTTGGGTTAAAATTTCAGGCCAACCTTTTTGGAAGGGCACAACCCAGTTCTTCAGATGTGTGGAGCAAGAGGCACACGATACTATCTATATTTTTTGTTAATCTCGAAGGTGTTACAGGACCACTTGTTTTTTTAGGATAGGTAGTGAACACACATTTTAAGGGTATTTAACCCACATTCTAAGGGACCATTCCAGGTGAAGTAGCCCATTAATATCTCTGCACTCATGAAACAAAAAGTGGGGATTGGCAGATTACAATTCTTGTTAGCTACTTCTGTGAAACAATTTGTTCCACTTTGAATGTAGCTGTGAGACTCTGGGTTTTCTTCAACATCTTCAATCATGGTATGGATGATGGGATGGATTGTCCTCTCAGAAAGTCTGCAGATGATGCTACGCTGTGGGAAGAGTTAGATTCACTAGAAAGTAGGGATAGGGTCCAGAGTGACCTAAACAAATTAGAGTATTGGGCTAAAAGAAATCTGATGAGGTTCAACAAAGACCAGTGCAGAGTCCTGTACTTAGGACAGAAAAATCCCATGCACTGCTAGAGTCTGGGGACCGATTGTCTAAACAGTAGCTCTGCAGAAAAGGGCCTGGGCATTACAATGGGTGAGAAGCTGGACATGAGTCAACAGTGTGTCCTTTGTTGCCAAGAAGGCTAATGTCATTTTGGGCTGCATTAGTAGGAATATTGACAACAGATAGAATCATAGAATCATAGAATAATAGGACTGGAAGGGACCTCAAGAGGTCATCGAGTCCAGCCCCCCGCCCTCAAGGCAGGACCAAGCTCCGTCTACACCATCCCTGACAGATGTCTATCTAACCTGTTCTTAAATATCTCCAGAGAGGGAGATTCCACCACCTCCCTTGGCAATTTATTCCAATATTTGACCACCCTGACAGTTAGGAATTTTTCCCTAATGTCCAATGTAAACCTCCCCTGCTGCACTTTAAGCCCATTACTCCTTGTCCTGTCCTCAGAAACCAAGAGGAACAAATTTTCTCCTTCCTCCTTGTGACACCCTTTTAGATATTTGAAAACCGCTATCATGTCCCCCCTTAATCTTCTTTTTTCCAAACTAAACAAGCCCAGTTCATGAAGCCTGGCTTCATAGGTCATGTTCTCTAAACCTTTAATCATTCTTGTCGCTCTTCTCTGTACCCTTTCCAATTTCTCCACATCTTTCTTGAAATGTGGCGCCCAGAACTGGACACAGTACTCCAGCTGAGGCCTAACTAGTGCAGAGTAGAGCGGTAGAATGACTTCACGAGTTTTGCTTACAACACACTTGTTGATACAACCTAGAATCATATTTGCTTTTTTTGCAACAGCATCACACTGTTGACTCATATTCAACTTGTGGTCCACTATGACCCCTAGATCCCTTTCCGCCATGCTCCTTCCTAGACAGTCGCTTCCCTTCTTGTATATATGGAACTGATTGTTCCTTCCTAAGTGGAGCACTTTGCATTTCTCTTTATTAAACCTCATCCTGTTTACCTCTGACCATTTCTCTAACTTGCTAAGGTCATTTTGAATTATGTCCCTATCCTCCAAAGAAGTCGCAACCCCACCCAGTTTGGTATCATCTGCAAACAGTATGGGTCCCAAAACAGACCCTTGAGGAACTCCACTTGTTATCCCTTTCCAGCAGGATTTAGAACCGTTAACAACAACTCTCTGACTATGGTTATCCAGCCAATTATGCACCCACCTTATTGTGGCCCTATCTAAGTTATATTTGCCTAGTTTATCAATAAGAATATCATGCGAGACCGTATCAAATGCCTTACTAAAGTCTAGGTATATGACATCCACCGCTTCTCCCTTATCCACAAGGCTCGTTATCTTATCAAAGAAAGCTATCAGATTAGTTTGGCATGACTTGTTCTTCACAAACCCATGCTGGCTATTCCCTATCACTTTATTACCTTCCAAGTGTTTGCATATGATTTCCTTAATTACCTGCTCCATTATCTTCCCTGGGACAGACGTTAAACTGACCGGTCTGTAGTTTCCTGGGTTGTTCTTATTCCCCTTTTTATAGATGGGCACAATATTTGCCCTTTTCCAGTCTTCTGGAATCTCCCCTGTCTGCCATGATTTTTCAAAGATCATAGCTAAAGGCTCAGATACCTCCTCTATCAGCTCCTTGAGTATCCTGGGATGCATTTCATCAGGACCTGGTGACTTGCTGACATCTAACTTTCCTAAGTGATTTTTAACTTGTTCTTTGTGTATCCTATCTTCTAAACTTACCCTCTCTCTGCTTGTATTCACTACGTTAGGCACACCTCCAGACTTCTCGGTGAAGACCAAAACAAAGAAGTCATTGAGCATCTCCGCCATTTCCAAGTTCCCTGTTACTGCTTCTCCCTCCTCACTAAGCAGTGGGCCTACCCTGTCCTTGGTCTTCCTCTTGCTTTTAATGTATTTATAAAAGATCTTCTTGTTTCCCTTTATGCCTGTAGCTAGTTTGATCTCATTTTGTGCCTTTGCCTTTCTAATCTTGCCCCTGCATTCCCGTGTTGCTTGCCTATATTCATCCTTTGTTAGTTGTCCTAGTTTCCATTTTTTATATGACTCCTTTTTTATTTTGAGATCATGCAAGATCTCCTTGTTAAGCCAAGCTGGTCTTTAGAAATGATTATAGTCCTCTATCTGGCTCTCCATATCAGGAAATGATTATAGTCCTCTATCTGGCTCTCCATATCAGGAGTATTGCATCTAGTTTTGGGTCCCTCACTATAAAAAGGATGAGGACAAGTTTGGACAGTCCAGCAGAGGGCAACAAAAATAACTGGGGTACATGACTTGAGAGACTGAGAAACTGGGCTTATTTAGTCTGCAGAAAAGAAGAACGAGGAGGGATTTGATAGCAGCCTTCAACTGCCTGAAGCGGGGGGGAGGGTTCCAAAAAGGGTGTAGCTAGGCTGTTCTCAGTGGTGGCGGATGACGGAATAAGGAACAGTGGTCTCAAGATGCAGTGGGAAAGATCTGGCTTGTATAGAGAAAAATCTATTTCACTAGGAGGGTGGTGAAGCACAGAAATGGGTTGCCTAGGGAAGTGGTGGAATCTCTGGATCCTTAGAGGTTTTTAAGGTCAGTCTTGACAAAGCTCTGGCTGGAATGATTTAGTTGGTATTGGTCCTGCTTTAAGTATGGCGTTGGACTAGATGATTTATTGAGATCTTTTCCTACCCTAGTCTTCTATGATTCTGTGTCTACACTTCAACTAGACACTCATGGAACTGACCCATGCCAGCCAACTCGAGCTTACAGGGGACTGCAAAGCTGTTTCATTGCTGTGTAGACTTCTGTGTCCTACCTCCTGGGATCCTCCCATCTTACAGGGTCCTAGACCATGGCTCTAGTCCAGGCCCAGAAATCTACGCTGCAGCGAAATAGCCCCACAAGCTGAGTCGGCTGTCATGAGCCAGAATTCACTAGCTGCGTATTAGTGCACACGTGCAGTTAAATAACCATGTAACTGCTAAAAATCAAAGCGATTATATGCACTGTGGGCTCAGGTGCGGGGGCCAGGGCTACTGCTGGCCTCACTCTGCTGCGGCAGAGAAGCCGCCTCCTAGGGAGCAGGACCAGCAGAGGCTATTGCCAGCTGTTTCCCGGTGAGGCGTTGCTGTGGGCTCTGCAGCTGGGGCACCAGAGTGTAATCTTCAGGGGGTAGTGGGAGGCCAGCTGGGCCCAGGCTGCCATGGACAGGGGCTGCTCTGGCAGGCCCTGCAGGACTGGAGCAGCCGCCTTCCTGGAGCAGGCAGGGAGCTATTCCGTCCCTTGTGGTTAACTGGAACCAGTGAGCCTCGAGGCTTATGGGTTAACCGATTATCCTTTTACATCCCTACTATGCACTGTCAGGCAGACGAGTATGTAAATCACACGTTCTTATCATTGCTGTGCTGACATCTTCATTGCAATCATAAAATACTAGTTGTGCCAACCCTTCAGCGAGAGAACTTCTTACATTTGAATATTCCTCTTGTCATGGGGGTTACCATACATCTGTTTTTCCTGGATATGTTCTCCTTTTCGGTCCTTCAGTCTCTGGCTGGCTGGCTTTATTAAATATCTAAAAATGTCCAGGATTTTGCCCTGCTCGTTCTTTCTCAAATGCCGCCTGCCCCGAGTGTTACCGTTGAGCTGGGAGCCCGGAGCCCCACAGAGGAGCCCGCCATCTGGTGAGCTGCCTCGGCGAGTGAGGGGGAAGCATGAAACCCCCTGGAGCTCCCTCCCACAGGCCTTCTCCCCTGCCACAGACTCCGCTTTCCTGAGCTCCATGCCCCTCATCTGACCCAGCCCCTTTGCATGGCCCTCCCTAAGCAAATCTGGGCTCATCCCTGACACCCCTTTGGCTCCTCACCACTCACCGTGGCTGCCACACGTGGCCATCCCCGGCCCTTACTCATGAACCGCCCCTTCTGACTACTGACACCTCACTTCTCCTGACTGCCTTCAGGCCCCTGACTCCTCCCTACATGCAACTGATCCCTTTCTGACCTTTCCTCCAACTCACCTGTCCCCTTCCAGTCTGCTTCTCTCTCAACCTACCCCCGAAAGCCCTTTGCCTCCAATTATTCATCCCACTTTTCCAAACATTGCTCTTCAAGTCCACTCCAGACTGGCCCAGCCAGTCCCCCATGCTTTTCCTTCAGCCTGACTCTACTCAGCACTTCTAATCCTGACTTCCTTTCTGTCTCCCTAAATACCAAATAATCCTTAAACCCGTGTTTCCCCAAATTTGACCATATCTGTTCCAAAACCTGGACCTTGTTTTTAACAGACCCAATAACCTAACTGGTCCTTCTTCTAAAATCAGTAACCACCCTCTCAAATCTTCCTGGAAATCAGCCCTCTCCTCATTGAATTTGATGTAGTGGTGAAATTCCTTCACCTTCTGGATTATCCTCCTGGGTGACTGAAGAAACTTTTGCAGCTATTGCTTCCTCATTTTTTTTTTTTTTTTTTTTTTTGCCTGAATATTTTTCTGAGTGGCATATAGGATGAAAGGACATTTTGGATGTTTGATTCCACCGTTTGGATACTGTAGAAGCAAAGGGGAAATGCCCTAGAGGAATTGAGCTCCACCTAATTGAGGAAATCAATTATTTGCCAATTTCGTTGGAATTGCTAAAAAGATAACACAAGACTGACACTAAGTTTATATCCAAATTCAGGGAAGATTGAAAGGGGCTGAAAAAGAAGCCTTCAACAAAATCTAAACTTGGAATTTCCATTGCTTTCCTTTTGACTTCATCTCCCCTGCCTTCCAAGTTATAAACTAGTTTTGTGGAATTCAGAACTGGAGAATTAAAGTAGTAGAGTGACCTCTCTTGTGGATCCCAAGATTAATCAGGCTTTGTGGAAAAAAACTTCAGAAAGGACTCGAGGTAATGGATTTGAAATTTACTTTTTACTTGTTTCTTTTCTATACTCATGTTGTATACTCACTGTTACTCATTGAACATGCTCACGGTGTATTAATGTATTTTATATAGTATATATAAACATTAATGCAACGTGAGTTGATAGATACTGATACAGATACACTCCCTCTCAAAAGTGTCCTCTATTTTGAAAGTTCATATATGGTAACCCTAGTCAGCTAAGTCAAACGGGGAAAATTAACTACACAAAGAAATGTGACTTGTAGTAAAAGCCATCATCTATTTGACCTAGTTCAAAAGAAGGCACTTGTTTAAAGCAGCTGGCTAAGTAAGCAGATGTTCTAGCTGAGGTTAATCCAGTCATAAAACAGCATACAGCAGCCAAAAACTCTCCATTTAAAATGAATGACCACTTAAAAAAATTATGTAGTAGCAAGCATATTGTACCTTATATGGCAGGTATTTTGCTTCTAGAAATAAATGTACCTGAGACACTGAACAGTGTTCTGCAGCATCATAATTTCAAAAAGAAAAGGTCTTGTATTGTCCCTATTTGTCAGGGGTGGCCCGTGACTATAGGCTGAGTTGGCCGTTGCCTGGGGTGCTGCCTTCAACAGGGCGCCCGGGGCATCCGATGATGTCACGGGGCACCCAATGATGACGTCACTCCATTGACAGCCATGCAGGCGGGGGTGCCGATCGCGCGTTCTGCCTGGGGCGCCAGCTGCCGCAGCCCGCCTCAGGCCACTCCTGCTACTCGTAGAATAAAAGGTGCATCTTGTCTTAGCAGATTTAGATTCTCTGTGGTGAATCTGCTTTTTAGATTGTATAGGTGAAGTGTCAGCCAGCTGAAAGTGTATTTTACAAGTAGGTAAGAAGGTATGTTCATTCACAGAGGTGGGAGGGCAGAAAAATGATGCAAGGAGATAAAGAATAAATTACAAGCACACAGCAGTGAAGACCCTTCTGCTGTTAGAGGGTCTGTGAAGACAAACCCTTATACCATCATGGTGTCCAGTTGAATTCAGTGTTCTCATGTGAGCAAACCCCATTTGAGAACCAGGTTCTTAGTGTTCTGTATTTTAAATACATTGCTGTGAATTAGTGCCCAGCAAAGAGTGAAAATTGTTTTTCTTTCTCTTTTTCACCCCCGATAAAGTGGCAGAAATATTCATTGTCATCTCAGTGTATTTCTCTGAGACCAGGTCTATAATAGACCTGGCTTATGGTATGCATTTCCAGCTATGTAAATAATGTAGCTGGAGTCGACATATCTTAAGCTAAGCTTGGTGCCATCTTCGCACTAGGTGGCTCCTGTTGGCTTTTAGGAGTTCTGGTGCTGACTGGGGGCACCCTCAACATTCAATTTAGTGAGTCTTTACTAGACCTGTTAAATCAAACACCAGAAGATCAATCTCCTGCACTGTAAGTGCAGATGTGGTCTACGAGTTTATAGTGCTGGCCTTTGGGGGTCTGCAAGGCCCCTTGCTCACAGGCCCTGCTGGTTTTGGGAAACAACAAATTGTAAAACTAATCTGATCCTTCATTGTTTGCCATGATATGCTGGAAAATGCAAAGTGAATGCTAGTACTGAAAGTTTGGAACTCATGGGTGTCTGGGTTTTTTTTAGGGGGGAAGCAATTATTCATTTTATTTTTTTCTTTGTAGAAATAAAAAGGGGGCATATCTAGACACTTGTGGCAGGTGTGGCCTGAAGCTTAAGCCTCATCATCTTTCTGCTTTCATTTCCCCAGCTGTAAAACAGAGAATAGAGTGTATGTCTATCACAAAAGATTGTGATAGTTTATTCGTTGAGTGTTTATTCATTGAGTGTATGTTACACTCACTAGAACAAAAAAAGTCTAGTAGGTGAGGTCATTAATCAATAGCTGACTTTTAATCTGTCTTCTTATTTGAAGAAGCTAACTTTGAGGAAGATCCTTGTAGTTAGCTTGTTGAGGCCTCTGGAGAGAGCAAGGAATGATTTTCAGCAGGAACCTTTCCTTCAGCTGGAAGAATTGAGGTAAAAAAAAATGGATTTGGATGACGATGTTTTACACTCTAGTTAGAACAGTGAGAGGAGCAGTCTTGTTTTCTCCTGTTTCCTGAGAGATAGGATAATGACCGATTCTAAAAGGAGGCAGTGTGGTGCAATGCATGAACGTAGATACTTAGAATCTAGTTCTGGCTTTGCCACGGAGCAGGTCATTTCACCTCTCTGTGCCTCACTTTTCCCATCTGTAAAATGGAGATAATGATCCTGACGACCTTTATAAAGTGCTTCAAGATCTACTGATAAAAAGTGCTATAGAAGAGGCAGATGTTGTTCTTAAAATCTGCTCTGGTTTAAACCCCAGTGGTGTTTGTTCACAGAGCCGCCCCATCCATGTAGGGTTTCCAGATGGTTTCAACAAAAATGCTGGACACACTTGACATTACATCGCAATCTACATTACATCTTATTTAGAAAATACTGGACATTTATATTTTCTCAATTTGTTTCCCGAACAGAAAGCTCAAATATTGGACTGACAGGTTCAAAACCGGGCACTTGGCAACCCTGTATCCATGGGATGATTCGGAGCAGCTGAGCCAGGCCCTGCAGCCACCCCCATCCTCAAACTGTCCTGTGGTCACTGTACATGTTGCCTCTACCTCATCCACAGAATCCAGAGTGGCTTGAGGGATTACTGGGAGGGCCCCTGGGGTCAGGTTTCCCCCTGAAATCACTGGGCTGGGAAGAGGCGGTGGGAGTGTGGCTTTGAGGAAGGGGTGGAAAGGGGTGGGGCAGAGCAGGGTGAGAAGAGGTGGGGGAGGGCAGGCCTTGGGCAGATGCGGGGGTTGTCCCACAACCCCTAAGGACGGCTCTATTTGTTTAGAAGGCATTTCACTGACTATTTTCTCTTACGTTAACATATCGTATTGCATCTGACTTCCCAAAATAGCTCTTTTGTGTTGGCCAGGGGAGCTTATACATTTATTCATATTTAGCCTGATTGCCAGGAAAATACTTAACACTGCTTTCTTCGAATATAAAGCTTTCTGTTCCTAGATATCTTGAAACATTACATGCTACTCTCAGGGAAAATGTATCCTGAGGTACTTGTTTTAAAACTTCTGCCTTAGAAAATGATAATTCTTGTTGAGGGTCCCATTAGTCTCCTCTGAGGTCTGATAGGTAGGCAAATACATGAATCATGTGAAATCTTGTTTGTCTCCACAAGTTTGGAAACCTATTTTTAATCAATCTGCTGTATTCTGCACTCTCAGGATTGAGATAAAATAATGACAGCTATATAATAATTAAAATAAAAAGCATCTCCAGATAAAATGATCCAGGAAAACAAATTCTCCTTTAGTCTCTTGTGGATCTACATCCATAGAATCATAGAGCTGAAAGAGTCCTCAGGAGGTCATCAAGTCCAGTTCCCTGCCTAAGGCAGGACAAATCCCAACTAAATCAACCCAGCCAGGGCCCTCTCAAGCTGAGACTTAACCTCCAGGGATGGAGATTCCACCACCTCCCTAGGTAACCCATTCCAGTACTTCACCACTGTCCTAGTGAAATAGTTTTTCCTGATGTCCAAACTAGACCTCTCCCACTGTAACTTGAGACCATTGCTCCTTGTTCTGCCATCTGTCACTACCATGAACAGCCTCTCTCCATCCTCTTTAGAACCTCCCTTAGGGACATTGAAGGCTGCTATCAAATCCCCCCTCACTCTTCTCTTCTGCAGATTAAACAAACCCACATCCCTCAGTCTCTTCTCATAGGTCATGCGCTACAGCCCCCTAATCATTTTGGTCGCCCTCTGATGGACCTTGTCCAATGCGTCCACATCCTTTCTATAGTGGGGGGCCTAGAAATGGACACACTACTCCAGGTGTGGCCTCACCAGAGCCAAATAAAGGGCAATAATCACTTCTCTAGATCTGCTGGCAACGCTCTTCCTAATGCAACCTAATATGCCATTAGCCTTCTTGGCTACAAGGACACACTGTTGACTCATATCCAGCTTCTCATCCCCTGTAATCCCCAGGTCTTTTTCTGCAGAACTGCTACTTAGCTAGTTGAGCCCTAGCCTGTAACAATGCTTGGGATTCTTCCGTCCCAAGTGCAGGACACTACACTTGTCCTTGTTGAACCTCATCAGATTTCTTTTGGCCAATCCTCTAATCTATTTAGGTCACTTTGGATCCTATCCCTGCCTTCCAATGTATCTACCTCTCCCCCTAGCTTAGTGTCATGCATAAACTTGCTGAGGGTGCAATCCATCCCCTCATCCAGGTCATTAATAAAAATGTTGAACAAAACCAGCCCTAGAACTGATCCTTGAAGACAGACGCAAAGAAAGCATTGAGTACTTCAGCTTTTCCTACATCATCTGTCAGTAAGTTACCTCCCTCATCCAGTAAGGTCCCCACATCCTCTCTGATCACTCTCTTATTGTTAACATGCCTGGAGAAACCTTTCTTGTTACTCTTCACATCCCTTGCTAGCTGCCATTCCAATTGCACTTTCACCTTCCTGATAACTCCCCTGCATTCTTGAGAAATATATTTATACTCCTCCCTAGTCATCTGTCCAAGTTTCCACTTCTGCCACAAGGAAGACATGTAAGCTTCCTTTTTGTGTTTAAGCTTACATGTCCCCGGTAAGCCAGTCTGGTCACCTACCATATTTGCTTTTCTTGCTGCGCATTGGGAATGGTTTCTTCCTGAGCCTTTAATAAGGCTTCTTTAAAATACTGCCAGCTCTCCTGGACTCCTTTCCCCATCATGTAAGCATCCCAAGGAATCCTGCCCATCAATTCTCTGAGGGAGTCAAAGTCTGCTTTTCTGAAGTCCAGGGTGTGTATTTTGCTACTCTTTCTTTCTTCCTTTGGTCAGGATCTTGAAATCTACCATCTCATGATTACTGCTTCCCAGGTTGTCACCCACCTCTACTTCCCCTACTAGTTCCTCCCTGTTTGTGAGCAGCAGGTCAAGCTGTGCATGGCCCTGGTCAGTTCCTTCAACACTTGTACCAAGAAGTTATCTCCAACATTCTCCAAAACCTTCCTGGATTGTCTGTGTACTGCTGTATTGGTCTCCCAACAGATGTCAGGGTGATTCAAGTCCCTCATAAGAACTAGGGCCTGCGATCTAGAAGCTTCTCTCAGTTGTCTGAAGAAAGCCTCATCTACCTCATCCACCTGATCCGGTGGTCTATAGCAGACACCAACCACAACATCACCCCTGTTGCTTCCACCTCTAAACTTTACCCATAGATTCTCAACAGGCTTTTCACCCTCTATATATTGGAGCTCCGAGCAATCATACTGCTATCTTACATACTGTGTAACTCCTCCTGCTTTTCTCCCCTTCCTGTTCTTCCTGAACAATTTATACCCTTCCATGACAGTGCTCCAGTCATGCGAGTCATCCCACCAAGTCTCCGTTATTCCAATCAAATCATAGTTCTTTGACTGGGCCAGGGCTTTTAATTTTCCTGTTTGTTTCCCAGGCTTCTCGCATTTGTGTACAAACACCTTAGATAACCCGTTGCTCATCCTACTTTCTTCATTTGAGTCAGGGGTCCTCCTTTGTTGCTCGTTCCTCTTTGTGTTTCTTTCTGGTAGCCAACTTCCTCACTTACTTCAGGGCTTTGGTCACCATCTCCCAACCAACTTAGTTTAAAGCCTTCCTCACTAGGTTTGCAAGCCTGCTCACAAAGATTCTCTTTCCTCTCTTGGTTAGGTGGATCCCATCTCTTCCTAGAAATCCCTGTGCCTGGAACAGTATCCGATGGTCGAAGAAACCAAAGCCCTCTCTGACACTACCTGCACTACCACGCTTTTACTTCCTCAATTCAATGATCCCTACCTTTTCCTTCAACCGGAAGGATGGACGAGAACACCACTTGTGCTTCAAATTCCTTGATCCTTTTTCCCAGCGCTACATAATCTGCAGTGACCCACTCAAGGTCATTTTTGGCCGTATCGTTAGTTCCTACATGGAGAAGCAGGAAGGGGTAGCGAATGTGAGGTCCCGGGAAGCAGCACACTTCTCGAGATTGCAGGTCTGGATGGCAGATGGATGACTCAGTCCCTTTTAGGAGGGAGTCCCCGACCACCACCACCCGTCTTCTTCTTTTGGGGGGGGTGGTCGTGGAACCCCTATCCCTAGGACTATGTGTCCCATGCCTTCTGGTAGATGGTGTTCCCTTCTGATTTCTTCCCTGAGATTTCTTCCCTGCCAAAGCATTCTCCACTGCAGTGCTTGTGGAGAGAGCCTGAAAGCAGATACTTACCTCTACAGGAATGGTGAATACCTGAGTTGGCTTTCTTCTTCTTCTAGAGGTTACAAGCTGCCAGTTCTCTTCCTTGTCCTATACTGCCTTCACTGGCTCTTCAGCCTGCTGTGCCTGCAGGATTAAATGCTGCCTTATATCGAGGAAGTATTCATCCTCTCTGATGGAACCCAGTCACAGGGTCATGAAATAATAGACTAAGGTTTTCATAAACAGGTGTACAACGGCTTCTAAGTTCTTTCTTAGGAAAGATTCCCATGGATTTCAGCCCGTCTTGCATTGTATGGGTAAATTGTTGCTTGCTATTCCCCATGTATCTGTATTCTCAAAGGATAATAGTGCCACTGATTTTAACATTTGATTATTGTATGTCTGCTGATGCAACTTTCGTAGCTCACCATCAGCTGAGCCAGAAAAATGAGTGTGGTGTCAACCGCATCCTGTTAGCTATAATTATTGTTTATAAATAGGCTTTTATGTGATGTCCATCACTTTAACGTCTGAGTATTTACAGTGCAAAGTCCCCACTCTCACAAGTTGTCTTTCTGAAGTCATGAATGATGCCAGAAAAGCGAGCAGGATTGGGTTCCATTTCTCTCCAGTTCAGTTCAGAGCAGGGGAAATCCCATGTGCTTAACCTGAAGAATGTGCTTAGTTCTCATTAACTTTACTGGGACTTAGGCAGGGGCTCAGTCTCAGATTTTTAAGTGTGTGTAGCAGAGGTGGGCAATAATTTTTGGTGGGGGACTGCTCCAAGATACTGGAAAGTGGTCAAGGGCCGCACATTTCTGCGGAGGAGATGCGGAGTCTCGGGTAGAGGGGGGTGCAGAAGGGTGCACTGGGTAAGGGACAAAAGGGCAGGAGACGGTGTGAGGTCTGAGAGGGAGTTTGGGTGAAGGAGGTAGTTGTGACCTGGGTTTGGGGGTGTAGGGTCAGGGAGGGAGTAGGGGTGGAGGAGAGGATTCTGGCCTGGGGGAGGGACTCTAGGAGGAGGTGCAAAGTTTGGGGGAGAATTGTGACCTGGGAGAAGGGGAAAAGGGGGTGCAGACTGCTGAGGGTTTGGGTGTGACCTGGGTCAAAGGATTGGGGTTCAGGGTCTGGGAGGGTGTAGGGGAGTATTCTGGCCGCGGGATAGAAAGGGGTACAGGATCTGGGAGAGAGTTGTGATATGGGGTAGGAGGGTGCAAAGGGTTTGGACAGTGACCTGGGAGAGGGAGTTGGGTGTTGGAGGGGCAGGGGTGCCAGAGGCAGGCTCTGACTGGGAGGTGCTTACCTAAGCTAGCAGCCCTGCAGCACCCCAATGGCAGGCTGGGCTCCCTGCCTGCTGTAGCCCCAGATTAATTTAAACTGTAGGCTGTTCCCTCCATATGGCTTTCAGCTCCTGGAGGGAAAAGGGGCTTGTACTGTCCCCATCCCCCAGGCCAATCTTTCAGCTCCTATAGGAACAGAGGCTTGGGCTGGGGAACGGGAGATCACATGAAGCCACCCCCTCCCTGCAGAACAGAGAGCTGCACAGTCTGCGCTTTAAACCATGGCAGCTGCATGCCTGAGGGTCCCGGCACAGTGGTCCATGAGCTGCATCCTGTGGCGTGGTGGGCCGGATCCTGTCCCAGGGCCATGTTTTGCCCAGCCCTGGTGTGTAGGCATTGTAGTGCTCAGTGTTTCATCATCTAACTGACGACAGAGCTTACATCAAATTTTCAGAAGGGATTTGGGCATTTGTAACGAACAGTCACTTGGATGTTGGCTCCTAATCCCTTTTGAAAATGAGATTTAGGCTCATATATTAGTTAGACATGTGATGCTTTATTCAGCAACATCTACATGCTTTAAACATTTAGGCCTAAGCAATTTGTTGAATTGGGGATTTAACCAAACGCTTAAAGTTAGGCATGTGCTTGAGTGTCTTGTTGACTAATTCAGGGCCTTATTCCTTACATCAGACTAGAATATGAATTGATTTCCAATGATCTAAGAGAGAAAATTCAAGGAATGCTAGTCTGATTTCTGTTATCTGCCACAAGAGTAGCTAAGATACATTTAGACACGGGACAGACACATTTAAAAGTATCCATACAGTCCATGGTGTACACAGTCTTAAGTAGTTTGGTTTAACTTCAACAGCTCCATCTGAAATAGCAGCAGACTTGTAAGTAAGAAAGAACCCATGGGATTTCCAATCCTATGGAGAATAGGCAGGAGGACGATGAATGGGCAGATGTTACAAAAAGTTGCTTGCAGAAAAATAAAGCTAATAGGACTCATGATGGAAGTAGAGCCTATGTCCCTATATGGCATTTCAACTAGGCACTTAGATCTGGAAAGGTAATATGAAACTGATGCACTTGGCAAATGGACTGTAAAGGTCTATCTCTAATGCAATTGCAATGTTTTTTTCTCCAGTATTAGTTACTTTTGATTGGATTTGCTCAGTGTATTAGACCAAAATACAGTCTATATTTAACACAGTTTTTTCCTGAACAGCGAAGTTATAGAGTGTCCATTTCTATGGTGTTTTATGTCATGATCACATATGTCATGCAGTGTCATATCCTAAAGATATCAATAGTCTGTTCTTTCCCCTGTGATGTGCCTTCAAGGCTTTTATCAGAAAAGATTCTGTTCTTTTAAGTATTCCCGAGATGTTTCTATTGGAAACTGGGTGCAGATGGGAGCAGCATCTCATGATCTGAATGGTATATCATATGAAGGCAAAAGACACAAAACAGTGTGTTACAATTTCTTCTACCTGAATATACAGTACAGGAAATTCTTTCCTGCCTTTTAGTCAGCATTCAAGATATTTTCAAGGATATCCCTGTTTGGATAGCTAGAATCTATGCCCCTGAAATTGATGGTGTTATTTTAAAGGGCCAGGATTTAAGAAAAAGAATATTTGTATTTTTAAATAATGATTACACGTTTTTTAATGTGGGTTGACTGGGCCTATGTACAACTAATCAGGCGTTGTCTTTCCTTGAGTGCGGATCTTGTTTAAAATCTCTGCCTCACACAGGAGGAATTGATCAAAAAGTGCAACTAACCGTTTAACCCTAGAGCCTGAAAGGACCATGTGTCCAGGTGCTACCAAATTTTAATTTTTTTGTAATTAAGCCAATCGCAATCCATCAGTGAATTTTATCAGAATTGTTGATTTTGATTCCTGTCTCTGCTTGTACTAAACTTTGTTCCGGATGATTGTTTGAGAGAGTTGCATGATGCAAGTGATTTAGCTTCCCCTTAAGAAATGTGTTGGGTGAGTTGTAGATCATGGAAAAGACTCTTTATTTGAGTTTTGGTCAGCTGCAGCATCTAGGAAATTGTGAATTAACAGGGAAGTGGAAGCTAGAAACCAGCAGCGCTGTAAATCAGTTTTTGATCCAGCTTTTATTGGTGAGAGAAACAAGCTTTGGAGCCACACAGAGCTCTTCTTCAGGGCTGGGAAAAGAATTCCCAGCCCTGAAGAGCAAAATGCAAGATGGAACAAATTGTTTAGGCTGACTTAATTAGCTTCATTAACACTGCTCCTGCAATTGACAGGAAACGTCTTTTGCTGTTATATATGTATTCTTGATTCTGTTATTTCCACTCCAACCCATCTGATGAAGTGGGTTTTAGCCACGAAAGCTCATGACCATATCTGTTTGTAAGTCTCTAAGGTGCTACAGGACTGCACACTGTTTTTAAAGTTACAGATTAACACGGCTACCCCGCTGAGACTTTTTAGGATAAATAGCACATATTGTAAGGTACCATTCAAGGCAGAGTGGCCCATGCCAATCTCTGCTAATTACTTATGTAAACAATCTATTCCATCTTGCATTTTGCTCTGTTGCTGGGAGTTCCTTTCCCAGACCTGAAGCAGAGTTCTTTATGGCTTGAAAGCTTGTCTCTGTCACCAACAAAGTTGATACAATAAAATATATTACCTCACTCACTTTGTCTTGCTAATATTTTCTTGTATCATGGAATACAGATATAAGTGAAATTAATGCATGCAGCAACTTAGAAGTGTTTCATAGGCTAAGTCTAGACTGCACTCTAAAATAGAAAAAAGATACTCAACTTGCGCTACACAAATTGTGTGTCTTTTTTTTATTTAATTTCGAAAGAGGCTGTTTTATAAATGTTGGCGTGTCTACACGGTGCCAGATTTTGAAATAAAGTGCTCCTTGGAGTCATTCCTCATTCTTCGTAGAACGAGGTTTACAGGGATGGCGAAAGAGCATGTCTGTTATTTCGAAAAAAAAAATCGGAATAGCAGATGTGTTCATTGAATGTGGTGTCACTATTTCAGGATACTCCTGGTATCCTGAAATAGCAATGCAGTCTAGACGTAACCATAGAGACTAAATGCTTTGTTCTAAGACTAATATTGATTTTGAGCAAAACTAAGGCTGTGTCTGTGGCACTGCCGTACTGATGCAGCCATGAGAGCACTTCTTTAGCCATTCTGTAATGAAAGGAGAGAGCTCTCCTGTTGGCATAGTTGAACCATCCCCACTGAGCACTGGTAGGCAAGTCAGCGGGAGAAGTTCTCCTACCGACATAGCGCTGTGCACACTTATACCAGCGTAACTTTGTCAGAGTTGTGGATTTTTTTTCACACTCCTGAGTAACGTAAGTTTTGCTAATGTAAGTGGTAGTGTAGACATGACTTAACATACATGTGAACTGGTTTGGTCCCCAGCTATGTTCTTGTCCATTTTTAACTAATGCTTGCAGTCTTGGCATGAGCTGGCATCTGGCCTGTAAGTGTCACACCCACTGCTTGACACGTGGAAGTCTAGTAAAATAGTCCACTACACTCTCTTCCTTAGTTCCTATGGGTTACGGAGTTTGTACATTGTTTTGAAGAATTTTGCTCATTGTGAGTTTGGCTAGTCCATCCAAATAACAGGCAGCCTTAATGGGAAATCACTTGAACCTCTAGGTCACTATAAGTGGGACTTTCATTTCTTCAAAATCTCTTTCTGAACAGCAGTTTGCATTTCTAGTAGGAAGTGACTTTCTGCTAAAATAACTAGAAGGCAGGGCTCTGTTTTGCTAAGCACCTTACATACACATTTCATTGCTCCAGAGAAAACAGACAAATAATTGTTGCCTGCTATACAATCACATAGTCCCATAAAGGCCCTGTAGTCCAATGTTTCTGCATAAGGAAAGATTGGGTTTTGTGTACAGGGATGCTTGCTGGGGAGGAACACAAGAGCTAGTTTAAACCAAGAACAAAGAACTGCTAAAATCTTCAGCACTTCCTTGTTCATATGCAAAGCATGTTTCTTGAACCCAGATTCCCCAAGTAAGAACACATAGCAGATAGCACATCAGTGAAGAAACCATTTAATTAAAAACAATCATGCACATGCAGTCTGTCCCCTTGAGACAGGAACAGAGAGAAGACCCACTTGATATATGTTATCTCTGTTTTATTGCTTTAATTGTGGAAGGCAGTTGGATACCACAATTACGACCAGCATTTAATAATCAAAACAGAACAGCGTTTGCCTCCTGTGTGAGGGGGGGAAAACCCACTTTGTGCAGCATCAAATGCATTTTGAGAAGGCCTTAGAAAAGACCATACATGGAGAAGGAAATTAAAAGTTTTATAGCATGGGATACACAGCTCAGGTGGGAATGTGCTCAATTGAGTTATACAATTAATTGTGTGTGTGTGTGTGTGTGTGTGTGTGTGTGTGTGTGTGTGTGTGTGTTAGTGTTAGAACAGTGGTTCTCAAACTGTGGGTCAGAACTCCAAAGTGTGTCACAGACCCATTTTTATGGGATCACCAGGTCTGGCTTACACTTGCTGGGATCTGGGGGCTTCAGCCCCATCTGTCAGGGCTAAGGTGACAGGCCCCCTTCCTGGGACTAACAAAAATTATTAAAGGTCTTGACAACATGACCTATGAGAGAAATTGGAAAAAATTGGATTTTTTTAGCTTGGAGAAAAAAAGACTGAGTTGGGGACATGATAATAATTTTCAAGTACATTAAAGGTTACAAGGAAGAGGGTGAAAAATTGTTCTCCTTAGCCTCTGATGATAAAACAAGGAGCATTGGACTTGAATGGCAGAAAGGGGGTTTTAGGTTGGACATTAGGAAAATCTCCCTGTCAAGGTAGTTAAGCACTGGATCAAAATGCCTAGAGAGGTTGTGGAATCTCCACCATTGAAGATTTTTTAAGAACAGGTTAGACAAACACCTGTAAGGAATGGTCTAGGTCAGTGATACTTAGACCTCAGGAACCAAATTAGCAGCCAACATTATCCAAAAGAGTCACAGTATTATGAATGACAGGGGAAATAGAGTAAGTGTAAGTGTAAGTGTGTGTGTGTGTGTGTGTGTGTGTGTGTGTGTGTGTGTGTGTGCAAATTCTTACAGTAAATAAGCTAATAATTTAGGGCAAGTTTATAACTTAGTTAGTAAACTACATTTTAATTTATCAGGATGCTTTTACTAACTCTGGTTGGTTGACAATTAAAGCACAGTGATTTAATATTACAGTATATTCTGCAGACTCATAAGGGATACATTAAAGAGTCACTTGTGGCTTGATCCACCATCTTGAGTATCACTAGTCTGTTAATACTTAGTCCTGCCTTGAGTGCTGGGTACTGGACTAGATGACCTTATTGAGGTTCTTTGTAGTCCTACACTTTTATGATTCTGTGATCATAGTGGAAAAGAGCTGGGATTTATTGGGAATTTGTGCCATGGGAACAGAGCATAAAATCTCCAAGGAATGCAAAGAATGAGGAGAAATGTGTGGGGTTGTCTATTCAATTCCCAGAACTTATGAGTTGTTCACTGCTACTGCCCTATTACAAACAGGAAGCCACAAATCCAAACTCACACGCGCACGCACACACACGAACACAGAGAATTAACTTACAAATGAGTGGCAATAATTCTCCTCTAAACTGAATATAAAAATAAGAATCAGAGAGGTAGCCATGTTAGTCTGTATCTACAAAAACAGTAAGGATTCCATGGCACCTTAAAGACTAAGATTTATCTGGGCATAAGCTTTCATGTGCAAAACCCCACTTCATTATGAAGGCTTATGCCCAGATAAATCTTAGTCTTTAAGGTGCCACAGAACTCACTGTTGTTATAAAAAAGATGTTCTATTTGATTGGGCTGTATTAGTTTTTTTTCATATTCTCTATGTATTTACCTCAAAATTCCTAAACTGTTCAAAGCATTTTAGATGTAATGATATAAATCGCAGAGGGATTAGTAAACAGTAATGTGTGTTGTTTAACCTTGTACCTTAGCAAATTGCCAAACCTCCAGTGAAATCTGGTAGCTGAAGAATTTGTGTAAACAATCAGTGGGGTAGCCATGTTAGTCTATAACTGAAAAACTAAAAAACAACAAATAGTTCTGCAGCACTTTTTTGTTAGTGTCTAAGGTACTGCAGAACTATTTGTTGTTTAAGTGTGTAAGGAATGACATAGACTTGACTTCAGACATGGAACACAAAATCCTCATAGCATTTCAAGGGGGAGATCTGCATTTGTAGGGAGACCAGTGCACAGGATTCCCTCCATGGGATCTTAATGAGATCCGATTTTGCCCTTAAGTTTTTTTTTTTTTAACAAATAAATGAAGAGCCCTGTAGAGCCTCAGTGGTTTTTCTCAAGTTTCTCCATCCCTTTTTACAGTCAGAGCAGTGTTTTAATGTCTTTCAGTGCAAGTCTTTGAAAATAAAATTACTGCTGCTAAAGATTTTTTTCAAGAAAATTAAAAAAACGGCAGCAGCAATGCAATGAGCACAACAATTATGTATTTAACGATCATTACTAAAGTCAGGATGGAGGAATGCAAACATTAAACCTATGTTTACTTTATTACCTTTCACTTTCAACTTCTGGTTATCTGTTTGTTTTCTCATATAGACACTGTAAAGGATCCGCGCATGATTGTGGAATCAGTTTATAGCTACAGATATAATCTAAAACATTTTAATGGTAATGACATGTATGAATCATGTTGTATTACATGGGAAATAGCGTGATGATTTGACAATTTGTCACCATCAGGAAGGCGATCAGAGTTGTGTTTTACAATTCTTTCAGACATTTTATACAGCAGCTTTTTAAAAATGCTGTTTTCTCAGTGTGGCATATTTGCTATTACTGCCACACTAATTCAAACAAAGAAAAATATAGGCCCAAATTTCACACTGATTTATACTCCACTCAACTTCAGTGAAATCAAGGTAGTCAGTACACAGTTTGACCTAGCATTTTCATTGTAAAGTATAGGTCAGAAGAATATTTTAACCTAACTGGCATTTGAAAATTATTTTCAAAAATCAGTATTCTGTTCTCCCTAAAATTAATGGAATATTTTCAGCACTTTAAAAAAAATGTTGATTGCTTCTTACTTGTGAGGGGAATGTATCTAGCTTTCTCTCAGGAATAGTGTTACAAATATACTGTGGCCCACATTATCCTTGTTAAAACAATGAGGAATCCTATGGCACGTTAGAGACAGGACCCCTGGTTGTTTTTGCAGATACAGGCTAACATGGCTACCCCTCTGAGATAATCTGTATTATCATGCTGATATCTTTGGTGTTACACCAGGGTTGAACTTGTTTCTATGTGTATTAGGTCATATGTGCATGGAAATATAAGCGGGCTGGTGTAGTGACTTTGCACATGCCCGAAAGCTTGCTGGCAGCAAAGAAACAGATGGTAGAAGTTAATTGCCCTGATTCTGTCTTCAGAAAGTCACAGGAAGACCAATTCAAGCATCCTCCAGAATTGTCATTGCAGAGGTGAGCATGAGGCATATCTGTGTAGTCTTCTTGCAACTGAATATATCAAGTCAACAGTCCACACATATAGCCATCACTCTTACATATTATTTCTACTCTTAGTAGGAATGGGATGAGTGCAGATACCAAGGAGGGCATGATAACACTTCTCTTTCACTGTACAGGTTTCTTTCTCCCGTTCTAATATTTCAGTAAACACAACTGTTCATGGTAGGAATTCATTGCTACAATAAAAGTCAGATACACCACAGCTCTACTCTTTTTTGTCATATGGCCCAACAACGTAAAGCCAAACCAAGTTGAAACTGATAGTCTAAGAAAAACTGAAAAGCAAACCTTGTAGATTAAAGAACAGAGATATACATCTACTTCTACAGCAACCTCAACTTGAAAGCTAGAGCAACCAAATATTGCTGCTGCTTCCAATGAATTATCATAAGAATAGTTATTGTCTTTCTTTGCTTCTTCATCCTTTTTTTTCCAGTGCCTGGCACCCCTGAACTGTGTGCCAAAAACACTTTCTGCTTTGTTAGTGCCACATGTGCTTTGGCATAGTTGGCATTCTCCTTGTGGAAATTATAGGCATCAATTTCCAGGCACTCTGAGCATCTACAACACCACCCTGGGAACTGAAACTTCAGTCAGTTCCTGAATGAATTGGGTTTCTGAGTGGTAGCACACAGCCAGACCCTTAAGCATCAGTCATAGAAAGATGTTATCAGAATTGGAGTCAGCATTCTTTTACAAATCTGGAATTTCCTTACTTCATTCACATTACCATATTCAGGGCTGTCCTTAGGATTTTTCGGACCCCATGCAGTACTATTAGACTGGTGCCCCTATGTCCGATGGTAGCCGGCAGGGGATGACAATTTTTTAGAGATGTGATTTTATAGTTTTCAGCAACACACTAATGAAATATTTTTAAAATAAATTTTAAACTGAGGTCCTGTAGACCAGCAGTAAATTTAGAGATTGACAGGGGTTGGCAAATGCCTGTTAAATGGCTTGATTACCACTTGAACGTCTCTTACACAGGTTCCACTAATAGCTCTGGCAGGCTTTTTTACTTTTAAGTTAACTAGATCCTCTCCAGAGGGAGCAAAGCCACAGAACAGGGATAGGAAAAGGTAGGTGGGTGGACATAAAGAAATTAAGACCCAGTGGTGCGCCAAATCATTGGGTGCCCTACACAACTATGTATTCTGCACATGGATTAGAGACATAAAATCCTGTTTTAATTAGTTAACTGTTGAAATGTTATGGGCTAGAGTGGGTGCTACTGGAAGAGCCTCCCCAGGTACCCGTTAACCATTAAGGGTGATGCTTACTAAGTAACTGGTTTATCATTCGTAGTACAGATGAGGACAGCTCTGACTGCATTCAACTAGTACCCATATTTGATAGCCGGAAAGTGTTATTGATGCCTTTTATTTTCTATGGTGAAAACTTCCTCCTCTTTTGATGGTGAATGAGAAGAGTTCTTCCTGCAGTATGTCTTCTGAAAATAGTTAAGGCTTGAGCATTTGAATTTCTAATCTTGGCCCAAGCCAGCCCTGAAAGTAGAAGAACATAATGCATCAAGAGTATCCATTTGTGCACATTTATGGTCAGATCCTCCACTGGTGGAAAATAGCTTGCTAGGTTAGCACATGCAAATATGGGCATCTGGTATTCTAGGTGGGGGAAGGCTTTGCCTTCCCAAACTGCCAGGCAGAGCCCCGCCTGCATTCCACCCCAGAATGCCTGCTGTAGGTGTTCGGGGGGGGGGGGGGAGGAGGAGGCGCAGCGCATTGCTGCCCCCAGCACTTGCACTTCCCTGTGCTCTGGGGGCCGGACAGGCTCATGCCACACGGCCTTCTCCCACCCTAGTGCTCTGGGATCCAGGGAGGCTTGGGGCAGCTCCGGCCACACAATCTCTTCCTTCGCCAGTGCTGGGGCACACGCACTCTTCCCCTCCCCATTGTGGGGAGGATGCTCCCCTGCCTCCTCTGCTCCCCATGGCACAGGCGGGGCCTCAGCGGAGGGTCAGGGCTGTAGGTGGAGCTGGGGGCTTGCCTCCCTCAGTCCTGGCTGCACTCATCACCCATGCATGCAAAATATATTGTCCGTAGATAAAGCTTGGAGACCTTTTGAAATTTTTGGCCTGGAATGTCTCTTACCCTGTGTAAACGTCTCGGGCCCTGGGGGTTGCGCCCCCCCCCCGTTCTTTTATGTGGGTCCCACCACCTTCACCCACTCGGCGGACATGAGAGTCGGGTCTGCTGTAAGTCCTGGTTCCTGCTGTGCCCGCCTCGCCGATCGCGCAGGGCCGGTTGCAAGTGAAGGGGAGATGGGGGTCCGGGCCCTCCCTCTCTCACGGACCCCAGCCCAGGGCCCTAAGGATGCGGACTCTGCGTGGTCCATTCCGGTCCAGCTGGTGGGGCATCCCGCTGTAACACGCCAGCCCACGGGCTACTTAGGGAGCCCTGTCCTGGGCTGCTTCCTCTCCCTTTACCTAGTCCTCTTCTCCCCCGGTGTCCCTGACGCTCGCCGTGCCTCCACATGTGCCTGCCGGGTGGTCAAGACCCCACTCCGTCTCCTCCCCCCTTTGCTGGAGGTCTGCGACCCTTTTTAAGTCCAGGCACCGGGGTGTTACATCACACCCTGAGCACTGTGCATCTCCGGCTCCTCCCCGCCCCCTCCATCTCCTAACCGCCTGGGAGCACGTTGCGCACTCTCCCTTGCAGCTTCCCCTCGGCCCGCACCGGGAGGTAAGTGAGTCAGGGACGCTCCGCTCTGCCCCCGGGGGGGGGCCGACTCACCACGCCGGCTCCTTTCCCGTCGGGCCGCGCCACACCCTGATATTTTGTTCATCAAATACCAACCCTAGTTCACAAAGGAGTCTAGCTCTGAGTGATGATAACCCTAGAATATTTAAATAAGTCCTAACCCAGAACAAGAACTCGGTCACTCAGAGCTTCTCCACGTAACTCAATATGTGGCAGGTCATGTATTCATGATGAAGGCTAGGCCTTCTCCAGTCCCATTAGGCTGGTTTGTTTCTCTTAGCATATTTTATAGAGAGCCTATCAGTTTCTGGCCTGGTCTGTACTTGAAATGTATATTAGCCTATCTATGTCGGTCAGAGTCTGAAAAAAATATCCTCTAGTGATATAACTATGCTAGTGCAGATGCAGCTATACTGACAGAAGAGTATAGCTAGTGTCATTTGAGAGGTGTTCTGATACCACCTGATTGAACTTTCTGTTGGCACACACACTGCCTCTGCACTGGGGGCTATGGCATATCAGTGCAGATATAGCTATGCCAGCATGTGTGCCTTAGTGTAGACATGCTTCAGAGAGATAACTGTGTTAGTCTGTTTCAGCAAAAATTATGTTTCACGAGGCATAAAGGATCTGCCGATGAAGGGTTCTGGGGTCGGCAGATCCCCGTCTAGACTGCTGGGCTGTGCCGACAATCAGCTGATCGGCACAGCGTGGTGGCCATTTTGATTAAAATGAAGTGGCGATTATTTAAATTTCCGCTTCATTTCCCTTTGCCATCCTGCCTAATCTACGAGTGTTTCTCTTGTGTGGTGTGTAGCTGGTGGTGAGCATTTGCATCAGGACGTTAACTCTAGAAAAGACTCCAAAGAGGGGTGATAGAAACTCCATCTCTAGGGACATTTAAAATTAAGAGCTCCCTCAACTGGTAGATTTTCAGATGGAAATCATAATAGAGGTGAGTGCTGCTGCTAGACATAGCATGTGACTGAGGGTGTGTCTATATCACACAGCTTTTAGAGACAGGGCCATGTTGATACAGCCGTGTCACTAAAAGTCAGACAGCATAAATGCTCTTTGTTGGTACTTTTGCCAACAAAAAATATGTCCATCCACTACCAGCAATGTCTGCTTTGTGGGTAAGAGAGGGCTCCTGTTGAAAAGGCACTATGTATAATAGTACTAGCCATGGCAAAGCTTTTTTTCATTGCGGGAAGGAGAGTTAAACATCTGTGAATGACAAAAGCTTTGTCGCTCAATTGCTAGTGTAGACACTGCCTGAGCACAAATTTGTCTGAATGAATGGCCTGGATCTGAAACTTCAAACTCTGCCCTCCCAACCTGAACCCAAATATAGATTTGGCTCCAAAGCTTGCATATGATCCTGCCTTTATAACTAAGCCAATCAAACACTTGCAAACTTTGTGAATAGTGATTGTTGATATGAAATCCCAATCTTAGGTTTAGGTCCATTAACTCTTCTGAGGGAGCCTTGCCACTAGGGGGAAGAGGTAGGCTGAGGAGCATTGCAGAAGAGAAAGCATGCTATGCACATAGCTTGGGAAATGTGGGGCTGACACCAGATTCCTTGTTAGAGTGCTGAGATTCTGTAAGCAGTTCCACTGCCCCCATGCAGCCATTCTTCCCCACATTCAGTAATTCTGATAAACCTTGCAAAGATTTTCAATGACTGTTAGTCCCACAATTTTGGTATGACAGTGAAAGGTGTTACCATGATTATTCCAGAAACCACAGCCAAGATATTTTAACCACAAAAAAGTATAGTAATAAATTAATTTACATGTAATTACATTTATTTACAGCAGCCTTGAGTTCTGCAGTGCACAGCTTCTTAGTCTTCAACGGCTTCCCTTGAAAGCAGCAGTAGCGCTGGCTCCAAAGACATCTAATCCTCAATCCTATTTGGAGAAAAATTGTTTAATAGCAGTTACTGGAAAGGCAATTGCAAGAGTGGCCTGCACAGAGGGAAATAAAAGAAATAAAACATGTAAGTTAGTAACAATTAATGTTGAATACTTGTTGACCAAATTCCTAAATTCACTTGAGCCTCATAGAATCCTAGAACTGGAAGGGACCTTGAGAGATCATCAAGTCCTGTGCCCTGCCCTCATGGCAGGACCAAGCACCATCTAGATCATCCCTGATAGGGGATCTATCTAACCTGCTCTTAAATATCTCCAGAGATGGAGATTCCACAGCCTCCCTAGGTGATGAAGAGCTTGATTCTCCATTCCCTTGTGTGGTAATTTTATCCTTGTGCAAAGTGGATATAAAACACTATCACGTCAGCTTTTTACACCCACTTTAAAATGGCAATACAAGCTGTAGAGTAGCAGAGATGGAGGCCTAAAGATTCTTCTGCCATGAAGCTTTGTAGAGACACCAAGATTTTCAATCTTCCTAGCAAAAATAATTTTCCACAGTGCTTAATTTGGGCACCTTGGTGTAGTGTGGCATTTCCTCCATGGTGCCATTGTGATCGACAGACTGCAATCATAGCTCTGGATCACTTATTTAACAGAAGATGTGGCATGGCTGCTCTGACCTGTTGGACAACAGCACTGGATGGGGAAACAGAAACACTTCTAATACCTAGAATGTAGATGTTTGTTTTTCAGAGACCCTTTCAAGCTATTTATGTCCTAAATCTGTCGTACCTTTCAAGTTGTGTTTTGAAATGGGAATTCTGCTCTTTATTCTACCTGTGCCTGGGTCTTGAGAGGGTGTTGGACACATGAGGTTCTGCTACCCAAGGAGAGTCTGAGAGAAAACCCTTGTGCTATCTGGCAGGATTCAGGCAGGAAAGAAAAGGGGTTTAGGAGCTGAAGTGATCAGGCAGTGGTGTGCATCAGGCAGTGGTGTGTATGGCAGAAAGGAAGCTCAGAACAAGGTCTTGGTGTTTGTGCTCTAGAAAGGAAGAACTTTTATTCTGGAGCTGTTTATCTTGGCACTGGGGAGAAATGTGTGCCTGAAAGAGCTCTGCTGTGACACCACTCTTGTGGAGTGTTGTTTTTTAGATTAAGAATTCTATTAATTACGTCCTGTCCACATGCTAAAGAAAACTGCAGGTGCCATGATCCTGCCATGTGGACCATATTTGTCTCCTCTTTAGAGACTGCTCTTTAAAAATATTCACAGCATTGGGGAAAGTGATCTTAACTTGCCCTTCCACGGGAGGGTGTTTTTAAAAGATGTTTACATCCTCCTTCCTTTCTGCTGTTAAAGTGCTCTGTTCTTTCCCTTCAGAATGCTTATGGCCTTGGAACACTAATGCATGTTCATTCATTCTATAAACAGCTGCTGTTTGGCCCCACCTCCAATTTCCTGGTCTCACAACTCTTTGGGGCCATCCTCTCAAAACACAGGAGATGAATGACTCCTGTTAAATCAGTGGGACTCCAGGTACATTTTTGCATTCTCCCCTGCCATCCTCTGTGTGTGCAAGGAGCTCTCCAAATCACCACTTTGTCCTTTAAATCCCTTAAACTGTCTGATGCTATGACAACCTGCTTTGCCCACAGCTAAGCAATGTACCCAGAGGCCTCTCATTGCTGCCTTTTGATCTTCCCCTCCCCTCATCATAACTGTTGGTCGTTTCACCTATTCTCTCCCACCTTGAATTTAGATTGTTACATCCTTGGGGTAAAGTGGCAGCTTTTTGTATAGTGCTTTTGTATAGTGCTTATGCTTAGCACAGTATGGAGCCTGGTCTCTGATTAGAGTTCTTAGTATTTTTATTGAAGGAGAAACTAAGTGTAACTAGTAATAAATCCTGAGAGATTAATATAGCTGTTTTGACTAGGGATGTAGTAGTATAGTTGATTAACCAATAAGCAAAAGCTTATAGGTTTAATGCTATATAGACTACATGCATCCCCTTTCTCCTCCCCTTCCCCCCCCCCCCCACGCTTGCCAGTACATTTTTTTAGCAGGCTGGCCAGCAGCCCAGCTCAGTCCCAGCTTGCACTGGGTCCTGGAACTACCCCCGCTGTGGCCCGCATTTTAAAGTGTATTAGGAGCCAGGCAGGCAGGCAGTCTGGCTTAGTGCTGGGTCCAGGAGCTCAGACCCCTCCCCCAGACAGGAGCTGCCTGGGGACTATAGACTAGTTGACTAACCGACAAGAATTCAAGAGGTTAATCGACTATTGAATTAACCGATATTTATCATCCCTAGTTTTGACCTGATTCACTTCTCATGCAAGTGTAAATCACAAAGGACTCTACCAAAGTTAGTGGAGTTCTACCCCTCTAAGGCAGACAGGAGAAGAGAATCAGACCTCCTATTTTCAAGCCACTCTAATTGTCACACTGGCCCCTGAAAATCCTGCCTTTTGGATGCAACAGTCCTTTGGGGTTACTTGCTGTTAGTTTAGTGATCAATAGAAGGTCACATAGTTACTGTGCTAGGGGGAACAGACCAGTCAGTTCCATCACTCCATGGAAGCATGGGTGCTGGAACTAGGGGTGCTGAGGTTATATACAGGTTGGTTCAGTGGCTCTCACTATAAAAATGGTGCCAGCACCGCTGCATGGAAGTGAAAGTTTCACTGCATGGAAGTGAAAGTTTCATTACGGTACAGCTGTGCTTCCTTATCCCTCGGCTTTAAGATCTTCTAGCTATGCTCTATATTCCATATATCTGTTTTGAGTTCTCTGATCCCCATCCCCTAACAGCTCTCAGCTTCCACCCAGCCCCTAGCCACCCAATATTTCCCTCATATCTCCTCATGAACCCTGCTCTCCAAAACTTCTTCTCTGAGCTACCCAACCATGGGCACCCCAACAATCCTATCTACTCCTCCAGCCATCTCTCACCTAGCTAGCCTCTAGAAGCCCTGTCAATACCTCACAAACTTTTTCCCTCATAGATGGGCTTAAGGTTTTCTCATCACCCTGAATATTCATATATCTATTTGGTTTCTCTGCGGGCAGCAAGGAATTTTTCACAGAGACGTGTGCCCTTTGGGAGGGAGTGCTGTCGATGCATTGAACCTATCACCTTAAGAGACTTTTGGGAAGCTAATATTTACTGTGTCACATACCTCGTCAGTGAATCCAAGGGAAAACAGCTGGAGTTTCAGGGACATTCTGGAGGTACAAAATCTGTAGTGGATTTCCAAAACTCTTTAGAGTTTAGGGACCTCACAGTGATGTCAGGAATGCAGGATTGGGCCCCAGGAGAGAATCACAGAAACACCACCTATTTGAAACAAAACAGATTAGCTACTATCCATGTGCAATGGTAAACACACTCAGTAAGCATGAAGTAGATCGGCACTGGAAAGAGAATATTCTGCAATAACTTTATTTAATTTTGACTTGTACATTTGAAGTGCCCATTTGTCACCCTGGGTACTTAAACTCTGCTTAAAACATTCAATAGCAAATGTATCCATCAAGGGAATAAAATAAAATACAATAAAACGAGCTGCATATTTATAAATGGCCAGCAGTAATTGGTTTCATGCTTAGGTCTGGTCTGTCTGACATGCATCACTACACTAACCCGTACACTCTGAATACTCGTGGTCATTTTTAAAAATTGTTTTCTTTGTTCTAAACCCAATGGTAAAGAACATTGTTTACATTTATCCACCCTAAAATTGGACTGTATCTAAGGTGGGAGGAATTGCTACACTCAGCAGCATAAATTGAGTTCCTGTATTGCGGGTTGGTCTTGCTGAATGATCTGTCTGTGGTTTTGGTTATCAGTAAAATAAATTACACTCTGAATCGATGAGCACTTGAATATTTAAAGGCCACAGGGTGCAATGTGGGGATGCTGTGATCTTTAGAAGGACTGACAGCTTTCCCTCTGGCTATTTACATGTCTGCTTTGTATGACATAAATGTCAGAATTGCTACTAGCTAATTAGAGCAGTAGGTCAACCACTGTCTTTCTGTGTATAGGAGCCTGGGCCATTAGTGACATTAAAGAGAGCTCTTTTGCTGATTTTTCATTTTGTACTAGAACTGACTTAAAATGTTGCATTTCAGAGTGTGGCATCACTGAGTATAGCAAAAAGGGCTCCTATAGGGGATTGCACTGTAAAAGACAGTTCTTCCACCCTCTATCCCCATTTCTGAAAATGTGAACAATAATGTATGGACCTGCTGTGATAATTACAGGCCTTTGCATGGCCCTTAGGTTTGACCTACATGGGCGAAGAGCATTGATTCATTTTGGTTCCAAAGCAAAATGTACATTCAAAATGACAGTTTAAGCAATAGCAGCATTATGGATCCCAAGACCTATATAGATAGACAAACTTGATTTCCTTTCAACTTACTGAAGGTTTAGTCTAGCTGTTTCTAACTATTTTCTGATAATTTACAAGCAAACTAAAATTGCCATAATTCTATTCTGGTCTTGTATTGGAGAAATTGATTTGGTGGTTTTGGTTTTTTAGTTGTAGTTTTTTCCATTTAAAATTCAAGGGTGCTCCTTGAATGTATAAAATATGTGATCGCTGTTTTCAGTTTTAAACCATTATTTTTCTGATGGTTTCTTTAGGGTTTTTTCCAATGTTAGTACAGTGTTTGTCTTCATAAGTGAAATGGCAAGTGAAGTTAGGGGAACAGACCGCAAATTATGTAAAGCCAGCTTCAGCTTTTAACTAGGGATGTTAAATCCTGTTTAATTGGCTAACCGGTTAAACATATTGTTTAACCAATTAAAGGGGGTGAGCAGAGGACTGCTCCAGCTGGTTAATCTTAACCAGTAAGCATCACTCCTTAAGAAGATCATTCTACTTAACCCAATGTCTTGAGTTGCAGCTACAGATTAAGGACACCAGGAGCAGCTTCTGATACAGAGACTTTTGGCCTGTGTAATGGTTCATCCATTGGCTGCTCCATACACCACCCCTCCAGTTTGAGAGACAGCAAAGCTCTGTGGCAGACAGCATGTGGGGAGGCCTGCAGCCACTGAGTGGCTTCTTTGTGGCATGCCCACCTTTGCAGTAGAACTGTAGCATTTCCACTTAGGTCTCATTTGGGAGCTTAGATGCCTACACTAGGAATGTGAAGGAGAATGGGATGGCAGCAACCTTTGATGAACAGCAGTTTTCCCCAAGACTTAGCCCATTCATATTAGCTGTTTGCCGCAAAGTAACCTTCTCCTGCATGTAGCTCAGGGTGCTCTGACTCATGTTCATGCACTCTAGCGGCTTATTGCTTTCCTGATATCTCCCCCCCCCCCCTTATACTTACATATACTATTCATTTCAGTGTTATGCTTGCGAAAAAATTAACCCTGATCCTCTGTGTGTGTGTGTGTGGGGGGGGGGGGGGTTGCTAAAGTCACAAGCAGTGTCATAAAAGAGGGATCTTCATTTCCCTTCCTGCCTCTCCATCCGCCCCCAAGCTAGCACTTTTCTGCAGTGCTGATTCTGTAGAAATTGAAAATCATATGAAGAGATGTTTTCCATTTATAGGAAAGATTCATGGCTTGCTGCTGTGTTCTTTTATGTGCATGGTGATTGTCATTCCATGGAAAATGAAAGCTCTTTATTCCCCCAGACGTATGGTATAGTTGCAGATTTACGTTGCCCTTTTTGGAAAAGATGGGCTGATCCTGCCAAATTAGCTGTGGCGGATGTGCGGGCAGGGGCTGCTCTTCAATGGGAATGGAATTAAAACCACTGCTCTCATCTCCAATGGGAACTGCATCTACATGTTCAGTCTGAGATTTTCAAAGAAGTCTAAGGGTATGTCTACACTACAGCACTAATTCTAACTAACTTAATTCAAATTAGTTAATTCGAACTAAGCTAATTCGAACTAGTGCATCTAGACCTAAAAACCAGTTCGAATTAGCGTTTTGCTAATTCGAACTAGCATGTCCACATTGAGTGGACCCTAAACCGAGGTTAAGGATGGCCGGAAGCAGTGCCGGCAGGGCATCAGATTAGGACTTAGAGCGTGGAAATGCTGTCTCAGGCTAGCCGAGGGCTGTGCTTAAAGGGACCCGACCGCCACCCCGGACAGACAGTTCTCAGGGTTCCCCGCTTGCTTGTCTACCTCGATGAGGGACAGCTAAGCAGTCCTGTCTTGGAGTGCTCTGAGTGCCCACACTCGGCACATCACAGCACTCGGCCATCAGCCCAGCTGCACTTGCTGCAGGCTGCCATCCGGGGGAGTCAATTGGGGGGCTGCAGGAGAGCTTCCACCCTGAGGAGCCCGCAGAGCCACCCCAGTCCTCCCCATCGGGGGCTCGTACCCCACTCCTCCCTCACCTCCTTCCACTTACCCTTCCCTAGCCCCCCTTCCTGATGTACAAAATAAAGGACACGTGTGCTCAAAAATAGAAACTCTCTTTATTTAACAAAACTGGGGGGGGGGGTTAACCTCTGGGGAGACTGGGAAAAGGAGGTGGGAGGGGGAAGAGAGAGGGTGGGGGAGGGGAAGGGGAAACCTGGGAGGAGGGAGCTGGAAGGGGGAAGCCAGGGGAAGAAGGAGGAGGGGAAGTATCAAACTATGGTATGCCATATCTTCAGTACTGTATACAGATGTGGTCTTCTTACCCCAGAAAAGATGTTTTGGCCTTGGAAAAAGTTCAGAAAATGGCAACTAAAATGATCAGGGGTTTGGAACAGGTCCCATATGTCCCATATGAAGAGAGGCTAAAGAGACTGGGACTTTTCAGCTTAGAAAAGACGAGACTGAGGGGGGATATGATAGAGGTCTATGAAAGCATGAGTGGTGTGGAGAGGGTGCATAAAGAAAAGTTCTTCATTAGTTCCCATAATAGAAGGACTAGAGAACACCAAATAAAATGAATGGGTAGCAGGCTTCAAACTAATAACAGAAAGTTCTTCTTCACAAAGCAACTAGTCAACCTGTGGAACTCCTTGCTGCAGGAGGCTGTAAAGGCTAGAACTAGAACAGAGTTTAAAGAGAAGTTAGATAAAGTCATGGAGGTTGGGTCCATGGAGTGCTATTAGCTAGGGGGTAGAAATGGTGTCCCTGGCCTCTGTTTGTGGAAGGCTGGAGATGGATGGCACAAGACAAATGGCTTGGTCATTGTCTTCGGTCCATCCCCTCCAGGGTACCTAGTGTGGGCCGCTGTCGGCAGAAAGGCTACTGGGCTAGATGGACCTTTGGTCTGACCCAGTATGGCCGTTCTTATGTTTTTATGTTCTAAGCTCAGGGCTCAGGGTCGGGGGTCTCACTGGACCACCTTGATTTTCATGCAGACCTGCTCCTGGGTGGCCAGGCTGGCAGCTATCCTGCCCTAGACGGCCACTTTCCTGTGCGTAGGGCGGAGGTCGTGGATGAGGTCCACGATGTCCACACTAGACCAGGCGGGTGCCCGCCTCTTGCAGCCCCAGGCAGGATGCTGGGAGTGGCCAGCCTGGTCCCGGGAAGAGGCGGAGGGCTGGGTGGCAGCGGGTGGCTGGCTCGTGCCGTGCCAGGTGCAGGGTCTGTTGGCTTGGTGCTGGCAGGCTTGCACCTGGCACTGGCACCATAGCTAGACCGTGTCCCTTTAAGGGCTCCGGGGCCGGGAGGGGGGCAGACAAGTTTCCCTGGTGGTGCCCAGAGTGGCCACCAGGGCAAGCTGGGGAGGGCTAGCCTCCCACTAGTTCGAATTAAGTGGCTACACAGCCCTTAATTCGAACTACTTAATTCAAACTAGGTGTTAGTCCTCGTAGAATGAGGTTTACCTAGTTCGAATTAAGCGCTCCGCTAGTTCAAATTAAGTTCGAACTAGCGGTTTGTATGTGTAGCGCCTATTAAAGTTAATTCGAACTAACATCTGTTAGTTTGAATTAACTTTGTACTGCAGACATACCCTAAGATGTTAGGCCCCAAACTCCCAATGAATGTCAAAGGGGTTGGAGCACCTAAACCCCATTGGCCTTTTTGAAAATCCCAACCACACAATAAAGGCTTCTCTGCACACTACTCTGAAACAACTGCATCTGGTTTAACTCAGACCATTCATTATTCTCTGCAGGTCTGTGTCTGGACACTTTTACTTCAGTATTAGTATCATGATTTGATTTGATTTCAGGCAATACAAAACATTGCTCTTAATTTGGATTTTGTGCTTATTCACAGGCTTGCTCCAAAATAACATAAAGGTGTGAATTAAAATGGGCTTCATTATTTTGGTGCCAGTTTGTGTGTAGAACAGCCCTTAGGAGGAGAAGCATGCAAGAGGCAAAGATTATAATCAGCTTCTTGATGTATCCCATCAAATGGCAATATTTCTTTCTGGGCCAGAGTGCAGTGAGCATTTACTCATGTGAGTGAATAACTAAGGGCTTCACAGTCACCATTAAGTAGGTCATCTTCACAATAGTTCCCACCCACTAAAACAGAATTGCACAGCTGGCTATGTGCATCACTGTTTTCTTTTCACATCCTTCTCACTACCCACCCAGTAGCATTCCATCCCTCTGAATTATTGTAAAGCTACTATGGGAAATGCAGTGCCAGCCTAGGCGGATCTGTGAGACTGGCTGGTATTCTGCTTCTTGATTGTACAGGCAGATTTTGTACAGCAATTACATTTCTAATTTCTCTAGTGCCTGTAGCAAGGTACCATTAGAAATACTGATATGCAGTGTAGTTGTAGACCTGAATATTAGAGAGACAAGGTTTTTAAGTCTCGGCTTGACAAAGCCCTGGCTGGGTTGATTTAGTTGGGATTGGTCCTGCCTTGGGCAGTGGAGGCTGGACTTGATGACCGCCTGAGGTCTCTTCCAGCTCTATGATTCTATAAGGTGTGTAGGCGAATATCTTTTATGGGACCAACTCTTTCTCCAGTGCTCTCTCCCCTGGTCTCTATCAATATAGCTGCACCTGCATTGAGGAAGTGGGGGGGGGGGCGGATATAACAACTTTGATGTACATTGTAACGGACAGCACTGCTGGGGGCAAGGACTGTCTAGACATAGCTGGGAGTATGCTTTGTGGGGCACAAACTTACAGGCAAATGCTGGAGGTCCTCCGAGCACAAGGCCACGATAAGAATTAGCGTGGGGTGAATTACCATTAAAATACTCCTAGACTTGACACATGAAGGAGGGTGCTTTTCATAGGCTGGCAGGATGGCACAGTGGCTTAAGCTAGTTACAATGAAGGCTCAACATTGGATGTTTTTAACTCAGGGCCCCACTGAAATCAAGAGGAGCAAGATCAAGTTCTCAGCACCTGTGGTGGCTCCACTACTCGATCATAAAGGTGATCAGCCACCACTGGGGCTCCTCCAGTCTAAGAATAAGTCTGAAGTCTCAAAGAGTTTAATAAAACAACAGCAAGCTTTATTGTTAGTTTTATTTGAAAATTGTGTGAATGTAATTCTAAAATCGAGTGACTGACTGAGAGCAGTGGGCCCATATAATACATCTGAATAACTTCGGTTTTGAGTTTCTCTTTTTGTGGAGAAGAGGGGATTGTTGAAGACCCACTTTTTTAAACAACTGTGCTGGTCAACTGATCAATTGGCACTGGTACACAGCACTATACAGGTGGGACATGGGAGGCCATAAGCAATCTTGAAAACAACTTGAGATGTCAGTTCTGAACCTACACATTCCACGTAAAACTAAGGTACAAAGGTCCACAAAAGATATCCTAGGGAAAATAAGAGATTCCATGAACTGCTTAATGCAGAGTTATAAGCTGGAAAACATTCCACACTCAAAGCTAAGATAATCTTCAGTGTGAGGGAGGAAAGTTGTTTTTTCCCCTCCATTTATCATGTATTTCACAAAGGTGTTCTCAAAATCCACTGCCTGATTTCCAGCAATGGTTGTATTATTAAGTAAATAAGGGCCATTGTTTGGGTGTTAGAATCCAGTCATTCTAAAATGAGAAAGAGATGAAACAGAGAAGAGAAGGAAGACAGAAATATCGAAGAGAAAAGGCTTATGGCAAAAATGCAGACAATACTTTAGAAAAAGGGTCATTTGAAACTAATGCTCTCTAACCCAGTTCCACCGCCTGTCATGAGACTGCAAGCTGGATTTTTAAAGGGAGTTTCAGAGGTCAGTGTTTTATCCATTAAGCTGTAACTGCCTAAACTGAGAGTGCTGCCCAAGAGACGATACAAACTCTTGCCTGATTTGTATTTTGTTTGCACGTTGGGGAGTTGGCTTTAACAGACCAAATAACAATAAGACATTCCTCAGATGATAACAGACCAATTATAAAGTTCACCAAATGTTTCATGCAGTCTCTTTAGTTTGGGTAGCTTCATTGGGAAGCATCAATAACCCAATTCAGACCTAAGCAGTGGAGTAATAACACGTGAGAGAATATCAATTCAGTCAGCCTTTCAAAAACCTGTTTCTAACTTAAGAGTCTAATTATAATTTGGCTTTGGACTCTTAATTTCTAAGTGGCTTTTTATTTGTTTGAGTTGAGAAGTGCTGTTGTCTGCATTTGAACAAAAAAAATCTACCTTCCCCACCTACTTAGACTGTGACTCAGCATATCTTCAGAAGCATTTAGGCAGTTTTAACATTTTGGCTTAAAAAGCTGAATTGAGAGCTGTTTAGCCATGGATGATGTAGAACTCATACATGAGTGTATATCTTGGTATCCTATTGGGTTGCCTCTGTCACATCCTATTCACACTCCCAATTCAGTTTCTTAAGGGAGAGCAAAGGTTTAAAAGTCAGCGTCTGAGTGATATGAGTTAGGGGGCATTTACACTAGAATACTATGCTGAAAGTGGTTCTTGGTCTGCCCATTGCTGCTGCAAAAGAGTGAGAAGGATGCTCAAAGAGTCATGGCAACGTTAGAAGCAAGTCAGGCAAATAAAATTGTAAAATATTTCAATACAATTAATTAATGGGGCCTAATCATTTCTTGCTGTGAACCTGGTGTGGTTGTTGACACATGGGCAAAGTGGGCAGATGCTGATTTTGCAAATCCTACCATTCCCAATATTTGGTAGCATCTTACAACTCTTTTGCAGAGGATAATACGACTGCTTTGGCTCAGAATGTTGAGTGAACATTTTGTTTAATCCTGTTCCTACAAGCTATAGGCCTGATTCTACACACACACACTTGTTTGTGTAGAATTAGGTAATATTTTTCACAGCTGGTGTATATCTGCATGCACCAAGGCCAGACTCAAAGCCCACTGAACTGTCAGCAGTGCCAGATTTATGCACATGCTAAATAAACTACATCTTAGGGCCTCCGATTATAAGCGGTTCTAAAAAAAATAAGTATTAGTTTTTCTTTACATCTTCGCTTATGTAGCGGTATATATGCAAATATAAAACTTTGTTTCCTTTTTCATTGTCATATTCTTATGATGATTCTGTGGGGCCTCTTAAACGTGAAACATCTTAAGGCTTCAGCATGTCTTAATTTAGCACTGTCTGTGGGAATGTTTCAGTTTAGTTTTGTGCATTTGGGATCAGGCTCCAATTGCCCAGAGCTACTCACTTTTGTTTTGCTAATTTACTGGGGAGTTTTGTGTTTACTTGTTATGAAACACAGAAAAGTGGCAGAATTTCAGCAGTTGCACGTTTACCTGAATGCACACGTGTTTTAACATCCCTACCCTTTACACAATACATGAATCTTACACATTAAATAAAACATGATATGCAGGTTGTGCTGTTCAGAAGTTTTGCTTCTGGTGATGGGTAGCATTGGCAGTAAGTTTAATTTAAAAATGAGCAACTATAAAACTTTCTGTAAGAGGTTCCTAGTCTGATTTTCTGTGATAGTGAAATTAATACCTTTCTTAGGTATTTAAAATTCAAAAATAGATAGAATCTCTTTAAAATAAAAGGAAGGAAGGAATTAACATATAAAGTTTGTCTTTCCTTTTCCATGTGTGACAATCTCTCTACTGAGATAAAAGGAAGTGTACAGGGTAGAAGTGAAAGTAACTGTTCTAGACCAGATGTCCATTGACAGTCGGTATTTGGCTCACTGTAGGTGAGAATCTCACTTCCATACACCTATAATTAGAAATGAGTATAAGCCAACATTCAGACCATTAGTAGCTGCTCTTTAAACCTAGATCGTTGTCTTCCTTTTACATGAAATGTTCTAAGGGAGAAAATTAAGTAAACCTCTTACAGAAATTCAAAGCAACAGTACAGAGCCAGACATAAAACACTCTGTACATTCTCAACATCTAATTCGAAAAGTCAGGAAAAAGAATCAGACGTAAGCCAAAGCCCAATGAAGCGAATGGGAGATTTTGTTGACTTCAGTTGGTTTTGGATCAGAACCGTAGTGTATGGTTGTTTCTAAATAGAAATATGGAGCCTACGCATTTTTATCCTTAACTTCCAAGCTCCTACACTTGGAACTGCAATTGGCTATAATGCCAGTTCTGACAGACAGTTTGGACTCTTTCTTTGTATCACTGGCTAATGTGTAAATGGCAATGTTTGTTTTATATCAACTGTAAAACATCTCAGGCAATCAGAATCCCAAGTCCTTTCATATTTTCAGGGGAACATTTTCTGTATCATATTAAACAAACTGCCATTACATTGTGGGGCTCCAGTTGTTATGAAATTGCTGATTAGTGGTTATTAAATTAGCTGACTTCAACATAAATGACATATTCTTTACATGAAGTGGGAGATTATGTATCTCCATGTGGTCTATGAATTCTTCCATTGCTGCTTAGTGTGGGGTCTTGGCTCACATGAAACAAGCTATTTGTGCCACCAAACAAAATGGGCTGACCCTGTGAAAGCTGATAAGGCCTACTCCTGTAGTGAAGATGGTGAGAGTTTTGTTGACGACATGTACAATGGCGCTCCATTGGGCCTTTCATTAAGTCTTTACTTAGTGGATTTAGAAAACTTTTTTTTCAGGATGTATAGTGGGTTTCCATGTTGAAGTGATTAGAGAAGAAAAAGGCCACCTACAACATATTTTCATCCCGGCTGGACAAAGATCAAAGGCAGCAAATGCATTTTTGTTTATTTAACTAGGTGTTGTTTATAATGCTGTAAGGTTGGGAGAAGGAATGGGAATTTTGGGGTGTAAAAAGAGAGACATTTGTTAAAAGTGTTACTAATAGTCTCTGGATTATATTGATTATCTCAAATATCCTTCCTGACAATATATTTGTTGTAACTGAAGCCCCCATTTCTCTCCAAGTGCACAGCTATTCCCTGCAGAGTTCCTCCAGAACTGGAGATTGCAAGTATGTCCCCATTCTGCAGAGAGGAACTCTCCATACATTTTGCTGTTGCCTCTGGGCACTGGTTGTGCCTGTCCCACCATTTAGTCGTGAGGGATGAACAATGCACAGAGAGAGACCTCCACCTGCCTTTTCCTGGCTTCACCCCCATGTCCCCACTATATGCTAGTTTTGTGAGTGTGTGTCATACCTTGTCCACCTCTCTCTATCCTGCCCGGTCTTGTGCAATGGGACTGTGAATCATGTTGTTGTCTTCTTGTCCCCTGCGAATCATGCCAGGCAATGAAATTCAAGGATGAATATGGTTCTTTGTGAAGGTTTGATCTAAAGAGCGCCACTTTCCTTATAATACTGCATTTGGAAGAGGGGGTTAGGTGTTGAAGCCTGCTCCTACACAACCGGCAGCAGGGCTATAGCTCAGTCCTATCTCTGTTGATTTGCATTCCTGTGGGGTGCCCTCTCCACAGTTTCACAATTGTAGATGTTATTTTCTGACATGCTTGGTTATCAGAGGATTTTTTTTCTGTTAACCATTTATTTCAGCTAATATTTTCCATGATAGGTTGGGCTCTACCAAATTTACAGCCATGAAAAAAGTATCATGGACCATGAACTCTGATCTTTTGTGTGCTTTTACCCTGTACTGTACAGATTTCATAGAGGAGACCAGCATACCTCAATCCCGCCTCCATCAGCATAGAAGTAAGGGTGGCAATACCACACCATGCAACCCTTACTCATGTGCTGCTGCCTTCAGAGTTGGGCAGTTGGAGAGTGGTGACAGCTGACCGAGGGCCCAACTCTGAAGGCAGCAGTGCAGAAACTTAGGGTGGCAATAGCACAGCATGCCGTCCTTACTACTATGCTGCTGCTGGCGGCGGCTTTGCCTTTATAGCTATGGTCCTGGCCAGCAGCAGCAGAGAATCAAGGGAATAAGGATATCAGTACAACAACCCACACAAGCTGGTGACCCTCACAAGCTTTTTTTATGGTCAGGACACCTGCAGTTACAACACTGTGAAATTTTTGATTCAAATAGCTGAAATAATGACATTTTGATTTTTTTTTCATAACCCTATGATCATGAAATTGACCAGAATGGCCCATGAATTTGCTAGGGCCATAATGATATGCACTCAATTTTTATGATTAGGGGTTTGGAACGGGTGCCATGAGAAGAGAGATTAAGAAGACTAGGACTTTTCGGCTTAGAAAAGAGGAGACTAAAAGGGGGAGGGGATATGATAGAGGTCTATAAAATCATGACTGGTGTTGAGAAAGAAAATAAAAGAAAAGTAATTTATTTGTTCCCATAACAAGAACTAATGGTCACCAAATGAAATGAATAGGTAGTAGATTTAAAACAAACAAAAGGAAGTATTTCTTCATACAATGTACAGTCAACCTGTGAAACTCCTTGCCAGAGGATGTTGTGAAGACCAGGACTTTAACAGGGTTCCAAAAAGGAGCTAGATAAATACATCGAGGGTAGATCCATCAATGGCTATTAGCCAGGATGAGTAGGAATGGTGTCCCTAGCCTCTGTTTGTCAGTAGCTGGCAATGGGCAATAGGGGATGGACCGCTTGTTGGTTTCCTGTTTTGTTCATTCCTTCTGGGGCATCTGGCATTGGCCACTGTCAGAAGACAGGTTACTGACCTAGATGGACCTTGGTCTGACCCAGTATGATTGTTCTTATGTTCTTATTGCTTTACAGCTCCCTTTAAAATGAAATGATGGTTCTATGCAACGTGGGAAGACTAGAGCCCTAAAAGATTGTGCATTTTTACATATAGGACTAATGGTTAGTGGACAAAGAATTTTTGACCCATCAGCACATGTAATGGATGCAAATCTGGTAAAATGGTCTTATCATACTATATATTTTAGAAATGTGTGTCTGTCCGTCAGTGTGTGAGTTCATTTATTCAAGGACTCCTCCAAAATGGTAAGAGATTAAGACCGCCAAATTTGGTATGCAGCTTGCTCTTATAACATAAAGCGTTGGCAGGAGAGACCGTTATACTGCAGAATAACCATAGGGGACAGCAAGGGGACAGAGATAGGGACTAGGACAACAATAACCCCATTGGGCCAGCAGGGAGCAGAGGTGGAGAAAAGGGCGGATATCTATTATGTGTTTCAGAGAATCTGTCTGTTGTGTGTGTTTGTCTGTGTGTCTGTCCCCCAGCTGGGAGACATGCACCCCTTCTCCAGTAGTGCCTGCTGCAGCTGCAATATTCATGGATAGATGCTTTTCACCGGGCCCCCAGAGGGAAGCGGGGCTGTGTTTTCCCCTCTCCTTAGGGCAGCCTGCATAGTGAACCCCTCAGTCCCACTCCAGATTTAAATGAAGAAAAACAAAACTTATTTGAGTTAAGGACATAAGCAACGCTGAGTAATTCTTCTGGTATTCTTATATAATACAAACAGCTGTGAATTGAATTTTGCAAATCTGGATTTATCATAAAATCATAGTGTTGGAAAAGACCTCAGGAGGTCGTGGAGCCCAGCCTTCTGCCCAAAGCAGGACTAACCCCAACTAAATCATCCCAGCCAGGGCTTTGTCGCATATTTACAGTTTTTTTCTTACTGATTTTTCGAAGTTTATTAGTGTGTTATTTCAGTAGTGCATTCTAATGCCTATTAATCATGCTCTCTGTAAATGAAAAGTCATTAGTTTATGTAAATACTTCCTTTACATAGAACTTTGTAGTGTTTACTTATTGTAATGGGTTTCTTTTTAAGGTAATATAATAAACCTAAATATGAAACAGCAAATGTACATGTATAAAAAGTAATTCAGATTGTCTGTCTGAAATATTGTGTTAATTATTGAAAAATCATGTTTTCAGCTTGTCTGCTTTCAATAGCTTGTAGGCAGTAAAGTTTATTTTGGATGATTGAGTAAAGAGTCTTGTTGTTCATTCAAACCCATGACATCTTATAGTGCTTCTTTTCATTCGTAAGGATGAAAGGTTTTCATGTCTTGACGTGATGTATCATTTTGAGGCTCAGTCAGTGATCTATCTGTTTCAATCGATAGCTCCTAGACCTGAGAGCATATTATACATGTCATCCAAAAATCATGCATGCCTTGCTCATGCACCTTTCTTTCAAAAGGAGCACAAATACAGTACCTCGTCCACCTTATAATAGTATCCCTCAGTTAATATATTCTGTAGGTGTGATGGTAAAAAGGGTCCAGTGATATTTACACCACTGCAGTTAAGGGCTGGCTCTTCCATGCAATAAATTCTGATCTTCCTGCAGAGATCTAAACCAACTGTTTTAGCCCTGTGTTTATTTAGCACTCAGTCCTTGTTGGGTCCCTATACACCCATGGTGTCCAGCCAGTTCTGAAAGGGTAGCCGTTATAGTGGCTACTGCTATAGCAAATTAGCTAACCTCAACTAGCCACACTCAACTGGCTAAATAGCCACATGTGGCTCGCGGCTAGCATGTTGGACACCATGGCCATAAATCTGCATTCCTGTTTGTACTTTGTCCCAAGATGATATATTCTTCAACAAACTCGTTTTCTAGTCCAAACCTATCAAGGCATTTTAGCACCACTGGGAGTCAGCAGTGGGTTTTATTCCATGGGCTGTCACTACAGTGTGACTGTGGACAAATTACTTAAGGCCTGTTTTTGTTGTTGCTAATGGGTTTTTTTGTTTGCTTGTTTGTTGTTTGTATGAGGAACTGAACACCTACAACTTCAGCTGAAGTTAGCTTGGCACCTTGGAAAATCACACTTTCCAAGTGTAGCTATGGTCAGAAAAAACTGCTTTCCATTACTCAATGGACCCAGTGACTATGTATATTAAGAGACAAAACTGTTTATTTTTAGCAGGAAATTAAATGAAGACTCTTTCCCTCTAATCCCAGGCACTGGCAGATGGCTTAAAATAACTTTGCTGGGAACCAGGCCTTGCCTGTAGGATGAGAGAGATGGAAAAAAGGTGGTTTAGAGCCATCTTTGTTCCAGTCCCCTCCTGGCTTATATTGAGTTCAGCATAGGCACTTTGGTGACTTTGGCACAGTTGTTTTGTGATTTGGGTCACTAATTAATTTAGAGACACATTTTTGAACCATGCCCCTTTTCCCCCTAGAACATACAGTGGAATGCAGTTCATGCAGTGACAGATTTTATAGCAATGATATGAACTATGTTTACTTTTGAGGAGCTTCTACTTGTTTCTAAATTGAATAAATGTTCTTAAATTTTTGACCAACAGGATTTTCAGTTTAGACCAGGGCTGGGCAAATTATGATCTGTGGGCCCAACAAGCCATGGGCTCCGGCCTGCGAGAGATCCAGCAGGCTGTCTGCCTACCCCACCCCTCAGTGAGGCCAGCTGCTGCAGGGCCATGTGTTTCTGTGAATGTTGTTGTTGTTGTTCGTCCATCGTATTCGAAGAGGACCTTGACATCTAACGGGTTGTGGACTGTCCACGGTGTGTCCGCAAATGGCTGATAAGGCTGATACGGGCACGGAATGTTCTGCCACATGTCGGGCAGACGTGTGGGCACCACTGTTGCAGCTTTTGCAACTCTGGCTTTACGGAGTGCTCGCTTCTCTTGTGCTATGGTTGTCCTTCTGGCTTCAGATGTTTGACAGCCTTGGTAGATCAGCGTGTGCCATGTCGATCGGTCTTGTGCCAGGGTCTCCCAGGAGGTGGTGTCAATATCCAGGGACTTGAGAGAGGCTTTAAGCGTATCTTTGTATCGCTTCTTTTGTCCCCCGTGCGATTGCTTCCCTTGAAACAGCTCACCATAGAAGAGCTGTTTAGGGATGCGATGATCTGGCATCCTTGCAACATGGCCTGCCCAGCGTGTCTGGGCTTTCATCAGCAGGGTGTAAACTGACGGCAGGCTTGCTCTAGGAAGGACTTCTGTGTCTGGCACCTTATCCTGCCACCGGATCCTCAGAAGTCTGTGGAGGCAAATCGTGTGGAAGTGGTTCAGTTGCCTAGCGTGCCTCCTGTATACAGTCCAAGTCTCACTGGCGTACATCAGGGTAGTTAACACTACTGCTCGATAGACTTTAAGCTTTGTAGCAAGGCTTATTCCACGGTGGTCCCACACTTTGGTCAGCAGTCTGCCGAATGCAGAGCTTGCCTTGGCGACTCTGCAGTTGACCTCGATGTCAATTGTCACTGCACGGGAGAGGGTGCTGCCAAGATATGTAAATTGGTCCACTGCTTGCAGCTTTTGTCCCTTCACTGTGATGGTGGGCTCTTGATGTTGAGCTTTCGGAGCTGGCTGGTGCATCACTTCGGTTTTCTTTGTGTTGATGAGAAGGCTGAAGTTGTCGCATGCTGCTGCGAATTTGTCCATGCTGGCTTGCATTTCCTGCTCTGATCCAGCATTCAGGGCGCAGTCGTCAGCAAAAAGGAGGTCTCGTAGCAGTCTCCTTTATCTTGGTGACAGCCTGGAGTCTTCGCAGGTTAAACAGTTTCCCATCGGTCCTATATCTCAGTCTGATTCCCAAGGAACTGTTCTGGAAGGCGTCTGACAGCATGGCTGAAAACATTATGCTGAACAGGGTCGGTGCCAGCACGCACCCTTGCTTGATGCCGTTTGTGATGGGAAAGGCCTCTGAAGCTTCTCCATCGTCCAGAACACGAGCCGTCATGCCGTCGTGGAACTGACGTACCATCAGGATGAATCTGTCAGGGCACCCAAACTTCGACATGATGCGCCACAGACCTTTGCGACTGACAGTGTCAAAAGCCTTGGTGAGATCCACAAAGATGGTGTACAGTTCACGATTCTGCTCTTGACACTTCTCTTGGAGCTGTCGGGCTGCGAAGATCATATCCACTGTGCCTCGCTCTTTGCGGAAGCCGCACTGTGTCTCGGGTAATAAACCCTGTTCCAGGTGGTCAATCAGGCGATTCAGCAACACTCGTGCAAGGATCTTACCTGCGATGGAAAGCAGTGATATTCCTCTATGATTATCGCAAACTTGTCGATTTCCTTTCCTCTTGTAGAGGTGTACGATGGACGCGTCTTTCAGTTCCTGAGGAATAGATCCTTGATTCCAGAAGGACTGGATCAGCTGAGTGAGTTTGTCGACAAGCACTGCACCACCACCCTTATAGACTTCCGCTGGGATCGCATCAGATCCTGGGGCCTTGCCACTGGACAGCTGGCTGATGGCCTGTAAAGTTTCAGTCTCTGATGGTGAGACATCCAGGCTGTGGTTGATATCCGCCTGGGGCATTCTATCAATCGCCTCGTTATTGATGGAAGATGAGCGGTTCAGTACGGATTGGAAGTGCTCAGCCCAACGCTGTAAAATCAGAGTCTTCTCAGTAATGAGAGTTGTACCATCTGAGTCCAGTAGAGGGGAACTCCCTGAGGGCTGAGGTCCGTACAAGGATCTAAAGACTTCGTAGAACTGTTTGGCATCGTTTCTATCAGCAAACTTCTGGATTTCATCTGCTTTGGCACTCAACCAGGAGTCCTGCGAAGCTTGCTCTGTGCAATCCTGCGAATGTTGTTGAAGGCATTTTTCTTAGCTGTTGACGACGGGTCATTCTGATGAGCACGGTGAAGGCGATGCTTTGCGAATACTGTGAATACTGAGAGCCTGAAGGGAGGGGGCAAAGGCTTCTCACGCTGTCCTTGCCCCCAATAGCTTCCATTGGCCAGTTTCTGGCCAATAGCAGCTGCCTATTTGCAGGACAGGCAACATGTGAAGTGCCCCTCCCTTCATATCCCCTGGGCTCACATGGCCCCTGTAGCTGCTGTGAGCAGTACAGGGGCATGGAAGGCAGGGACCCTGATTAAGGAACTTGCTGGGCAGCTGGCTGGGAGCCACCCAGATAAGGTCTCCCAGCCAGAGCCTGCCTCTGGCACCCAAGTCCCTCCTTCTCCCAACTCTCTATCCCCTCCTGCACTCCTACCCTATGTAACTCAAACCTTATCTTCCCAGACACTGCATCCCCTCCTATGCCCCTCCTCAAGTCAAAACCCCCTCCCAGACCTGGCACCCTAATCTGCTATCCCGGGTCACAGCCCAAAACCCTGAATTCCCCCCCCCCCCACACACACACACACTCCTGCCCCAGGTCATAAACCCCTCCCAGACCCTGTAATCCAGGGATGGACAAAGGGGCCTCCGTGGTCTGGATCTGGCCCACCAAGCCCTTTGATCCAGCCCATGGCCACTCTGCTGCTTTCCTGCCTCCAGGTCAATAGAGAGCTGGGGATGGGGGAGCGCACGAAGTCTCCTCTCCCCCAGGGTGCGCAGCACCAGAGGCACCAGGCATTTTTTAATACATTTAAAAGGCAGAGCTGCAGTGGGGTTAGCTCCTGGGAGCTAACACCGCTGCAGCTCTGCAGTTCCCCTTTATCAGCTAATCAAGCAGTCGATGGAAATTCCATCAATTACTCAATTAGCTGATTACCCACTTTTAAAACCCTACCGTTGGCTGTGGAGCTCTATTCCCAGCCAATGGGAGTTGTGGGAAGTGGCGCGGATTGGGCATCGCTTCCCACAGCTCCCACTGGCCAGGAACAGCAATCTGCAGCCAATAGGGGCTGCAATCACCAGTACTTGTGGAGGTGCAGGTAAATACAGCAGGAGCAGCCCACCGGAGACTACCCCTAGCAGACTGGATCCAGCCCGTGGGCCAGTATTTGTCCTCCCCAGCCTTACCAAGTTTATAACCCAGACATTGCAGCATTGTGCTAGTATAATGCATGAGAATCAGAAAATGAAACTCAATAGACATTGACTGAAAATAAATGTGAAACTGTAAATTATTTTAATTGTTCTGTTGGCTAACGTGCAGAAAATAATCAAAATAAATGGCGAAAAAGAACAGCTATATTCTATACATGTTCTTACGGCAGCGAATAAGAGCCAGGGAAGCATTATTGTGCTAGGCACTGTACAAACACAGAATAGTATATGGCCCATTCCCTGAAGAGCTTACAGTTTAAATATATAAGATGGGCACCGGGTGGGGAAGGGATAGAACACACAAGCAAAGTGAACAATGCGATGACATCATGTTGCTATTTTGGCAGGGCAGGTTTACTTAAGAGGGGAACAATTTAAGGTAAAGAGACAGGAGGAGAAAGGGATAAGAAGATAGGAAGCACAGTGAAGTGAATATGAGGTGAAGAGACTGAAAAAGATGGGAGAGAGCAGATTGCAGCAAACCGCCAATGAGGTCAGATCAAAGAAAGTCCAATAAAAAATGTGGGTGTAATAATCTGTTATTAGAGACACGGGTTGGGCCATAAAAACCACACTTCATATACTACACTCTTCATATACTAATCTAGTTGTACAAGTGTCCTTTGCTGAACTTGGTGACAGAAACACCTGCTGCAGTGAGGCATTTATACACAGAAGCTTAGTCTATACTTGAAATTGAACAACAAAAACATTTGTGTTCACGGATGCTTAAAAAAAACCTCTCCCTGGCCCCACCCCAAATGACAAAAGTTTTGCTGGGGCAAGTGTAAATGGTGCTTTATCAGCAGGAATGCTCTTCAGCCAACAAAGCGAAAGCTAGCTCCAATGAGTGAAAGTTTTTTGTCAGCAAAAGTGCTGAGAAACAGCATTTACAGCACATGTGCTGACTTCTAGTGACCAGGCTTTGTTGACACAGCCTTGTCAATAAAAGCTGTGTAGTGTAGACATATCCTAAGTAGCTGATATCTCATGCTATGCTGACTTGGTTGTTTAAATCTATCTGTCCCTGCTGTGCCAGCTATGAAATTGCTAATGTATTTGTTGCACACCTTAGGCAGCTGAGTGGACTGGAACAACTCTGCTGGGGACCCAGGGCTAGTAGATCTTGTGGGAGCCCCCTAAGTTCTGAGGTAGGGCCAAAAATGAGGGGTTCAATGTGAGGGAGGGGGCTGCTGGGGAGCAGGGTTTGGGTGTGGGCAGGAGGTAGAGTGCAGAAGTTGGTTGGGGGTGCAAATCTGGCCAGGAGTTAGGGTGCAAAAGTAGGGTGAGGGAGGGGGTCTGAGCAGGAGATGAAGTGCAGGAGCAGGGTGGGGGTACAGAGACTGAGTGGGAGAAAGATTGCAGGAGGGGACAGGGGATTGGAGCACTTAACTGTAGCAGCTCCTGCGGGGTGGGGGACGGGTAGTGATGCCGCATGGACCTGTGCTTGCAGGCACTGCCCCTCTCCGCTCCCATTTGCTGCAGACTCCAAAGTGCTGCATTCCACAGTCACCCTCCATGTACTGTTCGTACTCATGTTGGTTACATACTGACATAGTGATAATGCCAAGGATGTCTGCTGTGTTCCCTATGAGCTTTAAAGCCCTTTGGAGCAGTACAGTTTGTAGTCATGATTTATAAAGTTACCCTGACACAGTGCCAGAATTATCCAGAAGAGGGGGAAAGCTGATCAGAATATGTAGGCAAGGTAAAGTTTAGTTTTATGAGGCTGTGTCTGTGTAGAGCAGGGGAATAATTCATTAGCAATATGACCCTATGGGTTGTGCATATCTTGCAGGAATTGCTCTGTGAGTCTATCATGGAATTTGAAATTTTGCAGTTGGCTGAGACACATCTCCTGATGTTTTACTGCAATCACAATTTGGGACAGTTCAACTGTTTTTTAAAATCAGTTCTGTGATATCAAGACAAAATAAATTATAATAAAATGAAAACGTCATGAAATAGCTCATTCTTTATTGTCATCTAGAAGCACTTTTGTTTCTTTGCTCTTGTCACTCCCAAAAGTCAGCTTCATTTTTTAAAAGTTTCTGGAGTGTTACCTGGGATAGTACTTATATCAGGACAGATTCTCTGCTGCTTTTTGCAGGAGGGAAAAGGAAGAGGTGGCTGACTCCAATCTTTGCCCTCTCTGAATTCTGAGCTGGCTGAGGGCCTCCTTGGTTCCTAGTGCAACTTAGACCATCCTAGGTTACCCACCCAGCACTAAATAAGTACTATTCAACATGAATAAGAGTGCTTTGATTATAGACTCTTTGGAGCAGATAAGGTCCACCAGTACAAATGGTGACTTTCCTTGCCTTCACTGATGGTTAGCACTTACATTCTCAGTGCTGACATTAGAGGCAGCCCTCAGTATAGACAAGGTCTCTGTGTTTTGTACAAAACCAAGCACACTGACTGTGTTGACAAATGATAGTAATTCTGTTGTCACTGAACCCATGTCATGAAAAACTAATTAAATGCTTTAAATATCAACTATCAGTGAAACAAATGGCAGTTGATCTGATCCTAATCTGTTTTCTTGGTCTTGGATTATTTCTTCTTTTCATCTTTTTATATTGAACAAGATTTATTTATTTCTCTCTCTCTTTTTTTTTTTAAACCAAGTGTTATTTCCTGCTCTCTTTTTTTGGTAAAGCTTCCGTTTTCCTGTTTGGTTATAACTTTATGCATAGACAGTCATGCTGCATTACTGCCAAGTTTATGTTCCTCTCCATAAATTGGAGGAACAGAATTATCTGATTTAGCACAAATTACGTGTGACAGATTGATAATACATTGTTCCTGAATCTTTTCCTAAATTCTTTCCTCAATGGCAAGCTGGTAAGTACCTGGGGATTCTACTGTGAATATATAAGGATGTTGTTGAACAAAACTCATAATGGTATAATATAAAGAATAGCATGTCCTATTTAACAACACAAAAGGGTTGTGTTTCAGTTACGAATGAATAATTCAATTTTTGTGGTAATAATTGCTTTGATTTAGCTTCCAGTACTGTACTTGATTCACTGGGCCAAATTCATCTCTGGTGCAAGTAAAATTATTTCAGTGGAGTTATCAGAGATTCATTTGTCCCATTGAGAACAGTGGAAATCAGAGGTTCCCATTGAAGGATCGAGACCATATATAGTTTGTTGTGTTATGTTTCCTTATTTATGTGTCTGTGTCCTCATTAGTAGTGTTATGTTTGTAATTTGCATATGTTTGAACTTTTGAAAACCTTTTGTTTAAAATGTTCTACTAAAACATACTCAAGTGGCTTGAGAGTGTTTGAAAGCATTAGTTGGTGTCTACAAATCTGCATTTTCCGTTCACTGTGGTTTCTGATGGTGCATGTTGTCTCAGTATTTTCCAAAATACTTGTTCTTATTTCTGTAAAAAGGGAAGTAGTTCACATTAGTGTAATGGCCTGATCTCATATGTCTTATATCCTAGCATGTGTAATGGACTAATTGAGTCTGTCGGTTTTTCCTCTGCATTTACCATATTCATACATACTTCTCAAAACTTGGTGTATGTAGTGGAGGTTGTTTGCAAGATGGCTTGTAGGACGCTATAAAATGCCACACTTTATTACAGGAAGAAACAGTGAGTGGATTAAAGTGTTAATAGATTAGGAAACTGCTGTAGAAGGCGAAGGAGCATACATTGCTTAAAAAGCTTGAAGGTCAAGGGAAAGCTTCCGGTTTGGAGTGTGGCATGTTCTTTTCTATGTGACTGTTTTGATAGGAATGGTGTTTTTTAATCTTCAAATTGCTGAGTATGAAATGCCTTTTGTACAACAGCTGTTTATTTTTTAAGATGCTGAGCTGACATGTTTCCAAGTGGAGTTTGCCTTGAAACACTTTTCCCTTAAATTAATTGTTCTATTTCGCAAGAATGTATCAGTACAGGAAACAGAGGAGTTGAAATGAATCCACCATTTAGTACCCAAAATCTTCGCAGTACAAACTCACTGTGGGGGTCAGAGTCTGCTGTCAGTTTCATTGGTATAATACAGAACAACTCCATCAGCCCTGATCTGATTCTCTAGGGACTGGCAACTCATAGGTCATTTATGTGTAGGTACCAGACACTTATCAAATCAGAATTCTCTGTTCATTCACACAAGGGGCACAACAGGATAGAATTGGTAGGAGATTACTATCAGACCTCCATGAATCAAATGTTATTCCATGGTGTCTCTTTATATATGTTATTCTTCCATCCCTGGTTATCTGTAATTTGCTGCATCAAAACACTTTGGGTATGTCTACACTGCACAGAAATTTCAGAAGTATCCCAAAATAGCTATCTCCGTCTGTTGCAGCAGCCCATTATTTCAAAATAGATTTAACAGGCAACTTATTCCGACATCCCAGTAACTCTCATTCCATGAGGGTTAGTGGCACTTCAGAATAGCAAGTTATTTCGTAATACACTGGAAATTGGCGCTATTTCAAAATACACTGGAAATTGCGTAGCTTATTTCGAACTAAGGGTGCTATGTAGACACACCCTTATACATGACAGTGAGATTCACAAATGTGAGCCTTTCTTATTGAGCATGGCTACACAATCTGAATTTTCACATTGAAGTAACTAATCCCCCGAAGTCCTGCCTTATCAGGACTGGACTCTCAAGAGGAAAACGTGGATTCTCTGTGACTTTTCTCTTCTTTGGTGTCCAATTCACAAGTCTGGGATGTATGTGCTCACACAATGCAGTTGCTGAATGTAGTGTGGTAAAGATTGCTGTAATTTTTGTTAGTGTATCTTTGGATTTACAATATTTTATAAAGACATTGGAGTTTTACCAAAGAAACAATTTAAGGCCCAGGCTTTGAATGGCTATAGGCAGGTGCACAGTATGAATGGATACTCCCCCTTTGACAGCTCATCCAAGGCCCAGCCACATTTATAGTTCCTCCAAGCATATCAAAGGAGGTGGAGAGGAGCCTGGTGCATGGCTTCCCTTCTGTGCACAAGACTTCAGAATGCATTAGAGAAGGGAGAATAAAAGGTGGCATCACCTGAGCAGATCCTTCTATGCATTGTGTGATGGACAGGGGATAGGAGACTGCGTTTCCCTCACTGAGCAGCCCTTTAGTCGGGCCAGTGGCTAAATACAACAGTTTTGATCAAGGGAGTTTTCTACTTTTTCTACTGCTGCTCTAATGCAGGGGTAGAGTCCAGCTTCACTTGGTTTCTGGTGGAGGATCTTCCAGAAGTGATACTGACTTCAGATGGGAGCTACGGTAGACTCTATGGTAGGAAAGATTAATGACCTAGCCAGTCACATGTGTCAAGATGCCAGATGTGGAAAGTGTTTTCTTGTAGTAACTTGACTGAATGCTTTTTCACACTGTAGTTTCTAAAGGCTACCAGTATTTTAAGCTCCATTTGAATAGGTAGTTTGGCTAAAAACTGCAAATAGAGTGCCATTCCATTTCTTTAAATCTTAAATATAATTAAAGAAACATTTTCCCCACCCTAATCATTACTTCATTTGGTGTGATGAAAATAATTGAAATAATTCTTTTTAGCAGATTAGTCCATTACTTTGCAGCTCACCGCTTGTGCTGCAGGAAAGTGGTCTGCAGCTTTGTGTCTTTTTTAACCTTTGAGGTTAATGTTCTTATATCAAGCTAATCATACTTCTTGTTATATACGATTTCTTATGCATGTAGGTTTTTTAAAGCTAATGTTGGCTGAAGTATATCTGCATGTTAAGCTAGCCATTTCTTGCACGGCAGGTTTAACCACATAAATGTGACTTCCTGTAAGAAGTGTGATATGTTAAAAACATATTATAGGGGGTTTTTGTAATGTTTCATTATGAAGTGGATTTGTTGCAGGTAGAACAAGTCCTTGATCAAGCAAATAACTTCTGATATCAATAACAATCAGATTGGTGAGAAGAAAAGTAGTTCAAACCTGGATGGAATTATGTAGTTCTAGTGTTCTTAGACTGGATATCTGGGCTTTATCTCCCCTGTGTACCAGTTAGCATGACAGCTCCAGCTGGGTTTGGCACCTGAGAGTACAAACCGTATGACATGAAAACAAAAAGGTTAGGAAAAAGTTCACTAACTAGCAGTTTGCAACTTCAAAGAACTTTACCAGTGGCACCTTAGTTAATGAAAATAACTAAGGATATGTCTACACTAGCCCCCTCATTCGAACTAGGGAAGCTAATGTAGGCATTCGAAATTGCAAATGAAGCCCGGGATTTAAATATCCCGGGCTTCATTTGCATCTTCCCGGGCACCGCCATTTTTAAATCCCCCTTAATCCGAACTCCGTGCCCGCAGATACACGCGGCACGGAGTAGGTCGTTCGAATTAGGATCCACGAGGAGTAACGGTAGTTCGAATTAGAGATCCTAATGTGAACGACCTACTCCATGCCACGTGTAGCTGCGGGCACAGAGTTCGGACTAAGGGACATTTAAAAATGGCGGCTCCCGGGAAGATGCAAATGAAGCCCGGGATATTTAAATCCTGGGCTTCATTTGCAACTTCGAATGCCTACATTAGCCTCCCTAGTTTGAACTAGGGGGCAAGTGTAGACATACCCTAAGTGATCACTAGATTCCTCATTTTAAAAAGAGTGAGGCATATTCTCTGCTTTTGTGAAATGTCAAGTCAGTGGAGTTACAACCATTCCCACCAGCTGAGGATCTGCCTCAGGAAACCGAGATAGTTTCGGGTAAAGGTGAGAGCCAGTATGGACTTCCATGGTACTGCTCACATGCTCTAGTACTATAGTTACAGGGTCCCTGTAATCTTTTGTGGGAATGAGTTCCATGGTCCAATAAAGGCTGTGATAAGTTGTCATGGTAACAGAGCAAGCTGTGCTGTAACTCCTTTTAATCCTCAAGTGCACATCTCCTGGGTGGGCTTATGTGGTCCTAGTGTTCTTAGTCTGGATATCTGGGCTCCATCCCCCCTGTGAACCAGTTAGTATGACAGCCCCCAACTGGGTTTGGCACCTCAGAGCCTCTGAGCAGTTGCTGATTAAAGTGACTCAAAAACAACTTTTAAAAGCCAGAGATTGTTTATTTACCCAGAAGTACACAGCAAGCAGATAAAGGGGCTAAAACAACAGAAGGCCTCTCCACCTGGTCTTACCTAACTGTATTCTTTGCTCTCAAGCTCTACTAAGTTCCACTCAGTCCTGCTTCTGAGCTTGGAGAGAAGGACACCCCTGCAGCATTCTCTCATTGTCTCTGAGAAAGAGGCAGCTCCAGCCGCTGCTGCCTACTCATCTCTCTTCCTTTCTATGCAGGTGTCTTAAATGGTATAGGGCTCCTTTGATCTCACCTTCCAGCCTGGGAAAAGTACCCCTGCTATCCTAGTTGGAGCCCAGCAGATGAGCTTTTTCCATTTTGTAGCTTAATGACAGTTCCCTCATGATACCTTATCTCTCCCATCCTTTCATTTCCTTTTTGTTTCCCTTTAACAGCCTCCTTCATTGCCACGCAATCATTCAGTAAAATATCTCACAGGTACATTGAAGTGCAGCTGATATTCATAAAAAATAATAGATACTGCCCTCAATCTCCACATAAGCATTTTATATTCTTTCTTTACATATCTTTGGTAACATTTACAGTGAGTATTGTTCTAACTGCTGCTATTGAGGATATGGTCCATTAGAAAGGGCACTGAACTGGAAGTCAAGAGATATGGGTTGTGATTATTATTAGTTGTCTTCCTTATGATAGTTTTTAGGAGCCAAGGAGGAACAAGGCTCCATTGTGCTAGACACTGTACAAACAAAGAATAAGAGACGGAAGAGCTTACCACCTAAGGGCTTGTCTTCTCTGCAGTATTAACTCAAGGAAATTCAAGTGTTGCCTCTAACTCAACTGTCAGGTTACTACCCATTCTTTATTTCTTTATCTTTTATTTCTTTGATTTGTCCCTTAAGGTGAAATGTATTAAAACCAATAAGTACCATTTTAAACCTTAATTTGAAGCCTATAATAACTGCATTGTATGTCTATGGGCAGTAGAAATATTCACTTAAGAGAAATATACATTTCAAGAGAAAGTGCTTCCCTAAAACGTCCCTTACAATAAAGCATTCTTTTATTTTTACAATGGTTTTCTTTATTTTCATCCGATAAAGGTGCTTATGTTATTGCCATTCACAGTTCTCTCCCTCAAGTTAGGTGGTGCTTTAAACTCAAGGTAGCTGGCCCCAGAAGAGGTTGGGGTTGCTGCTCCCATGTGACTGATAGTTGAGCTAGTAATGCAATGGGAATTCAAGCTTCTCTGTGCTGTTAATTCAATCATTCAGTGCAGCTGCTCTCCCTTAAGTGTCAGAGATCTGACCATGGGCAATTGGTATAGTGATTGGATCAAGAGCTGGTAGCCAGGAATAGGAGCCCAGGATCATATAGCTCAGCGATTCCCAACCTTTTTCCAGATGGAGACCCATTTTGACAATTCAGGAAGACTCGGTGACCCAAGGCAATTGAAAAACAGGGGAAGGAGGAGAGGCAGAGCCACCTGGGGAGACACTTGGCAACCCTGTTGAAATGTAATGGCGACCCATATTTGGGTCCCGACCCATAGGTTGGGAAACCCTGATATAGCTGGAGTCGGAGACCAGATGCCAGAGCCAAGTGTCAGGGCTGAAGTCTAAGCTGATGTTTAAAGACAGGTCACTTGGAGTATGGCAAGGTAGTGGAACAGCTGGGTGAGGGCAGGAGTGGAGCTGGAATGAGCCTAGGAACAAGTAGATGCAGTAGCAAATGCAACCATGGGCAGCTTGTGCAGCCACTCAGGAGAGATTAAAATGCCACCCAGTTGATTAGCAGAGCACCCACAGCTAGGTTTTTTGTTTCTACTAGTGAGTGGTTCATATGTGTACTTGTCTCTGTACACATAACATTTAGTCTGCACATGGATGGAAAAAATCCACACGTGGATGGAAGAGATTAGAGGGACCATTGGTGAATACTTTGAGCTGCCATTGGCCTCACACCATTGCTGGGCTTAAGAGCATACCTGTTGGTTCTTCCAACTAATCGGGTGGCTTGGTTAATCAGGTGATTCTGCTACAAGCTAACTCTTGTTCCGCTCTCAATTCTCTGTTGATCACTAAGTAGATGGAAGTAGGTGGTTTCAGATTCAGCTACAAGCCTTAATTCATGACATCAAACTAGGCCAATTCAAGAAGTTAACTTGAGTGTGGCTAATTCAAGCTAACTCTTCAGTGAAGACGAGGCCAAAGTAGACAAGACAGACAAGTGAACAGTGCACTGGCAGAAAATATCATATTCTGCATTTTTGTGAGATGGGGATTTAAATCTTTCAAGGAGGAGTTATGTGAGGAGGGGAATCTGTTCCTGGCCTATCACTGACCTTTACCTTCCTATACCTCCAGTCCTCCAGTGTTAACGATGATAATTATATTCCCCATTCTGAAGTGCTTTGAGATCTCTGGATGAAAAGTGTAGCTGACCTGGCTTAACTGGTGTCCATAAATGCTTTTGTTGAAATAATTGTGTTATTTTTGTATTAAATTAAATATTGTTGTTAAAAACAGTTCAGCACAGTAGTTATTGAAATAACCATATATTTTGGAGATTAATTTTTCCTTGTTACTGTTTTTTAAATAGAAAAGGATAATCTGAGCCTAAGTAATTCTGAGATTAAATTATTTCCTTTTCAAGATTGTCCCTTTAAAAAACACTACAGTTTTGTACAGTAATGACCTAATACACTACAGTATCTCTAATAAAAGTTGCAGAGGTTTAGACCATTACATAGAATAGAAGAAAGTATTTTTATTCAGCCATGATCCTTAAGAGAAATGCATTTGATTGACTCAGCTCAGTGCATAGTAAATTATGGCTCTGCGTTAAAACCACAACTGAAGGGCAGAACTACACAAAATGGAATGAAATGACTTCCCCAAAGGATAATGCATGTTGGAGACAAACTCATTTTGCCTTCTCAAATTCTTCCCTGTGAATCAATAAAACATTTTATTTTTCAGCTTTCTCAAAAAGTGACATATTTCACATGCATTTTTGCTGCCATTGATGTTTTCTGGGTTATTGCTTTTTTTTAATTGTGAAGGGTAATTCTACAATAGCCAGAATTCAGATTAACAGTTAAAACCATGGCATCAATAAAATATGTTCAGTGGATTTCATTAATGTTACATCTCAAGGAAACAGCCATGCCATTAAAATAGTTTTTATTACTGCCCCTAGAATTCTTTTGTTCTTTCGTCTTAGATGGTATTTTATAAAGTGGCTTTGCAAATATGTTCTGTTGTTGCTTTACTGATGCGAAAGTACTCAGATTTTAAGTAAGTGTAGGCCATGTTCTGATAACCTTACTCAAGTTGAATAATTTGACAAATATGGCAATTTCCTGCAATATCCTTGGGAAACTTTATTGAATTAACTTTTGATGCCCTTTACTGTAATATATAGAAGCTTAATGAACAAATGAGACCTTTGAAATTAGTATTTCTTGAGTAGTAAGAAGCTACTATCCAGTGTTCTCTCTAATTTTTGTATGTCCATGTGCGGAAACATATCACCTATCCTACAGTAGGGAAGATGCTACCATTGTTGGCAAATGAACTTTTATCCTTCATTGTTCCAGACTACATGTGTTGATTTTCAGGAAAGTCTAAATATTTATTCCCCATGTAGTTATTTACAGACTGTAGCCAAGTCACCTCATAACAAACAGAAGGTTAAGCTACCCAGAGCTGTCAGCCACAAGACAAAAAAGCCAGATAAGTTCATCATAATTGTGTTTATAACATTGTAACAAATATGAAATTACTCACAGGAAAAAACTTTTATTAACAAAAAGTAACATGTTTTCAGAGACAAAAACTATAGGACGTAGCCATAAATCTAGAGGAAGTTGACCATTTTTTTAAACATAAATTAAACATGAAATTTACTGCTATTTGTCAGATTTATCATTTCACTTGCAAATAATAAAAAATAAGCATTAGGCATATAAATCCCAGCAGAGGGAAACAAACTGCTGTGCAGTGAGCCAAGAAGAATATGAGACTGAGACTTCAGTGACACTAGCTATCATTTAGGAATCTTAAGTAGATAAGCAGTGAATGGCCATGCTGCTTTTACATAGCGTGGTCTACTAGCATGGGCTATGCAGAGACGTGCATTTGCTTTAACTTTTGAATAAGTTGGTTATCTTGTATGTTATAGAGCTTTATTATGTCAGAGACATACTGTGCTTGGAAGGCAGTAGTTCAGGAATGGCTAACTATGGATAATATAACGGTTCAGTTTCAAACTGATGTCTTAGTGGGAAAAGACCAATTTAATTGGATGTCTCTAGTCTGGTCCAAAATTATATTCCAGTGTATGGGAAACCTTAAAATGTGTGTGAGAGCTCTGAGAAGGTCAGTTGAAGAATTATCCATTTTTATTAGGTTAATCACACAACTATTCAAAACTAGTCTGGACAACATGTGTGGTCTGTTGTGCTGTAACATATTGTATTTACTGTTACTATAGTGTACAAGTCAGAGGTCTCCTAAGCATGTATGGCTTTGACATTAGGCTCATGTTTTATCTTGTTTTAGCCTCCTCATGTTCACTCAACTCTGAGGGAACTCCAGGCTGGCAATAGACTGTTAATGTTAATGAAATGTAATATAATTAAAAAATCAATCTGACAATTAATTGCATTTTGAGTGTTTTGTGTAATGAAATAGCATAATGGATCTGCCACAGAATATTCTGCTCTCAGTAATCGTATTTTTAGATGCATAAGGAAATTTATGTAAAAGTTTCAAAGCAGCTCCATGACTAAATACAAATGCTGATATGAACCATAGTGTCCTAAGAGAGAAAGAGCATAGGCTATTCATAGTCATATGACAGAAGGAGTTAGTATTTGCCTGCAATCCCCTACCTCACGACAAGAGCAGCACTATATGGCCCAGAAAAATAGCTGGGGAAACTTCCCTGGTAGTTCCATGAGACTGTCATTTTTTGGTTTAGGTTTAAAACAATGTAATGACCCATTCCAGTTTCCATTGAGATGAGTAAAAAGACTCCTTTTGATTTCAGTGGGAATTGGATTGGACACCTTGGTATTTGGAAATAACTATAGCAGCAGAAAGGGTAAAGTAAAGAGAAAACAGATTTTAGGAGTATAGAAGTGCTCCTTAGCTCAAGGTAAGAGGCTGTAGGCTAGAATCAGATTGTAAAGTTTGCAAGACAATGAAGGACTTTGCAAAGAGTAAATTTTCCTTGTATTGTGTCACTTGTTTTATGTTGCTTTCTGTTATTTTACGTAGAGGCCATGTAATCAGCCTAATCCTGTTCCTATAGAAGTTAATGGTTAAAAATGCCCAGTGATTTAGGGGGAAGTAGAAATGGGGCCTGATACTTTGTGTTATAGGAGAATTAATTAAAATGCCTCTGCTAATATATCTGATGTGGGGAAATGGTCCTTTAATGCTCCTGCCCACCTTTATGAAGAACAGTGCAAACATTTCAAATTTGGTTTAGTCACACAATGTCAAAGTCAGAGCTGTGTGGAGGGCAGAAGTTACATTTCATGGAGGATTTTGCAGTTTTGAAATTTAGCTTTATTCCAAATCCGAATGAAAACCAAAAATTGATACATTGTTTATTAAATAATAAAAATAAATTCATTTTTGAAAAAGCATAATGTTTTGACATAATTGTTTTGTTTTTAACATCTTAAAATGTGTTTCTTATACTATATAGCATATAATATAGAACAAACTTTCAAAATGAAAACTCTTTTCCTAAAGAATAAATCAAAATATTTCAATCTGAAAAGGTCAAAACTGTATTTTTTCAGTCTTATCCAAACTTTTCTCCCTAGTTTTCTTCCAAAAGGAAATTCCAGAAAATCTACTTGATTTTTAATTTGGATGGAATATGGTTTGGTCAAAGTGTCTCTGACCAACTCTCATAAATATAAATAAGGGTGCAGATGTGCAACAGACATTGTGAAGGACACTGCATTTGGCTGCAGAAATCGGATGTGCTTTACTCTGTGGCTTGTTGTTGATGTCCTAAACACTCAGTGACTCCAGGGAGAGTTGCTTACGGGAATGTTCAGCAGGTACTCGGCCCTGACTTGGTTTGGCCTGTAGTTAATCAAACAGCTGTTTTTTTTGTTTTTTGTTTTTCAAAAGCAAACATCATTATAATGAGAAAGCGGGGTGGGAGCAGGCCCATGAGCTCAATTTTGTAGCATGAACTACTGTATCCTAGAAACATCAGAAATTGAATTATGCTTCTCAGAAATATCCCTCAAACAACTGATGTTTTACGATTACTCTGCCAAGTGTTTTGGCCATTTGTTGTTGCTGTGCCTAAAGGCCCTAAGGGGATTTTGGCTTCATTGTACTGTGGTGGAAAAAAGACATTCCCTGTCTCATGCAACAAGACAACAAACTTGTGGATGTACCTGCGCATATCCCTTATAAAACCTATATATACATAAAGAATTTTTACATTAAGGCTGCACAAGCGACTTCTCCTATATGCTCCAGTAACACATCCTACTGATTTTCATTCAGTGAAGTAATAACAGCGCATTATTCTGGATTTCTTAGCTTTAGGATATGGATTGTCTGCCAACATAGTGAGTGCTGTCTAACTGTCTCTGTCTATCTATCATACTTATCTGCATCACATCTGAACATCTCCCACAAGTAGCAATGACAACAATGTCTCTCTGTTCCTACTTTGATGGCACGAAAAGGAATTGGGGGGTTTACCAGCTATTGTTTGTTTCTTTTCCTGTTTTTTTTAAAGCTTAATGAGATGGCCCTTCAGGTGTTACTGCTTTTCATTGGATAGTTGGAAATGCTTTACCATCCCTCCTCCCAAACTAAGAAAGAGAGCAGGTATGAAGTGGCCTGTAGGTATAAAATTATTAGGGTTGTCATTAGCTCAGGACTTACACCAGACCTACACCATAACAATGTCATCTTTAAAAAAAAAATACTGTAGGTCTGATTCTGCACTGCTTATTCATGCAAATTGCCTGCTTTGTGCAGGATGAGGGTCCAGGCCTTGGATCACAGAAATGTTGAGTGTTTACCCATTTCTTGGGAGCATAGTCCTAGCGCTGGTCTACACCAGGGAGTTATTTTGGAAAAACTCCCTTTGTTTCGAAATAACAAGTGGAGCATCCACACTACTGAGCCTGTTATTTCAAAATACTGGGCTGGATATTTCAAAATAATAACTCCTGCTTTCCACGAGGAATAACACTTATTTCGAACTAGTTATTTTGAAATAATGGTAGTGAGAACACTCCACTGCTGCCATTTCAAAATAACTGTTCCCCAGAGTCATTCAGATTAATTACTTCCCAGTGCTTGCTGGGGGTCTAAGGTGAGGTAGCACGTCCACATTAAGGGAGCTAATTTTGAGGCTTCCCTGTAGCATGGACACACTATTTTGAAGTCGTTATTTTGGGAGTTCTTATTCCTCTGGCAGCCAGGGGCCCACCAAGCCGGTTGTTCCGGTCTGTGGCCGCCCTGCTGCTCTCCCACCCCTAGGACAGTTGAGACCTGCGGATAGAGTAGCGCAAGAAGTCTCCTCCCCCCACCAGGGGCATGTGGCACCAAGAGTGAACAGCTGGTGGTTCTCTCTAGGCAGCAGAGGGAGAAGGGGGCAAAGACTTCAGGCTCTCCCCTGCTCTCAAGCCAATCAGGATCTGTAGGCGGGGGAGCACAGAAGTGTCCTGGCCCCACCCCCTTCCACCCGAGGCTCCGCCTCTTCTAGTCCAGGGCCACTTCAGATATTTGGGAAGTGGCCCCCTTCTATAATAATTGCCCACCCCTGCCCTAGTGTCTGCAACTGCTAGGAATTCGAGATAGCAATAGTTGAAATACTGGTTGACAGTCCAAAAATGTCAGTGATGGATGTTGAGTAATATGTCCTGTGTTTGTATGACCTCAGCTTATACCCAATGATAGCTGTTTCATCTGAAAGATGTTGTTGTTTTTTTTTAATCTGAAGGAGTGCACCGTTTGTCTGACAAAGCTGCTGTTCCAAGAATAAATTTAAGTGGGAGGAAGATAATAAATGCATGTGAAATTGCAGAATAAAAATAAACATTTACAGTAATTACCTTATCATGATTATGCATTTTAACAAGAAACTTATATGCTTATAACTGCAAACGCACATGAGTATTCATAGGTACTGAAACTAGGGATGCTGCCGCATACAGGATTTATAGTTTGGTCCAATGGCTGTCAGCATACCTTCTATACAAATTGTTTCAGCAGCTGTACTAATACTAAAAAATATAGGGTGCCGTCTTAAATAAAGTTCAGAAAAAGATGACCGCTGTTGGAAATGTTCCAACTATAGTTCCCCAAAATATGCAAGAATTAATGTAGTCATTATCTACATTTAATTAAAATCTTTCTTCACATCTCTAACCCAGACTGAAAATAATTGAAAGATGTGAATCTCCATATTCCGATTTTTTTTAATGTAATCTTGCTTTCTGTAGCATTTTGGGCTGCTTGGAGAAGTGATTATATTTCAGTAACTAAACTACTTGATCTTTCCTTCTTTGCTATTAAGCTGAAATAAAACTGTTTTTAAAGAGCCTGTGTATCTTCCACAGTGTATTCTGGGACTTCTAAATGCGTCATCAGGTCTAAATATTACAGACATTAACTGGATTAGTGTAATTGATTTCTTCAGTTTACCTAACAGGGCTTTTGGTTTGAGGGTGCTTTTGTTTCTAGTTTAAATTGTGTGTCCAAACTTTACTGCAGTTTATATGCCAGAGCTTCAACATAATAATTTCAAAGCAGACATGAAAGGCGTCATTTTTCAAGAGGTGCATATTAAATGGAGTATGAATGCTTTTGGTTTCCTTTCTTTAAGTGTTTGCAAGTTAAGTTTCCACTTAGGTCCTAATATTGGTGTGCAAGATGAAAATAAAATTCAAGTAAAGTACACACTGAAGTGTGTATGTGTGTGTGTGTGTGAGTGTGTGTGCGCGTGCGCATGTTTGCACACACAGTTAACCATTAAACCATTAATTTGGTAGACAGTGTAATATGCCAGCCTTCTGAGGGTTAATAGACCAGATGTGTAATATACGGTTTAAATATATTTGATAACTGTGCTTTCCTCAGAATAATTTTCAGCAAATCACACATTTACTGTGTTTTATGCTTATGTTACTTTTGTTCTCCAGTGAACAGAGTATTTGCCAAGCCCGGGCTTCAGTTATGGTCTATGATGATACCAGTAAGAAATGGGTGCCAATAAAGCCGGGACAGCAGGGATTCAGCAGAATCAACATATACCACAACACTGCCAGTAACACCTTTAGAGTAGTTGGCGTGAAACTACAAGATCAGCAAGTGAGTAACTATGTCTTTTGTGTCCTTATTCTTTGATCGCTAAAGATGTTATCAGTTGTATAATTAATGCTACTCCTACAAAGGGTATGTAAATTAATATTCTGTTCCATACACCTGTGTTCTTTGTGATTTCTTGATCCAGAACTGTACCTCTATTTATTATATTTTCTCTGTACTTTACATGAGAGAGAAATCTCATTAAATATTAGGTATGGAAGATTGTGTGTGTTTTGTGCTCCATTTTATCTATCTCTTTTTATCACTGAAGGCTTTGCTCCATACTGCTTCCAAATTACTCTTTGCTGCCCCGTCTGTGGTACAGACTTTTAGCATTCCTGCCACATAAAAGACCACTCACTCTCCTTGTGATTCCCACTTTCTCATGATGAGTAACTTAGTTGCCATATTGCATTTTAAAAACTTAGCCACATACTCTGATCTCATTTACCGTGGCATAAATAGAACTATGTAGGATTCACAACTAAGGAACTGAGGTCATACTCTGATTCCTAGTCATTGGTTGTCTGTATGGTATGGGGACACTGTTAGCAGCAGTGTCATGTGTGTCAGTCTAAGTGTGATAGCATTTGTTCACAGGAGCTATAAATAAACGTCTCATTCTGAATGTAATCCTTAAAAAACAACTAATAGTCTTGCAGCACCTTAGAGACTAACAAAACATGTAGATGGTATCATGAGCTTTGGTGGGCACAATCCACTTCTTCAGAGGAACTATTACTGAATGTAATAGTCACATTTAACTGTTAAATCTATGAATTAGTCCCATTTTACATTTTAGAACAAGGCTCTGGAAGTCGGGAGTCTCTGGTTCTGTTTCTAGCCCTTTCATTCACTCATGTGATTTACGGCATATACTTAACTTCTCTGGCTGTGTCTACACTGGGCCACTTATTCCGGAAAAGCAGTCGCTTTTCCGGAATAACTTGCCAGCTGTCTACTCTGGCAGCTTGCTTTTCCGGAAAAGCAATGACGATCTACTGTAAAATTGTCAGTGCTTTTCCGGAAAAACTATGCTGCTCCCGTTCGGGCAAAAGTCCTTTTCCGGAAAAACTATTCCGGAAAAGGGCCAGTGTAGACAGCACAGTAGTCTTTTCCGCAAAAAAGCCCCGATCGCGAAAATGACGATTGGGGCTTTTTTGCGGAAAAGCGCGTCTACATTGGCCACAGACACTTTTCCAGAAACAGTGCTTTTCCAGAAAAGCATCCTGCCAATGTAGACGCGCTTTTTCCGGAAATACTTATTGCGGAAAAGCGCGTCTACATTGGCCACGGACACTTTTCCGGAAAAGTGCTTTTCCAGAAAAGCATCCTGCCAATGTAGACGCGCTTTTTCCGGAAATACTTATAACGGAAAACTGTTCCGTTTTAAGCATTTCCAGAAAAGGGTGCCAGTGTAGACGTAGCCTCTGTGTCTCAGTTTCTGCCTTTTGTAAAATGTAATGATGCTTACTACAGTACTCTGCTTTGCTTTGAAAAACAATCTGTGAATGAAAAATGCAATATGTTTTAATCACTATGTATTGCTGTACATTCTGATGCTTTTACCACCTTCATGCCTTTCAAAGGGAAAGCAAATAATTTTTCAGAAATATAGTATGTTGGTTTTCAACCATTTAAAGTGTACTTTTGAAATTGCTAAAATATTTTTCATCTCTATTTTTATCCTTTTTTGGTCAGCAAAGATGTTATAAATATACATAAAGATGAAGTACATGAAGTTGTTGAGTTTATTAGTAACAAGATCAGATATTTTCGTTTATGCTTTGGTATCAGTGACTGATATCAGGATGGCTGTGGAATAATGAATATTCATGAACTTCTACCTATCCCAGTAAAGGAAGCACAAATCACTGTTTCACATGGGCCCCACATAAATAATAGTTGTTGTATTTTTTATATTCATTTTTTCCTGCAATTGTATGATGTCTGTTTTTTTCTCTACTACTTATTTATAAGCCAGAGGGTGTTCTTAATCAGACTATAACAATTTAAATTTGAAATTTTGTCAGTGGTGCTTTAAATGTGTCAGTTCTGCTTTAGCTATTGGATTGGATTGCAAATGTAAGTACGTATGAAGTAAATAAGTAGGCACAAGTCATCACTGAAAACATCTGAATTCAGGAGGAAATAAAAATGAGAATATAAAATCCATACTTCTCTACTGATTTGGGATGTTCAAGCACTTGAAAACTAACAAACAAAAAACCTGTGAAGTTACCTGGAATTAGTCTAAAATCACTCTAGAAAATAAAAAAGTTGTAAGAGAAAATACTAATGTAAACGTTATAATACATTTTTGTAATAATCACACTATCCATTGGACCTAACATAAACTGAGCTATGAGACTGGCACGTACAAAATAATTTCCAAGTTTTTCAGGTTCAGAATTTAAACTACTTCTCATTAGTCCCAACTCTAATTACATCTTCTGTAATGGTTTATTACTGCAAAACAAAAATAGCTAACTAGTTGCATTTAACAACAACAACAAAAAGGCATCCAGTGCAAATTGTTCTCTGTTAAAACCAATTCATGCACACTCATACTGACTTCAATAGAGGCCCATTGAAATGTGAGGGTTTGTTAAAGGAAACTTTTTAACCAGCAAAGCATGTTTTCTGAAAATGGGCAGATCCTTGGCTAGTGTAAATAGGCATAAAATAAAATTACTGGAGCTAAGCCGATTTATACCAATCAAGGATCTGGCCCCAAATCCCTAGCACAGGATTGCTGCAGAGAGTCAATTTAAACTTGTATTGCCTACTGATTGGCAGGATGAGATAGAAAGAGATTAGTATAATCTACATGACCTCACCTTTGTTTGCTTTTAATGTCTTCTGTTTAATTTTCTACTTACTCTAGATGTCTGAGAATCTTTCTTTTTAATTTGCATTCTCAGTCTTCTGTTGCATTTTCTGCTGCATGCAGGTTTTTCCCTTTCTTGTCTTTCTCTAGCTGCTTTTGCTTCTGGTCTTTTTTCTGGTTTTCATTTAACGATATTTACAGATGTTTGGACCTCATTTTCCCTACTTTTCAATCTCTGTTTGACCTTTTCTCTAATTGGTCACCACTCCTCTAAAACGTTCTATCCCACTAATGTGGTTTTTAAGATGATGTTGAGAGTGATCAAATGTAAATCTAATAACTGGAAATCTTCATAAGGCTGTTTTATAAATCTCATTTATGGGCCTCATTGGCATGCTTCACTGTGTATTTCTCAGATGCAATGGCTAAGTACTTATTAATGGCATAGTGCAAATGAAGTATCTGTTTCCCCTGCACAGACGCACGCATCTGTGTAGACTCATACCAACCTGGTCAGCAGCCCCCACAAAGCAGCAGAAATACAGGCTGAGGTACTTTTCAAGCTGTGGCTACCAGCACTTTAACCACTTCCATTTTGTTAGTCATTCTTCTTCGAATATTTGTTTGCAGAATTCAGCTGCTTTTAGTTGAATTCAGAGGTATGAATGAATGATTCTTAAGTGAGGAATTTTAATATCAAGTGATAAGGCCTCAGGAGGAGCTAATTATTGAGATGCATTTGGCAGGGTTGTGCTGAAAAAATAAACAAAGCAAGGCAAAAGTAAATCACAGTGGTCTTGAGGATTAACATACTGCCCCAAACTAGCAAATTAATATAAAAATGGGCCCTTGGAGAAGGTGGGACTTTTCAGAGTTGATCACTGCAAGTGTAGACCAGAATTGAAGTTTGTTACCCTGACAACATCCTTGGGTTATAAGCTTGTAACGTTTTTGAAAATGTTGGATCAAATCCATCCCTGATGACTACAGGGAAGCAGACGTAGATCGGGACCCTAACCTTTGTATTGTACAATTGAAAATCAAATCGAGGGTGAAGGTTTTTTAAAAAAAAGAAAGCCCATCAGCAACACAGTTGAAAGATCCAAATATACATAACATGTGCTTTTTCAGCTTGAAGTAAAGAACAGATTCAGTGTTCTGAGTCAATTAAAGAAAACAAAGACAGCAATACTCTGTGGGAAAATATCAGAGAGGTGCCATCTAGAAAGTGCAGTGACAGTCATAAAAGTTAAAAAAAATCTAAAGAGGAAGAATAGATTAACCTGGGCAACAATGGAAAAGAGAAATAGTAAAAAGAAGGGGGGGAAATCCCATTAATGCGAAGATGTCTGAAGAGACAAGCAATTGGCTAAAAGAATACTGAGTTCTAGAGAGAGAAGTAAAAAAGAGGAGTGGTAGAGTGGACAGATTTCAGAGGTAGCCATGTTAGTCTGTTTCAGCAAAAACAAGGAGTCTGTTGGCACCTTAAAGATTTACAATTTTATTATGATATAAGCTTTTGTGAGCTGCAACTCACTTCATCAGACTCATGAAATGAAAGACTAAGGAAACCACAGAGATGGGAGTGTTACATTAAAGCTAATTCAATCAGAGTAGATATGGATAAAAAATGAAAATACCTAAAGTGGAAAATGACTTATAGTAATGAGTGAGCCATTCCCAATCCCTCTTCAGACCATTCTGATGGTATCAAATTTGCATATGAATTCCAGCTCAGCAGTTTCATGTTGCAGCCTGTTTTTGAAGGTGAGTTTTGTTTTGTTTTTGTTTTGTTTTTGCTTGAGGATGGAAACTTTCAAGTCTGTGTTCCAGGGAGGTTAAAATGTTCTCCCACTGATTTTTGTATGTTACCATCCTTGATGTCTGATTTGTGTCCATTTATTTTGCTACATAGAGAGTCCAGTTTGTCCAACATACATGGCATAGAGACATTGCAGGCAAATGATGTCATATATCTCATTTCTTATTTACCTGCACATCTACTAATGTGATATGTGCCATTGTGTGACAGCAATACCTTTCTGCCATGTTTTTTGACCATCAGAAATTCTGAGTAGAGCAAATGAACCTAAAGCATCAAACAGGGTAAGAAGACAACAGTTATCACAATTGAGTTTCCTTTAAAGATGCTATCCACTTCCACATCAGAAGAGAACATGGACCCCACATGGGAAGAGAAAATGGGACAACCTAGAGAAACATTGTGCAGAACTGAGAGAGAAGCCAAATCCATCAACATGGCAGTTGGATGTCTGAGCAGACCAGCACAAGACTGATATAAATGGCAGAAATTGATGAATGCCCGGTGTACCTGAGAGTGCCAGAAGATAAAGAAGAAAGAAAAGACTATCCAATATGAAGATAGCACTGTCTGTTTCCAAAGAACTGGCTCCTATTGTTTATGCTGTAGTTAAACCTGGAGTGAATTTTCACCGCAGGATTGCAAACACTTCAGAAGAAAGATTCAGAACAGACCTTTCTGCTTATATTTGGTATTATTATTATAAATGCAGAAGACACAAATGGTCTCGTCTGATTACTGAATATATTGTAGATTGTTAATTAATTGAGGCTGGAGATAGAGTTAACAGATTTACAATCTCTGCTGGTATCTCAGAGGTGGATGCATATTTGTGATCTGCATCTAGGACAATTAGGCCCCAATCCTGCCCTCCTGGATCAATAGAATGAGATGTCTCTTCCTAAACACAGCTCACCTGCCACCCACTAATGAGTTAGATATTTCAGGTGAATCGAACCAAATTTTCAAAAGGGCAGCATCCCTTATGTGGGCAAAGTTTTTACCTACAGAATTAATGCCTGTAATTGCAACACACTGGTACAGATCTTAGCAACAGAGCATAAGTATGAGTCAGACACCTAGGCTCCATCTACACTGCATTATTTTTGCGGAATAGAAAATGCAAATTAAGTGCTCATTAACATTTCTCACATTCTCATTTGCATATTCTCTTCCGATCCTTTTTGCGGAAAAAAACGCAGTGTAGTCGGGCCATTTTGCATAAAAAAACCTTTTGTGCAAGAAAAAAAGAGGAATAAGGGGTTTTTTTTGTAAAAATGGCCCCCTCTACACTGCGTTTTTTCCTGCAAAAAGGATCGGAAGAGAATATGCAAATGAGAGCTCAAGAAATGCTAATGAGCACTTTATTTATATTTCCTCTTCCACAAAAACCTGACAATTTAGACGGAGCCCTCGAGCTGCAGATACTTTAATTTGAGGCTTCTTCTAGGTTAACCATAGTGTCCTTTTCTATATGTCCTTGCTGCACAAGCCACTTGGGGGTTATTTAATTATCTGACACCATAGTGCTATTTCTCAGTGGACCTTCCTGATGGGTGGGCTGCCAAAACTTCGCAGCTTTCTGCACCCTTTGTCTTCATTTCTCATTCCTGTCTAAACACTTCTGCTCATGCTGTCCCTTGCACTTGTTATAGTCACCCAGACAGTGTGCTGCAAGCCTTCTCCTCCTACTCCTGCAAGTCAGGTCTTACCACTCAATGATGGATCTGATTCACATAGGACCTAAATAAAACTTCACTAAAGAACGACTTCAGTTGACTTCAGTGTGCTTTCGAATCAGATTATGCCTGAGGCTTGGTTTTGTCTGTTGTAAAACTAGAGTCAAAACAACCCCTACTGTAAAAGTCAGCTATGAACATCAAACCTAGATCTGCAATACTTGAACACTTGGAATTGTTCTTATCCAGGATATAGTTGCAGCTTCTCTCTCCCCTGAACCCAGCAGTTTGTAAAGAGACAACCTCCACCAGCCACACTGTTATTTTAATGACACTATATATCTGTGCAACTTTGGACCATGTACTCTTCAGAATGGGAGTTTTTGTTTTGTCCCTTATAGGTTACCTGTCATAAAGTGCCCGTGTAGCTAGCTGGTGAGAGTGCATTATAGTTGTCCTTCTGTTGTCAGTCCACAAATATTTTAGTCTGGTACAGCTTGAGTTAGCTCAGACTATAGCAGCTCAGGCTGTAGCAGCTCATGCTTCTAGCTTTGGAAGTTTCCAGTTCTGTCTGTGGGATGTCAGCTAAGATGGTCACCAGGATAATATGGCTACAAAGTTTACTAATTAGACAGTTGCAAATAATTTTAATTTGTTTCTGAGCACAGATGCCTTTTTATTTCTGTAGCCTTGAGTGGCAGCTGAAGAATGTGCAGCAAGGCAGCAGGTGGAAGTCCTCCAGTATTATCTATCTCTGAGTCCTCCAGTATTATCTATGTCAGTCTAATTCTAGACAAAACAATTCCCCATCTTGAAAAACTGATAGTAACTCAGAGCATGGGGGAGGAGCAAATCAGCTCTCTGTCATCTCCTCAAACATTTAGGCTTTGCCTACACTACCAAGTTTTGTCTCCACAAACTGCCTTTTGGTGACAAAACAGTGAGCGCATACACTAAGAAATGTAACTTTAGTCGGGAAAAGCACCCAATTTTGGTGACCAAAAACTTCTGCTCCTATGAGAGACTTTTTTTTCTTTTCCACTCCTTTTACTGTCAACAGAACCAGTGTTCAAAAGAATTGGCTTCTGTTGGTATCCCACAATGCCTGCCCAGATGGCTGAGCTCAGTGTTTTGGTCTCTGCTGCCCTGCAGGCATGCATCCCTCCCAAAGCTCTGAGAAATATTTGACTGATCAATGAGCTGCTTCTTTTGGGGAACAAACAAAGAACAAATCATAGGAACGCTCCTGTTCTGCCCTGCACTAGGAACATGGCAGCAGGCAGGTGGCTGTTGCAGAGCAAGAGGGATGGACACTGAGCTGCTTCGAGGTTCCTCAGCATGTAGTGCTCACAGAGCTACTCTTGATGCTGCTCCCAGCAGCTGAGAGTGCTGTGGGAGAACTGGGAGGGAATCCCAGGAAGCACAGGGATCAGCTTTGCCTTCCCATAATACTGCACTGTGGAAGGCATACCCACAGTGCATTGCTCATACTGTCAATGTTGGTGCCCCCAATGTGGACATGATCTGTTAACAGAGCAAATGTGAACACCCTCTGGTGATTTTTGTTTTGTCAACTTGGGTGTGACGTAAGTTTTGTCAACAATACTTGGTAGTGAAAGCATATCCTACACCATTTGTGGCAGGGGTTGGTGCCAATAAATGAGTTGCTTCCTTTTTCTAACCACGGTGGATGATTGCTCCCTAACAGGTGTCAGCAACTGCTGGTGCTAAGTCAAACACTTATCTGAAATGTGCACAGCTGCGTGGTAGAGCTTTTGAGGGAGGCTTGAGCAGGTAGCAGATTATTCAGGTGGAGTCCGTGTACCTGAACACTGAATGGAACAATTCTAAATCTCCTCTGCAGATATGTGTCTAGGAATTAAAACTCCCACTTGCCTATCTTTTTGTCTATATATTTTTCCATTGCAGACCTGAACTGATGCTTACCTTTTCTTTCCTGGTAGAGAGTTGAATATATGTAACCTTCCTCTATCTGTGAAATTGCAGGTAGTGATAAATTATTCAATTGTGAAAGGTCTGAAGTATAATCAAGCAACACCTACCTTTCATCAGTGGCGCGATGCACGGCAAGTCTACGGCTTGAACTTCGCAAGCAAGGAAGAGGCTACCACATTCTCCAATGCAATGTTGTTTGCACTGAATATCATGAATTCACAGGATGGAGGTATGAGAAACCACTTCCCTCTGCTCTTTTATTATGAATCACTCTGCTAGCCCGTGGTGCTTGCTGTCTGCATTTACATACCTCAATCCTATAATGCAGGTATGCCTGCTATCTGTGCCATGCCAAAACAAATAAGCAGAAAGGTATAATTTAGTTTCCTTCACATGTGGAACGCGGAGTTTGTATTTCTTCCAAGTGTCTTATCTGTCATTTACAAACACTGACTACATTGGCTGAAGTGCCTAGTATAAAGGTACATACATGTACAGCGTGTGGCTTCTGGTTATAGGACATAGTAAGGACCAAAGATTTAAACTTTACCTTTGACTTTTGCTGTTATGAGTAAATTACTGTCTGCAGTTCAGGCTTATTGTGGAAAATAATTGCTTAATGAGTTGAAAAGATGGCTGGCGGTGTCTTGCCAAAAGCACAGACTAGGGGCTCTATTATTGCCCAATAGCAGTCACTTTCATAATCCAAGAGATTTTAAGATTCTTGCATAAACTTACAACTTTTGATCTATAGTATGTGAGTCAAATTCTGTGCTTAGTAATGTAGCTGTTCCCTCACTAAAGTGCTCGGGCTAGCTGAGCGTAGAAGGTAACTCTAAACTCAGAGCAGTGTCACATTCCTCTCCTAATGACCCTCTGGAGCATCTGGAAGTATGTCTTTTTACTTTACGCCACTTTTTTTAGCTAATATTTCCTTCCAGTTTTTATCTTTCAGATAGAATGGCAAATTTAAAAAAAGCAACAGAAAACAAGAAAGTTTTCCCTAAATGCCACACTATATCTCTGAAGGATCAGGGTAGGGTGTACATTCTGCCTTTTTCAGCCTAAGGGTAGTGGAGGGCTCTGCTACAGATGGAGACACTAGAAGGAATTCTGACTGACTCAGCACTTCTTCCTCCACCCCCAGCCAAGCTCACCTTTTCAGGTCCTGTCACAATTAGATTCTGAACATCTCCAGAACTATACTTTATGTTATATACATATGCAGCCCTTCAATTCAAAGAAGGGCAAAGTGTGAAGCATTATTTAGGTCACCTCACATGATAACATCTCAACCCAATTAGACGATGTTTTAGCAACTGAAGGCTGTAATGATGAACTGTTGGATTTAGCTGACTTTCTATGATGAACCTGGTTTCCCTCCAGAACATCCTCAACTTTTCATCTGAAGTGTTTTATGCTTGTTGTCTAGCCAGAGATCAGGGTATTTGCAAAGGATGTCATTGTTTAAAGAAGGTGCCTTGGAGACAGGAGAGTTTCAAAAATGAGAGGTTTTTGCTTTGGTTATTTAACTTTAATATATCTTAAAATGATTCTGACCAAAAACTCCAAAATTGTGTTCTAAGCTAGTTGTCCTCACTGAGGACTAGTGTGTCTGTTAGCAATGCATATTTTAACAAAGAAACTGATCATGAATATATTTAACAAACTTTGAAACCATAAACTCTGTCTGAGGCCAAATTCTTAGCTGGGCTTCCCAAATTCTACCTTGGACACACAGAATTGTGAGCCTATCTATTTATAGGCACAAACCCAGCCTGCACACTTTAAAATCTCTATCACCTACATGTTGCACAAATGTTAGTTTTTGCATGTGGTAAATAGATTTTTCAGTAGTATGAAAACATAGACTTTAGTGGTGTCAATGTGTACGTGCAGGGGTTTCTGACTGTAGGAGGCAGGAGTGCAGTGTGCACATAAAATTTTCACTCACACAGGTGAAGGCCAGGAACTCAAATTCAGGCCCAGAATCTTTACTGCAAAGTAGAGGTTCTTTTTGGATCTAAACATAACACATAGAGAGAAAGTAAGCATAGTACATCTGTGGATGTGCTATTTTTAATGTTTGCTTGCTTCGTATATCAGCTTATGACACTGTTGTTTTGGTGCCAGCAAGGCCCGTTGTAGTTTGTGCAAGATTTTGGCATCAGCTACTACCACCCTGCTAGTTTGAACACCCTCCTGAATAGACTACAATTAATCTTGAAGACATGTAAAGAGAAACTGAGATATATCATGCCACCAGCAGATGCCAAGCCAGTTTATTTTAACTGGGGCAAAATTTTAGAAAAGACAAAGCTGAAAATGTGCCCTCCAAGTGGTGATGGTTCCTCCAAGTGCCTCATTAATTATTTTATTTAGAAATCACGGCAGTCAGAGTTTTTCAGCAGTGAAAGTAAACTTTTTATGCAGTGCTAGCTTTTGAAGAAATGAGGAGAAATGTCAAATAAATAAATAGACATGGACTACAAGGGAAAAATATGTTTGAATTCCCCCCAGTCTCTTCACCTGTGTATGCCATGGGGCTGTTACCTTCAGAGAAGCACCAGGATATATACAAAGGATTGTGCAGTAATGGAATTTTAAAATTCCATAGGGCTTGCCTTGTTGTGCAGAGCGAATGTCATTGTATGACAATTAATTTCTGTGGGAGCTACATTCATAGATGAAGTTAGCCTGAGAAGAGTGGTTATTCCAACAGTGCTAGGCTAGACTTTCAGTACATAGGGGACAACACATGGCTGCACTGCCGCAGGAGGGGAATCGAAGAATGAGGGCAGGTCTACACTACAGGGAAAGGATGATCTGAGGTACACAATTTGAGTGACGCTAGTAGTATAACTGGGTATGTCTAGACTACATCCCTCTGTCAGCAGAGGGATGTAAATTAGACATACCGAAATTGCTAATGAAGCGTGCAACAAGGTTTACTGGATCGGTCGGAAAAGGCTTTCCTTGTCAACCGATCCCCATCTAGACTGCTGCTTTTTGCCGGCAAATTGCTGTGGCGGCAAAAAGCCGCCATTTTTATTCTAATGAAACGCGGGATATTTAAATCCCCGCTTCATTAGCAATTTCAGTATGTCTAATTTACATCCCTCTGGTGACAGAGGGATGTGGTCTAGATATAAAAGCGACGAGGAGTCCTGTGGCACCTTATAGACTAACTGAAGTGTAGGAGCATAAGCTTTCGAGGGCAAAGACCCACTTCGTCAGATGCATGTAGTGGAAATTTCCAGAGGCAGGTATAAATATGCAGGCCAGGATCAGGCTGGAGATGACAAGGTGGATCCAATCAAGGAGGATGAGGCCCACTTCTAGCAGCTGATCTGGAGGTGTGAATTCTAAGAGAGCAGAAGCTGCTTTTGTAGTTAGCAAGCCATTAACAGTCTTTGTTTAATCCAGAGCTGATTGTGTCAAACTTGAAGATGAACTGTAGCTCAGCAGTTTCTCTTTGAAGTCTGGTCCTGAAGTTTTTTTGCTGCAGGATGGCTACTTTTAGATCTGCAATTGTGTGTCCAGGAAGATTGAAGTGTTCCCCTACAGGTTTTTGTATGTTGCCATTTCTAATATCAGATTTGTGTCCATTGATTCTTTTACGTAGGGACTGTCCAGTTTGGCCGATGTATATAGCAGTGGGGCATTGTTGGCACATGATGGCATATATTACGTTGGTAGATGTGCAGGAGAATGTACCAGTGACAGTATGGCTGATCTGGTTAGGTCCTGTGATGGTGTTGCTGGTGTATATATGTGGGCAGAGTTGGCACCGAAGTTTGTTTCAAGGATTGGTTCCTGAGTTCGAGTTATTATGGTACGGTGTGTAGTTGCTGGTGAGAATATGCTTCAGGTTGGCAGGTTGTCTGTGGGCAAGGACCGGCCTACCTCCCAAGGCCTGTTAAAGCGAGGGATCATTGTCCAGGATGGGTTGTAGATCACTAATGATGCGTTGGAGAGGTTTTAGCTGGGGACTGTAGGTGATGGCCAGTGGTGTTCTGTTGGTTTCTTTCTTGGGCTTGTCCCATAGCAGGAGGCTTCTGGGTACATGTCTAGATATACCCACTCAGATTGCTGAAGCTAAGATCTACTTATCAGGTCAACAGAAGAAACTTTTCCGTTGACTCCCCTCACTCATCTCATTCTGGTGAAGTACCAGAGTCAACAGGAGAGTGATTGGCAGACAATTTATCGTGCCTATACTAGTATAGACACAACAACTCAACCCCCGCTGGATTGATTACTGTCCCATTGATCTGGCACATAGTGAAGACCTGGCCTCACATGGCCCTTCCCTACTCATGTCTCGCTCTGGAGACAAGTGAATTGTCTGATTTATTTTACAAAGCTAGAGAATCAACAAGATATTTATATTTTTGAACTTAAATTCTACCTCCACCATGTGCATGGAGAGTCTAGTGGATGGAGCGTGTATTAGAGAGGATTGATTGACTGGCACAGTTAATCAGGCTGTCCCGGAGCATAGAGGGGCAGCCTTGAGGAAGTCACAAGAGCTAGAATGGGTCAAAGGGAGTGAATAGGGAATAACTTTCACTGTAGAAAGCAGTTTCCTTCTCTTACGTGTATATATAATATTGTGTGAAGCATGTAGGAGAGCCGTCTGGCACAGATCAGCACATATCACAGAGATGGCTACAACTCAGGTTACCAATAAGCTTTGCATGGGGGACATGTTTTGGCAATGAGTAGGGATGTTCCTTATTCCTTTTTTTTTATTAGGAGCTCTGTTGGCAGCACTTTTTCATCATTCCGTGGAGATCATTTTGCATCTACTTCTCCAGCGCCCTTTCCCCCAGGCTGGATCCCAGGGAGTTTTCAGAATTTAGGTTCCTTTTCATTCCCTCCTCTTTTCAGCATGGCTGCTCTTCCTCTGGTTCTGCACTCTAGTCTGGGAATGGCTGCATTTCACTGGCAATGGAAGCGTATAGCAGATAAAGCACTTTGGGATCCCGGAGAAGAAGTGTGATAGCAATACAAGATATTAATTTCTCAGTCTCTATGTACATTGGCAAAAGTGCAGTATATGACATAAAATCTCTTCCATTCATCTAAGTATTTTTGATGCACTGATCAGTAGGGCTCTGCAGATCTTCATATATCCACTTTTTATTTGTGGGCAGTGCTTTTTTTGTGATGGGACTGCCTCGTACACAGTACTGGCACCTCTAGTCAGAACTCAACAACCTTTCCCCTTGGAGTACCAGCACTTTTTTTTTTTTTTAACAAAAAAAGTACTGTCTATGGGTATCCGCATCCGTGGATATTCATGGTTCATTTTTGCAGATATGGGTGCAGATGACGGTACAAATTTTGTATCTAGAACTCTTCAAACGTGCAGATATCCGAACGAATATCCACGGCTCATTTTTGCAAATGCCGATGCAGATACAAATCGTGTATCCTTGCAGGGCTTTTCCAGTGAGTATGGTGCATTGTGAACATGAACGAAAGGGGATGCAGGTGTGTCATAGGGTGGCCAGGCCCTGTGGACAGACAGAGCTTTGCACCCCCAAAATGAGAGCAGGTGAGTCCAATCCAGCCAATTAAAAATGATTTGGCTGCACCTGAGTCTATTTAGGGCTGCTAGTGGGCAGCTGGAGGCAGGATTGCTTGAGACAGACTGTGCCTGGGGACCAAAAGCTACACTAGAGTGGAAGGTCCTGTGAAGGATCTCCTGGAGCAGCTACTCAGAGCAGGGGTGGGCAGTAATTTTTGGTAGGGGGCCACTCTAAGATTTTGGTAAATGGTTAAGGGCTACACTTTTCTTTGGAGGTGCGGGATCTGGGACAGAGGTTGGGTGCTGAAGGGAACTTGGGGTTGGGGGTTGGGATGCAGGAGAGGGTGTGGTGTCTGAGAGGGAGCTGGAATGAAGGAAGGGAATTGTGACCTGGGGCAGGGGATTAAGGTTCAGTGGCCGGGAAGGGGAATGAGTGCAGGAAAGGATTCTGTCTTGGGGGAAGCAAGTAAGAGCGGGTGCAGGATCTAGGAGGGAGTTGTGACCTGGGGCAGAGGAGTGCAGAGAGTTTGGGTGGAGCAGGAGGGGTGGTGGGGCTGTGAGTTGGGGCATAGGAAGGGTGGGGTGCCAGAGACTGGCTCTGGCTGTGTGTTGCTTAGCTAGGTGGCTCCTGGCCAGCAGCCCAGCAGGACCCTCAGGCAGGCTTCCTGCCTGCCAGAAGCCCGAGACTGCTCAAGCGGCTGGTTGTTCCATGTGGCTCTGTGTACCGTGTGTGTGGCAAGACTTTGTGTGCTGCGCCTGTTCCAGCACAATCTCAGTTCCCATTGGCCAGTGGAGATGTGTGCCTTTTCCCTGCATAAGAACCTTTATGCTATGTCTCTCTTACCCCATGATTTGACCTAATATTAATAGAACTAGATTTTAAATATCAATGAAACCATTTGTGGAGTATGTGGGGGGAGAGGGGGAAGAAGTGTTGTGCTCTAAACATTCCCTCTCTAGCTAATCCAAACTGTAGGAGTTGGCTAAAGCAGAAGCAGAGGGAAGCTGATTAATCTGGTGTTACCTTGGCTCAAGGTAAGTGAAAGGCAGGATGTAAAAAAATGGTATAAATAGTGAAACTGTAGCTGAAGAATCCTTTTATGCTCTAGTGCTCTAAATGTTATCATGATTTTCACGTCAGGGAACGTTAGAGTGTCAGCTTAATTTTTCTGCTGTTGAAAAGTGGACATCATTTACTTAGTTCAGTTAACCATGGTGGAAAGTTTGCACCTGTGTGTTAACAACTCTCCATTTTGGGGCAATAGTGTTGTTTAATAGAAGTTCAGGACATTTTTTCCTGACCAACTCCTTGCCACTTTCCACAGGACTCCTGCCTTATTGCTCTTTTGACAGGCAACAGCAACAAGGGTACTGGAGCTCATCTAGAACAAAGGATTTCTCATACTCTTTGAAGAGCATAACAAATCTAACGGTTCTGTAGTCCCTTATTGATGTTTCTGCTGCATGGTGCGAAAACTACTTCAGGAAGGAAATTGAGCAGGAAGAAGAAAAAGTGTAGAGAGAGCTGAAGCATGTGGAAAGAAAAAGGAGAGTGCTGCATGTGAGATTATCACCATTACCCTGTTTACATTCCAGAGAGGTATACAAACTAGTTACATTCCCAGAGTTCAGGGACAAAAAATACTTTCCCCTCAGTTTTTCCACTAGCTCTGATAAGTAACGGAGGGTATGTCTACACTACCCTCCTAGTTCGAACGAGGAGGGTAATGTAGGCATACCGCACTTGCAAATGAAGCCTGGGATTTGAATTTCCCGGGCTTCATTTGCATAAGCGGGGCTCCGCCATTTTTAAAACCCCGCTGGTTCGAACCCTGTGCAGCGCGCCTACACGGGGCATGAACTAGGTAGTTCGAACTAGGCTTCCTAATTCGAACTACCGTTACTCCTCATGGAATGAGGAGTAACGGTAGTTCGAACTAGGAAGCCCAGTTCGAACTACCTAGTTCGTGCCCCGTGTAGCCGCGCTGCACGGGGTTCGAACCAGCGGGGTTTTAAAAATGGCGGCTCCCCGCTTATGCAAATGAAGCCCGGGAAATTCAAATCCCGGGCTTCATTTGCAAGTGCGGTATGCCTACATTACCCCGCTAGTTCGAACTAGCGGGGTAGTGTAGACATACCCAAAAGTATTTGAAGAGCATGAGGATTAGGGATGTTAAATTTCAATTAAGTAATCGAATAGTCGGTGGGATTCCATTGACTATTTGATTAGTTGATAAGGACTAGAGTGGCGCTCCACCTTTGAAATGTACACTATTGAAAAGTTGCGTGGAGCCCAGGGCCAGCGGGGAGTCCCCACTGGCCCTGGGCTCCATGCAGTGTTCCAACTTTGACATGTACAAGAGCCTCTGCTGGGGCTCTTGTACATTTCAAAGCGGAAGCGTTGCATGGAACCTGGGAACGGCCTGGGGCTTTTAAGCTGGCTCCCCCAGAACCCCTTCCTTTTCCCTTCCCTTGCTGCCTCTTTCTGATCGAGGAATGAGGAATTCCGTGTGCAGCCCGGGGCCAGCAGGAAGTCCCACTGACTCTGGCACCCACGTGCAGCCCAGCTTTGAAATGCCACGCAGAGCTGGCATCAGCTGGGGACTGCCCAGCTGATCCCGGGCTCCATGCACAGCGCCACACAGTTGATCTCTGGCTCAGCTGTGCGGTGCTGCCCCTTTGAAATGCCACCTTGGCATTTCAAAGCAGCAGCACCACAAAGCTGAGCCTGGGCTCAGCTGTGTGGAGCTGCTGCTTTCAAGTACTCCCTCTCCCCCTCCCCCGCTTTGCTACTTCTATCTGATAGAGGCAGCAAGGGGGTGGGGAATCGACTGACTGATCAGCATTTACTTATCGGATAGTCGACTAGTCTTTAACACAGTTGTGGGTAATAATTTTTGCCTGGGGGCCACTTCAAAAATTTTTGAAATAGCCTTGGGCCACCCCAGAAGGGTGGGGCCTAAACAGGAAGGGGCGGGACTACCCAAGCCCAGACCATGATTGGGGTGGGGGAGTCCCTTTGCCCCCCTTCCCACTAGGCACCCATGCCCTGGAAGAGGCTTGGCATGCTCCCCCATCCCCTAGGCCAATCAGGGCCTGGGAGCGGGGGAGCACGGGAAGCCTCCTCCCTGCAGGGCCAGGGCAGGGAGAAGGAAGCTTCACACAGTTCCCCTGCTCCCAGGCTCTGATTGTCCTGAGGGCGGGGGAGTGCGCAAAGCTTCCTCTGCTCTCCCGCCCCCAAGCCAATTAAGGCCTGGGCGCGGGGGAGCAACAGAGCCTCCGTGGGCTGGATCCACCTGCGTGGCAGGCCGGATCCGGCCTGTGGAGGCCCTTTTGCCCATCCTTGCTTTAACTTCCCTAATTTGGACCCCACTGTTGTCATGGGCCTGCATGCGCATGGCATGTCCTGCTTGCCTCCTACTTGTGCCCCTGCCTGAGTTACTCCTGTGTGTTTGGTGCCAAGCTCCAGGTAGCAACATGAAGGGGTTCAGCCAACCTTCCCCTTTCCCTTGTGCAGGCACAAAGTCCCAGTCTCAATCTAACCTCTTTCAGACAGAAATAATGTCTATATGTAGGGGGAGACCAGAGGCTTTAGGGTCTGATTCTGCAACCATCACTCATGCTGAGTAACGTGTGTAATGACTATAAAATCAGGCTTCTAGACTGGTATCTTTAAGGGAGACTAGGAGAGTTAGGCACTGAAATACTATTGAAACTCATTTGGCTCTGGCTGCCCAGCTCCCTTAGGGGCCTTTGAAACTTTGTGTTACTGTTCAGTTGATTCTCTGATAAGTCTCATTTCTGGTGTTTGCTACATTATGGTTGGAATTCTCACCTGTCTCTTTAAAAATGTACAGCATAGGCAAAACAAATGAATCCCTGGTGAAACTAGCATGCTTCTCTTTCCTTTCTCTGTGGGTTTAATCTGGTGTGTTTCAGCACTACCATTATGGCTTAGTGGTAATAGACTGTGCAATGTTTGTCTGTTTATTTGACGTCTGTTTTGTTTCAGAGAAAGCGAAACTGTTCCTTGAAATAGTTTTTTATTTTAAAAATCCTTCAGTTTTATGTTCACTTGCTTAGCAGCCTTATTTAAATGTCTTGATAATCAGTATCCTTTCCTGGCTCTATAAAAATATGACTCATTTCATAAAGTACAAAAATGAGTTTACCAGGACAGGCATTTTATTTTTATCTTTTTCTTTGGCCCTAGAGTGTCAAATGTACTTTCATTCAAAGTGGAGCCATGTTCTATTTAAATCTGTTCAATATATACATAGTTCCCCTCCCCCTTTTATTTGTATTTATATTTTAAAGTCTTTTAAAACTAAAAATGTGCAATGAAAATGTTGTGAAGCTGCTGTCACAACTTAAATGAGAGGAAAACAATTAAAAAATGTTAATAACAGTGAATTTATATGCAGTGTGGTTGTAGTCATGTTGGCCCAGGAGATGAGAGACACAACGTGTATTCTGGGATCAACTCCACTACAACCACAGCACATACAAATTCATTATGTTGTCAATCACGTTTTGAGGTAATATTTTTTATTCAACCATCTTCTGTTGGTGGAAGTTTTCAGGCTTTGCGGAGCTCTTCCTCAGGTATGCAAAAGATAATAAGTGTCCAAGGTCAATGAGAGGTGGGTCAGATGGATACGTTTAAGGGGTTCACACATGCTGTGTAGGAGATCACTTAAAATGAAATAGTAAGTAAAAGGTTAGCAGGCAGTTGGGTGCAGGCAAGGGGTTGCATAGGGCCATAAATCCAAGATCTCTGTTAAGTGCATGGTTTTTTCAGGGAGTCATACATTGACACATGCAGGCCCACATTTTCAATGATCCTCAACAAATTCTTCTGGAACAGTTAGTGCACATGCAAATGTGTTGTTCATTGTGCACACATCAAGTGTTTACTTCTCTGGCTACCAAATCTCTACAAGCAGATGGCTCTTTGCACAGTCAAATAGACTATTTTTTGTTGCTTTTCCCTCTCCTCAAAAAAAAAAAAAAAAAAAAAAAGCCTGAAAATTTTAAGAACAAAGTTGAAGAAGCCTATTGAAAATTTGTTCTGTGTAATCAAAATAAAAGTGACAGTGTTGTGAGCTGTCTTTAATCCTGCTTTGATTAGGTACTTTAGCCACTGGACAAAAAACAATGTCTTTGGCAAACTTGAGTTCAGTACAAGATGTGTTCTCAGTCAAAACACTCCCTGCTCGAGAGGACAGAGTCAACTAGTGACATTAGCAATGATGCACTGAAGAGTTATGGCCCAACTATGCAGCCCTCTCTTACAACAGACTCAATTGAGAGGAAAATCTCCTGTTTGACTCCAACAGTGCTGAATGAATCACCATATGCTGCCTCTGCATAGCAGCTTCTACACCTGGCTGTTATCCATAGAGAGGTCACAAAAATTCTATTAATTGCCTTCCTATGTGGAGAAAGAGAGGCTCCCTCTGTGTTCTCATACATCTTCATACTCTGCCACATCAAGCATCCCAGCTTGCCTGCTGCATGATGTTCCAGAAACCAGGCTTATTTTCCTGAGGCAAATATTCCCCTAATTTCTCTTGTACAGTCCCAGCAAAATTCTCTCCGTTTTTTTGCCTGACAGACATAGATTCTGATTCTACCTCTTCAGCGTCCATTTTAGATATAAGCATGCAAGTGGATGATGAAACTGGAAGTAAAACTCTTCTTAAACCCTTAATGATGCTGCTTCTTTGACTTAGGTAGATTTGCAAATGGCAACTCATCCTGACATCTGCATTAGCAGTGTAGGTAAAGGTCTTTCCCCAAGGGTTTCTAATCCAATTAGTTTTGTTAGCAGATATTTTCTATTATTATTTTAACGAGAAATAGATCCTCTTGGCAAATCACCGCAAGCTTAAGAGCACTAAGTGGTAAAGTTACAACCAAAGCACAATGCCTCTGTACAGAAGTGCACATTAAAATCTAACAGGAATTTAGAGTTTTTGTGGTAATGTGCCATTATGAATAGAGCCCTGGATTGGCACGAAAGAGACTTGGTTCTGTTCTACCATTGTCCTTTCTGTGCCTCAGTTTTCCTACCAGTAAAGTGGGGATAATGGTATTGATTTCCTTTGCAAAGTGCCTGGGAGTGACTCTGTGGAGTATATAATGCAGATCATCTCAGATTTATACAATAGTTAAATTGTTATGAATATTCCTCCAAAGAGTGCAGTGTTAATTGACATATGTAAATGATAATTGAGTGTTAGAATGTAATTTAACAAGCTGCCCTGAGTAAGGGCCTTGCCTGTCTACCTGTGCTGTCCCTAAAGTGGATCAGGGAATGAATTGTGACTCTGAGAATCAGTTCATTTCCTGATTTCCCTCTAGCTTTTGGGAGGGAAGTAATCCATTAATGGTCTCTGCCAGTGGCATACTTCTTGTGTTTTTGCCATGGCTCAGCTGTGCTGACTGGCACATGTAAGAGAGATGGAGCAAAATCAATGCAACTTCTGCTCTTGAGTCATTTGCATTATTTTGAAAATCCCACCCCAAAGCTGCAATGATACAAAACTACAAGAGAACCCTTATATTTAAATAACCTGGAACATCATACTGCAGGAATGTAAAAATGTGACAGACCAAAAAAACCTTTCAAAGCTATTCTAGTTAGTGTGACCACTGGTTTAACTTAATTCACAATCTGTAGAATAAAAATAAGGCCCCAAATATAAAATTGAGATTTTGGAAAATCAAGCCCATGCACATACTATCATGGTATAGGGATCATGAGAAAAAAATTGAAAGGGAAATTTGAATGGTTTTATAGAAAAGTAAGAGGTGAAAATATTCAGTTTGTATAAAGAGAGAAAAAAATCTATATGGTAAGAGCATCTAATATTGCTTACAAGAATCTGGCAAAGTATAGAGATTTAAATAGTTGAATGGAAAAAGTACTAAAACTCTGAAAAGAAGGGGAAATAGCATCTGTAATCCAGTACATTATTTTCATCTCCGTTTTCAGCCTCTGTGAAAAAAGAGCAGAGCTCAGATACCCATGAGAAATATGTTCTTAAAGGAAGGGGGAGGAAGCCACAGTTTGTACCCAGCAAACCGAAGAGTGTCACATATCAGGAAATCGTAAGCAAAATCCTGGTGGTGTTGAAGCCAGTAGGTATTTTTCCATTGGCTTCATTAGGAACAGATTTCACCCCATGTTTTGGGGAATGGAAGCAGCAGAACAGCTCTAGAACAAATTCAAACAACTTGTGTCCAGAGATGTCTCAGTGTTAGAGGATTGTTAATAGACAATAAAAAGGTAAAATGGCCAGTCTTTATTTTGAAAGGTTGTGTCTACACTTGCACCCTCTTTCAAGAGAGGGATGCAAATGAAGACATTCAGAATTGCAAATGAAGCCGGGATTTAAATATCCCATGCTTCATTTGCATATTCACGTTATGACGCTATTTCGAAATAGCGCTATTTCGAAATAACAGATGCTGTTAAGATGCAATTATTTCGAGAGAGAACTTTTATCTCGAAATAACCTTTATTCCTCATACAATGAGGTTTACCAATTATTTCGAAATAGCTCCATAATGCAAATATGCAAATGAAGCATAGGATATTTAAATCCCAGCTTCATTTGCAATTTTGAATGTCTTCATTTGCATCCCTCTCTCGAAAAAGGGTGCAAGTGTAGATATACCCTGGACTTTTTGCTTACTAAATTATACTATTCTTAGACAAATTATATTATTTTAAGCCAACAAAGATGAATAATCTTTCCAGATAGACTTCTGCAAGTAAAGAATTCCCCTTGCAAAAAAATTCCCAGATTATTCTTTGTTTACAGCTCAACATAAAATATCATTATTGTCCTCAGTTACTCTCTTGAATTTTGCATTTTGAATTCGTCTGTGAAAGTTTTTTGAAGCAAAACATTTTTGACGGAGGTCCAAATTCATAGGCTCATGTATTCTATACCATGTTGGCAAGATACAGATTTGTATCCACTGAAGATAAAAAAAAATGTAAACAAAAATCTTGGTCACCTAACAATCACTGGCAAAAATATCCTTTCAATAGAATCCTTTCCAAACCCTATTGAAGTCCATGAAATGCCTTTCCTTGACTTCACTGGATAAGGATCCTAGGGAAAGCTCAAATCTTGGAACTCAAAACCAGAAATGGAATATTCTTTTATTTAACCAGTGAGGTACAGTCAATGTCAAATTTCCACTGAGTTCAGTAGGTCCAGGATTTCACCCAAAGAATTAAGTCTGAAGTCTACTAAACAAAATTCCACAACCTCAGGATTTGGCCCATATATCTGATTTTCAGAACTGTTGAGTACCTATAGACCTTGGTATGACCTAACTGATGTGCTTTGTTTGGCCTTCATAGCCCCACATATAATGTAAGAAGTTGCATTTGTTTTCCTCTACATTTGTTTGACTTTTTGGGCTCCCTCTTATGGTTAATTTAACACCTGAAAATTAAAAAGTACAAGCAGTCCTGTAGCACCTTACAGACTAACAAATGTATTATATCACTATAATATTATATTTTAAAATATTATTATAACATTATTATATCAAAATTAGTGTGTTTGTGTATCTTTGCAAATATAAAATACAATTCCAAATATGAATTACATTAGGAACACAGCAATATAATGGGGAAATATAAAGCAATTAAATAAGCCCACCTTTCATATATGGGCACCAAAATGTCCAATCCTGGGGACACTGAGGAATAGTTTGGTGGTCAAGAAATGCAGTGCTGGTCCTTAAACCAGCAGTTTGGGCCAGTCTGGTCCAATTTTATAATAGGTCAAATCTTAGGGAAAAGTAGTAAAGTTCTAGTACCAGATCGTCTCCATGATTTATGCTGATTTATACCATTTGACTTTCTGGCTGCTGGTATACTAAGAGGTGTTAGTTAAGAAATTATATTAACAGAATGGAGTTTGTATTGCTAGAGTAGGTCCAATCAAACAGCCTCATAAGCCATGGAGTAGGTTCTGCTTTTCACTCTGTAAGCATTCAGAACACTGAGTAAAGGAGAGAGTGTCTGCTAGTATTTATAGTAACAGTTTCAATTTATCTTCTAAGGCTATGTCTAGACTGCAAAGAAAAGTTGGAAAAGATACGCAAATTGCGCTTCGCAATTTGCATATGTTTTTCCACTTTTTTTTCGGGGGGGGGGGGGGGACTTTTCCAAAGTTTGGCCTGTCTACACAGGGCCAAATTTCAGAAAAACCTCCTCTTTCAGAACATCCCTTATTCCTCATACAATGAGGAATACAGGGATGGTGAAAGAATGTGTCCGCTTTTTCGGAAATTCTTCCAAAAAAGCAGACACGTTCCTTGGACGCGGCAGAGCTTGTTCTGGGATACCAGAGGTATCCCAGAAAAAGCTCTGCAGTGCAGGCGTAGCCTCTGTAGTGTAGACATAGCCTTAGGCAGAGGCAGGGACATAAGAATTTTCATAGTTGGAGACTCCAATAAATCTGTATACAATGTATATTACTCTATATGGGAATGTGCTCTAGCGTTCAGCTGGTGAGCCATTTATGCTCTGAAGCATGTACATTTTATTTTAGTTAATATATTGACAGATATTTTTCAAACACCTGTGTAATCATTCTTTGGAAAACCAGGCATGGTGAACTTGCCCCACTTAGCCAAAAGTGCACAAATCATAGATGCCACTGGAGAAATGTGCTGAGCATGCCCAGCGTGAAAGTAATTAGCTGTGCTAAACACAATGCCAAATGTATGTGTTGGAGTGCTGATGGTTGGGGCTCAGTATGAGTGACGTTCACTCATCAGTAGGAGTCTCAGTAGCCCTTGTTTCAGAACACAGGCTGTAGTTATTCCTGGGGGAAATCTGCACCACAGCATGTGTCTATAATTCACTTGCATGCCACACATATATTTAATTTTTTTCCAGAAAATATCTTCTGCTGAACAGTTGTTGCAGTTCCATCTTTTACCCTCCAGAGGGCACAGTGGCATTAGCACAGAGCAGCAGCAGAAAATAACTTCTGTAGTTCTGCCTTTTATCCACAGAGGATGCTGTGATGCTAGAATGCCACAGCTGTTCTTGGCCAGCCTCAGCTACTGTGGGGGGGGGAGACCCTGCCTTCTTCTCAGTGCCTGTTGGGCCAGGTCAGGAGACTGGCTATGGGGAGACCGAGAGCATGGGACTGGTGGGGGTCAGAGGCTCATAAGGGTTAGTGGGAGAGGACTGACTGGGGTGGGAGGTGAATGGAAGAGGAGGTGCAGGGCCCCATGCTGGGAGGGGAGGGAGTGCAGAGCTACAGGGCTACAGGGGAAAGAGAGGTGGCTGAGTGCAGGCACAAAAACATGGAGGTGAGGGACAGAGACACATGAAGATGAGGGAAGGGAGGTGGCTGAGGAGATGTTGGGCCACATGATGACAGGGGGAGGAAGAACACGTGTCTGAATGGGAGAGGATAGGGGTCAGCCAGAGTTGGGATGTTCTCTAACAATCCACCTCCACCCCCCAAACAGTATTTTCCATATTTTTCCCCACTCCTATTCAACAACCCTTCAAGTTCACACCCAGACTCCTTCAAGCAATTACTTCCCTCTCCCTCAGCTGCTCTGTTATTCCTGATTCACCCATGCCTTTGCACTGCTTCTGAGTGGCACAGGAAATACAGTTCTGTATTGTAGGTTAGATGAATTATTACTCAGAGTTCTATATTAGTATGCTTAGTAAGGAATCTATTTCTCAAAAAATGTTTTGCAAATCTGTTATGTTGTCTGACATACTTGGTGACAGTTATTTTGAAATAAATTACCAAAATAATTGAAATGGGTAAGATTTTATTGTATTGTTTTGACAAATATGCAGATTTTTTCAGATTTTTAAAATATTGTTTTCAAAGTTTTTAATTTTTTGGTGCAGAATTTTTAAATTTTTAAAACAGAATTCCCCCTGGAGTATATTGTAACAGGCTGTGCAGCTGCCCTGCCTTTAGGTTTGACAGTGGATTCTTGCCCCACCAGCGCATTTATGTGCACGTGGTCCTTTTACTCTGGTTTTGTGCAGGGCTCCAGGGAGAACAAAGAGAACCAAGGGACTTGGTGGATTTCACTTACTTGAGGCCCCTGGTGGCATTCTGCAAACTGGCAGAAAGCTCCTGTGAGGAAACTGACAGCAGCTGGTTAATGATGCTTTCAGAAAACAAGCCCCCATTAACAAGTGATGGAGGGAAAAACCCAATAGCTCTGATATAAAAATCATAAGGAAACTCAAATGAAGGTGATGTGCTTCCTGAGTTGGAACAGGAGGGAATACAAGACAAGGGAGCCTGACTTTTTATATGTGCTAGTTCTTGAAATATCATGGGACTCCATGGGGATGCATTTTTCTTGCTTTCATAGAGTGTCTTGTGATATTGTGTTAGCAAAGCAATTTGCTAAGAATAATTTTAAATGGTTTGCAGTAAGAGCTGTATGTTGTATTATTAATAATGCTTGCATGGACAATACAGATTTTAGTGTGTGTAGCATACAAATATAAAGTCACTGAGTCGAGAAATGAGAAATGAGCATATATCAAACACATTGGGAGATGCAGAAAAGAGCGCAAACTTGAAATGTTTTGATTTGTTGTCCTGATCCCACTCTCCTTTAAAAGCTATTTGAATCGCTAGTGGGGAAGAGGTATGTGGAAAGGAGCGGATGTGTCAGTGTTTTAATGAGCAGTTCTGCACATGTTCATAAACTGCAGGTTCTAGGGTGACCATATTTCCCACAGACAAAATGAAACACCCCAGCCACTTGCTTGAGGACCCTTCCGATGTTGTGGGCAGCTCCTGGAACCCTGTGCCCACCACTCTGGCAGGCTCTTACCTATTGCTGGAACCCTAAGAAGCCCCTGCAGGAGGCTGTTGCTCGAGCCGGGTGGGAGCCCCACATGCTGGAATGCTGATTTCTTCCCCATCCCAGCCCCCTCCCTGTGTGGGGCCTGGCATCTCCGCTTGCCCCCTCTGCATTGCAAACACACACTTAAAAAAAAACCAAAGTGAGTATTTGTCCTGTTTGCTTTTGCCAGCTGTTGAAGTCAGCAAGAGCAAATGGGACAAATGTCTCCTTTGCAGGAGGTTGCGGGAGGAAGTGGGGAGGGAGTTGGGAGACATTGGACAGGCATAACAAAGGGACTATCTCAGCCAAAATGGGAGATAAGGTCATCCTAGCACATACTGTCTTCTCACATGCACAAAGGGGTATGCTGAAGCCCCGGGATAGGTTCAGTAGATTACTGCTAGAGATGGGCTCAAAATTCAGATATTTTGATCGGCAGTGATGGTTATCTGAACTTTCCTAAAATGTTCAAATTCAGGATTTGGGTTTGGCCTGTTCTGGAGACAGAGTGCAGCGCTTCAGTTCAGATCCAGAATGCAGGTGTAAGCTTTCCAAGATGTGGAGCAGAAGACATTGTTACTCCACTGTCATGTGTTGGAACATCATCCCTGAGCACCCCTAAGGGAATGAATGGGCAGCATTCAGCCTGTTCCTTAGTTTGTACTATGGCTTCTTTCAATGCTATTGGGACTTCTATTACAACATACCATTGTCTTCTAGCATATTGATTTGTTCAGGTGAAATGTTTCAATGTTACTATGTTTCTAAATAGTTCTTGAATTTACTGTGCATTGAATTATACTGTTTGTTTTTCTGTCCAGCAAGGCCTAATGTGCAAGGAAAGCATTCTTGTACATAATTTACTGACAAAAACATCTAAACAAATTCAACAGTGTAGAAATAAATCCTAAGTGATTAGCTTGTTGGACTCATCTTACATCAGTGCAGCTCATGTCCATAAAACCTGTCTAGTAGCCAATCTACTTGCACATTCCAGTTTTCTTAAGAATTTACTCAAACATGGGAAGGTGTTTTTGCGTCTTTGCTTGTGCCTTTAGTGTAAAAGGGTCCATGGGATTAGAACCCAGGTCCGTAGAGCCTGGGTTAGTTTCTGCCTTCCGTTAGGAGGCCATGTAGGGTGTGTCTACGCAGCAGCGTTATTCCAAAATGCAAGCATCTACACAGCAATTCCATTATTTTGAAATAAATTCAAAATAACGGAGGGCTTATTCCAACTTCTGTAAACCTCATTCCATGAGGAATAACACCTATTCAGAAATAGCTATTTCGGAATGGATGTAGTGTGGATGGTCCACTATTGCTATTTTGAAATAGCTCCTCCCAAGGCCATTCAGACTAATTACTCCCCGGTGCCTCCTGGGGCTCTAAATCGAGGTAGCACGTCCACATTAGGGAAGCCTGCCTCGGACTAATTGTGAGGTTTCCCTGTAGTGTAGATGTGGTATTTCAAAATAAGCTATTTCAGAGTATTTCTTCCAGTGTAAACTTACCTGTAGTGTCACCTCCAAGGAGCACTTTGGAGGTTAAGCACTGCAGGAACCACCTCCCAAAGTTCCAGAGTGACAGCACCCTGCAGCCTTTTGACTTCCCGAGTGCCTTATTTAACCTTGGAGGGTGGCCCAGGAAGTTGTCTGGGCCGTGGGTTTCTGCCTTGCTGTGACCCAAGTCTGCACCTATTTTTGTGGTCTTCTGTGCTTGACCCCAACCTGACATTGGCTCCTGGTTCCAACCTGGAAGCTATTCTGATCGCTGTCCCCTGTCTGACTCTGACTCTTGCTTGTCAATCCCAGCTCTAATGATGCCAGTCCCTGCTCACTGATGACCACCTCATGGCCACCTTTGACTGATGGACACCAGCCTAGCTATGATTTCTTGGTCAGACTGGTTATACCCTAGTCTCTTTATATCTGGTCAGGTTGTGGACTTGTCTACAAGTATTTCATTCCTCTTCTGAATAAGCCTTGTGGATGAATACCAAGCCCTTGTACGTTACACAGTAGATGCATCAATCATGATTCAAGGGCATATGTGTAGTTACATATGGACACTAAAATTCCTGATATTTATAGACAATTACTTGCTGTCTATTTTTTCCATTGACATGATCCTCAATCAACAGTGGGCAAAAAAATTTGCAGGGGTCCACTAAAAGAATGTTGGTAAGTGGTCATGGGCTACACTTCTCTGGTATATTAATGGAGGGGATGTGGTGTGTGGGATGGAGTTTGGATGCCGGAAGAGGTTGTAACCTGGACAGAGGTGTAAGAGGAGTGCAAGGCCTGGGAAGAGTTTTTAGCTGCAGGAGGGAGTTCTGACTTGGGGCAGAGAGTTGGGGTGCAGAAAGGGATGCCAGGTGTAGGCTGGGGCCCTTTTCGGTGGCACAGTGGGGTTGCTCAGGCAGGCAGGCTGCCTGCATGCCATATGGTCCCATGCCTCTCAAAGCTGCCAGCTGCTGCTGCCAAGTGTGTCTCTGCACACCCCTTAGGGGGAGAGGGGCAGCGGGTCTTTGCACACTGCCCACACCTGCAAGCACCACTCTCACAGCTCCCATTGGCTGCTTTCCATCCAATGCTTAACTTCAGAACCTAGAAAAGATAAGGGAGTAAATAATTAAGCAACCAGCTCACAAACATCTGGAAGTTAATAAGGTGATAAATAACAGTGAGCCTGGATTTGTCAAGAATGAATAGTCAGACCAATCTAATAGTGTTCTTTGACAAGGTAACAAGCCTTGTGGATAGGGGAAGCAGTAGGTGTGTTATTTCTTGACTTCTGTAAGGACTTTGATACTGTCTCACATGACCTATTCAGAAACAAACTAGGGAGATACAATCTAGATGGAGCTACTGTAAAATGGGTACATAACAGTTTGGAAAACTTTTTCCAGAGAGTAATTATCAGTAGTGACCAGTCAAGTTGGAAGGGCATAATCAAGAGGGGGCCACATACCAGTTCTAGGTCCGGTTCTATTCAATATTTAAATAACGACATAGAAAGTACTCTTATAAAGTTAGTGGATGATCCCAAGTTGTGAGGGGTTGCAAGTATGTTGTAGGATACAATTAAAATTCAAAGTGATTTGGACAAACTGAAGAAATGAGATTAGATTAAAATAAGATTAAATTCAATAAGGACAAATACAAAGTACTCAATTTAGGAAGGAACAAACAGTTGCACAAGTGAAGAATGGGAAATGACTGCCTAGGAAGTTGTATTGCAGAAAGGGATCTGGAAGTCATAGTAAATCACATGCTAAATATGAGTAAACAATTTAACACTGTAGCAAAAAAAGCAAAAAGCATTCTGGGATATATTAGCTAGGAGTGTTGTAAGCAAGACATGAGAAGTAATTCTGCTCTACTCCTTGCTAATAAAGCCTCAACTGAAGTACTGTGCCTGGTTCCAGACACCATACTTCAAGAAAGATGTGGACAAATTGAAGTCCAAAGGAGAGCAACAAAAATGATTAAAGGTCTAGAAAATATGCCCCATAAGGGAAGATTGAAAAAATGGGGTTTGTGTAGTCTGAAGAAGAGAAGACTGAGGGGACATGATATGTTTTCAACTACATAAAAGGTTGCCATAAGGAGGAGGGAGAAAAATTGTTCTTGTTAACCTGTGAAGACAGGTCAAGTAGTAATGGGCTTAAATTGCAGCGAAGGTACATAGGAACGGTCATACTGGGTCAGAACAAAGATCCATCTAGCCCAGTATCCTGTCTGCCAACAGTGGCTAATACCAGATGCCCCAGAGGGAGGGATCACAACAGGTAATCCTCACGTGATCCCTCCCCTGTCACCCACCTCCAGAGAAACAGAGGCTAAGGACACCATTCCTACCCATCTAGGCTAATAGCCATTGATGGACTTAACCTCCATGAATCTATCTAGCTCTTTTTGAACCCCGTTAAACTTCTAGCCTTCACCACATCCTCTGGCAAGGAGTTCCATAGGTTGACTGTGCGCTGGGTGAAGAAAAACTTCCTTTTGTTTGTTTTAGACCTGTTGTCTATTAATTTCATTTGGTGACCCTTAGTTCTTATATTGTGGGAATAAGTAAATAAATTTTCCTTATTCACTTTTCTACACCAGTCATGATTTTATAAACCTCTGTCATATCCCACCTTAGTCTCCTCTTTTGTAAACTGAAAAATCCAAGTCTTTTTAATCTCTGTTCATTTGGGACCTGTTCCAAACCCCTTATCATTTTTGTTGCCCTTTTCTGAACCTTTTCCATTGCTAACATATCTTTTTTGAGATGAGGCGACCACATCTGTATGCAGTATTCAAGATATGGGCGTACCATGGTATTATATATAGGCAATAAGAAACTTTGCCTTATACTCTGTCCTTTTTTTTAATGACTCCTAACATTCTGTTTGCTTTTTTGACTGCCACTGCACACTGAGTGGATGTTTTCAAAGAACTATCCACAATGACTCCAAGATCTTTGGTAGTTTAGGGTATGTCTACACTAGCCCCCTAGTTCGAACTAGGGAGGCTAATGTAGGCATTCGAAGTTGCAAATCAAACCCGGGATTTAAATATCCCGTGCTTGATTTGCATCTTCCCGGCCGGTCGCCATTTTTTGAAATTTACAAGTCTGGACTAACTGCCCGCATCTACACACGGCAGGGACCCAGTAGTTCGAATTAAAGCCCTAGTTTGAACTACCTGTTAAACCTCATTCCAGGAGGAATAACAGGTAGTTCGAACTATGGCTTTATTTCGAACTACCGGGTCCCTGCCGCGTGTAGACACGGGCAGTTAGTCTGAACTTGTAAATTTCAAAAAATGGTGACCGTCCGGGGAGATGCAAATCAAGCGCGGGATATTTAAATCCTGGACTTGATTGCAACTTCGGATGCCTGCATTAGCCTCCCTGGTTCGAACTAGGGGGCTAGTGTAGACATACCCTTAGATGATAGTTTAGGTAGTTTAGATTGGACATTAGGAAAATTTTCCAAACCATCAGGGTAGTTGTGCATTGGAATAAATTGCCTAGGGAGATTGTGGAATCTCTGCATTAGAGATTTTTAAGAGCAGGTGGGTCAGGGATGGTCTATATAATATTCTTCTTCAAGTAATTGTTGATGACAATTCCAAGTAGGTGTGTTTGCCCAGTCGTCAGAAGATTTTTTTCCCCTAGCAGTACCAGTCAGTCAGTTGTGGAGCTCCCTGGAGTGGTGCTGTCATGATGCTCTATATCTATGTAGTCCATTGCAACTCTCTTCCCATTCAGTTCCTTCTTGCTAGAAGACTCTGTCCAAGGGGATGTGGGTAGAACTGCATGTTTTCTGAAAAGTCTGGACAGACACAAGCTTTATAAAAAAAAAAAAAAAAAAAAAAACCTTTGAATTTGTGTAATAGTGCCACCTACTGACTCTTGCCTTAACAGTACCCTGCTTTAATGAGTGACCTCATTGTTATTAAAGGTAATTTTTAAAGATAAGATTTGATTATGGCTCATGAGATAACTCCAGTTCCATAAATAGGAATTTTCACAACAAACATTATCTGCCTTCACACTGCATAATGAAAATCACCATTCCCTCTCTTGTATTTCATGACATTTACTTTATTTTTATCATCTGCAATTAGGATTCAGTCACTTTTCTTCAGTCGGGTCTAGATCTACCACCCACCCACCAAGTGGTTAGGTATTCTGAGGCAAGCCTCTCAGACTCACCTGTTTTAAAGCTGTTTTAGTGTATATAAATATTTATTGGGGGCGAGACTAGACTTTCCCTCCACCTAGCCACGTGCCTTAACCAGCAAGCTAGAGAGTTATCCTCACATGCTCTCTTTGGCCCGATGATCGTTTATATAAAGTGGACAGATTTTACACGCAAGAGCCACTCCAGAATACCCAATAACCTGTTGACAGATCTCAGTTTAGGTCCAAATTAGACAGAACAGAAATTCTGACCTGGCTGTCTAACACAGTGGGTGAATGCTCTAAACCCTGAGCTATTGGTCACAAACACACATACACATTTACTCTCTCTCTCTCTTTTCCCCATCTCCATCTTCCCACCCACATGCCTAGACCAAGTCTCTCAGGCAAGAGAGGTGGGGAATGCCTAGTTTGTTGAATCTTTCCAGGTCTTAAGCATGAGCTAGTGGTGCTGCACTGTTTGGTGGCATCGTGCTTTTGCGCGTGTCACAGCAGGAACTCAGGGTATGTCTAGACTACATGCCTCTGCCTTTAAATAATCGCTGCTTCATTTAAATGTAAATGGCTGCCGCGCTGAGCGGACGCTCTGTGGTCGACATCAAAGGCATTTGTCGACCTCCCAAGTATGCCTCATCCCAGGAGGTATACCTGGGAGGTCGACAAATGCCTTTGATGTCGACCGCGGAGCATCCAGACTACCGCGCTGAGCCGACAAACAGCTGATCAGCTCAGCGCGGCAGCCATTTACATTTAAATGAAGCGGTGATTATTTAAATAGCCGCTTCATTTTCCTATGCCGGGTAGTCTAATCTACATTCCTCTGTCGCCAGAGGCATGTAGTCTAGACGTACCCTTAAGTGCCATGAGGACTGCAGAAACTTAGTTACCTAGGGAAATTAGGGTTAGGCAGCCTCTGAGTGGGGACTTTGAGAATGTCAGTGGTGTCTAAATGTTGGACTTAAGTGGCTAACTGCCACTTTATGTGCTGAGATCCCTCTGTTTCTTCCCCTCCTTCCTTGCTGCCTCATAGTGGCAGCAAAGCGGGGGGAGCGAGTAGTCGATACGCCACTCAAATACCCAATAAGCATATGCTTATCGGGTACTCAACTACTCACTAACATCCCTAATATAAATAGATGTCACACTAGCTCTGTATAAGGAATACATGCCCATTTCACACGGACTGCTTGTTTGGAAATAAACGTCTAGTAATTCTTACTGAAAAATGGGAAGATCCTTAATACTGTTAACTCATTCATTGTAAAAGACGGGCCCTACGTTTGCCTTTTCCCAACCGTCCGGGACCTCCCTTGATCTCCATGAGTTTTCAAAAATAATGACCAATGGCTCTGAAATGACATCTGCGAACTCCCTTAGTGCCCTCGGATGCATTATATCCAATCCCATGGAATTCTGTATGTCCAGCTTTTCTAAATAGTTCTTAACCTGTTCTTTCTCCACCGAGGGCTGCCCACCTCCTTCCCATACCGTGTTGCCTGGTGCTGTAGTCTGGGAGCTGACCTTGTCTGTAAAGACAGAGGCAAAAAAAAAGCACTGAATACTTCAGCTTTTCCCACATCATCTGTCACTAGGTTACCTTGCTTGTCCAGTAAGCGTCCCACACCATCCGAGACCACCTTCTTATTGCTAACATGCCTGTAGAAACCTTTCCTGTTTCCCTTCATATCCCTTACTAGCTATAATTCCAATTACGCTTTGACCTTCCTGATTCCCCCTCTGCACGTTCGGGCAATATATATATATATACACCTCTCTAGTCATCTGTCCAAGTTTCCTCTTTTTGTAAGCTTCCTTTTTGTGTTTAAGCTTGCCAAGGATTTCACTACTAAGCCAAGCTGGTCGCCTACCATATTTGCTTTTCTTACTGCTCATATTTGCTTTTCTTACTTACTTCCCTTATAAGATGTGCATGCAAGGCTGTTACTGTTCTAGGTCTTATTACCCAGCCTCTATGTATTGTTACTAAGATTTGAATGGCAGCAGGTAACTGAAGTGATTTGCATTGGGGACAATAAACAGTGATGATATGGCAGGAGTCAAACTGTGCTAGGTTTGCAGACTCTGTGTTAAAGGAGTGAATGTTCCTTAATAGCAAATAGTAAGGGCTATGAGCACAATTTGGATTGAACAGCGTAGGTAGGCCTGAAAAACCTGCCTTCCTCCTGTCCAGCCCAGTCAGATTCTCTGTTTGGGTCAAGATACGAGAGAAATCTGCTGCCAACTCTCCTCCCTCTCTCCTCCCCCCCGCACCACCACACTCCTTCCCTATCCAGATGAAAGAAACCCGGCCCACTCCATATCATTCAAGTCAGCCAGAGAAAGAGGCCCTGGTTGCTCCCTACTCTCCATGGGTATGTCTACACTACCCCGCTAGTTCGAACTAGGAGGGTAATGTAGGCATACCGCACTTGCAAATGAATCCCGGGATTTGAATTTCCCGGGCTTCATTTGCAAGTGCGGTATGCCTACATTACCCTCCTAGTTCGAACTAGTGGGGTAGTGTAGACATACCCCATCTCTGGCTACTGTTTTCCCTGAGCCAGATGGGAGATGCCCTATCACATGGCCTCTTTCTCCTCTCCTAATACAGAGGTGGGCAAAGGGGCTTTTGTGGGCCAGATCCAGCCCCCTAAGCTGGTGGATCCAGCCAGCAGCCACCCTGCCACTCTCCCCACCCCCACGCACTCCCCCTGTGCAATGTCTCTTCACCCCCCGCCAAGGGCACGCGGTGGCTAGAAAGCAATGCCGGCTGTTTTAAAACAGCTGGTGATTTTCTCTGGGTGAGGGGAGCAGGAGAAGTCTCCTGGCCCACCCCTTCCACCCAAGGCCCTTCCCCTTCCGGGGCGGCCTGCGGCCACTTCAATAATATCCCCCCTTTAAAAATTATTGCCCACCCCTGTCCTAATAGTACCAAATTTCCTCCCCCTTATTTGCTGCATCCCACTGCTAATCCCATTTCTGACTAAGGATAGATTCTCCCTCCCAATCTTGCCCCGTTACTACCCTCTCTTCCCCACAGTTGAATCTTTAGAGGCACTATCACCAGGGAAAAATTCTTGAGGCCTTTCCCTTTTAAGATGCTAGGACACGGGAGGCTGGCACTATAGAGTCACTGTGAATTAGGGATGTTTAATTTAGATTAATTGGGTAATCAAATAGTCGATGCAAGTCGCATCAACTATTTGATTAGTAAGAAAGGGCGCCTTTGACTTTTAAATGTAGCAACAGCCCTGGGGCTGTTGCTATACTTCAAAGGCGAAAGCACTGCGGGGAGCACAGGGCCAGAGGGGGACTCAAGCAGTCCCCTGCTGGCTCCTGTGCTCTCTGCATTGTTTCAAAGTGGCAGGTTCCACGTGGAGCCCAGCGTCAGGCTCCATGCGGTGTTTCAAAGTGGCAGCACAACGAGCCCGGGGCCAGCAGGGGGCAGTCCCCAGCTGACACCAGGCGCTACATGGCACTGCCGCTTTGAAACGCCACATGTAGCCCGGGGCCAGCTGGGAAGGTTCCAGCTGGCCCCAGGCTACACGCAGTGTTTCAAAGCGGCAGTGCAATGTGGAGCCCAGGGTCTGGCCTCGGGTTCCACGCAATGCTGCCACTTTGAAGCATCCCCTTCTTCCCTTCTCCCCCTCCCCCATGCTGCCTCTTTTGATAGAGGCAGCAAGAAGGGGGAGAGCGATTAGTAGACTAGTGTGTTGCCTATCTGATCAGCATTTGCTTATAGGTTATTCGACTAGTCTTTCACATCCCTTCTGTGAATGTATAAAAATATCTTTGTATTGTATTGTATTGAAGAAACACAGAGTTACTGCAAAGAAAAACAAAGTTTAGCTCCTATTGTTTAAGAATGATCACAATACTGAACAGATTAACTGAATAATAATGACATAAATATGTGATTGGAAGCAGAATACTATCCGTGCAATATTGTCTTTTATTAGCAATTCTGCTGAGCAAAAGATGGCAGGGGGAAGAAGGAGGAGAGTGAGTACCTGTAAAACAAATTGACCTGTAGTCAGTACCTCTGTTGTTGTTAGAGCCAATAACAGTGTTATCATCCTGCTACTGACCTGTGTCATATTTGAACCCTTGTCCTGGTAATGAAAGGTAATGTATCTGTTTACCAGTCTCTAAACAGTGCAATCCTGAAACTTCACATCACATCACATCACATGCTGTTAATTAGCATTATGATGTTTTACTAGTGAAAGTAAATCTTTGGATTACAACTGAACAAATGTTGCTTAACTATCCTGTGAATATTCATTCAGATTTTTAAGTGAACTTTGGTTCAACTCTAGTCATTTCCCTTGTTGTGCTTCCCTGCTATGTGTAGTCTAGTAAATGAGTTTGCTTTCAGGTGTATTTGCTGAGGAGTGAGCTTTAAGTAAAAATTGCAGAATGTTTGCAGAAAGCAAACTTAGAATTGGTAATGACAAGTATTCCTATCGGAATTCTCATGCCAAGAATTATGCTGGTCTAATCCTGGAACAGGTCACATGGTATGTTTCTATGTGTCTAATCAAAACAGCTCAGATCAGATATTTTCAGTGAACTATTCACATACAAGTTCCAGAGCAAGAACTGGTTAAAGATCATTTGTTTGCAAAAACCCTTCAGTGAAAAAAATTCAGTAACAAGTTAGTATAAAAAAATAATTTGCTCTCAGACAGTTTGCACACAGAAAAATATTAAACTCGCTGAATGAATGATAGATTTAAAACTATTTCCCCAACTTTAGTATTAATTTTCTTTTAAAAGTGTGTTGTATTAAAAAACAAGGCAAAAGTATCCAGTGACCTTGCTGTGCCTCTGATGTGGGTTTAGAAGGGCTATGTTATTCTTGTAGTAATGCCAGATTTTTTTTGTTTGTTTTTTAAATTTTTGTGATTTGTACTAACATTCCTCTAAAAATGGTTAAAAAAAACCTCTTCAATGAATGCTAGTCACTAAAGAATTAAAAAGCCCAATCCAGCCACTGAATTCAGAAAATAGCCCTAAATGCATTAGTGAATTTAAGCTTTCATGGGCAAAGACCCACTTTGTCAGATGCAAAGGGGTCTTTGCCCACGAAAGCTTATGCACTAATAAATCTGTTAGTCTATAAGGTATCACAGGACTCCTCGTCACTTTTGCAGATTCAGACTAACACGGCTACCCCTCTGATAGTGAATTTAAGAATCAATTTGCTAAAAGAAATTAACTGTGTTATTACAGTTCACTGTATATTGTTGTACAAAAGACTTCTGGTTTCAAAATAATGTCAGACAGTTGTTTTGTTTTTTCCTAAGAAACTCGCTGGAGATTTTCAGGGAGCTCTTTTGTATTAGTTTCTATAGATCAGATGCTAAATAATATTTAGATTCAGAATATTTAGAATAAACCTTTGCAGTTAGTGTTTCATTTTAGTGTTGCTCTGTTTTAATTGAAACTAGTGTTACCACGGGCACACTGCTATTTCACTTCTTGTAGTTAACACGTATTTTTTCTCCTTACCCTGACTCAGACAGGACCTTTTAACCCTACTGTATATCACATTGACAAGTGACATGCGATGCTGGTTATGGGTAGGCCAGGACTGATCTCGAAGACTCATCTCCTGTTTCAGTCTCTTCAAAGTCTGCCTAATCTACTACATATATGGTCTAGAAGGGCTTGCATTCGTTTTTACTGTCACCGAGTTTCTGATTGGAGGACTTTAGGTCAAAAATATCCCAAGGATTCTTAGGGTGCGTAACTGTACTTCAGATAAGGGTTTTTTCCCCTTTCCTTGGGGAGTTTCTCTACACACAGGATTTCCCTGATTATAACGAGAGATTGATTCAGTCAGTGTTTAACTACGAAACTCTTCCTGATGTATCATTTGGATACATTATCCTCTACGTATAATGTGGAAATCAGTCCAAAGGATTGTTTAAGCTGTCTCTCTTTGTATTGCAACTTGGGACATAATTTTATTTCTCTAAAATGCCAGTCTGTCGGGCTCGGCAGGGTCATCTCAACGGAGTGAGATGGGCCACAATCAGCCTGAGTATGCACGGTAAGTAGAATCTTAATGTTAATTAAGATGATTGCAAGGCAGTCAATGCCATACCGTGACATCAGTGTTTCAGGCAGAACTTTTCATTGCAAAAACTGACGAGCAAGACAGCCTTCAATGGATTTTGTTGTTTTTATTTTTAATTATTTTTATTTATGAGATAAGAAAATACTTATAAATGGAATATATTATGTAGCTGCTTGGTTAAAGCAGATATTTAGTATTTTTTTTTTAAAAAAAATAGAACATTTATTTCACATTATTTGGAAGAAATTAACTAAGGCTAAATGCAGCCACAGAATGTTATTCTGTGGTACTGATTGGAATGATTTTTCTTCACTCTTCTACATCAGTTTTTGCATAGTTTGATTCTGGTTCTTCTTGGATTGTTTTTTACAGTGGAGTAACCGCATTGACTTAGTAGAACTATTCTTGATTTGCTTCTCTGTAAATGAGGCCAGAACGCAGCCCTTTGAGACTAGCTGTGATTGTAAAATACTATTTATTGATTGATTGGTTGACCTCTTGAGTAATAAGAATAACATGAAATCGACAGTTTGATCTAAATCTGGTATGGACGATTATTCAGCCTTTCCCAACGCAAATGGACTGCTCCCTGAAGGGTCCTCTGATTTAAAGCCACACCAAGAGGCTTTACTGTAGCTTCTATCTCAGCTGACTTCTTTGGTCACCTCCACTTTTTTATAATAGATATGCCAAACAGCTTTACGGAGCCACTCTAGGACTAATCAACGGGGGAAAAGAAGGCAGAGGTATAATTTTACATATTTTATTTTGCACTTATAGAAGCCATTCTTTCTTGAAAGCTGTCAGCAGGGGGATAGAACACCTTACCACTGAAGTGTAAAAAAGCCTCAGAGGGGTAGCCATGTTAGTCTGTAACTTTAAAAACAAGTAGTCCTGTGGCACCTTAGAGACTAACATATAAATATAGTTTCATGAGCTTTCGTGGGAAAAACCCTCTTCTGGAGATGAGCTTGAGTGGAGAAAAATGTCTTGTCTTGTCGAGCATTCCAGGGAGTTGAATGCACTACTAAAAGAAACCCTTTTAGGCAAAGGATATACATTTATGGTTGTAACATACTCTAAGCTATACTGTTAGTATAGAGCTGGTCACATATAGCATGTAATGCAGATTGTTCAGGGTATTAGAAGTGAAATATGGAGCTCTTCTTTTCTGGTTCAGATTTCAGCCATGATCAGTAGTGAGCAAAAGTCATTGTTACTGGGCCCATGTATACATCCCAAAGCCACTTCGTGGTTAACTCTGCAGAGCGACCTAGGGCTAACGGTTTGCATATAGACCTAGCTTCTCACATTCAGAGGGAAAGATTAAGGCACATGGGTTGGTCACTAGGTGTAAGCATATTGTGCAACTGCCCAAATCATACTGTTTCTGTGGGCAAAGAGTACTTTGGTCTCCAGCGCTGTCAGCCTACCATCTTTCACGAAACCATAAGAATAGGAGGAGAATTAAAATAATGAATTTGGCTTGTTTTGCTAAGTATATGCATATAGCTGTAGATAGATACATTAAACACTCTTTTTGCAAAAAAAAAAAAAAAAAAAAAAAGAAGAAGTATGTCACTTTGTGCTATTTATTGTATAACAAACTTTGTTACTAAATTATTTCTTGTGAGTGGAGGAAAACTAAAAAACTATTCCTCCCTCTCTCTCTCAAATATCCACGCTCTGCATATTATAATTTGTTAGTGTTTAAAGTGTAAAAAAAAAAAAAACCAACCCCAAATAATGCAACAACACATATGGAATTGTAAAATGTGTATGCAGCTAGAGCAGGAAGTTCTGTTAAAAAAAATCTCAAGAAAATACATCCAATCCACATTGAAGTGCCTTATTTCTCTTTACCTACAGTGAGTCTTCAAACATTTACACATTTGATTAACTCTAAGTATGTGCAAAGTCCCATTATAGGCAAGCACATGAGTTCATTGTTTGTAGGACTGAACACTTTGTGAACAGAGCCTGTGCCTGATACAGTGTATTTGAACTGCACATATTGAGGGATCTGTAAGCTGAGCACTTTGCCATTTCTGGGTGGGGGTGGGGGGGCAGAGAAAACAACGCAAATTTTTAAAAAAAGTCATGGAGTCAGTCCCTCAGCTGCTGCAAATAAGCTCTGCTGGGTAGGGTTGCCAGATGGTTTCAACAAAAATACCGGACACGCTTGACATTACATCACAATCTACATTCTATCTTATTTAGAAAATACTGGACATTTATATTTTCTCAATTTGTTTCCCGAACACAAAGCTCAAATACTGGACTGTTTGGTTCAAAACCAGACACCTGGCAATCCCAATGCTGTGGGTCAAAGAAGCAGTGTTGATTTTCACCAGCAGTGGATGCCCATGATGGGAGTGGAAATGTAAAATTTTCTACCTACGGAAAGAAACTGGAAAAGTCATTTAAAGTTAGTGTCCCAGCCAGAACTCTTTCTGCTATAGTACATATTTATCTTACTTTTCACTGCATAAGGACTAAATAAATATCCATTAGCAAAAAGATACCTGAATGTGAAGGGGATCACTATACATCAACTCAATAAAAAGATACAATTCAGTGTACATCAAAGCAGTCTCAGAAGCACTTGCTATGTTTGAAGATCAGATGTTGGCTTAAAAAAAAGCATAACATCCGTCACTGTAATTTATATCTCTAACTTTGTGGGTGTTGGGATAGTGAGATGATTTTAACAGTTTTTCTTGTGTTAATAATTTGGATGCTTCCTGAGAAAGAAAGGAATTTTATTATTTATGCAACACTGTGGATAAAGAGAAATAAAAATGACAGGCACCATCCCGAGCTTCATTTTCATTTGCATAAAGCGGTCATTTATTACTTTTTCCTCCTTTGAAATGTCAGCTCTCCAAAATCTAGTTTAAAAAGTTATACATGAAGAAAAATAAATATGCAGGGCAATGAGGAATGGATGCAAAATTTGGAGGGGAAAAAAAGACATTTTTATGCCATTCTGGTCTAAATTTGACAACACAGCTCTGCATTGAAATGTTCTCTGTGCCCCATGCCTGAGCTGCCTGCACAGATGTGGTTCAGCAAGCAGATAGGAGCTCCTCTACTAGTCAGTGAGCCAGCTGTTAGTGCAGATGACTATGCTCAATTTCAGGTCATTTGGTAAGTAGGACAAGCGGACATGTTTTGCGGTTCAGGCAGGGTGACAGACTGACAACACCAGAGTTATGAGCATCTCAGATGTGTTAAGTTGACTCAGGAGATGAACTTAACTCTTCCTTCACCAGAGACTCACTGGGGCTTTGTCTACACTGCAAGTTTTTGTGGCAGAAAATATGCCAATAAGGGACTCATTAGCATGAGTTGCGATGTCATTAGCATATTTTCTGCCAATTCTTTTTGTGTAAGGGATTTTTGCACAAAAAGAAGCAGTGTAGCCGCTTCCGTTTTGTGCAAAAAAACCATGCCGCAAAAACTTGCAGTGTAGACAAAGCCAAGGAGTAGGAAACAGTGTTTGTGGCTTGCACTTGCTTCGTGTGGTTTGCTGTAAGGTATGTTTGACGCAAGAATGGCGTAGGATTTTGTCGCTTGTCTTAGCTGACTTGTCTGCCCCTGTACTGACGACAGCATTGGGAGTGCTTTTCACCACATAGTGTTTTCATGCTGTTGGCTCTGCAATGGTCTCATCAGCTGTTTCTCAAGTATAAATCAGCTGGGTTCAGAGAAGGGCTTGGTTTCCAAAATGATGAAGTTTTTGCACTATAGGGACGTACTCAAGGAGAATCCTCAGGTTCCCTCAATAATTGGTAAGCCGGGGGCGGTAGATAATACAAAGAGCACACAAAAAATGGGAAGGAGCAGCTTGTCATTAGGATCATGTTGGTGCTAGAAGGTGGTGTCTGTGGGGAGCTCTAGAATAAAAAAACCATTGGGGAATGAAAACTGTTGCATAGAGTTTTCATGTTTATATGCACTGTGTCAACTAGCACTAATTACAGGGATCTGCCGCCAGATAACAATAATTCCTCCAAGATTTAAATGATTGAATGGTGTAGAAATATATCTCGGCCACACCTCAAAACTGCCTTTCTTTCCATTACTCAGGAAGGCAACACTGGTACTCAGACAAGAGCAGGATCCAGCAAAGCACACACACTGGCTCACCATAAACCGAAAGGGAAGGGGACTGATTGTTGCAGACTTGCTCTTTCCCAACACAGAGTCTCCCTGCCCTCTGCTTTCAGGGGTCCTTACTTCTTTCTCTTGGGCTTCCTCACTTTATAGAGGAGCCATCTTGCTTTTGTGACTCAGTGCAATTGCTGTATGGCACTATAAATCCATATTCCAGGGGTTTCAAACTCAATTTGCCTTACAGCCAGTGCCAGTATTCAGATCCTCCTAGTGGGCCGGTGGCAACCCCTCTGGCAGGGCTCTGGGGAGACAAGTGTCTCCACGCGTTTTCCCCCCTCCATGTGTTTCCCCAGTGTAGCCACTCAAGCTCAGACCCAGGGACTCAGGTGGGAAGTCATGGCCATGCTGCTATTTTTAGTGCACAAGTCTGCCTGCCCAGGCTGTAAGGCTCACTCCTAGGTGCAGTGTAGACCCACTCAGAGTAAATATTGTGCAGAACCTCCTCCCACAAATGATCTATTAATTTCTAGAGGAATCCTTTCTGGGGGATCTGCCTCACTGGCATATGGAAGGGATGATGAAAGAAGAACCAAAAGAGAGATCACATGGGGATTTTAAACCATACATATTTAAATCTAAATTCAGCATGGCAGCTGTTAAACTAGTGGTCCCTTGTGTAATGCCACTGAGGTCAGTGGAGTGATATCAAAGGAAGTTTGACCACATACGTGCATGGTCATTTTCACCAGTATATATTTGGCTTCTCTTGTTCACAAACTCTTAATTTATTAAAATGAATTGCACATGAATAAGTCAATAAAGCTTGGAGCAAGGTGGTCCAAGTGCATGCAGTTTTTGCAGTACTATTTCAGCTGTGTTTCTTCTCACTGTCCAGACAGTATGTCAGACAATGAAGTCTAGCATTCAAACATTCTGATAGGTTAGGAAGGCGTTCTGATTAAATATTTAAATGGAGAGGCCCACTTCCCTGACACAGTGGTGTATTGATTACACTTGGTGTAACCTGGCCTGTAGGTAAGTGCTGCTCATGAGAAAGTTGCATAGAGGATTGTTCTAAAGCAGGCACTGCCATACTATGGTCAGCAGGGAATGGATTTGTCATTGCTTCTGCCTCTGCCACTGTGACTGCATCATCCTTTGCAGAATGTCTTGTAGGTGATGAAATCTTTTCAATCTGCCGTACCTTGCATGCCTCTTTCTGAAGTGAACTGCTGCTGGAGGGGGGAGAGGTACTTCTTCAAATTGTATAGGTTTGACCCGAGTGCATTTTAAAATGGGAACATTCTGCACTTCCTATGGCTAAGAGTTTATATGCTTTAAATTGTATTTGATTGGTTGCTTGTCTTTTGTTTTGCTGATTGCAGTAGATTGGTTCTAAAGTGCTGAGTTGTTAACAATATTTGATGGAATCAGCTGGACCCTTACATTGGCCAGGGCTGTTAAACAAGGAGAAATCATTAGTGTAGAGTGTATAAGAACTCTTATAATCACGTTGGGTTGTTCCTTCCTTTCCTCTTTTATTTACTGCATTAAAATATCCAATTGCTCATGTACCAATGGAATTAGAGTGCCAAAGGATGATGCACAACAATGTCTTATACAGCTGTAACTCTTATGTAACCTATACCAGCTGTAACTCTGTCTACACTGCAATAAAAGAGGGGTCAGCTGTCTTGGGCAAAGGGCTCAAGCTTCAGGGCTATAAAATTGCAGTATATAAACGTTCAGGCTTGGGTGGGAGCTTGGGCTCTGAGTCCTCTGGACTTCATTGAGAGTTGAGAGAGTGGCCCATTTGGCTGTAGAAATTCAAACCATTTACGGAATGTATGTATAGTGAGGGGAAGTTCCTGTCTCCAATTACAGCAATGGAAGTTTTACCTTTAACTTCAGCATAAGCTGGATCCTAACTTTGCATTCTTTTTTCCTATTTTTATTTTTAAATAAGCGGCAGCTGTTTGTTTTTTCTTATCTTGGAATAATAATTTGCTCATGGTGCACTTATAAGGCACGCTCAACTTTACATGTGTAATTTCTGGATATACTTCAATATAAGGCTATATTCCTGCACTAGCTCAGATCTCTGCACATGTCAGTATGGTCCATTGACTTCAGGAGGAGTCTAGGCAGGTATCTGTGTTCGCTGATCCTAATGCAGAATTATGATTAAAGTCTGGTCAGAAATTGTCCAGTGTCTTTCCACAAATGAAAGTTAACTGTATCTTTTTTCACTGCACTCTTATTAATTTTGCATTGCAGTATTGTATTTGTATTGAACTTGGGCCTCATTGTACACACTAAGGGTATGGCTATACTGTTGCGCTATTTTGGGATACTTCCGGTATCCTGAAATAGCTATTCCGCATCTTTTAAGCAAGCCCATTATTTTGAAATATAATGGGCTCTCTTTTCCAACATTCCTGTAAACCTCATTCCATGAGGATTAAAGGGCATTTTGGAATAGCAGTTTATTTTGAAATTACGAAATAAGCTATTTTGAAATTAACTTGAAATAAGATATGCAATTTGCATAGCTCAAATTGCATCGCTTATTTTGAGCTAAGGATGCAGTGTAGATGCACCCTCTGAGACTAGTCCTGCCCTTAGGAGTTTACAGCTTCAGTAGACAAGACCAACAGTGGTTAGGAAGGGAAATGGAGGCTCAGAGAAGTGGGGTAACTCACAGAAGGTCACATGAGAGGCCAGTGAGTAAGCCATGAGTAGCATGCTGGTCTCCTGATTCCTAAGCCAGTGCCCCATCCACGAGAGCACAGTGCCTCTGATAGGTAATATAGCCCCACAATGCTTCTCTCTGTAAGTGTTATACATCTTAGTGTATCTTAAACAGACCTAGAGAGGTGGTCTATCACTGGTGTTTATAAACTGCAGATTAACCAAAATATAAATTCTGAATGCCTGTCCTTGGTATAACTCCATAGGCTTTATTAGAATTACACACTCACTCACTCACCACTTTATTGCAGCTGACATTTGTCACATGTCACATTTATGTTACACAAGAGGAAGTTAGTCACACAGGGCTTGGCCCTGAACTCATCGAAGCCAGTGGTAAAGCTGCTACTGATGCAGAATTAGGCTCTAACTACAGTTTTCTTTTCTTAGCCACTTTGAACCATTTGACTCCTGCTGCTGCTGCTGCTCCTCTTAACACCATTTATACACTACATCAGTCTGGCCCATTCTTACCAATGCAAAATAAAGACTTCACATATGCACTTTGTCTATGCAATTACATAACAAAATGATTTAAGTAAAACATTAAGGGTCACAAGCTGTCTGTAAGACAGCCCTCAGTGAGGGGTGGGGCAGAGATGCCCTCCCCAGCTGACACTCCTCTATTTGTTGTGCCTCAGGGAGGCAAATCCTGCGGCTCGGGAAAAGTGTGGTTGCTGAGCCAAGACATGATGTACATTTCCCTGAATGGAGCAGGCTCCATGGGCCTCAGTGCCATGGGATGTGGGCCACGAGCTTCTGTTGCTCCTCAGCCACTTTGGAAAGTCTTGTGCTAGACTTACCTATGCCTTGGGAGCTTTGATTGGATCAGTCCTACATATAGAGGAAAGGAAGGCCAGGCACTGAGTGTCCCCAGCTTTCTAGATTTAATTGCACGTTTTGCAATATTTATTGTTTTTCTTAAATCAAATGCAGGAGAAACTCAACTTGTATTTAAGAAAAAAGTTTCTAGCATTCCTCATGGCAGGAAAGCTGCGTGGATAACATGAACCTTAAAGGCTCAAAAGCCAAAAGAGAAATGCAAACCATCAAAATACTCTTTTTTAAAAAGCTCACAAGTTTTACTCCAGTTTCATGATTGTGGGGCCTGGCTCATGATTTCTGAACTCTGTAGGTTTACGTTACTAGATTCTTGTGCTGCCTTCTGTGGATGTTTGTGAAGCCAGACCCAGTGCAGCCCTAGCCCCAGAATTAATTAACCAGAGCAGAGTGGCTTTGTTTTTTAAAAGAAGAAGGTCTTCTGTGGGCTAAGCACTCACAATCTTTGGTTTAATAAACTTCTCTGTGGAACTTTTGAGGGTCCTGCTATAAATGTAACATTTAACTGATTGAGGCGGTTATGTTCCATAAAACCGGAAACAAGGGCATATAAATGTTATAAATGTAGCAAAGTTTCAGCCTCTCTTCCTAGCGGGAAGGAGCTGCTAACTGTTGTTTTGCTGCACAGTGTTCCCATAGCAGGTGGCAAGCCTGGATTAGCCTGTATTTCATTAGAACATAATTGAACAGTTGCTGAATTATTTGTTTCTAGCTCAGGGCTTTCCACAGCAAAATAATACTCCTGGGATGCTCCAGTTCCACCTCTTCATGAATGCTGTGTTTTCTGCCTTCATCTCACTGTTGCCTCACTGTTTCACAGCTTATGCAGACCAGGGGCCTGATATTGTTACCACATACCGGTGTAAGTCCCTTTTTATTTCAGTAGACCTACTCCTTTATGAGCACAGGATCAGGCCCTGGCCCATTTCATAAAGGGCTGTGTCTATACAGTGGGTCTCAAATACAATAATATACAGGCAGTCCCCGGGTTATGTACAAGATAGGGACTGTAGGTTTGTTCTTAAGTTGAATTTGTATGTAAGTCAGAACTGGTACATATTGTAGGGGAAACTCTAGCCAAACATTTCTCCAGAGCTCAGTTTTATTCTCCCACACCTCACTTCCCTCAGTCCTTTATTCTCAAGCTGAGGTGTCTGCTGAGAAAAGCCGCTCCACGTCTCCCTGGTCTAATGGGGGGGGGGGGGCGCTAGCTTCGCGTCTCCCTGGTCTGCTGGGGGGAAGCAGCTAGTGCGGGGTTGCCTCACCCCGTTTGTAAGTAGGGATCTGATGTAACTTGGATCCATGTAACCCGGGGACTGCCTGTACAGTGACACATTCTTTCGCAATGTAATGGAGAGAAAAATTGTGTTTCTTAATACCAGTTCTTCTGGGGGAGGTTAGTGTCACATGGAAAAGGAGCAGAACCAGCAAAACAATTTGGTCTTCTGCAGAGGGGAAAATATTTATTTCATTTGCACTGTTGTATATCCAGAGCCACTCCATTGACTTCAGGAACTGGAAGCACTCCAGACTTGTACCAGTTTGATAGCATAGTCTTCTTCTGTATTCTTTGCAGGATTATTTTAGCTGCTTGACATTTATGTGAGAGAGAACCCTCCCTGATTCTGACTGAACTCGGCTAGGATAAAGTGGGCTTTAACAATGCCCCTAATAGGTTAAATATGAATATGGTCTCTTTTGTCACAGGGCACCTACATCTGTTTAGTTTCAAATTCTGGTTTGCCATAGAAGCATCTTGATTGTGTCCAGAGCAAACAAAATTCACGTGTGCCCTCATGATTATCTCTTCTACTGAGCTAAATAAACCACTACTGTATAGGACTATCACTCCTATGCCAGGGCAATGACTAATAATTGTTTTAATCCCTACCTCGCTGTGTGTGTGATCTATCACAACTGATTTTAAATTCATTAATTAATAACTCTGGCAGTTGAGAACTCTAGGCCAATAACTTGCTGGTATGTTTTCTAGTATTGTAGATTCCTCTTTTGAATATCTAGCATTGCTTTTGCAAGTCATGCCCAATATTCTTTGAGCTTTTAACTCATTAGGGGCCATATTTTCAAGCAGTGGATCCCTCCTTGCACCTGCTGGGTTTGTTTGGTTTTTTTAAATAAAGCTGTACACACATTTGTGTGTGCAGAAGCTACATTTGTGCTTGAAAAGGATGCAAATTAGTGGTTAGAGTGTGGGACTGTCAGCCAGGCCTGCATGCTTGTATTCGCAGCTTTGTCACTGCCTTAGGCCTTGTCTAGATGAAAAAATCACCCAGGTGTAACTTAAATCAGATGTTATGGTGATTAAATTGATGCAAACGTTTCTATGGACCCTCTTATTTCAAGTTCAAATGGGCTTACTTTGGTTTAGCTTCAACGGATTTCTCGTCAGCTTAAGTTAAACCCGAAGTAAGTCTGCTTTAAATCAAAAGAGTATCCACACAACTTTTTGCACTGGTTTAACTGAATGAGTTTAAAATCACAACTGTCATTAAACTGGGACAAATTTTCTTGAGTAAATGAGGTCTTAACATAAATTTATGTACGTCATTTAACATTTTCTGCTTCACAGGATTGCTGAAGCTTAATTAACACTTAAGTGCTTTGTCATCCTGAGAGAAAAAGTGCCACAGACATATAGATGATGACATTGTACTATTTATTCAATATGAAAAGTGCTCTTTTGAATCAAGTTCTATCCTGTTATTTAAAAGCAATTCGGGAAACACATCCTCAATACAGTATTTGTTTTAATGTGTCTAAGTATAACTTTATTTAGGGGTCTTCTTTTTATTATTTAAATCAAAGTTCTAGGTGCCCTATGACATTATTAATATTACAACAAATCCCAACATCATTACAGTTATTCAGAATGGAACTCTGCCAGCCAGCCACCTACAAAAAGCTTCTTTTCAGATGTCTTTTTGCAGCACACCTGCAAGGTTGCCAAACTGAACTGTTTCCAGTCCAGTGGGGAACAGGATCTAGAATCCCATTCCTCACTTTGGATCTGGTCCAGAGAATATGTTGCCAGCCACCGCCTCTCTTTTCTAATGAGCGGAATCCCACTCAGGCACCCTTGAATGGCAAGGCTGTCCCCAGGTAAGCCATCCCCAGGCCACTTAGGACTTACTAGGTCATTACCAACATCTTGACCTCCACTCAGAGACTGAAGGGAAGCGAGTATTGGTCCCAAAGGTTCTCACTCAAGATGCAGGGCACAGTAAATGAGCCATTGTGTCCTGCGACAGCTTCAATCTCCAAGTGGTTTTAAGGAGTATTTCCAGGCAGAGTACACAATCATCTAATCTGGAAGTAACACAGTAAAAATGGCATAGTCCACATCTGAAAGAAAAGGTTGCAACCTCCTGACTAGATCATTGCTATTGTCAAACAGCAGATTGGGTCTAAAAGCATCCCTGAGTTGTGAGTCCTAGTAACTAAAGGCTTGTTTCCATTGCACCGGGGATCTACGCTGCAGTGATCGATCCACTGGCCATTGATTTATCGCGTCTACTTAGGCCTTGTCTACACTAAATGGAAGATACTGCTGCTGCGATGAATCTTCTGGAATTAAGACTCGCTAAATTGAACTCAGAGGATGCCACCACTGGCGTCAATGTTCCCACTTTTGCGAGGAGTAAGGGAAGCCAACAAGGATGTTTGCTCCCATTGGCCTCCCCCTCTGGGGATGCTGCCAAGCTTGGTTTATTGTAAGCCAACTCCAGCTACATATTCTATGGGTTTAGTGTGTATCTCCAAGAGCTCTCCCATTGACGCTGGTACTCCACCAGGACGAGAAGAGTAGCCAGTCCCCTGTACTCACGACAGGACCAAGCACCGTCTCTAGATCATATCTGATAGATCAATGGGATTTCCATCGACTACTTGATTAGACTATAAGGGTGCCTCCACTTTTGAACCATAGCAAGAGCCCTGCTGGGCTCTTACTATAGTACAAAAATGGAAGCACAGCAGGGAGCATGGGTCTTCCTTTTGAAATGTACAAGAGCCCCATTGGGGCTCTTGTACATTTCAAAAGGAAGACCGGCAGGGAGCGGGTGCCTGCTGGCCATCTCCCCTGCTGGCCTGTGCTCCCTGCAGTGCCTGAGCCTTTCAAAAGCAGAATTGCAGCAAAAGTGGCACAAGCAGAGACTGCTTCAGTCCCCGCTTGCACCGTTTCCTGCTGTGCCTCTACTTCCCCTGCCCTCCGCAGAGACAGTGCCGGAGGGAACCGGCTTTTTAGCCGGTTCCCTCCAGCACCAGCTCCTGCTCTCCCCCTTGCTTCCTTTCTTTGATAGAGGCAGCAAAGGGGAGGAAGCAACTAGTCGCATCACTAGTCGGCTAGTTTCTTACATCCCTAGTCAAAACAATAACGATATCTCTCCCCGTCCAATGGCAAAGTGCTGTGGTGATGGAATAGCCAGGTTTTACTGACAAAGTTCAACAAAAGTTCAAAAGAAACTGGCAAATATACACAGTAAGATCCACAGTCAGAGTAACCTTCGTAACAGTATCATACAACAGAGAGTTCCCATTTGGGTCCTGTTAGTTCAGTCAGGGAAAAGGCAGAAGCTGTACAAAAGGTGACGGAGCAGCATCAGCACCAGGATGTTGCATTTAGCTAGATTAGTACTAGGCTAGAGGCAGTGCTGCTGGGACTATCAATGTCACATAGATCCAAGACAGGTGATGAAGGAACCAGCCAGTTTCAGGAACTGATGTGGAAACAGCAAATGTTTCCTGGCCCAGAAAACATTGTGGATAATTGTCATCAAATGAAAAGTGGAACATAACTAACATGGAAAATTTCTAGTGTCTGTACACCCAAAAATAGGCCTAGAGCCGAGTCACAAGAGGTTCATAGAAAATGCAATAAATTATTACAAAGCAAAGAGGCATGGAAACATCAGACACCAACAATACATCTCCTGAATTAATTGATAGAAATGTAGCTTGTAACAGCTATGAAACTGAAACAACTTAGGAGATGAAGGGTATCCCCTGATTATTGTATTCAGTACACCGGTCCCCTGGGGTTAGTCCCAAAAGCTGTCAGGGTAGGAGGAAAGTCGCATTGCAATTTGAGAGGGATGTTTATATGGGGATGCCATTACCAGCTGCATTCATTGCTGGTGTCTGCTCGTGTTTAGAAAGCAAATAAAAATGTGAGCAGTTAAATGAAGATTGCTCCATTTATTAAAAAATACTCTCAGTTCAAGCAGTTTTCTGATCTGCGTCCCACTTCATATGCACATATGAAATCAGGCTGTTGCTAAAATGTTCCCTTCATGTAATATTTGTGTGAGCATTAGTAAATCACATTACAAAACAAAAACAAACCCAGAGAGGAGGAGAGCACTAGATCAGTGTGAGACTCCACCATTGGGATCATAAGACTTGAAGCAAAACTTAGACAGAATGACACCATTTCCCAATATAATCCAGACAAGTTTACCAGAAACTTAGCCCAGGTTTGAAAGCCATTTGGAAAACCTGGTTTAAATATTGGGTTTTGAACAAAATTGGATGATTTTTTTTGTCAGTTTTGCAATGAAGGTTTCTCATTACCCTAGAAAACAGCCATTTCTGTTTATATAATGAGATCAGAGCTGGAATGCCTAAGGAATTATTTGGTGATGCTTGTATATAATCCTCTTAATGGAGGTGGAAGGGAAGTAGAGGGTAACAAGCTGAATTAGTATATTCCACCATCATGGTCTGCGGCAGTGGGTGTGGATGCAGGGACAACAGAAGACTTAGAGTCTTAAGAGCCCCAGATATCTAGTTATCCCAAGATAGTCTCTGTGAAGGTTTTTCCTTCATCTCTCATCCGGACCACTGCCTACCCCCACTGGAATCCATGCTGCTATTGGCTATGATGGACCCTGTGTCTAGCTATGTGGCAAGTATTAATGCTGGTTCTAGCTAAAGATGTTAAAATGCATTTAATTAAGTAATTAAGTAAAATTTCAGAGGTTACATGTGGGGAAGGGGCTCCCCCATACCCTGCACATACTAGCTCCCACTTGCCCCCCATGCTACTGCCCCTGATACAGAGGCAGCAGCACGGAGGGAAGGGAAGCAGGCAGCTCCCTAGTCAGGCGCTGGTTCACATGGAGAGCCAACTGTTAAGCTGGCTCCCCATACACACCGGGAGCCTGCATGTAACCGTGAAGGTTAACCAATGAGCCCAGGTTCACCATTTAACCATGTACACAGTTACACTTTCACATCCCTAGCTCTAGCTGCATTATCCTGCCACATATTTTAATAGAATTCAGCAGACATTTTGTTTTTCAGATGAGAGGAGACCAATAAGCTAACCAGTGCAATTTTCACTGCTAATCATCCCTCCCTCTTGCCACGCATTCAGTGGGCTATATGGAATTTTGGCAGAGGCTGGGAGAGTTTTGCCAATCCATGTTTCCTCTGTGCATGGCCTCAGCATGGAGTGTTATGTGGTTTTATTCCCACCCACCCATCCATGCAGAGGAGCATAGGGAATTAAGTCATTACGTGCTGATTCTTTGTTGCTGTCATATTATACATCCCAGTTGTCGAGTCAGTTCCATGCTACCACCTCAAAAATGTAATTCTTTTAAAAAATTCAATAACATCAAGCACACTTTATTTTATTTAAAGTAGCTTGAGGGGGATATTGGGTCTAACACAAACATTTGTGCAGAAGAGAAATGAACTGTGCAGCAAAAGGAGTAAAAGTTTATGTTGGAAAACATTAAAACAGCAGAGGATCTTTTTCTCTCTGAGGATTTTTATACATAATCTTGAAGTGCAGGGATTTATATCTGAGAATTTAACTCTGCTTTGCAGAGACATTCTAAGACATTCAAGAATTGTCACAATATTCCAAAACATCTGACAGAGAACGAATGGAACTTTTTGAGCTACCTGGCACTGTACACAGAGCATCTGAATGCCATCTGGCCCTTTAATTGATTATACGTGTAAACACCACATCACCTTTGTTGAAGATGTGTGTGTGAAAGAGAATTCTAAGTCCTGATTTATTTCTTCCCATTTGATATTTTCTTTTGCAAGTGTGGAAAAGGCCATTTCTTAAGATGTTGCAGAAAATGTGTCAATTTCAACAGATAAGCATTTTTAATAAGGACCAAAGTGTCATCTTCATTTTAAGCACACTACTCACTGTTAGCAAATAAAAGAAAGCAAGATGTTAATTAATACTCTTAAATTAGGATTTTAAATAAGTGACCCTGTTATATGTAAAAAATAATATAAGAGGTATCAATGGACAGAACAGAGATATATAGATCGCTGATCAAGGAAATTAAATCAAATTATATTTAATATAATGAAAAAAGATAGTGAAAGATTTTTTAAAACCTGGCCACTTTTTTTTCATCACAAGTATGTGACAGCTAATGACTTGTGACCCCATTGGATCTTTGAGAGGTTACAAGGCAAGCTTCATTCAGATATTGTGTATAAAAGTGCTTTTATTAGCTATAAGGGAGCATACAATATGAATATTCATCATAAGATAAACTTAAAAAACAACCAATAGTCTGGTAGCACTTTAAAGACTAACAAAACATGTAGATGGTATCATGAGCTTTTGTGGGCACAGCCCACTTCAGATGACCAGAGTGTTGGCTGTCCGCTCTGGTCATCTGAAGAAGTAGGCTATGCCCACAAAAGCTCATGATACTATCTACATGTTTTGTTAGTCTTTACAGTGCTACCAGACTATTTGTTGTTTTTTCAGTTTATCCTGTACAGACTAATTCGGCCACTCCCTGAAGCATAATAAGATAGGCATGGCAAAAAAAAAACATGAGGCCTAAGAGTGCCTACTAGTTATAGTAGTTACAATTTTCTTAATGTAAGAAGCATAAAGACTTAGACCACTACTCTAGGTCACTTGTGCTAGGTGTATCCCTGGGAGTACGCAGAAGTCTGCCAGGAGGTATGTCAACTCATATAGATATTTGCTTAGTTTTATGACAAGCTACACAAACACTAGCAAATTCAGTACAAGCTAAAATTTCATGCAGTGATTTGTTTATACTGCTCTATATACTATACACTGAAATGTAAGCGCAATATTTATATTGCTATTGATTTATTTTATAATTATATGGCAAAAATTAGAAAGTAGGCAATTTTCAATAATCGTGTGCTGTGACACTTGTATTTTTATATCTGATTTTGAAAGCAAGTAGTGTTTAAGTAAGGTGAAACTTGGGCAGCCATAAGACAAATCAGATTCTTGAAGAGGTATGATAGTCTATAAAGGTAAAGAGCCACTGAGATAGGATTATAGTATTTAGCAAAAAGCGCCCTTTTGTGGGCACTTTTTGTGGGCAAGGTGTTGATGCTAATGCAAATATATTAATGCATGTAGCGTATAGCAACAACCGGAAACCCTATTTATGGTTACCTGAAAAGCCACATATGGACAGGGGCTAAGACTTAGTTAACTGTGGTCACCGGTACGGGTGTTAAAGTTTAACTGTTTAACCATTTAATCCATATGCTGAAGCTGATAAGGTTACTTAAATACAGGCAGTCCCCGGGTTACATGGATCCGACTTACATCGGATCCCTACTTACAAACGGGGTGAGGCAACCCCACACTAGCTGCTTCCCCCCAGCAGACCAGAGAGACACGAAGCTAGCGCCCCCCCCCCCAGCAGGCCAGGGAGACGTGGAGTGGCTTTTCTCAGCAGACACCTCAGCTTGAGAATAAAAGACTGAACGAAGTGAGGTGTGGGAGAATAAAACTGAGCTCTGGAGAAATGTTTGGCTAGAGTTTCCCCTACAATATGTACCAGTTACGACTTACATACAAATTCAACTTAAGAACAAACCTACAGTCCCTATCTTGTACGTAACCCGGGGACTGCCTGTAATTAAACTCACTGGCTGGGACCCTGGCACAAGCCAAGAGTGGGGAGCAGGGCCGGCTACCATGGTGAGGCTATCAGCCTACTGAGAGCAGGGCCGACAGCCATGGTGAGTAGGGCTGGGAGCCTGTCAGGAGTGGGGCCAGCAGCCATGGCAGAGTTCGGGAGCCTTCTGGGAGCCTGGGATTGGGGCCAGCTGCCGTACCTTGGAGAGGAGCGGTGACCTTTTCTTCACCTACTGCTGCATCCCCTAAAACGCTTAACTGTGTTCCTGACAGAATTTTAATCAGTTACATAGTCAATGTTTTTCTATATTTTTACATCCCTAGTGACTGGTATGTAAATGTATGAATTAAGAGATATGACACTTGATGATTATCAGTGGGTTTATCCTATTATGATGTCCTCCTCTTTTGTGTCCAAAGTGAATCGCCAGGGATGACAAACAATGACAAAAGCCATAGTATGGTCATGGTGGGCATCTTCACTTAGCTTGTTACTTCATATGGTTCCCATAAGGTTGTACGTATAAGAACAATGTGAGGTTGTAAGAATGAACAACGCAGTAAACCACTTTACTGTCCTTACCTGAGTCTTATATTTACATGTATTAATTTTTCTGATTTCAATTATATTTGTATTAAATAATGCTCATAAATTTTTTGTGTGCGCTTCACCAAACCATTCTCTTCATTAACTCAGTGTGTCTGCCTGAATAAAGACAGGTTACTTATAACATGTGCAAATTGCACTCTAAAATTATCCCAGGTTATAGGTTGCAGTTGATGTAATTATGATCGCAACCCTGCAAACACGCACGTGCATAACTAAAAACATGAGTCTAAGTTAAGCATGTGTGTTTGCAGAATTGTATACTTCTTAGTACCTATCTGATATGCAGGTAGAATTAACTTGCTAGATGTTCATCTGGCAGAAAATTTCAACCCAACCTCCAAACTGGATTGCTCCAAACCTGTTGTAGAAGAATTTTTTGTAACCTGTTTCTTTAAAATCTGAAACTTATGCAAAATTACACCGAGACTAAAAAAAGAAATTGGCTTCTTATGTAGGGAGGGCGTTTTTCGGTAAGATCTGATCTGGATTTCTTCTGCATTACAAATGTACATGTTAGCCAAACTGGGCATGTTATTTAGTGTTCATTTCAGAAGATTCTTGCTGATCTACCAGATTAATGCAGTGTTTTTTGCTAACCATTTCTGGGGATCCTGATTCGGTTTGTACTCATGGCAATCAGTTATTTCTGCTGTCTCACCCTTACACTTTCTCTCAGGCTTGCACGCACATTGGCACTTAGCCTGAACATGCATGTGTTCTCGTTCATTTTGCCAGCTGCAGTATAGCAGTTAGCGTGATAGTATGGTTTTTCCCAAGTGAAATTTCCTTGTTAGTAATACTGTCAAATCTTGCAGCACTCTTCAAGTTGGAGTCCTGTTAGTTGATGAGGGATATGAGGGCTTTTAAAAATGTACCCATAACCCCTAGAACGTCTGCAACCAAATAAATGTTTAATTAAACATATAATAGATGTGAACATAAGAACATATAATAGATGTGTGTGTTTATATTTAGAGAAGACATATGCATTTATTGTAGATGGGTCCAAACCAAAGCCTGGATCTAAAATCACCAGCATCTTAGAGTTAGAGGGAAATTTGTCCTTTTATTTGTATAAATTAATAAAAGCTGTTGAGGCTGCCGTTATGAATAGTGAGGATTAGAGAACAGGGAAGTAAAGCTGAACAACCCTCTCAGGGCAAATTGCTCTCTCTGGTTCATACGGTCACTCTCCTGTCCTCCGGAATCTATCACCATTCAGTATTTATTTTGCACACTGGATCTCAGCAGAAGTTCCACACATAGAACTTGTACAGTGTATTCACCAAAGGCTAGATTGAAAACATCCTGATCCAACCAAGCCTGATTTAAATTCTACAGAGACTAAAACTTTGCATTTTAGTAATATGCTTGACAGCTGTACCACATCATCCTTTCAAATGTTGCAGGTCTGCAAATCTTCATTCTAGCATAATTGCATTATGTTGTCTACAGTTATCACCAGTGCCTATGAATTACTTAATATGGCTGTTCCTATATGCTGGTATTGGATCTGTCTCTCTCTCTCTCAATAGAATGGAAGTAATTTACTACACTAGCTCAGCATCTGATTCAATGTGTGTTAAAAAAATTTAAAATAATGAATAAAGGTTAGAAAACATGTTCCTTGAATCATTTCAGCTTTGATCTCTCTTAACACTTCTGTACGAGTCTGTGAACAGCACTGTGTTTCAGAAATGGTAACAATGTTGTCACCGCATTTGTTTTACTAATTATAATTTGTTGTATTTTGCATAGGTCCAACTACCCAGCGCCAGGTTCAGAATGGACCCTCTCCAGATGAAATGGAAGTGCAGAGAAGGTAAGAAACAAAATTTGAAAACAATGTGTTAGATTCAAATTATTTTATATTTTTAAAAAATGACCCATGCTAGTTTATAATAGTTAAGGCCCCAATCATACAGTTGTTAGCCATGGGTCTCTGTGATGGCACATAGGTCTGCTTGTGTATATCCATTTGCAAAATTTGGGCTTGATTTGTTTACATTCAGGTGGATGGTGCCTGTAATTAGTCAGACTCAACAGTCTAGTTTCCCACAGGTAGGTAGGTAGGTTGTGTATTTGTTTGTTACAGGTTTATCAAAAAATGTAGCATTAGGAAATATACTCTGTCTTCAGCACACAAATTGAACTGTGCATATCTCCAAGGGGAGAATCTCTATTGTCCCATGTACACCCTGGTTTCCCTAACAGAACCATTCCTGACTTTACAACATTGGAGTATCTGTGTGTGTGTGATTTATGCACAAAGAAACATGTGCATTCACACACATTTAAAGGAAAAGCCTTCTAGTGGCTCATTATTATACTTTAAAAATCACTCGCCAAACTGCTTTAATCAGTACTTGGCACACTTAGTATTGATAATTTTATATTCTGAGTATTGTTATTCTGAAAATACCTGATGAGTTCAAAGTACCGGTATTTAGTTTTATTAAATTAACGTGATTTTATATTATGCAAGTCAATGTATATAAATCAGGACATCTTTGCTAATTGACACCATTTTTTCCACATAAAACTTTTTAGCTGTTTTTACAGCTACTTTCTGTCATGATCCTGGCTTATATGTAATGATTTTCAGTTACTAATTAGTAAAGAACTCAAACCATTTTTTTCAATTAAAAGGCAAGAATAAGATATACTGATGTCCAGAGATTCAGATAATATGAAATTTAAAAGTAATTTGCATCGTGTTTTCTTGTGCTATTTTCTTAAGATTATCAAGAGAGCTTTTTATGAGACTGAGTTCAAACCAGCACTCTTCTCTTACCTGTTCACTATCACCAGTGAAACTAACAGCAAAAAACTCTGCAAGTGTAGACATAGCCTAAGGCCTTGTATACACTTAAGTTTTACCAGCATAATTATGTCAGTAAGAGTAAAAGCCCTAGTATGGATGTAGTAACACTGGTGTAAGGCGCTTTAAACCAGCATATCTCATTTTATTTAATTGAACCCAGTAGATGAACTTTTATACTGGTATATATGTATCTATACTATGGAAGAATTCTGGCTTCACATATATCAGCATAGTGAGAACAGCTAAAGGCCTAACTGCAGGTCTAGTAGTTTGAAAATGTTGTTCTAAACTTTCGAGTGAGCAGGTAAATGAAGATGAGAAAAACAATGCAAAATGCATTTGTTTAAAAGATTTTCTTTCACAATTTTAAATATAGCATAGATTATTTTCTAAAATCACAGAGTTCAATCTGGCCACTCCTACTCATACTGAGTTTGACCATACTGAATAGGACCATACTCCATCAGTAGCCCTTAGTAGATACATAAGGCCCCATCCTGCAAATCTTTACTCACATAAATAATCTTTACTTAGTTCCATTGATGTAAATGTGACAATTTATGTGTGTGAGTTCTGTTCACACAAGTGAATGTTTATAAGAGTTCTCCCTTAGCACATGTAGGGTGTATAGTTGCCAAGAGACAGCCAGGGCCAGCCTGAAATTCAGATGTCTGTGTTGGGTTCCTTCTTTGGGGAAGGTACACAAACTTTCAGTTCCCAGCCAGGCCAGGCTTCCCCTACAGCAGAGGGAACTGTTGGGGAGAGAATGTTCTGCTAGATTTTTGCACATTAGCCCAACTCTGGAACCACACTCGGCCATGCAACATACTGCCCACGTTCCATCTTTGGCACTTTTATTGCATTTGCTCTACATTTTCAAGAGAAAAAAATAGATGCCAGTTTAGCATTTTGTGTAGGGCCTCAGCTCTTTGTTCTGATTCAGCTCCTTCTGCTTATAAGTAACAAGCTGTTCAGGAAGAGAAAAATGCGTAGATAATGCTTTGTGTTTTCATGTCTACAATAGCAGTATCAAAAGTGCAGCTGAAGCAGGTGCCTCAGATGCACATTATATACCTACAAAGAATAGCAGGAGATTGTAGGTGGAAAAAAAGATACAGATCCTGACAATGTAAATTCTGAGAGCTCTACTAAAGACTGTGTTGGTACAACAATTTCAACCAGCTAAGGGTATTCTCCAGGATGTTTTATTACACACCAACAGTATAATTTTCGTGTGTCCTTACTGGCCTTTCAAAAATTGCACTGCTGCACACAATATATAACTTGTGACTTTATACAGAGGAGTGACATGCCACGTCTCTATTGTGAATCTAGTGCAAGACTGATCACTGCATAATGAATAATCCTAATTATGAATGTGCCAATCCACGGCTGTTGAATTGGAGCCTAAAATGTAGCAACGTCTGTCATGCAAATTAAAAGCCTTTAACTTTATTTGTACATACCTTAACATAATTTTTCTGGACAAAAAATTACATGTAGTAAAAATCACAAGTTCTACAGTACATCAAATATATGCATTTAAAATGCAATGAATATAAAATATAACCAGGAAAACCTATTTAAAGCTTTCACTGCCTATTAATTCATTATAGGCACAGCTTTAGTTAAGGTTACACAGTTGTCCATAGAATTAGTCTAGAGTCCCATGGAAAATATAGTATTTGATTATGTAGTTAAAGACAGTATCATAATGCATATGCACAAGAGGACCAAATTAAGATTCCGCAGACAACAGTAATTCTGGAATTTCCTGACTTTTGAGTGCTTGACTTTGCAAATATAACATTACTTTCTATGTGTAATAAGATAAATATAATTTCTTTCCACAATGTGAGTCCCATCCAAGTGTAGTTGAAATATATAGTTCATATCCATATAGACTGGGGTTCTCAAGCATCATTGCACCACGACCCCCTTTGACAACAAAAATTACAACACAACCCCAGAGAGAGGAGAGAAAGCATGAGTTACCAAGGGCTTCATCTCCAGGCAGGGGGCCTGTAATCTGAGCCCTACCACTCAGGGCTGAAGACAGGCAGCCCCAGGCAATGGGACTTTTTGGCCCTACGCCCCAGAAAGTGTGAGTCAGCCCTGGTGATTCCATTGAAATGGGATCACAATCCATTTGGGGGTCTCGACCTGCAGTTTGAGAATCACTGATGTGGATTCAGAAATAGCTGTTATTTTAGGTATAGTTGTTCAGCTTTTTAGTTAACTGAAGAAAAGTCAAATAGAGTTTCTTGGTTGTAACAGTGAACACTAGTTCTTCAGGGCTGTTCGTGTGAAAGAGACGCCCTCTAGTGGGAAATTTGGAGCACAGCATGCCTTAGTAAAATGGAGAATATTTTTGGAATGCTTTATTATACCATTGATATAATAGGTTGCTTTTATATCATGTATTCCCAACCAAGAGCCCAACCCTGCAAAGCTTTACATACAAAGGTATTAATATTAACACTTTCCTCATGATCATACTTCTGTTAAAAACTCAACAGAGTAATTTTTTGATCATTGCTTTTTGAGGCAGCCAAGACATATTGGTTCTCTTGACCATAGCAGTAACTGAGGCCAAAATTTGGCTCATGGTATTTAACGTGTTATAAGATCGTTCTGTTAACCGGGTGTCCAATACTTTTTTTACTTGCAAAATTCTGATTGTAATAAAGGAATTTATTATACAGCTTTGTGAAGCAGTTGGCTATGCACAATCAACCACTAAATACAAATCAAATTTCCTTAAATTCTTATAAGTACTGCCATTCCTGATGCCCTATATCATCACAGCATTTAAGCATGTGCTTAACTTCAGCATGTTAGAGACCCCATTGACTTAAGTGGAACTCCTCATATGCTTAAAGTTAAGTACTGTATATACTTGAGAGCTGTGCTGGATTGAGATCTGAGGGTATGTCTAGACTGCATCCCTCTGTTGGCAGAGAGATGCAGAGCAGCGAGAGCTACTTGCCAGCCCTGCATCGCGCCTGCACCAGACTGGCACTGCACATGTGTGCAGCACCGGTGAATGGGGCGCACAGAGCGACTGGCTGAAATCTACTCGCCATAGTCTAGAGGGGGATCTGTCGAGAAACAAAGCCTTTTTCGATAGATCCTGTAAACCTTGCAGGAGGCATAAGGGATCTGTCGAAAAAGGCTTTCTTTCTCGACAGATCCCCCTCTAGACTGCCACTTTTTGCTGACAAAGTGCTGAGTTGGCAAAACGTGGTGGCCATTTTTATGCAAATTAGCACAGGATATTTAAATCCCTGCCTCATTTGCAATGTCGACCTGCCTAATCTGCATCCCTCTGCCGACAGAAGGATGCAGTCTAGACATACCCTGAGACACTTCAGTTCTCTCTGGTTTAAAGTTCATTGGCTGTTTTATATTTTAATTTCCACTATAGAATTATCATATGAATTACAAACTTTTGTGACAAGCATTTGCAATATACTCCAAGTACAGGGCCCTAATCTGATCTCACTTTCGCTTTTGTAAATCAAGAGAAACTCCGCTGAAGTCAGCGTGGAGTTATACCAGTGTAAATGAGATCAGAACTCACCTCTGCTCTTTTGGGCTAGTCTTTATGTCTTTAATGGGCTGATTAATACCCCCAGATGTAAACGCTGACTTTTCCCATCTCTGTATATAGAATATTTTCTAAAAAGAGTAAAAAATAAAACCGGAATGTTTTAAAAACCATTATTTTAGGCAAGTGATGGAGCAGCAGCAGCAGCAGCAACGCCAGGAATCTCTGGAAAGAAGAATCTCTACCACAGGCATGTATCAGACAATGAAATGTATCGCTAAACAATGCAAACATAATCCTCTGCCTGCTTGTTTCCTCTAGCTGATGTTGGTTTTCGTGTGTTACTGCAGAAACAACTGGCCTGCTAAATATAACTAAAATTATTCTGGAATTTCAAAGCATTTTCAATTAGAGACATAAGCTAATGGATTGGAACATGGCTGCATTCAGATTTGACTCGAAGTTTAAGGTCCAAGTCTTCAGAGCACGCAGGACAACTCAGACACAGGATATAAAGGTGGATTTAAGCAAAGCTCTGTGCTTTCCTAGTTATGAGACTGGCGTAAGACTGAGCAATATGAATTCTGCTCAGAATTATGCTTCTGACAACAGTGCCAAGTTGTTTGGGTGCAGAAAAGGCCTTGTCACACTTTCTACACAGCCACAGGAAGGGTGGGTAGCATAGAAACCACTTTACAGGGTCTATGGCACAACCATAGGATCCCCCTATGTCAGGGGTTCCCAAACTTTTTTGACATGGGGACCAGTAAATCCATTCACGAGCTTTTGGAAGACCAGTAACATTCATTTGTGTCTTTGCATATGCATTAAGCAAATGATGAATATTCAAATAAGTTGTTTCTGGTCCTCCCAACGCCCCAAGTGCCAGCTTTACCAAAGTTTTTGATATGGTTACCCACAATATTCTTGCTGGCAAGTTAAGAGAATATGGATTGGATAAATGGAGTGTAAGATGGATAGAAAGCTGGCTAGACCAGGGTTTCCCAAACCTGACTGGTCCCAGATGAGGGATTTTTTTGGATCAGGGGAGGTCATTTCAGGGCTCCTGGTTCCCCCACTCCCCGCTAGGCTTCTTTGTACCTCCCTCCCCTGCAACCCAACTGAGCTGCCCACCCCCCCTTGTTCCCTGCACCTCCCCCAGAACCATCCCCACAATCCAAGGGAGCGCAGCACCAGTTCCCTGCAGCCCCTCACAGCCCAGCTGAGCTGCCCTTCTGTTCCCTATGCCTTCCCCCATACACCTCAGCTCAGTTGAGCCCCACACTGGTTCCCTGAATGCCTCCCCCACAGCACAGCTGAGCCCCGTTTCCCTGCACCTCTCCCCAAGCCTCGCAAAACTGCTGAACCCAGCTCTGATTTCCTGTCCGTCCCCCCCTTAAGTCTAGCCCCGGGTTCCCGGCACCTCCCTCCTCCTGCAGCCCAGGTGAGCCCAGTGCCCCACACCTCCCCCCCCCAGTCCAGCCCGGCGCTCCCCCTAGCATCAGAGGAGTAGCGAAGATGTTATGCGCCCGGGGGCAAAAGCAAAATTTGTGTCCTGAACCTGGCACGTGGCTGAGCCAGACCCTGAGAGGAAGGGGGGAGCTTGTATTGTATCCTCCCCCACCCCCTCCAGTTTGGGGCAGGCCCCCACATGCACTATCCACAACAACACATGGAGGGAATCGATCCCCTCAGTAAAGCCAACTCCTTTAGAATTGAGATTATCCAGCACGAGTTGAGGTAGAGAGAACACTGTGTGCACATGTCTGATATATGTTTACCAAAACTGCTACCTGCCCAACTTGCCAAAGAGGAAAGGAAACAGGGAGGCCAACAGGAATGGTTTGGAGCAGTGTGTCTCACCTTTTTTTTTTTTTTATAAATTACCCCCCTTTAAAAAAATTATCAGTTCCCCCAGCACAGTTTTCAGACACTCCATTTTTTTTTCTACCATTGAAACACATTTGTTTAAACAACTTAATCATAGCTGGGTGGGTGATGAAATTTTTGGGTGTAAAAAGTTCAAAAATAATAAAGCACTGAATAGCTTAAACCAAAAATTCAGTTTTCTCCAAATTTCAGTTGTGTCGATGTACCCCCCAAACTTCTCTTGAGTACCCCTATGGGTATTCATACTACTGGTTGAGAAACAGTGGTTTAGAGCAGTGTTTTTCAACTTTTTAAATAAAGTACCTACAAAATTATAAGTATCCCCAATGCACCCACCCCTCTCCCAGATCCAGGCATCCCCAGTCCCCCTGCTCCAACCTAATGCTCCTTCTGCCCCAGAACACCCTCCCCCACTCTAATCCAATGCCCATCCCCCAGAGCCAGGCACCCCCAGCTTCCCTGCCCTAGCCCAATCCCTCTCCCCCTTCTGCAGAGCCGGGCAGGGTAACCCTACCTTTACAGTAGCTGCTCCTGCTGCTTGGTCCTGCCTCGGACGCTTGATTGCACAGGTGGCCAGACAGCGCTCCTGTAATGTAGAAAGCTGATACCTTATAGGAAGGTGCTACTGGTAGCATTTTCTTATCTGTACGACTGTAAGGAAATGCTCCTATAGGAAACTACTATCAGAAGTAGCACAATCCTACAGGGAGCATTTCCATACAGACCAGGTTCGCGGCTTGGCACAACTCATGGTGCTGTGCGCTCTGCTCCCCCCCCCCCAGCCCGGTGCCCCCCTAGCGTGGTGCCCGAGGGGGCAACTGTCCCCCCACTATGCCTCTGTGCCAGGAGCCTGGAACATCTGGCTGCATCCTCCACCCAGCCTGCTCCAGGACTTGGGGGACCCAGCGCCGCACACATACTCCAGAAGCCCGGAGCACCCCGGCAACCATGCTGAGGCCCAGTATTTTTTTCCCACGGCCTGGTACCAGGCTGCGGCCCATAGTCTGGGAAACGCTGCCTTATGTAAAGGTGAACTGCCTGTGCCTGACTTTTCCCGCTTTCCCTGAGGTGTACATAAGAACATAAGAATGGCTGTACTGGGTCAGACCAAAGGTCCATCTAGCCCAGTAGCCTGTCTGCTGACAGTGGCCAGCGCTAAGTGCCCCAGAGGGAGTGGACCGAAGACAACGATCAAGCGATTTGTCTCGTGCCATCCCTCTCCAGCCTCTGACAAAAAGAGGCCAGAGACACCATTTCTATCCCCTGGCTAATAGCCTTTTATGGACCTAACCTCCATGAAATTATCTAGCTTCTCTTTAAACTCTGTTATAGTCCTAGCCTTCACAGCCACCTCTGGCAAGGAGTTCCACAGGTTGACTATGCGCTATGTGAAGAAGAACTTTCTGTGAGATTCCCTTAGATGGGGTAATGAAATGAGAAGGCTCGGGTAAGCTTAGTGGGAAAGTATTTACTGAATGGATTGAAAGTATTTTCTAATATATTATCAGGTTGCTAAGAGGTAAGGTGGGTAGAAAGGTTTGTGGCTGCAAATCTGGCTTTGGCTTCTGTGAAAGATGAAGCCAGAAATTTTTGTTTTGTGAATCTGGAAAAGAAGATTAATTTTTTAATTTAAACTCAGCACTTTTTAAATTTAAAAGCAGCTCAGTTATGTTCACAGAAAAGCTAACCAGTGACAGTTATACTGCATTACCCCCCACAGCTTTGAACTCCTCCTATGGGCTCACGCATTTGAGTGCCGTTTGGGGTCAGTTAAAACAAACAAAACCCTGGTTCTGCTTCTGCGAGGAACCTTGATGCAGGCGTAATAAGTGAGCCAGTGGCATTTTCTGCTGAACACCCTGTACCATGTATGGAGGAATCTCCATGCTGCACACAACTTGTGTGCCTGGCTGTATGTTCAAAGTGCCATTTGTCACTGTCCTTGGAATAAAGTGAATGTGTGTAATTTTGACTCAAGGTGACTTGTAGGGTTAGAGGAAACTTTACAAAAATCAAACCAAAATCTCTAGTCACTGCTGTACATGTCACTGCTTTGAATTAAAGGAAGGAACAACTCTTGATTTGCTGGGGTCATCTGGACATCACTAAAATCATGACTGCACCATCCATTTTTTTATTTTCGGCTTTCATTTACTTTTTAATTCCTTGTCTCCTAACCATTCTGTCTTGTTTTCATTCCTTGCTGTATTGCCTGTTTTATTCTTTTCACTTTTCTTTTTCTATTCTTTTAGTTTCTACCCTTCAGATAAAAGTGTCTTCTTCCCCCTCCCACTGCCAGTCTCCTCCTCCTGACTACAGTAACTACAATGCTTCTACTTCTGCTGGTGCTGCCCCTCCACCGCCATCTTATGCAAACATTATCTCTTCAGCATCTACCATCCCTGATTCCAGTAGTATAACCTCTTTCAAACCCTCTAACAGAGCCAGAGAATTCCCACTGCTTCGTCACAGACATTCTGCCTCCGAACTCTCACCCTCCCCAGGTTCCTTCTCCTCTCCGGTATGGCCAAACCATAGGACTGTAGCACAAAGCATCAAACAGATCTCTTTGTCCCCACCACCTGAGCCTCCTTCCCATTTTCCATTTGCACCCCACCAGCCGGTTAGACGTTCCTCTCTTTCACACTCTCCTCAGTCTTCCTGTTCTGTAACCACTACATGCCCCATGCAGAAGGGTTTTATCCCACAGCCGCATATTCCAGAGGTCCTTCCTGTGATTCCTGTCCAGAATGGCAGAATCAGGGGATCTACAGATATAACAGTCCAAGAAGCCTCTGCAAATGTACCTCAGATAGGTCTGAATGGGCAGTCCGAAGACCCCCCAACCACACAAATTCCTTTAAACTCCTCTAGCACCCAAGTAAAATGTGTCGATGGGTTTTTCTTCTCATATTTAGAAACTGTACCCATCTCTCAGCTACCAGTTATAGCCAGCCGTGCTGGTTCCTTTCCCCAGGCTTCTTTTCAGTCCTCCCAATCTTCACCTCATTCTACAAAGCAATTGTACCAGGCCATGTCACACTTTGTTTCATTACCTCCCCCTTCTGCTGCTGTATCTGAGGTGAATATGTCTAAGAAGACCCCTCCTTTCATGACTTCATCAACCATTTCCCACTTAAGTAAGTACTTGTTTTGAACTAGTTATAACCTTTAAAAGAGCTTTAGATTTGACCTGATCGTTCAGAAAGCCCACTTTGCTCTGTCCCTGGAACAATATGTGGGGAAAAACTCTTAAGTAATCAGACAAATGCTATGGCACCAGATAGTTCAGACAAATATGAAAAATGTATAGAGGAATGTATTAGTGCTGTAATTGGTGATGGACGGGACAAAAAATCTCATCCCCAAAGGCTCCAGTCTTTGGGGAGAGAGTGTTTTCGTAGTCTGAGGCCAGATCTACTCTAGAAACTTTTGCAAATATAGTAATGCCAGTTAGGAATGTAATATTTGTAATGTTTTTTCCTACTGATGAAAGTCTTAGCATAGATGCAGAACATTTTTATTTTTATGCATTTAAATATTGTTACTCCATCTCTCTATTTAAAATATTCAAGGCGGCTTACAAAAATTTTTAAATACAATACAAATATATATAAACATTTAAAATAGTGCTCTTGCCAGTATGGCTGGTTTCATATGGGGAACCATTATAAGCTGTACCTGCAAAAACACTCTTTCATCTATGTAAGTAGCATCTACCAGGGTAGCTGAACCACCAGACCTTTTCTAGTGTAGACTAATCCTGCATTTGGATCTGTATTTTGCATATAGATCTGTAATTTGCATATTACCTGTATTGCTAACATAACTAGATTAGAACAGGCCTGTGCGGTGCCTGTTCAAAATCCAGACCAGGTTTGGTAAGCTGGACCCATCTCTGTATATAAACACACTGTACTTAAATTGATGTACCTAAAAAACTTAGGAAACATTTGTATATTTCTTCCACTGACAAATTTCCTGCTCCACATATTTCAGCTGCCTCTGTTGGGTCAGACTCTCAACTGGTGCAGATCACTGTACGTCCATTTTCGTTGACACACTTATTCTAGATTACACCAGCGGAGAAGCGTGCCTGATATTTTTTAGTCTGGTCAATTTATAATTAAATTAGTTTTCAGCAGGCGTGAGCCTGGCCTCTAATTTTGCGTGTGTAGATTTGCACCTACAATTCCCCGTACTCACTATGAATTGGTAGTTATCTCTATTGTGGGCCCAAATAGGTAAGAAGTTAGATGATGTGCTGTACCTACAGTTCATTGCTGGAGCAGCACTGTGAGCCTAGTTATTAGCGGAAGCATCATTCCCAGAATGTTAGAGGTTATCTCTGACCACAGTGATGGGTGACGTTATTTAAAAAAATGAAATAGAAAAACAGGACTTAATCTCTGAATATCACTCCCAAATTTCTCTCTCAGCCAATAAAAGCCCTCTTTCAAATTAATGTTTGTTGCCCAATTGAGTTTGTAATTGAATAGCCACAGAAGCCTTTGAGGAGATGGAGTAATTAATGAGATACTCACTCTGTCCTGTTATAAATAGGAGACATATACCAGGGGCATTAACCTATTCTAATCAGTGCATTGAATGACACTTCTACTTGCAGTAGCCTCTGTTGAAGTACAGTGTGGCTAAAATTAAACACATTATTCATTAGTTCATTCAAATTTAATTAAATGGAAATTGAATGGAAATATATAACTAAAGCCCAGGACTTTATTTAAAAAGTGGACATTGATGTTCGCAAAGGTTATTGGTAACATTTATTTATCTGCAACTGAAAAGTTAAAATATAACTTATAAGCTAACACGAAGTGTACTCAGTGTTGAGACAGAACAGTTGCCTGATGAGAGGAAGAGATAGGTGGCATTTACATATCACAAGGGTTTTACATAAGGACATGGGTGCCGTTGATAACTAAAAGGCAGATGTTATACAATTGACATACTCACGGTGTATCATTCCTCTAATTGTATGGTAACCTTTGCAGTGATCACTCATCAGACCTTCATTCACCCAGTTGTCAGTGACAAGCGAACAGGTTGTGTATGTGAGATGGGGGAGAACGTTCTTTATTGTCATCTAATCTTCTGTATATTTCAGGTCCCATCCTTCCACCTGGTCATCCTTCCACTGCTGCCACAATCCCTGCTTCATCCAGTGGGCCCCCACCTCCGCCGCCTCCGCCAGTACCTCCGCCTCCTACAGGCGCAGCACCACCACCCCCACCTCCGCTGCCAGCTGGTGGAGGACATGGAGGTAGCATTGACGACGGGTCAGTGTCAGGACTAGCAGCAGCCCTGGCTGGTGCCAAACTCAGGAGAGTACAACGGGTAAGGACCATGGCACTGTGGTTTTCAGTCTGGCCTTCACTGGAGAATGAGGAATGCTTGACCTAGTTTTATTTAGTCTTCTGCAGATCTGTTTTATGGATAGTCAGCAAGGGTAACAAAACCCAGTGAAATGTGGTTTAAAGTGGCCTTTCCGTAGACCACATAAAGGCAGTTGTTTGTACAGGCTGTTATGGAAAGGAAGACTGAAAAGATATGTGCTGGAATTCCTGGCTCTCTCGAATTCAATCAAAACTCCCATTGACATCAGTGGATCCAAGAGCTCACTCTTAAGAGTCAAATTTTCAAATACATGAGGTGCATAGTTGCCTATCTGATTATATACGCAATACCTGCAGGTGCATATGCAGAGGCTATTTTATGATTGTTTGAACTTGCCTTTTCCTGAGCTGCACATGCAGTGTGGCTGGGCCTTTAAAGGGGCCATTTGTCCATTAGAAATAATCCTTAAAGCAGAGTTTTATGTTTGGGTAATTTTCATGAAGAAATTTTCCAATTGATTTTTTTTTTCCTGACTTTTTACAGTAGTTCACACTTTGATCCTCCCTGCTCAGTGAAGATTAACTAGCAGGTGCCTGCATCGATTTCATATGACTAAGACGTAATTGGTTTCTCTTCAACGTATCCTGTAGAACACTCACTAGTATTATGCTATCAACCATGATGATAAGCAGTTAAAACTACACTACACTTGTCAAATAAAGCCTTGATTGTGCAGCCCATGTGTGAGTAGGTACTTCTGAGAGTAATCAGGGTTGCATAATCTCACCAGAAAATCAGAAGTATTTTGTTGCCATTTTCATCATTTGCTCAGGTATTTACAAAATCCACAGTGTGGTTTCCCAATCCTAGCATGTGAATTAACGACTGGGTTTGACCCAAATTACATTTGCTTCCATTCCGACCCATTGTGCTTCCTGCCTCTGACTGCACGCTGCAGTCATAGTGTTTTGCTCCTAGTGATTATCTAAGCTAGTCAAAAAGGGCAGGTGCTTACAGTAAATTCCTCTGGTGATTTGAAATGTCAATTTGTGTCTTAAGCCAGAAGATGGTTCAGGAGGTTCCAGCCCCAGTGGGGCCTCAAAGAGCGATGCCAATCGAACAAGTAGTGGAGGAGGAGGAGGAGGACTAATGGAAGAAATGAATAAATTACTGGCAAAAAGGTTTGTACTTCATCCTAAAGTAGACACTGGAACAAGTGCCGCAGCAGACCATGGAACAATATGCTTTCAGGAGCTGCTAGCAATTGGGCAGCTCTGATGCCTCTCTGAAATGTGCAGATCTCCATGGGACATAGTATTGTGGAAGCTCAAGAGATCAGGTTCACAGCCTGCTGTGCTGCTGTTCTGATGTGGGTGTTATTTGCTGGGCCCCATTTTTTTGACATCGCAATAGCATAGGTACTGCCCAGCAGCAATAGTATCAGGCTAGCTTGAGCTGCTCTTGTTGATCCAGCCAGTCCTGTGGGAGCAAGAGCCTTAGGAGTTACTGGGTTTTCTCTCTGACTTTGCTGGTTTACAGTCTATGAAAGCTGCTGTGTTCTGAGGAAATGGAGCTTTAACAGAACCCCAAACAGATAATTATTGCATATTGGTAGCCTTTGAGGTAGGAAAATAAAATGTCACTGTACGTATGACCCGGCATATTCACTGTGATGCCAGGGTAAGCAGGTGCCTTGATGAGTCTGCACAGGATTGAAAGCAAAGTCCCCCCATAGTAGCACATGGTGCTTCATGCTCCCTGGATTCCCAAAAAATAACTTCCCAGATCAATGCAGTGTGGGGGACATTAATATTTGTTATTAGCAATGGCATAGGAGTATTTACTGGGTAGTGATGGCAGTACAGCATGCATTCTGTGAATTTTAGGTGTCACTGCAGCTTCTGTATGTTACTGGAGATTAAATTGTACTGCCATTGCATGAAGAACATAGACAAGGCTGCCCGGAAGCAGCTGCCCAGTTCTGAGTGTGCTGGCCAGTTTAACCAGCAAAGCTCACCTCACCCAGAAGACTCTCAAGACTTAAGCACATTCTGCCCTCAGTTATGCCCGTGCAATCCTATAGAAGTCACAGGGTCTGGAAAAGGTGCCCTGTGGATATAGCTGCACTGCAATTAAACACCGGACTCGGGGTCACGAGTCTAAACTGCAGTTTAAGGAATCCTGCCTGAACCTGGACATCTCTACAGCAGTTTTATAGCCCTGCAATCTGAACCCCATGAGCCCAAGTCAGATGACACGAGCCAACCGCTGGTGTTTATTTGTAGTGTAGATGTACCCAGAGTGTCACACGGTGGGATAGACTGTTTAGCATAAATAGTGGACACACATTGCAAGAGACCATTCAGTGTGAACAGTTAATAATTCTGCAGTCAACGGCCAAACTAACAATGCTCCAGTCGGTGGGTTACGGATTATTGTGATAAACCATAAATCCAGTGCCTTTATTAATAGAGACGTTTTAGTGTCTGGCAAAGTTATATTTTGAAGGTGGTGTTCAGGTTTCCTTTGAGGAAAAGGACTAAGATCAGTGAAGTGACTGCTTTGTGGAAAGTGGTACAGCGTTTTTGTCTTGTATCATTTTTTCTGAGAGAGAGAATAACTTACCGTGTCTCTCAACTATCATGGAACTCACACTGCTACAAGAACACTGCAAACAATCCATCAAACTGAGCTTCACTTGAGGACATCTTTGGCTCACTTCTGCTGGTCACATGAAGAGGGTGAATGTTTGGAAATGGAGGTGAGGGGTAAAGAGTGAGGGAAAAGGGGGATCCCAGATGCACCTAGACTGGCAATTCCTAGTGTGTGATTATGCTTTGAAGATGCAGTGGGCTTTGAAGATGCTGGTGCAAATTAGAAGTGACTCCATTCATGGCAATAGTTAAACTGATATAAAATATAATGTGAACAGAAGTAGGGTGAGTGTTTTTCTTAGGATTAATAAACTGATGTTTGCACAGCACTTTGGAAATCTAAAGCGAGGAATTATGCAGATGATTAAATGAAAACCACCAACAATCCACACTTGTCTCAATCTTGGTGCTGGGCTCTGCAGAGGATAGAAAAGTGTTAAGTTTTCTCAAGTGCTTTTAGACTCTAAGCAGAGTTTGAGAGTCAAAGGTGCAAACTCCCACTTCTCATGAATCACATTATCATTGTGGCTAATGTACTAAAAAGGAAGAGTAGAAACTGAACTATACTTTCTTTCTTTTGAGCTGCGTTGTGATTTGTAAGACTCTCTAGGTGCATCAACTCTGGTGCACCATCCTCAGCCATCACAGGCTGAGTTGTACCTTCTGCGGGCAAAGGACTGGAAAGAAACTCTTCCTCCTCAGGCAGGCTGCTGCTGCTGCCAGGCACAGACAGATGAGAAACAGTCTCTCCTTTGTCCCAGCGTCCCTGGCTGATCTCAGACCCACACCTGGAAACTGAGACAGCTTCTTTCACAGGCACATTGCCACTCCCAGCAGACAAACTGCCAGTCTCCACACTCGGTGTCTGAGCACACTGACCTCCCTCAAACAAATCATTTTCAGTTAGTTCAAGTTCAGTTTCACAAGCTTCACCCTCAAGAACTTTATCTTTTTCCTCAGTAAGAACTTCACCCGGGCCATCAACTGCAATCTGCTCCGGAGAAATGTTTTCCTGATCACTGAATTCTTCCTGCCCTGCTTTCAATTCCAGATTCACTTCTGAGACTTTAGGCAGGCACTCAGAAACCTCATTCACAGACACACTACTCTCCTGCACAGACACACAGCTCTCTCTCCCAGGCAAATCTTCAGAGAAACTCTTCCCTAAGTCACAGTAAGACTGGCTAGACACAGACCAATTGCTCAGAGTCACACATGCACTGGCTCTGAGGAAAAAAACACCAAAAAGCTGCCACTATCTAGTGATTTCACCCTAAAAAAACAGGAGGGAACACTTGAATTCCTTCCTCGGGGGTATCCCAAGCTCTTTTGCCCCAAAAGAGCTGGAAAAAGGAAAAGAGAGAAACAAGCCGCAGTCTCTGGTAGCTGACCACCCAGTCTTAGACACACACAGAGACCCCTGTTACTTTCCAGGACAAAAGAATCAAATCATCACCTTAAAGTGATTTTTTATTAACAAAAGATACACTTGATAAAGCATATTTGATTGCTAGGCATTACAGAGCGACTTAAGTAAAACAAATTAAAACACAGAGAAAATCTCTAGGGACAACTCTTAGATAGTGAAGGAGGTAGGGGAGGCATGGAGTCACACAGAGAAGTTCAAAATAAATCACAAAAATAAAGACAAATATCCTAATCGCAACTAAATACATGTTTCCCTCTACTCATGATCTGTGCTGATCCATACTTCAAGGTCCAGTTACTCCCATGTCCTATATTTCTCATAGGCATGGTAATACTGCTCCCTACCTCTGCTCTCTCCAGCCCTTATTTAGAATACACAAAGGAAGAGCAAACCAGGTAACTAATCCAATTCAAATTTCAGCACTGTATCCCCATTGGTTCTTCTGGCCCCCTGCTAACACCTGGCTAGCTACCTGGGTTTAACCCTTTCGTCACCGAGTGCTGCCCTGTACTCCTCCTATCCATCACAGGGGGTAATCTACACTTCACCCAGCCCTGCATCTCCATGCTCACATGTAGACCCTGGGGCCTACAGATTAAGCTCTGAGGGTCAGGAGTGGGAGATGCAAAATGTACATTGAGAGTCCATTCTGTGTATGGATTATAGGGGGGAAATAATCTTGCCCAATGTTAAAACATTCATCAGAGTAGCCTGTGTGCCAGTTCTTTGCATTATAGAAGCAGCCCTATCCCTCTTAGTTGCTCAGTGCCATGTACAGTTGGATTCCATCCCTTCTTTCTTCCTTTCTCTTACCCCTGTTCCTTTAAACTGTACAACCCTGTACCTTTGTATGGAGCCCAGACTCAAAATATCGATCCCTTGCCTGAAGAGCCTGCCTCAGAGAGGACTAGTCTGGATTCTTCACCATTGATCAAATCTAGTGCAGCCAACTTATTCAGTCTTCTGCTAAAGAAGTTACACAGCAGTAAAAGATTACCCCCACCAAGCCATGACTTGGTATTTTATAATGACAATGGAAGCTTTGTGCAGAAAAGGGTTGACTTTGTCCTACTTTCTTTTTACCCTGGTGCAAAGGAGGAAAGCAGCGTCACAGTCAGACAAGCCAGCTGACAAAAAGGAAGAGGAAAGCCAAAACGTAAGTGAAATGCTCACCAGCATTGTGTGCCTGCAAAGCAAAAAGGGGTTTTCTATACTAGCTGTTGTACTGAAATCACTTGAAGGCTGGAAGCACCGTACTTATCCACTTCACACACAATCAAATGACTAGTAAAGGTTTTTACATTCAATCAAACACAAACTAAATTCAATTGAAACAAGAATCCCCTTCTTATTCACAGACCAGATATTGTCTAAACCACATCAGTGGTTGCCTCTTTACACTGTGCTCATTTAGGTTGAAGAGGCTTCACCTTATTTATCCCTCAGCCCAAAAGGAAAATACCCTAGTGGAAATCCAATTAGTATCTCATCTCAGATCAGTTCCAGATATTTTAGTTTAAGCTTGCTGCATCCCTGGGCCCCAGACATCAGCAGAACTGACTTGTTTCATCCATCATACATGATGGCTTTGCAAAGTAGATTACTTACTTTCGCAGTAAACCAGTGCATTGCAGATGCCAGATTACGTTTAAACCTGGTTTCTAATGGGGAAGGGGACTTTAACCACTGAGCTGTTCAGAAGCTGCAGTGTATCTTTGTAATGTATGCCATACCATTAGGTGTCCATTTGTTTGTTTGGTGGCTCAATCAATAAGAATTTTGGGTTTATGGCAGGACTAGTAGTTTCAGTGCACACCTGTCTGAACCATTCTGTCCGTGTGCTGGATATTTCAGTTTGTCCCCTCAAAGATTAAATGAGGGCTTTGATTTTGATTGCATTTTAAAGTGAACTTTAGGGCAGTCCCAGAGCTAGCTTTCCTCTAGGTAACTCAGATGGCAATAGCAGCGAAGCCGTGGCAGCATGGACTAGCAGTTCGAGGTGGCCTTGTACACCCCAAGCTGTCGTGGCTTCACTGCCATTGTCATTTCAGTTAGCTAGATCAAAGCTAGCGGGGCATTTCTACATATGCTGCAGGCACCTCTCTCTCCCTCTCATTGAGTGTAGACATTCCCTAGAGGCACCATGGCTAGGCGGACAGGAGTAGTGCCGTCCCCACTTCCATGCAATCCTTTGCCTCTCTGCTGAGGCTGCTGGGCCTATAGGCTCTGTTGCTTCTGGCCTATGTCTTGTACCTTTAAGGCAGAACCCCGCGCTGTGGAAGTTCGCTGAAAGCCTGGAGGCATCATGCCACAGGCACACGGCTGCTACAGCTTCAGAGAGCACCACCCTCAAAGACAAAGCACTACCTGCTCCCTTCTCCTCTTTGGGACATGTTTCTATGACTTCCCAGCCTGTTTGGAAGGGCTGGCTGCAGTTGCAGTGCTGAGGGTGCTTGTACTCCCATCAGTGTGAGGGCTTCCATTGCGTGCAGCTCCTAGCTAGGTGAGCAGGACCTGTATGTTCATCCTCTCTGCTCACAGCTTTTCCTTAAGCTGGGGTTTGAACCATTTGCCTAGCAATGAAAGGCACAGTTACGCAGACTCTGCTCTCCTACTGTCTGCTTTGCTATTAACTCATATTCTACTCAGAACTTGAGTTTAGTCACATTGTAATGGGCCTGCTTTTGGTGTGATGGATCTGGAATTCACCCATGGGCTGTATAACAGTAACAACTTTGCAATACCTTAATGGTTGTTTTGTACTTTCTATAATGCTTAATGCAAAACCCAGCAGCCACTCAAACTGACTGATTGCTTTTTTCATTTGAGCAGATGTGTTCAGTGCTTTTTCATAGGGAGCTCTTAAATAATATTTACAGGTCAGATACATTAGGCTGGATTCTGCTCTTGGTTACTGTTATATAATTGACTTCAGCCCGGTTTCGGGAAGAAATATTTAATGTCTTAGTTAGGATAGCTAAATAAACTGAAACTGCTAGTGGAGAGATTGGTCTGAATCCTGTTCTCGCTTACTCCTATGCAATCCAGCTGAATCAGAGGAATTATGTAGGGAGAACAGACCAGAACTTGGTCCTGTATTTCTCCAGCAATACAGACACTGTCTGAACTAGGAGATTGATTAACTCAAGGAACGGGAAACGGCAGCCAATTCTTTTCAGTCACAAGCATGAGTCGAGCCCAAGTGAGTCGGTAGCATTGGGTCATTGTTATAATTTGCCGTGGGTTTAGTGAGCTGAGTGGGTGGACTTCAGTTGAGATCCTAGTAGAAAAGATTAAAAAGAAAACACCACTCATCCAAATGTCCCCCTTTGTGGAGCGACTGGAGTTTAAATGAACTAGGGAGTGATCTACCATCTCATCAAGAGGTGGTCCCCTCAAGCCAGCGGTGAGGCACATGGGCAGGAAGCTTGCACTGATACTGCTTGTGCTATGGATAAAGGGAGAGCATCCATCAGTGACTATTCGCCTGAAAAATGTTGAGTTTAAATTTAGAAGCCTGTATTTTTCTTTTTTTAGGAAGATGCTAGCACCTCGCCTTCACCAGTCACACGAGGCCCTAGCCAACAGCAGAATTCTGCAGGTATTAAATCTGATTATTAGCACTCTTCATCTTCTCCTTAACTCAGTGAAACGTTGTACCATTGGAATCTGGCTTCGTTATCTTGGCTAGGAGTAGGGGGGATTTAGTAACAGAACATCAACAAATATTTTTGTTATAATTGAGCAATAGCAGGTGAATATGAATTTTCTTCTCAGAGCAGTATAAAGACCCAACAGTCAAGCTAGGTTTGTGGACTCAGATTCTCAAACACCCTGAAATCAGTGAGAGTTAGGACCCTAAATACTTTGGGAATATGGCTTGTGCTGCATACGCTTTGTTAGGGGAGTTAAGGGGAGCTGCACTGATTTATACCAGCTGCGGAGCCAGTCCAAATGTTTCCCTCCCTTAACACAGTTGCTACTCACAATGGGCATGATTCTACAAGGTGCTGTGCCAGATGAAGGGAATTAGAGAAGCTTGGCATTTAAAAGAACTGAGCCCTTAACATAATGTGGGTTTCAGTGATGAAGTTGAGAACAAAAGATTAAATAACAGATCATTTACAAGACATGCAGATATAAACTGGTGATGGTCTTGGGCTTCGTAAGCCCTAACAGAAAACCCTTCCAATAAACTGCACCGTTATGGCTTACCTACATTTACAATACTGCAAAGTGAGCTGCGCCTCTGTAGCACTTCAGTGGAAATGCTTCCTATGCTGACAGGAGGGCTTCGCCTGTCCACATAGTTACTCCACCTCCCAAAGAGTAGTAGCTAGTTTTTGATAGGAGAATTCTCCCACCAACATAGCGCTGTCCGTACAGGAGAATTCTCCTATCAACATAGCACTGTCTCTCTGTGGCCGTGTCCAGACTCAGGGGTTTTTTCGAGAAAAGTAGCCTTTTCCCGAAAAAACTTCCCCTGCGTCCAGACTCAAGCCGCGTTCTTTTGAAATTATTTCGAAAGAACGCGGCTTTTCTTTCGATGGCGGTAAACCTCATTTCACGAGGAAGAACGCCTTCCTTCGAAAGTTCCTCTTTCAAAGGAAGGCGTTCTTCAATGTAAAGAGGCTGTCTTCGAAAGAGAGCATCCAGACTCGCTGGGTGCTCTCTTTCGAAAAAGCGGATTTTTCTTTCGAAAGATCCGCCTGCAGTCTAGACGCGATCTTTCGAAAGATGCTCTTTCGAAAGATGCTTTCGAAAGAGCATCTTTCGAAAGAAGCCTGCAGTCTAGACATAGCGTGCATGTGTGTGTGTGTGTGTGTGTGTGTGTGTGTGTGTGTGTGTATGTATATATAAGAAAATAAAGAAAAACAGTTTCATGTTTTTATTGTGCAGGGATAAAAAGCAGAGCAAATAGTAATTCTTCATTCTTACTTCTCAGACCCTGGGAAGAAGCCATGGGAAAGAAGCAATTCTGTTGAAAAGCCTGTATCTTCATTACTCTCTAGGTGAGCTGCTCAGGTTACCGTTTAGAATAGTGGCACAGTCTGGACTGTAAGCATGCTGTCTACACGACGTGCTCAATTCATGTCTTATTTCATTCCATTGCCATAGAAATTCATCAGTGAAGAGTCCTGAAGCTAAGAGCCCCATACAATCCCAACTACCTTCTAGGTACTGAAAAATGATCTGCCTTAACTGTCACAGCTTGTCCTTTGGGAAATTGTGTCATTGTTAGTGCAGCAACTAACATTCATTTGTCCTTGTCGTGTCTTTCCTCCGCCTGTTGTGATTTGCTGTTGTCTGCTGCTTTACCAACTGAGCCAGAGTCTGGTTATGAGTGAGCTGTGTGTGAATTTGCCACACCTGATATCAAAGGAAGTTTGACTCAGGGAATGAGGGGTAGTGCCATGAAGCTGCCCTGTGATTTCTACCCCTTGGCCAGCATTCAAACAAACATATCATTGAAGTCAATGGGACTTAAGTACATGCTTCAGATTAAGTGATATTTATGTGCTTTCCTAAATTGGGGCCCTGTCTCTTGTTCTCTGAGTGAATGGGGAGCACATTGTACCACAGGGAAGACAAAGGCTGGCCTGATGGATCTCTTTGTTACCTAGCAGCCAGCTAGGTCTTGTTGACCCCTCCTCAACAAGTCTTGCAGGGTGATCCTTCCTGCCAGGAATAGCATGTGTTGCCCAGTGTCCGAGGACACTCACAAGCAGAACCCATCTAGGAATCTGTACCCAGCAGAGGAGAAATTATTTTTCTAATAAGGAGCATGTGCAGCAAGGAGTGGGGAAGAAAGAATGAAGTGGAGTGCAGCCTCGGAGCTTCTAGAGAGGGCACCCAGCAAAAGAGGACATAGGAATGGTCTGCTATTGGTAGGTGGGAAAATCAAAGGGAGGAGTCCAACAAAGCTTGTCTATCCAAATTACAAGCACAATATGCTGTTGGTTGCAGATATTGAAAGGTTCAAGTGTGACATTGGAAAGTGAGAAAGAAGCTGCTTTTCCAGTCAGCCCATACCACAATGTGGCTATCCTGTAGAGCCCTGAGTGGTGTTGGGACAAGTTAGGGGTTGGAGGTGGGACATAAGTGCTTGTAACAAACACTTTTCCTTATTTGACACTGTTCCTTTGTGCTACGGTGTTGTTAACATATAGAAAAATACAAGTGGGTGATGGCAGATGTCTGTGGGTACTGTATTAAAGAGCAGGGTCAAATCCTGCACCCCATTTCATTCAGTGGGTTTGCAGGTGTAACGAAATCGTTACAGGTGTAACGAAAATCAAAATTTGGCTGCTTGGGCCTATGCCAGATCCACCACACAATGTCTTTAAAGATGTGCCAGTTGCCATTAGATACAGATGATCAGAGTATTCCCTGTCCTTGCAAATGCTGAGCTGAAGCTTGTTTTCACATGGTAACTGCTTTAAGACCACTGCTGTTTGGAGGCCGTTCACTGGGAAGCGCATTCATGTTCCGTTCAAGTTCTAGCAGAAGACTAGTACTCTGCTTGTTCTCTTACTCACACACTTTGGGGGAGGGATTTCCAAAAGCACTCCCTGTTGGCCTTGCTCTGCTCCCATTGAAGTCAGTGGGAGTTTGATCGCAACCACAGTTAAACCACCACTAAGTCCCTTCAGAAACCCCTACTCATCACCTTTCTGATACCTCATTTGAGCAGCATAAGGATCAGGATTGAGGAAACACAAAGGGCTTGGTTGTGCAGCTCTTTTTTGCGCTAAAGTCCCACTGGAATCAATGCAAGGCTGGCCTCAGAGAGATCTTGTGCCGAAAGATGGTAGCGGCACTGTTCTCATTGGGCATAGGCCATTTGATCTCTTTCTAAAACACTTTGTAGTCACAGATTTCAAAAAAAGGTTCAGAGCCTCTGCTGGCTATTTTAACAAAGAAAGCTTCTTGAAACGCCAGCATTCTCAGTGACACACGCTGTGGTGCCCTTGGCGATAAAAAAGAGAGAGGGCTCAGGTGTAGTAATACAAACCTGAAGTCTGGGATTCTGGGCCAAGAAACACCGCTTGTGTGGCTGCAGCCTTCCTGCTCAGCCTGCCTAAGGCTGGGTTTAGCAATGGGATGGATTGCTGACTCTATTCAGTAAAATGGTTAAGTGGAACAAACATCACTTTTTGGGGGGTTTACCATTGTTTTAGTAGTGGAGGGAAGATGAAGACTTCATTTTCAAATGTTTGAGTCAGCCATTGGTCCTGCAAACCTCCAGCACCTGGGATACTAACTACACAGTGCTGTTTGTTGTAGCTCGGTGGTCCAAGGCTATTAGGGTATGGCTCCACTAGCCACCCTAGTTCGAACGAGGGTGGCTAATGTAATCATTCAAACTTGCAAATGAAGCCCAGGATTTAAATATCCCGGGCTTCATTTGCATGTTCCCGGGCGCCGCCATTTTTAAATGCCCGGTAGCTCGAACTACCTGCCCGCGGCTATAGGCAGCATGGGCTAGGTAGTTCGAATTAACACTCTTAATTTGAACTACCGTTACTCCTCCTACTCCTGCAATGAGGAGTAACAGTAGTTCAAATTAAGAGTGTTAATTCGAACTACCTAGCCCATGCCGCGTGTAGCCGCGGGCAGGTAGCTCGAGCTACTGGGCATTTAAAAATGGCGGCGCCTGGGAACATGCAAATGAAGCACGGGATATTTAAATCCCGGGCTTCATTTGCAAGTTCGAATGACTACATTAGCCACCCTAGTTTGAACTTGGGTGGCTAGTGTAGCCATACCCTTAGAGAGACAAGGTGAGTGAGGGAACATCTTATACTGGACCAAATTCTAGGGAGACAAACTTCTGAGCTTTCACAAAGCTTTTTTTCAGGCCTGAACACCAAATAGGTTTCCCAGCTCTGAAAGGAGCTCTGTGTAAGCTGAAACGCTTGTCTCTTTCACCAAGTTAAGTTGGTCCAATAAAAGATATTTATCTCACGTGCCTTGTCACTGTAAATAATTAACAGCCATAAAGAACGCACTTTAAAGTAGCCACAGAACTATCTAGAATGTAATATTAGTGACCAGAACTCTTTGGACAAAGTCTTGTGATTTAACTCAAACCTCAGCCTCTCTGCTGCATTTGAAGATTAGAAAACAAGATCGTTTGCTGGATGGTAGTGATCAGCTGCAGTCTGCGCTCTCAGTACAGTATAGTGTCGCTTGCTTCGCAAGACATGCTTGCTGCCAATACTCCAGCATGCCACAAGAGGGAGTAGTGGAACACGTGAAAAGTGAACCTACTCCAGAGCTGAGTGTTGGGATTTCATCTTGGTCAGGGTTTTCAATCTTTTTCTTTGATGCCCTCCCCTGCCCGGTATGCTATAAAAACTCCAGTGCCCCTCCGTTGCAGGAGGGGGCTTGGTGCTCTGCACTTCAGCCAGGCAAACTGGGGCTTCTGCCCTGTGGGGGCACCAGAGCTCAGAGCTTTAGACCAGGAACCACTCCTGGTTTCAGCTCTGCAGGGGAGGGGAGAAGCCCCGGCTCAGGGCTTCAGCCCTGGGGCTCCATTCCCAGCTTCAGTCCCACAACAGGCTTCAGATCTACTGGGACTCGGGCACCCAGCTATAACCACTTGGCTCTGCTCCTGGCTTCAGATCCACTAGGGGTTGGGGCTCCCTGTGGTTCTGCTCCCAGTTTCAGCCCTGCATTTTAGGTGCAGGGCCCCACAATCCCTGAAACCCACCCGAGGTCCTAGTGGGCTGGGGACCCCGGTTGAGAAGTGCTGCGTGGGTGGGTGTTGTGCCGCAAGAGACTATTAACATGCTTTAACCATAACGACTCTACCAAAAACCACCTGGCTTAGTAACCACTGCAGAGAATTGATTTGCTTCTTTATCCTTTGTTTCCATTTCTCAAGGATGAAGCCCGTGAGCAGCAGCAATGACGTGGCTATGGATGCCTTAGATTTTGATCGAATGAAACAAGTGAGTAGGTTTTTTGAGCTTAGGAAATTTGAAATGGGAAGCTGTTTTTCTCCTTTGTTTTTGTCATACACAAAGGGCAACTGTTCAAGCTAAATGAAGATACCAGTGTGGACACAAGAACAAATGGATATAAGCTGGCTATTAGGAAGTTTAGACTCGAAATTAGGCGAAGGTTTCTAACCATCAGAGGAGTGAAGTTCTGGAACAGCCTTCCAAGGGAAGTAGTGGGGGCAAAAGACCTATCTGGCTTCAAGATTAAGCTAGATGGGTTTATGAAGGGGATGAATGATGAGATAACATGATCTTGGCAATTAATTGACCTTTTACTATCAGTGGTAAATAGGCCAATGGTGGGAAGATAGGAGTTACTTTTTTCTGGGTGTCTGGTTGGTGAGTCTTGCCCACATGCTCAGGATTCAGCTGATCGCCATATTTGGGGTCAGGAAGGAATTTTCCTCCAGGGTAGATTGGCTGAGGCCCTGGAGGTTTTTCGCCTTCCTCTGTAGTGTGGGGCACGGGTCACTTGCGGGAGGATTCTCTGCATCTTAGGGTCTTTAAACCATCGTTTGAGGACTTCAGTATCTGAGATACAGGTGAGAGGATTATTCTAGCAGTGGGTGGGTGAGATTCTGTGGCTTGCGTTGTGCAAGGGGTCAGACTAGATGATCATAATGGTCCCTTCTGACCCTAAAGTCTATGAGTAGGGGTACGTCTAGACTACATGCATCTGGCGACAGAGGCATGTAGATTAGGCTACCCGGCATAGGAAAATGAAGCGGCGATTTAAATAATCGCCGCTTCATTTAAATTTAAATGGCTGCCACGCTGAGCCGATCAGCTGTTTGTCGGCTCAGCGCGGTAGTCTGGACGCTCCGCGGTCAACATCAAAGGCATTTGTCGACCTCCCAGGTAAACCTCATCCCAGGAGGCATACCTGGGAGGTCGACAAATGCCTTTGATGTCGACCGCGGAGCGTCCAGACTACCGCGCTGAGCCGACAAACAGCTGATCGGCTCAGCATGGCAGCCATTTACATTTAAATGAAGTGGTGATTATTTAAATCGCTGCTTCATTTTCCTATGCTGGGTAGCCTAATCTACATGCCTCTGTCGCCAGATGTATGTAGTCTAGATGTAACCTAAGATAGTAACATCACTTTTTGCCTTTTTGTTTGCCCAGACTTACAATACTCCTGTTATGGAGGAGATCAGGGTAGATCATTGTGGTTTCCTGAAGCTTAGAGGGGAACAGTCCCACTGTTATTGGATCAAAATGCTAGTGTAGCTATGCCACCCCCTGGTACATCAGCAAGCACAGGACTTGGGCTCTTTGGTTATCATTTTTATGGACCAGCCAGGAAAGGAGGACATGGAATTCTGAACACACATCTTTTGTTTTGTCTCATCAGGAAATACTGGAGGAAGTTGTAAGAGAGTTACACAAAGTGAAAGAAGAGATAATTGATGGTAAGAAATAGAAAAATAATTGATTTTGATCAATTTGGTCCTGAGAGATTTTGCTTAAATTCAACACATGAGAAAATAGAAGCTGCCGAGAATTCCTCAGAAAGTACTTTTATAACTATAGGTTGAACTTCTCTAGTCTGGCACCCTCAGGACCTGATCTGTGCCGAACCAGAGAATCTGCCGAACCACAGGAGGTCAGTATTATCGAGCAGCATTACCAACACTTCCACTGCTTACTGGCCTCTTAGAAGATATTTAGAGGCAATATTAGAGCTAAATAACAGCACAGAACACTGAGAGCCAGGACTGGTGGCTGTAAATATACTTTATGAGATTACGGGAAACTTGGCCATACCCCAAATAAGTGGACGTCCAGCTAATTAAAAATCATGCTGGACCATGGATGGTGCCAGACTAGAGAGGACTGGACTAGAGAGGTTCAACCTGTACTTTCCAAGAAGCTCTTAGTTAAAATATATGTTTGTTATATGTAGATATGAAATAGGTATGACCAGCATGGGTGTGACCATTGCTCAGAGGCTGGCGTGGAACCACGTGAGACAGAAGTACCTATCGGTACTGAGTTTTGATCACTCAGTTGCATTTTTATATGCCTTATTTGTGTATGCTCTGTTTCAAAGCGTGAATGCAAGGCATGCAGTCTGGATCCTATCAGGAGTTTTGCTTTGCCTTTTGGGGATGGCATAACTATTACCTGTCATCCTGATTTCAGTCAACTGTGTATATCAGAGCTTCAAGTAAGGGATTTTTACCAGCAGGACAAAGACTACACTCTTTCGTGCATACCTAACTGAGATGCTCAAAACCCAGCACTGGTTTACATGCAGATTGGAAAGAAGGAAGTTCTGTTGTCCTTGGTCTTTCAGTGACTATGCTATGTGATGAATTCTCACCTGTGGTAAATACAGTAGGGTACCTCGCATATAACAAAACTGAATTGCTTCACCTGTGTGTGTAGCTTTGTTCATTCAGCAAGTTTTGCCCTACCTTAAACAAACTAGATTCCGATACTGGCTACTCTGTTAGCAAAGAAAACACCCATAGCTTGGTACTGTTCCAGGGACAAAGGATATTGATTATACAGCAATAAAAACACTCCACTACAGAATTGCTGGGATCATTGGACTTGTTGCTCGGCAGCTGAAAGGAAGCAAAAATAAATGTTATTTTAAGTATTTACAACTTCATCCTCTAACTTACTGTATGAATATTATTAATGATAGGTGGTACCATAGCAGAGTATTGATGTATCAGGGTGGTGGTGCTCAGAAGTCCCCACAACATATTTAGAAAATTGTATAGTACCTTAGGCTGTGTCCAGACTCAAGGGTTTTTTCGAAAAAAGTAGCCTTTTTTTGAAAAAACTTCACTTGCGTCTAGACAACAGCCACGTTCTTTCGAAATTAAATTGAAAGAATGCGGCTTTTCTTTCAACGGCGGTAAACCTAATTTCATGAGGAAGAACACCTTTTTTCAAAAGAGCACTTTCGAAAAAAGGCGTTCTTGAATGCAAACAGGGCGTTTTCGAAAGAGAGCATCCAGACTGCCTGGGTGCTTTCTTTCGAAAAAGCGGCTTGCTTTTTCGAAAGTACTGATTGCAGTCTAGACACTCTTTTTCGAAAGAGGGTTTTTCGAAAGATTCTTTCGAAAAAGCCTCTTTTGAAAGAGGCTTGCAGTCTAGACGTAGCCTTACATTGGGACCACATCTCCTTCCCAACAGCTGCAGTGATCAGAAGCTAAATCTGAGATTTGTCTCATAAAGCTTGTGTTTTTATAACCATATTCTAGCAAAATACAGTTTTCTAGCATGGTTTTGAAACTACATAAAAAGAATACTAATTTCTCTAGAATGTGACTGTTGGTAGAAAGTTGTAAGACTTTCCATGGATCTCAGCACCAGCATAGAGCGAACAGTGTGGTGCAGTTGTTAGGTAGAGGAAAGGGAATCTGAACTATTTGGGTCTGATCTCACCTGGCTGTATGACCTACCTACACTATTATACTTACCCTGTACATGTGTACTCACAAGAGCCGAGTGAGGCTTAACTTATAAAGTGCTGAACAGTTTTCAAGAAATGTGACCGTTGTTTTACGTGTGTATTTGTATCATATTTTTTCAATGCATTTTTAACAATACCCTGATTTATTTTACTAAGATTTGTGGTTCCGGGGCAACATACATGTTGGTGTAAGGCAGCCTAATTGTGCTGCTATTGAAATCAATGGGAGCAGGAGTAGGCACAAGTTGTGCAATTTGGGTGACACGGGCAACTTTTAATAGGAAAAGCAACAATTAGACGTGGATAGGAAAATACAAAACAGAACAGCTCTTTTACACACAATTTCTTACTTTTGTTTGTCTCCAGCTGCAATTCCATGGGTCCTTCTGCCCTCTTTGCTATGCAAGTTACTCTCCCCCTCGTGCCAATGTAAAACTTACACCACCTGTGCCTTTGTCTCAGAGTATTTATTTACCACCTGTCACTGGGAGTAGTTGTCTGAATTAACCTTTTGATTTGGTTTTCCAGCCATAAGGCAGGAGTTGAGTAGAATCAGTACAACATAATGACTGCACAGCATCTGCGAGGTACTAAGGATGCTAGGAAGATTGGATCATTTCTAAGTGTATCAAGGTCATGCAAGATGGTGAAAGAGGACACCTGCACTGTCTTTGTTCTTAAACCCTTTTTATTAGCAGACTGAGCACACTTTGAAGCTTGCTGCTGCCTTGGATTTGCTTCATTTTAAAAGTCTTAAAGAAAATATTAAATTTTAAATTTCTGGATTTTTTAGATTTCATCTGACACTGCACATGAGATTTGTCAGCCTTTTTTGTATTTTGTATTTGCTTATTTAAATGTATTATGTTTCTTTTTAGTAGTAGTAAGAAAACATGTGAACCATTTGCTTTTAATAGATGATTTCAAAGTAATTTTACTGGTAGTCTGCAATGTAAATGAAGACCCTTTGCCAACAGAAATGTATTGTGGCATCACCAGAAGAAACAGAGACATGTTAGTTGTCAGCCGACAAGTTCTTTGACTCAGAGTTATCACAATATTAAAACAGTACGTCAGTGCACCACAGTATCTGTGTTCATATTGGTAATAAACTGTTGATTGTCCACACGGCCCTGCCTTTGGTTTTGTTCATTAGTAGTTCTAGCTTTGTGCTTTAATTTCACTGGGATGCTGTGGTGTGTTTTCTTGGTGGCTCTGGTGAGAACGTAAGAGGAAGGCTGACAACGTGTTGTGAACTGTTACGTGACATTCATTTTTAATAAAATGAGAAGGAGTGGCCCATCACTGCAGCATTAGCCAGCATGTCAGAGGCTGGCCAAGTAGGCAACTCATTACCTGCTCTCCTTCCCTGAGCACTCACAGGAGTGCAAAGCCAGCTGTGCAGCAAAGGTCTAGGTGGGAAACAACTGGCTGTTAGCCTCACCTTCCTGTAGCAACTGCAGTATGGGCTCTTATCCCTGCCCTCTGTCCACACTGAGCAGGGCCAGACTGCAACCCATTGTCCCGCTGCTCCAGTCTCCACTCTCTCAACTCAGTCCTTTCTGCCTTCCTTCCCTCCCTCCCACCAAAAAACCCAGGTCATGACTTAACATTTGTAAAGTATATCTTGTTTTGTTTCTGAAGGTCGCAGCGTGCTCAGAGCAAGGGTGGTGACAGCATTAATAGCTGCTGCAGCCCTTGTCCACATTGACAGTGGTGGTGCAACTTTCCTGGTGTGTGAAACGTTTCTCATGATTGCGCATATGGCCCTGCTTCAAGCAAGGCCTTGGGGGAGGGGCTGCCTTTAGACAACATTTCAATGGAAACTGGGTATTTCAGCCTCTGCGTTGTCACACCACAATCCCAGTGGCAACATTAGAACAGGGTGCTTGACCTGTATTTTCTCAGTATATCCACTCAGCTCTAACTACTTGTGCCATAAATAGGGGCCATTCTTTTAGCTGACTTAGTTCTGTATACAATTTACATACACAGAATCCTTGCTCTATTCTCCTGCTCTTGATCATTTTGTCTGGTGTGAAAGAAATCAAACAGTTTCAGCTCAATTAAAACTGTTGTTTTCTATCCCCAGCTGCTACTGAAGCAGTAATTCCTGCCATTAGCTTTTTAGCAGCACATATCACTTGGATTGTACAAATATCTTAGGGTATGTCTACACTACCCCGCTAGTTCGAACTAGCGGGGTAATGTAGGCATACCGCACTTGCAAATGAAGCCCGGGATTTGAATTTCCCGGGCTTCATTTGCATAAGCCGGGAGCCGCCATTTTTAAAACCCCGCTGGTTCAAACCCCGCGCAGCGCGGCTACACGGGGCACGAACTAGGTAGTTCGAACTAGGCTTCCTAGTTCGAACTACCGTTACTCCTCGTGAAATGAGGAGTAATGGTAGTTCGAACTAGGAAGCCTAGTTCGAACTACCTAGTTCGTGCCCCGTGTAGCCGTGCTACGCGGGGTTCGAACCAGCGGGGTTTTAAAAATGGCGGCTCCCCGCTTATGCAAATGAAGCCCGGGAAATTCAAATCCCGGGCTTCATTTGCAAGTGCGGTATGCCTACATTACCCCGCTAGTTCGAACTAGGAGGGTAGTGTAGACATACCCTTATTTCATCAGTGACGTCTAATCAGATGGTCCCAAGGATGAAGAATATTTTAGTTAGACTAGCAGCATTGAGGCAAATAATTAGGCCAACAGCTAGTATAACAAAGGACAGCTTGATCAATAGTAATCAAAGACCACCAGGAAGTTAGGAGAGGGTAAAGTTGCCTTTTAAAGTTACAAGATTACTTAGGGTACGTCTAGACTGGTGTGTTTTTCTGGGATACTAGAGGTATCCTGGAAAAACGCCGCGTCCAGAGAACGGATTTGCTCTTCCGCCTTTTTTTTTGTAAAAAAGCAAACACACTCTTTTGGGGAGTCCTGTATACCTTATTCTATGAAGAATAAAGGCTCCTCCAAAAGAGGAGGCTTTTCCACCATTTGGCCTCATCGCTTCCAGAAAAGCTATCGGAAAAAGCAAAGCAATTTGCTTTGCTTTTTCCGACAAATGACTGAAGTCTAGACCTAGCCTTAGAGATGCAGTTATTAAGTCTCTCAGGCAGGGTTGAGAAATCTTTTGGGTTGGCTTATATACCATAGATTGAACCCACAATGGAAGGACGGGTATGTTTAGCAATAGCAGAAGTTTAAACATTTATGCACAATGTTTTTTCTGCACAAATGTTGCACAGTAAGGTTACATCTCCACTGGCAGCTTCTTGTGCAAGAACAGCTGTTCTTGCGCAAAAACTTGTCGGGTGTCTACACTGCACACGCATTCTTGTGCAAGTAAATTTACAGTACAGCGTCGAAAAACAGGGCTTTCTTCTGGCAGTTATTCCTCCCCCACGCGGAATAAGCCCTCTTGCGCAAGAGGGCAGTGTGGACAGGCAACATGAATTTCTTGCTCAAGAAACCCCTATGGCTAAATTGGCCATCTGAGCTTTCTTGCACAAGAGAGCATCTACACTGCCATAGACGCTCTTGCGCAAAAACACATGCCAGTGTAGACGCGCTCTTGTGGAAGACTTTTTGCTCAAGAACTCTTCCGCAAAACAGTTCTTGCACAAAAAGCTGCCAGTATAGACGTAGCCTAAGGTAATATTAGTGCTTAGACTTTAGCTAGTCTGATAGTGCTGAATTCTTTTCATTTTAATTTAAGTGCAGTTTTCCTGTAAGATAGTAAGTGTTAATTCAGAAACTCTTTTTCTTCATTTGCACCTCAAAGAGAATTGGAGTTTATGGGGGTTATTTCTAATTACTGTACATTATCTCTGGAAAGCCTGTAGCTGCTGGAACATGGTTCTGCTCTCACTTAGGCTGTGTCTAGACTACATGCCTCTGTCGGCAGAGGCATGTAGATTAGACACATAGGCAAAGTCAAATGAAGCCGCGATTTAAATGATTGCAGCTTCATTTAAATTTACATGGCTGCCGCGCTGAGCCGACAAACAGCTGATCGGCTGTTTGTCTGCTCAGCGCGCTAGTCTGGACGCTCCCCTGCTGACATCAAAGCCCTTTGTCGGCAGCCCCGTTATTCCTCATGGGATGAGGTTTACCGGGGCTGCCGACAAAGGGCTTTGATGTCGGCAGGGGAGCGTCCAGACTAGCGCGCTGAGCGGACAAACAGCCGATCAGCTGTTTGTCGGCTCAGCGCGGCAGCCATGTAAATTTAAATGAAGCCGCGATCATTTAAATCGCGGCTTCATTTGACTTTGCCAAAACAACAAATCTACATGGCTCCGTCGACGGAGCCATGTAGTTTAGACGTACCCTTATAAATGACACTTATTCAATAGATACCCTGTATATATGGAGTCATGCTTGCAAACATTACCAACAGGAGGTTAGCTCTGTAGAGCTAACAGAGAATGAATGAGCTAGGTTTCATTCTGATCCCTGTTCAGCAGCCCCAGTTCTAATGTCTCAAGGGGAGTTTGCATGGCCAATTATTAAGCAATTTTCCATCAAGGTGGAAAATTGATCTGGCATGAATGGGAAATGAAGTTCCATGTTCATTTTTACACTCACTTTCCAGAGCAGAAAGTCCCTAGAGGAGACAATCCTAGCAGCGTTGCTCACAACAGGAGGATTCCATAGGTTTTCCTACCCAATCCCTGCCCCTGCCTCCCTCAGCCCACATGAGGCTGTAGAAATACTGAAGCAGCCATTGATCCTGATGCAATGCTCAGAAACTAAGCTGTAGCACACCGACTGTAATGTTGAAGACGCTTGTACAATACAGCCATAGCCCTCCTTTAGACAAGGAAGCCGAGGGTCTAATTTGCTCTTGAATGCAGGCTGCCTCCTGCTTGCATTGACCTGCACGGGCAAGCCAACCAACCACCTGTTTGAAGTAAGTTTTCTCCATTCCTCCCATGATTAGAACCATTTTGCTCCATAGCATGGGCCCAAGGTGAATCTCACTGCAGCCATGCGTTGCCCTGACGAGAGAGGGAGGGAGCTGAATTTGGATTTAAAATGTAACAGTTTCACCAAGCGAGAGAGGATGGTTCAGATAGGAAGCTTTCACTGTAAATATACATGTATGATAGCCTGCCCAAGAACAACGTTATATAAGAAAAAAGCCTTTGAATAAAAGTTACAGTATTTTAAAACAGTGCCTATGGTTTGCTTTAATATTTCACCACTCTTGGTACTACAGAAAAGGTAAGTGCATAGAAATATTAAGATCATTCTTATCTCTGAAAATTCAGTTCACAAAAAAATAGATTTTTTTTTTACATTATTAATGAAGATGCTAAAGCAAATCTATTGGTTTTCGGGTGCTAGTTTGCATATTCTCTTAATCCGTGAATAAGGACCAATGGTGTCATCAAAAATAAAATCCCAGAGAACTCGAACCCAAGACTGGTGCTGAGGGAGGTTGTCATAATATTCTGCTGCTATCTTCTTCACCTGAAAAGAACAAGAGACCTATGTAATCAGCATTGCATTGTTAGGGATTCTTCTGTATCTAACTTAGATTGTGCCTTACGTGCCCAATGTAACTTTAAGATCAACGCCATTGTCTTTCAGTAAAGAGCATTCCATATCAAAATGTGATGTACGACTCTGAATGCTAGAGCATTTTCAAATATTTCTAGTTGAAAAATGAACTAGTTATTTTCCTCTTTAATAAACACTCAGTCCACTTTATAGCTATAGCTGAAATATTCCAGCTACAGACCTCTTTAAAGTAGAAACAAAAAAACAAAAAAATGCAGAAATCAAGTCTTTTCAGTGATAACATCTAAATTCTGTACCTTTTCATAGTTCCCCATTTAATAGTTGCTGTTAGCCTAATCTGAAGCTAATCTGGCATATTTAGTTAAATTTTCCTGTAGACATGGTTTCAGAGATGTTCTGGTTTTGAGGAGGGAACTTGATACCTGAATTACTCTGATTCATCAGGAAAACAAGGCCTTGTTATGAGCTATCAGGACTCCACCACAGCATAACTCATATATTGGATGACACCCAATTATGAACATGGTTAATGATTCAGGAAAAATGCCTCAATCCAGAGAGAGAGCAAAGCCAGTTCAGAGTGTTGCCTTGGCCACAGTTTTGTTTCTCCCTATGCACCATTACTAGCTGGTATTCTAGCTGCACACATGATCTCCGAGCAACAAAAAGTCACTTTGCCCCCTCTATTGCTGTAATTAGATGCAGACTGCTTTTCCGATTCAGACAGCTAAGTTTTCATTTGGGGGCTGTAAATGAAACTCAAGTGATAATATATAAAGTGACTTTAAAGCCATTTTTAAATATTTTTAGGGGGAAAAAGATCTGAAATGTAGCTTTGGCAGAGAAGAGTTTGTTTTGCAGGATGTAGGGACAGCATGAAAAGGAAGCAATTTTAAAAATATATGGAATTGGGGGGACTATAGCAAGGTTAGCATTAGCAATAGAGTAGTGCTAGAGTTGCTATTACAGCTCACCCCACTGTTTCTGCATGTACTTCAGTGTAGCAATGAGAAAATCAGTGGATCTGCTGTACACTTGCACAAAACTGCCAAGATCATTCTTACCTAGGCAGATGTTTTAAAAATTTAACTCAGCCCTTTAGACAAAGGCTATAGTGTCCCGGGGAAAGCTGCAGAGCTAAAAGCAGGTTTCCTTCCAGAACATTATTTACCGACTAATTAAAGGGCACTATTTAGGAAGTCAGTGAGGATGCTGAATGCAATAAACATTCCCCCGTTCCTTCCCGCATTTAAACTTTGATTTTTATGAGCCAGTCTTCCCAGGGAGCCATTTATATGCAGGCTTTTGACCTTCAGTGAATGGGTTTAAGAAAGTCTGCTAAAGTTAAAGTGTAACTATGTTCCTCCCATTGTAAATTCATGTACCTCTTTTTATATTTCTCTTTTACCATGTATTGTGTAATGCATTCCTAACACGCAAGTGATGAGGAAGTGACTGTTAGTAATGATTTGGATAAACAGAGCTAAATAAATGCAAAGGCTGAAAGCAATCTATGAGCCTTATAAACAATACCCATTTCCCACAAGATAGTGTTGCAGGACACCAGGGTTACGTTCTCGTTATCACATTCTGCCATGTTGTAAAATGCTATGGTTGCCATTAGAAAAGATTCTTCATGTTGCATTTTATAACTACTGTGCAGGACTGAGCTGCAATAGTAGAACAGGCTTCAGACGTAGCCAGGTTAGTCTGTTTCAGCAAAAAACAACAGCGAGTTTGGTGGCACCTTAAAAAGTAACAATTTTATGATGGCATAATTATATTAGTCTTTAAAGTGCCACTGGACTCCTTGTAGTATTAGAACTAGAGCTATCAATTAACATGTGTTAATGCCTGCAATTATCACAGAGTACAATTAATGTGTTAATCACAGGTGCTTCCGTGGCACTGCCCCTTTGAAAGGTTGCAACTGCATTTCAAAATGGCAGCTCACTGTGGACTGCAGCTGATCCTGGGCTCCCCTAGTGCTACTGCTGCCTCTTTGAAACACTGTGGCAGCAGCATTTCCAAGGGGCAACACTGCACGGAGCTGGGGTCAGCAGCTAATCCCAGGCTCCCACAATTCTGCCCCTTTGAAAGGCTGCTGTCTGGGTGGGTGGATCCCAGCCCATCACCCTGTGCTCCAGAGGCTGATGCCCTATCCTGGAGTTCATACTCCACCTCCCTACCTTCAGCAGGTCCCTTATCTTGCCTTCCTAATATGGGAATCAGCCTGTGCTAGTGGTCCAGCTACTCCCAGAGAGAGCTAGACTTGAACCCAGCACCCTGTACTACCCAGGCAAATGTCCTATCCCCAAAGCCACTCCAGAACCCAACCCCTTTTTGAAATGCCATGGCAGCAGCGTTTCCAAGAGGCAGTGCTGCACCGAGCTGGAGTCAGCTGGGGACTTTGGCCCGAACCCCCTCCTGGACCCTAATCCCCAACCCTTGGCTAAGTCCAGAGTCCCTCACACTCTTCAAACCTCTTGGCCCAAGACCAGAGCCTGCATCCCCTATTCCCTACCCCAGCCTAGTGAAAGTGAGTGAGGATGGGGGATGGAGTGAACGGGGGAAGCCTCGGAAAAGGGGTGGAGCAGGAGTCAAGCCTCAAAAGGGTGGGAAGGAAGTGGAGTAAGGGTGTTTGGGTTTGAGGTAGATCTTAGATTGCACAAATTGAGAAAGTGATCTTGTGGTTAAGAAGGTTGAAGATTACTGCTGTACCCCCTCCTTTACCCAGGCCAGAATCTTTTCCTGCACCCACACTCCCTCCCTGACTCTACACCGCAGTTCTCTGACCTAGATCACAACCCCCTCTTTCACCCAAAGTCCCTCTCAAACCCCACACTCTCTCCTGCACCCCGGTTCCTTACCCCATGCGCCCTTCTGCATTCAACCTCTATCCAAGACCCCACATGTCCTCCACAGAAAAGTGTGGCCCCCACCAAAAATTATTGCCCATCCCTGATTTACCAGCTCCGCAGCCACGGAGCCTTGTGGCTCCCATTGGCTGCGGTTTGCCATTTGCAGCCTAGGGGAGCTGCAGGAAGAAGCAGCACAGTCCACACTGCATCCCGCAGCTCCTCTGGGCTACAAATGGCAAACCGCAGTCAATGGCAACCACGAAGCTCCGTAGCTGCAGATCCAGTAAATACACAAACAGGAGAGGCCAGGAAGCAGCTTTCACAGAGTGGATCTGCGGACAACTTGGAAAAACATTGCTTTAAAGCTATTAGATCATCTCCCTCTCCTCTGAAATGCAGCCACCGCTGGAGAAGAAATGCAATTGCGTTTGTGAAACTAGGGAGAGTATTTTATGTAAACTGATTCAGCCAGGATATCAAGTAACAGTCTTTCCCTTGCAGTAGTGCCATGGGCATCTTTTTAAATGTCCCTCAATAAACAGGGGCTTGGTTTTACATGCTTGTGGTGGGGCAACTGTCCCCCCGTGTGGAAAGGGATAAATACAGGCTGGAGGGAGCCTGCACAGAGCCCTGGCCAATGAGGGAGAGGCTTTTAAGTAGCCATTCAGGGTGCAGCTTTCTGTGACAGCCCTGTATAAAAGAACCTACTCAGCAGAGAGTGGTTAGGCAGGCCCTGACCAAGAAAGGTGCTGGGTCTGGTTCCTGGAGAAGCACCTTCAGGAGAGCAATGCTGGGCAGGCTCAGGGGGCTAGAGGTGGAGGCTCCTGCCTGATGCTTGCCAGGCTGCTGGTCTTGCCACAAGGGCCAGGAGGGTGTAAAGAGTCATAGAGGAAATAGTTCAGGAAATAAGAGACAGGAAAGGGGAGTAGAGAAGGGCAGGACAAGGCTGCTGCCAGAGGGTCCCTGGGTCAGGACCCAGAGTAGTATGCGGGCCTGAGGTCCCCTCACACTGGTGCAATCTTGTGCCAGAGATATGCAAATGAGGCTAAGCATGGAATATTGCTGAGCCTCATTTGCATATCTAATGAGCTGCCATTTTTTTTTTGCAGAAGAGGCTCTTGTGCCAGAAGGAGCTATCTACACTGCCCCTTCTTGTGCAAGAAAACCCTCTTATGCAATGCTGATTAGTTTCAGGAATAACGGCATTGCACAAGAGGATTTTTCTTGCGCAAGAAGGGGCAGTGTAGACTGCTCCTTCTGGCACAAGAGCCTCTTCTGCAAAAAATAGTGGCTCAGATATGCAAATGAGGCTCAGCAATATTCCATGCTTAGCCTTATTTGTACATCTCTGGTGCAAGATCGCACCAGTGTAGACAGCTGCCACCACTATTGTGAGGCCTGGAAGGATTTTGGCTTGCCCCTGAAGCGAGGGCTAGACTAAGGCTGCAGTTGGCCATGGTGGCAGATACTAGATGAAGAGCTGCTGATAACCTCACCCCCTGAAAGACTATTGCAAGGGGTGCTGCTGCAGGACAGTGTCCCAAAGAGCAAGCCACAGAGTGGGAGCGACGCAGGTCCAGAACGTGAGTGCGGATGAGGGAGACGCTAGCCAGGAGGCGATGCCCTCTTGATGAAAGCTGATTTCTCAGAGCAACCAGCAGGAGGTGCGCAATGGTGAGTCGACACTGTGATATTGCTATTAGTCTACTCTGCTAACAGCATATTTCTCTTCACCACTCCTCCCTCACTTCATGCTAAAGCAGAGGTTCCATAAGGACTGAGGCCTGTTGAGCAGAACCACCACATCCGAAGCACTGAGATTTCCTCTGTATGCCACAGCGGTATGGGCACAGGCTGTTTAATTATTCAACAGACATCAGGCTTCTCTTCACATAGTGCTCCTCTCCCATGAGACAGTCTTGCTTAATTGACAAACTCCTGCCCACATTCTAAAGGGAGTTGAACAAAGCCAGTTGTGTTCAACACGGGGCCTGACAGTAACTATTTAAACCGGTGCACACTACACAAGTTGAGTATGCCCAGAATTGTATGGTCCCCAACATGCTTGTAGTATCTCATGTAGAAGTGCCTCCAGATAATAGGCACACCAAATACTGGTTTCAGTAAAATATGCTTCCAGCAAAGTTAGATCCTAGTCAAAACTTTCTGCCTAAATCCAAACAGGAACAGCATTAATGCTTCAGGAAGCTTTCCCAACACTGTTCCACTGTGCATAGGGAAGAGGGTGTTACAGCTCCCCAAATCCACTGGTTTGGAGAGTGAAGCCTGGCTCTATAGGATTGGTCCCCAAAAGACACCCTAAAATGATTTGGTGTAGTCTCACTGTTGCAGGAGGGCAAAATGGCAAGCTGAAGTGGCAGATCTAGTGTGGCTGTGGGCTGTGTAAAGAGTTTTGTCTCACCAGTTGAGTTAAGAATGGCAATCCTGTAACAGACCCCAGCAGATGAGGGTCTGCACCAACACAGCTCTAGGGTTGGTTCCAATAGAGACAGAGAACAAAGTACTCAGCTTTGGAAACCTTACCTTAAGAATCTGTTTGTGGTGTTGTAGCAGATTTAAGGAAGTATCTACATGCAGACAACATTTCTTTGTTTGGATGGTGCAAGTTATCATCTGGGTTTCTAAACACTAATTTCCAACTTTTTATTCAGCATTTAAAGATAGCAGCTGTATATACTCCCTATCCTAAACACTGATTAGCTAGGAAAAATACCAGCACACTCAGGGTTAAGTTTGATGGCCTAATGTTTCCTGAATCATGACAGAGTGGAAAGTGTAATGAAATAAAAGCAACTAAGTTCTACACAGTTCTCCTTTGTAATAGTTGTCAAGCTGCCCCACAAAGAAATCCAACATGAAAACACCTAGCCTGGGTTGTTCTGTGAGCTAACAGCATTACAGAACATGAATCATGTATACTGAGTTAGACAAAGAAAAGTATGTTCATGCAAGTTTTAAAATAAAAACCTGACCAACTGCTACAAAATGTACTTTGGCCTAATGAGTAAGTTAGAAGTTACCTATCCTCATCTTCATTACCTGCTATAGACTAGAGCCCTCAATTACTACATTTCATTTGATTTCATCACCGTTATCTCAGAAAAATGAGGGCATTGTGACTGAAGTATCGGGAATCAACTCCTGAATCCTTCTCCTGGCTGCGCCACCAGCTTCTAGCAGTATTTTGGGCAAGTTATTTTACAGCTGTGTCTCCGCGCCCCCCCCTCCCCACACACACACTCCCTTCTGCCAAGTGGGGATACTAACCCTTCCTTTCCTCATAGGGCTGGTGCGAAGCTTAACTTATCAGTGTTCATAGAGAGTCGATGGTGTCACATGGGAAGGCTCTATGGAAGCCAGAAGCATTGCCCAAATGTCTACAAAAAATGTGATGACTAGTTGTTGGTAGGTTAAGGCCCATGCTTATCCTAACTTGTTCTGACACATTGTTTGCTTGAACTCCCCTTTGACCACCTGATGTTTCTTCTCTTACACTGCTTACAAGCACTTTGGAGTAGGGACAATCTTGTTCAGTTTGTACATCACCTAGTACAGGGCCATGCATGATGCTCCTAGGTGCTATTGCAGTTCCAAATGTTTTACTCCAGCTGTACTCATCTTCTAAAATGAGTGTTGCAGCAGTCTGTTTGGGTTAGATACTATGTAAACACAACAACATAAGGTCCTTGCCATAAACTGCTGAAAGTCTAAGGAAAGAGGGAGGACATGGACAGTGATAAAGTTACGTTAGATAGTTGTGTGCCATGTGCTAATTCCAAGGTATGCATAAAATATGTAACCGTTCAAAAGCTAGTTAATTCCACTGCTCCTGCTATCAGGTTAATTTGGGATCCAAACAAACATAACTGCGAGTTATTTGTCACACCCTACCCTGTATTTCCCCCACAAGTTTAATGAATAACTCCTTTGCCTGAAGCAATACCCACTGTAACAACAGACCCTTTTTTCTAATGATATGCAACTCTTCTCTACCCTTATAATTTGGAGCATTTTCACTACCGATAAGTAGAATGGATTTTTTTTTTTTTTTTTTTTTTACCCCTGGTTAGAAGTGAGTTCAATATTAATTTTGATAGGGGGAAAAATTGCCCAAGGGCTAGACAGCCGTTAGCACAGGGGTGGGCAATAATTTTTGGCCAGGGGTCACTTCAAAAATGTTTGTCCGGAAGGAGTGGGATCTAATCCAGAAGGAGCAGGGCCAGAATGCTTCTGGGCTTCCCTACCCCCAGACCATAATAGGTCTGGGAGTGGGGGAGCCCCTTTCCACCCCCTTCCCACTAGGCACCATGCCCGTGGCAGGGTGGGAAGAGGCTTCATACAATCCCCCGCCCCCAGGCCCTGATTGGCATGAGGGTGGGGGTAAGCACACAAAGCCTCCTCCCACCCTACCCCCACCCTGTGAGGAGCACACGGCACTTCAAAGTACACATGCTGCTTGCAGGGCAGGAGGAGATGTCATGCGCTTCCCCCAGGGCCGGCCTTAGGCCGATTCGACAGAATCGGGCCCCGCGCCCCTGAACCCAGAAGTGCCAGCCAGCATTACAATTCAGAGCCCAGGGCCCTGCTCCACCAATTTGTGGAGCTGAGTCTCTCCCCTGGCTCTGCCTGGAGCAGGCCCCGAACCTCCCCCCCCGCCTCTCTCCGCGTGTTCCCCCAGCCACCCCCAGCGCATCCCCCTTGGCCCTGGACCGTCTCTACTATGTGCGGCTCCCCCTCACCACCTGATGCTGGCATTTGTGGTGTTGCAGGTGGGCGGGGCCTGGGCGTGGCATGACGTCACGCCCAGGATTTTAAAACTACTCAGACTCATGTTGCGTGACTGTTTCTGGGTTCTGACTCCGGGGCCTGAGTGCAGACTCCAGCCCTGCAACATGGAAGGCAGAAGGTAGGGAAGGGGCTTGTGCAGCGGGGGAGGGGGAGGGGAAGGGAAAGGGGCTTGTGCGGGAGGGGAAGGGGAAGGGGAAGAGGCTTATGGGGAGGGGGAGGGGAAGGGGAAGAAAGGGGAAGGCACCAAGAGACAAATGGCAGGTGGCCAAGTGCAGACAATGAGGGAAAGGGCAGGAGGGGAGGTGTCAGTGGGAGGGGGGGACAGAGTGATGCTGGGAGAGGACAGGAGAGGGGAAGGGCATTGGGGGAGGGGGAGGGGGAGGGGGAGGTGCTGGGAGAAGGTTTGAAAGAAGGGGTGGGCATGAGAAACATGGGGATGGAGCAAGTCATGTGAGGGCACAGAGGGGCAGGAGGGGAACGGGGCAGAGTGGTGAGGGGGTGGGCATCAGGGAAAAAGAGGGCAAAAGGGACAGGGGCAGTAAGGGAAGGGGGAGGCACCAGGAGGGTGCAGGGCTAAGGGGAGGTGCAGGTGCCAGGGGATTCTGGGGTGAAGCAGAAGGGCAGACACCTGCAGGGGAGGGACTAGCACCAGAGGAGAGAGGCAGGGCAGGTGTGTAGACGGAAGTGTTAGGAGAGGGGATGAGGAGGGGTAGCTCACTTGATCAGAGTGGGGCTACTGGAGGAGTGGGCACAGGGGGGAGTAAAGGGCTGGTGGAGGGGGGCAGGTCACAGGAGGGCTGAGGGCAGTGAGAAGGGCAGGAGTCAGGACAGCAGAGGAGGGTGAGGAGTTGGGGGGGGCAGCAGGCACCAGGGGAGATGATGGAGCAAGGAGAGGAGACATGGCATCAGAGATAAAAGGTAAAGGTTTAAATATATTTATTAATAACTTGGTATGCTGCCCACAGCCAGTTTGTTTGCTCCCCGTGGTACAGTTTGGGTTTATGTGGGGATCAACACGTGGCCGGCAAGTGGGAGCCAAAACAAAAAAGTAGTCAGTGTAATGTTCTTCTGTTTATGTGTTTTAGTAGTTAAATTCTCGGACTGTCATTGCTCATGGAAAGTGCTGTCACATGGGTAGAAATCGGGTAAATATTGCATTTTATTAATATCAGCACAACTGACTTAAATGGGGCCTGTGTGTTGTGTAGTCTTGCCTTAATCTTTGTATTCATGCCTGTCAGTGGGAGAGAAGCTATTTGTATATATTTGCTTGCATATGCAACCACACTTAAGTTGAGGCCCTCAGCATGTTCTGTAAGTATCAGTGTGGCCCCTGGGGCTTCCAAAGTTGAGTTGCCCTAGCTCATCCCTGACAGGTGTCTGTCTAACCTGGTCTTAAATATCTCCAATGAGGAGATTCTGCAATCTCCCTAAGCAATTTATTCCAGTGTTTAACCACCCTGACAGGCAGGAAGTTTTTCCTAGGCTATGTCTAGACTGCAAGCCTCTTTCGAAAGAGAGCGTCTAGACTGCACATTGAACTTTCGAAAAAGCGGCTTGCTTTTTCAAAAGAAAGCATCCAGTGAGTCTGGATGCTCTCTTTTGAAGAAGCCCTATTTACATTGAAGAACGCCTTCTTTCGAAAGAGGAACTTTCGAAAGAAGGCGTTCTTCCTTGTGAAATGAGGTTTACCGCCATCGAAAGAAAAGCCACGTTCTTTCGATTTAATTTCGAAAGAACGCGGCTTGAGTCTGGACGCAGGGGAAGTTTTTTCGGAAAAAGGCTACTTTTCCCGAAAAAACCCCTGAGTCTGGACACAGCCCTAATGTCCAACCTAAGCTTCCCTTGCTGCAATTTAAGCCCATTGCTTCTCATCCTAACCTCAGAGGCCAAGGAGGACAATTTTTCTTCCTCCTCATGATACTCTTTTAGATACTTGAAAGCTGCTCTCAGCTTTCGGTCCCTTTTCAGTCTTCTCTTTTCCAAGGTAAACAAGGCCAATTCCTTCAGCCTTGCCTCATACCTCATGTTCTCTAGACCTTTCATCATTTGTGTTGATCTTCTCTGAACTTTCTCCAGTTTCTCCATGTTTCCTGAAATGTGATGCCCAGAACTGGACATGATACTCCATCTGGGGCCTAATGTAGATGGCTCATTCCCTGCCTAGGTGACGTGAGACGGGGTGGGTTAATTTCCAATCCTCCTGTTTATTCTTTTCCTAAGCCAGGAGGGCACAGTAGTTCTGATGGAGGCTCTGCAGGAAGGTGGCCCGCACTGCCCCCTGCCTGAAACCTTGTGAAGGTGTTAAACAGCTGTCCAGCCCACCCTAAAGGTGACTGCATTTCAGCATGCATGAAGCAACACTGCACCAGCAATGGACAGGAGAATGGCTCCCGGGCATGGCTTGCTCATGACTGCTTCAGTCCCATTGGATGGGCCTCACTCTTTTTTTCCTCTTCCCTGCTTTGCGATGGGGCTGTAGACTCTGAGGGAGAGGGGTGGTGGCAGGCAGAGGTGTCTCCCTGCAGCAGATGTAGACACATCTCTGTATTAATCATTCTCTCATTGAAGTTTTTAGCTTTGTATTGAGCCTTTTTACATGGAAACTTTGTATTACGTCTTGGTAGAATAGTCCCTAGGACGAGTGAGGTGGAGACTGGCCCTGTGGGGTGAATGAGGTGGAAATGTATAAGGCGGAAGGTGAGCACCCCTGGGCAGCTACAAAGGGGATGGAAGCCAGATCCAAGATCAATGAGCCCTTGGAAGTGGGCCCATTGGGAATCCCAAAGGGCCTGCTTTGGGAATCCCCCTCTTTGGAGGTGAATGTGGCAGCATTGAGATGCCACTTAGAAGCAGGTGCCAGAGACGCTAACTGCAGATTCATGGGACAGCTCTCACAGATCTTGCACATGCATAAGATGATAGATCTACAGGGGGGGGCGTGGCCTAGTGAGGGGGCTGGAGGGTTCAGTTGCCCCTGGGAGAAAAATAATATAAAATGTAGTTAAAAATAGATGTCACACGTTTTTAAAAGGAATACCATATCTCCTGCCTTTTGTCTATTTTTCTCTCTTTAGGCCCCCAGTTAAAATTTTCAAAAGCACTTGAGTGACTCAAGTCACTTTTGAAAATTGGACTTGGAAATCTAAGCTCAGATTTTCAAAGGTAATTAATCTCCTAAAGAGACAGTTGCCAACTCGGATCTTCAAAGATATCTATTTGATCTTTACACACCTTTGAAAATCTGGTCATAAGTGTCCTAGTCAGTTCTGAATGTGAGATGTAGGAGCCCAGTCCTAATTCTTTCAGGCTTTTTTTTTTTATTTGAACATTTATCTACACTAATTCCCCTCCTTTCTCTTTCACTATCCAATAAATGCATGGATCAAAATTATAGGTGCTTTGTGAATATGCTGACTTGAGAGTGGAAAGATTTCATATTGTCATGTATGATTCCTGGTAACCCATCTCAAATATGAAAAACTAGGTTGATACCTGTTCATATCAGGAGCTGTTGAATTCACTAAACATCCTAATGAGATACTGGAGAAGATATTGGATTTTTGTATTTATACTGTGGGCAAAGCATGGGCTCACAAGAATTCCTCCATTGTTTTACCATGAGTCTCACAACATTTGGGCTATGTCTACACTCACGGCTTCTTGCGCGAGTAATATGCAACTGAGGCTAAGGATGGAATATCGCTGAGCCTGTTTTGCATACCTAATAAGCCACCATTTTTTTTCAGGAGAGGCTTTTGCGCAAGAAGGAGCGTCTACACTGCCCCTTGCGCGAGAAAAACCCCTCTTGCGCAATGCCGTTACACCTATTACTTTTCAGGAAGAACGGCATTGCGCAAGAGGGGTTTTTCTTGCTCAAGAAGGGGCAGTTTAGACGCTCCTTCTTGCGCAAAAGCCTCTTCTGAAAAAAATGGTGGCTCATTAGGTATGCAAATGAGGCTCGGCGATATTCCACGCTTAGCCTCATTTGCATATTACTTGCGCAAGAAGCCGCGAGTTTAGACATACCCTTGGTGTTTTGCTAAAAGCCTGGAGTCAATTGATTATGTAGGAATCTCAGGTTTCATTTTTAAAAAGTTCTCTATTTCTGGGCTTTACAGCTAAAGAGGAAAGCTTTAAAACATGAACCCTAAATACTGAAGAAAAAAAAGGGCAATAAAAATCCAACATGTTTTATTTTTTTTTAAAAACTTATGATTTGTAGACCATTCTCATAACTTTGTGTAGGTGTTCCTTGTGATTTTTGGGTTGGCAATACTGCTCTTTGGAGAATTTAGAGAGGTCTCTCCCTTCAGTTTCCCTTTCCTTTTTTGTCACAGGTCATCAGAGAATCATAAAGACAATGGAGAGTAGGGTGAGTCTATGACTATGGTTAATGACTGGTCAGGGTGACTAACTATTATCAGCCAGTGGTCTGAACGAGCTATCTACTGCCATCTGTTAATCAACTGTAAGAAAAGGCTTCACGAGCAGACCTTATTTATATAGACATACTTACTTTGCCACAGAGATCTGTAGAAACACTTGCTGTGTCAAGGTGATCAACTTTGGCTCTTTTGGTTTGAAATTCACTTAAGACTTGGAACTGGGAGAATGAAATGTTGTTATCCATACTGTATGATTAAAAGACCTGAACTTAATATGACCTGACTTAGGGTCTATCATAGCTTGAACACTAAGCAGAGGATAGTGAGTCACATCTAACTGAAAGTCACAGAAGATGGAAACAGGTTTTATTTCTGGTGGTGTAGAGTCTATTTGGGAGTCCTCAGTTATATCTGACACTTAAAAGTGTTTAAAGGCAGAGCTGACTAGAATCAATTGAGAGTCCTTGTCTTGTCTCAGTGATCGCTTGAGCAAAAATCATTGATTAAAATCTTGTGTAGACTGACCTTGGGCTCAACATGCAATGTGTTGAAAGGCAGTGCAAAGGAGGCAATGGTGGGGAGGTACCATATTACCTAGTGAAATCATTGGTGCTGAAATCACAAAGGACTGGAATTTGACCACAGAACTGACACTTTCTTAAACTCCATTTTTGCTATTGAAAAAGTAAATCAATGTAACAAAACTGCAACACTCTCTGGTAACTTTTTAAAAATCAAACTTTAAACTTTATTGAAAAGATTGGATAGCTTGCAGTTGAAAATATTTGACCTGCACTTAAGGCAACTGATTTAATTTTGTGTAAAATTTTGCATAATAAAAGATGGCATTTTTTTTGAAAATGTTCAACTATATTGATATACATTTTGATCAGATCTACTTCTGATGTGATATTTGTGTGTGGTTATGGGGGCGTGGGTGGGGTTTTTTTTGCGCTCAACAAAAAATCCTGGGTGGTGAGGCCCCGCCAAAACTGTTCGAATTGGGCCCCGCACTTCCTAAAGCCGCCCCTGTAATTCCCACCTCCAAGTCCTGATTGGCCTGGGGGCAGGGAAGCTGTGCGAAGCTTCCCTCGCCTTCCCCCCACCCTGCGCAAGCGTATGGCACGCTCCACGCAGGGCAGGGTGGAGGAAACTTCGCACGCTCCTCCTGTCTCCAGGCCAATCATGGCTTGAGGGTGAGGAAGCATGTGACGTCTCCTCCCGCCCTGTGAAGCGCCGCGCACTGCTTGAAGAGATGCATGCTGCTCACAGGGCAGGAGGAAGTTTCATGGGCTCCCTTGCCCCCAGATTCTAACTGGCCTGGGGGTGGGGGAGCAGCAGGGCCTCCACAGGCCGGATTGGAGTCCCTTTTGCCCACCCCTGCTTTAGCAGTTAAACTGATACTTAAAGGACAGGAACTTACTTTCACTGTATACTAGAAAAGCAGTCATCCCACAACTCATTAAAGAAGAGAGTTTGGTTAACATCCTATGAGGAGGCTCCCATTTTAACAGCTTCTAGGTTACAGCATAGCCTAATATTTCCTGTTTCTATTCAGAGATCTTTCTAGGGTCACAGCGATGCAGATTTTTCCAACAGTAAACATGTTACTTGGGACATTCTGAATGAGCCATCTGTGGTAGCAGATGAAGCTAACTATCAATTTCTGATAAACAAATCAAAGTGCAGTACAAGGTCCACTTAGTCCCTTGTTTCTGCATTGTGAAACCTGATCATATTCACACCAACTGTTCCTGTTTTGTACATGTTGATGAAGCCAGGGATTCTACACCTAAAGGGCCTAGAGAAGTCAACAATTCCAAGGTGATCGCTGCAGCTAAGTAGAGCTTATGAAGTAAGTTATTTCAAGAGATGTTCCTACAGGCAAATAATTTATTCAGCAAATCAATTTTTCAAACCCATGCAGCGGAGTGCTCCAAAAGGACCACTCAATCCATTGTAGCCAGCCTGCTCCGAGTGAACCAGTGCAGAATGTGTATACCAGGAGTGGGGAACCTAAGGCCCGGGGCCAGATGCAGCCCTCAGCTTGCCTGGGTCCAGCCCCTAAGGCTCAGAGCTCCTCCCAAGCAATGGGGAGCCCACCCTGGCACACCAGCTCCCCCACCATGGAGCTGGAGCACACAATCTACTACCCTGGGCCTCCCTAGGCTCTGGTATACAAAGAGAATGTGGGGTGTGTCTGTCTCAGTCAGGGGCCACATCAGCAAGGGTTTAGTTTTTCTTTTTTGCTTCTCACTTGTGTGCAGCCTCCCTGCTCCTCCCGCAACTGATTTTTTTTTCCTGTGGGTCAGTGGCCTACAAAAAAGGTTCCCCACCCCTGACGTACACCATGGTCCCTCCAACTGTTGCCATACTTGTACCCTGTGCTATATCACATCATTCTTAGACCAGCTCCCTGGAGCAGGTGCAGCATGTTAATCTTTGATCTATTAGTGTCTAAAGCCCTGGTTAGGTGCTTATTAACCACTTTGCATATATGCCATAGATATCTTAGCACCTACACATTTGGCCTGTTCCAACAGCTTCTTCCACTGGTTTTGTCCTGCCCACAAAAGTTCCATATGATTAAGGGCCAGGAGCTATCCCCTTGAGTGTTAGCTGTAAGCTCACTAGTCTATCATCATTGCTTTTGAGTTGGGATGCACTAGGTGGTCAGATCTTACTGCTAAAATAGAGATTAGAAGCAAAGATACATTTGCTACTGTTGTGAATTTTGTGAAATTGGGCTGCTTGAACAAATATTTTCCCTGTGAACATTAATTTTGTTTTCTTCTAATTGGTCTTCTATGTTTTGGAGGCTTTTGTTAACTGAAGAGTAAAGAATAATCTGACAGGTCAAAACTGAATTTAAGTCAAAGGTTTTTTTTACACTAAACACACACCCTTGGAAAAAATGAGTTTTGTAAAAATATCCACCCAAAGACCACCAGCTCCAACATTATAACAAACTCTTAAAGTTTTATTTCATCATAACATAGACTGTATACTCTGACTTACCAATGAGACATGCTTCCACGTAAGTCCATGAGTCTCAACTAGTTCTGTCATCCATCCCTTTCGTCTCACCCAGGGGCACCATTTAGGGGGCACTAGGAGACTATAGTCTCCCCCCCCTCCAAGTTTAAACCCCTGAATTTCATACTTGAGATCGGCTTAAAGCGCATCACTAGCCCCAGACCCAGCTCATAACTACAACAGAGCTTGTGCGGCTCCCAGCTTTGCCTTTGCATCAGGGTGTTTGTTTATAAACAGAGGGAGGCAGAGGATTAAGATAACAAAAGGCTTGTCCTTATACTGGAAAGATTGTTACATGATCATGCAAACATTGCCCCGTACTTCACTTGAAAGATAGGAAGCAAAGAGTCTCTATTGAGACTGGTGTTCTTCAACAAAGGCTATGTCTAGACTGGTATCCAGGAAAAACTCTACCGCGTCCAGGGAACACGTCTTCTTTTTTGGGACAGTTTCCAAAAAAGTGGACACATTCTTTCAGCATCCCTATATTCCTCATTTTAGATGGGCCAAATGTTGGAGAAACCTCTTTGCGTCTCTTTTTCGCAATTTGTGTATCTTTTTCTGAAATTCCCCGGCAGTGTAGACATAGCGTAATCACAAATGATCTTGAAAAAGAGGTAAATAATGAAATGGCAAAGTTTGCAGATGATACAAAATTACTCAAAAGCTGACTGCAAAGAGTGACAAAGATCTTTTAAAAAAAAAAAACCACGAAACCCCCCCCCCCCCAAGATTGAGTAACACAGAGTACACAAAGTGGGTTGCACCCAAGAAAGCTCATACCACCATCTACATGTTTTATTAGTCTTTAAGGTGCTACTAGACTACTTGTTTAAGTTTATACATACAAAGTGATGGGGTCTAACTTAGCTATTACCACTCAAGAAATATTGGAATCATTGTTTGATAGTTCCCTAAACATCTACAACAGGTAACAGAATATTGGGAATCATTAGGAAATAAATAGATAAGACAGAAAATATTGTTGCCTCTATATAAAGTCTTGTTATGGCCACATCTTGATGCTGAGTGGCAGATGTGATTGCCCCATCTAAAAAAGATACAGTGGGTTTTGAGAAGGTAAAGATAAGGGCAACAGAAATTGTTTGGGGTAAGGATCAGCATCCATATGAGGAGAGATTAAAAAGACTGGGACTCTTCAGTCTGGAAAAGCAAGAACTGAAGCAGGGATGAGGAACCGAAGGCCGGATGAGGCCCCGAAGGCTCAGGGCCCATATATGAAGGGCACTATTTTAGACCTAGATATACCTCCATCCCATAAAACCTACTCATCTTATTTCCACCACTGCATATATACTATGTACCACAATAAGCTGAAGAGGCAAAACTTAAGCTGAAGCTATGGGTAATGTTTTTCATGCAAAAAAAGTTAATATAATATTGTTAAGCCCTCTTGCACCCTTCCCCAGTTTTGGCTCTGACTTCTATTTTCTTGCACAAGAGCCTTTTGGTGGGTTGAAAGATATGCTTTAGCCTTACTTAAAAGTGGCTATTGCTAGAATACATGCCATGCCAAATTAAACTGCTCTAGAAAGTATCACAGTGATCCACTTCAGTTATAACATCTATACTTACCATTGGCAGCTTGCACCCAGGAATGCTTGGGAAGTCATGGTGCTCCATATGGTAGCCTGCATTAAAGGTGATCCAGTTGAGAGGTCCATAATAAGAATAGGTTTCGTAGCCTTTTAAGAACGTGTAATGTTCTGCTATGAAGTGCCCAGCAATAGGATGCAAACCCATGCAAAGTAAGGAACCTGCTATTAAGTAAATAACAGGCTTCAGGCCCCATAGGTAGTAGATTATAAAATCAATAGAGAACTGTATCAGGGCATTAAATATTTCCATCTGAGTAACAGTTTTGGGATTCACATAAAGAGGTCTCAGGCCATAGAAGAATGGTTGGAGGATGACCCAAATAAGTTTCCGGAAGGGCGTGCAAAAGAACCAGCCTTCAAAGTCGGTTGGAATATCCACATCCAAAGTATCTCCACCAAGGTACCGGTGATGGTCAATGTGGTATTTCTTGAAGGAGGCAGAGTAAGGAAGTCCAATTGGCAGGTTGGCAAACACTGCAAACCATCTATTCCACTTAGTCTGCTTGTTACCAAAGGCAACATTGTGTGAAATATCATGGATCGCTAGCGCCATTGAGTGATTAATGCAGCCCCCAAAAGCATAAGCCCAAAAGAAAATCCATTTCCAAGATAAATCTTTCACCAAGTAGCAAGCTAGAAGCTGTGTCAACACCATTCCAGACACAATCCATTTTAAGTGGGGATCTGGTCCCATTAAAGATTTAATGGTTGGATATTTGGCTGAAGGGAAACAAAAAACAAAAAACTCATTAAGTATCAGGTAAGTAAGCATGATCACCACTTGCATTCGTCTCTAATTTCTTCCATTAAAAGAATATGCATAGGGCCCTAGTTTTGCAGAACTAGGAACAGTGTTACACTCACACAATGTGCACAAACCCTACTGAAAGAGTAGTTTCAAACACTTATCCTATACCAAACCTTTTTTGAGCAAGTGTACTATTTGGGATAGCCCGCATATCTGGTCCCCAATACCATGTGCATTGGGGAAGTGGAGAGTGGAATTTTGATTGTATGTCAAGGGCCACCGAGTAAAAACCACAGGAGCATCTTGTGTCAAGTGAATCACTTCCCTGGTTGCCTCATCTGATCTGATTGCCATTATCCAGAGCTGAAAAGTGACAGATTGATATTAGACCCATTGAATGGACCCCAAAGGAGACAGAGGTATTTTGATAACCCACAAACCAGAGGTGCTAGCATGGGGACAGAATACTGGACACAAAATACATTCCTAGACCAAGCCTTTGTGCTCTTTTGTACAGACCTAATAAAGGGAAAACACTCAAGCCTTTTACTCATTGATCTGACCTTTTTAAAATCACCAAATGGTTACATCACAATCAGTCCTTGTGTGCAATGACATCATAAGAGAAACCAATGCTATAATTATCAGCAGAAAGGAAGGAAGCTAAAAGGTAGCTTTCCACATCTTCATAGTCATTAGCCTTACTAACATTGTACAACAGGGACAAGTATGAATGCCATACATAAAACCCGCAAATAATCTGATGTGGCTCTGATTGCAATATCTTTCCTTGGTGCCAAGGCATCTGATGCATTCCTTGGGCTAGTTCTACAGGCTTCAATCTTGAACATTTTACTAATGCTTTATCCAATCCAATGTAAGTAGTTCTCAATATTTGCAGCTACTCCCTTAAAAATCATTACAAAGGCATTTGTTATATAGTAGGAACATATTATATGTCTTTTATATTGGAAGTATTTGGCAACATACACCTTTCATTGGTCAGAGTGTCCTATTTAGCACTTTCCTCTTTTGGGGTGTATCTATAAGAAGTTCTATTGTAACTGCTAACCCACAGGCTGTGTCTACACTGGCATGAATTTCCGGAACTGCTTAAAATGGAATACTATTCCGTTTTCAGTTTTTCCGGAAAAGGAGCGTCTACATTGGCAGGCTGCTTTTCCGGAAAAGCCCTTTTTCCGGAAAAGCGTCTGTGGCCAATGTAGACGCGCTTTTCCGGAAAAGAGCCCCGATTGCCATTTTCGCGATCGGGGCTTTTTTCCGGAAAAGACTACTGGGCTGTCTACACTGGCCCTTTTCCGGAACAGTGTTCTGGAATAAGGACTTATGCCCGAGCGGGAGCAGAATAGTTTTTTCCGAAATAGCAGCTGATTTTGTACAGTAGAGCGTCGTTGCTTTTCCGGAAATTCAAGGGCCAGTGTAGACAGCTCACAGCTTATTCCGGAAAAGCGGCTGATTTTCCGGAATAAGTGGCCCAGTGTAGACACAGCCAACAGTGTTTAGTGAAAGACTGTACTCAACATTTCCAATTAATTCTAGCTGTTAGCTAATACTGAAATCCTTGGAAGAAGGTGCCATATAAATGCAAAGTATTTGCCACTCTAAGGCCCATAACAGGAACTATGGGCATTCATGGACCATCATGCACTTTAATAGCAACAATACTATCAAAGAAACAACCATCATATGGTTTACATAAGGATCATTCATTCAGATTCTTCCAGGGGGCATTACACATTCTGTAAGGTATGATTTAGGTCTTTACGACAATAAAAATAATTTGACTGTATTGTGGGGAAATCTTGGCCCTCTACTATTCTTCCTTAAGAGCTAGAAGGTCGATTGGGTGGGATTGGTTGTGAAGGGATAAAGAGGAGCTAAATTAGTAACCTGAATAAGAACCTGGCTCTGCAACCCTGACACAAGGAGTCCCACCAATTTAAGTGGACCTAGAATTGTGGAATTGCCACTGTAATCCAGTGATACAATACCATATGCTTAAAGGAAAATAAAGCCTTTTCCGAAAGATCCCTTATCCCTCTATGAAATAAGGGATCTTTCGGAAAAGGCTTTATTTTCCGCAAGATCAGCGTCTAGACTGGCGCTTTTTTCTGACAAAGCTCCGTGTCGAAAAAAAGTGGCAGCCATTTTTATGCTAATGAAGCGGGGGAGATTTAAATCCTCGCTTCATTAGCAATTGTGATACATATAATTTACATCCCTTTTACGAAAAAGGGATGTAGTCTAGACGTAGCCTCAATGTTCTCACCTATGCCAAGTAATCTGATCTTGAATCATGAAGAGCTCTTTCCCTCAGCATATGAAGCAATGAATTCATGGGTTACTTATGTAAAGATGTATTTTCTTTTATCGGTTTAAAATACAAAGCCTTCTGGTTTTATTGAATGTCCACTCGATTTGAAAGGGGGAAGAATGTTCAATTTATCTTTTCTATTGCATTTTATTATAGCCTCCTATTATACCCTCTTTAAAGAGATCCTATATCATTTCTATCTTTTCCTGTCCTTATCACCCATCTTTGGATCCTTTTTATTTCTGCACTATACATCAGTTACTATAACACCCACGGGGAATACTGCGGATCAGTTCCTTAATCTGCGAACTGTGGCTGCAAAGTGCATGTGTGTCCACACTGACTAATGGGTGAATTTTGTAACTAGTACTAGTAAATGTCATCTGACCATTACATCACATTTGCCATTTCATTGACATCAGATTATGAAGGTGTGGAACACTGCTGCTGTGGATACTGTAAACATCAGAGGCAGTGCAAATGAGTCTTGCGACCTTGCCAGCAGTGACAGGTGTAACATATACAGGATATAGATGTTTTGTACTAAAATAAAGATTGTTAAATAGCGTAGATGTGTCTGATCTCAGTAATTCAGTATTATTTATAATGGAGGTTCCCAGAGGCCCCATTGTGCTGGGCACTGTACAAATATACAGGAAGATGCACCCAGCCTGGAGCAGCTTGTAAAATCACTTTTTAAAAAGATCACTAGTCAGACCAGGACCCCTTTTATTAAGTGCTGTATAAACACATGTGAACTGCCACATTCTGATTTCAGATAAAGTGAATAGATTTTAATATGACATAAGATCATTTCTCAATACCCAGTCAGCTAGCAGCATTTAAGACACAATGCCTTCCATAACATCGCATCCTAAAGGATGGCATCATGCAGTCCTTTTGGTCAGATGGCCCATTGGAGGCAGGCATTAAATCACATACAATGCATTTCTAACTAACAAGAACAGCCACAGGAAAAGTGTCTACTTATGTATTAAAAGGAAAGCATCTTCAGATGCTTGTCAGGTCTTATTTTAAAACTGCTTAGTGGCTTAGAATATTTTTGCATATATATATTTAAGAGGTAGAGGTTGTCAGATTGGGCAAAATACAGTATATTGCACTAAAATGCAGGGACCAACCACACCTAAAAGCAACTTTGATCAAGCCATGCTTACAGTCAGTACAATCAGCTTTACTGACTGTACTTACTGGCTGCATCTACACTGGCGTGATTTTGCGCAAAAGCATCTGCGCCAGTGTAGATGCTCTCTTGTGCAAGAAAACTCCGATGGCCATTTTAGCCATCGGACTTTCTTGTGCAATAAATTAACATTGCCTGTCTACACTGGCCTCTTGTGCAAGCGGGCTTATTCCTGAGTGGGAGCATCAGAGTATTTGCGCAAGAAGCACTGATTTCGTACATTAGAATGTCAGTATTCTTGTGCAAATACTCGTGGCCAGTGTCGACAGGCGGTAGGATTTTGCGCAAAAGCAGCCACTTTTGCGCAAAATCTTGCCAATGTAGACACAGCCACTATGTTCTTGTAATACAAGTACCTTACTATTTGCATACATTTAGCTCAGGAATAAGATTGTAATTAACTTCAGAGACACGGTATAGGAGAAAACCTATGGTAAATATTGGCATAATAGTGGCACAGAAAGTTTGTTCTTGGGTTAATTCTGCCAAACATTTATTGACTATTTTTCACATCCTTTAGTCTCCTCTGGCATTATTGCACTACCAGAAAATTAATGGAAAAGAATAGCTGGGATTGCAGAACTGACAAAGCAGAAAAAACAAGATATGAGGCTTTTAAAGGCCCCCTGGTTTATGAGCATAGCACATACAAAGTATTCATTACTTTGTTGCTCAACCTATGGAAAACATCATGGCCCATGGAAATGAGCAGAGATGGGCAATAAAACGGTGGCTATTCACCAGGGTTAGCCCTGGCAGGCCATTGCTACTGTATTTACCTGTGCCTCCACAGGTATGGGCAGTTGCAGCTCCCATTGTCTGCCGATCGCCATTTCCATCAATGGGAGTGGCAGGAAGTGGCATGGACCAGGACACTCCATCACACAGGGGCTAACCCTGGATAACCAGATCTGACCCTCAAAGTGGTATTGGCCCACCCCAGTAATATGGCTCAGCTTTTGACTGTTCTGAGGGATGAAGTTTACCTTTTATATCAATCACTGATCATTGTAGTTTAACTATAAATAATTAAAAAAATATGCAGATGAATGAGATCTGTTGACTAAGAAGAATTTAAAGTGGGCGTAACAGAGTCAACATTTATCTATGAATTGGGCTAAGGTATCCCACAAGGCACAGGAAGAAATAACAATGTTTTCACCTCTAAAACTAATACACACATTCAGAGCCTTTGATACCACCATGGTTAACTTGTCATGGATGTTAGGCAGCCACACAGGCCAAAGAACAACAGCTATCAGTCCTCTGTGTCCTAAACAAACATTGTTTTTTAAGAGTCTCCTATAAGATTACTTGAATAACTTGTGCAGCACTACATGAAGAAATCTAATATTTTAATAGGTTTCAGAGGGGTAGCTGTGTTAGTCTTTCAGTAAAAGTAGACAAGGGAATTTTAAAGACTAACCAATTTATTAGGGCATAAGCTTTTGTGAAATACAACTCCCTTCTTCAGATGTTTGCTGCTGCATAGCAACTTAATTAAACATCCTTCATGGTAGGTGATATTTTGGTACCGACAGAGCAAGAGTAGCTCAGAGGGATGCTGGGTCAGATCCTACCTCAATTTGCTTTTTGCTTAAATAGGGTTTGTATCACGTGAAACCTCTGGAACCAGTCACAGCCTAACAGATTTTTAACACCAAGGACATTCCCCTTCAGGATTTTTGACTCAAACTTTACAATATTGGATTAGCGGCTGACTAGTGCTGGTTTAGTCACCATCTTCTGGCTACTTGCATTGCACAGTTGAAAGGAAAGCTGCACTGCATTTTTAAAAATGGAGAGACGTTGCCTCCCTCCCATCTTGTATTCAAAGGAAGCCTGCTCCAGGCATTATGCTTTTTCATGGACAGCTTACTTTTTTTTTCTCTCTCTCTAGGTTTCTCCCCCCACCCGTTCACCTTATGCAGTGAAGGTCGCAGTGAAGTAAATGGCTGTTCTTTGTCCATGGGAAACAAAATATCTTCACTTATTTATTTTAATTCAACTATCACACAGTTAAGGAAGTTTACCCTAGCACTCCCTTTAAACGGGTCAGAATGAGGCACATTAGTTGGCTATAAGACATTAACTGGTAGCTGTTCATGGAGGTCACCCTAGTCAAAAATGGTTTTGAAAATACAGGCAGTTCCTGAGTTACGCGGATCTGACTTATGTCGGATCCGCAGTTACAAACGGGGTTTGCTGCCCGTCTCCCTGGTCTGCTGGAAACCAGCAGACCAGGGAGACGGGAAGCAAAGCCTCTGAGGATGCCGGCAGCGGGACAGCCGCGGCGCGTCTGGGCTGTCGCTGTCCGCGTGCTCCCCGGCTTTGCTCCCCGTCTCCCCAGACCAGGGAGACGGGGAGCAAAGCTGGGGAGCACGCGGGCAGCAGACCAGCAGACCAGGGAGACGGGGAGCAAAGCCGCGGAGCACGCGGGCAGCAGGATAGCCGCGGTGCGTCTGGGCTGTCCCGCTGCCCCCGTGCTCCGCGGCTTTGCCCCGGACGCCTGTGGTACAGCAGCTGGGGCGCTGCCGGTTGGTCCCGTAGTGCCGCTCTGGGCGCTACTGGACCAACCCGGCAGCACCCCAGCTGCTCTGCCCCAGGCGTCCTGATTCAGCCACTGCTGGTCAGTTTCAGCAGCAGCTGAATCAGGACGCCTGGGGCAAAGCTGCTTGGGTGCTGCTGGGTTGCTCCAGTAGTACCGAGGAGCGGCGCTACTGGAGCAACCCACCAGCACTCAAGCTGCTCTGCCCCAGGCGTCCCCAAGTCAGCTGCTGCTGAAACTGACCAGCACTGACTACAGGAAGCCCGAGGCAGAGTTGCTCTGCCCCGGCTTCCTGGAATCAGCCGCTGATCAGTTTCAGCAGCAGCTGACTTGGGGATGCCTGGGGTTCTTAAGTTGAATCTGTATGTAAGAACTGGCGTCCAGATTCATCCTGTTGAAACTGATCAGCGGCTGATTCCAGGAAGCCCGGGGCAGAGCAACTCTGCCTCGGGCTTCCTGTAGTCAGCCGCTAGTCAGTTTCAGCAGCGGCTGAATCTGGATGCCAGTTCCGACTTACATACAGATTCAACTTAAGAACAAACCTACAGTCCCTATCTTGTATGTAACCCGGGGACTGCCTGTACTGCAGTTTATTAGTCAGTCATCTTATTACCTGTGTGTTATATGCTAAACTAGTTCAGTAGAATTACTTTCTTCCTGCTGCTAAGACCCCTCAGTCAAAAGGGTGCAGGATAGGATTATAACTTCAAACAGGGATTTTTCATTTTCAGAATGGCAAGAAATATTAGTCACAGATAAAATCTGCTAATGGTTACAGGCTGTCTGCTAGAAGTCCAAGATACATTCCAAAAAAACCTTTAGACTTATAGTGAAACAACTTAAAGCAAGGAATTTTTTTCCTGCGTGTGACTTTCATTTGTGCAAATTTGGGTGGGTTTTTTTTTTGGTGTGATTTAAGAGTGGAGAATGAGAGGGCTTATAATGCATCAGTTCCTACAAGCATCAATAACTTTAGTGTGGAACTGATGTGTACCAAGGCTACTTATAGCAGTGACTCCCTGTTCTTGATCTTTTCCTTTGGGTTCCCCCTAATGTTGTATCAGAGATCTGACCAACTGGTCCATTCTTGCATGCAGAACAAGAGGTGGAGATCCAATCAGGCCTGCCAGTGGCTTAGCAGCAGGGCAATTTCTCCTTGCTGACATGAGAAGCCTGCTCACATCACATATTTAATGTTTATAGTGGCATTGCTATTCACATTAGAGAGAAAATAGAAGGGAGGTTGTACGGCTCTAGATAAGCAGCATTACCCAAAGCCAGGGGAACTATACCTCTGTTTAGCAGAGGGAAAAGTTTTATTCTCTCGTGTTCCTCTTTACTTTTACCCATGAGTAGATGACAATAGCAGCAACATGCTTGTGCAACTTATGTACTTACTGGGTGTGGTTCACTTTGATCACTTTCAGAGAGAGAAAGAATGAGTTTGCTTTACAGCCTTAGCTGAAAGCCAGCTAGCTTTTAGCTCAAGCAGTAGAGGTTCATGACCTACACTCCAGGTGGGCCGTGCCAGGTTCGGTTGCCCCTGTTGGTGTTACACTTGGACGTAAGGACATTCCTTTTCACACCAGGCTTTCAAGGTTAAAAAAACCCATGACACCTCAGCCTCCAGGACAGTGCCCTTTGAAATAAACTTGAAGTCACAATGAAACAACGTCCTGCCAGAACAAACAAGTGGCACCAAAAAACAGACTACTTAACCTTACAACACAGCTGCACCCTTTAATTGATCTAGTATTTATATGGAAGAAGGATCAAAGCCAATATATTTTGAATAAACAAATCCAATTTGTGTTTTAATCTCTTCTTTCACCCACAACCCCCAGCAAGTTATCGTGCATCAAATAACGTATGATAGACCAGATGGCTTTAGTTACAGAAATGTTGCACTCACCAACCCTTAATTTCTCCCTCCACTTTTCCTAATTTCTCTATTACATTGTAGAGTTCGTGGAGCAGATAGCCTTCAATACAACTGTTAACTAACCATGAGGCAGGCTGGTGAGAAACAAGAGACACTGCACCCATGAGATAATTTGGCCAACATTAAGAACACCACTAAATCACCACAAATGGCCAAAAAAGATCACTTTATTGAGAGCTAGAACAAAGCCAATATTACAGCGGGTATTATCATGAGAAAAAGAACTTGCTGTTAAAACCAGGGCCCAGAAAAGTAGGATACTGGCCTAAAAGGCTTCTGAAAAGTCACTTATGGATTCAACAGTATGCAAAAGCAGGGAATTTTTTTTTATAATCAGAACTTGATTTGCCCAAATTAAGAATAAAACACATTGAGCCTAAATGAGGGGTTGGTTGTTATCTTTCCTAAACATATCAGGGCATTCAGTTGAGATGGTTTATTTCAGATTAAAATAATCAATAAAGTTGAAGTATAAAGTATACATGAGAGAAGCATGATATGAGGGTCAACAGCAGCTACTTTGAACTCATTCATCACAGGCACATCCTGTAGTAGTATAGTGCTATAGCGGACTAGCCACTTTCAACCAGCCAAATAGCCACGTTGTACAAGTCAACTAGCCACACTCACCCAGCCAAATAGTCATCTGTAGCTAGTGTTTTGGACACCATGGACATAGAGGCTATGTCTACACTACAGTCTACATCAGCCAACCTTGTATCAATGAAGAGTGTGACTATTCACACCCAAGTCACACCGAGCATTTGTGTGCACAGCACTATGTTGGTGAGAGAGGTTCTCTTGTCAAAACAGCATATGCCTCTCATGGCTGTAGGTTTTATGCCAAAAGAAGAGCTCTCTCCAATTGGCATAGAGCATCTTCACCACATGTGCTGCAGCAGCACAGCTGTACTGGTGCAGCTGCAGTGCTGTACGTATCGGTATAATCTTTTTCACAAAAAAACTTATCCTGTAGAAGTGCGAGAATAAAAAACAACCATAGTAGGTCAGACCACTGGCCCATCTAGCTCAATATCCTGTCTTCCAACAATGACCAAGGCCAGTAGCTTCAAAAGGAATGTACAAAAAAGGGCAGTTATTGAGTGATCCAGTGCCAGCATCTGACAGTCAGAGATTTTGTGCCACCCATAGCATGGGGTTGCAACCTTAACCATCTTAGACATTAACCACTGATGGACATATCTTCCACGAACTTCTCTAATTCTTTTTAAAAAACACTTGTAGTCTTAGGCTTCATAATATTCCCTGGCAATGAGTTCTACAGGTTGACTGTGCATCAATTACACTGTTTTCCTTAACATAGAACAAAATGGTTGTGTCATCCTAGAGCAGTGGTCCCCAACACGGTGCGCCCGCCAAGTGCTCTGGGCTGGCCTGGCCCCGGGCTCGTAGTGCATGCATGGAGCCGGAGCCAGACACCGGCCCCAGGAGCACCGCGAATTGGCCGCTCGCACCCCGGGCGCGCGGCGCTTGGGGGGAGGGCGCTAGCCCCGGGCGCGCGGCACTTGCGGGGGAGGGGGCGCCGGCCCCGGGCGCGCGGCGCTTGCGGGGGGAGAGCGCCGGCCCCGGGCGCGCGGCGCTTGCGGGGGAGGGCGCTGGCCCCAAGCACGGCCCCGTGCATGCGTCCCTGCCCTTTGGCACCCGGCAGGCAAATGGCCACGCCCCCTGGTGCCCGGCAGCCTCTAAAGGTTGGGGACCACTGTCCTAGAGACTTGGATTGGACAACAGTAATTGGATTTACCTTTTAGCTCTGTCACTTTCAACTATTAAGCCAGATTAACTGAGTCAGTCTTTATCTCATCTGTATTTAAGCACCTCTGTTCTTTTAAAGTAAGTTTAAGAATTTTTCTGTGAAGAAAAACACCATTTTCCAGTAAAGTTTATTAGAATGGTTTTATAACCTAGATCTGACCCTGCATGCAAGTGAAGTCTGTCTATCTAAGAAGCCTTAATATCCTCCTCATTACTGAATGCCTTTAAGTGAAACTAATGTTCATAGTGTTTGCTTTGATTTTTAAATGACATCTTATCTTACAATTAAGAATTGGTACCACCCACTGTGCGTGAACACAGTCAGGGCCTGGTAGTGACACACACAGCACCTCCTGGATTCAAAGGGCAAAGGATGAAGATGACTTGTTTCTTATCCTGTTTGTGCCATTCCCTCCCATTTCTTGCTTTCATACTTGCTCTATTTCAATGGAATTACTCTATCTTGTTTTTCCTTTTTTAGTAGTCTCCTTTCTTTCTCTCTCTCCTCCTGAGGTTCTGTTCCTATCCATTATTTTCTCTGGGACCTGTTGTTTTTCCTTCTTCTCTGTGGTTATCCCATTATTTGAGAGCTGACAACGTGCTTGGTGGTGTATCCCTGTGATGGGGCATCTGCCCCACTGGCTAACAAGGGTTAAATCCAGCATTAGGAGAGGGCTGGGGGTGTGAAGTGAGCAGCTGTGACACATCAGCCAATTAGGGCCCAGCAGAGGGCTGTATAAAGGAGGGTTGCTAGAGAAGAGAGACATTCACTCATGCTTCAGTGCTGCCGGGAAAGCTAGAGGTTTTCTGAGACAGCAGTGCTGGGGGAAAGGCAGGCAGAGCTAAGGAGCTCTGACTTGACCTCACCCCTAGACTGTAGGGCCTGAGGCAAGGCCTGAAGGCACAAGGGCTGCAGGGAGGCAGCCAGGGCAGAAGGGGACAGCAAGTCCACACCCCTTGGCAGTCATGAGTGACCATTTCAGACTGCAGTTGGCCCCTGAGGTAAGGGGCTAGATGACAATGGCAGTGGGTCACTGAGGCAAGGTGGGTATAGAAGGCTGGGGTTCCCTGAGTGGGAGGACATCAGAGTATGGGTGCACTGTGGCTGGGCAGTACCAGAGGGGAGGATGTTGTGGTCTGGGAGGGAAGCGGGTCCCAATGTAAAGTGGCAGAACCATTAACACAAACAGGTAACAGCAGATGAGACACTGGCTGGAAGGGGGTGCTCCAGAGCTGAAGAGCTAATTGCTCGCGTGACCAGCAGGAGGCACCATAGTGGTGAGTTGCCATGTTACAATCCCATACAGACTAGGGCTGTGTCTACATTGGTGCGATCTTGCGCAAGAACACTGACGTTCTAATGTATGAAATCAGTGCTTCTTGCGCAAGAACTCTGATGCTCCTGCTCAGGAATAAGCCCTCTTGCGCAAGAGGCCAGTGTAGACAGGCAACATGAATTTCTTGCGCAAGAAAGTCCTATGGTTAAAATGGCCATCAGAGCTTTCTTGCGCAAGAGAGTGTCTACACTGGTAAGGATGCTCTTGCGCAAAAGCACATCTTTTGTGCAAAGGCACATGCCAGTGTAGACGCGCTCTTCTGGAAGAGTTTTTGCACAAGAACTCTTCTGCAAAAGAGTTCTTGCGCAAAATCAAGCCAGTGTAGACGTAGCTTAGGGGCTTGTCTTCACTTGCCCAGAGATCAATCCCCCAGTGTTCAATTTAGTGGGTCTAGTAAGGACCTGCTAAATCGATCACTAATGGCAGAACTCCACTGGATTGCAAGGAGTACAGGAAGCAGAGAGTTTCTCCAATCTACCTACTATAGTGGGGACACCACAGAAATTCAATCTAAGGTACAGAGACTCCAGCTACCCTATTCTCATAGCTGGAGTTGTGTATCTTAGGTCAACTTTCTCCAGTAGTTGAGATCTGGCCTTAAAATACCTTCTCTACTTCACTCCTGCCTTGGAGTGTTCAGGGTAGGGGAAGCACCTGCTGATTCCTATTTCACTTGCTTCCTATTTCATCGTTTACCTTTATATTCTGCATAGAGATAGTTTATAGAGAAGCAAGACCAGGGACAGTGGCCTCAGATATGACAACTCCCTCTTGCTTGAATGGCCCATTACTGAGACAAATGATTCGCTGGTGACTCTCTCACTCCAAGGCCATAATTTAAGTTACATTATTCCTTAAATATTTTGTTGTACACACATCTCACAAACAATGACTAAGTATTGATGAGTTACAACTTTTCAGAAGAAGCTTCATATGCTACCTTTCATGGCTAAATATCAATCTGAAGAAGTGAGCTGTGCCCAAGAAAGCTAGTAGTACCATCTACATATTAGTCTTTAAAGTGCTACCAGACTATTTGTTGTTTAAGGAAACAACGTGAGATATATAAGTTTGGTAGGTCTGAGACAGGAGTTGCTTGTAAAGAACCATGTGAGCCCTTTACTAGTTGGCACCCTGGTGGGCTATTGCCCCATGTCACCCCAAACTTGTTCAAGTATAGTAAAACAAGATGGCTAATTTTGCTCACGTGTCCATCTTTGCACCAATCCAGAAAAAAAGTCAATGGAAAACCCTCAAAGTAATTATGAACATCAAATGACGTGATAAGGAATATGACAATCAGAAGATGGCCCTGTCTGTGGGTAAAGATAAGATTGATTCAGTATATTCTAGAGTGCAGAAGAATAGTGTGCATCCACCAGGGAAGCCAACAGCTCAGCCAGGCCCCTGAGCAAAGGAGGGGATTGGGCGGCTCTGTGCTCACAGAGAGGGCAGGGTCCCAGGTGGAAGGGATAGGGCTGGGACAGCCAGCCTTCTGTGCTGCCCGGACTGTGGACCACTGGCCCCCTCCTCTCTGTGCCACTCTAGAGCTGCACTGCATGGCACTCTGGCAGCACTTTAGAGAGCCTGGGACTCCAGGTATCACCATTGCTGCATTAGCAGTAGCCAGCAGCTCTGGGCCCTTTAGAATGCTCCTGGCAGTGGGCCTGGAATCCTTGCATTGGGGCGGTGGTAACTGCATGAATTGGGATGCTTCATAAGAAAGTGTGTTGGGTTGTTGGGGCCAGGAGACACTGGAAAAAGACACAGCTTCGAGGGTGAGAATCTACTTTATTAGACACTTTGTATGTCTGTACAGTGCTTAGCTCAGTGGGACCCTATTCTTGGAAGGGGGAGGTCATCTAGGAACTACCTAGATCCAGCTGTAATACAGGGAGCTTGTGGTGGTCAGGACCAGTTCTAGGGGTGGGCAGGCAGAGCAGATGCCCTGTATGCCAGTTTCCAGGGAGGGCCATGTTGCTGTGCCATTTAGCTTTGTTTTGCTCTGCTCCAAGTGGCTGGATTTGTTGGCTTTATACTGAATAGCTAGCTGCTATTTCTTGGCTTAGCCACTGGGGTGTAGGGGGAGATGTGGGAGGATAGGCAAAAACTACTTCCATCCTGACTAGCAAAATGGCTAAGGCAAAGCTGCAAGTTTATCCCAGACTCTGGAGTTGTAGTCCAATGCCTTATTAATCCTTCTGGGGAACAGCTTAATACACATGTTTTAATGGGCTCTCTCTTCCTCATGAGCGACACACTTCTTGGAGCACCTATGGGTGTGAGTGACCTTATTACCACCTGAGTTGAGTGTTACCCCCTTTGACACACACACACACACCCCTACCCAGCCCTGCTAGCCACTCAAGAACTTTCCTCTGGGTTATACCAGCCCTGCATGTTGTCAGAGGCACCTTCATCAGTCATTTCAGTGATCGCTATCCCCTGATCTCTGAATAGCCTCAGAAAGCCTAGATCCTTGATTCTCAACAGACCAGCATACCTTCACTTAGCAGTTTTATCCCAGCTCACCCAAACTTGCTGTTTGAGTACACAGGCAGTCCCCGACTTACGCGGATCTGACTTATGTCGGATCCGCACTTACGAACGGGGCTTTTCTCGCCCCGGAGCTCACGGGCGGCGGGTCGCCACCCGTGTCCTCCGGGGCGAGAAAAGCTTCTTCCGGTCTCCCTGGTCTGCTGGGGGGAGGGGGGTCCAGCAGAGCTGCTGGACCCCCTGAGCAGACCAGGGACACCAGAGCAAAGCCGCCACCTGGGCAGCTTTGCTCGTTTGCCCGGGAGCAAAGCCGCCCAGGCAGCGGGACCCCCGCCGCCTGGGCGGCTTTGCTCCTATCCCCCTGGTCTGCTGGGGGGGGGGGTCCAGAAAAGCCACTGGACCCCCCCCAGCAGACCAGGGGGACAGGAGCAAAGCCACCCAGGCGGCGGGGGTCCCGCCGCCTGGGCGGCTTTGCTCGGGTGTCCCTGGTCTGCTGGGGGGGTCGGGGGTGCAGCTAGTGTGCCCCCCCCCCCAGCAGACCAGGCTTTTGTTGCGGGACGCCTCGGGTAGAGCAGCTGGGGTGCTGCCCGGTTGGTCCTGTGGGAACCTACTGGGCAGCGCCCCAGCTGTTCTGTCCCAGGCTCCAGATTCAGCAGCTGTTGAAACTGATCAGGCTGATTCCAGGAAGCTGGGGGCAGAGCAACTCTGCCTCCGGCTTCCTGCAGTCAGCCCCTGGTCAGTTTCAGTGGCAGCAGCTGAATCTGGAGCCAGTTCCGACTTACATACAAATTTAACTTAAGAACAAACCTATAGTCCCTATCTTGTACGTAACCTGGGGACTGCCTGTAGTAAAAGAAAATAATTGTGAGAACTGAGACCGAACAGAAACAAGTATGTGTGATGGAAATTTACTTAAAAAATGAAGTGTGACTGGGCCTGCAGCAGGTGGGTGAGTGCTCCAGCTCCTACCAGTTAACCATAATCAGTAAGCCTCATCCATTGAGGGGGAGGCTTACTGGTTAACCATTAACATCCCTAACTACAATACACTTTGTGCTGTACCACCAATATACTCAATAGACTTATCTTTAGGAACCCTAGCCAATCTATTCATTGTCTGTTTGATAACTGGAAAGATCATGCTCCTTCCTCATTCACTTAAGAATTTAACTCTACAACACACTGTTTGAAGATTACAAGTGTCCAGCAGGGGGAGTGAAGGGCATAAGGGTAGAAAAGGAGCTGTCTTGAGTAGGTGAGGTTCTGTAGCCTGCAATGTGCAGCAGGTCAAAATAGAAGATTATGATGGTCCCCTTCAATCTTAAAAGTGTGAATCTACTTTTGAGAAAGTATCCTAAGGACCTCATTTCACTAAAGATTTAACTAGATTTGAATGTTTGTGAAGTACAAATTGAACCTTTCTAGTCCAGCATAATTTTTGTTAGCCAGATGTCCACTTATGGGTGTGGCTAACTTTCCCATGATCCCATAACATTTGTTTATAGCCACCAGTCCTGGCTCTCACAGTTCTGTACTATTTTTAGCTCTATTTTACCCCTAAATATCTTCTAAGAGCCCAGTAAGCAGTGGAAGTGTTGGTAATGCTGTTAGATAATGTAGAAACCATTTCATATTTAGCTAGAAGCCATTCTGTATAACAAAAGCCATTTCAGTTTCTTGTGTCTGCACGTATACTAGAGGGAGTGAACTGGCCTTCACTGAGGTGGGGAGAGGCCAGAAGGATGCGCTGTTGGTATGTGTTAATGAACTATTTTGAGCTGAAGCTCGAACTCCCTCTAAACCTGTTTCTTTCTCTGCTGATAATTCCTCTTTGAAGTTTGCTTTGATTTCTTGCCCTGACGTCAGACTTGTTTGTTTAAGGGTATAAAATACTAGGATTAATTGTATTAGCCAGCCTTACTGGCCCCGGCTTTGCTGGGACCATATTTGGCTCATGCTGTGCTTTATTAATTAATAAAGCTGTTTGTTAGCTGCCTAAACAGAGAGGAGCGGGTTTTTGCTTCAACAATAATATTGACCGCCCATGGTTCAGCAAATTCTCTGGTTCAGCACTGGTCAGGTCCCAGGGGTGTCAGATTAGAGAGTTTCAAGCTGTACCATATTTCTGGTGATCCAGTTCCTGTTTGATACATCTTTACAACTTTAATCTATGCCCAGGCATATTGCCAGTGATCAGAAAGGGATTTCCCCCTCCCCAAGACAATGGTCTTCTGAATGGCTGGCCTCTTCCTCTCCCTCCCTCCCCCACAACACATCACCTGCCAGGCATTTTCACACAGGCAGAAGAATTGTACCCTGCCCTGTGGTGAGCAGTGTGCACCTGTTAAGTGTCTGATCGCTATCTGCCCCAGTTCAGTTGCTGGCTCTTGGCAGGTGTTACAATTCCGTTCAGTACAACCCCCAGTTATGGCTCATTGCCCGGCTGTTCCAAGTTGCTGCTAGTCCCTTGGAAAGGGAATGCTGATCCTTCCAGTCCAAAGTAACCCGCTTAGCTCTGGGAAAGCCTAGTACACCAATAAGCTAGCGCCGCCTTTTCAAGCCAGACACGAGACTCCAGTAAAAGGAGTCTGCGAGGTGGAGCAGGAATTGTCCTGCAGAACGACACCGCTGAGCAGTAAGCTTATCCCTCGGGCATCCGGCCCGAGCAACGGGCTGCTGAAGTTCCCTCACCCGAGTGACTCTCCCAGGAAGGGAGCGGAGAGTCAGAAGAGGAAGGAGCAGATGGACAGCCAGGGCAAGGGCGCAGGGCAAGAGCCCCAGATGACGGCCGAGTAGCTCCCACAAGAGTAGCGTCCGCGGAAGGGGACGGGCAGGGTCCGAGCGGTCATTAAGCGCTGCAGCGGCTGCTCGTAAGCAGGTGTCGCCGGGGGAGCGCCGCCTGCGGGAAGGGGCGAGCGATGGGACCCGAGGGCTGCTGCTCAGCCCCGAGAGCGCTGGCTGAGGCGGGGGCGCCAGGCACTGGAGCGAGATCACAGCAGCCGGCAAAGGGCAGGGGCAGCGCCGCTGATCGCGGCCAGGCAGCAGGGAAGGGAGGAACTGCCCGCGGGGGGCGCCTACCTAGGATCTCCCGCCGCCGCTGCGTGTGCGGCTGCTCCGTGTAAACCCACTCGAAGTCCCCGCGGGTCACCCTGTTGCCCATGTTCGCCCTGCCAGCGCGCCCCGCCCCGGCCCCGGGCTTTATAGCGCCTGGCTCACCTGCGGGGCGGGCGCAGGCTCGGCCAGGCCCCGCCTCCCCGCCCAGTCCGGCCCGGGACTGGCTGCTCTGTGCCTCCGACCAGCCCCTTGTTCCCCTCTGCTGGCGGGGCTGGGTCGCCTCTATTCCGCCCAGCTGCCCAACTCTGACCTCCGCGGCTCAGAAGGGGGAGCCACCGGGCTGAGATGTGGGTCAGACGGGCTTACCCTGGGCTGGGCTGGGGGCCAAGGGGGAGGGTGGGATGAGCCAGGTGTGGGGGAGATTGGGTTGCCCTGGACTGTGCTGCACCCCGAGGGTAGAGTGGGTTGCCCAAGGACACCGGTGTGGGGGAGATCGGGTTACCCTGCGGTGGGACTAGTTGGAATGGCATGAGAGAGACTGTAATGAGGGCAGGGGACTGGACGGGACGGGACTGGACTGGATGACCTCTCAAGGGCCCTTCCAGGTCTAGTGTTCTATGATTCTCTGTGGGGTTAGTCTGGGCCATAGGGGACGGGCTGCCTTGGGACTGCCCTGGGATACAGAGGGCTGGCATAGGCTGCGTTGGAATACAAGGGGTTAGAATGGGATGGGTTGGAATGGGTTACATGGATACAGGCTGCATTGGGTACAAGGGATTGGAATGAAATGGGATGCTGTGTGCTAGAATGGCTTATATGTGTGGGTTAGGATGCAATGGGTTAGAATAAAGTGGGTAGGGTTGGAATGTGTTCTAGAGATGGGTTGGAATACAATAGGTTAGAATGGAAATATATGGAACTAGGTGGGTTGGGATACAAGAGGTTGGAATAGGATGGTTTTGTTAGAATGGATTATATGGGGATAGGATGGGATGGGTTAGAATGACAAGGCATGGGTGGGTTATACAGAGATGGGAAATGGCCACAGTTTGAAGAGAAAGGAATGGATTAGCAATAACTGTGCCTGGAAATATCTGTAAGTACTTTGTGCTGCAGGAGAGTTGTAACAAGACCATTATAATGAATAGTATAGTTTCAGTTCTTTTATCACACACTATAAGCCAGAGTGTAAAGTATGCTGCAATATGGCACACATTTATCAGAAAAGTCAAGAGTAGAAGTTAAAAGGAAGGAGTTTTTGCTACTTGCACTGGGATGTAGACTATGGTAGTAAATATTTAACAAGATATAAGTGCTTCTTTGGGGCCATTTCTCTTTAGGGATTCTAGATACCTGTAGAATGGACTCTTCACATAACTTAGCTATTACTTATTACATGGACATCAATTTAATGTCAGATTGATACTATGTCTATAATTAAAAAAACCACTAGGTAAGTTGCTGGAGGATAGGTCCATCAATGCTATTAGCCAGGTTGGACATGGATTCAATACCATGCTCTGACTGTTCCTAACCTCTGTTGTTGGAAGCTAGGCATGGATGACAGAAGTTGGTTCACTTGGGGTACGTCTAGACTACATGCCTCTGGTGACAGAGGCATGTAGATTAGGCTACCCGACACAGTAAAATGAAGCGGCGATGAGGCATACCTGGGTGGTCGACAAATACCTTTGATGGCGGCAGGGGAGCGTCCAGACTATCGCGCTGAGCCGACAAACAGCTGATCAGCTGTTTGTCGGCTCAGCGCGGCAGCCATGTAAATTTAAATGAAGCGGCGATTATTTAAATCGCCGCTTCATTTTACTATGTCCGGTAGCCTAATCTACATGCCTCTGTCACCAGAGGCATGTAGTCTAGACGTACCCTTGATGATTATTCATTCCCTCTGAAGCACCTTGCTTTGGCCACTGTTGGAAGACAGGACACTGGATCGATCTTTGGTCTGATCTGGTATAGCTGTTCTTAAGATTTGGGATGTATGTGATTTAGTGAGATGTATGCTACTAATTGAAGGGTATGTAGGAGAGCAGTGCCTCTGCAACATTTGTCTAGAAATGGAATTTACACTGATTGATGGGCTAATAATACACCTTGCACACCCTTATTTTTAGCATCTTCTCTCTTTTGCACTATTTTTACTAGGGCTACATGATTAACCTACTTGGCCTCTTTGCTAACACTGTCCACAACAAGGCTAAATGTTAAGAATCCATTAGGTGGTGATTACTGAGCTATTGATGTCTTTCTGCTTTGTGATTACCAAGTAATTTCACATAAATCACAGAATATTCTTACATATCTTAGTGTATGTCTCCACAACAGGGCTAAAGCCGAAATAAGCTTCGCAACTTGAGCTACGTCAATTGTGTAGCTTAAGTCGAAAAAGCTTATTCCAGCTTTTGGCGCGGTCTACACAGCAAAAGTCTGAGGAAGAGCACTCTTCCTCTGACTTCCCTTGCCCCTCATAAAATTAGGGTTACAGGAGTCAGAGTAAGAAGTCCTCCAGCTCAACATTATTTTGACGTTATGCCAAAATAACTACTTGTAGTGTAGACTAAGGATGTTAAATGCGGTTAACTAACTAGTTGATCAATGGAATTTCCATCGACTAGCTGTTTAGTTGATAGGCACTTCTGCATTCCTCCTTTGAAATGTATATTTCAAAGGAGGAATGTGGAACTTCGTGTACAGTGAGGGGAGACGGGAAATCCTGCTGACTCCATCCTCCACGCAAGTGCCTGCTTCTAAATGCACAAGAGTCCCCAGCGGAGGCTATTGTGCATTTCAAAGCCATGGAAGCCAGGGTCAGCGGGGGATTCACAGTCCCCCGCTAGCCACAGGCTCCATGCTATTGGCTCCCCTGCCCCTTTGAATCATGTGGAGTTTGCAGTTTCAAAGGGACAGCCGCTGCACAGCTCATCAACTGTGCCGCAGCTGCCCCTTTGAAACTGCTGCCTCTGTGCGATTCAGAGGGGAGGCAGGGGAGCCCAGGCTCAGCTGGGGACTTCCCAGCTGAGCCCAGGCTACTCGCAAACCCAGGATCAACTGGGGGAGTCCCCAGCTGACCCCGGGTTCCATGCAGCAGTTCTCCAGCAGATCCTGAGTCCTGGGGAAATGCCGAGTGGAGCCCGGGATCAGCTGTGAAGTCCCCAGCTGACCCCGGTCTAAATGGCAGCTACCCCTTTGAAGCCTGGGATGAGCTGTGCGGCAGGCTGACCCTTTAAAATGCTGCCTCCATGTAATTCAAAGGGATGGGAGGGAAGTGCTGTGTGGAACCCGGGGTCAGCTGGGGACTCCTCAGCTGATCCCGGGTTCCGGGGAAATGCCACAGGGAGCCCGGCATCAGCTGGGAATTCCCAGCTGATCCTGGGCTCCAGGGCTGCCCCTTTGAATACTTGCAAAGGCGGTGTTTTAAAGGGGCAGCTCGCTGCATAGCTGATCCCAGGATCAGCTAGCTGCTGCCACTTTGAAATACCCCTCTCCCCCCTACTTTTGCTGCCTCTATTTTATAGAGGCAGGGGGGAGGGGGAAGAACTGACTAGTCGACATTACTATCCGATAATCAAATGCTTATCAGATAGTTGACGAGTCTTTAACATCCTGGCTGTGTCTAGACTGCATCCCTTTTCCGTAAAAGGGATGCAAATTAGACACATCGCAATTGCAAATGAAGCGGGGATTTAAATCCCCCCCCTGCTTCATTTGCATAAACATGGCTGCCGCTTTTTCCAGCTCGGAGCTTTTAAGCGGAATAAGGGATCTTTCAGAAACGGCTTTATTTTCCGAAAGATCCGCGTCTAGACTGGCGCTTTTTTCTGGCAAAGCTCCGAGCCAGAAAAAGCGGCAGTCATGTTTATGCAAATGAAGCGGGGGGGATTTAAATCCCCACTTCATTTGCAATTGCGATGTGTCTAATTTGCATCCCTTTTACGGAAAAGAGATGCAGTCTAGACACAGCCCCTTAGTGTAGATGTGGACTATTATTTTGGAATAATATCAGTTATTCTGAAATAACACTACTGTGTAGATGTACTCTACTGACCTGTGATCTAAATTTGGTCCTGCAACATACAAGCAAAAAGCTCTGTATCCCATTAAGAACCCACTGAGTTAGCGTGTGACACCTGCATTTATGTTTCTCTGAATGTCTTGTTTCATTAGCATAGCTATTTTGATCAATTGATGTTAATATAATAAAGATCAGCGAATTCATTTGATTAGAAACTATGTTTCACAGGATTTATTATGGTTGAAATTACACATTAAAAATGTGTTGAATATAATTATTTTCTGTTATGTACATAAATTACTAATTAAGAGGCACCTTTGTAAATATAGTATATGAAAAATACGGAAAATCTTATTTCAGATATTTATTCTGTTCAGACTATTAAGCATTAATACTTAGCTTTTATATAATACTCGTCATCCATTGATCTCTACGTACTTTACAGAGGCAGATAGGTCTTTCTAAACCAGAGCTACTCAACTTTGGAAACCCTGGAGGCCACAATGATACTCACAGCATATGTCGAGGGCCACAACTTAAGTGTGGTTGCATGTACATGCAATTATATGCAAATAGCTTCTTTCATACTGACAGGCATGAATACAAAGATTATGGCAAGACTACACAACACACAGGCCTCATTTAAGTTAGTTCTGCTGATATTAATAACATGCAATATTTACCCAATTTCCACTCATGTGACAGCACTTTTAATAAGCAATGACAGTCCAGGAATTTAACTACTAAAACACGTATCAACAGAAAACCATTATATTGACTCACCATTATGGAGCACATTCCCAGTGGAGGCCTTGTTCAAAGGATCCCACACGCGGGCTGTGTGTTGAGCCCTGCGTAAACCCAAACTGCACCGGAGGCCGCAAACAAACAGGCTGCAAGCCGCATGTTGAGTAACCCTGCTCTAAACCCCTTTTACAGGCAGAAAAATTGAAACATGGAACAGGTAATTGCCTGAAATCACACAGCAATTTCTTGACAGAACTGGAAATTCATCCCAGCTCTCCTGACTCCCAGTCTAGTGACACAGAGTAAAAATCATGATGTAAATTATTGATTTTATTATAACAATTAAGTGATCCAAGATAATGTGCTCATTCTATTTAAATAATGACTGTACTTCCGCTTCTCCCTTATGCATAAACTAACTTCTTAACGCCATATCTTGCTGCTTATTTGCACCTGCAACTCTCCTCTGAATTCAGAAAGACGTTCAAAAGAACTGTTGGCAAGATAAATGACCATCAGTGGATGGATTTTTTTCTTTGCTTTGTAAAATACTGTTTTGTTGAAATTCTGACACCTAGTGGTCAGTTAGATTAGTCACAAATGAATTTTCTGTATACTACAGTATTTAGTATTTTAGTTTTCTAGATCTGAATTAGCATTCATTGGCACTTCTAATTAAAATAATTCTTCTTTGACATTCATTGTTCAACATTATTCCATTTTTAATCTACCAGTCTGTCTATAATGTGCTCAATCACCTGGAATCTAGACACAGAATTAGAGAAATATGACTGTGCTTGGATTTAGGGGTGAAGGCAAGTGTAACTCTCTCTCTATTCACTCCACAATGCACAAAGGATATCTGTTAAGGAGGCAATTAGGAGAGCAAACGTTTAGTTCAAGCTGAAGAAGCTTCTGCTTTAGCTCTGGGGGTACCAATTCAATCCCCAGTGAATATCAAAATGATGGTTCTTTTATCATGATATACCAAAAAGGGTTCTTTTTTATTCTTAACCTTTCTCATCCAGTAGAATTGGCTCAAAGACTGATTTTAGCACCTAGTTACCATGGTGATGAGCATAACAACAATGCTTAGATAATTATATTATATTGTACTATCTAGTGAAATTCTTAAAGTAAAACGTACACCAAGAATAGTTTTCAGAGTCAATCAGTTTTGAAGATTAATCTTAACAACTTTTTTTGCATTGACAATTCTTTTCTATGTCTCTGTGAAGTTATGATGGTAGTGGATAAATGAACATCCAAATGGAAAATTCTGTTCCCGAAAGAATTCCATCTTCTAAAAAGGGAAGAAGGACAATCCAGGGAACTACAGACCAGTCAGCCTTACCTCAGTCCCTGGAAAAATCTTGGAAGGGATCCTCAAGGAATCCATTTTGAAGCACTTGGAAGAGGAGAATGTGATTAGGAATAGTCAATATGGATTCACCAAGGGCAAGTCATGCCTGACCAATCTGATTAGCTTCTATGATGAGATAACTGGCTTTGTGGACATGGGGAAGTCAGTGGATGTGATATATCTTGACTTTAGCAAAGTTTTTGATAGTCTCCCACAATATTCTTGCCAGTAAGTTAAGGAAATATGGATTGGATAAATGGACTGTAAGCTGGATAGAAAACTGACTAGATTGTCGGGCCCAACAGGTCTTTTTCTGCTGAACTGTTACCTAGACAGTCAGTCCCCAGCCTGTAATACTGCTTGGGATTCTTCCGTCTCAAGTGCAAGACTCTGCATTTGTCCTTGTTGAACCTCATCAGATTTCTTTTGGCCCAATCCTCTAATCTGGTAGGTCACTCTGGACCCTATCCCTGCCTTCCAATGTATCTACCTCTCCCCTTAGCTTAGTGATCGATGGCTCAATGTCTGATTGGCGGTCAGTTTCAAGTGGAGTGTCTGAAGGATCGGTTCCAGGGCCAGTTTTATTCAACATCTTCATTAATGACCAGGATGAGGCGATGGATTGCACCCTCCACAAGTTTGCAGATGACACTAAGCTGGGGGAGAGGTAGATACGTTGGAAGGCAGGGATAGGGTCCAGAGTGACCTACCAGGTTAGAGGATTGGGCCATAAGAAATCTGATGAGGTTCAACAAGGACAAATGCAGAGTCTTGCCCTTCGGATGGAAGAATCCCAAGCAAAAGGACCTGGGGATTACAGTGGATGAGAAGCTGGATATGAGTCAACATTGTGCCCTTGTAGCCAAGAAGGCTAATGGCATATTAGGTTGCATTAGGAAGAGCATTGCCAGCAGATCTAGAGAAGTGATTATTCCCCTTTATTCGGCTCTGGTGAGGCCACACCTGGAATATTGCATCCAATTCTGGGCCCCCCCACTATAGAAAGGATGTGGACGCATTGCAGAAGGTCCCGCGGGGGGCAACCAAAATGATTAGGGGGGCTGGAGCTCTTGACCTACGAGGAGAGGCTGATGGATTTGGGCTTATTTAGTGTGCAGAAGAGAAGAGTGAGGGGGGAATTTGATATCAGCCTTCAACTTCCTGAAAGGAGGTTCCAAAGAGGATGGAGAGAGGCTGTTCTCAGTCGTGAGGGATGGCAGAACAAGGAGCAATGGGCTCAAGTTACAGTGGGGGAGGTCTAGGTTGGATATTAGGAAAAACTATTTCAGGAACAAAGCGGTGAAGTACTGGAATGGGTTACCTAGGGAGGTGGTAGAATCCATCGCTAGAGGATTTTCAGTCTGTTTGACAAAGCCCTGGCTGGGATGATTTAGTTGGGGTTGGTCCTACTTTGGGCATGGGCTGGATTTGATGACCTCCTGAGGTCTCTTCCAGCCCTATGATTATATGATTCCTGTTTATAATAGTATAAAGCATAGACTGGAAAGCCATCTGCATTGTACTGAAATTGGAAATAATTTATTTTACAAAAATTTTATTTTGTTCTTTATTAGGATTTATGGTTATTTTCTCAGTTATGAGAGACAGAATTGCTGTTCCATGTTATGAGTACTGAGCTACACCTAGGGATTGTAATCATGGACAATGCTGCCGTTCTGGGATTTCAGGAACAGTTTTACTTTCATTCTAGGGTTCCAATACCAATATAAACTGTTAATAAATCTCAGACAGGTATGCTTTTGCTTTTAAGGCAACAAAATATTATATAAATAGGGCTCGACAAACTATGTAATCTACTCACCCATGGCGAGTAGATTACAACCTGGAAGAGCTGGGTTCGGGCGATCTGCGCATGCGCAGAACACTGGACAGTGTGGCTGGCAAGCGGGGCTCGCCACGGCTCGGCGAGCCCTGTAAATAGATATTAATATTCCCTAATTAAGAATATACATGTAGGGCTGTGTCTAGACTACATGCCTCTGTCGTCAGAGGCATGTAGATTAGACACATAGGCAAAGTCAAATGAAGCCGCGATTGAAATGATCGCGGCTTCATTTAAATTTACATGGCTGCCGCGCTGAGCCGACAAACATTTGATCAGCTGTTTGTCCGCTCAGCGCACTAGTCTGGACGCTCCCGCGTCGACATCAAAGCACTTTGTCGGCAGCCCCGTTATTCCTCGTGGGGTGAGGTTTACCGGGCCTGCCGACAAAGGGCTTTGATGTCGGCAGGGGAGCGTCCAGACTAGCACGCTGAGCAGACAAACAGCTGATCAGCTGTTTGTCGCCTCAGCATGGCAGCCATGTAAATTTAAATGAAGCCGCGATCATTTAAATCGTGACTTCATTTTACTTTGCCAAAACAACAAATCTACATGGCTCCGTCGACGGAGCCATGTAGTTTAGACGTACCCTAGGGTATTCTATTTTGTTTGGTTATTTTTCACCCTATTTCTGTGTATGCATTAAATTTACATTTCAGCCAGTATTTATGTTCCTGAACACAAATGGTACAGACCATAAAGCAATTTAGGCACCTAAACTTCAGAATCAGGCTGCATCACCTGCATCATCGGAGCAGCACCACTGCCATCTTGAAAACTTTTGCTTGGCTGCTAGCTAGCCCAGTAGACACCAAACTTCCCCATATAAAAGTTTCCTAGGTAACTAAATTATAGACTCTCCCTGAGTCTAAATTTGCACACAGATGCTTCCCTATAGGTGCCCATGTCTGGTGTATTTTCAGTATAGTCTTTTGAATTCCCAGGTCTCATTTCTGTCACGTGCTCTCTAGAGCAGTGCTCTCCAACCTTTTTACATCCAGGATCACTTTTTAAATGTCAGAACAAGCCAAGATCTACAGCCCCATCCTTCCCCAAAGATCCCACCCCTTCCTTGAAGCCCCGCCCTCTCTATTCTTCTCCTCTCCATCATTTGCTATCCCCAGCCCTTATACACTCTACACTGCTCCCTTCCCCCCCCCTCCCCCCTATTCTTCTGAAGGAAGAGGTTTTTCCAACATTTGGCCTGTCTAGACTGGACCAAATGTCAGAAAAAACCCTTCTTTCGGAAGCCCCCTTATTCCTTGTGGAACGAGGAATACAGGGGTTACCGAAAGAGCCTGTTTGCTCTTCCACTATAAAAAGAGGAAGAACAAACGTGTCCCTGGATGCGGAAGTTTTTCCGGGATATCTTTGGAATCCTGGAAAAACTCCTGCAGTCTAGCCGTACCCTCACTGGGTTGAGACAGAGTGTGTCGGCTCTGGGCTGGGAATGAGGGATTTGGGTGTGGGAAGGGGTGAGAAGTGCAAGTTCTGGGAGGAAATTTGTATGCAGGAGGAGGTGGAGAAGGGGATTTTGGCTCAGGGAGGGGGCTCCAGGCTGGGGAGTGTTAGGGTCAGATGGAGGGTTGGGGTACTAAGCAAGCCACAGGCTTGTGGATGTGAGGGTGCAGGAATTTGGGTTGGGGTATGTGAGGGGCTCAGAGCAGGGAGGTCCAGTGATGATAGGCTCAGATCTAGGTTCTGAGTAGTGGGGTTCAGGAGTGTTATGATGCTGCATACAGATGGGGGCTTGGCCCCAATTGGGGGGTTTGTTGGCCAGACTTCATTTTTAAATAAAATACAATGTCAAACACAAAAAGTTTCTGCATTGTCTTTATTTATGAGAAGGGTGGGGAACCTGTTTTGAGTCAGGGGTCACTGACGCACAGAAAAGTCAGTTGGGGGCCACACAAGTGAGATGCAAAAAATAACTCCTCCAGTAACCCTCCAAGCCTCACTAATGTGGCCCCAACTGTGTTAGTGGAAGCAGGGAATATGGTACTGGGGAAGGGTGCTAGTGGGTGTTAGGGTGGGGGCAGGGTGCCAATGGGGGCAGGGAGCGCCCCTCCCAGGAATCCTCCTCTCTCCCCTGCAGAGGAGGAAAGCCCCAGCATGCACCTCCTCAGAGGACAACTCCCCTCCCCCCAACAGAGGAGGGAAGCCCCGGAGCATGCCTCCTCTGGGGACGACTCCGCCCTCCTGCAGAGGAGGAAAGCCCTCCTGTGGGGACCTTCACCCTCCCCCCCAGAAAGTTTCTGGCACACCACAGACCTGGGGGAGAGAAGCACCCAGCGCATTCCAGAACCCCCGGAAGTGGCATGAAGCTGCAGGACTTCTGTCCACACCACAGGTAGCTGACACTACCTCCATTGTCGCTGGAGGTAGGTAGTGGGGCTTCTTGGGCCTGGGGGAAAATGAGGGGTGCCCCGAATGCCTTATGATCGACTGGTCGAGCCCTCATGATTGACCAGTTGATCGCGATCGATGCATTGGTCACTATGGCTCTAGAGGGTTTACATACAATCCTTTATCACGATAATGGCTTCTACGGATATTATAAGAAATGGCCGTATCAGTTACAATCCTCTAACCATTGAGCAATGGGATAGTCTGCTGTATGGGTCCCTTGGTGTATCTTGTTGAAGCAGTTCTGCTGTAGATAAATAATGAGTGAATAGACTAGAGGATTGGACCCCTGCTCTCCCACTGCCCAGGTGGGTACCCTAAGCACAAGCTACGGAGTCTCTCTAGCTCTTTCCCTGGCCCAATGACTATTTAATGACAGTGGAACAATCATTGGGCCAGAGTGCAACAGAGAAAATATATGTGAAAATGACACTGCGGTCCCGGGGTTAGAGCACCAATGTAGGAGTCCCTGAATCCTGTCCCTCTGCACCAGTCATGTTTCATTATTTCTTGACAGTAAAAACGTCAACAGGAGAGAGTTAGGGACTACCCATCTCAGAATATCCCATAGCTCAGGTGTAGAGAACTTTCAAGAGTGTACTTATTGGGTAGAGTCGACTGCTCACTTCTGCCCCCCGTTCTGCCTCTGTATCAGGGTGGGGAGCAGGAGCTGGTGCTGGGGGGGGGGGAAGCCAGCTTATAAGCCATTTCCCCTTAGCACCATCTCCATGGTGCCATCTGCCCCCACTCACTGCTGTCTCTGTTAGAGGTTGGGGGGCTCCTCCAGTTGTGCAATGGATTAAAGTACCTGCCTCCAGAGTGGGAGATGGAGGGTTCAAGCCCTGCCCACTCTGGGGAAACCCATCACCAGCTTCCCTCCTGTCCCCCTCACTGCTGTCTCTGTTACATGAAGCAGCCCCTGCCCACAGTGGGGGATCCCAGCTGGGTAACTTGTGAAGGACCTTAAAGATAAAAATCTTATCTGATGTAGAGGTGAAGGCAGAGTCAATGAAGAGACTGAAGCTGACTAATACCCCCTCTGAAACCTTCCTATGGTTTAGCTTTGACAGTATTTCAATCTATACCTCAGTCTACATTTCCACCCTGAATTTACCTCAGGTTTCCCCCTCCTTGTCTAAACTTTATCAATAGAAAGTATTTCCCAGGTAGCGGTAATACCTGCTACAATTAAGCTAAGTGTACACTGCAGGTTTTTTGCTCAAAAACGGCCAATTTTTGTGCAAAACCGCACGGAGCATCCACACCTCAAGCGTGTTTTTGTACAAGAAAATTTACAGTAGAACGGCAGAACTGGGGGCTTTTTGTGGTATAGGTAGATCTCTTTCTAGAAGGAGTAACTCCATTTTGCGCAAGAGTTCTTGCGCAAAAAGGTGTGTATGGACACTTAACGGGTTTCTTGTACAGAGAGCCTATCAGAAAAAGCACAGGTGCTCTGATGGCCATTGTTAATGACCATCAGAGCTTTCTTGCGCAAGAGCATCCATCCAGTATGGACGCTCTCTTGAGCAGAAGCGCATTGCTTTTGTGATGAGCTTTTGTAGCATGGATGCGCTTTTGCTCAAGAAGTTTTTGCAGAAGATCTCTTCTTACACAAAAAGCCTGCAGTGTAGATGTAGCCTGACATCACAGAATTTATTCTGAGCGTGACAGGGAGCTGCCTCCCTCCGCTCAGCAGGACATGCCCCCCTGCACTCTGAGCGCAGGGCAGAGGACACGTTCACCTGGTGGCCTGGGGCCTTAGGACCCGGCGCAGGTCTGCACCATGGGGATGAGGCATCTGACTGCGCTGGAGAATGGGGCCCAGGCACTTCCGGGGAGGGGGTGAAAGGAGCCCGCAGTGGGCTGTCACCCCTCAGCACCAGCCCATAGGACAGGTTGGGGACGCACGCTGGGGTCATTCTCGGGTGCCAGCCCACAGGACAGGGGGCGCAGGCTGACGTCATTCCAATGCACCAGCCTACAGGATGGGCGGGGGACGCGCGGATATCATCCCCAGGGGCCAGCCCAAAAGGAGGGTGGCTGGTTTAAAAAGGGGAGCGCACCCAAAGGACGGGGGGAAGGAAGATCCTGGCTAGACTACGAGGCCATGCTTCCCCCCAAAGGTGCCGAGAACACAGGGAGAAACCCAAGAGACTCTCAGGGCCAGAGGGCCAGCGCAGCGTCTTCAGGTAGCGACAAGGGGCAGTTCTCGAGTGAGGGACCTGGGACTGAGTTGGAACTCTGACGACGCCGGAAAACTCCAATAAGGCAAGCAAGAGAGAGACTAAAAGGCAAGGCTGGGTGTAGCTGGAACCAGACTAGGAGTCCCGGGGGAACCCGCCTTGCTACACTGAGTATGAGCCAAGAAAAGAGTTTGGTCTTAAGAACCAGTGACTTTATTTTCCACTAGGATGTAAATGTGTCTGATATTTGAGGTCATTTATAAGCAATTCACAAATACTTACCTATTTCTAAAATGGCCTAGTATATATATTTTAAAGACAGTGGTAAACAAAAACATCAGCCTTAATATAGAATAGATTGGTGCTAGGTTACAAGGGAAGTGATATTTTCTTCCACAGCTATTCAAATATTGGGTAGAATGTTCTGGATGATACAACTTTAACAGGACAAAGGATGGAATATTAGAAGCAGAGCGATCCAAGGCAGTGGGTTTTGGCAGTTTGGGAGAAAAAACAAAACAAAAAACCTTTAGTGGTAGTAGTAGCATAGAAAGAAGGGGGGTTGGTTCTGGAGGAGAAAGACAGTTAAGTTGCTTGAAGTATGTGAGACAGGAAAAAAATAAGTTGAAAAAAGGGAAGGGAAAAAAAAAAGAAAATCATTTCTAGTAAGATTAATGAAGAACACAAATAGCCCCTGGGGGAAAATTGTGTTGATCTTGGAAGGAGAGAGGCTGTCAAAAGAAGAAGAGAGAAGTGTGACAGAAAGGTAGGGCCTAAACTAGGGATGTTAACTATTATTTGTGTAAATGTGTAACCATTGGAAATGGGTGGGGAGGCAGGAGCCAGTGCTCCGGGAAGCCAACTTTTAATCTAGCTCTGAGAGCACCACCTCTCCCCTCCCCCTAGTGCTGCCCAGATGAAGAGATAGCAGTGTGGGGAGCAAATATGCATAGGGAGTCAGCTTGAAAGCCACTTTCCACGTGAACTGACTCCCACCTTCCCTTTCATCCCCCATGCTGTTGCCTCTCTATCTACCGTGGGAGCTGGTGCTTGTGGGCAGCCAGCCTTTAAGTGGGGATTGGCCCCCATGCTGCTGCCTCTGTGAGTAGTCCTACCAAAATCAAGGGCTTGCAGATCAAGTCACACAGAGGAGGAAGTATGAGAGCACAAAGTTAGAAAGTGATTAGGAAATAGGGATACCTGTTGGTTATAGTCTACATTTACTATATTTTAAATCTTTTCTATATCACATTGAAAAGCTACAGCTGATTTTTCATATGACTTGTTTTGATATGATTTCATCTTGTTTCATTAAGGCACTGATCACTTGAACTCTGTTTCATGTTTGAAGTTTTGCTGAACTTGGCACAAGTATACTAGGCAGCCTACACAAATTGCTGGAGATGGTTATTATTTGTCCTTAGTAGGGATGTAATAATGTAGTCGATTAACCGATAAGCAAAAGCTTATAGGTTAATGTATAGCTTATATGAATTTCCTCCCACCCTTACCAATAATTTTTTTAGCAGGCTGGCCAGCTGCCCAGCTGTCTTGGCTCGCGCTGGTTCTGGGACCAACCACCACTGTGGCTCAGACCCTGTCCCTCCCCCGGACAGTAGCTGCTGCCTCTATATCAGAGGCAGCCACGCGGAACGACAGGTTTTTAAACTGTTTCCTCTTGCGGACCAGCTCCCACCTGGCACCCTGCGCTGCTGCCTTTGATACAGAAGTAGCAGTGAGGAGTGGCAGGAGGCTCCTCGGAAGTGGGACAGGAGTGCACTGGCTGCCGGCCTCACCCCTGGGGATTATAGAATAGTCAACTAACGGGTAAGAATTCATTGACTATTCAATTAACCAATATTTAACATCTCTAGTCCTTAGGGCTATGTCTACACTGCAGACTTTTTGCGCAAGAACTTTTGCACAAGAGTTTAAAAACAATTTTACTGTGGAATTCCTAAATAAGTTTGAATCATTTCTATAAGCTTTTAAAAGGAATTCATTCTTACTAACTGGAAACTTTGAATCAAATTTAGTTTGACATTGTTTAATCTGTGACAAAATTTTCCCCAACCCTCCTCCTTGAGAGGACGAGTTCCAATGCAGCTATTAGTCATTACTGTTTTACCAGACCAACACTTACCAACAAAACACTCCAGTTTTTTTTCACTGTACAATTACCTAACTAATAGCAAACACGGTAGAATTGGGTTAGACTACTAGTGTTCTTAGATTGCTGCTCAGAGCAGGTCCAGGCCACAGAGAGGTTTACCAGCAATCGGATCTACAGTCTTACACTAGCGTTCCCACACTGACACTGAGATATGGTGGGGAAGGGGAGGAAGAGAGACAGAAGGAAAATAGTTAAGATACAGCTTGAGTTTTCCTTTAAATAGACAAGAGGTAGTAAGTAGCAGGTTCTTTTGTAGTTCGCTAGAGGTTCTTCACTTTCGAACCTAAACTGTTTGACTTTTTCTCCTTCGACAGACAGACGCATAGCAGTGACGAAGTAAACCTAATTATCCGAGCTTGTGGAAGTACTGTAGGTTCACAATAATTTCCTCTTCGTCTTACCTATTGCACAGATCCCACTGCAATCACCTCCGAGGGTGCATGTCTGCCGGTTAATATTTGATTTGGCCACACGGCTTAAAACAGCCTTTCCCTGAAACACGGGGACGCGCTGCACTAAAACGGCATCACCGCAATCTGATGCAAGTTCGTTAGAAAGCGTCAGACGCACCGCGCGAGGCTCGCTGAGCAGAGCGCTACCGGACCTCGGCCTTAGGAACAACAACGGAAAACGTCCACAGGCGGCGCCGAGCCAGGTTTTCGGAGGACGGGAGCGTGCGATCTCCGGGGCTCCACCACAGTCGGCTGGCTCCTCCCGCCGGAGCGGCCGGGCTTCCCTTCGGCCCGGCAGACCGGAGGGCGAGGCGACGGGGACGCGCTGCCCGGGGCACGCACAGCGCCGGCATGTCCCGACCGACGTTGAGATCCGGCGGGAAGCGGAGTCAAGACCCTAGAAACCTCGCAGAGCGTCTCCTCGGGGGGCGAAACGAGCGGCCGGGACAGCGTCCTCCTTCCCCAATGTCGGCGCGGGTCTTCCGCACGAAGCGGGGATAGGCTGGGATGAGCAAGGGGGCGTGCCCTACTGCCCAGCGATAGGCTGTTTATGGAAAAGGGCGGGGCCCCGGGGCCAGACGCTCTCCAGTAGGCTGCCAGGAGGTGAGGGGCGTGACCCCGGCGCTAGGCGCGGTGTGATAGGCTGCTTAGCGTGAGGGGTGAGTCCCGGCGGCGGCAGCAGCAGCAGCCTCCAGGGGCTGAGGTCCGTCTCGGTGGAAGTCTCGCGAGGGAGCGTAGCCGGGATTTGGCGGCTGGCTGCCTCCCTCTCTCGCTGGCTGCGAGGAGCTGCCTGGTGTTTGTGTGGAAGGGGGAGGAGAAGGAAGGGAAGCGAGAGGAGCCCGAGTCCCCTCGCCTGCCTACCGAGGGGAGCGGAGCGGACGCCCCCACCCGCTCGTCCCCTCCCTCGGCCAGCCATGGCCTCGGGAGACACCCTGTACATTGCCACGGACGGCTCGGAGATGCCGGCCGAGATCGTGGAGCTGCACGAGATCGAGGTCGAGACCATCCCGGTGGAGACCATCGAGACCACCGTGGTGGGCGGCGAGGAGGATGAGGACGAGGACGACGAGGATGAATGCTGCGAGGAGTGCGGCCCGCACCACCCGCCCCATCACTACCACCACCACCACCAGCCCATGATCGCCCTGCAGCCGTTAGTCTCGGACGGGGATCCCAGCGGAGCAGGGGGCGGCGCGGGCGGCGGCGGCGGGGGGCAGCTCCACCTGCACCATCACCAGGAGGTGATCCTGGTACAGACCCGCGAGGAGGTGGTGGGGGGAGACGACTCGGACGGGCTGCGGGCCGACGACGGCTTCGAGGACCAGATCCTCATCCCGGTGCCTGCCCCCGCCGGGGAGGACGAGTATATCGAGCAGACCCTGGTCACCGTGGCCGCCGCCGGCAGCAAGAGCGGTGGGGGTGGTGGCTCGTCCTCGGCCGGAGGGCGCGTTAAGAAGGGCGGCAGCGGAAAGAAGAGCAGCAAGAAGAGTTACCTGAGCGGGGGAGGCGGCGGCGGGGCCGAGGGCGGTGGAGGCAGGAAGTGGGAGCAGAAGCAGGTGCAGATCAAGACCCTGGAGGGGGAGTTCTCGGTCACCATGTGGGCCTCGGGTAAGTGCGCGTCGGGCCCCTCCCTCCCCGGGCACTAGGCCCCGCCGGTGTCCCACCAGCTCTGCCCGGCCGGTTTTGTTTTGAAGGGAGGCCATGTTTTGATGTGTGTGATGGGCGCCGCCATGTTCATCGCCAGGGCAAGTATGGCGGCTCCCCCGAAAAGATGGCGGGGTCTGCGCTGCTGCTGCTCCTGCTCCTGCCCGGCTCCGGCGGGGGGAAGGAAAGATGGCGGCGGCTGCCAAGATGGCGACGGGGGGGAGGGGAGCGGGAGGGGAGGCAGCGCGCTGCTGGCTCCTGGAGTAGGCCGCAATGGCGTAGTTTCTGCAGCAGGGGGAGGCGGGGTGTGCGGGCGGGCACGGTGCGGGGCGAACCCAGCCTCCTCTCCTCGCCCCTCTATTGGCTCCATCTCCGCCCCCTTCGCTTCTCTTTCTCCCCCGTTCCCTCTCCCCTGCCGTCGGCTCTCTCCCTTCCTTGCTCCCGCTCTTCAGCGCTCGGGTCTCCGCCTCTTCTCCCCCCTGCCCGTGCTGCCGCCCTCGCAGTAGCCTCCACCAGCTCCCCTTTCCGCCCAGTCTCGCTCTGCCGGGCGGTTCCCTCCCCTCCCTTCTGTCCGCCGCGCACCCGGGGCCCTATTGGGCTGCATTTTAATGCTGAACATGGGCCGCAGCCCCGGATGACGCGTGTACTTCAGGCCGTGACCGTTATTTCAGGGGGGCGGAGGGGAATAAATGGCTGCCTGAGCGCCGCCTGCTTCGGCTCCCTAGCTGCGAGCTGGTCGTTGGGGGCAGTGGGAGATTGCAGGCGCTGCTTGACGAGGCGTGAGTGCTGTGCTTGGGAAGGCATTTACAACTGTCTTGATTCCAAGCGAGCCCAGTGGGTGAGCCAGCCTCTGCACTGAGTGCTCCAGCCCTTTGCCATAGAGGGGTTGGGAGTGGGTGGCTCCTCTGGCTGTCATGCGGAGTATAGGCTAAGAGAGGGGAAACACCTCTCAAGTGTGGGGTGGTGGTGGTATGTCTATATCTGGTGGATACCAAAGTGTTAGGGCCCTTAGATATACCCAAGATAGGAGCCTGGAACTCTCCACCCCCCCCCCCCCCCAGAAGGAGGGGGTGGATCTTATGTCAGGGAAGCATTGGTCCCTGGTGGCATCTTGGAGGGTGGGAGGAGGATTTGGCTGTGGATCCTATCCTGGCCTTTGAAATGTTCCAGCTCTGCCTTTTTCCGTTTAGTAATAGTTGTGTCAGAAGCTTTTCAGTTCATCTACATTTTAGGAGCAAATAAAAAAATGCACCTGGCAAAGAAAGTTTTCGAAAAGAAGTGTGATGTCTAGCATGATATAAGATTTTTAATCTTTTATGATAGGAATAATGAAAGGTCTTGTCTGCAAAGTTAGGAATCAATCTGATTTTGTTTCTGGATTGCTAATGCCTTGCAATGCGTTTCATACTGTTTTCTTCCCCTTGTTTTAAAAGTTCTTGGTAGATTTCTGGAAGAGACACAATATAGTAGGTTGCCTATCAGTGCAGAGTTGTTACGTGCTGGGTGTTTTGGTAAGAATCTATAGTTTGCTGGTATTAATGTGTTTAGCAAATGAGTTATTTGCAGACATTTATGAATATAATTCAGTGTCATAACTTTTACAATGCATATTGTTGAGAGAACTGTTTTAATGTGGCTGTTGCATGAGTATTGAGGAATTCAGTCTTCCCTTGCAAACTATTCCTAATGTTAAAAACTTAAACAATGAATGGTCCTGCAGCACCTTAGAGACTGACAAACAATGTAGACCATATTATGAGCTTTTGTGGACACAATCCACTTCATCTGAAGAAGTGGATTGTGTCCATGAAAGCTCATGATACGATTTACATTTTTGTTTGGTCCTGCAGCACCCTTAGAAACTTTCATTGTTTAAGTTTTTTTCAGTTACAGACGAACTGGCTACCCTTCTGAGATTCTTTCTAACTTGAGTACCATATAACTTAAAATTTATACTCTGAATTTTAACTTCTAGTGGCCAAGTAGGTTGGAGAGAGAAAAATACAGTTTATACTAAAGCATCACCCACTGTACACTCGCGTCTGGCTATAGCTTATGCTTAGTTGTGGTTTGTAGAAGCTACTGTTAAAATAGCTGAAAATAAACGACAGAGGAACAACTGAGTAAAGGGCTATTGGAGACTGTCAAAATCTGTTTGTGACACTGTGCATATGAATTCTGCACTTCAAAGTGCCCAGTTGAGTGCTTGCTTAAAGTTTATGCATACAAATTAGTTGGTTTAAATGAAGCATAATATCATTAATGAGCCTGATTCTCTCATACATACCCATTTTACATTATGGTAACTTCATTGATTTCGGTGTTTTTTTTCTTATTACTAATGAGAGGAGAATTTGTGGTGGTTTTTTGTTTGTTTGTTTTTAAACTGCAGCTCATCTGAAGTGAGTTTTACCCATGAAAGCTTGTGATAATATATATTTGTTAGTCTTTTAAAGTGCCTCAGGACTACTCACTTTAGGTTATGAGTAACATGGCTTGACCCTCTGAGACTTCCCTCTGTCACAGTTTATCAGAGATTTTGAATCACACTGGCACAACAAACTAGATTACAGGGTAAATGTGGTGCAAAGATGCAGATGCTTATTTTTAATTCTTATACTAATAGTCTTCTCTTGGCAATCAAGGCAACTTTGTTAGGGCAGATCTACATTGGGACCTTACTGACACAGCTGCATCTCTTGAATGTGGTATTTGTATTGGGTATGAAAAAAATCTAGACCCCCCCCCAACCAGTTAAACTGTTTAACTGCTAAAATGGGGGGCAGCTTGGTCGGGCCACTATACTAGGAATCTTAAATAGCTATTAATTGTATAGTCATGTAACCACACAAAATATTATTAGTTACATGACTATTTGATAGTCCCTGGAGGTGGGGCTGGCACCTAATCTGGTCTGATACAGAGGCAGTAGCATGGGGTGGCAGGTGTGAGTTGGTCTGTGAGGGTAGCCAATTTAAAATCAGCTCCCTCATAAACCTAATACAGAGACAGCAGTATGGGGCAGCAGCAAAGTATGAGTTCCCCACAGACAGAGGCTGTGCTGGCATCCCACAGAGCAGCTTCTGTCTGCAGCAAGCCATGATTACACATTGACATCCCTCGTGAAAGATTAGCTGGTAAGCATTATTTTTAGTGGGTGATGCTTACTGGTTTCAGTTAACTCTTAACTGGTAGGGACTGAAGCAGGGGGCTGCTCTAGCCCAGAGTGGGGCCCGCCATAGACAGGCTGCTCTGGTTGTCTGTGATGTGCCAGGGCCCGCTGTGAACAGGGCCGGGCTGGAGTAGCCTCTGTCTGTGGCAGGTGTGTGCTCCTGTCCAGCCTTTCGGGAGGGGGAAGTGCCCCTTTAATCAGTTAAACATCACATCTAACCAGTTAAGTAGGACTTTGAATTCCTACTTTACTCTTATGGGAATGCCTATTTATCAATGAAGATATTCTAGCACCTCTGTGTAGACATTAGATACTTCTGTACAGTGTAGCTGGCTTCATAGACATGTGTAGTTAATGTTATGAGGGTCACCAAGACTATTCAGTAGGTTCATCCTATAAAATGTAAAAGCAGAGTCTGGAGTGGTGTGTGGGTGTGTGTGTGTGTATATATATGGTGACCATATCTTCTGAACCAAAAATAGACACACAGGAGCCATGCCCCAGCCTAATTAGCCACACCCCCATCCCTAGACCCCTCCCACCTGTCACATAAAGTCCCACCCTTGGAGGTAGTACTTCAAGGGTTAAGGTAGGCACGTGACCAGAAGTAAAAGGTGTTGTGTGACTCCTCTAAGAACTCCCATTGTCCTCTGCCGATAGAGATGGGTTTGGTTCCCACAGGACCTCCCCATGCAACTATACTGTAATTGCATTAATCCAACTTTAATTGCATTAACTTGGAGGAGAGGCCTGGGCTGCCTCTATTCAGTGATTATCGACTTTTTGGAACGTGAACCACCTGGCTCAGTGTAAACCTTGCCATGGACCACCAGTTGCTAATGGAAACGCACCATTAATTACATAATTATGCTTGAGCTATTTTGCTAGTGCTGCGGATAGGGTGAATGGTTTAATTTAAATTATTAAGCAGACTAAGTGTTAACTTTCTTGTGTGTGGTTATCAAACTTCATTTTAAATACAGTAAAATATTAATTTGACCAACACAAGGTTTCAATGGTTTCTTTACGGTAGGGGCGGGGAACCTTTTTTGGGTTGGAGGCCACTGACCCACAGAAAAGTCAGCTGGGAACCACACAAATGAGAAGCAAAAACAACTCCTCCAAAAACCCCCAACCCTCACTCATCTCGTCCCCAACTGAGACACCTCGATCCTCTGGTGTTCCAGCCCACAAGGTATGGGGATGGGACAAAGAGGACTGAGGTTCAAGGTAAGGATGTTAAATGTGGTTATCTGGCTAATAAAATAGTAAATGCAATTTGTATCAACTACGTGATTAGTTGATAGGTTCCACTCTGCAGAGCCACAATGGGGGTAGCTGCAGGAGCTGGCTGAAGCTGGGACTCAGCAGTTCTGGCTCTGGGAGCCACCCATGCTGCAGCTCTGCATTTTAAATATAAGAGGAGCCATTGAACTCTTACTACATTTAAAATGCAGAGGTGCAGCGACTGGCGCAAACTGGGCCTGCTCAGTCCCAGCTCGCACTGAGTCCAGCAGCCCCTCTTCACGGCAGACAGACCAGTCCACCATCAACAGGGAATGCTTGGCAGCAGCAGCAGCCTCTGTCTGTGGGAGTCCAACTTCCATTGGGATCCCCACAGAAAGGGGCTGCTGCCAGAGTAGCTTCTGCTATGGTGAGCCTCGGCCTGCCGTGGACAGAGGTTGCTTTGCAGCAGCCTCCTCTTTCTCTCCTCTTCCCCGCACTTCCCCCCCCCCCCCATCCCTCCACGCTTCTGATAGAGCCGGGGGGAGATGGCACAGCAGAGACTTTATGGGGGGAATCGGCTTTTAAGCCAGTTCCTCCAGCACCAGCTACTTCTCTCTTCTCTGCTACCTCTCAGAGGGAGGCACTAGTTCAGGGATTCCCAAAGGCCACATTTATTTTTCTGGGGCTCTGGAGTTAGTGGATTTTATGGACTCCCTTAGGCTTGGGCGTGGGGGACCAAAAAAAGGAGTTCAGTATGCAGGACAGGACTGCCATTATGTTGGATAGGGATGGGGTACAGGATCTGGGCAGTAGGGATGGGTTGCAGAAGGGGGAGAAGTTGCAGGGTCTGTGTGGGACGTAGGGTGCAGAGACTAGTTGGGTGTAGGGTCTCTGGCCAGAAGGAAGGGTGCTGGGCGGCAGTTTGGGGTAGGGAGTCACGCCAGGAGGGAAGATACAGGAGGAGTCTTGGGGCAGGGTGTCTGGTCAGGAGAGTATAGGAGCAAGGGGAGGGTGTCAGAGCAAGATGGAAATGCAGGGTTTGGGGGGGCAGATGGAAGTGAGTGAAGGGGATTTTGGTGCAGGGCCTGGGCATAAAAGGGGACATTTACCTGGCTTGGCATCCCCTTGCAGTGGGGAAAGCCTCCAGACAGCATGCTGTCATTCCCCCAGGGGTGGGAAGGGAGAGGGAGCTCAGCCCTCCTCCCCCGCACCCCCGATGCAGCAGGGATCCCAGCGCAGCTGTGGGGTGCAACACCAGGATGGGCTTACCACTGGGTGGGCATGGTGATGTTTGAAGAAACCCCACCCTTCCCCGCCAGACTAGGCTCATTGCCATTCCCCCAGAGGGGTGAGAGGAGGCACAGGGGAGAGAGTGGCAGCACATTTGGGGAGGGGGAATGGGAACTGAGCATGCTCCGAGGGAGTGGCAACCACCCCACCCAGGTTCCGTGCAGCCTCTTCTGGGGCACAGGAGACAGTTCAAAAGCACATGGGAGCATCTCCTTGGTACCTTTTGCCTTGGACCCTGCCACCCCTCCCCCTCCTGGCAGAAGCAGCTGCTATAACAAGCTGCTGCCTGCACATGTGGAGGGGGAGGCTGCATGGCTGGACCGGGACCCCATGTGACAGAGGTAGTCCCATGGGGGATAGTGGTGGTGCAGTAGGTGTTACCTGCACAAATTTCTCCATCCCTTCCACACTGTAGGGACACACACTTTTACCCAGTTCCTAGGGCTCAGGGTGCAACCCTGTTAATTTACACACCCACCCGTACCCAGTTCCTAGGGCTCAGGGCGCATCTTCCTGCAGGGTGGCAAGATCTTTAGCCACTGAAAGAGCCTCACACAGTAATATCCTTATCTTCTATTTATTGACAATTCCCAAACAAGCAGAATATACATGTTAAGCACACCATGTCATGCTCACCAATCCTGATAAAGACAGGCAGACTTTCCCTGTTGGCCAGGCAAGGTCAGTCTCTCTGGATCTTAGCCGCTACACATCATGGTTGTGCAGGAGAGTCCTGGCATCTCTTATCTTAGGCTGGGTCTCAGAGGTGAGTAGTTCTTCTTGGTGTTCCTTGTCTCCCTTTGGTCTTCTTCCAGCCTTTTGCTTCCTTCCTTCTGCTTCTGTTACTTCTCCTTCTTGGACCCCAGTTTATATAATGAAACCTGAGTCTTGCTTAAGTGTACCGTAACCAATTATTTTAGTATAACTTTACTAACCAATCATAACAATTACCTAACCAATCATATGCCACCACCTTAATTGATTTACACGTAGCAAAATTAATTATACAACAGACAGAAACAGTTACAAACCAGACTATCACAGTCAAACAATAGGAAAGTGTAATGACACTGATCATAGAATGAGGATTCCACAACCTCAAGTATTGATAAGCAGTTTCTTGCCAGACAGAATAGTGTGACTTAAGTTTTCTTTACCCATCTTGAGATCCTTTTCTTTATCTGGTGACAGTGGGGGAAACTATCAGGACAAAGTTGCCTCCTCACAGCCTGGTGTGACACTTTTTAATACAATTTAGATGGAATTGTATGCGACTCCAGGCCTTATAGTTAATGGCTGCTGCTCTTCAGTCTGGCTGCAGAAGGCGGCTTTGGTTCAGGTCTAGCACAGGCTTTCCAATATGGCTACAGAAAAGCCATATTGTTACAGTGGGTGGGGTAATGGCCAGAACCACACACCACCAGAAGCCTGTCCCAGCTGGCAAAGCTCCAAAGGGAGCTGCCTACGCACTATGGGGGGAGGGGGGAGAGGATGGTTGTTGCTGCTGCACTGTGCCAGGAGCAGTGGCGGTGCATGGACTCAGTCACTTCTTCCCACAAGTCCGTGTCCTCATCAAGTAGTGAAATGTCCAGTAAGGCTTTTCAGGACATTGCACTACTTGATGGGGCACTGGGACAGGGTACTTAAAATTGGGACTGTCCTGGAAAAATTGGGACACATGGTCAGTGTGGTATATGAACACAAGTAAAAGTCCTGAAACTTAACAATTAAGTCGGTTTTTTCAGAATTTCCAGAGTGTAAACAGAATGGGTACTAGAATAACATCAAAAGCATATCCCCAAAACTCCACTTCTCTTTACAGGGAGTATACTATTACCATGAAAGATATTAAAAGTTTGACATTGTGAATTTCACCTAAATATGGTTTACATTTGTGGCTTTGAAATGTTTATCACTGATCCAACTAAGTTAAAACTGTATACAGTGTGGAGTGAACAAATCATTAGTTTTCAGGGTTGTAGCCATGTTAGTCTGTAAAGGTGAGGCTACACAGCCCCGTAAAGTCAAAATGAGACAAATCTTAGATTTTTTTCAAAATAGCTTATTTTGAAATTTGGAGTGTCTACACTGTGCCAGGTTTCAAAATAACACCCTATTTTGAGACACCCTTGTTCCAAGAGGGTTAAGGGATAACAGGGATGCTGAGTTAGAACAACGTGCGTGCACTGAAAAATATTTTGAGATAACGGGCGGCTTGTTAAAACATGGGGTAGTTATTTTATAGTAGTACTTCCAGGGTTGTGATAGACATGGGCCGTAAGTAAAAGGTGTCCTGTCACTCCTCTAAGTACTCTTCCCACTGTCCTCTGCCAATAGGGATGGGTTTGGCCCCCCGCAGGATCTCCCCCCCCCCCATGCACCTATAGTGCAGTTGCATTAATCCAAGTTGGATTGCGTGATGAACTCTAACTGAAAACATTTAAAAACAACACATAGTCCTGCAGCACCAGAGGGTGTGTCTAGACTACATGCCTCCGTCGACGGAGGCATGTAGATTAGCCAGATCGGAAGAGGGAAATGAAGCCGCGATTAAAATAATCGCGGCTTCATTTTAAATTTAAATGGCTGCCCCGATCTGCCGATCAGCTGTTTGTCGGCAGATCGGGGCAGTCTGGACGCGATGCGCCGACAAAGAAGCCTTTCTTGATCGACACAGGTATGCCTCGTGAAACCAGGTTTACCTGTGTCGATCAAGAAAGGCTTCTTTGTCGGCGCATCGCGTCCAGACTGCCCCGATCTGCCGACAAACAGCTGATCGGCAGATCGGGGCAGCCATTTAAATTTAAATGAAGCCGCGATTATTTTAATCGCGGCTTCATTTCCCTCTTCCGATCTGGCTAATCTACATGCCTCCGTCGACGGAGGCATGTAGTCTAGACACACCCTTAGAGACTCAACAAAATATAGATAGTTTCATGAGCTTTTGTGGGCACAGCCCATTTTAGATAAATGGAGTTTAGGGGTCCTGGGTATTCTCTGCTATTTATTTGTACCTTGAACCCTTGAACTCTATTCATCTCAAGAAGAGGGGTGTACCCACAAACTCATGATACCATTTACATTTTTTGTTAGTTTCTAAGGTGCTACAGGACTATTTGTTGGGTTTTTACATTTTTTTTTTCAAATCTTTAATTGATGGGCAAGACTTTCTTATTTAGGAATTGAAATTCATCAAAGAGAAGACTAAACAGGTGGTACGTCAAGACCTAGATTTGGTGTAACTTGCCTCTGGGTATTTGAATGGGGAACCAAGGACCTTTTGCCTTCAGTTGAGCAGTATGAATTACTGCTTATTAGTTTTCCAATATTAATGAAGTGCTTTTCTGCAAATGAGCATTACCATACACCTTGTAAAATCATGCATGTATGGTAATCTATTAGATGTGAGCCTATGTATTTAACTTGATTATTTACTTTTGTTGAATGATTAAATCCGTTACAGTACTGTGTGTTGTTGGTAACCATTTAGGCTTGTCTAAGTGCTCCTGTCTCCTTTTTGTATTCTGCCATATCAGAACTTGATAATTGCAAGGTTATTTAATGTTAGTTTGAAAACAGTAATACTTCATAGCAGTTCTTCAAGCTAACTTAAGCTTTCTAGCTATTAAGCTGACTTCCTATATAGCACAATGATCCCTGATCTATCAAATATTTCTTCAAATTATTGCGAATTATAATAAGTCTTTAGTAGTACGGAGAGGCTAGTCAGTGGAGGAACGTGCTTGCCAAGTTCATCTCCGAGGTATTCTTCCAGTGCCATTTATGATTTGAGAAAATCGTCTCTGGGATGAGTGGTACTTACTGCTCGCTCTGAGGAAAAAGCCCTGACTTTATAATTGTAGTGGGGAAAATTCTGCAACTTTTGTGGCATAAGAATACACACTTTTTTTTATACACCTTCTTAAATGCAATGTATACTGATTCAATATAATGCATTGCTGTTCATCTTTCTCGCTGAACAAAATCTGTAACTTACTAGATCTGTTGCTCTTCGTTGTACCTGGTTTTGGTGCTGGTTTTGGACTAGGGATGCAAAATCGCAGTTAAGCAGCAAACAGGTCAAAGATTAGGTTAACCTAAATTTGATCCGGTTAACTGGCTACATGGGGTCAGGGCAGGGGTAAGGATGTTAAATGGCGTTTAACAGCTAGTCGATGGAATTTCCCTCTACTAATTGGTTAGTTGATAAGGGGGAAAACTGCAGAGCTGCATTGGGATTAGCTCCCAACCCTAGGAGCTAACCCCACTGCAGCTTTGCTTTTTAAATGTATTAAGAGCCGCCAGGCTCTTAGTACGTCTTAAAAGCACAGGCGCAGCAGGGAGGACCAGGCATAAGCTGGGGACTAGGTGATTCCTGGCTCATGTCAGTTCTCCACTATGCCTGTGCCTCCCCTGCCCTCCCATGTGATGTGAAAATGGTGCTGAGGGAGAACTGGCTTTTTAAGATGGCTCTTCCTCCCCTTTTCTCTCCCCCTCCCCCCCCCCCCCCCCCGTGCCTCTCTGATAGTAAAAATTTAAAAATCCCATTCTGTTAGTACTCTTACTGAACCTTGTTAAAGTGCTGTGCATGGACCTTTTTGCCAACTTGAGAAGATAGTATTGAAATTGTAGTTTCAGAGACTTGTATGTATTAATCTCTAAACTGAAAAGACAAGGGCCTAGACTTCACGCGCATTGTATAGATTCAACTAAATTTGCACTTCATTCTGTGAAGTCTCTTAAAACAGACTGACTAGCAAAAATTGATTTCATTTAATTTGGTAATACCATGAAAGTGTTGCATTGATTTAGTTGTGAAGTTTCTGAGAGTAGACAAGGACTAAGTCATCCCCTTCAACTATTGTGCATTGTTTAAAAAAACCAGAAATACACATGAATGTTGTGTGCTCAGACAGGAATTAACAAGATTACTGCTAGGAGAATTCGGTGGCTGTGTGGAATTCGTGGCACTTTCCCCCCCTCCCCCCCCTCAAAATAATAGATTCTTCTGGCGAGGCACAGCAGTTGCATCTTGTGCCCATCAGGGGCTGCTGTAGTGTCAAAGATGTCAAACAGTGGGTGGAAAAGGAGAGACTTGTTTCTCACACTGTGGTCAAGTAAAGGATGGGTAAAGATGGGCACATGGAGCTGTTGGCATGTGTTCGAAACTGGAGTTCAGAATGGCAGAGGATGTGGTGGGAAGGGAACACAGACTGAAGTGTGAGATCAGGAATTAGTGGGGAGACCGTATTGATCCAGGGCTTGAACAGAAAAGGGGCTTATGGGACACTTTGGGGAGGGGAAGATGCCCCTGCCTGAATGGGATAGGGGGCAGCAAGGATCTGCATGGGGGAGGTTCCTCAACTTCCTAACAATCCCCTCTCCCAAAAAAACCCTGTTCCATACTTCTCCCACCCCACAGTCCTCCAGGCTCCTTCTCTCCTTCAGCTCCTACCTCACCCATGACTCCCCCAAGTGTTTCCTTCTGAGGTGTGCAGGAAATACGTTTCTGCATTAAAGTACAGTAAACTTCCGATAATCCGGCACCTTTAGGACCCAGGGGGTGCCGGATTATCCGATATGCCGGACTATCAGAAGGGGGGGGGCTATGGGAGGTCTGGAGTGGGGTGGGCGGAGATGCCACCCCCAGACCCCTCATAGCCCCCCCCTTACGATAGTCCGGCTCTGCCCCAGGGGTCCCCGATTCAGCTGCTGCTGGTCAGTTTCAGCAGCAGCTGAATCGGGGATGCCTGCAATAGAGCAGCTGTGGTGCTGCCGGGTTGGTCCCGCAGCTCCGAGAAGCGGCGCTACGGCACCAACCCAGCAGCACTCCAGCTACTCTTGGGAACGCCTGGGACAGAGCAGCTGGGGTACTGCCCAGTTGGTCCCGTAGCGCTGCCCCTTAGCGCTGCGGGACCAACCCGGCAGGACCCCAGCTGCTCTGCCCCAGGTGTCTGGATTCAGCCAGCTAGTGAAACTGACGCTGCTGGTCAGTTTCAGCAGCGGCTGAATCCCAACGCCTGGGGCAAAGGAGCTGGGGTGCTGCCGGGTTGGTCCCAAAGCACCGCTCCTCGGCACTGCGGGACCAACCTGGCAGCACCCCAGCTGTTCTGCTCCCGGCTTCCCCGATTCAGCTGATGGTCAGTTTCAGCAGCAGGTGAATGGGGGAAGCCTGTCCGGCTGCCCCAGCACTTCCCGGAGTCCGGAGCATTGGATGCCAGACTAATGGAGTTTTACTGTAGTTCATTTAAACTATAAGTTACATATTAAATAGATTCCTTACAAGACACATTAACACAAAAATAATTTCCTTAATTCCCTTTCCTCCCTTTTTTTGAGAAGAGATGGACTTGTGTGTGTTTAGACACATTTGCTGACAGGTACTTTAAAATAAATAACCCAACTAATTGAAACAGGTGTGTTTGTTTCGATGTTTGTCACAGAATTCCCTCAGAAATACAAGATGTAGTGGTCTTGGGGGGGCTAAAATACGCAACCTATAAACATAATATATATTAGTTCCATCTCAATGGGCCTCCTGAGTTTTGAGACTTTGTGCTGAAGTTAGGGCAGGGGGGGCTATACTTTTTGATGGGGGGTGGGGAGGTTAGGGATGTTTAAACGTTGATTAGTCAATAAGGGCACCTCTGCTGTTGAAGTGCACACTTCAAAGGCGAAAGTGGTGTGAGGAGCACGGGGCTAGCAGGGGACTGAAGCATTGGACTCCCCCACTGGCTCTGTGCTCCCCATGGCATTTCAGAGCAGCAGCACTCATGGAGCCCAGGGTCAGTGGGGAGTCCCCAGCTGACCCTCGGCTCCACATGGTGCTGTTGCTTTGAAGCACCCCCTTCTCTTCCTTTCACTGGCTGCCTCTTTCTGATGGGGGGGGGGGAAGCGGGGAGCAACTAGTCATTCATGTCCCCAATGGGGGGGGGGGGAACATGCACTCCAAGAATATGCAAAGTGGCTGAGTGCCTCATTCGTCTATTAGAGGAGGTGCGGGATTTGGGATGGAGGTTAGGTCCTGAAGGGAGCTTGGGGTAAGGCAGGGAGTTTTGGTGAAGAAGGTGATTGAGACCTCAGGCACTGGACTGGGGTGCAGGGGCTCGATTGTTACCTATGGCAAGGAATTGGGGTACAGGAGGGGGTGAAGGGGTTTGAGTTGTGTGCTAGGGCAGGAGGGGACTGTGATATGGGAAACGGGATTGGGGGCAGAGGATTTGGGTATGTGGAGTAGGGAGCTGGGGTGCTAGAGACTGGCTCTGGTCAGGAGAGTTACCAGCCAGCAGCCCAGCACTTCCTGAAGCAGCCTGCCTGCCCCGTCCCCACACAGGCTTCAGCCATGTGCTCTCTGAATAACTACCAGCCCTGGTGCGGAGGGGGCATGATGCTTCTTCACTGCCTGTTACTGAAACAGGCAGCTCTGATTGGCCAGTTTCTGGGAAAAAACCAGCCAATGGGATTGTGCCTGGGGCAGGATCTGCTCCTAAAGCCTGGCCGCCCACCTGCGCCACCCCGCGTGCCCCCTGCCTCCCCGGCCCCTGCTTCCAGGCTCACAGATTTTAAAAGGAAACCACCAGGCAGCCTTGCGTGTGGGTGGGGCGAGGCAAGTGGGGAGCCTGCCTGTGGCTCCCTGCAGATGTCCCTGGGCCAGATCTGGTGGCTTGGTTTTCCTTTTTTTGCCCAGGCTTGAGTTAGGGGGTGTGTGGTTTTTTAAGTCAGTTTAAGATTATGCTTAGCCTTGCATAAAAGTATCTAGGAAGTTTTGACTTGTGAGCTTTGTGGGCTGTTATCTTTCTAGCATCTAGTACTGCCTGTTAGGAGCACAGGAATTGCCATACTAAGCAGACCAGACATCTAATGCCTGACTCGTACTTCAGGAAGGTGCACAAATCTCCATGTAATGAAGAACTGAGATTGGGTGCTTATAGGGAGAACTTATTCCCAATTGAGGCAAGTAGTGAGTGAACTATGTCCTCAAGAAGAGGACAAACTTTTTTTCGTTCTGATTCATAGAATCATGGATTTCTTTGTATCAAAATATTAATTTGCTGTCAAACTTGGAACAGTCTATCTCTCACCCTTATAATTGAAAAACATGACATTTAAAAAAAAAAGGATATATGAGTGAGTCTCATATTTGTAACATTTTATTTATCAAGTTGTCTCTTATTTGGCTGTTTCTACCCTAGAGTCCTAGTCTTTCAGTTTTTAGTCAAATTGTCTTGGTTATTTTAATCATCTATTTAAAATGAACTATAATGCCTGGTCACCATATAGAGAAAAGGTGTTTTTTGTTGTGGGGGTGTTGGTTTGTTTGTGTGTGTGTGTATTGTGTGTGTTTTTTTTTTTTTTTAAAGGGTCAGTTTCAGACTTGCTCTTTGCAATTAAAATGAAAGTACACACGACATCTAACCCCCTTTCCTCCCCATGAGTCCTCCAGTAAAATAGGAGATCATATTTCATGTTCTTGATCCTCCTACAGGGAGAGAATTTTTCTTTATGATGGATATGGAAGTTCTAAATCAGATAGAGGATTTTTAAACTGGATTTGTAGGTACAGGCAGTCCCCGAGTTACGCAGATCCGACTTATGTCGGATCCGCAGTTACGAACGGGGCCGTTCCTCTCCCTGGTCTCCAGCAGACCAGGGAGAGGAAGCAAAGCGGCGGAACACGTGGGCAGCGGACAGGGCTGTCCGCTGCCCACGCGCTCCGAGGCTTGGCTCTGCTTTGCCCCCCGCCCCTCCGGTCTGCAGACCAGGGGGACGGGGGGGGGGGCAAAGCAGAGCCAAGCCGCGGAGCGCCCGGCCAGCTGACAGCCCAGTCGCGTCTGGGCTGTCAGCTGATCACGCGCTCTGCGGCTTGGCTCTGCTTCCTCCCCCCTCCCCTCCCCCCCCCCCCCCCCGGTCTGCAGAATGCAGTACAGCACTGAATAGGTAAGAACCGAATTTTCCCAGCAGTGGGCAGCATTTGTTTCTAGTTCTGTTCAGAGGAAAAATCTAGTGTTGGTTGTTTGAACAAGTGCAGTAATCTTTAGTACCAATCCAGGACTTAGTATAGAAAATCTCACAGTGGTCTGAGGACTAACATTCAGTTGTGGGCTCTTCAGCATTTGCTCAGTAGCTGACGATGTGTCTGCTTTGTTTAATGCTGATTTATTGGCTTAGTTCTTAGAATAAAATGTTTTTGCTGTGTTACAAGGGGGATGAGCATGGACATGTACACACAGTCCTTTTGGTGCATTAAACACTTGTTCTGCTCTTATCACCACTCTCCCTCTTCTTATGACAGCCGCACCATTACATTTTTGACTAGGTGGCCTTTAAGGTCAGGTACAGGTTAAGTGTAACAAAATACTATCTGGAGGTGACAAATGTTTGTACTATTGCTTAGCTAGGGAGGAGCAGACGGGTCACCCCCAAACCAATGAGATTTCTGGCTATGCTGCAGTGAGTTACCTTGGAATAATTGTAAGTTCTGTAAGAACTTTTGTGCAAGGCATATTACTTTGATCACTGAAGGACAATATACCTTGATGTAGGAGGAATTCATTGGTACTGTAACTTCATAATTCCTGACACTGTGACTTTCTATTCCCTTACACTGGATGTTTGTTGAGATGGAGAGCTAATTGCACTGTCGTGATTAAGGTGACTACTCGACTACCTGATAAGCGTAGGCAGCAAGTGGGGGGGAGACAGCTTAAAAGCTGGTTCCTTCCAGCACTGTCTCTGCGGGGAGTGGGGGAAGCAGAGGCACTGGGGGGGGGGGGGCAAAATGGCGCAGTCTGGGACTGCTCAGTCTGGACATTGCAGCTCTGCTTTTTAGATGTAGTAAGAGTGGCTCGTACTACGTTTAAAAAGCAGAGCCACAGTGGAACCCCTTGATTGACTAATCAAGTAGTTGATTGAGTATTTGATGGAATTTCCATTAGCTTCCTAACTGCTATTTAACTTCCACTGTCCCAGTGTTTCCTGGCATCTTTACATAAATGTTTAAATGGGATTTTACATCCCTAACTTCAGCAGTTACCCCTGTCTACAGTGGGGGAGAGGCTGCTTGCAGTGCCATCGGCTGCTCTGGCCAGGCCGGAGTAGTGCCCTGCACCACATGCAGCAAGGGCTGCCATTCAACCATTAACTAGTAAGCATCTCCTGGTAAGCTTTTTCCAATGATAACATGGGCCAGGACTTACCCATTAGATGCTTACTGGTTAACTGGTGGCATACCTGCTTCTAGTTATGACCAGATCAATGTGTGCAATTCATGTATCATGTATCAGGATGGGGTAAAGAGGACAGAGAACAGCACTGCTCACAATATGAGCAATGTACATTAAAGGAAAAGCATCTAGTCCAGGGTTTCCCAACCTATGGGTTGGGACCCAAATATGGGCTGCCATTACATTTCAAAAGGGTCACCGGGTGTCTTCCCCAGGCGGCTCTTATGAAGCTGTTCACACATTTTTTTTGAATTGCCCTGGGTCACCAAGTCTTCCTGGATTGTCAAAATGGGTCCCCATCTGGAAGAAGTTGGGAACCGCTGTTCTAGTCAATTAGATGGGATGGAATGAAAGTTGTAATGGGAGGTTTGGTACTTAACTGGAGAATGTTGCTCGCTTTTCAAAAAAAAAAGTCTTCCAAACATAGTAACTAAGCAGTCCTTTTCCTGGAAGATGTCAGCAACCAATCGCCACAGTATGCTGTGTTGGCACAGAAATTTTCTTGTATGACTTTTAACTCTTCTTGTTCTTGTCCAGAACAATGCTGAAAGTGAGTGCAAGACCATGACTATTGGCATAGAATACTACATATTTCCCCACCTACAGAACTCTATTCCAGATTTTCAATTAAAAAAAACCCTCACCATGTGATAATGAAGATAATACTGAAAAGGGTGGTTTAATATTCCATCAGTTTATGCTCCTCTTCCCAAGTTGATGGAAGGCCTGAAACACTAACTCTTAGGTGCATCTTGTCCTATGCCTCTACTGAGGTTCAAAGACTGCAAAACTTGTGGTATCTTGAGGATTGGTGGGGGGAGGCTGCAAGAATTTGGCTAACGAACCAGGTAACAAGTGACTTGTTCTTGTGCCCTTTTAGGAGTTGGTGCAGCTCCCTTATGCACTTCCACTTTCCCAGAAAGGGGATTTATTTGAATTGCAGTATATTCTCCCTATTTTGTCATTCATGGGGTCAGATAACCGAGATCTCAAAGTAAGTCATCTAAACAAAATTGACTACAGAAGCTAAAGATTCAGTCATGGCATTTGGGAGAATTTGCTACAGAATTTTGTCTTTTTGTGCCACAAAGTGTGGAGGATCCTAATGATCAGGTCTAATAAATATGACCATTTCCACTGTTCCTACCACAGTGCCAGGCTGCTGCTTGATGAGGTGTTTTGGACACCTTTCAATTTCCAGGTAAAATCCAATAATACAATGTCATTACAAAGCACATTCTAACTTAAAATCGGGCACGCAGAGTAGAGTTGCATCAAAGTCAATAAGTTGCATGTAAGGGTACAACTTCACAATACAGTTAGCTTGAGCATGCTTGAGTTACAGTTGTGAATAGTTTTCCTTCACAATAGTATCACTAGGAGTTTGAAGGTGCCCAACTTACACTTGTGTATCACATATCCAGGGCACTGGAAATGTCCACTAGGAAAAACTTCCACTTCAGGTCTAGAGTTTACTCAAGCATCCTCTCTTGTATCTTCAGCAGAGACACACGATTCCACTTTGAGATGTCTGTATCATGCTAAATGTCCTCTTACAATCTCTCCTAATTCTCATAAAGGCTGTATCTTTGTATGTCCCCTGCAAGATTTTAGTTAGTCAGGTCAGCCAAACAAATATTGGAATTTACACTCTAAGGAGAGAGTGCCGATAGTGTCTTTGCATACTGATAAAGTGGTTCTTGGGGAGGGTGGGGGGCAAACCTGGCATTTGTCCATAAAGTCAATTCTAGATAGAGCACATTAGTCCTGTCCCATTTTACTATTGGAAAAGCTCTGGCACGTCAAGTATGTGAACACAGTGCTAAACATATGTTTAGTTAAATACAAAATGTTCAGAAAATAAAGATAATCTGTAGTAGGGATGTAAAATCCCATTAAAAATGTTAACCAGTTAAACTGTTTAACTGGCCCATCGCACTACAGATAGAGGTGGGGGTGCTGGAGCACATTGTGGGCTGCTCTGGCCAGGTGGGGTGCCGATTAAGTAAGTATGATGGTAAGGATTAACCCTTTACAACCATGTGAAAGCCCAAATTAGGGATGTAAAGCGGGGGGGAGAGGGGGTCCTTAAGCCTAAAATATCTAGGTAAGTGGTCCTGTGCTTAGAAAGATTAAATTTAAGTGCATTCCAGGAGCTACCTCATACCCAGATACTCTTGACCCATCTCCTTCTTGGGGATGCAAAAATGTAACTGCTAAAAATCATAGTGACTGCCTGCGCTGTGGGGTCTGCCGTATAAAGCTAGTATTTAAGCTTTATATTTTAAGCTTCCCCTGGCCAGAAAGAGGCTTTGTTGCAGCAGCAGGGTTGTTCCTGGGGAGGCAACTTGCAGGGGGAGTGGCCAGGCCTGCCATGGATAGGGGCTGCTCTGGTGGGCCCTGCAGGGCTGGAACCAAACCCTGCCTGAGGCTCTACCTCCTACTGGTTAACCTTTTTACATCCCTTCTTTCTTCAAGGCCCTCTTCTCCCCGTCCTCATCTCCCCATTCCCATCCTCACTCACTTTCACCAGGCTGGCAGGGGATTGGAGGGCAAGCTCTGATCTTGGACTGAGGTGTTCAGAATGTGGGAGGGAGCCTAAGCTGAGCCTGAGGCAAAGGTTTGGGGGCACAGGTTCTGGGAGGGACTTCGGGTTCAGGAGTGAGGCTCAGGCCTGAGATACCACTTACCTCAGGCAGTTCCTGGGTGGTGGCTTGATGTGGCTAAGCCTGCCCTGACCCTGTGCCACTGCCAAAAGCAGCTGGCTTGTCCAGCAGCAGCTCTGCAGCTAGAGGGGCAAGTGTCTGTTAGCTTCCCTTTGTCTACAGGTACTGCCCTCACACATTGGCTGTGGTTCCTGATCCTGGCTGAAAGGAAGCTGCAGGACAGTGCCTGAAGGCAAGGGCAGTGTGTAAAGGCCCCTTCCCAACCTCTTTCGGAAGCTGCTGGGGTGAACTAGCCGCTTCAGGGGCAGCGCAGGGGGAAATTGGGCTTCGTTCCAATGTATTGTTGGAATGTTAGCAGCCAGTTTGGCTGCAGGAGCCTCCAGAAAATTGAGCCTGATTCCAGGAGATGCCAGTGTTCTGCCCATGGATGGAAAAAATTAGAAGGAATGAATTTGTTTGCATGATATTGAAGTAATTTGCACTACCACTAGAAACCAAAAACTTAAGAGTTTTTTTTAATTACCATAGGGATAATTATTTCAGCTATGACAGGATAGACATTTTTGAACTCACTACTCAAGAGTTAAATTTAAGTAAAAAACCTAAAATAACACACTTGTGGTGTTGGTGTTACTGCTTTTAATCTGGATGTGAGTGTGAAAGATAATATTTGTGTAAGTGACAAAGACACTGTGTGAGGGTGACAGATTTCTTTGCCCCTTTAAGTATGCTGAACACATTCAGACATGGGAGCAGCTGCCAGCAAGCTTCCTCCATCCTGAGCTCTGTTGCATGCCCCCCACCTCTAAAAATGGGGTACAGCACTGGGCAGAGGGGAGATACCTTGACATCAGTGCTCCCTGCCTTGTACAGCAAGCATGAGGCTCCAGGCGGCAGCTCCAAGGCAGGGTGCAGGAGAAACATGGTAGTGGGGGAGGGACACCTGAAGTGCCAGCACTTGATTGCCTCCCCACCAAACAAGTCAGGATCACCTGGTTAGTGACCACTGATCTAGGTGAATCAGCCAGCAACTGAGATACAAGGTATAGTAGATTCTTCACCTGTGCTAGCTCCTGTGTAATTAATTGATTAGCTTAGCCTGGGTATGAGCTAGTGATGCTTTATTCACCTGTGTGGGGCTAGGATTTCTGGGGGCACATCCCATGGTTCTTTGTGCTATAGTAAGTTAAGCTGCTATATGCATTGTTCTAGTGAATTGGATCCCCTGTGGGTAGGGGCTTGCTCTAGCTTGGCGGCCCCAACCTGCTCCTTTTAATCAGTCAGCTGTTAAACATATTGTTTAATGGGCTAACTAACAAGGTTTTACATTCCTAACGATAACTGCACATGTAGCTTAGCCTGCACGCTCACTACAAATGGTGGGTTACCAGCTGGACTGAAATCCTCACTTGGACTTTTTCCTACAGCCCCACCTGAGTCAACTCACAAAAGCAGAAAACATCAGTAATTTGGGGCAAAAGCATTTTGTTTGTGGAAAAGATTGGTAATAGAGCCAACCCCTGAGTAAGAATATGGCTAATCATGTGGTAGAGAGCTCTTCACAGCAGTAATAGGCTCTTTGGAAATATATGCTGGTAAAATATAATTACTATATACAGGCAGTCCCCGGGTTACGTACAAGATAGGGACTGTAGGTTTGTTCTTAAGTTGAATCTGTATGTAAGTCGGAACTGGCATCAAGATTCAGCCGCTGCTGAAACTGATCAGTTTCAACAGCAGCTGAATCTGGACGCCAGTTCTGACTTACATATAGATTCAACTTAAGAACCCCAGGCATCCCCAAGTCAGCTACTGCTGAAACTGATCAGTGGCTGATTCCAGGAAGCCCGGGGCAGGAGCTTCCTGTAGTCAGCCACTGGTCAGTTTCAGCAGCGGCTGACTTGGACGCCTGGGGCAGAGCAGCTGGGGTGCTGCTGGGTGGCTGTCCGCTGCCTGCGTGCTCCGCGGCTTTGCTCTGCTTTGCCCCCCTCCCCCGGTCTGCAGACCAGGAGGAGGGGGGGCAAAGCAGAGCCAACCCTCGGAGCGCGGGGGCAGCGGACAGCCCTGTCCGCTGCCCACGTGTTCCGCCGCTTTGCTTCCTCTCCCTGGTCTGCTGGAGACCAGGGAGACGAACCCCGTTCGTAACTGCGGATCCGACATAAGTCGGATCCGCGTAACTCGGGGACTGCCTATATCTGAGAGAGTGAGTCTGTTTGGTTCAAGAACACCTCTTCAGTGGTAGAAGCTAGAATTACCAAATTTGGTTTGCAACTTCCTCTTATAACTTAAAGCAAGATCAGGGTTTGGTTGTTCCCAGAAATGGGATGTGTAGGGAATGGGATTGTTTCTCAAACAGAAAGAGAGCTGTGGTAACAAAGAGAGTTACACTGCACAGTGACCACAGGTGGTATCAAGCAAGAGTGCCCCTGCCTCCCCAACTGCCCTGAAGCTCTGTGCAGCAGCTGGAAGCTAGGCAGCACAGTTCCTGCTGCCCCAGGCTGGCCCTGCAGAGCATCCAGTGGCTGCCCCTTCCTCTGAGGCCCCTCACACCTCTCAGTCCCTGCCCTGACTCCTGCATTCCCCACATTCCCTGCCCTGAAGGACCTGAGCAATGTCAGTACATTTTCTAGTATTTCATAATAGAAGTGCAAGCTTGGTCTCTTGCTGTCTTAGGGAGGATATTGAATGCTGTAATGTCTCAAGAACTGTAAAGAGATCCTCTTTAGGCTCTGTTTATGCTACAGTGGTTCAACATAGATGCTTCCTATAACAATGGAAGAGGTTTTTTATAGCTGTATGTTATCTACCTCTCTGAACGGCAGTAGTAAGTAGGTTACTTGAGGAAATATTTTGTTAATCTAGCTGCAGCTAGAGTGAATTAGTGTCAACCTAAATTTTGCATCTTTCACAATCTGTTTTTCGTAGCCATAAGCAATGTAGCTAACTTGACTTAAGTGTTAGGTCTAAATATCAGGTCAAAGTTAGATAAATTGTGGTTTGCTGCAGGGAGCCAGGTCAGGAATAGGAAAGCAGATGTTTTATTTTTTGTCTTCCTTTTATCTTTTACATACCTGTTTGGCTTTGGTTACTAAAATCCTCCATCAGATTATCAGTGTTTTGCCTTCAAAAATAATCTCTGGAGGAGCAATATGCTCTTATCTATGTCACCAGACATATTTTGTGTGTGTGTGTGTGTGGTGGATTTTGGAAAGTATGTTTCATCTCTGATGATTGCTAGTTGTCGCCATAATTTTAGCACTATAACTAGATCTGTATACATCTAATTAAGAGAGGGGTGTGTGTGTTCACCTTGCCCAATTCCTTTTAACTGCTTACAAGTAGCATAGGAATCTAGAAGTGTTCTGACTTGGCTAGAGAACGTTAGAATTTGGCAGTAGCGAACTAGCATTGAAATACTGGTCGTGCAAGGCTTATGATAGATTTATATTGTTTGACTTTATATATGTAAATGTCCAGCGTAATCTTGTCTATTTCAGATGATAAAAAAGATATTGACCATGAAACAGTGGTGGAAGAACAGATTATTGGTGAGAACTCTCCACCTGATTACTCAGAGTACATGACAGGAAAGAAACTTCCTCCTGGAGGAATACCTGGCATTGATCTTTCAGACCCCAAGCAACTAGCTGAATTTGCTAGGTAAGTCACAAAAGAATATATGTTTTAAATCTAAAAAGAATTAGTCCTTTGTTTTCTTAAACCTTCAAAAATGTGAATACTAGCTGTCTAATTACTTTTGCCTGACTCCATGTGGCCTATATTACTTCACATAAGGAGCCTGTGAAACATTCAAAGGAACTTGTCATTAGAATATTCTCAGTATTTTGTTTTCATTAACCAAATGCTATAATCTTCTAAAATTTGATTTGTTTTAATTATGGCAGATTTCCACTCCCTGATCTTTAGTCTTTTGTAGGGCTTATAGAAATCAGATGTTCTCAAGTTGCATCTTCACGTGTGTCCTTACTATTGCTGTTTGAAACATTACATGAGGCTAGAAATGCATTTGAGTGAGAGAGTTACTTCTTGGTTAGGCTTGACAAATCAGATGTGGGATAGTCAAAAGTTCATCAGCACAGTAAGGAATAGGGATGTGAAAAGTTAACCTGTAATTGATGGGGGCTGGAGCAGCTCCCCAACCCAGATTCTGCTTTAGTCAGTTAATCAGTTAAGCATTATGTTAACCTAACGTTTAACTGATTAACCAAGATTTTACATCCATAGTAAGAACATCCAAATGTTCAGTGCTCTATCAAATTTAGTTTTTCAACGACTGGTTCTGTACAGTTTCTCAATCTGTTGATCCATATTTTCTTAGTAAGAGAAAATATCTTACTTTACCTATTTAAAAAAAAGTGTTTCCTGCAGGACCACAGTGACATCACCATATAACTCTGGATCCTGCAGCCCCTCTCCTTTGTGGTGGGTGGTAGTGGGACTCACGGGAAGGGGGGGAGGAGGACTGGGGTGCACACTGGCCCCCTGAACTGCTGCACAGTGGCTGGCTGAAGCTCTGTCAGTCACCAAGTGGCAGGAGGCAGCCAGTGTTTTAAAAACAGCTGCTTCATTGCATTGGTGGTGGAACCTATGTGTTGGGGGATGGGAGGGAAAGTACCAACCTGGCGAGGAGGGGCCTGGGGTCAGTGGGGAGGTGCCTGGGGGGCCGCCTCCACCTCCCCAATGGGCCAGGGAGAGTCCTGAAGTTGCTTATCTCTCATGAAAGGGGTTGGTGAGCGGAGTGAGCAGGGAGTGCAGCCCCCTAGTTTTTTATATCTTCTTTATAATATTGCAAAAAAACTTCAAAAGAATAAGGTTGCATAGTGAGCGCTAAAGTTCAGGAAATATAAGTATAGCCACAGCAGGGGTAGGTCCCAGAGCTGGCATGAGCCAGAACTGAGCCAGCCTTGCTCAGTCCTGGCTCATGCCAGGTCCAGCAGCTTTTAAGCTGGCTCCCCACAGCACCAGATCCTCCCCTCTTCCCACTGCTGCCTCTGATACAGTACCAGTACAATGGATAACTGCGTGGAAGAAGTCTAGCTGCAGTGACTGCAACTGAGCAAGGAAGAGGGATTCCAGCTCACTCAGCCACCGACCCCCAAAAGCTGAACCTGGGCAGGGTGCAGCCTGTTGCAGTCTTTTAGCTAAAGCAGCTCTTCATTGGGCAGCATTCTCCTGGAAGAGGCACAGGCCCCTGTCTCTTCTGGTCCTGCTCTTGTCCCACCTCTTATTCTCCTTGCCTGGCTGGCTGCTGAAGGAGCACTTGACTGCCGGTGGAGGTGGGGGGGCAGTTACCCCTTTTTGCCCCTCCCATGAGTCACCAATCATCTTCCTTCTATGTTTTTTAGGTGATAGCACAGTAGGACTGAGAACAGGATATAGTCTTCCTGTTGTTTGTGGTATCCAAGTGGCTCACCAGCAGGTAGAAAGAACTACTTCGGTAAACACATTTGTGTCTATGAATGGGCACGCTCAATCTAAGGGAAGCACATGTGCAGTTTAGCTTGCCTGTAGGAACTGTGTGGCACTAGAGTATGCTCAGTGCATGTTAAATCTGATTGTAAAGCTGCCAGCTTCTGGTAGCCTTTACTGAACATGTGCAAACTGCAGTATTTCTCCCCAAATTAGGCTAACATACAAGCCTTTGGGAAGACTTTCACAAGGATAGCAAGAAGACAGATTGCTGGTAACGTGATTGGAGCATGGGCTTGAAACATGGTAGTCAAAGTGTGGAGGCACTAGAACATCTCAATTAAATGGTGACACAAGTTTTTTAATGTTGGTAAAAATATATTTTTTGCTGTCCTGAATGCTAGGAAATGGTTAAACTGGGATTTTTTCCTTTAAAATTTCTAGTTAGTGGGCCTGCAGCAGACCTGAGAATTCCTCCTGTGTGCTTATAATATGTAGGTGTTGTAGTCCTACATTTTATCTATAACAAACTAATTTCAAAACAAGGTTCTATTACACGAAAAACATTTGCATTGATCTTAATTTGTCAGTATTATGTAGAGGTATTTTGTCAAAGCAATTTAGTTCTGTATATATCCTGTGTGTGTGTATATTGCTGTGGCTGCATCTCATTAGGCTAGTTAATTTGTTTTTAAAAATGAATGTAAATGTTTGGTTCTGGTGTGCTATTTATAACTGAGTGATTATCTTTGTTACAGAATGTATTTAATGCTCCTCTGGATATTTTAATGTGAATCATTCTTGAAAATACTAAATGTTATGCTATGGCTTGTCTTAATACTCAAACTGTTGTTGATAGTTGTTGCCAGGGTTGGAGTTTGAAGTTTTTTAGCTTTAACTATCACATGGGTTCTGTTGGGTCTTGTGCAGTACTTTTGTTTTTGTACCAAGGAGACATTTTTATAAAAAATATGATTTGCTTATTGTTTACTTTTTGCTGTCTTAGAATTTCTAGTGAGTAGCTCCATAAACCAACAGGAAAATTAAGTTTTGAGCACACAATTGTTCAGATTAGGGATGTAAAATCCTGTTTAAATGGTTAACCAGTTAAATGCCGCATTTAACCTATTAACTGATTAAAGGGAGGTGGGTGGTGGTGGGGGTGCTGTAGTCTGCCTGGAGCTGCCTCTGCCCTGCTGTGGACCAGGGAGCCGCTGCAGCCCCTGTAGGTTAACCAGATCCAGTAAGCCTCACTTATTAAGGGCAAAGCTTACCGGTTGACTATTCACAGCCCTAATTCAGATTTTCCTTGAAGTCATTTTTGTCTTTAAGGTTATTTCATCTGATCTTGCAGCCATTCCTGTGCTATTTGAATACCTTAGGAATGCTGTCATAATTCACAAACCTCAAAATTACGGGCCATTATGTGTTTATCACTGTCAGGCATAGTCTGCCAATATAATTGTGATGCATAGGAGCAGTAGGATGGACAAAACCTTCCTAAAATAGTAAACGCTTGTAGAAATTGCTTTCAGTAAATCTCTTTTAACACCTTTGCTTTTCATAGAATCATAGAATACTAGAACTGGAAGGGATCTCGAGAGGTCATCGAGTCCAGTCCCCTGCCCTCATGGCAGGACCAAATACTGTCTGGACCATCCCTGATAGACATTTATCTAACCTACTCTTAAATATCTCCACAGGTAGAGATTCCACAACCTCCCTGGGCAATTTATTCCAGTGTCTGACTACCCTGACAGTTAGGAACTTTTTCCTAATGTCCGACCTAAACCTCCCTTGCTACAGTTTAAGCCCATTGCTTCTTGTTCTATCCTCAGAGGCCAAGATGAACAAGTTTTCTCCCTCCTCCTTATGATGCCCTTTTAGATACCTGAAAACTGCTATCATGTCCCCCCTCAATCTTCTCTTTTCTGAAAGAAATAAACCCAATTCCTTCAATCTTCCCTGACAGGTCATGTTCTCTAGACCTTTCATCATTCTCGTTGCTGTTTTCTGGACCCTCTCCAATTTCTCCACATCTTTCTTGAAATGCGGTGCCCAGAACTGGACACAATACTCCAACTGAGGCCTAACCAGCGCAGAGTAGAGCGGAAGAATGCCTTTTTGTGTCTTGCTCACAACACACCTGTTAATACATCCCAGAATCATGATTGCTTTCTTTGCAACAGCATCACACTGCTGACTCATATTCAACTTGTGGTCCACTGTAACCCCTAGATCCCTTTCTGCCATATTCCTTCCCAGACAGTCGCTTCCCATTCTGTATGTATGAAACTGATAATTCCTTTCTAAATGGAGCACTTTGCATTTGTCTTTATTAAACTTCATCCTATTACCTCAGACCATTTCTCCAGTTTGTCCAGGTCATTTTGAATTATGACCCTATCCTCCAGATTAGTCGCAACCCCTCCTAGCGTGTATCATCTGCAAACTTAATAAGCGTACTTTCTATACCAATACAGGCAGTCCCCGGGTTTCGTACAAGATAGGGACTGTAGGTTTGTTCTTAAGTTGAATCTGTATAAAAGTCAGAACTGGCGTCCAGATTCAGCCGCTGCTGAAACTGACCAGCGGCTGACTACAGGAAGCCCGAGGCAGAGTTGCTCTGCCCCGGGCTTCCTGGAATCTGCCTCTGATCAGTTTCAGCAGCGGCTGAATCTGGACGCCAGTTCCGACTTGCATACAGATTCAACTTAAGAACCCCAGGCATCCCCAAGTCAGCTGCTGCTGAAACTGATCAGTGGCTGATTCCAGGAAGCCTGGGGCAGAGCAACTCTGCCTCGGGCTTCCTGTAGTCAGCGCTGGTCAGTTTCAGCAGCGGCTGACTTGGGGACGCCTGGGGCAGAGCAGCTGGGGTGCTGCCGGGTTGGTCCAGTAGCGCCCAGAGCGGTGCTGCGGGACCAACCGGCAGCGCCCCAGCTGCTCTACCACAGGCGTCCGGAGAAAAGCCTGGACTGCTGGGGGGGCATACTAGCTGCGCCTGCCCCCCCGCCCCCCAGCAGACCAGGGAGACGCAGGCGGGGGACCGAGACGCACCGTCTGGGCTGTCCGCTGCCTGCGAGCTCCCCAGCTTTGCTCCCCGACTCCCTGGTCTGTTGGTCTCCAGCAGACCAGGGAGATGGGGAGCAAAGCCACGGAACATGCCGGCAGCGGGACAGCAGCGGCGCGTCTGGGCTGTCCGCTGCCCGCGTGCTCTGCAGCTTTGCTCCCGGTGTCCCTGGTCTGCTGGAGACGGTCCCCAGCAGACCAGGGACACCCGGAGCAAAGCCGGGGAGGCGGAGGGGTCCTGTGCCTCTGAGGCTTTGCTATGGCAAAGTCCCGTGCCTCTGAGGCTTTGCTCCGGGTGTCCCTGGTCTGCTGGGGACGGTCCCCAGCAGACCAGGGGCACCCGGAGCAGCTTTTCTCGCCCCGGAGGTCGAGGTGGCGGGACCGCTGCGCTCTGGGCGGTCTTGCTGCTTGCGAGCTCTGGGGCGAGAGAGCCCTGTTCATAAGTGCGGATCCGACATAAGTCGGGGACTGCCTGTATCTAAATTGTTGATGAAGATATGGAACAGAGCCGGTCCCAAAACAGACCCCTGCGGAACCCCACTTGTTATGCCTTTCCAGCAGGATTATGAACCATTAATAAGTACTCTCTGAGTACGGTTATCCAGCCAGTTATGCACCCACCTTATAATAGCCCCATCTAAGTTGTATTTACCTAGTTTATTGATAAGAATGTCATGCGAGACCGTATTAAACGCCTTACTAAAGTCTAGGTATACCACATCCACTGCTTCTCCCTTATCCGCAAGACGTGTTATCCTATTAAACAAAGCTATCCGATTGATTTGACACGATTTATTCTTTACAAATCCATGCTGGCTGTTCCCTATCACCTTGCCACTTTCCAAGTGTTTACAGATGATTTCCTTAATTACTTGCTCCATTATCTTCCCTGGCACAGAAGTTAAACTAACTAGTCTGTAGTTTCCTGAGTTGTTCTTATTTCCCTTTTTATAGATGGGCACTATATTTGCCCTTTTCCAGTCTTCTGGAATCTCTCCTGTTTCTCATGAGTTTCCAAAGATGATAGCTGGAGGCTCAGATACCTCCTCTATCAGCTCCTTGAGAATTCTAGGATGTGTTTCATCAGGCCCTGGTAACTTGCAGGCATCTAACTTTTCTAGGTGATTTTTTACTTTTTTTTTTTTATTTTACCTTCTAAAATTACCCCCTTCCCACTAGCATTCACTATATTAGGCATTCCTACAAACTTCTCGGCGAAGACCGAAACAAAGAAGTCATTGAGCATCTCTGACATTTCCAAGTTTCCTGTTACTGTTTCTCCCTGCTCACTGACCAGTGGGCCTACCTTCTCCTTGGTTTTTCCTCTTGCTTCTAATGTACTGATAAAAAGTCGTCTTGTTTCCCTTTATTCCCATAGCTAGTTTGCACTCATTCTGTGCCTTTGCCTTTCTAATCTTGCCCCTGCATTCCTGTGCTGTTTGCCTATATTCATCCTTTGTAATTTGTCCTACTTTCCATTTTTCATAGGATTCCTTTTTTATTTTTAGATCATGCAAGATCTCGTGGTTAAGCCAAGGCGGTCTTTTGCCATGTTTTCTATCTTTCTGACACATCGGAATAGCTTGCTTTTGGGCCCTTAACAATGTCCCTTTGAAAAACTGCCAACTTTCCTCAGTTGTTTTTCCCCTCAGTCTCGATTCCCATTGGACCTTGCACATCAGCTCTCTGAGCTTACTAAAATCTGCCTTCCTGAAATCCATTGTCTCTATTTTGCTGTTCTCCCTTCTACCCTTCCTTAGAATTGTGAACTCTGATTTCATGGTCACTTTCACTCAAGCTGCCTTCCACTTTCAAATTCTCAACCAGTTCTTCTTCCCTATTTGTTAGGATCAAATCTAGAACAGCTTTTTCAACCTTCTGAAATAAAAAGTTGTCTCCAATGCAGTCCAAGAACTTATTGGATAGTCTGTGCCCAGCATATTTTCCCAACATATCTGGATAGTGGAAGTCCTCCATCACCACCAAATCTTGGGCTTTGGATGATTTTGTTAGTTGTTTAAAAAAAGCTTCATCCACTTCTTCCACCTGGGTAGGTGGCCTATAGTAGAGTCCTAGCATGACATCACCTTTGTGTTTAATCCCTTTTAGCCTAACCCAGAGACTCTCAACACTTCTGTCTTCTATGTCCATCTCCACCTCACTCCAAGTGTGTTCATTTTTAGTATATAAGGCAACACCACCTCCCTTTTTTCCCTGTCTGACCTTCCTGAGCAAGCTGTACCCTTCCATACAAAAATTCCAATAATGTGTATTATCCCACCAAGTTTCTGTGATGCCAAGAATGTCATAATTGTACTTATTTATTAGCACTTCCAGTTCTTCCTGCTTATTTCCCATACTTCTCGCATTTGTAGATAGGCATCTAAGATCCTGATTTGACCTTGCCTCCCAGTTTTGCCCTGACCCTCCTTTGTCTCTCTGCCATTGTAGCCCACGCTCCCTCCCATGTCCGTCCCATCTCCCAGGTCTCTATGTTCTCCACTTACCTGTGGGCTTTGCTCAACTGTCCCCGTCAAACCTAGTTTAAAGCCCTCCTCACTAGGTTAGCCATTCTGTATCCAATAGGGTCTTCCCCCTCCTCGTAAGGTGGACGCCATCCCTGCTTAGCAGCCCTTTCTGGAATAGCATCCCATGGTCGAGGAAGCCAAAGCCTTCCTGGTGACACCATCCTCACAGCCAGGCATTCACCTCCAGGATGCACCTGTCTCTGCCTGGGCCCCTACCTTTGACAGGAAGGATCGAAGAGAATACTACCTGCGCTCCAAACTCCTTCACCCGTACCCCCGGAGCCCTGTAGTCACTCCTGATCTGCTCAGTGTCACACCTCACAGTATCCCCACATTTTGTGTCTTTAAAACTTATAGGGCCCGTTTTAGAGAGAATTAGTTACCATGTGTATAATTCAGTTTTATAAAAGGACGGATGGGTGGCACAGTACACAGGTTCTGATTCTCTGCCGCCTGTTTTGGTGTTTGGGGCTTCTGTCCTGTTTTGTGTTGGGAGTTATTCTCTCCCCCTCCCCCCCCCCGACCCAATCAACTTGATCAAGCTCTAATTTTCTCTTCTCTTTGGTTAAAGCTTACTAACAATTTCAGTTTTTTCTTGCGTTCAGCTATCTAAATCAAGGTAAATGGAGCAGACTACAAAACAGGAAGAGAATAAAGTGAGAGCATTGAAGTTTGGCCATTGATTAGGGCATATGAAGGGCTTAGCGGCTTGTTTTTTGCTACAGTAACAAATAGTCATATTCAGTGTGCAGTTTCTTAATTGTGACTGAAAAATGTCAGACATGCTGATCACTTGAGGATTACTAAAATTTTACTCATCTAGTAATATTTTGAAAGTGACATGGTCTACCCCCATCGCTGTTTTTATGGTTTAACAATCTAGTCATAATTAGATTAGGTTTTTCTCTTCCTTGTTTCTGTGTACAAAATTCATGAGGAAATAGGAAAACTGGCTACACAGTGTTATGTAGAGGGGCTGTTGGTGTCTTCCATTCTGTATGTTCATAGAAGAATACAGTACTGTTTTGCAGAAATCACCTTATTACATGCTGCTTATTATCCATGGGAAGTAAGTTCTGAGGCTACAGTTAATCTCCAGATCCACAGCCAGCTGTAGGTGCATTAATATGAAAGGTGCCTTTCAATAACCTAGCAATTTTTTTCCGTGCTCTTCTGTAACCATGAGCTGGCAGATACCATTATGGCAGCAATTTGCTGTTCCTGGTCTATGGGAAGGGACGTGGGTTGGGCTATCACATCTCTGCCTTTTGGCTGAGACTATTCCACGATTGTCTGATACTAGAACCTAGTCTAAGTAAGCAGCAGCTGTAATTTTGCTGTTTATGGACAGTGGTATCTTATTTTTCTGGGGGGAGGGGCATATTTATTTAGAAACTGTAGCTTAAGCTGGGCTTTTTTTTTTCCTGAGGACTGTTATGTGGCTGAACTATTTAGAAACAGCAAAAGAAACTAAGGAAGAGGAAGTAAAATGTGAAGAAAGAAAGGGGGAAAATGGGTGGGAAGTTGCCACAGCCTTGAGTCTTAGTCATAACGTTCTCTCTCTATCTTCTTCCTTTTTTTTTCCTTTTAGCTCCTCCGTTTTTTTCATCTATGCGCCTCGGCTGTGTCTACACTGGCACCCTTTTCCGTAAAAGGGATGCTAACGAGACACTTCAGAATTGCAGATTCCGCGGGGAATTTAAATATCCCCGCGGCATTTGCATGAACATGGCTGCCGCTTTTTTCCAGCTCGGGATTTTGCTGGAGAAAAGCGCCAGTCTAGACGGGATCTTGCGGAAAATAAGCCCTTTTCCGGAAGATCCCTTATTCCATCAGCCAGCTGTTTTTGAGACATACCCTATGTATTTGGCAATAAAGCTCAACAGCTCTGTCCAATTGTCACATCAAGACGACTTGAAAAAGCCAGTTGACCAGTGCCCTAATGATTGCACCTGCTTAATACTGTGAAGCACCTTGAGGCTCCAGTTGTCATTGTGATAAGTTGGACTTGGTGCTCAAGTCTGTCCTGTATCTCAATGGTACAACCCAGAAATCTCTAATTTTCAACTATCCAATCCTGGTTGGGCTTGCTTCCTAAGTAATTGGGCATAAGACAAGGCCCTGATCGTATTACTGTGTGCAGTCAACTGTCAAGACCGCTTGACTTCACTTTATCTCAAAGCTACTCACTATTTTCTGAAATAGTGGGTCACCTCAGACCACCTTTATGGAACAGTGGCAACAGGTGGTGTGGCACTGTTTTTGGAGCAATGGCACATTTCTTAGCAGCCAGGCAACTCAGATCTGTGTTCCCTAGACATTCAGGATTAGTGCTCTCAAATCCTTTAGAATAATCATCTGAACCAAAAGATATCCTCCTTCATTAGTGGGATGTGTTGTGGTCATGGACTGTTTAACTTGCATCTTTACTGTTGGGGCTTCCTGCTCCTATGGAGCTCAAGAACTGTGTGCTATTTGGTTATAAAATGCCCTGTTATATTGATGGATGGATGCAGTTAACTGTGACACAATTCCTTGTTTGTGCCATCAGATACCAGAAGAAATGGTAGCTAATACTAAGTTGATCTATCAAGTAAAGAAGATATCTCTGGTACCAAATTAGCTGACTATCCACTTAGGGAAAGAACGACAGAGCTAAGGCACTCCTGACAAGATGATTCTGGTGTTGGAAGACACACATCCCTTATTGGGGTTGAGGAACGTGGGTGGTCCTTGTTGCGTCTTTCAAAAAATAATTGCCACTTCTGAAATGCGTAGAGTTGCTGTGTGGATCTTAATCCATATATTTACAAGACACTATTTGGTAGAGACTTCCAGATTGAATAACCATTTTGGTAGCACTGATCTGTCATTTGCTTAAGCAGTATTCATACTGTCAGTCTCCAAGCAAACAACTGTTTTGGTGGCAATGTTAAAAAAAAAAATCACTTCGATGTAAGAGCTAATTTTAACATTTAATGACGGCTCTTTGAGATGTATTGTGTCTAGGAATTCCATAATCCAGTACCCTTTTCAGATATGAACTTCTTTGGGATTCTATATTGGTGAATAGGCAGATATCTAGGGTACAGGGACAGCGTGAATAGCTTCTGTGGGTATCACAAATAGAATACATGTAGATAATTCATTTAAAAGAAGCTACATTTACTGTAAGGGAGGACACTTTTCTGTTTTCAGAGGATTACAAAGGAGCTTTACCTTGGGGCTGTTGTTGTTGAGATATTTCAAGTCATTTAAGATTAAAAAAGTCACAATTGCATTGTTAAAAAATAATAGAATACCAGTTTATATTTATGAAAATTTTGAATGTTTTCTACATTTGCTAATGTATGTCAATTTACAGCATAGATAAAATGCCATGCCAAAGGCCTGTTTTCACCTTCAACTGTTTTTACTTTGTAAATAAGTGGGCAGTGTTATCTCTCATAAATGTAGATAAACTTGTTTCTATTAATGTTTGGCTGAAGGAGTAGGACTGAATTGATTTAATAGATGCTAAAGTTTTATATTTTGTTTTTTGAGTGGAGTTATGTGAAGGGGGAAGAAAATTCTACATTTGTAAGTTGCACTTTCACTACAGAGATTATAGTACTTTAATTGAAAAATACTATTACATATATTTGCATTGTAAAAAGATAAAATATAAAATGAGCACGGTTACTTTATTCTATAATGTAACTGAAGTTGTTATTTTTGAATGTAGAAAACATCTAAAATATTCATAAATTTAATTTTTTTGTTAACATGATTAAAACTAATTGACTTTTAAAATATAATTACTTTTGTGTTGCTTGTTAACTGACAGTTCTACTTTTAAATGTACAGTGTTCTGTATCAGAGTTCATCTGAAGATCATCAGATTTTAAGGTTTGTATGGACTAAACTGCTTTTTTGAAAATGCAAAAATACTGTATCTTTAAATTTTGTAGTGAGGGGAAAATACATAAATAAATTCCAAGTGCAGTTGATGTGTTTGTAACTTGAAGGATTTTTAAATATTAAAGCCAAGAGGTTTTTCAGAGAGTTGCTTTTATACTCACAGTATCCTCTTTTTTCCTCCTTTTGTCTTATAAGAATGAAGCCACGAAAAATTAAAGAAGATGATGCTCCAAGAACGATAGCATGTCCTCACAAAGTAAGTGATAAGTCTGTCTTTAAGATACAGCTTAAAGCATTTCAGTGATCAGTCCCTTGGGGAACTGAATTTGGTGTGGTTAATTCTTTCTCTGTTAGGGAAAGAATAAACTAAATATTTCTGTTAAGGCTAAATATTGAGGCCTATTTCTTTAAATACAGTCACCTCCTCTTTAGGTGCTTTCTAGATGCTAAAAGATTTCTTCAACTCTTCCAACAAACTGAATTTTGTAATGCAAAAAGGAGCCTTATTTGCATGTAAGGGAGGTCATAGGAGGATGGCAGGGCTCTTTGTCCTAGTAATGTAATTTTCCATTGGACACTATGAAGTACGTCGTTAATCCTTTAGACTCAACCCAAAGCATACTTCTTTAAGTTTCTGTCTTGCTGTATCTCATCTGGTTCGATTATATTGTTAACTTGGAGGATCACTGGAAAACTTCATTCAGTAAAGGTCATGGGTGGTAACTCCCCAGCTCAGGTATGTGGATTTGTACAAGAACTAGCTGTGCAGACATAGTGGCAGTGACAGACGCTCAAGCTAGGCACCTGAGCTCAAACTATTACTGGAGGAATTCTGCTGCTGTGCAATGCAGAATTATGAAGTAATTAATGTTGCATCTGCAGAATTTCCTTTTTTGTCTCTGCAGAAATGGGCTGCAGATAGGGGGCCACAAGACCCAGCACAAAGCTAGGGGGATTCCCAATAGCTGCACTTAGCACACTGAAAGAAGGAAGTGGTGGTGGTGTGCAGGAAATTCTTGCAAGTCTAGGACCTATCATCAAGCTGTTTCTCCCTCTGGATTCTCTAGGAGAGTGTGTCTCTCCCTATTCCCCACAGGGCTGTAGGAAAGGAAGGGCAGTGACGTGGGAACTGGGTTGTGGGAGGAGAATCATCTCTCTCTACTGCTAAGGGAATTTTTGCTGACTGGCATTTTGAAATACCAAAATAATTGAAACTGGCATGATTATATAAGTGGTGTGTGTTGCCCAGTTTTCAGAATTATTTTAAAATATTGAATTCAGAATTACCCCAGGTCTAACTCAAGCCCATCCTGGCTCCAAGGTAGTCTGGCTAGTGTGAGCCTGCCACAGTGTCCACACAGCTATTTCTAGCACGCTAGTGTGAGCCCTTCTAGCACAAGTCTCTATCCAGGCTATCTCCCAGCTGCATTGTAGATATATACCTAGGCTACGGCTATACATGCTTTGCCGAAAGAGGCAATGCAAATTGTGTATTAGCATTTTCTCATGCCTCATTTACATGCTCTTTTGCTCTGTTTTTTGCACAAAAACAAACTGTATGGACATTTCCTTTTTGCGCAGAAACCCCTTTTTGCGCAAGATCTTTATGCGAGGCATAAAGATTTTGCAAACCCCTTGTGCAAAAATGAACTAAAGTGTATGCAAATGAAATATGAGAATGGTAATCCGCACTTGATTTGTATTGCCTCTTTCGGCAAAGCATGTAGTGTAGACAAAGCCCTAGAGTCTAGGCGCTCGGTCTTTCCAGACTACAGTACTTCTTTCAAGAGTGATTTTTGTCTTGGGTTACCCCAAATTTCAGTTCACTCAAAACTTAGAAAATCAGACACACACATGCAAGTATCATAGCACACTTAACTGACTGCTTGCTTATTTTTACCATCAATTTGAATATTAATATTGTACTTTTATTGTATATTATACAAAGCAATATTAACATTGTTTGTGAAATTGTAGTTTGTATTGACTTCAGTAGTGTTTCTCATGTAGTCTGTTGTAAAACTAGGCAAATGTCTAGCTGACTTTGCATCCCCTAAAAAACCTGAGTAGCCTCAGAGGTACAGATTAACCCAGAATGAGTCACTGCTCTGGACTACTTAATTCTCAGACCTTTCTGTGGCCACTACTTAAAGGAGGGCATTCATATCCCTTCTCCTTAAGGTTAGCACTTCTGTAAAAATGTCTCTATAGCTACTATATGCTGTTGTCGTAATGCCTGGTCCATAGTAACTTAGAATACTTATTTGATGGGGTGAACTTCTTCTTAAATGGTCCAAGATATTCTGAGATCTAGATGTACCCAGCCTTGATTATGAAGTCATTACAAGTTATGGGACTTAGGCTCACACTACCTACATACCAATAATGCTTGTCTGGGTAGATATTTAATAGTGTTCATTGCAGATAAGTAACTTGTAGAGAAGATGTTGTTCCATACTAGGCTTGAGCCAAAGTGTCCACTCTGGGAGCATTGACCTCCTGTTTAGCATTTAGATGGTGACTTTTACTCTCATGGTTTCAGGATGCAAGTTCACCTTTCCTTAAAATTGGAGACCTGGAGTTAAATTATTCTTCTCTCAAGGAATTATTCTTCGCAACTTTGATTTAATCTTGCTCTTATTTCTCTGCTTTAATTCTGTTTCTAATGTTGTGTTGTCAAGTGGGAGAACAAAAGTAGTATTTACTGCTTCTCTTCCACTTCCTCTCCCAAAAAAGTTCCTTTATCAATGTAGGAGTAGCTCTTAGGGCAACTTGGTTACATCTGCGTAACCAAAAAAAACCCCAAACCTCTCAAGTCTTTGTTTCTTCTCTGCACGGAATAGTTAGGATTTTTAAAAACAATATAATTTCCCCTTCCAGTATGTTGTGTTTTTTTTTTTTTTTATGTTGCTCATTTGTGAAGTTCAGCTTTTGAATAAATACATGGAAATCTGAAAGCCTGTTAATCAAAAGGATTGTAAAGCTCTTGGGGAAAACTCTATTTAGATGTGGTGGCTCCTTGGCTTTTCTGAACTTCAGATGTGTTCAGATAAAATTATTGCCAGGTTGATGGAAGTAGCTTCCAAAGAGTGAAGCCTGCAGATTGAAAGGTGGATCTCTAAATCATTTGCTGTTTTTTGAGCTTGTACTTCTCATGCAGTTGTGGTTTATTTTCATGTACACTCAAAATTTATATGGGGTCTGAAATCCATTAACAAAACAAGGCACTATGAAAATGTTTCATGCCTTAAGAGATCCATTGACAAGTGAGTTCATGTGTATTCCCATCTTATCTTTGTTCACAAGGAAAGCCCTGGTAGCTAAGTTAACTTAGGTGGGTTGAATTTGTAAGGGTGTCTATCTTTCCCATGAAATTCTGTTTTGATCCCACAAATCCATTGCCTCAACTCTTATGCTGGTGGGGTGGGGGGGGGGGGTGTGAGACCAAGAAACTCATCCTGTTGATATTTAGGGCCCTGTGAAATACAGGTTGAACCTCTGAAATCAGGATTCTCTGGTCAGCAACATCCATGGTCTGGTAGGAATATGGATATTGCTGGACCAGAGAGGCCTGGCTGCCCTGTTTCAGAAGTTCATCCCCAGAAAGGCTGGCAACAGCAAGGAGCGCAGCCCTACACCTTGGTAGGGAGCCTTGAGCTCCCGTTGCCCAGCAAACTCTGGCTCGGAGCCATTCACATCCTGAAGGTGCTGGACAAGGGAGGTTCGACCTGTAGTTTCACTGTGGATTTTTGGATTTGTTCTGATTTCTTCCCCCCCTCCCCCCAATAATCTGATATGGTTTTTTAATCAAAATTGTTTGATACATTGACAATTAAGTAGCCTTATAAATACATTAAAATACTCAGTATTAGGATTGCAATGGATAAATACTAGGATTGCACCGAATAAATGTCCTATAAGTTAACAAACATCCAGCAGATATGCAGTAAAAGTAATACTTACTTATTTAGGGCCCTGCATGGACACATTTCTATAGCGATGTCTAGACTGCAAGCCTCTTTTGAAAGAGGCTTTTTTGAAAGTATCTTTCGAAAAAGCCTCTTTGAAAAAGAGCATCTAGACTAATGGTAAGCCTCATTTTACAAGGAAGAACTTTTTTCAAAAGAGCTCTTTGAAAGAAGGTGTTCTTGACCACAAACAGAGCTTTTTTTGAGAGAGAGCATCCAGATGGCGGATCGCTTTTTCAAAAAAAGTTGTGGCTGTCTAGATGATCTTTCGAAAATCTTTTGAAAGAAGCTTTTTCAAAAGAATCTTTTGAAAGAAGCGTGTAATCTAGATGTACCCTAAATGTGGCTGTTGCAATCTGCTTGCCCCTGCAGTTCAAGTGCTGGGAACAGCAGGATTCTGTATTTATGCTTTGATTCTGAGAGTCCATTCATTTTCATGGTAGCTGGCCAAAAAGACATTAAGGGACCTTTTTCATAATATAGTTAGCTTGTTTTATATAATGGCATATGTATAAAATATGAAGCTTCTTACTAACATTGTAGCTAGTCATCTTCCTTTTGTAGACTAGTTTTGTAAAGAGATGATTACAAAGTTAGGCTTGCTTACCAGTATACGGGAGGGTGTGGCTGCCTTACAATATGTAGATAAGAGTCTCTGTCCACTAGTACATGGGATTCAAGAGACACTGGCTGAACTCCTAGATGTCTCTGATTTGCTAGGTGACTTTGGGTGTCATCCTCCGTGCATCAAGTTCCCCACTGTAAAATGGGTATTTATATTTACCACTTTTGGTTAGTCCTTCTAGGGTCTGATGAAAGCATTACATAAAAATTAGGGGGTAACATTAATAAGTAATTAACTTCTGTCCCTCATCTAGGTATTGGTTGGTGTTTAGTTGTATTTATAGTTTGCAGGACTGTTGGAAAAACACTTATTAAAAAGGATGCTTAGAGAGAGGATGGCAGAAACAGACCAACTAAGAAGAAATAAGAGCACAATTGATTGTAAGAAAGGGGATAGAAGAAATGTGTGGTGAAAGAGATGGGGATTTTAAAGGTAGCATGAATATTGATAAAGTAGAATACCTGGGAAAGTAGGATTCTGTAAAAATGGACCATAATTTTCCAAATCTCGGCATGGGAAATCAGTAGATTGGGAGTGCGCAGAAGAGGATAGCTCAGGCAAGATCTGTTATGACTAAGTAGGACTAATCTTGTCTTGAGTCTGTCTGCAAATGCAGTATTCAAAAAATAAGTGAAATCTGCAGATTCAAGAAGTGGGGGGTGGGCTCACTTTACATGGAGGTCAGAGACTCAGGAGTGAGATCTGTATTCTGCTTTCCTATGATGTAGCTACCAGATTGTGGCCTTTGGGTGAGGGGATGACAGGTGATGGCATGTAGGATCGAAGTTTTTGGCCCCACAAGTCAGGCTTCATGACCCACCAGGACCAGATCCTCCTTCCCGCTTCCTAGAAACCATACAGCTGTTACCTTTGTAATTCTAGTCAATTTGTCAGATTCATTTTGCTCTCAGTGCATTCTTCTGTAGCTGCTGTGCCTTGGAGACCCTCTTGCTTCTTTCTCTGTCAGGAACGGGAAACAGACAAAGAAAGAAGAAAGAGGGACAGTAGGAGATGGACAGAGACAGACAACACTTGCACCAAAGAATATGGGGCCCACCAAAGGTAGCGGTGGACTACCATCATTTTACCTTTTGCTAGCCCTTGGACTACCATGAATTTTTGTTCAGTTTATTCACCTGTGCTTCTGTTAATAGGATATAATCTTATGGGGAAGATGCAGTGTTTTATTAATAAAACTTGACTACATGTAGTACACTAATGTTGTATGGGTGAGTAGAGGAGTTTAATTCTCCCCCCTCCCCCCTCTTAAATTTATATTCATAGTCAGTAGTAAGCTGTGGTGATTTTGCTGTAAAGTGTTTTATATTTTTAACCTAAGTCAAAGTAAAATGTGTCATTGTGAGGGGATATTTCTTTCCAGGGCCAGCTTCTATTAAGATTTTTTTTTTTTCAGGGAGAAGGGGGTAGTAACTAAACTTTCATCTATGAAAACCCTAGAAATTTTATCAACTTGTTTGTGTAGTGATTAAGTTTATTATTATTCTCTTTAAGGGATGCACAAAAATGTTCAGGGACAACTCTGCTATGAGGAAGCACCTGCATACTCATGGTCCTCGAGTACACGTATGTGCAGAATGTGGCAAGGCATTTGTGGAGAGCTCCAAACTAAAACGACATCAACTAGTTCATACTGGAGAGAAGCCCTTTCAGGTATGGTCCCTTCTGAGACATGCAGATGTTTGCTTTTTTAAAAAACAAAAATTAAACTACAAGAGACTGTGTGCTTAGCTGACTTCCCTTCCAAGGAAGCACCTTTTCTCAAAATAAAATTGCATGTGGTGACTCAACATGCAAAATCAAGGCATGATCCAAAGTCTATTGGTACTAATAGCAGCCTTTCCATTGAATTTACAGGGTTTTGGCTCAGATCCTTAGAGAAGTTAGTCCAAGGCATAAGTTCTCTGGTTACTAATTGTTCATACTTAGGCAAAATCATGATTGTCTGTTTCAAGGTATATTTTGGAAATTAGTAGTCTTTCAATATTGTATTTGAGAACTCTTTGCCTCCTTTTTTTTTTTAATGTGATGTCTTTTTTTCCAGTGTAAATAAGGCCTCAGGTTATGCTCGTTAGGATGCATAAATGGATTGAATGTCTTTCACTACTCAGAATCATACTATGTAGCTTATCAGATCAAGATCACAAAGCTAGACAACAATATATTTATTCATTGTGTGGATTTTTCTTTAGAGTGGTTTTTGGAACACAATTGTAACCAAATTGCCTGAATACATTAAAATCTACAGTGGGGATGCTAAAACAGTTACCTGTGGGGTGAAAAATCGTTTGTCTCCACTTTGTCCTCTGTGTCAGCAGACACTTATTTTTCTTGCTCTATTTGATGCACTATTGACTAAGATGCTTAACTTTCAAGTTCTGAGTGTTAGCTTACAAATTAAAGCCATCAACTACCCACTGAATATTCTCTGATGCTGACAATTAATGTAGGAGATTCTTGAACTCTTGCCACCAGAGGGCCCCAGCCTACTTCCTATGATAAATACCATTCAAAAATTACTGTAGACTCTGAATTATACAACATGTAGAAATAAGTGATTCATGTTAAGATATCTATTTTTCATTAGTTTCTTCAAGAAACTAATTTGTCACAAGACACCAGTGATATTCTAAAAATGAGATTTTTTTTTTCACTACAAAACCCTCAACTTACAATTTTTTTGTTTGTTTTTTCGTGGTTTTTTTATAGTCACAAAATATTGTTCCTAGTAGCTATAAGAATAAAGTCCACAAGTCATTATCTGCATTACTAATCTCTAAGTGATTCTCTAGCTTAGTGGTTAGGGTATTCACCTGAAGATGGGACACATGAATTTAACTTCCTGTGTAATTAACACAGCATTGAGCAGAACAGGAAGTGAGACTTGATTAGATTAATGCCAAAAGGCATCACTCTGATAATCTATAGTTTTCATAGAACTTGATGCCTTGAAATCAGTAAGCTTTTTCTAGAAAGAATATTCCAGTGGCTGTGGAGATTTTTTTGTTAATAAATTTCTTTTATTTGTAGCTCCCTATCCCTCCCTAAAAGAAAAATCTGATCCAGGCTTTAACTACTCTGTGTTCATTTAAAGACAGTTGAGAAGCTGACTCATGCTTTATACTTCTCCCTTTTATTTTGAGTTGGCAACAACTCATAAAATATTTATTTGAACAGTAGCCCATCTCTCTCCCAAAACAAGGGGGAAATGGCAGAGTCTTTCAGAGCCTCTGCAGTTGAATGCAGTCTAGCTGCTTTTTTAGAACAGGTGAGAGGGGAGTTACCAAGTTCTAATGTGACTCTTTCCAGCAATCTCCTTTAGAGATTTAAAATCCTGTTTAATCAGTTAACTAGTCAACTAATTAAACAGTGGTGAGCAGGAGCTGCTTCTGGCTCCACATGGGGCCCGTCAGAGGGGCTGAATTGGCTGGGAGCTGGCAGTCCTCCACCTGTGGCAGGCTGTGGGTTGTTCCCTGGGTACTGGTTAATTGTTACCAGTAAGCATCACCTATTAAGGCTGCTGCTTACCGGGTGACCTGTTAACCAGTTACCTGTTAACATCCCTAATCTCCATTGCTTTGCTAAACTAAGAAGGCTCCAATTCTGCCACTGTTTGCAGTTATGGGTGGAAGACCTAATAGGGAATAGAGAAGTCCTCAGCTTTTTAGACCATCATGTGTTAGCTGTAACGTCTTCAAAACTTCTCCCAGAAACAAGCATGCAGCTGATATAGATCAATAAGTGTGGTGTCATGATCAACACAATTCATCACGAAATAAGCTAGCTCTGCACTAGCTTCAGTTTCATGGTGGATGTATGGGTATGCAGTGCTTATAGCTGTAGCTTGTTCTGACTGAAAGGTTGAGGGAAAATTAAAGTGAACAAATTGACCTTAACTATTGGTTGTTTAATAGTATTGTAATGCATAGTATTACTTCTGATTTTCAGCTAAGTCTCTTAATTTTAGCTAAATTTCCTTTTAAGAATGCAAAGGAGGAGTGTGTAGAGTAAGTGCTTGGCTTTTACAAGCTTGAAGTTTTGTTGAATCCAGAATTATTATTCATAGTAATCTACTATGTATATTGCAACTAATTTGAGGAAAAAATACCAGTTATCGGTTTTCTCCTTAGGCTTTCACTTAAAAAAAAAAATCATGTTAGATGATATGTAATGAATGATGTGCATATATGGAAAGACTGGCAGAGTTGTCTGAGGCAAAGGTAGTTTAATACTGCTATGAGTTTTCAGGGAAAATGTACTGCAGGATCGGGACCTAATATTGGTAAAGGGAATCCAGTAATGCAACCAAGAATATCTTGCTGACTTAACAAGTATCTGTTGCTCCAGTTGAGACTGTTTTTAAGCTATCACCTTTCTTTTCAACAGTGTACGTTTGAAGGATGTGGAAAGCGATTTTCACTGGACTTCAATTTACGCACGCATGTGCGAATTCACACTGGCGACAGGCCCTATGTGTGCCCGTTTGACGGATGTAATAAGAAGTTCGCTCAATCAACTAACCTGAAATCTCACATCTTAACACATGCTAAGGCCAAAAACAACCAGTGAAAGTAAGCGAGAAGAAAGCTCTTGAACTCTCAAAGCATCTTACAGGAGTATGGGAATAAATATGGCTCCCCTTTGTATATTGTTTCTAGGAAAGAATTTAAAAAAAAAAGAACCCTACCCACCTAAAGGACACGTTTTGATAAAGTAGTAAATAAAATAAATAAAAACTTTTAAGATGACGTTGCTAAGATGCTCTACCTTGCTCTGTAATCCAGTTTCAAGAACACGGTGTTTTGTAAAGTGTGCTCCCAACAGGAGGGGACAGTACATGAACTTGCATCAAAAAGAGACAATTCTTTATACAACAGTGCTAAAATTGGACTTCTTTTCACATTCTTATAAATATGAAGCTCACCTGTTGCTTACAATTTTTTTAATTTTGTATTTTCCAAGTGTGCATATTGTACACTTTTTGGGGATATGCTTAGTAATGCTATGTGTGATTTTTCTGGAGGTTGATAACTTTGCTTGCAGTAGATTTTCTTTAAAAGAATGGGCAGTTACATGCATACTTCAAAAGTATTTTCCTGTAAAGAAAAAAGTTATATAGGTTTTGTTTGCTATCTTAATTTTGGTTGTATTCTTTGATGTTAACACATTTTTGTATAATTGTATCGTATAGCTGTAATGAAATCATGTAGTATCAAATATTAGATGTGATTTAATAGTGTTAATCAATTTAAACCCATTTTAGTCACTTTTTTTGGAAAAATACTGCCACATGCTGATGTTCAGTGTAATTTCTCTTTGCCTGTTCAGTTACGGAAAGTGGTGCTCAGTTGTAGAATGTATTGTACAGGCACTGACCTTTTATTAACACCTGATAATATGTACATCCCATGTAATAGAAAGGACAACAATAAAACAGTGGTCCTAAAGAAAAGAGTATGGCAGAAGATAATCTGTAAGCACAGTCTATTTTCATTTTCTTTGTCCAGAATAATTACAGTTCTTGAACCTCCCAGAAATTGGAAGCTTAAATAAAACTCAAGTTTCCTTTACTTGGCATTCAATTACAATGATTTTTGATTAAGTAATACATCTGTAGCAAACATAATATACGAAAGTGGTAACTTTAGTCAGAATTGGTGACAGTAATCCTGGATTTGGGAGTAACCTGGACTCCCATTAATTGGGATAATGGAGTTGGAGAATTGGTGGTGTTCTGCCTCCAGAGCCAGCCAATCAGTGGAACCAATACAGTGCTTTTCTCCTTAGTCAAGGTAAGGGGTAAATGGAGTAGAGGTGTGTGCATGCCTGCTTCTTTACTTACCCAATGTATGGAGTTGGTTTGACTACTGGTGATGTCTGACTACTAAGAAAACTATTTGTTGCTTGGTTGAGCTAGCCTTAAAGTTTGGATCAGGTGCAGTAATGGAGATCTATTTGGAGTAAGGAACAAAAGACCTGAAAATTCCCAATTAAAAACACTAAGTTTTTAACATACACTATTATTTTCATGATTTAATCAGAAGGGATTACTAACTCTTGTTACAAATGTTGAGTAAGAAATCTGCATGTTCTGTAGTAAACAGTGAAAGAATAACACATACCAGAATGCGCACAAAAATTCATGGGTATTGTCTTAAAGGAATTTCCAAAACAGACTTAACATTCTAAAATATTGGTAAACTTCTCTGCATCTATGTGATAAGAATATAATCCATCAAGATTTTACAAGTTTAAACTTCTGTACTGCAACTTTTTTCCCAAGTTGTTGGATTTCAGTTTCAACTAGCAATGTTAACTAGTTACACAACCAATAACCCAATTTCCATATAGCAAGGATTTTCATCTACAAGTGATTTTATTCCTAAAACAGATCCTGCATCTCTCTGGCTTTGGGAAGTTTTAGGGGTAGAAGAAAAGTGGAGTGTTGGCTAACTACACTGGAGTATCTGTAAGACAATATTAGTTTTGGGATTTTTTTTGTAATGTGGCTTGGGGGGGGGGCATAGCGGTGAATAATTCACAGTTAGCTTCTATTCGCATTTTTCTACAGAAACTGATCATTATAGTTGCATAAATGTGGCATTTCATTTTCTGAAGGGGACAGCGAGAACTTAATCTAGTGTTACTAAGCATATGTCTGCATTTTAATACTTCATGCATGGTGTCTGAGTGTCTTTACCTCAGAAGGTGTATTTCTTTCCCCTCTGTGGGAAGTGGTACCTATTTTGTTTGACACTTCTTTTGAGGTTGGTTGCGGCTGAAGCAAGCATTGTACTTTATCTTCAGCCAATTTTGCCACTGGAACAAGAATGCATTGGAAGCCAGGTTATTGAATTTCATTCTGTATTGGTCTGCTATAAACATAACTCACCAGTGTCATCTAGTGAGTGGGGGGAGGGATTGCTCAGTGGTTTGAGTATTGGCCTGCTAAACCCATGGTTGTGAGTTCAATCCTTGTGGAGGCCATTTGGGGCAAAAATTTGTCAGGGATGGTACTTGGTCCTGCTGTGAAGACAGGGGACTGGACTCAATGACCTTCAAGGTCCCTTCCAGTTCTAGGAGACAGGCAATCTCCATTAATTTTTTTAAGTGTCTTTATATTGTGTATGGGAAAGCAGAGGTCCCATTGAGCAGCTTGGGTCAGAGTATTGGATCTCCTGAGTAGATGCTGACTCATTATTAAATGGGGTATATTCACAATTGTGTTTTACGTAACTTTGGTGAATGATTAGGAATACCTATAGAATAAACCTTATTTAATAGCTTATATAACTAAATTAAATTCACTTCTCTGAGTAGCTTTTAAAAATATAATTGGCACGTCTTATTCTTAAAGCTCTACACTTCACTGATTCATCAACTCCCATTGTGGACTTTGAGGATATTGCAAGCAGGAGGAATTCAACACTGCCAGTCTGCTACCCACAAGAACTTGCATCATGCCACTGAGCCTGCAAGCAAGTTGAGGTAAGGGGAGCAAAACTTTGCTGGGGCCCAGCGCTGTTGTTGCCAGGGAATTTCGGGGAAGGGGCATTAGTCTGTGCCCTATGCATCACGCACATTTGATAACCCAATTATTCTTACACTTCCTGTATTCCAACTCTGAGGGGAAGAACTTATGCTTATGTGTTAGGTCTCTGTTCTCAAAGCATCTGGTCTTGAAATAGTCTTAAACATGCTCCAGGTAATTTGCAAACTGTTTCTACCATTTTCACTTTCAGCCTGCCTTGCGAACATCAGCAAATTTGATGTGGTATAGGGAGGAGGTAGTCAGTACATGGCCAAAGCCCAAATCCAGACTGAGAGCCTTTTCAGCAGGTAACTTTGGTCCGGGTTTCAGCCCTGCATGGGGTGTAATTCAGTCCCAAAGCACGTCCTGCAGGACTGAAGCACCAGTTCCTGGTGGGCTGAAGCCCTGAGTCCAAGCATGCTTGCTTTGGGGCTGGAGCCCAAGCAGAGGCATGCTGAGACTTAGGGTTTCAGCCCTACTGGAGGTTCTTGGATCAGCACTTCAGTCTGGCAGGGAGATATGGGGAGCAAGGGCGGAGACAGGAGGCTCCTCAAACATTTATCAAAGATCAATCTGGTGCACCTGAACTTAAGCTATGACGATGGGAGCTCAGCTGCATGGGTTGACAGCCAAAAGCCAAGTAGCCCCTGGGATGCTACCTGTCATCCCTAATGAAAATCTAAATGGGCACCCCTGGGTTTCAGACCCTAGAGTGAGACTGTCCACAATTCCACCCATGCTGCTGAGGCTGCTTATTTCCTGTCTTGGAGAAACCTTTTCTGATTGGCTGTTTTCCTTACTCCCAATCAGGGCTGCTGCAGGAAGCCGATGGGTGCTCTCTGTCCCTCAGCAGCTGCCACTTTTACAGGAGAGAGGGAAGAGTTCAATGGCTTGTGGCAGCTCTGAGATTTTCTTCCCTTTTTACTCTTGAGCCTCTGCCTCTCCCTCCCTGCCTCCCTTCAGTCCTGCTGCAAATCACCGCTTCAGCCCTTTCTGGAGTCGTGTTGGGATTTGGGACTCTTCACCACTCTGAAGCCTCAAGAACTGCAGAAGGCGCAAAGGGGAGCCAACATACTCCCACCTCCAGTGTTTTTGACACTTAAGGTCTCCGTGTACATCATTGTGTTTGAAAACCCTGAAATTAAAACAGTTAAGTGTTGGTCCACCCTTCCATTTAATTTGTAAACAAACTGGATGTTAAAAGTGGGAACAGCAATCAGCTCTATGAAACAAAGCATATGAATTTTGACCCGGGTTCCTGTTTAGGATCACGCTAGATTGCATCCTTTAGTGAGGCATCCTTCTGCAGAGTATGGCTACTGCAGCTGAAAACCCTGTTTTGCAGAGATGAAAGACACTGATGCCTTCAGACAACTGCCACGTTGACACAACAACTGTTAAGTGCATTGAGATAATGGCATAGGATGTTTTCAAGCAGTTGAGAGAAACTGGAAAACTTGCCATGGCAAAGGATGAATCTTAAGATATCAGGGACACAGCACAGCCTAGCACTGGTTGGGGTTTTTTGTTTTCGGTTTTTTTTGTTTGTTTGTTTTTTAATGAGAAATTTGGAGGGAGGAGGTCTTCCTTATGACATACGAGTGAGGATTTGTTTAATTCTGTTCAAACTGTTCTAAGTCATGTTTGAAAGTGACTCAGATTGTCAGTTACTACATATGTTGCTCCTGCCATGATTGATACTCACTGACGGCTCAAAATGCCTGCAAGATCTGAACTCAATTTGATTTTTTTTTTCTGTCACTGCATAATCCATCAAACCACACTTTGTGGAAGGCTTAGTGGTATGTTTAAATGAATATCAGTGGCGATTTGAATTTGTCAACTTTCTTCAGTCTTAACTCCTCATTGCAACATGGACACTTCTGAAAGAAAACTTTTCACTTGTTTGAGGATGACAACTGCTAGTTGACCAAAAAAGTACTAAGAAAGCTGTGGGAAATTCGAGTTCATGTGGAAGATGTAATATTCAAGGGAGAAGAGCATAAGAGATACAAGCATGAGTACCTTGGTCTTCCTTGTTGATTTTTTTAATAGGCCACTTAAATTATTTCAACTTAAAGCTACAGGGGAGAAGTCACAAAAATGTAGTGGATTTCCACAGCAGTGTCGCTGTTTTTTGTTTTAACGTAATTTCTTCAAGAGTGATTTGGAAACTGGGGAGATGCTGCATCTCCCAATGTTGCTAAGCTGCTGGGACACTGCAGATGTGAAACAGATGGCAACATCTCTGGACCAGCCTCTTCAATATGTCCAGCATAGGTTCCAAGAAATTGGAAGTGTTAAAGACCTCTTCCTGTTTTTGTAAGCCCATTTGTGGTACAAGCAAATGGCACTTAGTGTGATTAAACAAAAACATCCTTTCTAGATGTTGAATACTACAACTGGAGCTTGCTGAATTACAAGCAGATGAAGCACTTAAGATGCAGCACACTGAAATGACATTGAAACTGTGTAGACCATCCCTGCATCCCCACTTAAGGAAGGTGGCATTTAATATTTTGACTGTTTTAGCTTGACATCTGAGTCAGTATTCTCAACAATCATTAAATCACATAATTGCTCCATTCTGATTGACAATCATATGTGCAATTGCCTTCATCTTGTCTTGATTGACCTCACTGCAAACTTAAAGGCCTTTGTTCAGCAGAGGACATATTCCCATTTTTTTTTCCCAACTGATGGCAAGTACTATAGTTATTTGATTCACACAGTTTATTTTAAATGTATGTTGCTGTATAAAATTACATTTTTGTTTTTCAGTACAACTGCTATGGTTGTAACAAGTATTTCATTGTAATTCGTAGTCATTCATTCTTTGCTTAATATACATGTAAGTGGGCATATTTATTACTGGAAAGACTTGAATCAGAATTCATAGAATACTAGGACTGGAAGGGACCTCAAGAGGTCGAGTCCACTCCCCTGTCCTCATGGCAGGACCCAGTACTGTCTGACCATCCCTGATAGAGATTTATCTAACGTACTCTTAAATATCTCCAGAGATGGAGATTCCACAACCACCCGAGGCAATTTATTCCAGTGTTTAACCACTGTGTACTTAAGGTTTTTTCAAACTCGGACTAAATGCTGAAAAGTTTTGAATGTTTATTATAATGTAGGCATATCTGCATATAGATTAGTTTTTTTTTTTTAAAAAACTAGAACCAGTTGTAGTGTGCTTAATGCTAATATTTACATCTGTTGGATATTTTACTAAGTATTTTCTCAATCTCAGATTAATTTGTTTTTCTGGCTGGGTGGCTGCCCCACACTGGCTTGAAGGGCTTAAAGCAGGCTGGAGGGAGCCTGCACAGAGTCCTAGCCGATGGGGGGGGGCAGGAGAAGAGCTTGGAAGGAGCCAACCAGAGGACAGCTTGCTAAAGCAGCCCAGTATATAAGGAGGTGCTCAGGAGAAGGTTGGGGGGGGAGGGGAGAGAGAGAGAGAGAGATGGGGAAGACTGGCTTGCCCTTGAGACAAAGGGGCTAGATCTCAGTGGCAGGTGAGACTTAAGGATTGCTTATGCTCCCATCCAGGGGTGACATAAAATTGTGGTGAGTACTGCTTTAAGAGCAGTGTCCTAAAGAGGACTTTGATCTGGGAGCGACATGGGTCCAGAGTGGTGATGGGTGAGACACCTACCAGAAGGAGGCATCTGCTGAAGATAGACCTAGTTCCTGAGTGACCAGCAGGAGGCACCACAGCTGGGAGTTGTGACCTGTTACAAGTCTTATCTTGGAGGTTATTTTTAGGTTTTAGAAGTTTTTATTTTATTTTTTTATTCCGTAAAAATATAAGCAATATAGGCCCTGAGTATACTTCACAGTATTGTATGTGTTCGTTGAACAAAGGCACTTTTCTGGAGTCTGGAACTTATGTCTTGGGGAACCCCATTGTTAGTAATAGTATAAGTTGAATCTCTCTAGTCCAGGACTCTGTCCAGCCCCAGATGTTGCTGGAGCACTGTGGGGGTGAGGGAGGAATGACTAGCAGAAAACGAGCACGGCAGGACCACAAATGTTGCTGGAGCAGAGCTTCGGGGCAGCTGGCAACCAGAGCCTGGCTGGGGCAGGCAGCAGGTAACTGGGGCCAGCGTCTAAGAGCAGGCTAGCTCCTATTTCTTTAGACATTCATAGCTTTCACACTGCAGTAAGAGCTTTGCAATATCCTAATGAAATCTACTCCCTCAACTTTTGTGTGTATATCAAATAGTCTCAATCTAGGTGGAAGGATGAATAGTACCACACTGACATTCTAATACAAGGCAAGGTTGTCTCCTGAAGGGAGCCTTGAAGAGCCACAGGCTACATCTCAAAGAGCCACTTGTGGCTCATGAGCCATGGACTGAATAGTGCCCGATAGGTGCTAAAGAAGAGGAACAGAGCACAGGAAGTCTCACTTCCCCCAAAACTTGCCGCCTGTGTATTTCCTGGTCCTGTCCAAAAAAGGAGGTTCTTACATTGGGGGATGGGCCCATAAATTCAGTGGAGATGAGATCATTCTCTTCGGTCTTTATGCGGTAAGAGGCGGCAGATGTCTTGGCTGACTGGACTGGCTCACCAGGTTAGCTTCTTGCCCTGAAGGAACTCTTCCAGAACTTTCTCTACCTCCAAAGGTGGAACAGGCTGAGTCAGCTCCTTGTGGATGGTAACCTGGTTAATTTTGTCCTCTTGTTTTCCTTCTTTTTGTGTGTGGTTCTGGCTTTTTAAGCGCTGTTAAAATTTTCCCAGAGTTCTGAGAGGTAATTGTGAGGGCTTAAATCAAATGATCCCCTCTGATTATCCCTGATAATGGCTGTAATGGTATAAAAGAAGGGGAAGAGCATGTCTATTCCTTGTGCTCAACACTCCTGGCTGAATGCATTCAAGGAGAAGTGTTGGTTGTTGCTACCACAGCTAGAAAAATAGGGTGCTAGTGTTAATAGAGTGCAGTCACAGATAAGGTTGTAAGTGACTGGTTGACTATCCAATAAGCATGTGCTTATAAGAGAGTTGACTGAACCTCTCAGAGAGAGGCAGCAAAGGGGGGTGCTGGTGCTGGGGGGGAGCTGGCTTAAAAGCCAGTTTCCCCCAGCACCCATCTCTGTGGGGGTGGGGACAGAGGCGTAGTGGGGAATTGGCGGTGTTTCCACCTTTGAAATGTAGCAAGAGCCCCACTCCTGCTACATGTCAAATGCAGAAGCATCACAGAAGCAGAGGGTGAGTGGGGGACTCAAGCAGCTCCCCGCTGGCCCCACGCTTCCTGCGTTTGCAATGTGCAAGAGCCCCAGAGGAGCTATAGTTCAAAAGCAAAGCCTGTGCAGGGAGCTCGGGGCCAGCTGGGGACTCAAGCAGACTGCCCCGGAGGGAGTGCAGGGCCAGTGGGGGACTGCTTGAGTCCCACTCTGGCCTCATGCTCCCCCTGCGTTTGAAACGTATCAAGAGCCAGCAGGGCTCTTGATTCATTTCCAACACGGAGGTAATTGAAGTTTATACAAATTACATTGATTTCGATTAGTTGATTAATCTAAATTTAACATCCTTAGTCACAGATAATGTCATGGGCATGCCTTCCCGGTGTGCTGACAAAACCACTGACAGTCGCCTCCTTGCTTTCTATGGCTTCTCACCACCCTGTCTCTCCCAGCCAAGGCACAGAGCTGAGCTAACTACCACTCCCCCAAATAAAAGAACAATACAGATCCTGAATCTTTTCAGGTCTCAGGAGAATGTAGTTTTGGGCCCAGCTTCCAGGAACCCAACCCCAAATGGGATCAGAATCCCAAATAAATGATTCAGGTAAGCCCCCTTTAACAATGAAAGGAGGATGTACACATTGATTTGTTCCCCTAGGGAACAATTATTTATACTGGGTTTGATAGTAAATAAGTGATTTTTATTAAGTGCAAACAGTAGGATTTAAGTGGCTGCAAATGAAAACAGGCTGAATTTAAGTAGATTACAAATTTAAAATAACAGAAAAAGAGCACAGCTAGTTCTGACCTACTAAAATGGTTCTTATTTCAGGTAAATCTGTAAGCCAGGGAAGCTCTTTTTCCCCTGGGGTCTTTGGTTCATTGTCTTGGGAGTTACATGCCAGCCACAGGCAAAGGAACAGCTAGCTTCCCATTGTTTTATAGATTCCACTTTGGATGGGAACTTGAGTTCTCTCCTCCACCTTCTATGGAAAATTACCTGGTCAGACCTACCCGTTGGGATGGTCATATGTATTCCTAAGACTGACCACTGCTTAGCCTCTTTTGTCCTTTGAGTCTGTTTACAATGATCACTCAGACTTTGAGGGGAACACCCTTGATGGTGTTAATTTCTACATTGAAAACCATAAAGCATTCTATACTCCGTATTTCTAACTTTACATACAAGAGTGAAACATACCAAAATAACAGATACAGATCCAGCAGATTCTTACATTAAAATGGACAGGTTACATGAGGTATTTTGTCCAAAGCATCTAAGTTATGCATATTTGTGTCCATAAGTCAAAGGTCTCATGGTGGCAGGGGGCTGGTGTCTGGTAGTGATGCAGGATGCAGAGTCACGTGTCCCCTTTGGATTGGGGTGCCAGGTAAGCACTCCACCCCTTCTCTCACATACCCTGTGTGACGTAGTGGGGGTATTGGGCTGCTTTCTATGCTGGCTCTGTGCTAACCCCCACTGGCTGCTGCTGGTACCATAGCCCAGAAGGACAGGGAGTGAGATATTATGCAAAGAGGGTCTCTCAACCTGTCTGACCAGCTACCCCCCAAGGAGAGAAGCAAAGGAAGGTGGAATGCTGCCCTGGCCGGGGGGCAGGACTGGAGGAGAGTGAGTTAGTTTCTGTCTGGGATCATGGAGGAGACAGCCTAGGAAAGGGGCTGGAATTTAGGGGCCCAGTTTTCCCCCTTATCAAGGAGGGCTGAGGCATCCTAGGCCTGCCCTATAACCAAATTACATCTGTGCTGTGCTGTATCCTGGAAAAGCAATAAACTCCCTCTATTTCTACTGGCTGCTGTTCGTGCCACTTCGGGGGTGCAGGAGACGGGGGAACCCCAACGCGTCGTCACACTGGTGTCAGGTGGGATGCACTGCACCCTGTGGATGGAGCTCCCCGTGGCGAGCGACAAGGCGCAGTAGAAGCAAGAGCCCTGGAGCCAGGCATGCTGGAGACAGAGCGAAGCGGTTCCTGGGAATCGTGGGGCGCTGCAGCACTAGACTGGTGAGTCTGCACCGAGGGTGACAGACGGGTTCCTCAGCTCCTTTGAGAGGGCCTGTGGACTGCTACGGGTCCCCCCAGATGACTGGCTGCAGGAGCTCATCCCCACGCTGAACCAGGAGGTCACCGGAGTGCTCGGTCAGCTGGAGGACCTACAGCCAGGAGATTACAACCGAGTCAAGGAGGCCCTGCTGCACAAGTTCGGGCTGACCCCCGAGATGTACAGGAAGAAGTTCCGGGGGGTACAGAAGGAGCCACGGGAGACCTATGTGGATCTGGCCTCCCACCTGGCGCAATACTGCCGCAAGTGGGTGTCTGGAGTTGGAGCCCAGACCGCAGAGGAGCTGCTCAGGCTGTTCATGATGGAGCAGTTCTATGAAGTGTACACACCCAAACTGAGGCTGTGGCTCAAGGACCGAAGACCAGAGGACCCCCCCCAGGAGGCCGGGAGACTGGCAGATGAGTTCATGGAGAGCCGGTCCGGGTGTGAACGGGATTCCTGGAGGGAAAGGGAATCGCGCAGAGACCGGATCTTGGCTGAGCGACGGCGAGAGTCATCTACGAGGCGAGCCCAAGAGACGAGTCGTCTGTGCCCCCAGAGAACCAGCCAGGGCCTGGACAGACAGCCCAAAGGGGCCCGCAGGGACTAACTTGCCAGCGCTGTGGGCAAAAAGGCCACAAGAGGGCTCAGTGCACCGGGTCCCATGATTGGGGACTTTCCAGGGTTAACTGGCTGGGGCTGGAGGAAGGGCAGGCTGCCCCAGAGGCAGGGGCTGGCTGGCAAACCTCAGCTGAGAGAGGGGAAGGATGCTCAGTGCACCTCCCCTGGGAGGTCTGACCCTCGGGAGGCAGATTTCTCCGTGTACCGGGTGGGGGCAGGGCGGCCCCTACGGAGCGAGTGCCTCATACCCCTGGAGGTGGATGGTAGGAAGGTGACGGGTTTTTGGAACACGGGGGCGGAGGTGACGCTGGCCCGATCCAACATAGTGGCCACAGTCCAGATACTACCCCACACGCAGCTGACCCTGAAGGGCATAGACGGGTCCCTGTTTAAGGTGCCTGTAGCCAGGGTGCATCTGAAATGGGGGGGCCAAGGAAGGTCTCAAGGAAGTGGGGGTGCACCCGCACTTGCCCACCGAGGTGCTGATGGGGAATGACCTAGAGGAGTGGCCCCATGAATCCCAGCGGGCTCTAGTCACCACCCGGAGCCAGAGCCAACGAGGGGCTGGTAACCTGGATCCAGGGGAGGCCTCCCGACAGGGTCCTCAAAGTACCATCACGGTGGACACGGGGTCCAGCCAGGCTGGGACTCCGGGCCGAGGCAAAGGTGGGGAACAGGTCCCGATCCCTGCCTCAGCGGCTGAATTCCAGGCTGAGGTGCAGGCAGACCCCTTCTTGCAGAGGCTGAGGGACCAGGCTGGGCTCCGGGCGGCTCAGCCCCTGGGGGGAGGTGGCCAGGAGAGATTCCTGTGGGAGCGGGGGTCCCTGTTCCGTGAAAGGCTTCCCCCCAGGAAGGTGAGGGCATGGGGGGGTCCAGCGGCAGCTCATAGTCCCCCAAAAGCATGGCCTCAAGCTGCTGTATTTGGCCCAGGATGTCCCTGTTGCGGGTCACCGGGGGATCCGGAGCACCCGGCTGAGGCTGCTCCAACACTTCTACTGGCCGGGGATATTTACAGCCGTGCAGCGGTACTGCCGGTCCTGCGATTCCTGCCAGAGGGGCGGGAAGGCCCAAGACAGGAGGAAAGCGGCTTGGGGGTCCCTACCCCATATGGAGGAGCCTCTGGGCTTGCTGAGAGAGTTATGGGAGGGGAAGCCAGCCCTGGATGGAGCATCAGGTGTGGAAGCCGCCCTGGCTGTCCAGAGAAGGCTCGCTGGGCTCATGACCCCGGCCTGAGAGACTCTGGCCTGAGATCAAGGCCAGGGGAAGGGTGGGTGCAACCACTAAGGACAGGCCTGTGCCAGTCGCCCTGGAGTGGTGCAGCGAGTGGACAGAGGGAAGCCAATTCATGTGGGGCCTCGCCACGGCCGGCCTGAGTCAAGGGGAGCACCCATGTGCCCAGGGCGGGTTCCCACGCAGAGGACCCGAACTTCCCTAGGTCACGAGCGGAGTGACCCTGCTCAGTTCGCTCTTGGAGGGGGGAGAACTGTGAAGTAGTGGGGGTATTGGGCTGCTTTCTATGCTGGCTCTGTGCTAACCCCCACTGGCTGCTGCCGGTACCACAGCCCAGAAGGATAGGGAGTGAGACATTATGCAAAGAGGGTCTCGCAACCTGTCTGACCAGCTACCCCCCTAAGGAGAGAAACAAAGGAAGGTGGAATGCTGCCCTGGCCGGGGGGCAGGACTGGAGGAGAGTGAGTTAGTTTCTGTCTGGGATCATGGAGGAGACAGCCTAGGAAAGGGGCTGGAGTTTAGGGGCCCAGTTTCCCCCTTATCAAGGGGGGCTGAGGCATCCTAGGCCTGCCCTATAACCAAATTACATCTGTGCTGTATCCTGGAGAAGCAATAAACTCCCTCTATTCTACTGGCTGGTGGAGTCTGTTCGTGCAACTTCGGGGGTTCAGGAGACGTGGAAACCCCAACGTGTCGTCACACCCTACAGCATTTTCCCTGGCCTGGCAAGATTTTTAATCTAGCATACCATGTTTCCCAAGGTTTCCAGACTTAGAAGTTCAAGTGTATCGAAGTGTTCTCTGAGGATTGGAGGGTGGGACGGACTGAGCATTCAGTCATGGGTTTTATTGCTACTGCTGACTACAGTGGGACCTTAAAGTGAAATGGTTTTTGCTTCTCTTCCCCTTCCTACTGTAAAACAGGGATAATTGCCTCCCTGTGTCCTGGGATAAAGTATAATGTCTTAGTGCACCTTTCTTCTAAGGCTGCCAGTCAACACTGTAATACGTTCCCTAAACCAAATTTGAGAGATTTTACTGGGATACAGAAACTTTTGAAGTAGAAATTTGCCCCAAACTAGTGTTCATCCATCTCATGGAAGAGCTGCCTTGGCAAGGAATAAAGAGCTGACATGTGTATTCCCTTTAAATAAAGAGCGCCCCAACTGTATGAAATCATAAGACATTTAAATATGCCAGTGTATTTTGCTAATAAGTAAAAATGGGAGTTGTCCGTAGCACAGTTCTGAGGGGGCCTGCTTGGCCCTTTTGATGTGCACTGGTCCATCTAATGAGTCGTCATTGGGTCTTGTTAACTGGGTCTGCCCATTCTGTTAAATGGGTCAAAGAAAGGAAATAGTTGCAACAGTTGTCCTTCCACGTAACAGCAGCATAGTTTCCAATTCAAAGCTGTACCCTAAACCAGTGCTTAAATTGTCCAGTTTCTTTCTTACAAAGCGAGAGTAGGTGAGGTTTTGAGACCTAGAACTGAAACTCTCTGTAAGAGGTAGGTGGTAGTCTTAGCTGTAGTGGTCAAAACCTATAGTTATTTAAATGGGATTTATGACCTCCCCCACACTGTTTTGTTAATTAGCATGCAAGGGAAAGCTAATAAATAGAGGAAACGGTAGAACACAGTCCCTAGTACTGAAAAACTTTTATAATAGAAAGATAAATTACACACAGTTCTGAGAACTCTTTGGCTTTTTAATGTAATTTGAGAGCAATGTGTTAGTCTGATGTAGTCCCTCAATTGGCTAGCTGTTAACAGCAGGTGTATGTCTCCTCCATCTCAGCTGGGGTGAAGGTACACAACATTCAATAGCTGTGTGCCCAGTTATCTAGTAATTGTTTGACTTACTCCATGGTATTTGAATGCTTTCCTGGAAAAAAAATCCTTTGCAACACAAACACTGAATACTATTGAGGTGTTAAGCTACTGCCTAATTTATTTCATAGTTAGAAGCAGCACAGATGTTTGTCCATGTCCTCGTTGTATGCAGTGCTGTACTCTTGATTGTTTCAGTATATTAGAGAGAAAAGAGATCTTCAGCCACTTTGTATTGGATTAACTTCTGCTGGTGAAAGGTGTTAGCCCTTGTGCAAACCTGAAGATAAGCTGTGGAAGTTTGAAAGCTTCTCTTGCCAACAGAAAGTGACACAAGGTGGAAAGGCAGTACTTTTTCTTGTCTGTCATAGGGATGCTAGCAAGTAGTCAACTACCCAATAGCATAAGCTTCTCCCTTGCCCCACGGAGGCAGCAAAGGGGGAACCCAAGCTGTTGCTGGAGGGACCCAGCTTAAAAGCCAGTTCCTCCCCCCCAGCACTGGCTCTGTAGTGCTGCCTGCCCCTCCCCCACCACTGCTCCATCAGAGGCAGGTGGGAGGGGGTGGGGGAAGAGGGGAGGCTACTCCAGCAGCAGCCCCTGTCCACAGGGGTCTCAGCAGGGAGTTGGGCACATTGTGGGCAGGAGCTGGTGCCAGAGCAGCCCTGATGGCCACAAACAGGGGCTGCTGGACTGAGTGCGAGCTGGGTCTGTGCAGTCCTGGCTCTTGCTGGTCTGGGATTCTGCACCTCTGCATTTTAAATGGTAGTAAGAGCCTGGCAGCTCTAACTACATTTAAAATGCACCCAGCATTAGCTGGGTGAGCCAACTCCTGGAGCTATCCCTGCTGTGGCTCTGCAGAGCTGTCCTAATCGACTAATTGTGTAGTCAATACAAATTTTATTGACTATATAATTAGATTAACTGCAATTTAATTTCCCTAGTCCATCCATTAGTGGCTTAGCTTCTGTTTTGGCTCACTGCAGCAAGATGGTTGCTTTCCACCACCCTGTTAACAGTAGTAAAACATTTTTTGGAGTTCTGTTTGAACTTTTTCTAGTGAACCTGGCTATTGTGTGGTTTGTGCAAAGTGATGTGCCAACCCTTCAAAGTGTGGCTATAACTCTTCCTACCCATCACAACCCTTCTCTTTCCTTGGTGAAACCACTTCTGCTCTGAGGCTGCATTGACTCTTTCCATGCCTCCTGCTCTTCCAATGTGCTGTTGCTGCTAGGATAGCTGAAGCAGTCTGGCAATAATTGACAGGTCATGGTTAGTTCTTAAGAGCAAACTGATTGATTGCTGTTTCTTTTCATTAAGTCTTCTATGTGGTTGGGAAACAAAACCAAGTGCAGATAATTCAGCTAAGTCAAACATGTGCCTCCCTCTGCCAAGCATCAGTAAATATAGTGAGACATGAATTGCCATGGAGATCACCCCACTGCTGGTAGTAATTAGATCATGTTCCTTAGGATCACATAATACCCATCAGAAAAAGCCTGCTCATCCCAAGTGGGTTTCTCCTCATAACAGCCATATGGGGTCAGACCAAAGGTCCATCCAGACCAGTATCCTGTCTGCCTACAGTGGCCAATACCAGATGCTCCAGAGTGAGGGATCACAACAGGTAATCCTCATGTGATCCCTCCTGTCACCTACCTCCAGAGAAACAGGCTAGGGATACCATCCTGCAATATCATACCCTTTTCTCATCTCCATCAAGTGCAGCATGGTTAGGTTTATAGCCAAGGCAATATCCAGGTCTATATTTCCTTTAACTGGACTGTGTAATTGGCTGGTGCATAATTGGCTGGATAACCGTAGTCAGAGTTGTTAAAGGTGCTAAATCCTGCTGGAAAGGGATAACAAGTGGAGTTCCTCAAGGGTCTGTTTTGGGACCTGTACTGTTCAATATCTTCATCAATGACGTAGATATTGGGATAGAGAGTACGCTTATTAAGTTTGCAGATGATACCAAACTGGGTGGGGTTGCAACTTCTTTGGAGGATAGGGACATAATTCAAAATGACCTTAGCAAGTTAGAGAAATGGTCAGAGGTAAACAGGATGAGGTTTAATAAAGAGAAATGCAAAGTGCTCCACTTAGGAAGGAACAATCAGTTCCATACATACAAGATGGGAAGCGACTGTCTAGGAAGGAGCATGGCAGAAAGGGATCTAGGGGTCATAGTGGACCACAAGTTGAATATGAGTCAACAGTGTGATGCTGTTGCAAAAAAAGCAAATATGATTCTAGGTTGTATCAACAGGTGTGTTGTAAGCAAAACTCGTGAAGTCATTCTGCCGCTCTACTCTGCACTAGTTAGGCCTCAGCTGGAGTACTGAGTCCAGTTCTGGGCGCCACATTTCAAGAAAGATGTGGAGAAATTGGAAAGGGTACAGATAAGAGCGACAAGAATGATTAAAGGTTTAGAGAACACGACCTATGAAGCCAGGCTTCATGAACTGGGCTTGTTTAGTTTGGAAAAAAGAAGATTAAGGGGGGGGACATGATAGCGGTTTTCAAATATCTAAAAGGGTGTCACAAGGAGGAAGGAGAAAATTTGTTCCTCTTGGTTTCTGAGGACAGGACAAGGAGTAATGGGCTTAAAGTGCAGCAGGGGAGGTTTAGATTGGACATTAGGAAAAAATTCCTGTCAGGGTGGTCAAATATTGGAATAAATTGCCAAGGGAGGTGGTGGAATCTCCCCCTCTGGAGATATTTAAGAACAGGTTAGACAGACATCTGTCAGGGATGGTGTAGACGGAGCTTGGTCCTGCCTTGAGGGCGGGTTGGTCCTGCCTTGAGGGCGGGGGGCTGGACTCGATGACCTCTCGAAGTCCCTTCCAGTCCTATGATTCTATGTAAGAAGCCTCAACATGGCTTTTTAAATATTATACCAGTAAGCATGAGAAGTCCCAGTAACAGCTTGCATTAACTGTGCATCCTGTTCAGTCGCCTCAGAAGTATGATTAGGGTTTAAAAAGTGGCATTACTGGGTTCTTAGTTTTTCTTCTATAAAAGTTTGCTTTAACAGAAAAGCTCTTCGTCCTCTTCCCTCCCCCCGCCCAAAAAAAGACTAGCAACTCACCCTGCGTTCACATGTGACTCTGGCTCAAGCATCAACTTACCTCTGATCAACAAGCCAGCATAGTGCTGGAGAATTAGCACAGCTAACAAGAATAAGTAAGTAATCAGTACTATAAAACTAAATAGTAGGCACAGAGCTGTTGTATAAGGAAGTGTGGTGTACCTAGTCACTCTTCTTGAGACTAGCTAATTAACAAGTGTGGAAAATAGTGTGGCGGGGGAAGGTAGCTGGATCTAGAAGACAAAATCCCTAATATCAGGATGTCTGGTCACCTTACTCTTCTGGCCACAAACTGTTTTTAAAGATGTTTCAAGTTGCTGACTGGTAAAATGTTGCTGTTTTCAGCATGAATGTGAAAGCTGAGCTATGGTAACAAGCCATAACTAGCAGGGGTGGCAGGGGGGAGGTAGAGGGAATAAATTCTTTCAGGCCATAAAATTTACACACTTTTGGAAGCCAAGTATTTTAGACCACTCAAAAGGTATGTTAAATACAGATGTTACAGAATTACCTCTATAGTCATAAGACTGAAGTAAGTTAAAATTTATTTCCTACATTTATATTACAGTCAAATACAGAATGCTATACAGAGGTGTAATTGTTTTCTCTGAACTGTGCATATACATATTAGGCATTTCACATTCAGTTTGAATCTCAGTGCAAGTAGGCACCAAAACACCCAACATACCTCCAAGGTATAAAGAGACATACCAGCTTTACAGGTTTCTCCAGTATATTTTGTTACAGTACAAAATGCTATGAACTGAAAGGGTTTTTTTAAAAGCATACACATATTGCACCTGTCCCAAACAGAAGTAACATGTTCAACATTCACTACCTCAATGAGCAAGCATGATGCTTTTAATGTGTTTCTCCTTCTCCATTTTTGTGCCATACAATGGTGGTTCTTATTACAAACTTTAAATAACTGTTAAGTCACTAAAATAATCCCTCTGAAGCACACTAAGAATTACCATGGATAACAAAAGGTTCCCCAGAAGCCTTTTCAGTATGACTTCATTTCCAGGTGCTGTAACCAAATGCAAAGTAAACTAGGATTGTGCAGATTAAAATTTGTCACCATCAAACCCTAATCTCATTTTAGGCATTGCAGCGTAACACCTCCAACCATTACTCCTCTATGGAGTATGGAGCCTCCACCTCTATGTAAAAAAGTGACTCTATACAAGTGACCCAACAGTTTAATATTAACAATTTGAGCAGTAACAAAGAAAGGACTGTTATGTATCACTGACTGCCATATTGCCTATTCTGAGAATGGTGGGAGTGACATGTAGTTACATAAAGCTCCCCAGAAGAATGAAAGCTGCTTGCACTAAAACCAGTTAATATGCCATGCAAACACACAAATGAATAAAGTGGAAGGCAGAGGCAAATCATGCTCTCAATCTCACCTGCCTTGAGTTTAACTGCAATTTAAAGAAACATGTAGGGGGATTTGAATGTTCCCTTTAAGCACAATGAAACAACTGTATAAAAGGAAGAGAAGTTTAAAAGGAAGAAATTTTATGGAACAGTTCCAGTTTTAATGGCTACAGGTATCCCTGTCAAATACAAAAAAATGCTCTTGTATTCAAATATTATCTACTTGGTCATTCAAAACCTGATTGGAAGAAAACCTGGTTAGAGACGAGATTCTTCAGACCACATGTAGCGATATGGCAGCAGTGTCTGTACAGTATGTTTCTAAAGTCAGATCTATACATTGCCTGCATTTTAACACTTTGATCATTAAAGGCAAACTGCTTACAGAAGTGATGAGATGAAATCCTAAGTAACAGCTTTTATACAGATAAATTGTGTAAACTCTATATAGATAAAACGTTTACAAAAAGCCCCATAAGATTAACAGAAAATAAACACGTAACAGATGTTAGATCACTGAACAATGAATTCATAAGCTTGAAGGCTGCTGGATTGCTGGACCTGGCTCACATTCACGTAGATTCTCTTCTGACCTCATATACATAAGGAAGACTGTTACAGTGGCAAAAGTAGCTGCATTGACTGGAAAAGCTCGGAGAAGTGTAGATGTAAGACCCCTTGTAAATACTCTCAAACCTTCCTCATGGTAACTCTTTCTAATGCAGTCCAGTATTCCATTGTATTGAACAATTCCTCCGACTCCATCTGCCTGAAGCCGGGACTTGATCACATCCACAGGGTAGGTTGACAGCCAGGATACAATTCCTGACATTCCTCCAGCCAACAACAGTTTGGGGATGATGTAACTATCCTCCACTTCACAACCTAAGTATCTGGTCAAAGAGTCGTATGTCAGGAAGTAAAAGCCAAAGCTTGGTGTCTCTCTTAGGAATGTGGAAACCATGCCCTTGTTGATGCCTCTCAAGCCTTCCTTTTGGTAGATTTTAACCAAGCAGTCCAGAGAATTCTTGTAATTCTTTGACTTTAGATTGTATTCACCTGTTCCCTGAAGTTGCATTCTTGTCTTAGCTAACTCCATAGGACAGCAGATAACACACTGAATGGCTCCTGCTGCTGAACCTGCAAGAAACTGATTTAGAGGAGTGTCTTTTCCAAGAGCACGAATGGTGTTTCCCTGAACGCCAAAAACAAGTGCATTAATGAAGGTAAGTCCCATCATTGGTGACCCAATACCTTTATAAAGTCCAAATGCCTAGAAAATAAAATTAAAAACAAATAGCTATTTAAGAATAGTGAAATGATTTTCTAAGATGGCACAGAAAAATAAGCGCTTCTACAGTTCCAATACTACTGTTGCGTTGACTTCTCAATGTCTGGTAGGGGGAGAGATTCACTTTGTTTGCATTAAGGCAGCAGTCTGATCAACAGCTAGCACTCTAAAAAGCATCTCTGTAGAAGGCCAGTGCCAGTTAAATGTTTAAAGTTACTGACTGCAGTGTCAACTGACCATCTGGTCTGACTTCCTGCCTACACAAGCCATATTTTACTCGGCTATGTGTGTGTCCAAACTAGTAACTTGTGGTTGAATTAGTTTCAGAAAGACTTCCAATCTTTGTTTAAAAACTTCAAGTCAGTGCCTGAAATTTTCCTGTCTGCATCCTGTTACTGCACAATTGGCTTAGAGGAGCTTTTTAGGGGTAGAGCAAAGCTTCAGTGCTCCATCCTTGCCACCCTGTAGAGGTTGGCCTAGGCCTGCTATGTGCCTCCCTGAATGTTCCTCCATGCCCCACTGAGAGACTGTCTGACTGCAGGGGTCACCAACCTATGGCTCACAAGGGAACCAAATGTGTCTCTTTTGGGAGATGCTGGGAGTTCCCTAGGTGTGTGCCTATTTCTGCCCACTTCCTTGTGCAGCAGCGCTCACCTTCCTGGCTGTTCCCAGGGCAGCTGCCACAGGGCTAGTGGCTGCCCGGTCACTCCTGGGGTGGGCTGCAGGGGTGGGCTGCATGATCCCAGGATCAGCCACACCACAGCCCACGCTGTAGCAGGGTCATGGTGTGGCTGTCACTGACAGCTGCATTGTGGCTTCAGTTCCAGTTCTTTTCAGGTCTAGATTAGTTCCAATGCTTTGTCAATCTGGTATGAATTTTTGGTGCAAACACTTAACTGTTTATAACAGTACCATGTATCTAATCTCATTAAATGCATCTGTTATATAAAAAGTTGGCTACTTACTGATTCCTGTCTAATTATAGACTGAAAGCAGTGGAAGGTCCCACGGTAGAGAGGCTTCTCTATACTTTGGACTTGAAGACGCACCTACAAGAAGTTCAGTGGGGAAAAAAATTATTTGCATGGCAAGTTCGATGTATTAGATACATTAGTGCTTGGTACCTATATAAAGAGAGATACTATAGTAGTGTCTACACAAAGCACACAGTTAAGATACCAGAGTGCCATAAATGGCTACTTGCAGTCATTTTACAGATGTTCAGAATTAATTGCTTTTGAGACAATGATAAAACCTTTGGGAAAGGGGGAAGCATTGATTAAATCAAGTCCTATTTACAGAAATAGAAAATATTTAGCCATTTTGAAAGTGCAATGGGGGGGAAGTGGTTATAAGTTTCACCTACGCTAAAAACCAAAGCCACCTTAATCTAGATTTTAATGATATATTTAACACTTAGGGATGTAATTGAGAATTTTTATAACCATGAATGTGGCCAGTGACAAGCTATCAGTCCTCAAATAAACAATTTGAGAATCTCTATCAAGATTTTCAAGACTGGCCAGTATTTTGTGGGTACCCAACTTAAGACACCTTAGTGAGAGCTGATTTTTCTTGGGGTGAGTGCTTAACACACACTGAAAAATCAAGTACTGCTAAGAGGATTTCAAATTGAGCACCCAAAATCACAAGGCTCTTCTTTAAAAGCCTAGGCCTGCTTTATATTTTTAAAAAGTGATATCCTAAAGTGTTCAATAGGCTTTAAAGCATATTTCTAAGCTATGAGGTGGTAAATGATCTTTATTCTGATTTATATATACTCCCCATGCAACATACTTCACCCTTAGATTTTCTAGACTAAAATGGTATATTTTTGGTCAGAAAGATGCTACCATAACTGATGGTGAGATTGGATAGGATGTGAGAAGGTGGCCCCATATTATATATTTAAGCTAGGTCCTGAAGACTCAAATTTGATTCCACCCATCCACCCACTCATTTGTCTCCTGCATTTAAAAAAAATGTACATTCAGATACATACACACACACACACAAAAAGCCATATTCTAGTAGCTAACACAGCTGTAATTTGTTACCCATAAGCATCACCCAGTGATACTTACCAGTAACCAGCAGCCCAGCCTATAGGATCCTGGTTAACTGATTAACAGGATTTTGCGTCCTAAGTAGCTTCTTATCATGGTAGTTAGAAACAACAAAGTTCTAGCTTTACCAGAGTGCAGGATTGTGAGCATTTTGAGGGGATACCTATAAGCCGTCCAATATGCTACAATTTCAAAGTGAAAAACCACATTTAAAAAAAACCCTAATTCTAGAGACCAGCAGTTTCCCAATCTTCAAGATGGATTCTTGACCCCAGTAACTGCTTAAAACTCCCACTGGTGTCAATGGAAGATAAAGCAAAGACCACGTGTGGGTCATGAGAGTTTTTGGCCAGGGCTTTTTGTTGAAGCTTCATAGTTTAGTTTCGAAAGTAAGTGTTACGGTGTTTGAGAAAAATCCTGAACTTTTAAACTGGGCCATGTAATATGTAAACTAAGTATCATGGGTCACTTTTAAAGAAGTTTGAACTAGCTAAGCAGAAGACCCCTTTTTTTGCCTGTCTAGAGATCTGCTTAAATCTCACTCTGTACTGAAATTTTATTTAAACAGATCATAGCATCTTAAATTTTCTACAGATAACTGAATAAATCAATGTGGCATGAAGGATTTATCAGCCCAAATTTGGGACTATTACAAGTAGCAAAGCTGTAAAATGAGCTATTAAGATTATTCCAAATAGTTCTTAAAGTTTATACTACACTATCATGAATAAGAATTTATTTTTACTGGTAGTATTTTTCATATCCCCTGGCTGTAAAGCCAAGTTACCTTGTCCCAACTGTACAGGGCATCCTTGCTTTGTCACCCTAGTATATATCCATTCTGCACTAGTCGTTGACACTTGTAGGAACCAAAGCATTAAGTCCTCCCCTTCCCCAGTCTTAAGTCATGCCAAAAAAAAAAACCCTAATTTGCGCAATGGAAGTCAGCTGTGGGGAACATTCAAAAAAATGTGGAATTTCTTAGACTTATAGCGAGGGTATATTATTTCCAAGGCCTAAAGTTTAAGAACAGGCCTGTAGGTGGGAGCCAAAACAAAAAAGTAATCAATATAATGGCCTTCTGTTGATACACATTTTAGTAGTTAAGTTTCTGGACTGTCATTGCTCATTAAAAGTGCTGTCATATGAGTGGAAATCAGGTAAATATTGCATTTTATTAATATCAGCAGAACTGACTCAAATGGGGCCTGCTTGTTGTGTTGTCTTGCCTTAAACTTTGTATTCATACCCATCAGTGTGAAAGAAGCTATTTGTATATGTATATGCAACCACACTTAAGTTACGGGCCTCAGAACGTGCTGTGAGTATCTTTGTGGCCCCCGGGGCTTCCAAAGTTGAGTAGCCCTGGTATAATGCTTCAATTTGTAGCCTTGACTGTGCAGAAGTGAACCTATCACTGGTACAAGATTGATACTGGCCTGAGGCTTGAGAGGTGGTAGTATTAGGCTTAAAACCACCAAGTTTAGAAGGGAGCAGTTTTTTTTTTAAATGGCAGCTGTTTGAAGATATGTCACAACTGGTCAGGGAGACAGGTATTAACTGGTATAGTGGAAGTAAGTGTTGGATAAATGCATTTTAAACATGGCAGTGAGCTATGGATAACGTTTTGAGCTGCAAATAGTTTGACACTTCCATACTATGTATTTTGGCTTAGTGTGCAAAGCTACAAAATTATTCTATATCATTAATCTACTGAAATTATCTTCCTCCCTGCACGTGACAATTCATGGTAATTTTTAAACAGACAGACCCAAAACTAACTGCGTCTTACAATTTAAAGTTACCATAATTTCAGTATGAGTGAACAGCAAAAAAAAAAGGCAAAAAGATTTAGTATGTACAAGTTTGGTGCATTTTAGGTAAGTCTAAACAAATACACCCTCCAGATTTAGTGGATCAACTAAAAATCCAGTTTCACAACCACAATGTGCACAACCGTAAGCACATAGTGAGAAATGTACACCAGAAAATGAGTTTCAGAAGAAGCCTAGACTTAATGTTCCCGTTAAAGGATGCTCATACCCCGCTCCCTCCAATTCAGATAACTAGTAGTGGGACCCATCAGTTTAAAACTTAAGGGGGGGGACTATGTAAGATTGTCTGTTGGAACCAATCATACATTTTGGAATAAATTAAGACCGAGAGAAACAGAAGTGTTCACCTGGTCTATACTTACTAGGTAACTCTCCAGTGATGAGGCTTATCTGTCATCTACAACAAAGTAACACTTTTGCTGTTAATGAAGACAGCCCCTAGCTCAGAAAGTAAAGGCAGTTAAAAGCAACAAAGCAATTTTATACATTACATCAACAAACCAGGGAAAGGAAGTTTGCCATTTCTGAGATTACACTGTTCGATTTGTTTTAGCATGATTTTAGAAATGTATTCTTTCCTATATGTTTCCACCATCCCCACAATCCCACCCTCCCTCTCCCCATGTTTTGGCCCTTAAGAAGCATGAGCACTACCAAAAAGTTTTACATGTTGAAGAGAAAGCAGAATTCTAGCTCTGATGCAGCTATAAGACTGGTTACAGATTCTTCGTATTTTTTTCCTCCTGCACTTCAATAGTGATTACACTAATACAGGTTAGTATTTTATTTCTCAAGAATGAAAAAGTAAGAACCTATTTTCTTCATTTGTATGAAAATGAGTGTTACCCTGGATTTAATAAACCAACAACTATTAAAACAATTATGGAAATGGACAATATTCCAATTAATTGTCATGATACTTAAGTCTATGGCCAATCCCATTCACTGAGCATTAAATAAACCTTAATTTAAAAAATTTAACTGCTAATATGTTCGACACTAGACTATCAAACCTTCAAACTTGAGCATATGGTTATTTTATATCCTATCAGTAATTCCACTGACTTAATACAGCTCCCAAAACCTGAAATTAAGCAAGTATGTTAGCAGTTTCACTTTAGCCAACGAAACTAGAACTACGCCATAAATGTGATTTAAATCTTTGCAGGTGTGAGGCCCTGGTATTTTTCCTCTGCATCAGCTTTAAAAAGTCACGAATCCCAGTAATACAATAAATGAGAATGTTTAGTGACATTCAGCTGAACAGCAAAGATATCCTTAAGTGTTTAAGTTTAATATTAAAATTGCTTGCATTGGACTGATAGGAACTTAATGCCCAGTTAGCAAGTCATCTCTGTAATAAAAAGCATGTGGCTAAAACAGTGATGCACACCATTAATAGCTGAAGGTTATTTCCCTTATTTATTGCATTTAGATAGCCAGCTTCATCTGAACTTAAATATTAGATAGCATGCTCTCTGGAAGAAAGTTTAAAGTTTTAGTATTGGGCACCAGTGATTTTCAGTATCATGTAATAGGGTAATCGTGTAACCACTGAAAATGTCTGTTACAGAGCCTGCAGTGAGTGTAGCATAAATTTAGCTTTTATACTGCAGAGCCTGCAGCAAAGTCTCCCCAGGACCAGAGCCGCCAGCCCCTGGCTCCCAGGGAGAAGGCTTGAGAGGCGAAGTGTAACAGACACCAATCACTGATAAGCATCTGCTTACTGGTTAAATTGTTAGTCATGTAAAGTAACCTCCCTATTGGGCACATCTATTGTAAGACTATATTTAGAACCCTGAAAGTTTGCAAATCTCTACGTCATAGCTACATCTGTGGCTATGAGGATAGCTGCAGCTCATTTTTGTGTATGCAAATTTTGTATTTGTGCAGGGCTCTAACTATATTCTGCCTTCACAGGTGAACTGGACTCAGAGTAAAGCTCTCAAAGTAACTAGACCCCATTTTGAAGTGACAAACACTTAGGAGCCTTAGGCTCCTAGACCTTCCCAGAGACGGTCAATTCTAAGAACACTACGCTTTTGCCTAATATGCCTTCTATCGCTAGCTACTTAAATTGACATTTAGGATTCATCAGTATACAATACCTACTGCTGATAGTCAATGTCTCTAAACAAAAGCTCAATTCTAGCTAGGAAGGTAAAATAAAGCCCAAGACAGCATGTCAAATGGTGAAACTATTGCTTCATGCAGTGAATTGCTTTTTGTTCACTAATGGTATGACTCACGTATTAATGCTTTTGGAATGAACAGGAAAGTTGTTTTAAAAGTAAAGATTCCAGCTCATAACAAAACAGGATTAAGTTACAAGAGGGTGTAGGCAGTTTTAGATGTTAGTGATAAACAGTTGCAGAGAAGCAAGCCTGAACCTAAAATTCTTGACAGTTTAAACCCTGCCCTGGTTTCAATCTTGCATTCAAATTATTTTCACTTGCTTTTAAAAATCTGGGCCTTCAAGTTTAGAAGACTATTTTAGAAGGACTGCTTCACGTTTTGGATCATGAGGCTTAAGCTTCTGCAATGCCACTCTTCATAATTTTTTTCCTTGTAAAGATTTTTGCACTCTCTGCCTAGTGTGTGTGGAAGTTAAACCTGTTAAAAAATCAACCCACCTTTACAGTGTCAAATGGATGTCCTACTAGAACTCCAGCAGCACCTGCAACAAGACAAATGGCAGTTGTAGGAGCTATTACAACAGTAGTATTTTTTACTCTTAAAGCAATCCACACTACAGTACTTCTAAGAGCGGGTAACACTGTAACATCAGCTATATTTTATTATAGTACAGGAAGGCACATAGAACAGGGGAAGGAAGTGGTGGATTCTCCCTCTTGATGTTTTCATATCAACATTAGATACTTTTCTAGAAAATATGCTTAGTCAAATAAGTCACTGGACTAAAGAGGTGGTGAAAATCTGTGCTGTGACTCGAGGTCAGGCTATATTATCCAGTGATCCCTTCTTGCTATCAAATCTTCATCCTCAGTAGGCAAATGTGGTACTGCAGGTATCACTTCTTCGTAGACATAGTTCTTTGACTGGTTTGTCTCATACTAGCTTTATTAGACAGGAGCAAAACTGAGAAATAAGACTTCTTGAAAAACAGGCTGACATCAGTCTTTCCAGCTGTGATGGAAAGCAGTACCCCAAAACCGTATCCCTGATAGTATTTGCTTTATTCCTGACAGGAATGAAGAAGTCCTCAGTACAGCATGGTTAAGCCAAGGAGTAAGAACAACAGGGAGAGTTTTGTGGCACCTTAAAGATTAATAGATTGATTAGGGCATAAGCTTTCATGGATAAAACCCACTTTCTCAGATGAATTGGAGTGGAAGTTACAGGAGGAGTATATGAAAGGAAGCTTGAGTAATGAAGCTAATTAAGTCTGGGTGGAATTGAGTCATGGACAGCATTTAGGGTGGAGAGGTGACTATTAGGAGAGGTGAAACTGCCTTAACCAGTAGGATTGAATAAGGATCTTAAAATTGATAGTATTGAGTTTGCAAGTTATTTCCCATTCAGTGGTCTCTCTATTGGTTTTTTAAATTCTTTTGTAGAAAGATGGCTATTTTTAAATCCACTATTAAATGCCCAACACTCAATTAGGGCTAAGATTCCTTGCCTTCTATTCTGAAGCCTCTGCTGAAAGTGTTTGAATAATGCTGTATTAAAAAAAAAAAAAAACTTAGTGCCAAAAATTCTTTAGTGATGATCCTTACTCATCCCGTTACCATTAGACGTTATTTAAATACGCAGGACTAGTGTATACTTGTAATGCTACCGTAAAGCACTGTGCCACTACTGACCCAAGCTATTCTAACCTTCCATCTCGCCAGGGCTAATACCTGAATGGTTCCTAGAGCCAAGCTTGATAACGAAATAAGTATGTGACAAGGGGCCCCTCCTTCCGGCCGCCTAAGTGCCTATAAGAAAGCGGCTTATGCCGCAACGAGGCACGTTTCCTACCAGCGTGATGGAGCGGCCACAAGAGGGGCCTGCGGGCGTGAGAGCCATGCCGGGTGGGTCGTGCACGGGGAAGAGGCAGTTCAGTACAGAGGCTCGGCACGTCGTGGGCAGGGGCAGAGGAGCGGGAGGATTCCTAGGCCCGCCGCTGGGGGAGGGTGCAGCGCTCAGCCCCCCCGCTCTCCTCCCCTGGGTTCTGGGCTGAGCAGCACGAGCGTTGCCGCGAGGAGCAATGTGACTCCGCGGCCTGAGTCGCGCCCTGCTCCTGCACCCGGCCCCAGCCGCGGGCAGACAATGGGTCCAGCCCGGCCCCCGCTAGGAGCCGAAGCCACTGGCAGACCCAAGCTGCCACGCTAGCAGCAGCCCGCAGGGCGGGGAAGCGCCCGCCAGCGCGTCGCGTCCATCACCCCCCAGCCCCTTACGTAACCGGATCGCAGGGGCCGCGCTCCTCTTACCGCCGACGCATCCCGCTAGGAAATCCAGCGCCATCCCGCTCCCCGCGGCCCCGGCTGTAGGCCCGGCGCGTGCTGCTCCCGCCGCTTCCTCCTCGCTGCGCGGGGGCACCGGCGCTGCTGCTCCGGCGGCTGCCTCGCGCGTCCCGCGGCGGTGCAGGGGCTGGCTGCGGGGCTCGGGATCTGTCGAGCTCGGAGGCCTCCCGCGGGCGGCGATCCCCGTGCACGATGCAGCGCAGCCTGCCCTGCCGCTCCGCTCTCGCCCTTTCTATTTCTGATGCTGCCGCGAGGAGGGGGCAGCGGGCCTTATGGGGAAGGGGGAAGCCTCCAATCAGCGGCAGCCGGCGAGACAACACCCCTCGGGGTCGGCGCTCCGCCCGCCTGCCGATTGGCGGCTCCTTGGGGTGGCTGCAGCGAGGGGAGGAGGCGAACTGGCGGAGACAAAGAAGCCGAGGCGCTGGGATGCTGCGCGCGCTTCTCTCTCGGGGCTGGGCTGCTCGGCGCCAGGCCAGCTGCCAGGCGGGACCGCTCAGAGCCAGGCGGGCCCGGGGGCAGGGCTGTGTCAGGCCGGGGCTTTTTGGAACAACGCGGCAGTGTTGCTCCAGCCGGGCGCGCTCTGCTCATGCCCGCTGCGCGTGCACTGAGGCTCTCTAAGGGCTGGCTGGGTCACCCTTAAAACTCCCCTGTGGCTGTGTTGGGGTAGGATAGCAAAAGCAGCGGGGCCGCCTACTAGGGATGCTGCTGTACCAGCATCGCATGCCCCGTGTCCACGCTAGGGGGCGGTACCGGTTCAACTAGTTTTTATAAAAATCGCGTTCCTAACCAAAAGTGGTGCAGGCCTGATGCAGAATGAATGAATCCAGCGAATCGATGCTAGATCATTATCAGGGCTTAGACTATGAAGGGTTAGGGGGTAGCCGCATTAGTCTGTACAGGATCAACTTAAAAAACAATAAATGGTCTGGTAGCACTTTTATAGACTAACAAAACATGTGGATGGTGTGATGCACCTGCTCAAAACCCAAAGCCTTGCCTTAAAATCATGCTGGGCAACAGCCAACCTTTTTCTTTTGTATTAAAACAAAATATATTTTGCAAGCTTCTATTTTAAATGCAGGGTGACTGACTTTGTGCAAAAATCGCACAGTTCTGGGAAGAGATTCCAGGAAAAATGGACCATGGGTATAAAATTTGTTATACATCAACAGCTTTGGTTACACAAAAAGTATATTGAAGGAGAACAAAAGGTACTAGCTAACTAGCATTTGATAGCCAAATCTGTAATGTTTGTATGTTAAAAGTCACAGAAATGTCTTGCAGGAAAGGAATGGCTTAGCACTTTAGAAGAAAGTGTGTTGGGAATAAAGCTACCTGGGCTGTAAAATAATGCAGTAAGTGTGAGAGAATTTAAGTTCAACACATACACTATTGGCAGCAAAGAGAGAGAGGATGAAGCATGAGGCCTGGTGAAAAGCCTAAAGCAGGAGTGGGGAATCAAAGGCCCGGGGGGGCTGGATGCAGCTTGCCTAAATCCTTCCCCTGAGGCTCAGAGCTAACCCTCCCCAGCATTGGGGAGCCTATCAGGCTGGAGCACACAAAATGTACTAGCCTGAGTTTGGGCCTTAAAAAGGTTCGCCAACCCTGGCCTAAAGCTTGAGCCAAAGTCAGCAAAAGCCAAGCTGTAAGCAGCTGCTTTTTTACGAGTTCACTGTCCAGCATATGGACTTGGCACAGCAAATGTTGCTGAAATACAGGCACTCCTAAGAAATACAAAGTACTGGGTATTCATGTGAATATATTCCAGAAGGCGAGCATATGTACACCCCAACATAAAGTTACAACATAAACACAAAAATCATGGAAGATAGCACAGGAAGTTTGTATAAAAGAGGAATCATAAGATTTGTCATGTGTCTATGACTAAGTTGAGTCCACTGTCACAAGCATATATGTGTAGTGTACCCATACAAACCATGAGGTGCTAATACCATGTGTCATCAACAATAATCAACAATAAACGTAGCTGAGTCACTGAAATAAGTCAGTGCCTTTGTCACCGAAATAAGTCTGTGGTCTTTCTAAGCAGCACTGTTGAGGTTTGCTGGACCAGCTATCTGTGCAGAACTAGGACAGCACACGGAGAGCACACAACATGCCTCTCACCTGACAATAGTCTTGACCTTCTTAATGCAGGTTCCATTCCTTTCGTCTTTGTCCTTCTTCCTGTCCCTTCCTACCAATGGAAAAGAGCATGTTTTAAATTAAATATAACATTTAATGTCATGTTCTCTAGGTTCCTTTCCCACCCTCATCATAGTAGTATCTCATTATTTTGACATTATGTTGAAATAACTGTTTGTAGTGTAAACGTGGACTATGTTATTTTGGACGTTATTTTAAAATAACATAATCCACATCTATACTACAAGCAGTTGTTTCGACATAATGTCAAAATAATGGTGATCTGAAGCACTTCTTATTCTGACTCCTGTAACCCTCATTTTATGAGGAGTAAGGGAAGTCAGAGGAAGAATGCTCTACCTCTGACTTCCTGCTGTGTAGACAGCATCAAAAGCCAAATTAAGCTATTTCGACTTAAGGTACGCAAGTGATGTAGCTGAGGTTGTATAGCTTCTTTCGGCTTTAGCCCCACTGTGTAGATGTATCCCTAAGTTAAGTGACTTGCTTATCATCACCTAGGGATGAAGCAATGGAGATAGGAAAAGAACCCAGCTTGCCTAACTCCCAGGCTATGTCTAGACTGCAAGCCTCTTTTGAAAAAGAGTGTCTAGACTACAAGTACAGGCAAGCTGGATGCTCTCTTTCGAAAAAGCACAGTTTGCATTATATAGCACCTTTTTTCGAAAGAGCACTTTCAAAAAAAAGGTATTCTTCCTCGTAAAACAAGGTTTTCCGCAGTCGAAAAAACTGCTGCATTCTTTCAATTTACTTTCGAAAGAACGCAGCAGCAGTCTTGACACAAGGGAATTTTTTTTGAAAAAAGGCTACTTTTAAAAAAAAAAAAACCCTGTAATCTAGACACACCATCCTTCTGCCTGGAGTATGTTCTTAAGGAAACTTGTCTGTGACACAAATAGTCTTTCTCTGATAACAGCATAGGCATGCGCAGTGCATTTCATTAGGGTGTGCACCCAAAGAATGTTTAAAGTGCACTTTGACACCCCCTCCCATTAGCCACACCCCGACCCCTGTTAACACACCCCTGTCCCCCATTAGCTACGCCCCTGGAGATAACCCTCTCTGGGCAAGGTGGGCACATGACCACTCCCTACAGTCCCCAGGCTCCCCCTCCCGAGGATCCCCCTTATCCAGCGCCCTCCCTCCCTCTGGGAAGGGACTGCAGCCTGCGAGCTCCCTATCTACATAAGCAGGGCCCTGACGGTGGATTTCCCCACCCCAAACTGGTTGGCAACAGAGTGGCAGCTGTCTGGGGTGGCCAGCTTCCAGAGGGCGATTGTGATGCACTTCTTCACGGGGATGGCAGGGTGCAGGTGGGTGTTGTGTCTCTAGAGGGCAGGTGTAAACCAGGCACAGAGCTCAAGGAAGGTGGCCTTGCGCATCCAAAAGTTGTGAAGCCACTGCTGGTCATCCCACTACTCCATGGCCAGTGGGTCCCACCAGTCCAAACTGATCTCCAGCCTGCAGAACCTTCTGGGTATGGTGGGATGCGGCAGCCAGTCTGGAGCAGCTCCAGCCATGCAGAGGGTGATGAGGAGAAGTTCTGAGTCCACATCCAGCATTAACATGTAGGCAGCTGGAAGCAAGTGCTGCAGATACTGCAGCATGGCCATGTGGATCCATTGCCTGCCCAGGGGCAGCTCCAGCTCCATGTTACACACCAAAGGCAAAAAGCTGTGGCGTCCACAAAAGGAAGGGGGCAACCACAGCAGGCACTGCTGAAGCTTTGCTGTCCCTCAAGAGAGGTCCGCAAGCAGGCAGCAAAAACAGAAATGGCTCTCCGGGGGTGGGGTGGGGGTGAGGGGCCTCTTTAAGCACGTGTCTCTGCAGGGCTCCGGCAACAGCACTCAAGAGCAACTGGTGACCTAAAGCCCGGCTAGATCCGGTTATATGCAAGACAGTGTCCGATAGTGTGGATGCTCTTGTCCACAAAAGCGCATCTGTGCTGGAGCTGGTGACAGTTCCCTCAGCTCTTGAAATATTGTGTCACAAACATTCCTCCCCTTGGGAGTGTGAAATCTGTGATATAACATCAGGGTAAAACTGATGTAAGAGAGCAGAGAATCTCAGTCCCTTCCACCCTTTTTTCCCATGGCATACAGGCTCAACACTTTGCTATTGTAGGGATGGATTGTCACTCTTCTCTGGGCTGTTATCTTATTGGTTTTGTTTGTTTATATTACTTAAGTTGAAGGAGAAATTAAACCTTTTGTTTTGAGAAACTATTGCATGGACGTTGTAAAAAATTTCATTCCCAGTCCATCCATCCAAATACAGGCCCAGGTGTTAGGCCTTACCAACTTGACAGCATTGCTGTAACTCTTTCCTGTTTTGCGTCTTGCGTCAAGAAACTTCCAAAATAACGTAGGCAGCTGTTGAACTGGTCTGTGAATGCATATGATTTTATCAAGACAAAGGCCATAGAAAATGGAACGTGGGAAAGATTTCCCCCTGAGGTTGGCCTTGAGGACCAGCAGATAAGGCAGAGGGAGATCAGAGATGAAGAAGTGCATGATGTTCTTTCTCATTTGCAGAGTGAATGTTGCTGGTAGTTTCCCAGGAGTGTGGGTCTCCACTCCTGGAAGAGCATTGTGCACTCAAGTGAATCTGACACATTTACATAATCCTGCCCAGTCTTCAACTGCACTAGTGTCTCTTTATTCCCACCTCTTTCCCCTTTGTTTTGTATGCTGTTCCTACTCTTCTCACCTGACTGCTGTCTTTAGCCTCTGGTCGTTGCATTATTATCCACATGTGGATGTTTTCTTACACTACTGAAATTACTGCAGCAGTCCACTTTTCAAATACAATGCAGGATTGGGACCTTGTCTCTCTTTCCCACTTTTGGCTTTGTAAATTCTGGCATATTTCCCCTCTGGCTGGGGCAGTGTCCTATTCTTCATCCATCAAGGAAGCGCCTTTCCCTCCTTAAACACACACATCTTCCTAGCAAAACACATTCAAAATTAACTGGTGGTTTATTGTAAAATGGGTTGTTTCTTGCGAAATAATTTCCCTTGAGCAGGATCAGTTCATATATTTCGTGTGTCAAATTTCATTGAACAGATATTTCCCCAGTCAGTAGAATAGCAGGATTAACATCAAATCTGAAGGGCTGTGTCTAGACTGGCCAGATTTTCTGGAAAATCAGCCGCTTTTCCGAAAAAACGTGCCAGCTGTCTACACTGGCCGCTTGAATTTCCACAAAAGCACTGACGATCTCATGTAAGATTGTCAGTGTTTTTGCGGAAATACTATGCTGCTCCCGTTTGGGCAAAAGTCCTTTTGCTCAAAACTTTTGTGCAAAATGGCAAGTGTAGACAGCTGAGATTTGTTTTCCGCAAAAAAGCCCCAATCGCAAAAATGGCGATCGGGGCTTTTTTGTGTAAAAACGCGTCTAGATTGGCACGGATACTTTTCAGCAAAAAGTGCTTTTGCGGAAAAGCGTCCGTGCCAATCTAGACTCTCTTTTCCGAAAATACTTTTAACAGAAAGCTATTCCGTTAAAAGCATTTCCGGAAAATCATGCCACTCTAAGCGTAGTCAAGGTGTTTGAGCATTACAGCTATTCATTGCCTAGATTTGAGCTGCTCTCCCAACCCCTTTACATACCATGGGTTGAAGCACTAGAAATCATTCAAGTTTGATCATCTGAAAGAGAAACTTGGAAATCTTTCCATAACTTTGAAACTTCTGTATTTGTTTATTTTAGAGGGTAGGGCCGGGGGGAGGAGGTCTGAATTTCTGAGATATTTCTAATGGGATGATGCCGGGGATTTGTAATTATTTGACACCCCAAAGAACAGTGAATATGACAGAGGGACTGTGTTTGTGAGGGACTGAGAGAGAACTCAGATCTTACAAAGACTCCCTGGTTCAGAAATGTTTATGATAAACCCTGGGAGAGGCTGAGTCATTGGATCATGACCACTTTCTCCTTTGGGCATGTTTATATTGTGTATCTGTGCCAAGATAGCTACATTGTATTCATTAGATTTAATTAGTGTTACTGAAATCTGATGGGATGAGTTGCACAATTGGAATGGTAAAAACAATGGCTATAACCTATTTAGAATGGCTCAAGTGGAAAAAGGACAGGGGGATTGGCACTATGACAAAAATGCATTACCTATTTCCAAGTCACCGGGAGCTCTGAAGAAAATGATCTTAAGTGCAAATTGATCAATATCCTAACAGATAAAGCACAAGATGGCGTACTAGGTGATATATGCTACAACCCAAAACCCCTGGAAGATCTGCTCCTTATGCACCTATCTACAATGTGTGGGGTGGTGGAAAAAAGCTATGTGATCATAGGGGATGTCAATTTGCATGACATATGCTATGGAGGTTTCATGCAACCAATACTAAAACATACTTGGAATTTCTAAACATATTAGATGACAGTTTTCTAGCCCAAAACATTTTGTAGGGAACATGGGAATTCTATATTGTACCTTGTCTTGACAAATAAAGAGGAACTGATCATAGAACTAACAATGAAAGGTAGCTTAGGAACAAGTATGACTTGTTTACATTTATAATATGATCTATAAGTTGGTGCTTTAAAAGGATCAATTTCACCAAGCAAAAACAATTCTGAGTTAAATCACCTGGGAGGAAGAATTAAAAGTCAAAAAGTTTGAATGATAATTGAGAATCATTAAGAACACCATATCACGTGCCCCAAAGTCACAATTGAAGAAGAAGGCAGTGCTAGCTAAAACCTGGGGGGGAAATGAAGGCAGCTGTAAAATAAATAAATACATAAATAAACTCAAATAAAATACTATGCAACAAATGTAAGAAAGGGGAAGTTAATAATAATGAATATAAATCAGAAGTTAGGAATTGTAGAAAACTGGTATTTCTATGTCCAATGGAGTAAAGGACAACAAAGAGAATTTTAAAAATATATTAGAAACAGAAAAAATTCTGACAATGATATTGGTCAATTAGCTGGAAATGATATAATTAATAATAATGCAGAAAAGGCAGAAGTGTTCAATAAATATTTCTGTATCATATTTGGGAAAAACAGATTATATAATCCAATCATATGGTGATGATAACATCCACTAGTATCTCTGGTAGTGATTAAACAGAAGAAATTAAAATTATACATTTAAAAATCATCAGGTCTAGATAAATTACATCCAACAGTTTTAAAAGAGCTGGCTGAGAAGCTCTTTGGGCTGTTAATGTTGATTTTCAATTAAGTTTTGGTGCAGTGGGGAAGTTCAAGAAGACTGAAAAAAAGTAACATTTGTGCCAATCTTTTAAAAGGGTAAATGGGATGACCCAAGTGATTATAGACCTGTGAGTTTTACATTGATCCTGGGCAAGATAATGAAGTGGCTGATACAGGACTCAGTTAATAAAGAATTAAAGGAGTGTAATGGATTATAAACTGGCTAAGTGATAGGTCTCAAAATATAACTGTATACAGGGAATCTCAAGTGGGATCATGCAGAGATTGATTCTTGTCCCTACACAATTTAACATTTTTATCAATGACCTGTGAGAAAACATGAAATCATCACAAATAAAGTTTGCAAATGACCCCCCAAAAATTGGGGGAGGAGTAAATAATGAAGAGAACAGTTCACTGATATACAGAGATCTGAATTGCTTGGTAAACTGGTTGCAAGCAAATAATGTGTTTTAATATGGCTAAATGTAAAGGTATACATTTTGTTCTTTAGGAACAAAGAATGTAGGCCATTCTTCCACAATGGGGGACTTTATCATGGGAAGCAGTGATGCTGAAAAAGATGTGAGGGTCAGGCTGGACAGTCAGCTGACCATGAGCTCCCAGTGTAATTCTGTAAGCCAGTGTTTCCCAATCCGTGCTCCGTGGAACCCTGGAGGTTTTTCTTTCTTTTCTTTTTTTTTTTTTTGCTCGACAAATTTTACCTTGGCAACCCCCTAGGGGTTCCTTGAAATCCTTTCAAGCTGAAAAGGGTTCCATGGCCAAATAAAATTGGGAAACACTGTTGTAAACAAAAGAGCTAAAGTGATCCTATGATACATAAACAGGGGAGAGGATTTTTTTTTTAATCTCTATTATGGCAACTGCTGTAATACTATGTCCAATTCTGGTGTCCATAGTTCAAGAATGTTGATAAACTGGAGAGGGTTCAGAGAAGACCCACAAAAATGATTAAATGATTACATTAGAAAACATGCATTGTAGTGGTAGACTACATTTAGTTGAACAAAGAGAATGTTAATAGGTGATTCATTACCACTATATAAGTATCTACACGAGGAACATAATAATGTGCTCTTTAGTGCAGCGGAGAAAAGTATAACATGATACAAAGGCTGAAAGCTGGAGATAGACAAACTGAGGCTACACCTGTGGCTGGTTTGAGGGAGTGGAGATCAGTTGATTTATTGGATCTAGTGAAGTCCTGCATTGGCCACAGATTGTTCTCCACTTGACCCTGGTACTCTACCACAGACAATAAGAGTAAGGTAAGTTAACGAGAGACTGTGGATAGTCAACTCAAGGTACGTTATTCACATAGCTGGAGTTGTAGATCTTAGGTCAGCTTACTACAGTAGTGTAGATGTTGCCTCTGACTGGAGATAAGGTATAAAATTTTAACAGTTAGTAATTTACCACTGGAACACTTTCCCAAGGATTCTCCATCACTGGCAATTTTAAAATCAAGACTGGATGTTTCTTCTTTGAGTAATGTCCCTATGGGTGCAGCAAAGCCTTCTGTGCCCGTGACCAGAGCTCTGTAGCAGCAGTGCCCATTGGACCACATCTATGCACCTCCCCCATCTCTCTCTCTCTATATATATATATCTATATATATCACATATGCACCTCCCCTCATTCCTTCTTAGTTTTAGTTTTACTGTTTCTTCTTCTTCTTCTTTGTTAAAAATGTTTTTTTCTTTACTCTATTTCATAGGTTTGGTTTTCACTTTCCCACTTCTTGCCCTTCCTAACCAGGAAGATTTTTCCCTAGCCCTTATGCTTGGATCTCCTGGGTTTAAGAGTTTTTTCTCTTGCCAAGGTACCTTCCTGGTAATGGATGGCCACCCACATTGTAGTCTCTGTCTGCGACACACCCCACAAAAGTGTTCCCACTGCCATGACTTCACTTCCAGAGCCAGAGAAGTCCAGGATATTTGGTTATGGCTTCTCTTTATGGAGAAATAACTATGTTCAGCATTGGACTCAATCCCAGGCCCTCCCCCATGTGAATTTACTGCTTGGATGAGAAGAAACAAGCTCCTTCCTCACTCCCTGAGGCACCGCTCATGAAAATACCATCAAGGTTAGTGCATCCGGTCATGTTGTGTCTGCTGTTCAAGAGTATTTATTGAATGGCTTCCAAAATATTATGTTCATAAGCTGTTAAATAAGTACACTTGGACAGCAGCATCTATGTTCCCTGTCCAAGGATATACATCAAAGTCAGTCAGCTTGACATCCTTGAATGGGGACATAGATTGAGGGCCTGTCTGAGTACCTCCAGTACTGTAATGAAACAATTGTCTAAATATCCTGACCAGGTCTTGGCACCAACTCTCGCCACTGGAGACCAAGACAGACCAATTATGGGCTCTACAGCAGTGTTTCTCAACCAATGGTATGAGGACCCTTGGGGTACTCGAGAGAAGTCTGGGGGGGTACATAAACACAACTGAAATTTGGAGAAAACTGAATTTTTGTTTTAAGTTTTACAGCGTTTTATTATTTTTGTACTATTTACACCCAAAAATTTCATTGCCCTCCCGGCTATGATGAAGTTGTTTAAACAAATGTGTTGCAATGGTAGAAAAAATTTTGTGTGTCTGAAAACTGTTGGTACTGGGGGGTACTTATAATTTTTGTTTTAAAAAAGGGGTACTTTATAAAAAAAAAAGATTGAGAAACACTGCTCTAGAGCATCAACTAAACTGTTGACACCTATGAAGTAGTTGGCACTGAGCAAGTCCTCAGCACGTAGCAAGTCTTTAGCTCCACCTGCTGGCGACTCAAGAAAACACATTTCTTCCTGTGCACCAATCCATGCATGGGTGCAGCTAATATTCCTACCTCCTCCCTGGGAGTTCATATACCCTAAGACCCAATTGCATCTGATATACCTGAGTTACCCCTGTTCAAACATGATCTCTCCCAACTTCCACCCTCTTCATGACATTCTTTCCTATTCTATTTGAGGACTGCACCCTCTTTGCTCAGTGATGAGGAGAAAGAAGAGGAGGAGTGTTCTATCAAACCCTCTTGATTGGGATAGGCACAAATGACTTCCTCTACTGCCGCTGATGACTTCAAGCATTTTCAAGAATTATTTCACTGGACTGAAATCTCCCTCCAGATTCTTTTTGTAGGAAGTGCAAGATCAGCAACATAAACTGCTCAATACCCTGCACACATCCTCCCCCTCCAAAATAGCCTCCCTGTTAATGATGCCCTTATTGATACTGCTAAAGCACTCTGACAGATCCTGACATTCATCCCTCTGACCTGCAAATAGGCAGACATTATGTTCCCACAAAGGATATGATTACATGGTTACACAAGTGACTTTTTCAGGCTACGTACATCCTCACAGACACAGCCTGCAGAAACTCTTATACGTGCCCATGAGTTTTAAGGACTTGCTACTGTGGTGGACACAGCCCGAGAACATCTGTACAGAGATTCCTTTCCTTTAACCAGCACCTACTGACCATGCTCCTAACACCCAACATCTCCTTAATTGGTTAGGGAGCACACCTTCACATTCATACAGTGCGGAGTGGCTGGTCCTAAGCCAAATCTACCCTACACATGAACCGCCAAAAGCTGCGAGCTGTCCATATTTTCTACATCATTTTATCCCTCTGATCTCATTGCACCATCAGGGTCATGGCAGACAAACAGTATCATCTGCATGTTTCCTGTTGCCACACAAGTGAGTATCAACAGGAAAGGTGAAGTGAGGTCCCACGTTTTTGGAAAGCACTGAAATTATAGAACTGGTGTATCCAACATGACATCACCACCTCAGTATGCATGTCTCTGGAGACCAGAACACCACTGTAGACTTGCTGAGCAGGAGAAATTTCCATGATCATAAATGCGAACTGCATACGAGAATCCTTCAGCTTATATTCACCTCCTGGGGATTCTCCACCATAGACCATTTTGCCACACCACAAAATAACCACTGCCTTCAATTCTACTCCAGACCTGAAATGGGATGCAGATTTCTGGGACATGCATTCCTCATCACCCTCTTTTGTTTTAAGTACTTCACAAGATACAGAGGACTGAGCCTGTGTCATCCTTATCACTCCAACATGGCCATGACACATCTGGTATACTTACCTCCTTCTCATGAGGATATATATTCCAGTCCCTCTTCATCAGACTCCTTTTGTAGGATTCAGGTTGCATCCTCCATCCCAATCCATAACTGCTCCACCTGAAAGCCTGACTCCTTCATGAATCCGGGATTTGGAAATAATCTGTTTGGAAGCCATTAAATAATTATCTTGAACAGTAGATGTGACGTGACTAGACATTCTAACCTCCACAAATGCACTGGATTCCAATGCTGGTGCGCCTCCCATCAAGTCAACACACTGAGCACTCCATTGTTACTTGTCCTGAACTATATTTTACATCTTAAATTACCAGGAGTAATTACTGGCTCCATTTGTGTACATTTGGCTGCCATCACAACCTTTCACTGCCATTGCGTCTAAACACACCCACTCACAAAAAGTATCCTGAAGGGGTTCCAAAATCTTTACCTTCACAAACAGGATCCGAGCCTGGTAGGGGACCCTGACTTTGTCCTATGCTCTGTTCCTAAGCCTGTGTTCGAACCAATGGCAATCAGCTCTTGCTTCACTTATCAATGAAATTGCTATCATCTGCCTGATGGGCTGGTGAAATTAAAGTTTTGTCCCTCCCCTCCCCCCGCATATACTTTTTCATAAGACAAGCTTATGTCCACACCAAAAATTTTTCCCCAAGGTACCATCCTCTTTCCATCTTAATTAACCTATCATCTTTACTTCTTTCTGAAGCCTCATAAAACCACAGGAGGCAGCATTGCACACCCTGGGCATGAGACAAACATTAACTTTCTACCTGGATGGAACCAAACCTTTCCAAAAATCATCACACTTACTCCTTTCAATAGAGAATGAATGTTACAGTCCCTCAATGTTCACCAGGCCTTAGCGATACAAGGGCACAGGTTTCTCTAAGAAATGCCTTTCTCAGCAGATCTCACAGGGTATACCTCTGTCCTACCAACTACACAATTCCCCCCTGGAACTTCAGTACATTCCACCCATTCATGCTCCACCTTCATTGCTATTCTCAGTAATGTCCCCATTGCTGACATTTGCAAAGTTGCCACACAAGTGAGCAGGAACTTTTGCCCATCACTGCACCATCACTCACCACAGCACAACAGATACTCTCCTCGGGTATATTGTCCTGTTACCAGATTTGCCCAATACTCTGGGGTATGCTCATTTATTAGGATTACTCTTATGGGACTGGGGGAAGGTTAACAATTCTATCCGTGTGCTGCTTGTGCTAACTTGTGCTTTCATATGGAGCTGAATTCTCCCTGCTGCCAATTCTCCCTCCCACTGTAGCTCTCCTGCAGGAACTAGGTTCCTCAGGACGGGGTTCTTCCCACCTTAGCAACACACACAGACACTCACACCCACTAACAGAGCATGCCAGAGAAGACTGGGTAATCAGCACTCACAAGTTGACCCCTCATATGTCCCTGGACTCAACAGGCTGGGTTTAACAGCAAAGCCACACTGCACCCTCATGAGCCTTTGGACTCAGTGGGCTGGATTAAACAGCACTTTAATCTGCCATCTTTATATGCCCCCAGGTTCAGCACCTCCCTATCCCCACTTTCACACCACAATCATTCACAAGTAAACCACACGATAAACAAGCCCCACATGATTTTGGGCACTACACGGATCTTTAGCTTGGGTACAAGAAATTTTGTTGCAGAACGAATGGGGAAGCCTAAACAACATCCCTTGAGGAAGAGTGAGTGAAAAAAGAAAGAAAGAGAGAGAAGCAACCAGCTTAACAATGCAAGTTATTTTATATATATATAGATAGATAGAGAGAGAGAGAGAGAGAGAGAGAGAGAGAGACAGAGAGAGAGAGAGAGAGAGACAAAACAGGTACAATATTAAATCTAAATTGAAACTGATTATAAATGTTAGGGCTAACTAACAATATAACAGTTTATATAGGGCAGAATCAGGAGGCTATGCTTGGGGTGTAGTGGGGTGGGGAGAGGGGAAGGAGAGAGAGAGAGAGAGAGAGCTCACCACTCCATGGAGTTTGAACTGATCGGGGTTCCCAGATGGTGATGGGAGCTGGGGTCCAGAGGGCAGGAGACAAGCAGAGCCGAGCTTCCAGCACAATCAGACAGGACATGAAGAAGTCTCAATGGAACTGATGCAGTTTAATCCAGGTATCAGAAAAGTTTTTCTTGGGCAAGGGTAGGAGTTTTTATAGGAATAGGACAATAGTTTGAAGAGAACACTGGATTTGTTTATGGGTAAACAGAGGTGAGACAATAGGCTGATCATACCTGATTATGGGTGATGTTCCTTGAAAGAGCTCACAATACAACTAGGCAGTTCCAGTATTTTGGATGTCAATAGGATCCATTACTAGAATTGGTCTGATAATGACTAATTTGGGTGTGAGCAGGCTTGGGTTCATTAGCATCTGGAGCAGGGATTTCCCATCAGGCAGTGCTTCTTTGTTTTCGGTATCCCATAGTTCAGTGCGGTTCCTGCTTTGGAAAAGCTGGTCTCCATTCTGTATGCTAACGGAGATGTCTCTCTGTGCTATCTTCCATGCAGATGAGGCTGGGGTGTTTCCTTAATTCTATCACCCTTGTCTGAAGCAGTGCAGTTTAGGTGTGTCTTCCCCAGCCTTTTCATTGCTTTGTCTTTGATTCTTGCAGAGGCCTGGGTGAGGGGGATGGTTTTCCATTAGTGTCACTCCCTGGCTCCCCAAGAGCACAGGGCTGGTAGGTGACAGTCCTATCATCTGCAGTGAATGATGCTCCAAAGCCCCAACCTTCCTATTAGGGACACTGCTTTCTAGTCACCTTCAGTAGAGCACTCATAAAGACATCATTCAAAAAATAACAGAAAGTTATTCCCCCATACAGAAACTGAGGTTCTTGTAATTGAGGGTCCCTATGGGTGCTTCACTACTCCTCCTCCTTACCTCTGCTTTGGAGCTTAAATGTAAGCTCTGCAGAAGAGAAGGAATTGGGGAGAGGAGGAGGGTCATACCACACACTGTTAGATATATGCAGATATATAGATATATAAGGGTAGGAATAAATGGTAAATTTTCAGAGTGGAGAGAGGTAACTAGTGGTGTCCCCCAAGGGTCTGTCTGGGACCAATACTATTCAACTTATTTATGAATGATCTAGAGAAAGGAGTAAACAGTGAGATGGCAAAATTTGCAGATGATACCAAATTGCTCAAGACAGTTAAGACCAAAGCAGACTGTGAAAAGCCTCAAAAAGATCTCACCAAACTAAGTGATTGGGCCACAAAATGGCAAATGAAATGTAATGTTGGTAAATGTAAAGTAATGCACATTGGAAAAAATAAGCCCAAGTATACATACAATATAATGGGGACTATTTTGGCTACAACTACTCAAGAGAGAGATCTTGGAGTCATTGTGGACAGTTCTCTGAAAACATTCACTCAGTGCGCAGCAGCAGTCAAAAAAGCAAATAGAATGTTAGGAGTCATTAAACAAGGGAGAGAGAATAAGACAGAGAATATCTTATTGCCTCTATATAAAACCATAGTACGTCCACATCTTGAATACTGCATACAGATGTGGTCACGTCATCTCAGAAAAGATAAATTGACATTGAAAAAAGTTTAGAAAAGGGCAACAAAAATGGTTAGGGGGTTGGAACAGGTTCCATACAAAGAGAGATTAAAAAGACATGGATTTTTCAGCTTAGAAAAGAGGAGACTAAGGGGGGGGGGGGTATGATAGAGGTCTATAAAATCATGACTGGTGTAGAAAAAGTGAATAGGGAAAAGTTACTTACTTATTCCCACAATGTAAGAACTAGGGGTCACCAAATGAAATTAATAGGCAGCAGGTTTAAAACAAACAAAAGGAAGTTTTTCTTGACTCAGTGCACAGTCAGTCTCTGGAACTCCTTGCCAGAGGGTGTGGTGAAGGATAGGACTTTAACAGGATTTTAAAAAGAGCTAGATAGATCATGGAAATCAGATCCATGAATGGCTATTAGCCAGGATGGGTAGGAATGGTGTCCCTTGCCTTTGTTTGTCTGTAAATGGGTGACAGGAGAGGGATCATGTGAGGATTACCTGTTGTGATCCCTCCCTCTGGGGCATCTGGTATTGGCCACTGTTGGCAGACAGGATGTTAGGCTAGATGGACCCATTGGTTTGACCCAGTATGGCCATTCTTATGTTCTTATGCTCTTATGTCCCATTCACAACATGAGATGGGAAAAATGCGCATATTCAGTCCAATAGGCAATGCAGATGAATCAGACACATCAGGTACTGCTGAACCGACAGTGGCACACACATAGAGAAGCACATCTCGAAGAACCTCAGTTACTGCATAGAGTAAATAACTCTCTCTTCTAAAAGCTCTGCTCTAGGAATTAACCTGGGGTAATTCTGTGGCCTGTGTTATAGAGCAGGTCAGCTAGATGAAGATCAGTTCTGGCCTTAGAATTCAAGGATAAGCTGCACAGTTGCAGCTCTAGTTTAAACCAGTTCAGTGTGTAAACACTTCAGTGTGTAAACACCAGCATATCTACTTTAGTGTAGATACTTCAGTACAAATATCTGTAGTCAGTTCTCCCAGAAAGGGCTTCTTGTTTGGTAGCAATTCACAGAATTGGTTGCAATTTTTCAAATACTAATTTTCTCTAAAAATGGCCTTTTTTCTTAACTGAAATGTTTTGGTAGAAAATTGTTGATCTTCTAAAATGTTCTTTTCTCAGGATATTTGGTTTCTCAAAATGATGATTGAAAACCATGATCAAAATGGTTATCCAAATCATTCATTTATTGTAGCCCCCATTTCAGTCACCATTTCAATAAACATGTTTATGATTACAAAAATAAATCAGAATAAATGGATCCATTGTCACCCCGTGAAATGACAACAGTGTCGACATTTTTTTTTTGCCAGAAGATGTTGTGAAGGTCAAGACCATAATAGGGTTTGAAAAAGACCTAGTTAGATTCATCATGGATAAATCCATCAATGGCTATTAGCCAGGATGAGATTCGTTGCCTCTGCCAGAAGATAGGAATGCGCAACAGGGGACGAATCTCTTGATGATTACCTGTTTTGTTCATTCCCTCTGAAGCACCAGGTATTGGCCACTGTCATAAGACAAGATACTGGGCTAGATGACCCATTAGTCTGACCCAGTATTGCCATTCTTATGTTTATTTTCCTGAGAGGAAAAGAATCACATGTTGATCATCTTTATTCACAGATAGTAAAGTAAAAAATCCTTGATTAGGTTTGTACAGTTCAAGGGTGACATATTTGTTAGACCTAATATTGATGACTTGATATCTGTTAGTCAGAAAATGCCACTAGATAATATTCTCTCTCTCTCTCTCCCATTTCTAGGTGCAGATGTGGCTTTCAAAATGGTGACAGGATGCAAAGTGATAGCTCTTTGATAGCAGAAGGAATAGAGGGGATTTCTTCATGCAGCTGCTTGCGAAAGATTGATGGAAAGAATGCAGATTAAGACACCCTTTCCTGTACTTGGAAATGTTTGATTAATCACAAAGGTGAAGCACTGTTAATAAATCATGTGGGGTTACTAAATATAACAAGGGATAGCTACTGAATAACTCAGCATGTGTGTAGCAGTAACACTTCTACTTCTTAGGTAATATTTGACTTTTCTGTTTGTGTTCATGCTGTATTAGCATGATACTACATTGTGGAGTAAAAGTTCTCTTCAGTTTGGAAAATAATGTCCCTTTTTAATAAAAACATAAAAAATTGTTATAAATCCGTTGAATCATTGTTAGTTCTTGTCCACGCTCGCCTCATTGTAACCTGTGATGCCATAATTGTACAAGGGGACATTGATAAGTATATTCATCTGAACTATGTACTTTAGAGTGTATTTGGGGCTTGTGAAAAGGATGAACACAATAGCACTGGGGAAGCCCTCAGCTTACCAGTGAAACAGGTATGCCAGAGACAGAGGTAGTTCAATTATCCCCTCAGGCTGGCCTACCAATGTGTCTCACTCGGGCCCACTGACAGAAGTGGGGCAAAAGGGACAGTTGCTCCAGAGCCCAGTGATTCAAAAAGGTCCGGGGCTTCCAATTACCACCTCTGCTACCACAGAACGATGGCGGCCCTTTAAATCACTGCTGGAGTGCCACACAGTGCACTCTGAGTGGCTCTAAGGGTGTGACATGCTCCAGGCAGCACTCAGGGCTGGCTTTCCCCCGTTCTGCCCCTGTGCCCAAGGGTCTGTCCCTTCCAAGAGCATGGAGCTGGCCTCTCACCTTACCCAGGGGCCTGGTAAGTCTTCTGAGCCTCCTGGTCTCACTCCAATAGTCCTTTATTTTTTCATCTTTGTACAGCAAGATTGAGAGTTGCTGAGTGTTACAAAAAGCAGCAAAAAATACCCTGGGTTGTTGTAGGTGAACACTGCTTATTATAACTGATAATACTGAAAAATATAATTATATTGGGAGAATGGGTGGCACAAGAATGCTAAGAAAACAGTTCCTTATTTTTGAAATACAGTGTTGGCAACACCAGGACCGGGTACAACCTCTGCTAGAAATATCTGATTCAGGCCTTGCTCCAACAAAGCATATATGTACCTATGCAGCCCTGTTGACACAGCACATGCTTAATTTCTTTGCAGGATCAGTACTTTAGTCTCCCTGATCATTCAGAGTAAATCCAGCCTGCTCCTCTGTAGCTTAGATGCCATCTGGATGTCAGAACTGGTGAGGTTCTACTGTGCAAGACAGGAGGCCCTATATGGGGATGTGGCATGAGCTGACCTCTCTCCCACTTTGCTTTCTCCTTTCCTCTCCAGTAGGCCTAAGGTCAGCCTTCCTTGTACAGCACAAAACAGCACAAAACAGTCGTCCTCCATTCATGGGCCATTACTGTTCCACTCCCAACTAACCTTATTGAACTGTTTACATTGACAATGTGTTGTGTTGGCGTCTCTTATCTCACTGAACTTTGCCAGACCTGTCTAAATTTTCAGAGATTAGCTCCTTTGGCCCCATAGTGTCTGAGCATGGAAAAATTGCTAGTACCAGCACCCTGCTCTATTAAAGCCACTCTTTTCTTCCCTCTCTCCCCCCAATAATTGGAAAATAAACCAATCCAAATTCCAGAAAATATTCACAATTTATCAGATAAACAATTAACCAATGGTAACATTTAGTTTGTATTTTCTAGCTCAGAAGGGGCCCTGGAGTAGAGCGTCAGTGTTTTTACTGATTAAGCAGCTGATAGCTGTGTTGTGATAGCTACCTTTGATACTGCCTATTTGATCAGCCAAAATAGTCCAGGTTTAATTCAGGTTACATTTGTTGATGTAGAGGACTAGATGACGTGTGTCCAGAAATGAGGTACAAAGCCATCCATCTCTAGATCATAAACATGAATCTTGTCCAGGTAGATAAGGACTGATTTCGGTTACCTGATGGCCCAGGGGCCTATCTGAAAAGATCTGGTGGTCTCAGTCTAGTTCCTATTGGATCAGGTGTGCCCAATGGAACCCACCAGCTTCACTACCACCTGAGCTGGCTCTGTGAGCAGAAAGACAAAGAAATGGCAGACAGGCAACCAACTCCCCAGAGTCCTAAAGAATGGTTCCCTCTAGTCCCGGTTTGAGCACAGCAATGAAGTGGCAGGAGGAATAGTAGATATGCAAAGTGTGGCTTCTATTGCTGCTCCTGCTTCATCATTAATCACAGCACCCAACCCTGCAGTGTCCTTTCTGGTTACTTGATAACCCATCTCTGGTGATTTTTGAGGTCATGTTATAATATGCTTTTGCCTTAACAAGATGTCCCCCATTAAACCTTCCACTGACAGCTCATTTAAAATTACTATGGCATCACTTGGGCTACTCCCTATCTGCTCCGGTGAAGTTGCCTGCGCAGGGGCGGCCATAGACTAGCAGCCAGCAACTGGTGCCCTAGGCAAACCATGCAATCGGCACCCCCACCTCCAAATCCCACAACGATATTGGGCCACCATTTGGTGCCCCATTTAACTTGGCGCCCTAAGCGACTGCCTAGTTCGCCTATATGGACGGGCCGCCCCGGTGGTCAAACATTATGTAACAGGTCTCTTAGCTGGCTAGCCTAAATTGAAACATACACTTTACATTTGGAAATGTCCAGTCTCTCTGGATAGACCAGTCATAAGGGATGGGATTTGGGACAAAACAAGCATCTTGGCTGGAGATTTTGTGGAATGTACTAAGCTGAGGTCAACAGGGAGTGAAATCACAAGACAGTAAACTGTGCTCCTAGCCTAGGTGAAAAGGCAAACAAAAAAAAAAAAATGCTGATTGGAATGCCTTATGCATCAATGCACTTGCAATGCTTTGTGTCTATATATGATAGGACATTTTAGCAGTGGGCAGAGGGATAGCTTAGTGCTTTATGCATTGGCTTGCTAAACCCACGGTTGTGAGCTCAATCCTTGCAGAGGCCATTTAGGGCAAAAATTTGTCAGGGATGGTACTTGGTCCTGCTGTGAAGATGGAAGACTGGACTCAATGACCTTACAGTTCTAGGAGACAGCCAAATTTGTAATGTAACGCTATTGACTTTCAATAAATTATACCTGGGATGAAGTCAACACAAGTTCCTTAGCTCAGATTCACCCAACCAAAGCAAACTGAATAATTTCTCCCTAACATGGTTTGGAATCAACATGTGCTGTAGCTATGTACAATGAGCTTCCAAACTCAGTCCCATGATCCACAGCGTCTTAATTTATAAGTCTAGCAGAGACCACTGTAAACATAGATTCATAGGAGATTAGGGGTGGAAGAGACCTCTGGAGGTTATTTATTCCAACGCCCTGCTCCAAGCAGGATGAACCCCAGCTAAATCATTCCAGCCAGGGCTTTGGCAAGCCTGCCCTTAAAAACATCTAAGGATGGAGAGTCCACTGCCTCTCTAGGCAACATATTCCAGTGCGTCACCACCCTCCCAGTGAAATAGTTTTCTTTCCCAGTGCAATTTGAGACCATTGCTCCTTGTTCTGTCATCACTGAGAAAAGCCTCTCTTCATCCTCTTTGGAATTCCCCTTCAGGTAGCTGAGGGCTGTTATAGCCCTGGGTAAACTGTTCCAATAGTCGATTACCCTCATTGTTAAATAATTGTGCTTTATTTCCTGTCTCAGTTATGTCTAGATTTAGCCTCCAACCATTGGATCTTGTTATGCCATTGTCTGCTAGACTGAAGTGTCCACTGTAGGGCTATGTCTACACTCGCGGCTTCTTGCGCGAGTAATATGCAAATGAGGCTAAGCGGTGAATATCACTGAGCCTCATTTGCATACCTAATGAACCACCATTTTTTTCAGAAGAGTCTCTTGCGCAAGAAGGAGCATCTACACTGCCCCTTCTTGCACAAGAAAAACGCTCTTGCGCAATGCTGTTCTTCCTGAAAAGTAATGGGTGGAACGGCATTGTGCAAGAGGGTTTTTCTTGAGCAAGACGGGGCAGTGTAGACGCTCCTTCTTGTGCACGAGCCTCTTCTGAAAAAACTGGTGGCTCATTAGGTATGCAAATGGGGCTCAGCGATATTCCACGTTTAGCCTCATTTGTATATTACTCACGCAAGAAGCCGCGAGTGTAGACATAGCCTAGGTGTTTATGTTCTGTGAGCAAGTCACTTGTTAAACTAAATAGCTTGAACTCCTGCATCTATCACTCTACAGCAGGTTTTTCAACTCCTTAATTATCACAGTTCTTCTCTGAACTCTCTCCAGTTTATTAATATCCTTCTTGACTTGTGGACTCTAAAACTGGACGTATTGATGTAGTGTACTGTGTATGTTCATGCAATTAACTCAAAGCACCAGTTTCTAGCAAGTGAGCTGGCTGGAAAAAAAATATTTTGAACTTTTTTGGTGGAGAAAAAGGGGCACATTTTTGCTAACATACACAAAACAGGTAGCTCATCAGGGTACTATTGGGTTCCAACAGCATATGGATATGCCAAAATGGCACACAGTTCATGAAGGGAATCGCCAATTTTAAAGCCTTCATGGTTGGGGGGTCTGTCAAAGTTGTTCCCCACTCTGGCATGACAAATGCAGAAGTGGGGGCCCGCAAGAGCACCCCAAAATCTTGTCTTTACAGGCTTTGGTACAAAAACTTCCCCCCTAATATCCGGATTTTGGGAAATCCGCTGCCACCACCCAAGTAAGTCCAAGAAACCAGGGAAGAGATCACTAGGGAAACCTCCTCCCTAAGGTAAAACTCTCCCCTGTCCCAACATCTGTTTTGCTTGGAGTCGGGAAAAACAGAGGGGACACAAAAAATCAACCAGTACTGATTAATTTAAAAAAACCCAACTTTTATTATCACATCAAAACTACAGTTACAAACATAGCAAAGTGGCTAGATGGGAAGAGCCACCAATTGATATTCTCAGGGAACCCCATGGGTTAAAACTTAGTTACAGAGGAAGACCAAACACTTAACCAGTTCAGACATTAGTTCCAAATTCCCAAACCAGGAAAACAACAAAATCTGATGGACTACCTAAACTTTTCCCTACTTAAACATTGTAAGAAGTCCATTTTTGGAGAGAGAAGTGCCTTCCATCTCCCTTTATACCTGGAAGAAACGGCTCTGCTTTTCAGACCAAGGAGGGAAAGATAAAAACTCCTTTGACCCAGTTTAAAATTCCTACCTGCATTGTTACTGGCTGACCAGATACCTGGCTAGGAACAAAGTTAACCCCTTAGTCACCAGGTGCTGGTCAGCACTCCTGATTATGACAGAGTCTGACATAGTTGGTTTTCTACTAGAGTCATGACCATAGTAGTCAGCAGGAGAGCTCAGCTTCAGTTGCTGCATTCCCCAGCACCTTCTGTACTAAGCAAACAAAATAAATCCAGTTTACTCCAATCCCATCCTCAATTGTTGTTTTTTCTGTGCCCTCCCAAAGCATCAATTAGACTGAGGCTTTTTATAGCCCTCTGTTCCTGTGCGTGCAGTAACCGACAGGAGGTGCGACAGAAGGCTGCTCTACGAATATGAATGCTGTGGGATGTCAGAGCACCCACCAGGCCTTGCAGGGAGAGAGAAGGCATCAGCTCTGCATGACCAGCATTGCATAAGTTGACCTATAGATCAGGATCCCTGCTTCCCATCAGGGTGGAAAGGTTTGTGGGTGGGAAATTGGCACCGGCTTCCATGGAGAGGCCTCCTTCTCCCAAAGAGCTCCCACCTGAGAGGTTACCTCCTAGAGCTACAGAATGCTTCCCTTTTCAGAGACAGCTCCCTGGTGTTTATGAGCACCACTCTTCCATGGCTGATCCCCTCATGTATATCTCTCTCCACCTCTGCTGTTAAGAGTTGGCAAGGGTTGGCTGAGAGCTGTGCAAGGCTGAAGAACCCCAACCATAAGTAGGAAGGTCAAAGTGAATGGCATGGGAAAACGGGATGGCATGCTTTGCCTTTGGCGAGGTCTACACCAGGGGAGAAGGTATGTGAATGGTGTAGCCTGAGTTGACGTACCAGAGATTGAATTTCCATGGCGTCTCCACCGTGAGAAGTTGATGAGAGAAACTCTCCCAGGGTATGTCTACACTACCTTCCTAGTTCGAACTAGGAGGGTAATGTAGGCATACCGCAGTTGCAAATGAAGACCGGGATTTGAATTTCCCGGGCTTCATTTGCATAGGCGGGGAGCCGCCATTTTTAAAACCCCGCTGGTTCGAACCCCATGCAGCGTGGCTACACGGGGCACGAACTAGGTAGTTCGAACTAGGCTTCCTAGTTTGAACTACCGTTACTCCTCATTCCACAAGGAGCCTAGTTCGAACTACCTAGTTTGTGCCCCGTGTAGCCACGCTGCACGGGGTTCGAACCAGCGGGGTTTTAAAAATGGCGGCTCCCCGCTTATGCAAATGAAGCCCGGGAAATTCAAATCCCGGGCTTCATTTGCAAGTGCGGTATGCCTACATTACCCTCCTAGTTCGAACTAGCGGGGTAGTGTAGACATACCCCCAGTGACTTCCCTCACTCTTCACGACCCAGTGGAGTTGATAGGGGCATAATCAGTGGTTGATTTAGTGGGTCCTTACTAGACATGCTCAATTGAACTTTGGGAGCTCAACCTCTGCAGCATTGATCTCCCAATAAGTGGAGACAAGCCCTTTGAGTGTGAAGGAATCTAATTTGAAGCAGTGCTTGTGGGTGACTCTTCCAAAATCTCCACTCCTGTATACTCTGCACCTAGGCAAGTGATGGAAAAGATCATCTCCTGTGGTAGTTAATACAACAGAGATGATGTGGCCTCTCCCTGTTTCTCATCACAGCTGGCCCACAACATTTTGGCACCTGAGGCGGGGAGCTCTAATGATGCCCCCATATGCACATATGCACCAGCAGCAGACACAATTTTCTACACTCTGGGTCCTAGTGGTGCCCCCCCACCCCCCTCACAGTCTGGCACCTAAGGTGGCCACCTCAGTTCGCCTCATGGTAAAGCCAGCCCTGTTCTTCATCATTGTTTTATAAGGCTGAGCATGTAGGGATTTGCAGGGCAAAAGGCACTGGAATAGAGGTTTCAGGTCAATGGTCTGCTTCGCCTCTTCATGAGATTATTTATTCACAATATTCTTGGAACCAATTCAATCTTTGTTTCTTCCTGCACATATATAGTTCATCAAGTTTCCCCAGAGTACATAACCTCTGGAGGAAGGTGGAGTTAGCTGGGTTAGCTTTAATATATTACGGACGATATCATTTCCAAAAGACTTAAGTTGGATTGTGTGTGGAAAGATTGAATTTTCCTCCTTGCTTCCTCTACAAGCCCAACATTTGATCAGGACAGTCAAAGCAGCAGACTTTGCGCAGATGGAGTTCATTGCTGGAGCCATTGGAGGTAAATAAACACATAAAATAGAATATGACGAAAGCTGTGTTTCCTTTTAATTCACAGGCAGAGTCTAATGCCACAATGATAATGCTACAATTAAGGGGTTGTCCATGATTTATTGAGAAACCACTATTTAAAAAAGTATTCTGCTAATTTAATTTAAGGATCAGCAAACTTAGAAAATGTTAAATGAATATAATTAATCAGCTGATAAGCTGAGGTGATTGCTCAGCAATGCTCAGCCTAAGTCCAAAAATACTGAACAAAACAACACGAAAACCCACATGTGACAGGATACAACAAGATGGGACAAACTGAATGAAGATATTGGCAGTCTCAGCTTGTATAGTGCAGCCTGTTATCTGATATCCTAGGGGATATGAAGTATTGTTAGACAAGCAGGCATGGAACAACTGAGGTAATTTACAGTATAATTAATAGCGTGGAGAAATGACTATTTCAATTAGCACAGAGCTTTGGATAAGTGCCATTTAGAAAACCTTATTTCCAATGTTAGGGGTTGTTTCAATGCAGTTTTAGGTTATGGGGGGTGCTTGTATGTATAATTAAGTTAGCTTTGTTTTAAACAATGAAACTCAGTCAGCAAAGAGTATGGTCTAATTACCTGGGAAATTTTGAGAGAAGAAAGCACTACATGATTAAGATTGATCAGACGTGGAGAAATGCAATGTCATCTTTGCTAGAGAGCATCAGAGACATTTGACATATGGCTGAGACATATGTTACAAGCAATTCCAACCAGGCTTCCAGAACCTCTGAACTTTGGCAGCCCTTTGCTGGTCAATTCAGGAGAGGTTTATTGCCAATGCAGGGAGTTATATAGGAGAACATACTGAAGGTCTGCCTCTATGTGATAATTGGGAGTCACAGTGTAGGGATGTAATAGTACAGTTGATTAACCTATTAACTGATGAGCAAAAGCTCATAGGTTAATGCTATAGACTGCACACATTTCCCTCCCCTACCCAACCAGTACATTTTTTAGCAGGCTGGTCAGCAGCCTGGCTCAGTTCTGGCTTATGCCGGGTCCAGGACCTATCCCCGCTGTGGCTCTGCATTTAAAGAGTATTAGGAGCTGGGTGGGCAGGTAGCCCGGCTCAGTTCCAGTTCGTGCAGTGTCCAGAAGCACAGACACTGACCCCCCCTCCTCCCCTCCTTCAGACAGGGGCTGCTGCCACCTCGAACTGCAGCAGAAGGAGCAGCACAGGGGGTACATCTAGACTACATGGCTCCGTCGACGGAGCCATGTAGATTTGTTGTTTTGGCAAAGGCAAATGAAGCCGCGATTTAAATGATCGCGGCTTCATTTACATTTACATGGCTGCCGCGCTGAGCCAACAAACAGCTGATCGGCTGTTTGTCCGCTCAGTGCGCTAGTCTGGACGTTCCCCCTGTCGACATCAAAGCCCTTTGTCGGCAGCCCCGGTAAACCTCATTCCACGAGGAATAATGGGGCTGCCGACAAAGGGCTTTGATGTCGACAGGGGGAATGTCCAGACTAGTGTGCGAGCCGACAAACAGCTGATCAGCTGTTTGTCGGCTCAGCGCAGCAGCCATGTAAATGTAAATGAAGCCGCGATCATTTAAATCGCGGCTTCATTTGCCTTTGCCTATGTGTTTAATCTACATGCCTCTGCCGACAGAGGCATGTAGTCTAGACACAGCCAGGGTGACAAGCAGCCAGTCCGCAAAAGGAGCTGGTTTTTAAACTATCTTCCTTCATGGACTAGCTCCCACCTGGCACCTCGCAGTGCTGCCAGCCCTGCCCTCAGGGACTATAGAATAGTTGACTAACCGATAAGAATTCATAAGGTTACTCAACTATTCAGTTAACCGATATTTAACATCCCTAGCTCAGTGAGCCTGGGTGGGATCTGCAATGACCTCAGGAGTAGGAGAGATGGATTTAGTCCCTTCATTGTGGTTCCTTTCTCTTCTCAGTTCTCAGTCATTGGACTGTGTGGTGGTTTGGGATCTTGGGCACTGGAGGGATATGGTTGACAATGACAAACTGTGAGAAAGAATCTTTAAGCCTTGTTACCAACTGCCAGATTGGGCAGCAGCTGTGCAGTAAGTGTATCTGTGGGAATGGGAATAGCAGACACTCAGTACTTGTTGGGTCCTGCTCTAGATAGATGCACCAGGGAGATGGCCATCCCTCTGTAATCCAAATTTTTGCTTATTTTAAACGCATCACATCGCAATGCACACAGAATCCTCCTACCTATTCCCTCAGGCAAACTTGCTGCTTTTCTATGCTGTGCAAGAAAGCAAGCTCCTCTGAGAGATTTTGTCCGGTATCTAGAGACGTTGAATGTAAATCAGTGGGAATTCTGTCTGTGCAAGGACATTAGGAGCTGTCCCAGTACCTTTTATTAGCAGTCTGATGTGGATGATGCCATTAGCTCTTTGAGGGGCATTTCCCAGATCAGAGATTTCCTCTGAGAACAGATATTTGTGGTTGAATTTTCCTGAGTCCTGCATTGATCTATGACTTGTGTTTGATTCTCTCATTTCTGACAAATGTTAGAGAGTTGAAGTGTCTTGTCTTGTGTATTTACACATTTCAAAATATGTTGCAAACAACTGAAATGGCAACATGACAGTGTTTCTGTTTAATTAGCTGCACTCCTGAGACCTTGACCTGTTTTTGCTTTTCAGAGAAAACACTATATGGCTTCTATTGGAGGATAGCAAAGAGGCTCAGCCCCTTTAAAATCCTGGCTGATGTCTATGGTGAAAATATCCAAGATGATAGGTTATCTACAAGCACAAACATGCACAGAACTATTTTGCAGCTCCTCACATGTGCACGTGCACCATGCACATGCACACAACCTATTTCACAGCTCCTTGCCCTGTCATTGCATCTGACGCTATTGAACAAGTTTAGAATCCAGGGAAGGTTTGAGCACACATTTACACTATGGGAGACATGCCTGAGAGAAATCAGAGGATGTCTGTTATTTTTTCATTGAAGACCATCTGCATAATTTGCATCTTCTCAATCCATATCCTCACAGGACTCACAAATATGTTACTTGTCAGGAACTGCTGGTGCAGAGAGGCACAAGCGGCTGTGATAACTGAATACATAAAAAATGAAACAAAATAAACAAACAAAAAATAGATGGATTGGGGATAAAGACAAGGACTCAGAAGACCTGGGTTCAGTTGCTTACATGGGTGACATTTGCATGTGCCTCAGTTTCCCCATCTGTAAAATGAGACCTGTGATTCTAGTCTCCCTTGTAAAGTGTTTTGAGATCTACTGCTGAAAAGCTCTATACAAGAACTAGGTAGTATTATTAAAACCCAATGGGTCCTCAACTTGATTTCACTGTTTATTTTCTATTCAACCTCCAGCAGCCAGGCACTATCTTATTGAGCAGGCTCTTTCTATAGGTTCTGCCTCCCCTATGCATTCTATTCAGAGTGGATCTTGTTTGGTTTTGCTGTGTAAACAGTACAACTGACTCAGGCAGCTGGCATGTCCTCCTGCCTCCTAGGTGTAGGCACCTGTGAGCAACAGGGCAGCTCCTTAGCTCCTCTCTCCCTGCAGTGTCTGGTCTGGGAAGGGGGAGAAGGGACCTTGTGTAAGCTACACACCTACTGGGTGTGGTATACTGTTCCACCTATGTGGTGTACGTATCTCACCTTTCTTTGGGGATGTGCTCATGTTTGGGGCTGTGGTGACTCAGTAAAGCAGCCACCATTTTTACTTCTCCCATGTCGCAACTCTGGCCAAAGTCACCAAGATGGCCTTGCTATAAAAGAGCTGAATTTACTACGCTCTTTACTTTGTGAATCTCTAGGAAATGTAACAACAGTATAATTTCCTCAGCTCCAAAAAAGGGTTTATAGTGCACATTAAGACAAGTAAATCAGCTTTCAAAACAACAGGACTAGTCACCATAAATGTCCCATTGATATGACTCCATTGTCACAGAGCCTGATTTCTTTTGAGGTCACTTGCAGGTCATGTGTTAAGCAGAAGTTAATCGTTCTGTGAGCTGTAATATCAAAAAATACTTTGTGTTTAGGTATTGTTGTTGAATGGAGGAGTGAGATATTTCGAACCATCGGCTGAGAAATATGGTGGAACGAAATGGCCATAATGAAAATCGATTTATTTTTGTTAAGTAAAGAAACATACAAGAAAAAGGTGGCACTGCCCATCCTCCCAAATGGTGACAGTAACTTTGCCTCCTAGAATTATTGAACTTTCAACTCTAGTGACTATTTTAATACCCAGAAATGTTCCTTGGTTTCTATATTTGGGGCAGACAAATCCCTGATGCATGTTAAAAGCTATGTCTTTACTGTCACCTCTTGGTAATAAATGTCAGCTGGTTCCCAGACAAGTTTTGTTGACCAGCGTGATATTGTGTATACCCCATCATTATGCCTCCTTGGCACCATCACAGTGGGGTGACCCTTTAAGTTTGCCTAAGCTAAAACAGCAAGGTCAGTTCTGCCATGTTGATTTGCAAAGCACCCACTTGGTTTGTGCTGCATGTTGTCCACAGCATTACCATCCGGACATTGCATCACATCACTGTGCAAGGATTCTAAATTCAGCTTGGCTCCTTTTCAAGGCCCGTTTCCTCGTTAAGCATTAATCCTTTGTTTTTGTTCATCTTTTGCACTGTATTGGGGTGTTCACTGCACATGCAAAACACACAGATGTGACACTTGCTTTATGGCAGTGGTCTCCAACCTTTTAAAGTATGAGATCCCTTTTTGAATTTAAGTGCAATCCAGGATCTACGTCGAACCCAGATACCTTTGCCCTACCTCCTTTGTGCCCCTTCTCCAAGGCCTCGCTCCTGCTCACTTCATCCTTCCTCTCTCCCCCATATTTCCTCCCTTTCATCAGACAGGGCAGAGGATTGGGGTGCAGGCTTTGGTTTTGGGCTAAGGGATTTGGAGCTTGAGAGGGGCTCTGAGCCTAGGTCAGGAGTTGGGGTGCAGTAGGTGGTTCAGGGTAAGGCTCTGTAAGGGAGTCTGGGTCTTGCGGGGCTCAGAGCTAGAGCAGGAGTTTGGAGTACAGGAGGGAGTTCATGACTGGGGCAGGGATTCAGGATGCAGGCTCCAGCTGGATACAGCTTACCACAGGTGACTCTTGTGGGGTGGTGCAGTGAGGCTAAGGCAGGCTCACCCCTGCCCTGGCCCTGCACCACTCTCAAAAGCAGCCAGCAAACTACCTCCCTCCCAAACCCTGTTGTGCTCCCCACCCCTTCTGTAGAGCTAGAATACAGGGTGGGAGAGGGGAACAGCTCCAAGGCAAAGGGCAGGAGCAACGGAAGTGCCAACCCTCGACAGCTTCTTGGCCAGACCAGTCAAGTTCACCTCTCAGAGGCTCCAAGATCTACCAGTAGATCCTGAGCTATTGGTTGGTGACCATTGCTTTATGGGCTCAATCCTGGAAGGTGCTGGATGCCCGCAACTCCCACTGAGTTGGCTGGGGCTTCCTATGCGGCTCTTGAAGAGTGCTCAAAAATGTGCTCCAACTTTGACCTATGAAGTTATAGAATGCAATCACCGGCTATCTCTGCTTAGATCAAGACGGGAGTCTTGCTGGCTGGAACCTGTAGCCTCTAAGGACAAACTCTCCTCCATTAACATCATTCTGTATTATTTAATACTTCTGGTATAATAGCAGAGGCCCTAGAAGGGGTGATTCAGTAACATCCAGAGGCCTAAGTGTTACCAAGGGGGAGACAGTGTGCCACATATGAAGGCTTAGTTCTTGCCCCAGAGACTTTACAGTCTAAAACAGGTGTGGGCATTCATTTTTAATGGGGGGGGGGGGGCCGGGGGCACTCCAAGATTTTGGCAAGTGGTCGAAGGCCACACTTCTGTGCAGGGGGCACGGGGTCTGGGATGGTGGATGGGGTGTAGAAGGGAGCTTAGGATAGAGGACTCAGATGCAGGAGGGAGTGTGGGGTCTGAGAGAGAGAGTTTGGGTGAAGGAGGGGGTTATGATCTGGGGCAGGAGCTTGGGGTGCAGGGTCCAGGAGGGGTTATGGGTGCAGGAGAGGATTCTGCACTTGGGGAGGGGTGTTGGAGAGGGTTCAGGGTCTGGGAGGGAGTTGTGACCTGGGAGAAGGGGAAAAAGGGGGTTCAGAGGGTTTGGATGATGATATGGGGCAGGGGAATGGGGTGCAGGATCAGGGAGGGGTATGTGTGCAGGAAAGGATTCTGGCCTGGGGGAGGGGTGTAGAAGAGAGTGCAGCACCTGGGAGGGAGTTGTGGCCTAGAGGAGGCGGGGAGAGGGGATACAGAGGGTTTGGGTGGTGTCCTGAGTAGTTGGGAGGAAAGTGGGAGTGGGGTACCAGAGGCAGTCTCTGATTGGGAGGTGCTTATCTAGGTGGCTCCCAGCCAGCAGCTCTCCAGAAACCTGAGACAGGATCCCTATGTGTGCTGTGCGGGCTACTCCATGTGACTCCAGCACAGGGAGGGAGGGAGAGAGCAAGGGGCAGGGGGGAGTGAGGAGGCTTCATTTGCTGCCCCTGCCTTCAGCAAAATTTCTCAGCTCTTATTGTCTAGAAACTGGCCAATGGGAGCGGAGGGATTTTGCCAGGGGGCAGGGACAGCACACAAAGCTTTTGACTCCCTGCCCAGACTGCACAGCAATTAGTGGCCTACTGTTTAAAGTGGCTGCAGCTGCTCTTTAGTGAGTGTGCCGGCGAGGTGGCGGCAGGCCGAATCCGGTCTGCTAGCTGCCTCTTACCCATCCCTGGTCAAAAATGAGAAAGGACATAAAAAAGGCAGGGAAATAGGAAACAAACAACTATTTTCTTGATATCACCTGTTAAAACTCCAGACACAACAGAAGTCCACTGTCAATACGGCACTGCACAGTCCATGAAATTAGCATTGTGCATAGCATATTCTTAGCAACACCTCTTACTTTGTCTTTTCCAAACTTGGCTTGCCCTATGCTGCTGTTATCTCTGGCATAGGTTTTTTTTTTTTTTTTTTTGGTCATTCTGAAATTTTTATTTACATTTGTCTCAGCCTCTCTTTTTTTGCATCTTTGTTGTTTGACAAGCTTTCTGGCTCCCTACATATTAGAGATATGCTATCAAAACCAACTTGACTTTCTTGAATTAAATTTCACTGCAATTCATTTAATTACTTCCTTTATGTTAGAAAAATGGCCCTGTAATTGTGTATATTTTTAACCTGGTTCAATAAAATGTCTTTCAGGTGGCTTATGTGTTGCTGTAGGTTATCCACTGGATACAGTAAAGGTATTGTTTGAACTTTACTTCTAAAACTTAAGTTCTCTCTCTTGCCCATTTTTCTACATTTCGCCCCATTTAGTAAATCCACTCAATGTGCAGCGGCAGTCAAAAAAGCAAATAGAATGCTAGGAATAATTAAATAAGGGACTGAGAATAAGACAGAGAATATCTTACTGTGTCTATATAAATCCATAGTGCACCCACATCTTGAATACTACATACAGATGTGGTTGTCTCATCTCAAAAAAGATATCTTGGCATTGGAAAAAAGTTCAGGAAAGGGCAACAAAAATGATTAGGGATATGGAATGGCAGCCATATGAAGAGAGATTAATATGACTGGGACCTTTTAGCTTGGAAGAATGATGACTAAGAGGGGATATGATAGAGGTCTATACATGACTGGTGTGGAAAAGTAAATAAGGAAAAGTAATTCATTCATGCTTAAATTCGACACTTTATGCCTGAGTTTGAATAAAGAATCTAATTACCTTACTCATTACAAAGATAGCTTCCCCAATTATCACCTCTAATATCATTAGCTCACAGACATTTACCTTCCCTCCCCCATCCCCTTCTGTTCTGAAATTTGATTTGTCCTTTTCATATGTGTTCATATGTGTTTTTAATTGTATCCTTTGGTATATATGGTTGTGACAATTTTCTTCCACTATTTGAGCTGAGGAAGTGGGTCTGGCCCACGAAAGCTCATCACCTAATAAACCATCTTGTTAGTCTTTAAAGTGCTACATAGTCCTGTTTTTTGATTCAGCTACACCAGACTAACACGGCTACATTTCTATCACTTTACTTTTCCCCATAACACAAGAACTTGGGATCACTAAAGGCAGCAGGTATAAAACAAACAAAAGGAAGTTTTTCTTCACATAACACACAGTCAACCTGTGGAACTCCTTGCCAGAGGATGTTTTGAAGACCAGGACTTTAACAGTGTTCAAAAAAGAACTAGATAAATTCATGGACAATAGGTCGTCCAATGACTGTTGGCCAGGATGGGCAGGAATGGTGTCCCTAGCTTTTGTTTGTCAGAAATTGGGAGTGTGTAACAGGGAATGGATCACTTTATGATTAATTGTTCTGTTCATTCCATCTGGGGCACTGAGCATTGGCCACTGTCAGAAGACAGGATACAAGGCTAGATGAACCTTTGGTCTGACTGAGTATGGCCATTTGTATGTCCTTATGTTAGTGATGTAACTGAATGCTTTAATTTTTTCTTTCAAATTCTTTATACAAATGCATTCTATAATTAACACCTGATAGTGTCTGCGGTCAGCTTGTTTGAGGACAAGATGTTACCGCAAATAAAATAGTGTGGTATTAAAATATTCATTAATATTTTCTGAATGTGTTGTCCTTTATAGGTGAAAGTTCAGACAGAGAGGAGCTATAATGGAATTTGGCACTGCATTCGAGAAACATACAAAGCAGAGAAAGTAAGTACATCTGGTTTAATACATTAAATTTATCATAAAGGCAAGTGTAACAAGAGGAACAATGATCCTATGAATCCACTTGTTAGCAGGTGATGAACCCGCTGAATGATGCTAAGTGTGTCATGCTGATTCATATTGCAAGTAGCCCATCAATTCCATTCTAGATAGAAGGGAGAAGAGATCTTAGAAGTGACCAAAGAGAACCTAGAGTTTGGAATGGGCAACCCTGAGACTGGACTGTACAAACAGCCAGCCCTGGGGAGAAGACTTAGGTTGAAGTTTATTTTATTGTTAATTTGTTAAGAAAGCTAACTTCAGGGTCAGGGTGAGTTTTGATTCTACAGTGTATTGATTGTGTTTTAGAGCAGACTTTGGTAGGGTATTTGCATTAAGGTACAGGTTATTTCCTTTCTTATCCATTCTTTCTCTTTCTCTCTTTCAAACCAGGTATCGGGATTTTACAAAGGCATGTCACTGTCAGTCTGTACAGTGTCGCTTGTTTCTTCTTTTTCATTTGGCGCATACAGAAACTTCCTTTATAACATCTGCAGATTAAGATACGGCACTTCAGATGCAAAACCATCAAAAGTGGATATTTCTGTTGCAGGATGTGCTACTGGTGCTGTTCGGGTAAGTAAATCACAGAAAAGGCCACACAAAATATCCTGTTTCCATATATGTGAAGCTGGAAAGATAGTGAATAGCTTTTGTTCAGACCTTATAGGAAGGTCATTGAAACCCACTGTTTCTAATAACCCTTTGTAATCTTGCAAGAGATTTTTTTTTTAAAGAAGCTCTACTCTTCCTCGGTTGTGTCCACATATGTTGGTTTGGATGGTAGAGTGACTCAGTCTTTCTGGGCATCTGACATTGTTTTTATTTTAGAGAAAAGGATTAAAATATTTAAAAACACTTATAATGAATTACAAATTTGTATTTCCTTGCTCCATCTGGTGGACCATTCAGTAAATAATTTTTCATAGCGGGTCACATTATATAGTTCAATTTACTACCCAGATTAATTCAGGAAAATCAAATAGCAAAGATTTCTCATCTCAGTTTAATGTCTCATATTGTTAATGGCAGTAGTTCCAGCCCACTGGTACATGTATTAGAATTGGTATAATGTACTGTTAACTTATGATTCCCTCCTTCCTTCCCTAATGGCCTGACTACTTGTTCTTACTGTTCAGTACAGTCTAATGGGCTTCTGTACTATGCCCCAGTGAACCACCTTTGCCTGCCTCTCATCCCACTCTGTGCCACTGTGTGCCTCATGCTTAGGTGGCTCCACGCTTGAGGTCTTCTAGTTGCTCTATGATGATTTAGGATGTGCTCAGTTGAATTGGAGGAGGCTGGGAATGGTTAGCCTTAGGCGATCTACTATTGCCTGGAAAAGTCAAGTGTGAAGGCAGGATAATGACGTTAATTCAAATTCTGTGAAAGTTTAAAAGTTGTACGTTTTTTAAATTTCCCAGGTGGTGCTAACATCGCCAACTGAGACAGCTAAAGTTCGAATGCAAACTCAGAAGCAATCACATTGCTCAGTTACAGCTTCCCACCTCCCTAAGCCCAAGTATCAAGGTCCTGTGCATTGTCTGAGGATGATAGTGAAGGAGGAAGGCTTTCGAGGCCTATACAAAGGTTGTTCAGCATTACTGTGCCGGGACTGCCACTCATTTGCAACATATTTCCTAACCTATAATATGCTATGTGAGTGGCTGACTCCAGCTGGAAAAAATAAACCAGGTACGTGGAGAAAAAGGGCATGGATATTTTGAGTATACACTCTCTGTACCTATCTCCTTGAAAGTTTGTCTCAGAAAAGGTCCTTATTAAAGGCTGATGAACACTGGCTTTCATCCACCAGGCTTACAATTATTGCATTTATATACTGCCATTCATTCAATTGGCTCCCAAAATAATTTATTTACTGAATGCACAATTTATATATAGTAAAATATGTCTGAGGTGACTATTTTAATGTATCAATAAGTCATTCAGTGTTGTTTTCATCACTCTCTAATTAGACCCTGCAAGCTAAACAAAGTAGAGTGGGATTCCTTGAATAAGTGGCATGTAGTGGACACCCAAAAATGATTTCTCAGTCAATAGGAATCATATTGCTTAGGAATAAATTCAGCCACCTCTGGGATGAAAGAGGACACATATTTACAAATGCAAAATGATCTTACTAAAGTTGTGTAGGATAGGACGCAAAAATTGTGATATGTGTTTGAAGATGCAGATGCTATTTACTCTAAAAAGAATGGAATTGAAATTTGACTGAACATGTTGGGGATGACACACCCAGTCTTAGATGATGTGCGAGGGATTGAGGAAACCATCCAGTTTATGGTAGGGCAGCGTTCTGCAGTAATACACTAGGGCTAGGACATTGGTTCTGTACTCAGGAGTTAATCCTACAAGGTGCCAAGTAGTTTGAACTCTCATTTGATTAAATCCTTTAACAAAGGATTTAATTTAATCAGAGAGAGTGGCAAGTCCTCAGTCCCTTTCCGGACTGAATTCTAGAGGGGGGGCAGTTAGTGCATCATCACCACCACTTCCTGCAGGATGTGAGTCTTCTTTGAGCAATCTCCCATCTGGGTGGTTTCCCACCCAACTCTGTTTGGGTTGTGAAAGCAGACCAACTTCATGAGACTGTAATTATTCCAAATGTAGCAATCTCTTTCATGCACTCGGAACGCTTAGTTCCCAAGCTATGCACCTTCTTTGCAGATAGCGATGGGGAGGGATTCCAGCAAATGAGACAAAACAATCATTCTACATTCTGCAGCACTGTATGCTCTACATGCTGAGGCTGTAATCTGAAAGCCAAGGCCTTTGCATTATCCCAGACACAGCAACAAAAAATGCCTTAAGGTTCTTAATAGGCAAATAACCCCAAAATGCCTCCCCTTTGGGCTAAGCCTAACTGTGAGATATTTCTGCAAAGATTATTCTTGGGGAGAAAGTTATATAAGAAATTGGAATTGGGGGAGAGGGAGGACTCCAGCTGCAGAGAAACTGAGCACCCAAGAGTTGGAGACATTCATCATCATGTTCCAGGCAAGTTCCAGGGCAGCCTTAACTACAATGTCTCAAAAACAAATACTATATTAAAATAGGTAAAGTGCCTCCCGCCACATGTCTTACAACGCTACATGAACACTGAGTATGCTGTGAAATCAAAATGTAGCACACTGAAAATATTGGAACAATATATAATATGCAGGTGATAGATACTCTGTAGAATACTACTACACCCAATACAAGATAGCTATCTGGAGTAAGAAGTTCCAAAGCCTAGTTTCATTAAGAGCACAACTTTGACTTCTTCCCCTTTACGAATTGCATAAATCAGTGGTCACCAACCAGTAGAGCCTTTAGTGGTAGTTCCTAGAGCCTATGACAGGGGATCCTGACTACTTTGGCCAGGAGGTTATCAAGTACCAGCACTTCAACTGCCCTTCCCCACACTGCCTTGCTGCTCCTGCCCTCTGCCTTCGAGCTGCTGCCTGTTTGTCTCCTGCTTGCTGTGCAGGATGGAGGAGACTGAGGAGGGGGGACGCTGAGATGTTAGGGTATCCACTTCCCTCCACTCCTGTACCTCAACTCCACAAAGTGAGCAGGGTGGGGCCTTAGAGAAGAGATGGGGCAGGGCCAGGGCCTCGGGGAAAGACGAGGAAGAAGGAGGGGAAAGGATATTTGGGTTTGAGGTAGACCCTGGATTGACTTAAATTTAAAAAGTGATCTTGTGCTCGAAAAGGTTGGAGACTACTGGCATAAATGGTCAAGCGCACTGCAGATTTATTTAACTTTATTTCAGCATCAGGTCAGGCCCTGGTCACAACTGGAGGCATGATATGAAACTTGATCATATATTAGCAGTGCTGTCTGAATTATTATATAGTTTAAGGGGCGTATATACTTTAGTGATGGGAATAATACAACCTCCTGGAAAGATTAGAATGGTCAGATGTGGCATGATAAATCTAGTGGACTGACTGAACTTCAGTTGAAGTCAATAGAAAGTCCAGCCACATGAGGAGACTCTGATCTCACTTATAGTGTCATAATGCTATTGATATCAGTGGTGTTACTTCAGACTTAGAGTGTTGTGAGATCAGGCACACTGTACAAGGCTAATTGTTAGTAAAACTGTCTCTTTCTGCAGGTTTTGCTCTTCTCCTAAAACTGTTCACAGTGTTAGCTTTGAACAAATAGCTGAGAAAGGTCTCTCTGGAAATGCTTAGCACTGTATCATTACCAAGCTCTGATTAACTACTTCTGCTGTTGGTTTTCTTTTGGCAGACATACCGACAGTGCTTATTTCTGGTGGCAGTGCTGGAGCATTGGGGTGGGCCGTGGCTACTCCTATGGATGTAATTAAATCGCGGATGCAAGTAGATAACTTGGGACAGTGCAAGTACAGAGGACTCATACACTGCATCAGAGTAAGTGTGAGAGAAGAAGGAATAAGAGTTCTTTTCACAGGACTTGGATTAAACTGCATTCGTGCTTTTCCTGTGAACATGGTGGTATTTGTAACATATGAAGCTGTAATGAGACTTGCAGAACGTCTTATGAAGTAAAAGCATATTACATCACTCGGTTCTAAGGTGGCTGCTTCCTCTGAGAAGGCTTTTCATATAACAGATCACGCAGACAACAGTCCATCAAGAGAGGACTTGAGTGAAATCAGTAGACTTATGGGGAAGAGAAATACAGAACTGGAGAGAAATGGTTGATTACTACTACACCAAGTCCATCTAGTTGTCTCATCAAGTTGTCTCCTACCCTTGTACAAACTTCATCTAACTTGTGTAGCACCCTGTAATTGTGCCTCCGTGAGACACAACTGAAAATACTGAATTCAGGACAAGGTTCTGAAAAATAGGGTAGATACACCCCAAAACTAATGGTTATTTTTCCATAAGATATACCAAACCAGCAACAAAGGTAAACTTCTGTTTCATCATACTGGCTAACAAGAAGTGAGAAAAGCAATTTCCTTAATCATTGCAGTCCTTGTATTACCAACAAAACACCAAACTTATTTACCAGTGGTCATTTAAAACCAGTTTAATCAGATAAAAAGGTTCTTTTGATCCCAAAGGACCCGTCACATACCCAGGTCAATATATAACTCAGATCTTACTCAATAAGAATGCTGTTTCTAAAATCTAACGATTTATTTATAAAAAAGGTGAGAATAAAAAATGGTTAAAGGAATCAAATACATACAATACTTGCAAAGGTATTGTTTGTTCAGGCTTGTAAAAATGACGGAATAAACTGTTGGCTTGTTAAGTCTCTGGTTGCTTCTAAATCATTGGAAGGTTGTTTGTCTCTTGGTTAGAATGCTCCCATTAGGATAAATTCATAGTCCAGAGGTTTGAGCAGGAAAGAGACTGAAGCTGGAAAGAGGCGACATGGAGATGTTTCTAGCACCTTTTTTTATAGGTTCTGCTTTGTGAAGAGCACTCCATTGTTTCTAAGACAGCCTGTAGCACAGCTAGTAAAATATTAAAGGTAAAAGATGGAATCTGGGGTCACATATCCATGCACCATTCTGCTTAGTCACAATAGAAACCATTACCTATACTCCAAACAGCACGGTCACAGGAAAGTCTATTCAGCATAGGTGGGCATCTTCCACTGTGAATTAAATGCAGGCCCGCCGATCGGAGGAGAGGGTGGGGAGGGAGGAAAAGGGCAGTTGCCCCAGGGCTTAGTGATTCAAAGGGGTATAGGGCTCCCAGCTGCTGCCACTGCTATCGTGAGACTAGTGATGGCCAGAGCCCCAGGCCCTTTACAGCACAGCTATCAGGGCTGCCTTGGCCTGGGGGGTGGGAGTGTGGTGTAGTGTGCGCTGAACAGTGCTGAGGGCTGTCTTGTCCCAGTGCAGTCCAATAGACTCACACATGGGACAAAGTGGCAATTCCCTCCACAGCAGGTAATAAAATCCCAAACCCTTAACATGTGGCTTGAGGACACAGTTCTAGGCTTGGGGGGAGAGGTGGGTTTGTCTCCCCAACAATCTCCCTGCCTTGAGAACGAAGGGAGACTCATTGCGCTGCGATGGACCCTCCGGTTCTGAGATGGCACCGGACTCCTCAGTCATCGCAGAGGGGATAATTGCTGCTGGCAGGTGTCTTCATGCTGCGGTCAGGCTACATGCTGTACCAGGACGTCCCCTCACCACCAAGGTGTGCAGAGCTCAAGGGGCAGGTTACAAAAACTATACTAAAAATCCCAACTTTAGTCTCCCACCCTAGTGCTTTGCCAGCCTCAGAGCAGGACCTGGACCAGCAGCTGGAGCAGTGACACCTTGTGGTGACAGGGAGCTGGAGAGCTAACGCAGCCTGGTAAAGCAAGTGGCGAGGAGTGTTTCCCAGCAAAGCCATCTAAACTGGAAGCTGCCTTGAAGAGAAAAGGGCCAAGCTGAGGGAGCTTGTGGTCACTTCTCCTGGGAACACTAAGTGCAATTCTGGGACCAGCTCCCCACACAGCCTGTACTGCTCTGTCTGTGGCTAGCTCCAGACTTCTCCAACATGGTTTCTGTCCCTCCAGGTCTCCCAGGGGCAGACATCTTACTGCCTATTGGTCGGTCTAGCTCAGAGAATGACAAAATATGGCCCATGGGCTGAATCTGGCCTGCCAAGCCACGAGATCCAGTGCCCGGCTCAGCAGGAGCCTCAGTCAGGCTCCCTGCCTGCCCTGCCACTGCACGCTGCTCAGAGCAGCTCTCTGAATGCTGCGAGCACAAGTCTGGGGAAGGTGGAAAGAGGCTTCATATGCTGCCCCCACTCCCAGCACAATCTTGCTGCTCTCATTGCCTGGAAACCGGCTAATGGGAGCTGCGTGTTTGCCGGGCAGGCAGTATGCAAAATATCCCTCCCCTTCTGGGCTTGCAGGGTTCAGAAGAACACATGGTCCCCCTCAACCAGCTGCTCTGAGTGGCATAGGGGGCATGAAAGGCAGGAAGCCCAACTGAAGAACCTGCTGGGCTGCTGGCCAGGAGCTGCCAAGGAAAGCATTTCCTGGCAACACCCTATCTCTGGCATCCAAGCTCCTTCCCCCCCCCCCCCCCAGCCCTCTGCCTCCCCTCCTGAACCTCTAGCATCTTCCAGACCCTGCAGCCCAATCCTCTACACCCCTTCCTGCACTTCTGCCCCAGGTCACAACCCCCTCCCAGGCCCTGCATTCCCTCCTGCATCCTTCCTCCAGGTCAGAATCCTCTCCTGCACCCATACTCCCTCTCAAGCCCTGCCCTCCCCAGGTCCCTGCACCAGGTCTCAGCCCAATCCCTTGCACCAGGTCACAAAACCCTCCCAGACCCTGCACCCCCTTCTCCAGGTCAGAATCTTTCTTGCACCTATGCCCCTCCCCCTCCTGGACCCTGAACCCTCTTCTGCACCCGTGTTTCCTGCCCTAGATCACAACCCCTTCCTTCACCTAAACTTTCTCCCAAATCTCAGACCTTCTCCTGAACCCAAGCTCTCTTTGGTACCTGACCTCCATCCCTGACCCCGCACCTCTTCCATGAATATCATGGAAGCATGCAGTTCCCCTGTCAAAAATTATTGCCCACACCAGTCTAGCTATTCTTCCTGGGCTTGCACTTGTCAATCATTTGACCCTGCCCCTCTTGCTAGCAGGTGCCCTGCTATCCTCCCCAGGACAACAGGGGCCCCCGGGCACTCTAAGCAGTGCCTCTCCATTTGTATTGCCACAGATTCTGAATCTGCCCTTGATTTTCCTTTTATCCCAGGGTCAGTGCCACCTCCCCACTCCTCCTCCCCCCAAGAATGTAGTTGCGCTCCTTGAGGATTACACAGGTTAGCATGCTCGGTCTGTCACCCCTTCTCATTCAATATAATGCTTTTACAAATGCCTGTTTCAAACTGGCTTGCATTGCAGAGCTCTATCCGCTTAACAAATCTACTATGCTGCTTTGCCAAATGGATCTCTCCACAAAAGGCAAAAACTGTTTCCTATTCAAATAGAAATTGGTCTTCACACCAAATGCCTGATTAATAAAACAAACCAACCCACTTTTGCTGTAAGTCTAACCCCATACACTATGTATGTGCCATAGAGACAGGTACATTGCAAATACACCAACCAAGCAAAATGTTTTGATTTGTGAATGCTGGGATCCAGGAATTGACTGTTCTGTTTTGCTTAACGTTGCCTTGACATGAGCTATTAATTGCAACTTCAATGATCAGGGAACTATTTATTCTGATAAATTATCCAGGCTGATGGCCAGTTAGCACAAGGAAGACAACACATTTGCTGATTACAAAACATGTTTTGCCAGAAACTGCAGCTTTCTGTGCAAACAGAAGTCTCTTTTCTAACATGAAGCTAATGGCCTTCCACTTAAAGCAGTGTTGTGTTAGAGGTGCCAATCTGGTGCTTATATTTTTGTCTTGCTTTTTAATTCCTATTTCTGGAACAATGTTCTCAAGCATTGCCATGTGGTTTCCAGGGTGCATGACACTACGAAGTGAGACAATTCAGCTGAGACTAGTCACAAAGATTATTTGTCATTCTCAGCCACACTTCATTCTGGAGAGCCATGTTTCCACTTTTTTGTTGTTCTTGTCATATCACACCCACCGAGATACTGCTGCAAGAGTTTTGATAGCTTTCATATCCTTAACTACCCCCATATTCTTCTACGAAGAAATTTTACCCCCCAATTACAGAGAGACACTACTTAACTGGAATTCATTTACAAATGTGACATTGTCAGCTTGGACTTGAATAAAGATATTAACTGGTTAATGCATTACAAAAGCAATTTCTTCTGCTTTTGAAATCCACATTTTCACACAAAAAAGATCAGAACTTAAGGATTCCTCCAAGAGGTAATTTCCACGTTCAATGAAATTACAGAAGATCTGAATTGGAGGCAACTTTAGGCCTTGCAGAGTTTGAACAAGCAACATCTGGGTCTGATTGAATCAATCTTACAATGAGCAGAGAAAGGGGCTAAAAGAAAAAATGTGAAATGAAAGTAGATGCCCCTCATTAAGTACTGAGAGCTGAAATGAAGAAATTAAACACAGAGACATGTGTCAACTTGATCCTATTTTTTATTATACTGAGATGAACAAAATACCAGCAAATCAAGGAAAAAATGTCAGTTGATCATTGTTACAAAAGCTCTCATGGATTTCACTGAAGATTTTGAAGATTCTGCTCTCCCCTGACCTTTAAAATTTCTCTGGAATTTAACTGACATTTTCCAGTGGAAATTTGAATTTGTCAGTCTCCTTTGGGAAATATTAATCATGCTGTTGTTATATGTAAACTTCAGTTTTCAGAGACATACTTTTTTGTAAGCAAGCACTTTAGTACTTTACTAAAATATACCAGCAATCATGTTTTAATTCATTCTGGTTTCACATTTGTTTCTAGTACTCTCCAATTAGATTTTAAATACAAAATGATTCTTTATGTCTGAGTTACAGAATTATATACCCAGTTCCATTTTCTCCTATAATAATTTAAGTTTGTGGTTTAATTGAAATAAATTAGGATTTATAGTGCTACAGTGCCTGGGAAATCAGCACAAAAAGAAAACTGCTCTGGAACTTCTTCAACGAAATTAGAAAAATATCAATAATTCAATATAGCTGGATCTTATGAGGAGTACAGATCAAATATGGTTCAAATTGCACTGTGGAAAGATAGAAAGGTCACCATTAAAAATCCACATTAATCAGAGGGGCAACTTTTTACACACAGGCATGGTATTTCACCTTTCTAGTACAGAGTAATATTTTATCTCTTTAGATATGACAGAATGGAAGTTAAGTTAGCTTGCCCACAGGTTGGGAAGGAAGATAGATGGAGATTATTTTAATTTTTAAAGACATGGGAGGTGCTTAGATATTATGGTGATGGATTTTGTAAATGGGTAGCTGCTATTAAAGTTGACTTCCATATTCTAAACTCACTGTGATTTTATCTGTGACTAAAATTTAGGCCACTATATTTTAGGAGAAAAAAAACCTTTGTTTTGCAGCCTGTTTTGCAAACTCTTAAATACCCATGAAAAATACTTAGCATAAAGTCTACATAATTAAGCTAATTACACCTCATACTTTTTGCAAAGCCAGTTACAAACACACATTTTATTTCCCCTACTTGCTTTAATGATTTTTATTATCAACATCTTTACGTTTAACTTTTCCTAACTATATAGTTTGATTTTAGACATAAATTTCCAAGATTAGGTCAGGGATGAGAGTAAATATTTTTCAGCGCATGAACAATGAAGATTAAACAAGTGGAAGCAAGATCTCAACTTTAACAAGTTTCGTAATTACCCCCTGGTCCCATGTGGATGTATGTCTGTATCATATTAAAAAAATACATTCAACATACTTTTGAGCAGCAGCTGCCAGTTACACCAATTTGAGAGACTGCAGGACAAGGATGCATTGGCAGAATTTTGAGAATGGGAAAGGAGAAACTGCATTCTGCCAGCTCTAAGCAGGACTATTAGTACTTAATTTTCTTACACATTAAGGGCCTGATTCAAGTTAATAGAAATGCTCTCATTGACTTCAGCAGACTTTGGATCAGACTTTTAAAGTTCACTCATTAAACATCTCCTTTCCTATCTCACAATAACCCACTATCTAGTAAGGTATGAAAAAAGTTGGAGTGTACCTTTACACAGCTAAAGGACTAGTAGGGCATTGTACATCGTACACGTCACAGGTTTCCAGTATGTATGGAAGTCCTGACAAACTGATTTTTCAGGGGTTCAAACTGCTTCTCACCTTTCATACCAAATACATAGTATATCAAATCAACTCTTAATGGCTGGAATCCTAGCTACTTTCATTTCATTGTAAATGAATGTCTACTATCACAAGATCAGAGTTTTCAGTGTATTTCAACTGCATTTCTAATTCTGTCATCCAGGCAGGTATGAGTCATAACTACACGTAAAATTGTTATAGTTTAGATCCAGCCTAAAATGCAGTGTTTTTCAGCAGTATCAAATGTTGACTGATTGTATTGCTATTGCATGTGTTGCTCTAAAGAGTGTAAGGGTCTGTTGCTTAAAGAACAAGGATATGGAAATAGAGTACGGGTATTTCAAGGAAGTAGATTTCCTAACAAATGCACAACTTACAACAAATACTCCAATCTTGTGACTGATACAGTAAAACTGAATGAACAATAAAACCACAAAATCCTTTTCTGTAGCAGTCACAGAAGGAGTTTTTCAGCATAATTTGAGGTATTTTAGCTCCCAGTAACAGAAAAATAATTGGTATATCTATAGTAACTTCCATCTGATAAAAACTTTACAATCATTAGTGAATTGGGCCCATTGCACTGGAACAAATGTGAAAATGAAGGAAGAGGAGGTTCTGTGATTTACTAAAAGGCTGTGGCAGAACCAGCTTCACTCACAGTTCTCTGCTTTAGCAACAGATACATGCATCCTTCTTATCTAGTTTAATGTTGGGAACACATTCCTGTACTTTACCCTGTAAAACTCACCTACTATGTGCAATATGTCCCTGAGCAGCCACCATTAAAACTCCATCCATTAAGCTGAGCTATACAGGACGAAAATGTGGATCCATTAAGAATTTCATTTTTCTTTGAGATGTAGACTTTTACTGGCATATATAGAACAATGTACAAGTCAGACTTGGGCATTACAGTAGAAATTTTATTATTATTTTTTAAGACTTTCAACTTAAATACTGTAATAGAATCCTCTGCTAAGCAATATGGCTCACCAAAGACTCTGACAGCTCTGTAATTTGTGTTACAATAAAACTGATACCTGACCTAATGAGTTTTGGTTTTTAAATACAGATATGAACAATGTCTTTACAATTCTTCCAAACGCTCACTGATCATACATTGTACATAACTTATTAGAAGTAACATTTATAAAGTACTGATTGCAACCTTTACATAATTACGGAGTGATGACATACAACAGAAAACAATTCAGTCTGGTTCCTATCTATTGATAAATTACATCTATATCATTAAAAATCAAATGCCAATTTCCGTGGAGTCATAAATTGTTTCACCATTTCATCTGTAATCTGTTTGCGTCTCTGCTGATGAGCTGCTATCAAGGGCTGCAGTGTTTCAATAAGCACCTTCTTTAGCTCTCCTGTGAGCAGTGCTCCGCTTGTATAAGCCTGCAAGAAAGCGTCAGCTGTTAAAAACTTATCTGGTCGTATGGAAAAGGACCTGAATGTTGAGCATAATCTCTTTAAAAGCACAGCTCCTGGCCAATACTGAAGTGATACACTTCAGAAGATCACCTGATATCACAGTGGCAGTGTAATTTGCAACATTACCTACTGATTTTTAAAGGGTTAGCACCACAGTACAACAATTTTTTTAAATTTAACATGCTTCTGTGAGTAAAACTAAGTGAGCAGAGATTTAACTTGAAAATCCAGTTATTAGCTACAGGAAGCCATTTTTTCCTCCCTAGGATATCAGTATAATCAAAAAGTAGCAGTAGCCAGCTTGTACTTCACAACAGCATACCCAAAACTGTTGCTTTTCTTTCATGAGGTTCTACAGAGATTCTATACATGGATAGAGGATCCTGTTTATACTGAATGGCCCTGAAAGTCTATTTCCACACTAGGAAATATATGTGTTTTGCTAGCAGTGCATTCAACTGCACAGCTGTTAAATGGCTTAGGGGCAAACGTATACAGTACCAAACTCTTCAGCACAGTGTTAGAAACTGTGGCTAAGGCTTAGGGCAGCTCAGCCTTGGTTTTGAAGTGGTAATAAAAACAGTTTGGTTTCATCTGCCTTTACTATTAAGCCATTTTTTCGTATTTGTTCAAGCCACAGTTGTTGCTAATACCCAATGGCTACACTTCTTAAAGCCCAAATGTAATTATTCCAATACATTTCAGTGGACTTTTGGTCTTTTAATGACATTTCACTCAGTTAGGAAGCTGCATCTACAATGACAGTTTTTTGAAACCCTCCCACTATTTCACTATAGTGGGTGTAGTTTCATTAGTGCTAGGCTAGGTGAGGTATTTTTGTCACCAAATCTGAGACAGCATGGTGGTAAAATCCTGGCAGAAGGTCTATTTGTGCATTAGCACTGGAAGTGCAGTGCTTTGTTGATGCAGTGCTAGGAGATTTTCAGAAAACCTCTCTGAAGAAAGCATGTCCCATTGTGCTTCTGGAACATACAAGGACTTGGCTGCAGTATTCTATGGGGATAATGAATGTCCCTAACTCTGCCTCCTTTCCTGTTCAGGGAAAAGCTGTGGGGACAGAAAGAAAAATTGGCAGCTCCTGGTCTTTCTTACAGCTATTCTGATTGGAGAAAGTCAAACTAGTCTTGTTACAGTGGTTTTCAGCAGTGAGTGAAAGTACTGCCTGGTTAGACCCATCAATGATCCTTACAGGCAGAGTGGTGAGAGGGCCCTACCACAACTCCTGGGACATGGAGTTATTGTAAGATAGGTTTTAGAGGGAAATTACTTATATTATCATCAAGATCTTTTCTGTGGATTTTATTGTATATATACAAACATGTAGAAAGCTGAGTTAGTCCACAAAGATCTAAAATAAACTTTTCACTAACTTTAAAAGCTACAAAGGTTTAGGAGACAATGGACACTATACAAATATGGTTTATATGCACAATATACTTTAAGTGGGCTCCTTACCTGCTTCATTTTTTCAAGTTTGTCATCATCTTCAAGGAAGAAGGTGAGATACATATAAGAGACATCCACCTCACAGTTACCCCCATACTTCCTGTGTTCTTCAATAGTATCTTTACCTCCAGAGAAGGCATGCTTATTGATCTAGAACAAAAATAATTATTTATTGTATAAGTTATGTCAAATAGGGATTGCAGTGTGAAGGGCCATAATCACTTATATTAATATTATATACCAAAATTGATCTTAAAGACTAGTTAAGTTGCAAGCAAGAACATATTTGTGCAAAGCCTTAAAGCCGGGCAATAAGCCTGAGCCTGATGCAGAAGGCAATGGGAAGACACGACTAGGGGAGTGACAAGATGTGAGGAGCAGTACAAGATGATGGTGCACACAATCAGTCCATAAACTGGCCTGTTAGGTATAATCAAGTTGCATTACAAATTTACCCAGATTTTCATTAAGAACACCTAGTCGTTTCTGCTGCCACTGTCACCATATGTAAGGAAGGCTATGCATTATTATTATTGTACGAAACTATCTTCATACAAATAGCAGCAAATTGTTAAGTATATCCTATATTCACCTCACTGAGAAATTAACTTTGAAGGAGAATGAAACAGAACAGACAGTTTTAAAGAGATTAGACAGAGACTAAAACTGGTAGGATTTAGTAACTATCATCAGTGATGAGAGAAGGAGACAGGAGCTGAAGATAATGGCACAGGCTGGAAAGACACAGTGTCCAGCACCTTCATTTTTGCTATTTTCCTTTTTTAAAAAAGCCTTCTGTTTACAGACGAATCATAGAATCATAGAATAATAGGACTGGAAGGGACCTCGAGAGGTCATCGAGTCCAGCCCCCCACCCTCAAGGCAGGATCAAGCTCCGTCTACACCATCCCTGACAGATGTCTATCTAACCTGTTCTTAAATATCTCCAGAGAGGGAGATTCCACCACCTCCCTTGGCAATTTATTCCAATATTTGACCACCCTGACAGTTTTTCCTAATGTCCAATCTAAACCTCCCCTGCTGCACTTTAAGCCCATTACTCCTTGTCCTGAGGAACTCCACTTGTTATCCCTTTCCAGCAGGATTTAGAACCATTAACAACAACTCTCTGACCACGGTTATCCAGCCAATTATGCACCCACCTTATCGTGGCCCTATCTAAGTTATATTTGCCTAGTTTATCAATAAGAATATCATGCGAGACCGTATCAAATGCCTTACTAAAGTCTAGGTATATGACATCCACCGCTTATCCCTTATCCACAAGGCTTGTTATCTTATCAAAGAAAGCTATCAGATTAGTTTGGCATGACTTGTTCTTCACAAACCCATGCTGGCTATTCCCTATCACTTTATTACCTTCCAAGTGTTTGCATAGGATTTCCTTAATTACCTGCTCCATTATCTTCCCTGGGACAGACGTTAAACTGACCGGTCTGTAGTTTCCTGGGTTGTTCTTATTCCCCTTTTTATAGATGGGCACAATATTTGCCCTTTTCCAGTCTTCTGGAATCTCCCCTGTCTGCCATGATTTTTCAAAGATCATAGCTAAAGGCTCAGATACCTCCTCTATCAGCTCCTTGAGTATCCTGGGATGCATTTCATCAGGACCTGGTGACTTGCTGACATCTAACTTTCCTAAGTGATTTTTAACTTGTTCTTTGTGTATCCTATCTTCTAAACTTACCCTCTCTCTGCTTGTATTCACTACGTTAGGCACACCTCCAGACTTCTCGGTGAAGACCGAAACAAAGAAGTCATTGAGCATCTCCGCCATTTCCAATCCTGTTTGGGATTTATTGCTAGTGCTATAACTAGGTATTTTAGTTGTACAAATATCTAACCTGCATATGAATCTTGCTAAGCTCTGGATTTTAAACGATATCTTGGGTCGGTGAGGTTCATGGGCCAATTATTCATTGTCTGAAAACAATTTTGTAATCAATTTTGAATTTGCCATCTTCAAGTTTTAAGGCATTTCCCCTCATTCTTGTATTATGAGACGGGGTGAACAGCAACTCACAATCTGCCTTTTCTAGACCACTCATTATTTTATATATTTTTATCATGTCTGAACATGCACCTCCACAGAAGGCAAGCAATTCCAGTCTTTTGACTCTTCAAATAAGAATTTTTTCATGCTTTGAATAATTAATGTTTCCAGTCTCTGAATCTCATCCAATTGTTCAATATACTTACAGAAAGGGACGACTGGTACTGAAAGCAGAATTCCGGCAGAGAGCATACTATTGTTTCATATACAGGCAGTCCCCGGGTTACATGGATCTGACTTACATCGGATCCCTACTTACAAACGGGGTGAGGCAACCCCACACTAGCTGCTTCCCCCCAGCAGACCAGGGAGACGCGAAGCTAGTGCCCCCCCCCCCCAACAGACCAGGGAGACGCGGAGCGGCTTTTCTCAGCAGACACCTCAGCTTGAGAATAAAGGACTGAGGGAAGTGAGGTGTGGGAGAATAAAACTGAGCTCTGGAGAAATGTTTGGCTAGAGTTTCCCCTACAATATGTACCAGTTCCGACTTACATACAAATTCAACTTAAGAACATACCTACAGTCCCTATCTTGTACGTAACCCGGGGACTGCCTGTAGTGATATTTTCGGTATAATTCTTCCCCTCATTCCTTAAGTGTGCAAACATTTTGGAATGCTTCTGCACACCGAGCAAAGGGTTTCATTGAGCTGTTCGCAACAACAAAGTCTTTTTTCTGAGCTGATGAAGTTAATTTTAAAATCCAGTTACATGTATAAGCAGTTGGGATTACTATGCCATGAATTTAAATGTACCATAATGTTGACCAGTCAGCTAGTCCGGTTAGCTCCCTCTCAATATCCTCACAGTCTCGACTAACTGAATTATAGCTTGAATCTGCAAATTTTACCACCTCAGTGCTCATATCAGTGCTCCAGATCATTAAGGAAGTTATTAAAAATCAGCTGTAGTACAGAATCTTGTGCCACGGCTTTTTTGTCACAATGGATTTTTGCTATTTATTCCTACTCTGTTTTGTCCCTTAGCCAATTGTTGATAGACAGTACTTTGCCTTTCTCGCCAGGACGTCTTAATTGCCTCTTGGGATGAACTTTTTCAAAGGCCTTTGAAAGTTTAAATCAACGTTAATTCTCCTTTATACAAAATTTTACTTACATGTTTGAAAAATTCTATTTTAAGCCATAATTTTTCTTTGCAGAAATGTCTATCATATTGCTATCTGATATTTATAATTCTATCTTTAATTATTGTTTTAACAGTTGCAGATATAGGATTTCCTGGGCTACAATACCTTGGATTGCCCCGTGAGTGCATCTCAGGGGTGAACCAAAGGGCCTCTGTGGGCCGGATCTGGCCCGCTAAGCAGACTGATCTGGCCCGCTGAGGTCCAGCCATTCCCCCACCCCCTATGCCAATCAAGGCCTAGGGACAGAGGAGTACACAGTGCTTAGTCAACCCTGGCGGTTGAGTCTAAGTGCCATGTGTCAGAGGGCAGGGAGTGAGAGGACCCCCACCCCCAAGGCCAATCAGGGTCCGGAGGTGGACAGGAAGCACACAAAGTCTCCTCCTGCCCTGCCCTGCAAGGAATGCACGACGCTTAGAAGTGCTGTGCGCTCCTTGCAGGGTGGGGCAGGGCAGGGGGCAGACTTCATGTGCTCTCTCTGCCCCCAGGTCCTGATTGGCTTGAGGGTGGGGAGGGAGAGACAGTGCGCAAAGTCTCCTCCCACTGCCAGTCTCCTCTCCAGGGGGACAGGGGCAAAGACTTCACGCTCTCCTCCTCCCACAGACCAATCAGGATCTGTGGGCAGGGAAGCACAGAAGTGTCTGGCCCACCCCTTCCACCTGAGGCCCCACCCATTCTGGGGCAACCCAGGGCCTCTTCAAAAATTTCTGAAGTAGCCCCTGGTCAAAAATTATTGCCCACCCCTGGTGTATATGTTTCTGAGAGGCTGGAGGGAAACTACTTCTATTGTATTTAAATGAATATCACTATTTTAAAAGGTAGGGGTTAAGGTTGTTTCCCCTCTCCCAATAAAATAGAAGAGTTAATCTACCTACTTAATGCCAATTTCTGCATAATTGTGGAATTTTCCCCGCACAAATGCAAAAGGACACAATTGTGAAGCTGTAATTATAATTCTTAAACAAATACTGATGCCACACACACACAGCAGTTTATATGCAGAACCCAGATTCTTCACAGAAAAAAAACTCATGAAAAAGACTCTAGCTGCTACATTATCTAACAGTTTGTCAAACATGTTAGGAATGCTGCCTAACCAGTCATACACACAACAAATCTTTCTCTGCCATTGACTGACAATGACCCCTCCTTGATCAACACATGGGGTGAACACTCCTCTTCTGAACACTTAACTTCTTAAATACAAGGATGACTCATTCTTTGTGCAAAGTACACAGTGAATCATGTCACATGCACACACCTTGTCTAATTTAGTCTCCTATCATTATGCATGTCTGATTTTCTTCAGAATTAAGTGAGTTATGGGAATACACTGGAGAGGAAATAGAAACTGTTTTTAACACCAAAGAGAAGGCTAATGTAATATTTCTGTGCGCCAACTAATTAGCTGGAGAAGTGCATGGCAGCAGCAAATCCACTGAGCCGCAATGAAAGTTTGGCCTGCCTAGCAACTGTCACTGTGTAGCACAGTGATATTTGGTGTCATAGAGTAGTCAACAAAGAACAACAAGAACTCTTCATTTGATTTATATCACAGATTGCCAGTCTTTAAAATTATAGATATCTGCTATGTATTTGTGGAATAGGGATATTGCCAGACCTTATTCTTATGGCAAAACTCTGCAGACACCAGTTGAACAAACAGGATTTTTAGTACATTAAATATTATTCTGGTAGTTTAGCTGACAGGGCAAAAGATCAGACTAGGTTGGTTATGTTTGTCTGACTCAGTCAATTTCTGAAGATACATCAGAATAAATTCTAAAAAGGAAAAAAGATGTGGATGTAGGGCTGCAGCATGAAATCACCCCTTTAATAAATTATATCTACCAATGTGACGTGATGTATGTAACCTCATGAATTGTGGCTCAATTTTTATGAACGGGATTTTGATTAATTTGTTAGTAACCTGTTAAGAATTGCCTTTGGAGAATCTGTTGTTGTAACTTTTTCTTTTTGGAACTTTTTTAATATAGTGTAACTGAAACCCCATTTTAAACTTTGTATTGCCTTAACTCTGTTAAAGTTAGGTGTAAGGAATCAGTCCCTGAAGCCAGCTTGTCTGGAGACCAGCTGACAGCACCACTTTGATGGCTGAAGAACAAAACAAACGAGCCCTGCAAAATAACCCACCGAAGGGAGAGGGAGAGGGACAAAAACTCCATTGAGAAAAGAAGATCCAAGTCCCATCTGCTGTAAACTACTGACTCATGGTCATACAGTGTTCTGGGGCAGTGCAACACCACAAGATCTATGGACTAAAATTTACAAAAAGATGGGTGCAAAACTACAGAATTGAGTCTTTCGGTTCTACAATCATCCTCTAGGAGCATCAGTGCACATTAACACGACCCTGCTCCTCTCCTCATGTCTAGACCACCTGGCCAATGAAATATCATGAGCAAGTGAGGCTGGTAATTATATCCCATCTGTAGAACTGTGTGCATGAGTGTCAGTATGTACAGTGGGTAATTTTAATAGTTAGGGTTAGTAAATGAATTCTGCCTTAAAAAATAGACGTGGCATATTGCCTTATCCCCCAACAAGATTCTGCTAGTTCTACAAGCATTAACATGGGTATGTTTAAAATAATGGTCAACAAAATGAAAAAAAGGGCTTATTGTAATCCTCAAGCAAATTATTCCACAGAATATAGAGCTGTATTTGTTTCCCATGTTGTGTAGGTTCTTACCTTTGTCTTGATCTGCTTGGGTGTGTCAGTGAGGAAGATGGAGGAATTGGGGTCACTAGCACTCATTTTTGTCTGTGCGCCTTGCAGTGCTGGGAAGAAGATTGAATGCAGCAAAGCTGGTTTAAGATATCCAATCCTTGGGGCTACATCCCTGGTCATTCTAAAATAAGGATCCTAGAACAGCCAACAATAAAAGCCTTGAATAAAATGGAATATGCATAGTTCCGAACTGTTTGATTAGAAATGGTTCAGGTTCCAATCAGTGACCTTCAGGAAAAATCTCTCTGAGTCAATTTAAATCCATTAATGAGTGCCCGGGCAATGCCCCTCTGCCATGTACATTGGCTAAACTGAACAGTCTTTATGACAAAGGATTAATGGACACAGATTGGATATTCAAAATGATATCTCTCAGAAACCGGTTGGGGAACATTTTAACCTGCCCAGGCACTTATTAATGGATCTCAAAGTGACTATATTATTACAAAGCAAAAACTAGATGAGGAACTTGCCTTCATTTGCAAATTTGACACCTTTAATTAAGGTTTGAACAAAGACATGAACTGAACAGGCTGCTACATTCTACATCCTAATGACATCAAAAGTTAAGTATTAGGCACTTGCAGCCCACTCTATTAGCTTCATTTAGCATGGACACTCCAAGTGACAAGATTTTTACCTGTAAATGGCTGAAGGTGGGTTATGTTAACCGGTGTAACTAACCTATTGGTAATGCTTAGGAAATAGGAGATTACATCAGAGATATAATCCTTACACAAAAGACAGCTGGGGGCAGGAAGCACCGCCAGCCAGAACGAGGCTGACAAGTTGGATTGGAGCTCCACCAGCGGGCCTGGGCAGCATACTTGCTGGACTGGTGGCCAAGAGGGAAAGCCCGGGAGAACCTGACGCCTGACCTTCCCTAGTCTGGCAAACCCCCTTGTTTGGAACTGTTCAGGTCCTGAGGGTGCCGAACCAGGGAGCTCCAACCTGTATTAGAATAACCACCAGTTTGGAGGTCTGTCTGCCCCATTCTTTGCAGTTTACCCTAAGTGAGCAATCTCTCCATGGCCCCCGAGACCTCAGTTATAGGATATAATGCAATAGCTCGGTACTAGACTTAGGAAACATGAGTTCTATTCCAGGCTCTGCCATGGATATGGTAGGTGATCTTGGGGAAGTCACTTCCTTTTCCTGTGCCTCAGTTTCCCCAGCTGTAAAACAGGGATAATGATATCGATCTTTGTAGTGCTTTGAGTTCTACTGATGAAAAGCACTATAAGAGCCACACATTACATGTGACCATAGTACATACATTTGCAAACTAGGGATTAGTTGGATATCATGACAAGTTCAAGACTTAATGGGAATCCATATGAAATTAGTAAAGTGCCTACAGGGCTCATAAGCCTGCATTATTCCTATTAGGACACAGTACAAGACCTATCCATATTCTCAGACTTCTGCCTAAGGAGGTTGCCTGTGAGATGGATGTTTTCTAATTTTTTGTCACCCCAAAAAATCTGATGGGTGCATTTTAAAAATCCCCAAACCACATAAAATAATTTCTAACCTGATCAATGGCACATGGGATAAGACACTGAATGTCTTTCTTGTCTTTGAAGATTTGTGGAAATGATGAGCTAAAGGATGGAGCAGCTTGGATAGCAGGAAAACTGATCTTCCCTAGGAAAGAACACACTTTTGAGCATTTTTATTTGCCCCTTGCCAGTTGAATAACATTCAACACACACAAATATTTAGCACTACAGTAAGAGAATTAAGAGTTGTATTACAGAGATGGATTTAGTCTATTACCACATAAAAAAGTGAATGTTTGAGTTCAGCAAGATGAGAATTGCTGTCTTTCTAAAAGGTATGTTTTAGACCCCACACTGTGAGAAACTGTGCAGACTGTGTGAGTGTGGGGAGTTAGGCTGGCCCTTTCTGGCTTTGGAATCCGTGAATCCCCATTCATTCCCTTCTTTCACAGGCCCTAGGGAGAACAGAAAGCTCCGCACTGCCATCAATATGCTTATTTTTCATTAAGAATGTGACTATCATCTAATCTCATGCTTCAGACTTTTCCAAAGATGCCTTTTGCCCTCTCCAGGAGAAGCAGAGGAGATGGTGTGTATTACCTCCTTGCCTGGTTTCCCAAGGCTGAGATTCACAGCTCAACTCCCTCTCCAAATTGAAGAGGGGCAATGGTAGATTTCTCCAAACTGGAAAAAGAGTGCTCAGTGTCCCCACATAGCCTAAATAACCGTGGCCATTTATAACAAACCTCGTTTTTTCTCCCTGGAGCCCAGCCAATATGTGGGAATCACACCCTAGAATATAACAATAAATTCTGAGAAGCTAAAAGAGGCCTGAGGAGTTTGAGAACAGGGCTGGGAACCAGAAACTTGAGTTCTAATGATATCTTTGAGCTTCAAAGCCATTTGGAACTATAAGCACCTACAACTATATGAATGGAAGCTGTGGCTGCTCAGCACCTCTGAAAATTAGGCCTTTAGCACTCTATTTTTCAATCTGAAAAATACAGATAGTGTACTTATACCTTTTTGAGACTAGATTAAAACCTGGAAAATGCATTTAAGGTAGAAAGTGCTATAGAAGTGTTATTATTAGGTATTAGTTATAGCACTGAATTACACAAAGAATTACTCTCTACACTGTGGACATTGCATGAATGTCAACAACTTCTGTATTTCATACTTCATTGCTATCGAGGCCATAAACAGCCGCCCTTACACTGGGAAAACTTACAGTGGTAGCTAAAGGTGTTTTGCCTAAGTAAGGACTCTAGGACTATGTCCTACGTGATCAGTTCAAAATATTAATATTTGTGCTACTCTGGTCAGTTTTTCCAATGAGCAGCAGGTGCTAGTCTGTTTACACAATCAAGGTGCCTTTGGTATCACACAAAATGCAAATAGCAGTCCTTTCCAGTAACTCACATTCATTTTCTTACCAATGCAATCACTGTCTGTAAAGCCAAAGATCCCCTTCACTTGATTAAATGTAACATGCTTCTGAACCTTTGCAATATTCTTGTAGAATCCTGGACTCATTCTGTAAAAAAAAGAGGGGGGGGGGATATAAAGGCGAAGAATTTAATGTCAAAGAGGGGAGACTAATTTTCTGTAATAGCATCTAAACAACACAGATATATTTTTATACCACCACAGAAGCACTGCTTCTGGTATTTGTTAAAAAATTAGGTTCTAAATTTATTGATAATCTAGATTTAATATTTATGAAGTTTATAGCCTTTTCTCCACAAGCTAACATACTACTTGGTCACTGGGGCTGGCTTCACAACTGGTTTTCAATGGAAAACTGGGTTTTTAACCAAATTAACTGTTTGCTTTTTGTAGAAAATTTCAGTTTTTTTGTTAAAAAAAAAAACCCAACAACAAACAAACAACAACAAAACACCCTCAAATCCCTGAAAAATCAAAATACTAATAGGTAGGTGGCTCTGGGGAATTGAGGTTCAGACACCTCCTGTTTCTGTTCTCCTCTATGGGCTGAGATTCCTGATGGAGATTATCTTCTATGATGCATCGTTGCCAGGGACTTCTTCCTCTCCAAGAGGGAAGACTGCAGTGTATCATGGGAGACCACAAGTCAGGTTGGCTAATATGGAAAAGGAGCTTGACAAACCAGAACAACGACTTCCATGAGGCACCATTCCCTAATCAAGAGGAAAAAAAAGACCAGTTCTGTTGTTCAGGAATGGCCATCTTTTGGTCTGCAACTAACCTTTGTGAAGCTAATCCCTATGCTATCATCCCCAAAAGTGAATTTTGCAGCAACAGGACCAGGTAGCTACCATAGAAAGGAAAGAAAACAAGATACCTAGAGACACCTTTCTTCAAGAGGAAAGGCGTGGAAGTTCTTTTTGCTAAATGGAAAAAAAAAAAGAATGAAGAAAAAAAGAAATGTTTTCCTTCAGGGAAGAAGGAGTAGGCAAGTCTAGTGAAAACTTCCAACTCTGTCCCCTAAGTCACCAAGCCCCACAGGAACTATTTAATCAATCATCACCATCATAGTATCTGAACATCTAATTTACATGCCTTCCCTAAGCATCCATGAATAGATTATTTTCTTGTGGAAGAAAATGTAGGTATCTGAATTAATTTTGTTCAAAGTTGGCTTGACTAGCAGGTCTCATTAAGACAGAAAAACCATATTAAGAGAACCCATATTTTACATGCACAGGCACAAGAAGGCAGTTAGGCTGTGTCTACACTAGCAAGTTTATAGAAACTCACAGCTGTACCAATACAGATGTGTCGCTGTAAAATTACTCTCGTAGCCACTCTCCTGTCAACATAATAAATCCACTTCAATGAGCTATGTTGGCAGGAGAAGTTCTCTTACTGACATAGTGCTGGGCACATTACCATGAATGCTGGCAAAATGTATGTTGCTTAGTGTATGGTTTTTTCACATCCTGGAGTGACATAATTTTTGCTGACATATGTGGTAGTATGGATTTGGCCTTAATATTAACTTTTCAACATTTCTTGCTGAGTGTGTGTGATTTCTTCCCCTAAAATCTTGCATTAGTTCTAAATTTGTCATAGAATATGAAACACTACATACACTTATGTATGCAGTAAGTATATACGACTACAAAATGCACTATAAACAAAATATATCTGTTCTTAATCATAACAATTTACAAATGTTTAATTCACTTTCCTTGGAAAGAAGATTAATGGACAATCAACTATATAACTTTACATCTTTGGGAACATTTGTCAATAATTGCAGATTCATGAGAATTTTTAGCAATACTGCAGCCCGAACAACTGTTAGTCAGCAAACATTGCTATTTCTGTTCAAGGCTAAAATAGGTCTCCAAATACACTTTAATATGTTTATACAGCATGAGTGTGTTTACATATGGTATGGGTGGAACTTTCACATGCAGTCTGTCTTGTTTTATCTCAGCTCCCACTGAAGTCAATGGGAGTTATACATAGACACGAATGGGAGGAGAGGTAGGCCAATGTAGAGCGCGTTGAAAATCCCTCCTTAAGCATTATTTTTGACATTGGCAGGTAGGAAGAAATGAACTAATTTGTTAGAGATAGTTCACATAATCTTGTTAATTAATCTTTACAATGGAGAGTTTGGGACTTCTCAGCTGCATTGTTCTTCCTTATAACTATATGCTGTGTCTACTGCCATTAAAATTGGTATAAAATACTTGAAGTTTTAGGTCTTGGAAGTTCACAAACTTGCCTGAATATAACCCATTATCATCTTACCCCAAGTAGTCAAGATCAGAAAAGATAAAGGTTTTATTGATGTCAAAACCACAGGCTATGATGTCTTTTGCATTTTCCACAGCATATTCAGAAGCTTTCTCAATTGTCAGATCTTTCCACAGGTACTTCTCATCATCAGTCAACTGTACAACCAGCGGAACATTAAATACTTCTTGCAGCCATCTAATAGAAATTAAAATATTTTATTTTGTATAACAACTTAAAGCAAATGGGTTACACAGCCAAAATATTTAAATTAATTCAGGCAATATAAAAGTAAAGGGGCTTGATTCTCCACAGATTTATACCTTGTGTCATAAAATATGCTTATCCAAAATGGATGGAAAATTGTGCCAAACCAGAGCTCTCCACTCACTCACCTCAAGACTAGTGCTTTACGTGCATGTGCCATAGAAATAAATGGTTACACAGGGGAGTGGAGAATCAGGCTCAAGGTTTCTATTGCTGTGTTAGTGATCACACTGTACTTTTGACTCTTTTCTTTAACAAAGAAAAATGTGTGCTCCACGTAGGAGACGTAATGCTGGTGTATAGACAACAATAGACTTACTTTAAGCAGGCCACTGTAAGAGTTTCATTAACAATATTTTTGCATTTAATTTTATATACAGCTGAAATAACACAGACAGTCATAGGACACAGAATCATAGAAGATTAGGGTTGAAGAGAACTAAGGAGACTCTTTAGTCTAGCCCTCTGCTCAAAATAGGACCAACCCCAGCTAAATCATCCCATGTACCATTTTTATAGCTTTAAATGCTGTTCAAAATTTCAGAAGAAAAACAAATATTTATTTAGTAATAAACTAAAAATTTAGATGTCAAAGTTACTTACTTTGTGAAAATAAACGGGATAAGATGACCAACATGCATAGCATCTGAGGAGGGACCTCTACCTGTATAAAGGTAAAAGGGCTTCTTATTTTCATATGCATCAAGAATGTGGTTCATATCTCTAGAAAATAAAATAGAGGAAAAATGATATGACTTGGAGAATTTAATAAAAAAGGTTAAATAAATAAACCTGTAGGTGAATAAATCAGCTCCAAAAGGAACAACTGGCAAGATACAGTAAAAATTTTGAATAGAAAAATGAAAGCTTTTAAATGCAAAATGTATTCACAAACCAATTATAGTAACTTAAAAAAGTCTTATAAATATATAGTACACTTCATAAGAATTATTTTTAAAAAAGAGAAGGTATTGGCTGAGCATATTTAAAATATTCAGTTAAAAAAAATAAGTTATTTAATCGAAAAATGTAGGTTTTGTATATGCCCTGTATGATAAATTAAGGACTCAAGACTGTGTCTAGACTACATCCCTCTGTCGAGAGAGGGATGCAAATCAAGCACTTCAGAAGTGCAAATGAGAAGGGATTTAAATATCCCAGGCTTCATTTGTATACTCATGTTCCGAAGCTGTGCTGATCAGGCTCAGTGTCGAAAGTGAAAGTAAAGTGTAGCCGCGGCTCTGCCAACAGCGGGGAGCTTTTTCAGCACTCCTGTACGCCAAAGTGCTTGATTTGCATCCTTTTCTCAGCAGAGGGATGCAGTCTAGATGTAGCCTAAATGTCTATTGGGATCCATGTATCTGTGTTGAGTCTCATTGAAGTCAACAAGGACTCTGCACAAGCCTGGAGGTCTATGCTAGCAGATCCCAATAGAGAAGAGGGGCCTAAACATACACCCATGTTTGGATATTATACTATGTTCAATGCATGAAAATATGCATTCTTGGAATGATAACTTTTCACCTACCAACAAACAAAACAAAAACAAAATCAAAATCCCAACAACACAACAGAAACCCAACTCCTTCTCCACCCCTCTAATTTCTTACAACAATACAAAACCTTTGAAAGAAAGTTATACTGGAGCCCAAGCAGATTTAGTTCTTGTGATAGTTTATAATGCTTCTGAACCCAGTTCTGTTATTGCTACATATGTGGAATGAATCACACTAAAATATAAATGCTATTTACTTCAGGAAGTGTTTACTGTTTTTAGTATCTAACTTCAAGAGGAACTATGACACTTCAGAATTTCTAGAATTTCAAAAGAAACTGTTCTTTGTTAAAACAGTAAGTTGAAAGAGCATTCTTACTTTTAACATAATTGTATTTTCACTTGCAATCTTCCATGTTATTACTTTATTCAGTCACAAGACCATACACCGAAAGTGTGATTTCTTATAATCCGTGACTACAGCAAAGGTTTTGCTTTTCCCTTCTAGTTTTTCCCAAACTTCCCCTACTTTATTGGGCTATATTTTACTCCCAGCAATGATACTGAAAACCAAGAGAAATTTCACTAACTTGAAGCGCTTTTATTTTGGGTTTTTATTGGTATAAATGAGAACTGGATGTGGTTTTCTGTGGGATACAGGTTGCTCCTGCCAAGATTAATAGAAATTGCATGCACCCCGATCCATATGTTTCTGTGTTTACTAGCCTCTGAATATTACCAGAGGAGCAAAAGAAAACCTCACCCACCTATGAGAAAAAAAGATGCCTCTGCGCAGAAAGTGGTGAGGTGTTTTTCCAGTAACTCTCTCTATTCGATTGATTAGCTCTTTATCAATTTTACTGCTTCCAAATCGAACTGAAAAAACAAATGCACAACAAATTATAAGTATAGCTAGCTAAAACCCACTCATGGATTTAAACAAGATATTGTTCAGGCACAATGGCAAAGAAATCATCAAGTGCATCATATCCTAGGCTTCAGACCTCTAGCTCGCACCTACAGGCAGTCCCCGGGTTACGTACAAGATAGGGACTGTAGGTTTGTTCTTAAGTTGAATCTGTATGTAAGTCGGAACTGGCGTCCAGATTCAGACACTGCTGAAACTGACCGCCAGTTCTGACTTACATACAGAATCAACTTAAGAACCCCAGGCGTCCCCAAGTCAGCTGCTGCTGAAACTGATCAGCAGCTGATTCCAGGAAGCCCGGGGCAGAGCAACTCTGCCTGGGGCTTCCTGTAGTCAGCGCTGGTCAGTTTCAGCAGAAGCTGACTTGGGTCGCCTGGGGCAGAGCAGCTGGGGTGCTGCTGGGTTGCTCCAGTAGCGCCGCTCCTCGGTGCTACTGGACCAACCCAGCAGCACCCCATCTGCTCTGCCCCAGGCGTCCTGATTCAGCCGCTGCTGAAACTGACCAGCAGCGGCTGAATCAGGACCTGGGGCAGAGCAGCTGGGGTGCTGCCGGGTTGGTCCAGTAGTGCCCAGAGCGGCGCTGCAGGACCAAGCGGCAGCGCCCCAGCTGCTCTGCCCCAGAGTCCAAAACAAAAGCCTGGTCTGCTGGGGGGGGGGGGGGGAGCACGCTAGCTGCGCCCCCCCCCCCCAGCAGACCAGGGACACGGGGAGCAGAGCCGCAGCGGCAGCGGGGTGCCGCGCCTCTGAGGCTTTGCTCTGGCAAAGCCTCAGAGGCGCAGGACCCCGCCACGGCTGCGGCTTCAGTCCCGGTGCCTGTGCTCTGCTGGGGACGGTCCCCAGCAGACCACAGGCACCCAGACTGAAGTGGCAGCAGCGGCGGTTCCCCGCGCCTCTGAGGCTTTGCTCTGGCAAAGCCTCAGAGGCGCGGGACCCCCCCGCGGCTGCGGCTTCAGTCCGGGTGCCTGTGGTCTGCTGGGAACGGTCCCCAGCAGACCACAGGCACCCGGACTGAAGCCACAGCCGTGGGGGGGTCCTGCGCCTCTGAGGCTTTGCCAGAGCAAAGCCTCAGAGGCGCGGGGAACCGCCGCTGCTGCCCCTTCAGTCTGGGTGCCTGTGGTCTGCTGGGGACGGTCCCTAGCAGACCACAGGCACCCAGACTGAAGCGACAGCAGCGGCGGTTCCCCGCGCTTCTGAGGCTTTGCTTTGGCAAAGCCTCAGAAGCGCGGGAACCCGCCCGGTGCCCCTGGTCTGCTGGAGACGGTCTCCAGCAGACCAGGGGCACCGGAGCAGCTTACGAACGGGGCTTTCTTGCCCCGACCTCCGGGGCGAGAAAGCCCCGTTCGTAAGTGCGGATCCGACATAAGTCGGATCCGCGTAAGTCGGGGACTGCCTGTAGTTCCAACTGGAAAGAGCTCTCTCAGAGGTGTGCTGTAGGTAAACCCCCTCAACCAAGGGAGTAACTAAGGGTGAGTTTACACAGCAGGGCTTATTTTGAAATAGCTTATTTTGAAATAGGGAATGTCTACACAGAACTTATTTTGAAACAGGAATAAGGGAAGTTGGAGGAAGAGTGCTCTCATACCATGAGGGTTACAGGCGTCAGAGTAAGAAGTCCTCCAGTCTGACAGTATTTTGACACTATTTCAAAATACAGGCAGTCCCCGAGTTACATGGATCCGACTTACATTGGATCCCTACATACGAACGGGGCTTTTGTCGCCACGGAGGACGCGGGCGGTGGGACCGCGGTGCGTCTGGGCGGTCCTGCCGCCCGCGTCCTCCGCGGCGAGAAAAGCCGCTCCGCGTCTCCCTGGTCTGCTGGGGGGGCCACCCCAGCAGACCAGGGAGACGCGGAGCAAAGCCGCGGAGGACGCAGGCGGCGGGACCACCGAGACGCGATGCAGTCCCGCCGCCCGCGTCCTCCGCGGCTTTGCTCCGCGTCTCCCTGGTCTGCTGAGGGGGGGCGCAGCTAGTGTGCCTCCCTCCCCCCAGCAGACCAGGCTTTTCTCGCCGACGCCTGGGGTAGAGCAGCTGGGGCGCTGCCGGGTGGTCCCGCAGCGCCGTCCTTCGGCGCTACTGGACCTACCCGGCAGCGCCCCAGCTGCTCTGTCCCAGGCATCCAGATTCAGGCACTGTTGAAACTGATCGGCAGCTGATTCCAGGAAGCCTGGGCAGAGCTGCTCTGCCTCGAGCTTCCTGGAATCAGCCGCTGATCAGTTTCAACAGCGGCTGACTTGGGAACACCTGGGGTAGAGTAGCTGGGGTGCTGCCGGGTTGGTCCCCGCAGCACCGAGGTGCGGCGCTGCGGGGACCTACCCGGCAGCGCCCCAACTGCTCTGTCCCAGGCGTCCAGATTCAGCCGCGGCTGATTCCAGGAAGCCCGGGGCAGAGCAGCTCTGCCTCGGGCTTCCTGTAGTCAGCCGCTGGTCAGTTTCAACAGCGGCTGAATCTGGACGCCAGTTCCGACTTACATACAAATTCAACTTAAGAACAAACCTACAGTCCCTATCTCGTATGTAACTCGGGGACTGCTTGTAACTGACTATGGTGTAGATGGGACTAAGAATAGTGCTAGCTATTTCAAAATAGTGTTGCAGTGTAGACGTACCCTAAGAGTGCTGGGAGTTGTTTACACTGGTGCTTTACAGCTCTGAAACTTGCTGCGCTGGGGTGTGTGTGTGTGTGTGTTCTCATCCCTCAATGAGAAAGATACAGCACCATGAACACAAGCTCCACCTTGACTATATACAAAGTAAAGAAATATTTTTTCCTTTAACCTCAATTATTTTTTATCTTACGAACTGTAAGAATAAAAGATAAAATGCTTTCAATTAGATGCACATTCTTTATGTGGGCTGCATTCCCTCAATTCTAACATTACTTAACCTGGCCATGGCTCATATACTGTCTGACAATTCAACAGTGTGATGACCTTATTTCAGAGCCACTTTAACAATTCTACATCGTCTCCTCTGTCCAAGTTCTGGGAATCAAGCTGGGGGTTAAAATAGGGCAGGAAGGACACTTGGGCTGTAGTCATAGTGCACCGTGCACCCCATATTCTGAAAGTTACGTAACAATGCAATCGCTTCAAAAGTTTTTTTTTAAAAAAAGAGCAAAGAATTCTGCTCAAATTTTAAAAACAGAAATTCACAAATTAGAGATCAACCTCTGGACATTTTCAGTTTCAAATATGAATGTTTCTGAAAGATACTAACATATAAAGACACAATATAATGGAAACTGGTCCTACCAACTGTATTATATTTTACATTAAGAGGTTTTTGTAAGTTACATTAAAACGAAATGTACCGGGCAAATTAGTCAAAACAATAGTAAAGAATAAAATTGTCAGGCATGTAGAAGAACATAATTTGTTGGACAAAAGTCAACATGGTTTATGTAAAGGGAAATCATGTCTTACTAATCTATTAGGGTATGTCTACACTACCCTCCTAATTCGAAATAGGAGGGTAATGTAGGCATACCGCAATTGCAAATGAAGCCCAGGATTTGAATTTCCCGGGCTTCATTTGCATAAGCGGAGCTCCGCCATTTTTAAATCCCCGCTCGTTCGAACCCCGTGCCACGTGGCTACACGCGGCACGAACTAGGTAGTTCGAACTAGGGTTCCTCGTGGAATGAGGAGTAACGGTAGTTCGAACTAGGAACCCTAGTTCGAACTACCTAGTTCGTGCCCCATGTAGCCGCGCGGCACGGGATTCAAACGAGCGGGGATTTAAAAATGGCGGAGCCCGCTTTATGCAAATGAAGCCCGGGAAATTCAAATCCCGGGCTTCATTTGCAATTGCGGTATGCCTACATTACCCTCCTATTTCGAATTAGGAGGGTAGTGTAGACATAACCCCTTCAAAGAACTCTATGGGTAACAAACATGCAGACAAAGGGAGATCCAGTAGATATAGTATACTTAAGATTTTCAGAAAGCCTTTGACAAGATCCCTCACCAAAGGCTCTTGTGTAAGTTACATTGCCATGGGATAAGTGGGAAGGTCCTTTCATGGATTGAGAACTGGTTAAAAGACAGGAAACAAAGGGTAGGAATAAGTGGTAAATTTTCAGAATGGAGAGGGGTAACTAGTGGTGTCCCCCAACGGCCAGTCCTGGGACCAATCCTGTTCATCTTATTCATAAATGATCTGGAGAAAGGGGTAGCAGTGAGGTGGTAAAGTTTGCGGATTATACTAAACTGTTTAAGATAGTCAAGACAGAAGCAGACTGTGAAGAACTTCAAAAAGATCTCACCAAACTGAGTGATTGGGCAACAAAATGGCAAATGAAATTTAATGTGGATAAATGTAAAGTAATGCATGTTGGAAAAAATAATCCCAACGATATGTGCAGCATGATGGGGGCTAATTTGGCTACGACAAATCAGGAAAGAAATCTTGGAGTTATCGTGGATAGTTCCCTGAAAACTTACACACAGTGTGCAGCGGCGGTCAAAAAGGCAAATACAATGCTAGGAATCATTAAGAAAGGGATAGAAAATAAGACACAGAATATCTTAATGCCCCGGTATAAAACTATGGTACGCCCACACCCTGAATACTGTGTACAAATGTGATCTCCTCATCTCAAAAAAGATATTTTGGCCTTGGAAAGGGTTCAGAAAAGGGCAACAAAAATGGTTAGGGGTTTGGAACGGGTCCCATATGAAGAGAGGCTAAAGCGACTGGGACTTTTCAGTTTAGAAAAGAGGAGGCTAAGGGGGGATATGACAGAGGTATATAAAATCATGATTGGTGTGGAAAGAGTGAATAAAGAAAAGTTTTTTATTAGTTCCCATAATAGAAGAACTAGAGGAAACCAAATGAAATTAATGGGTAGCAGGTTTAAAACTAATAAAAGAAAGTTCTTCATAAAGTGCATAATCAACCTGTGGAACTCCTTGCCAGAGGAGGCTGTGAAGGCTAGGACTATAACAGAGTTTAAAGAGAAGTTAGATAACTTCATGGAGGTTAGGTCCATAAAAGGCTATTAGCCAGGGGATAGAAATAGTGTCCCTGGCCTCTGTTTATCAGAGGCTGGAGATGGATGGTACGAGACAAATCGCTTGATCATTGTCTTCGGTCCACTCCCCCTGGGGCCCCTGATGCTGGCTACTGTCGGCAAACAAGCTACTGGGCTGGACGGACCTTTGGTCTGACCCAGTAAGGCCATTCTTATGTTATGAAATGCAAAGTACTCCACACCTAGGAAGGAGCAATCAGTTTTACACATACAGAATGGGAAGCGACGGTCTAGGAAAGAGTACTGAAGAAAGGGATCTAGAGGTCATAGTGGACCACAAGCTAATATGAATCAACAGTTTGATGTAGTTGCAAAAAAAATAAAACATGATTCTAGGATGCATTAACAGGAATGTTATGAGCAAGACACAAGAAGTCATTCTTCCGCTCTACTCTGCGCTGATTAGGCCTCAGTTGAAGTATTATGTCCAGTTCTGGGAACCACATTACAAGAAAGATGTGGAGAAATTGGAGAAGGTCCAGAGAAGGAAGACTGAAATAATTGGGCTTGTTTAGTTTAGAAAGGAGAAGACTGACAGGGGACATGATAGCGGTTTTCAGGTATCTAAAAGTGTATCACTAGGAGGAGGGAGAAAAATTGTTCTCCTTGGCCTCTGTGGATAGGACAAAAAGCAATGCAAGTTTAATATGGACATTAGGAAAAAGTTCCTAACTGTCAGAAGGGTTAAACACTGGAATAAGTGGCCCAGGGAGGTTGTGGAATCTCCATCTCTGGAGCTATTTAAGAGCAGGTTAGATAGACATCTATCAGGGATGGGCTAGACTACTGTTTCCCAAATAGTGCCCTGCGGAACCCCGGGGTTCCCTGAAGTGAAAGTAAGGGTTCTCCGAGAAGCCAATCACTCCTCCTCCCCCCACCCCAAGCCAGTCTTAGGGGCAGGCGAGCTGGGCGGTCACCCGGGGTTGCCATTTTCAAGGGGCCACCGCAGTTTTAGGGGTGGGCCAGCATTTTGGGGTTTTTTTGCTTGCCCGTTATTCCACCTTTTTTTTTGGTTGACCAGTTTCCCCCGGCCTTTTTTTTTGTAAGGGTTCCATGGCTAAATAAAATTGGGAAACACTGGTCTAGATGGTACTGGGTCCTGCTGTGAGGGCAGAGGACTGGATTCAATGACATCTCGAGGTCCCTTCCAGTTCCAATATTCTATGAAAGTGACACAAGAGAAACATCCTGGCACCCCAGACCCCTTCTATTTAAAATGAGAAAATATAGTAAAATATTTGCTATTTTTACAGTCATTAGAGTCATCTTTCAGATGTTAAATTTTAGCAATGATGCTTTTTAAAATGAGAGAGTAGAATACCTATAAGTTTGTCGTAGTCTACACCTTTTGCATTGGATGTCTGCACCGTCCAAGGGTCTACGAAATCCTCATCCAGTGCGGTAGTGGGGCCATTATTACTCATTGGTGAAAAATCTACTGGAGGAGAACCAGCTTTGTAATCTTGTCCTGTTGCTGCTTTATACTTCACTTTTAATGACAATAACAACTTCACTGCTGCATCAATTTCATCCTGCGCCAAGGAAAAATAAGATGGAATTCACTTAAGACAAACTATGTTACTACAGCTTTGCTCCTTCAAAAACTTACACACATGCATTGAGTACAATGGGACTACAGGTTGATCCTTTCAAATCTGGGACTCTCTGTCTAGCAACATCTGTGGTCTGGCTGGGGAGCCACTGGTGTCAGTAGAGCCAGGCAGCGGCTGGGGAGCTCACGCTCCAGCTGTGGAATCCCTGGAAACTCCCAGTGGCAGTGGGGCCAGAGACCAGGCAGCTTGTTTGGGATCTGCCCCTGGCTGAAGCAGGGCTGGTGGAGGTGGGTGGTTAGAATCCTCAGCAACAGTAGGGTGGGGTGACTGGGTGGTCCCGGCTAGGGAACCCCTGGCAGCAGCAGGGCCTGTAGTGGCCAGGTGGCCCCATCTGGAAACCCTGGGAAAGAACCTGCGGCAGTGAGACCAACAAGGGCCAAGCAGTCCCCTGCAGGAACCCCGGGAGACCGTGGGGGAGTGGGTGGGTAGCCATGCTAGGCCAGCATTAGTGGGGCCAGCAGCAGGGCAGGGAGCTGCCAGGAGAGGAGCCTGAGAGCCGGGCAGACAGCAGGGACAGCACAGGTCCTGAGGGTTCCAGACCAGGGAGGTCCAACCTGTATTCATGTGCTTCAAGTTAAGCAGGATCAGTGGCCAAGTTAAAAAGAAAGGAAGTGGCATGTAGGACAGTTTCTTAATGCTCCTTGTAAGCATATAATAGGAATTTACTGTGTAATCTTTGGCAAATTAATCAAGGCCCTCTGTGCTCCACTTTTCCAAATGTAAAAGAGGGACAAAGATATTTACCTGCTTCACAGGGAAGTGGTGAGGCTTAAATCATTTAAGAATTGAGTCAGCAGTTATGCTTAGATAAAGGTGCTATAAAATTATTATTTTTCTAGAATTACTCCTGTAGTAGATATATTTAACTTTTTTTAATTTGCTAGTACACCTTGATAAACTGTAATACCTTCTTTACAATTCACATAGTTATTTTATGTTCTATATAATTTAATGTTATTGTAACAGCTCATGCATGCACACACAGTTATGTGCTAAGATTTCTTATCAAAGTTTCACTTGGAAAAACAAATCTTTAGAGCCAAAACCTATTGCCATTCCCCATGTAGATCACCTACTGAATTTAATTCTATTTGCACAGAGACTGATGATGGGAAAAGGCATTCAGAGCTAAACACTGATCCCATTTAGGTTAGCACAAAATTGCCTAATGACTTCTAGAAGACTGAGTAGCCCCTGTGTGTTCAGACATAAAAAACCACTTTATAAAAATATTACTATAAAATAGTGCTTTGCCTCAAAATTTGGAAAGGTCGGTATTACTACCAACATTTTAAAGTAAGAAAACTGAAATGCAACAAGCCTAACAGACTTAAGGAAGGCAACATAGCAAGTCAGTGGCAGAATTAGAATATTGGCCCCTAAATTTAGTTACTCCCAATTCCTTCTTCAGGAAAAAACAACTTTGGTCATTTTGAGTAAGATAATAATAATAATAATAATTACAAAGTCTGTATTTAACAAAATATTTAAAAAAGCAAAGATTATTTTATTACTAGAATATTAAAATAGCATCCCAAGACACAAAACTGTTCAATGTGCTAAGAGTAATAAGCTGCAAAATGGAAACAGTTCAACAAATGAAACAAAAATACCGTTGATGCTTTCTCTGCTTTCAGCGATCTGACTTTTTCTCCTTGTGCAGTCACTCTTTCAAACAGCTCAAGTGGACTTGAAATGCAAGAGTCACAGTTCTGAAAATCTGCCATTTTTCAGGAGTGTAAATTATCCCTTTTATTCACAATCTAAAGTATTTTATCCAGCAGGTTCAAAACAGCTGCAGCAACAGACTGGAGAAGGAGAACAGCAAAGAAATACCAAGATCATACATTTTGTTTTATTATAATTTTAAAGACTTCTGTTCAAACTCTTTACCCATCTGACATGATGCCATTTAAATTCACCCATGGAAAGTAATATGTTTGAAGATTGTTTTTTCAGCACTAGTTTTCTGAAACTAAAGACACTTAGCACAATGGAATCCAGTTTTACACCATATATTTAGACTTTTGAACTAGAGGATGGGCACTGCACTGAAGGAAATAAAATCACAGGTTGATTCATAACACTGTTCCTCTAAAATATATGTATGAGCACTAATTAAATTATGCTCGCTTATTTTATGTCTCAACTTGTATTCTACTTCTCCCCTCTATACAACCAATCTTGCAAAAAAAAAATCCAAAAAATATATCTTGGGTTCATAATATATCAGCTAAACTTTTTGTTTTCTTTATCTCCTGAACCTGTTATTTGTCCCTTTTAATATTTATTTCTCACTTTATTTAAAGTAAAATGGCACATTTATGACAATTAAGTAGAATCTCAAAGTTATGAACACTTTAGGAATGGAGATTGCTCATACTTCTTAACAATATGTTATGTTATGGTTGTTCTCTCAAAAGTTTACAACTGAACACTAACTGAAATCAGTTTTGATACTTTACTATGTAGAAGAAAAATGCATGTAGCCATCTTAATTTAAATGAAACAGACACAGAAATAACTTCTTTACTTTGTCAAATACTTTACTGGGTGATCTACCTGTCATCTAGTCCCAGGTTCTATAATGAGAGGCTTAGTGATACCCAAAGCATGGAATTGTGACCATGATCAGCTTGGCTAATAACCATTGATCAATCTATCCTCCATTAACTTATGTAATATTTTTTTCAATACAGTAATACTTTTGATAGAAATGTAGCCGTGTTAGTCTGGGGTAGTTGAAGCAAAATGCAGGACAATGTAGCACTTTAAAGACTAACAAGATGGTTTATTAGATGATGAGCTTTCGTGGGCCAGACCCACTTCCTCAGATCCACCATTTGATCTGAGGAAGTGGGTCTGGCCCACGAAAGCTCATCATCTAATAAACCATCTTGTTAGTCTTTAAAGTGCTACATTGTCCAGTAATACTTTTGACCTTCACAACAATGAATGGCAATGAGTTCCAGAGACTGACTGCGTTGTCTGAAAAGTATTTCCTTATTATATCGTTGAGATGTGGTGACCAGGACTGCATGCAGTATTCAAGGTCTGGGTGTACCATGGGTTTCCACAATGGCAAAGTGATATTTTTTATCTTCTTACTTATTCCTTTCTTAATGGTTCCTAACTAGGGATGTGAAAGGTTAATTGGTTAACTGATAGAGGCTGGAGCAGCTCCCTGCCTACCATGGGCAGAGGGCTGCTCTAGCACTGCAGGGGGCCCACTGCGGACAGGGGCTGCTCTTGTTCAGAGCAGCTCCTGTCTGCGGAGTACCCGGGTGCTCTGCAGGCAGGGGCTGACCCAACATCCAGAGCTGCTCCAGCAGGGGGCTGGGAGCCAGTAGGCAGCCCTAGGGCAGGGTTGGGTGCAGGAGCTTTGTGGACTAAGGGCTGCTCCAGCTGGGCTGGAACGGTCTCCAGTCAGAATCCTGCTTTAGTTAGTTAACTGATCAAATGTTAGGCCAACCTAATGTTTAACAAGTTAATGTTTAAATGATTAACCAGGATTTTACATGCCAATAAATCCTGACTAACTGTTTGGACTGCTGCTGCACATTTAACATATGTTTTCAAAGAACTATCTACAAAGACTCCAAGATCTCAAGTGGTACCAGCTAATTTAGACCCCATCATTTTGTATGTGCTGCTGGGACTATGTTTTCCAATGTGCATTACTTTGTAATTATCAACAGTGAATTTCACATACTATTTTCTAGCCTAGTCACTCAATATAGTGAGATTCCTTTGTAACTTCTCCATTGCCAGGTTTGGATGTACAGCCGCTTCCCGAGTTACGGCCACCTCCACTTACAACCATCCGCACTTATGACCAAAGCTGTCGTAAATGCTGATCTGAGTTATGAACAGCAATCCACGCTTACGAACAGCACGGTCACCATGTAACTCTATGGGATCCGAGTTACGAACACTTGGAGTTACGGACCAAGTGTTTCTGCTGTTCGTAACTTGAGAAGCGGCTGTAACTATTATGAGTTATTGTGTATTGTCTACAAACTTTGCCACCTGACTGTTTACACTTATTCCCAGATCATCTGTTAATATGTTAAATAGCACAGTTCCCTCCCAGTACACATCCTGATTATTTACAGCACAGGGAAGTCTCTTATTAAAAGACCCACGGAGCAGAGACTGACCCAGCATTTCTGTTCACTTGCTTCCCTGTGCTGTAAAATGCAGAGCGGCAGCTGGGACGGGAGAGGGTTGTATGCTGAGTCATAAGAGACCCACAGAGCAGGTACTGACCCAGCAGCTCTGTGAGCTGGCTTCCCTATGCAGAGTGGCAGTTGGGGAGATGCAAATAGTCAATAGTGCTCCTGCTTATCGGTTAGTCAACTAGTCACTAACATCCCTAATTCCTACCCTTTATTTCCTATCTTTGAATCAGTTTCTGATTCATGATGGGACCTTCTCTCCTATAACTATTTTGCTTAAGAGCCTTTGGTGATGAACTATGTGAAAAGTTTCTGAAGGTCTGAGTATACTGTATTTACTAGATCACTGTTGTGCACATGTTTATTGAGTCCCTCAAAAAACTGTAATAGAATGGTGAGGCAAGAGTTCCCTTAAAAACTGTATTAATTCTTCCCCCAATATACTGTTTTCATACACGTGTCTGATCATTTTGTTCTTTACTATACTTTCAACCAATTTGCCTACTATCAAAGTTAAGGCTACTTACTGGCTTGTAATTGCCTAGAACGCCTGAAAGTTTTTGAAAAAATTGGCATTGCATTAGCTATTCACAAGTTATTTGGTACATAGTCTGATTCAAGTTACAGATTACGTATCTCAGTTAGTAGTTCTGTCATTTCATATTTGATTTCCTTCAGAATATCTAGTTATGTTGACTTATTACTGTTTAATTTATCAATCTGTTCCAAAACTTCCTGAATTGGCATCTCAGATCTGGGACATTTTTTCAGATTTGTCACCTAAGACAAATGATTCAAGTGTGGAAGTCTCTCTTACATCATCTGCAGTGAAGACCAATGGAAAGAATTAAATTAGCTTCTCTGCAATCGCCTTGTCTTCCTTGAGTGCTCCTTTAATACCTCAATCATCCAGTATCCCTGATTATTCTTTGGCAGGCTTCCTGCTTCTGATGTACTTCAAAAAAATATTTGCTTTTAGTTTTTGAGTCTTTTACTTTTTCTTCAAATTATTTTTAGGTCTGCTTAATTATACTTTTACATGCTACTTGATTTTTTGCTCCTTTTTATTTTCCTTAGTAGGATTTGGCTTCCAAATTTTAAAATATGTCCTTTTGTGTCTAACCACATCTTTTACTCTATTTTTAGCTATGGTGGGGTGGGTTTTTGTCCTCTTATTATTTTTTGGGGGGGATTTACATATCATTTGCACTCTCTAGGATAATGTTTTAAAAATATTTCCATGAAGCTTGTAGGCATTTCATTCTTATGACTGTTCCTTTTAGTTTCTATTTAACTAGCTTCCTGATTTTACTGTAGTTCTCCTTTTTTATGTTAAATGCTACTGTAGTGAGTTTCTTTGGAATGTTCCCCCCCTACAAGGATGTAACATTTAGTTACTTTTTGGTCACTATTGTTGAGTGGGTCACCTATATTCATTTCTTGGATCAAAATCTGTGCTAGGGATGTAACAGTGTAGTCGATTAACTGATAAGCAAAAGCTTATAGGTTAATGCCAAAGACTACACACATTTCCCCTGCAACCCTTGCCAGTAAATTTTTTTAGCAGGCTGGCCAGCAACCCAGCTCAGTCCTGGCTTGCACCAGGTCCTGGACCTACCCCTGCTGTGACTCTGCATTTAAAGTGTTTTAGGAGCTGGGCGTGCAGGCAGCCCAGCTCAGTTCCAGTTCGCACTGGATGCAGGAGCTGCTGCCATCCTATCAGAGGCAGCAGCGCAGGGCGACAAGCAGCTGATCTGCAAAAGGAGCTGGTTTTTAAACTGTTTCCCCTCGTGGACTAGCTCCTGCCTGGCACCCCACACTGCTGCTGTCCCCGGGGATTAGAGAATAGTCAACTGATAAAAATCCATGAGGTTACTTGACTATTCAATTTACCGATATTTAACATGCCTAATCTGTGCATCACTTAGGACTAAGTCAAGAATTAACATTTCCCTTGAGCATTCCATGACTAGCTCCTCCAAGAAGCAGTCATTAATAGTGCCCAGAAATTTTCTCTCTCCATCCCAAACTGAGGTGACAAGTTTCCAGTCAATATGGGGATAGTTTACATCTCTCATTATTATTGGTTTTCTGTTTTTGTAATCTCTCTAATTTCTCTGTTACCATCCTGGTCAGATCGTTAGCAGCATATTCCTGCTGCTATATCCTTATTATTAAAAATATAGAATTTTTATTCATAACAATGCTATGGTATTGTTCGATTCATTTAAAATTTTGCTATGTTGCTCCCCCTCCCCCACATATAGCACTACTTGCCCACTGGCACAAGCTATTCTGTCATTCCTATACATTTTGTACTCTGATATTACTGTGTCCCACTGATTAGCACTTTTACTAAATTTCTGTGATGCCTACTATTTGACCATCCTTATGTAGCTCAACGTGACAGTGACCAGTGCTAGATGTTTCAGAGGGAATTTACAAAACAGGGCAATTTCAAATGAGCCATCCCCTGCCGCATGGTTCCAGCTTCTGGCAGATGGAAATTTATGGATATCTGGACTATTGTGATTTGCTTCTGACCACCTTTGTTAATAGTCGCCAATGAACCTATTTAATTATGTTTTGAACCCCATTACATTTTTGGTCTTCACAACATCCACAGCAATGAGTCCCACAAATTGACTCTGCATGGTGTGAAGAAGTACTTTCTTTTGTTTTAAACCTGCTCCCTATTAATTTCATTGAGTGAACCCTAGTTCTTGTGTTGTGTTAAAGGGAAAATGACACGTTCATTGCTTTCTCCACACCATTTGTGATTTTAGAGACCTCTATTGTATCCTCCCTTAATAAACTATTTTCTAAGCTGAATAGTGTAAGTCTTTTTAAATCTTTTTTCTCATAGAAGCAGTTCCTTACACCCAATAATAGTTGCTGCCCTTTTCAGCATCTTTTCCAATGCTAGCATTTTTTTTATATGTAGCAATCAGAATTGCACACAAAGGTGCTGAAGTACCAGGGATTTATATGGAAGCATTATCAGATTTTATACTTACTATTCCTTTCCTAATGTTAGCTTTTTTAACTGCCACTGCACATTGAGCACATCTTTTCAGAACAGATCTGCACTGTTCACTTGGGTATGCAGAGAGTTGTTTCAGCTGTGCCAGTCCCAGAATGTTAGACACAAGGTAGATGCGGCAATATCTTTTATTAGCTGAAATCCTGTTGGTAAAAGAGACAAGTTTTCTAGCTTAAAGAGAAAAAGAGATCGGTATAATGGCAAAACTTGTCTCCCTCACCAGCAGAAACTGGGCCAATAAAAAGCCACCCCCTCGGGTAACAGCTGTCAACATGCTATAGAGCAGTTGTTTTCAACTAGGGGTGCGTGTATCCACAGGAATACATAGAGATCGACCATGGGGTACATCAGCTCATATAGCTATATCCCTAATTTTACAACAGGCTAGCAAAAGCACTAGCACATCAGTAAGCGCCATACAGACAGAAGAAACCAAGCACCTGTTCAATGACGTGGTGCGGTGACACTCCGTATTTCTGTGTCTGATTCTGTAAGAGTCTCAGTCAGGTGAAACTTGAAGGGGGGGGAGGGGGACTTGGGTCACAAGACAAATCTGACTCCGAAAGGGGCACAGCAGCCCGGACAGGTTGAGAACCTCTGCGCTAGAGCAGGACCAGACACCCTGTGCGGACTCTGCCAGCTCCGGCAGCGCAGGGACCAGCGCGCTCACGCCTCCCTGCCCGGGGCCTCACCAAGGGAGGGGTCCGGCACCGGCCGCTGCTCTGCGGCGTTTCTCTCCCAGGCCCCAAGGCGATGCAGATGAATGAGCCCACAAGGGTGACCGCACACCGGAGCGCGCCCGCAGGCCTCCCCGCAGCGTAGCCGAGCCCCGGCCCCCTTACCCGGCGAGGCCCCGGCTCCTCTTCTCGGCGCCTCTGTCACCCTCAGCACCGGGCACCAGCCCCGCCCAGAGCCGGCGCGTCGCGTTGCTCAACCCTGCCCGGTCGGAAACGCGTCCCCGGGCCGGAACCATTCGCTACCCGCGCACGCAGGGCAGCCGGGCGCATTTCCTCCCAACAGACAGAGCGCGGCATTGCCGGCGCTCGGCCGGGAAGCGCTGGGGTGTGGCCCGTGGGGGCGATTTACGCGCGGCCGGGCGCGCTCCGGGGCTGTTAGCAGGGCGGCCCTTGTTTCCCCCCGGCTGCCTTTGCGGGGCGGACCCGCCGCTAGCCCCCGCGGTGCGTGTTTCTGGGAAAGGGCCCTCGTGGGGGTCGCTTCCCTCTCAGGTAACTGACGTGGGTTCCCCGCATAGGCGGGTCACGTGGCGGTCAGGCTCGCCCCGGCACAGGAGGCGCCTCCTCTGTAGGAGGAGCTGCAGGGCCAGGCTGCTGCGCACGCGCGCTCGCCCCCGGGGGTGGCTGCCAGGGACTCCTCTGCCCACCGGCTGAGGCGCTGGGAGGCTGACGCCAGCGGAGGGGACGGTTGCTGCGGAGGGGACGGTTTCACCCGCTCATAAGCATTCCGGGTAGTTCTCGTTTCAGAAGCGGTTCCTTCGGGTCTCGTTGGACGCCGCGGGCTGAGGGACACGAAGGGGATTTTTGAATTTTGGCTTTAACTGAAACGTTTAAACACGTTCGAAAAACAGTCCCACCGCCCCCAGCCTGAGCATCCGGAAAGAGGGGTTGCTCTGCCTGTGGCCTGGCGCTGCCATTCTGGGTGGGCGGCGGCCTTTCTCTCGTGGCCCGGGGTGAGACGGGCCGGAGGAGATTTGAACGAGCTACAAGCGCTGCCCTGAGATTTTGAAAGGCCTGGTTATCAAAGCTGAGAACGTGCAGCCACACTAAGTGTTGGCCCGGGTGGCCATTTAGGTGCCGTATTGGCCTTTTGTGTGTGCAGTTTGTATGCTGCCCCATGTCTTTCCAGCGTAATGTATGCTCAGGTACATGCAATGCATATACTGTGTTTGGCGTCTAATTCTCATGTAAAAACACATACGTAAACTTTCCTCATGAAAAAGTCTGTAGAACTATTTAAGCTGCACTAACAACTTAAAACTAGTACCTTGTCAATCCATGCTGCGAACACAATTAGGGCTGTAAAACTGGATAGGCTTATCATTAACCCCAATGGCTTAGGTGGGCTGGTAGGATCCCACTCCAGCCATGGCAGGCAGACCCCAGCAGTGCCAGCTAGAGCAGCCTCAGTTAGTAGTTAACTGGTTACACAATATAACATTGTTTAACCTGTTATCTCTTAAAACTTGTTATTGACATACCTGTGCATAACTGTTGCAGTACTGTTTGGAAAAAAATCTTAGTTATCTATGGTCCATTATTAAATTGGGAGGATGTATCTGCTTGGGACCTGCAGTAGTCTTTCTTGGGCAGGGGTGGGTAATTTTTTATGCGGGAGGAGACTCCAAGATTTAAATGGTCAAGGGCTGCATTTTTCTATGGAGGTTGGATGCAGAAAGAAGTTCAGGGCATGGGATTGGGGTGCAGGAATGTATTTTGACCTGGAGGAAGGGTTTAGGAAGGGCGGCAGAGTCTGGAAGAGAGTTGTGACCTGGGGTGGGGATGGTGACCTTAGGCATGGAGTTGAGAAGCTGGAGGGGAAGGGGTGCCAGAGGCAGGCTCAGCCAGGAGGTGCTTACCTTAGGCAGCTCTGAACCAGCAGCCCAACAGGGACTCTGAGGTAGGCTATTGGCCTGTTGCACCCCCCAGGGTGCTCAGAATAGCTAGAGGCTTCCTCCATGTGCCTCTCTGCACTGTGCCCCCTTGGTGGGCCAGGAAAGGTGGAAGATTTCATGCACTGCCCCCACCCCAGGCTAATCTCTGGCCCTCAGGGCAGGGGCTGCATGTAAAGTGTCTCGCCTCTCCCAAGGCTTGTAGTGCCAGGTGTTTTGAGCAGCCTCTGGCTGCAGCTTACAGTCTGCCTCAGGGTCTTGGTGGGGCGGGTCATGGGCTGGATCAAAAGGCTTGGTGGGCCAAATCCTGCCTGCCCTTGTTCTTGGGTCTGGTACTATGAAATGTTAATGAATTGAATAGTGGAGTGGAGAGCGTGCTTATAAAATTGTGGATGAAGTAAATTAAGCTTGCAAGTACTTTAGAGCAGCGATTCCCAAACTATGGGCCGTGGCCCAGTACCTGGCTGTGGGGAAAAAAATACTGGGCCTCAGCGTGGCTGCCAGGGTGTTCCGGGCTGCCAGGGTGTTCCGGGCTTCCAGACTGCCCGTGTAGCGCCAGGTTCCCCAAGCCCTCAGCCGGGCTGGGCATATGCAGCCGTATGTTTCAGGCTCCCGGCAGAGGCATAGTGAGGGTTACCAGGTGAGCTCTTATTGTTGGCTGTGGAGAGGGGATGGGAAGTTGGATATGGGCCGCAGGGAAGCAGGGTCGGGGCAGTGGAGCTGCCCGGGGAAGATGGGGGGGGGGGGAACCGGCCCGGCGGAAGCAGGACTGGCCGGGGGGGTGGGAGCAGTGGGGCTGGCCAGGGGAGATCGCGGGGAGTGGGGGAGAAAATGCCTGGTGGGGGCAGCGAGGCTGGCTGAGGGAGATTGCGGGGCTGGCTGGGGAACCGGCCCGTGGAAACAGGGCTGGCGGGGGCAGCAGGGCTTGCCAGGAGTGATCGGGAGAGAATCGGCTGGCGGGGACATAAGGGCTGGCCCAGGACGGTGGGGGAGGGGAGAGAGGGGGGAGAATTGGCCAGCGGGGAGCTGGACAGTTCAGGGCGCGCGCAGATCCTGAATAAAAATTTAAAAGCAGTGCCTTTTAAATATCCCCACTGCTGACAGTGAGGTTTAAAGGCACTACAATGTGTCAGAATGGAGAGAACCTGGTGCATTCACCATCCAGAATGAGAATATGGATAAAAAATTCCAAAGATGGTGTCAGCTTTCTGAAAATAAATGAGCCCCTTTTCAATACACGATGTGGTGGTGCAGGGTTTTATTGGACTACTGTCCATTTTTCCAATCCATATTCCCTTAACTTGCTGGTAAGAATGTTGTGGGTGGCTGTATCAAAAGCTTTGCTAAAGCTGGCCGTGGGGGCTTTGGGAGGACCCAAACCAACATATTTGCATATTTGTCATTTGTTTAATGAATATGCAAATATGCAAATTACTGTTACCAGTCCTCTGAAAGCTTGCAAATGGATTTACTGGTCCCCATGTCAAAAAGTTTGGGAACCCCTGCTTTAGAGAACAGGATTACAATTCAACGTGACCTTGAGAAATTAAAGACTTGGGTTAAAATAAAAAAGATGAAATTTAATAAAGGCAAGTACAAAATATTACATTTGAAATATTGCATTACATTTCTAATATATAGTTACAAATAGGGAATAATTAGCTACACTGTAATCATGCTGAAAAGTGAGCATATTTAGTCTTGAGAAAACAAAAAGGAGGATAAGATAACTGCCATGTTGCCTTTTACACATTTTTCTTCTTTTCTTTGCACAGATGAATCCCATTTAAATTAACAATTTCATGATGTAGCACAGATTAATTTGGTTGTTTAGGGAATAGTCCCAGTTTTATAAACTTCAGATAAAGATGTGAGTTGCCCTCCAGAGGGAGAATGTAATGTTTTTTCATACTTATCACTATACTGGTTTTTAAAACTTCTGCAAAATACTTAGCTAACTGTCCTGCAAAGGGATTTGAAAGAACAGACCTGTAGTTGTGGATAGAGTCCTGTTTGAGTCAGTGAGATGCTGTTCAGTAGTAAGTGTTTGTGCTAGGGGACTTCATAGTAAAATAGAGGCACAGCCTAAAGTGCAAAGCTCTCTAGCTTGGAATAAAATAGGGATATTAGAGTCCTGCTCTATTTATACCAGAGTTCTCCCCCTTGGAGTGGAGCAGAGGTATTTTGGTGGTGATACCAGGTGGGCTCAGTGTCAACATTCACCGCAGCTGTGCCATTTTCTGCTCCCAACACTCTCTGCACCCAGCACTGGCTCCACTCTGACAGTTGCATTAACCTTCCCCCACTCTGAAAGTTTAAGAGGGGAAGGGCAGATATTATATCTTTTTTTGGTCTGGATTTAGGGATGTGTGCAACCAAAATTGTAACGGGGTGTGTATGGGGAAAGCACAGCTAAAAAAGTTTGAAAACAGCTGATATATACAAAGCTGATATTTGTTTGCAGGATTGTATATATGCATGCAAGTGACTTTATGCATATCAATAGTCCCATTGAATTCAAATGGACTTCTCAGATGCATAAGTGCTGAGACAGACAAGTGGACAGGCTGCCACTGCTATGTCCCATTTAAAAATGAAGAGTGGCAGCATGACAGTTGTCCTGAGACCCAGCGGGGGACCACAGAATGAGCCTGCGTCTTTGCATGCTGGCTCCTCTCTGTCCCTTTAAGAGTACAGGGAGTGGGGGCGGGGAGTGATCGAGTATTCAATAATGCTACCTGATAAGCTCCTCCTTATCAGGTAGTTGACTACTCCTTTACATCCTTAATTCATACTAGATACACATCTCTAAAAGACATTTTATTTCAAACTGGTAGACTTACCTGCTATTGTCCGGGGGTGGTGGTAGGGCATACAGATCCCCTGCCAGTGCTCCCTGGGCCCAGCCCAGGGGGGCCGAACAGGATGGCCAGCTGCAGCTGTGCTAAACAACCTGGCAATGCTGGGGGAAGCTGTTGCAGGGGTCACAGTAGTGCTCCTGAGGGGGGCAGAGATGGGGAAGGTGGGACTTCCTCCCCCTCCTCTGGTCTGGTGCTGGGGTAGGCAGAGCCACTTACCTGGGCAAGTGAGAGGCAAGATGGAGAGCCCAGTCCCCAGATGGCCACTCCTTTGGTGAGGATGCCCCCACTGGTCTCTTTTTGCAGTATTGCTTCCCAGTCACTTCCCAATCTGTATGTGTGACTACTGTAGAGTAGGGAACCTCAGCCCTAGGGGCTGGATGCGGACCCCGACTTGCCTGGATTCAGCCCCCGAGGCTCAGGGCTCCTTCCCAGCAGTGGGGTTCTGTACTTGCATTTGAGCCCTCCCGCTGCCCCACCATAGGGCTGGAGCACTGAAAATCTGCTAGCGTGGTGCCCCTAGGCTCTGGTGTGTAAGAAGAATATGAGGAGTGTCTTTCTCCTCAGTGAGGAGCCACACTTCAGTGAGCAGTGTTCCCTCTAAGCTTTACAGGTGATTAATCAGCCCCGCCCAGTCAGGGGCTCAGGGTGTAGTGGAGTGGTCCCCAATGTTTTGGGGCTTCCGGGTGCCTGGGCCGCTCACGGGCCATGTGCTTGGAGGCGGGGCCAAGCATGCGCCGCACGCCCAGGGCCGGCACCTGCATGTGTTGTGACCCCGGGCAGGGGCCGCCCAGGCGCTGCATGCACGGGGCTGGCACCGGCACATGCCGCGAACCCGGGGCCAGGGCAGGCACCAGTATGTACTGCGACCCCGGGGCAGGGGCCACCTATGCACTCAGGGCTGGCTCCTGCCGCACACCCGGGGGCGGGGCCAGCCCAGATTGCTCCGCGGGAGCACATAAATGGCCCGGCAGGCGCCATGGTGCCCGCGGGCACCACATTGGGGATCACTGGTGTAGTGCATACAGTTCATTGACTGGGCAGGGCTGATTAATCACCTGTGAAGCAGTGCTGCTGTAGAACATTGTCAGTGAGGTGGCTTTTTTTTTTTTGGTTTCTCACTTGTGTGGGCCACCCCTTCCCCCCCGACTGATTTTTCTGTTAGGCAGTGGCCCTCAACCCAAAAAAGATTCCTCACCCCTCCAGTAGTGGGAGTACTGCCATAAATCTCCTTAGCCAATATTATGGCATGCAAGGCCAATTTCAGCTTCTGTTATTGATTACATAAATGGCTAAAATCCATCAAATTACATTTCTGCTCATAGTAAGCACAAGCATGTATGCTTGTGTTTTCTAGAGACATCAACATGCCTAAAAATTTTATGATGACTCTTAAGCCTTTGATGTAAAGTTGAAGGTGTTGCTGAATTTACTATTTCGGTGTGGTTACATGTACAGTTGCCCTTTTAACACATTCTGTGATCCATTTAGCTATTGTGGTTCCTTTTTTCTTTTATCCTTTGAACTCCAATATGATGAAAGAAAAACTGTCACATTGGCTGTATGAGTAGTTGTAATTCTGCACAAAATTACTGTGATGGAGTGGCACTAACATTTCACAAGTTCCCTATCGGGACAAGTGTGTGTGCTTGCAATCTCTTAGTTCCAGTTGCCTCTTTGGTGACTCAGCCCTTCAGCTGAGTCGCCATTGTGTGAATCAAACAAAAACTCCTTCCGGGTACAACTGTAACAAGTGCCCATCTCAGTGCCCTCTGTCATGTCCCTTTCCCTACTCAGAGGGGGCTTCCTCTCCTGGAAGCAACATCTTGTCTCAGAATCCCATCACAGTCCAGCAATCTCCAATAGCTCTTCACACAGAGCTGTCCACAGTACTGCTGCTCTCAGCCAAACAGTCAGCATACCAACAAGGACTTAACAAACATTTGAACTATCTCACCCATTACCAAGATAGTTTCCCCAATTATCACCTCTAATACCATTAACTCACAAACATCCCACTCTCCCTACCTCTAATATCATCAATTCACAGACACTTACCTTCCTTCCTCCCCCCCCCCCCCCGCATCCCCCTCCTGTTCTGCAATGTGATTTGTCCTTTTCATATTTGTTCATTTTTTTTTAATTGTATCCTTTGGTATATATGGTTGTGACTACTTTCTTCCACTATTTGATCTGAGGAAGTGGGTCTGGCCCACGAAAGCTCATCATCTAATAAACCATCTTGTTAGTCTTTAAAGTGCTACATTGTCCTGCATTTTGCTTCAACTACCCCAGACTAACACGGCTACATTTTTATCACTATGCATACCTTGAGGCCTCCAAAAACACTGACAGCTGTCAGTTCCTTCAGCTCCTTTTATGGGCATTTCTTGTCATTGATTGGCTTCTACCTCTGCAGTCACTCTGGCTTGGAGGACTTATCTATGGCTTCTCTGGGGCAGAGTGTTACAGAGCCATAAGGCTTGCAGCAGGGGGCCTCAGAGTCTGGCCAACCCTGTCACAGTTATATATCCCCAACCAACTGCATAATTTTTTATTATCTTGTTAGAATAGACCTGATGGCAAGTCAGGTTTAAAGTGTGCTGTTATAACTGCATGGATAAAACTTGTGCTTTCCTTGTAATCCTTTATATCAGTTTTGTGGAATGCAGCTTATTACCTATGCAAAATCTGACTAATATTAACAAAGATCTTAGAGATACTGAGATGAAAGATGCTCTGGAAGTGTAAGTATAGGTATGTTGAATTAAAGATTAAATTGTATGAGTAAATATGCATGAAAGTGCATAGTTATTTATATTTGCAAAAAATGTTAAGTGATTACGACCTTAAATATTTTATAGTCTGAATTATTAATTCCTTTAATTGCAGATATCCATCATTTTGGAAGATTTCAGCACAGAGATTATTGCATTTTGCATATTGGACCAGAATGAATTCATCATTAGTTGCTTATGATGATTCAGATTCTGACACGGAGACTGGAGAGGCTGAAAATGAAAATCTTTCTAGCCCAGAAGTTGGACTTGAAAATTCTGCTATGAATCCTGTTCAGCATTTTGCATCTGGTGGCTTGAACACAAAACCTACACACAAAATGCAGGCTGTTGAGTGTATTGACAGTACTGGCAGAAGTATTGTTTGTGAAGGTTCCCCTGCATATCAGATACAGACTAATAAGATGGATTTGTCAGACATTTATCCTTGGAAAGACTATTCTAATCAAGCTAACAAGTTTTCAGGAAATGGCAGTTGCTCTCAGAAGAGAGTAAATCAGGACAAGTTTGTTACCATAAAGGGAATTAGACCCTATGTCCCCAAAAGACTTAGACAAGAAACAACTTCTCAAGTGTATGAAAAAAAAGAATCTGAAGAAGAGAGAGAGAGTTGTGCAACTAAAGCTGGTATACCAGAAGAGCAAATTTCCACAAAGGTTTCTGAATTTATTAAGCCATATTTAGGGTCTAAGTATAAATCAACTGAAATCCCAAGAAACCGGGTATTTCAAATGTCCAAACACAGCGGTCCAGTTAATAAAATCCAGTGGTGTCCTGTACAAGGATGGAGCCATATGCTTCTCTCAGCTTCTATGGATAAAACTTTCAAGGTAATGTACTTAAATAGTGGAATGGTTTACACTTAGTAAAATAGTTGGGAATGGTTAATACTTTCTGAATGCCCCATTCAGCTTCTTTGTCTTCCTGAATCTGATACTTGATCTCGTGTGTGTACTGCCTACCAAGACCTAGACCAGATCCTTTGCAGGACCAGACCCTATTCTAAGCTTGATACTGCAAGCCCTCTCATGCACACAGTCCAGTTTTTCCAGTAGTAATGAAGGATCGCAGGGAGGCTGTGGAATCTTATTGTCTAATCTGCTCTTACAGACCTCCAGTCATCTGTCAGGGATGGTCTAGATCAGTGGTTCTCAATCTGTGGGCTGCATGTGTCCTAACTGTGTGCTAAAGGCCATTGGGCCTGCATGGGAGTCTGGGCTGCCTGCTGGGGTTGGGGTCTCTGGCTGGCCCTGTGTAGTTAGGGACACTGGCTGGGGGTCAGGGCCTGGGAAAAGTGGCAGAGCAGGGGTGGGGCCTCAGAAGGGCTGTGGGGGGGGGTCCCTGAAAATTTAAAAATCAAAATGGGGGCCCTTCTTTTGCTGAAGTTTGAGAACTACAGTACTAAAATAAAGCATGCGGAGAGGATTTAGAATCCATATTTCTAAAGCAATTCAGTTATTGAACATAACTGTTTTAAGAGTCTAGAGACTATGATAATGGTGCTTTTTAGGACTTGCTATTGATTTTATTAGAATTTACAAAACAATGCTTCTGTATTACACACTATCATTTTTTTTAAATTGAAGAAGCCAAATATACAGCAGAAACTCTTGGTATGAAATAGGAAAAAGATTTTGTATGAATTCTGTCACCCTTTATATTTTGATTCTTTAAATTTTTTTATTGTAATTTTCAATATATATATATTTGTGATAGAAGAATACATCTAAATCCTCATGTAAATAAAGGATGATTTATTAGAAGCTGGGAATGGGTGACAGCGGGGATGGATCATTTGATGATTACCTGTTCTGTTCATTCCCTGGCATTATCTACTTTCAGAAGTTAGGTACTGGGCTAAATGGACCTTTAGTCTGGCCCAGTATAGCCATTTGTATGATTTTTGCAATATTCTCTAGAATACACATAGGGTTTTTTAAAATGCTGAGGCAGATATAGGTTGCCTAGCTGCAGGGAACACGAGAGCCCTTTAAATAGAAACAGCTGAAAGAGCTCCCAGCACCTCTAGCGTGTTGCCGGAGATGCGTGATTCCTTTAATCTGTTTCTATTTAAAGGGCTGTTGTGTTCCCTGTGGCTGCTAGGTAACACTGCGTGACAGGCCTGGAGAAGGCACAATCTCTTTAAATAGAAGCACATAAAAGGGTTTACAGCTCCCCACACCTCTTGCCCGTTGCTAGGGAGAAAAAGATGCAAGCCCTTTCAGCAGTTTCTATTTAAAGGGCTTGCGCCTCCCCACGGCTTGTAGGCAAGGCGTGAGGAAGACGCGAGCCCTTTAAATAGAAGCAGTTAGAAGGGCTTTTGCTCTTCTCCTGCTCCAAGGCAATGCACTGGAGGCAGGGCCTGGAACTGCCTTGCAGGCTGGATCCAAGCCCTAGGTGGGCTGGATGTGGCCTGCTGAGAGGCTTTTGCCCAACCCAGCTGTAGAGCATCACCCTTAAAGTCCTATAGAGCCCTCTGCTCCTGAGGCAAGCAGAGAAGAAACATCTTTCCTTTCTTATTCTCACCTTTTCTTACAGTCAGTATGTACTTTGGCAACCCTTTGGCAACTCTCCAAAAATATGAAACTGCTTGCACCAACATAGTCATCTTGTTCTATAGAAATTATAATGTATCAGTTGGTATATCTGATGAGCACAACAGTGAGAGGGCCTTTCCCCTGTTTAACTAAGTACATGCCCACTGTTTTCCCACATTGTTGTGGTGGATCTGGTAGACCGTTTACAGGTGGTACTGGTGTTACTGATGCCCAGTGTCAGGCTTCCTTTGACCAAAAGATGGAGGTTTGAAATCAGAGTTTTCCTTCTAGGTAGGTTGACTTTCAGGACTGAAGAGAACCTTACTTGCCATGAGCTGTCTGGTTATTTTTAAAACATACTTAATATCTGCCTTTCGCATGCCTATTTTTGGTTATAAAACAAATAAAATGCACACCTCTGCCACACATGAAGGATATTTTGTTGGGAACTTTCATGGGGAGAAAATCCTGAGTGTTGAAGGGCTTTTCAGTTTAGAGGAGAAAGGCATAACAAACTAGTAGCAGGAAGCTGAAAGCAGATGAATTCATGAGAAATTAGGGACAAAGTCTTTTTGTTTTAAACAGTGTTATCCATCTTGTCTTGATCAGTAAGAAAGGTGAAAGTTTTGGAGATGGAGAAAACAAACAAAATCTAGAATAATCTTTCCCCTAGAGATCTGAAATCACTAAGCTGCAATTTTCAAATGAGTTTAAGGGAGTTGGGTGCCCACATCCAATTGATGTCTACATGCTCTCCAGCACCTTCAAAAATTCCAGTCTGTATATTATCAAAATGATAATTTGGCAGACATTAAATTAGTATGTCGAACAGAATATTAACATATTTAAACATTTTTTAAAAATAAAGCTATATATGTGCAAAAGTGCTTTTGTAACCCACAGATCTCTTGGATGTGGTGCACTGTCCCACCAAGTGGCTTCGAGGCCACTTACAGAGAGAATAGTGAATCTGCTCTACAGCCTTAGGCAGCCAGCTTTTAGCTCATGTGGTATTCTGCCTGTTGAGAGACTGCGTTGCACTTTCCTGAATAGGGACGGACTTAATCATGTAATATCAAGCCTTCCTGAATTGGGGCCACCATGTACAACCTATTTAATGACCAATAATGGCAAAAATGCTGTTCTTAGTAACTCTTCAGTAACAAATGCAAAATAAAATTAAGACTCTATGGGAGGCTATAAATATTTAAAATAAACCTGCCTAAAGAAGAAAATTAAAATGTTCATTATAGAATAATTCTCAAATGTAATATTAAGAAAAGTCCTCCAGCTGCGTGAGACTTCTGAAACATTTTAGATATTAAATTTAAAAAAATCTGTTAGCCATAAAGTATAGTTTATTATTAAAAATTAACTAAAAAGTATTTCATTTTATTTCTCAAAAGTAAATGTAGGTTTTTAATAGTGCTTAAGATTACCACCTCTGAGGTGTTGAAAATCTGGGTACTGACTACCACTTATCACCAGAAACAGATCACACTCCAACCAACAAAAAGTCTCTTAGTGTCAACTATAGCAAATTATGACTAAAACGATTGAGATGTTTTACACACATACATGCCACTGTACTAGTGTTGCACCATATTATTTTGCTTTATCATTTTTCTTATCCTAATATGATGCTTCTGTCTCAGACGACCAAGGTGTGAACTGTAGAGCAGAGTTTCTCAACCTTTTTCTTGTTGGGGCCTGCCCTCCTCAACGTGCTATAAAAATTCCAGGGCCCAGCAGGGTAGGAGGCGCTGGGGGAGAACTTTGGGCTCTTGCCTTGGGGGGGAGGGCTGAGGCATAAATATAAGTTTACTTTTATTGGGGGAGGCAAGGGTTGGTGATGCTTAGGCCACCTCTGCATAAGGGGATCCAGGGAGGAGGTGCTATCTTCACCTCCTGACTCATCTCAGCAGGCCACTCATAGGGTTGCCAGGTGTCCGGTATTCACCCGGACAGTCTTGTATTTTTGCTTCCTGTCCGGTAAAAATAATTCAGAGAATACCAGACACCTAAGATGTCTGGTATTTTCTGAAATTTTCCCTGGCCAGGATGCGAAAATGCCGGGTACCTGGCAACCCTACAAACACTCAGCGCCCAGCCTTTCCCCCCCTTTCCCTCCCAGCCCCCATGCTTACCTGGTTCTCCAAGGCTGCCGGCACAAAATGGCTGCTGGCCAAAAGACCTAGGGGAAGCAATGCTTCCCTTAGGTCTTAGTGCTCAACTGTTCCCCTGTTCCTATGCCTGTACTCACTCTTAAAGGGGACATGCTGTTTGGTGTGTTTCTCCCCCCCCCCCCCCCCCGTTTGTTCTTCCCTTCAACAAAATTTTTTCCTGTGGTGTTTTTTTTTGGGGGGGGGGGGGGTGTTCGGTATTTTTGTTTCCATCTGGCAACCCTAGCCACTCAGCCTGTCTGGGGGGGTGGGTGTGGGTGTGTGGCGGGAGTTGCAAACAAAAAATATAACTCAAAGGGAAAAGACAGCTCAGAAAGTTTGAAAACTGCTCATGGCACAGGTAGGGAGTAGCTAGGGGCTATGCAGGTAGGAGAGCAACTGGGGGGGGCTGTGTGTGGGTGAGGGTGGCTCCCAGCTTCAGGTCACAGATGGGAACTGTCCTTCCCTTGCCCCCATCATATTTCATGTTATAATCAGCAAAACAGTAAAAATACTATCCAAACTAGCTAAAAACCAGGTAGGTGGCAACCCTATTATCTGTAACATCTTTAGCATTTTAACATACTCTCTTGTATGTATCTTTCAGGCCAGTAGGGGGCACAGTTAGATTAAATATGGGCATTACAGGGTTCCGAGATTTAATTGTATAAAGGGTTCACTGTCACAGGCCCATGAATCTCTAATCATGTGGAAAGAGCACTTTGTAATATAAGAAATCAGGTAGTGGTGTAGAGCTTAAGGATTTTTTTTCTTTCCAGATGCAAATTTTTGGAAAAAGTATGTGATTGAAAATGGTGAATTGAAGTTCTAAAACGTGGATTTTTCTCACAGTGCCACATTTCTTTGAAATGCGAAATACTAAGTAGTACATAAAGTGCTTATGAAAAGGTCATGTGAATATGAACATTTGAGATCTGTTAAAGAAGACACAGGAGTATGTAACATGAAGAATAGACAGCCAGAATGGATGATTTATTAATCTGAGCTTCAAGTTTGAAACATTTAGCCTTCTTGGAACAACAGGTTTGAATCCAAACAATTCTGACTCAGTCCTTTGCCATTCAATGGCAGGATTCATGGTACTAAGTAGACAATTTGTCGGATAGTAAATATTTGTAGAATTAAATTTACATGCTTCAGTCATGCAATCTGATCAGTGCAGCCACATCTATATGTTTGCATTGTCCTAGCGAAGTCAGAAAAGCTTCCCGTAAGAATGGGGTCCTGGCAGTGAAGATTAGATTGACCCTGGTTGATCCTGCATAGTTTAGAAAGTTTGTTTTTGTTGTTTTTGTTTCTCTAATTACAATAGCCATAAGACTATTATTTCAACTTTGTATCTGGTGAGAATGCGCAGCCAGATAGCTTTTTGCATTATTTCCTCTTTTTTTGTTTTGTTTTTTTGTTTTTTTGTTCACGTGTACTTGAATACTCACACCACCTTAATTTTTTTGTCACAAACTAAGAATGTTGTATTCTTAGGGTTTATATAGGAAGAAAGAAAAAATGAATAAACTGTCCTGTGTATTACATTCCAAATAGGAATTTATTACTATAATATACACATGGAACTTGCTACTTTTGAAGTAATGTATGGAATGTGATATACGCTCTGCCTTTAATAAGGAACACAGAATAAGCAGCCCACAACTGTTCCAATGTAAGGACCATAGAGGGTCCTTTATCCATATCACCCTTTCAGATCAATGCTAGAATAAAGGTCAAGGGGCATTTTTCAACTGGTGTCCAATTTACATGTGAAAAGGAAAAATCAAACCTCTTTTTTTGTTTTTCTAGACAGAGTATGAAACACTGTGGAAGGAGAAAGTTCTCCAGGAAAAATAAAATGTCTAAAGTTGTGTGTAACTTATGGTGGCATGTAAAGTACAAATATTGCATGTCCAGCTGCACTGATATAAATAACAGTGTTGATGGTGAGACCTGGTCTACATGCCTGAATCCCCAGGATATATACCTTGCAAAACTCTTTGTGTAAAAATAAAAAAGTTAAAAAACAATGAAAAGTCTAACAAAGCATGTAGATGGTATCATGAGTTTTCGTGGGCACAACCCACTTCTTCCGAAGGACTTCTAATACTCCAGTCTTCTGAAAAAGTAGGTTGTGCTCATGATACCATATACGTGTTTTGTTAGTCTTTAAGGTGCTACTAGACTTTTAGTTGTTGTTTTTTTTAATTTTTCCTGTTGCAGACTAACTTGGCTACCCCTCTGAATCTCTGTGTAGTTGCTCATATGGTTATCTTGCTGATTTTAGCTGTGTAGTGTTCTGGAGCCTTTCCACACCACGGTGAAAAGCTTCAGCAGTGGGAAGCTGCTAAAATTTTTTCCTGCTGTCTCTTGTCTGCTAAACATTTTCACTGCAGCCTGTAGTGCAGCATGCTGTAGAGCAGGGGTTCCCAAACTTTCTGACATGGGAACCAGTAAATCCATTCACGAACTTTTTGAGGACCGGTAACATTCATTTGCATATTCATCAATCAAATGATGAATATTCAAATAAGTTGTTTCTGAACCTCCCAAAGCCCCCAGTGCCAGCTTTAGCAAATCTTTTGATATGGTCACTCACAATATTCTTGCCATCAAGTTAAAGAATATGGATTGGCTAAATGGAGTGTAAGACAGACAGACAAAGCTGGTTAGACCAGGGTTTCCCAAACTTTTTACTTTAGTTGGAACCCTTTTTTTTCAGTACTGTTTTTTGCAGCCCAAAAATATAAACACATAAACTGAGAAAATACCAGACATATAACATTAGGTACGTTTTATTATTACTAGATGTATCAGTTTGTAGTTTCAAACTGCCTGGTTGCTAAATGTGCTCAGGCTGCATGAGTGTGTCTACCAGCCAGCCAGTTCGCAACTACTGCAGGGGGTGAGGGTGGGGGGCACAATAGAATCCCCAGGCTGGACTCACTCGTGCTTTGTGGGGTAGGGGGAGGCCATCTCCCTGAGATGTACATATGGCCGGGTCAGTCTCGCTTCCCCCGCTGCGCCTCTGGCCAGCCCTTCTTCCCCCAATCCCCTCCCGAACAGTCAGTTCTCCCCTGCTTCTCCTCCCAATCTCCCTTGGCCAGCCCCGCTGCACTCTAGCAGGCCGGAACACCCCGGCAACCACACTGACGCCCGGTATTTTTTTCCCTGTGGCCTGGTACCGGGCCGCGGCCCCTAGTTTGGGAAACGGTGCTGTAGAGAGAAGTGTGGATGCAGCCTTACGTTCGCTGCAGTGTGTGTAGCTATATTTCAAGCCTCTCGTGTATAGGGATCTGTAAAACCATACAGAAAAGAGATAGAATCACCAGGCAGGGGAAAGATGTTGGCTTGGGGCATGCTCTCCCCCATCCAGGACTGCCCCATCTCTGAACTTCCTACCCCTTTGTTCATTAGAGGAGGGCTCTCCCCCAAATTCATTCAGGAGTATTTCTGGCTGTTCCCCATTGTCAGGGAGCAAGGGGAAAGTACAGTTTGCTCCATTCCTCACGCTGGCTGGGAAGCACAGGGGGCAAACAAACCTGGACCTGCCCTAGCCAGGGGTCATGCCCCCCTCCTCTGGTTGTGCCTGCTGGAGTTGCAGCGGTCATTGAGAAAGCAGCTTGGGGACAGGTGAGAAGCACTATGATGAATGAGGGCTGGAGTAATCCTCTCTCCCTGGGGTAGCTTACATACTGAAACCCCCCCTCTCCATCCCAGAGTAGTGATTTAAATGCAGAAAAAAAATTGATTTAAGGACCCGAACAATACCGGGTAAATCTTTTAGTTGCAAATAACTTAGTCAGTCATTTCTCCATCCTGGTGCATTTTGTTTTAAGAATGACTATTTCATGCTGCTTTTAGAATGGCAGAAATACAATTGTTTTTAAAAGGACTTGAGGCCTATACTTCATGACTAAAGTGATGAAGGAAAGAGAAATAGATTGAAATAAATCAGGAAGACCATTTAATCAGCATTAATGCATTCCAGATTACTTGGCTGTATATGACATGTATTTTGGAACAGTGTCTCCTAACCTTTTTGCATACAGACTCCTTTTCAATCTATTCAAATTTTATGGATCTCCAAACAATATAGCTGTTTTCATACATTCCATTATTGATAATCATTTGAACTGTACTATAACGTTATCTAAACAAATATAGTAGTATTGAGAGAGAATACAGGGTGTCCACATTGAAGTGCAACAACTTTGAGGTTCCATATTGAATAATGCAAACATAAGAATATGTACACGACTCATAAGTAATATGCTTAAGATACATTTGGCATATGGGTACATATTAGCGTGCACCATTTGTAGCACAGACTGCATCACACTGATCTTCAATTTCTCTCCACACATTGTCTAATATCACAGGTGTCAGTCTGAAACATGGAAGAATATAAGGACCGAGACTTAGATATACGATGTGGTATCTGTGCAAGATTCAACATTTTCACATTAATACAGAAAAAAATATAACGCTTCAAGGTCGTTATATCTCTGTGTGGACATCCTGTACTTTACTTAGTGAGGTGGCTGGTGCTGTAGAGTGGATGACCAGGGTTCGACAAATAGATTACATCCCGGAAGAGCCGGTGCGGAGTGATCTGCGTATGCGCAGAGCGCAGAACCACGCGGCTGGCGAGTGGGCCTCGCCGCCGCTCGGCGAGCCCTGTGGATGACAGAGTGAGGATGTCTGGTTGGATTGATGACGGTCTCAGCCTTAGATCTGATTCCATGTTCACTCAGCTCTTGTACTTTGATTTTAATGCAACCAGAGTGGAAAATCCAGTCTCACAAAGATAAGTTGTTGGAAAAGGCATCAATATTTTGCACTCTTGTAAGTAAGTTCTGGACACTCAGTAACAACTTGTAGCCAAAAGTCAGTCAGGAGCTTTTGTTTGAAGACCGGCTTTAGCGAGTTGTCACATGATAGTTCAGTGAGACTGTCTTGTTCTTGGGATGTCAAACTTGTGTATATGTTGATAGCAAGGGCCACAAATGGGTTTCTGATCCAGTCATTGTTTGTGTTTAGTAACAGGAAAGTACTCACACAGCTGTACATTGAGGTTTTGCATGTGCTCTCTGATTTCTCATTTTACATTGTCTGTGAGTTGCATTTCTGAGCTGGCCAAAAAATTGGACAGATTGTGGAAAGAATCATAGTTGGACTGATCAAATCGAGATGTCCACAGGCCCAATTTTGTTATGGACATGGAAGATGGTTACAGACTTTCCCTATAGACTTAGATTAAGCCCATTTAGGTAGCTGAAGATATCAGCTAAGTAAGCCAATTTAGCTAGCCAAGGAAAATCAACGAGGTGATGAGAGAGCTCATAATGATGGTCCAGCAAAAAAAATCCTCACTTCATCACACAATTCAAACAGGTGCAAGAGAACCTTTCCTCTCAAAAGCTAGCGAACTTCTGTGCAAAGAAGTTGGCTGTGATCACTGCCCATCACGTCACACAAAGCTGCGGATAGTCTTGAATTCAGTGGACAGGCCTTGAAGATCTTCAATTTCATCACCAACTCATCCAAAACCACCCTTAGGTCAGCAGGCATTTTTTTAACAGCTAGCGCGTCCCTGTGAATGTTGCAGTGAATGAATGTAGCTAATGGTGCCACTGCTTTAAGTTGAGTGACTACTCTTGTGTACTGACTGGTCATTGCACGAGTCCCATCCGTCCTGATCCCCATACATTTTGATGAGTCAGTATCATGCTCCCTCTTGAAATCGCTCAACACATCAAAAATAGCCTCGACAGTTATGTGTCAGAGCAAAGATTTGTAAAAGACAAAGTTCTCTTGTCTTAAAAATATATTCACCGTGTTTTGTTTCAGTGTGATGCTGAAGATTAGCTGGTTTTAAGCTCTCATTTCACAGCATCATCTTACAGAGTAAGCATAATGGACATGGTCAGATTCATTGCAAGTCCATGTAAACACTAACTCCAGGTATACATCGCTGTAGTTTCGCATTTTCCATTTACTTTGTTTTGAAGTGGAACTCGACGTTCCACAATAGTCTCCCGGTTCCTTTCTTTTCAGCATCCCTGTTTTGATCAATCCAACTAAAAGCTTCCTGCCACTCTGATAGCTTTTGAATGGTTAGAGCAAGGTGACATATTCACGTAACAGGATCGCGGAACTAAATATTTAATATATATTTGTGATTAACAATATATGAATATTTATTAATTAAAATACATAAGTGATTTTGAGCCCACCCAGTAGGTGCTGCTGGCCAGCAGCACCTAACACCTTGTCCTGTCCTGGGAAGCAGTGCCGCCACCCTGGCCCGAGGCCAGCTTGGGGTAAAGCTGGTAGCTTGGGTGCTTGGCTCCCTCCCCAGCTCTGGGCTACCCCCCCTCTGGGCTAGGTCAGGGTGGGCTGACCTGTGGAGAAGCTGGTAGTCAGAGTGTGTGGTCCAGGCCCCTCAATGAACCCTAGAAACACTAGGTAAATCTTCTAGTACTGCATAAAGTTAGGTGGAAAAAATGCCCTAGTGAGAGTCCAGATATTCCTAATTTTAGAAGAGAAGAAAAACATTCCAAAATGCCAAAGTGCTATGTGACCAAAAAATATGGAGGTTGTTGTAATGAAATTTCATCTCAACCTTATTTATGGTGGAACTACTGCACTGTTAGAAGTATATGATTTCCCCTCCTGTCTGGGAGGTTTCTTCATGTGGTGCTTTTGTAGTACTGTACTTCTAATACATTAAGCTAGAGATAGGGGCAGGATGTTTCACTAAGGGTAGGGGGAAGAAGTGTTGGGAGCTTTTCCCATGGCAGTACAGAATACTTTAATCTTCTATAAATGATAGCTACATTTGTAAAGGAATATTTACAGTCCAATTTGGGAAGTATATGTGTGAGGAATGTGGGACATGGACACATGATTGCTTGTCTGAACTGCTATAGTATGAACTCTCAATTTATTTCTCTCAAGATAATATTAACATTTTTATACATCCTTCATGTTGAATTTCTGCTTTATGTGAATTCTAGGAAGGCATAATATATTTAATACTAGCATACTGACCGAGCATTGCTTGGGTCTTTAGTTGGGGAAGGGGAGGCCTCAGGGCAGTTGGGTGCAGGAGTCAGGGCAGGGGGTTGGGACCTGAGAGTGTGAGGGCTGCTGGAATCAGAATTGGGGGGTGAGGAGGGGCTCAGGATGGAGTGGTGTGTGCAGGAGTCAGGTTCTTAAGGCAGAGGCTTGGGGGTGCAGGAGGTTGGTTGTGTGGAGGGACTCTGGGTCAGGCCAGGTGTCGGGGACTGAGCTGGTTGGCTGGCAGCTTGCTGGGGCATCAGGAGCCATGCTGACTGGCCGGCAGCTCATCAGCATGGGAACCTTACCAATGTGTAGTATCTGGCACCATGCAGAGCCTGACTTCCAGCTGGCCTCTCTCTTACTGTGCACTTGTCCCCCGGTGGTTATTCTGCAATATAACTGTGGCTGCTAGCATATCCCTCCCTTTCCATTTTATGAGAATTAATTATATTTCGGGCACATCCCATTGTCCTGGCACAGCCAAACCCTTACCTTGCTTTAATTTATAAGAGGAAGCTGCATACCAAATTTGGTGGTCCTAACTCTTGTCATTTAGCAGGAGTTCTTGAACAAACTGACTCACAGACAGACACAGAAACGCTCTCAAATATATAGTAGATTAATGCCATGTATTTTTGCTTCCTGGAATCAGCTGCTGATCTGTTTCAACAGCAGCTGAATCGGGGACCCCTGAGGTAGAGCAGCTGGGGTCCTGCCGGGTTGGTCCTGCAGCACCGAGGGGCGTCGCTACGGGACCAACCCAGTAGCACCCCAGCTGCTTTGCCCCAGGTGTCGGGATTCAGCCGCTGCAGAAACTGACCAGCAGCATCAGTTTCACCAGCAGGCTGAATCCGGTCGCCTGGGGCAGAGCAGCTGGGGTGCTGCCGGGTTGGTCCCGTAGCGCTGCCCCTCGGCGCTGCAGGACCAACCCGGCAGGACCCCAGCTGCTCTGCCTCAGGGGTCCCCAAGTCAGCTGCTGCTGAAACAGATCAGCGGCTGATTCCAGGAAGCCCCAGGCAGAGCAGCTCTGCCCCGGGCTTCCTGGAATAAGCTGCTGGTCTGTTTCAGCAGCAGCTGAATCGGGGACCCCTGAGGCAGAGCAGCTGGGGTCCTGCCGGGTTGGTCCCGCAGCGCCATCCTTTGGCGCTGCGGGACCCACCCGGCAGCACTCCAGCTGCTCTGCTCCAGGCGTCCCCAAGAGCAGCTGGGGTGCTGCCGGGTTGGTCCCGCAGCCCCGAGGGGCAGCGCTACAGGACCAACCGGGCAGTACCCCAGCTGCTCTGTCTCAGGCGTCCCCAAGAGCAGCTGGAGTGCTGCTGGATTGGTGCCGTAGCGCTGCCCCTCAGCGCTGCGGGACCCACCCGGCAGCACCCCAGCTGCTCTATTGCAGACATCCCTGATTCAGCTGCTGCTGAAACTGACCAGCAGTGGCTGAATCAGGGACGCCTGGGGCAGAACCGGACTATCGTAAGGGGGGGGCTATGAGGAACCTGGGGTGGCATCCCCTCCCACCCCACTCCAGACCCCTCATAGCACCCCCTTCTGATAGTCAGGCATATCTGATAATCCAGCACCCCCTGGGTCCTAAAGGTGCCGGATTATTGGAAGTTTACTGTATTTATACTAGCCAGATTTGATGGACATATTTCACAGCCTGCATTACATCAAGAACTATATGAAACTATATTTGTGTTTTCAAAACTGTTTTTTTCTGTCTACACTGGAAAGCAAAAATAGCAGATGAGGCTTATATTTCTAGAAGTTTATTCCTATATAATAAGCTGCCTGCTTAGACCTGTTGTGTCATATTGAAAGGAATGGAAACTGAAGTCTTCTGCTCATCCATATAATGAGTGTAGCATTGTCTGTAGAAATGTGAATTTCCTCATCGCTATGATTTTTACCCTGTCCTGGCAGGATCGCTTATAAAGTTATTTTAGTTTTCAAGCCAATTCAGTGCTTGGTTTCTCAGATGAAATAGCCAATATAGATGATAATTCTGTGTGTGTGTGTGTGTGTGTGTGTGTGTATGTGTGTGTGTGTGTGTATATATATATATATATATATATATAAAAAAATATGACATGAATCTGTTTACTAGGTAAAGAACTCAGATCCCTGACTCGTTTAACATAAGTCCACAAATAGCTGTCAATTGATAAGACCTTATCACTAGTTCACTAGTGACCTGGGCTCTTTTCAAACTAGTGATCAAGTGGTGAGAGCTTTATTACATTACCAGTCCTCTGAGCTGTCCACTTCCCGTCTTCTAGGGGAGATTCATTTTGAAGTCCAACTGTCTTGTCTGTGTTCCTTTAACTGCTGTCAGAATATTTGTAAGACTGATGGTCGATGAGCCTTTTCTCAGAAAATTTCTATCATGTTACATGTGAAAACTCTAAAAACACAGAATTGTGCTCTGTGGTGGTAAATTTTTAATACTACATTCTAAAATAACAAGTTGCATCCATCATGTCTTGCTTACAACTCTTCTGGGATGTTAATATCAAGAGTGGTAGCAAGACATGAGAAATACTTCTCCTACTTCACTTAGCGCTAGTAAGGTGTCATGTGGGGTATTGTGTCGAATTCTGAGCACAATAGTTTGGGAGAGCAACAAAAATAATACAGGTTGAATCTCTTTGGTCCGGGATTCCCTGGTCCAGCAATATCCAGACCATGGATGTTGGGTAGTTGGGATCGGGAGCTGGCTGGGAGTGGAGCAGGCATGGTGCCAGTCCTGTGGCAGAGGCCAGGGAGACTGGCCAGGGACAGCAGCAAAGCCCCGTGACTGAAGTCGGTGGCCATGAGGGGAGAGTCCAGAGGCTGGCAGCAAAGGGTCTGGAAATGACCATCCCCATTCGGCAAACTCCCTCGTTCAGAACTGGTTAGGTTCCGAGGGTACCTATCTAAAAAATACGGCCTATGAAGAAAGATTGAAAAAAAAATTGTTTTTTAGTCTGGAGAAGACTGAGAGAGGAGATACTCTTTATAACAACCTTTTACTCATCTGAAGGCTAAGGTGATAAATTGGTCTCCTTAATCATTGAGGAAAGGGCAAGAAAGAATGGGCTTAAATTGCAGCAAAGGAGATTTAGGTTAGACACTAAGAAAAACTTCCTAGGGTAGTTAGGGTACCTAGAGAGTTTGTTGAATCTTCATCATTGGAAGTTTTTAAGAACAGGTTAGTAAAAAACCTGTCAGAGATGGTTGAGATAATACTTCATCTGCCTCAATGCAGGGGACTGTACTGGATGATAAACCAAGGATCCTTTGAGTGCTACTTTTCTGTGATCATCAGGGAGCCATCAGAAAACCTCTCCTGATGATATGAGATGTACGTCTGATAGAGTGCTGTGTTACTGGTCTTGTGAAATAGCACCATCTCCTTACCATCATTACCGGCATGGGAGGCTAGAGAAGAAAGGAGAGGATAGTAGGGGGCAAGCAGACTTTCAGAATGATTTTACAAGTAAGAGAGAGGCTAGGTTAATCTCTTTCTAATGCTGAATAGCACTTTAACAAGTAATCTTATTATGGATGTGAACGACTAGTCAACTATCCGATAAGCAAATGCTTATTGGATAGTCGACACTAGTTGACTAGTCACTTCTCCCCCCCCCCCTTGCTGCCTTTATCAGAAAGAGGCACCAAGGGGGAAGGGAAGATGAAAGGGACGCTTCAAAGTGGCAGCATTGCATGGAACCTGGGGTCTGCTGTGGACTCCCCTGCTGACCCTGGGCTCCATATGGCGTTGCTGCTTTGAAACACTGCATTAAGTGATCACATGTCTCCACTTGGTCTCATAATGGCTTTGGTAATCTCCCATGTAAATGTGCCTTTCTTTGTCTTTAGTCATACCTTCTTGTTTTAGAATGAAGTATCATGAATTACTCACACTGTACGCTACTTTCAAATGCGAAAATTAAAGTGGACGATAAGTATAGGCGATAGGGCATTTCTCCCTTATATATTTATATATAATGTAATTTAAAGACTTATGATTGAGAGTGCCTAGGACCTTTGAAGATCTTAATCCAGCCCTGAATATCAGTGCTCTACATTCCTGCTGTTAGGGGAGGGAATGTTGCATGTGCCGAGAGATGACATTACAAGGGTTTTCTTGTGAATGTAATTACTTAGGTAATAAAAATATTTTGCTGCACAGCACTCAGTTGACACACACGGGCTGTCAAACTTGAGTGATTAGCACATTACACTTTGTTAAATAAAGCAGCATGTCAGAGACTTTGTCATAGAAAAGTAGGGACCTCAGGAGGTTATCTTGTTTATCTTCCCCCATGGAGGCAGGACTAGGCTTTTCATGGAATGAGCATGCATGTAAGAAAAAACTTTACTAGCTTAGAGTCATCAAGCTAGAATCCTTTCATTTAGGTTTTTTAAAACTTGCTAATTATTAAAATACAGAAACAGTAATATTTAGGTATATTTGTAGAATTGTGTATGAATACATATTTGCCAATAACTGTAATGCTATTTTTGTCCAAATATTTGAAATTTTTCCATTTTTAATCTGTTAAATGAGAGAGACTTTTGAATACTCATTATTGTACTTGTTTAAAATGATCATTGTGTAGGGAGGATTTTAGTTGACAACCAAAACTGACTGTACTCGTATCTAGATAATACAGATCAAGACTTAATAACCAGTTGTTATAAAAGTAATTTTATAGAAGTCAATAACGTACATCAGTAAAATATAGTTCATGGGTGGTAAAAGTGCTTGGCTTTGGCCCCCTTACACAGAAGTGCTTGGAATGCACAGGTGTCTGCAGCATACTGTTTCAGTATGTTATTGCTTAAATATGTTTGAGATTTTTGTTTCAAAGATTTATTTTTTAATTATTTTCTCAGTTGCTTCTGGCGAAGCTGTTGTCAAGGAAACAGAAATCCTTGTAATGCCTTGCTCCACTTTGTCTGATTCATTGACTAGAGATGACTTGTGTAGTATTTATCCTGATATAAGTAACAGGTGCATTATTCTGCCTCTAAATCAGAGGTAGGGAACCTTTTTTGGGGTCGGGGGCTGCTTACGCACAGAAAAATCAATTGGGCTTCACACAAGTGAGAAGCCAAAAAAAAAATTTTTTTTTGTTTAAACCCTTCACTGACGTGGTCCCTGACTGAGACGGAAAAAGACATTTCCCACATTCCCCTCACACACCAGAGCCTTGGGGGGGGGAGGGAGGTGGCCCAGACTAGTAGATTTTGTGTGCTTCAGCCCCACATGGAGACAGTAGGGGGACTGGAGCACCAGCGTGGGGGCTAGATCCAGGCAAGCAAGAGACTGTATCTGGCCCTGGGCCTTAGATTCCTCTCCCCTGCTCTAAATGGTTTCTTTTGAAATGAGTTTATTTCCTTGATTATGAATAGCCTCAGCCTGGCCTGGCATGCGCAGATAGCCCGAACCTGGCTCTTCCGGGATGTAATCTACTCACCACAGGTGAGTAGATTACATAGATTGTTGAGCCTTGGATATTATTACACAGATGCTGTTTTACACTCCAGGGCCCAAGTTCTTGGAACACAAAGACCAAGCAGGGAAACACTGCATCTTCTCTGGCCTAGGAATATGTTAAAATCTTACAACCCCATTGCAATGATGACCTCATCTGTCTTGATACACTTATGTAATGCCTCCAGGTTTGGGGCACCTGGGAGTTTGTAGAGCAGCATCCCTATAGGAAGGATATTCCTTGGGAAGCTGTATGGCTGCTTCATGGCCCATTTTTGATGACATACCTGTTATAAAAAGATTATAGGAAACTGATGAACGTCTTCCTCTTTCTCTTCATGAAAGAGCTAGGAAGTGAAGAATTGGAAGAATACAACATGACTGAGGAAAAATGTGTTCTTCATATACCAAAGAACAGCCACTACATCACCTATGCAGAGGATACCTGTAAGATATTGAAAATGAAAATGTGGCCTGAAATAAGTGGTACAGTCAAAAACCTGGGTTATGCTTTTTTTTCTTTGATATATGGAATAGAGGACTGATAATAAGCGTGTATAGGTTTAAAGATTTTTTTTTCTTGCTTTGGAAATAAAAAACTTAATATTTTTAATATCTTCCTTGTTTTGTTGGGAGTTCTCCCAGGGGCCCTCTCATCCTTAGCTTGAAGGGAGGTGGCATTAAGTTTTTATTTGAAGAAATCTTTTCCTGCAGATGTGTGCAAAATATCCAGTTAAATAGAAGTTAACAGAGGCAAGCAAAAAATATTTTATTATCTGTCTGTATAAAAATAATTCCCTCCCTTAATCAGATGTCACTTCCTTGGTATCGTAAACCCACTACTACTTCAGTCAGACATAGACCCTTTCAGGAAAATCAAAATTGACAAGATTTGAAAAGAAAGAAGAAGGAAAAACTTTTTTTTGCAAAACCTTTTCAGGCCTTTGTATAATCATGAGAACAAGAGATACACGCTAGGGATGTTACATTTTGATTAATCAGGTAATTGAGTAGCCGATGGAATTTTCATTGACTACTTAATTAGTTGATAAGGTGTGTGTGTGTTTGTGTGTGTTCACAATACCCGCTGTGCTGCTGTCTTTTAAATGTAGTAAGAGCCGCCCATGGGGCTCTTACTACATTTAAAAGGAAGAGGCGCAGCAGTCAAGACCTGATGCAAGTGGGGCCTGCAGCAGTCCCCACTTGCGCCATTTCCCCAGCTGTGCCTATGCCTCTCCTGCTCCCCCATGGAAACAGTGCTTGGTAGGGTTGCCAGATGGTCCCCCCCCAAAATAGCGGACACGCGGTATTTTGGTCAAGCAAAACAAAACAACCCCCCTCCCCAATGCAAGCTAACCCCACTCTGGGCGCATCAGAAGCGGGGGGGGGGGAGGAGGAGGGATTGGCTGGGACTCCTGATGCACCAAGAGTGGCGAACGCAGCCCCACCTCCCACCCTGGGAGTCCCAGCTGGGAGGCGTGGCCACGATCGGCGCTGGGAGCCTATGATTGTGCAGAAGCCTGGTGGGGGTGGGGGAGTCCTAGTCACTCCCCCCGCCAGGCTTCTGCGCAATCACAGGCTCCTAGCGCTGATCGTGGGCCCGCCTTCCAGACGCTCTCCCCACCCACACCAGGCTTCCGTCCAGTGTGCAGCTGGAAAAATCAGAATACCGGACATTGCACATGTCTGGTATTCTCTGTTTTTTTTTTTTTTAACCCGACAAAGAGCGCAAATACTGGACTGTCTGGTAGAATACCAGATACCTGGCAACCCTAGGCTTAGGGGAGCTGGCTTTTAAACTGGGTCCACCTAGCACTGGCTCCTGCTCCCCCTTGCTGCCTCTGATTCAAAGACAGCGGTTTGGGGGGAGCAATTAGTTAACTAGTTGCTTAAATCCCTAATGCATACCCCTCATGTTTTCCTTTTACAGGTCAGTTTCAAGTCCTACAGAACAGTCCCTGGGTATGAAGTGTATTATTTTGCTTTTTCCTTGTTCTGGAAAGCTTCTTAGAACATGTCATGATTTTTAAGCTTTGAAAAAATAACACAATGAGAAGGAATAGTTTTTTGAGTGCTTGCATATGTCCATTCAACTTTTGGTGTATGCATCCTCTTACAAGCAATTTATTGGAGAACATTTTTCCCTCAGCAATACCCATTAGGGCGATTGAGCTCCCTCTGCTGGCACAAGGCTTGCTGGTATAAGAGCATAGGACTGTCCCCAGGCCTCTCCCAAAGACAACTGTCAGAGCAATTTTACAGTAATTACTGTATTTCTCTGAGTCCTTGTACATAGTGCCATCTTTTGTTGTTTCTAGCTAAGATAGTCTAATTTATTAATAGTTTTTAACTTGTGTTCCTTTGTACTAGGTTTGATACTGAAACTATGCCACACTCACCAGGGACTGAGTCCTGCAACACTTGCACTAAACCCTTGCTGTTCAGTGACCCACAACTGACATGCTTAAACTGCTTGGGAGGATCCCATATCAATGACAAATGTCACATCTCTAAAGAAAACTTAAATCCCTTATAGAGGATTAGAGCAGTGAGATTCAAGAATTTATTCATGGAGGTAACGCTTCAACCTCCTCCAGAATCATCTCACACAGAGAGCATCCTGAGTATTTTGACCTCAGTGTTGAGCAAACTAGTTATGTCTGTGCCTTCTAGGTAAGGATGTTAAGAAGCAGGTAACTGACTAATCGTATATTCGATACAATTTGTATTGAGTATATGAGAGTCGATAAGGGCCTCCGCTGCGGCTGCAGCTCTGACGTTTAAATGTAGTAGGTGCTGGATGGGCAGGGGGTAGGTCCAGGACCTGGCACAAGCTGGGACTCAGCAGTCCTGGCTCACCGGGTCTTGGACCGCTGCACGTCTACTTTTTAAATGTAGTAAGAGCCGGGTGGCTGTTACTATATTTAAAAAGCAAAGGCGCAGAGGGGGGATATATCCAGGACCCAGCGCAAGCTGGGACTCAACAGTCCTGGCTTGCACTGGGTTCCAGGTCACTGTACCTCTGCCTCCCCTGCACACCCTCTCCCCCCCCCCCATGGAGATGGTGCTATGGGGAACTGGCTTTCAAGCTCTCTCCCCCCCCCCCCCCCAACACTGTCTCCTGTTCTCTCCCCTTGCTGCTTCTGATACAGAGGCAGCAGGGAGGGGAGTGAGTAGTCGAGTAGTGACTCGACTAGTCACTTACATCCCTACTTCTAGGTCCAACTCATCGGTGCTGAAGAAAAGGCTTACAGTTTTCTTCTTATATACGTAGCCAGGTAAGTACCTAAATCTAGTAGAGGCAGAGACGCCGAGAAATACTCTAGAGACAGTCTCTCAATGGGGCAAGTTCCAGCTAGAAAGTGAGGTTCACTATTTCCAGAACTCGTGCCAGGTCCATTGAAGTCATCATTGGAAAAATGTTTGAGGCAGATCCCTCAGCCCCTGCCGTGTTTATCCACTCTGGGGGTATACACAGTTTCAAAAGACCTATTTAGTCTCTCAGTATTAGTATCCCTCGCAGTACATGAAAGCTTGTACTTGGTATCGTTGCGTGTGGCTCCTACCTCACCATGTCAGGACATCACAATATTATTACCTACCAAGTCTAGTCAAAGGTCCTGGCAGTCTACGGTCAAGCCAGTGATTATTTCCCCAATACCTTCTTGGGCATTGGGTATCTGTCCCTGGTCCCATCTGGCTTAATGTTCCACTCCCCTCCCACCTCCACTTAGGGATGTAATTGACTAGTTGAGTAGTTCTCAACTAGTTGCTTCACTCTTCCCCCTCCCCCCCGCCTCTTTTAGAGGCAGCAAGGGGGGGGAGCAGGAGCCAGTGCTGGGGGGAGTGTCAGCCGACGGTCAGGGCAGGGTGTGTTCCTATACCTGTCCCTTATGACCGGCTGAAGTTCTTTTAAATTGTGCTTGGTTCTGTTACAGCAACTGAAGGAGTCAGGTTAAAGCTTAAACAGTTACTATTTTATTGTTACAGGGTAAACTTAGCTGTTAAATGCTACTGCTGTGTTACAGATAACACAGCCACTACAAAGGACAGGACAGAAATTACACTAAGAAGTCACTTACAGGTACCATGAAACCCTTTTGGTTCTCTGAGCTCTTATTAAATGCATGCAAAATAGACACCTAGCAGGTATATATTCTCACCCCTGCGTTCCAGACTTGGCGTGGCCAGCGTCTTTCTCTCAATCCCTCGGGAAGAAGTAGGACGAGGTTGGGCGTTCCACAGACCTCGGGAGACAATCAATACCTGCCAGCAGGTGTAGATGATTGAAGCTCAAATGGGGTGGGCTACTAAACCCCTCTTTATACCCGTTGGGTCATGTACTAGCCATCAGGGTGACGGGAGGCCCTGGGTCGTCAGCTAGCCCATTTACTGTCTGGTTTCTGTTTATGGTAGAGTCAGGGACAGGCAGCACACCTGCGTTCCCTGGGCATCAAAGGCTGACTGCTTTTCTCTTGCTCTCTGGGGGGGGGCCGGCGGAAACCAAGATGGGGTTCATGTCTGGCTACAGGGAGCTGGCTTAAAAGCTGGTTCCCTGCAGCACTGTCTATGTGGGGGGTGCAGGGCTGCAGCAGGCAAATGGCGCAAGCAAGGACTGAAGCAGTCCACTGCTTGCACCGGTTCTCGCTGTGACTGCTTCAGCCTTTGAGACGTACAAGAGCCCTTCAAGAGCAGAAGCCCTGCATGGGACGCAGGACTCAAGGAATCCCCAACTTGTGTACAAGAGGCTCTTGTACATTTCAAATGCTGAAGTGGCTGCAGTGGGAACCGGTGCAAGCAGGGGACTGCTTGAGGCCTCTGCTGGCCCCTCCTTCCTGCAGCACCCTCCCTTGCTGCCTCTGTTTAAAATGCAGAGCTGCAGTATGGGTAGCTTCTGGAGTCGGCACGAGCCAGGACTTCCCAGTCTCAGCTTAAGCAAACTCCTGGAGATATCCCCTCTGTGGCTCTACAGAGCAGTCCTATTGACTAATCAGATAGTTGATACAAATCCGATTAACCTGATAACCGCATTTTAACATCCTTACCTCCCAGTCCTAGCGTTTGATTCATATGATTCATTCTCTGACTCACAGGTACATTTATCTGTGTCCCATCTGAGACAGAGGATATACACTGCCCACAGCTCCCATGTGTCTGTCAAGGGTAACAGTTTCAATGTTGATTTCCGTTCAAAGGACAGTGGCTTGGTCAAGGACGGATTCTGGGCCCATATTGGTGCCCCTTTTTGGGCACTGGGGGATGTTCCTTTCCACACTTGGTATTCCCCACAACAGTCTTATGCAGTGTCACTGAGGCCTCTCTGAGGTCACCAGCACAGGGTAGATCAGTCTGCACAAGCTCTTACCCACATAAGTACCAAACAGCCAGCTGCTTCTCAGTTTCCCCACTGCACATCAGGGAGCAGCTACCTTCCCCGAATCCTGTGGCCTCCCCTCCTTTGTCTCCAGATGAAGAAGTGGGGACTGTAAGTGATTTACCACCACCAGAGGACAATAGGGCTTACCAAGACCTATTGAAAAGGGTGGCCTCTGTTCCAAGCAGAGAAGATGAATGAAAGTTCCCACAAGTTGGTGGACATTTTGGTATTGGCAGCCCTGCCAAAGTAGATCTGCCAGTCAATGAAGTTATCTTGGATCCAGTCAAAATATGATGACAGATTACCATTCTTCTTGCCTCCCACACCAAAGTGAGCGGAGAGGAAGTATTCTGTCTCCTTTCAAGGGTATGAGTATTTGTATTTCTCCCCCTCCCCAAGATTCCTTGGTGATGGTAGCTGTTAATGAACAGGAGAGACAAGGATATCAGGTGTCCTTTTTTCTATGCTGGGGAATTCCCGGAGAGGACCTGTTTGCAACAAAGGTAAAATTTTTGTCTGCCCTGACCCAGAATTTCTCTCTGGGGTAATCTCTTAATTTCCATTTCAACAAAACAATCTGCTTGCCCCAAGCACATAGGAATGATGAGAGGTTTCATTCATTGGATGTGAGAAGAGCTTTAGCTTTCTATCTGGACTGTACTAGCACTTTAGTTGTTTATTGTAGTTGTGGATGGGCTAACCAGTCTCCACTGAGAGACTCTTGTCCTGGATCTTATCATTCATTTGTTTATGCTACCCGTTTGCTGAGGTACCCCAACTGCCATTGGCACATTGCACTAGAGTGCAAGCAACTTTAGCAGCCTTCTAGGCATATGTGCGCATCATTGATATTTGTAAAGCAGCAAAGTAAAATCATAGTATTAGAAGGGGCCACAAGAGACATCTAGTTTATCACTGGCCAAGATGCAGGATGTGTTTTGTCTAAACTTGTGCTTTCCAACCTTTTTTATACCATGGACTGGCAAACCCATTCACAAACTTTGGGTGGTCATTTTATTTGCATATTTGCATATTCGTTACACAAATGCATTTGCATAAAATCATTAGGATCAGAGTTTGCAGATATCTACAGCACTAAAAAAAAATTGCTAAAAGAATTCTTTCCTTTCTTATCTTAAGCTACCTCTGTAAACTTTGTTTGAAATGTAATCGTGCAAATGTCATGAGTTGGTCTTTTGTTCCAGTATTCAAAAGCAGCCTAAAAGCTTTTAATCCACATGAAATTTTGACACCACCTCATACACCAGGGGTCAGCAACCTTTTCAAACCAAAGTGCCAAACTACATCAAAATTCAGAACAAGTGGTCAACGAAGAGCCAAATAAGAATGCCCATTTGCATGACTGAAAATATACAATGTAATAATATTGATAACTGACATGATGATTAATAATAGCATAAATGAAACATTGTACTCACAGACTTTTATCTTTTCACATGTTTCTTTGAAGTTTACAACTTGGCCCCAAGAGCTGCCATGAAGTAGCCCAATCCTGGCCCCCAGAGCCATGTGGCGGCTGCTGGAGCTGAAGCCAGCTGCTGTGCAGTGGCTTAAGGGTCCAGGGCTAGAGTACACCTTGGCCACCTGAGCCGACACAGCATCAGGCTTCAGCCCCAGAGCAGCTGCAAACAGCCAGCTTCAGCTCCAGCAGCCACCAGTCATGCACCCAGGATATACCCCCACCTCATGGGCGTGGCCTGGCAGTGTGCCACAGTCTGGCAGCCAGCGGTTTGCAGCCCAACACTGGTTCATGGACCGGTGGTTGGGAACCACTGGTCTAAACCCCCCAAGATAGTTGGCTATTCTGCCTCTTTTTGAACACCGTTTCATTTCCCTTCTTTTTGATAGTTTTGGGAAGTATTTCCTGAGATTTAATATAAATCTGCTATGCTGTAGTTTGAACCCATTGTCTTGTCTTGCCCTCTGTGGCAGGAGAGAACTGTGTTTCTCCATGTTTTCATGTCCATGTTTCAAGTATTTATGGACTACTATCTTATCCCCACACTTAATTCCTCTTTTCCAAATTAAACATACCCAATTCTTTCAGCTTTACTTATATGCTTGCATTCCATCCTTCTGGTCATCTTTGTCTGGATATTCCAGTTCCTCTACATTCTTTCTATGCATTGGTGACCAAAATTGGACAGAGTACTCTAACAGTCTTAACCATCTCTGAATAGAGTGGCAGTATCACCTACTGTGGCTTGCATCAACAAAGGCATAGCACACAATCCAAGATTATATCGCCAGTTTTTGCAACAGCATTGCATTGTTGACTCTTGTTGAGGTGGTGATTCACCACAATGCCTAGATCAGGGGTCTCAAATTCCCAGCCCATGGGCCATCCCTGGTTGGAGCACTTGTGCAGTCTGTCCTGGAAGTCCTGGGGGCAGAGGGGACTGTTTGTTCACATTTCCCATGCTCTGCCACTTCTTCCCATCACCCCGCACCCTCCCGTCATGGCACCGCATCCTCCGAGAGATACAACCTCTGGGATTACCAAGGGGGGCCTAGTGTGAAACAGCAACAGTGATCCGAGAACCCTGTCCTACATCTTTCTCAGTGGTGTGGTTGCCAAGCCAGTTATCCCCAATTCTTCATTTGTATATTTGTTTTTTCTTCTCTGTGTAGCACCTTAATGGTCCCTTCTGACCTTAAAGTCTATGAGTCTATGAGTCTATGTTTGTCTTGGTCATCAGAACATGCTTTTGCTTCACATTGTGCTCTTTCCAGAGATTATGCTAACTTTGGATGGGTTGTCTTATAATCACTATTTAAGCAGACTACAAGCCCACCTCCTTGCATGTTTTACTTGTGAGTTAGCTAAAGAGGAATGGATGTGTGTGAACACGCAAATAATTAAAAACAGTTACTACATTTCTGTTGGAATTTGAGATGTGTTGCACATATCCATTCCATGACTTGTAGGGTTGCCAGATGGTTTCAGAAAAAATACCAAAGCCCCTCTCCTCCCCCCCCAAAAAAGGCCCCCAAGAGAGTTAAGTGTGTGTGAAAAAAAAAAAAAAAAAAAAAAGTGTGCCCCTTTAAGAAACGAGTGGTGAGGCTGCCAGCGGCCGCCCACCATCTTACCTCCCTGTGCTGGGCCGGACAGCTCCCCGGGAAGCACTAGATTTGCCAGGCTGCCTCCATATTGAGCTGGACAGCTCCGAATTTTTGCCTCCTGGCCAGGAAAAAAATCAGAAAGTACTGGATCTTTTAGGTGTCCTGTATTTTCTGAATTTTTTTTACCGGACAGGAGGCGAAAATACTGAACTGTCCGGGTCAGTATCAGACACCTGGCAATCCTAATGACTTGCGCTCCTTCCCCTCTCTATCTGAATCTGTCCAGTACAAAGGAAGTGGAAGGGAGGGGTTGGCCCTGCCCCCCTTTTTTTTTTTAACAGTGTGCAGTGGCCTGCCAGTAGAGGGAGCTCCAGCAACCCTGGTGGATACTGCTGAAGAAAAAAAAATCTCTGACAACAGCTCCCTAGGATCATAGAATCATAGGACTGGAAGGGACCTCAAGAGGTCATCGAGTCCAGCCCCCCGCCCTCAAGGCAGGACCAAGCTCCGTCTACACCATCCCTGACAGATGTCTATCTAACCTGTTCTTAAGTATCTCCAGAGAGGGAGATTCCACCACCTCCCTTGGCAATTTATTCCAATATTTGACCACCCTGACAGTTAGGAATTTTTTCCTAATGTCCAATCTAAACCTCCCCTGCTGCACTTTAAGCCCATTACTCCTTGTCCTGTCCTCAGAAACCAAGAGGAACAAATTTTCTCCTTCCTCCTTGTGACACCCTTTTAGATATTTGAAAACCGCTATCATGTCCCCCCTTAATCTTCTTTTTTCCAAACTAAACAAGCCCAGTTCATGAAGCCTGGCTTCATAGGTCATGTTCTCTAGACCTTTAATCATTCTTGTCGCTCTTCTCTGTACCCTTTCCAATTTCTCCACATCTTTCTTGAAATGTGGCGCCCAGAACTGGACACAGTACTCCAGCTGAGGCCTAACTAGTGCAGAGTAGAGCGGCAGAATGACTTCACGAGTTTTGCTTACAACACACCTGTTGATACAACCTAGAATCTTATTTGCTTTTTTTGCAACAGCATCACACTGTTGACTCATATTCAACTTGTGGTCCACTATTACCCCTAGATCTTTTTCTGCCATGCTCCTTCCTAGACAGTCGCTTCCCATCTTGTGTGTATGGAACTGATTAGAGGGGGTGAATGAAATGGGCAGAAGAAACACATCTCAAAGTACAAAAGTTGGGCCACTGGGATTTTTTCTGTTCCTAAATGTAAAGTATTAAATTTCAAGAATGCATCACTTAAAATCTTTTACAGCAGTCTGGAAAAAAAAATATATGTGCATCTGTGTGTGTGTGTCAGTTTGTTCTGGAACTCCTTTTAAACAGTAAGAGCTAGGGCTCCCAAATTTAGTATGCAGCTTCCTCTTCTCCTTACTTAAAGCAAGCTCAGAGTTTGGTATTGCCAGGACAACCAGAAGTCCAGGAAAGGAACTGTTTTCCATAACTTGCAAAGAAAAGGGCTGCTGTTTGGAGGGATGTGATATGAGAGGAGCAGCAAGCCTTCAGGGAAGATCCATTCTATAAAGTGTATACTGGGGGCAGCTGTATACAGGCAAGTGTCATCTTGCTTGTAAGCACACTGGGTAAGTAGTTCCGTGCCTCAAACCCTTTTCTCCCCTCCCAGCCCTTGGCTGCAATGCTGACTGGGGGTGTGAGGTGCAGAAAAAAGGCCTCTGGTGACCAGAGAGTTGGGGAGAGGGAAAACACCATGCTGGAGAGACCCCCGCCCCCCCTCCACACCTTCAACTCCCCTTACCGCTGCAACCTCACTCTTGCATGTTCCTCGCCCCCAACCTCCTGCACTGCCCCCTTACATATCCTGAAGGTTGGACATTGATTCCTGGCCCCCGCCCCTCCTTGCCCTGAAGGACCCAGGCAATGCTGGGTAAGATTGCTAATATAATATAATGTTTTGTGTGTGTGTGTGTGTGTGTGTGTGTGTGTGTTAAAGAATTGAAAGTTAAATTAGTGTTCTTTTCAGGAGCATAGCTTCATAGATATGCACGCTCTTCCTTTCTCTCTGCACATTTATAAAATCTACTAAGAAAGGTGCAATGTATTTTCCACTTGAGTTTCTTTACCTCTCTTTGTCAGTGCTGTTGTCAAGGCAACCCAAATCTTTGAGAAGCTCTGCCCTCCTCTTTCAGATTCTATGTTGAGAGAGATTATTTGTATCCCAGTGTTAGCAACAAATACATTTGCATTAAATTTCTGTTCTTTCTAATGTGTTCATGTGCTTGCTTATTTTTTATTAAAAGCAGATTTAATTTCAAGGATCACATAAAATAATTACATATTGAGGATCATAGTCTATGGGAATATACTGCAGACCTTTAGTTAACATTAGTTTCTTTGTATTAACTTTAGTATAAACAGCATTACCACACACAAATATATTTAAATGTCATTAAGGCAGTGCTAGCCTTTGTGGTCTCATAGAGACTGCGGGTCCTTCTAATTTAAGAGGACAAAAAATGCAATGAAAAATTTCCACGTTAATTTAAAAAAATTCTAGCCCTTTGTGAAGTTAGCCTTCAGAATACAAGCCAATTAGTAGAGTTGAAATCTTGTTTCTGAAATTTTTCTAAAGGTCAAAGATTTTTCAGTTTCCTTATTAGTATGTTAGAGGAAATACCTATTAATTCTGACTTTGAGTAGGAGCTGAAAAAGAAGCTACGATACAAAGTCTTGCCACACTAATGCAGACTATTATAATTGAAAAAAAATCTTAATTTGATGCAGCGTTTGCCTGTGGCATAAGGTTCATTCACCATCTGCATTTAGGAGTGGCACAATTGAGCTGCTAGTGGGCTCCTTGCTTACTGCTCTGCATCTGACATCTGGGTTTGGTCCCTGAAATGCAGCTGCACATAGTCAATGTACTGTCAGATTGACCATCTTACCTGCTTGTCTGCTAGGAGAGCAATGTTCCTTCTAATCTTCTCTCCATGTGTAGAATTATTGTTTATGTGCACTGAGAGATGTGCGAGTGTACACCACCACTAGAAAAAAACCCTTAGCTGTGGGCATTCTGCTAATATGCAGGGTGGCATTTGAATTTCTCCTTATTGGCCACACCATCACATAGCTTACAGGAAACACTGTGCAAGAGGTGTCCAGTCTGCAAAGATGGTCAGAAACAAGGACAAAGCAGTTTCCTTTAATAGGAAAAAGGACAGGCCTTGAAAAGAGAGGGACACAGTAATTCTATAGTTTATAAAAAGTGAGATCTTGTTATTTATTCATGTTGTTGGCTGTCTGAGATTTTAATAAGAGGAAGGACTAAGTAAAAATAAAAATGGGAAGGATTTAATGTAATGGGGAGGGTGGAAATTAATGGGGAGGATATGTGTGTGGAGTTAGTGGACAAGTATTTCACAGTACTGACCCCCGCAAAAAATGCTAAGCCTTGTCTCTCATTAAGGCCATGAGTCAAACTAAGGGGGTTTTCACCATGTTAGGTAGTTCTGAGGTGTTGCTGGGCAAGTGTGTTATCTTGGCAGTGAAGTTATTCTACTGCACAACTTCTAGTTGCTACTATTTATTAAAAATTTGTTCTTGTTTGAAGACCATGAGAATTTTGTCATTGACTTCAGTTGGTTTGGATTAGGTCTAGATTGGGGTGAAAGTAATTTACAAATCTTCCCAGTATGGGGGCCCGGCTTTAGGGTTGCCAGATGGCTTCAACAAAAATACCGGACACACTTGACATTACAGTCTACCATACATCTTATTTAGAAAATACTGTACATTTATATTTTCTCAATTTTTTTCCTGAACTGAAAGCTCAAATACTGGACTTTCCGGTTCAAAACCAGACTCCTGGCAACCCTATTGGCATGGAAGGGGCATGGCTTTCGGCTGATGGGGCAGGTGTGCTCTATATGGAGCCTGCCAGGCCCTTTTTAATTGCTGGGCCCCCCCATGCAGTTTCCCCTTTTGCCACTCCACCCTCATCGACAGCCCTGCGAGATGCAACATGCTGCCATGTCAGCTGTGTACACCTTGGTACCCAGAGGCCATCTTTCTGCTCACTTTCACCTCTGGTTTATATACTGTATAATTTATGTAGTGCCTTTCACCTAAGGACTTTACAAACAATTAGCCTCTCAACACTCTCGTGAGACAAATAAGCATTAGTATTTCCCCTATTTGCCAAAAGGTGAATATTGATGCAGATGTCAGCTATTTGCCCAGGCTTACACAGTGAGGGTATGTCTACACTTGCCCCGTAGTTTGAACTAGGGAGGCAAATGAAGCATACCCAAGTTGCTAATGAAGAGGCACCGGGAGCAAAGCGGTAGCGGCGGCGGGGTGCCGCGCCTCTGAGGCTTTGCTATGGCAAAGCCTCAGAGGCGCGGGACCCCTCCCCCTCCCCCTCCCCGGCTTTGCTCCAGGTGTCCCTGGTCTGCTGGAGACGGTCCCCAGCAAACCAGGGGCACCCGGAGCAGCTTTTCTCATCCCGGAGGTTGAGGTGGTGGGACCGCTGCACTCGGGGCGGTCCCGCTGCCTGGGAGCTCCGGGGCGAGAGAGCCCCGTTCGTAAGTTCATAACTCGGGGACTGCCTGTATTCAAGGAGAATTGAGGGGCCTCTAGGCTGGCTATGCTGGGAACCACAGCTACCTCCCAAATCAGAAATAAACAGGTTTCACTTAGAAAAAACTCATTACTTAGGAGATTTTTCTATGTTTGCTGTAAACTGATCTTGTGTGGCTGCCTGTCCACCCTTCCTGTTTCCTGTAAGAGACTTTTAAAGGGCAGAAGGCTGCCCTTAATCTTCTGTAGTTATCTTGAGGTAACCTTTCAGTTTATAGGGGAAAGGTTTTAATTATTCTACATATGATATTCTACAGTCTTTTCAGAATTGTCAGGTCTGACTGTAACAGGAACTGATGAGACTCTTTTGGAGGCCTTTTTTTTTTTTTTTTTTTTTTTATTGGGTCCAAAAAATATTCTGGCTGCTTCTAGAGGATACAAGATTAGTGGCCCACTGTCTTGACGCAGCATTTCCTATGCTTCTTTGTTCTTCAAGTTTCAAACATCATAATGGATTGCCATTTATAAATTTACAAAATACAACACAACGTTCATGATTGATGTAAACAGGCCAGGAGGCATTCCCTTCAAGAAAGTCTCATGCCTACTCTCTGGAGCCCTAAAAATCCTACACGCCAAGGGAGCTAAAGGAACTCAGATATGAAACTGAAGAACAACTAAATGTGGTATGTAACTTGGCACTTAAATTGGCCTCTGATGGATAGCTAATGTATTTTAAAAAGGCTCCAGAGGCTATCCTGGCAATTATTGGCTGGTAGGCCTAAATCAAGTACCAAGCAAATTGGTTGAAACGTTATTAAAGAGAATGATCAGAAACAGATTAAAATGAGATGTTGAGTCTGTACAGCTTTTGTAAAGGGAGATCATTCTTCAACAATCTATTAGAACTCTTTGGGGAGGGGGCATCAACTAGCCTGGGTGATGCAGGTGATATAGTATACTTGGATTTTTAGGAAGTTGTTGACAGGCTCCCAAGCCAAAGGCTTTTAAGTAAAGCAGATAGTTATGGGGTTAGAGAAAGGATCCTAGTCATGGATCAGTAACTGGTTAAAAGATAGGAAATAAGGTACAGGAACAAATGGTAAACTTTCACAGTGGAGAGAAGTAAATAATGAGGCCTGACAAGAATTTAACCTGAGACCAGTGCTGTTCAACATACTAATAAATAATCTGGGGGGGGGGGGGAAGGATAAACAGTAAGATGACCAGAGCTCGACAATTAGTGTAATCTAATCGCCCATGGCGAGTAGATTACAAGCCAGCACAGCTGCGCAGCACAACGTACCAAACTGTGCATGCGCAACGTACCAAACTGTGCAGCTGGTAAGCGGGCTCACCGCTGCTTGGTGAGCCCTGAAGGTGACAGTTTGCAGATGTTACAAAATTACTCAAAATAGTTAAGTCCAAAGTTAACTGTGCAGTTATGAAGGAATTTCACAAAACTGAATGAACGGACAAGAAATTCACAAATGAAATTGTGTGTTAATGAAAAGTAAAGGCCGTTGACTAACATAATCCCAACTATACGTACAACATGATGGAATGTAAATTAGGCATTACCACTCAAGACAGATCTTGGAGTCATCGTGGATTGTGCTCTGAAAGCATATGCTCAGTGTGCCGCAGCAGTAATAAAAAAAACTACCAGAACAATTGGAACCATTAGGAAGGAGCTATATAATAAGGGATAGCTCAGTGGTTTGAGCATTGGCCTGCTAAACCCAGGTTTGTGAGTTCAATCCTTGAGCGTGCCATTTAGGGATTTCGGGCAGATCTGTCAGGGATGGTACTTGGTCCTGCTGTGAGGGCAGGGGACTGAACTCAATGATCTCTCAAGGTCCCTTCCAGCTTTATGAGATAGGTATCTTTGGTATGCCAACAGCATGGATAGTTCATGCAGTTCTGGTTGTCCCATCTCAGAGATATATAAAAAGTACAAAGGACATAATGATTAGGGGCATAGAATATCTCTCATATGAGGAGAGTTTAAAAAGGCTGGAACTGTTCATCTTTGAAAAGAGATGCCTTGGGGGGATATGATAGAAATCTATAAAAATCACAAATAATGTGGAAAAAGTGACTAAGGAAGTGTTGGTTATCCCTCACAGAACACCAGATCTAGGGTCACCCAATAATATTAATAAGCATCAGGTTTAAAACAAACATACAGAAGTACTTCCTTACACAAAGCAGCCAACCTGTGGATCTTATCGCCAGATGTTTTGAAGGCCAAAAATATGACTGAGTTAAAAAAGAATTAGGTCATTTTACAGAGGATTGGTCAATCAATGATTGTTAATCAAGATGGGCACAGGTGCGACCCCCATGCTCCAGATATAATTAAGCCTCTTAACGGCCAGAAAGAGAGACAGTGACAGCACATGGATCATTCAGTTGCCCTTTTCTGTTCATTCTCTATAATGCATCTGGCACCAGTTCCTGCTAGAAGACAGGATATTGAGCTAGATGGACCATTGGTCTGGCCCAAATAGGACTATTCTGATATTGTTTGACTGGAGTATTATTTGGTTCAACAGATGCACTGTAGGACTTGTCAAATCAGTCTTCCACCTTTTAGTTTGTGGATCAATTGCTCCAGTGATGAGTCTCTTCATTTCCAGGGAAAACATTCTATTAAAGACAAAACAATGAAAATGCCAAGGCTGTTAATGGTGTCTTGTTACTATTTGAAAATAAATGAATAAGCGCAAACTCTTTTATTTTTTTATCTCCACCTTTTGGTGGAGGAATTCATACTAAAGAGTTAGAATGGAATGGGAATAAACAAATATTAAGTACTGTTTTCTTTACTTAATGAGTAGGAATCTATCTAAACAGTTACCTTTGGTATCGAGGGGACTTTCTTCGCTAAAATCTCTCATGTAAGCTTCTACACACATTTCTATATGAGCAAGTAAGCAAAAGCATCTCATTTTACAAAGTAGCAAAATATTTGATTACAGGTCTAATTCTAGTTTGAGGTGTTTTCAGATACGCTGGAATCAAGGCCTTGCAGCAGATGAATGTAATTATCTTTGTGAATATGCACAGACATATTATGTTCTTTAAACGTCACAATTGGAAATAGTGCCATATTGCTAGTTAATTGACAGTAATTGCTAAAGGCAGTACTTGTGTTTCTGGAATTTCTTACCCACCAAGCAAAACATTTTTTGCATGTATAAATTTTTAACCCATTCTTAAAGTACTTCTGTTGCTTAGTCTCTCAGCATTTCACCTTTGGTTTGCACAGATAATAATGTTAGTTAATATACCTTAACATTTTACTTTGCCATCTCTGTTTCAGATAGCCAAGACCTTTAGTGGCTAAATCCCAAAATTTTATAACTATTTTCCCTTATAAAATGCAAGTGGCAAGAACTTCTTCAGCTTTTAATCTTTCAACTTATTCAGAGTCAAGCCATTATGTATTGTATATAAGGCTGTCAATTCACATGTAATAACGCCTGCGATTAATGCAGGGCAGGATTAACACATTAAATTTTAACGCATTAATGCTGCACTGCCCCTTTGAAGTGCCACTCTGGTGCATCAAAGGGGCAGTGCAACGCGAAGCCTGGGACCCTGGGCTCCACTGCCCCTTTGAACATAAGAACAGCCGTACTGGATCCGACCTAAGGTCCATCTAGCCCAGTAGCCTGTCTGCCGACAGTGGCCAGCACCAGGTGCCCCAGAAAGGGTGGACCAAAGACAATGATCAAGTGCTTTGTCTCCTGCCATCCTTCTCCAGCCTCTGACAAACAGAGGCCAGGGACACCATTTCTATCCCCTGGCCTTTTATGGACCTAACCTCCATGAAATTATCTAGCTTCTCTTTAAACTTTGTTATAGTCCTAGGCTTCACAGCCTCCTCTGGCAAGGAGTTCCACAGGTTGACTACATGCTGTGTGAAGATGAACTTTCTTTTATTAGTTTTAAACCTGCTACCCATTAATTTCATTTGGTGTCCTCTAGTTCTTCTATTATGGGAACTAATACATAACTTTTCTTTATTCACTCTCTCCATACCACTCATGATTTTATATACTTCTGTCATATCCCCCCTCCGTCTCCTCTTTTCTAAACTGAAAAGTCCCAGTCGCTTTAACCTCTCTTCATATGTGACCCGTTCCAAACCCCTAATCATTTTATTTGCCCTTTTCTGAACCCTTTCCAAGGCCAGAATATCTTTTTTGAAGTGAGGCCATCATATCTGTACACAGTATTCAAGATGTGGGCATACCATAGTTTTATACAGGGGCAGTAAGTAATTATTAAGGGGCACTTAATAATTCCTAGCATCCTATTTGCCTTTTTGACTGCTGCTGCACACTGGAAGTTTTCAGAGAACTATCCACGATAACTCCAAGATCTCTTTCCTGATTTGTCAAAGCCAGATTAGCCCCCATCATACTGTACGTATAGTTGGGGTTATTTTTCCCGGTTGTGCATTACTTTACACTTATCCACATTAACTTTCATTTGCCATTTTGTTGCCCAGTCACTCAGTTTGGTAAGATCTTTTTGGAGTCCCTCACAGTCTGCTTCTGTCTTGACTGCCCTAAACAGTTTGATATCATCCGAAAACTTTACCACCTCACTGCTTACCCCTTTCTCCAGATCATTTATGAATAAGTTGAAAAGGATTGGTCCCAGGACTGACCCTTGGGGGACACCACTAGTTACCCCTCTCCATTCTGAAAATTTATTCCTGCCCTTTGTTTCTTGTCCTTTAACCAGTTCTCAATCTAAGAAAGGACCTTCCCTCTTCTCCCATGGCAATGTAATTTACACAAGAGCCTTGGTGAGGGAACTTGTCAAAGGCTTTCTGAAAATCTAAGTATAGTATATCTACTGGATCCCCCTTGTCTGCATGTTTGTTAACCCCTTCAAAGAACTCTAATAGATTAGTAAGACATGATTTTCCTTTACAGAAACCATGTTGACTTTTGTCCAACAAATTATGTTGTTCTACGTGCCTCAGAATTTTATTCTTTACTATTGTTTCAACTAATTTACCCGGTACTGAAGGTAGACTTACCGGTCTGTAATTGCCAGGATCTCCTCTAGAGCCCTTTTTAAATATTGGTATCACGTTGGTTACCTTCCAGTCATTAGGTACAGAAGCCGATTTTAAAGGGTAGGTTACAAACCACAGATAATAGTTCAGCAATTTCCCATTTGAGTTTTTAGAACCCTTGGATGAATGCCATCCGGTCCCGGAGATTTGTTAACATTAAGTTTTTCTGTTTGTTCCAAAACCTCCTCTGACACTTCAATCCGGGACAGTTCCTCAGATTCATCACCCACAAAGGACAGTGCAGATTTGGGAATCTCCCTAACGTCCTGAGCCATAAAGACTGAATCAAAGAAATCATTTAGTTTATCCGCAATGGCTTTATCGTCCTCGGTCTCTCTCACAAGGTTCCTGGAGAGTCCTGTCTTATTCTGGCCTCCATAGTGGGATAGCTTCCCACAACAAGCCACCACTAAATAGCTTGGGGTTATGGAACCACACAACAGTGCCGCACGTGGCCCATGGTAATGCCCAAACTCAGTATCAGTTCCTGATCAAACATGGTGATGTGGAGGAAAATGATCTTGTTCATGGGAACCTGCCAAGAGGAGGAGGTGGGGGGGGGGGAACGACCCATTAGCACACTCTCCAGCAAGTGGAGTCTGCTGCTCACATACACCTGCCCTCTCGCCTGCAGGCTCCTGGCCTGGCTGGCACTTTCACATGCCTGCTTGTTCCTGGGCCGTGGGTGATGCAATGCTCCTCTGGGAGGTCTGTGTCCCTACTGGAAAATTCCCACTTTCTAGGTAACACATGGCCTTGTGTGAAGCAGATTTCCATAGTCTGAACTGAAATCTTTGGTGTCAGCTCAGAGATTAGGGCTAGGCTTCATACACAGTGTCTTCTGTGATGAGTGCCTTTGTAACTTTTCTTCGCAGCTGGGATAGCTGTGAGCATCCCCCACCTCCCACTCCATCTACCCGACTCAGAGGGATCCTCAGACAGAAATGCACCTAGGAGGAATTCATGAGGGAGCAGTTGACCTGCCTGCAGTTCCTCATCCAGAGGCTCAAGGAAGAGCTCCAGGAATGGGCCACTCACCAGGAGGAGTGTTGAGATGACTAGGAGGCGAGAAAGGACTGCATGAGCCAGGGGAGCAAGGGGTAGGCTGTGTTGCTTTGGATCATTGTGAGCATGTCCATCTTTGACTGATGGTGCAGTTGGGGAAAAAAGTGCCAGCGTGCATCTTTCGGAAGAGGCAGGAGTTCTGGAAAGTGTGGGCATCATGTGCCTTTCCCAACCATCCAACATTGATGTCCGTGAAGCATCCCTTGTGATCTGCAAGGGTTTGCACACCATGGAGAAATGTCCCTGCCTGTCAATGAACTCGGAGGCCCAGTTTTTGGGGGCCAGGATGGGGATGTGTATGTCGTCTATCCTATGATACAGATTTCACAGAGGGAGACCAGTATAGCATAGGCTACAAGCACAGAAGGCTGGGTTTCACAAGGGAAGACCAGATTTCATGGTCCATAAAGTGTTTGTTCTGGCTGTGAATTTGATATGCCCCTAATTATAGACCATCCCACCAGTTTGGGATATCTGTCATGTTTTCTGCCTGTCTGCCCTGAGGTAGGCACTCACACCAGACAGTGGGACAAACATTTATTCATAAACTTTGTTAAAATTCAAACCAGTGTATGCTTCAGTGTTGAGGTAATACTTGGCTTCTGAGGAAGGATTGAATAAATTGAAAGAAATTGCAGTGGAAACAGAAATATGCCCAGGTGAAAAACTGAGTTTTGGTCTCTCATAGGAAATGTACATGAAAACATCTCACTTCATATAAGATGATTTTCAGACAATGCAGAGGATAAGAAAACAGGTGCAAGGTTACACACATTACATGCAAATGAACTAACAGGAATAGGTATGTAAGCATATACTAATCAGGTAGTCAACTAGTCGCTTATCGGGTAGTCTGTGCTTTATCGGGTAGTCAAGTAGTGACTCAGCTAGTCACATCCCCCCTTCTACTTCTATGAGGAAGAGGCTCTTGCTGAATTTCAAAGGCAGAAGTGCTTTGGGGAACACGGGACAAGCAGGGACTCAAGCAGTCCCCACTCACCCTGAGATCCCCACTACTCTTCTGCCTTTTAAATGTAATAAGTCACGGGTGGCTCTTACTATATTTAAAAGGCAGAGGTGCAGCTGGGATAGCAAGCACCCCACCTTCCCCATATCAGCTAATCAAGTAGTTTATGGAAATTCTGCCAACTACTCTGATTAATCAAAATTTGATATCCCTAAACAAATATTAGAAAAAGATGTTACATTAAATAGTTATCTTTGCATTGTTTAGAGAGAACCCGAATAGTCAATAGCTTCACAGAGACCAGCCATTGTTTCTAGGGCAGCCATAGGTCTTGCACCATGGGCTTTCAGAAGTTTTTTTTTTCCATTTTTTAATAATATTGTGCTTGGGTTATTTAAGTTATACTTGTGCTATGACCTAAAAGCCAATGCTGTCAGCACTCTGTTGCTAGCCAACCCTAAATATGCCACCCTGTACCCTAGACTGGTGCAAGGATTGAAATTTTGCCAGAGTCAGGGATCTTTCAGACTTCTTTTCAACTTCTCATTTCCAGCTTCCATTTATGTTGATAAGAGTTGTAAGCACACAATGAGGAGAATGTAAACAGCTGCACTGCTTTTTTCTAGAGGACATACATCGTAGATTAAAGGGAAAAAACATGATTTTCACAGAGGAAGTATCAGTGAATGTATAATAAACAAGAAAGTGTTGAATTGACATAGATGGAATATAAGAAAAGGAAAGGCCTATGTGTTTGCATTCTTGACCCTTATAAAACTTGGCTAACTATTTCTTTCCACCATGGAGTCACGGTTTCACGTCTGTTGCACCTTGTGTGGATGGCCTCCATCCAGACTATTGAATCACTTCCTCAACTTTTAATCACTTCTTAAAGCTTTCTTTTCCTCATCGGTGTATTATGGACTGTTTTGCTGTAAATTGTTGTTTCACTTACTTCATTTTAAGGGACAAAAAACAGGACTATGTAGCACTTGAAAGATTAACGAGATGGTTTATTAGGTGATGAGCTTCCGTGGGCAAGACACACTTCCTCAGATCAAATAGTGGAAGAAAATTGTCACAACCATATATACACCAAAGGATACAATTAAAAAAAAGAACACATGAAAAGGACAAATCAAATTTCAGAACAGAAGGAGAATGGGGGGGAGGGGGAGGAGGTAAATGTTTGTGAGCTAATGACATTAGAGGTGATAATTGGGGAAGCTATCTTTGTAATGGGTAAGAATTAGTCTTTATTCAAACTTAGGTGTAAAGTGTCAAATTTAAGTATGAATGACAGTTCAGAGGATTCTTTTAAGTGTAGTCTTAAAAGGCCTTTGAAGCAGGATGCAGGTAATCAAGTCGTTGAGACCATGTCCTTTCAGGTTGAAATTGCAAGAAACTTTTTTCTTTGTGATCCTGTCTAATATCTGTTTTGTGGGCATTGATCCTGTGAAAGTATCTGAGACGTTTGTCCAGACGGACACACTCGGCACATGATAGCATAAATTATATTTCTGGATGTGCAGGAATATGTGTTCTTGATCTTATAACTCACTTGGTTAGGTCCAATAATGGTATCAGCAGAGTGAATATGTGGACAAAGCTGGCAACGGGGTTTGTTGCAAGGGAAGGTACCAGGGTTGGTATTAGTGTGGTATTTCCTGTGGTTGTTGGTAAGAATCATCTTGAGGTTAGATGGTTGTCTATAGGAGACTATGGGTCTGTCTCCCAGAGCCACTTGGAATTTAGTATCCTGTTCCAGTATAGGCTGTAGTTTATTGATAATGTGTTGGACAGGTTTAAGTTGGGGGCTGTAGGTGATGAAAAGTGGTGTTCTATTGTTGGTTTTCTTGGGTCTGTCTTGAAGTAGATGGTTTCTAGGTATTCGTCTGGCTCTTTCAATTTGCTTTTTTATTTCTCCGGGTGGGTAGTTGAGGTTTATAAATGCTTGGTAGAGATCCTGAAGTTTCTGGTCTTTGTCAGTGGGATTAGAGCAGATGCGGTTGTATTGAAGGGCTTGGCTATAGATGATGGATCGTATGGTATGTGCTGGATGGGAGCTGGAAGCATGTAGGTAACTGTATGAGTCAGTGGGTTTTATGTAGAGGGTGGTGTCTAATATTCCATTGTTGATTTGTACTGTGGTGTCCAGGAAATGGATCTCTCGTGTAGAATGGTCCAGGCTGAGATTGATGGTGGGGTGTAGGTTGTTAATCTCTGTGGCATGTCTCCAGTGTTTCTTGGCCATGCGTCCAGATCATAAAGATGTCATCGATGTAGCGTAAGTAGAGAAGAGGTAAAAGGGGACGGGAGTTGAGGAAACGTTGTTCTAGGTCAGCCATAAAGATATTGGCAGACTGTGGGGCCATGCGTGTACCCATAGCTGTGCTGCTGATCTGGAGGTATAAGTTCTCAAACTGGAAATAATTGTGGGTGAGAACAAAGTTACATAGATCTGCTATCAGATTGGCAGTGGTGTCCTCTGGGAAAGTGTTTCTAATTGCTTGTAATCAGTCTTCATGTGGGATGTTGGTGTATAGAGCTTCTACATCCATGGGGGCAAGGATGGTGTTATCGGGGAGGTTATTGATGTTTTGTAGTTTCCTTGGGAAGTCAGTAGTATCTCGGAGATAGCTGGGGGTGTTGCTTGCGTAGCGTTTGAGAAGAGAGTCTACATAGCTGGATAAGCCAGTAGTGAGCATGCCGATACCAGAGATGATGGGACGTCCGGGATGTCCAGGTTTATGGATTTGGGGAATCAGAACAATCCTGGTCGGGGGTCAGAAGGTGTTTGTGTGGATTTGTTCCCGAGTAGCTGTAGGGAGGCTTTTAAGGAGACAGTGTAGTTTCTTTTGGTATTCCGAGGTGGGATCAAAGGAGAGAGGTTTGTAAAATGTGGTGTTGGAGAGTTGTCTGGTTCCCTCCTGGTTATAGTCGGCCTTATTCATAATGACCACAGTACCCCCTTTGTCACCTGGTTTGATTATAATGTCCAGGTTGTTTTTGAGACTCTGGATGGCATGGTGTTCAGTGCGGCTGAGATTGTGTGTCGCTTGTTGTCGTTTGCAAATAATGGTCAGTCTGTGCGTTGTTGCGGAAGCTTTGTATATAGAAATCCAGATTGTAATTCCAACTGTCAGGGGGAGTCCATATAGAATTATTTTTCCTTTGGTGTTGATGGGGGGGGGGGGGAGAGATCTGGTAGGTCAGATTGATGTTCATTGGTGGTTTGGAAATATTCAAGACAAACTTTCTAAAGTACTCCACACCACAGGCTACAACAGCAACTACCTCAACCCACAGGATAATATTGCTAACCTCTCCAGCTACAAACTCAATCCAACAGAAGTCTTTCTTATCCCAGGGTCTCTTTCTGCCCCACGTCCCCCACAAACTGGATACAATTTTGTGGTGACTTTGAGGCTTTTTTTCGCTGCCTCCGCCTCCAAGAATATTTCCAAACCACCAATGAACATCAATCTGACCTACCAGATCCCCCTATCAACACCAGACTAACATGGCTACATTTCTATCGCTATTCATTTTAAGGGTGATTTATTTAGAATTAAAATCTGTTTTGGGAAGAAGGTCTGGTGCAATTCTCCCTGTTCAATCTGCAGTTGGTTGGAAAGGTTCCAGTGAAGGGTAACTAGAGCCAGGTCTTCTAAATCAAAGAAGAAATGCCAATGGGCTTTAAAGAGAAGGGTTGCTAGAGAGACATTTTGAAGACTACTGCCTCAGAGCTCTCAGCTGCAACCAGCTTACCCCTAAGTTGCATTGCTATTGGAGCAGTGACCAACATAGTGGCCCACAGTGGCGCTTTCACACAAAGGTTTACCGTGATTCCCATTATTCCCTGTGTTCTGTTAGTAGAGGGGTCGGCAACCTTTTCAAACCAAAGAGCCAAACTACATCAAAATGCAGAACAAATGGTCAACAAAGAGCCAGTACAAGAATGGCCATTTGCAGGGCTCAACAAATAGTGTAATCTACTTGCCCATGGTGAGTAGATTACACTCCGGAAGAGCCGGCGCGGAGCGATCTGCGCATGTGCAGAATGATCCGCGCAGAGCACAGAACCGTGTGGCTGGCGAGCAGGGCTCGCTGCTGCTCGGCAAGCCCCGGCCATTTGCATGACCGAAAATATATAACTTCTTATTGATAATTTACATGATGATTAGTAGCATAAATGAAACTTTGTACTCAGACTTTATTTAATAGGACTTCTACATCTTTTGCACATCTTTGAAGTTCACACTATAATTGGTCAAATTCAGCTTCATGCATGCATACAGGCTGTTTTCCGTCAATCTTTTGGCAGGGGCCTAGGGATTTGGGGATGCAAGAGTCTGGGCTGGCGCCTCAGGGTAGGGGATTGGGGTGTATGATGGACTCTGGCACAAGGTTGGGGTGTGGGGGGTGCAGGAATGTTATGGCAGGGGACTGGGGATATGAAGGGTGCAGGAGTTTGGGGCTGAGGGGCTCAGGGCAGGGGGTTCAGATGTATGATGGGCTCAGGGTCGGTGTGTGTCTGGGGTGCAGGAGTGTTATGATGCTGCGGCCAGATGAAGGCTGCACCCCAATTTGGGGCTTGTTGGCCAGGCTTCTTTTTTTAAATAAACTAAAATTTGTCCCAACACAAAAGTTTTCAATACTGCCTTTATTTATGGCAGGAGTGGGGAACCTTTTTTGGGTCAAAGGCCACTGACCCACAGAAAAAAAATCAGTCAGGAGCCAACACTAGTGAGAAGCCAAACCCTCCCCCCCTCCAAAAACCCCCAACCCTCACTGATGTGGCCCCCGACTGAAATAGCTCACTCCCCTGGTGGAGAGAGGAGCAGGGAGGACTGAGGTTCAAGGCCTCAGACTAGATTTACTCTTTACAAGCTCTGGGGTGGGGTTAAGTGTGGGACAGGGCTGCCAGTGAGTAGGATAGGGATGGGGGATCTAGCGGGGCTGAGTTGGGGCTCCAGAAGAGCCATATCTGGCTCCCTAGTGAGCCATATTTGGTTCAGGAGCCATAGGTTGCTGTTCCCTGTGTTAGCATATGGAGATGGGAATTTACCTTGTATTCCTGACTTCTCCACTGGGTGGTCATGGACAAATCTTTTAACATCTCTGCTTAAATTTCTCCATCAGTAAACTGGGGATAGCACTTTTAAGTCACTTTGAGCTTTTTTACAATGAAAAGTGCTAAATAAGTACAAATTATTAGTGTTAAATATTGTTTATTGTATTATTGTAGTGCCTAGAAGTCCAAATCATGGATCAAGGCCCGATTATGTTAAGTTCTATGTAAACAGAGCAAAAAGACGAGCTTAAAATTTTAAGACAAGAGTGACCAGATAAACCAGTAGTACAGGGAAACAATGAGACAATACTGCTCAGAATTATAGGCATTGATCTCTTCAACAGTAAATATTATATGTCCCTGGTTGTTCTTTACAGTAATAGCATTTAGTACATGTTGCACAAGGAAGTACACTAAGCAAAGCTGATTAGTGTAATAAATATTTGAACATCTGTAGGAAGAAATTGTACCATATCAAGTGGACCATTTTTATTACATTAGACATAAAAGCCAGCTATTTCCAACTTGGATGCCTAGAGTTAGTCACCTAAGTTGCTATTTCGGACCTACCATCAAAAATGATTTTTAGAGGTATGGAATACCCACAGATCCTCTGAAAATCAGGACACTTAAATTGAGGTACCGAAAGAGGAACTTAATTAATTAACCCGATTGTACCCAAATTAAAAAAAGGATGAAGATGAGATGTTGTGCTCATCTTAATGTAAAATATCCTTGCTTTTGCAATAACTTGTAATTCAGTCTTTATGTAGATTGTTCCATTTTGTTTGATTTTACAATGATAATAGGACTTGTAATGGAAAGAGTTTATAGTTGAAATGACACATCAAAATTGTCCTTTAATGTCATCTTAATGGGATCCCTCACATATTACATTGAAATGGTTATTTCACAGTGGCGTGTGATGGCATCATTTACAGACTCCATAAATTTTGTATTGATTCAATTAATGAATGTGTCAATGAGTTTCTAAGTCTAAATTTCTATTTGAGAATAAAGAAAGCAGCATTGGGGAAAAAACTGATTTATATGTAGCATCTGTTTTTCAAGGAAGCATTTCTGCTGTCTTAATATTAGTAAGATACTCAGTATTTATAACATTAGAAAAACTAAACACAAGGAATGGTCTAGTAGCATCTTAAAGACTAACAAAACACGTAGACGGCATCATGAGCTTTCAAGGGCATAACCCACTTCTTCAGATGACTGGAGTATTAAAAGTCCAGATCCAAGAATAAATAAGGGAAGGGGAGAGGAAAAGAGGGAAAAAAAAGGGAGAAAAAAGACAGCAAATAGATTGTTCAAGTAGTTACAAGAGGCTGATGAGAGCAGTTAACACTTCCATTGTTTGTTTGGTTAAGTCATTAGGGTGTGGAAGGTAGTGTGCAAGCTAGCCCATATCCCTGTTGATTCTGATAAGAATCAAAATTGTAAAAGGCCGCCTACAGACAACCCCCTAACCTCAAACAGATTCTTTCCAGGAGCTTCAGGGTGTAGCGGAGTTAGTCTTCCAGAAAAGAAACAAAAACAAAAACAAAAAACCAGCAAGCAAATGGTCTAACAAAACACGTAGATGGTATCGAACTCTGGTCATCTGAAGAAGTGGGTTGTGCCCACAAAAGCTCATGATACCATCTACGTGTTTTGTTTGGTAGCGCTTTATAGACTAATTATTTCTAGTAACCACGTAACACACCTCCATCATAATCATTCATGAACCCACCACTTCAATCAGTCCTGATGTGTTTTGTTAGTCCTGAAGGTGCTACTAGAGACAATTCATTGTTTAAGTTTTTCTAGTTACAGGCTAACTTGGCTATGCCTCTGAAGTATAAGATACTAGTTTACATTTATAAGGATATTGTTAACATCACAAGGTCATAAAAATCCAGGAGCATTAAGTTGATTTTCTTTCCAGTTAGGAAATTAGAATTATTTGTTTATCATGACATTGCTGCAAGGTGATTAGCATTGTAACTTACTGTGCAACCTATGCTAACACAGTATGACAGTGTTAGAGACTTTAAACTGTCATTAACCTATCACTATAACCTCTGATTGTCTTTAAGCCTATGACCACATTTATTTGAAGCAATTATGTTGTATTTATGAAACTATCTTAAGTCAGTTATGTAATTCAGAGCCTAGATACTACAGAGATCGACAATATAAGGTGTATTCATTTACTATAGATACTAGTGCAGCCTTCAATTCAAAGTACTGACATGAAAGCTAACAACACCGCTAAATGTTACAATAATACATGGCTTTTACTCCCTCTGAATTGCCCCAGGGAGTAAAGATGAGGAGGGTTGTCACAGGGTACACTCACCAGCATGGCACCTTCAGCTGGTTGCCTTAGGGAATTAGCTTGTTGTTTCATTGGGCGCCTTCCTCCAGCTGGTATCTCCCCGTGTTCTTCTTTAACCACAGAGTCCTCTTTAGGACACTGCCCTTCGGCAGTGCCCACTCCAGTCTCTCTGTGCCCCCTTCCAGGGGGTGGGAAGGGGAGGAAAATGTTTACTCCACTGCACACTCCAGGGTTTTCCCTTCTTCCAGGGACTCCCAGTTCACCTGTACCTACCTTGCCTCAGTGACCCACTGCCAGTCTTCATCTAGCCCCTGCCTCCAGGGGGGAGGGGGGGGGGCTGCAGTCAGTAACGGCCACACATCTCTGACAAAGGGGTGTGGACCTGTTGCCACTACCTATCATGGCTGCCTCCAGTAGCTTCAGGCCTTGCAGTCTGGGGGGCTTACTTGGCCAGAGCCTCGTTCGTTCGTTCGTTATCTCTCTCCTCCCACCCCCAGGAAGCCTCCTGCTTCCCTAGCAGTCAGGTCCTTACTGCTCTTCAGCCAGGAGTCCTTCTTTATATAGCTCCCAGCTGGATATTCATTAGCAGAGCTGCCTCAGCTGGGGCTTCACTCTCAGCCCTCACTCAGGGCTGGTGTTTTGCCCTTAAAGGGCCAGTGCAGGGCAAACGCCCTGTCACAAAGGGTCATGACCATTCCTTGTTGTACTGATCTGCAGGGTAACCTTGGAGGGAACAGATTGTATCATCTAAAGATGTTTGCATCTCCCTGAAGTACAATATTTATCCATATGCCTGCTGAGATAGTACACCTACATATTAACTCAACACAAAATGTTTGTTAGAGGTACAACTTGATCCTAAATAGACAAACCAATGGGTCTGAGTCAATTTATTTCACTGATCTATATAGATTCCTTTGCCTAACAAAAAAAATCCCTACCTCTTACTTAAATCCTACCTTAAATTCTAAATGGGCTGGACTGATCCTTCAGCTGCTGTGCCGCACAATGTGATGCTTTGAGTTATTGATCAACTTGATAGTATTAAATATTTGCCTGTAATTTTCTATATTATGAAATGAAATCTGGATCCATATTGAGAACTGTATTCTAGCCAAATCCTCTAGATGGGCCACTGTGGTATCAGTAAGATTATTTTAGTTAAATCTCTCTGATCCTCTCTTTTATTGTGTTTGAAGAGGATAATAGAGTAACTAATAGACAGTAGTGCTGGAATAATTTGTATAGTGGGGGTATTGAGACCCATTGAACCTATTCACATAAGATTAAATAGGTATTAATTAGAGATGTAAAAGAGTAGTTGATTAGTTGACTACTCGTTCCCCTCCCGCCCCCCGCCTGGCTGCTTCTGTTTCAGAGGCAGCAATGTGGGGGGGAGCAAGAGCAGGTGCTGGAGGAGAGCTATCTTAAAAGTCGGTTCCCTCCAGCACTCTCTCCGTGGTGTGGAGGGAGTCATGCCAGGCAGAGGTGCAGCGGTCAGGAAACCAGCATAATCCAGGACTGCTGAGTCCTGACTTGTGCCAGGTCCCGAACCTATCCCACGAGGCTTTGCCTTTTAAATGTAGTAAGAGCCAGGAAGACCATCCTTATTAATAATAAGGATGTTAAGAAGCAGGTAACTGTCTCATCATGTACTTGATACAATTTGTATCAAGTACATGATTAGTCAATAAGGGGCCCCGCTGTGGCTCTGCAGTTTAAATGTAGTAGGAGCCGGATACACAGACAGGCCAGCTCTTACTATATTTAAAAGGCAGAGGCACAGCAGTGTAGGTCCATGACCTGGCTCATGCTGGGTCTAGGACCTATCCCTGCTTCTGGCTCTGCAGTTTATAGGTAGTAGGAGCGGGGCTACCCGTGCACCCGGCTCCTACTACATTTAAACTGCAGAGCTGCAGCAGGGCCCCTTATTGACTAATCATGTACTTGATACAAATTGTATCAAGTACATGATGAGACAGTTACCTGCTTCTTAACAACCTTACTGTTAATGGTGGAGTATTAAGGAGAATGCATATCTAAATCTATATATTTAGTGGAGTCTCTATATGTCCTCCATTGTTGTTTTTACAGATTTTAATATGTAAATTCATGCCCCATATACAACCAGATAAAACATTTTTCTCCCAAAATGTATCTAAAAAATGCAGTTTCAGATTGACTGAAACATTGTGAGTTCATGTTGAAAATTATCTCCAAAGAGCTTCACTTCTGGATATTTATAAAATCTGTTTTGGTCTACCCTTTTGCATCATTTCTGTTCTGTATAGGTTCTTATACTGTGCTCATCTTTGTAGTATTATAGGGCAGCATTTCCCAAACTGTGGTCCATGGCCCGGTACTGGGCTGCGGGAAAAAAAATTCCGGGCCTAAGCGTGCCTGGTGGCTGCCGGCCCTTAGGCTGATTCGACCCATTCGGTCGAATTGGGCCCCAGGACCCTGCACCCGGAAGTGCCGGCGAGTTAAGAGTCGGGGCCCTGCTCCAGCGCTTTGTGGAGCTGAGTCTCTCCCCGGCTCTGCCTGGAGCGGGCCCCAGATCCCCCCCTGCCAGTCCCCCTGCGCATCCTCCCACCCCGCCTCCTGAGTGTCCCACTCGGCCCCGGACGTCCCTGCTGTGCACAGCTCCTCTTTGCCGCCTGCCATCCATGCGCGGCGTTGCACCTGGACGGGGAGGACGCCTGGGCATGACGTGATGTCACGGCCCGGGGTTTTGAAGCCCGCGGGAGGCACGTGGCGGGGCCCGGCTGCCTCCGGGGCCTGAGTGCAGACTCCGGCCCCGCAACGTGGAAGGAAAAGGTGGGGAACCGGATCATGCGGCGGCGGAGGCGAGGTGAGAGAGGAGAGGCGGGGGGGGGGGGAGGAGTTTGGGGGGGAGGGGAAGGCACCAAGGGACAGGGGTGCGGGAGAGAGAGACAAATGGCAGGGGGCCAAGTGCAGACCATGAGGGAAAGGGCAGGAGGGGCGGTGTCAGTGGGAGGGGGGACAGGGTGATGCTAGGAGAGGAGAGGAGAGGGGAAGGGCACTGGGGGCTGGAGCAGGAGGTGCTGGGAGAAGGCTTGAAAGAAGGAGTGGGCATGAGGAAGGTCAGGATGGAGCAAATTGTGTGTGAGGGCACAGAGGGGCAGGAGGGGAATGGGGCAGAGACTGGTGAGGGGGTGGGTATTAGGGAAAAAGAGGGCAAAGGGAGGCACCAGGAGGGTGCAGGGCTAAGGGAAGGTGCAGGTGCCAGGGGATTCTGGGGTGAGGAGGAGGGGAGAGCTGGCCACTGGAAGCAAAACTGGATGGGGGAATCAGGGCAGGCTGGGGAGATTGGGGGGCTGGTGGAAGCAGGGCTGCCGGGGGGTGTGAGGTTGGGGGCATAGAGCTGGCTGGGGAAGATGTGGGCGGGGTGGGAGAAGCGGCCGCTGGAAGGAGGGCTGGACGTGGGCAGTGGGGCTGGCCAAGGGAGATTGGGAGAAGAAGTGGGGGAGAACTGGCTGCCCGGGAGGGGGTTGGGGGAAGTGGGGCTGGCCAGAGGCGCAGCAAGAGGACCGGGAGGAGGAATGAATCGGCCTGCGGGGAGTGGGACTGACCCGACCCCGTTCCCCCCCACCCACAAAGCACGAGTTAGTCTGGCACAAGGATTCTACTGTCCCCCACCCCCTCCACACCCCTCGAGTAGTTGTGAACTATCTGGCTGGTAGACACACTCATGCAGCCTGAGCACATTTACCAGCCAGGCAGTTCGAAACTACAAATTGGTACATCTAGTAATAATACAACTTACCTACTGAGAAAATACCAGACATGTTATATGTCTGGTATTTTCTCAGTTTGTTTTTCATGTGTTTATATTTTTGGGCTGCAAAAAGCAGAACTGAAAAAAAAGGGTTCCAATTAAAGTAAAATGTTTGGGAAACCCTGGTCTAACCAGCTTTCTGTCTGTCTTACAGCCCATTTTTCCAATCCATATTCCTTAACTTGCTGGCAAGAATATTGTGGATGACCATATCAAAAGCTTTGCTAAAGCTGGCACTGGGAGATTTAGGAGGACCAGAAACAACTTATTTGAATATTCATCATTTGATTGAGTATGCAATTGAACATTATTGGTTCTCCAAAAGTTCGTGAATGGATTTACTGGTCCCCATGTCAAAAAATTTGGGAACCCCTGTTATAGGGTATGTCTACACTACAGTGTTATTTCGAAATATTTTATTTTGCAAGTTATTTTGGAATAGATTATTTCAAAATACAGGCAGTCCCCGGGTTACTTACAAGATAGGGACTGTAGGTTTGTTCTTAAGTTGAATCTGTTTGTAAGTTGGAACTGGCTGAAACTGATCAGTTTCAACAGCGGCTGAATCTGGACGCCAGTTCTGACTTACATACAGATTCAACTTAAGAACCCCAGGCATCCCCAAGTCAGCTGCTGCTGAAACTGATCAGCAGCTGATTCCAGGAAGCCTGGGGCAGCGGCTTCCTGTAGTCAGCCACTGGTCAGTTTCAGCAGCGGCTGACTTGGGGACGCCTGGGGCAGAGCAGCTGGGGTGCTGCTGGGTTGGTCCAGTAGCGCCGCCGCTCCTCGGCGCTACTGGACCAACCCGGCAGCACCCCAGCTGCTCTGCCCCAGGTGTCCTGATTCAGCCACTGCTGAAACTGATCAGCAGCGGCTGAATCAGGACTCCTGGGGCAGAGCAGCTGGGGTGCTGTCGGGTTGGTCCAGTAGCGCCAAGGAGCGGTGCTGCGGGACCAACCGGCAGTGCCCCACCTGCTCTACCACAGGCCCGGGGCTTTGCTCCACGTCTCCCTGGTCTGCTGGGGGGAGCCACTAGCTGCGCCCCCCAGCAGACCAGGGACACGGGGAGCAAAGCCGCAGCGGCGGCGGGGTGCCGCGCCTCTGAGGCTTTGCCCTGGCAAAGCCTCAGAGGCGCGGGACCCCTCCGCCTCCCAGCTTTGCTCCAGGTGTCCCTGGTCTGCTGGAGACGGTCCCCAGCAGACCAGAGGCACTGGGAGCAAAGCGGCAGCGGCGGTGGAGTCCCGCGCCTCTGAGGCTTTGCCGCTGAGAGGACTCTGAATCGCATTTAAGGCTGGCTGGAACCAGTTCCAGCAGGGTACCAGGTCAGGACTTACTATGAGGGGCTGCTGCCTAAAGCCATCTGAGGTCTGTGCTTAAAAGGCTTCTACCCTGAGGAGAGCTTCTACCCTGAGGAGCACTAAGAGCCTTCCTGGTCTGCCCCACTGTGGACTTGTGCCTCATTCCTCCCTCACGTCCTTCTGCTTACCCCTCCCTAACCTCCCTTCCTGATGTAAAATAAAATACACGTATTTTCATGAACATAAACTCTCTTTATTTAACAAAACTGGGGGTGGGGGAAGGAATGAAACTCTGGTGAGACTGAGGAAAGGAGGCAGGAGAGGGAAGAAGAGAGGGTGGTAGAGGAGAGGGGGAAACCTGGGAGGAGGGAGCTGGAAGGGGGAAGCGAGAGGAAGCTCAGGGCTCAGGGTTGGGGGTCTCACTGGACCAACTTGATTGTCATGCAGACCTGCTCCTGGGTTCGCATATGGCCTTTGGTGGCCAGGCTGGCAGCTATGTGTTCCTCTGTCTAGTGTGGAGATCATGGACGTTGGGGGCATCCCCCCCAAACCTGAATAAGGTTCATGATCTCCACCCTGGACCAGCAAGGTGCCTGCCTTCTCCGGGCCCTGGCAGTCTCCTGGGAGCTGGCAGACTGCTCCTGGAGAGCGGTGGAAGACTGGCTGCCAGTGCCTTGCTGGCTCATGTTTTGGGGCCACTGTGTCAGGTGCAGTGACTGCTGGCTCTGGGCTGGCAGACTAGGTGCTGGCACAGGCGCTGTGGCCAGAGTCTACCCCTGTAAGGGCTCCAGGGAGAAGGGGAGGGAGAGAAGTATTCTTGGTGAGGCGGGAGTGGCCACCAGGGCACCCTGGGAAGGCTGGAGGCCTCCTATTTCAAAATAAGTGTCTACACAGCACTTATTTCGAAATAGCTATTTCAAATTTGGCGTTATACCTCGTAGAATGAGGATTACCAAATTCAAAATAAGTGCTCTATAACCTTACCAAATAAGGTTTGGCTGTGTAGATGCCAGGAAAGTTATTTCGAAATAACTTGGCTGTGTAGACATACCCATAGTGCCTTCTAGCAGTGTATTATACAACATAAGTAATATCTGTCGTGATGTTTATTCTCTAATCCTGTCCCCATGCAGTCAGTGAACTGTAGTATATGAAGGCACGGACTCGGGCTGGTGCAAGCATGAAATCATTTTATTGTAAGATTACAACTATCTTTATCAAACTTCCCAAAAGTCCACATCCTGCTTTTCGTAAACTGTGCTTCTTCACAGTCCCAAACACAGCATTCTCGAAGGTCGTTGAGTCAGGCAGATGTTGTTATTGTTGGCTCAGGACTCTTGCTTGGTTTCGTCCTTGGGATGCCCTGTCACGCGGCCAAAGCACTATATTTGTTGATTCTCTACATCTTCCCCTCTTTTATCCAAAGCAATACCATTAATAAGTAACAATGTCATCACACAAGCCTCAACTTTCTGAGCAGAACGAATACAAGAAAAAAGTAAAGAATTATAAAAAACACAATAAGAAGCCCACTTGCAAGTCCAATAAACACCCACATGCACAAATTTAATCCAGAAAACCACGTAGGATTAAGCCAAGATAAGTCAGATTGCAAAGTAGCAAAAACCTTTTGTGTGGTTAATTCTTGCAATTGCTGAATTTGGTTCTTTAATTGAGCATGCAAAGAATGAACATGAGAACGTAAAGAAACATCAAAGGCACCCTGCAAATGGTGTTTAACAAGGTTCCAATCATGAACTGATGAATTCCAGGGGAGGGATGTCACACAGAGACCTCTAGCAGTGTGCTCCCAATCACAATGCAGAGACAACCCAGTCTTTAAGGCTGCATGCCTATCACCAAGCCAAATTACTGCGGCTTCTAGGGCCTCAAGCCGCGCCAATATCTCTTCATCAATGGTCTCCTGCGTTTGGAACTCCAGTGTAACGTTTATTACAGTTTCCCCTACCATTTTTGCAGTCTTAACCGACTGAGTTAAAGAGGCAATAGCAGCAGTGGCAGAAGCAAGAATAATAATTGCTGACACGAGAGCAAAAATCAGCCACCCCAAAAATTGCTTTGTACGTCTACGAGTGTTAGTAATCTCCTCCTGCAGCAGCCTTGTAAGATGGCCTTCCCAGTCTCGTGTGAGATTAACAGGAATCCATAACTCAGGGCGTCGTTGAAGAGGGAACACAAAGGTTACATTATCACTCATGGAAATGCAGGTCTTATATCGCACCTCAGACAACATAACAGAATAACAAGAATGGGACAAATTACATCTCTTAAAACTTGCATTTTTTGCCAAGGCAAAAACATATGGATGCGAAGTACAAACCATAACACTATTATCTAGCTGCTTAATATAATTAGATGTATAATTCTCTAAAATCAAACTCCCTAAACTATAACCCATAAATGCTAACCCTATCCGCCACACCCCCTTATGTAACGTGGAGGCCGTGGCGTTATCCCCATTAGTAATAAATTGTAACACAGGACCTGCAGAGCCTCCCCCATGCCATGAAAGGCTATGATTATACTGGCCGAAGGGGACAGTGCGATTGTCCACTTTATCCCACAGCATACCGTGAGGGCCCCAATCCACAACCGTGCTGAATTCGCCCCGGAGTACCAGGGGGCTGCGTCCACGACATGCCTGCCAAACTGGTGCCGCGTCCGCTGATATACTCTTTATCATGCAGCGGGGCAAATCAGGGGCGTATGGCTCCCAAGAGTCATTACCGCTTCCGTGCATCCCGGGAATGCTCAGTAAGGTATAGTTAACCCTTCCGTCATGCTCCCGCGCCACTAGGTGCAACTGTGGCTGCACGGGCACACAACCTGAGTCATAAAGGGTAGAAAAGCAAAGCAGTGGGAGGTCAGTGACAAAGGTGACTGGTAACATTAACGACCTCGGTTTCTTGTTCCGCTGTAGGGGGTTCGACACCCCTCCCACCAATCGGTACCATTGTTACTGATGGGTGGTGAGGGATCCCACCACGTCACAGGCCTGAATACGGGGGGATCAATGATGTGCACCCAATACAATTGTGCTGTCACAGTATGCACACAGAAACCGCTCCACAGGAACCACAAAAATGCAGCGGTGTCCGTCATGGATTTGTCGCTACGGATCGGCAGCGGTCCCTTCATTCTCAAGTTGAATCTCTTGCGCTGATGGCGTACCAATCCTGGCTGGCTTAACAAATCGCACAGGAAGCCAATAGGGACCTGAGGGAAGAGAAACACAGGCATACCCACATCCCCACGTGATTAATGGTATGGGACCTTGCCACTGTCCGGATTCCAGGTGTCTGTAGTAAACCTGTGGCCGCTCCGGCCACGCAGAGTCTCTCCCAAAGTGGCGCTGTGCTGCCGTGAAAGACAAATCAGAAAGATTTAAAAGTTTAACACATACATAGCTTTGTACAAACGCTTCTGTGGGGTCATTCCCATTGGATTCCCCCTTTTTTGTTTATCAAGAAGGGTCTTGAGAGTGCGGTGCGTGTGTTCGACAATCGCCTGGCCCGTGGGGGAGTGTGGAATGCCTGTGGTGTGGCTTACACCCCAATCCTGCAAAAAGGACTGAACTTTGTGGGAGATATAAGCGGACCATTATCAGTTTTAATAGAAACTGGAACATCCATAACAGCAAAACAATATAACCAATGCCGAACAACATCACGAGCCTTTTCTCCCGCATGGGCAGTAGCAACAATAAGGTGGGAAAAGGTATCAACAGTAACATGTACATAGCGCAATCTGCCAAATTCGGAAAAATGGGTCACATCAGACTGCCAAAGTTCATTGGCCCATAGGCCTTGCGGGTTAACACCGCTAGGTACTGGTATGGTAGATAGACGCTGGCAATCTGGACAGGCGCGAACTATATCTTGCGCCTCCTGTTTAGTAAGGGAAAATTGCTGAGATAATGATCTAGCAGTCTGGTGAAAAAAATCATGTGAAAGTTGTGCTTGTTGTAACACATTGGGCCGGACAACTGGCATAGTCAGGGCATCAGCCACAGCATTACCCTCTGTGATGGGCCCCGGGAAAGTGGTATGTGAGCGAATATGGACCACAATGTACAGATGTGTCCGAGCCAATAAAAGGCGTGACAATTGCAAAAAGAGCTGAAAGAGGAAGCGATTATTGACTTCCTTGAGAAAGGAGCCCTCCAAACGCTGTACTATTACCAGACACATGTCGAATCTACAACAAGATTTAACTGTTCCTCCGAAAATAGTTCAAAAGCACGCACAGCCGCGGTGAGCTCAACAATTTGGGTTGAGCCTTGCACACGGAAAACGTCCGAGTTCCAGGGGGCATCATCGCCATCCCTCCACACAACTACGGCCTTGCCAGTGTTCCCTGAGCCATCAACAAATACAGTGCGTGCGCCAGGGAGGGGGATGTGAGAAAGCATGGTCCAGGGCTGCAGAGGCAGTTGTGGCAAAGATTGTAATAGCCGATGGCATGGCAAGGTGTACTCGATCCGCCCCAAGTAATCGGCCAGCGCAATCTGTAAGCTAAGGCTTTGAGACAGCCAAAAATCAAAATCAGCGCGTGTCAAAGGAATATGAAGGACAGAAGGATCTGCTCCGGTAAGTTGTTGGCAACGGACACGACCCTGAGAGATTAGAAGAGCCAGCATATCCGTTGCCGTGGTAACCGTTTTTGAAAAGGCGTGCGGAAGAAAAAGCCACTCCAAGGTGTGCAAAGATAAGTTTGGGGACATGGGACTGTTGTCCCACTGGCCAATCAATGAATAAGGCTGAAACATGTGGTAGATTGAAAACAGTCGAATTGGAAGGTACGCATCTCGGCGGTGACCAAAGGCCGTCTGTATTTTTTCCGCTATGCGCTGTAACGCGGCCACAGCTTTGGGTGTTAAAGCACGATGTGAGGACAAAGCAGAGTCGCCCCTCAAAAGTTGAAACAATGGAGTCAATTCTTCTGTAGTGACCCCCAAGGTTGGCCGAATCCAATTGATAGTACCTAAAAGTTTCTGTAGATCATTTAAAGTGGTGATAGACGTGGCAATTTTCAACAGCTGCGGGCGGATCTCAGACTCGTAAAGTTTCCACCCCAGATATCTCCAAGGGGGCACAGTTTGAACTTTCTCCTCAGCGATACACAATCCATATCGTCGCAACAGTCGAGAAGCCAAATCATATAAAGCCTGTAGGACCGCTTGATCAGCAGTGGCAAAAAGAATGTCGTCCATATAATGGTATATAATGGCCTGTTGGTGGCGGTTTGGAGCCTATCCAAAAATGACACACAGAATTCCTGGGGGCCTTGGCGGACCGTAACAAAAGATGTGTCCCTTCGGCCCGCATCAGGGACCTGTCATAAGGCTCGAAGGGTCAGTGATGTGGCTTGCATAAATACCAAGCGATTCATCTGAGCCTGAGCCTGGGGAGTAGCATATTGGCTCTGCCCTATAAGTTCATCCATGCCAATGTTTACCCCATTGGTAATATTATCCATAACTTGCGACGTAACACCGTCACGATACTCGGTGTCCCAAACTGCATACTGCGCCGGGCTAAGTAGCAGGCGTAATAGCACGCGCCAATCATGCGGGACCATAACATATGACTCCGAAATAGCCACAACCAAATTCATCGTATAAGAAGACTGTAATCCATAATCCTTCACAGATTTGCGTAACTCTTTTACGAGTTCATATGGCAAAGCCTCATATCAGGCGGGCCGTTGGGGCTCATATACAATTGGAAAAGCCTGTAGAAGCTGCACATCTCCTCGCTGAAGAGCCTCACGTCGGCATTCAGATAAAACCCCTGCCTGCTCATTATGCGAGGGCGCCGCCAAGGGGGGCCCATATGGAGTGACTGTGTGGCTTGCGGACCTGTATGAAGAAGCAGGAGCTAATGCTGGGGCAAAAGGCGGAGGGGCTACAATCGAGGACCGAGAAACAGCTTGTAGCCTCTGAGTCTGTAAAATTTGCTCTGCCGTCGGCGCAGATGCCACCAGGGCCTTGACGGGCTCGAGCGGCGGGTACGAGTCAGACCCTACGCCGACCGCCGCTGTCCCTGTGTCAAAGGGGTTCACGGGCCCGCCGTCCTCAGATTTACTGTCCTCAGGGCCGAGGCACAAGTTGTCAGGCTCCGGGGAGACCGGGACCGTGGTGTACACTGGCTCACAATCCTCCCTGGGGGGTTTTGGGGGAGGGGACGAGGGATCCTCTGGGTCCTGATATAGCCTGGGATCAAATGTTGCCGACGCTTCCTTCAGGACCTGCTCGGCGGGATGCAATGCCCGTATGGCTGTATAAACAGTTCGCCACGTTACTATGATCCCTTTGGGGAGGAATAATGCAAGATGTTCAGAGGTTCTCAATTCCTTGCCCACCTTCTCCCAGAAGGTCAAATCATAAGAACCCCCTTCCGGGAACCACGGGCAATGGTCTCGTATCCAAACCAACAGCTGAACCAGCTGTACAGGGGGAACCTTAAACCCCTGTTCCTTCACAATGCGCTGAAGATCTCAAGCTGCAGTTTTTGCTCTTTCGTGGCAGACTGCCCCATACTGTTATTCTGTCCGCGGCTGCTCACCTGTTCGTCCTACGAATGGTGATGTCAGTAATTTCGTGAGCTCTTCTCAACAACTTATCCTCCGTCCAGCTGCGGATACACCACCAGTTCGAATCACTCGTTCACTTCAAGCCCTGTATCAGGCGCCATTTGTGGTGTATGAAGGCACGGACTCCGGCCGGTGCAAGCACGAAATCGTTTTATTGCAAGATTACAACTATCTTTATACCCTCTCAAACTTCCCAAAAGTCCACATCCTGCTTTTCATAAACTGTGCTTCTTCACAGTCCCAAACACAGCATTCTTGAAGATCGTTGGCTCAGGACTCTTGCTTGGTTTCGTCCTTGGGATGCCCTGTCACGCGGCCAAAGCACTATATTTGTTGATTCTCTACAGTGAACTATCTTGTTTTGGTAGGTTTTTAAAAAAAATTGTATATTTATTTTAGTGAAATTCTCTGTGCACTGGGGCAGTATGTGCTGTGGTTTGGGATGGCTTTTCATTATTGGGGAATTCATTTCACAGTTTTGAAAGAATGTTCTCTCTCTCCTGACATTGAAAAGAAGTCGTTTGTGTTGCGTCCCATACCTCCTGATATGATCATCACCAGGGCTCAACAAATAATGTAATCTACTCGCCCATGGCGGAATAGCCGGCGCAGAGCGATCTGCACAAAACCGCGTGGCTGGCGAGTGGGGCTCACTGCCGCTTGGTGAGCCCTGGTCATTGCTCTTTTCTCAGGAGACCCAATTAAGTCTCACATGCTTCCAAACCTACTGAGTCTAGGCACAGTGTAGTCACTGTTTCTAGTTCTGGCATCAGGTCCACACTATAGGGGAAGATTGGCTTAAGGTAGGGAATTCCAGCTATGTAGAAAATGTAGCTGGAGTCAAGCTGATGTATCTTAAACTGAGCTTCAGTTCTTTTCTTACAGCAGGAGGTTGATGGGAGAAATGCTCTCACTAACATCCCTTACTCCTCACAAGTAGGAGTACTGGCACTAATGGGGGCATTTTCAGTGTTTGATTTAGCAGATCTTTACTAGACCCTCTAATTCAAACTCTGGAAGATCTACTGCCTTAGCATGGCTCTTCCTGCAAGTGGAGATGTGGCCAAGAACTCTAGGAGAGACTCCAAGACTCAGACCTGTCTTTGACTCCCTTCCTTGTGATGCGGGTTACTGCCATTCTAGAACTCAAAATCAATGTATGTGATCTCCTGAGCCCTAACAGTCTTTAGTACACCCTCCCCCACCAAGTACAAAAAAGCTGTGGGCACTTCAGACTTCTAAGTAAGCCTCTTTGAAGCAAACATGATAGGAAAGAAAGGAACACAGGCTTAGCAAAGGAATTTTATAACTATGCCGTCAACCTTTTAGGATAGGCATTGTACCTCCTGCTCTCGCACTCCTACAAGTCTTACATGTGAGAATTGATTACTCTGTACAAAACAGAATCATATCCTATAAGTAAGCCTCTCTTTCTCTGCCTCTTTCTTTCCCTGTGGCTACTGTGAGAGTCTGTCTCCTCTATCCCCTGCCTTTCCATGTTATGAAAAACAGTCCCTTTCCAGGGACTTCCCATTTTCGTAGCACAACCAAACACTGACCTTGCTTTAAGTTAGGATAAGAGGAAGCTGCATGCCAAATTTGGGGGCCCTAGCTCTTACACTTGAGGAGGAGTTCTTCAACAAACAGGCTCACAGACACATACAGACACACTAAAATATATAGAGAGATTTATGAATTTGATTTTTTCTTACAGCTTAGCATTCCTAGTTAATGCTATAAAAAGAAAAAGACAACCAATCAGGTGTTGACATTTGCCGCATTTATTTTGCTTTTAATGAGCATTTAATTGTCTTAAATATAGAAATATAATTAACTGTATCTTACTAATTAATAATTGAATACAGTGGAGTTATTTGACTGTAAATGAGGAAAGAATTTGGCTTTCATGTTTCTGAGATGTTAAATTCTTTGAGGCAGGGACTGTGTCTTTTCTATATTATGTAAATTGCTTAGCACATGTTAACCATTTTATAAATAATAATGCAGATCAAGGCTTAGAAAATGAGTAGTTAATTAGGGTAGAAAGAATAACGACTTGGTGAGTTCACAGGCCATTTTTGTTTGAAATATTCAGCAAGGTTTAGGCTATGTCTAAAATGCAATCTTAAGTCAAGTTATGATAGGTCAAGTTACAGTCATTGCATTAATTAATGCAGTGGCTGTGTTAATTACTTCAGTGTCTGTGTACACACTACAGATGCTAAAATGTGTTTAGTTGTGTAATTATGTTATAAGGTTACATGTGGAGTGAGGGCAGGTGGCTCTTGCCTGTAGCCCCACACTGCTGCCTCTGTATCATGCTGTTGCACCGGCTTCCGCCTGACCCCTTCCCCACACTGCTGCCTCTGATGCATGCTGCTACACTGGCTCCTGCCTGGTCCCTCACCCACACTGCTGCCTCTGATATATAGGCAGCAGCATGTGAGGGGCAGGCGGCTCTGCGGGAGCCAGTGTGTGCAGAGAGCTGGCTTAAAAGCTGGCTCCCTGAGTGCTCTGGCTCCTGCCTGCCTCAAATCTGTTAAGGGTTGTTATAAAAAGGACGGGCATCAATTGTTCTCCATGTTCAGTAGAAGTAGTAATGGGCTTAATGTGTAGCAAGGGAAATTTAGATTGCATATTACAATTTTTTCCTGACTATAATAGTTGTTAAGTTCTTCAGTAGGCTTTGGGAGTTGGGGAAAGTCCATAATTTAATGTTTTTAAAAACAGTTTGGATACACATGTCAAGGATGGTCTAAGTTTACTTGGTCCTGCCTCAGTGCAGAGGACTGGACTAGTTAATTTCAAGGTCTTTTCCTACTGTATATTTCTTCTATTCTGTAAAAATATTTTCATAATTTAAGGGAGTGCAGTATTATTTTAATCCCGTCTTCATAGCAAAATCAAATCTGTTAAACTATACAAAGCTTTCTCAGCTGGGCTAATTGATTTGTTCTAATTTTTTTTTCAGAAGGCCAAATAACTTAATTACTGCTGTTTTTCAATTTATATTTAGAACTGTCCTTGTTTCTTTTTAAGGTCTGGAATGCTGTAGATACAGGCTGTTGTTTAAAAACGTACTCCTGCCACAGTTGTGCTGTTCGAACTGCTCAGTGGTCTTTGTGTGGAAGAAGAATTCTCAGTGGTGGCTTTGATTCTATGCTTAATTTAACAGATGTTGAAACAGGTAAAAGGTTTAAAGTTACATTTTTAATGCTATTTTTCAACTTTTGCCTGGATAGTGTGGCATGAGACTATTCTCCCATAAGAGCTTAAATCTCAAAATATCAAGGCCAAAATTTGGGTACTTAAATGTGGATATAATTAACTACACTTATGATACTTGAACAGGTGTGCTAATTTTCAGAGATATTGAACACCTAGAGCCCATTATTTTATATAAGTAGGACTCCATTTCAACAAAGTGCTGAAATTAGGTATAAAAGTCCATGCTTATTCGGAAGAGCATTAAGCACATATGCTTGACTTTGAAGTTGACATTATTGAAACTTACACATGAAATTAAGCATATGCTTAAGTGGCTTGCTAAGTAGGTATGGACTTAAGCATATGCTTAAAGTTAATTAAGTAGATAATATGCTTTGCTCAAGTGGTACCTAATTATTTGTGTAGGCTCCTAACTTTATTACTGAAAGTTTGAAAATTTTGGCTCAAACTCATTAAATAGTGATTTGTAGAGTCATGAACTTAAGGTTGGATTTCACTTTTGTTACCTCATTAGTCTTGTTTCTAAGGTGCCATTTTTTTCCATCAGGCTGCTTTAACAATTGGAAGGGCATATTTAGTGAGTCTTCCAGATCTTCCCACATTCTTTGTTTAGTCCATTATTTCATCAGTCCTGAAATGGAACCTATGCAGTTAAATCCTTGCACTTTCATGGAGCTTCATTGACTTCAGTGGGGCTCTGCATGAACACAGCATCCACCTGTGCCAAGGTAACTGTAAGAGTGGTACTTATAATAGCGCTTGCCTGCTGAAGAGAGACACTTTAATAAATCATGGCCATTTAATTTACATTGAAATATTATTTAACTGTTTTACAAAGTAATTTATTTAATGTGAATATAATTTTATATTTAAAGAGGCTATATTTATAAAGTCGCATCTGTCTAGTAGATTTTTTTTTTCCTGATGTAAAATGAAAAATGACCTTGTAAAACAAGTTCTGATGTCTTTTGGAGAGTAGAGTGGCTGCAGATTAAGCATGTAACAATCCTCTTCTAATGAATTAGGAATCTGGACAAAAGACTGAGAGAACTGTTTATACAAGTAATTAAAGAGAAAGTTCCTTTCCCTGCCATAGGAATCGATTTCCCAAGATTTGTCAAGCCACGTGATTTTAAATTCAGTCATGGCTATCAGGTGGTTGCTGTATACTAAGGGTACGTCTAGATTACATGCCTCTGTCGCCGGAGGCATGTAGATTAGGCTACCAGGCATAGGAAAATGAAGCGGCGATTTAAATAATCGCCGCTTCATTTAAATTTACATGGCTGCCGCGCTGAGCCGACAAACAGCTGACCAGCTGTTTGTCGGCTCAGCGCTGTAGTCTGGATGCGCGGGTGTCGACATCAAAGGCATTTGTCGACCACCCAGGTATGCCTCCTGGGATGAGATATACCTGGGTGGTCGACAAATGCCTTTGATGTTGACACCCGCGCGTCCAGAATACAGCGCTGAACCGACAAATAGCTGATCAGCTGTTTGTCGGCTCAGCGCGGCAGCCATGTAAATTTAAATGAAGCAGCGATTAGTTAAATTGCCGCTTCATTTTCCTATGCTTGGTAGCCTAATCTACATGCCTCTAGCGACAGAGGCATGTAGTCTAGACGTACCCTAAGACAGTAAAACATATCTAGTACTGAAATATTGACAATCCTGGAGTATTCAAGCTTCACACAAGTATAAATGAGTTTGCCTGGATGGAATTGTGTAGTTAATGTATCAAAATTTTAATTTCAAATAGACTTTATTGTGTCATCCTTTCTCCCGAGTCTCATTTCAGTATTTTTTTTTTTCATTTTCATTCTAATTTAAAACTAACTGTAACTCTAACTGAACCTAATGAGCTTAAATTCCTGTGCAAGCTCAGGAAGTTATGCATATAATGACTGCTATTGCTAATGGGAATTTGACACAAAGTATATTTATTCCAGAGCGCTAAATCAATATGGATGAAATCTCTGTCTTATAAAATGTCAATACAAATTCCTAAGAGATATAATTCTTAGATTATATAGTAATATTTTGTGTCTTCTGGCTGCTTGACTTACAGAACTACCATGAATCAATGTTTAAATAGAATTCTTTCTTGAATTAATTATTTTTAGTATTTCTTTTGCCTGTAAGGGTAATTTGAATATTAAAATATTGCCAGCATTTAAGACCCTGGCAGAATGAGTGGCAAATGAGCTGATTTAAAGCTCAGTATGCCAAGTGGAAATGGTATACTTCTAATCTGTTAGGATTTATGAATCTCCGGTATCTTGTAAGGGCCTCATTTTAGGAGTCGGTAGCACCTGTAGCTCCTGGTGACTTCAGTAATGGTGTCCGTACTTAGAACCTCTGAACATACCAGGCCCAAGATGACTAATAAGCCTCCAAAATAGTATACATCCAGCCCAAACTTCCCATTTTCCCACAGCTGTAAAGTTATCCTTGTTCTCTCCTACATTTAGTAACTCTTTCAGAGAGCCGCGAGGAGTCCTGTGGAACCTTATAGACTAACTGAAGTGTTCGAGCATAAGCTTTCGTGGGCAAAGACTCACTGCGTCAGATGCATGTCTTTCAGAGAAACAGGTCAAGTAGTTTGCAGCTGGAATCCAAATCAGACTGATATAAAAAGTCTCATTTCCATTTGAAAATACTAAGCCAGTTATTAGGATCAGATCTGCATTAATTCACTGAACCATTCACCCCTCCCTATTCTTCATTACTTCTCAGATTTCATCTTAGATTAACTGCTGATAGATGTTACAACTACGTCTTCATAAAAGTGACTCATTCTTTTTGGGGCTAGTGTTCTTAATTATCTTTCCTTGCTAGGTTGAACTCACTGTCACTACATTTAAATATAGTGAATGCACACCCATGGTGCCATATAAATAATAATGCCACCTGCAATTAGCAGCTTAGCCCTAAACTCTGTTCTTTGTACTTCGTTCTTGCCATTTTGCTTTTTTCCAACTATGTGTATTAAACTTTAATCTCTTCTGTCCTCATTTTCAGTACAGTTTCTGTGTGTGTAAATTGCTATGTTTATGTAGAGGAAGGGAGTATAGCCCAAAATTGTTTTCATCATGTAGATTCCTTTTTTTAAAGCTGTAGAAGAGAATTAGCTTTAAAAAAATCCAGTACATTTATATTATATTGGCCCTTTGGAAGGTTTTTTTGATATTTTATTTTTTCCTTGGATCTAATATTCTTCTACCCTTTATTTTATACCTGTTCTTTTGAAAACGTTAGTATTCTTAGAATATAATGAATCAATGTTATAAATTAAAATTCAAATCCTTGTATGTCAAATGTATTAGCATTTCATATTTATTCTTATTTTCAATATTACAGTCTTTCTGTCTTGCAAGCTACTGAAAAATGCAAAGGGCGAAATCCTCATCCTGTTGAAGTCAGAGAAGTGGGGATTTCACCTAAAAAAATATAAAGAACAAAACGTTGTATATTCATGTTTAGTACAAAGCTCTTCTTTAGAATGACATCTAAATTAGTCTATTAATAATGAAAAACTATGTTCATCTTTAGTTTATTGAAACAAAATTTAATGTTTAAAAATAATTTGAGTTGGGGCAAATTAGTATTGCTAATGGCACACCCACAAAAATCTGTTGGCAGTCTTGTAACGTCCTCACAGACAAATATTTTTGGTCGAATACAGTACTTTATTACAAGAAGTTGATAAAGTTGACACCACTTTGGGTGAGATAAGCTTCTTTATTACAAGAAGATAACATGCCAATTAAGTCTCTAGAAATCTTGTTATTAATTTTATATATAGCCATTGATTTACCACTTGAATCTCTGGTCTTTGGTAATAAACTTATTCTTATTTACACTTTAAATATATCTGTGTGTTTAGTAGAATTGTGTTCAAAGATCTAACTAACAACTTGGTGTTTACTGTTCTTTGGGAACAGGAGGCCAAGTAACTCTGTGAGGCTACATCTAGACTACAAGCATCTTTCAAAAAAAGAGCGTCTAGACTACAACCAGTACTTTCAGAAACGCAAGCCGCTTTTTCGAAAGAGAGCACCCAGGCAGTCTGGATGCTGTCTTTCGAAAAAGCACAGTTTGCATTACATAGCCCCTTTTTTCAAAAGAGCACTTTTGAAAAAAGAGAACTTTTGAAAAAGAGCACTTTTGAAAAAAGGCGTTATTCCTCACTAAACGAGGTTTTCCATGGTCGAAAAAACTGTCGCATTCTTTCAATTTACTTTCAGAAGAACGTGGCAGCAGTCTAGATGCAGGGGAAGTTTTTTTTTAAAAAGGCCACTTTTTTTTTTCCAAAAACCCCTATACTCTAGACACACCCTGAGTGGTCAGTGGAATAGGGACTAGACTTTACAGGGAATGCTCTGAACACTTGGGGGTTGATGTATGCCTATTGCTTACCTATGAGGAAAGTGAGGGTAGTGTTTGTGTTGCCAGAGGTTGATGGTTTTAGGGAGCTGACCCACAAGAGGCACAGATGAGACTTTCCTCACACTAAGGACAGTTAGGGGGTGGATGTGTATCCCTGGAGGGTGTCATTGTGTCCATAAGGGAATTTTTTTCCTAATTCAAATGTCAGTGATTGGTTTCTGCCTGAAGCATGAGGGTTTATTAATTTTGGAGATTCTGTATTTTAGAGGTTTTTTAAATTTTGGTTCTAAAATTGTTTGCTTTTTCACATCTGAATTTTGCCCATGCTAAGTTGAGTTTTGTGTGCTCAAACTGAATTTGTGCACACAAATTGAATATGTCCACATAAATCAAAGTGATGTTACGTGCCAAAATATTGATGTGGAAAATTGCAAAGACCTGTAGAGAGAATGTGTTGACATTGCTTGGAAATTTGGCTTTGTGCATGTACAAGATGCATTATATTTACTAACCAACTTCAGATTTTTCTTAGGTGCCTATTACCAGGTACTTTTGTGCTAAATTAATAATATTGATTGTGTGGATATGAGGAGTCTGTCTGTGGGAGACTAAAGAGACAATGGAGAAGAGAAGGAAAAGGAGAAAAACGTTACATTAACTGATGCATTGTAGTGCTATTAAAAGTAATTTGAGCTTCTGAGAGGAAAGCGACAATATAACAGAATACAGTAATTGCAAAGTATTATACATAGTACATTTGAAGGGGATAGAGAGCTTTGCATTTGTTGACATAGAAATCCCGTCATTGCTTCAGGAAATGGAAATGATGGACATGAGATAATATATAGACTAATCTTGCAGTTTTTATGCAAGCAAAACTCCCTCTTTATTTAATGGAAGTTTTGCTCATGTAATGGCTATAGGATGGAGACCATAGGACAGGGAGGAGGTTCAACTGATGATGCAAAGAAAATAAATGAAGAGTTCACTCCTACTTTAGTGAGGTTCAAAATAGAGTGTTTGCTTTAATTTTTTTAACTCAGTCGGTCAAAAGTTATCCATTAGTCTGATTTCAAAATGATAGGCTCTGATTTTAGCATGGCTTTTTTAAAAATTGTCATTCATATATTGTAAAATAAGGGCTTGATCCCATAAGCACTTAAATAGGAATTCTCAAGGTTACTCATGTGACTAGTCCCATCGACTTCTGTGGGTATATTCACGTGAGTAAAATTAACTGTGTACTTAACCTTTTGCAAGATGAAAGACTAATACTGTGCTGTAAGTTTTAGATTTTTTTGTAAAAATACAGTTGATCTGCTTTATTACTCATTGTCAGTGTTTCTTAAATACACTTTTGTTATCTTTCCAGAATTTTCAACGGTATACAAAATATACAGAATGGTTATATAAAAAAGGCAATTCTGTCATTTTTCAGGAATATGTTTCAATGAACAAATTACACCCTTGTGCAGTGAATGCAACCATAAACGTAATTAATAACATTTCTTACACACAAATTTACTGTAAATGAGTGAAAAATATGTTTTCCATAAGATCTCTAAGGTTGCTTATTTCTGTTTTACACTGCCCTACTTCAGATATAGTTTTTCATTATAAAAATGAAACTCTTCTGTTTGTTCTAGTAATAATTTGCAAAACCTTTCCATACTCCAGGAATCAGAGAAAATATTTTTGTTGTTCAGTCGCTCTTTGCAACTACCTATTTTTCGTTTCCTCTCTTCCCCTGTTAACAGTTGAGTTGATCTATAATTTACATAAACATAGCCACATATTCTATGAATGCATCAAAGGCTATGTTTCCAGAAAGTTAGCAATCAACTTTTAAAATAGTTCTCTGTAGAATGTGTATTACTACTCCTGTATATCACTTATTATTTACGTCTCATACACTTTTTAAACTACTAGCCATTATTTTTAGATGTAATTCATATGGTCAGCAAACTTTAGTAGGCTATTACTATTTTTCTTTATATTTCTATACCTGTGTGTATATGCACAGCCATAGAAAGACACACACACACAATTTGTATATCACTGAATATTTATATATTAGTATAAGTCAAAAGGAGTACTGTAATCACATATATAGAATTCCGGAAAAAATAACATTGTTTACAAGCCTTGGGTACCATTCAGTCTTTCATATTATGGTAGAGACAATGCTCCATGATGTTCAGAAGTACTTTATTAAGTGCATTTCAGATTGCCTAACATAGCAGTGACATTACAGCTCATTAATTTAATATGCACCTCCCTCATAGATACCAGGGCACTCAATACCCTAGTTTGTGCTACTAAGATTACATCTAACTTTAAAGGGAAATGTAGGTTATATAAAGTAGTTTTAAAAAAATTGATAGGTTTTGTTGCTTGTTTTATTTTATAAAGCTTTATAGAGTCCCTTGGGGTATGTCTACACTAGAAAGTTAGTTCGAACTAACGGACGTTAGTTCGAACTAACTTTCCTATGCGCTACACTAGCGCTCCGCTAGTTCGAATTTGAATCGAACTAGCGGAGCGCTTAGTTCGAACTAGGTAAACCTCATTTTACGAGGACTAACGCCTAGTTCGAACTAGCTAGTTCGAACTAAGGGCTGTGTAGCCCTTTAGTTCGAACTAGTGGGAGGCTAGCCCTCCCCAGGTTTCCCTGGTGGCCACTCTGGCCAACACCAGGGAAACTCTATGCCCCCCTCCCGGCCCCGGACCCCTTAAAGGGGCACGGGCTGGCTACGGTGCCCGTGCCAGGTGCAAGCCTGCCAGCACCCAGCTAGCAGACCCTGCACCTGGCACGGCACAGAGCCACCCACCCGATGCCCCCCAGCCCACCCCCTCTTGCCGGGACCAGGCTGGCGGCTCCCGGGAGCTTGCCCTGGACCGCAAGAGGCGGGCACCTTCCTGGGCTAGTGCGGACATCGTGGACCTCGTCCACGATCTCCGCACTAGGCACAGGAAAGTGGCCGTCTAGGGCAGGAGAGCTGCCAGCCTGGCCACCCAGGACCAGGTGTGCATGAAAATCAAGGGGGTCCACTGAGACCCCCGACACTGAGCCCTGAGCTTACAATGGCCGTACTGGGTCAGACCAAAGGTCCATCTAGCCCAGTAGCCTGTCTGCCGACAGCGGCCAACCCTAGGGACCCTGGAGGGGATGGACCGAAGACAATGACCAAGCCATTTGTCTCGTGCCATCCCTCTCCAGCCTTCCACAAACTTTGGGCAGGGACACCACTCCTACCCTCTGGCTAATAGGACTCCATGGACCCAACCTCCATGACTTGATCTCACTTCCCTTTAAACTCTGTTCTAGTTGTAGCCTTCACAGCCTCCTGCAGCAAGGAGTTCCACAGGTTAACTATTTGCTTTGTCAACAACAACTTTCTCTTACTAGTTTGAAGCCTGCTACCCATTCCTTTCCTTTGGTGTCCTCTAGTCCTTCTTTATGGGAACTCATGAAGAACTTTTCTGAATGCACCCTCTCCACCCAACCCCTGCTTTTATAGACCTCTATCCTGTCCCCCCTCCGTCTCCTCTTTTCTAAGCTGAACAGTCCCAGTCTCTGTAGCCTCTCTTCATCTGGGACCTGTTCCCAACCCCTGATCATGTTAGTTGCCCTCCCCTCTCCCAGCCTTTCTCTTCCCCTCTCCCACCTCCTTTTCCCAGTCTCCCCCAGTTTTTTTCAATAAAGACAGAGTCAATGTTGGAAGAAACGTTATCTTTATTTTGTACATCAATAAGAAGGGGGGCTAGGGAAGGGCAAGTGGAAGGAGGTGAGGGAGGAATGGGGTACGAGCCCCCGATGGGGAGGACTGGGCTGGCTCTGCGGGCTTCTGGGGGTGGAAGCTCTCCTGCAGCCCCCCAATTACTCCCTCTCCCCAGATGGCAGCCTGCGGCAAGTGCAGCCGGGCTGATGGCCGAGTGGTGTGATGTGCCCAGTGTGGGCACTCAGGGCACTCCAAGCCAGAACTTCTTTGCAAGTGGGGCACCCCTTAGAACTGTGTGTCCGGGGTGGGGGTCGGGACCCTTTAAGCGCAGCCCTCGGCTAGCCTGAGACAGTATCTCCATGCTCTAAGTCCTCCTTTTATGCCCTGCCGGCACTGCTTCCGGCCATCATTAAGCCCTGTTCAGAGTCCACTCAATGTGGACTTACTAGTTCGAACTAGCAAAACGCTAGTTCGAACTAGTTTTTAGTTCTAGATGCGTTAGTTCGAACTAGCTTAGTTCGAATTAACTAATTCGAACTAAGTTAGTTCGAACTAGCGCTGTAGTGTAGACGTACCCTTGGGTAGTAATACTTTGCACTACCAAGTGGGAAACGTAGTTCTGCTGCCATAGTTTGTTTATTATTAATTATTTTTTATTTGTGAGAGTGTCCATTTTAGAAGCCACCGGTGATAATCCCAGCAGGATTGTTATAGCCCTCCATCTTTATTATAAAGATAGAATAGTGTGCAGTTTGCTGAATTGGAATCATTCAGCTGATACCTCAGAAAATGGTGGCATGATTTTTTAAAAGGCACTCAGTGCCTTTGAATGAAGCCCCAAGACTTTTTAATAGTAGGATTTTGTCTTTTTCTCCTTGACAAAACATTTTCCTCACAGCCATTGCTGAATAGTAACATGCTGAAATACTGTTTATCTATAACCCTACACTTGAGATGTGACCACTTTTCATTGGTTTTGTATGCAAAGTATGTAAAGTGCTTTGGAAAGAAAAAGGATGAAAATAATATTTAGTTTTTCTGAAGAGTGTTCAGCTTCTTAGCTGGAAAAACCTGTACAGCATACCCAATATTCACATTTTAGGTTCATTTAAAGGTTAAAAATGTTAATGTCCATCTGGATAGCTAGATGATAAGCCTTTATCTCCTTTAATAGGATTTTTAAGATGTAGAAAATACAAGACACTCCCAGGTAATATATTTCCAAAAATGTTACCCTAGTATTCAACATTGTAATATGCCATTTGAAATAACTCACCACAAGTGATATTTCCAGTTGTGTTGAGCTTTAGGCCAATTTTGCTCCCACTGAAGACAATGAGAGTGAAGTGGGTTTGGCCCACGAAAGTTCATCACCTAATAAACCATCTTGTTAGTCTTTCAAGTGCTTCATAGTCCTGTCTTTTGTTTCAGCAAGACCAGACTAACATGGCTACATCTCTATTATTATTAATCTTAGTGAGAGCAGTTAGGTAAGATCCACTCCATGTGCAGCAGCAGTCAAAAAGCATACAGAATGTTGGGAATCATTAAGAAAGGATAAATAATAGTACAGAAAAATCATATAGTCTCTATATAAATCCATGATACACCCACATCTTGAATACTACATGTAAATGTAGAATAGTGATAGAAATGTAGCCGTGTTAGTCTGGTGTAGCTAAAACAAAATACAGGACTATGTAGCACTTTAAAGACTAACAAGAAGGTTTATTAGATGATGAGCCTTCGTGGGCCAGACCCACTTCCTCAGATCAAATAGTGGAAGAAAATAGTCACAACCATATATACCAAAGGATAAAATTAAAAAAAATGAACACATATGAAAAGGACAAATCACATTTCAGAACAGAAGGGGGATGCGGGGGGGGGGGGGGGGGAAGGAAGGTGAATGCCTGTGAGTTAATGATATTAGAGGTGGGGAATAACTCACAGACATCTACCCTTCCCCACCTCTAATATCATTAACTCACAGGCATTCATCTTCCTTCCCCCCCCCCCCCCCCCCCGCATACCCCTTATGTTCTGAAATGTGATTTGTCCTTTTCATATGTGTTCATTTTTTTTAAATTGTATCCTTTGGTATATATGGTTGTGACTATTTTCTTCCACTATTTGATCTGAGGAAGTGGGTCTGGCCCAGGAAAGCTCATCATCTAATAAACCATCTTGTTAGTCTTTAAAGTGCTACATTGTCCTGCATTTTGCTTTAATAAGATTAGGACTTTTCAGCCTGGAAAAGAGACCGTGATCAGTGGGGTATGGTAGAGGTCTATAAAATCATGACCGATGGCAAGTAAATAAGAAAATGTTATTTACTCCTTCTCATAACACAAGATGTAAGAGTCACCAAATGAAATTAATAGGCATCAGGCTTCAAATAAACAAAAGGAACATACAAAACATAGCCTGTGGAACTCGTTGCCAAAGGATGTTGTGAGGGTCAAAACTGTAAGAGACAGGATTTAGAAAAAGAACTATATAAGTTAATGGAGGATAGATCCATCAATGGCTATTAGCCAGGATGACCAGAGGTGCAAAACCATGCTCTGAAGTGTCCCTAGCCTTTGATTGCCAGAAGCTGGGAACGGGTAACATGGAGGATCGCTTGATAGTCATCTGTTCTGTTCATTGCCTCTGGGACATTTAATACTGGCCACAGTCAAAAGACAGGATACTGGATTTGATGGACCTTTGGTCAGATCCAGTGTGGCCATTCTTATTTATATTTGTACTTTTGAAATCCTACCATAATTGGTGACTTGCTGTTACATTGGCAGGCCCCCTCCTTTCCCTGATCCATCCCCTATGCCTGAAGCAGGGAGAAGCCAACTCTAGCCTGTAAAAAAGAAGTATTCTGCAAGGGCCAGCTACACTTCTTTTATGACCCTGTTATTCCAGAAATGAATAAATGGACTGCATCATATGGCTCAGTGAGACATTTTGTCACATCAATGTGTGTCGACAGGACCAAACCACATTTAAGACTCATGCTAAAGGCTTGCAAAGTCCTCTGTGCAAAGAATCACAATGATCAGTCATAACAGATGGAAATTAAGTTAATCTGGTGTCATCATTACTACTTTAATTTGTAGGTTTCATTTAAAAATACTAGAACAAAACTCCCACTATGAAGTTGTATTTTAGAAGAGTGTACAAATATTAATACAATGGTGAAGTAAATAACAATAGTAAAGGGACAAAATAAGGGAAAACTAAAAGTAAATTAATTCTACCAATATAATTAGTCATACAGGCAGTCCCCGGGTTACGTACGAGATAGGGACTGTAGGTTTGTTCTTAAGTTGAATCTGTATGTAAGTCGGAACTGGCATCCAGATTCAGACACTGCTGAAACTGACCGCCAGTTCTGACTTACATACAGAATCAACTTAAGAACCCCAGGCGTCCCCAAGTCAGCTGCTGCTGAAACTGATCAGCAGCTGATTCCAGGAAGCCCGGGGCAGAGCAACTCTGCCTGGGGCTTCCTGTAGTCAGCGCTGGTCAGTTTCAGCAGAAGCTGACTTGGGGGACGCCTGGGGCAGAGCAGCTGGGGTGCTACTGGACCAACCCAGCAGCACCCCATCTGCTCTGCCCCAGACGTCTTGATTCAGCCGCTGCTGAAACTGACCAGCAGCGGCTGAATCAGGACCTGGGGCAGAGCAGCTGGGGTGCTGCCGGGTTGGTCCAGTAGTGCCCACGGGCGCTGCAGGACAAATCGGCAGCGCCCCAGCTGCTCTGCCCCAGAGTCCAAAACAAAAGCCTGGTCTGCTGGGGGGGGAGCACACTAGCTGCGCCCCCCCCCCAGCAGACCAGGGACACGGGGAGCAGAGCCGCAGCGGGGTGCCGTGCCTCTGAGGCTTTGCTCTGGCAAAGCCTCAGAGGCGAGGGACCCCGCCACGGCTGCGGCTTCAGTCTGGGTGCCTGTGGTCTGCTGCGGACGGTCCCCAGCAGACCACAGGCACCCGGACTGAAGCCGCAGCCGCGGGGGGTCCCTCGCCTCTGAGGCTTTGCCAGAGCAAAGCCTCAGAGGCGCGGGGAACCGCCGCTGCTGCCGCTCCAGTCTGGGTGCCTGTGGTCTGCTGGGGACGGTCACCAGCAGACCACAGGCACCCTGACTGAAGCCGCAGCCGCGGGGGGGTTCCGCGCCTCTGAGGCTTTGCCAAAGCAAAGCCTCAGAGGCGCGGGGAACCGCTGCTGCTGCCGCTCCAGTCTGGGTGCCTGTGGTCTGCTGGGGACGGTCACCAGCAGACCACAGGCACCCTGACTGAAGCCACAGCCGCGGGGGGTCCCGCGCCTCTGAGGCTTTGCCAGAGCAAAGCCTCAGAGGCGCGGGACCCCCCCCCCCCGCGGCTGCGGCTTCAGTCAGGGTGCCTGTGGTCTGCCTGGGACCGTCCCCAGCAGACCACAGGCACCGGATCTCAAGGGGCAGCAGCAGCGGTTCCCGCGCTTCTGAGGCTTTGCTCTGGCAAAGCCTCAGAAGCGCGGGAACCCGCCCGGTGCCCCTGGTCTGCTGGAGACCGTCTCCAGCAGACCAGGGGCACCGGAGCAGCTTACGAACGGGGCTTTCTCGCCCCGACTTCTGGGGCGAGAAAGCTCCGTTCGTAAGTGCGGATCCGACGTAAGTCGGATCCGCGTAAGTCGGGGACTGCCTGTATCTACAGTAAAGATTTAATTCTGCTGGCATATTGACACAGTAAATATTTTGGGTGAAATGTTGGCCCCACTGAAGTGGATATCTAAATACAACATTCAGACAAACATCTTGCAGGAATAAAGATCTACATCTTTGTTCAGGAACTCCAGAAGTACAGTGAATACATACATTCACTTTAACATGCATTTTCTGTTTTATGCCTCTAGGAGCTTTCATTTTTACTTTATTAATAAAAGGATTAAGCTCCCTCAATTCCCACTGAAGTATGAGGGAGATGGGGGGAAGCTCTGCAGCTAGTAAGAAGTAGTACCTCACTATATCTGGCCCTGGAAAAATGTTACTGTGTGTATTAATATTACCAGTAGCTTTTGTAAACAAAATTGGATAAAGTGTTTGCATAGAAAACGTATCAGTGGTTACTTCTAGCATGCTGGACTAACAGAAAATTAAAGTTATAATGATCTTTCTTAGCTGTTTCTATTGCAAATGTTGAATATTTAATATGTTGACTAAAGGTCTGTCAGTGTAGTTCCCTGTCAGTTGTCACTCTATCACGTATTAGATAAAGGCTAAGGTCAAGGGTGGGTGGGGAACCTCTGGACCACAGGCTGCACGCAGTTTGTCAAGGTTAGCCACTGGTGGGTCACAAGACGGTTGATTTACCTGAGTGTCTGCAGGAATGGCTGCTCACAGCTCCCAGGGGCTGTAGTTCGCCGTTCCCAGCTAATGAGAACTGCAAGCAACCGTGCATGCAGACATTCAGGTAAACAAACTGCCTGGCAGCCTGCCTGACAAATTGCAGGCGGCCAGTGCACAAGAGGATCCCCACCCCTGGCTTAGGTGAACATGTAGACCAACTGTCGTGTGAAGTACTGTTATGAGATATTTGAACAAAAAATCAAATGCTATAATTAATTGAAGTAGGGCTGGTGAAAGACTTCACCGGGCCCTGGGCAGCGTAAGGAGGGGCTTGATTCTGGGCGTTTAAAATGAATGAGGCTTTCGGCAGCAGGGAGGGGCCAGAGGCTGGTCTCTGGAACGCTGGGTCCTTTTTAATTGCTGGGCCCTGGGACAACTGCCCCCTTTGTCCCCAACCTCATTGGCAGTCCTGAATTGAAGTGATGGCCCTTTGTGATGCTATATGTGCATCTTGGAAATTCCTGATGATTTAAAGCAGGGGGACTCTACCAGGGCTACATGTACCCATGGGCGAACACAGAAATTTTCCAAGTAGTACGTCAACTAATCTAGACGTTTGCCTAATTTTACAACTGGCTACATAAAATGCACTAGCAAAGTTAGTACAAACTAAAATTTCATACAGACAATGACTTGTTTATAACAGAATCATAGAATGATAGAACTGCAAGGGACCTTGAGAGATTATATTGCTCTATATCTTATACACTGAACTGTAAGTACAATATTTATTTTATAATTATATGGAAAAAATGAGAAATAATAGTGTTCTGTGACACTTGTATATATTTTTTTCAGATTATGTAAGCAAGTAGTTTTTAGTGAAGTGAAAGTTGGGGCTATGCAAGACAAATCAGACTCCTGAAAGGGATCTGGAAAGTTTCAGAACTAATGATGTAAAGTATTCATGAAGTAATACCGTAAAGCACATCTCAAAAAGGTACAGTAAGATTGAGGTATCTGAAGTGTGACAAAGAAAAATAAATGCAGCAATGCTAGCAAAACACCAAAGCTAAATCTAATGGAAGGGAGCATGCATAGCCAAAAAATGTAATTGTACTGTTGTGGTGATAGATGAAGTATAAAAGCCTGAATATAACAGGATCAAAATCAGGGTGAAATGACTGCTAAGAAAGCATTTCTAAGACCAAAAAACATGAATATTGTTCATAAACTATCATGTAAAATAGAGACTGCATAACAGTATACTTGTATAATGGAAGACAATTTAATAGCATCAGTAACACTATGAAATGATATAGGAAAGGAAAAGAATAACTTACTGAATGTTTAGTTAGGTCAGAATGTAATTAGCTTGGTGGAATTTAGCATGGTGTTGCTCCCATACTCTTAACAAATCATTCCATGGGATCTTTAATTAATACAAGTAGTTAGGTCAATTTTACATTTCATCTGAAAATGGTTCCTCCAGCAGTGCCATGACCTAAATTCTTGTCCTTCCCTGTATACCTACTGTAATGCTCTACCAGTGCAAAAGACAACTTACAGCTAAAGGGCAATGATCTGGAAAAAGGCTCAGCAGTGAGGTGGCAACAGTTTTAGACAACACAAAATTATTCAAGGTAGTTAAAATCCAAAGTATCCTACGAAGAGTCACAAAGGGATCTCACAAAAAGGAGTGACTGGAGAACAAAGTGCCAGATGAAATTCAGTGTTGATTAATGCAAAGTATTGTACATTGGAAAATATAATCCCAACTATACAAACACAATGGTGGGGTCTAATTTAGCAATTACCACTTACAAAAGAAATTTTGGAGTCATTGTGAATAGCTCTCTAAAAACATCTACTCAGTGGGTAGTGGCAGTCAAGAAAGCTAACAATGTTAGGCACTATTAGGAAAAGGATAGATAATAAGATAGTAGATATCATAATGTCAATACATAAATCCATGGTTTTCCCATACTTTGAATATTGCATGCAGTTCTGGTCACCCCATCTCAAAAAAAGATATATTAGCGTTGGAAAGGGCACAGAGAGAGGCAACAAAATTAATAAAGGGTATGGGTTAGGTTCCTATGAAGAGATGTTATAAAGACTGTGCCTGTTCAGCTAGGAAGAGATGACAAAAGAGGAGGGATGTGATAGAAGTCTATAGAATCATGAATGGTGTGGAGAACACGCATAAGGAAGAGTATATACCACTTCATATAACACAAGAACAGCTGTCACCACATGAAATTAATATGCAGCAGGATTAAAACAAACAAAAGGAATTACTTATTTATACAGGACACAGGCACCCTGTGGAACAGATTACCAGGAGATGGTAGGAAGGCCAAAACTGTAACAAGTTCAAAAAGGAATTAGATAAATTCATGGAAAGGTCCATCAGTGGCTACTTGCAAGGTGGTCAGGAATGCAACCCTATGTCCTCAGTGTCACTAGCCTCTGATTTCCAGAAGCTGAGAGAGGACAACATGGGATGGATCAATCGATGATTGTCCTGCTAATTCCTTCTGAAGTGTCTGTCATTGGCCATTGCTGGAAACCACATCCTAGACTAGATGGACCATTAGTCTGACTTACTCCCCATCCCTGTATTGGGAATTGAAGAGATGGGGTGGACTAAGGGGAAGTGGAGATCCCCATACAATGCTTTATTCTCAGCCCATGGAGAAGTCCTTAGGACAGTGGTCCCCAACCTTTTTAAGCATAAGATCTCTTTTTGAATTTAAGTGCAATTCAGGATCTACCTAAAACCCAAAGACCCTTACCCCACCTCCTTACCGCCCTCTCTGAGGCCCTGCCCCTGCTTACTCCATCCTCGCTCACTTTTATCAGGTTGGGGACAGGGGTTTGGGGTGCAGGAGAGGTTCAGGACTAGGACTGGGGTTCAGAATGCTGGCTCCAGCTGGGCACCGCTTACCACAGGTGGCTTCTGGGTGGCGGTGCAGGGGGCTAAGACAGGCTCACCCCTACCTTGGCCCTACACCACTCCCAAAAGCAGCCAGCAAACTCTCTCCATCCCTGCTCCGCTCTGCTCTGTGGAGATGGGATACAGGGTGGAGGAGAGGCACCTTGACATCAGCACAAGCACAGCAAATAGGAGGCTCCCAAAGGTAAGGGGCACCTCCAAGACAGAGGGCTTTACCTGTCAGAGGTTCCAGGATCTACTAGTGGATCCCAATCTACTGGTTAGTGACCACTACCTTAGGGAATCACTCTAACCCAGCACAATTTAGCATTCTCTGAATTACACCGGGGTCCACTTTGGGAGCTAGTTTTACTGAATAGTAGACACTTATTAGTAGCAATGTATCAATGTCCTTTTGTTATGTTGCTCCTAAGCAGCTTCTGTTGTTATGGGGAGCTTTGACAATTCACAGTAGGAAAGGTGTTCCTGGAGAAAATATTGCTTGTAAGCCGTAGTTGCTCTTACAAGGTGTTGCTGCAAACAATCATCTATTGTATCAAGAGCAATTGCATACAAAATGGAACAGAATTGAATAGAAATCCCCAACTTTGTTCGTAAAGTTTTGTGTTTTAAAATATCTTAATAGTTAAAATGACCATTTTGTAGACTTCCTGTTTAACAAAAAAGTTCATATTCAACTTTTCACACTTTTTAGCCTCTTTATATAAATTTATTTTTTTATTGTTTGATAATTTGCTTTTTCCTTTATATCTGGCAACACTTTAGATGTCTGATTATTAAATCATTGTGTTTTGTTTTTCTTTGCTTTTGTGCATGGGCTCTGAGTGAGCACACATAATGAAATCTCACTTTTTGAGAAAGTGACTCAGAATGGCTTGTTAGGCTCCCTAGCCATGTAAGATTGGCTAATCCAGTCAGAGAGTTGGGATCAATTCCTGAGTCAAAGCCAATCAGATCACCTCCAGAGTCAAGAAAGTAGTGTGAAAATTTATTACATTTTTACTTTCAACCTTATACAAAAAGGTGTTTTTATAGAACAAAAAATGTTTATTAATAAAGAAAATTGGTCTGAAAGTCTGCTTTGCTTTACATCTGGTGAGGTGCATATTTTAAGGTATATAGGAGCCCTTGACTTACTCAGTACTCCGGAAAAGTGAGAAAGCAGTGAAGTGGAAAAGTTTGCAGACAATACAAAATTACTCAATATAGTTAAAGCCAAAGCTGGGTCACTGGACAACAAAATGACTGATGAAATTCAGTGTTGATAAGTGCAAAGTAATGCACATTGGAAAACATAAACCTGTCAGTCCCCGTAATACACGAGGTTTGAAGGGATGCCGGAAAGGATGAGACCACAACTGGGGGTTTTAAAAAGCACAAACTGATTTTATTTTGATGGCGCCAGACAATCATCAGAACAAAAATTAAACAGATTGCCAGACAACACAAAACAATTCCCTGAGGCTTTTCTAAATCACAATAATTCCCAATAACTGCCCAGGGGTTAGGAACAGTTGAATTAACACTGGTATTGTCCATAGGGCTGATTATTTACACAACTTTATACAAGGAAACAGTAAAAAACCTAAACCACAACTATTTATAAACTAACTTAGTAACTTTTTAACCACTGTCACTTGACAAGCAATAAGGACAACTAAAAAATCAATTAGGATAGGGATGATGGTGGTGGTGGTGGTGGGGGGGGTGGTTATACCAGTTCTGGAGACAGCAGGAACACAAGTACCGGTCACACGCTCATAAACTGTCTCCACTCGGGTCGACCAACTCAGAGTACGCTCAGTAAGACTCGAGAGCGGGGGGTGCAAGGCCTCTGGGTGATCAGGCCAGGCGTTCACTCGATGCGAATCCCCAGTGAGAGAGGGGCTGCCTGCCTGTTTTATTGCCTGTGAACTTATCACCCCATAGGTTGGTTTTTGGTGGGTGGAGTAGCAGGCCTGAGCACAAGTCAGCCCATTGGCTGATCTTTCACTGCAATGGGTGGAGCGAGCAGGGGAAGATTATTAATTTACATGCCCTTATATGGAAAACACTCCACCTCACAGACAGAGCCCCCTATACCAGCCTTAGAGGTATTACAGGCTATGGCTCCCTGCGACGGGCAGCCATTTCTGATGTTCTGTCTCTGACAAAACCCAACTGTCATACACACCGTTGAAGTTAAATTAGCTGCTACGGCTCAAGAAATAGATCTTGTAGTCATCATGGAAACATCTACTTAATGTGCAGTGGCAATCAAAAAAGTTAATAGAATGTTAGGAACGATTAGAAAAGAGATAGATAATAGGACAGAAAATATCATAATGTCACTATATACATCCATGATACATCCACACTTTGAATACTGGGTGAAATACTGGTCATCCTATCTCAAAAAAAGATATGTTATACAGTAAACTTCCAATAATCTGACACCTTTGGGTCCCAGGGTGTGCCGGATTATTGGATATGCTGGAGTACCGGAAGGGGGGCTATGAGTGGTTGGGGGGGGAGCACGGTAGGGAACTGCGCAACGTGGGCAGCACTCCAGCTGCTCTGCCCCCGGCTTCCACAAGTCCGCCGCTGCTGGAACTGACCAGTGGCGGACTTGGGGAAGCTCTGCCCCTGGCTTCCACAAGTTCACCGCTGGTCAGTTTCAGCAGTGGCGGACTTAAGGAAGCTGGGGGCAGAGCAGCTGGGGTGCTGCCGGGTTGGTCCTGCAGCGCCACCCCTCACCTGAGTGGCACTGTGGGACCAATCCGGCAGCACTCCAGCTGCTCTGCCCCCGGCTTCCACAAGTCTGCCGCTGCTGAAACTGACCAGCGGTGGACTTGGGGAAGCTCTGCCCCCGGCTTCCCTAAGTCCGCAGCTCGTCAGTTTCAGCAGTGCCGGACTTAGGGAAGCCGGGGGCAGAGCAGCTCCAATTGTCCGGCTGGCCAGAGCACTTCCGGGTTCCAGTTGGTGCCAGACTATCGGGAGTGCTGGACCACTGGATGCTGAACAACTGGAGTTTTACTGTAATTGGAAAAAGAACAGAGAAGAGCAACCAAAAATGTCTGGAGGCATGGAACAGCTTCCATATGAAAACAGAGGAAAAACAGTGGGATTGTTCAGTTTAGAAAGAGAGGGTATGTCTACACTACAGCACTAATTCGAACTAACTTAATTCGAATTAGTTACTTCGAACTAAGCTAATTCGAACTAGTGAATCTAGACCTAAAAACTAGTTCGAATTAGCGTTTTGCTAATTCAAACTAGCATGTCCACATGGAGTGGACCCTGAACCGGGGTTAAGGATGGCCGGAAGCAGTGCCGGCAGGGCATCAGATTAGGACTTAGAGCGTGGAGCTACTGTCTCAGGCTAGCCGAGGGCTGTGCTTAAAGGGACCCGACCCCCACCCCGGACAGACAGTTTTTAGGGGTTCCCCGCTCGCTTGTCTAACTCGATGAGGGACAGCAAAGCAGTCCTGGCTTGGAGTGCCCTGAATGCCCACACTCAGCACATCACAGCACTCAGCCATCAGCCCGGCTGCACTTGCCGCAGGCTGCCATCCGGGGAGGGAGGTCAATCGGGGGGCTGCAGGAGAGCTTCCACCCTGAGGAGCCCGCAGAGCCACCCCAGTCCTCCCCATCGGGGGCTCGTACCCCGTTCCTCCCTCACCTCCTTCCACGTACCCGTCCCTAGCCCCCCTTCCTGATGTACAAAATAAAGGACACGTGTGTTCAAAAATAGAAACTCTCTTTATTGAACAAAACTCGGGGAGACTGGAAAAGAAGGTGGGAGGGGGAAGAGAGAGGTTGGGAAAGGGGAGGGCAACTAAAATGATCAGGGGTTTGGAACAGATCCCATATGAAGAGAGGCTAAAGAGACTGGGACTTCTCAGCTTAGAAAAGAGGAGACTGAGGGGGGATATGATAGAGGTCTATAAAAGCATGAGTGGTGTGGAGAGGGTGCATAAAGAAAAGTTCTTCATTAGTTTCCATAATAGAAGGACTAGAGGACACCAAATGAAATGAATGGGTAGCAGGCTTCAAACTAATAACTGAAAGTTGTTCTTCACAAAGCAAATAGTCAACCTGTGGGACTCCTTGCTGCAGGAGGCTGTGAAGGCTAGAACTAGAACAGAGTTTAAAGAGAAGTGAGATAAAGTCATGGAGGTTGGGTCCATGGAGTGCTATTAGCCAGGGGGTAGAAATGGTGTCCCTGGCCTCTGTTTGTGGAAGGCTGGAGATGGATGGCACGAGACAAATGGCTTGGTCATTGTCTTCGGTCCATCCCCTCCAGGGTACCTGGTGTTGGCCGCTGTCGGCAGACAGGCTACTGGGCTAGATGGACCTTTGGTCTGACTCAGTACGGCCGTTCTAAGTTCAGGGTTCAGGGTCGTGGGTCTCACTGGACCACCTTGATTGGGTGGCCAGGCTGGCAGTTATCCTGCCCTAGACGTCCACTTTCCTGTGCCTAGTGCGGAGGTCGTGGATGAGGTCCACGATGTCTGCACTAGACCAGGCGGGCACCCGCCTCTTGTGGACCTGGGCAGGCTCCCGGGAGCCGCCAGCCTGGTCCCGGGAGGAGGCTGTAGCCAGACAGACCGCCATCTCATCAATAAGCTGGCCTCGAGGCTGCGAGAAGTACCCGGCTGGCACCCATGTTGATTCGAACACACAAAGTCCCTGGGAGAGGAATTTCCCACTGAGAAAAAGAATGCCCAGTACTTCCAATTTAATCCTCTCAACTCTCTCTTACAAGTGTAAATTAAGTTCACAATTCCCTTGTAAGAACTGGTCTCACAAAAGACAGACCAGCACCATTTGGCATCACAGATAAGAAAGAGAAATACGTGACCCCATGAGTATAAAGGTGGGTACAGCAGCGCACTCACTTTTGAGTGTCATTCTACCCTCTACCTGCTGGTCGGGTTAGGTGTTTGACCTCCCGAGGTTCTATGGGGACGCCCACCTTGTATTTTCGTCTTTCCTAGGAATTGAGGGACCGGCCCTGTCCAGACACGCTGGAGTCGAGAGGCACAGAAGGGGGTAAAAATTGTATCTGGATGTGGTCCTCTGTCTTAAGTGTACACAGACTTAGAGCTCTTTAAAGGTTAAGCTGTTACTTGGTACTATTATTTCTGTTTTTCCTATCTTTATCTTCTATGTAACCATTTTTAAGATCTATATTTTGCTAGCAGTTAAGAAATAGAACAATAGCCATTGCAACCCTATGATTTATAAGCTTCCTCAATAAACCTGTAACTGTTTAAGCTTTAACCTGACTCCTTCAGTTGCTGTAAAAGAACCAGGCACAATTTAAAAGAACTTCAGCCGGTCTTAAGGGACAGATATAGGGAGAGCTTGGGCGTTTGGATTTGTGTCACTCCCAGGTGGTAGATCCGTTGGGGCACTTCTCAGCCTCCCCCAGGCTGCCCGCTGCAAAGGAATCACAGATTCTAGCAGCTAAAATCTGAAGTGTAATAAGCTCTCCCTGCAAACTTATTGGGGCACTCGTCAACCTCCTCCAGGTTGCCCACTGCAAGGGACCCCGGTCTCAGCAGTTGAAGTCTCGGGTGTATAGCACGCGCACACACCACTCACTGCCCTGACCGTCGGCTGACAGAGGGGGAGGGCTGGGTGGCAGCGGGTGGCTGGCTCGAGCCGTGCCAGGTGCAGGGTCTGCTGGCTGGGTGCTGGCAGGCTTGCATCTGGCATGGGCACGGTAGCCAGCCTGTGCCCCCTTAAGAGCTCCAGGGCCGGGAGGGGGGCAGAAGAGTTTCCCTGTGGTGCCCAGAGTGGCCACCAGGGAAAGCTGGGGAGGGCTAGCCTCCTACTAGTTCGAATTAAGTGGCTACACAGCCCTTAATTCGAACTAGGCATTAGTCCTCATGGAATGAGGTTTACCTAGTTCGAATTAAGCGCTCCGCTAGTTCGAATTAAGTTCGAACTAGCGGTTTGCTAGTGTAGCGCCTATCAAAGTTAATTCGAACTAATGTCTGTTAGTTCGAATTAACTTTGTAGTGTATACATACCCAGAAAGAACTAAGGTGATGGGATATTAGCCAAGATGGTCAGAGATACAACCCCATGTTCTGGGTATCCTTAAACATCTGACTGCCAGTAAGAGACAACAGGGGATGGATTACTTGATATTCATCCTATTGTGTTAATTCCTTTTGTAGTATCTGACACCAGGCACTGTCATTGGACAGAGTCCTGGACTGAATGGACCATTGGTTTGGCTGTGTTCTTGAGTTAGTGCATACCTATATAATGTATTTTCAGTGTATGTAGTCATTTTTTATTCTTGAATGAAGATACTCTATGTAATACAATAGAATAATAAATTGTGAAATTCTGAAAAACTTAAATACATTTAGCTTAGCATATGTTGCTATTTCAAGTAGTATTATAGTGAACGTACATGTTCTTTAATTTGATAAGTATAAAAGCAATGATCTGGACATAAAACCTATAAATTAATGTACCTGAATTTCTTGTGGCATTAAATTTATGACTTGGGAAGTGTTGTTTGCAAGCCATTTGCTATTAAGACACGGGATCCTGTGAAGATTACCATACACAGTTAAATTTAGAGAACAGTGTCTCCTTGGGAACAGATATTGCCTCAGTATGAGGGTATGCAAATTATTTTCTGTTGTAAGGGCAAAATTCACCTCTCTTTTACAAAATCAAAGCAAAATCCAAGCTAGCAACTCAGGGGAATTGCATGAGGTTGGTCAGATGGAATTCTACTCCCTGCAACAAACACACATGCAGGCCACCGGATTGCAATGCAGCCCCTTCTCTAGCTATCGGAGTAACAACTACAAGTCCTCTGCACAAGAGTCCCCATCTGTGAGATCTGCATATGTAAACCCTGCATGCCATAAAGTGAGACCTTTGTGGAACTCCCATCTGCAGTGTGCAAGTGACTCAGAAGTCTCCCTGCACAAATCTTGTCTCTGCAAAGGCACTTCCGAGCAAATGGCATAGCAGGCCAAGAGTAGGATGAATTTCACCTAAATGGAATAAAGTTATTTCAATTCCAGATTTTTTCAGAAATTTAAAATAGTCCCATGTGTTTGTTACCATTGATTTTTGGCAACCTACATTATATTTTATTTATTTGTTTGCTAGATACAAGTGTAGAATTTTATTTAATAAGAATATATTCATGTTAAAATTTTAACCCTGTTTTTTTCTTTGTATTTTAGGGACACAGATATTTAGCAGCAAAAATGAATTTAGGGTCAGCACACTGAAGTTTCATGTTTCTGAGCCGAATATTTTTATTTGTGGAGGATTCAGCCCTGAAGTTAAAGCCTGGGATATAAGGAATTGTAAGGTAACAGATGTCTGATAAATTTCTTGTTCTCCAGATTATTAACTTGTCTGATATAGATGCATTCTGAAGGGTGGGGAGTGTGGGTAGGTAATAGGACTTTGTTTTTGAATGGGGAGGGTATAATTAGAAAATGAGAATATGTTTTTGTCACTGTTACTTGCTCTGTGTTAAAAGGAAATAAGTAAGTCAGTGTTTCTGCTCTGTTTAGATAAAAAACATATATTTAAAATATTTTAAAAAAAAGCCTTTTCTTGTTCTGAGAACTATACAATACAGTGACTGTTGGAAGATGGAACTGTCAGAAATTAATGAGTAATGCATTTTCACTGGTACATATTGGTGAATAGATAGGAAAAAGCTGCCGCGCAGCTCAGAGGGAACACTGATTGTGAGATCATTTTAAAAACTGATATACTTGTCACTATCTTTGAAGTTGGTAAAAATATTTTCTGTGTCATAGTTAGGGATGTCAGCATGTAGTGGTCTACAAAATTAACTGATAAGCCACAAGAGTGGGGAAAGCGGGAGCTGGTGCTTGTGGGGAGCCAGTTTTTAAGGTGGCTGCCCACAAGCACTGTATCTCATGGAGCCGCCTGCCCCTCCCCACCTCTGCGCTGCTGCCTCTGAGGCAGCTCCCCACCTGTATCGTCTCATGCAGAGCTGCTTGCCCTTTCTATGCTGCTGCTTCTGTATCAGAGGCTTCCTAATCCGAACTAGCTACTCCGTGCCGCGTGTAGCCGCGCGGCACGGGGTTCGAACTAGCCGGCATTTAAAAATGGCGCCGGCCGGCTTCATGGAAATGAAGCCCGGGAAATTCAAATCCCGGGCTTCATTTGCAACTGCGGATGACTACATTACCCCCGCTAGTTCGAACTAGCGGGGTAGTGTAGACATACCCTCCGAGAGGTAGTTTTACTATACTGACAATAGTCTCTTCTGTTGCTGCAGTAAATGTAATTGCAGTGGTGGCACTGTAGTATTTGTGGTATAGGCATATCCCTACTATACATTACCCTTATTATACGCTGGTGCTGCATCTGTACTGGCAAGATTTTGCACAAAATCTTGCCACCTGTCTACACTGGCCGCGAGTATTTGCGCAAGAACACTGACTTTGTACTGTACAAAATCAGTGGTTCTTGCGCAAATACTCCAATGCGCCTGCTCAGGGATAAGCCCTCTTGCTCAAGTATTCTTGCACAAGAGGGCCAATGTAGACAGCCATGTTAATTCCTTGTGCAAGAAAGCCCGATGGCTAAAATGGCCATTGGAGCTTTCTTGCGCAAAGGCACATGCCAGTATAGATGCTCTCTTGCGCAAATACTTTTAACAGAAAAACTTTTCTGTTAAAAGTATTTGCGCAAAATCATGCCAGTCTAGACGCAGCCTGGAAGCTTAATTTTCAGTGGTCATTCTTCAGAGTATATTTTTTTGGGGCGTGTTTAATGTGCTGGTTTTTAGCAAATCTTAAACTTACATTTCCAGGGCCAAGTAGCCATCATATTTTGAATGTCCTTTAAACAACGTGAAATTTATCTGACTCCTGCACCTGCAATTTTGTGATGAACTCTGGGAACATATTATAGGAAGAATATTGGCACAGTAGAGGGTGTTCAGAGAAGAGAAAATTAATAGGAAAGTATTAGCTAATTAGATGTATAATAAGTGTGTCAAATGGATTGCTTTTTGTGGGAATAACTGTAAATATGATTTAGTATTAACAATTCATTTTCCGAGAATTAATATATACCAAAAAAGGGCATTTTAAGTCTTAGATGTAATGATACAATAGCATGTTTGTTGCAGTCTTTCACACACTGAAACCTGGAACTATTGCTATTGCAAACTGGCTAACTAGAAACAAAAATGTTAAATCTATGTTCTATCAAAACATTGAAGGACAGATTTTGTGTACACCGAGTGGTGCCTTTCTGCATAGGACGTCCTGTTGATTTGAGTGTAGAGTAAGATGTTACTCATTATGAGTAAGGCTAGAGTTTTTGCGTAGAAACTCGCAGAGCATCCACACTACAAGGCTGTGTCTAGACTGGCCAGTTTTTCCGGAAAATCAGCCGCTTTTCCAGAAAAACTTGCCAGCTATCTACACTGGCCGCTTGAATTTCCGCAAAAGTACTGACTTCCTACTGTAAGAAATCAGTGCTTTTTGCGGAAATACTATGCTGCTCCCATTCGGGCAAAAGTCCCTTTTGCGCAATACTTTTGCGCAAAAGGGCCAGTGTAGACAGCTGAGATTTGTTTTGCGCAAAAAAGCCCTGATCGCGAAAATGGCTTTTGCTTTTGCGGAAAAGCGTCCATGCCAATCTAGACGCTCTTTTCCGAAAATGCTTTTAACGAAAAACTTTTCTGTTAAAAGCACTTCCAGAAAATCATGCCAGTCTAGACCTAGCCCAAGTGCGTTTTTGCGCAAGAAAAAGTACAGTAGATCATCAGAAGACAGGGCTTTTTGTGCAAGAGTTATTCCTCTTTCTACAAGGAATAAGTCTTTTTGTGCAAGAGCTCTTGCGCAAAAAGGCATGTGTGGATGGACAACAGGGGTTTCTTGCACAAGAAATCCCTATCGGAAAAAGCACAGGTGCTCTGTTTCTGTGAATGGCAATCAGAGCTTTCTTGTGCAGGAGCATCCATGGCAAAAAGTTCTTGTGCAAGAAGCCTGCAGTGTAGACATAGCCTAAGATTGGCAAAATCTGGCCTTTAGTTGATGTGGCTAAAGCCAACTTAAAGTGAAAATTTTCAAAGTAAAACCAACCAATGTTTCATAGAGAAATGCAGGGCTCCAGGTTGCAGCTTGTTAATGGTTTGATTAATGGTGAAGTATAAACACATACCTCATAAGTACACAGGCTAGTTAACTAAGCTGATATAGTGAAGAAAGAACAAATGCGCACTGATTCAGAAGTTAGAGATTTAATATACAGTTATTTCATTCTGCTGGTACTGAACCAAGCTTTGTCTACTGATGAACAGATTATTCAAATGACATTATATTGCTATATTATGGGCTGCTTAAATAAGGTTATAAAATCATTGGAGATCATATAAAGACTTCACGCTTGAGATGTAAGCAGGTAAACCGTTTACTTCCATCCTCCGTCAGGGACTGCTTATCAGACTGAATCCTCCTGCCTATCAGATTACTTAACTACTTTTCAGTCTAGACTTGGGGTGAACGTCCCATCACAGGCCCCACAGGAGCTTTGCAAAGACCTCAGAGCGGATGCTGCCAGAACAGAAGGTACAGGAGAAAACACACACACAGTAATCCAAAGAGAGTTTAAAATATAAAAATCTCTCCGGGACCTAAAAGAAAAAGATTTCACGTAGCTGTAAGAAGTTTACTGGTGAAAATAAAAGGGGCTCTTGGAGCCAAGCTGAAGAATCCAGATCTCACTTCCTTATTCAATGCAGGTTTTCCTGTCTATGAAATGGATCGCTGATTATATCAACTTTTAACCAGTTTACATAGGTGAACCACTCAACATTAAGTATGCTTTCTGCCAGGAGATGAGGCGATTAAATTGGCACGAGTTGCGTTTTGTAACTCACCCTCTGATAGCCAAGTAAACAAACAGGAAGTCCAGTGGGAAGTGTAACAGTTGCAAATTTATAAGAATTCTGAAGTTCTCAAGCAAACTGAAATTCAGTGAATTTGTGACAAACCCTCTATAGTTAACTGGTCAGTTGAATTACTTAACAACTGTGGGATAGCTTGCATTGAGTCCCTAATTACAAGGGGGCATCAGAGCACCATCCCAGGGTCAGAAAGTCAAAGTCCTTTCAGGTATTCATAATTCAGTCTATTCAGATATTTGTGGTATTCATTTAAAAGTTGAAACGTATTCCCCCTTGTCCCCCAATGCTGCCAAACAACTCTGCTGACCAGTGTGTGGCCTTGTCAACACTTGTGGTGGCATGTGGTGTACATCTAGTAGCACATTGCAATGAAAAGCAGCCTGCTTTCATACTGTTGTATGTAGCTATGCATTGCAGTCAAAGGCTCCAGCAGCGGGGACACTATACTGCTGAATGTGAGAGGCACTGTTTAGATATGCAGAGAGCCATATAGGATACTTACTGTAAAGTTATGGCATCCCTTTATTTGTCTAAGCCACCATTTACACTGCTCTTTATACCCATGCTAATGCATACCTTAGCATGGGTATAAAAAGCAGTGCGCTACCACGTATACGCTGACTTAAAAGTACACATAGCCTATGAATGCAGGTTAGTGTCTTAGTTCAGTCTACTTACATTCCCCTGGAAACAATTGGGTTTTATCTGAACTATAGCCTTCCTTGCTCCCAAAACTTCAGCCAATCTTTAGCCTTGCAACAATGAGGTGGAATCCTTAATCAGTCCAGTTTCCCTGCATGGCCTCATAAGCACTAGTCATAATCTAATGCTACATTTTGTATAATGTATCTATCCTCATGTTGATACAGTATAGAGGAGCATAACTAGAGTTAATGGGATGAAATTCATAGGAAAAATTCAGGATGAAATATGTAACCAAAAAGCTTTTCCTGATGGTGTGATGTTCCAAGCTATAGAACAGTCTCCCTAGAGAGTTGGTGGAAGCAGTAATGTTTAGGACTTTTAAAACTAGACTGAACACAACATAAGAAAATTTATGAACAATGGAAACAATTCAGCATTAGCATAGGAATGGACGGAATAAAAATATATCTTTTATTTTTATGTCTTTTTGTCTTTTGATTTATAAAATAATACATAATTATACTTTTGAAGTTTAAGAAAAATCAGTTATAGCTATATGTGCAAGAGAGCTTATTCATAACATTGTTATTACAGTTCTCAGTGTTTGAATCTCATTAAAGGACAGTTAAAAGCTAATAAATTTATAACGTGCAAATACAGTGTCGTTTCCTTGGAAACATTCTAGTACAATTGCTTTATGATGAACCATATTCATTTTAAGAATTGTGTAGTGAGAAGCCTGTATAAACTGGTGGAGATGTTTGTGCTCTTGTGGTTTCTGTAGAAACAGCCTAAGCATAATCATATTCAGATCACATTGGGTAGAAAAATGTAACATTTTAGTAATGTGATACTTTGGGGAAGGGAGACAAACGTTATTCCTCTTTCAAGGGCAGAAATCCTTATTGAGTCTATGGGTAAGATCGTCAAAGGAAGATGGAGCAGAGGCATTTGTTAATCCATAACAGTATTTGTGTATAAGTGTCTTAATTTACACAGTGATCCTTTCTGCATGTGAAAATACACTTCTGTAATGGATACAAAAGTTGCATGCACAGCAGTGAACTGTTTAGTAAGAATAGGGAGGGAAATAGGGTGGAGCAGCTTGCAGGATCAGAATCTTAGGGCTTGTCTATGTATGGAGTTATTCAGTAGCTATTCTTGAATAACCCCTTGTGTAGATAAGGTCTTTGTGTTAACACCTTCAGATGTAACTTGTAAAAGTGCATAATTAAATGTTGCTTTATCATTTGGAGGGCTCATTCAGCATTCTGTAGTGCAGGGGTGGAGAACCTCAGGCCCGGAGGCTGGATGTGGCCCTCAGCTTGCCTAGATCTGGGCCCGAGGCTCAAGGTGTCGTCCCCCCCAGCATTGGGGAGCCTGTGCTGGTGCTCCAGACCCCCTGCTGCCATCTTGGGGGTGGAGTGCACAAAATCTACTAGGCCCGTGGTCACCAACCAGTAGATCGCGATCTACCAGTAGATCTCAGGGGCTCTAAGAGTAGCTCTTGAGCCCTCTCTGAACTGCGGAGCAGCTACTCACCGAGCAACAACACAGGTGAGTAGCTGCGAGGAATAATGGGAGCTGGGAGGTTGGGAGGGCTGAAACACCCCAGCCAGCTGACTGTGGCTGTCAGCTGAAAGAGGCTGCCCCGCGTTCCATCTGATCAACGGCTTCTCCTCTGCGCCTGCCCACGTGGAGCTTGGTGCACCCTGGCTGAGTGCCATGGCCAGCTGGCCGGGCAGCCACTTCTTTTCTCTCCAGCCCGGCTGCCCTATGCTCAGCCCAGGGATGCTTTGTCTAGCTCTAGCTGTGCTGGAGCAAGCTTCCCGGGCTGAGCGCAGGGCAGCCAGGCGGGAGTAAAGAGAAGTGGCTGCCTGGCCAGCTGGCCATGGCTCTCAGCCAGGGTGCACCAAGCTCCGCGTGGGCAGGCGCAGAGGGGAAGCCACCCGATCAGCTGGAGCAATGTTCAGCCTCCTCCGGGCTGAAGGCCACAGCCAGCTGGCCAGGCAGCTTCTTCTCTGCACCAGCCCACGTGGAGCGTGGTGCACCCTGGCTGAGCACCACTTCCAAATGTTGGAAAAACCTTTTAAAAAAAGCAGCAGTATAAGGATTGGGGATAGCAAGTGATGGAGAGGAGGAGAATAGAGAGGGCAGAGCTTCAAGGAAGGGGCAGGGCTTCAAGGAAGGGGTGGGGCGGTAGATCTTGGCTTGGTCTGTCATTTAAAAAGTGATCTTGGGTGTAAAAAGGTTGGAGACCACTGTACTAGGCTGTTTCTCCCTCTTCCCCCCTCAGCACCCCCCCCCCCCCCGCCCTCCAGGCTCTGATATGGAATGTGGATAGTATCTTTTTCCTTCTCAGTTGGGGGCCACAGTGAGCATTCCCCCCCTTCCCCGTTTCTCACTTGTGTGCAGCCCCCAACAGATTTTTCTGTGGTTCAGTGGCCCAGGGCCCAAAAAAGGCTCCCCACGCATGTTGTAGTGCATTAAACAGAAAAATAAAAAATATTATTTTTCCACCAGTTTCATTATCCTTTCCAAAGAAAATGCTTAAAACACACTCTTTATAGTGTCAACCAACTTGAAGTTTAATTAAAAAAAAAAAAACAGTAAATTTCATGTCCATTTTTAATTTGTCTCTGTAACTTACAAACATTTTACTGTGAAAGTCAGATTAGGCATTCAGCATTTTATCTACAGCTGCATATTTTTTTTAAAGTATGCTTTATGTGCCTCAGTAGTCAAGATTTTGTTTCTCAAAACAGAAGAAAATTAGCCAACAGTGCCATCAGAACAACAACCCTTGGCTACGTCTACACTGGCCCCAAATTCCGGAAAAGTCATGCAAAGCAGGTAAGTCAGAATAGGGAAATCCGCGGGGGATCAGGTAGGAATAAGAGATCCTCCAGAAAAGGGCTTTATTCCAGAGGATCGCGCCAGTCTAGACGCTTTTTTCCGGCTTTTCCCCAAGCCGGGAAAAAAGCGGCGGACTTGTTTATTTAAATCCGCGGGGGATATTTAAATCCCCCGCGGATTTCCCTATTCTGACTTACCTGCTTTGCATGACTTTTCCGGAATTTGGGGCCAGTGTAGACGTAGCCCTCCTGTATGCCTTCAGTGGCATCTAGGAAAACCCATCCTGGGCTTATGCTATGGTATTCTAACCCAAAGGAATATATTTTTGTGGAAAATAAAGCTATAGAGTTTCTGACCTTTCTGTCTATGACATTACCATCTGTTTCAGTAATTAAAATTGCCATTAAAATTCTGCAGATTGAGAACTGAAACATAAGTGAATTTGTCATTTGTTCATTTGCTCTTGTAAGTGCTCTGTTCTGGTCTTTAAATGTGATGAAAGTTAATAAGGCAACTAGGATTTTGCAGTCACAACAAAACATAGGAAGATGTAATGTTAATATAAGTTATAACATGATTGAAATGAAATATTTCACATTATGAAAATATATCCTGTAAAATGTGCTGAGATAGCATTTCATTTATACTTAATCATTTGACAAATGATTTCTATTGTATTAGAGAAAACTCTTGTACAAATTAACTTTTTCTTATGCTGAAATGGAGTTTCTTGTTTGTATTAGTGTAGCATGATGAAGTCTCAAATGAGATTAGGGCGAGGATGGGTGCAGGGGTGGAGCAGGAACAAATGCTGGGGGAATGGGTCCACAGGGGGTGGCTGCTGGACTGCTCAATTGCAGGGACCAGTTGGTTGACAGTGGTAGTGTATGCCACGGGCGTGCTCTGGGTCTGCTGGGACAGCTCCTGCCAGATGGTGGGAGGTATGTGTGAGTGGCAAATGCCACTTGCCAGGGAAGATGCTACTGGGGTTCCCTTCTCTTCCTTCCCCCAGCAGGGTCTCAGTGTCTTCTGTCTTTCCACGCTTGACTGGGAGCAGATGCTGTCCCAAGAGTGCAGGCATGACCACGTACCATGTGCAGCACTGCTGTGGGTATCCATGACCCCAGCCTCCTTAATGGTGGCGTATGATGGGAGGGTATCCCAGCATGGACTCTGGAGTAAGGCAGGCCTTTCCAGAACCGTGGGACTGGTTTCTGTGTGGCAGCCTCAAGTGGCTGTCTTGCTTCAGACTGGTGTTCCATGTGTACCCACGTGTACAGGCGGCTGTGCAATCCCCAGGCTGAGAAGGCCAAGTGAGGAGCATGCCGCCCGCTGCCTCCTCCCGTGTGTGTCTAGGGAAAGTATTGGAACTCACCTGATGGGACTTCCTTGTCCGAACCCTGGGAGACATCCTGGGAGGAGGGTGCCAGCTCCAGGGAGACGGTGACCTCCCGGGTGGTGGGCATTGCGTCCTGGCTGGCCTCCTCTTTCTCCTCCTCCTCATCATCCACAGCTCTTCCCTCCTGGAAGCTGATGACTAGTGTGTCCAGGCCAGAGTCAATGATGGGAGAGGACGGGACCAACCCCTCCTTCCAGAATGTGGTGCAGCTGCTTGAAATAGCAGCACGACTGGGGTGCCACCCCTGAGCAGGAAGTCCATTCCCTAGCCTTTATGTAGACCTGTATAAGTTCTTTTGTTTTCATGTGCACCTGCTCCTGGGTGCATATGTGGCCTTTCTAGCCTAGGCTGGTGGTCATCTGGCCATAGACTTTGGCGATCCAGTGCCTGGTGAAGAGATCCTGGAGGTTAGTCTCCTCTCCCCAGACCACAATGAGATCCAGGATCTGTGCACCAGATCAGAAAGGGGTCTGCTTCTTCCACTCCTGGCCCAGGCCTTGTGAACTGGCTCCTGGCTCCTGGCTAACAAGCAATCCTAGGGAGCTTAGTGGGAGTGCAGAGGTCTGCCATTGTTGCATACAGGACTGGTGCTGTGTGGCACAAAGCTGGGAGGGATGGTGTGGTGCCACAAGCAGTTTCCCCTGTGGCTGCAGCTTTAAAGGCTGTAGGGGAAGGGAAACTATAGAGGTTTGAGGGGTGTGAACAGAGTGGGTACCAGGGCATCTGTGAGGAGCCCTGTAGGTCAATTATTTTGAAATAAGCACAGTTGTGCCATCCACACTCACTCTATTTCAAAATAGCAATTTCGAAATAAGCATTATTCCTCATGAAATGAGGGTTTATTATTTCAAAATAAGATGCCCATTATTTCAAAATAATTTTGAAATAACACACTTGCTTTGTAGATGCACACCTTGTCATTTTGAAATAACTCTGTAGTGTAGCTGTGCCCTATGACTTTCCTAAGGCCACACGAACAGTTGGTGGGAGTTCTGGGATTTGAACACAGATGTTTCCTAAGAAAAATGACAACACAGAACCATTCTTCTTCCTCGTGGCTTATATAAATCCTGAGTAATAGGACTTGATGAATGTGAAATGCATCTACGCTGTGGGGTTGCCATTCTGGGGCCAGCATGCAGTTCACTTTATGTGAGACTTCAGATTTAAAAAAATCATATATCACTATACATAATGCACTGCATACACTTCATGCAAAGAAATGCAATGGACCATCAAAAATAAGTCTCTTAAATTCAGCCTTACTAAATGCTATTCATATCACCAATATTATTAGAATCTATTTAAAAATGCTTTCATTTGCTTAAATCTTCTTCTTCTTTCGAATGTCATGTTCAACACTATATTTCTTCATCAAAGTTGGACGTCCAACCTCTCCAGCCGGTGAGCAATGTTGCTGGTTAGATTGTGGATATCCGCCAATGAGCCAGTGAATTTTTGTGTTGGGCATTCCGCAACAATGTGATGCATAGTTTGCGGACTGCCACAATCATAAAGTGGAGATGGCAACAAATTCCACTTACACAGTGGATAACCACATCTGCTCTGACCAGTCCTAAGCCAGTTTAGGACACACCGTAGTCTCTAGGGAAGATCGAAGCCTTTCTGCTCAGTGGTGGGATCCGACACAAGATGTTTGTTTGGGACGTCTACTTCCTGCCATTCAGCTCGCCATAGTTCCTTGACATTGGCCGTGACGTTTTTTGCTCGCTGCCAGGGAGACTTACGGGATTTTAGACGTGATGTTGGTGGCTGATCAAAGTATTTGTGGATGGGAAGAGGTTGGCTGCTGCGGTTGATACGTTGGTATAATCTGCATTCCTGCTCCCGTCAACAAATGCTGGGTGGGGCAACGTTTGCCAGCCTGGGCCCACCATGGACAGAGGATGCTTCACGGCAGTAGCCCCTCTTCATGGGGGGCCTCCACTCCCCCGGGCAGGCAGGATTCCAGCACAGCCTCCATCCCCAACCCCAGTGCTGCTGCCTCTGTTAGAGAGGCAACAGCGGTGTCGGGGGGAGGTGACTCCACAAAGCTGGTGCCCATGGAGAACTGGTTTTTAAGCTGACTCCATGAGAACTAGCTCCTGCCTGCTCTCCCATACCGATGCGACCTCTGTGGGAGGCAGCAAGGGGCGGGGGGGCAGGTGGCTCTGCGGAGCTGGCATGTGCAGAGAGCCAGCTTAAAAACTGGCTCCCTGTGTGTACCAGCTCCTGCCTGTCTCTCTCACCCACTACCCTACTGCTTCTTTATCAGAGGCAGCAATGTAGGGGGTGGAGAAGCATGCTGTTCCACTGGATCCAGTGCTTGTGGCTTAAAAGCCAGCTCTCCACAGGCATTGCTCCCAGCCTCCTGCCTCCCTCTCCCTCCTTTGCTACCTTTGAGACAGCCCAGGCTTATCAGTTAATCGTTTATACAACTGTACTCTAACATCTCAATTACAAACCAAAATATTGCTTTATTGGTTCTCAGTTGCTTTGTTTACCTAAGAATGCTTCTTAAAGTAAAAGAGCAGTTTTTCATTGTTTTTTGCCTTTATAACCTAGATTATAAAAATTACATGCATTCTGGGGTATGTCTACACTCCAGCACTAATTCGAACTAACTTAATTTGAATTAGTTAATTCGAACTAAGCTAATTCGAACTAGTGCATCTAGACCTAAAAACTAGTTCGAATTAGTATTTTGCTAATTCGAACTAGCATGTCCACATTGAGTAGACCCTGAACCGAGGTTCAGGATGGCCGGAAGCAGTGCCGGCAGGGCGTCAGATTAGGACTTAGAGCGTGGAGCTGCTGTCTCAGGCTAGCCGAGGGCTGTGCTTAAAGGGACCCGACCCCCACTCCGGACAGACAGTTCTCAGGGGTTCCCTGCTCGCTTGTCTAACTCGATGAGGGACAGCAAAGTAGTCCTGGCTTGGAGTGCCCTGAATGCCCACACTCAGCACATCACAGCACTCGGCCATCAGCCCGGCTGCACTTGCCGCAGGCTGCCATCCGGAGGGGGGTGTGTCAATCGGGGAGCTGCAGGAGAGCTTCCACCCCGAGGAGCCCGCAGAACCACCCCAGTCCTCCCCATCGGGGGCTCTTACCCTATTCTTCCCTCACCTCCTTCCACTTACCCCTCCTTAGCCCCCCTTCCTGATGTACAAAATAAAGGACACGTGTGTTCAAAAATAGAAACTCTCTATATTGAACAAAACTCGGGGAGATTGGGAAAAGGAGGTGGGAGAGGATGGGAGAGGAGAGGAGGAAACCTGGGAGGAGGGAGCTGGAAGGGGGAAGCCAGGGGAAGGAGGAGGAGGGGAAGTATCAAACTATGGTATGCCATATCTTCAGTACTGTGTACAGATGTGATCTCCTTACCCCAGAAAAGATATTTTAGCCTTGGAAAAGGTTCAGAAAAGGGCAACTAAAATGATCAGGGGGTTGGAACAGGTCCCATATGAAGAGAAGCTAAAGAGACTGGGACTTTTCAGTTTAGAAAAGAGGAGACGGGGGGAGGGATAGATATGATAGAGGTCTATAAAATCATGAGTGGTGTGGAGAGGGTGAATAAAGAAAAGTTCTTCATTAGTTCCCATAATATAAGACCTAGAGGACACCAAATGAAATGAATGGGTAGCAGGCTTCAAACTAATAAAAGAAAGTTCTTCTTCACAAAGCAAATAGTCAACCTGTGGAACTCCTTGCTGCAGGAGGCTGTGAAGGCTAGAACTATAACAGAGTTTAAAGAGAAATGAGATCAATTCATGGAGGTTGGGTCAATGGAGTGGTATTAGCTAGGGGGTAGAAATGGTGTCCCTGGCCTCTGTTTGTGGAAGGCTGGAGATGGATGGCACGAGACAAATGGCTTGGTCATTGTCTTCGGTCCATCCCCTCCAGGGTACCTAGTGTTGGCCGCTGTCGGCAGACAGGCTACTGGGCTAGATGGACCTTTGGTCTGACCCAGTACGGCCATTCTTATGTTTTTATGTTCTAAGCTCAGGGTCGGGGTCTCACTCGACCACCTTGATTTTCATGCAAACCTGCTTCTGGGTGGCCAGGCTGGCAGCTATCCAGCCCTACACGGCCGTATTCCTGTGCCTAGTGCGGAGGTTGTGGATGAGGTCCACTATCTCCGCACTAGACCAGGAGGGCGCCCGCCTCTTGCGGCCCCGGGCAGGCTCCTGGGAGCTGCCAGCCTGGTCCCGGGAAGAGGCGGATGGCTGGGTGGCAGCGGGTGGCTGGCTCATGCCGTGCAAGGTGCAGGGTCTGCTGGCTGGGTGCTGGCAGGCTTGCACCTGGCACGGGCACCGTAGCCAGACCGTGCCCCTTTAAGGGCTCTGGGGCCGGGAGGGGGGCAGATGAGTTTCCCTGGTGGTGCCCAGAGTGGCCACCAGGGCAAGCTGGGGAGGGCTAGCCTCCCGCTAGTTCGAATTAAGTGGCTACACAGCCCTTAATTTGAACTACTTAATTCGAACTAGGTGTTAGTCCTCATAGAATGAGGTTTACCTAGTTCGAATTAAGCGCTCCGCTAGTTCGAATTAAGTTCGAACTAGCGGTTTGCCTGTGTAGCGCTTAGGAAAGTTAATTCGAACTAACGGCTGTTAGTTCGAATTAACTTTGTAGTGTAGACATACCCTTTGTGTATTACAGAATTGTGGATTGATATTGTTTTAATTTGGTGAAAAGGGTAATGTCCTGTCTCTGTCACCTCCTTAAAAGTCCATATCTACTTTCTTTACCCTTCGGGTCCTATTTAGTGTTTACCAATCTTTTGACTTTTCCTGTAGGGTAGAGATATGCTGCCTCTGCAGCACGGGTGGTCTCTCTTGACTTAGAAAATTAAATCATCCATGCTAAAAATCAAAACTTGTAACTCTGAGGGTATGTTTACACACCAAAGTTATTTCGAAATAACAGCTCAATAAAAGTTTCAAAATAACTTTACCAGTGTCTACACAGTGAAACTGCTATTTTGAAATTAAATGGAAATAGTGGAGGGCTTATTTCGAAGTTGGTAAACCTCATTCCATGAGGAATAGCACCAATTTTGAAATTGCTGTTTTGAAATAGGGGGCCTCCAGCCCTTCCCAGGGTGCCTTGGTGGCCACTCTGGGCACAGACAAGAAAACTCCTCTTCCTCCCCCCCTCCTGGAGCCCATAAAGGGGTTGACTCTGGCCACGGTGCCTGTGCCAGCTCCAAGCCTGCCAGCCCAGAACCAGCAGTCACTGTACCTGACCAGGTGGCCCTAGCATGAGCCAGGCAGCCAGTGTCAGCCAGCCCTCTACCGCCTCCCCAGCTACCATTCTTCCTCCCACTCCTTCTCCCGCTCCTGCTTCTTCCTCCCCACCCTCCCAGGAATGCCGAGGCCCCTGCACCTGCGGTGCTGGGAGATAGTTGGGCTGGCAAGACCCGCAACCCTGAGCCTTGAGCTTCTCTTCCCCTTCTTCCCCTGGCCTCCCCCTGCCAGCTGCCTCCTCCTAGGTTTCCCCCTCCCATCTCTCATCCTCCCTCCTGCCCTCTCCCACCTTCTTTCTCGAGTCTCACCTTAGTTTCATTCCCGCCCACCCCAGTTTTGTTCAATAAAGAGGCTTTGTTGTAATCAACACGTGTCTTTTATTGTACAGCAGGAAGGGGGGTTAGGGAGGGGTAAGTGGAAGGATGTGAGGGAAGAATGAGGCACAAGCCCCCAGTGGGGCATACCAGGGAGACTGTTACTGGCTGCAGAACGTGCTGCCAGGCTCGCAGCAACACATCTAGGAGAAGCACCAGAGTGCCCAGGGCTCCATGCTGCAGAGTGCTGTGGTGTCCTGAGTTAGGGCAACCAGAGCACAGAGAAAAAAATGCTTTGCTGTCCCTCAGCAAGATAGACAAGCAAGCGAGGAAACCTTAGAATTGGCTGTCTGGGGGGGGGGGGTCCCTTTAAGCACAGGTCTCAGAAACCTTGTGTGGCTGCTGCCTGAGGCTAACTCCTGACCTGATGCCCTGCCAGAACTGGTTCTGGACAGCCTGAAATGCGATTCAGCGTCCTATCAGTGTGGACGCGCTATTTTGAAATAGCAAAACTCTTATTTCAAAATGCATTTTGTGTGTAGATGTGTTATTTTGAAATAAGATATTTCGAAATAACGCTGTAGTGTAGACATACCCTCAGTTTTAAAATCAGACTGGAGCATGGTATCCCCCAAATTGAGACTCTTAGCACTTTATTCCGACACCATTTTATTCGTGGATGTCCTTAAAACTCTCTGAACATACTCTTATCACCAGTTCCCCTCCATATCACAAAGCACCTTCCTCTAATGTTGCTTCCTTCAATACATACGGGGTGTTGCAGTTATTGTTGCAATATTGGCAGCTAGAAGCACCTACTAGCAAAATCACTATGCAATATGCAACCTTACATAATATCTAACTGATAAGTATTAACTCACAATGAGCAATGGAACAATTAGTCCATTTTCTAAGACTTTCAGAATGCAGTAGATCAGAAATGGTATTGTGCCCTGAAGTACTATAAAGGAATTTAAAAGGTTGAAATGTAAGCAGGTTTGTGGTCACACGTGTATTTTTGAAAACAGCTTCATATATGTTTTCATTACGTACAATCTATGTGAATAATTAAAATATAAGGCCCCAGATTTAAATTAAATTCCTTTGGTTTTACCCCAGTGTAACTGAGATTAAAATTTGGCCTGTGTTCTTATTTGGTGAAAGAAAAACTTCTATTTGGTGATGTAATTATTGCCCATTGAACATAAGGATGATGGTACATGAGTGCATCTCGAGCTGTAATATTGCCACAATAAAACTGTACAAGAGTGGCAGTAAGGTAGTTAACTAGCATGCTTGATCACCAGTGAGAACGTCTTCATACTTCCCTCCAGCCTCCTTCCCATTTTAAGTTTAGTTACACATTAGCAATGATTCCTGGGAATTTTTGAAGTTTTTTTTAGCATCATTAAGTTTCAGAGGACACTGTTATTTCCTGATTAAAGTGGTTAGTATTTGGAATTAAATTGTTCAGAGACCAGTAAGCAAAACCTGTTGCTCAGAGATGAAAAAAGCAGATTGCCTCCCCCTTTTCTGGCCATTATTTGTTCTTCAAGCCATTTAAAATGGCTGAATCTGGCTCTGAGTGGTCAGCTGAGAATAGGAAAGCTCCGAGCTGATGTAAAGCATTTTAGCCTGCTCTTATGCCAAATACCCGTCTCTGGTGTAGTGCCTGCCTCCAGGCACTCCCAACCTCAGGGAGTGAGGGGAAAGTGCACAGTTTGCTGCATTCCTCACTCTGCTGGGGAGTGCAGGGAGCATGGAGAGACACTTCTCACATGGTCCCAAGCTACTGGGGCAGTCCTCTCTCCCTGGGGCAGCCTGCATACTGAACCCAGCCTGCTCATCCCCAGCAATGATTCCAGTGAGCATGTACATTTTCGTTTTCATTTTATTTTCCAACCCTCCCCCCAACAATTAAGTACTTGAGCAATTCCAGGTACATCTTCTAGTATTTAGTGCTTTCGTGGATAATTCTATAAAGACGTTAAATAAAAAATGTGTGTCCACTTAAGAAGAAATTGATAGACAAAAGCAACATGGCAATTGTTCTGTTCTCCCTAGAGTGCTTGTTTATGTGCATTCCGATCAGATGGGTGCACACATGCATGCAAGGAAGCTGGAAAATTTGTGTCTAGCAGCAACAGTCGAGTCAGTTTAGGTGCCCTCTGGAGTGGCACTGACATGGCACTTGATATGTAGCTTTGCTGACCTGTTAACCTTCCTTCAGTTCCTTCTTACAACCCAATGACTGCAGGCGCTCCGAACAGCAGATAATGTAAATGGTTGAATAGTATTGTTCCAGTTTGTAGTTAGTTGTTAATATCAAGCTTATGTCAACAAATGACCCCCACTCTGAGTGTTTGAAGTGTCTGAGTGAGGGTCACCAAAAAGAGAAGTGCCACATCAGTGAAAGCTTTCGCCCTTGGACATTGAAGGATTGTGAGCAAAGACTCAGGATCCTGCTTTTGGAGGCTGCACTTTACCCACAATCCAATCCAGGGCTGGCTGACCTGACTTGTAGTACCTTTCTCAGTGCAGAGCTCTCTGGTGCCAAGGATGTTTGATATGGCACCAAGTAAGGAACAGCATCAGCATGACACCGACCATAGGGGGAGTCCATGCGACTCTACCTCCTCTGTGCCTGAGAAGAAGCAGAGGCATGAGAGGAGCAGGTCTTCCAGTCTCCAGAGGAAGCAGGCTGTGAGGCACCAGCCACAGCAGCAGACCAACATAGCACCTATGAATACATTGACTCGTGCTCTGCAGGAGTTTAGAGTCGAGTTCAACCCATCATCACTCCCTGGACCAGCATGGCAGGGAGCATGTGGCGGCAGCCAACTCCCCAGGAACAGGTGCATGCCAGGATCCAGGAAGTACCTGCAGAGCAGAGTTTAACCATAACAAACCAATAAGCTAATGCTTATTAGTTAACCAGTTAAACTCTTAGGGTATGTCTACACTACTCCCCTAGTTCGAACTAGGGGGGGTAATGTAGTCATACGGAGTTGCAAATGAAGCCCGGGATTTGAATTTCCCGGGCTTCATTTGCATAAAGCCGGCCGGCGCCATTTTTAAATGCCGGCTAGTTTGGACCCCGTGCCGCGCGGCTACACGCAGCACGGACTAGCTAGTTCGGATTAGGCTTCCTAATCCGAACTAGCTGTACACCTTGTTCCATGAGGCGTACAGCTAGTTCAGATTAGGAAGCCTAATCCGAACTAGCTAGTCCATGCCGCGTGTAGCCGCGCGGCACGGGGTCCGAACTAGCCGGCATTTAAAAATGGCGCCGGCCGGCTTTATGCAAATGAAGCCCGGGAAATTCAAATCCTGGGGTTCATTTGCAACTCCGTATGACTACATTACCCCCCCCCAATTCGAACTAGGGGGGTAGTGTAGACATACCCTTACATCCCAACACCAGACCTTTTGTACACACATAACAGGGTGTTATGTATTGGTGATGACAGACAATATAGAACATCATTGTTATATCAACAAATGGGGATGCATGCTCCTCTCACCTGTGCAGAGAAGCCCTTCTTCTATGGGACTTTTGTATTGAACATTCAGTCCACCTGCAAGCATTTTACATTCCTGGAGCATAGAACAAGTTGGAAGGCGACCTCAGCAGGTTTTTCCATGGACATGAGTGGTCTCTTTTCTCAGGCATGGCCAACTTACTCTTTCAAAGGTGGAGCACTCCCCAAGTCGATTGGTTCACCACATTCCACAACAGGAAGTGTCACCAGTTTTGCTTGTTAGAACCACAGTCCGGGATCTTGCAGCAACACATTCCTCCTCTCATGAGAAGGCCGTCTTGTCTACACTTTCACTCTAATTCCATTGGTTCACAGAGTACTTCTCAAAATCAAGAGGGATCGAGCATAGATCATATTAATAGTGCTAGGGATGTGTTAGTGTATACATTTAAATGGTTAATCGATGAGCCTGGCTCATTGGTTAACCCTCATGGTTCCATGTAAGGCCCTCCCACACTGTCTGTGTTTCAGAGGCGGGGGGAGGGAAGGAGGCAGGAGTCAGTGATCGCAGAAGGCCAGCTTTTAAGCCGGCCCCCTGCACATACAAGCTCCTGCAGAGCCACCTGTGCCCCACCCACTCCCACCTGTCTCCCTGCGCTGCTAACTCTGTATCAGAGGCAGCAGCATGGGTGGGGTGACAGATGAGTCCGTGGGAGCCAGTGCTAGCAGGGAGCTGCTTCCCCCCTCCGCATGTGAATGTGTAGCAACTGAAAATTTCAGTGGTTACAAATTTATAAAAAATCTGCTTTTTAACATCGCTAAATAGCGCTGCCTGCTCTTGTCAGTACTGCTATGCAGCCTCCTGGACATGTCAGCAGAAGTGCCAATCCCACTTTCGTTTTACTCAGACCTGCTGAAAGAAGACCAAGGTCATTTCCAGCATCTGAACCTTGAGTCCTTACATTTCACAGCCTGGAAGTTCTGTGGCTGAATCCCAGGGAGTTTCTTGCTTAGACCAGGTTCATCAAGTCCTCATAGGCAGTAGGAAACCCTCCACAAGAACCATGTTTCTGGCCAAGTGGAAAAGGGTTTGCATTTGGGCAACACAGTTTGGCTCATCTCCTGTGTAAGCATCAGTGCCACTTGTTCTACCCTACTTATTTCATCTGAAGCAGCAAGGTTTCTTGATTTAATCTAAAAGGTTCTATCTGGCCGTCATGTAAGCATGGACCTAAGACAAGTCCTGTCACGGTTCTCCATTTGAACCGTTGGCTATATGTTCATTGTTTTACCTCTCCTATAAGGTAGCTTTTCTGATGGCTATCACCTCGTTCAGAACAGTGTCAGAACTCAGGGCCCTAACATCAGAGTCCCCCTACATCATGTTCTCTTTAAGAACAAGCTACAGTTAAGACCTCATCCTGTGTTCCTCCCTAAGGTGGTCTCTCATTTCCACATCAATCATGACTATTCCTCCTGGTGTTTTATCCTAAACTGAATTCTTGGACTCAGGAAAAGAGACTCCACACCCTGGATGTATGCAGGAACTGTTTTTTATTATTGTGAGAACTAGACCATTCAGAAAATCGGTTCCGTTGCAGATAGGATGAAAGGCCAGCTTTTGTCTTCTCAGTAGATCTCCTGGATAATCTTCTGTATCCACAAATGCTACAGACTTGCATTATGACACGTTCTACCAGGGCACAGGTTTCATCCACAGCATTTCTTGCTCACTTTCGAACTCATGAGATATGCATTATCCATCCTCACGTTCACTGCGCATTATGCAATCTCTCAGCAGCTGGAGATGACATGGCCTTTGGCAAGGAAGTACTCCAGTCAGGCTCTGACCCCACGTCCTAAAGCTTACGTCTGTGATTCACCTGATTGGAATGCACATGAATAAACACTCGAAGAAAAAAACGGTTACTCAGCTTTCGTAACTGTTCTTCGAGATGTGTTGTTCATGTCCATTCCAAAACCCACTCTTCTATCTCTCAGTTGGACTATTGCAAAGAAGGAACCGGGGGATTAGCAGGTCGCCAACACTATAAATCGAACCCCATGTCAGCGACATTCTAGAGGCCATGTAGTCAGATGTGATGGTTGCTGCTAGGCAAAAAATCTGTTTTCATGCATGTGTGTGATACACCTGATTAGAATGAACACGAGCAATACATCTTGAAGAACAGTTATGAAACGTGAATAACCATTTTTTTCTTTCTGAAGCAGATAAAGATTATAATTCAGGAGAACAAGTTAGCTCTATAGCAAGTGATTTTTGATTTCACAAATCCAGTTTGAAGAGCTGTGTAAAATAAGATATCAAACTGCATTTTCCATTAAGCAGCACATAGATGCATCTATTTTTAAAATTCGCCAGTGAACATGTAAAAACTGATCAACAATGGCAGATTAGTTATGGTGTAAACTAATTTTTGTATAGATGTCCATTTTAATTATTTCCCCACTTTTTGACCTTTCTCCTCATTGAAGGTATGCTCTCTTGCTATGTGGATCCCAAAATGTATGTAAAGAGAATTGCATGTGGCAGCCCTAGAGTATGCCATACTTATGTTCTGTGTAAATATGTATATTAAGTAAAGGCTTCAGACAAACATTGTATTGCTGAGGACCCAAATGTGTTTGAGTTAAAACCTCTGACATTTTAAAAAATAGAAAACTGCCACTTCGGATTTCTATTTAAGATTTTCATTCATTGTTCCCTTTTACACTGAGTTAGCCTTTGTCCCTTCATGCAGCCTCTCTCCTTCCATGTGTCTGTTTTGTGCATCTACGATCTCTGATCTTTCCAACTGTCATGGTTAGAATTTGACTCCTCTTTAAAGATTCCTGTTGCTAGGTAACCATCTCTTCCATTTCCTGTTCTATCTGGGTGCTAGAATGCCCCTTTTGCATTAATAGCTTCTTGATTTTTTTATGTGATTTTTCTCTTAGTTTAAATAATTTCCAGTTTTGCTGCAAGCACTAGAGATTCCTTATATTTTATGATGCCTCATTCAGAAAACAGCAATAGTATGTAGGAGTTTGGGGGTTAAAAAAATCCTCCTAACAGTTTACTTTCCCTTGCAATACTCTACAGAGTTATCCATACATAGTTTTCACAGAATTATAAAGCAAAGGTTAAATATGCAATTATCATTTTGGGCTTTAAAAAGCTTAATTGTCTTTTCTTTTGTGTAAGATTCCTAGGAATTTAAGTTTGAAGGGAACACATTCACTTTTTCACCATCTAAAAAGGCAAACTGATTGCTGAAAATTATGTAAAGTTTGCAGACTGCAGGCTTACATCTTATCTTGTTGATTTTGTTATAATGTGTGAGCACTACCTGCATGATCCAGAGTCTACAACTAATTGCAAGTATTACATTTCCCAGCAGATGAGACAAAGCATGTGAACAGCTGGAGCAACTGCTCCCATATCTGTATGTAATGAGATGAAAGGTATCCAGGGTGTCTCACAGTGGAGACCAGGGGAGGCAGTTTTAAAAGTGTATATTTAATTTTCACTGGTTTGTTTAAAATGTGGTCAGAGATGGTTAGGTGGAAGATTTGATTGATACTTGTCATTTTATTTTTTGACATTTTAAAATCCTTGGTTTTTAGATGTTCATTATTAAAGGAAACAGCTTGTGTTGACCTATACCATCTGTGAGCAATACAGGGGCTAATCAGTTGGGTCACTACTGTCATTCTAAATGTGCAATTGGAGCATCATTCTCTGAGCAGCTAGGGCAGCACTTTCACTGTCTATTATTACAAAAATATTCAAAGTTAAGATGATGATAAGGATCTTACTCAAAATCTGGATTTCATTGCTTTAGTTGATTTTTATCTGTGTCCATAACTGTTATGTTTTTTCAGTTTTTACATTATATATTTCCATTTATATTGTCCCTTTCATTCAGTCAACCAGCTCACTGTACTGTGAGTGAAAGAGGGAAAATTTAGGCAAAGACACAGGGGCAGACCCTTTTAAACAATACCATAGATCTTTAAGGTCAAGAGAAGACCTAGATCTCAGTGAAAGAGTCATCAACAATATTCAACTTAGCCTCAGAAGGAGAAGAAGCTGAGGTGATCCTGACTGGTCATCCTGTAGCACTATAGAGTCCAACTCTTTCACCCTTGATGGCTAATTCCATATACGTGTTGAATCTTTAAAATACAGGACTCTCTGGTCTACTCTAGCCATGAATATTGCTTGACCAGAAAGACCTAACTTGCCAGGTTCAGAAATGTAGCCCTGCGCTCCCCAGGCAAATACCCTATCCCCTAAGCCAGTGTTTCTCAACCTTTTTGTTTATAAATTACCCCTTTAAAAAAATTATAAGTACCTCCAGTCTAACCCAGTGCCCTCCTCCCTCCCCTAGAGCCAGGCACCCTCTAGCGCCCCCGCTCCAACCCAGTGCAATCTCCCCTCTCCCAGAGCCAGGCAGCCCCAGATTCTTTTATTATTTTATTAACACCCTGGGTCTCACCAGAGCCACCGCTGCAGCCACATGCTTCTCCCTCCAGGTGTTGGGGCGTGTGTGCAGAGCGGCCGTGAACTGTCCAGGCGCATGGCTCCAAAAGACAGTCGAACATTCCCTTGAAGGCAGGTGCTGCTGCCCCCTTCCCAAATCTTGAACATTTTTTGTGCTTTAATTAGGCCGGCCAGATGGCAATTTAACATGGAAAAACAAGGACATGTCTGGGAAAAACTGGACGAATGGTAACTCTACCTTTGAAGTGCATCCTGCCGCCCGGCCCTGCCTTGGTGCTTGTCTGCAGGGAACAAGTGACCCGCCAGTTCCAGGTTTGTCACATGGGGCTGTGTGCTCCCACCCCAGCCCGCGGCCCCCCCCTTGCATGGAGCCCGGGGGCAACTGTCCCTCTGCTCCCCTCTCACTACGCCACTGGCCAAATCTGTCCCCCCAACTTGGAACTGCCCAGGGTCTCACTGGAGCCGCCGCTGCTGCAGCTACGCGCTTTTCTCACCAGGCGCTGGGGCGCGTGCGCAGAGCGGCTGTTAATGTCCAGGCGCGCAGCTCTGAACATTCAATTTGACAGGCACAGGCTGCCACCCCCTCTCCAATCCCTTTTTCAGGGCAAAATCCTGGATATTTTTTGCTAAATTTCTGGTGCTGGGGAGGCTCAGCCCCAGTGGACTGGTGCGGTGGGGGATGCAGGCAGTGGGGAACATAGTTCCAGCCAGGACTGGAGTCAGCGTAGTCAGCGGCTGGGTGCACAGCCCCGGCCAGTGCTATGTGGGGTGGGTGCAGCTCTGGGTGGGGCTGGCGATCAGGAGCACAGCCCTGGCAGGAGCTGGAGGTAGCAGGGCTGCTGGCCCCTAACCAGAGCTGATGCGGTGCAACCTTGACCAGAACTGGTGCAATGTGGGGCTAGAGGCAGCAGGACTGGCAACAGAGAGCACAGCCCCGGCCAGGAGTGGAGCATACATCCAGGTGGGGAACCTTGACCTCCCCTGGTCCAACAAACTCCAATGTTTGGGACAACTCAGGTACTGAGGGTGCGAAACTAAGGAGGTCCCATCTATACCATCTCTCATGCTTTTCATATCAGTGCATTATGTTTGTATGAAAAAGCGAGAGAGAAACGTGGCATATAGGATTAGTGTGTTATAATGGAGCTTTTTTGAGGCTTCCTGACTCTACAAAGCTGCTCTGCATGTTTGGTAGCTGGAGACATTTGGTAGCTGTGCTTCTCATTTCTGCGGGAGCACCTCTAATAAGTTTGCCTTTACTTCATAGGCACACTATCTCACTGATTGGCATTACTGTCAGAAAGTATTTCCAGGTAGTCAAGCTAAGCCAACAAATTTGAAAATTAACAAAATTATGTAATAACTAATTGTCAGCTTTCTTTGATACAGATTTTGCCTTGCAAGTGAGTAAAACAATCTTTCAGTAAATGGAAAATCATTTCCATATCCCACAGATGTGTAGCATGGCTTCTTATATATTTCTTTCCTCACAGACCATTATCAGTATCATAATTATTTTTTTCAGAAAATACTTTACATTTCAGTTCCTTTGCAGTAGTTCTGAAAGATACAGATATTTCCTTTATTGTTCTTAAACAAGAAGTCTTCATGCTGCTGTGCTATTGGAGTGAGGACCTTTGGGTGAAAATCTTACTCTTACTTATTAGTCTAGTGTCTACCACATACTTTTAAGGAAGGAGCAAGGACCAATAGCATAAGACTAATGTAGGTTAAAGTTTTCGGGTGTCTTCATGCACTGTCCTCAGAGTGGCCTGTGAAGTTTCCAAGAGCAATTAAAAAGGTATCTCTTTGTTCCTCATAAATCCAATTTCATTTAAATTAGGTCTCTTATGCACCGTATGCAAGAACTAGTTTGTACTGGAACCCACAAAAAAAATATTTTAAATATCCAGCACAAAATTGCTGTATTGCTGGATTTTTAAAATAATTTTTTCCTGTGGGTTTCAGTACAAACTAGTGGTCTGATCACACAATCCACAATCTTCTTCCTTCTGTGGAAATACATTACACTCTCATAGCAGCAGCCATCTCTGGGCACATGTAACACATTTAAAACATCATGAGCTATTGTGGGCAAAAGCCACTTCATTAGATTTTGCCCACGAAAGCTCATACTGTCATATTTATTTGTTAGTCTCTAAGGGTATGTCTACACTACAGCACTAATTCGAACTAACTTAATTCAAATTAGTTAATTCGAACTAAGCTAATTCGAATTAGTGCATCTAGACCTAAAAACTAATTCGAATTAGTGTTTTGCTAATTCGAAATAGCATGTCCACATTGAGTGGACCCTGAACTGAAGTTAAGGCTGGCCGGAACCAGTGCCGGCAGAGCAACAGGTTAGGACTTAGAGTGTGGAGCTGCTGCCTCAGGCTAGCCAAGGGCTGTGCTTAAAGGGACCCGACCCCCACCCCGGACAGAGTTCTCAGGGTTCTCTACTTGCTTGTCTACCTCGATGAGGGACAGCAAGGCAGTCCTGTCTTGGAGTGCCCTGAGTGCCCTCACTCGGCACGTCACAGCACTCGGCCATCAGCCCGGCAGCACTTGCAACAGACTGCCATCCAGGGGAGGTCAATTGGGGGGCTGTCAGGATCCAGGAGGCCCTGCAGAAGAGCATCCACCCCGAAGAACCCGCAGAGCCACCCCAGTCCTCCCCATCAGGGGCTCGTGCCCCATTCCTCCCTCACCTCCTTCCACTTACCCCTTCCTAGCCCCCCTTCCTGACGTAAAAAATAAAGGACGTGTGTTCAAAAATAGAAACTCTCTTTATTTAACAAAACTGGTGGGAGGGAGGATTAACCTCTGGGGAGACTGGGAAAAGGAGGTGAGAGGGGGAGGAGAGAGGGTAGATGAGGGGAGGGGGAAACCTGGGAGGAGGAAGCTGGAAGGGGGAAACCAGAGGAAGAAGGAGATGGGGAAGTATAAAACTATGGTATGCCATATCTTTAGTACTGTGTACAGATGTGGTCTCCTCACCTCAAAAAATATATTTTGGCCTTGGAAAGGGTTCAGAAAAGGGCAACTAAAATGATTAGGGGTTTGGAACAGGTCCCATATGAAGAGAGGCTAAAGAGACTGGGACTTTTCAGCTTAGAAAAAAGGAGACGGAGGGGTGATATGTTAGAGGTCTATAAAATCATGAGTGGTGTGGAAAGGGTAAATAAAGAAAAGTTCTTCATTAGTTCCCATAATATAAGGACTAGAGGACACCAAATGAAATGAATGGGTAGCAGGCTTCAAACTAATAAAAGAAAGTTCTTCTTCACAAAGCAAATAGTCAACCTGTGGAACTCCTTTCCACAGGAGGCTGTGAAGGCTAGAACTAGAACAGAGTTTAAAGAGAAGTTAGGTAAATTCATGGAGGTTGGGTCCATGGAGTGGTATTAGCCAGGGGGTAGGAACGGTGTCCCTGGCCTCTGTTTGTGGAAGGCTGGAGATGGATGGCACGAGACAAATGGCTTGGTCATTGTCTTTGGTCCATCCCCTCCAGGGTACTTGGTGTTGGCCGCTGTTGGCAGACAGGCTACTGGGCTAGATGGATCTTTGGTCTGACCCATTACGGCCATTCTTACGTTCTTATGTTCTAAGCTCAGGGTCGTGGGTCTCACTGGACCAACTTGATTTTCATGCAGACCTGCTCCTGGGTTTGCATGTGGCCTTTGGTGGCCAGGCTGGCAGCTATCCTGCCCTAGACGGCCGTATTCCTGTGCCTAGTGCGGAGGTCGTGGACGTTGGAGGCCTCCCCCCAAACCTCGATGAGGTCCACGATCTCCGCACTAGACCAGGCGGGCACCTGCCTCTTGCGGCTCTGGGCAGGCTCCTGGGAACTGCCAGCTTGGTCCTGGGAAGAGGCGGAGGGCTGGGTGGCAGTGGGTGGCTGGCTCATGCTGTACCAGGGGCAGGGTTTGCTGGCTGGGTGCTGGCAGGCTTGCAACTGGCACGAGCACTGTAGCCAGACCATGCCCCTCTAAGAGCTCTGGAGCTGGGAGGGGGGCAGAAAAGTTTCCCTGGTTTGGCCCAGAGTGGCCACCTGGGCAACCTGGGAAGGGCTAGCCTCCAACTACTTCAAATTAAGTGGCTACACAGCCCTTAATTCGAACTACTTAATTCGAACTAGGCGTTAGTCCTCGTAGAATGAGGTTTACCTATTTCCAATTAAGTGCTCTGCTAGTTCAAATTAAATTCGAACTAGCGGTTTGTATGTATAGCCGCTATTAAAGTTCATTTGAACTAACGGCTGTTAGTTCGAATTAACTTCGTAGTGTAGATATACCCAACGGTGCCACAGGGCTACTCATTGTTTTTAAAGATACAGACTAACACGGCTACCTCTCTGAGAGTTTTTAACATTTAAAATAGTTTATCTATATATACAGTTTTATTAGTGAGAGGTAGACACCAGAATATATTCCATCAGTTGACTGAGATAAATTCCTGTTTTAATACCTGTCAATCAAATCTTGGGCCTATGTCAAAGTGCACTAAACATCATGAGAGCTGTTCACTGCCATGTGTGCTGGCTCTGCACTGGATTTATGGACCCTCATAATAGTTGGTCCTAGAGAATCAAAAGGGGGAAAGAGACCCAGCCTCATTGTCTCTATAGGAAAAAACAACAAATGGTCTGGTAGCACTTTATAGACTAACGAAACATGGAGATGGTATCATGAGCTTTCGTGGGCACAGCCCACTTCTTCAGATGACCAGAATTATGAGTTGGGGATATGAAAACTCGAAATAAATAGGAGAGGGAAAGGGGAGGAGGGAGAGAAAGTAAAATGGAGGAGGCTGGAAGACAGAGCATCACCCGTCAAAAAATGAGGAGTAACGTTAGTTCAAACCAAGGGGTTTGATTCGAACTAAAGCATCCTGGAACACACTTTCTGGTTCAGATCAGCTGGCAAGCGGAATAGCGCCTGCGAGAGATTATGCTAATGAAGCGCAGGATATTTAAATCCCCGCTTCGTTAGCAATTTTGGTCAGCAACATTTGCATCCCTAGTTTGATCTAGGGAGCAAGTGTAGACGTGCCCTCACAGACTAACTCGACTATCCCCTGAAGCTGTCTCTATAGAACTCACCAATCGCCACAGTGACCACTTCCAAAGCTGTTCAACCTATCCTTTGGAAGTCACTGCTTCCTTTTATGCCATCTGTGAACTCTCTGGCTACCATTAATGGTAGTTGGTAGGTGGAATCGCAGATGCTGCTTCTCGGAAGAGGGAGTGGTTGAGCCAACTTTGTGGGGTCTTTGGCCCTCAAGACTTGTGTTGGATTCCACAGCTACAGTTCCTGAGTACTTTTGATGCACTAGCAAATGGCATTGAAATTTAGCATTAAATTTATAAAATAAAAAGGAGCATAAAGTGGCACTAACAAGTGTTTGTTTCCTTGTTTCTGCAACAAAGAGGCTAATCTCTTAAAAAGGTTTGATAGAAGTTTATAAGAAAATAATGAAATGCAGTAACTCCTCATTTAACACGTGCCTGCTTAACACGTTTTTGCAATAGCACGATTTTTTTTTTTTAGGGAATGTTTTTTGAATTACACAACTGTCCCTGGAATAACACAATTTCTCCAGCCGGCCCGTTGCCAGCAGCTGCACAGGGTTTCCCCGCTCCCCTGCAAAGCGGCAGACAGTTCGCCACTTGCCGCGCTGTTCCCCAGCAACCCCCTCTCACTGGACGCAGTGCAGGTCCCGGCAGACCCATCACAGGGGCATAATCCCAACCCAATCCCTCTCCCCTCCCTTCCCTTCTCTTTCCTTCCCCAGAGCCAAACACCTCCCCTCCCTGCTGTAACCCAGTCCCCTTTCTCCCCCAAACTTATGTCCCGGTCCCAACAGACACTATCGCTTGAAATGCAACCCCCACCTTTTCCATTATTTTCAATGGGGAAATTGACCCTGCATAACACGTTTTCACTTAACACGATCATTTTCTGAAACCTATCTATAGTGTTAAATGAGGAATTGCTGTAATGCTTCCTATTTATTATTTAATTTTCCATTATGAGTTATTAAATACATATTGTGTGAGGTTATAATAATGGTTCCTTAATAAACAGATATAATAAAGTACCTTTTAAATACAAGCATTCTACTCTGTTATCCTATATCTGTATTTAAAAATATGCTTTATGTGGCTTTAATGCAATGGTGCCCAAACCTTTCCTGTCATGTTTCTCTGCCCCATCACCAGTAATAGAATTTGTTCGTGTCTCTCCCTCCCCATTAGTACACAACCAAGGCTTCCTCAGCATAGGCATTTGGACTGAAGGGCAGAGCTGGGGTCAAAATTGGGGATGGAGGAGGAGATGGGTCTAGAGGTGGAGTTCGCCTGGTGAATACGTGGAGGAGTGAAGGGCAGTACTAGGCCAAGGATGGAGCAGGAGATGGAGTAGGGATGTAAGTGACTAAGCATATACTCACCGGGTAGTCAAGTAGTGACTCAACTAGTTGCTCCCTGCTGCCTCTGTCAGAGAGAGGCAGCAAGGCGAGGGAGCAGGAGCTAGTGCTGGGGGGATCTGGCTTAAAAGACGGTTCCCTCCAGCACCGTCTTCATGTGGGGTGGGGGGTAGGAGAGGCAGAGGCACACCATGTTTCCTTCTGCTCTTCTGCCTTTTAAATGTAATAAGAGCCATAGGCAGTTCTTGCTACATTTAAAAGACCGAAGCACAACTGAGATAGCAAGTGCCCCACCTCTCCCATCGACTAATAGAGTAGTCGATGGAAATTCCATTAACTACTTGATTAGCTAATTAATCGAAATTTAACATCCATGGGACGGAGTGGAGCTGTGCCTGGGGGCAGAGTGGGTCTAGAGACCACTGTTTTAATGGCATACCCGAGTTTATGCTATGAAAATATACTTGTCACAACTTTAAATGCCCTCACTTACAGTGTGAAATAGAATCTGTCCCAGCATAATGGTTGTTCTTGTTACATAGGTGATAAAAACCTACAAAGCAGCAGTACAACAGACCTTGGATGTCCTCTTCCTTCCTGAAGGAAAAGAATTTCTTACAAGCACAGATGCAGTAAGCCGGGACTCAGCTGACCGCACGATCATTGCATGGGATTTCCACAGCTCTGCAAAGATTTCCAACCAGATATTTCATGTAGGGTTAACAATTATTATTTGAATACTGATTTGGTACATTGTGAGGAGAGTAAAAAGCTTTTGTTTTTTTTAGGAACTGCTGTGAATTATTGATCAATTTTTCCGCAAATAGGGATGAATGCAGCTTGTATTAAATCACAGTACTTATGTACAATTTGAAATAAGCTAATATAACCTTACAGTGATGTGTAAAATGCAACTTACTAAAAAGTGAGAGCTGTTGTTTTATTTTAGGAACCGTTATTTATTCTCTAACTATGAGTGAAGTCACCTAGGCTGTGTCCAGACTCAGGGGTTTTTTCGGGAAAAGTAGCCTTTTCCCGAAAAAACTTCCCCTGCGTCCAGACTCAAGCCGCGTTCTTTCGAAATTATTTCGAAAGAACGCGGCTTTCGATGGCGGTAAACCTCGTTTCATGAGGAAGAACACCTTCTTTCGAAAGTTCTCTTTCGAAAGAAGGCGTTCTTCAATGTAAATAGGGCTTCCTCGAAAGAGAGCATCCAGACTCGCTGGGTGCTCTCTTTCGAAAAAGCGGATTGCTCTTTTGAAAGATCTGCCTGCAGTCTAGACGCGATCTTTCGAAAGAGGCTCTTTCGAAAGATGCTTTCGAAAGAGCCTCTTTCGAAAGAAGCCTGCAGTCTAGACATAGCCCTAGAGAATTGTGAGTGCCCTCCTTGGAAAAGGATTTTCATTTCACTGGCTAGTTACTGACATTTCAGATAGGGTTAGGCAGGTACACAGGTAGAAATGTCAGTGTGTCCTGCCAATTGTGTACCAAAGTATTTGTTACAGTATCACCTTTCCCTTTCCAGTCCTTTTCCCAAGACTGCAGAAATGATATATTTAAGCTGATCACAGATGAAGGATTTTATCAATTAAATGTTTGATCAATAGCAAAGTAAATGCATGTAAATACATAGCAAAGGATAATAGCAGAGGCAAAATGGTGCTGGCAAAATAATTACTTCAGCAAACACAGGTATAGAATTCTTTGCAATATGTAGCAGTCCAAACAAGTAATTCATTTATCTGTTCAATTGTCAAAAAATGCTTGCAGCTTCACAAGACACTTAGGCTTTGTCTACACTACAAAGTTTTATCACCAAAAACTGCCTTTTGGTGTCAAAACATTCGGATATACACATTACAATGTGACTTTTGTCAAAGAAAAACATCCAGTTTCTGTGACAAAAAACTTCCATCCCTTCTCCCTTTATTGTCAACAAAGAACCAGAGTGGACACTGCTGGCTGTTTTGTCCACAGAACTGGCTTTGGCCAGTATCCCACAATGCCTGCCCCAATGGCTCTGCTCAGTGTTTTGATCTCTGCTGTCTGACAGGCATGCACCCCTCCCTTTTCAGAATTCTGGGAAGTATCTGACAGCTGAGTGAGCTGCTCTGTTTGGGGAAACAAACAAAGAACAAATTATTGAACTGCTCCTTTTCTGTCCTGCATGAAGAGCACAGCAGCAGGCAGGGTGCTGCTGCAAGGGAGGGGTATAGGCTGCTGTGTTGCTTTCACATTCCTCAGCACAGAAAACTCACAGAGCTACTCATGATGCCACTGCCAGCAGCTGAGGAGGCTGGGAGAGAACTTGGAAGGAATCCCAAGATGCAATGATTAGCTCTGCCTTCCCACTTCACTGCACTGTGGTATACATACCCACAGTGGATTGCTCATACTGTCGAAGAGACCATGGGACCTTTAGTCTTCCCAGAGGCTGCTTGAGTGCTTTTGAACTAAAATTGCTTTTGTATCCCTTTGTAAAGGGAATAATTCTTCCCTATGCATTTGCTCAGCTTCCACTCAGCCCAGCTAGTTAAGATAGACAGACATCAGATTTAATATTTACCCCATGTAAACTTTTAGGAGTGTGTATTGAGAAAATTGGGCATGGATGATTTTAAGTTTCTTCATAGTTACATATCTAAAATAGGTCAGTGCTCTCCCATCTTCTGATTATTCAGATATATTAGATCTACAAAAGACTGCTTGATTAATTTGAACAAGACTATATTTCTAGCAACAAAAATACAGGAATGTTATCTTCTCAACTATTTTTTAGGAGCGTTATACCTGTCCGAGTCTTACGCTGCACCCTAGAGAACCTGCATTTGTTGCTCAGACAAATGGAAACTACATGGCATTGTTTTCTACCCAACGACCATACAAAATCAACAAAAGGAAAAGATATGAAGGGCATAAGGTATTATTCTTCACTGGGAACTTAAAATATTTATGATTATAAGTAATATAACACAATTTCTGTTCCCTTAACGTGTTTGCTGATACTGTTGATTTACAAATAAGGATAGACATTAATTGACTTGCTTCTTTTCCTGTCTGGTTTCCTGTAATGTAGTTAATTAGAATGATACAAATATAAAGACAATGGATTGGGGACTGAAATAATGGAAGACTTTGTGAATTGTTAATAGCTTCACCAATTATTGATTGGCTAGTGCTAACAATTTAAGGTTGTAATAAATCTGTTGGAATAAATACCTGGGGAAATAATTAGAGCATTTTGTATAAAAAGTGACATTTTTACTATATTGCTGCATTTTCAAGAGGTTGAATTAAATTTTCCTAATTAGCATATTGATATACACTCTTAATCTTCACTCTTTACAGGTAGAAGGATTTGCAGTGGGCTGTGAATTTTCTCCAGATGGAATGCTTCTAGTGACAGGAAGTTCAGAGGGAAAAGTATTTTTCTATAACTATCACACTGCTAGAATAACTCAAACATTGTCTGCACATAACGAAGCATGTGTGAGTGCAACTTTTCATCCAGTCCTTCCATCACTTCTGGCAACGTGTGATTGGACTGGAGATATCAAGATCTGGCAATAATAAAACGTTACCATTCAGAGTGATTCCAGCTAGACCACTTTGAAGACATGGGTGCTGGTGTTTCTTAAGAAATAAATCAGTATATATAATTTGAATATTTCTTGTAACTTTGAGGTAGTCAGTCATTTTGTATATTCCATGTCAGGCTTCTAAGAGCAGGATTTTCAAAAGTCTGTACAGCTGGTGTAAGTCTGGAAGTCACTAAGAGTTGTGCTAACACTGAGGTTTTTTGAAAATATCATATAAGATTTAAGATTAAATATCTTTTTTTAATCATGTGATGCTTAATGGGGTAAAACGCATGCTTTGTGGCAAATACTAAATTATACCAAAACATTAAAAAAACATTTTCAGATGACTACAGGTCTCTGCATGTCCAAATCCTTGCTGCTCTTTATGAGGTTAGCACTAGGGAGTTCAGGGAAATATAATATTTTACTTTTATAGCATAACTATTCAATCCAAAAGTTTTCTACTTCCATGCAGTTTAGGATCACTGTGTTGGAGAAATCTGCCAAAGTGTAAAAGATGTCTACAGACCTCTGTTAATTTTTTTTATGGTGTGTCTACACAGCACAGTTATTTTGAAATAACTGATGTTATTTTGAAATAACAATGTGAGCATCTACGCAGCAATTCCATTATTTCGAAATAATTTTGAAATGACAGCTTATTCCGACTTCTGTAAGCATCATTCCATGAGGAATAATGCCTATTCTGAAATAGCTATTTCAGAATAGGGTGTGTGTAGACGCAGCCACTGGAATTACAGGCAGTCCCCGGGTTACGTACAAGATAGGGACTATAGGTTTGTTCTTAAGTTGAATTTGTATGTAAGTCGGAACTGGCTCCAGATTCAGCCGCTGCTGAAACTGACCAGCGGCTGACTACAGGAAGCCCTAGGCAGAGTTGCTCTGCCCCCGGCTTCCTGGAATCAGCCGCTGATCAGTTTCAACAGCGGCTGAATCTGGACTCCTGGGACAGAACAGCTGGGGCACTGCCGGGTAGTTCCCCGCAGGACCAACCCGGCAGCATCCGAGCTGCTCTACCCCAGGCGTCCCGCAACAAAAGCCTGGTGTGCTGGGGGAGGGGGGGGTGCACTAGCTGCGCCCTCTCCCCCCCCCAGCAGACCAGGGAGACCCGAGCAAAGCCACGGAGGCGCTGAGGTCTCGCCGCCTCTGCGGCTTTGCTCCTGTCTCCCTGCTGTGCTGGGGGAGTCCCCCCCAGCACACCAGGGAGACCCGGAGCAGCTTTTCTCGCCCCGGAGGACGCGGTGGCGGGACCAATGCGCTCTGGGCGGTCCCGCCGCCCACGAGCTCCGGGGCGAGAAAAGCCCCGTTCGTAAGTGTGGATCCGACATAAGTCGGATCCGCGTAAGTCGGGGACTGCCTGTATTTCGAAATAAGGGGCCTCCAGGAAATCCCACAGGTGTCCTGCTGGCCACTCTGTCCATACACATCAGGACTCCATAGGGGAAAGGGCTTGTGGCAGAAAGCAGGCCCTCATAGCCCTCCCTTATTCTCAGGAAGCATTCTGATGGCTCCCAGGAGCATGCCAGGTGTCACAAGAGGTGAGCGTTGTCCTGGAGATCCTGGCCCCCAGGTTTGGGGCGAGGAGGAGATCCTGGCCCCCAGGTTTGGGGCGAGGAGGAAAACCTCTAGGATCTCTGCACCAGATGGCACAATGCTGAAATCTATGGCTGCATGGCTGACAGCCTGACCTCAAAGGGCCACATCTGGACCCAGGAGCAGGTCCGAATGAAAGTTAAGGAGCTCCACCAGGCATATGCCAGGGTGAGAAAGTGCAGCTCTCACTCCAGGACAGAACCATACTCCTGCCCCTGTTATCAGGACCTGCACCGCATTCTGGGGAGAGGTGCAGTCCTTTCCCGCCAAGTGGTTGACTCAGGCCCCTAGTGGGGAAGCCCAGTGGAGAGTGTCATGGGGTCCTTGTGAGAAACTCTCCTTCAGGGCCTCCCGGATGTACACACCCCCTTAATGAGCCTGCCAGATGGCAGCTGTGCACAGCTGCTTAAAGGCCCTGCTGACCTGGCTAGCCTTTGCCACCCACCCAAGGAGGAATGTGACTCAGCTGAGTGACGCAGCTTCTCAGGACGTTCGAATGGGCAGGCGACAGGAGCTGGAGCTGGTTTTTGTGCTTCGCAGCTCTGCTGTGACCATGAGACTGGAGCAGCAGCACAAGCTCCCTGCTGCATTGGGGAGAAGAGGGAGGGCTGAGCTCGGGCCACAGATCACCAAGGAGGTGGCCACAGACCACTAGTGGTCCGTTGACCACACTTTGAGAACCACTGATCTCGCAGTACTTGGAATTTTTCAATCCCAAATGCAGGACTCTGCTTTTGTACTTGATCATCAGATTTCTTTTGGACCAATTCTCCAATTTGTCTAGGTCACTTTGGGCCCTATCCCTGTGTTTGTGTTGCTTGGTTTTGGGATAACTACATTACTCTTGGGCTACATCTGCACTACAGGCTTCTTGTGCAGGAACTGTTTTGCGCAAGGGTTCTTGTGCAAAAGGTCTTCCACAAAAGCGTGTCCACACTGCCATGTGCTTTTGCGTAAGAGCATTCCATGGCAGTGTGGACGCTCTCTTGCGCAAGAAAGCTCTCATGGCCATTTTAGCCATAGTGGTTTCTTTCACAAGAAAATCATGTTGTCTGTCTACACTGCCTTCTTATGGAAGAGCTCTTGTGCAAGAGGACTTATTCCTTGTGGGGAGAGGAATAACTCTTCCAGAAGAAGCCCTGTTTTCCGACGCTGTACTGTAAATTTACTTGTGCAAGAACATGCATTCAGTGTAGACACCCGACAAGTTTTTGCGCAAGAACAGCCATTCTTGCGCAAAAAGCCTACAGTGTAGACGAAGCCTTATAGTATTTTTTTACTATTGAATTACTGATTACAGTCCCAACCTCAGCTCTTATCAGTATAGTTGTTTATCTTAGAATAAGGATTGTGAATTTGGTTTGCATCTGCCAGATTAGTTTAGGGAACTATTTTAAATAATGTGTGATCATTCTGGACAGTAAATTGTCTCTTTCTGCAAAAATATTGATGCAAAATGCATAATGCATGTATAACAGTAATTCTTTTTCACATGTACCATTGTGTTATTCTGCTGATTTAATCCTCCTTGACACAAATATAACAGTTCATTACCATTCTTTGTGTGCTCAGTTGTAACATTCCAGTGAATGGCAGATTTGAATCCAAGCAATCACAAAAATTGGAACATGGTGTTTTAGCAAATGAAATCAATTCTTTTTGTTTTCAGTTCAGAACCATACTTGGGGTCCAATCACCTCAAAATGTTTAGACCGTGTGACATTTGCCTCCAGATTTTGTGGGCTAAGATCTCTAGTTTTAATTTGCTTGCCAGCAGTGCCAGCAAATGGGTTGCAAATTGGATGTAGAGGCTTGAAATTGAGCTGAGCAGGCAACATATACTAACAAGCAATTGTTAAGTGTTTTCTCAATTTTAAGACATTTCATAGTTCCCTGGATTTTTAATTTCTTTAGAAATTTTACCAATGTCCTACCAGATCACAGGGAAGATTGGTCCAGCCCCAGCTGTGACTAATTCACTGCCTCCCAGCTGAGGTGTAGGGTTAGGGTGCCAGGTGATAGCCATCGAGCATAGTTGAGCTGAAGGGCTGCAAGGGATGGACTCCTGTAGTAGGCCATGAAACAGGGGAAAGAACCCTGCTACAAAGTACAGGCAGCTGATATGGAAAGTGAGAATTGCAGGGAGACTCCAGTGGTTTGGTGTTGGACCAGAGCAAGGATTGGAGAGGCATAGGGAAGATGTGGAACCCCCCTGGGAATGGTAGGCCATCTTGGGTAGAGGTTTTGACTAAGTTTCTGTGTAATCAATAAGGCCTTGAAATGGATGGGTATAAAATTGAGCTTTCCTGGGCTAAGAAGCTAGCTGTATGGATGGATCACCTGGGATTGAGCGGTCTTCGGTTATCGTTAAGACTGCGCTGATCACAACATGTCCACCATTCTTTTCGCATCCTTGCCTTTCTTCTCCATGTTCATCCAAAACATTTAACAATGTCATCTTCCCATCTTCTTGGAGGCTGACTGAGTGGTCTTTTCTGTTCTCACGGGTACCGCTCAGCAATAATTGCAGTCCACCTATTGTCCATGAGCCGTGCTGTGTGGCCTGCCCATCTCATTTTGTTATGTCTGCTTTCCACGATAACATCTTTCACGCCTCTGCATTCTCTGATCATTTCATTTGGAATACTATCCAGAGGGGAAATTCCCAACATAACTCACTCCATTGCCCTTTCAGCTACCAATAGTCGCTGCTCTTCTCTCTTCATCAGTGCCCACGTTTCACTGCCATACAACATGGCTGCCAGCACTGTTGAATTGAAGATATTTGTACGTGTGGTCTTATCTGTTTTCCCTTTGAGGATGTCTTCGATGGAATTGAATGCACACCATCCTGCCTGAATCCTTTGTGAGAGTTCTCTGTTTAGGTCTTGGCGCATATTAACTTCTTGGCCCAAATATATGTACTGGTCCACTTCTTCGACTTCTTCTGCTGTTATCGTTATTCAGGCTTTTATAAGACATCTGATCGCATGTATTTCATTTTGCAGCAGTTCATTTTCAGACCGACCTGACTGCTTTTTTGTCAAGTCTTCGTAGCATGCTCTGCAATTGGTTGGTGCTTTTGACAATTAATACAATGTCGTCGGTGAATCTGAGATGAGATAATCATTCTCTGTTTATGTTGACACCACTCCTCCAACTGATCTTGTTCATAACCATTTCGAGGCATACAGTGAATAGTTTTGGTGAAATTGTATCTCCTTGCTTCACACCTTTCTCGATTGGGATATGGAGGGGAGTTTTGAGGAGAGTAATATCTGTTGTACATCCAGTATTCACTTCCTTCAACAAATTGATGTATTGAGCGTTAATGCCCTGCTCTGCGAGCGCCTTTAATATTGTGTTGAACTCGATGCTATCGAAGGCCTTTTCATAGTCGACGAAAGCAATGCACAGCAGAAGTTTGTATTCCCTCGCTCTTTTTAGGAGCTGGCTAAGGGTAAATATATGGTCGATCGTGCTGAAATTTCTTCGAAACCCTGCCTGCTCTCTTGGCTGTTGTTCATCCAAGCTCTGTGAAAGTCGGTTCTTTACCTTTGTAAAGAGCTTGTAAATATGAGAGAGCAGGCATATAGGGCAGTACGTCTTAAGATTTTCTCGATCGCCCTTCTTGTGCAGCAAGATGGTATTCGACTCCTTCCAGCTTGATGGTATTTTTCCTTCTTCAAGATATCAATTGAATCTTAAAGCGAGGGCCTTCCAAAGTTTTTCACCTCCTGCAGAAATCATTTCTGACGTTATTCCATCTTTGCCTGGAGCTTTTCCCCTCTTCATCTGGTATAGTGCACTTCGGATTTCGCTGACCGTTATTGGGGGGATACGTTCTTCTGACATGTATGGAAAACAGCTTAAAGCTCTTCAAAGGCAGCATCTGGTATACCTCCTGTACCTAATCAGTGTTCTTTTAAGAAATGAAATCCCAAAATGTAGACTGCATTAGCATCAGATCTCCAAGAATGGCTGGAGTTTTTGATTACCTGTAAGAACTGTGTTATATTGTCTGAACTTTGCACTGATTATGATCACAACATGTTTTGTGAACATCTTTACTCATTAGGAACTGATTAAAATCTAGACTGAAATTTCTTGATTGACTTTGTCTTCGCACTGTGGTGTCAACTAAGTTGTCAATATGAACCGAAAACAAGTTCAACAGTCAACACACATTGTGGTTGATCCATCTCTCAGGTAAAAAGTATGGCTTGGGCTGCAAACAAGTATTGATGTGATTAGCTGAAGTTTTTGAAATGCAGTAAATTGTTAGTGAAATTTATTTTATTCATAATAAGGTAATATCACATGTCTTAATGTTGGCTTTGGGCGAGGTTCCAGGTTACTAGGAAAATCTGCAGAGTATTATGTATTACAATGGATCTTCTGTTTTGGCAGTATTTAAAAGGACCATAGCTGAACACTGCGATTAAATTAACAGTGACAGTTTGAAGTGGCCAGCACTGTGGGAATAAAACAAGCCCACCTCTTTTTATTTTTAACACTTAATTTCCAAGGACTTTTTAAAAAAAAGAACAAATGATTATTGTGTTAGCTATTAATGAAGGCATAATTTAACATGGGTGACAAAGGAGCTTCACCATCCTTCTCCCTCTGTCCCTGAGGACTTGGAGATGGTCACTAGGATGCAAGAACCCACTCTAGCCCTTCAGCTGCAATATTGGTTATGAAGTAGTTCTGCCTCGCCACTGTAGCCTGGATTGGAATACTAGTGCATGGAGTCACATTGCAATGGGTATATTTTGTAGCAGAAAACAGATGTGTTTAAATTTCAAAGATTATTGCAGAACAAAGCAAAACCAGCACATGCCAAAGTCATGGAGTCAATAGCTTTCTCTTATCCTGATGGTAAGACAGTGTTTGTTTTCTGAGAATGTTGGTTGAAATGTTTATATTTTCATTTAGCTGGGGACCTTCACTTCAAAGTATCTGTCCTGGTGTCTCTAGCTAATTCCTCCTGCCCCATCATTCTTATTTCATCCCCAGTCTCTTCTTCATACTCCTCGTTCATCACCTTCCTCTTTGCTTTAAAACACATTATAGTCTTCTACAACCTCTTCAGTAGATCATTCTTGCCCCCACATTCCTCCTTCTCAGTGCCTGTGTCCTCAAATGATTGAGTCTACCCTCGCTGTATTCATTCTCCGGTAACTCTCTTCTTGATCCCCTACTATCCAGCTTTTACTTCTTTCATTCCCTTCTAACTCATTACCAAGAAAACCAGAGACCAGTTCTTGGTCAAATTTGCCACCTCTACTATGGTTGATTACAGTCTTGTTCTGCAGATTCTCCTCTTTTGTTTTCTAAAACTGAGTACTACTGTTTTCTCTTTCCATTTTTACTTGATTCTTTGGCATTTCCTTTTAATGTTTTTTTTATCCTCTCTTCTTTGCTCTTGATTTCTCATGTCCCCAGTGGGAGTCTGTCCTTAGCCATCTTCCCATCTCATTCTGTCCTTGCTGATAAATCCCGTGTCTCGCTCTTCTGTCTCTCTGAAATCGCCTCAAGACATCTTGCTGCCATCATCTCAAAACCTGGAATAATGGGGAACTAAACTTAAATTGATCTCAAAGGAAATTTGTCATAGAAGGACCCTCTACTGTTCGTTTCATCCTTACTCTGTTCTCTCTGTGAAATTCATATGTTCCCTGTGCAAAGTCTGAGTAACTCTATTCTGTATGGCACCTGCTATACAGGTTGGAAGTCTATGAAGGGGAATATTGTACACAACCCCTCTTCTTCTACAACGTGAAGGTTTAGAGACACTGGGTCCATATCCCAATCCCTGCATCCTCCTGTTTGGAGCCCATCCACATCGTGGGGCAATAGATCCCACATGCGGGGCAAGAGAGTCCACTGCAGGGTCATTCTGTCTGTGCCCTGCTTGGAGTTACTGGGGAGCTCTGTGTGAAAGCCCTTTTGAAAGCCTTTGCACACAGCTGAAATTCACCCTATGAGAATGCTCCAAGTTGTTCAAATTTGGTAATTTGTCAGGAAAATATCAAGAGCTACTTCAGTTTGGACCACATGTTTGTCTCTTATTTTCTTCAGTACAGCCACAGAGCCCAGGTAATGTTCCTACCTCTGAACTGACTGAAGCACCTGCAAATTGTCTGAAGCGTATTCTCCCAGCAGCAATTTATATAAATAGAAAATTGCTTGAAAGAGCTGCAGAACGCTGTGCCTGGTGCAGGTCTGTTTACCTTGCTTACCATATACTGTGTATTATAGGTGTCCTCTGAACTACCAAATCTGCACTTAAACCTACTTTCTGAGCTTCAGTGATACAGCCCCTCTGCGCTGGACTTCTGGGTTTCCCTGTGAGAACAGTCTAAATGCCTCAGAGCGGGAAGTCTGGTTCACTTGTGCCTTCTCCAATGAGAGAAGCAAGAGTAATAGATTGAAAACCAAGTTTACCTTTTAGAATCGTGTATTAGATTAAAATTTTCTTCTGGGTTAAATGGGCAAAATGTGACAATTCAACCACTGATTTTGTATTTTGAATAAATCTCCTGGGTTTTATTAATATTTTGTAGTTAAAATTCAACAGTAGTCAGAAAAATATGTGTGCTAGTTCGTATGTGTTTTTTCTGGCATCTATGGGTATGTCTGCACTGCATTCCTCTTTCGAGAGAGGAATGCAAATGCAGCCAAGCGAAATTGCAAATGAAGCATGAATTTGAATTTCCCAGGCTTCATTTGCATAATGACATCTGGGTGCTTTTTCGAAATACCCTATTTCGGAAAACCCCCCGCTGTCCAGACAGGGTTATTTCAAGAAAAAACCCTTCTTTCGAAATAACCCTTAAACCTCATTTTTAAAGGAGTAAGGGTTACTTTAGAAGAAGGGTTTTTTCTCGAAATAACCCCTTCTAGACAGCGGGTTTTTTTCTGAAATTAGGTATTTCGAAAAAGCGCCTGGATGCCATTATACAAATGAAGGGTGCTAAATTGAAATCGTGCTTCATTTGCAGTTTCGCTTGGCTGCTTTTGCTTTCCTCTCTTGAAAGAGGAATGCAATGTAGACATACCCTATAGCTCCAAATCTTCCAAGAGGTAGTATCCCTCCATCCCCTTTGTTTGATCATTCTAGAATGAGCAAATAATGAAGGTTGGAAGCTTGCTATTAGAGATACTGCTCCCCCATCTTTGTGCTATACCATCTCATGTGGAATGGGTAGAGTCACTTAAGCTGTCTCCCCACAATTAAAGAGCAGAAGCTGATGGTAAAGCATTCTCTGTGAAGTGTCTTTGGCTCTGGAACATGTCCCCCCATCCTACCTCAGTGAAACATAACCCTGTTGATCTTCCGCACACAATGTATGATTCTTCTATTTGTGTGGGCTGCTATGGAGATGGGCCTTGTGAGAACTCAGTTGCCTGTTATACAAGTGATATAATTTTGTTTCATAATGTACGGCAAGAGCACCTAAAGCCATTGCCTCCTGTTTTTATCTAAATCTGATAATTTTCAATATACCGGTGTGATGGGACATCTACCCTACACTGGCATTTAAAGGAGACAAAGGGCATGTCTCGAAATAAGCTACACAAATTGAGCTACATCAATTGCATAGCTTATTTCAAAATTGGGAGCATCTACACAGCACTTATTGCACTCTTCCTCTGACTTCCCTTACTCCTCATACAATGAAGGTTACGGGAGTTGAAGTAAGATGTCCTCCAGCTTGACAGTATTTTGCCATTATTTTTAAATAAGTGCCTGCTGTGTAGACGCAGATTAAGTTATTTCGAAATAACGCTAGTTATTTCGTAATAATGTTGCTGTGTAGACGAACCCATGGAGAGGTTACAAGGAACAGCCAATTAGGGCATGGCAGGCTCAGATAAAAGGATCTGTAGAGCAGAGCAAACTTCACTTACTGCTGGGAGCCCAAGGAGTGAGGGCTGTGTCCCTAATAAGCTGAAAGAAAGCTAGCACCATGGACAGGTCAGTTGCTGACAAAGACCCTGGGGAGCAAGAGAGAGCTCCAGGCTGGTGGCTGGGACTGAGCAGTTGAGTGCCCTGAGGCAAGGACAAAGCTGGTGCTGGGGCTTCCAGGAAGTGGTTTAAATATTGTAGCAGCAGCGAGAGGAAGTAGAGGCACAACAAGAGACTGCTAACCAAAGGTTAGTGGGGCTGGGACCTGGAGTTGGGGGCAGGCCCAGGTCCTCCTTACAGACTCCTGGGAAGTTCCATGATTATTGGACTGAGACATTAACCCTGGAAGGGGGAAACACAGATGGTGGCATAACCAGAAGGCTGACACACAAAGAGGGTGCTGTGGGTCCTGTGGCTGCAAGAGGGGCTGCAGGCAGATACAGCGATGGAATGAAAGTGTACAAGCTGTGGACAGAGAGCATCAGCTTCAAGCAAATCCCCAGTGTGATCAGGAGGTAGTGCAAGTGCAGCAATGAGTGATGCATCCCATGCCAACCCCCTTCCCTAATATACAATTCAATTGTTCTTTGTCTTTTGAGATGGGTGGATGGGACAGCCTGACTCCGTCAGAGTGGCTGTCAACATGTTCTATCAATTTGCCCTGCAGAGGATTTCCGTAATGGGGACCAACATCAAAAATGGAACTGGTTGGACTGCAAAATATTTAGTCAAACAAAATTTCAGCCATAAACTGGAAAATGTTGGATTTGGCAGGTTTTGGTTTTCCAGTCCAAAAAAAAAAAAAAGTTTGACACTTCCCATGAGAAGCTTTATTTAATCAAAACCCTGATTTTCAACTATAACAACAGCCATACTGGGTTAGACTAATGGTAGTCGTAGCCCAGAATTCTATCTTCTGACAGTGGCTGGTGCCAGCTGCTTCAAAGAGAATGAATAGGACAGAGCAATTTATTGAGGGATCCATCCCCTGTCCTCGAATTTCAGCTTCTACAGTCAGAGGCTTAGGGACACCCAGAACGTGTGGTTGCCTCCCTGACCATCCTCCACAATAGACCCTGAGCCTATGAGGGACTTTTTATCCACATACATATCTAATTCTTTTTGGAACACAGTTATACTTTTGGCCTTCACAGTATCCCCTGGCAATGACTTCCAAAGGTTGCCTGTTGAACCATCCCTATCGCGACCCAGGTCTCTGCTAATCGAGGGATAAATACGCCCGTGTAGCTCTTAACCCAGAGAAGTACTTCATAGGAATTTCCAGATACGTGACCAGATTCTTACATAAGAATTTGAAAGAAGAAAATTGTGACACTAATTTCAGTAAACGAAGAATTAAAATATCAGTGGGCTCTTCAAATATTTTCAAACTTTCTCCTAGGGAGATGTTATTTTTTCTTAATATCAGAACTTACATTTTGTTTCTGAAACTAATAGCTTTGTTATCATTTCTAACCTTCACAATTAAACATTAATTTCTCCCTAACTGCTTATGTTTCAAGCTTCTACAGTTCTACTGTTTTGAGCAATTACTCTTTTAAATGTCAGCAATGGAAATTTGTGAAGATAAAGTAATAAAACTTTAAAATACACTTAATCTTACTGATGGGGTTTCTTATAATCAGAAAGAGCTTGAGACAACTCTCAGCAAAGCTAATAGGAGATATATATGGAACAATCTAAATTGCAATGAAGTTTCTTTCCAAGCAGTCTTTTTAGCATGGTGTGACCTAATTGAGCACAGCTCATAAGCTTCTACCATCTCCACTTCTCTGCATCTTGTTTGTCACGTGGTCCTGCTGTGAATCCTGTGACTGTTTAAAAACCCCTTTTCATTTTATTATTGCTTGTTTCTCTTTCCCTAATCTCTACTTGTCTATATGTCTTTAGAGCTCCCCAGGTCAGTAACTGTGACTTGTTAAACATCTGGAAAGCACCTTATTGACACTTCTGCAAACAAATTATATATGGAAGGATTCTACATGATTTCAGTCAAATGTATTTAATTCACAATGTATGTGCTAAAATACACAGTAATGGTAGTTTAATCTGGACAGTTATGTACGTCTAGGGAATATCTTTATCCACGCTATGCCAAGCCAAACATATGCACGCCCCAAAGCTTTTTAGAGCCATGCTCATTAAGAGCTTGCTCCTCTGTGTCAAGCTCTTAGTCCACAAAGTAAGCATGGTCAGAAGTCACTGGTGTGTGGTGTCCTGGCAGATATCTTTCTCTGTTCACTGATGATAATTGTTTGGCTGCATGTGGGTGCTCCTCCTGTATATTGCACTGGCTCTGCGCAGAGAGCCAGCATAGCAGACTCTGAGAGACCCCCGAAAGACCACAAAATCAAATAAGGGATGAAGGCACCCAAGCCAGGTTTACTGTCAATGAAACATGGTCTAACCTCCCTGGAGCAGATATCTACAGTCACGCTAGCATGTGTATGCTTACAATGGCTCAGCTCAGTCAGCAGCAGGATTTTCCACTGCCCCAGAGGCCAGCCAAAGACAGCTCCTCTGCAACATCTTTATTCAAAGATAAAAACAAGATCTTTGAGTGCTTGTTGATGTGCATTTCCATCAGTGCCCCATCTGTAAGAGTTTAAGGATTTTGAGCAGAGACTTAGGATTCTACTCATAGGATTGGGGTGAATGCAGGCTCCATCTGGGGCTGGCAGTCCCGGTGTGCAGCTTGTGTTCATTGGTGCAAAGTGCTCCGGCACTTATGATGCACAGTGTGGAGCTGAACAGGGATCAGCACTGACATGGTGCCAACCTGTTTGTCATTCTGAACTGATTTTTATTATGCAAGTTTGCATACTGAATCTGTTTCTTTAGAACATGTTTATATTTAGGTAAAAGGTGCCTATAGAAAGATTTCTGATTTGTTTTCTAGGGGGTTTTGAGTGATACATTTTTAGTATATAAAAAATTTACTTTTCAGTTCTCAGGTGGAACTTCTTTGCAGAAAGAATGAAACAGCTGCTTAAAAGGTACTTTATAACTTAGGAAACTGATATTCCAATATTTTATTTATATATAAAATTTTAAAAGTGAATGGCAGAAAATACACGCATTACTACTATCTGAACGGTAATATCTATTCTCATAAGTGGGTTGCTTGCAGATACACAAGTAAAAGTGAACTCTCCAACAAGACTTTAGGATGTTTCTCTCTCTTTTTTTAGACCAGCTGTGAAATTTATGTTTTCTAAATGAGTTTTATTTGACTGCTAACTGAGAATAGATAGCCATAAGATATTTTGCTATATGTTGATGAGGATCAAAATGACTAGTTTATTTACTACATAACATCTCTTCTATCCTAATTTGCCAAAATTCCTGTGTGTAAATCTAATGAATGTGGTGAACAAATACAATGCTACATAGCCAAGTGTGTATCATGCATGAATAGTGTTCAAAGCTCTCAGGGTATGTCTACACTACAGCACTAATTCGAACTAACTTAATTCGAATTAGTTAATTCGAACTAAGCTAATTTGAACTAGTGCATCTAGACCTAAAAACTAGTTCGAATTAGCGTTTTCCTAATTCGAACTAGCATGTCCACATTGAGTGGACCCTGAACCGAGGTTAAGGATGGCCAGAAGCAGTGCCAGCAGGGCATCAGATTAGGACTTAGAGCATGGAGATGCTGTCTCAGGCTAGCCGAGAGCTGTGCTTAAAGGGACCCGACCCCCACCCCGGACAGACAGTTCTCAGGGGTTCCCCGCTTGCAAAGCAGTCCTGGCTTGGAGTGCCCTGAGTGCCCACACTCGGCACATCACAGCACTCGGCCATCAGCCCGGCTGCACTTGCCGCAGGCTGCCATCTGAGGGGGGGGGTCAATCAAGGGGCTGCAGGAGAGCTTTCACCCCGAGGAGCCCGCAGAGCCACCCCAGTCCTCCCCATCGGGGGCTCATACCCCATTCCTCCCTCACCTCCTTCCACTTACCTCTCCCTAGCCCCCCTTCTTGATGTACAAAATAAAGGACACGTGTTCAAAAATAGAAACGCTCTTTATTGAACAAAACTCGGGGAGACTGGGAAAAGGAGGTGGGAGAGGGGAAGAGAGAGGGTGAGAGAGGGGAGGGCAACAAAAATGACCAGGGGTTTGGAACAGGTCCCATATGAAGAGAGGCTAAAGAGACTGGGACTTTTCAGCTTAGAAAAGAGGAGACTGAGGGGGGATATGATAGAGGTTTATAAAAGCATGGGTGGTGTGGAGAGGGTGCATAAAGAAAAGTTCTTCATTAGTTCCCATAATAGAAGGACTAGAGGACACCAGATGAAATGAATGGGTAGCAGGCTTCAAACTAATAAAAGAAAGTTCTTTTTCACAAAGCAAATAGTCAACCTATGGAACTCCTTGCTGCAGGAGGCTGTGAAGGCTAGAACTAGAACAGAGTTTAAAGAGAAGTTTGATAAATTCATGGAGGTTGGGTCCATGGAATGCTATTAGCCAGGGGCTAAAAATGATGTCCCTGGCCTCTGCTTGTGGAAGGCTGGAGAGGGATGGCACGAGACAAATGGCTTGGTCACTGTCTTCGGTCCATCCCCTCCAGGGCACCCAGTGTTGGCCGCTGTCAGCAGACAGGCTACTGGGCTAGATGGAGCTTTGGTCTGACCCAGTATGGCCATTCTTATGTTCTAAGCTTAGGGCTCAGGGTCGGGGTCTCACTGGACCACCTTGATTTTCATGCAAACCTACTCTTTGGTGGCCAGGTTGGCAGCTATCCTGCCCTAGACGGCCACTTTCCTGTGCCTAGTGTGGAGGTCGTGGACTTTGGAGGCTTCCCCCCAAACCTGGATGAGGTCCATGATCTCCGCACTAGACCAGGTGGGCGCCCACCTCTTGCGGCCCCAGGCAGGCTCCTGGGAGCCGCCAGCCTGGTCCCGGGAAGAGGCGGAGGGCTGGGTGGCTCGAGCCGTGCTAGGTGCAGGGTCTGCTGGCTGGGTGCTGGCAGGCTTGCACCTGGCATGGGTACCGTAGCCAGACCGTGCCCCTTTAAGGTCTTCGGGGCTGGGAGGGGGGCAGAAGAGTTTCCCTGGTGGTGCCTCCCACCAGTTCGAATTAAGTGGTTACACAGCCCTTAATTCGAACTACTTAATTCGAACTAGGCATTAGTCCTCGTAGAATGAGGTTTACCTCGTTCGAATTAAGCACTCCGCTAGTTCGAATTAAGTTCGAAGTAGCGGTTTGTATGTGTAGCGCCTATCAAAGTTAATTTGAACTAACGCCTGTTAGTTAGAATTAACTTTGTAGTGTAGACATACCCTCAGTGATTTGATATGTGTGATATCATGAAATAGAATCGAACCCTAGGATGGGAAGAGGTATAATTGTCAATAAATTCACTATACCACCTCACCTCTGCCTGCACATACTGCTAAGCCAATGTTCAGAGAGCTTGGAAAAACAGCTTTGCATATTGGACCTGCTGTGTGAATAGAGAATGCTGATGAATTTTGAAACAATATAGTTCAAAGAGAAGCAGATAATTCCAGTCCAACCAGCAAGACAATGCTGTTGTGATTAGTGACCAGTCTCCTAAAGTCAAGAACTAGGCCTCCCAACTCAGTCAGATCTGCCAGGTGGAAAGTGTGGTTGGCACACATGGTGCTGTAGCTCAAGGCCTAGTGCAGGAGTGGCCGACCCATTTAACAAAGAGAGCCAAAACAGCGGTGGAAAAAATGCAAAGAGACGCACCAGAATTGTCAAGCAAAAGAAAAAAAAAATTTTTTTAAAGGAGGCTGCCCCTTTAAGATGGCTTCCATCTTGGGCACCATTTTTAAAACCCTGCAGCTCTGACCTGGTAAGCACAGGGAAGCTGGGGGACAAGGGGGAACCGGCAGGAGAGAAGGGCCGTTTGTGGGGGAGGGGGCTAGGCAGCGGCGGATATACGGCAGGGCGAGCGGGGCGGCTGCCCCAGGCCCCGTGCTTCAATAGGCTCCATGCCAGTGCCAGGGGCTGACTGGCCCGGCGGGATACCAGGAATTTCCCGGTGGGCCATCTGCCGAAGGGCTGGCCGGCGGCTGCTGGAAGGGGGGCAGGGATTGTGGCGGGGCGCCACAGCCCCACACTTTTGAAATTCCCTGGCGCTGGCCAGTACGGGTGACGTGGGGCCAAGGGAGCGCATGCGCGGCGTGCTGAAACACCGCGCAACAGCTGAGAGGGGAGACGCCTGGGCATGGTGTGGCGTGGCGTGGCGTGACGCCATGGCCCGGGATTTGGCAGCCCAGCATTGCACCGCATGGTCTGGCATGTGGCCTGGAGCTGGGGCCGCGGCTACCCTGCACACTGGAAGGCAGAAGGTGGATGGCAGAGGAAGGGGCTTGTGCTGAGGGGAGGGGGGGCAGGTCAGGAGAAGAAAGGGGAGGAGAGACAATTGCCAGGGGGCCAAGTGGAGACAATGAGGAAATGTGCAGGAGGGGAGGTGTTAGTGGGAGGGGGGACAGAGTGATGCTGGGAGAGGAGAAGTTAAGGGTATTGGGGGCTAAAGGGGGGAGGGGGAGGTGCTGGGAGGAGGCTTGAAAGGAGGGGTGGGCGTGAGGAAGGCGGGGATGGAGCAAGGCATGTGTGAGGGCACGGGCATGAGGGGAATTGGGGCAGAGGGTGGTGAGGGCACGGGCATCAGGGAAAAAGAGGGCAAAGGGCGCAGGGGCAGTGAGGGAAGGGGGAGGCACCAGGAGGGTGCAGGGGTAAGGGAAGGTGCAGGTGCCAGGGGATTCTGGGGGTGAAGCAGAAGGGCAGACACCTGCAGGGGAGGGACCAGCACCAGGAGGAGAGAGGCAGGGCAGGTGTGTAGAGGGAGGTATTAGGAGAGGGGATGAAGAGGGGGTAGCTCACATGATCAATGTGGGGCTACTGGAGGAATGGGCACGGGGGGGACGACCCCTCTTTTCTGTTTTTTCTCCAAAGGGGGGGATATTGTGCTGTCCTGGGCCCCGCAAAACTCTCATCCGCCCCTGGGTGCAGGAGTGGCTTTGCGAGCTGCACTTTTGGGGGGCAAGAGCCGCATGTGGCTTGCAAGCCACAGGCCACTACTGGCCTAGTGTACCAGTGGAGGATCATGGAATTCCACCCAGGGAGAATGAAAGGCAACTGAGAGCTCAGAGAGACCAAGAGGAGGACAACAGTGATAAACCCATTCAAGACTGGGACCCTGTTGTGCCAAGCATTGTTTAATTACATTGTATGGGACAATCCCTTCTCTGGTGAGCTTATAATGGTAAATAAATCAGAGGCAAGAACAATCCCTCTTTTACAGAGAGGAAACTGAGACACAGAGAGTTGTGTCTTGTCCAAGGTCACAGAGGAAATATATTAGCAGATAGTGGGAATTAAATCTACATCTTCTGGGTGGTGAATCTCAGTTCTTAATCACAAAACCATTCTTCTTTAGAGAATAGGAGAAATTCAAGCCTCAATGGAGAGTGATGTTAGACATTACAAGTAAATATATGCTGAAACACAAATTTGTCAGGTGCAAGGTTCTGGTGTCTATGGCAATAGCTGCCTGTATTAGGAACAGCTGAAGTAAAAGGAGTAATGCAGTTTCCTGCTGTCAATTGGCACCGGAGTAGTACAGACCCCAACATTCATGTCTTGGCAGGTGAGGGGTTTTTGTTTGAGTTTATTTTGAGATCCCCTTTAATAAGCAAATAGCAGTGAGGTAGGTAGGTGACCTTAACAAGCACCCAAATAAGAAATCTAGTTTATTTGGCACTCTGCAATACTAACAAATGCATTTCATCAGCAGCACCCACTGAATTAGGGAGCAAAAATAGTTCAGAGTCTTTCTGAAGTGTGGTTTCATGTAAGTTATTGTGTTTCTGCACCATAATCAATGACTTTATGATCTCTGAGATCATAATAATGAGCTATCTACAGGTAGAATCTTTCAATTAGGCCATTTCTGCGGGAATAACAACAGCTCTTCTCTTCCTGAAAGCATTTCATCTTTGGGATGATTTTCCATCCAATGACAAATTTCAGGTCATTGCAGGAGAGACTGAAAGACTCTAGCCTTAGCAAAAGCCATACTATTGCTGCTTTTGTAACATTGTATTTTCCTCCTAATGTAGAATTATATTTTTAAGAAAAGGCAAACAAAGGAACACAAGCATGTGTGTTACTAAAAGCTCTCTTCCAGAGACATTTCTTTAATGTGTTTTAAAGAGCAGGATGACACAATAAATATTGTGACTAGAATGTCTTATAGTGATATTGTGCTGGTGCAGCTATAGTCCTGGGTCTACTTCTGTTCCATTATCAACTATTGTAACTTGTCAGAAAAAAAAATCAGTCTGGCTCAAAACAATAATTCACAAGGTCTCAGCTGGGGAGCAATTATTTTTGTTCTCAGAGCAAACTTTGAAATAAAACAAACTGTTCTTTGATCTGAACACAAACTGCAGAAAGGTTAGTGTTTTAGATGGGGTTTTTGTGGGTTGGTGGATTTTTATGAATTCTTGTTCTTTCAGCTTCCAACCCAGTCCTCCTTAATCTCCAATGTCCATGGGGTTGTAGGCTTGGAAGGGGCCTCCTGAATCACTGAGTCCAGTTTTCTGCTGTTGAAGGAACCTCACAGTATTACCTCATTCATAAACTTTATCAAACTCCATCTTATAATCAGTTAACATTAGTGGGGGCAAACAACCTATTGGAAGGCAGTTCCAGAATTTCCCACCTCAGGTAGTTAGTAATACATGTAGTACATTATCAGAAAGGCTCCCAGGGCTGGGGTCCAGTGGAGAGGGAGGGCCCGGACCCCCCTTTCCCACCACACCATATAGAACCTCGATAGGGGGCAATTAGAGACTCAGCTTCTGGGCCATATTGAACCCTGATAGGGGGCGATTAGAGATTTGTCTGCTGGGCCATATTGATCCCCAATAAGGGACGATTAGAGACTCGGTCGGTGGGCCATATTGAACCCCGGTAGGGGGCGATTAGAGACTCGGCCGCTGGACCATAGTGACCTTGAGGCTTGGGGTGTGCACGGCCCCGTGACACTAACCATTAAAGATTGCTTATGCATTAGTGCGTGTATCAGCAGTCCTCTGCCAAGTGTGTCCCTATCTCATTCACCATCAGGTCACAGAAACTCCTCCAGATGTGAGATCTAGATGGGGGCTGGAACCATAACAGATAGTGTCCCCATCTCTATCTATGTCAGAAAGCTCATTTAGTAAATAATATGAGCTGAAGTAGCACCATAACTGCCATAGCCACAGGCTAGGCACATCTTAAATCTTCTTGCAGAACCTTCCAGCCAGACAGTGGGCATTCTGTGAAGCTCTCTTACACATTGCCTCTGAATTTAGCCCAGTGCCTGGTTCAGAGCCCATTGAAATCCATGGAAAGGCTTTGGAGCAGACCCAGCATATGGTGAAAATGGCTTTGTCTTTTGGCTCTTTGGGTATTTCTGCACTGCCGTGTAAGCCTTGGGTTAGCAGAACTTAAGTTAGGATACCCTGGGTTTGTTAACCTATGGCTTGAGTGGCTACATTAATTTGTAGCCTAGGCTAGGAATTGTTGAACCTTATGTCCCAACCCAGGATTCTAGCATCTAAACTGCATTATATGGACCTCTGTCCAACCACCCACATCCCAGACTTCCTAGTGCCTTCCCAAAATGTGACCACTCTAGTCCCTTGTTCATGGTGCAGTGAGGGAAAATTTGACTGTCCAGAGGACAAAGAAAAGTTGACTCTATGAGATCGTGGGGTACTTTGGGCAGACCCTCAAAGGTGTCTATTATTATATTAACTCTCCTGCCTGCTTTTAGCCACTCACCTGCAGCTTAAGAGGGAGCAATTGCATGTCTGGTGAGTCTCCAGATTCTGCCTTTTACACAGCATTTATTCTTAGTTTTTCTTTTGTTGTTTAGTCATTATTTCTTGTTTAATCATATTATTTCCAGTTGTGTTTGGAAGGGATTTTACACCTTCTCCCAAGAACTCCTACTTTGGAAGCATTACCACTCTGGGTTATGCTGGAGACCCCAGAGTTTAAGCCCTGCCAGACCTGCTACAGACCTTTTCCCTGTAGTGACAAGCATTAGAGCTGCCTTCACTGTCTCAGAGATACCTATGTCTTGTCGAAGTGGAACGTCTGCATAGGGTTTAAGTCAGGTTTCAGAAAGACGCAGGCTAGACTGAAGCTCCTTCTCATGGAGTATTCATTAGCCCCAATGATGTCTGCCTCCCTTCACCACCATCCTCATAATCAGCCTCAACATCCCAGACTGCTCCCATGGCAGCAGCACCTTCAGAGATTAGGACTTTTGTATTGCCAAGAGGTTCTTCCCTTAAGTGATTTGGAGGCAATAAGCTCACAAATTGGGTGAAGGCTTAAAGGTTTTACTAAGCAAATATTAAGGTAAAATACAGTGCTTAATATTAGAGTAAAATACAATGAAGCAAATCTTAGAATAAAATACAATACTTATTAAGCCTAAGCAAACCTCAAAATAAAATGCAATGCTTACTAAAACAATACAATCCTTATTAAGCCTAAACAAATCTTAGAAGAAAATCTTAGGATAGGATACAATGCTTATTAAGCCTAAGCCTATCTTAAAGTAAAATATAATGCTTACTAAGAAAGTACAATGCTTATTAAGCCTAAGCGAGCCTCAAAATAAAATACAATGCATACGTCCTTTCTGCTGTCGGGAACCCGCTGAAGAAGGACAGCGGACGGACCCCAGTGGCTGGTACGGAGCACCTGCTGTGGCTCCCAATGTTAGGAATATCCCTGGCACTTATATACAGGCAGTCCCCGGGTTACGTACAAGATAGGGACTGTAGGTTTGTTCTTAAGTTGAATCTGTATGTAAGTCGGAACTGGTGTCCAGATTCAGCCACTGCTGAAACTGACCGCCAGTTCTGACTTACATACAGAATCAACTTAAGAACCCCAAGCGTCCCCAAGTCAGCTGCTGCTGAAACTGATCAGCAGCTGATTCCAGGAAGCCCGAGGCAGAGCAACTCTGCCTCGGGCTTCCTGTAGTCAGCGCTGGTCAGTTTCAGTAGCGGCTAAATCAGGACGCATGGGGCAGAGCAGCTGGGGTGCTGCTGGGTTGCTCCAGTAGCGCCGCTCCTCGGTGCTGCTGGGTTGCTCCAGTAGCGCCGCTCCTCGGCGCTACTGGACCAACCCAGCAGCACCCCATCTGCTCTGCCCCAGGCGTCCTGATTCAGCCGCTGCTGAAACTGACCAGCAGCGGCTGAATCAGGCCCAGAGCAGCTGGGGTGCTGCTGGGTTGGTCCAGTAGCGCCCAGAGCGGCGCTGCGGGACCAACTGGCAGCGCCCCAGCTGCTCTGCCACAGACGTCCAGAGAAAAGCCTAGTCTGCTGGGGGGGGGGGGGCGTACTAGCTGCGCCCCCCCCCCCCACACCCCAGCAGACCAGGAAGACGCGGGCGGCGGACCGAGACGCACCACGGTCCTGCCGCCTGGGTCCTCTACGGCTTTGCTCCCCGTCTCCCTGGTCTGCTGGAGACCAGCAGACCAGGGAGACGGGGAGCAAAGCCTCTGAGGACGCCGGCAGCGGGACAGCCGCGGGGCGTCTGGGCTGTCCCGCTGCCGGCTTTCCCCGCGGCTTTGCAAAGCCTATGGGAAGCCAGCAGCGGACTGCCTCGCTGCCCGAGCCCCTCCGCAGCTTTGCAAAGCCTCGGGGAAGTCGGCAGCGGAGCAGCCCAGGCACGCCTGGGTTGCCCCGCTGCCCGAGCCCCCCCGCGGCTTTGCAAAGTCTGGGGAAGCCGGCAGCGGAGCAGCCCAGGCGCGCCTGGGTTGCCCCGCTGCCCGAGCCCCCCCGCGGCTTTGCAAAGCCGCGGGGGGAAAGAGGGGGAGAGGGCTTGGGCAGCAGCTTTGCTCCGCGTCTTCCTGGTCTGCAGACCAGGGAGACGCGGAGCAGCTTTTCTCGCCCGGAGTACACAGGCGGCGGGACCGCGAGGTCCCACAGTCCGTGTACTCCGGGGCAGCTCCGTTCGTAACTGCAGATCCGACATAAGTCGGATCCGCGTAAGTCGGAGACTGCCTTTACTGTTGGATCTACAGTAATCACCCCTGTTGTTTTGAGAACCTAACAAGATCGTTGATACTTTGCATATTTTCCCAGGCCAAATAATTAGCATTAACAGGTGGGAAACATTTAGCAAAAGATAGCTATGTGATCTTCCCAAGCCCTCCTGCACTCCCATACCAGGTGCATGGCCTTGGGACCTGTCCCAGAACTGTTGAAAGTCAACAGTGCATTCCTACACTGAGCAAACAACCAACTCTTTGAGAATAGCAAAAGAATAATAAGAAGCACAAATGGCTGCCTAGAGCATCCAGGCCTGACAGGAGATGAAGGCATAAAAGGAACAATTGTGGTATATCACCTAATTTCCTTGACCTCACAATTGTCTTCTGCATTTCCACTACAACTTCTATGAAGAAGCAACCTCTTTCTCCCTTCTGGAGAGCCTGAGAAGGGGCAGTCACCCTATAAATCACCTTCTAATGAGATCTCATGTCCCACAAGGGAAACATTTGAGGCTTTATCTGTGCATGGTACAAAGCCAGCACTACTGCACAAGAAATGGTGTATAGAGAAGTTGTCTTGCTGATAGCACAGGGAGGAGCCTGCTTTGGTACCAATGCTTCCAGGCACTGAGAAATGCACAAACCTCCTTCACAAGCCCTGGTACTTATCATCTCCCTTTCACCAGGTTTTCAAGGTTAGAGAAGCTCTACTAGCCACACTGGTACCATGTTCACCATCTTGTACTGCCATGCCTTGGTCCTGACTCAGTCTTCTGGGTTCTGTAGCCCTCTAGATCTTTTCCTAGAGGATTGGAGATAGCAGTGTCTCCCCTTTAACTGCCTTCTACATGGGCCTATTCCCTAGTCTGGCCTAAATGGATTGAATTTGACTCAGACCACCTGTCTTCAGTACTAGTGCCTATCGCTGACGTTTCCTCTACCCAAGAGAATATGCTGCTTCAGCATGAGCTCTTGGTTCATGGTACTTTTTTGGCACCTCACCACGTGCAGGACTCTGAAGAAGTGTGTTCAGACCCCACCAGGTGTGCTAGAGTTATGGTCTCTGACTAGCGTTGGGGACTCCTTCTTTGCTCATTCTCCCAGTGGGCTTACACGAATCCCAGTTTTATAAAGTTGTATGCAGAAAGAGAACCCAATACCTAACAGTGCTGCATCATTCCAAGGCACAATTGACTACCCTTTGATACCACAGGACTGTCCTCTGGCATCACATGATCTCCCTCTGATACTTTATAGTCCCTTGCACTGGGAGACACCAAATAGCAGCAGGAACTTGTCCCCCATCAGCTAAGTCCTCCTTCCCTGAGGACATAGTAATGCCTACACCATCTTCTTACGTCAGCAACTCTTGGCTTTTCAAAGCCTTATGAAATATCTAGTGGAATCCTTCCAGATCACAGCACAGAAAGTCCTGGAGTCTCAACACTCCTCAATGGGCATTTTGAATATCAGCTGTCAGGGAAACACTGGCCTCCTAATACCTGCCACTGTCTACTAGACTACCTGTAAGTGGGCAGATAAAAAATACTGCATTCTGGACAATAGAATGGAACTCCTATTTTTCCCACATCACTCCAAATTCCTTGGTGATGGGTGCAGCTAATGAAAGGAATAATCAAACTCATTACAGATTTGTATGACAAGGAGTCTGTTTAGTTATCCCAGGTAGGAAATGCTACTCCTTGGTGACTCTCCCATTTTTTTATGACAAACTAACAAGCCCTGTTAGCATATGTATTACAGTCACATTTCACCAAATTCACTCATTTCATGGAAAATCTTTCACAGGACCATAAGGAACAATTTCAGGCTTTTATTTCAAAGGGTCAGCTGATAGCCAAAACCACTGTTCTAGATGACACAAACATGGGTTCTAGATCCCAAGGCATAGTGATGGATATATGAAGAGCATCCTGACTGCAGTCTTCCAGCCTCTCAAAAGAAGTACAGAATTCAGCTAAAGACTTTCCCTTCGAAAGACCCAAGCTTTTTAGTGCTTATATGAATACTTCCCACCACATTCTAAAGGATTTGAGAAGCATCGTACAGTTGCTGCAAATTTAGGTTCCTGCACAAAGGAGACAGTTAAATAGGTGTCAAGTCTCAGCGGTCTAATTTTTTCCAGTAAACCTACAACTAAGGTTTCCTAGACTTTTCAGGGAGGTGATCTCAGAAAAGGGGACCTCGTCCTTCTTTAGCAATGTCATCTGCATCTCTTTCTAAGAAACAGTTTTGACTTCTTGGTTGAGGACCTTAAGCAACCTACTTTTCCAGATTCTGTGCTAATTGATTCCATCCAATTCCTTTTGGAGATTAGTATCAGAGGGGTAGTGTTTCTCCCCGTTTCCTTGACTGGGAACAGATTACCTCAGACAGATGGATTTTGAAGGTGATTGTTATGGGATATTCCTTCCATTTCCACATTATTCCTGCTGCCCACACACTTTCCCCATCTCACAAAGACCTCTAGAAAAAAAGAGGTCCAAGATCACCTACTCTTGGAGGGATGGAGGCAGAGGATGGAGACCAGTCAGAAACACAACCATGTACATCCTTTTTCAGCACTTCCGGATGACAATGTTAGCCATTATAATCCAATCCCTAGATGGGGGACACTGGTTCTTTACTTCCAATCTTCAGGATGCCTTACTCCATGTAGTTATGAACCGTCCCACAATCGCTTCTTATGCAACAAAGCTCAGAATCCTACCAGTCCTTCCTTTTGGAATCTCTATGGACCCCAAAGTCTTCTCAACCTCAGTCCAAGTATATATATTTTTTATATATAAGGCAACACCTCCTCCCTTCCCCCCTGCTTGCCTTTCCTGAGCAAGCTGTCCCCTTCTATATCAATATTCCAGTCATATATATTATGCCACCAAGTGTTTGTGATGCCAACTATGTCAAAGTTCTGTTTCTTAACTAGCATTGAGTTTTTCCTGCTTATTCCTCATTCTTCTCATATTAATATATGAACAACTAAAATACTGATTTGATTTTGCCTACCAAGTACTATCCTGTCTCTCTTTTATCCCTGCTATTACAGCCTATGCTATCCCCAGTTTCTGACCCTTCTTCCAGTTCTCCATGTGATTTACTTACCTGTGTCATTGGCCCCTGAAGAACCTCCTCACTGGGTTAGCCAGTCTGTATTCAAATATACTCTTCCTCTTCCTTATAGGTGAACCTCATCTCTGCTTAATAGTCCTTCTTCCTGGAATAGCATCACATGGTCAAGGAAGCCAAAGTTCTCCTGGTGACATGATCTTTGCAGGCAAGAATTAATCTCCAGGAAGCATCCGTCTCTGCCTGGGCTCCTACTCTTGACTGGAAAGATTGATCTTTGGATAAGAGCATTTGTCCAAGACAGAGAACAGAATGCTGTAGTAGCTGAAATGTGAGGTGAGTTCTAGCTGTATAAATGGATAGGTCGTGGCTAAGAGATCTTCTGCAGAAAGAATTGGCAAGATTTAGACAAAGCCAGAATGTAAGGACCTACAGAGAAGTTTCAGTCATGGAAGACAACCAGGTTACAGGCCTACGGGACAGGCAGGGTGGCAGTGTTGTCCATAGTCCTCAAGAAAGGAGGTAGCGAGGGTTGTTTTAAAGGAAAGATTAAAAGCTCTATTTTAGCCATGTGATGCTTGAGCTGAAGGTTAGCTATGAGCAAAGAGATGTCAGGGAGACAGACCAAGATTTTTGTTTGGACTGAAGAAGGCAGATAAAGAGTATAGAGACAGATCTGTGAGCGAGCACAAATATTCAGTCTAAGTATTTGCCCATTTGTTTTTATATCAGTAGCATTATATAAAGTTTTCATTTCTTCCTACTTACCACTTCTTATCTTTCTTGTTAAAGATCATATTTATAACTCTTCAGTCATTGTTAGACCCATTATTAATTCCAACTGACTTCTTATTTCTGTTTCTCTCCAGTATTTAATTTCCTTAGAATGCATTTGTGAGTTCTCGTTCCCCTTCTGCTTTTTTGGTAGGCTAAAATGAACATGGCCAAATTCAGCCCTACTGGAAATGAGTGTATTGCTGGTGATGGAGTTACATCCATTCTCATCCCACGCTGACACCTTCGTAGTACTATGTGTCTGGGTGCTGTCCCTCCCTTCAACTTTACAAGGAGGACATGAAGATCTGTAAAACCCAAAAGAATAACCCATACTGAGCCACTCCTGTGTTTTCCCAGCACTCCCTGCCCTGTCTTCTGATCAGTCAGCCCTCGGCCTCCCTCCACTGAGAACATCAAACTCTTCTTTTTAAGGTCTGAAGTTGAAACCGCTGGTAGTGCCTTCCTCAGTTACTACTAAATTCTGGCTATAAATTAATCCCTGCAATTTAAGACTGCTGTCTGGCTGAACTGGGTCTTGTCCACAGCTGAAGACAGGTTGCAACAGGGATGTGGATCAATGCTACAGTGTTCAAGGATAGCGGACAGGTGGCTCAGTAGCTAGTGTAATTTCTCCTTTCTTCATTCCAAACTGTCTTTGCACCTTCCAAACTGCATCACTGAAAGGGCCTGCCTCATCCCCAGCAAGAGTTAAAGTAGTACACCCCCAGCGCTGCTCTGTTATAGCCACAACAGCCCACTATGAGCCATTTGCCTGCCAGTTGAGACTAGACAGAGTGCAAGACACACCCCATCTCTTGCCACATCACTGCCAGTTGTGCTGGATCTGGCAGTGCAGCCTTTGAGGAGCCATTCTGCTAGCTTTACTGTTGCTGGAGAACTTCCTTACACAGAGGAGTATTTTCCTAAGACGAGATCCATTCCCTCTGTAGCTCTCTACATGGTATAGAGGGTTCACGGTGGAGAAGAGAATTAAGTCCACTGGCAGTCAATGCTCCAGCTTGTGTAGAAGACTAATGTCACTATTAATGCCAGCTGTTGGTATAACGAGTAATCTGGCTACAGCATTTTCAGTAAACTCTATTCCTGTAGAGAATCAACAAGTATAGTGCTTTGGCCGCGTGACAGGGCATCCCAAGGACAAAACCAAGAAAAGCTGCAGACTGTGGAGGACGATCCGAGAGTCAGTGGGAATGTGTGTAATCAAGAGTCCTGAGCCAACAATAACAACATCTGCCTGAGTCAACGACCTTTGAGAATGCTGTGTTTGGGACTGTGAAAAAGCACAGTTTGTGAAAAGCAGGATGTGGACTTTTGGGAAGTTGAGAGGGTATAAAGATAGTTGTAATCTTGCAATAAAATGATTTCGTGCTTGCACCGGCCGGAGTCCGTGCCTTCATACACCACATATTCCAAGCAGAATCAGTGGTTAAATGACTTTGTTTCAGCCTCAAATCCTAGAGTGCAAAGTTATTTTTTCCACTGACTAGAACAGCAGAAGCAGCATTATTGTTAAGCTGTGGAAGATAAACTGTGTCCAAAGAGATTTAATAAAAGGCTGTCTGCTAATAACTTCCACCTACATTTCACTGTCCTAATGGAACTGAGGTGAGAACGGAACATTATAGCTCTTCTAGTTCAGCTTGCCCCTCATTTGGTTTAGAATGCCTATAGGGTTCTTCCGTTTCCTTTTATCTGCTACTCAAAATGCATTTCAGCAGATAACAGCTTCACGTTTGCTAGCAACACTGATTGGCAAAAAGAAACTGTTCCTCTCTGCAAAGTGAAGATGGTATTAAAAATTTAAGCATCAGTGTAAAGCTCTGGGTGCGTTCTTGCTTTTGATGCTGGTTACCATGATTGCTCCTGCAGTGTTTCAAATTTGTGATAACAAATGCATTGGAAAGAGATTTTTTTTGAGATGAGGAGACCCTCTGCTGAATGAATAAGGTGCATGCACTAACCTTAGTATGAATGAGTTTGCTTGACCATGTGTGGGTTTGGTTTTTTTTAAATTTCAGGTTATTTCAGTTATTGGGTCAGTTGGAGTGAAGGCCTTAAAAGCCAGAAGCTAAGCAACCAGGGTACTGCAAACAGGAAAGTTTGAGAGGAAGTTTGTGAGAGAGAGTCCTAATATAGCCACTATGGTTAGGAAGGGCCACATTGCCTGTGCCAACACTGCTTCTATCACCTCCACCTGCCCCTGTGCCTCTATCCAGACCCTGGTGTGGCTTGCAGAGACTGTGGCCTGTATTTCCTCACTCTCAGAAAACCAGGCTGGGGGGACTGTCCAATGTGAAAGGTTCCTCCTGATGGAAAGTCTCAGTAAGTAGGTGGGCGAGACAGAGGAGGAGGTAGCTAGGCTGAGGAACAATCATGCCCATGAGAAATTCCTCAAGAACATCCATGTGGAGACATACAAGGATGAAGAAGCTATCCCACTACAGAGGACCACTGTCACACCACTAGGGGAGGAAGAAATGGCTCTGTCGCAGGGAGGTGACTGGCTGTTGGTTAATTCTGACAGCAGGAAGTGCTCCCTCCTTATTCCAAACAGCCCCCATGGTGGTGGAGAACCATTACATGGCCCTGGATATGAGAGATGAGGAATCACCCCTTAATGTGGAGGAGGAGAAGCCATGTACTCCCAAGGCTGAGATCTGCAGCCATTGCTCCCAGGAGGAGATGTAAGGTAGTGGTGATTGGACATGGCATCCTGAGAGGTAAGCTACTTGCCAGGGAGCTGTATCTGAGATATTGCAGAGGGATGGTTGAGGAACATCCAGCTCTCTGGTTACTACTCAATGCTACTCATTCATGTGGGCACCAATGATACTGAAAAGTATGACCCTCAGCAAATCAGAAGTGACTACAGAACTCTGGGGGTAGGGGAGTTTGGAGTTGCAAGCCTAAGCTACCTGTCTTTACTTTCAAGACCTTTCATGAACTATTCCTGCCTTACCTGTCCTCTCTCAATTGCTATCAAGAAGTTGACTCCTCCCCTAAATCCACCTGTGTCTCCGAGCTTTATTGCCCCTCAGGCTTGAGAGAAGTGCTCTGTAAACATTCCCAAAGCAACCTCATTAGACTCCTTCAAACTCCTTGGTCGTGATGCCCCCAAACCCTTGACTTCGTAAACTGGTGGTGTGCTAACATCCTTGCTGCTCAGACTGACCTATAGTGTTTCATTGTTTCTTTGTACTCCCCCCTCAGTCTGTATCCATCTACTTCTGCTTTCCTTATATCTACGGACCTATCAAATGTATGGTCCAATTTGGTCAATTTCACAGTCGTAGGATTTTTAAAATAGTAAATTTCATTATTTCAGCTATTTACATCTGAAATGTCACTGTGTTGTAATTGTAGGCATTCTGACTTAACCTTGTCACTTCCCCATAACTCTTTTTATCGCAGAAGAGTTTGCAATACCTCTACCCTTACTTCTGTGCTACTGCTGACATTAGTGTTGCCTTCAGAGCTGGGCAGCTAGACAGCGGTGGCTGCTGGCCAGGAGCCTAGCTCTGAAGGCAGCACAGAAGAGAGGGTGGCACTATCACAACTCCCCACCCCCTAACAGAACCTTGCTTATCCCCCTGAAACTCTCTTTTAGGTCAGGACCCCCAATATGAGAAATGCTGGTGTCCCCCATGATATCTGGTCTTTTGTGTTCATTTGCCCTATACTATGCAGATTTCATGGGAGGAGACCAGATTTCATGGTTCATCATGTGATTTTCATAGCTGTGAATTTGTAGGGCCCTATTTATATTTAAACTGTAAGCTTTCCAGCTGTTTGTTCTGTGTTTGCACAGAGCTGAGCAGACTGGAGTCCTTGTCCATCACTGGGGCTTCCAAATGTTATGGCAATGCAAATAAAAAATAGTAAAATGAATATATGAAAGGCAGCAGGTTCAGGTTAATTACATGCTGACTGACCATTAACATGATTAGGGACTGGCATTAGACCCAGGATAACATTTTCAAAATGACTTTGGCATTTAGGAGCGAATGGAGCCTAAGGGTACGTCTAGACTCTGGCGCTATTTCAGGATATTAGAAGTATCCCAAAATGGCAATGCTGCATCTTTAAATGCTCCCACTATTTCCCAAAATAGCAGGAGCGCTATTCTGGCATTGCCGTAACCCACGTTCTGTGAGGGTTGAGGGATTTGTTGGAACAGTGGAATTTAAAGCTCTTTTGACCTAGATTCAAAATAAGCTACACAATGTGCATAGTGCAAATTGCATAGCTTATTCAGACAGAAAGGTGCTGTCTAGATGCACCCTAAGTCCAATTGGAAGTGAATGGAATTTAGGCTCTTACATGCATAAATCACTTTTGAAAATGGGTCTGAGTCTCCTAAATACTTTTGAGGATCTGAGTCTCAGGCCCTTTTGAAAATTTTATCCCCAGTCTTATTTTACAATTTTGTCAATGATCTGAAAACACAATGAATAAAACATAATGTAAATTCATTCACAGCTGATGCTAAATTGGAAGCTGTAGCAAACCTCAGTAAGGATAGAGAAATAGTACAAACTGACCCAAAGTGATTAAAATCATGGACAATGTGAAACCACATTTCCTCACCTGGAACAGCCAAATACTGTACAACCAGAGAGAAGAGTAATTGCAAATACAATAAGGTGGAGAAGTTTGAAAGATAAGGAGTAAGAGCAGACAGAAGGATAGAGCTGATGAGATATTTTATGATATGATAGTGGTGAAAAATATCAGTTCATAGAATTAAAGGCCAGAAGGGGCCATTGGATCATTTAATCTGATCTCCAGTATCTTGCATTGTATCTAATCTCCATAAAATATTACCCATACCCTGGTACTGATCCCAATAAATTGTTTGTCTTAAGCAAATTGGATTACAAGGATCCAGGCTTGATTTGAAGACATCAGGAGATGGACAATCCACCATTTCCATTGGTAGTTTGTTTCAGTGGTTATGTAACCTCACTGTTAATATTTGTGCTAAATTTCTATTTTGAATGGATGTGGCTTCAGTTTGCAGCTGTTGTTTCCTGTTATGCCTCTTTTTTTCCATCTAGGTTAAAGAGCTCTTTAGTATCCAGCACTCCCGAAGAAGGCACTTCTACACTGCAATCAATCACCTCTCAATCTTTTTATGATTGAGTTCTTTAAGGCTCTTACTAGGAGGCATTTTTTCCTGCCCTTTAAGAGCATTTATTCTTTTGAACAATCTCATTTAGTGGCATAGATTTTTATTTTCCCTATAATTCATTTGACCTCTATATCTTCAGATTTGTAGCTAACCTTTTGGATGCCAGTATAATTCTCTTTATCTTACTGAAGTGTTTCTTATTTCTCAGGTGGTTTTTACTGCTTTGAGTGAATGCTTTCTTGTAGCTCACTTTAGGTTCATTCTAGTCCTGTTTGTGTCTTGCAGTTATTAGTAGCCTGCCCCATTACATTCTCTGGCGTTAATTTCCATTTGCCTTAATGGCATGCTGCATCTCCTGCTCCACTAAACTGTTGAGAATGCTCCAATTTGTATGTCTTTCTCCACCAGTATTGCCTGTAGTGATTGAAAGAATTAATCAAAGTGAAAAGCCTGCTTGCTCTATGTACATAGAAGTCTTTCATGCAAGCTTGATGTCCCTGAACTTCTGCCATGAAAGGGGCTACACTGTTAAATGGCTTCCCCTATTAACAAAGGGTATGTCTACACTACAAAGTTAATTCGAACTAACGGACGTTAGTTTGAATTAACTTTGATAGGCGCTACACTAGCGCTCCGCTAGTTTGAACTTAATTCGAACTAGCGGAGCGCTTAGTTCGAACTAGGTAAAGCTCATTCTACGAGGACTAAGCCTAGTTCGAACTTACTAGTTCGAATTAAGGGCTGTGTAGCCCCTTAATTCGAACTAGTGGGAGGCTAGCCCTCCCCAGCTTTCCCTGGTGACCACTCTGGGCACCACCAGGGAAACTCTATTGCTCCCCTCCCGGCCCCGGAGCCCTTAAAGGGGAACGGGCTGGCTACAGTGCCCGTGCGAGGTGCAAGCCTGCCAGCACCCAGCCAGCAGACCCTGCACCTGGCACGGCTCGAGCCAGCCACCCGATGCCCCCCAGCCCTCTCCCTCTTCCCGGGACCAGGCTGGCAGCTCCCGGGAGCTTGCCCAGGACCGCAAGAGGCGGGCACCCGCCTGGTCCAGTGCAGACATCATGGACCTTGTCCACGACCTCCGCACTAGGCACAGGAAAGTGGCCGGCTAGGGCAGGAGAGCTGCCAGCCTGGCCACCCAGGAGCAGGTGTGCATGAAAATCAAGGTGGTCCACTGAGACCCCCGACCCTGAGCCCTGAGCTTACAATGGCCGTACTGGGTCAGACCAAAGGTCCATCTAGCCCAGTAGCCTGTCTGCCGACAGTGGCCAACCGTAGGGACCCTGGAGGGGATGGACCAAAGACAGTGACCAAGCCATTTGTCTCGTGCCATCCCTCTCCAGCCTTCCACAAACTTCGGGCAGGGACACCACTCCTACCCCCTGGCTAATACCACTCCATGGACCCAACCTCCATGAATTGATCTCACTTCTCTTTAAACTCTGTTCTAGTTCTAGCCTTCACAGCCTCCTGCAGCAAGGAGTTCCACAGGTTGACTATTTGCTTTGTGAAGAAGAACTTTCTGTTATTAGTTTGAAGCCTGCTACCCATTCCTTTCCTTTGGTGTCCTCTAGTCCTTCTATTATGGGAACTAATGAAGAACTTTTATTTATGCACCCTGTCCACCCCACTCGGTCTTTTATAGACCTCTATCATATCCCCCCTCAGTCTCCTCTTTTCTAAGCTGAAAAGTCCCAGTCTCTTTAGCCTCTCTTCATATGGGACCTGTTCCAAACCCCTCATCATTGTAGTTGCCCTCCCCTCTCCCACCCTCTCTCTTCCCCTCTCCCACCTCCTTTTCCCAGTCTCCCCCAGTTTTGTTCAATAAAGAGAGATTCTATTTTTGAACACAATTGTCCTTTATTTTGTACATCAAGAAAAGGGGTTAGGGAAGGGTAAGTGGAAGGAGGTGAGGGAGGAATGGGGTACGAGCTCCTGATGGGGAGGACTGGGCTGGCTCTGCGGGCTTCTGGGGGTGGAAGCTCTCCTGCAGCCTCCCAATTGTCCCCTCTCCCCAGATGGCAGCCTGCGGCAAGTGCAGCCGGGCTGATGGCCGAGTGCTGTGATGTGCCCAGTGTGTGTACTCTGGGCAATCCAAGCCAGGACTGCTTTGTAAGCGGGGCACCCCTGAGAACTGTCTGTCCGGGGTGGGGGTCGGGTCCCTTTCAGCACAGCCCTCGGCTAGCCTGAGACAGCAGCTCCACGCTCTAAGTCCTCATCTGATGCCCTGCCGGCATTGCTTCCGGCCATCCTTAACCCCGGTTCAGGGTCCACTCTGTGTGGACATGCTAGTTCGAATTAGCAAAACGCTAATTCGAACTAGTTTTTTAGTCTGGATGCGTTAGTTCAAATTAGCTTAGTTCGAATTAACTAATTCGAACTAAGTTAGTTCGAATTAGCGCTGTAGTGTAGACATACCCAAAGTTCTGTTTCCTGTGGAAGAAAATTAGGTTCACTCCTAGATTGGAAGGAGCCATTCTGGAACAAATCCTAGGTTACTGGATTTGAGCAGAGCTATAACATCATACACCAACTGAGGAGTTGTCTCTTTGTGTCTCTGGATTCACATAATGTTGCAGATCTACCAGAAACAACATGCCCCAAAAAATCAGATTTTCAATAATAGAAGGATGAAAATAAGATGCTCCAGGAGTTACTCGTCTTTCGGAGACCATCTTTACTTGTAAGTGTCCTCGAGAGAGCACTGCGTGGATTGTGGACTCTGTTTAAAGCAAGTTAGGGGATTAACCTAGCATTATTTTGGTCCTTAACTAAAATAAGTTTGTTTTTCTTCATTTAAATAATTGTGTTTTTTTGGGGGGCGGGTGGATGGGGGGCTTAGAATGAGGGGTCCAGTGCACAGGCTACCAAAGGGAGAGAGGACAACCACAGCCTCTCTCACCCCAGCAGGTTAGGGCCAGGTGAGAAGTGCCCATCCATGGCCACTGCAGCTTGCACAGCTGGGGAGGGATCTATGTTGTCCAGTTCAGGGACAGACAATCACACAAACAGGCACTCTCTGAGGGCATGTCTACACAGCAAAGTTATTTCAAAATAACTTTCCTAGCATCTACACAGCCAAACTGCTGTTTTGAAATTAATTCAAAATAGCGGAGCGCTTATTTTGAATTTGGTAAGCCTCATTCTACAAGGAATAACTCCAAATTTGAAATAACTATTTTGAAATAAGTGCTGTGTATACACTTATTTCAAAATAGGAGGCCTCCAGCCTCCCGCGGGTGCCCTGGTGGCCACTCCAGCCTCCCCCCTCCCCGGAGCCCTTAACGGGGTAGCCTCTGACCACCGTGCCTGTGCCAGTTCCAAGTCTGCCAGCCCAGAGCCAGCACTCACTGCACTTGACCCAGTGGCCCCAAAACATGAACCAGCAAGCCACTGGCAGCCAGCCCTCCACCACTCCCCATGAGAAGTCTGCAAGCTCCCAGGAGCCTGTCAGGGCCTGGAGAAGGCAGGAGCCTTGCTGGTCCAGGGTGGAGGTCATGGACCTTATTCAAGTTTGGGGGGGATGCCCCCAACATCCATGATCTCCGCACTAGATGGAGGAACGTGGCTGGCTATGGCAGGATAGCTGCCAGCCTGGCTACCAAAGGCCACATGCGAACCCAGGAGCAGGTTTGCATGACAATCAAGTTGGTCCGGAGAGACCCCCAATCCTGAGTCCTGAGCTTCCCCTCCCCCTTCTTCCCCTTGTTTCCCCCTTCCAGCTCCCTCCTCCCAGGTTTCTCCCTCCCCTCTCTCATCCTCTCTCACCCTCTCTTCTCCCCTCTCCCACCTCCTTTCCCCAGTCTCACCAGAGTTTCATCCCCCCCCAGGTTTGTTAAATAAAGGGAATGTCTACACTACCCCGCTACTCCACGAGGAGTAACGGTAGTTCGAACTAGGAAGCCTAGTTCGAACTACCTAGTTCGTGCCGAGTGTAGCCGCGCGGCACAGGGTTCGAACCAGCCGGGATTTAAAAATGGCGGCGCCCGGCTTATGCAAATGAAGCCCGGGAAATTCAAATCCCGGGCTTCATTTGAAAGTGCGGTATGCCTACATTACCCTCCTAGTTCGAATTAGGAGGGTAGTGTAGACATACCCAAAGAGAGTTTGTGTTCATGAAAATATGTGTATTTTATGTTACATCAGGAAGAGGATTAGGGAGGGGTAAGTGGAAGGACGTGAGGGAGGAATGAGGCACAAGCCCCCAGTGGGTCAGACCAGGGAGGCTCTTAGTGCTCTTCAGGGTGGAAGCTCTCCCACAGGGCCTCCTGGATGCTGACAGCCCCCCGATGGACCTCCCGGATGTCAGCCTGCAGAAAGTTTAGCCAGGCTCACAGCAACGCATCCAAGAGAAGCACCAGAGTGCCCAGGGACAGCTCCGGCTCCATGTTGCAGAGTGCTGTGGTGTCCCGAGTGAAGGCAACCAGAGCACACAGAGACAAAATAAACTCTGGGCTTCTGATTCAGTGAATATGAAAATGTATTGGGCTGAGAATTAACTATTGACTTACACAATGCAGAGGTCAATTTTTAGCTCTTGCTCTAAATCTTCATATGCACTGAACCAAGAAATCAATGCGTGTCTCATTCAAATATGTTATAACCATTTTTAAAGACTGGCTGCAATTCTATATCGCTGAACGAGCTGGCAGTAAAAATTGTTTTTCAGGTTCCATTAGCCTTTTGAGGTTAGAGGGCTAGGAAAGCTTTTATTCAACTTGGCCTTGAGTCTGTCATACTTATTCATACTGGTCACAGGGTATGTTATGCCATGAGCCATTCAATAGACTTCAGTAGGTCTAGTCTCAGAATAAGGAGCTACTTAATATAAGTAAGGATAGCGAAATGGAAAATGTGATTTTTTTTTTTGGTTAACATTATCCCAAGGAGCAATATTATTGACCTTCAAAGAAAAATGGGAACGTAATGCCAGATTTTTTAAAGAGCTCAGTGACTACTTAGGTAGATAAATAAGGGCCAGTTTTAAAGAGCAGAGAACAATGGGTACTATTGGGACTGTGTGCTTGAAAACCTGGCCTTGAGTGACTCATCAGACGCAGAAATTTTCTGCCAAATGAGACAATATTTTCTAGTATATAATATGAATTACATGGTTAGTGATGTTTCCTGAGGACTATTTAGCTTTTCACTCTGAGTTCATTGGCTATTGGCTCTATATTGCCCGGCAACCAAAATGATTAGGGGCTGGAGCACATGACCTACGAGGAGAGGCTGAGGGATTGGGCTTATTTAGTCTGCAGAAAAGAAGAGTGAGGGGGGATTTGATAGCAGCCTTCAACTTCCTGAAGGGAGGTTCCAAAGAGGATGGAGAGAGGCTGTTCTCAGTGGTGACAGATGGCAGAACAAGGTGCAATGGTCTCAAGTTACAGTGCAGGAGGTCTAAGTTGGATATTAGGAAAAATTATTTCACTAGCAGGGTGATGAAGTACTGGAATGGGTTACCTAGGGAGGTGGTGGAATCTCCATCCCTAGAGGTGTTTAAGTCCTGTCTTGACAAAGTCCTGGCTGGGATGATTTAGTTAGGGTTGGTCCTACTTTGGTCCTCCTGACGTCTCTTCCAGCCTTAGGATTCTATGATTCTATATTGCTCTAAATAAGGGTCTGCTACTCAGGAGCATCATACAAGTGCGTGAGGTTATAAACTATATGAAATGAACTCCATGGATATGACTGGGTGACTTAAGGACAGAAAGCCATATTCTACCACCCTTCCGAAAGCTTTGAGTAATATGTTATTCCATAAGTACTCCCATTAAAGATGAAGGTGAAGTCCATGGGACTCTTTCATGTATCCCTTTCCTCTTGTTGTTTCTATCTGCCTTCTCTATACAGTACATTGGTTAGTGGAAAGATTGCAAGAAAGAGGAAATGCTTATGGGCAAATGCAAAAATTACGAAGTGAAACCTTGAAGGCTTCATTGAAGTCAATGGCAAAACTCTTGTTGACTTCAATGAGCCAGGATTTTACTGTATGTCTTTAAATAGGTCTATCCTTTACAAATACTGAACCACACATGAAACAAATATTACCTTTGGGTTGAGTCCGGTCAGAGATCATGCCATCCCTAAAGGAATTGATTTGAGAAAGTTGCAAGTGACTGAAGCAGGTGTGTGTGTGGGGGGGGGGGGGGGGGGAGATACACCACTAAGTACAGTACTCATTACCAATGTATTATCAATCAAATCCTATTCTGACCATTCAAATGGATATGAAGGACCAAATTCACCCCCTTGCAGTGGTACATTCCTTTCCCACTGAAGCCAACAGAGAGTGACCCAAGTGTACGTTTGAACAAGATTAAATTACGTGGCTGGATTGAATTTCCTGTTCCAAATTATATTTGGGAGTGGTCAATTTGAAAAAGCTTTGTGTAACAGACTGTGTCTTAATTGTGAGACTGTATTTCACCAATTTAAGACTTACCTTTCAATGCTGCTTTGGTCTCTGTGAATTCTTTCACCATTGACCCTCACTAGTGATAATAGAGCTATTTTGTCTTGTCCTCTTTCAACCCATTTTTTGCTACTTGTAATGAAATCATACTTGCTCCTGTCATCCCTATTTTGCAGAACTCATCAGTGCCTGAGATTTTCATTCTACTCATTCAAAAAAGACAAACAAAGAGAAAGTGCCGCAAAGGCAATTGGTAAACATACATTTATTGTATTTTGTCTTATCTGAGATTTTCTTTCAGGGGAGGGTTTGTGTGTTAAATAGGGCCTGATTCTTTGATAACAGAAGGTGTTGAGTAACCCCAGCAGAATGCTGGGGTGGCATCAAATCCCACTGAATTTAATTTGACCCCTTTCAGGATCGATCCCACAAAGAACAATTGTGAATAATTGCAAAATATATTTTAAAGAGGACAAAATCAAAACATTTCCACCGGTGTCTTTTATTAAGTAATGCAAAATACAGTACTAATTATGACACTTCATGCATCTTAGACAATATAAATGCAAGCCTACAGAAAATATGTGATCAAGAAACCCTCAATTACTTTGAGGTAGTATACAAGGGAAAGTAGGAAAGCAGAAACACAATGGAGTAAAAGAACAAAATATTTGTATCACTTTGTGTGTACATTTTTCACTCATAAATACATTTGTATGAAAGAACTTAGGGTTCATTTCGGTTCTCATTTAAAAATATACTTCTTTAAATTCACCATTCTCATACCTTTCAGATTCACATGACACAGAGTTGATGGTATCTTACTGAGGGGGTTTGATTTTTGTCATCACAACGATGATTTTACCCTCTTCCTCCAAGAGTTCAGGCACTGATGGCCTCATGCACAAAAATAAATAAGAAACCTGCTTGAAGGAAAAAGGTTGCTGCTCAAATAGCTCAGATTAAGGATAATCTAATAAATACCATTTCGTTTATAAAAATATTTCAGGTTTATAAAAGGGGGGAAAGGGTGGTCTTCCAGATGGAAAGAATGTTGTGTGAAAAATGCTGTGTAATGGTTTTGTACAGATTGTTGTTTTAAACATACAGTACTGTTATGAATATATAATAATCCTGTTTCTTAGAACCCTGTTGTTCAAAAGAACTAACAAATGTTGTTGTTTTTTCTTATTGCAGTTTTGGAAAATATCTAATTTAGAAGGGTTCCATATAATTGTGCTTTTGTAAGACTGTCCTTCCGACTTAGACCAGTACTCCCAGTCCGTTGAAACTGCTGTTGTTTGCTGTGAAGACCTGAATGGTTCCCTTGCTCCATGGAAGACTGATGGATCTCTGAAGCCTCCACTGAACTCTGGTTGAGGGATTCGGCTGAGCTGTTTGGGCTTACATCAACGTATTCTCTTTTCAACACTGGGCTACTCTCAATATTTTTGCTACTGCACAACTGCATTGTGATCCTGTCATTTTTTTGGTCTCGTGGTTCTTTTGTTTTGTAAGAGGGCAATTTGTCCTGTTTACAGCTCGTGCTGATGTCAATGTTCAGGCCACTATCTGTTCTGAGGAAGCAAGAATCCACAAGTCTACTTTGACAGATATCTTCTCCCTCTGAAAAGCTGTCTCCTTTGTAAGCAGCATAGATGGGGCTTGTTCGGCTCTCTGCTTTTTTTATAGGGCTGCTGTAATACTGCTCTGAAAAGCTACAGGGTGATAGTCTGCCAGTGTTCCTGTAAGAATATGCACCGATGTCCTCTACACTCAGCTGCCTCCACCGCCCTGGTAAGTCTTCTTCTGAAAGATGGGTGCTCCTGCAGTCATTACGCATTTTCTGAGTGGCCAATGCCTGTTGTGTTGTTATGGCTGAGAAATGAAAAGGCTCATTCGCATAAGGTGGCAGAGTCCTAGTAAAAGTGGGCGAGTTCTCATTGTTGTCAGCAAGTTCCATTTGCTGCACGGATTTTGACTTGGCAAACCTTGGACTTCCCTGATGATCATAACTAGAACATGACTTTCTTTCAAACATTTCATCTCTGCTGCTCAGGTAGATCGCTTGCTGGGAGGCTGTCAGAGTGCTGGCCTGGGCGTTTTCTTTTTCCTCAGATGTGACACTGAAACTAGAGTAGGAGCTAGAGGTTGGTAAAGAGGTAACATATTCTTGGAAGGCTTCATGAGAGAAGCTAGAATGGAAGCCATCTTCTTCTACAGTACTGTCAGTAGAGTTCTGGGACCTCAAAAACCCAACATCTTTCACCTGCATGTCAACACTTTGTCTCCTTTCCCTTCTCCTCTCCTCAGGGCAATAAAGGGCGGTGTCACTGCAGTAGATGTCAGACTTGTACTGGGGCCTTTGGCCAAGCTTCCCATCAGAGTCCTGAAAAGAGCGATCCCTTGCTGACGTGCTTGACAGATGTGAAGACAAGCTGGTTGGGTCTGGTTTCTCCAGTACCTTAGCGATGACGCAAGTTGGTATATTATCGGCAAATGATGTGTGACACAAAGGGACAGAAAGGCTGCACCCGTGCTTTTCCAGATGGAGGCTGACTCTCTCCTGAAAGTCAGATGGCAACTGTAACATAGAGAGGTGGAAGGGAGAAGGAAAATAGGAAGAAGGTTATTAATGCTGTCTAGCTATGCTGATGGAACAAAGATGAATGAGTGGACTACTGATATTATTTATTTCAGTGTACACAAAGTGTTCATCATTGCAGCCCAATTGATGTCAATGAGCTGTGCCAATTTACACCAACTGAGAATCTAGCCCTTGGATTCTTGACTCCCACACACTGATCCTTTTGAGATTCACTCGTCACTGTTACTGTACATTTTTACAACTATGACAAAATACCAGACATCAAGTTCTTTTTCAGATATACAGTAGCTACTTGTGAAAGCTTACTGAGTGCATTATATTACTAAATAAGATTATTACTAAATAAATAGCTGTACTTCTTACAGCAATATAAGGAGCAGTCCCAGATTAACTCTTTTCTAGGGGGTCCTGGGCTAGAAGATTTTGTAGGGGCCTCTAGGCTCTGGAATGGGACCAAAAATGAGGGGTTCAGTATGTGGGAGGGGGCCCAACCCTATATACTGTAAGGGAGGGTAGGTGCAGGAGCAGGCTACAGGTGGAAGTGGGGGGGGGGGGAGTCTGGGCATGAGGTATGGTGGAGGAGTTGGCTGGGGGTAGAGGGAGCAGTCTGGCAGGGAGGGAGGATACAGGGCCTTGGGGTGCTTACCTGGCACACCTGCCATTTGGAAATGCATGCGACTCCAACCAAGGAAAGGAGGGGGAATGGCAGAGTGCTAAGCTGGCCAGAAATGTAGCACACAGGGACTTCAGTGGCTGCATTCCAGGGTCTCGGGCTAAGGTGTCCTCCTCCTTAGCCCAGAGCCCTGGGCTACAGCCCCTAAAGCCCCTTTCGTAATCCAACCCTGACAAAGGTTCCTTCAAGTATTGAAGTGAGCATCCCTATTACTCTAATGAGCACTGTGCAGAAGGATTTCACATTGTATGACATATGGTTCCTCATTTCCCAGCTTCTCTTGAGAGTTTTTATACCTGGCGTAACCCAAAGACCTGTAGGCATTCAAAATATGACCTGACGTGAAATGGCAAGCTTGTTAGTTGGGTGTAAGATGACAGTTCCTTTTCATCTGTACTTCTTCCATCATATTTTAAGTTAATTCACGTTTTTAATTTAATCCATATATCCTCTGTTTGCAACAAGATATGTAATATTTCTGATACACTGGCAGATAGAAATATTAGTAATTGTAACTACAGATGCAACAAAGATTGAAAGAACAAGTGGTAAAACAAGACCAAGTAAATCACCATAAAGGTGTGGTTACTATTGCAAAAGAAACAGATTGTTTAGCGTGAAACTACCATGCTGGACAGGTGCCATTTTTGTTAGAACATACTGCAATATTTACTCTACTGTTTGATCTATTTTGTGCCTGATTTATACTATGAAGTATTTTAAGGAAAGAACTATTGACCTCTTTTGGGCTATCACATACTAGGAGGTGGCGTGACTAAAATGGTATTGTATTCATGGTATGCCATGCCACAGCTCACATTCTTGTGTAATCTAAAATTGCTTGTTCGTGGATTTGTCAAGCTATTCAGTGATTTGCAACACATCCTCATGTTTCTCTTTTAAAGAGATAATTGCTCTTCACAATGTACTCAGAGTTGCTGAGTAAAAATGCTCGCACTGAGAAATGGAGCATTTGCCTCTTCTGCTGAATGGACGACAGTTTTGGAAATTGGGGGGGGGGGAACCCCAAACAAACAGAAACTCAACTGACCAACCAACCGAGCCCCACCACCACTCTGGATATTTTTCAGTAAGTGGAATACTGAATATATTTAGGAGCCAATCCTGGGAATACTTGGCACTGTGTTCAAGGCTTACATTATTGCTTTCAGGTGCAATCATTTGCAGGATGAGGACATTAGATAATTTGGAAGCTTTTTTCCAGTAAATCACCGTCCTTATTGACCAGACAATTTCATTTACTAGCTGTATTTGGGATCTCACAGCATTACACTGATGTTGCACTAGTCAGTATATCTAACATTTAGTTTTCTGCTAGTCTGTCATAGAACTGCATATATGAGGCTATCTGAAAGCACTGTGCTAACGAAACTGCTGGAAAAAGTTGGTGTCTTATTAGTAATGACCTCTGCCATACAAACACACATTGTAGAGGTACTGCTCAGTGTAAGACAGTCCCAAAAGTTAGAAAAGATCAATCTCTTGCATTGAGATACCCATCTATATGGGCTGAAGAATGAGAATAGACCTGCAAGTGCCTGATCCAGCTCCTGTTAAATCCCACTGATCTCAGTGACAATAAGACCCAGCCAAAAGTATCTCAGAGATATGAGATGATTTAAAAGCCTGAGGTGAAGCTCCATCCTTACTGACATCAGTGACAGTCTCATTGACTTTAGTGAGTAAAAGCAGGATTTACCCTAAGGTTGTGGATGCATGGCTAAAAGTTCATGGTTCCCCTCATTTTTGTACCATGCCATGACATAAATACAGCCCTAGTCATGATTATTTTTAACCATTTGTTTCCATTTGAAAGTGTCAGTTTCTCAAACTTTACACTCTGGAAATCAAAGAAGGTTTTCTGGTTGCCTTAGAAAAAGATGTTCTCTCCTGTTATCTTGTTTTTAAAATTGATGTTTGTAGTGTAGTTGCATGTACTGGGAAATAGCTTCAGAGGGAAACTTGATCCCCAAAAGACTCCTTGCAGCCTGCAGGATCTTTGTTTCTTTTTATCTGTTTACATTTTAGTGGCCAGAGCTTTCTTAGTGCTTTGATTAGGCTAATTTTTTCCTTTTGTACAAGATTGATGCAGGCCCATTCCCGAGCTTTCAAAAATGAAACTCTTATTCAAGTTTCACCTGAAGCTGAGATTTGGTTAATAATTCCTGCAGCTGCAGTGATATTGGAATAATTTTTATAGTGCAGCTGCTGAAAGCCATTGAAAAAAATGGTAAGCCCTGTACATAATTGAAATCACATCAAAGCCTGGGCATGCTGCCACACCCTTGGCATCTTTAGACCTGTGCTCAGCTGTACAGAAAATCAACAGGTACATCCAGCCCTTTCTGTTTCTTAAAGAAGAGAGAGAGACAAAAAGCAGAGCTTTAAATGCAAACAGGCGTGGGGGTTGATCATGCAGAATATTCTATTTTCCAAGAAACATTATTTCTTTGTATATTCAGTAAGTTTGATCACATTACCTCAGAAAGCTTATGTGCCCTGTCGTAATTCTTGCTGCACTGGAGCAGCTGAGCAGCTAAATTGCAGTCCTTTCTATAGAGCTCCTAAAAAACAAACAAACAAAAAAGCCTGATTTTTATGGCTTGCATCTAACCTAAGGTTTTGTTTCTTGCTCCTATTTCTGGGTAAATTGTGTCTGTTTTACTCTGGGAAGCTACAGAGATCATTTTATTTTTTATATTCATTAGGTTTCTGTTTTTCTTACTTGCTCCTGAAAAGATGCTCAGCTGGTTATCAAAGGAAAGGTCATGGAGAAAAGGGGATCAGAAAGAGAAATTTGAAACAGTTTTACTTTAAAAACATCGGTCTGCAACTGAGACTATTGGGTGAATACTTACCATTGGGAACTCAGCATTACATAATAAGCATGCTTGAGAGATTGAGTACTGTAATAAAGGTGAACTATACAGTGAAAAGGACATTTGATTTAAGAATAAATATTCTGTCTTGAATATCCCCAAACCACTTGGATTCCACTTTAGAGATATCTGAAACAGTCTCATCTGTTTGTAGGGGGAAATTCATTATAGAAATTTAGTTTTAGCTTGTTTTTTAATTTTTTTATTTCTTTCTTTCCAGTATTTCCCTTAGTGCCTCCTGGTTCAATAACAAATATGCCAGAATGCCTCATTTGGTGACATCAAATATTATGACTTGCAATGAGACTTATGATATTTGCAATTTAATTACATTCTGTACTACATTTAATGAATCAGGAAGTAGCAAGAAGATTTCACACAGAGGAAAAATAAATAAATAGGTTAGTTATATCATTCTGTGCTGATTGGCTCCTGCAACCTGTCTAGTGTGGGAATCCGGAACAGAAATCTGTGCTTAACTCTATATTCAGTCTTGCTTTGTACTGTTGTAGTGCACATGACTGTCTTCCGATGTAGCACTTATAGATATGTCTACAGTCTCTGTAAAGGTGCTATTACAGGCAAAGCTTATTTTTGGAAGTAAGATCTATACTTATTTAAAGATATGGCACAGAAATGATAAAACCCCTCTAGACACTTGTAAAACTTGTGAACATTTTATAACGTTTATCGAGAAAACATGTTTATGATTAAAATAGTTTCTTTTTTCCTGGGTGCTAATTGTGTAATTCACTTTCACACAGACTTCTCCATTCTATTTATTCTCTCAGCTCTGGTCTACACTATTATTATTTCGAAATAACCCTCCCAAGATTGAATTTTTAAGCAGAGCATCCATACTGCCAAGAATGTTGTTTTAAAATAAGGGGCCACGGAATTCAAAATCTGTACTGCTTTCATCAGGAGTAATGCTAATTCTGGAAATAGTTATTTTGAAATAATACCGTGGATGTTCCAGTGCCACTATTTCAAAATAATTACCCCTAGAGTAATTCAAAATAATTACTCCCAAGTGCTTCCTGGGGCTCTAAGTCCGAAGTAGCGTGTCTACATTAATGTTGCCTGCCTCGGACTAATTTTGATGCTTCCCCGTAGTGAAGACATGCTAATTTGAATTTGTTAAATCGGGGGTTCTTAAGTCGAATTTAGTAATTTTGAAATAGTTTCCTAGTGTAAACATGGCCTTGAAAAACAACATGTACATTTTATGTGAAAAGAACAAGGGGGAAAGTCTTTTTTCTGAATACCTCTTTTGAAGTATAACTATAAGAAGTTCCTGGGATCAGCTTGCTATGAATGTGAAAAAAACAGAAATAGATTTTTTTGGTCCTGTTGGATTTACATCTGCAGATTCAACTGTTCTCAAACAATGTTGGCAAACTATGATGTTTTATTTTAGTTTATTTTGTTTACTATATACTTCTCACTCTGTCTCAAATATAAAGAGTAAAAAAAGGAAATAACTGTTACCAGGTAATTCTGTTTTTAATTTTATATTATTGAATAAGCCTTCCTCTGAAAAACAGATGCAAACAGTAGGAATCCAAAATTTTAATTTTAAAAACAAAATCTCTGTTGCATGTGCGTATGGTTCTGGCATATATTACATATATATTGTACCTCCAGCCCATTTCTACACAATACAGAAACAAACACAGCTACTTTAGGTTCCTAATGGCACAATTTGACAGTCAAGCATGAAATCGTTCAGAAGTCTTACCCCTTATTTCAAGACTGGCTGCTTCATTCACTGTGAAAACATGGCCATGGAAAGTGTAGGACACATTTTTGAGACTTTTAAAATTTTAAACATCCTCAAAAATATATACAAAATGTATGTAGAAAATCACGTTATTTGAATGTAATGGAGGTTCCTTATCCCCTAAGTGTCAGGATACACTACCAGACTAGGATCAATCAACTGTTTGCATACAATGTTAATTTGGATGGGAACCAGCCAGGAGCACAGCAAGTAGAGCAATAACCAATAAGTGGCATCGAGGGAGAGGGGGGTCCCATATTCCATCACATATTTTCTGAATTAAGGTACTGTTCATCATAGTGTGTGGGCAAATGCCAAGCATTTAAGAAATAGCAGGGCAATGATACACTCTTTGTCTCATAAAGGTCCGTTGCTCAATAGCTTCTCTAGTGACTAATTATGTATAATATGGAAGATCTAAGTAGCAGTTCTTGAGCAAAGTACACAGGGCCAAATTCAGCCTTCAGGTTCACCAATGTAGCTCCATCACCAAAGGGTTCATAATTATACATATAGGACAATACAAGAATGTCCTAACAAGAATATAATGTCTTCACTAGCATAAGTATTTTTCTTAATATCGCCATCTGGGGAGTGAGATTATAATGAACTAAACACATGGCCCTCTTTGCCATCTCGTTTGGAGTTTGTACAGCAGCACGATTTCATAAGCTTGTTTGCCAGTTTCAAAAGGTCTGATAATTTTCAGCAGTATGTAATGAGATGCATGACAGTGGAAAAGGAGATTCCATGTTTCATTTCATACAGAGACAGATACAACAGTATGCCATGAGCTAGCCTATGGAAAACCTAAATTCTGAGGGTGAAGTGGGTCAGTCCTGCAACTGCTCCTCATGAGAATAGTGCTTACTAATGCTAGGAGTTCCATCCCAATGAGTAAGGATTGGCTGATCTCATCTCTTTTGTGAAATGAAAAAATCAAATGAAAAGTAGTAACGTTAGGGCCCTATGCTGGGACTGTATGTAATCATCTCCTGAATTCTTTTAGATGTTTAAGTGTGATGCAGGATGCTCACTATATAATACCTAGGGACATATTTTTCCATCAGTTTGCTCAGTGACCATCGCTGAATCTTATGAAAAACCCAATAGCAAAATAATGCTTTTCAGAAATATTTAGAAAGCTGCATTAAAACTATGTTTAAATTAGTGTCCCTAAATCTTTATAATTTTTTTTCATGGAAGAAAAACCATAAGGCACATCATAACAACACAGTAATTAAACTCTAAGAGAAGCTAAAATCATCCCGTGAAAGAAATTCCAGACATAGTAATGTTTCTGATCCTAGGATTGACAAGTCACATTTACTGTAAATAATAGGTAATGATTCTATAATTACATATAAAATGTATTGCCTAATTCACATTCATACATAATCTTTAGAAGAAGCCATAATTAAATACTTACATTGTCTTCTGATAACTTATCTATTGTCACCTTGGCTTCTATTAAATGATTATTGAGTGCTATTATTTCATGGCTTAAGGCCCTTTTTTCCTCTTCGTAATGTTGACCCTGCATATAAAAATGGATTGGTCAGTATTTTTTCTACTGTGATATAATTCCTGAAAAATACTCATAGCGTGATGCCATTTTCAAAGTCAGAGAGATGCACAGCATAAACCAAACATGTTCCCTTCAGGCTGCCAGATAAGCTGCTACTTTCACTCCGCACACTAGGCAATCTGCTGTAAAAATGTGAAGGCCAAACTTATTCACAACAACAACAGAAAAATTAGAGAATGGGAGCTAAATTGCAAACGAAAGACCATCTGGATTGATCATCCTCCACTATCCCTAGTTTGCACTAGAGTTTCTAATTGTGGGAGGAGGATCAACCCTGGTTTTTTCTCTAACAAAGTCTGCAAAAAATGTTCCAATCACATTATTTGCTCTCCTCTTCATAAAGTGGGAGGAGCAAATAATCACAGAAAATAACGGGGCCATTTAATTTTGTGGACAGACGAATCAGGCTGTTTGTTTTTAAATTTCATTTCCAAGTAGAACATGCTCTGGAGTAAGAGAAAATATAATATGATTTGAACTTTTTGCTCTACGCTTTCTTTTCTGCCTATGGTCTGATCACATTGCAAGGATAACCATGATGTTTGTAGCAACTTTTTTTTATTGTAAACAAATCAGCACCAAAGGTAAGGAGTTAACTGCCCTTAACCGAACGTGTTGCCTCTTAATACTTCAGCATTTCTTCTGCTACGCAGAATAAAAAGTATTAACTTCATTCTGTAGATGGGGCGCAGAGAGATTGTGATCTGCCCAAAATCACATAGTCTGTGGCAGAGATGGTAACTGGGAACCCAGATCCATCTTTCCTCACAAAAGTCAAAACCCTCTCAAGACAATATGGGTATGTCTTCACTGCACCCAGAATGAGTCTGCCAGCCTGGGTCCACAGACTTGTGTTAATGGGCCTTGTCTAGGGTAGAGAGTACTTTGACATTTAGAGCCCTGTGTGGATCAAAAACTGATATCTGCATCTGCAAAAATGATCCATGGATGTCGGCTATATACCCATGAATATAAAGAGGATACCTGCAATTGTGAAGGGTTCTAGATACAAAATTTGTATCCACATCCGCAAAAATAAGCGGTGGATATAAAGTGGATAACTGCAGATTTGCAGAGCAAATATTGCAGGTTGGGCTCTGAAGCCCATCTTCCCTCCTCCGGACTTCAGAGCTCAAACTCCAGCTGGAGTCACAACATCTACACACCTATTTTTGGCTCCCTTGCGTGAGCCTTGTTAGCACAAGTCTGTGGAACTGGGTAGGAGGCTTGCTAGCAAATGCAATGTAGACAGACCCTAGGGCTGTGTCTACATTGGCATGATTTTGCACAAAAGCGGCTGCTTTTGTGCAAAAACATGCTGCCTGTCTACACTGGTGGGGAGTTCTTGCGTAAGAACACTGACGTTCTAATGTAGGAAATCAGTGCTTCTTGTGCAAGAACTATGATGCTCCTGCTCAGGGATACGCCCTCTTGCGCAACTGTTCTTGTGCAAGAGGCCAGTGTAGGCAGGCAACGTTCATTTCTTGCGCAAGAAAGCCCGATGGCTAAAATGGCCATCGGAGCTTTCTTGCGCAAGAAAGCGTCTACACTGGCACGATGCTTTTGTGCAAAAGCACATCTCTTGCAGAAAGGCACATGCCAGTGTAGACGCTCTCTTGTGCAAACACTTTAACGCAAAAACTCTTGTGTTCAAAGTATTTGTGCAAAATCTTGCCAATGTAGACGTAGCCTAGGAGTCTTTTCATTAAGGCTATGTCTAGACTGCAAGCCTCTTTCGAAAGAGAGTGTCTAGACTGCACGTTGAACTTTCGAAAAAGCGGCTTGCTTTTTCGAAAGAAAGCATCCAGTGAGTCTGGATGCTCTCTTTCGAAGAAGCCCTATTTACATTGAAGAACGCCTTCTTTTGAAAGAGGAACTTTCGAAAGAAGGCGTTCTTCCTCGTGAAATGAGGTTTTCCGCCATCGAAAGAAAAGCCGCGTTCTTTCGATTTAATTTCGAAAGAACGTGGCTTGAGTCTGGACGCAGGTGAGGTTTTTTCGAAAAAAGGCTACTTTTTTCGAAAAAACCCCTGAGTCTGGACACAGCCCAAGTTCAACAGACTGTGAATCAGGCTCTACCTCAGACAAAATGGATTGCAAAGTAAGCTTTGCCTGCATAAAGACTGCTGGGTTAGGCTCTCAGAGCAGTGGGGTAAGAGATCTCAATGACAGCAACTTAGGTCTTTCATTGTGATCCCTTCAGTGTAGCTGACTGAGAGAAAAACACAAGACAAACCTGAAATGTTAGGCTGGGAACACTGCCCCTTCACCAAGATACTGCTCACAGAAGTTATCTAGTAGGATCTTTTTTTGTTAAAAAGCAGCATGGCAAACAAGAGTACTAAGAAAGAGAATCACTGGCCAACTTTTCTGCTTTGATTCCTCACACTAGCCATGGGTCCAGGACCCTGTTTTTTCACTCTAGATTTCTTTTAAAAAGCTGTGAAGGATTTTCTTCCTCCAGCAAACTATATTAGATAGTTAAATTTCCCAAGTACCATGTGTGTCAGTGTGACAGAGTCAGGAAAAGTCTTCTTTTGCTACAGACTCAGCATTGTCTGATAATTGACAGCAATGGGAGTTGGGTGTCCTGAGGGCAGTGAACAAATATCAAGGTTAATTATCTGGTTGTGGAGCAGGAGGCTACAATAAAAAGAGATTATTAAAGCAGAAAGTGGCAAACTTCACATACTAAGCAGCTCTTCAAAGAGAAGCACATTCTAAAATCATCGACGGGAACTTGGTGCTTGTTTTAAAAAATGTCAGGCTGACTGAAGCTCCCATCATAAGAAAAAGTGGGGGGGGGGGGGGGGGATAGGTCAGGCAATGATTCAAACTCATCTGAAGAAGTGAGTTTTCTCCACAAAAGCACATGATAACATGATTCTATATATGTATTTTTGTTAGTCTCTAAAATGCCACTCATTGTTTTTAAAGTTACAGACTAATACAGCTTCCCCTCTCAGACTGTAGGACAGGCAACGACAGGCTGAGATTCTCCAGCCGGTGTCAGCTTTTTCAGCCTGTCCTGTCATCCTGACCTGGTTCAGGTTCCATGATCATTCCGGCCTTGGCTTGGCCGAGCATACTGCCAGTCTTCTAGTGCCGGTGTTGGTGATAGCTTGTATGTATGTAGTTGAAGAGCCAACCAATAACATTTTCAAATGCTGCTGACTCTTATATTTCAAAAGAGACTGAGGCATGTAGAAACAACAAGGAGTCCTGTGGCACCTTAAGGACTAACTGATTTATTTCAGCATAAGCTTTCGTGGGCTGACAAAGTGGGTCTTTGCCCATGAAAGTTTATGCCCAAATAAATCTGTTAGGGCATGTCTACACTAGGAAATTATTTTGAAGTAACTTATTTATAAATAACAACTCCCAAAATAACTATTTTGAAATAGTGTGTCCACAGGACAGGGAAGCCTCGGAATTAGCCCAAGGGAGGCTTCCTTAATATGGATGCGCTACTTTGACTTAGAGTCCCAGGAAGCACTGGGGAGTAATTTACTTGGAATGACTCTGGGGAGTAGTTATTTCGAATAGCAGCAGTGGAGCATCCACACTAACACTATTTTGAAATGAAATAAGTGTTATTCCTCATAGAAAACAGGAGTTATAATTTTGAAACTAGCCAATTAGCCCATCATAAGACGGGATTTTCAGGTCTTCTCTCCTGAGCACTCTCGTTAGGTATCTCTCTCTCTCTCTCTCTCTCCCTTCCCCTACTTCCTTCTCCCCTCTTTCTCAGCTCTCCTCCGCCTCCTGCCTCTCTCTCCGTCTCTTTCTTTCTCTTCTCCCCCTCCTGCCTCTCACTCTCCCTTTCTCTTCTCCTCCTCCTCCTGCCTCTCTCTCCCCTCCGACTCTCCCCTTCCCCTTTCTCTTCCCCTTTCCTCCCGGCATGGCGCTTGGCTGAGTGGGGCCTTCTCAGCTGGGCTGCTGCGAGGGAGGGGGGGTGCGGCGGTGATGTACACGGCCCTGCCCCTGGCCGTGTACGTCACCTCCCTGCCTCCTTCCCCTCCTTCCATGGCGGCTTGGCTGAGTGTTGTGCACTCAGCAGGCCGCTGCGGAGCAGGAGGGGTGGGGTGGGGATGTACACGGCCAGGGGACGGCTCCACCCCCAGCTGTGTATGTCACCGCCCTGCCCCCCTTCCTGTCCCACCGGGGCTCAGCTGAGCGGCGCAGCGCCAGCGCCACTCAGCTGGGCCACGGCGGGGAAGCAAACGGCGTGGACCCAAAAATGGCCGCTTGCCGCCTGGGGCCCAGCTGAGTGGCGCTCCCGCTGGGGCTAGGGTTGCCAGGTGTCCGGTTTTCTACCGGACAGTCCAGTACTTGCACCGTCTGTCCAGTAGAAAAATTCAGAAAATACTGGACATGTGCAATGTCCGGTATTTTGTGAATTTCTGGCTGGGCACCGGAGGGAAGTCTGGCGGAAGCGGGGGAGTGACTGGAAGGTGGAGCGCGATTGGCTTTGGGAGCCCTGTGGTCTCGCGCAAAAGCCGGGTGGGGCGGGGGCCGGGACTCCCAGCCACCCCCCCCCCCCCCGCCCAGCTTTTGCACAGGACCAGAGGCTCCCAGTGCCAATCCTGGCTCGTCTCCCAGCTGGGAGCCTCTGGTTGAGAGCAGAAGCCGGGCGGGGGGGAGTGGCTCCCAGCCCCGCCCCCACCAGGCTTCTGCTGGCAAGTAAAGGGAGCGCTTGCCGGGGGCGCAGCTGGAAGGACTCTGGCTGTGGCCACTGGCTGCACCCCCCCCTCGCTAGGTCTGCTTCCCGCCCCCCTTCCTCTGTCCCCCCTTCCTCATGTCCAGCCCCACGGCCCCCGGATTCCCCCCTCCACCAGCTCTGCTTCCTGCCCCCCTTCCTTCGGGCCCCCCATCCTCTCCTACCGCCCCACAGCCCCTGATCCCCCCTTACGGCCAGCCCCGCCCCCTTCCCCTCCCTCCGTGGCACCCTGCCCCCTTCCCCTCCCTCTGTGGTGCACTCAGCAGGGAGTGCTCAGCTGGGCCCCAGCGGGGGAGCAAGCAGTGGCAAGCAGCTGTTTGGGGGAGCGCGGACCCCAAACGGCTGCTTGCTGCCCGGGGCCCAGCTGAGCAGCGCGGCGTGCCACAGAGGGAGGGGAAGGGAGGCGGGGCACTGACGTACATGGCTAGGGGGAGTGGCCGTGTACGTCAGCATTACAGACGCACAGACAATGGGCTACTACATATATGATAACCAGCCCCTTATTTCAAAATAAAGGGCTTGATAGTGTGAACACTCTGCTTGTTACTTTGAAATAATCTCTTGTGTAGACCAGGGTTTAGTCCTTAAGGTGCCACAGAATTCCTCGTTGTTTTTGTGGACACAGACTAAAAAGGCTACTCCTCTGATACTAAGGCTGTGTCTAGACTGTGGACTTAAATCGGAAAAAGATACACACATTGCAAACTGCAATTTGCATATCTTTTCCAACTTTTTTTCAGAAGAGGCTTTTCTGAAATTTGGCCAGTCTACATGGGGCCAAATTTTGGAAAAACCTCTTCTTTCAGAACATCCCTTATTCCTCATACAATGAGGAATACAAGGATGGCGAAAGAACGCATCCGCTTTTTTGTAAACTGTTCCGAAAAAGCAGATGCATTCCTTGGACATAGCAGAGCTTTTCCAGGAAAATCTCTGCAGTGTAGACATAGTCTAACACAGTGTAGACATGGCCAACCCACGGCTCACGAGCTGCATGTGACTCTTCACCCCTGAAAGTGTGGCTCACGAAGCCTCCCCTGCCACTTGCGAAGCCGCCCTATGTGCCCCTACGAACGGCCCTCCCCTGTGCTCACCAGGTGCAGGGGAGCTGTCTGGCGTGGCAAAATGGCGTCGGCAAGATGGCGTCGGGAGCCTGGCCTAATGCCTGTAAGGGCCTTTCTGGACTCCTACGGGTCAGATTTGTAGGTGCCTGTCTGAATGGAAGTTTTGTGCCTAAGCACTTTTATGAATCTCACTAGACACCTCTAAGTGCCTAAATGCCTTTAAAAATCTGCCCCCTAGTCACTTAGGGCCAGATTTTTCAAAGGCATTTAGGTGTCTAAAAATGCATTAGGCTTTTGGTGGGAGTTACAAATCCAACCAGAAAATCAAGGGGAGTGAAGCATCCAGCCTGCTTAAGTCACTTTTGAAAATCCAAATATGTACCTATCTGTGTTTCCAGGCATTTAAATGCCTTTGAAAATCTGGCTGTAGGCTCCTAAGTCAGTTAGGTGCTTTTGAAAATTTTACCCAAGCTCTATTATACACAGGTTTAAGTTTTAATATATCCCAGTATATGGTAGATGCAATGCACTAAATACTACTTGCAGCTGATAAGTTCACACCCAGTTGGGTTCTCATTTGCTCTCAGTACCGCTGAATTCAATAGTTGTTACTCCTCAACAATGGAACTGAATTGGGCCCCACTGTGTTTTCCAGTGCTGGAAGGTTTTGGACAAACTCTGATTTATACCCTGTATCAATGTCTGCGTATGAGAAGGACTGGCAGATGAAAGTGATCTGGGAGCAATACCTTCCACTACATTGAATCATACAGAATAAGGTTGAATAATGGTTTCCATTTTAATTGAGTTACTGAGAAAGCTTGTCACTGACATTTCCCAGCCTTGGTGTCTGCCCATACGTGACCATTTTTCTTTTAATTTCATGTATTTATTCATTAGAGATTCCATTATTAATGTCAGCAGTCCTGAAGGAGAGAGATAGGGACAAATTCTCTCTGGTGTCAATTAGCACAGCTCTATTGAAGTCAGTGGTGTTTATACTAAAAGTGATTTTGGTCACAATGCCAACACAACACAATATCAGGCTTAGCAAAGAGGTGTGGGGTGCTGTGTGACCAGCAGGTCTGCTGACAGGAATTCTGGGCCCCAGACACATATCTATGGGCCTTCTGTCTCCCTCCCTCAGAGGGAGCCACAAGCCACACTCCTCCCTGCCCAAAGAAACCCCAAGCACCACTCCTCAGAGGACTCTCTGGTTGGTTGCTGTCTCATCTCCCACTTGCCTGGAGGTGCCCCTCTCACCCTCCTTCCCTTCTCTGCCTCCCCAAGCCTCCTCTGCACAGCTCTATCCTCCAATAGTCTTGTGCCCACCCTCAGTCCCTTTCTTCTAGCTGTCCTTGCCTAGCCAGTTCCTGTTCCCCCTATATATATATATATATATATATATATATATAAAATAGTTTTACATCTAAATAAATAAAAATCATCCATCAAAGCAAGGAGAAGTTCAATCTCCTGTCCTGGCCAGGAAGGTCCTATTCCCAGCTCCTATTTCCTCTGCTCCTGACCCAGCGCTTCAGTCTCCTGAACTGGAGAGCTGAGAGGATGCCCTACAGGCCTAGGCTATGCTCTGTGGCAAGGGTCGCTCTAGGCAGGATCTCTGATCGAAACCTGAAAGCCCCAGGGGAGTGTTCAAAATTTATAGTCTCCCAAACCACCCATGGTCATAAATTCAGAATTATGCCTGGGAAGCATAGGACAATGTTCTGGCCATAAGACCCTATGACCATTAATGATAGGACAGCAGCCAAAGACCCACCCCAGCCAAGGGGCAGCAGGCAGGGAGTGAGAACCCTTACCACCCAAAAATCGAGGGGCAAGAAGCAGCCAGAACTTAACACTTTTATCAGCTAGTGGCCCAGCCAGAGCATCTCTAAGTGATGACAGGATGCAGCCAGCTCCCCTTCCAGCCCACAGCTAGCAGCAGGAAGTATGAGGGCTAGCAACCTATTATTCCTAGGATAATAAGTGGCTAGTTCATTATTTAAAAATAATGAAATTGGATGAATGCCACAGTGCTTGCACTAGTGACAAAAGCTGATTCTGTTCGCTGTCAGATGGGGGTAATGGTGTTTCAATACAGTTCTCGTGGAGAGCAAACCTTAATAGACACATAACTGTCAGTCGTTCTGCAGCAGAGACCTCAGAATACAAAGGGATTAGAACTAAGGATGTTAAGGACTAGTCGACTAGTAGACTATCCGATATGCAAATGCTTATCGGATAGTCGAGTCGACTAGTTGATTCCTCCACCCCGCTACCTCCATCAGATAGAGGGAGCAAAGAAAGGGGAAGAGAGGGTTCTTCAAAGCGGCAGTGCTGCATGGAGCTCATACTCAGGCTCTGTGCAGTGCTGCCACTTTGAAATGCCGACTGTTGCCCAGGCTCCAGCGCGGTGTTTCAAAGTGCATGGAGCCCGGGATCAGCCGGGATCAGCTCTTCTGTATTTCAAAGGGTAAGAGGCTTCATGGAGCCTGGAGTCAACGGGACTTCCCACTGGCCCAGAGCTGCATGCAGAGTTGTGCATTCCTCCTTTGAAATGTGCAAGAGCCCCAGCGAGGGCTCTTGTACATTTCAGAGGAGGAATGTGAAGTGCCTATCGACTAGTCAAGTAGTCGATGGAAATTCCATCCACTACTCGAGTAGTAAATTACTTGTTTGTTAACATCCTTAACTAGAACCACTTCAGGTCCTAAAGAAGCAGGAACCTTCAGGTCAAATGTGATAACCTTACAACTAACATCTGGCTTCAAGAATGCATAAATGATTGTGTCAAATGAAGGGTTTCCCCCCAAAAACAGAGCTTGGGTTTGTCTTCAGATTAATGAACCATTTATATTTGGTGGGGTAGAATAAGAATGATCATATTTAGACTATCTGCTTTTTGTTCTTCATGTGCATAACTTTAAATAGGCATCAAGATTTTAATGGATTAGGAATATAAATGAGCATCAAAAGCTGAACAAAATGACCTACTTACTACTCTAATTGTTTGCTAGTGGGTCTGTGAAAGCTCACTATTGTCCTTCAAAGTAAGTGAAGTCAGAGTCTCTTTGCTACTAACTTTTAGACACACTTTGATTTGAAGGACAATGATTCCAGCAGCTGGAGGAATTCCTCCAATAAAATTCTGTCATCCTCAGAGTCAATATCACTTGATGACTTCCTTGCCATCTACGGGGAGCTTTGGGGTGTGCACAGACCCTTTGAAATCAGTCCCATTGATGCAAATGAAAGGTATTGGCCTGTGGAAATGTCACATTCCATTTGGGACATATGAAAATCCTGGTTTTGATGTTCCCTTAAGGGGACCACTTTGCAAACCCCATTTGTGGAGGCATTCTATCCTCTCAAAACTGAGCAGTGATTGATGCCGTCCAATGCTTGTTAAAACTTTAACTGCCCAAAATGAGCTGAAAAAAGGCAGCTGGTCAAGAGCCTGATATTTATTTTAGTGTTTAAGTAATCTAAGTCAATCCTAGTGGATTTCTTCTTAAGCATTTTCCTATTTTCTTAAAAAAACAGCTTAGGGTCTGGGTAATAAGATGTTAGAATGAGTTGATCATCACTATATAACTGGCTATGATAATTTTTTCCCAAAGGGTGACAGGTTGAACCCTGATAACTTTTCAAGGGCACGTCTACACTGCAGCATTATTTCAAAATAATGTTAGTTATTTCAAAATAATAAGGTGAGCATCTACATAACAAGCCCTTTAATTTGAAATAATTTCAAAATAACAGGCTTCTTAATAACGCCTATTTCTTTTAGCCTATAATGCCTATTTCTTAATAATGCCTTCTTAATACCACCTATTTCAAAATACTTAATTCGAAATGGGGTGTATGTGGATGGCACAGCTGAGATTATTTCGAAATAACTGGCCTCCAGGGCTTCTCACAGCTGCCCCGGTGCCCACTTCTCAGACCTCTATAGTTTCCCTTCCCCTGCTGCCTTTAAAGGTATAGCCACAGGGGAAAAAGTTTGTGGCACAAGAAAGGCCATGACAACCCTGTGCCACACTGCAGGACCACTTCTGCATTCTGCAGCAATGGCTGAACCCTGCACTCCCACCGAGCCCCCCAGGGCTGCTAGCGAGCCACCAGCCAGCTCCAAAGCCCAAGTCCAGGAGCAGAAGAGGGTCCCTTCCTGGTCTGGTGCAGAGATCCTGGATCTCACTGAGGTCTGGGGAAAGGAGGCAGACCTCCAGGATTTCCACACTAGGTGCAGGAATGCAGACATCTACAGCCAGATGGCCACAAACCGCCAGATGCGCACCCAGGAACAGATCCGCATGAAAATAAAAGGCCATAACATAAAGGCCAGGGAGTGGAGTGGAGTTCCCACTCAGGAGCAGCACCCTTGTCATGCTGCTTTTATGAGCCACTGCATTGCAACCGCCTGGGGCTGCTCAGGGTGGTGGGAGGGGGGGTCAGTCCTTTCCCCCTGCCTTCGTTGTGGACGCCAGCCTGGAGATGCCTATTGTCAGCCTCCTGGAGGGCAGGGCTGTGCACCAGGAGGACGAGGAGGATGTAGAAGAGGATGACAAGACTAGCCAGGATGTGATGTCCACCAGCTAGGAGGTCATCCTCTCCTTGGAGCTGGTACCCCCCTCCCAGGATGTCTCCCAGGGTTCAGACGAAGCTGGGGAAGACCCATCAGGTGAGTTCTAATACTTTCCCTAGACATACATGGGGAGAGGCGGTGGGCTGTGAGGGGCTGCATGCTCCTCACTTGGCCTTCTCAGCCTGGGGATCGTACAGCAGCCTATGCACGTGGGTGCATGTGGAGCACCAGTCTGGAGCAGACAGCTGCATGAGGCTGCCACAGAGGACCCTTGTGCTCCTGCTCACAGGGTTTCTGGAGAGGCCTGCCTTACTCCCAACTCTGCAGTAGGACACCTTCCCACCACAAGCCTCTACTAAGTAGGCTGGAGTCATGGACACACAGAACAGAGCTGCACACGGTCATGCCAGCAGCGTCTGCTGCTCACACACACCTCTCCCAACACTGCCCTCTTCTCTCCAGTGGACAGAGATAGACGTTCTCCCTCTGCGGGATGCCACCACTGCCAGACCCAGCTTGTGCATGGCAATGAGGGAATGTGAACCGCCCCATCGCCCCCCTCCTGCCTGCAGGCTCCTGGCCTGGCCGGCACCTTCCCATGCTTGCTTGTCCTGGGGTGTGGGGATAGCGAGGCTCCCCTGGGACATCTGTGCCCCTGCAGGATAGTGCACAGTGTCCAGGCCACAGAGGGCCTTGTTGATACACATTGTCTTCATCTGACCTGAGTCCTTTCGGTGTTGGCTCAGAGATGAGGGAGAGGCTTCAGGCACCCTGTCACTGGCGATGTCTGCCCTTCTCTTTGTTCTTCACAGCTGGACCAGCTGCAAGCGAGGCATGTCCACCCCCTCCCACGCCATCCTCCCGACCCTGCGAGAGCCACTGCTGTAGAAGACCCCACAGGGAGCTGGAGCAGGAACACATCACCTGCCTGCGTGCCCTCCAGTGGTGTCTCGAGAAGCCGGAACAGAGGCGGGATGCAGACTTGGAGATGTGCCGCACCACCCGGCAGCAGTTGTCCCAGCAGAACCGCAACGTGTGTGGCATGTAATGCTGCTGTTGACCACCTGCTCGCAGTGACTGAGCTGTTGGGCAGCTGCCCCCCCGCACCTGCTCTTCTTCCTGGCCTCACTTGGCCGCTGCCCTTCCAGATTCTCCTCCTAGCCCTCCTATGGCCACTGAGGGCCCTGCATATGAGGTGCTGGGACCACTTGAGGCAGGCACCAGTCCCAGCCCCTTCCCTGAGCCCATCCTTGCCCATTCTCCCCTCCTCCCCCTCCCAGGTTCTTTCCCCAGTCCCTCCCCCAGTTATATTTACCCCAAATTAAAAAAAACAGTTAATTGTTTCAACCCCAAAAGTCTGCTTTATTGTATCTGAAGGGGTGGAGAAGGGGAGGCAGTTGGGGAAGGGAGGGGTGGGGGCGGAAAGGCAAAGAGGGGTGAGGCAGAGGCCCCTTATGCGGAGGCCTGCTTCTGGTGGGGGGGTGAGTGGGTCACATCAGCTATGGGGAGGTGTGAGCCACTTGCACCGTTCCAGGATGGTGTCCTACCGCATGCAGAAATTCCGGAGCCACTGCTGGTCGTCCCACTACTCCACGACGATCCAGCCCCACTCTTTGGAACTGGTGTCTCAGCACCGGAAGCGGTGGTGTACGGTGTGCAGGGGAGGGTGGGAAGAGCTGTGCTGCAGCAACAGCATGTGGAGTGCGGTAAGAGGTGCCCCAGAGTGAGCTGCTGGTCCTGCTTCTGCAGTGCCACCTGCATTAACTGCACCAGGAGCTGCAGCGGGAGGTTTGAGGTCTGGCTTCATGGCAGAAGTGCTGTGGCATCCGCAAGGGCAAGTAGAGCACACGGTGAGACGAGCGTGCTGTTTCTCAAGGAGGTAGGCAAAGGGGAAGAGTCTGAGATGCGGTGGTAGAGGGAAGCCCTTTAAGCACGAGCCTCAGATAGTTTCACGCAGTAGCTACAGGAAGTGACTGCTGTCCTGATGCCCTGCCCCGAGTGCTTCCAGGGGGCCTTAAATGTGATTCAGGCTCCAATCAGTATGGACATGCTATTTCAACATAAATCTGCTCTATTTCGATGGGCATTTGTAGTGTGGATGTGCTATTTCAAAATAGCTATTTTGAGAGTTATTATTCCTAAATAGCTTATTCTGAAATAAGCGCATAGTGTAGACGTACCTATAGTGTGTTACTAATATTCAGTCACTTTTATATTGCACCTAGAGCTGATATTGGTAACTACAGGCTTTATATTGTATGTAGAGGTGGCATTGAGTAACCACAGATTTACTTAGAATGAGTCTTTGTAGGAGGAAATTTGCAGAGGCATAGATAAGCTTCTCAACGCTAATTGACTTTCAAGGGGTAATAGACACCTACCTAACTTTTGTCTTGAAAATTGCAGCCATAATAAGGGTAAGATACTTTGTTCATCCAAATAATTTGTAATAATACTGAGAAATTTCACAGAGGTAGTAGCCATGTTAGTCTGTTTTAGCAAAAACAACAGAGTCCTCTGGCACCTTAAAGAGTAACAGATTTATTTGAGCATAAGCTTTTGTGGGCTAAAGCCCATTTTGTCAGATGCATCTGATGAAAGCTTATGCCCAAATACAGTTGTTAGTCTTTTAGGTGCCACAGGACTCAATGTTGAAGCAGTAAAAAACAGCCTCTAGCAAATAAGCATCAATCAATGTATGTAGAACAAGTTTCTACTACATTTGTTTATACTTTGAAGACAATGGATCTGGTGCTCTTAAGACACTTAGGCACTTTTGAAAATCCTATACTTTGGTGCCTACACATGGACTTCAGAGTCTAATTACAAGGCTACTATTTTGAAAACTTTGGCTGATTAGTACATGTAATAAAGTTCTAGCTGAACATGAGTGAAATGCTAAGTTGTGATGCTGTCTAGCAGGTTGCCTGTATTAGATCAGTTCAAAGATGTTAATGGCATTGTCTGTTGATTGTCAGCATATTACATTATGTATGTCCTATAATTAGCTAACTCTATAGCAAAGTGTGTGTATAGTCAGATGTTAGAACTTCATGAATACTAATGAATGATATCTGTATTGTTTCACTTATTGTAGGCAATTGCATTATGACTATCACTGTAACTCAATAGGGGTATGTCTACACTAGCTCAGTAGTTCGAGCTAGGTAGGGTAATGAGGGCAAGCGGAGTTGCAGATGAAGCCTGGGATTTAAATATCACAGGCTTCAATTGCATGTTCCCGGGCGCCGCCATTTTTAAATCCCCCTTAGTCCGAACTCCATGCCCACGGCTACACACGGCACGGAGTAGGTAGTTCTAATTAAAGATCCTAATTCGAACTACCGTTACTCCTCGTGGAATGTACAGTGATTTGGGCTTAATTTGCAACTCCGCTTGCCCTCATTACCCTCCTAGCTCAAACTACCGAGCTAGTGTAGATGTACCCTTGGTTGTGAATACCAGGATATAGAATGTTATCTTCAAAGCAAGGGTTAGTGTGTTCAGCAGTGGAAATTAACAGACTCAGTCTGTGATTGCTACTCATCAAAACCCATGCGGGTAAAGACAACTGTTCACATTGTTTTCTGTATAAATACTGGTTTAAAGGAATGATCCTGCATCTCTGGACTGATAGATTCTGACAGGGTAGAAAACTAAGTGATTGGCTAAAGATGTTCAAAATTATTTGTGGTAACCCTGAGAGTCTTTTGGAAAACTAGCAGATCTCTGCTATCATATTGGATTTACAAGCTTTGACATACCTGCTAATATATTTTATCTGCTTTAGACTTTCAGTAACTCTAATTTCTATTCTTAACTAATAAACTTTAATTATTTTACTAGAGAAATTGGCTGTCAGTGTTGCCTTTGGAGTCAGATCCAGAGTATCTGTTGACCTGGGCCAAGTGACTGGTCCTTTGGGGTTGGAAGTAACCTAATGTGAAGTTATTTTTTATTTTAACCTTTCATCACAAAGCCCCAGTTCATCTAATAAAGAGGGGCTAGACAGACTAAGGATATTGTCTATGGCTCCACTGTAATCCAGTAGTGCACATTTGTTACTGGCTTGATGAAATCTAATTCTAAAACAAACCACAAGTCTGGGGTGCCAGCCCTATTTTCTAACAATGTGACCTGTGATTGGCACTCTTTGGGTAAACCATATCAGATGGTGTGACATAAGTATTGGGCTCTTTCTGAGCAAAGCTTCTATGTACTGCATGATATTTAGAGGCACTAATTTACAAATGGAAGCATTACTTTAATTAAATAATTAAAATGGATTAACAAATATCCAATCATGTTTTTTAACTGTAATTCTTAGGAAGCACAGTTAAAGCACAGCTATGGAATTGTTTTACTTTGCCTCTGGGGCTATGAATCATTAATATTTTTAATGTCATTGAACATTTGTAGGAGATAGCTGTCACATTCCCAGCCTCCACCCTTAATTTTTTCAAATTTAGCAGTGACTCTCTAATTTCAGATGTTAAATAGTCCACAGAAGGTTATGAAGTGCATTAAATTAACCTCTGTTGTTTTCACCTCTTCAGACCCAAATTTGATCTGAAGACCATATCTTGAACATATTTACCACTAGTCATATAGTCACTGAATATATTTACCACCAGTCATTTATAGTAATAAGCACTATGCCAGGTGGCAATGTTTATAGAATCAAGCACTTAGTAAGAATGGGAAATGGTTTGCCAGCTGGCATTAGTAACCTCTGAGCCAGTGTTCCCTGTAATCTGGGTGCTTATGTGGCTGCTCAGGAGAAATTCAGATGCCACCCCACTGATTAGCAGAGTGTCCACAGCCAGATTTTTTGTTTCTAATGGTGGTGCCCATTCACACATGCTTTGGTGCACAAAAAAATTTATTTTACATATGGATGGAAAAAATGTAATGCAGAGTTTAAGTGAATTTCCTTGGAGGGAGGTGGGACTCCTAATTCCGATTCCCTTGCCCTTCCCAGTGGATCGTTCAATAGCAACAACAGAAAAATGTCCAAATTTTTGTGGAAATTCAGATCTGTTTTTCAGAGCCCTAATTTGGTGTCATCTAAACCAGCCATTCATTGAGGACTGGATTACACATGACCAGTCGCTGCCTGGGGCATTCACAGGTTTTGCCACTCCTAAGGTATGTCTAGACTACATGGCTCCGTCGACAGAGCCATGTAAACTAGTTTACCCAGCATAGTCAAAGAAGCGGGGATTTAAATAATCCCCGCTTCATTAAAATAAACATGGCAGCCGCGCTGTGCCGACGATCAGCTGATCCGGCACAGCGCGACAGTCTAGATCTGGGTCTGTTGGCTGGGGAAGCCTTTGCTGACTGATCCTGTAAACCTCGTTTCACGAGGCATAAGGGATCGGTTGGCAAAGGCTTCCCCAGCCGACAGATCCGCGTCTAGACTGTCGCACTGTGCCGGATCAGCTGATCGTCGGCACAGCGTGGCGTCCATGTTTATTTTAATGAAGCGGGGATTATTTAAATCCCCGCTTCTTTGACTATGCCAGGTAAAATAGTTTACATGGCTCTGTCGACGGAGCCATGTAGTCTAGACATACCCCTACAGTGCATGTCACAATATAATTACTATGGAAGGCGGAATCTAGAATATCAATTTGGGAAATCAGTGGGATTTCATGTGTGGTAATCAAAGGATCTTTATAGTGTTTCCACAGTTCACTCAGCAGCCCTTTTGTCAAGACATCTATTTTTTGTGGAGAAATATGGGCTCTCCTTCTTACCCTGCTGTGTATTATATTTTAGTGCAACGGCTGTAGCAACTAAAATAGCCTCCACTTTGAATAGCTACTATTTTTGTATTTTAATTCTATGTAAGGAGTTCTTTTAGCAGGATATAAAGTGACAGGGCAATAGCTTCATTTCCTAAAATACCAACCAAGCATGGGAATCTGTGAACTTATTGTCATAAATATACCAACATTGTGGAAGCAGTTGCCAGCATCTCATTGAATTTGGGGATGGATTAGCAGAGAGCTAGGAACATGCACATGAATCATAGTAAGATTATAAATGCAACGTTAAATCAGGCAAAATATATATTGTAGATGCACTGGATGAAAACCTGCTCTGACAGAAGTCAATGGATGGTTTACCACTGATATCAGTGGGCAAAGATTTTACTGTGGGTCTGTGCTAAGTCAGGTCACAGAGGTTTGTGTGAACTCTTTTATCCTTTTTAGTTCATATGGTTTTGCAATGGTTTCGACGGAGCCATGTAGATTAGGGTTGTAGGCAAAGGGAAATGAAGCGGCGATTTAAATAATTGCCACTTCATTTAAATTTACATGGCTGCCGCGCTGAGCTGACAAACAGCTGATCAGCTGTTTGTCGGCTCAGCGCGCTAGTCTGGATGCTCCCCTGCCGACTTCAAAGCCCTTTGTCGGCAGCCCCATTATTCCTCGTGGGATGAGGTTTACCGGGGCTGCCGACAAAGGGCTTTGATGTCGGCAGGGGAGCATCCAGACTAGCGCGCTGATCAGCTGTTTGTCGGCTCAGCGCGGCAGCCATGTAAATTTAAATGAAGCCGCGATCATTTAAATCGCGGCTTCATTTGCCTTTGCCAAAAAAACAAATCTACATGGCTCCGTCGACGGAGCCATGTAGTTTAGACGTACCCTTGGTGTCAACAGGGACTGAGTCATGTTCAGTTTTGTGTTAGACAGCACAGTTCTCTGGGGTGTGTTCTAACATGATGTAAATTTCTTTAGATTGAAACAAAATCCTTCATTCAAACCTTCACAAGAAAACAAACTGCCAGGTTTTTGTTTGTTGTAGAAACCACAAAAAACCACTAAATTTCATGTAATTTCTACTTGGAAATATAGATCAACCCAGAATCTCCCTAACCAAATGCTAAACTCTCTGGGCATGTGTCTTACTGAGGCCTCTATCTTTGACACTATAGATTCAGAAAAGACTCTATCTGGTGGTAACAGTTATGAAACGGCCGTGGGATGACGGCATTTCTGTTCACCTTAGCTAATGTAAAACTGTGAACCTAATATAATCCCTACAAATATAGATTAAAAACATTCTTGGCAAAATCTTTAGCTCATATAATTTGGCATGGCTCATTTAAAGATAATGGAAATATACTGCTTTACAGAGCTGAGAGTTGGGACTCAATATTTAAAGTAGGAATGTGCAATAATGCAGGAAACAGCTTGATAACATCTATCAAGTCTGGACATCAAACACAGGGAGACAAAGGGAACAGCAGGTGTTTCCTGCAATGCTTTTTAGATAAGCTCTGCTTTTTTTCTGTGGTTGAAAAAGATATCATTTTAGTATGTATGTTCATCTTGTGAAAACCAGATGTCTAAGGGTAACCAAAGGAGCTGTAGAAAATTCCTGCTAATCTCCATGCGTCTGATTGAAGCTCTGATCTTCCTGCTCTGATATACACCATCAAAGTGCATTTTCTGTTGCTATTATCATAAAAATGGCAATGATGGGGATTACACAGCTGCCCAATTCATATTAAGAGAGATCTTCAAACATTTTCAGGGAATTTGAAACACTGTTTTCAAGTTTCTTTGCTCAGTTTACATATCCGGAATAAGTACAATTGTCTGCAGCTACCAAAGCAAAAACTAAAAATCACTAATTCATTAGGACAATTCATTCATCACCCATAGCCCCCAACTTAAACCCCTCCAACACATTATCAATAACCTACAGCCTATACTGGAACAGGATACTACACTCCGAGAGGCTCTGGGGACAGACCATAGTCTCCTATAGACAACCACCTAACCTCAGGAAGATTCTTACCAACAACCACAGGACATACCACACTAATACCAACCCTGGAATTTTCCCTTGCAACAAACCCCGTTGCCAACTTTGTCCACATATTTACTCTGGTGACACCATCATTGGACCTAACCATGTCAGTTATATGATCAAGAACACATATTCCTGTTCATCCAGAAATACAATTTATGCCATCATGTGCCAACAGTGTCCTTCTGCTATGTATATTGGACAGACTTCTCAGACACTTCGCCAAAAATCAATGCCCACAAATCAGACATCAGACATCTTCACAAGGAAAAAACAGTTGCTTTTCATTTCAGCCTACCTGGACATAGTCTTAATGACCTTACTACATGCATCTTACTTCAAAGAGACTAATACCAGATTTCAGAGGGAAACTTCAGAACTTTCTTTCATGGTTAAATTTGACATTTTTCAAATGGGCCTTAACAAAGATGCTAATTATCTTAACCATTACAAAGATAGCTTCTCACTTATCAACCCTGATTAGCCATTCATTAACTCAAGTAGCTATTTCCTCTCATCCTCTCCCTCACCCCACCTTCTGTACTAAATCTGAATTGTCAGTTTAATAATGTGTTCACTTTTTTTCATTGTATTCCTTTGGTATATATGGTCATGTCAATTATCTTCCAGAATATGATCTGAGGAAGTGGGTCTGGCCCACGAAAGCTCATCACCTATTAAACCATCTTGTTAGTCTTTAAGGTGCTACATAGTTTGTCCTTTTGTTTTAGCAAGATCAGACTAACATGGCTACCTCTCTATTACTATTCATTAGGACAATGGGAGAGTCACTCATAATGTTTCTAAGGTAGCCCTTCTATGGAGATCCTGCCTTGCTTAAACTTAATATAATTTCAAGCAATACAAGTACTCATTGTGCTTGTTGTAGTTGTTGCCTCTGCATGCTACATGCACATAAATAATAGTAATAAATGACTGCTGAGGCAACTCAAGAGCATTCATGATAATAGCCACAAAATCAGATATAGCTTTTTCCAGGTGAGAAAGAATGAGGAGCGAGATGAATAGTCTTTGACAAAAAATATAGTCCATGCTGCTTTCAAGTAATATATACCCTACAATCTCTACATGCTGGCTGGGCTCATATCACTTACTTGATGGGGAATGTAAGCGGAATTCTTTTTTTTTTTGACCTTCATTTTTGGGTCTTGTGGGTATACAGAAAGAAGGAAGCTGATAGAAGAGCTGTTTGTTCCATAAAGACTACGTTTTCAAAATGGTGTGTATTTTTTTTAGAATGTTTCCCATTAAAATCAAAGAGACTGTAAAGGACTTCGGGGGAGCTGCTGTGTAGCACTTTATGAATGCTATATATGACTTATATGGAGGAATTTGTTGGTATAGTTTAATGCACAAAGTTGGCAACAAAGGGGTATGTCTACACTACAGCACTAATTCGACCTAACTCAATTCGAATTAGTTAATTTGAACTAAGCTAATTCGAATTAGTGCACCTAGACCTAAAAACTAATTTGAATTAGCGTTTTGCTAATTGAGTGGACCCTGAACCGAAGTTAAGGCTGGCCGGAACCAGGACTTAGACTGTGGAGCTGCTGCCTCAGGCTACCTGAGGGCTGTTCTTAAAGGGACCCAATCCCCACCCCGGACAGACAGTTCTCAGGGTTCCCCGCTTGCTTGTCTACTTCGATGAGGGACAGCAAAGCAGTCCTGTCTTGGAGTGCCCTGAGTGCCCACACTCGGCACATCACAGCACTCGACCATCAGCCCGGCTGCACTTGCTGCAGACTGCTATCTGGGGGGATCAATTGGGGGGCTGTCAGGATCAAGGAGGCCCTGCAAGAGAGCTTCCACCCCGAGGAGCCTGCAGAGCCACCCCAGTCCTCCCCATCAGGGGCTCGTGCCTCATTCCTCCCTCACCTCCTTCCACTTACCCTCCCTAGACCCCCTTCCTGATGTAAAAAATAAAGGACACGCGTGTTCAAAAATAGAAACTCTTTATTTAACAAAACCGGAGGCGGGGGAGGATGAACCTTTGGGGACACTGGGAAAAAGAGGTGGGAGAGGGGAAGAGAGAGGGTGGGAGAGGTGAGGGAAAAACCTGGGAGGATGGAGCTGGAAGGGGGAAGCCAGGGGAAGAAGGAGGAGGGAAAGTATAAAACTAAGGTACGCCGTATCTTCAGTACTGTGTACAGATGTGGTTTCCTCACCTCAAAATAGATGTTTTGGCCTTGGAAAGGATTCAGAAAAGGGCAACTAAAATAGACTCATAGACTCCAAGGTCAGAAGGGACCATTATGATTATCTAGTCTGACCCCCTGCACAGTGCAGGCCACAAAATCTCACCCACCCCTCCTAGAATAATCCTCTCACCTATATTTCAGATATTGAAGCCTTCAAATACTTTGAAGACCCCAAGATGCAGAGATCCTCTAGCTGTGATCTGTACCCCATGCTACAGAGGAAGGCGAAAAACCTCCAGGGCCTCTGCCAATCTACCCTGGAGGAAAATTCCTTCCTGACCCCAAATATGGCGATCAGCTAAACCCTGAGCACGTGGGCAAGACTCATCAGCCAGACACCCAGAAAGTTCTCTATAGTAACTCCTATCATCCCTCCATTGACCTATTTCCCCCTGATAATGAATGGTCAATTAGATACCAAAATGATCAGGGGTTTGGAACAGGTCCCATATGAAGAGAGGCTAAAGAGACTGGGACTTTTCAGCTTAGAAAAGACGAGACTGAGGGGGGATATGATAGAGGTCTATAAAAGCACGAGTGGTGTGAAGAGGGTGCATAAAGAAAAGTTCTTCATTAGTACCCATAATAGAAGAACTAGAGGACACCAAATGAAATGAATGGGTGGCAGGCTTCAAATTAATAAAAGAAAGTTCTTCTTCTCAAAGCAAATAGTCAACCTGTGGAACTCCTTGCCAGAGGAGGCTGTGAAGGCTAGGACTATAATAGAGTTTAAAGAGAAGCTAGATAATTTCATGGAGGTTAGGTCCATAAAAGGCTATTAGCCAGGGGATAAAATGGTGTCCTTGCGCTCTGTTTGTCAGAGGCTGGAGAGGGATGGCAGGAGACAAATCACTTGATCATTGTCTTCGGTCCACCCTCTCTGGGGCACCTGGTGCTGGCCACTGTCGGTAGACAGGATACTGGGCTAGATGGATCTTTTGTCTGACCCAGTATGGCCGTTCTTATGTAACCTGTGGAACTCCTTGCCACAGGAGGCTGTGAAGGCTAGAACTATAACAGAGTTTAAAGAGAAGTTAGATAAATTCATGGAGGTTGGGTCCATGGAATGCTATTAGCCATGGGGTAGGAACGGTGTCCCTGGCCTCTGTTTGTGGAAGGCTGGGGATGGATGGCACAAGACAAATGGCTTGGTCATTGTCTTTGGTCCATCCCCTCCAGGGTACCTGGTATTGGCTGCTGTCGGCAGACAGGCTACTGGACTGGATGGACCTTTGGTCTGACCCAGAATGGCCGTTCTTATGTTCTAAGCTCAGGGTTCAGGGTCGTGGGTCTCACTGGACCAACTTGATTTTCATGCAAACCTGCTCCTGGGTTCGCATGTGGCCTTTGGTGGCCAGGCTGGCAGCTATCCTACCCTAGACGGCCACATTCCTGTGCCTAGTGCGGAGATTGTGGACGTTGGAGGCCTCCCCCCAAACCTGGATGAGGTCCATGATCTCCGCACTAGACCAGGCAGGCGCCCGCCTCTTGTAGCCCTGGGCAGGCTCCTGGGAGCTGCCGTCCTGGGAAGAAGGGGAGGGCTGGGTGGCAGCGGGTGGCTGGCTCATGCCATACCAGGTGCAGGGTTTGCTGGCTGGGTGCTGGCAGGCTTGCACCTGGCACGGGCACCGCAGCCAGACTGTGGCCCTTTAAGGGCTCCGGGGCCAGGAGGGGGGCAGAAGAGTTTCCCTGGCTTGGCCAAGAGTGGTCACCAGGGCAACCTGGGAAGGGCTAGTCTCCAACTAGTTTGAATTAAGTGGCTACACAGCCCTTAATTTGAACTACTTAATTCGAACTAGGTGTTAGTCCTCGTAGAATGAGGTTTACCTAGTTCGAATTAAGCGCTCCGCTAGTTCGAATTAAGTTCGAACTAGCGGTTTGCATGTTTAGCGCCTATGAAAGTTACCGTATTTTCCGGTGTATAAGGCGACTGGGTGTATAAGACGACCCCCTAATTTTTTAGTTAAAAGATAGGGTTTAGTCTTATACCCCAGCGCCCCTGTGCCTCCTTTGCTCCCGGTGTCCCTGGTCTGCTGGAGACGGTCCCCAGCAGACCAGAGGCACCGGGAGCAAAGCCGCAGCAGCAGCGGGGTCCCGCCACCGCTGCGGCTTTGCTCCCGGTGCCTCTGGTCTGCTGGGGACCGTCTCCAGCAGACCAGGGACACCGGGAGCAAAGCCTCTGAGGACACCCCGGCAGCGGGACAGCCCCGGCGCGCCGGAGCTGTCCCGCCGCCGGAGCCCCTCCGCGGCTTTGCAAAGCCTCGGGAGAAGCCGGCGGCGGGGCATTCCAGGCGCGCCTGAGCTGCCCCACCGCCGGCTTCCCCCAGGCTTTGCAAAACCTGGGGGAAGCCAGCGGCGGGGCATCCCAGGCGCGCCTGAGCTGTCCCGCCGCCGGAGCCCCTCCGTGGCTTTGCAAAGCCTCGGGGGAAGCCGGCGGTGGGGCAGCCCAGGCGCGCCTGAGCTGTCCCGCCGCCGGAGCCCCTCCGCGGCTTTGCAAAGCCTCGGGAGAAGCCGGCAGCGGGGCATCCCAGGCGCGCCTGAGCTGCCCCACTGCCGGCTTCCCCCAGGCTTTGCAAAACCTGGGGGAAGCCGGCGGCGGGGCGTCCCAGGCACGCCTGAGCTGCCCTGCCGCCAGCTTCCCCCAGGCTTTGCAAAGCCGCATATCCGGCGTATAAGACGACCCCCGATTTTGGGGGGATGTTTTTTAACATCAAAAGTCGTCTTATACGCCAGAATATATGGTAATTCGAACTAACGGCTGTTAGTTTGAATTAACTTTGTAGTGTAGACATACCCATAGTCTGTGTCTACACAGCAGGCAGTTATTTTGAAATAATGTCAAAATAATGTCAAGCTGGAGGACTTCTTACTCTGACTCTTGTAACTTTCATTGTACGAGGAATAAGGGAAGTCAGAGGAAGAGTGCTCTATTTCAAAATAAGTGCTGTTTAGATGTTCTTTATTTTGAAATAAGCTATTCCGGGTGTAATGTCATGGACTTCAAAGACCTAATGAGAGAAAGAGAGCGTTGTAGTTCCTCTGAAGTCAATGTAATTGCACATAATTACACAATCTATTAATTTGGCCCCAAAACTACAACGTAAATGTTTACTATAATCACAAAAGTGAGAAATAAGTGCAGTACTTAGAAGGAAAGAGGGGAGGGTCTCTTAGCTACTGTTCATTCTCATCTGTTCTATGTGGACTATTCAATGATTAATGTTCAGTGTTTTGTAGAGATTTAATTTTCTTTTTTATAGACTCCATCAATAAAGCTCTCTTCTCTCAAAGTGAAATCTCAAGGAAAACAATAATCACCCAGTGAATTGTCTATTGGTAGAGAATATATATACTCTCTCACAAGCTCCACCCGCCATATTTGTATACATTCCAAAAGCGTGTGGTAATAATGTAGTTCTGTTCAAACTTGTGCATACCTTAATTCTCATCCCAGTACACCATGATCTCAGTCTCAGCACAGCACAAATTTGAAAAGGCTCTGTTGGAACCAAGGAACAGCCTAACTAACTGGCAAAGACTTACAAATAAACAAGGAGGGGACACAAAACAAAACAAAACAAAACAAAAAAAGCCCACAGAAACAAAAAGAAGCAGGCAGGCTGGGGTCATGTCCTGCAATCTAAACAGAACAAGAACAAAATCTAGCAGTGGAAATACAACCTATTTTATTGTATCTCTTTAAATAAACAGCTGTTCTATCCATGATTCATCCCTAACCGCCAGATGTGTAGTGAATGTGTTACCATTCTGCCCATAATCAAGCAAAATATTGTTTAGATTTATATATTTTACTGAGGATTCACTGCAGTAATCCAGTAATACTGAGTATTTGCTGTAGTTAGTTTACACCAATTGAGGATGTAGCCCTGAATGCCCTTCCACCCCATTCACACAAAAATGTGGTGAACGGAGAGACTGAAACCCACAAACAATGACAAAAGAATGTTTAATGAACAATAGAGTGATGCCAATTTATACCAGCTGGTGATCTGGCTTTTAGAATGTGAGATTCGGTATTGGCCATTTGTACATTGACATTCAAAAAGTATTTTTTTACTTCTTTGTCAAGTATTTTATATGGGTTTGCAGCAAAATTGGTACCCAGAAAAATCTATGTATTTATAAGCTTATTCAACTAGCAGAGGCCTGATTAAAGAATATACTCCTTTACTGGAAATTGAAGAAACACAGTGAAATTGGTCTATTTACTGGGCATTTGTCAAGTTACAAAGCAGCAAAGTGAGAACCTGTAGAGACTGGTGCACAGAAAGTATCAACCTCCTGATTGCACTTTTTGATGTATCACTGTGTCATCTTGGCTTTGCTCTGCATTAATTCCCAAGGCATTCATCTTTTTTTTTCAACACCTCTTCATAATGCTAATAAAGCCTGGCTTTCAGAAATACCATTCCAATTATAGTAAAGAGTAATTAGCAATTCATGATATTTGTGCTACGGCTTATCGGATATTTGTTTGAAGTGGTTTACTATTTTCAGCCTGCCAAAGCCACAGGCAAGGATGTAGTCTGTGGAGATAAATTTATGGTATTAAATATGTCAGAATATTCACTTTCTGGGAGGGACAGGGAAAATAAGCTGTTGATCTGTCTTGCACCTGCAGACCTTATCTACTGCAGAAATGGAGTTCTTCCAGTTAAAGATGACAGTGGCAAAAACTGTGTATCAAGATGGAAACAGTCTTTTTCATGATGGCAAGATGAAAAGATGAAGGGAGAGAGGGGAGCCATGTATAAACTGGATGGGCTGAGATGAGAAGTTCTTGCTGTTTGTTTTTCTCTGGATTTTCGCTGTATACCCATCCAATGTTAAACAGCGTACATGGTCATAGCCAAATGAATATAGATGTCTGTGTATGGATCTTTGAACAGAATTACTGGCATTTTTCCTGCTTTATACGTAATAAAGTAAAAAATCTGTGCACTTTGATGGGTGGCATGGCTGGAGAACTCGGGGAGGAAGGGAGGAAGTTGCTTCTAAAACTCCAAGAAAATAGATCTCGAGGACATCACTGTCCACTAGAGCTGGGCTGAAAACAATTTCTCATTCTGCAAAAGTTTTTGAGATTTCCCCATTCCAACTAGAACCTTTATATTTTTGATATCATGCTGAATCAAGGACTTGAACCTGGTCTCCTACATCCTTGGTAAATACTCCTACTACTGAGCTAACAGCTATATTGGGTTAGAGCCTCTCTCCAACCCTTTTTTATTAGAAAAGTCACAACTATTTCTACTCTCCACCCTGCCAGGCATCTTTGTCATCTGCCCTTAGTATTATCTTCGTGGGGATTCCTATTCTACTAATTGTTGTCTACTGGGGTTTGGGGCTTCTGAAAATAAAAGGTGTTTTCATGCCCAATATTTATTTCATCCAGCAGCCAGATAACAGGAGTCCTGTTTGAACAGAACCCCTTTAAATGAGTCCTGCAACTCACAGTTCTTTATGTAGTACATGTCCTCTTTCTTTTTAGCAAATACGTTGTCATGGCAATGAACAGAAAATGGAGAGGGTGAGTACTACCCAGGGAGACTGCAGGGTCTGCACATTCACATTTGCAGGTTTAGCTCTCTTTATAATGATTGAATTACCAGAAATGTGGGGCTCAGATGCAGCATTCCACCCCACAGGTTTGGGAGTCCTTGCAGCTGGGGTTTTGGCTTAAGACTTTACTTATATGGGGATGTGGAGAGAGATTTGGCAGTTTCTCTGAATAAAGTAGTAAATGAATGAAGAAGGAACTTTGAAACTTGTAAATATTCATCACAAATCACATTAATATGCAAATGCATTTTAATTAGATTCAGCTACACCAGCAAGGGTCAATCTCCCATTCTGACTAAACAAAACTAAAAACAGAATATCTACTATGCTTTGTTCTGCTGTGCAGCTGTTATGATATTCATTTCCTAGCCACCTTTTGACACTTTTTCTTACTAAGAAAGCGGGCAGCAGGCAAATGAGGATTCCTCCTGATTTTTCTCTAACTGCTGTCTCAAAATAGACTGCTTAGCTGATATCTCTTTGATTAGCAAAGATATTTATTGTTCAGCAACCACTTTTCATTTGTGCTATGGCTGATGTTAATCTGCAGTAGGATCCTGTGCTGAAATTTTCTCCCCATTATGGACCCTATGGTCTTGTGGGTAAGGCATAGCATGGTGCCTGAAAGATCTTAGTTCATATTCCTGATTCTGCTACAGACTTCCTGTGGGATCTTGCCATTTTGGGCAAGTTAATCACTGCCTCAGCTCCTAATGTATAAGTGAGAATAGTTCTTTCTTCCTTCCACCAGTTAGATCGTAACCTCTCCATGGCAGGGACTAGCTGTTACTATGTATATATGTCCAGCATGTTAGCATGAAGATGCTGGGAGCTGATGCAATACTATAATTAAGTTGTATATTTCTACCTTTAGACTACAGATAAATATACCATCAGAAAACATCCTTTTTTTAATCAGATCCATGTACATATGGCCATGCAAATGTATACACCTTTGCATGTGCCAATATCACCTATGTATTTAGTATAAATTTGAATGTCCAATGGAAAGATTTCAAATCTAGTTTATATATTAGCAGTGTAAATGGATATAGACTCTTCAAGCTGGTTAGTACAGGTGGCTAGGAATGTGCATTTATGAGTCTTTTCTGAGTGAATTAGCCCCTCAGGGTTGGTTTTTTTGCCCAAATCTCCATTATCTATTTTGGATAGCTCACTTCAGTAGTGCTGTCTAAGATTTTTTCCCAGTCAGCTCAAACTCCTTAGAATACAGAGAAGAAGTTGTTTTTGGTGGAGAGTGAGGAAAGTTCATTAAGGTAAATGGTTCCATTCAAAGCTCCAGGCTTCTCACTTCCAAAAGACCCAGCTAAATATAACAGCTTCTTTAGCAGTGCTCCCCTTCAAACCTCTCCTTGCTAAATGTAATAATGTTAAATAACTAATGTGAAAAATAAAACTGTAAAAAAAGGAAAGAGTCATTATGTAAATTGCTTGAGTGTAGAGAGAATTTTGCTCTGAAGTCTGTTAATACCTCACTCATGTCTCATTTTCTTCCTAATTCAGCTTTCCCCAGAGCTGTTTTAGATGTAGCTGTTTGTAGCATTTTCCCATGGTTTTAGTGCAGGCACTTAGCTGCTGCTAGGTGGATGGACTCATTAGACCAATTTCCCAGAAGACTGATGATACAGATTAGGTTGTCATCAATCACATGCAGCTTTGCTGGACACAGCAATACAGTAACATGACAGCCATGTTTCTGGGTCACTACTTTTGCTGAATGCTATGGTTCGACTCATCCTGCAGGAAAGCTGGACACTCAGTAGATTAAGTCTTGCTGCAAAGAAATTAGAGCAGGTTTTTTGGCCTGAGTACTGGGACCCAAGTGAGGAGGAAACAAAATGCTGGACCCATTTATGTTTAGGTTTGAATTGCATGTGGAAACCAGTGTCCATATATGCCTTTAAAGTTATACAGACAAACTCCTACTTCTGCCTATTCTTTGGGCAGCTATCTGATTCTCTCATAAAGGCTTTTTACTTTGACACAGTAATGTCCTAGGAATACCTTCCTCTCTCTGTTTGCACCCCTTTTCTTTTGCCATGATGACTTGTAACCATGTTGAAATGGGAGGGAACAAAAGATTTGCTTGCATTTATTTTTGCATGTGACCACAAGAACATGAGAAAGGCCATACGGGGTCAGACCAAAGTTCCATCTTGCCTAATATCCTGTCTTCCAACAGTGGCCAATCCAGGTGCTTCAGAGGGAATGAACAGAACAGGTAATCATCAAGTGGTCCATTCCCAACTTCTGGCAAATAGGGACTAGGAACACATCTGTGCCCATGCTGTCTAATAGCTAGTGATGGATCACTCTTCCATGAATTTATCTGTTTCTTTGTGAACCCTATTATAGTCTTGCCCTTCAGAACATTTCCTGGAAAAGAATTCCACAGATTCACTGTATATTGTATGAAAAAATATTTCTTTGTATTTGTTTTAAACTGTCTGCATATTAATTTCATTATTAATTTCAAGGTCTTGCATTACGAGGAGTAAATAATACTTCCCTCTTTACTTTCTCTATGCTAGTCATAATTTCATAGACCTCTAACGTATTCTCCTTACTTGTCTCTTTTTCAAGGTGAAAAGTCTTATAAATCTCTTCTCATATGGAAGCTCCTTATATGGAAGACTCCTAATCATTTTTGTTGTTCTTTTCTGTATACCTTTTCTAATTCCAATATATCTTTCTTGAGATGGGGCGACCACATATGCATGCAGTAGTCAAGCTGTGGGTGTACCAGGGATTTATATAAAGGCAATATGTTATTTTCTGTCTTATTATTTATCCCTTTCATAATGATACTCAACATTCTGTCTTTTTTTTTTGACTGCTGCTACACACTGAATGGATGTTTTCAGAGAATTATCCACAATGATTCCAAGATCTCTTTCTTGAGATGTAATAGCTAATTTAGTCCCCATCATATTATATGTATATGGGATTATATTTTCCAAAGTGCATTACTTTGCATTTATCATTATTGAATGTCATCTCTCATTTTGTTGCCCAGTCATCCAGGTTTGTGAGATCCTCATGTAGCTCTTCACATTTTGCTTTGGACTTAATTACCTTGAGTAGTTTTGAATCATCTGCAGCTTTTGCCACCTCACTATTTATCCCTTTTCCCAGATTATTTATGAATATGTTGAAAAGGACTGGTTCCAGGACAGACCCCTAGAGGACATCACTATTTATTACTGTTTAATTTATCAGTTTGTTCCAAAATCTCCTCTAATGACACCTCAATCTGGGACAGTTTCTCTGATTTGTCACCTACACAGAATGGCTCAGGTTTGGGAATCTTCCTCACATCCCCAGCCATGAAAACTGATGTAATGAGTTCATTCAGTGTTTCTGCAATGACTGTATTGTCCTTGAGTTCTCCTTTAGCATTTTGATTGTCTAGTGTCCCCATTGATTGTTTAACAGGCTTCCTATTTCTGATGTACTTAAATTTTTTCCCTATAACTTTTTGAGTGTTTGGCTCTTCAAAATTATTTTTAGCCTTCCTATTTATATTTTTACACTTCACTTGCGAGAGAGTTTTATTTTCCTCAATAGGATTTAATTTCCATTTTTAAATGATTCCTTTTTGCTTCCCAATTCTTCTTTTACTTTGTTATTTAGCCACAGTGGCACATTTTTGGTCCATTATGATTTTTAATTTGGGCTATACATTTAAACTGAGCCTCTATTATAGTGTCTTTGAGAAGTTTCCATATAGTTTCAGGGATTTTGCTTGTGGTACTGTACCTTTTAATTTCTGTTTAACTAACTTCCTCATTTTTGTATAATTCCCCTTTCTGAAATTAAATTCTACCAGGGTGGATTGCTGTGGTGCCCCCATAGATGTTAAATTTAATTATGTTAGGATCACTAGTACCAAGTGGTTCAGCTACTATCACCTCTTGGACCAGATCCAGTGATCTACTTAGGCCTAAATCTAGAATTGTTTCTGCTCTTGTAGGTTCCAGGGATAGCTGCTCGAAGAAACTATCTTTTGAGGTGTCAAGAAACTTTATCTCTGCATCCTGTCCTGAGGTGACAGTCAATATGGGGATAGTGTAAATTCCCCATTATTTTTGAGGGTTTTAAAATTTTACTAGCCTCTCTAATCTCCCTGAGTGTTTCACAATTAGTATTGCTGTCCTGGTCAAATGGTTGTATATCTCTTTTATAATTCTTATTATTATTCAAGTGTGGAATTACTATTCCTGAGGATTCTACAATACAGTTTGGTGCAGTTAAGATTTTTACTTCATTTGACTATGCTTTGATCCACATACAATGCCATTCCCTCACCAGCATGACCTGTTCTATATTTTGTACTCTAGTATTACTGTGTCCCATCAATTAGCCTCATTCCACCAAGTTTCTGTGATACCTACTATATCAATATCCTCATTTAATATGAGACACCAAGATCTTATTATTTAGACTTCTAGCATTTGAATGTAAGCAAAGTCTGAACGAGCTGTCTCCTGACATCTTGTTGACAAGCTGTGGAAGAGGATATTTAAAGCTGACTTCGTTTGCATGGGCACACCCACCCTGTCTAGGTGCTTAGCATAATGGGATTGCTTGCCCAAATAATCACTTTGGCTTGTGTTGGATCCCCAGTCTCCTTGTTATTAGAGCAGGAGTAATAAAGTATAATTATCCTTGCTGTATGAATTGAGGGCAGCAGAACTGTGCATGCCAAATCAGGATTTAAGGGACTCACCCTCCAGTAAAGGACATTTGCTTGGCAAGGAATATGGGTTCCAAATTCTAGTGAGCTGAGAGAGGACAGGTACTTGTATGTGGGCTTTAACGAAGGGTGCCAGATATCATTTCACTGGTCCTCTCTCCACTATGTAATTACAGAGATAATTTAGATTCAACTGAGAGTCTTGTTTCACCCCACAGAGCTGAAATCACTGACCCCTTAGTCTAACCATTAGACCTGCTTTGAGACAGAGTTTCTAATGCAAGAGACTTCCCAGTGTGTACCAGCAGTGTTATCTGGGGGGACCTGATGACATCCTGGATTGGCTAGCAGAGCAGAGCAGCATGCCAATCAACTGGCACGGTGGCTGGTGAAGCAGAACAGCAAGTGAGTACCTGGGCAACGGAGTGAGTAAAGTGCCTCCTTGCCTTCTCCCACCTAGGATAAAAGGTGAACTCTGCAGATGCATCTCTGGGTCTGCACTGATCAATGACAACAACTGAATGGGTTTCAGAGAAGGAATGGGTACATTTAAGGGAATTTTGGTTGCTGGATTCAAGAACTGAGAGGAAAGCACTCTTCCCAACTTACTTGGTTTATATCTGTGAACCCTGTTTGTGGTGTTTTCCCAAATTATTGCCAGGTTACTCCTCTTCTTAAATTAAAAGTTTCTTTTTTACACTCAGACTCTGTGCTTTCAAGAAGGTTAATATTGCCTATAGGAGGCTATTGGGGGTGGTAATTAATTGTCCCAGGTTACTGGGTTGGGGCTTGAATTGGTTTTGAGTTGTATTGTGGAAGAGGAACCTCTAGATATTGAAACCAGCTTTGTTGCTGTAAATTCCAACAGACCGAAGAGTTACATTCATATAAGCACTTAAAATCTTCACATTTTAGTTGCCTGCCATCTGAGTTTGATTTGATTAATAGCTATACTTGACATGGAGCTGTTTAGGCTCAAACAAAAGCATTATTGATAGTTTGAATCCAGCAAAAAAGGGAATAAAATCTCCTGGACCTCTTATTCCATTGACAGCTTTGACATTGTCTTTGTAAGCTGGTGGGTTACAAGTCCAGGAAAGTACCAGTGCTACTCCTACACTCATTTGAGGGCTTTGCCACAGAGCTCATTTTATTGTTTAAACACAGAAATGTATAAATTGCACAAAAAGAAAGTGATTAGTCTTCACAGAGGCTAGTCCCCTTGCCTTTCTTCTCCCTGCAAAAAGTCCTTCTTGGAGGCATGTGACAGGAAGGTAACATTTATCCTGGATGCTGCACCTTGTCACTTATTCTTAGTGACAACACCATTTATCTGGTTTAGCTCTAAAGCTGGTTGTTACCTTTCTATTTTTCTCATTGTGGTGATATGAACTGAGCATGTTCGCTTGCCAATATTATTGAAAGGGAGACAAAAACCATCCTTTTTACAGAGAACGGCAGGGTTCCAGCGTACTGGTATTTGTCTGTTCACCTTGGAACTGGTTTTGGGTGGCTATCCACAGGAAAAGCAAGGAGAGCAGAGTGGGCAATTCAGCAGTGTATCCTCTAGAAAGGTTCAGGATTCGGTCAGTAGAGATGTAGGCTTCCTCCTCCAAATAGCAGACATGCTTTCCCCGAAATAAACTTAGGAGGCGGCAGTGAACAGGAGAGGTCGAGGAGAGAACAAGGCCCTTGTCTGTCTTCCCCATTTCAGCAAAGTACATGTATTGGTGTCTACCCTGGGTGCCAAAAAACATGCTTATGTCAAATCCTCAGCATGGCTGAGGTCCAGTCTTGACATTATCTGCCTTGGTCAGTATAAATGCTTAGTCATGTGTTTTATTGGTGGAGGAAAGTACACAGACTTCAGGTCCCCCTCTCTCCGTCTAAGCTCCCATTCAAACCATGAGGGGAAAGTCTTAAAATTTTCCTTCATGATACTGGATAGGAAGACTCCCGGGTTCCATCCTCCCCCTGGCTATGTCTACACTGGTGGCTCCTTGCGCATGAACTTCTTGCGCAAGGGTTCTTGTGCAAGGAGTTCTGTGCAAGAACACATCCACACTGCCATGTGTGAGATGTGCTTTTGCGCAAGAGCGCCCATAGCAGTGTGGGTGTGCGGCAGGGATTCTTGTGCAATAAAACTCTATAGCTAAAATAGCTTTCTTGCGCAAGAGCTATGCTCTTTTCTTACAAGTGGAAGCTGTCTTGGCAAGAGCTCTTGTGCAAGAGAGCTTAGACTTGTAAGAAAAGAGCGTAGCTCTTGCTCAAGAAGCCGTCTCTTACCATGCCGTACTGTACATCTTCTTGTGCAGGAGCTGGTGGGCAGTGTGGATGCACTGTGGATTATTGAGCAAGAACAGCCGTTCTTGCGCAAGAAGCCGCAAATGAAGACATAGCCCCTTTGTCAGAAGACTCTTGCTGACATCCATGGAAGTGAGTTACTCAGAGCCTGCAGTGCAAGGAGACCCCTTCTCTCACACATTTCCCAGTGTCCTGAAATTACTTCGTATCTTGACCGAAAGGTTTTCGAATACTCCAGGGCATAAAACAGTGTTTGGTTTAGCCACATTTGTAATCTGGGTAGAAATATATTTAACCAGCACTAAAAAAGTTGCAGCACCTGTGTTCCCAGTGGTTTGGGTGAGAATAAAACTCCCTCCCCAGAGAAGCTCAGGGTCATTCCAGGAAGAACTGGTCCCTATTATTTTCATAACTAATTACCTAATAAACTACAGCTTAGACCTCCTTTGCCCAGCACCCTCAGGTCCCAAACAAGGGAATTTTCCAGACACAGGGAGATCAGTTCTGGCCCCCACCTGGCTCCACTCCCGGCTCTAGCTGCCACTCACTGGCTGCTGACCTCCTGGACTGGCTGCTGCTGCCCACCCCACTCAGGCTTCCAGCCCTGGCCAGGCAGGCTTAATTTCATGGTTCCCTGTGTGTGGGACATGCCCCTGCCTCAGTAATGAATTAATGCAACTTGCACTGCTTGCATCATTGTTTCTTTATGCTTGTTAGCCAGCTGAAATAATGAATGAAAATTTCTTCCAAACAGTCAAAAATGGAGTTGAAAGATACTAGACAAGGAACAAAGACAAAGAGATAGTAAATGTTCCTGGTGAAGAACTACTGGCAATTAAGTGCAATTTTACATAATGCGTAAGAATAACTCTCTAATTTCTGGGTGGCTTCTTGACCTGGAGCCAAAGGAATGAACTTTTTAAGACTGACCAGTGCTATGGTAAGTTGTGAAGGTTTATGAGCCCGTTGCTTTGGGAGTGTGCTACTTCTACTGAACATGTTGGTATAGACTCTACTTTCGTGAGTCTCTAGCCCTCCATCAAGGACGTTCATGATCCAGGCCATCATGGTTTGGAGCACAAAGGTGACAACTAAAACACATCACATCTTAGCTATGAGATCCGCAGCTAAAAGATCTGAAGTGCTCCATGGGGCCAGTCCAATGATGCCTGATGGGCCACACCGGAGACCCAAGGATGAGCTTTGTGAGTGGATCTTGGAATAGGCTGATCAATGGGTATCTAAGAAGGTCTAGCTGAGACAATGTAATGATTGATTGACTGTAGCCCTGATGATTTTTGAGGCTGAGAATCTTTTACCTCTCACAAAAATTATTCTGAGACAACCTGGACTCTCTCTTGCCGGCTCTTCTATTGAGCAGTGGTAGACTGATGCCTTCACGTATTGGGCCACAGCTGACAGCAAAACCACTTTACCATTGTGGGCTGCAATTCTGCCTGTATGGCCCTGAGGATGACACATGGATGGCAACTGTGTGCTGAATGTGCTGCACGTGGCCCACTAGCCATGGGTTGAGAGCCCCTAAATTAGAATCTATGAATTAGTTCTCATTTGGGCCCCTGGGCAGGTTACTCAAAAGTCAGGGGTCTTCGGGCTCTTTGCCTGGGGTGTCTTCTTTAGTCCAGTCTCATCTGGGGCAAAAGGGGCTTCAAGGTTTCTGAGTTGGGCTCAATTTGTGCCTCTCACTGAGGTCTTCCGCACTGTCTCCCCATCCACAGCCTGTTCCAGGAGCTGAATGCAGAGCTACCTGTGAAATGCCTCTGTGTTGTTTCTGCCTAACTATGTGGTTGCTGCTTCCCAACAGAACTCCATGCTTTCTGATTCAGGACCTTTTCCCTTACCCAGCCAGAGGAAAGGGAAGTGCAGTGCTGATGGGACCTGTAGTGCCCTGCTTAGCAGATCCATCACACTGGGCAGTGTTGATTCCCAGAGACTGTGAGGGACTCTAATACTACAAGGATCTTGTAAGCCAGAAGCCTCCACTGTCAAGTATATAACGTACTTTCAATATAAGTCTCCACAAAGCATGGAAAAGATGATGGATACCATCTCTACAACAAGCTTTTCATTCTCATGTTTATATTCGTGAATTCCATTTTAACCATATTGTGTATTTAGTGACATCACTCTGAGGGTTAATTATTGCTTTCAGCTGATTCATTTATTTTCCAATATAGCTCTTTGGGGGGGGAGGGGGAATTGTAACACACTGTGATACATTGAAATGTTGTTCATTTGTTCTCATTGTAATCTATTGTTTCCTTTCTGTACTATACATTCACTTCAATTACAAATGCCAAAATCATTTAACAGATTCTCCTTCCTGCAGAGGTGAGGTAAGGCTATGTGTAGGCTTTACTACATTCTTTGGCTTTTGGGAAATGTAGTTTAGGTACAATAATCACCTCAGTGGCAAGTTGAGACGGTTGAAAGTACAACCTTTTTAGAACATTGCTTACTGAAAAATGTAAGTACTGTATGAGCTACTGAGCCACTCAGCCAATCATGGAAAAGGTAGGCAAGCTGTGAAGAATGGGCTTGACAGAAAATCTTGTGGTTAAGAAACGCGTTGGTAGATGTCTATGGTTTTACTCTCAGTTCAAAAGTGCACATAATCTCTGCTTAGTGTGAGCTATTCTAATGATTATATTTTGATAAAAATGATTGAATATAGAACAGTTTAAATTCAAGTTTTTGAGCCCATCAGTTGATGTAAATTGCCATAGATTCATTGGAGTCAATGAAGTACCCTGATATATAACAGCAGGGGGATCTGCCCTGTAAATGAAAAAAGTAAATTTCTCACAAAAGGGGTTACCCAAATAGCATATCCTGCATAGTTCATTACAGGAAACGAGGCTTTAGGGGTCTTGTTCTTGCTTATCATTTGATGTCTGTCTTTTCATGCCAGAAGCGTCAGCACTTCACTCAGGTGTTGCTTCTAAGCAACTTTGTGAAAAGTTTAGGATCTCTGTACAAAAGAGATTATTCTAGTGCCAAGTTATTATCAGAAACTTGTGAACACATGTGCATAGCACTTCACTGATGTATATACATAAAAAAATGTCCCATGGGACAACAATGACATCATCATGTCACTCTGCATCCCACCGCCCTTCTGCCCTCAGCTGCCCTGCCTCCTACCTTCCTCCCCTGCCCCGGTGCCGCAAGGCTGGAGTTATGTGCTCTCACCCCCTCCCGGGGGGGCCCGCAGTCACATGCCCTCCCCACTCTCCTGAGCTCCAGGGATTGGGGGGAGCCATGGAGCCACATGCCTTCCCCCCTCTCCACACCCCCAGCCCCATCACACACACCTTTGCCTGAGACCCCACATCCCCAGACCCCCACCCCACCCCTTTGGCTGAGACCCTATACCCCCAGCCCACTCACTCATACCCCCTTAACCTGAGATCCCACAACCCCACCCCCCTCACTCACCACCCTGCTGAGACCCTGCACCCCCAGCCCTCTCACTCTCCCCTTCCACTGAGATCCAGTACCCCCAGCCTGCTTCTGACCCTCCCCCCTGGCCAGACACTTACTCCTAGCCTGCTCCTGCAACCTTCCCTTGGCAAGACACCCACTCCAAGAGAAGGGAGTTGGCGAGCATAGTGAGCAGGGGGCACAATCCCCCTAGTTATTAATGATTAATTATTTTATTAAGTGAAGTACTATGCTTGTGTGTTCACAGCTTCCTAACTTATTATCTCTTGTGAGATCCCAGCAAGGGGTCTGAAGAGCTGAAGAGGGGGAGTCATAGCAGAACTTTGGAGTTCCTATATGTGCTCTACCCTTTATCTCCTGATTCTCCTCCTTGGTATGGGTTAGCTATGTGCAGCTCTTGAGAAATCTAGAGTCTTAGTCTTGACCTCAGCCAAACCCTGGTATCTAATCCAATCTGTTTGGCTTCTCATACCACACCTGTTAGCAGTACATTATAAGTGGACTGCTGCATCCATTATCCTTTTATACCTCTGTGGTGTGAGCTGGCTATATGCATCTCACAGAGACACTGAGCTCTGGGAATCCTTATTGTCTAACCTAATCCATCTGGCTTCTCCTGTCATTTTGGCATTCGTCCGTCTACTATGGCTTCTTTTCCCCTGCCTCTTTGCAGTTTTTCAAAATGGCCAGTTTGTGGGCGGGTTGTACTGGCTTGTGCAGGCTGGCATGCTGCATTCTCTATTCATACTGAGAAGTTGTTGTACCCCATATGCTGGTCCTTTTCTTGGCTTCTTGTAATTTAATTTCCTGTCTAAAGTGCTGAGACATCATTTGCTTTTCAGCCTTTCACATCTCTGTATTGAAATAAATGTCTGAAGTGGAGAAGTGTTGAAGAGTTGTAATGATTGTGACTAGCCATAAATAATGTGTGTGACAAGGGTTAAGACAGTCATTGATTATCAAGTCCATTCCTTTATTCTTCTGCCAGCCTACCTTATGTCCTATTCTGGTCTGTCACTCTAAATAAGAGTGAATAAATTCTACTTGTGGATATATGTATATGGTGAATCAGAGGCTAACAGCGTCGGAGCAACAACGCACATTGCTACACAGGGACCAAGGTACAGGAGCAGCCATAAGTCTCGCTGTCAGGCTACTGGGGTTGTCAGGTGTGGTCTGGATCAAAACAAATTTAAATGTCACTCAAACTCTTGAAGTCCTGCAATATTTGATACAAATTTTGCTGCACTATATCACATAAAGTGGTTCAGTGCAATCAACAACAATAAGCAAATACAACTTACATGGGGCTACTATAAGGTGGGTGCATAACAGACTGGATAACCATTATCAGAGAGTAGTTATTAACAGTTCACAGTCATGCTGGAAGGGCATAACAAGTGGGGTTCTGCAGAGGTCTGTTTTGGAACTGGTTCTGTTCAATATCTTCATCAATGATTTAGATGATGCCACAGACAGTACGATTATTAAGTATGCAGATGAGACCAAGCTGGGAGGGGTTACAACTGCTTTGGAGGATAGGGTCAAAATTCAAAATGATCTGGACAAACTGGAGAAGTGTTCTGAGGTAAATAGGATGAAGTTTGATGAGGACAAATGCAAAGTACTCCAATATATATATTTGGTCATTGTGGGAGGGAATGGTATCTACATGTTTTGTTAGTCTTTAAAGTGCCACCATACTATTTGTTGTTTTTTAAGTTTATCCTGTGCAGACTAACTCGGCTACCCCTCTGAACCCTATGTAATGTTATCTATATGCCTTCAGGGGTCCAGTTTGAGCTGCTTACTGCAGTGAGGCATCTCTTTCCAGAAACATTTTCTACTTTTGTCTGGTTTCTTTCAAGGTCAACATTGATTTCAAAATCCATACTTTCCAGTAGATTGAAAACACCAGGATGATTTTGAAATAATGACCTAGTTGTCATAGGAAACACAATAGGAATACATCCTGTGAATACATCATGGTACTTGGGGTTTGATTTAAGACCTTGAGCCATCTAGCACAGAAATCTACCTTTCATGGGTATTTTGGAATGAAAAATGTTGCTCTTTATTAATCAAGTAATTGCAGGGTATTGTGCTTGTTTCTCCCCAGATTTTTGAGGGCAGAAGGAACTGTTGTAATCACCTAGTCTGAGCTGCTGCTTAACACAGGCCATTCAATGTTACCCAGTTACTCCTGTAGTGGAGGGACTCATTCTTCCTTGACAATGCTGAGGGCCTCTGTAATTTAGAAACTGATCTGACATTTCATCAGATGGTTTTTACCACCCTGAAAGCTGATTCTCTGTCTGCGTATTCAGGGTGCAGTTGCCATAAGACCCATCACAGCCACGTTTCATGGCATGAGTAGCTGAAGAGTGTCATCTGATGACATTGTGCTCCCTGGGCTGGGTGCACTGTGAAACTATGCCCATAGCCTCTTGGCATGATAGAATCCTTTGATTGCTTGAGGGACTCCCTCTCTGATCATCCCTTGGAAAAACTTTGAGAGGCTCCTGAAGGCAGCACACTCAGACAGGTTGTCATGAAGGTGGACACAAAATGAGGTCAATAGTGGAGTGGGGAATGGAACCGGAGGAAAGGGAGAAGAGGGGAGATGGAGCTGAAACGTGATATTAAGGTAAAAATATGTCTAAATACATCTTTCTAAATATGTCTAAATGCATGCTAATTTTCACTGAATAAGCATATGTTTGCTAGAGATTCAATACTGAGAGCCTGAATGCATTCTTTGTAGGAACCAAAGCAATTAAATAACGCAGCAGTCTAAACCCTTCCTTCCACAGTTGAGTCTCTTTTGCTATACATCAGCAGTTCCTGTGTTAATGGAGTTGCCAGGGTGGACTTAAGGGAACTGAAGTCTGAGCCCCACTGCCTGGGGCTGAAGCAGAAACCTGAGGGCTTCAACCTTAGACTGCAGGGCTCAGGTTATAGGTCCCTCTCTGGGGCCAGTGGGTCTTAGGTGGGCTCAATCTTCAGCCTCCCCTTTCGGGGGTCACATAGTAATCTTTGTTGTCAGAAAGGAATCGCCATGCACTGAAGTTTGAGAACCTCTGCATGATATAAAGGGACCTAAGATATCAGCCTGCTGATAATCTATACTGACTTATTTAATTTGAGTTATTATAAATCCCTAATTAGAATGGTAAACCCTAGGAACACCTATTCCTAATGCATTTTAGCAGCAACACTCATCTACATCTAAGCTTGTGGCCCTCACCAGCAGCCCTTAAATGTACAACAGAAAAGATGGCAGGTGATGTTTAATTTTGGATAATGAACATTAGAATCATATTTGCATTACTAAGTTAAGTACTGTCATTTCAAGAGCAACTGAGCTCTGAGTTATGGAATTGTCTTGAAGAGCTGAAGCAGAGTTAGAGCCAGTGGCCCCAACTTTGGGTGAGTGAGCAAGAATTGGGGGTGGGGGAGGAGAACAGGATGGGTGGAGGGAGCAAGCCCTGGCCCTGCTCCCCAGCCAGGGTGGAGCAGTGCAAGACTCGGTGCCCTGACCCTGCTTACAGCACCAGGGGAGAGCAGTGCAAGCCCCGGTCCCACTCCCCAGCTGGAGCACAATGGTGCAAGCCCTGGCACCCCAGCTGGCTTCCTGGGTGGAGCAAGGTAACCTCCAGCAGTCTGGCCCCTTTCTAGGCCTGGCCAAAGGGTTTGTGGGGCCTAAGGCAGGATGCTGGGAGGGGGGGTCTGGGCCCAGCTGGTGGATAGTGAATACTCAGCAGTGTTGAGCCCCAAAAACGCAGGGCCCAAGGCATTTGCCTTTCTCACCTTGCCTTAGGGCCGGGCCTGCCCCTTTTCCTGGCCGGCTCACCAGGAATACCACGTAAGTCCCTGTGCTCTGATCTCGCTCGCTAACTGGAGCACCAGGCAGGCTGGTAGCAGGTGGGCCTGGGTGGAAAGTGGGTGGGCCCTGGCCCACTCAGGCCCACCTGTGGCCCTTGATCAGGGTAAGACGCTGTCCAAGTGTTCAGTAAGTGGAAAGAATAGATTAGACCAGCAGAACACTAAGACCTTGATCATCTGCTAACAGACAACAGGCTTCATCCCTGACAACACTTTAAATAGAACTGTGTTTTTGTAACCAGCTTCTGGCACCCATGAAACCCAGTTACAAGAAATGTGGTTGAGTTGCGGCCACACAGCAGACTGTTTTCAGAACACCACCATTTAGCAGCTGTGCATTCTGCAACACCTAGAGCTTTCTTCAAGCTATGAGAGTTTTTTGTGCTTCTTTTTTCTGTAGCAAGCCTGGTTTTAAAAAATGTGGTCAGAAGGCTTAACAGCATGAAGAATCTTCACACTCCACTTGTCCATCATGTAAAAACAGCAGAAGAAACTTTGCTCAAACTTCTCCTAACAGCTCATTTTCATGTAGAGAATAAACACGAAAAACTTCAGGTCCCAGGGTGGATGTTTCAAAAAGTTATGAGCAGACAAAATAGGTGATAATATTAAGATAAATTTTGCAAACTTAACAGCAGTGGGGACTAGTAAATGAATGCAATACAAGCTAGTTACACAGCACTTATTTGAAGGATTATTACTTTAAAAAAATCTCTATTGTAACTATTAAAATGTCACTGCACAGATGGTGAGTAAACCAACCTATCAAGCCTGTTCTTTTGACACGGAACAGGATTTTTCAAATAAACATGCAGTAGAAATACAAATTATACCAAGATGATGATATATACAGAATATATGTATGGGATGTTGTGTTTAATCCCACTGATGTGCTGCAGTCACACTTGTTCTTCCAGTGGTCCTGATTCAGGAAGGAACTCAAGCATATAGAATCATAGAATCATAGAATAATAGGACTGGAAGGGACTTCAAGAGGTCATCGAGTCCAGCCCCCCGCCCTCAAGGCAGGACCAAGCTCCATCCCTGACAGATGTCTATCTAACCTGTTCTTAAATATCTCCAGAGAGGGAGATTCCACCACCTCCCTTGGCAATTTATTCCAATATTTGACCACCCTGACAGTTAGGAATTTTTTCCTAATGTCCAATCTAAACCTCCCCTGCTGCACTTTAAGCCCATTACTCCTTGTCCTGTCCTCAGAAACCAAGAGGAACAAATTTTCTCCTTCCTCCTTGTGACACCCTTTTAGATATTTGAAAACCGCTATCATGTCCCCTCTTAATCTTCTTTTTTCCAAACTAAACAAGCCCAGTTCATGAAGCCTGGCTTAATAGGTCATGTTCTCTAGACCTTTAATCATTCTTGTCGCTCTTCTCTGTACCCTTTCCAATTTCTCCACATCTTTCTTGAAATGTGGCGCCCAGAACTAGACACAGTACTCCAGCTGAGGCCTAACTAGTGCAGAGTAGAGCGGCAGAATGACTTCACGAGTTTTGCTTACAACTCACCTGTTGATACAACCTAGAATCATATTTGCTTTTTTTTGCAACAGCATCACACTGTTGACTCATATTCAACTTGTGGTCCACTATGACCCCTAGATCCCTTTCCGCCATGCTCCTTCCTAGACAGTTGCTTCCCATCTTGTATGTATGGAACTGATTGTTCCTTCCTAAGTGGAGCACTTTGCATTTCTCTTTATTAAACCTCATCCTGTTTACCTCTGACCATTTCTCTAACTTGCTAAGGTCATTTTGAATTATGTCCCTATCCTCCAAAGAAGTCGCAACCCCACCCAGTTTGGTATCATCTGCAAACTTAATAAGCATACTCTCTATCCCAATATCTACATCATTGATAAAGATATTGAACAGTACGGGTCCCAAAACAGACCCTTGAGGAACTCCACTTGTTATCCCTTTCCAGCAGGATTTAGAACCGTTAACAACAACTCTCTGACCACGGTTATCCAGCCAATTATGCACCCACCTTATCGTGGCCCTATCTAAGTTATATTTGCCTAGTTTATCAATAAGAATATCATGCGAGACCGTATCAAATGCCTTACTAAAGTCTAGGTATATGACATCCACCGCTTATCCCTTATCCACAAGGCTTGTTATCTTATCAAAGAAAGCTATCAGATTAGTTTGGCATGACTTGTTCTTCACAAACCCATGCTGGCTATTCCCTATCACTTTATTACCTTCCAAGTGTTTGCATATGATTTCCTTAATTACCTGCTCCATTATCTTCCCTGGGACAGACGTTAAACTGACCGGTCTGTAGTTTCCTGGGTTGTTCTTATTCCCCTTTTTATAGATGGGCACAATATTTGCCCTTTTCCAGTCTTCTGGAATCTCCCCTGTCTGCCATGATTTTTCAAAGATCATAGCTAAAGGCTCAGATACCTCCTCTATCAGCTCCTTGAGTATCCTGGGATGCATTTCATCAGGACCTGGTGACTTGCTGACATCTAACTTTCCTAAGTGATTTTTAACTTGTTCTTTGTGTGTCCTATCTTCTAAACTTACCCTCTCTCTGCTTGTATTCACTACGTTAGGCACACCTCCAGACTTCTCGGTGAAGACCGAAACAAAGAAGTCATTGAGCATCTCTGCCATTTCCAAGTTTCCTGTTACTGCTTCTCCCTCCTCACTAAGCAGTGGGCCTACCCTGTCCTTGGTCTTCCTCTTGCTTTTAATGTATTTATAAAAGGTCTTCTTGTTTCCCTTTATGCCTGTAGCTAGTTTGATCTCATTTTGTGCCTTTGCCTTTCTAATCTTGCCCCTGCATTCCCGTGTTGCTTGCCTATATTCATCCTTTGTTATTTGTCCTAGTTTCCATTTTTTATATGACTTCTTTTTTATTTTGAGATCATGCAAGATCTCCTTGATAAGCCAAGCTGGTCTTTTGCCATATTTTCTATCTTTCCTACACAGCGGAATTGTTTGCTTTTGGGCCCTTAACAACGTCCCTTTGAAATACTTCCAACTCTCCTCAGTTGTTTTTCCCTTCAGTCTTGCTTCCCATGGGACCTTACCTACAAGTTCTCTGAGCTTATCAAAATCTGCCTTCCTGAAATCCATTACCTCAATTGTGCTGGTCTCCCTTCTACCTTTCCTTAAGATCATGAACTCTATTATTTCGTGATCACTGTCCCCTATACTGTCTTCCACTTTCAAGTTCTCAACTAGTTCCTCCCTTTAAGTCTATCTTCATTAATCTAAAGACTTAGCCCTGGTCTACATGAGGACCTTATTCCAAAATAACTTCCTCCAAGTTCTAATTTATAAGCGGTGCATCCACACTACCGAGCCTGTTATTTCGAAATAACGGGCCATGGAATTTGAACTCTGTACTCCTGCTTTTCATGAGGAGTTCTGCTGATTCTGAAAGAGTAATTTAGAAATAGCAGTCGTGTGGATGCTCTTGTGCCACTAATTTGAACTTATTGGCCTCCGGGAGGCCTCCTGCAGCTCCCAGGAGAACTTCCTGGGGCTCTAAGTCCAAGGTAGTGCGTCTACATTAACGGAGTCTGCATTGGACTAATTTCAATGCTTCTCCGTAATGAGGACATGCTAGTTTGAATTTGTTAAACTGGGAGTTCTTAAATTGAATCTAGTAATTTCAAAATAGTTTCCTAGTGTAGACATGGCCTATGGACCAAGATTGAGATCCAGTCAGACTTACACATATACCTAAAGTTATGCTCTGGGCCTGATTTTCATCACCGACAATCAGAGCTCGATTTTCAGTAAGTATCAGCCCCATATAAACTCTAAAGTGTGAAGCCATATCTTCGTAAGAGCTTAGCACACTGCGAACAAAAAGTCTTTCAAAGACTGGGGAACTGTTGAGTGCTGAGGTGTCTTGAAATTTTGGCTCAGAAAACATGTAAGAAATATTTATTGTGTTGCTTGATGCACTACTAGAACATGCTCAGATACTGAAGTGAGTAGGGTGTCATAAGAACATGAACAAAAGAGGATAAAATGCATCTGGTAGATCACAATATGGAATTCAACTTCTGCTATAATGAAAAAGCTAGAGGCTGCTTTTTAGATTGGAAACTTTTCAAGGCAAGCGCCTTATTTGTGTGTATATTCATACAGTGTTTCCTGATCAGTGCCTTCTCACTGATGAATAAACACAAAGTATTTGTGGCTACAAAATTCAAAGAACTTGATAGATTTTTGACAGCATAGCCTGGGGAATTGAGCACAGATTTGGGTGTGACTTTGCATACTTTTCCCCTTTATAAAATGGAAATATTGATAAGATTTAGAGATGGATCTTTAAGAGCAATTGTAGGGATTAGTTATTTTTGTGTATGTGGTATTATTAAAGCTCTAAAAAAGTCTAGAAATTCTAGGAATTCAAAAAGGTGGAAAACCGCATCTTATTTGGAGTGTCTTTCTCTAGGGTCCTGAATGCTAAGGAAGGGTCTAGGATTGTCCTGAAGTCTTCAGTGATTAAAGATTAATCTTTAATTAAAGATTGTCATGTGATGAAACATCCAGGAATAATTCCAGCCACAATCGGGCACCTTATCAAGTGCCCTCCTCTTGAAATGACTTGATTAGGATTTGGGAGGCATCCAGTACTTTACGGAAAGTGCCTCATTGACTGGTGTGACAGAGGAGAAAAATGTCTCCCTGAAATAAATTCTTGTTCTGGGCCTCTGACTGTTTCAGCAGTGAGTTTTACTTTCCCCATCATGTTTGTTAACATCACTAATTTTCCTAACCTGCCCAACCGAGATCCATATTATTGCTGATCATACTGTAGAATTATGGCTCTAGAACAAAGTAGTGACTAGCACTGTGTTTTCACCTGATTCAAGTTTCTAGTGGATAGACAATACAGCAGCTCTTCGTCTGACTTCATAGGTGTAATTCACACAATATTATACTGCCTGCTGTTTGGGGAAGGAAAAAAAAAAGGGAGAGGAAAAATGTCTTTCAACTGAGCTACTTGCAACTAGACTAACTAACCAATTGCATTTCTCAGTTACATGTCTTCAAAGAGGCCTAAAAGAGACAGGCTTTAGTCCTCTTTATTAATCTGACAGTATCTTAAACAATTAGGCTGTGTCTAGACTGCATCCCTTTTCCGTAAAAGGGATGCAAATTAGACACATCGCAATTGCAAATGAAGCGGGGATTTAAATCCCCCCGCTTCATTTGCATAAACATGGCTGCCGCTTTTTTCCGGCTCGGAGCTTTGCCGGAAAAAAGCGCCAGTCTAGACGCGGATCTTTTGGAAAATAAAGCCATTTCCGAAAGATCCCTTATTCCTTATTTTAAGAGGAATAAGGGATCTTTCGGAAAAGGCTTTATTTTCCGAAAGATCCGCGTCTAGACTGGCGCTTTTTTCCGGCAAAGCTCCGAGCCGGAAAAAAGCGGCAGCCATGTTTATGCAAATGAAGCGGGGGGATTTAAATCCCCGCTTCATTTGCAATTGCGATGTGTCTAATTTGCATCCCTTTTATGGAAAAGGGATGCAGTCTAGACACAGCCTTAATGAATTTTGTTAGTTCTACTACGCTAAACAAAGGCCCCTTTTGAGCATAGTTGGAACACTTTACACGTGTGTGTCTTGGTTAAGGCACCAGACAACGAATTGTGGATCTCCAGAGCTGAGAGCCTGAGAGGGGGTTATACATCTTCCATGAACACCTACCAAAAGTGCTACATAGTTTTTTCTTTTGTTTTAGCAAGATCAGACTAACACGGCTACCTCTCTATTATTACCAAACAGTTTGTTACACATAATCACATAGGATTATTTAGATGCTTAAAATGAAGGATGTGACAGAGTATTCAGCACTGATGGTAGAATCACAGGGAGAGCAGAGACCACAAAGGTCATCTAACCCAATCCCCTGCCAAGATGCAGGGTTTGTTATATCTAAACCAAGCACGACAGATGGCTAGCCAGCCTCCTTCTGAAAATCTTTGGTGAAGGAGCTTCCACAATCTCCCTAGGTAGCCTGTTCCATTGTCACACTGTTATTACAGTTAAGACATTTTAACTTCTGGCAAGCTCACCATTCCTTCTGCCTTACCACAGATGGTAAAGCAGCACCTTGGAGACTGCTACTTTGTAGTGTAGGATAAGTTAAACCTGAATGAGACCTCCCCACCCACCAGGTAAGTTTAGCTGGTTGTATTATATTAAAACAGCACGAGGACTCCAACTAGTCTTATAGGAACTAATTAACAGGAAGTGTTTCATAAACATGCCACTGAAAGCAAATATTTATCCTTAACTTTGTTTCTTTGACAACATTATTTTTATCTTGATTCAGGGGGGAGGAAGTAGATACAGTTACTAACTGTTTCCCTGCATCTCTTAATTAGACTTCTTAAAGTTTAGATCAAAAGCATTCTGTTCCATAGAAGGGTCTATAGGGATTCATGGAGATGAGATTAAACCTTTTTATGGATAACTAGCAGCATTAGCTTTGAGGCTTGTAAAAAAGGATGATTTCTTAAACTACCTGCAGCCCTTGAGAGGGGCTTCACAATCTGAGGATTAATTTGGACTGCATATTTCAAGTCCACTTGAATCCTTTAACCCTTTGCTCACCAGACCAGAAAATAACCTGTTCAGGGAAGGAGGCCCCATAATAGTCACTTTCCTCATTTGTAGGGGCTTTTCAGTTCTTTTACAGCCTCTGTGAGCTTCAGGCTCGTAGGAACTTATGTACAGTACAGCCTGGCAGTTTAAGTAGGGTTGTGGGAATACTGTTGGGAATACTTAAACAAATAAAATGAACTTGTTTGTTCATAAGGTTAATAGCATTTATCTTGCCTTTTAAAAGAAAACAGCAGCTTTTATGGCTCAGCAGAGATTATACCATTGCTAAAGGTAGATGTTTTAGCTACTTCCTCTACCTAGTGTGGATCACAGAGAAAACTGCAATGTACTATATCTGGGCTACTCAACATGTGGTCCGCAGGCTGCATGAGGCCCCTGGCCTGTTTGCGGCACGCGGTGCAGTTTAGGTTTATGCGGGGCTCAACACATGGCCCGCGGGTGGGATCCTTTGAACATGGCCTCCACTGGGAACATGCTCCACAATGGCGAGGTGTCTCTCAGGCAGGGTGAGCACCGAAAGACACAAACAGATGGGCTGGCTGGAACAGATGGGTACAGGGTGTCGGCAGTTCTAGCCCCAGGGAGGAGGTGTTGGGAGCACTGGGTCATTGTGGGAAGTGCTGGCTGCTTAGCCTTGCAGTCAGAGCCTGAGAGGTGCTGATTGGCTCACACTGGCCCCTTTTGGGTCCGGTGCAGCAGCTTAAGACTTAATCTTTGTATTCATGCCTGTCAGTGAGAAAGAAGCTATTTGCATATATAGTTGCATGTATATGCAACCACACTTAAGTCGCGGCCCTCCGTGTGTGCTGAGAGTATTATTGTGGCGCCTGGGGCTTCCACAGTTGAGTAGCCCTGTACTATATTCTATTTACTACCTTCCTTGTGCTAGCTAAATACTAACTGATAGAGCAAAATGGAGCAGGAATTTTAATATTTAAATGTGGTGATAGAAAAGGGACTGTGCATAAACAGCACCCATTGCTCAGCAAATTTGGCGCCTGCTTGTCTTTTGAGCCAAAGGTCCCAATTAGAATAAGTGTTTCGTTGTACCTGGTGTTGTACAAACTAAGACATGAGCAGTATTGTAAAAGCGTATCAACTAAATGGATAATACAGAGAAACAATAGTGGATGACAACACACAAACAAAATATCAATGAAATATCTTGTTACTTACATTGCTCCTTCATCCCTCTATTTGCATGTCTCAGCAAAAAAGATGCCCTAATTTTTAATTTGCTCTCCCCGTACAAATAGATTCATGGTCAGTGTTGTGTTTGCTGAAGTATCAAGAGAGTAAGGTTGTTTGAGAAAAAGCAACCAAAGGTGTAAATAGTTTGTCTTACAGCTCCTGTTGCTTAGTTTTCCTGATTCTTCCCCTTTGGCATGCAAGTTATTTAGCTTGCACTGATGGGGCTAAGCCTCTGTCCCAGTGAAGTTGTGGAATTTGGGAATAGGATTTGGCTCAGTAGCACCAATTTATGACACAGCATGTGTTATCATTTATGCCATACTGTAGATTTAGCCCCCAATCCCCGAGTTCCTTATAGCACTGAAATAGCAAATGTACAACAATAGTTAACTGCAGAATCTCTATTATGGATGTTGATAGGGGAGTCAGAAAGGACATACCTTGACTTTCAGAATACAGGTTCAGTTTCAGAAAAAAATACCTCTGAGACTGAGCAAATTAATCTAGAAACCACTTACAGTTAGTGAAGATTAAGCCTGGAATCTTATTTTTCAACATTTCCCCCTTATCTGAAAAACTGCACATTTCAATTTATAGGGAATGTGTGAAGCTACCTCTGGCTTTATACATCAAGATCAACTTATTTAAACTCTACTTGGAAGCCAACAGAATGCCCATGCAGATCATGGGGGGAGAAGGGAGGCGGGTCCCAAAGACAAATCCTCAAAGAAGAAGAGTAGAAAGAAGAGATTTCCATTCCTTTTTGATGATTTTAATATCCATTTTCACTTAATATTGTGCAAATGAATATATGGCAATAAGAAGCTTATAATATATCATGCTCTTTCGGGACCAATGCATAAATTCATAGGCTCACTTCCCCTCATTGATACTGCAGGCTGATGTAGCTGAGCTGATTTAAGTTTCCTTTTAGGTAAAAAATCTTGCCATGGGAGGAAAAAATGATGAAGTCTAAGCAATTAGGATGATATTCACCTCAGGGCAAGGAGCATGCACAAAGTTCTGCTTACTACTTAAGCCCTGAATTAATAACTTAAAAGGGTATTAAGTGATGCACAGGGCTTTGTGTTGACTCTGTATATTCTGGTGAATTTTCCCCATTAAGCATATGAGGACTTGTACTGCACTACAGATCTCCTGAATCATATAACAGACATTTCCTGTATCAGAGTAGATGAAGTCATCATCTTAGACCCCCGTAACACGAAACTTTCCAGCAACAAAGAATGGATTAACTCTGGAGCTTTGAAGTTTAGAGGCTTATAAGACTGTTCAATAATCCAGTTTTTTAAAAAAGTTTCTCCTTTATTTTCTTTCTTATAAACATTGGGTATGTATGGTAGCTGAGCGATGATGGACAATCAGAAGCTTTTGAAAATTAGCTGCACATTAAACAGTGAAAAATCACTTGGAATCAGTTAACTATTGGGACTTGCCTCTTAGTATGTTAATGTCTTAAGTAATGGAAGCTCCTTCCATTAGCCCAGACATCAACTACAAAAGCCACTTCACATTCATAGTTACTTGAGGCCCTTGTAATGATCCACAGAAAAACTTTGCATGTGCTACTAAAGTTCATCATAATAATTTATTTGTCTTTCTTTCTATGTGTGCTAAAGAGCCAGCACCCAAATTAAGCTATCACATGCCATTTGTAGCACTTGAGCATGAATTGATGAAGTTCCGATCTGGTTTCCGAACAAAAGGCTTGACACCCATAATCTATGACTTATTTCTCTAATGCTCTACTTGCTCTGCTACTGGGTTTAAGAGCTCGTTTGCTGCCTCTGGGTGTACCCCCTGATTTGTTGGAAATGAGGCAACCTAGAGGCTAGTCATGTTCTTCTTGTTGCCTAGAGACAGGCTTTGCTGCTGGCCCTGGTTCCTGACATTCTTCCGTCAATGCACTAGTGCAGCTATTTATGGGAGAGACATAGGTCAAGGCTGAATGTATTATACCAGTATTTCTCAACCAGTGGTATGAGTACCCTTAAGGGTACTCTAGAGAAGTCTGGGGGTTACTTCAACACAACTGAAATTTGGAGAAAACTGAATTTTTGTATTAATTTTTACACTTTATTATTTTTGTACTTTTTACACCCAAAAATTTCATCACCCACCTGGCTACAATTAAGTTGTTTAAACAAATATGTTGCAATGGTAGAAAAAATTTGGTGTGTCTGAAAACTGTAGATACTGGGAGTACTTCTAATTTTTTTTTGAAAAAGGGGTACTTTATTAAAAAAGGAAACACTCTATTATACTATAGCTTTCTGCACAGTGGAATAGAGTGACAGAGTAAAGTATATGTTTGTTGATACCACTGAATTTAACAAGGTTCCGATACCATTTGTATGTATAATGTCTAAGTCTAAAACTTTCAGTACTTGCTTATAGGGCACAGCCAGTTTAAAAATCATGGACAGTGGGGCTGACAGAGTCTCCAGGCTCTGTGCAAAGCAAGGGGTGGGTGCCTGGCTCCATACTTCCAGAAGGGGCAGGGCTAGCTCCCCCAGGAAGTCCTCAGTGTTGCCTGAAGTGCACCATGCCTTCATCAGGCAGCCCTCGGTGCTGCCCAGAATGTGCTACATAGGGCTCCAGCAGCAAGTTAAAAGGCCCAGGGTTTCGGCCACTGCCGCTCCCACAGTAACAATGGTGGCAGCTGGGAACCCCAAGCTCTTTCGAATTGCTGGTCCCTAGTGCAGTGCCCCCTTTGTCCTCTGATCATATGGGTCAGGTCTTCATTTGCTCCTGAGCTCCACTCTGTGCTCCTATGAGGAGTGAAAAGGTCATTGGCTGAACCCTAGCCAATTCAGAACCTCTGACGAGACATGTAGACTAGCATAGGGGTCATCTGCAATAATGAAATAATGATGCTTTCTAGATTTTAATTTTCAAAAACAAGCTTTTTTTTTGTAAGATAATCTGATCCTCATAGTCATGCATAAATAAATGGGTGTTTTTACTTGACTAAGGCATGAAGTGTTTTTCCTGTAATGTATGGGGTTAATGGAGATTTAATTACAGGTTTAAAAATTAAATTCACTGTGAGACCTATCTCCTGTCTATGTGGGGGTGAATCTTGGGTCTTTCTTTAAACTGAAACTTCAGTGAAGTCAAATCCAGGAGAGCAGGAGCTCACTTTGAATTTAACTGAAATAATTGTTCACCCCTCATACTCAAATTAATTGGAATAAGTTAATTGGGGTCTCTACCTTATTGGGATATCACCTTGGGTACCTGGAAGAGTATTAGCATATGTTTAGCTTAATCATTGACTATCATCAGTCAATGAACGGGATTTGGCCCTACTTTAGGGTTGTCATTAAAAGGTTTTCATTAGGAATGAATACTGCCCCAATTTTTTGTATACTAAATCACATCACATCTGCATGTTTCCCCCACATGTGATGTCTTAGAAGAAAATAACATTAGATCATGCCATATGTCTTCCTGCAACACATCATTAGAGCTATCCACATGGTATATCTTAGGAGAAGGAAGAAAGGGAATTCTGTCACCTACAAACTGTTGTAATTGGGAAAGACTTGGTAGATATCTCCAACATTCTGCCAGATATGTTTCTAAGTGGCATAGTAGCCATGTTGATCCCAGGATATTACAAAGATATGGTGGGTGAGGCAACATCTTTTAAAGGAACCAATTCTGTTGGTGATAGAGATGAGCTTTCGAGTTCACAGGTAAGCTCTGTGTAAGGTCAAAAGCTTGCCTCTCTCCCAAATAGAAGTTGGTCCTACAAAAGATGTCTTTGTTGATATGTTCCTAGATTTTCTTCCTGGTCCTGCCTCAACAGTAGTGATTCATGCTTTGATTACCTCAGGGGTTTGTCATCACCATTACTAATTTTACAGGCTTCCTAAAAGACTTCACCCTGTTGTACTCCATGTTGTCTTGAAGGTTTCCAACTAATATTTTTCTAGTCCTGCAGTTCTTGCACTGACTTTACCCATCCCCAAAATAAACTTGTGTATGTACTGTATTTTAAGAACCTCAGCCTTTCCAAATTCACTACCATTTAGAATTTCTTATGTACTCTAATACTGCCTTAATACTTAATTATATTGGCCTTTGGTGATCTCTAACACTAGAGATTAAGTCTTTTCACTCAAGAGCTTATATCCCAATGGCTCCAAATTCCCTCATGTGTAGCACAGTTCTTCTGAGAAGGTTATGATTGAGATCTTCTAATTAATTTGGCTTTTACATAAATATTTTTGCTGTTGAATTTTAATTCTTTGTGTGATACCTTGTCTGAAAGACACTGTACAACAGTAATCTAAATGATTGATTTGGCTTCTATAAAAGCTGCCACACACTAAAGTTTTATATAAAATTCTAAGGAAATCTGTTGTGATCATATTAAATAGTCTGGTTTCTTCAAGTAAATCATGTCAGAAATTGACAATAACTAAAGACATTAGAACTACAAGATAACAAAAATTAGCATGTTCTCTTTTGCTTGGCACCTTTCTTTGTGATTGGATGGGGTTTAGACATGGTTGACACCTATTTCAGGAATTTTAGCCAGTCTATGCCAGCTCACTCTGACAACACTCTGAGTTGTAGGGCATTTACAGCAATTTATAACATCAGTCTGCTCCTGCGTCATTCCTATTGGCAATTCCCAGCCTTCCTACTAATGAGCTTTTCATGGACAGCTTTTCATGGCGAAGCTATTGCCTATTTCCTCAATGGCTATCATTCCCCATAACAAACATTCCATCCTCAGAAATTTTGAAACTCCCCTTCCTGTTCTCTTGGCAAGTGCTCACTTATCATCTGGCCAGGTGAGAATAGCGGCTCCAGGGAGTAAACAATCTGTTTGCAGCAATTCTGAGCTTCTGGAGCTGATCAGTGTTTGGAGAGAGGGGGCTGTATCCCCCTCCACAAGGCCTATAGTCAAAATGGAGAGAGCTGCACTGTGGGAGAGCTGCCCTCAGGGCACTGCTGTCATCTGTGATGGAAGTGCTGTAAATGTAAACACCCCCCACCCTACCCCCATGCCTTTGGAAGTATGCAAATACACAAAGCAGCACTTTTCTTTTATCTGTTCACTATCACTGGTAAAACGGACAGTGCAAAAACTTTGCAAGTGTAGACATAGCCTAACCTAAGTAACTCACTAAACAGGAAAAACTTCACTTAATGCAAAATGCTGGATTCCTGTAGAAAGTGTGATCTCCTGCCCATCAGGAAGGATTATTGAATTCAAATGGGCCACTGTGGAACTAAGACTTTGTTGATTACTTCCCCCAGAGCCCTGCAGAGGTTATATGCTCAAGCCGTTGGCCCCTTACAACTTGAATGCTGTGGGAAAAGAATAAAAATGTAGTTTCAGAAGAATTTATCATTCCTATGTTTCTTGAACCCCGAGGGCAAGGATTTCTAAGCATAAGTAGGGATTCCCAACTGTTTAGCTTGGGTTTGGGTTGGAAACATATACAGTTTGCTTATTATAAAAGTTTTCATTGTTATTTGGAATTTAAGACTGTAATACATTTGCGTGTATGTTACCATCTTTAATCTTATAAATAACTCCCTATTTCCTCCCTATTAGTTAGTTTGTTATAGGATTGGCTATCATCCTTGTCTTTGAAAGATCTAGGTGCAGTTGACCTAGGTTAAGCGGCTGGTCCTTTGAGGGTGGGAGCAACCTGGATATTGTTGTATGCCATGTTACTATGGGAACGTCTATACTGCAGGGTTTAACTGGAAATAAGCTATGCAAACTGAGCTATGTCAATTGTGAAGCTTATTTCGAAATAGGGAGCGTCTACACAGCACTTATTTTGAAACAGAGCTCTCTTCCTCTGACTTCCCTTTTTCCTCGTACAATGAAGGTTACAGGAGTCAGAGTAAGAAGTCCTCCAGACTGACAGTATTTTGACACTATTTCGAAATAACTCCCTGCTGTGTAGATGCGGACTAAGTTATTTTGGAATAGCATTAGTTATTTCGAAATAGTGTTGCAGTGTAGACATACCATTAATCTGTGTTGGTCCTAGAATGTTAGAGATCCAGAGTGGGTGAGGTAATATCTTTTACTGGCCTTACTTCTGTCTGCACTATTCAAAAGCTCATCTTTCTTACCAGTGTTCCCTGTAAGCTGAGCACTTGGGCAGTCAAATGCTGCCCACCTGATTATCAGAGTGCCCATAATACCCACAGGTGGCAGCATGTGTTTCTGTTGGTGGTGCACATGTGCACATACACATAACACAATTTATTCTGTACATGGATGGAAAAAAATAGAGGGAACAATGGTGCAGAAGCACACAAATTCTCTGAGGAGATCTTTGCAGGGATTGTTTCCCGCAGAGCATCCTCCTGAAGGTATACCCATGGGAGGAGATGATCCAGGTCTAGACTATTTGCAAATGAGAACTTCTCCAATTTTGCTTTACAAACCACAGGGCCTACCTGTTCTCATAGAATCATAGATTCCTAGGGTTGGAAGAGACCTTAGAAGTTCATTGAGTCCAAACGCTGGCTATGGAGCTGGCACCTGCATTAGGAAGGCAGGATAGGAGATCCTCTGAAGGTGGAGCGGGTTCTGGAATAGCCTTGAGAATAGGGCATTAGCCTAGGGAGCACAGGATGGTGGGCTTGAGTCTGGTCCCCCCTCAGCATCAAAGGTCCCGCCCACCCTAAGAGTGACCAGACAGCTAACACAGGATAAGGGACCCTATGAAGGTAGGAAGGAGAGGTGGGCCACTGGAGTGGCCTAGGGGATAAGGTATTTGCCTGGGGAGCACAGGCAGGATAAGGGACCTGCTGACAGTGGCATGGGTTGGGCTCTGGAGTGGCTTAGGAGATGCACCTGTGGAGGGGAAGGCAGGGTGGTGGGCTCAAGACTATCTCCTCTCCCCCCCCCCCCAGAAGTCCAATCCCAACTATGTTATCCCAGCCAGGGCTTTGTCAAGATGGAACTCAAAAACCTTTAGGGATGGAGATTCCACCACCTTCCTAGGTCACCTCTAGGGATGGAGATTCAGTTTCACACAGCTTCCAAGTTCTGCAGAGCCTTTGTGTAACTGGAGTTAAGTCTGATCTCTCCTTCAGTAATAGAACAAAGATTTTTATACCACCAGATCTAGCTACAGTAGCTTTTTTAACTTTAAAAACCCTGCTGGAATTACATACAGGAGGCAAAGTATGTGCTTTTGCATCCTACTAAGTTTAAAATTACTTTTTTCTTATATGTTCACAGTACTCAGTCACACAGCAGTACCCTTTAGCAACTTTTATTGAGGTCAGTAGAAGCAACTCATCTCCAGAGGTAGAGAATTGCTCCTTGTACAAGCACAAATATTTAGACAAACTGTATAAAGAAAAACCTACTCTCATATAATCATAAACATTATTGGCTCAATGAAAGAACACCTCATTATCATCATCTAGCTCTTAATTTAATAGTGCTTGACTGTCTAATAAATACAAAAACCATATGCTAGAAAAAGGAGAGACAGTTCTGTCCTTGATGAAAACTGGCATCCTCTGCCTGCGCATTTTGATTATAATTCTTAGATTTTTTAAAAATAATGACACTAAAATATTTACCATCTTAATTACATTGTTTAGGAGTAAAATGACATTTAGTAATTTTTGCATGTATCTCTTAACACTACTTTGTGTTTTCTTCTCTATCAACCAATAACTATATTTTGAACACATCTTAGATCCCACTGTGTATTTAACTGAGTACTTTTTGAAACATGTTGTAGGGTAAATTGAGGCAGTCCATGGTATCTTGCTGAGAACTGACAATTCAAATCATTAGGCCAGCCCCGGGAAGCACCCAGACAGCAGTTAACTTGTTAACTTGACCCTGGTTCCCCTGGCAACCACATTCCAAAAGGGCCTCACTTTGATAAGGCCGGTATCAAACAACTGTGCAGGATTGTTTTTCATTGTCTGCTTTGTTCCTAGAAAATAAGCTTGGATCCCAAAGATCATGCCAAGGCAATACCACCCCCACAGGAGATGCATTATATTTCCGGCCGACAAAATGACCATCAACATGCCTTTGTTTATGCTGGCTTATTTAGCTTGTTATGAATAACTATTTGTATTAGTGATAACATGTTTAATTGGCAATGGGCAGAGATGCTGTGTAACTGTTGTAGACCATTGGCTTATGTGCATATCTCACTTACGCTGCTAGACCTATCAAATTACTTCTCCTCCGTCCATCTGCTACCTATATAATCTAATGTATGTTTTGGTTAAGTTAGTGCTCACCAGGTTAACCCCTGATGAGTATTCCACCAGCTGTGTGAACCAATAAATCCTCTGCTTGTTTTCACCTGCACCCAGTGTGTCCAAGAAATTATTCCCTACACATGGCAATATCCAGAAACTTCAAAGTAGGCATGTGGGGTGGGTTATTTCCAAAGACCTCGGTCAATTGTAAAACTTCCAGTGCTATGAGTTCAACATTGAACACTTTTGATAATCCCAGTTCAGATTTTCATAACAATACCCAGCTCTTATATAGTATTTTTCTGCAATAGCTTTCAATGTGCTTTTCAAGGTAGGTTAGTATTATTATCCCAATTTTAGAGAAGGGGAAACCGAGGCACAGGGAAGTGCTGTGACTTGCCCATGGTCACCGAGAAGGCCAGTGACAGAGTAAAGAATAGACTGCACTGCTCCTGAGCCTTATTTCAATTTGTTTTCCACTGGACCACACTGTCCCACATAACCAAAGACCCTTTTCTTAAAAACATAAAGGCATGCCTTCCAGGCTCCTTTTTATCCATGTGGATATGCACATATCCGGATTCCTCTCCTCCTGCACCACTATGTATTGAACTTGCATATATAAAAGTTGGTACACAATTGTGCACCTAAAATAAGTGTCTATTTCAGACATTCTCTTAAGGAAAAGCTGTCAAGTCTTGTTCCTCAGGGTAGCCAGCTCATTAAAGGTTTATATAAGTTATAACTGGGCTGAAATCTCAGCTGGTGCAAATCAGGAAGTCAGTGGAGCTATGCTAATTCATAACAGCTGAGAGTCTATTCCCTATGTAGTACCCTCTGCAAAGAGCGCACATAACTATCTGTCACTTGAACCTCATTTCTCTTGCTTTGCACATCCTGTTAGTCTCCCATTTGACAGGACACCCTGCTTTCTGTTAGAGTATATGTATTAAAAATTCAGCAGCTAGATCATGAAAAAAAAAGTACCTTATTTTTCTATTCTACTGCTGGACTATGGAATTAAAAATGCTTTTGCACACATTTAAAGACACTTTTTCTGACCTGCTCTTTGTCCTCTCCTTTCTTTTGGTCCAATTAGCGCTTGTGTTTGGAATCTTTCAAATGTTGCAAGCTTTTGGCTTTTCACTCTTTTGAACTAGCAGTGTGTGAAGAAACAGATCCAGTTCATTCATTAGGGTCAAAGCTTCCTAGCTTTCCTCTTGATCCTTCACTTCCTTAGCACATTAAGATTTTGCTTCTTCAGTGTTTCAAAATTATTTTTTTAGGAGGATTTTTACAATGTTATGTCATTTTGCAACTTGTGTCATGTTGTGTGTTTGTTACAATGGGGCCAATTACTCCCTAGCATCAAGCCTGAGCAGTCAGGCTTCACATAATGAAGGTCCATAAAGCGTGAGAGTTAAATCACTCTCTTCCCAATCCCAGACAAAACCATGGGGATTCTAACTAAATTTCTAGGCTGCAGTGGTATTTCTAGTACCAGTGCCCCTTACATGGTTGAGAGTGGCAAGCAAATCCCTTAGATCATAGATATTTCAACTCTCCTCCATGGCTAAGAAAGGGAAGACCTAGGGGAGCAGAGCACCTTGGTGCGTATGTAACATCTTGTCCACACTGTCACTTTGGTTGGTATGACTTATGTCGCTCAGGGGTGTGAATAAACCATATGAATTACACCAACCTAAGTTCTGGCATGGACAGTGCTATGTTGGAGGGAGAACTTTTCCTCCAACATAGTTATCAATTCTTGGAGAGGTGGTTTTATTATGCTGATGGGAGAACTCTCTCTAATTAGCACAGTGTCCCTAGCAGACTTACTGCACTTCTAGGCTACATCTAGACTGGCATGATTTCCCGGAAATGCTTTTAACGGAAAAATTTTCCGTTAAAAGCATTTTCGGAAAAGAGCGTCTAGATTGGCATGGACGCTTTTCCGCAAAAGCACTTTTTGCAGAAAAGCGTCTGTGGCCAATCTAGACGTGCTTTGTGCAAAAAAGTCCCGATCGGCATTTTTGTGATTGGGGCTTTTTTGCGCAAAACTAATCTCAGCTCTCTACACTGGCCCTTTTGTGCAAAACTTTTGTGAAAAACAATTGCTTTTGTCACTGGCAAGTAAGATGAGCCTCATTCCAAGAAATATCCTATCTGAGAATGTTTTTTAAAAATGGTAATTTCCACTGCTAAAATGACTGTGCAAACTGGTAGAAGAGAAAAATGAGTATGGGGGTACTTCTCCAATCATATTTTGAATGAGCAAGAGGGCAGCCTTTGTCCATGGCTTAAGTGTCTTTGAGCTAGGCCTGTTTGGTGCCTTTCATTTGCCTCCTATCACTATAGGCACCATGCCTGCTCCTCTCACACTCTAAAGAGGACACATGCAAGCAATAGGGGAGGATTGGAGACAGTTGAGAGCAAGGGGATGTCCTTTATCCTTAGCTAGGCTAAGGACAAAAATCTCAACCCTATTCCACTCTCACTGTGGAGCCATGGGAGCTGCATTGATGTGGCCCTCACACAAGGGCACCATTTTGGGGAGGGCAGGAGGGGCAACAGCCATGTGCTCCAGGACACAGTTTGCTTTTCATCCCATTCCCTGGACTATCAGGGAGTGCAGGGAGTTCACCAGTCAGGTGTGAGGGGCATGCATGGAATGCAAGTACTTTTCCCTCACTCCCTGACAGTCCAGGAACGGGATGAAAAGAAAGTCACATCCTGCATCGCATGACTGCTGCCCCTCTTACCACCTTCCCAAAATGGTGCTCTTACCCTCATCCCCTGCACCAGTGGTGACAGAAGAAGGCTACAGCCCATACACCAGGACTATGTCTACACTGGCGGCTTCTTGCGCAAGAACACCTTGCGCAAGGGTTCTTGTGCAAGAAGTCTTGTGCAAGAAAACGTCCACACTGCCATGTGCATGTTGTGCTTCTGCGCAAGAGCTCCCATGACAGTGTGGACGCTCTCTTGTGCAAGAAAGCTCTGATGGCCATTTTAGCCATAGGTCTCTCTCCTACAAGAAATCCCTGCCGAGCGTCCACACTGCCCTCTTGTGCAAGAGCTCCTGCACAAGAGGGCTTACACCTGTTAAAAAAGAGCGTAAATCTTGTGCAAGGAGCCCTCTCTTATCACACTGTACTGTAAAATTACTTGCGCAAGAGCGGGCGGGCAGTGTGGACGCTCTGCAGATTCTTGCGCAAGAACGGCCATACTTGCACAAGAACGGTCATACTTGTGCAAGAAGCCACGAGTGTAGACATAGCCCTAGGGACGCTGACAGCCTCCGCAGGCCCCTTGGCAAGGTATGGGTGTAGAAGGGCAGCTCCATGTTCCTGGAAGGGGAGGGGTCTGGGGCAGAAGAGGTGGGGCAAGTGCAGTTTATCCTCCGCACAACACAAACCACTCTTCCCTGTCCTGAGAGCTGCATGGAGCACATGGTGCAGTGCTCCCGCAGTGATTTAAAGGGTCCAGGGCTTCCGCTGCCACTGCTGCTGCAGTAGTGGCAGTTGAGAGCCCCAGGCTCCTTTGACTTGTTGGGCCCTGCAATTGCCCCCTTAACCTCCCTCATTTGCAGGCCTGCGTATACCAGCCAGACACTGGAATAGTACCTGCATCTGACCTCAGTTGGAGAAGAGGGTTTTCCCTTTCTTGCACTTCAGCTGCATAAAGCTAGGTTACTTGCGCTGAAGTAAATATCTCTACCTGGACCAGCTTCTGTTGGTGAAAGAGACAACCTTACACAGAACTCTTCTTCATATCTACGAAATTAACCCAGAGTGTCACAACTAAATACAAGGTGGGATAGCTTGTTTAGCAAAAGTAGTTAACACAACTCCAGGGGCCATTCCAGGTAAAGTGATATGTTAGCACCTTTCTAGATAGGGGAAGGAAAATGGTGTGGCTGTAAGTGGTTACAGATTGTTATAATAAGCCATAAATCCAGTTTTTCCATTCAGCCCATGATTTTTAGTGTCTAGCCACTGCCGAGGCCTGACAGGTGAGTGAGCAGCAAGCTGATCACTGAAGCCTCAATTAGCTTCCCTAGTGACTGCCAACTAAGCAATTAGCTAGTCAGTAGGAGAGGCTGGGGAGATAAGGAAATAATTAGCCCTCAACTGGCTAACCTGATAAAAGCCAGGATGGAAGCATTATAAGTGAAAGGGGGTGGTTGGTGCTTGCTGAGCCTTTAAGTTAAAAGAGTCTAACATGGAGGAGTCTTTGGCTAGGTCTACACTGACAGGTTCTTGTGCAAGAGCTCTTGCATAAGAACATGGCCATGTGCTTTTGTGCAAGAGCATCCATGGCAGTGTGGATGATCTCTTGCACAATAAGCTCTGATGGCCATTTTAGCCATAGGGCTTTCTTGTGCAAGAAACCCCTGCCACGTGTCTACACTGCCCTCTTGTGCAAGAGCTCTTATGCAAGAGGGTTTATGCTTGTGCAAGAGCTACGCTCTTTTCTAACAAGAAGCCCTCTCTTCCTATGCTATACTGTAAATTTTCTTGCGCAAGAGCGGGTGGGCTCTGTGGATGCTCTACAGGTTCTTGCGCAAGAACAGCTATTCTTGCACAAGAATCTGCCAGTATAGGCATAGCCTCAGTGGTAGGGCCCTAGTGAAGAGGGATAGAATACAATGAGGATTAAATACTGTGATGCATTGGTGGAAGGGTTTGGAATAAAATACAGGTTGAAGTCTAGTTTTGGAGTAAATACTCGGTCAAAAAGGAGCCCTGCCTAGCCTGGTGTGAGTGAGGAGAGAGGGAATGAGGGCAAGGCCTGGGAGAAGCAAGGCCTGGGTGTTTGGCTTTGTTTGCTCAGAAAGCTGGCAGCCCTAAATTGAATGCTAAAAGAAAGTGAATCGGCAGTTTCTGGAGGAACAGAAGATGGGGACTGAGCGCTGCCACAGCTCAGTCTGACTGGGATGCTTAATGGGACTTGTTTAGTGGTGGTGACTCAAAGGTCTTTTTTTCCAGTAACGTTTAAGATGAGCTGAGCAGAGGGTGCTGCTGCTCAGTAGCTTGGAAGAGCTGAGGATCCACTAAATGTTAGTTGGTGTGAGATTTCAGTGCCCACATGATGGATATTTACAGTGTTTTTCCTGCTGTGAGAGACTTACTAGAAAAAAAGCAAACCCTTATGTTTGCCCAAGCCCATGAGTGTGTTTCCCTAAAGAAGTGATTGGGACATGTTGGGACCAAGATGAGGGTTTGAGGGAAAAACCCCAAAGGGAGAAATTGGAGCTTTGCTGTTTAGAAGTTCTGGTCTACGCTTTCAAAAAGGTTTAATCCTGACAACCTAGTTTTTTGGATACCTGGCTTGATGTATCCAGTCCTTAGCAATGGGCTGTGTCTAGACTGAAAAGTTTTTCTGCAAAAGCAGCTGCTCCCGTTTGGGCAAGAGTCCTTGTGCAAAAGGGCCAGTGTAGACAGCTCAGATTTGTTTTGCGCAAAAAAGCCCCGATCGCGAAAATGGCAATCGGGGCTTTTTTTGTGCAAAAGCGCGTCTAGATTGGCCACGGATGCTTTTTTTGCGGAAAAGCATCCATGCCAATCTAGACGCTCTTTTCCGCAAATGCTTTTAACAGAAAATTTTTCCGTTAAAAGCATTTGCGGAAAATCATGCCAGTCTAGACATAGCCATGGTGTAATTCCAGCTACCATTCTTACAGCCTGAGATGTCTGAAGCATCCCAAATCTGGAGCAACCAAACCCAGTGGCAAGTTTGAAGACTTCAACCTTTGCTTCCCACTCACTTCCATAACATGAAACTGGCTCTGCCTCTTAACTACTTTTAAAATAGATAAATCCAATATGTGACCCACAAAACCTTGACCACTGTTGTTTTTTTTAATGCCCCAAGATTGTTTCATCATTGGGGTCTAGGCCACACACCATTCAGCTGTGCTCAACTTACTTCCCATCAACAAGAAGGAAAACAGCTGATTTTACATGCCCCTTCCTCCTCTTTCAATCCTAGTGTTGCCAGGAGCAAGGAGCACCCAGAAGAATACAGAGAAGCCTGATCCACAGGGAGCTGCTGGCTCTAGAGGTTGCCACTAGCTGCACAGTTCACAGAAAATCCCTGGCTTGTGACAAGAGCAATGGAGAAAGGTAGGGTGTAACTCTATGTTCCCCAGATTTCTCCTGTGCCACAGGAATTTCAATGTAACTATCTAAGCTATGCTACTTTGCACTGCCAGAGCAGAATTCTTTTAGCCCCATTTCTTTATTTTTGGAAATCTGATAAAACTGAAACCATCCTTCTGTCTGCTCATTAGTGAGCAGATTAGGGGATTGATCTCACCTTATTCAAAAGAATTTAATGTAGGTTCATTTGATAACTTGGACATCTTTGATAGCATTTGATCTGCTTTCCTTGCATTTTGTGGAATATTATTTTCATTTGATGTCTCATTTTTGCATGTGCTCATATTTCTGTGTACTTGCTCAATGAAATTGAAAGAAAATCATTAGAATAGTTAAGTAGTTTTTAACTATAGGACAGAACAAGCACAGTTGCATTGTCATGTTATGTTCATTTAGTTCTGTAAAATGTAACATTAATTTTTGTGGCAAAACGCAACCAATAACTGCTAGTTTGCCTAATAATAGAGTAAGAGTTATACAACCCTGCTAGAATAATATGATGCATTCAATAAACAAATTTCAGTTTACATCTTGTACTAAGAGACCTGAGCTAAATTTGTTAGGGATTTTCATTGACATTTTTCTGGCCAGTACTTGGATAACTATAAAGAAGCTATGTATTAATTTGAAGCTTACACAACTGACTGATAACCACTAATGTATTTTTGATTTAATAATCACATATTCCTTAATTGAACTTGATTTAGTCAGACAGAGCATATAATTAATTCATGTTTTTCTGATCCCCATAATGCCAGATGGTGCTGTAGCATGTTTACTAAGGTAGAGTCAAAGTATATTCCCCCTGCTCCGAGTAAAATGGCTTAATTTAATTAAGTGAGTCCTCCATTGTATTGCAGGATCTTTTAGGATGAATTTGGCATCAGTATCATACTTTTGTTTGAACTTGGGTTTTCATTCTAAAAACAACCATTGAACTTGTGGCTAATACTCTCTTATTTATCAAAATAAAGATATTTTCACCTGAATATGTCATGCAATCATTAGGAAGTGTGGTACTGCTGCAAATAAGGGTTTTGAGACTGTCATTATACACCTGCTTGTGAAATCAATATAGTGCTGACCATAAAATAACAAAGCAAGTTACTTTAGAGATGATTCAGAAAGGGATGTAATCCTAGGAGTTATTGAGATTAGTGTGAATAACATGGAGATACGTTGAGTGTATATTTATCCACTGTAGTTTTGATTTGTAGAGGGTGTAAGTCCTTAAGAAACAGAAACAAATGATTGTCTCTCCATGGGCTTTCAATAACCATTCTCTTAGGAAATGATACTATATCTTGAAAGTGTTATTAGGATGATTTCATGTGTAAACATTGGTAACTTCTTATTCAAAAGAGAAGGTTAGCAATTTCAGCAGAATTGCTCTCTGAAGGCCATTTCTTCAAAGCATTGATCAAGAGGTCATGGAATAAATCTGTATTAAGCATGCAAGTTAGATAATAAATGCAAGTGCAAATAGGGACTTGTTCATACAATTTGTATGTAGTTTTAACTTTTGTTTTCCTTAGTATTGAACTAATTGTCCAAATCTGTGTTGATTAGAGATAATTTCAAGATACAAAGATGGGATGCTGATCTAGATTAAAAATCTCATGGGGAGTAGGGGTGTTCAGGTCCTCTTATTATTAATAAAGATGTTCAAGTACGATAAACCTGGATAGAATAGATTTGCTACAAGTGCACTTTCTATATCCCTGAGCCACACTTTAGAACTATTTTTCAATTTCGGGATATGGAAACAGAGGAGGAGGCAATTAATGCCTTAAAACTGAATTATGGACCCAATCTAATTGTGGGGCAAGGTGGGTGAGGTAATCTCTTATTGAACTAGCATCTGTTCAGGAGAGAGATAAAGTTGCAAGCTCAGAATCGTGTCTCTCTCAGCAATAGACATTCGTTCAATAAAAGAGATTACCTCACCCATTTTGTGTCTAATATCCTGGGACCAACACAGCTACAATAACACTGCCTACATCAATCTGTGTCCATCAGAGTTAAGTTATAGAATTTAATCTTATTAATAATAGCCAGTATGCCACTTGATTAAAAATGACCTTGGGCAAACTCTGATTTCTGTTCTCTATAGCTGAACACTACAGTATTATTTAAAGGTAACATGGAAGGGTCTTAGTGATTTATCTAAGGCTTTGGATCTTATGTTCTCATGTCTGAGTGGAAGAAATACTTGCTGTTAACTTCATACATACTAGAAAAGGTCTCATAAAAGTTTGTTTCCTTGACTACCGAATGACACAGGCTCAAGTTAATTTGCATGGTGGTTAAAATTGTGGATAATTAATAACATCACAGAAAGAAATGGTGTTAGAGAGTGTGCTAAAATGCATCTTATTAAGAGATTGACTAATATTGGGTATTTTTCCTATAGGGTGTAAACCTGCTTCTACTGACTTCAACAACTTTGCTATTCAGGGGTAGCATCTGGTCTATGTAGTTTAGTTCAGTTACAGAGAAATCATCATAGCTCAGGGTTACACTGAACTCATCAGGAAAATGGAAATAAAAAATTTCATGTTAGGTCAATTCTATTTCACTTGAAATACTTTGTTTAGTCACCTCTGCTCAGGCTACCTAGAGCTTGGATGTGTAAGAGAAAGCAGGCCCTGTATCCTATTTATTCTACTTCCTATGGGCCAGTTATCTCTACCTCTTGGAGCAGGTAGCCAGGATGGATAAGGGAGGGAAACCCCAACATGCTCACCAACACAACTGAACAAGTGATGGGGTGTCCTCATTTGAGACTGGTATAGGTCAGCAACAAATTACTAATGCTCCCCTCTGCAACAAATGAAGGGGAGGGAAGTACCTGAGCTTCTGAGTGGTGCCTCCCAAAACTATTCTTGACGCTGCTTACACGCCACCACTTGCTCAGGATTGTTGCTAAAGGCACGCTCTAACCCTAGGTAAAGATATGTGAAAAGGTGGTCTGAAACAATGATGCAAAATAAGAAAACATATGTGCACACCCATTGAAAGTTCACTGGAGATTTGGTCTTTGTCTCTTTTTTTTTTTCTTCTCTCTCTCTCTCTCTTTTTTTTTTTTTAATTCCAGTCCTAGATTACATCTGTAGCATTCTGTTAGAAGTTCTTATCCTGTTTGTAACTGGTTTAGCCTGTTCTCACAGGGATAGTTCTCTGCAGAACTAGTTGCTTCCAGCTTTAGTTATGTTTATAACTAGATGTAATTCTATTTTACAGATCTACATAAGTTTTTTTCATCACACATACCCCTGTTGTCTGAGTGTCTTCCAATATTGTGTTAAGCAACCTGACCACACATTTGTCTTGCCTTTCTTCTTTTGTCAGACAAACTTCTGTTTGGTGGGGTTGCCTCTCACGCTATTCCAATAAAAGATATTATCTCACCCACTTTGTCTCATATCCTGAAACTAACCCACCAGAAAAAGTAATGCAAACAGATTTGATGTCTCTTCTTTCCAGAGGAAGCATGTGCCTTTATTTTTTTGCAAAATATATTTATTGCCATGTGCTTATAGTACAGAAAAAAAGGTTAGATTGCTGACCCTTGCCTTTAGCCATGCCATTCAGATAAAACCTTACATATAGTTTCATTTGATATCACTTTCCCACCACTGTGACACTTTGAAGAAAGATACTAATAAAATGAAATGTAGGGGGTAAGAGTCTTTTCTTGAACCAGCTGGTCTACCTCCTGCTCTATGTTGCTGCTGTTTCTAATTACAAGCAAATTTTGTTAATTTCATTTTAATGTCCTTGCATATCAGTGAATTTAAATGAACAGCCTGGATTCCTAGGGTAGAGCATTGCTGGGTAATAATGTACTAAATGCATTTTAGCTGGAGGGACAAGAGATGGTGCTGATTCATGATAATTCCCTTGTGTCAATGTAATAGCATTTTCCAAGAATGTTACAATGACATTAGCTTGAAAGAAGAAATATTTGTTTCCTGTAAAAGAGGCAAGTATCTAACTCTCTGTAGAGAATAGAAAAGATGCTGCTGGAGACAGTCACTGTAATAATAAAATGGACAAATGTCATAATAATGATTATATATATGATTCTCAAAGTGTACAGGATTCAATTATGAGAGAACCAATAATCAAGCTAACCTTTCTCTTTCTCTCTGTCCCCCCTACAAGTCATTATCGTCTTTCTTTCTCGATTAATTTCATACTCCCTCCTGTGCAGTAAAATTACATTGCTTTGAACTCTGTGGCTGCTGGGCTGTCTGTTTCTGTGGGGAGTTTCTTCCTTCCTTTAAAAATAGAGTTTTGGAAACAATTGACAGAAACCACTGCTAGAGACAGGAGCTGGGCTAAATGGATCAGTAGTCCATTCAGATATGTTCTATGTTAGGTTATTATGGTGCATCTACGCAGCACAGTTATTTCAAAATACGTGATGTTATTTTGAAATAACAATGCGAGTGTCTACACAACAATTCCGTGATTTTGAAATAATGGACAGCTTATTCCAACTTCTGTAAACCTCATTCCACAGGAAATAATACCTATTCCAAAACAGCTATTTTGAGTTAGCTGTCGTGTAGACGCTACACTGCTGTGATGTTATTTTGAAATAACAATGCGAGTGTCTACACAACAATTCCGTGATTTTGAAATAATGGACAGCTTATTCCAACTTCTGTAAACCTCATTCCACAAGAAATAATACCTATTCCAAAACAGCTATTTTGAGTTAGCTGTCGTGTAGACGCTACACTGCTGCTATTTTGAAATAGCTCCTCCTGTGGGCCATTCAATATAATTACTCCCCAGTGCCTCCTGGGGCTCTAGTTCGAGGTAGCACGTCCCCTTTAGGGAAACCTGCTTTGGGATAATTTTGAGGCTTCCCTGTAGTGTAGATGTGCTATTTCAAAATAAGCTATTTCAGAGTATTTCTTCCAGAATAGATTATTTTGAAATAAGTGTGCAATGTAGACGTACCCTTAGTAACACTGACTTTCTATTTTTCATCTGTACTAATAAAAAAGGAATAAAATTAAAATCTCCAACTCTGCCTGTCATGTATCAATATCCTAGAGGCTATGTGGTTCAGTAGATAGGGCACTGGACTGGGACTCAGAAGATATGGCTTTTATGGTCCCAGCTCTGCTACTGGACTGCTAAATTACCTTGGCCAAGTCACTTCACCAACCCTGAGTCTGTAAAACTGGGTTGCTGATTCTTGTCTCACCTTGTGAAGCATTTGAGATGACAAGTGCTACATTAGAGTGAGGTTTTATTTGGGATGAAGCACAAGCAATTGCTGGTAGCCAGTGTCCTCCTAGTTATGAACAATGGGCAAATATCCATATGCAGGGATTTCTCTGCATCACTTTCATCCTACTGACTCTGAGCTTTGGGAGAGGTCAGCAGCTGGCCATTAAGATGATTTTGATCCTTCAACAGAGGCTGACCCCTGGATGGTTGCAATAGTCAAAAATACCTTTGCCTCCAGAACTCTTGCTCCTGGAATCCCACAAGACTCCATTCTCTCCCCGCTACCATTCAATGTGTATGTCAAACTGCTGCACATGGTGGCTGTAGGACACCAAAGCCTTTAACATCAACTATGTTCATGTGGCAGCCATCATTTTAAATGCAAGCAGCAGGTTGCCCCAGTCCATGAATGAGAATGGCACCTGGATGATGATAGTATTTTCAGGAATTTCTTTCCAAAAAGATGATTTTTTTTAAGAAGTTTTCTTGATTCAAGGAAAAGTACACTTTCTCTGTCTACATCTAAACTGCTGCTTTTTATCAGAAAAAGGTACTCAGTTTGCATACCTTTTCTGACAGTTTTGTTGGAAGAAGCTTTTCTGAAATTTGGCCCGTCTACACTGGACTAAATTTTGGAAAAATCTCCTCTTTTGGAAGAGCTCTTCTTCCTTATGGAACAAGGAAGACAGGGCTTCCAAAAGAGCGTCTGCTCTTCTGACATTTTTGGCAGAAGAGCAGATGCGTTCCCTGTATGTGGCAGAGTTTTTCTGGGATACCAGAGGAATCCCAGAAAAACTCTGTAGTCTAGACATAGCCTCTGGGGTTTGTCTTGACCGAATATTCCCCTCTAAATGTCTGAAAATTCACAACTATTCTCATGGAATGTGAGAAAATGAGCCTGTCAGGTAGAGCTGACTCTAAGTTTTCTCGTCTTTAGTATGCCAATCCCTTAAAATATATTTAGGTCACCTCCATTTCACTTTCATGGGGCATTCAGCAAAAAGAAAAAATGCTAGTGCTTCTTCAGAAGAAAAAATGAGGTGCTCTAAATCATTCCAGTTGCTCAAAGTCACCTTCAAAGTTGTCATTCTTTATGCAGGAACAAAATCACATGCTGGGTTTTCATAGTGCTTAGGATACGTCAGAAACAGCCTGACATTTCCTTGTGGTAGCCATATTCCCTTTTTTTAACATTTAAATACTAATGGCTCATTGATAGCTGTCATGGGAAAATTAGGCACAGATTTTGATTCTAAAGTCAATGCCTTGGCTCACTAGAGAGACCAAAGCGGGTAAGGTAATATCTTTTTATTGGCCTGTTACCTTGCTTCACCCAATTCGTTAGATATTTATATGCAAAACCTGAGGTTTCCAACCAGATTCATTGTTTCTTCCCCTGACTCTTCAGTTCCACTGCTCTAACCTCTAACAAAGTTGAGCTTTTGGGGGCGGTTCTCTGGCATTCTCAAAAACTGTAAAAAAATAATTTCAGGTCAAATCAAAAGTTGAATGTTTCATTTTTTGACTATTTTAAAACATTTGAGGTTTTAAAAATTAAAAGAAAATTTTGAAACAAATTGTTTTGACCTGAATATTGAAATGCTTTATTTAAAAATGTCAACTTTATTATTTTTGGATTTTTTAGTTTTTTTCCCCCTAACTGACACAATATGGCTACAATGTCTTCTTTCTTCCTTTTTTTTTTTTTTTGGATACCTTCTGTTTCTTTTCTTTTCTTTGCATACCTTCTGTTTTTTTCCCCTGGAAGAGGCTTTTCCACCATTTGGCCCCATTTACATGGGGTCAAATGTCAGGAAAAAAAACCCCTCTTTTGAAATCCCCTGTAAACCTCGTTTTATGAGGAAGAGGGGGGTCAAATGGCGGAAAAGCCTCTTCTGGGGAAAAAAGAAAATGGAAAAAAGTATGCAAATGCGAGGACTATTTGCATACCTCTTCCAAAAAAAAAAAAAAAAATCCACCAGTACAGCCTGACCCTATGTGACCCAAACCAGAGCTGTAGCTAGGCATTTTGAGGTTCTGCATGAGTAGGCATATTTGTGCCCACTACCATTTTTTTAAAAGATTATATGAGTTAGGAAATTATAGAATAATGATAATGCATTTAGTTTTGCATATTGGTACACTAGGTAGACAATAAAAGAAATTTACAGAAAATGTTAAGTGCTACATTCATTTTCACACAATCCTTTAATTTCTGTATAGTGTCCTATAACATTTAAGGAAACACGTTGATAGGTACTGAAAAATAACATGGGACTGAAAATAATCATAACATAATATAGATACTGCAATGACTTAATGACTTGAATTAAATTCAGAAAAATATAAAGTTGCATTTTGTTTTTAAAAAAGAGATGTTGGATGTTTCTCAAAACCCCACAGTAAGACCGTGATTAGAGGAAATGGTCACCTCTTTCAGGGTGCATCTACACTGCTCCATAGGTCAAAATAAGATACACAGTTTGCATAGTCCAAATTGCATATCTTATTTTGATGTTATTTCAAAGTACCTTATTTTGAAATTTGGTGCTGTCTATACAGCACTTACTTGGAAATAAAGTGCTATTCCAATATGTCTTACTCCTTGTGGAGTAAGGTTTACAGGGACATTGGAATAGCAAGCCTGTTATATTTCGAAATAACAGGTGCGCTCAAAAGATGTGGAATAGCTATTTTGGGATACCTCTGGTATTCTAAAATAGGTATATCTCCATATATACACAGCAATGCGATCTCATAGAGCTGGAAGGGACCTTGAGATGTCATCTAGTCCAGTCTTCTGCTCTCATGGCAGGACCAAGTACCATCCCTGACAGATTTGCTCCAGAGTCCTAAATGGGCCCCCTTAAGGACTGAACTCACAACCCTGGGTTTAGCAAGCCAACGAGCTATCCTCCCCCAACTCCATGTAGATGTAACTGATATGACCTATATGTAGATGTAACCTATTTGACACAGTGGAAAATAAAAGGAACTGAAGAATAAACAGAATGAATTTGCCATGCAGGTGGACTATTTTGCAATTGAATTAGCACCATAGTATCTGACTCTGTATTAGCAGAAGTTAGCCCTTTTCTAACTTTCATATGATGGAGACAGCCTATTTTTTGTGGAGGAGGGTATAAGATTTCCATTTTGTACCTTTTTGCATTCTGATTTTATTTTTCTAGAAATACTATTGATTCTTATTACAATATTATAGTTGGCTGATACCTGATCATTTCTCTTGCTGAATCCTGCCAAGAAAATTGTGATTATGTCCCTGTAAAGGTAAAGGCGTACAGCAGCAGTGCTTGTTTGTGTAAAGCCAGTGTGAGAAGTATCATTCAGTTGGGGAAGCTATACTGTGACATCTGATAAAAGGAATGATACATCCTGCATGTTGGCAGGGGGCTATAGTAGATGACCCTTGGGCTGTGTCTAGACTGCAGAGTTTTTTTGAAAAAAGTAGCCTTTTTTCGAAAAAAAACTTCACCTGCTTCTAGACTACAGCCGCATTCTTTCGAAATTAAATTGAAAGAACGCGGCTTTTCTTTGGATGGCGGTAATCCTCATTTCACGAGGAATAACGCCTATTTTTGAAAGAGTTCTTTTGAAAAAAGGCGTTCTTAAATGCAAACAGGGCTTTTTTGAAACAGAGCATCCAGACTGCCTGGGTGCTTTCTTTCGAAAAGTGGCCCACTTTTTGAAAGAAGAGTTGTAGTCTAGACGCTCTCTTTCAAAAGAGGCTTTTTTGAAAGATTCTTTCGAAAAAGCCTCTTTCGAAAGAGGCTTGCAGTCTCTCTTTATCCTATGGTTTTATGACATTTGATTTCTAGCCGGTAAGACCTCATACCTCAGTGTGGAGGCAGAAGAAAGTGTATGTCTGTGGTGACTGTGAAATTTAGCGTGAGATAATGCCGATGTCATGGTTATAGTGATTAGATGGATGTATCACCAAGGCAGGGCTTGTGAAAAACTTGGTCTGGGCAATGTGGTGGGGGACTTGGCTCTGGGTCCCCCAGAAAGGAGTGGGGCTAGGGACAGTCATCCTAAAGTATAACCTGCGCTGTGTCATATCTCCTCCACCCAGTCCTCAGCACCACCCGGACAGCACTGCTGTGGCAGCAATTTAAAGGAACCTAGAGCATTTAAATCATTGGGCCCTAAGGTAACTGCTTCCTTTTGTGCCCCATCCCTACCTCATCGGCCCTTAACCAAGGTGATGGCTCTGGTCTTATAGAGAAGGAAGTGATTATTGTCCTCTACTCAGCACTACTGAGGCCACAACTGGAGAATTTCATCCAGTTTTTGGGTCCCCATTACAGAAAGGATGTGGACAAATTGGAGAGAGTCCAGCGGAGGGCAATGAAAATGATTAGGGGGCTGAGACGCATGACTTATGAGGAGTAGCTGAGGAAACTGGGCTTATTCAGGATGTATCTACACTTACACTTAATCAATAAACTTTTGTCACTCACAGGTGTGTTACCACCTGCCTCCCAGAATGACAAAGTTTTGCCATGGCAAGAGCATGTGGGAATGCTGCTTTATTGGCAGGAGTGCTCTCCTGACAACAAAGTGAAACCTGGTCATTGGGGGTAGAGGTATTTTGTCAGAAAAAGCGCTAACAAACAGCATTCATACATGCTAACTTATAGCGACAGGGCCTTTAGTCTGCATAAGAGAAAAGTGAAGGGGGATTTGATAGCAGCCTTCAACTACCTAAAGGGAAATTCTGAAGAGAATGGTGCTAGGCTGTTCTCAGTGGTGGCAGATGACAGCCTAAGGAGTACAGGCAGTCCCCGGGTTACGTACAAGATAGGGACTGTAGGTTTGTTCTTAAGTTGAATCTGTATGTAAGTCGGAACTGACGTCCAGATTCAGCCTGATTAGAGGGGGGATTTAGATAGGCAGAAAATAATTACCTAAGGTCAAACTATATTATGCTTTTAATAAAAAGCTCTCTGTGGTTTTTATACTGTGTGTTTTTTTTATCAGTCATATCATTGGAAGTTGGTGTGGTTGTTTTATTGAAATAGCTTTCAGCTCATGTGACTTCATGGCCATGAAATAGAAGTATCCAGACCAGATCAAGGAGAAAGTATTATTTTTAAACTGAATGGCAACTCTGCCTCTCCACTTTGCAACAACTCAGCATCACACAATGTCTCAATGAAGCAAATGTCTGATAATATCATGGCCCCAAAATATAGCCTTTATGTAGCTGGCTGGCAGCTGGGTATTTGGGAAGAAAGAGTGAAACATCTCTTTGACAGGTTGCTTAAAAATCATTGGGGGCTGTTTGAAGCAGCTGGAGGTTTAGAATGTTGGATGTAGTCCTGGAGGAAATGAACTCGTCAGTGGACAAAGGGAAGATATGAGACCATCAATGCTGACTCCATCAGGGCTCCAATGCTGGAGCACTGTGACAGGGCGCTCGCCCTGCACTGGCCCTTTAAGGGCAGACCCCGGCCTGAACCAGGGACGGGGAATTTAGCCCAGCTGAGGCTGTACTAGCCCATTAGGGCCCAGCTGGGCGCTATAATAGAGAATGGGCTGCTGCTGTGGGAAAGGCAGTGAGAACCTGGCTGCTGAGGGAGGAGGAGGCTCCCTGAAGCTAGGGCAGGGCTGGGGGGAGGCCAGGCAGGGCTAGAGGAGCTCTGGCCAGCAAATCCCTAGACTGCAGGGCTTGAAAGAAGGCCCGCTGGAGGAACATCAACCCCCGGAAGGGGGGCTCAGAGACAGACTTGGGCACTGCCGGAGGGCAGTGTGGCGAAGAGGACGCCGCAGCCAGGAGTAAAGAGGGAGACACCACCCCAGAGAAGGCACCCTACCTGCCGAGGGAGCCAATTCCTGAGGACAGACGGCAGGGGGGTCACGGTGGTGAGTGAACCCCCTCACAAGCACCTACAAAAAATAAGCATGTGCCCTGCACCCACCAGCTACAGCTGATCACTGGAATCTCCCATTAGCTGATCACCAATTTGGAGAGGGCAGAGAGCAACAAGTGGTGGGCTAGTGGGGGCATTGAGACAGGAAGTAGAGAAGGGGTAGGAAGAGACAAAGCACAGGCAGAGCCTGGGGTAAGAAATGCAAAGAGGGCAGAAAGATGGAGAATGAGGGTGCAGCTTTGGGGAAAGAGGTGAAGGGGTGGTGGGTGGGGCTTCAGGGTAGATTGTGGGTAAAGCACCCCTGGGGAAAAATAAAACTAAATCCCTGTAACTGAGGGAGCCAAAGGTACATGATAAATTTACTTATTGTGAGTTAATTTATCCCATGTATCCCCAGATCACCACATAACACTGCAGTTAAATGAAAATCACCTCCATACTCCACATACTGTATGTATACATAAATCTATTGTAGACCTGCAACGGGCTTAAATTCTATCATTTTCTAACCTTGTATAGTTAAGAGCAGCCTTATACACTGGATAATACCAGTTTTCCTGTAACAACCAGTTATTGATTCTGGCCCTCAAAGATGCCAAGGCATCACCTTAGAATTGTGACATTTTTAATTACAGAAAAGCTATTTTAGACTTTTTTTTTTTGTTAAAGATCATGGCTTCCTCTGTGCACCTGGAGCCACATTTTCTTAGGCAATTAGCGGAATGTTCAACAGCCCCTGTCTCCTTCTTTAGGTGCCTGAAATATCTTTTGAATATGTGGTCCATGGTAAATGAGCCCTGGTCTACACTAGGGAGTTATTTTGAAATTACTCCCCTTATTTCGAAATAACAAGCAGCGCCTCCACACTACCAAGCCTGTTAGAAATAAGGGGCTGGTTATTCCTACTTTCCTGGAGGAATAAAACTTATTTCAAAATAGCTATTTTGAAATAGAGGTAGTGTGGATGCTCAACTGCTGCTATTTCAAAATAATTACTCCCCAGAATCATTCAAAGTAATTACTCCCCAGTGCTTCCTGGGGCTCTAAGTTGAGGTAGTACGTCCACATAGAGCCTGTCTTGGACTAATTTTGAGGATTCCCTTATTTCAAAATAATTTCTAAGTATAAACATGCCCTAAGGCACCAGGCTTTATATATAGTGATGCTTCTCTCTTCTCCAATTCTTAAATCCCTTATACATTGTAAAGTATTTGTTCTCTAGCATATGAGGCTTGAGATGATATAAAGGCTTTATCAGTATTCATTTGGGATGGTCTGTATAAATTGCTCAGCATTCTGCCATTGATGTGTGGCAAGGTCATGCCAAGCCAATGTGTTACTCAAACTAACTTCATGGGAAATTAGTGAATGTCAGTAATAGCTGGAACTAGAAGAGATACAGTGTTTAATTAAATAACCTGTGACCGTCACAACACAACATTGCAGCCCTCTTCATGTTTTTTCTCTGCCTCTTAATGGAAAAGAATTCAGAATTATAATGCTTAATGATTTAGAAAGATTATTTGTATTTTATTTCTCTACAAGTTGATGCTGTCAGAAGCATGAAAATCTTCTCCAAATCCAGATCTTGACTCATAACAACGGGTATCTGTAGCAGTGGCATATGTGGTTTCTGATGGCCTTTTAGCATCTGGTGTAATATGAAATTAGTATAGCAGTGCTTATTTAGACCAAAATACTATTAATTTCCTTGTCTAAAGAAGGACCAAATCTTTCAACCTTTAGCCACATTCAGCATGGATACTGTGGACTACCTTTTGTTCAAGAATTGGACGTTGAGTTGGACAACAATGCATGGTTAGTGTCATAGGGCTGTTTTTAAATTTTGTTTTTAACAATTGATGGGTCAGTATTTAAAAGCAAGCACAGGATTGGAGAAAAATAGCTGATACACAAAGAAAAATCTCAGTTTTTTTCTGTTAAATGCCACTTTCAACAACACTAGGCTCAAGTGGATTTGAAATTCCAAGTTTCTCCAAAATAGGGTAGATATTAGACTTTTTTTTCTTACTTTGTCTATCTAACATTTTTTTCCTTTCTATTTTTTTTTTTTTGGGAGGAGAGGGGGACATGGTAGAGGCAAAAACATAGCAAACTTAAGCCCCAATCCTGCACCAGCAAAGAAGCATGTTTCTCCTCAACTTCACACACACAATTTCTCTTTAAAATCTTCCTAAAAATGAATATCCTCTTAAAATAGCATAATAAATAAGCACCATCATTAATGAAATTACAAGTTTTTACATCTCCAAGCAAAGTGTGACAGAATGGTCACATGGTTTATTCATCATATTCATAGATACAGAGACCTATACCTGATGCAATAATTTCTCCCCCCTCTCTGTTACTAACTGGTTTATAGCAGTAGACCAACGTGAACAAACAAGGAACAAATGCATGCATTCTGACATGTATATATTGAGATTGCTTGATAGTTATGACAGGATATGAAAATTAAGACACTCCAAGCTCAATTAGGTTACATAATAAATCTGAGTAAATGTACCAAAGAAGCATGAAATATTCTTCAGTTTGATAATTTGGATTGCCTCATTTAAATCTTTTCTTAATTAAAACCTACATATTGCAAGTCTAAGGAAAAATAATTCTTTTAAAGACAAGATTGTTGAGCCAGATCATCAACCAATATAAACTGACATATCTTCATTGAAATTAGTAGAACAATACAGATGTACACCAGCTATGTGGCTGTATCAGCATATTTATAAAGTCATACACCCTAGTTTAGTATACCCCTGTGTACAGCACAAGTCTAATCATACCGTTTACACAGCCCTTTGTCCCTGTAGCTTACGATACATAAACATATATTTAAAATTAAAAATAACTTACCATCCTGTAAAGTTTATCTTCTAAGTCCTGATTAATTCTTTGTAAGGCTAGATAATTGTTTTGTATCCTAAAACAAAAATGATGTAATGTAATTAGATGTTTGCATATTTTTAGCTGTATTTTTGCACTTCAGAATAAATACAGGCTCCCATTAATATTAAAGTATATTTACTTTTCATTTCTGCTGCCTATTAATTATTAGGATTTTAAAGTCCAAGGCTTTACAAATACTTTTACCATCCACTTCCAGGGAAGACCACTTTGTCATATTTACATGCTGCCAATAATTAGAAGCAAATTGTTCCAGAAACTCTAAATGCACTAAAGCCAGTGACATGCCCCTTCACAAGTATGAATGGAGCACCAAGATGTAGGAACCCACACAAAGAGACCGTATTCTGTACACCATGCTTAGGAATTGTGGTGATAGAGTTGGAGGACAGCCATGCTCTGTAGATTAAGAACTATGTGAATTCACTAACCAATCCCACAAGCTAAGGAGTGAAGCTACTGCATGTTTTGAGACTGCAGGTACAGCCACATAAATTGTCACTGGATGTCTTTAAGATAATTCCTTCTCCTGCTAGGCCCCATTGTCTTAGGCTTGGTGCAGGGAACAAAGCTTTGTCCTGAAAAGGAGGGATAGACGTTTTTATTAACATAACAGGATGGGTTGAGACCCAGGAAACAGAAGCTTTCTATTTATTCAGACGTTACATACTCAAGAAAGTTTGTCAACTTCTCCAAGCTGTCTCATTGGTAACTTAAGTGTTCTAGGAGACAAGCTGCCTAGAATCTGCTCTATAGGAGACATCAGCCATTAGTAAAATAATAGTAACTTGGCTTCATTTTTCCACACCCTAAGGAATGGTGGTGTCCTGTTACACAAGCACATAACAGCCCATCAGTATGCACTTCTATATTCAGGTAGGGGCCATTGTCAACTTACTGTTCAGTTTGAAGAATTTATCTAAATGCCTCCCATATCCCTGCCTTGGATATCTCATGGGAACAGACCTGAAGTTTTCCTCACTAAGATGTATTAGGCAATGGAGCCTGTTGTGGTCAGAAGTTACCCGTGTGGAGTCCCGGCAGATATCTTGCTCTGTCCAATGATAACCATTTGGTTACATGTGTTATCCCTAAATGTTGCACTGGCTCTGCACAGGAATCCAGTTCGGCAGACTCTGAGAGAACTCCCAAAGACTACAAAATCAGATAAGGGACAAAGGCATCCAAGCCAGGTTTATTGTCAAACAAAACTATCTCCAGCTCCCCAGATCAGATGTCTGCATTTCTGCTAATACATACATGCACCCTGACAATGGACTTAATCAGTGGGATTTCCCATCATGCCCTAGGCTGAACAAGGATGGCTCCTCTGATATATATTTTTATGCACAGATTAAAAGAACTTGTACATCATTTCTGATATATTACGTTGCCACCCTCTGATGTACTTAGATACTACTCATTACCTTGTACATGGAGGTTTGATCAAAACATTTCTATCTATCATGCTGTCATTTTAAACCCTGTCCTAAACCTGGGTTGGTATGTCCCTGTTATCATGGGTAGTGTGTTGGTACCAAGATGTTTCTTAATGAGGTGTTCTGTTACCATCCCTCAGGAATGTGATTATGGCCTGTGCCTAGTATCAATTAGGTATAAGTGTTCCTGCCATATCAACCCTGTTCGTGCTAAATTCTGTGAACAGGACCTGCTTCTTGCTCGTAGCTTAACTTTGCTTTATATTAGCAAAGTCTTGACCACTGTTGCATAGGCTTCAACCTTACAGCTTATGCCTTAGACCCTGATCTTACTAGACCTTCAGAGGGGAAGCTGAGTTAGTCTGTAACAGGAAAAACTTAAAAAACAACAAATAGTCTGGTACAGTGCTTTTTTTTGTAAGAAGTGTGGCGGGGGGGAAGCTGTGCCAGGGGCCGAAATGGGATCGCGGCCCCTTTAATAGAAGTGTGTCATGGGTGGGCTTCCATTGGGAGCCAAACCACCCCAGGAAACAGGAAATAGGTGCTGGTATGCCAGAGAGGAATCCCATTCAATTCAAGTAAGATGGGGAAATAGGTGCTGGTATGCCATCCTGGGGTGTAGCTTCATAAAAAAAGCACTGGTCTTATAGCACTTTAAAGACTAACAAAACATGTAGATGGTATCATGAGCTTTCATGGGCCCACTTCTTCAGATGACCAGAGTGTTAATAGTGAACTTGGATCTAGTGAACAACTGGGCAGAGAGATCTGCATCTGAATTGAGCTGCCCCAAAGTACAGAGGGCCTAGAAACAATGGTTTTGGTTTGACCAATTAAAGAGATATGGGAAATGAGGACTGAACTGTGGAGTCAAACTGCCTCAGAGTTGGGGGCAGGGAGAGTCAGGCCTATCTCTGATTTACAAAAATAGAGTGGAATTTCAGATATTTTTACATTGTTTGTGCTGTGAAGATTATCCTTCCAATTAGAGACTGCACCAGTGGATCATAATTCTGGGACTATGTTTTTCCTATGTGCACAGAATTATTTAGGGATTGTAGCACAGGGAGAATAGAATTTAGGTGTTAAGATCTGTCATACAGATTTGTGGAGAAAAATTATGCCCCTAGTAAAGCCATGGAAAAAGGAGGTCTTCTCTATAAGGAAATTCCCACTGCAAAGGTGAGGGGGAATTGTCAACGGAAGGCCTTTAAGCCCTATTTTGAGACCCTAAAGGAGGCTAAGATGCTGTGCATGCTATTTGCTGGCACAGTGTCCAGAGGTGAACTTCACCCTCGTAAGCTATGGCTACACTACGAACTTTTTCCAGAAGAGAAAATGTAAATAGAGTGCTAATTTGCATATCTCACACTCTCATTTGCATATTATCTTCCGATCCTTTTTATGGAAGAGGTTTTGGTGCAAAAAAGCACTGTGTAGATGGTGCCTTTTTGCACAAAAATCCCCTTTTGCGCAAGATTCCTTCTTCCCCAAAAATTGAGGAAAGTTGCGCGTATAGAACACAAGCTGATGCTTCTATAATTCATTATTTATCTATGGTGTTCAGCTGGGGGCATGTCATGGAGAGTAGCTGATCTCTCTGGCTTTGCTCCTAAGACAGCACAGACTTGAATCTACACTGTTTTGCTATTGACTTCAAAGAGCACAGGATCAATCCCATTAACACAACTTTCCCTGTGGCACACAATATTCTCCTGTGGGCTGTAATATTTTGGACCAGTTTTGGTTCTTGGGCTGAGGGTGGATGCTTGGTAGCGTTAGTGGCCTGTGATATAAAAGGTCAGAATAGGGCCTGGTCTGCACTAGGAATTCACATCTCTGATGATGCACTTACACTAACCTTACCCCCTGAGGCAAGCTATGCTAGACTGTCAGGAGAATTTAGGGACAGACTTTGTTTGGCGCAGGGAGGCCTCTCCAGGCCTCCTGAAGGGGTGGGATCTCGTGAAGAAGGGCTGGGCTGGGGGCTAGCTTCCCTCAGCCCAACCCTTTAGCGCTGCCTGGAGTGCACTGTCCAGGACTACGGCTACTGCCTCTGCCAAGAGCTCCAGATCCTTTTAAATCACTGGCCCCAACGCAGCTGCCCTCTTTGCCCCTGCCTGGTAGTGGCCCTGCTTTCAGCCAAGTTGCCACCTTGTGGGAAGGTGGATTACTTACTCTGACAGGAGGGGATCTCCTTCATGGAAGTGCTACAGCAGCACTGCTGAGTGACGTCACTGTGCTGAGGTAGCGGTTTCTGTGTAGACTAGCCCTCTATGATCTGGTGGTTCCTTGTAACCTTAAACTCTACCCCTCTGACAGTGTCCCCACTCTGGGGTGTAGTAGGAATGTGCCATGACTCCCTGCTTCTCCTACTCTGACTCCCCACTTCATACCCATTCAGTTTGGCTCTAACTGTGATACCTAGAAAGATACTGGAACAAATGATTAACCAATCATTTTGTCAACACTTAGAGCAGAAATGAGGAAACTTTTTTGGGTCAGGGGCCACTGACACACAGAAAAATCAGTCAAGGGCTGCACACAAGTGAGAAGTGGCCCCCGACTGAGAAGGAGAAAGACACTCCCCACTTTCCCCTTGTACACCAGAGCCAAGGAGGCCCAGCCTAATAGATTTTTTTTGTGTGCATTCCAGCCCCACAGTGGGACATCTGGAGGGCTGGAGAGCCTGTGGGGGGAAGAGGGAGGATGAGCCTTGGGGGCTGGATCCAAGCAACCTGAGATTGCCCACCCCTGACCGAGAGGTAATAAACAGTAGTCAACATGGATTTGTCAAGAACAAATCATACCAAACCACTTTACTTTCCTCCTTTTGCAGGATTGGTGCATGGGGGAAAGCAATAGATGAGACATTTTGACTTTAGTAAGGTGTTTGACAGTCCCACATGAGTTTCTCATAAGCATGTTAGGGAAATGTGGTCTAGATAAAATTACTATAAGAAAGGTGCATAACTGGTGGTAAGACCAGAGTAATTATCTAACTGGGGCAGAGGGGGGAGGAATGTGTCCAGTGGTGAGTTTGCAGAGGTCTGCCCTTGGTCTGTATATTTTTACTCATGACTTGGATAATGGAATGGAGATTATGGTTATAGACTCTATGGATGACACCACACTGGAAGGGATTGTAAGCACTTTAGAGGACAGGATTAGAATTCAAAACAACCAATGAGAACTAGTCTAAAATAAACAAGATGCAATTCAATAAGATGTAGAATACTGCACTTAGGAAGGAAAAATCAAATGCACAACTCCAGCAAGAAGAATAATTGGCTAGTTGGTAGTGCCTCTAAAAAGTGTCTGGAATTACAGTGAATCACAAATTGTTTGAGAAAATTATAATACAATTGTGAAAAAAGGCTAATATAATTGCAGGGTGTCTTAACAGAGTGTTGTGTGTAGGACACAGGAGGTCACTGTCCTGCTTTATTTGACACAGGTGAAGTCTCAGCCGGAGTATATGTCCAGTTCTGGGCACTACACTTAAGAAAAGATGGAGACAAACTGAAGGGTGCCCAGAGGAAGAGATACCAAAATGATATAAGGTTTAGAAAGCATGATTGATAAGAAAATGAGAAATATACTGGGCATGATTAGTCTTGAGAAAAGAAGATGGGGTGAGGGAATCTAATAACAGTGTTCGCATACGTTCTCTATGTCCATAGAAGGTAGGACAAGAAGTAATTGGCTTAACCTTCATCAAAGGAGATTTTCCAAATATGTAGAAGCATAATCAAACCCTGGAATAAGCTTTTAAGTGAGGCTGTGGAATCCTCATCGCTGAAGGTTTTAAACAAGAGGTTAGACAAACACCTCTCCGAGTAATGTAGGTAACTTGATCCTGCCTTGGAGAAGAGGGCTGGATTAGATGACCTCTCAAGGTCTCTTCCAGCTCTCTGTTTCTATGAATAAGTCTCCACAATATATAAGGAGCTGAGCTTCAGAAAGTGTTTCTATTGAGAAATGTATGCAAAGGTAATAAAAATAAAGTAGATAAACACATGTACACACAAAACCCAAACTGGAAAAATAAAAGACCCATGGGGCCAAAATAAGTGTCAGTACTGTGAAAGGGGAAGGGGAAATGGACTCAGAAATATATGGAAAAAAGCATTACAAGTATGAAAGGAAAAGAATGTAATAAAATTAAATAAAATCTTTTGGCAATACCTTTAAAAATAAAGCAGGAGTAGGGAAAATTAATCTGAGCTGCAATGAGCAAATGAACAAATGGTAACAGAGCCCCACTTGCAGAAAAAAACATTTACCCATATTGTTTGAATTTTGCCGCGTCCAAGATTTTTAAATTGTAAATCTGGCAGCTTTGTATATTTCAGTGGTAACTGAGTTGATTGAGCTATGAATTGCCTTTTACAAAGAATGAATTATTTGATGTGGCCCTGTTAATTTATTATATATTTGGTGCCTCCTCTGTGTACTGTAGTAAATTCAAATTGTATGACACCCCTGTTCTCCATGTGTGGTTGTGTACATGCATGCAGTACAGCTGCTCATATGCTTAACATTAAGCACATGTTTCTCAGGGTCTAAGAAAAAAATTAAGAAAATCACTACCATTAAATATATGTGTAATCTAATGTGGCAGCAAATACCTTCTACTTGCATGGTAAAATTCATCCCTGTGCAGAGAATTCATATGAAATCTGTGCACTGTGACCTCAAAATGTTGGTTAAATGGAGCATAGGCCTTGTTCTGCTGGTTCTCTGCATGGGAGGGAATTTTGCCTAGATAGCGGTTATGCTTTAAAGAGTGACTGTACAAATGTCACTTTTTATTATTCAGCAGGTTTGTTCCTTGTCTGAACTCTAAAGATTTATCTACTTTCTTACAAAAACAAGATGTTTTTTCTCCTACTAGCACTGCAGAGCTAACACAGCTGTGAGGCCTCTGTTCAGGAGCCCACTTAAATACATCCTGAAGTCCATCCCTCTATAGCAAAGCACTTAAACACATACGTTTAAGTGGATTTTACTCCTTGTACATCAACAGACTTCTACTCTAAATTCTCCAATGGGAGACAATGGGTTTTGCACATTGGTTACTGAAGGCATAATTTGAAGACAGTAGATTTCTACAGGCATGGGTAGAGACCTCATTTGACCAGCAGAATCTTTATTTCTTGTTGGGGTGCAAAAGAAAAGACAATTGCAGCAGGGCTCTTTGAACCCAGGTTGAGTTTTCAGGACTTTCTAGGTTTACTTGTGTCTGCAACAGCACAGGGGACTGGATTTAATGACTTCTCGAGGTCCCTTACAGTCCTCCATTGCAATGATTCTATGAAATGGAAATCATTGTGAGGAACACAGAACGGCACAAAGCCATCTCAGTCACTTTTCAAAGCAGAACTATGGTTTAAGGGTGGGAATTTCAAAATTGTTCTGCATTTGGTCAAATTCTGCCCTCTGATGTCAATGGGAGTTTTAGCACTGAATTCATTAGGAACAGTTTAGGTCAACATGATGTGCTTTGAAAATCCTAATCCTTTGCAGAATGATATCACGTCATCTTAATGTGCCCTCCCTAAATAAGAGAGAGATGTATTTAAAACAAATAAACAAAAATACAATTTGTTTTGGCTTTACTGTAGTTTAAATAAAAGGGGTGGGTGGGAAGCTTTTGGTAAAGAGTAGAAAAGCAATGGCTAATGGTGTGTCCAGCCTCTAAGGGGAACTCTGCTCACAGCAGCAGTACAAGGACAGAAATGTTTTTTACTGTACAAGTGGGACCATGTTACTCTCTGCTTATCTAATGTAGTTGTTTGCATTTACCTTTCTCGTCCTTTTGAAATGAACAACGTGGGAGATACATTCTTGGTGTTAAATGTTGCTCTTACTGTTTTTACACACTGATCTTCAGATGGCTATATTTGCTGACACTCTTTTAGATCATATTTTTGTTTAAAATGTTATCTTTTTCCAGTTTGGGGGAAACCAGGGCTATGTCTACACAATGGAGATATCCTGGAAAAACTCAGCCGCGTCCAGGGAACGCATCTGCTCTTCCAAAATTTTTTTCAGATGAGCAGACATGCTCTTTCGGAAGCCCTGTATTCCTCATTTTAGGAGGAATAAGGGCTCTTCTGAAAGAGGAGGTTTTCCCAACATTTGGCCCCATGTAGACAGGACAAATGTCAGAAAAGCCTCTTCTGAAAAAAGAATCAGAAAAATGTACACAAATTGTGGTTTGCAATTTGTGTACCTTTTTCCAAAAAAACCCCCAGCACTGTAGACATAGCCTAGGTGTTTATCTCACCATATTTTTTTTAATGGTTTTCCTATTCTCAATAGAAACAATTTTTAAAGCTCACCTTGTATAGTATTTTGGGCTTCCCACATAAGTCTTCGGAGGAAAAATCACCTGCCTGGAACACAATTTTTTTTTGCATAAATTTTCTTCATAATACAAAACAACAACCAATCAGAGTATTAGAAAAACACTTATATTCATTTGATTTTAATACTTTCCACTGATAACATTCTTTGCAATGAATGGAACACTTTATGGGCCTGATTTTCAGAGTTTCTGAACATCCACAGCATCCACTGAACCTGTTCCATTATGCACCAATGTCACCAGCAGTCTCTTCATTAAACAAGCATTGGATCTGCTCAGTAACCTGCACTGAAGTACTGGGTGCTCAGCACTTCAGAAAATCAAGCCCTTCCTATATAAACAATCACTCTCTATGCCTGATTGTTATTTTTACTCTGGCATCACTCCCACTGACTGCACGATTAGCCTTTTTATAGGGCTCCGTCTCAGAGCTAAATATATACAGGTAGACCCTATCTAGTCTGGCACCCTTGGGACCTGACTGGTGTTGAACCAGACAATTTACTGAACTATGGGAGGTCAATATTGTAGTGAGTGGATGTCTCTATTTTTATCTCGCCAAGGTGAATTAATGGAACAACACTTGCAATGATGCTTAATAATGTATGACTGTACTGATATTCTCCATATAAGCCTATGCCTAACCAAGGCTTATTAGCTCTCTTCATGACAAAACGTTGGTGTTCTTACACAATTTTACTATATTGGCACAAAGAAATAAGTAAAGTATAAAAAACATACTTAGGCTTAGCATCATCATCAGCGCTTCCACTTTTTACTGGGCTCTTAGAAGACATTTTGCAGTAAATTAGAGCTAAATAACAGCACAGAACACTGAAAGCCAGGACTGGTGGCTGTAAACAAACTTGATCGGACCGCAGGAAACTTGGCCACACCCACAATAAATGGGTATTCAGCTAACTAAAATCATGCCAGACTACGGAAGTTGCCAGACCAGAGAGTGCCAGATTAGAGAGAGTCAATCTGTACTATAAATAAGCAGAGATGGGAGAGAAAAGGAGCAAATGTGAGGTGGGTTTTATGGCAGAAGATAGTTATACTTAAATACAGAGACATGTTCCTATAAATATTTGAGTATAGTGAATGAGTTACCTGTATGCTCTCTTAAAAGTCACATCAAAATGTAGCATTTCAGATTAATTTCCCGTCTGAATACGCATTTCATGTGCTTTTTAATAACATGACTTAAATATCTAAATTATACTTTAAGCAGGATATGCTTGAAGTAAAACATTATTTCAAATCCAGAAATTGACAAATATTCCCTATTCTATACCTGAACCTCTCACTTGTACTTCTTCAGAAAAAGTAATTTAATGTACAGTCACACAGGTGGTTAACATTACAATTTACTGGAAAACAATGTGAAAGAATTTGAAGAAAACTGCACAGAGAATGGCAGTACTTTGAACTGCTCTGATAAGTGAAATGATAGGAAGAGAGGGGGAAAAGTGTTGTTGACAGATATGCAGTGTGGAGGAGCTGACAGCCTATGTAGGAGACTGTAGACAGGAAAATCATGTAAAGTGGTACATACTGTATCTCAAATATAGGCCTTGATTCAGGAAAGCATGTGTTAAACACATGCTAACAAGATTTCTTGTTACAAGTCTTTATTTATAGCAATTATATGTTATCACTTATATTAATGCTACAGACCAATTAAGAAATGTTATGGAAGAGTTCTGTTTCAACTTGGAAAGGTACTCTTGTTACCTGCATTAGGCGTGATGAACTGTCCATTTTCCTCTACATGATGATAATGCCTTCAGGATGTGTTCAACTGTTTTTTTTTTTTTTTAGCATGAATAAATGAATCTTTTGGTTCAGAGTTTTTCAAAATTAACACTATTAAGAGTCATGTATGCACTTAAAGCAAGAGCATGCTCCCTTTAATATCAATGCAGACTACATTATTATTTATATTAAGTGGGTCCTACATTTTGAATAGCTCTGTGCCTTTTTTTCTGCACCGTTTGTATTACTTTTAAATAGAAGGCTTTTTGTATCATGTCCTACATTTTGGACATAAATGTAACCTGTTTTACCACACCATGATATGAAACTGTATATCATTTCATACGCTGAACATACACTTTGGCCTAATTCTGATCTTACACCAGTGTAAATGCAGAATAATTCAACTACTGTCAATATATTTACACCGGACTTAAGAAAATTTGAATATCCATTGTGTTTCTATACATAACACAGACTACATATTTCTATATCTAGAAAACTAGAAGATTTTCCTGGCATTGCTTAGATCCTTAACTCAATTAATTTTTGTTTTTTGGAAAACAAAATGCTGGGGCTGGGGATGAGGCGTTTGGTATGCAGGCTGCCCTGGGGAGAGAGGAGAACCCCCCCCCCCCACACACACACACTCTCTTTCCCCCCAGCAACTTGGAGCCAGGTGAGAAACATCTCTCCATGGCCACTGCAGCTCCAGAAGGCACAGCCAGAGAAGGGGTGCTGCTTGTCTTTCTCAATTGGGGCAGGTCCGGGTTTGTCTGCCCTCTGAGCTTCCCAGCCAGAGTGAGGAGTGCAGCAAACCGTGCACTTTCACCTGGGAGAACTGCCAGAAATGTTCCCGTGTGAATCAAAGGAGGGAGCTTCCATTCTCCCTGCCCTTCTTAAAAGACACCTTGGGTGGAAGAGGGGAGAGGGTGGCTTGGGGCAGTCCTGAAAAGGGGGCACCTCAAGCCAGCCCCTATCACCTGCCTGGTGATTGTCTCTCTTCTGTATAGTTTTATGAGAAGCAATTCCATTCCAGGTATATCCCATTTTCTTGGTACAACCAAACCCTTGCTTTTAAGTTATGATACAAGGAAGGCGCATACCAAATTTGGTTATGAGGAATCCTTGAACAGATGGACAGACAAACTCACTCACTCACTCATAGACAAATTCTCTCAAATATATAGTAGATGTATATGGCATTAATTAAATAAAGTGTACATAACATGTATATGTGTATGGTATGTAACGTGTGTGTGTGTGTATGTAATGCGTACTATAAGCATGTTTTATAATGCATGGAGTGCATATCTATATATTAAGCAAAATAGTTTATATATTAATGCAATTTATTCATTTTAAAAATTACTCACCTTCTCAATTTTTCAGTTACTTTTTCAAGTTCTTCCTGAGCACGTCTCAATTCAATTTCAAGGTACTGGCGTGTAGAATCAAATTCTGTTTCAAGCATTTCCAGTTTGTGGGTAGTGTAGGATAGGCGCTTCCGTAATTCCCCCTTCTGTTCTTGCAAAGTACTGGAAGAATAAACACTGGAGCTATAGCATTTAGAAGTTCTGGAAGAATATTTAATGATCCACTATTTTTAAGTGGCCTCATTATTCATATTTCCCCAAAAATACAGATTTGTAGTGAGAAAGAGAACAGTACTTATTCATTTACCAATTTTGGTGGTAATTTTGTTTTAAATTATCATGTTGACAATATCTGTACATCCACCCTTTTTTTGTAGGACACCCATTACTGGTATCCAAATGCCATCATAGGACGTTTTGTAGAAGCATTTTCAAAATATAACACACTTTAAAATACATGAAAACCATTTTTTTTCTGTTTCTTTTATTTGGAAATGATCTAAAAATGCTTTGTGCTATGTAGAAACAGCCTCAATTCTCAAACTATATAATAATAATTAATAATTTGGCTTTATCTGTTTAGATTATCTACTCTTCAAGTCAGGGACTGTCTCTAACTTTGTCTGTAAAGTGTATAGCAAAATAAGGTCCTGATACAAAGATGGACTTCCCAGCTGCTAGTGTAATGTAACAATAGTACAGACTCTGATAGGACTTCATTGCAGCTTTGAGTATAAGCTCAGGTCCTGATCTGGAACTTGAATCCACTATGACATAGTGGCAGAAGCGCTAGCATGTAAATCACACTGTCATCATAACAGAGCGGCTTGCCCCTTTCAGAGCCCAGAGTTCTTAGGCCAGTCAGCCCTATTCAGTGAGCCCTACCCTGCTATATCTGACTGCACTAGATGTTGGACTTAAGAGAAAGGAAGCCCAGCAGTGGAGAATTGTCTGGAGAACAGAGCAGATGGCAAGCAGCAGCCAGTGGAAGATTCCAAGTAGAGAAGCCTAGGAGTGGCTCCTCAAGAAAGAACAGGGAGCAAACTAAACACACCTGCAGGGGGAGTGGTGGGAGGGGGGATTGAGAGGGGAGTTGGTAAGCAGCCTAGGAAGGACAAAAACTGAGCAAAGAGATTGGGCAGAAAAGAGAGAAGACAGACCCTTTGGGAAGGATTGTTTGAAACAAGGGGAATTATTCTGAGTTTTGATAGCTGGTGGGTCACTGCAGCCAGCTAATTCAACAGCTGGAGTAGGCCAAAACTCAGTGTGGGGAAACAGAGGTGGAAGTGCTGAGATGCTGGGCCTTGCCATGTGGGTGTGCTCTAGAACAGTGAGCCTTGTATTATCACCATACTTACTTTTAATATATGTTAAATATGACACTTCCTAAAATTAGGCTTGACTTCCAATTCCTTTAATGTCAACGGCAGAACTATCAATGTCAAAGGAACAAGATTTTGAATGTAAATACAGCTTATGCCTGTAACACGATCCAATGTGCAGGGGCCTGATAATGTCAAGGGGCAACATACCACTGACTAAATGCCACCTATAGTATTACCAGTTTCAAGAGAGCAAAATCACCCAAAATCATAAGACTGGGGCTTACATTTTTGATTTAATAATCAGTTAATGTTTTAAGCTGTCTTTTGACTTTAACTCCCCTCTAGTCCTATGTCAATGTGTCTGACATGATTGAAAAGTCTACCTTAAACGCACACACAAATGTATCTCCCTGGCTGCTCAGATGGAGATTCCATTCATCCAGTCCTCACTCATAAGTGATAATGTCTCAGTAGAGAGATAAGATGGGTGACATAATATCTGTTACTGGACCAACTTCTGCTGGTGAGAGAGAGGGGAGATTTTGAGCTTACACAGAACTCTGCTTTAGGCCCCACTGTTAGCCTGTAGTTGACTCCTATTTCAAGTCACCATTCAAAGTGAAGTGACCCATTAACAACCTCCCAGTCATGGGGGGAGAGGGGAAGGAAAGGAGGGGCTGGAATCATGGAATCAGAATACTAGAACTGGAAGGGGCCTCGAGAGATCATCAAGTCCAGTCCCCTGCCCTCAAGGCAGGACCAAACACCAAAAAGATCATCCCTGATAGATGTTTAATAGAAAGGAAATGAGAAGAGGAGCTGTGTAAGTGATAAACCCAGTATCTCTCTTTAGTCCATGATTTTTAGTGTTTAGCAAGTTATGAACTTAAGCTCCCAGGCTCTTATTTTGAAAGGATTGTTGCAGGTTTCCTTGAGGATGGGACTGATAAGTCAGATACAGAGTGATCATTTTGAGAATCATGCTGATATGGTGCTTAACCATACTGTGGGACTGGGTCAGCATTTGCAAGAAATAATAATTCCCTGAATCTTCCTCCTATTATTTCTCTTCCCAAGACGGAGCAGTGCTCCTATCTCCCACTTCTCTGAACCCAGACACTTGGTCCCTATTCCTCCCTCCTTCCCCTCACATCCCCTGCAACTCATTCCCCTGTAACTCCTAGATTGCCTCCTCTTCTCTCGGGCCCATCTTCTTTCATTTGTTCCATTCACCTTTGACAGTGTCTGTGCTGCTCCTCAGAGTCTGTGTCCTGTCAAACCCTCCTGAACCAAGAGGCAGCCATGCTGACTGTGATTGTGTCTTCACTCTCACTGAAAACAGTGGGAGGTGGCAGCCATCTTTATTAAGTGCAGCCTCACTTCCACAAACAGGTAGACAGTAGGGAAAGAGGACCACTTCAGCATCATTGAGAGTAATAGGAGGTGATAGCCATATCGAATCAAAGGAAATTCATGAGTTGATGCCTTTCATCATGTTTTCATGACATAGGTAATATCCATCCCAGCATTGCTGGGGTGAAGATAAAATTGTGAGTTGGCAATACTGCACTTACTTGACTTGACTTTAATATGCTGGCTCTCGCTGGCATTTCTTCTTTTTGTTACAAAAATAACCGAGGTATATTAAAGGAGAAAAGCTTTCAAAAACCCTGCTTGCTGCAACAGAGTAACCTACATCTTGGAACTAACCTAATGTTTTGCCAACATGGTGTTCTATTTTTATTACATTTTTTGCATGATTACAGTTGTACTTGGCTTACCATGAGTAATTACACTATTTTAAAAATAATATATCCTAATTCAGGCAACAAATGCTTCTCTGCTTAACAGAGTCATCTGGATTTCTATTTTTCCTCTTCTTCCTGAAGGATGAATCAGTATCTTGAAGGAACTATAAACTGAATATATGCCTGAATTGAAAGTGCATAGTGAATCTTTCCATGGACTTCAGTGCATTTTGCAACAGATACCTAGTGGATGTTTATAGGGGGAAAAAATCCATACACCAGTTCCTCAAAGGCATGATGAGCATACCCTCTTAATGCTAGAGAACACTGTGTTTTAATTCAGGATTTATTTACATGCATTCATAGTTCTTCATTGCATGGTATATATTCTTTATTTATAATTAGCAAAAACCAGGAAAATTAATTGGGTAGGAAAAATAATTTAATGGACCTATTACCCTCTTACACTCTCCTTACATTAAAGCATATAGAAAAAGATGAAAAATCAAGAGGCAGGAAAGAACACATGTGCTAACAACTTCAAAGGCCATGGCCACGTTTATACTTAAAAATGATGTTGACCTAAGTTAGCTAAGCATACAGCTGCTGCCAGTACACTGCCTTCAGCCCCTCAAAACCCCAGGCTCAGGCGTTTTGAAGCATCGGTGCTGCAAGGAGCTGACCCGGGGTTATATGCAGTACTGCCCCTATGAAACACCGCGGCAGCATTTCAAAGAGCAGCGCCGCATGGAGCCTGGGTTCAGCTAGAGACTCCCTAGCTGACCCTGGGCTCCCTGCGGCATTTCCCTAGCTGACTGCCTAGCTGGCCCCGGGTTCTGGGGAAATGCCATGCAGAATCTGAGATTAGTCCCCATCTGACCCCAGGCTCCGCATGGCATTTCCATGGAACCTGGGATCAGCCTGGTATTAGTCCCCAGCTGACCCTGGACTCCATGTGGCATTTCAGAGAGGTAGCGCAGCATGGAGCCCAGGGTCAGTGGGGTACTCTGAGTCCCCTGTTGACCCCAGGCTCCATGAGGGTGCTTCCACTTTGAAATGCACAAGAGCCCCTGTTGGAGACTCTTGTACATTTCAAAGCTGGCATGCCATGTACAGCCTGGGACCAGCGGGAGTCCCGCTGACTCGGCTCCACGCGGGTGCTTCTACTTTGAAGTGCGCAAGAGCCCCTCTGTGTACTCTTGTGCATTTCAAAAGGTAAGTGCCCTTGTGGAACCCAGAGTCAGCAGGACTTCCCGCTGGCCCCAGGTTGCAGACAAAGATCCACATTTCTCCTTTGAAATATATAAGAGCCACAGTGGGGGCTCTTGTACATTTTGAAGGAGGAATGTGGAAGTGCCTATTGACTCGTTGAGTAGTCAATGGAAATTTTATCAACTAGTTGACTAGTAAATTACCCACTAGTTAACCTCCTTAGTGCACACTTAGCTCCTTGAATTGTCAGTGTGCGTATATTTGTGGTATACAAGGTGTATTTGTGTCAGTGCAGAATGCAGTACAGCAGAGGTAGGTATCCCACTATGCAACTTGCCACATTCCAGTGCAGGATCTTTTGGGAATTTCTAGCAATGCTGGATGGGTCAAAAACTAGTTGTGCAAGGGAGACTGGGAACATGGTTCAGTTTCCCAAAATACGGTGTTCTCCATCCCATAATTTCATCCATAGCCCATAATATTTCATGCCTTATTTTGAAAGTCTCACAAACCTACATGTCCCTCTTCATAGTCCACCATTGCTGTGAATGTTGCAAGCACTGGGCACCTGATCCTACAGTATTTGCAGAGCCACAAAAGGAACTCCAAGAAATATAATGATTCCTTGGAGGAGAGATTGTAGTGGGTCATAGAAAGAAACAATTCAATGGCATTCATGTAGCAGCTGGACATGGGGGAGCACTGGTTCTGGACATGGAAAAACAAGCACTGACTGGTGAGATTGCATTGCTGTGCAGGTTTGGGATGACAAGCAGTGGCTACAGAACTTTTGCATGTAAGGCCATATTCATTCCTGGATCTTTGTTGAACTTGCCCCAGCCCTCCAGTGCAGGGACACCAAAACAAGTGCTGCACTGAGAGTTGATTGCCCTTTGAAAACCTGCAATGCCAGATTGCTACCAACTCCTTATGCTACATGGAATGTTGAGGAGATGTATAGGGAGGTCCCAATGCAGAGTTGTGGAGGGGTTGCAGACAGTGGCAAGCATGACATTTTTGAACTTGCATCTCTGCCAGAGTCTGAAGCATCTGTGTGTGCTGTTTTCGGAATACACTTGTTGGTGTAAATCCATAGCAGAGGGTGTTGTCATTCATGTGGGCTGGGCCATTGATCACCTCCTGCTGTACAAACAGTGACTCTGGATGGTGTGCAGGAAACAGTGAATGATTTTGCAGCAATGAGGGTCCCTAAACTATGTTGAGGCAATAAATGACACACTTATCCCTGTTTTAGCACCTTGTCATAGAGTACAGCAAGAGAGAGGCTACTTTTCTATGGTTGTACATGTGCCGGTGGATCACTGGAGATGCTTTACCAACATCATTGTAGGTGGAGCTGGGAAGGTACATGACACGTGTCTTTAGGAACACAGAACTAGTCAGAAAACTGCAAGCAGGGACTTGCTTTCTTGACCAGCAGATTACCATTGCAGCTTGACAGCACAAAGGAATGCTTCAATTACAGGCTCAGCAGGAGCAGAATGACAGTTGAATACATGTTTGTTCATTTGAAGGGTCATTGGCATTGTTTACTTAAAAGATTGCACCTAAGGGAGAAAAATATCCCAATGGCTAGAGTTGCCTGCTGTGTTCTGCATAATATATGTGAAGCAAAATGAAAAATATTTCCACTGGGGTGCAGGGTGGAGGAGAAGCAGCTGTCTGCTGAATTTGAACTGCCACATCTAAGGGGGCTATAAGAAGAATTCAACATAGAGCTAAATGGCCCAGAGAGGCTTTGGAAGACCATTTTAATAGTGAGCCAGAGTATAGTGTATTTCTGTAATGTGCTCTACCTGGCCTTGCTCTTCTGTGGCCCAGAATGAATCGTGCAGTGATTACTGTGTATGTAAGAATCCAACGTTGTCAATACACCTATTAAAATTATTTGTGAATTATGTTATTGTTCTGTGACAGTGCAGTAACAGGAAATTGATTGCTGTCGGATCTGCTCCTCACCAGCCATTGTGAAATAAAATAGAATTTTATTCTGTAAAAACAAACTAGGTAAATAAAAAATACTTAGCTCTTAATTTATTAAGGGAACAGAACTTACGATGGGCAAAGAACAATCTTTTTCATTTCTAGTTCATATACACAAAGGCTGTGTCTAGACTGGCAAGTTTTTCCGGAAAATCAGCCGCTTTTCCGGAAAAACTTGCCAGCTGTCTACACTGGCTGCTTGAATTTCCGGAAAAGCACTGACGATCTCATGTAAGATTGTCAGTGCTTTTCCGGAAATACTATGCTGCTCCCGTTCGGGCAAAAGTCTTTTTCCGAAAGACTTTTGCGCAAAAGGGCCAGTGTAGACAGCACAGTACTGTTTTCTGCAAAAAAGCCCCGATCACGAAAATGGCTTTTGCGGAAAAGCATCCTGCCAATCTAGACGCGCTTTTCCGAAAATGCTTTTAACGGAAAACTTTTCCGTTAAAAGCATTTTCGGAAAATCATGCCAGTGTAGACGTAGCCAAACTGTCTTTCACAGGTCAATGTCTGTGAAGCTGTTGTTTTCTTTTGTGCTGCTGTGGGTGTTGTGGCAGGGATAGTGCAAGAACTCCTTATGCAACATGGACTGTTGAGGAGGTATATAGGGAGGTCCCAATGCTGAGTTGTGTATGGGCTGCGGACGGTGGCAAGCATGGGACTTTTGAACTTGCAGGTCTACCAGAGTCTGAAGCATCTCTGTTTGCTGCCTGAGAAGTACAGTCATTTCTTGTGGAATGTCCCTATCCTTTTCTTGTATCTTTCTCCTCTCCATATTGTCCTCGGCCACTGTCCACTGGCTCAGGTGTGGAGAGGGAGATTCTGATGGCTGCAATGGTTGCAGCTGCAGATACAACACACAATTTACCATTATTTCAGTGTGTTCACACCAGAAATAAAAACTTAAGATGCTGAACGTACTCCCCTTGCTCTTCAAAACTGTAAGCACTACATTTCCACTGCAGCTCTGGGCTGATGGAGCATGGCATCAGTCATAGCACTAGCCATGTTGAGTATGGCCCTTAGAGAGGGTAGGGGAAATGAGAACCTGATTACAGTGGTACAGGGCAATGGAACTGAATACTGGCACCATTTTCCTCCAGTGATGGCGATTTTAGCTGATACCCTTGGGAGTGAGAAAACAGGGGCAGAGAGAGCACCGCTAGAGTTGGCATCCTAATGCTGCCTGAGCTCATATGCTGCTAGTGTGTATACTGTAATACTGCCTTCTGCAGCTATCCCTGACTGACATAGGAAAGAGTCCTACCACAGAGGAAGAAATAGGGCAGCCTGCAGCAGAAACCTTCAGCCGAGGATTGCAGAGAACCCAACATAAAAGTTTCATCAAGATCTCTGTGGTGGGTTTCCAGGCCATTCCGCTGCACATAAACAAATGGCTTTACGTGGCACCCGCTGCCTAACTCTAGCAAATAGCAATGAAAAACAAATAGCAGCTCTACTTCTTAGTTGTTCCACTACCTCTTCTAGCACAAGTTAAAATGGGTAAATCAAAAGAGGTGTCCTGCTAATTTGGGGGTGCCTTCCCTGTAATTTGAAAGTAAACAGCACACTCACCAGAGATTCCTTCCCCTTCATCAGATTCGCTCATGCTCAACTGTTGGGACAGGCTGGACTGGGGTGGTGTCAAAAAAAGGTCCTGGTTTGCTGTACAACTGGATTCCCCAGTCACCTGTCCCCCATACTCCTCCACCTCCTCACTGTTCATGGAAGAAGCCTGGCATTCAGCCGCCTCAGGATGCTCTTGGGGGTGGTGATAGTGTCTCTGCCAAGGATGACATGTAGGGTTTTGTAAAAGTGGCAGGTCTAGGACTTTGTACCAGATCGAGCGTTGGCCTCCCTGGCCATGGTTTTCATGCAGCAATGATGTTGGTTCCTGTTGTAGCCCTTCTCCTGCATCCCCTGAGCAATCTGCACATAGGTGTCAACATTTCTGCGGCTGGTTTAAGCTGTGACTACAAAGTCTCTTCTCTCTACAGGTCCAGGAGATCCAACACTTCCTGTGTACTCCAGGCAGGAGCACAATCTGGAGTGTGTAGCAGGCATGGTCAGGTGGGCAGTTACAATCAACAATGCAGACCTGTTAGGTGTGTTTGCTAAGGTGGGCAACCAAGAAATGGAATTTCAAAAAATTGCAGAGCTTTAAAGGGGAAGACTTCCTGTCTACCTGATCCCTGGCCAGTGAAGTTCACAAAGGTGACCATGGCTGTCAGTTTAGGGCATTGTGGGACAGCACCTGGAGGCCAGTAACAAGCAATATATATAACTCTGGCTATGCCTACACTACCAGGTTATTTTGAAATAAGTTATTTCAGGAATTATTATTTTGAAATAACTATTTCAAATCAAGTTTATTCCTCTTCATAAGCAGGAGTTATTATTTTGAAATAACAAGCTCATTATTTTGAAATAACAGGCTTGGTAGAGTGGATGCTTACCTTGTTATTTAGAAATAATGTAGACATGCCCTCAGTGTCTACACTGACCCTTTGTCAAACTAATTACATTGATCCTGACTATGTTATTTGAGGAGGTGGTCTTGTTAAGTTCACATAGCAGGGGACTTATGTTGGCAGGAGCCAAATTTAATTGAAGCACTTCCACAGCTAGGTTGATATGAGCTGCTTTGCCTCAACCTAACCAAATAGTGTAGACCGGGCCTAAGTGCAAATAGGTAGCCCCTTTTGCAGTACCGCTCAGAAAGATTCTAATCCTGCAATTCCTTCCTTCCCAAAACTCACATCTTCTCCAACAATAAGTTTTGAATGAGCAAGGAATGGGAAAATAGAATCCAAAATCCAAGAAAGGAATAACTGTTGTATCTGTGGTTCTTCACTTCTGCTAATGATCTCTAAGGCACTTCTGTGTGGTAACTAATAGTTTCCAAACCATTATCCATTTTGATTAGCTAAAATCTCTCTTTAAAATATGGACTATCAATACGTTTCTAAATATTTATCCTGTCTACAGGGAACCTCTTGCAGCAGGATGTTTTTATTTTGCCTCGTGTTTGCAGACCTTTCATCACGTTATTCTCAGCAAATGGCTATGTTCCAAAATTTAATACATAGTTTATCAATATGCTTATGTGTAGGTTGACCCTATTATCCTATGCTGGATGCAGGATACCTGATAAAATTACATGTATTCAAGTGAGTTCAATGTCAATCAATCAGAATTGTGCAGTACAAATGTTCAAACTAACATCAAATTGACTGAGCCCCTATTAAAAAGAAATATTGAGTAGTTAATGTCTTCCTTTACCTTCTTATTTTTAAGGATTGCATGGAGAGAAGTGACACACACAAACTCCCATTCAGCGCGCTCTCAGGGAGATGCCCGTGACTGACCAGTTTGACCCAACCCTCCCTGCTCAGTGCTCTCCAACCTCCATGCCTGGCTGGGCTGCTGGCATGGACCCGCCTCTACTGGTACTGGGTGTTGCATCTTCTCAAGGCCATATGCGTGTGGGGGGGTGGGGGGCGGGAGGGGGGCTGCTGGGTCTCAGGTCCTCCTCCCTAGATTTGTCAGGATTCACACCAAAGTATGGCCAGCAGCAGCCTTTCAGCACTGTGCAAGAGGGAAGGGATGGGAGCTGCTTCCAGCTGTAGACAGGTGTAGGTTGGGGAAGAATGACTTGGCTCATGATTTTGCAGAAGCCATCTCTTCCCTCTCCACACCCTCACTCACTTGTGGTTGGAAGCAGTGTGTCCCTCCCTGCCTGGGTAGTGTCAAAAGGCAACTAATATCTCCAAGCTGCTGCTGGCCGCTGACATTAGCCGGGGAACAGGGGGTGGCTGGGTTAAGTGTGGACAGGAAGGGGTTAATCCCTAAGCCTGCATTGTGCTCCAGGGCTCAGAGAATCTGTCTGGGTGGGCTTCAGTGAACCTGGTCAGAGAGGTGACTAAGGGACAGCACATCCCAGCATGTCCTAAGGGCAGGTGGGAGCAGCATGTGAAGAGGGTGCTATGCCCTTGCTTGAGGGGCTGCTGTGGAGCCTGCAGGATTGGAGTGCAAACAAGCTGGAAATAGCTTCCTCCCCACCACTGCAGAGCTTAGCTGAGGGGCAGAGAAGCTTCCCTGTGCTAGCGCTGTGCGGGGCTTTGGTACATGCACGGCTTGGCTCCTCCTGGACAGCGCCCTGGGCCTCAGGGTCTCTTTGGGTGCCAGCCCAGCCAGGGTACATCTAGACAGCAAGTTTCTTTCGAAAGAGAGCATCCACACCTAAAAAACTGGATCAAAACCATCTGCTTTTTTGAAAGAGAGCATCCAGACTGCATGGATGCTCTCTTGAAAGAAAGCCCTGATTGCTATTCACAGAATGGCCACCAGGGTACCTGTGCTTTTTTGACTGCCTCTTCTTTTGAAAAAATATCCCTGTTCTGCATCCACACATGCCTTTTTTCGAGAGAGCTTTTTCAAAAAAGGCGTTCTTCCTTGTAATTTGAGGTTTACCCATGTTGAAACCCCCCCGGCATTCTTTCGATTTAATTTCGAAAGAACACGATTGCAGAGTGGACGCAGGTGAAGTTTTTTCGAAAAAACAATGTAGTCTAGACATACCCCCAGAGGCCGTGGGGGAAGGAAGGGGCCTGCCAGCCAGGCTGTTAGCGAGCGGAATGATCAGACCAGGGGATGATTCTCTGCACAGTGCTGGGAGTGAGGCACACCCTGCTGGAAAGGATGAGGAGGAGCAACAGGGCTATCCGATGAACAGTCACATCAGGGAAAGGACGGTGAGAGAGAAAGCATGTAATGGGCCATTTGGTGGGCAGCAGAGGCAACACGTAACTGGCCACTGCCAGCCCATATTCACCAGGCCCCCAAAGCAAGCAGCCAGTGCTCGCTGGAAGCAGGGAGATGGAATGGGGTGAGAGCCAGCTGGCCAAGACTGGCATGCAGTTAGGACTGCACTCACAGTAAGGTGAGCAGCAGCCCCACATGTTGCAGCTTTGCCTGATCACCAGCTTTGCGCTCTCACCCCCATTGTTGGCTGCTAGTGGGTGGGCAGCTGATGAGCAAGGATCTGGCCAGCAGTAGGATGCACCAGTGTTGATGGGAGGGGAGAAAAAGAAAATACGTGAGAAATTGCCCATTTAAAAAAAAAAGTCAGGATAAATGCAGGAAGGCTTAAACACAGGACTGTCCCTTTAAAAATGATGCATCTGGTCACCCTACTTATGTGAAAGTAAAGCAAACATGAAAAACTCCACTAGCACCGTCATGTGTGTCCATGACCACTGTGGATACCTAGACATGTTAGTACTGGCTCATCCGGTTCTGGAATAGAACCTTCTGAAGACATGCCCAGCCTTTGGGGTACCCTAGAGGGGATAAGGAGCTCTGCAGAACTCCTCTCCAATGTCTTCAGAATCATACTATACCTGGGATTAAAGGATCAATTCCTAGCAAAGATTCTGAGACAACTCAGGATGTCGGCATCAACTTCCTCTCCAGTGGGATATGCTCAACTTGACTCCATTCTGCCCCAGACCCCACCCTTATGCCACCCCCTCCCCAAGCCTCCACCCCAAGTCTCTTACCTGCCTCCTCCCCCTGTTTGGGGTTGACCGCACACTGGTTGGGAAACACTGTTCTATTCTATATATAATATCAGCAATCAAAGGCTCTTATTGGCTCAAATTGGAACATGATGAATAAAATTACAGCTTTCAGGAATAAATTTAAAACCCAAAGGGTATGTCTACACTACCCCCCTAGTTCGAACTAGGGGGGTAATGTAGTCATTCGGAGTTGCAAATGAAGCCCGGGATTTGAATTTCCCGGGCTTCATTTGCATGATGCCGGCCGGCGCCATTTTTAAATGCCGGCTAGTTTGGACCCCGTGCCGCATGGCTACACGCGGCACACACTAGCAAGTTCGGATTAGGCTTCCTATTCCGAACTAGCTGTACACCTCGTTCCTTGCAAATGAAGCCCGGGAAATTCAAATCCCGGGCTTCATTTGCAACTCCGAATGACTAGGGGGGTAGTGTAGACATACCGAAAGTTACTGAATGAAGTCTCTTCACCAGGCAGTCCAGTTTCCCTAATGTGTTGAGAACTGCAGAGGACAAGACTTACCCAAATAACAGTGAGCAGTGGGGAATCCAAATCTCTATTTTGGGGAATATTTTATTCTGTCAAACACCGAGGAATCCAGCGTGCAGCATAGCTGATGGGGAGGAAATAACTTAGAGCTATAAATCATGATATTCATACTGTATCATAAGCAGCGCTGCTAGCTATGCCAGTCTCTGCAATTTATATAATTCTCCTGCACAGAAAATCTGAGTCAGATCTCCAAAGAGTGATTTAATATTTCTGTTAACTTGATTTGTATCTGGAGTCTTCAAAATACATCTCCAGCTCTTATTAACAAGATAGCCAGTTTTGCTGAAAACACACTTTTCAGGGTTAAATACCTGAGTGAAATAAAGTAGTATATATGAGACAGATGAATGTGCCACACAAAAAAATCAGAAGGCTTATGGCTTACGTCAAAAGTGACTAACGAAGTCGAATTAGAGAGACAAGGTGGGTGAGGTGGTAATATTATTGGACCCGCTTCTGCTAGGGAAAGAGACAAACTTTCTTCTGAAGAGGAGCTCTGTGTAGCAAAGCTTGTCTCTTTCCCCCCATGTGACATGGGGTGTAACCCCTGCGGTACAATGACAGGGTTAAGGAAGGGCTCTGGTTTCAGACAACCTGCCCCTGTAGTGCATGCTCCAGATGGAGATGGGGCTTAAAAAGCACCTGACTAGGTAGGGGGAAGGTCCTGCCCTAGGAGCTTCTAAGGGTATGGAAGCTGCTCTTCTGAGCAGAGAGGAGCCAATCTGCTAGAAGCCAGCCTGACTAGAGGGACTATGTTTGTTTTACATTATCTTGGGTACAGTCTGAACAAGTTTGAATTATAGAGTGGAAGGGCAAAAAATGGCCCAGAGAGGACTGTACTAAGGTGCTACTGGGTGCCTGATGTTGGCTACTCCCACAGAGCTATAGGCCAGATCCTGGTGGAGCGGCAGGGCCCAGGATCCCCTGCTACCCTTTACCCACTAGACGCCACCCCCATCATGCCAGCCATTATACCTTGACAGAAGCTGATCCATTAAAATGTATTACCTCACTCTCCCCCAACTCCACTTTGCAGTGTTGTTATAGCTGAGAGACAAACTCTTAGTACAGCGGAAGTCTAAACTATCATAATTTATATTTTCTTTCCCCTCCCCGAATTTATCCTACTTAGATTCTCTTTAGAGTCTAGACTGACTTCCTTACCAACTGACATATTTAAATAGATTGTAGCGAAAGGCTGTAAGCTGCTCAATTTTTCTGTCAAATATGGAATTTGATGGAAACTTTTCTCCATCAAAAGTGCTATTTTGTCAAACCTGATTTTTTTTTTTAAAGATTTCAGTGAACATATTACTCAGTACCAGGATGGAATATCTTTAGGGAAGAGACTGTTCTACTCTTGAGTAGCCTAGCGCCTAGGGTGCATCTACACAGCAGGGCTTAATTTTGAAATAAGCTACATCAATTGCGTACCTTATTTCAAAATAGCTTATTTCAAAATTGGGAGCGTCTGCAGAACACTTATTTTGCATTAGAGCACTCTTCCCTTACTCCTCATACAATGAGGTTTACAGAAGTTGGAGTAACTTTCAAGCTGAAAAACTATTTCGATATTATTTTGAAATAACTGCCTGCTCTGTAGATGCGGACTAAGTTATTTTGAAATAAAGCTAGTTATTTCAAAATAATGTTTATGTGTAGATGTACTCTTAGGCTATGTCTACACTACAAGGTTTTTGCGCAAAAACCTGTGGAGCGTCCATACCTCGTGTTTTTGTGCAAGAAAATCTATAGTCAATCGACAGAACAGAGGGCTTGTTGTGGTGTAGGTATACCTCTTTCTATGAGGAATAACTCCTTTTTACACAAGAGTTCTTGTATAAAAAGGTGTGTGCGGACGTTCAACAGGGGTTTCTTGCTCTAAAAGAGCCTATCACAAAAAGCACAGGTGATCTGATGGCCATTCTGTGAATGGCAAGCAGAACTTTCTTGTGCAAGAGTGTCCATGCAGTGTGGATGCTCTCTGTGCAAAAGCACATTGCTTTTGTGATGCGCTTTTGAGATGTGGACGCACTTTTGTGCAAGAAGTTTTTGTGGAAGATCTCTTCTGCAAAAAGTTTCTTGTGCAATAACCCTGCAGTGTAGACAAAGCCAGAGTGTACTTAGCTGGGAATTGGAAGACTCAGATTCAAGTCCATGCACTCCTTGATTAGGACTCAGGCCCTTAAACAGGGTTTCTCACATTGCAGGTGAGTCCTATAACCACCAGGCTATTTGCTGTTCTGAGATCTTTCTCTCTTGCGTTTCCATGACAAAATGTCAAAAGCTCTTGTTTTAGTTCCATGTTAGAACAAAACCATACTTTGAAACTTAGAATTTATTTTATGAAATGCAACTGCTGTGTCCTGGCAAACCCTAGATGCAAATAGGTCTAATGGCGCTTGAGTGAAGGCATCTAATTTTTGTCTTTTGAATTTGTCTGTGTAAGTTGGGGAAAATAAGAGTGAACAGCTAGAAAAGAAGATTCAAGAGAAGAACAAAATGCAGAGCAAGGAGGAAAGATGTGACCCTGCCTCCTGTCTCTTACTAACTACAATGCAGGCTGAGATGGACATACTTTGTGAATATGCATTTCAGTTGTGAGTGGTTATTTTGCCTATTTGCAAACATTTGCATAAATGGAGAACAACTGCACTCTATTCATGTGTGATATTAGTGGGTTTTGTACAAAGGTCATAGAATCATAAAATAGTAGATCTGGAAGGAACCTTGACAGGTTATTGAGTCCAGTCCCCTGCCCTCACGGCAGGACCAACCACCATCTAGAACATCCCTGATAGACATCTATCTAACCTGCTCTTAAATATCTCCAGAGATGGAGATTCCACAACCTCCCTAGGCAATTTGTTCTAGTGTTTAACTACCCTGATCCTGTACTGTATTCTCTTGTTTACTTTTCTCTATTATCCAGTCTTAAAAATTCTAGTAATCAAATCAGAGGGGAAAAAATCCACTAGAAGAGCAATCGTACACCAAGCATCACAAACTTTTTACTTTGGTTATTTGTGAATAACCCAAACGCTGATATATGTTTGCATAAACTATTTGGTAAAAACTTGTGAAAAACAGAATTACCTTTGCAGCATAAGGATGATTCACAAAGAGGAGGAAGGGCTGAGTCTGTCAGATCATTCATTTGTAACAAGTAGCTCAACTTGCCTAACAAAGACTCTTGGGAAGTTGCCTGTCACTGTTGCGAGTCAGTTTAAGTTGTTATTATGAACACTGACTACTTTTTATATATATATTTTTAAATGTCAGAGGAACTCCCATTGGTCTGCCCTCTATTTCTCCAGGGAATTCAGACTTGTAAGTCATGAGTAAGAAGAAGAAAATGGCAAAAGAATAAGAAATGGGGATAACAACATTAAAGGTAGACCTCTAGGCAGTTCATAAAGAATCCCTGATTGTCACCAAATCGCCTTAACACAACTTCTCCAGGAGTCAGAGTTGACAATAATTGTTTTGGCTTGCAGTTTAAAAAAAAAAAAAAAAGTACTTCTTCCAGTCCCTCAGGGTATGTCTACACTACCCTCCTAGTTCGAACTAGGAGGGTAATGTAGGCATACCGCACTTGCAAATGAAGCCCGGGATTTGAATTTCCCGGGCTTCATTTGCATAAGCGGGGAGCCGCCATTTTTAAAACCCCACTGGTTCGAACCCCGTGCAGCGCGGCTACACGGGGCACGAACTAGGTAGTTCGAACTAGGCTTCCTAGTTCGAACTACCGTTACTCCTCATTTCACAAGGAGTAACGGTAGTTAGAACTAGGAAGCCTAGTTCGAACCAGCGGGGTTTTAAAATGGCAGCTCCCCGCTTATGCAAATGAAGCCCGGGAAATTCAAATCCCGGGCTTCATTTGCAAGTGCGATATGTCTACATTACCCCGCTAGTACGAACTAGCGGGGTAGTGTAGACATACCCTCAGGCTATTAGAAATTAAGACCTGTTACATCAGCTCTGGTACCTATAATGTTAATGGTTCCTCCTTCATCTTCTACTTTCTTTTCTTTAGGTTTATTCTTGATCTATCTAGAATAGCTTGAGAGTCACACTGAAACACTGTTACAACTCTGTTAAGAGGAAGCTTATTTGATCACTCACACACTACCCATTTTGGTTTTTGCCTATCTTAAATGTTCATTTTCAGGATCAGAAAGCTGCATGCCTATCAGAATACAGCACATAGTAAGGATGTGTATAGTACCATGAACAAAGGCATATTGGATCTTCTTTTATCACTTTCTTTAAAAGGTGTGTGGTGTGTGCGTGTGTATGCGTGCGTGCAGAATCTATGGAAAGATGCTTTGCCATAAGGAAAAAGAACCAACTATTGTCCTACTTCAGACATAGCAGCCAGATTCAAAGAACTTGCTAGATAGAGGGGCCCAAGCTCGCTCGCTCTCTCTCAGCACCAGCCCCCTGCTAATCTCCTAGACTATGTCATTCACTGGAAGGGGCTTGGAGGAAGGTGTAGAATGGGGTAGGGCAGGGAAGGTGTGGAGAAGGAGTGGAGAGGGAAGTGGAGTGTGAGAGGGATAGGAGCAGAGCAGGGGCGAGGAGTCCCGAGTCTTGCACCCATCTAGGGACAGCGCTGCAGGGTGTATCTGTGGTGTGTCTGGCTAGGAGATGGGGCTGGTGCCACTCCATATGCAGCACACAGCTGAGTAGGACACCATAAAATTTCATGGTGCCCTATGTGACTATGTATTTTGCATATTGGTAGGGAGATAAGCTGTGGAGCTTACACAGAGCTCTTCAAGTCTGGGTAACATACTCAGTGTTCAAACTCTCAAAGAGCTCTGTGTAAGCTTGAAAGTTTGTCTTTCACCAGCCCAAGTTGGTCAAATAGAAGATGTGACACCAACCTTGTCTCACAGCTACACCAACACTGCATACAACAGTGGAAGATGTTGAATTTTGTCTCATGACAGGCATTTACAGAGGGCTAAGTGGAAGGGCTATGTATATATTCGTCTGGCTCTGGGAGAAGACATCTGAGGTTGGTTCTGGAAGGAGTTAGAACAATGTTTCCTTCTGCACTCTGCATGTAGAATGTATCGATATATAAATAGGTTTCATTTACTGATTTTCCTTTTTAATATTCATACTTGCACTCTAGTCACCTTTCACGGAAAAAAGTCACATAAGCAATTTGTGTTATACCCAAAATATGAATATACAGGGCTAACCTTTAGAAAGTAAACATCTTCCAACAGTTACTGTAGAATGGGATCAGAGATAATACGGCTGTTGCCTAGATTGGGAAATAGCATGACATTTTAGATGCCTTGGGTGATAACTATTGGTAAATATTGAAAATCTACTGGCAATTGCTCCAGAACTGTTATGTACCATTCTACAATTTCTGTCATCCAGGGTGTGTCTAGACTATACCTCTCTTTTGACAGAGAGATGTAGATTAGGCACACCGAAATTGCTAATGAAGCAGGGATTTAAATATCCCGCACCTCATTAGTATAAACATTGCCGCCGGGTTGTTTCGAAACAGAGGTTTTTTTTGAACCCCCTCCCCCCGGCAGTCTAGACACGAATCTGTTGAAAAGAAAGCCTTTTTCGACAGATCCTGTATTCCTCAAAAAGATGAGGTTTACAGGATGCGTCAAAAAAGGCTTTATTTTCAACAGATTCGTGTCTAGACTGCCACTTTTTTTCAAAAAAACTGTTTTAGCATAAACATTGAAGGTTTTTTTTATGAGGTGCGGGATATTTAAATCCCTGCTTCATTAGCAATTTCAATGTGCCTAAACTACATCTCTCTGTCGATAGAGGGATGCAGTCTCAATGTAGCCCCAATGGTTGTGTTCTATAACCCAAACAGTATGCTGAGAGAAAGAAGGTGAGTAACAGGGACTTTTGGGCCAGGTTTCTGGAAGCACAATAATAAATATCCCCAGTCTGTAGACACTAAGAACACCAAAGCTCGAAAGTGTGAGTTAAAAAACACTATTCAGCCTGAACAATCTATGCCCTGTAAACGTAATTCAGATTCCCCAGGAACTAATGCGGCTCTCAGGTACATATACTTTATACTCATTGAGTTGAATGGGAGTAGTAAAAGCTTACTTGAGTGCAGAAATGGCCCCAATGTTACCTGAATGAAATGTGTGTGGCTGAGTATTTAAAAGAATCTTCAGTTTGCTGACATTTGCAAATGATTTTCAGCTAGGTGATCAACTTGCTATTATGGCAAATCAGATACGTACTGTCATCATGAGCTCATTATTTTGAACCTCACCTCCCTGTTTTATATACTGCACTGTGCTATTTTAGGTCTTGCAAACTGACAAGTTTCCTATTCTGCAAGAATCTAAATGAGTACACCTCTAGCAAGTCTGACATTGCTCAGCATATTGTGAAATCAGTTCAAAACTGTTCTCCCAGTTCTAATCCATGACTTATTAGTTGAGCAGTGGGTGGTTTATTCTACACACTCAGCTCTATTGGCTTTTCAGAATAGGGTTACATTCTGTCTTCTCCTGTGTAGATACACTGAAGAAAAGGTGGGGCAGGAAACCTACTCTCCTTCTCACCAGAATTTGTACCAAGGAACTGGTCAATAGCTGTCCATAAGCAGGCTAGCAAGCTGTGGATTGCCATACAGTTCCAGAAGGGCTAACATCTGGCAGCAGATGCTCAGGCAAACCCATGAAGCCCTATTTATCAGTGGGTGTGAAAAATACTGTACAGCAAGCTCCTGCACAGAGAGTCTGTCTGCATTAGCCAGGACAGGAAGCAGAGATGCCCTGAAGCAAAGTTATTCTCATATTTGGACCATGGTAAAATTAGAAGTCCTCTGCAGTGATGTAATTTAAGCCATTTCCCCAGTATTTGACATATTCACCAAACATAGAAGTCCATTTATTAAATGGTTATTCCCCCATCTTCATTAAACCCTATCATATATGATATGCCAAGAAGTATATGAAGAATCCTAGATATATTTTTTCTTGCAATAAGAGCTTGGTAAGTGTGGGAAACCACAACATTTCTCTGAAGAAAGCTTCCATTATTTTGTTGTCTTATGAATTTTCCACTTTGAATATTTGTCCCAGTTAAAATTTTTTAGGAGTGAACAGTATTACTTCTAGGTACCTGCAACTTTTAGGTGGATACCAGCAAAAGGAACAAAGGAGAAATCCATGAAGATAGTAGGAGAAAATGAGAGACAAGCATGGGGAAAAAATGGAAAACATCATTAGTTTAGTTTACTTTAGACTATGTTCTACGTAGAAGCATCAAGCTAAAATTATTCATGACTGCTCCATGCAAGTCTGTCCCCAGTATATCTTTTAATCATCTATGCATCTGTTGCTTTGAGAGAACCTGACTCATGGAGACCAAAGAGTAAAAGAACACACAAAAAACCAGATCTAGAAATATGTAAATATTGGCAATTTAAAAATGTAATCTGGTCATATTACTGTTGCATCAATAATGGATGAAATTTGTATGTATTTGTCATAATCACACTAAAATAAAAGCTATTAATTGAGGCTATGACTACACTGCAGGGTTTTTCCGGGATACCATCGGTATCTAGGAAAAACTCCGCTGCATCCAAGGAATGCGTTTGCTCTTCCGCTTTTTTTTTTTTTGTGTGGAAGATCAAATGTGCTCTTTGGGGGAGCCCTGTATACCTCGTTATGAGGGATAAGAGCTCCACCGAAAGAGGAGGCTTTTCTGCCATTTGTCCCCATCTAGACTGGGCCAAATACAGAAAAGCCTCTTCCGGAAAAGCAATCGGAAAAAGTTACGCAAATTGTGGTGCGCAATTTGTATAGCTTTTTCTGACAAAGGACTGTAGTGTAGACCTAACCTAACAGTAGGGAAGAATCTGAAAATATTGCAGCTTTTATACACACTGGTAGTAATTACTACAGGCTGCCATGAGACAATCACCTAAAATAATGTCAAATGATCTTGCAGCTATTTCCCTGATGTAGAAATATTGTACAGTTGGGGTGTAAGCAACTAAAGGCTGACATGAAGAAAAGGCACAAGTTACTGACATCACTTGGAAAGTTGGAAAGAAAACATAACTTAACAAAACATCACTTTTTAATTACCTGTCCCAGAGGGTAGGTGAAGATTTTGCGAGCCTGCCCTGGAGAATTCTAGGTTGCCATAGGCAAGTTGGCACCCAGGAATTTCGTACCCTGCAGCATGAATAGAGGATAAACCATGGCTAGGTATGGCTCATAAGGCATCTACATGGAAACCTAGCTAGCTAACCTGCTTACAAGCAGGTTATGTCATAATTTGAATATTTAAGTAATATAATGAAATTCAAACTATATTACCTTAAAGCAATTCTAAATCTACACACAAGATGTTGTTTCAACCCACATCTTTGTTGGTTATTTTACGTGAGACCTGTTGTAGGTCACAAAGATTTGTAGGCCCAAACTCATCCTGGGTCTAAATGGGTGCATCTCCATTGACTTCACTAGAGCAGCACCTGCTCAGTAATTAGATCATTATAGTTGCACACTTTGACATCAAATTACAGATTAACATTTCATATCAAATGAGCCAACTTTTGTGCATTGTGGCAGTAGTATGTTTAATAGTTTTAATTAAAACTGGGCTGAAATTCAAGTTCTGCATTCTATGTACTGTGTGTGTCCAACCACAGAAGAAAAATAGCTGTACCATGTTTGGTGAAAATGGAAAACATAAAAGAGAATAAACCTGAACAAGCAACATAAGCCATGATTAACACTCAGCAGAAGTAGATTCAGAGGCAACAAAAGGACAACAGGTAGGTACATCATCAACAGGAACTCCTATACAACCATTTATCGCTGCCCGACATTAACATCAAGCAGTGCAGTGAAGACAAGCTATTTCCCAGTATTCTAGTCCTTATTCAGGTAAATTCCTATGAAAGTCAATGGGAGTTTTTCCTGAGTAATATCTGAGTAAGAACTATAGACTTTGGCCCTACAAGCTGAGTCCGGATTGTTCTCCTGCATGCCTTAAATATCTGCTAATGCAGCCTAATATTCTTGGCATGGAAACAAAGACTGTGATTTTTGTTCACGTAATTACTATTCATATTTAACAACCAAGAATGTTTATATAGCTTACAATATATCTCATGGCAAATGACAACATGTACAGGATATCCTACTTTCCACTGTTCATAATTGAGTACTTAAGAACTACCCATCAGCTTGTGTTTTATAGGCTTCTCTATACGTAGTGGGATACATATTCAAAACAGCATGTAATTGCTGCACCTGTATAACCCTGCAAAGGGGATATCTAAATAGAACTGGAACAATGATGTAAAGGACAATCTTGCTTATTTCTGCTGTTACAGTAAAGTGAATCTGGCAACAGCTACATCTCATAAGCAGTGCACTTTGAATACTCTGATGAACAGCGCTATGTAAGTGCACCTAATCACCACAGTAGCATTCTTGTGACAGATCCTGAGGTCCTGAGCCCTTCCTCAGATAATTTCCATTGAGCACCGCAGTAAAATTCTGCTCAGTCAAGTCCGTGAAATCCTTCCATATTGATGTAGAGCTATCTGAGAACAGAATTTGGTCCAATGGGACTTTGCCAAAGTAAAAGGTGAAAGATTTATACGATCTGAAGATAAATAATATAATTAAGAAAAACCCTCTAGATTATCATCTCTCTCTCTCTCTCTCTCTCTCTCTCTCTCAAAGTTTTTCCTGTCAGGGGACAGAATGACATCATCTGTCATCAGCATCAACAGGCGCTCTCAGCAAAGCAAAACCAGACAGAGAGAGGGGGGGGCTAGATGAATATAGCGAGCAGGGGGCGCAGCCCCCTAGTATCCATTAAAGATGTTACTATATACTTTACCCACATTAACTAATGTCTGCTGCTGCTGCTAATATCCATTGTTTGAGTGTGTGGGCAGTAGAGTGATTCCACAGTCTGCCATTTAACTAGGAATTGAAAACTAAAATTTCCCTTCTGAAACTGAAGAATTGTGCAAAGCAAGTCTTAAGCTCTGTATCAAAATGCCAGCTCTGCATCACCATTCAGAGGAATCTGATGAGAGAGTTCTTTAAAAGAACCCTGAATGATCTAGATGATTCATAGATGAGGGAATAATCTTACTGATGTTCTAATGTAACCATTGCACAGGACAATTTTATGTGCAGCTCACAATTAACAATTGATTGAAGAAAGTGCTGTCGTTTTGCTGTCTTGCCATGAGGGCTGGTATGATTCCAATACTCTAAGCATCTTAATGAATAAAAACTGAAATGATGCCTAACCATGCTAGAATGTGAAAAATTAAATACTCTAGTGTAAATTAGAGAAGAGCTTATTAGTTTCTAGATATCTTCATGTTTCAGCTGCTGATTAAACATAGAGAGAAGTTTATCATTTTAAAAGGTCAGCTAATGTTTCTTGTTTTGAGGCAAAGGTTGGTGTGTGATGGCTTAGCCAGCAGTAACACATCTCTGGCAAACTTTCCTATTTCTCTGAGATCTCATGATTAATTAGCCGTAGTCTACACTATGGAGTTATTTTGAATGAACTCCCCTTATTTCAAAATAACAAGCAGAGCATCCACATTACCAAGCCTGTTATTTCAAAATAAGGGGCTGGTTATTTCGAAATAACAACTCCTGCTTTCCACGAGGAATAGTCCTTTTTTTGAAACAGTTATTTCAAAATAGTGGTAGTGTGGATGCTCCACTGCTGCTATTTTGAAATAACTACTCCCCAGAGTCATTCAAAAGAATTACTCCCCAGTCCTTCCTGGAGCTCTAAGTCGAGATAGCGTGTCCACATGAAGGGAGCCTGCCTCCGACTAATTTTGAGGTTTCCCTATAGTGTGGACATGCTATTTCAAACTAGTTATTTCAGAAGTTATTTCAAAATAATTTCCTAGTGTAGATGTGCCCTTAGGGACTAGATGATGCTTTAGGCATAGCCCAGCACAGGGAGTGATACATAAGGTGCTCTATCCCAGGACTGACTAGCACTGAGGCAGAAATGAACCCCACTTCTCTTGTTCTGAAAGGGAGAGAGGACTGAGGAGCAAGAAGGGAAATCAGATAAATTACAGACACCTTTGAAATGGCGTAGTTTGTATTCTTTTCCTCCCTTCTCTGAACATTCATGGACACCTAGTCTGGCCAGCAAGGAGGTGGAGTCACAAAAATGTCCCCTCTCCACTACTTTGCTGAAAGAAGGAAGTACTCAAGACACATAGGCTGGTTCTGTACCAGACCCAAAATCAGGGTACGCCTGTCTTAGCTGAGCAGAAGTGTATACATGCCCCTTTGCCAGCATATATACCTTGTTTCCATGCTCAGTTGAGTTGGAGATGGGCATAGTACTTAATCGACAGTAAGAGGGTTTATAAAAAGAGCAAGGCTCACTGCCTCTGAGAAGTTTTGTTTTCTCTCAGTTTGGACTCTTATGGATCGTGTGTGTGCAAACATCTGAGGATGTAAAGATAAGGGACAGCTTGGGGGGTCAGTGGATTTTTCTTCATCACTCTATTTTACAGGTTAGACAAAGATGAAAATTAAAAAAGGAAGCAAGGAGAAATGTCTAACTTTCATTGAACATTTGTTTTGAGTGCTTTTTTAGTGAGCTGCCAATCTTATATTTAACTGTTTCTGACTTCGCCTTCTTGCAGTGATTATCCAGACCACTCTTAATTAATTACATATGTGCAATTACTTTATAAACACCAACACTTAGGAAATTTCTTCTGTGCTCACATTCTTATCACGTGGTGACTGGAAAAAAAAAACCCTCCATTGGAGTACAAATCAAGTTCCTGAATTTGAAAGAGGTTTCACTGCAGTCTCTATTTTGTATATGCAGATCTACAGGTACATAACTGGACGCTGCATAAGACTGGCCTGCATCACACAATGCACTGTCTCAATGCCTTATTATTTGCAGGAAAATTTGGGACAGACAATGGTGAATACATGCTTCAGACATCTATGAACCTATCTGAGTGCTTTGGGCTTCCCACCCAATAGTGCAGATGTTGGAGAGAGCACTGGAGGATGCACTTCTGCTTTGGGCTTTGCTGGAGAGACTGTTTGTCCCTGCATGTAATGTGACTGGGGGAAGCATGGACTGCAGAGGTTAGGTCATGCAAGAAGGGCCCATTAAGAAAGTGGTCCAAGTAGAGGGGGGGAAAGGAAAGGAGGTGATAGCACTGGTGTTCTCCGGATTTAGACTATTAGTTAATATTGGTGAGCTCCCAACCACACTACTAGCACAATGACAAGGGATTTTTGAGGTACTGTGCCAGCTGGGCCCCATAGATTATGAGATATGATACTCCAGGAAAAGGAGAAAAACACAAATCTATTTACTCAAGGACAGGCAGAATAGGGAGGCACTTTTTATCACCTGAAGCACATTAGACAGTTCCTGGGATTGGTAAGGTAACACAGGGTGATTAAGGCCAAACTTTGCCACCATTGCAGCACCTCTTACTGACATGAAGGAGAGAAGATCATGGAAGGTACGGTGTTATGATTCTTGTAATAAGGCCTTTGTGAAAAGGCATAATCAGTAATATAAAAGGAAATGAAAGTGAGGATCATACAATGATACTTGCCTCTACAACCATACTGGCACTAAATGTCCCACAGAACCAGAGAGACCTGTAAAAATCCCTGCTTCTTTTCTCAGAGTTCAGACAGTACAAATGTCAAGAATGGCATGGCCTCCACAGAACACAGCTGAGAGGCAGGGAATATAAACCCAGAACTGATGGGGAAGGGATTTGGGAGATTCTGGCTATGTCTAGACTGGAGGCTTCTTTTGGAAGAAGCGTTTCCAGAAGAGATCATGTGAAAAAATTTCTTCTGAAAAAGAGCACCCACACTGCCAAAGCGCATTGAAAAAGCGATCTGCTTTTTCGAAAGATAGAGTCCACATTCATTCGACGCTATCTCTCATTTAAAGTTGTGATAATTATGGATGGAGTAGCAACCAGGGCACCTGTGTTTTTTCCTGGAGGCCACTTTGGAAAAAAACCCGCTCTTTCCCATCTACATACGCCTTTTTCCGAAAGAGCTCTTTCAGAAAAGGCATTCTTCCTCACAGAAAAATGTTTACTGCTATCGAAAAAACCCCTCTGTTCTTTTGATTTTTTTCTGAAAGAACGTGATTGCAGTGTGAATGTAATTGAAGTTTTTTTTTTTTTTTAAACAGCCGTTTTTCTGAAAAAACTCTGTAGTGTAGACATAGCCTTAGAGTGGTGGCCTTGACCACCTGGCCCTGCATGGTAAGAAGTAGTGCTTTAAAAGGAGAAAGTTGCAGTATGAAAAGTGGGGAAGCCCTGAGAAGGGAGTCAGTGTTTCATCTTAGGCCAGAAACCACCCCAGCTCTATGAGGAGTCCAGAGAACCCAGGAAGCAAGCCACATAGAGAGGGACTGACCTGGCTATTCATCTGTAAGGATTCCAGCAAAGCTGCTGCCAGGCATCCCTGAAGTAAGGTTGTGCCTCACGCTTTGACGGGCTTGGTTTGTGTTGACATAAAATTTTGCTTTTCCCCTACTCAAAAACAAAGTAAGCAGCCCCACAAAGACAAGGCCACTACCAGGGCCAGGAGACTGTGGCCTGTACTCAGCCAACCCTGTAATGGAAACTGGACATGGTGAGGAGCCCCAGCCCAGTTAGGGAGGTACCAAAGAGGTACTCTGCTTATATGGGGCGTTTGAGTTTTGGGATTCAGTTGAACTCAAAACTCAAAGAAGAATTTGACTGCCACAAATCTAACAGCTAAAGTGCACTGGGAAGCTTTACCAAACTTGGTAGGAAGGTTTGCCGAACATGGTGCAAAATGAAAGTGATATAGCATTATTGCCAATATGGGAAGAGATCCTACCCTTATTACTTAAGGGAATAAGTAAATTAATGTCCTGCTACACAATGGAGAAATATTAATTTCTCACTCTCGCTCTTGCTTCCCAGTGTCTCTTGTTTCATGCTTTGCTACTAAGTCCTGCATAATTGCTCAAACACGAGTTAATACAGAGAAATACTCTCTGCTCTGAATGTGACAGATCTCGGCTTACAAAACTCCCCTAAAGGAATTTAATAACATCCTGTCTCAGATAATCAGCATCAATCGTAGTCACTCTAATCCAATTTGCAAGTGCGAGGTTGAGAGATAATGAATGATTATACAATTTATTTATTTGCCTGGCATATAAATATGAAAATATATTTAGCAGCATTTCTAACTTTCATAGGAAATCACGTGCTTTTCTAGTCTGCAATACATATGTTCTCTTCCATCCAAAAGAAATTATAAATTTTGATGGAGGGGGAATAGAAAATGTTATCAGGTCAGTGACCATTTTTTGCCCTTCCAAAAGGACTAGCTGTTAAAACAATATAACCAACACAGTCTACTTAAAAGTAATATTCTTATAGTTATCATATATAGCACTGTACTTTCCTACATGAAAAATGTCATCCTCTATAAATAGCCTGATTAAATGCAGATAAAACCTCCTGATTGCTACAGTGAAATATTATACTGTAGCATGATAATATCATTCATCTTTCTGTGTCTGCTCTTTTTTTTCAAAGCTTTATTGATTCTTAATGTCTCCAGGCCTTTCCACACAGCAGTTTCCTTAGCCTCCTGCTCTGAGGGTGATGGAACTGAGACACATTCTCATGTCAGGTGAGGACTTACTCCATGCATACTACTATATTAACCTTGTTTTCACATTTTCTACAAGACAAACTATCAGCCTCTTACATTCAATATGTTACTGTGAATACAGTCTTCAACCCAGCTGCCAGGAAGCACACGAGATACTTTGAGACCAGCAGTCACTTTGCAAGCAAGTCCAAGATATTTGGTCAGTTATCTATGCACGCTACATTAATTCACTGTCCTGCAAGAACCAATAGCTGCTTTTCTGTTTATTGAGAGTGGATGATGACAGATCCTTTTATGACTGAGACAGACTAAGAAGAGCTGCTTTGCAACTAACATATTTAAGTAATAATGTTATGGGAGAGGAAAACACAACGGAAAAGAGAAAGTTGGAGCAAAGCTAAGACTTCTGATAAGTGTCAAAGATGTTCAGCTTACAAGAAGAGATGTGAAGATATTTACAAGCAACAGTGAGGATGATAGTGTTTCTCCTGCCTCCTGAGGGCTGGGCATTTCACAGTTGCTCCTTTCTCAGACTCTCCAAGGCTTAGGTGAATAACTGTGTGAGCAGACATACACAATGTGAATAATTATTGGCCTGATTTTGCCACCCTTGTTTTTACTCTCAAAAGGAAATAGGGCATAGGAATAGGGTAAACTACTACTCACCAGGAGTAAAGATGTTAAAATCAGGCTGTATATTAGGGCAGGGTAAAACTGACTCCTTTTTTGAAGCAGTGCTGAAATGAAGGGGCTGTGAATGGACACATACATGAAGACATCTGCCATCAGGATTAATCCAAGCTCTGACATTATATTTCATATATATTACATAAAATAAGTTAAAGCATAATTTCTGCCATTTTTTGCTTTACTTTAAGTGCTGCTACTTTAAGTGCATTTATTCAATTTGATAGATCTTTTTCAGAATGTTGATACAAACTTGAATCTTAAAATGACTTAAATAGTAGATATGGCAAGTTGTGGACACCTAGGCCCAGATCCACAAAAGTTTCAGTGGTTAGGGAACCAAATACATTTCTGGATCTGGGCCCCTAGTTTTGACTGTTAATGCTTGTTCTATTTTCTGGAGCCTTCTAAAAGCTATGAAACTAGAATACTTGGGGTAAAGATCAAAGGTGTAATGGGAAAGCGACTGTGATGAATCTGCTTGTTTCCTCCTGAGAGGAGGGTTATGACTTATGAGGCAGAGAGGATACCAGGTAAATTGTGAGACGTGGTACTTAGTATTTTTCTAGTACTCAATATTGTTCAAAGCATAGCTTCAGCTATCTTCAATTGCATTTGTAAACACTCAGCACCTTCTGCAGATGTGGTCCCAGGTGTCTCATGTTGTGCACCCAGAAAATGAAGAACATTCAGTTTAATGACCTACTATTGAAGATTTTTGATTTAAGGCCCTTGTTAAGTGGTTTTGCCCAGCATCCTAAAAGAACTCTGTGGCAAAGGCAGGGATAGAATCCAGTTCTCCAGCATGTTAGTCAACTGCCTTAACATCCTTTCTCTTCCTGCAGTGTCTTACCTCATTCCCTATACACCTTCCAAGTGTCATTGTGTCTATGCCAATCAGCAAGTATTCCCGGGGAATAAGTTTCCTTCTGCTTGGGGCTCAATTGGAGCATGTCTTCAAGCCCCAGTCAGATAACTGCTTCATTTGAAGTCAACAAGGCCACTTCCAACAAGATTGTATATGAACGGTAGTTACGCATAGTTTTGAGTAGCCAAAGTCAGAATACGCAACAGGGGAATGGAGAAACTGATAGTTCTAGTATATGTTAATAGGGTCAGTCTCCAAGATGTAATAGACTTGGTGTGATTGTGTAGACCAGGCCTTGAGGACCCCATGATAGAGACTTGTGTCCTTGCTCCAGAAAAAGGACAATAGAGAGGTTTTCCATGGAGGCTAGAGTGGCTGCAGAGAAAGTGGCTAATCAGGTCAGGAAGGCCTACAAAAGGGAGCTGAAGAACAGACTTGGAGTCAGTGTCGCTAGAGCTTTCAAGGTATGCAGACTCTGTGGCTTGGCTGAGGAAGCTGTCTCCAGGAGGGAAAGCCCTGGAGGCACCAGTCTCTCTGAGTGGGGGAACAGACCAAGAGGGGACTGATGAACTGAGGTAAAGCCCTGAGCTAGGGGCAAGAAGCTGTTAAAATGTGTACCCCAGATGCGGTTTGTATGATCACACAGGGTGTGACTCCACAGGGGGGCTGAGTGGCCGAAAGGCTTTTAAAAGAGAGAGCGCAGGCATATGCACATGGCCAGATGGGGTGCTCATGGGAGGTGAGTGCCACCCCATTTTACTTGGGTTGTAGTCAGAGAAATCTGGGGGTGAAAGAGAACATTTGGGCCCTATGTTCTTCAATAAATCCATGGGGATGTACATCCATACCCATGAAGCAAGTCCAGGTAACGATACATATTGATAGCACTCAGAGGGGTCAACCCAAACTTAGTGTACTCTGGATAACTGTGCAAGACTGGTAGTTCTTTTGAGAACTGATGGGATTAGGTTGAGGGGAGAAGTCCCAGAGGGGAAAGAGGGAGAAGCAGAAGACACAGTGACAGGAGATCCCCAGGCTCAGTTGGGTGTGGTAGAGACAATGACCCAGAGGAAGGACCCCGTGTCAGCAGTTACTGATGACCATGCTCCTGTTCCCAGAGGGGCTTGAGATGAGGACCAACATACTCCACCCCAACATAGACCTGCTTTTGAGCCAAACTGACTTAATCACTGAACAACAGAGTGAGATGTCGTTGAGCTAGGCCTATGAACAGCTCGCCCAGGTCAGTGATGAGGTCCCAGACCCATGATTCTTGAGACAAGGGCCACACTATAATTTACAAAGGGAAAATATTTGAGGAGGTGAAAGACCTGCAGATGGGCACATTTGAATGGAACTCCTTATTCCCCATGAATTTTGAAGGGAGATGTTAAAATAGGCCATGTGATATCCTGTGGAGGACAACTCGGGTGGGGAGAAACACTGAAAAGGTGACCCAAAGATTCAATTGGTTGCAATATCAAAATTCAGCTCTAGGCCATGCCACAAGTCAATGAATTGCTGCAGAGTTGGGGGCTGCCTAGGATAGTTCCCTCCAAGGTGTGCTGTGGCAGCCACATGATCTGGTCACTGGGGCCACATGGAGCGGGGCAGCTCTGGGTACCGGACTGCTTGGGTGGCCCAGGGCTGCTGGGGAGAGCTGTGTGTTGGGTGGCGGTGGCCCCGACTGGGGCCAGAGCAGGAGTGGCGTGTCGGGCGACGGTAGCCCCGGCCAGCTCCAAGTCTGGGGGAGGCGCTCTGCCAGCTGTAGTGGGGTAGGCTGTACTCCCGGGGCTGGGAAGGCATCAGCCTGCAGCACTCAGCTCAGGAGTGGGGAAGGGTGTGGCGTGCGGGGCAGCCTGCAGAGTGGGAAAGGTGTGTACAGGGCTCATAGGGAACTTCCCTTCATGAATATTACAGATGTTAAATGAAAGAAATCCCATGTTCAGATTTAGATCACAGACCTGCTTTGCAGCTGATTGTTTTTAATAAACGTACATTTTGACAAACAGCGAAGTTTTAAAATCAGAATCGTATCAACCCTGTTTATTACTCAAGAGGGCTAAAAGCTATCCTTAGATTGTATAGAAAGAATGGATGGAAAATCTTAGAGGGATCACTGCGGCACATATTCACCCTTGACCTAAGCTGAGGGGAAATGGCAGGTACCCCTTGCTCCAGAAAGTAGAAAATAGATGGCCTTCTATAGTCCTTGGGCTTATTCAAGTTTAGAATCCTGCCCTGCAGTTTGCATTGTCCATGGCTATGTTCCAGAGATTGAAGGATAAGGTACTGTGCCAACATAGTCAGTATGTGTCTGCTTATGTTAACAGTACCATCATTTATAGCACAACATGGGTCAACTACATAGAACATGTCATAGGAGTTCTACAAGCGTTCTGTTAGGCTGGGCTAACCCTCTGGCTAGTGGAGTACTATAGTTGTTTCATTGCGTGTGTGTGTGGGGGGCACAAGGAGGCATGTGCCCCAAATGCCATGGGGGGGTGGGGACAAGGAGCCAGCCTGCAGCCAGCTCCAGTATGTGCAGCCAGCTCCAGTACACTAACGGGACTCTGTCACCTGCAGCAGAGGTCTACCCCCTGCACTCACCAGCATTAGTGGGCCAAGCAGAGCAACAGCCCCAGCTCATGCAGTCCTCCAGTGGTGGCACTTGGGGGAGGGGCAGGACTGCCTCAAACTCACCAGCAGGTAGTAAAATGATGTGGCATGAGCTGGGGCCACATTGCTCCACTTGCCCCACTGCTGCTGGTGAGAATGTATTGAGGAAGGAGGGAGGCCAACCCGTGTTGGTAGCCCCTTCTGCCCCCATTCACCAGTTGCTTTTGAACTAGTTAGTAGCAGATCACATGCCCCTCCAATGGCTACAATCCATGAAGGACCACAGCCCTCGAGCCATGTGGTAGTATTTGTCCCTGCAGCTGCACCTCTTTGAAATACTGCATTTAGCCAGTAAAGACCAGAAAAATTTGGACTTCGTTTCATGAGATCAGGTGGTGGTAGTGATGATGGGGGACACTGTCAACCCAAGTAAACTTGGTGACTCAAATTGAGTGGGAGGGTGTGTGACAGGATCTAGAGCCTCACAATGAACTTAGAGCAATACTGTGCTAAGACGACCCCACCCTTCAATAGGTGCAGAGCATAGTTCGAGTGGAGGAACAGTTTAGAAGAACACTGGTAGCCTGAGAAAATGGTGGGGGTAGGAATGAGCTGTATATGGTACCAAGAAGAAAGGTTTATGCTGAGAGCTCTGCTAGGAGTGGCAATAGCTTTGTAAAGATTTGCTCTAGGAGCAGAGACTTGATAGCTTTGTTTGCTGAAAACCCTAAATGAAGATGGTTGAACAAGACACTAAAAATATGTTTCCTTCCCCTTCCCCAACAAAGTCATGTGTCTATACTGGGATAAAAGACCCGTGGCACAACTGCAGCTGGCTTGTGTCAGATGAATTTGGGTTTATGGGCTGGAGCCCAAGCTCTGGGACTTTCACCTTCACAGGGTCACAAAACTTGGGTTCTAACCTGAGCCTGAACATTTACACAATGGCTGTGTCTAAACTGGCCAGTTTTTCCGGAAAATCAGCTGCTTTTCCGGAAAAACTTGCCAGCTGTCTACACTGGCTGGCCGCTTGAATTTCCACAAAAGCACTGACTTCCTACTGTAAGAAATCAGTGCTTTTTGTGGAAATACTATGCTCCTCCCATTTAGGCAAAAGTCCTTTTTGCACAAAACTTTTGCGCAAAAGGGCCAGTGTAGACAGCTGAGATTTTTGCGCAAAAAAGCCCCGATCGCAAAAATGGCGATCGGGGCTTTTTTGCACAAAAGCCCGTCTAGATTGGTCATGGATGCTTTTCCGCAAAAAGTGCTTTGCGGAAAAGCATCCGTGCCAATCTAGACGCTCTTTTCCGAAAACGTTTTTAAGGGAAAACTTTTCCGTTAAAAGCATTTCTGGAAAATCATGCCAGTCTAGACGTAGCCAATGATTTTTCAGCCCAGATCCGGAGCCTTGTGAGCTCAGGCCAGCTGGCCCAGGCCAGACATACCTAAGCATAAGAGACTAGGGAGAAATAACTAAATCAGTGACCACAGCCTCAACTGAGGCATTCCAGACTGGTCGGAAGGGTCCCAGAGGAAAACATAATTTGGGGTAGGGAAATTTCCTCAAGAATCACTGCTTTCCAGGATAGTCTCCTATCCTGTAATATAATTAGCTCAAGCAAAATGCATATTGTTTGCTTGTACTCAGCATACCAAATGATTCAGAGTGCTCTGTACCAGTGACCTATGCAGTCTTCCTTACTTACTAGTCTCCCTATCTTTGTGTTATCCACAGACTTTCTCAGTAATCAGGTTTTTTTCAGTGACTTAGAAGAAAAAATCAATAGCATAGTAGCCTTGTTTTGAATCTTGCTAGAGGTTATCGCTATGGATCAGGACTGAGGCACACTGGTAGAGAGATGTGGAGAGCTTAAGGGCACCTTCTCTAGTGATGTCCAACACTGAACATTTTTCTATGTCTAAATAGGTTCCAGACTGTCCATCTGACCCCCTCAGGTGCACAAGATTTACTAGCAGACATGAAGAGATGTGGAATTTAGCAGCTAGCTGAGTACAACTTGATTACATTTGGAGAAAAAGAAACAGGTGCAGAAAGACATGCAGCTATAAAAAAAAAATGTAGTGAAAACCAGTCAGACTGTATCTGATTATTTCTTGGCAGATTCCATTAATATTTTCTTTTCAGTCTTGTGCCTGTAAAGCTGATCTTTTGTGTAGTGTGAAAAGCATTAGGTAGCTTGCTTGCTTACAGCACAGAAACCTTTATTTTATACTTGCTGGTACTGAGGTAAGGATGTCCAGGCTCTTCGGTAATCATAGGTCATTTCAAAACTATCTCTAGTGAACAAAAACTGTGCTCTTGACAGTTCACTTAAGCACTGAATTCTTAGACTCAATACTAAATAACAGTTCTTAATGGATATCTAGACCCCTACAGTGCCACTTCAGAAATAGGCTATTGTGATAAAGAAATAACAATGTTCATTATATAATACTGAGCTATTTTTTATTACTCATATTTTACTTCAGCAAAATCCCATTGAATAAGCATTTCAGGATTTAATCTATTTACTGGTTAGAAGTTGTTCAAGTATTATTGTGTGTTTTTAAAATATTCGCAGTAATTTCTTGTGAGTAACATATTAAAACAGCACATTATGCTACTCAATCATATTGTGTGTGATCTACAGCTAATTCACACTGGAATTGCATTTTGGTGTTTGAAACCTTCGCCAAATCTTTCAGGGTTTATACAATGTAATTAGATATGTGAGTAATTTGTAAGGTCTTTGTGTTTGTACAGCACCTATCACAATTGCATCACTGCCTGAGCTTGGAGACTTATAGGTGCTACTGCAACACAAGAAGTAACTGACAATGACCTTTCCTTTTTTAAACACTAGTTTTAAAATTGAGCTAATATGTGAGGCTGGAATCATATGCCACCCAAACAAATGGAGATAGTCCCTGTTAACTTAACACATCTTATTTCCTGTGGAAGATATTTAATTTGAAAATCAGTTTATTATCCCTTGATTGCATATGTAGTAAGATGAGGGCCTGAAACAAAAGCCCATGTAGCACAGGCCTGGTTTGAGTCCTGAGGGCTAACAAGGGACAAAACTTGGCTAATATAAAGCAAAGCTAAGCTTTGAGCAAGAAGCAGGCCCCTGCTCACAGAAGTTGGCACAAACAGGGCTGAGAGTGTAAAACACTAATTGGTAATAGGTCCAGGTGTAGAACAGTAATTGGTATGGACTGCAAAACAGTAATTAGTGCTGGTCATAAGATGAAAGCACATTCCAAACGGATGGTACCACCAGCTCATTTAAAAAAAGACCTTGGTACCCACATTCCCCATAGATACTGACCCAGGTACAGGAAAGGGTCTTAGCTGATGGCATGATGGATAAAGATGTTCTAATCAAACCCCGAGGTACAGGGTGATAGGTGGTATCTAAGTAGCATCAGAGGGTGGTAACCTGACACGTCAGGAGTGATGTGTAACTCGTTTGTGCCTATATATAAAGTGGTGTCTTGGGGGGACAGTCTTTGTCCAGCCAAGGGGCAGAGGAACCTCCCACTGATTGAGCTGAGTCTATTGTTATGGGGTACATATATGTAGTGGTTCAATAGTCCTGAACTACTGTACTGTACTTCGCTTAACAATAAACCTGCCGGGCGCCTTTGATCCTTATCTGATTTGTGGTCTTTGGGGGCTTTCTCGGAGTCAGCTGTGTTAACTAATTGTGCAAGTCAACACAGCACACATCATTGAGCGCACACACACTGGTTTTCATCACTGATGGAGCAGGAGACCTCTCAGGACACTATTCTAATAAATCCTGACCTACTACATCAGTGACCTTACTACAGCATAGACTGTAGAATGATTGGTAATAAGACACTTCACCTCTCCCACCTTTGTTTGTCTTATCTATTTAGACTGTAAATTCATCAGGGAAGGAAAGTGTCTCACTATATATTGTGACTTGTGATTATACATACTGCACGAGGCCTGCCTATTGGCGGGGGATAAAGGGTGCAGTTGTCCCATGGCTCTGTGATTCAAATGGGCTCAGGACTCAAATGGGCCCAGTTACTCTGGCAGTAGTGGCGACTGAAGCCCCTTTAAATCACTACTGAGTGCTGTGTGGTGCTTTCCAGGCAGCTCTTAGGGCTGCCTGGCATGGTGAGGGTACTGTGCCATGCAATCTGAGGGGTTCTGAGGACTGGGGAAGGCACCACGTTCCAGGAGGTGCAGAGGGCTGGCTGTCCCGGGCCCACCCTTTCTGCCTGAGGCCCTGACCCTTCAGGGAAGTAGAGCCGCACTCCCTTTCTGAAGGGGCTGCGAAAACCGTTGGTGCCCCTGCACTGCACAATCTGAGAGGGAGACTCTGGCTACTATTGTTATACAAAGAAATAATTATACAGGAAAAAATTCTAGAAGGGTCACTTTGGTGTGTGGGAGACAGCTGCTTCTGAGTGGTCAAAACAAGATTGGAGAACATCTGAGAGAGGGTGGGTCTAGAGGTGTGGGGGATTTTTTTTTGAGGCATCATGGATGAGCTCGATTCCCCCAGGAGCATGAAGACTGGCTAGTGGGAGGATTCGGAATGATTCTGAATGCTTTCCTAAACTGGATGAAGTGGTTGGTGGTGGATGTGTTCAGTTGAATAAAAAGCCTGTAGGCCAGTTATATTAGTGTTTGAAACACTTACTGTATCTGGATAAAGGCCCATTCTACTCTCTGAAAGCACTTCTGCAAAAACTTTCACAAAAACCACCAGGTGTAAGCAATTAGTGCACAATTAAATCTATTATGAACTGCCTGAATTATCCTTAAAACAAAACAAAACACAAAAACCCTAAACAAACCAGCTGTTGTGGAGAACATGTCTTATTTAGCAATTTAAAAAAATCTGTGGTCAAGTGGGACTTACTACTACTACTACTTGGTTAATACCTGTCATGCTGATTTGTAAACTATCTTGAAAAAAAGAACTGTATTTGCAATGGAAAAAAATGTCATTCTTTATCTAGGTATAAATTGTGGCGGTCATGGATGGCAGGCAGTTTACTCTGGGCAATTTGTAACTAAAGATACATTAAGACTGTTTGAATAGCACCTCAGATTACATTCTAGGTGCTATTTTGGGTACAGCAAGCTACCATTAACAAATCTTACATTTTAGAGAGAACCTTTAAACATGAAGGATTTCTGAAATATGCTATTAACTACTCTTCAGCACACATGCCATAAGAGTTTGGATCATGCAAAGGGCTGAACACTGTTCAGAAGAAGCTCAGCTGTTTACATGCTCAGACCCTAAACTCAGGTGTGCTTTTCACAATACTCATCATTGCCCTAACTCTTGCTTCCATGGACGCCAATAGCACTTCACTGAGAGCATATTTAGGCTAACATTGAAAACTACTGGAAATCCCAACCTTAAATTCTGTGTGGCTCCCCCTTCTTGCTTTTTAGTTCTAGGGGGGCTAGAGGCAGTGGATTACCCCTCTTTCTCAGTTTCTCAGACTTTGTTGGTAGAGTGCTATATATGATGGATGAAAATAATTAATCATTTTGGCTTACAGTGCCCTTGTGACTCCTTACATTTATTTAAAAGTGCTCCTATAAAATTGAGAGACCTAACTTTAATTTGCCCTCCAATGTTATGTCTAAAACAGGGGCAGGCAATAGCCCAAATCAAAGGTAGGCATGTCTTACCCTTTGTCTAATTGTGCTTTTCTTCTCCTTGAAGCCATGTCTACACTAGGAGATTAGTCCAAATTTACGAAGTTTGACTTCTGGGCACCCGATTTTACAAATTTGAAGTTCTATGTCCTCACTATGGGGAAGAATCGAATGTAGTCTGAGGCAGGCGCCATTAATGTGGATGTGCCACCTCAGACTTAGAGCCTCAGGAAACACTCTGGGGAGCTGCGGGAGGCCTCCCAGAGGCCAATAAGTTTGAATTAGTGGCACTGGAGCGTCCACACTAACATTATTTTGGACTTAAAAGTTTGGGAATAGCATTATTCCTCATGAAAAGCTGGAGTACAGAGTTCGAATTCCACGGCCCCTTATTCCGGAATAAAGGATTTGGTGGTGTGGATGCATCATTTATAAATTCAGCCTTGGGGAGCTAACTTCAAACTAAGGTCCTAGTGTAAACCAGGGCTGAGTGAGCAATTTGGGGGAAGGTGCAAGAAACCCCTTATGTTCTCCACCTTTCCCATTAATCCTTACCCATGCAGCAGCCAGATACAACTAATTCTGGAACTCCCTGAACATAGACACTGCTTCCTCCTTATTCATGGTGGTGTGCAAGATAGCCCAATGCAGTCAGACAGAATACAGGGTGAAAGCTTTTGCTCTGCAATATAACGCTGGCCACCATTCTGGCTAACTCTGGGAATAATTCTGCACGTAGGGTCTTTAATTAATTGTACATTGGCCTGTGCCTTAAAGGCATAACTGAAGCAATAGCATGAAATTTTGGACCTTAGTGAGATCAGTGACAAAACTCCCATTTGACTTCAATCAATCAGAATTTCACTATTGACTTATTTTTTTTTAGTCTCTGTGCAACTTTGAATTAAAGCCATAACCACTCCCAGAAGGTTTCCTGGCTTATATTTCTGATAATTGCATAAACTGTCTTCTCAACACTAGAAGGGTCACTTCTTTCAACTCATTCCCAGCTACAAATAGCCTTGTCTTCGCCCCCACTTCTTGGTACACAAACCACCTGTGAACCCAATCCTGGAAGTGCCCAGCATCCTCACCTCTTTCCAGTTGTGATGTGTTGACAACAGTGTTTAAAATTACAGTTATCGCTTCAAGAATAAGGGGGATTTCGTAGTCTTGTTTGCAGCCAAGAGCTTTGTAGGGAAATGTGTGATCCAAGTCAGTCTACAGGGAGACAGCTTGGAGGAAAGTGGGGATGAGTTGTATCTTTCTGTTTTAAAGTGTAGCTTGCTTTGTCTCTTTCTGCTTTGAAGTTCTTGGGTGATGTTCTGAATTCTAAGAAATAAATTAGTGTTACCTACCATCCTTCCAGATAGAATATTCTATATTTTGATCTAAATTCTGCTTGTATTCTATGAACACAAACACCAACCAGGCCCCAGACTGCCAAAAGAAACATAGGGATTGCCACTGAGGTTGATGTCATGCAGAATATTGATAGTTTAAGTCTGAAAAAGAAAAATAGAAAAGTTTTCAGCCCATGTTCTTTGCTCTTGTCTTGGAATTAGGCTTTAGAAGGATTAGAGCTAAAAGTGAAGGGTAAGAGGAGCTGGCGAAACTAACTGGTAGGAGAGAAAAACTACATAAAAATTATTGAAGTGTTCAGCTGATCATTAGCTACATACAGGTCTGGTTAAAAGTGAATTTCAAAGTTGAAGATCAATGTCTTGCCTTGCTAATAGGCAGCAGGAATAACTCACAATACACAAGGCTGTATTCTGTAACTCTTCTAAAACTAGCCAATTAGCCCGTCATAAGACGGGATTTTCAGGTCTCTCCTCTACGTTGGTCTTCTCTCCTGAGCCTCCAGTCTCTCGCTCCGTCTCTCTCTTTCCTCCTCCTACTGCCTCCCCCTGTCTCTCTCTCAGCTCTCCTCCACGTCCTGCCTCTCTTTCTCTTCTCCCCCTCCTGCCTCTCACTTGGGGGACCGTAGAGTTGGGCTCTGCACTCCTCGTGCTGCATGGGGAGCGTGGACCCCAAACGGTCGCTTGCGACACTTGCTCCCACACGGCGACCTGGCTGAGCGGTGCAGAAGTCAGCCGAAAGCCATGGCGGGAGGTGATGTTCATGACCAGGGGGCAGGGCCTAGAGCCACTGACACGCCACACGTCACCGCCCTGCCCCGCCCCTTTCCCCTTCTGCCGTGGTGCTCAGCTGACTTCTGCACCGCTCAGCCGGGCCGCTGCGGGGGAGCAAGCGGCCGTTTGGTCCCCGCACTCCCCATGCAGCACGAACTGCCCAGAGGGACAAGCCAGCATTTCAGGCAACAGCGCCGCCCAGAGGGAACAGCCAGCATTTCAGGCAACAGCGCCGCCCAGAGGGAACAGCCAGCATTTCAGAGTTACAGACTCTCAGACATTGGGCTACTATATATATGACTTGCCAATTAGCCTGTCATAAGACAGGATTTTCAGGTCTCTCCTCCACCTTGGTCTTCTCTCCTGAGCCTCTGGTCTCTCTCTCTCTCTCTCCTCCTATGCCTCCCCCCCTCTCTCTCCGCTCTCCTGCGCCTTCTGCCTCTCTGTCTGTCTCTTTTTCTTCTCCCCCTCCTGCCTCTCACTCTCTCTCCGCTCTCCTCTGTCTCCATCGGGGGATGTATGCTTGTCCAGACCCTGCCCCCGGCCGTCTATGTCACTGCCTCGCCCCCCCTTCGCCTCCTGCCATGGCTCTCAGCTGACTTCTACGTCGCTCAGCCGGGCTGCCGCGGGGGAGCAAGCGGCGCAAGCGGCAGTTTGGGCCCTGTGCTTCCCATGCAGCACGGGAGTGTTGCATGGGAACTGTGGGGCCCAAATGGCTGCTTGCTCCCCTGCGGTGGCCTGGCTGAGCGGCACACAAATCAGCCGAGTGCCATGGTGGGAGACGAAGGATGTGACTTGGGCAACAGCGCCACCCGGAGGGAACAGCCAGCATTCCAGGCAACAGTGCCGACCGGAGGGAACAGCCAGCATTCCAGGCAACAGCGCCCCCAGAGGGAACAGCCAGCATTTCGGCGTTACAGACTCTCAGACTCTGGGCTACTATATATATGATGCTGTGCTGTCATTTCAAGCATCACTAAATATTTCATTACATTTTATGGAAAATACAAATGGAAATGAGAGGTTGAGGAAGTTTATCTTCCTTAGACTAGAAAGCTTTTTATTTAAGCAGGGTCTTTCTTGCCAATATGTATAGATGGGGTGAAAGTATCATTCTTTCTTTTTGCCTCCAATGTTCAATTTCAGGTTCTTTTCAATACTTTTTTAAAGACAGTAATTTGCTGAGGGAGTTTTTATCAAGTTGATGTCAGCTAGGTTACAATTAACCATATGTCTTTTCCTGGGTTTGAATGGAGACAGCACAAGTGAATACATAGGTTTAAAACAAGCTGAGGTCTCAATACGGTCCCGTAAATACAAGATTAATTTTGGGAAGCTAGGTGGCAATTCTACCAAGTATTCCACCACTTTTCTGTTCATTTATTACCTCACAAGTTAAACAAGGATTAAAAACCAAATAGGAAGTATGCAAAAGAATTTGTACAGTTGATAGTCTATTCTGTTCAGCGCTGCCATGATACATACAAATGAATAAAAGAGCAAGACCTTTCTTCTCTGAGTATGGGAACAGTGTATCCTAAAATTAGTTTTCCTGTTATGAGAGACAGATGATCATATGCACTGAAGATCTCACTCTCTAAAGTGAATTTAGATTTTAGTGAAAGGTGCCAGACATCTGCTGAAACTGATAGTCCTTCTAGCAGAGAAAAGCAGAGCAAAGCATTTCCAGCCCTATCCATACCTGGAGGGGTAACTACTTTTAGGAATGGGAAGATAGGCCACCACAGGTGTTCCACAGTCCTTGGCCTCTGTTTAATTATGAGTAGGCACTTCCCTAGGGCCTATGTTGTGTATGCACACTCATAGGGTACGTCTAAACTACATGGCTCTGTCAATGGAGCCATGTAGATTTGTTTGTTCGGCAAAGGGAAATGAAGCCGCGATTTAAATTTAAATGGCTGCCACGTTGAGCTGACAAACAGCTGATCAGCTGTTTGTTGGCTCAGAGCGCTAGTCTGGACGCTCCCCTGCCGACATGAAAACCCTTTATCGACCTCCCCGGTAAACCTCACCCTACGAGCTGTTTGTCGGCTCAGCGTGGCAGCCATTTAAATTTAAATGAAGCTGCGATTATTTAAATCGCGGCTTCATTTCCCTTTGCCGATCAGCCTAATCTACATGGCTCCATCAATGGAGCCATGTAGTTTAGACACACCCATAAAGTTATCCATTGGTGGTGGGAGTGGGGCTTATTAAAACTGTTCTCTTTGGGAAGGCTTAGAGCTGGGAACAGAGGCAGGTAGGCTGTGAGGTTGGGGAAGATGAGGGAGTGGTCAAAGGGAGTATGTATATCAGGAAAAGTGAGCTGAAGGAAGCCTGTCACAGCTAAGGTATCACAGCTGCTGGAGGGGAGAAGTAGCTTTCAAAGAAGCCCCTGGCAAAGGCCATTAAAACCAATGGGAAATAAAAAGTGTTAGGAGGAAAATCTCAGGAGAACTGAGCTGCTGCAGAAAAAAGGAAGGGCTCAGAAGGCCTCTGAAAGGGGACGATGATAGCCTCGAAATCCTAGGTGAGTCATTTGTGTGTGGTCAGTTGATGAGAGAGGGCAGGAGGAAACCCCCAGGGGGAAGGGCTGGTTCTAACCAATTGGTGGCCCTGGGCTAAGTTTAAAAAAAACCCCACAACCTGCTGGGGAAAATTTATCGCCCGCCCCCCTAAGACCAGCTCTGCCCATGAGAAGATCCCCATGGCAACAACAAACATTAAGGGAACGGAGACATGACTTGGCACAGATACCCTGCTCTTTAACAGTTCAGGAGGCACTCACCTTCCTCATACACTATGGTGGTGTGTGCACAGCATGGGGCACTCTAGACTAGTTTTTCTCAACCAGTGGTACGAGTACCCTTAGAAGTACTTGAGAGAAGTCTGGGGGAGGGGGGAGGTACATCAACACAACTGAAATTTGGAGAAAACTGAATTTTTGTTTTAAGTTTTACAGTGCTTTATTATTTTTGTACTTTTTACACCCCAAAATTTAATTGCCTGCCCAGCTACAATTAAGTTGTTCAAACAAATGTTTTGAAATGGTAGAAAAAAATTGCGTGTCTGAAAACTGTAGGTCCTGGGACTACTTATAATTTTTTTTAAAGGGGATACTTTATTAAAAAAAGGTTGAGAAACACTGGTCTAGACAGCCAGGGATGTGCAGAGTGAGCAGCAGGCTCAGAGCTCTATCATTCTCTCTTCCTCCCGGAAGGAGACCTTTACCAAAGGAAGGCCCCTGCAACTGAAGGGTGTCTGAACTTGCCCTGCTCAATTCCTCTTAGCATGTGTTACAAGGAGCTGCAGCCTCAGCTGGTGTAAATGGCTCCACTGCAGCCCATAGTATTTTGCACCATTTAAAAATAAGAGTCCAGGTAGAAAGAAGTGCACAGTCCTGGGTTTTAGCCTCAACTTTACCTCTGATTTTGTGCAGAAAATCATGTTACTGAAAAGCTACATGCTTCAGTTGCCCCATCTGCCACCTGGAAATAATGCTACAGCTGAGTATGTCATCAGGGAGAATAACTTATCCTGTTGGGTAAAACTTTTCATACTTGGCTGCCTAAATATAGGCACTGAAATCCATATTTAGGCAGTTCCCTATTAGACACCTGATTTTCAGCAGTGTGGTGCCTTAGATAAAGGTACAAAGCATTTCAGTTGCTCTGTATGTCCAGCTTGAGGGCTTTATGGAATAATACATTTTACCAGGTCATGATGAAACCTTTTGTTACCGCACTTAGTAATCATAGAAAAAGTCCCTCTTCTCCACTTGATGGGCAGGGGGGCATTACTGCTAATGGAAGTTATGCGCATGTAAGCACAAGACACATATAGTACTTGTGCTTCTCTATGGTACTCATGAAATAATTAGGTGTACGTAAATGCTGAATGAACTAAACTCCAATATTCACTGCAGAGAACAGGCTACGAAGGCAAGCTTCTGGCCAAATATCATTGACACTGTATCATCCAATGAAGGAGTGCACAGCTAATATGAAAAATAACATACAGCACCATGTGTTTATTGATTTTTGTGTTTTACCATGGGTCTTCTGTAGGGGTAGCCCCTTTCTCCCTGCAATTGCATTAACCCAATGTGTGACACATTAACTCGGGAGTAGGGGGGGCGGAGAGGCTGGGGGAAGTGTTCCCTCTAAGAGTTTCCTCCCGTAAGCAGAATGAATTTTGTTTGTGCACCAGTACCAAATTCATGTGGCTTGTTTGGATGTGCCATTGTGGCACCCAAGTTACTAATAAATATCTTATAAACCTCTACCTTTTCCCTCTGCTGCTGTCTCCTACCCTTCCTCCATCAGTTCCCCTGGTGCCTGCTGCCCCCCAACCCCTCACCCTCCTCTGCTGTCCTGACTCATGCTGTTCTCGCTGCCCTCAGCCCTCCTGGGACCTGCCCCCCCGCACCAGCCCTTCTCTCCCCACTGTGCTCATTCCTCCAGTAGCCCCACTCTGATCATGTGTAGCCTCCCCTCCTCATCCCCTCTCCTAACACCTCCCTCTACACACCTGCCCTGTCTCTTTCCTCTGGAGCTGGTCCCTCCCCTGTAGGTGTCTGCCCTTCTGCTTCACCCCCAGAATCCTCTGGCACCTGCACCTTCCCTTAGCCCTGCACCCTCCTGGTGCCTCCCCCTTCCCCCACTGCCCCTGCCCCCTTTGCCCTCTTTTCCCCTGATGCCCATCCCCTCACCACCCTCTGTCCCCATTCCCCTCGTGCCCCTCTGTTCCCTCACACTTGACTTGCTCCATCCCCGCCTTCCTCATGCCCACCCCTCCTTTCAAGCCTTCTCCCAGCACCTCCCTTTTCCCCTCTTGCCCCCAATGCTCTTACCCTCTCCTCTCCCAGCATCACCCTGTTCCCCCTCCCATTGACACCTCCCCTCCTGCCCTTTTCCTCATTGTCTCCACTTGGCCCCCGGCATTTGTCTCTCCTCCACCTGGTCCCTTCCCCTTTCTTCTTCTGCACTGCCTCCTCCCCTCAGCAAAAGCTCCTTTCCCCTCCCCCACCTTCTGCCTTCCAGTTTGCAGGGCTGGAATCTGTCATTGGGCCCCAGAAGTCCCCACAGCCCTGGCCGCAACTGCTTCTGGGGCTCCAGACCACTTGCCAGGCCTGGAGCTGGACCGCGTGATGCTAATTTTACTGAAGTCCCCGCACCAGCTTTGGCTCCCATTAGCAGGAATGGTGGGGGGAGAAGTCCTCCCCCCCCCCCCCCGAACCGCCATGCAGAGCATGGCTGTGTAAGCAGGTCCGTGCACTGCTGCTCCCCAGCGGAGTGGGAAGGGGTGGAGGGGGGAGAGAGAAAGGGCCGTGCAGAGAGCGCACCAGCAGAGCCCGAACATACCCCGCTACGCAGCGCTCCAGCCAGGCTCTGCCCTGTCTCTGCCAAGACTCCAGCAGCAGCTCGTAGGAGAGGCTTTCCGGGTTTATCCCCCTCCTCCTCCTCCTCCTCCTCCAGCAGCTGACCATTCGGACAACGGCCCACCAGGAAATTCCTGGTATCCCGCCAGGCCAGTCCGCCCCTGGCCTGACCCCACTGTCAAACGCCCACTGGCTTCACCAGCCCTGAATCCTGGCTACTGCCGGGTTCTGATGGGCCTTAGGGTGCAATTGGCTCCACTGGCTTGGGGCCCCATTGCTTGTGGGCTCTGTAGTCCCCTGGCTCTGCTGGCTCCGTTGCCACCTGAGGTCCCACCACCAGCCTGGAGCTCAGTAGCTGCCCCCAGCAATGGCCCTAGCCTGGGGCAGTGAGGGGCTAGCTTTGCTAACTCTCCCGGACTTGACAGACTAGACTGCATTGCTGTGAATGGTGTCTAGTCTAAGGAAGTTATCTCCCATCAGAGGGGCATGAACAGCTGTGATGAGGGGCATAATGTAACCCACACACCTAGGCTACGTCTGCACTTGCGGCTTCTTCCGCAAGAATCTGCAGAGCGTCCACACTGCCTGCCTGCTTTTGCGCAAGGAAATTTACAGTACAGCATGTTAAGAGAGGGCTTCTTGCGCAAGAGCTACCATCTTTTTTAACAGGTGTAAGCCCTCTTGTGCAGGAGCTCTTGGGCAAGAGGGCAGTGTGGATGCTCGGCAGGGATTTCTTGTGCAAGATAGCCCTATGGCTAAAATGGCCATCATAGCTTTCTTGTGCAAGAGAACGTCCACGCTGCCATGGATGCTCTTGTGCAAAAGCACATCTCCCACATGGCAGTGTGGACGTTTTCTTGTGCAAGAGTTTTTGCGCAAGAAGCCGCCAGTGTAGACATAGCCCCTATATGGTTCACTGTCCCACTTACAGCAAGAGATAAGAACAAGGGAGCACTATAGCCTAAGCTGAGACCCAGCTGGCTTTAAAGCTCAAGCTGTAGTGGCTCCTACACTAATCTCAGAAGGTCTCAGGTTCAAATCTGCTTTGTGGTGGTTACAATAACCCAGCGCCACCACCCTAAAAATTGTTCTAGCACCACTAAGCATAGGGAAATGATTCAGTTACATGAGGTTGTATAGGAGTTCTTGGGGAGGAAAGCAAGGCAGGAAGACTTCATGGGTGGAAATGGGTTTTAAAGAGGAATTTTGAAGAAAAAGAGGGTGCTTGGAAGACCTAAAGTTTGATTGCCCCCTCACCTCTCACTTAAACTGGGGTCAGGGGCAGATGAGGATTTTGCGGGGCCCAGAGCAGTACCATTTCACGGGGACCCCTCTTTGACACGGTGGTGCCATGGCATATGCACAGGGCTTCTTGAAGCGCAGGGCCCGGGGCAGCCGCCCCGCTCGCCCTGCCCTATATCCGCCCCTGACTGGGGTAAATCAGGAATAAATATTTTGTATTTGGTGTTACAGCTATAGATGCTGGCTTCTTCTAGGCCCAGGAGATGCTCAACCATATCCCCCAAGCCTCTTCCAGTCCCTGCCCAACCCTGCCCTCACTCCATCCTTTCCCCCAAGTTCCTTCCTCAAGCGTGCTCCATCCCCACTCCTCCCCCTTTCTCCTAATCCTCCTTCATGCTGTGAAAGAGCTGATTGTGGTAGGCAAGAGGTGATGGGAGGGAGGTGCGAGGTGCTGGGGTATGTGGAGGGGAGCTGAGCATCTGGTAACTTTTTCCTGTGGGTTCTCCAGCCCCCAGAATTGACACCTGTGGTTACAGCAGTAGATGATGTAATTCAAGCCCATGAAGTGGAAGCTTCACTCAAGCATAGGGGATGCAAAAAACCAGGAATTCAAGGGGAAAGCAGGAGTGAAGGGAGTAAGAACAGCGATTTGCTGGGGGTTTGATTATGCTGGTGAGAGCTTGAATGTGAAGAGCGGAAAGGCAAGAAACCAACAGGAGAATTCTAGAATTATAAAATGAGGTTTAAGAGTTATTTTGAAAGAAGGGTTTTATCTTGAAATAACCGCATCTACACAGCATTTTTTATTTAGTGTCTGGATGCGATTTTGAAAATGAAGCATGGGAAATTCAAATTCCTGCTTAATTAGCAATTTCGCTCGCCTGCATTTGCATTCTTCTCTCAAAAGAGGAATAGTGTAGACATCCCTTTTGTGCTCCCCTACCCCGAGCCAGACACTGCCCCCGTCCCCTCCCGCCTGTCCCGCTGCCACATGGGACCTCTGGCCAATTGGTGGCTGTGGTTTCTCAGAGGCATGGGCTACTGGCGAGGACCCAGATGCTGCGGCCCAATAGGCGGAGCCTTGGACCGACTTGTGGTGAAGGGGATTGTGGGGGTTGTAATCACAGATGGGGCCTGTACTCCAGCTGTGTTCTGTGCATGCTCAGCCTGAACCTCCACGCCCGCTGGGTGCTTCGTGCTCAGTTTCGATTTCTTGCCAGTGCGGAAGTGGCCATTCCTGCTGGATCCTAGCACTGTCCTTCCCTCTGCTGCTAAATTGGTGCCCCTCTAGCGTGGCACCTGGGGGAAACTGCTCCTCCTCCACCCTCCTCGCTACACCACTGCATCCTTCTTTGTCAAGCTTTGCTAGTAGGCAGTGCAGTACTGTCTACATTTAAAAATAAATTATTCCCCTTAGCTTGTAACACATCCTCTGTTCCACAATCCCCCAGACAGATGGAGAATCCGTTCACTTTTTAGTTTTTAGTATATGTTTAGTTATGGTTATTTGAAAAATTTTGTTCAACGAAAACAGTAATAGCACAGGACAAACTCATGATGTATCTCACATCCCTAGGAAGTTTTATGCCTTGCTCTTGACACATACAATATATTATTTACCTCACAGAATTCAATTTGTGTAACTTGAAGGTACATAAGTTGGGTGAAGATCTTGGAGGGTCTGGGGCAAAAAAGTTTTGTATCCAAGGCAAAACTCTGATCGCTTTAAGTATTTTTATGAGCCATATAGATTAATAACTTCTGATAACATTGCTGTAGCAGAATCCAGACAGGTCGATTCAACCACAAAGAGGGAAATTGTCCCAATCCTTCCTTATGTTTGCTTTTTGGAATTCTAACAGAGAAGATTTCCTGGAGCCTCTCTAGCACATCACTGGCCTGGCCATGTTTTCCTTGGTCAATGGGAATGCCTGGGGGTGCATGTGACACTCTGGCAGTCACTGTGTGTAGTTATTTGCTTCCAGCAGTTTCATTGATTGCTAGCTTTATTGACACGGCATTCTCACCAGTCAATGCCTGTTATTTTTAGACTGATCTTTGAATCTCAGTGGGCTTGTTTATGACAGTACATTTTGTAATGCTTGTGCACAGAAGCTTGGGATAATGCTATTGCAGTGTAAAGCACTTAGATCTCCTCTTTGTGTGTTGTAAGGTGAACTCAGAACTTTTCAGGATTATGGAAACAGTTTTTCTCACTGTTGGAAAAAGACATTTTTTAATTAAGGCACAGAGGCGATTGGATCCTTGATAAACTAAGTCCAAATTAAAGACTCAATCAAAGGAAAAGGTTCTACTTTCCTTGAAGAGGATAACTGATATGTCATGGCAGAAATTGAAATGAATAGTTTTTATTTTGGGGATGTTATTGGAGAGCCTTTCATATATTGACATACTGTCACATTTATGGGTATTTAATAAAAATAATTTAGCTGTCTAGACTTCCAGATTGGGTACTCTTCATAACATAACTGCATTTAAAAAAAATCCAAGAAACAAAATAGGAGCATATGAAGACGAAGCCATGAAAGTCATCATTTGTGTTGCAAGACTTATTGCCTTACCAGTATATTTAATTCATTGTGTTAAATCATTTTGCACTTTGTGTAAGTGGTTTTGTAACCCTGACATGGCAAGTTCTTGCCCGTATATCTGGGTAGCAATATTAGAGAGGTACTTGAACTTAAAGAAACATTGTATGCTGCTTTTAATGATTATACATGGACTTTTTTGCACACTGCTTTGTGTGCAAGATGTGTTTTACAGTATAAACTCCTTAAGATCATGCCTGTTCTATAATGGGGCTATGGTGAATATCCTTTCCCTGGGAAATGATGGCTGAATGTTAATAGTTACAGAAGTGACTGATAAAAAGGAGGAGCATCAAATACGTATGAGCATGAAGGAAGATGATGTCACTGAGTTCTGAGCAATAAACTGTTCCATGTAATGGTATGTCATAGCAATTAAATTTCTCCTGCATTCTCAGCTTTATCTAACCTACAGCCGCTTTGCGAGTTCCGAACAAGTTACGGACCAACACTTGGTCCGTAACTCGAAGTGTTCGTAACTCCGATCCCATAGAGTTACATGGCGACCGCGCTGTTTGTAAGTGTGGATCGCCGTTCGTAACTCGGATCTACATTTACGACCGCTTTGGTCGTAAGTGGGGATGTTCGTAAGTGGAGGTGGTCGTAACTCGGGGAGAGGCTGTATTTATCTAACATGCCAGTTGTATTACACCTATCGTGGTAGTATTTAAACACCAATACTGCCTAACACATGCGTGGGCAATAAAACAGCATTGGTTCACTAGGGTTAGCCCCTGATGGGCCGCTGCCGCTATATTTATCCGAGCCTATGCAGGTGTGGGTGATTGCAGCTCCTGTTGGCCAGGAACAGCGATCTGCGGCCATCTGGAGCTGTGATCCCCTCTGCCTGCAGAGGTGCAGGCAAATATGGCAGTGTGGGGGCTCACCAGAGGCTAACCCTGGTGGACCAGGTGTGGACCACATGTTGGTATTTGCCTCTGGCATACCAGTATGACTAGGGCATTTTATATTTCCTGTAATTTATACACTTCTGATTTTCAAATTGGTACTAACTGAAAGTCTGTTTAGCTAATTCAATTAAAATATGAAAGCTCAACAACTGTAAACAAGAGTAAAAATGAATGGGAAGAGTAGCCACATAATTTCAAGGTGCTGGAATAATGAAGTTTAAAGTCAAGTTTCACACAATGATTAATTAATGCACTATAGTTCCTGTTGAGTAATTATATTCAATAAAGGTTGCTTCATACAACTTTAGACAATATGTAATAGAAAAAAATGAAATCAAGAGCACATCATAATGTGCTGCTATTTTTTTTTAAATAAAAGACTTCTACAAAGATGTTAACTGTAGCTTATAATAAGGTGCTTATGCAGGTTCAGAGGAGAGGTGGGAGTTGGGAATCTATTTGCTCTTCAGGAAGATTTTTATGATTCAACAATAAGTCACCTCTGGGAGGAATAACTTACAGTATCCAGAGAGGGGATGACTCTATCTGAGCTGGGAAATTACACCAGCCCTCTGCATTTTTGTTTAAGAACTTAGCCAATGGCTTCTAGTAGCTCTCAACTCCTTTTACTGGTCTACCACCTATTGAAGCAGCTAATCATCCTGGGTTTAATCCAAAGTCCAGTGACAACAGAGAGGTTGTCAATAACCATTTTGGGGAAAATGACACTCTGCTAAATTCTGTGACTGAATTTCAAAGTCCTATTCAGAATGACATGGAGATGAAATTGAAAGCTGTACTGTGATTTAAGAAGAAACATTCTGGAGAAAAAGCTTTTGTTGCAGCATCCATTTTTGTCTCCTTCAGCGCCTTCTTGGTTTTGTGTCCATGAAGTGTATCTGCCCTATTATGGGAGGGGAAGCTTTCTGGCCCCCTTTCTGCCTGTTATGCAGGGAGCAGAGTAGATGTATCCTAAATAGAATTCTATAACAAGTTCTGCCAAAATTGGATCTAATTTATGGTTTATCCCAGGCTCTGTCCTATAACATCAGGACAGCCACTGAAATCAACGGGGGCTCCAGTGCATAAAAGTCTTATGGGACTGGGCCCTTATTTCATTATCTATTTTCTGACTGTGGCCCAGAACAGAATTAAAGCTGGTCAGGTATTTTTACAGAGGCTGCAAACTTTCTTATGACAAACATTTCTGATTAGCTCTGTACATGGTCAAGAATTCCTGAAAATTAATTACATTTTTTTGTTACACTGAGGTTTTTCACTTAAATAGAACTTTCAATGGAAAAAAAAATCAAACTCAAGGACATTGTTGACCAGCTCTCCTCAGATCCTTTAGGTGATGTACAACTCTGTAATGAACCCAGAATAAACGTGCAAAGCTATATCATGGGGGAGCATGTCTGAGCCCAGCTGACAATCATCATGTGTCATAATTCTTACAGTAGCAGCCTACGTGCAATTTTTGGGTCTGTCAAGAAGAACATATTTATCTTCCAACCTTAAGCAGTTCATTTAGTTCCTAACTCGGCATGGCTGCAGGATTTATTCATTCTCCTTCTTGGGTACCATCTCTTCCAACTTCTTAGCTGGCTTGACTGTTGATTAGGGGCACTTGTTTCTGATGTATCTGCTGCTAGAGCAAAACACCCATGTGCACAAGAAGCCAGCCTATGAAAACAGCAGGGTTGATGCTAGCAGAGCTGAGCTGCTCTCATACCAATCATCCCCTGGTGAGCTGCCCCAGGAAGGCATTTCTCCCATCCCACCATTTCAGAGGTGGAGGGGCAGAGTTCCCTGCTAAAGCTGCAGAATTAAACATGGGAATGCTGTTTGTGGCTCTGCACTCGGAGGCTTTGCAATGTGTGTGTGGATCTATTTTTAAAAAGGGTGGCCAACTGACAAATGGTTCCAGGAGCTGAATTTTTTTGTATAAAGCATGACATAATCTCACTTTCTTCAGCTGCCCTATTAAAATCTCCAGGATTGCTTTTGATAGTCACCAGGAGATTGATGACGATTCTGGGAGACTCCAGACCAACCCTGGCCTGGAGGCAGTTGGACATGGCGGGGCACGTGAGACATTTCTACTTATGATGTGATGGTTACAGAGCAGGGAGGTGCTCCGTTTTGGTAACAAACAAGAATCTAGGGATGTCTAGATTAGAGCCAGAAATTTTAGAATGCAAGTGGGTGTCTTCACAGAAAACAGCTGAAGATTGGGAGGGGCTGGATACGTACACACATGGGAAGGGAGGATGGAGCATCACTCATCAGTGGGCTCTTAGAGCAGCAACCTTGTTGTTCTGACAGGCTGCTGTTCTACATATGCTGGGTTCTGTGCTGGCAGTGGTGATAGCAACTATCTTGGAACTCCCATATATGTACTATAGAATCAGTCTAGTTTTTAGGCTAATCCATGCCATTGTAACTGCAGATGCTCTCTAATTCAGATAAAGATGCAATGCTGTTCTTGTTTTAAATTCCACGTGTAAAATGTTCATTTGCTAATTATGTGCTAACCATTGTCTTCCAAACTATCCAATAAACCGCTGAGTAAGAGAGGCAAGGGAAAGATACTGTCACAGAGATAATCATCGATGTGTCTTTGTCTTTTTGTCTTTCTTCTTACTTATTCTGCTAATACTTTGCATGCTGCTCTAGCATCTTTCATCTGATGGATGTCAAAGCACCAGCAGCATTCATTAGCCAAGCATCCCATCATGCTTGTATTGTGTGTCAGTATTATCTGCACTGTAGGGGTGGATAAACTGAACACAACAGCTGACTGGGCTTCAGAATCCTTAATAACTTGACCTCAGTGGTCTTTTGTTCATACACCTGAATCTGATATGTTGAAATGCCAGTAGGGAAAAAATTTAGCACAGTTCTATTAGTGCCCTATTTCAGCCGAATAAACTTCAAGAAGCATTTCAGCAATTCACTGTGGTAACTATTCTCAATAACCCCCCCTGCTTGAGCTGTTTTGTGTTCCAGAATGAACATCATTATCTCACTAACTAGTTATATTTTTGTTTAATAGGCTGAAGGCAATGTTATGCACTCTTTGAATAGCCATGGACAGAACCTTCCCACAAAGGTCTGTCCAATGTTTCACAGAAACAGATTTCCTGCTATTTCTCTCACCTCCTCCTTCCAGAAATCCCTGAATAGGAAAAGATGATGGTGGTGTGGGAATGCAAGGAGATTCTCTCAACTTGTTTACCCTTTGGTAACAACAGGTGACTGCAATTCTCACAGCAAAAATTAGTTTCTGTTGCTTTCTAATATCTCTCTGGGTTCCCATGAAAAAATCAGGTAGGGTGAGGGAAGGGAATATTTGGTGACTGGGTCTGAGTTGAAGTATGAATATAACGAACAGCTTCCTCAGAGCTGGACTCCTTCCGCCCTCCAACATGCCTCAGGATGCTCATGAAGGTCCCTAAGATATTAGGAATAATACTGAAGATCAATGGATGGTGGCGAGGGTAATAAACATTCTTCTTTTGAAGTTTGATTACAATTAATCCTGGTTAGAGTTCCATGAACTAATAGTGCTCAGCTTGCAAATTTTGACCTTAGTTATGTTTCAATGCTGTTACATTGGCATAGAACAGAAGTAATAAAGCAATGAATCCAGGCTCATTGTTTAAAAATATAATTCCTACTGTTATTCACAGTGAGCTCTCAGAATGCTAGGCTGAGCATAATACCCCCAATTTCCCTTCCAAACAACTTCTGTGTATGCACTATACATACCAGTCAAGGCACTTTCTTCTTATTTTTGACTGCAAGTTTTATGCCCATAGCTTAAACTACAAGGAGGAGCTTTGTTGTTTCTATTTAGCAGATGACCCCCACTTCCATTGGATTTCCAGTTTACAAATACAACTTTTGAAAAACATGCTCATGATCAAGCTTTTTCCTGATTAATATGGCAATATGTTAAAATGTCAGATGATGCAGAATTAACAATTCAGAAAAAACCTCAGTTATGGATATTTGCACATTGACAGCTTTCTGTTCCAAGATCTCCAAGTGCTTTACAAGCATTGATGGATTAAAGTTCTCCACTGCCCCAGTGAGGTTGGGGAAAATGCACAGAATTTTTGTGACTTGCTTGAAGGTATACAACTCCACCATATTTGCTAGAACTTGGGAGTGAATCTGTCACCTGACTGCTAGCATTTTGCTTTAACTATAATACCATCTTAGTCTTTACTATATACTGTAAAACACTGGTTCAAAATTTCCGGTGTCTAGCTGAAGTCAGTGGGTCCTGAGAATCCCTAGCATTTGCCAAAATCAGATCCTGCTTGATTAAAGTTGGGCAATCAAACTCAGTGAACACCGTCTTACGCTGGCATCCATTACCCTTTCTTTTGCTGTTATGTGATTGATCTTAATTTCAGTCATTAAAGCATGACTGCAATAATTAGTTCCTGTTGCTTTTTAATATCTCTCTGGGTTCCCAGGCAAAATCAGGTAGGGAGAGGGAAGGAAATATTTGGTGACATGGTCTGAATTAAAGCAGGAAGATAATGAACCATTTCCTCAGCGCTGGACTCCTTCAATGTCCTAATCTACCAGTGCTGAAGAAAACTAGCAGAGTAAGAATGTAAAGTGGAAACTGAATGATTTATGTAAAAGCACTTCCCAGAGTAAATGTAGATATCTCCTGTATTTGCTGATTCTGCCTGATGGCTATAAGTTCTTCTGTCTTAGTTAGCTTTTACTTAACTGTCCTCTAGATAAATTTGGCGACTAATAATAAAGACATTAGTTAACCCTAGGCTTGACAGTGTATTAAATTATTTAGCAAAGACTTGCCATACAAAGCTCAGCTTGATTTTGGGCATACTGTAGTGTGAGTTCAAATTCATACATACACTTAACAGACAAAACTTCAAACAGTAAAATCATTACAGATGACCGAATTACTACATAGAAACTAAACTTTTACAGGTTGGGCCTCTCTGCTCCAGCATCATTGGGATCTGACTGGTCCCGAACAAGAGAATTTGCAGGATCAGGGGAAGTCTCCTGTCTCTAGCCCCCAAGGCCGTTATCTGCTGCTGGCAGGCAACCTTGCCTTGGCCACTGCCCCCACCCTGGCTGGGCTGCTTGCCTAGCTACTACTGGCTGCCTGGGTGACACAGTCTCTGGCTCCTTTTGTAGGGCTCCATTCATATGCGGCTGGGAGCAGCCCTGGGGATTGGGCTCTGACCCTGTCCCTGTGCAGACAGGGAAAGCTGCGGGGCTCTGACCCCAGGGCCCTACACAGATGGGGAGAATCTGTGGGGCTCTGGCCCTGTCTCTGTGCAGACCCAATCCAGCCCCGAACAGCCGGTAGAAACCTTGGGGTCCTGTCCTCATCCCTGCATAGCCCCAGCCTGGCCCTGCAGAGCTGGGGTAAGCCATGGGGCTCCATTCCCATCCCTGCATTCTTGGGGCTGCTAGAGGGCTCTGGAGCTGGTACTGTGCTGCCCCAGCTGGGTTACAGACTCCGATGTCCTGTCCGGCTGGCCCTCCTGACCTTAGGCTCCCAGACTCTCTGCTCCAGGAGCACCCATTCTCCTGCTGGACCGCGGATGTTGCTGGACCAGAGAGTCCCGGATTTTGGAGGTATAAATTTATGTATTTATGCATTTTTTAGACAGTATGATAAAATGTGCTTCTGTTCCCAGATTCATATAAGCACTGCTTTTATATATAGGGAAATAACTTCATTTCCAGAGTCGTCTTCAGCTCATGGTAGGTTCTAAACAACTGCAGTTGGCTGATTTCAAATTAACTTTGTGAGGTCTGAACAAGCCAATAATTTGTTTGTTTTTTAGCTAATCCACACATAATGAGCTAGATAGCCCATGACAAGTAGCTGTCACTGTAGGAAATACTGCAGAGAGCATCTAAGGATGTGGGAATGATAAATCATGATTCTGCTATTTTGAATACCGCACGGGTAGGATACAAATATGTTATAAGGATAAATTAGGAGCAGGAACATTGTCAATCTACACCGGCATCTGAGTCAGAAATGTTAGCTCTGCTTGTCATCACCATTAGCAGCTCACAGCTGTAGAAATGACAAACAGAAAAATATTTGCAAATCTCATTTTTATATTTTATAGCAAGATTTAAGGATTCTTTCACGAAATGGAGCTGGAAATGCAAAGACTTAGTTGGGTAGTTCAGGTCCATTTCAGCATTACCAGATATATTCAACAGAATTTTAGCTACAAAACTATTGCCAAAGTCTATTTACAGTCAGAATATCTACAATGTTATTTGAGCATTTCCTTCCATTCACATCAACCAGTGACCATAATTGATATTTGCCACATGTTTCTGGATTTTTTTTGGCTAACCTTTTTCTTAATTGTTTTTAGCCACATCTGTATAACAGATTTCAGTTTCTTCCAGAATGGAAATCTATCATGATGTATATACAGATCTGCTAAAAATGGATAGGCACTTTTTTTTTTCTTATGAAAGTTCATAGACAAACACAGAAGATATACTGGAGTTAAAGAGACACCTCTCCTGAGGAATGCTTCTTTTTTATTTAAACAGATAATATGCAACTTTCTAGCCTATAAGTGAAAACATTTAGAAACTAATGGAATTTAAAAATCTATGATTTATTAACTAAATGTCTTAACACTTTAAGTTTACAAGTAGATTATGGTAAAAGGATAGGCAAATGAGAATCTATGGTTACAGAAACAAGAATATCAAACTCTAAAAGGGTACATTCCTTTTAACAAGATGTACCTATTATCCAGATTTACCTGTAATATTTATAATACTCAAGACAAACTACTTCTTTGGTAAATGCCCTTTATTTTGATCATCTCTGTTATTCATTTCCTTCTTAAGTGCTGCAGCCTTGTACGTATTTACTTTTCCTGGAAAGGATATTGAGCTACAGTCTTGCAGGCTCAGTGCAGGCAAGTTAGGAGAGAGTAGGGGTTTGGGAGCCCTCTATACCTCTAATATCCTAGGCCTGTCTGTACTGGCCCCCATATGGAGTTGGAGGAGGTGGTAGTTCTAATTTACGCCAGTTGCATAAATGGTCATACACCACCTTTGAATCAAGCAGCCCTGTCCTACTTGCTGGTTCCCCCAACACATGCCTTAAGCCCGGTGTAAGACCTACAACTCCACAACTTCTTTAGCAACTGACATCTGTGCTCACTGGGAAGTTCCAGATCTGTTTCCTCTGTACCGCCTATGGTGTGCATAGGATTGTGATAAAAATGAGAATTTGGCCCAGCGCATCACATTAAGTCATCTCCTCCCTCATTAACTGGCCTTGATATTTGAGTTTGATAGTACCCTACCCAAACCCATGAAAGTGATGATAAAATTCTAACCTATGTTGTACTGTTCATACACTAGGTGGCACCGTGTGCAACATACTATACCTAAATGGTTACTAGGTAGAATAACAAGCATAATGAAATATCTTAAAGAAAATATATATGCATATGTCTCTGGAGTGGAAGCTTTGTAACCAGTTCATATCCAAGGCATCTTAACTGCAAGAGCTAAGAGAGAGGAGAAAAGTGACAACAAAGGTTGCAAGAGGAAGGGGGGGAAAAAGCAATAAAGGTTGCAATATAGCTTAATTCAACAGGCCACTTTTCAGTGCCCTAGAGAACTTCAGCTTTCACAGGCTTTCAGAGTGAACACTGTGAAAGCAATTTTTTTTAAAGTTTTCTCATTGCAACCAAACTCCACAAGGAAACTGGAGACATGCAGGTATGCTCTTTAGTTTATACTATGAGAAAGTCAGGCCATCTTTACAAAAAAAAAAAAAGCCCTCCTCACTAGGTTTGCTACAGGCCACTGAATCAGGTGGATGAGGTAGATGAGGCTTTCTTTAGACAACTGAGTGAAGCTTCCAGATCGCAGGCCCTGGTTCTTGAGGGGGACTTGAATCACCCTGACATCTGTTGGGAAACCAATACGGCAGTACACAGGCAATCCAGGAAGTTTTTGGAGAATGTTGGGGATAACTTCTTGACACAAGTGCTGAAGGATCCGACCAGGGGCCATGCGCAGCTTGACCTTCTGCTCACAAACAGGGAGGAATTAATAGGGGAAGTGGAAGTGGGTGACAACCTGGGAAGCAGTGATCATGAGATGGTAGATTTCAGGATCCTGACCAAAGGAAGAAAAGAGAGTAGTAAAATACACACCTTGGACTTCAAAAAAGCAGATTTTGACTCCCTCAGAGATCTGATGGGCAGAATCCCCTGCGATGCTATCATGAAGGGGAAAGGAGTCCAGGACAGATGGCAGTATTTTTAAGAAGCCATACTGAAGGCACAGAAAGAAACCATCCCAATGCATAGCAAGAGAGGCAAACATGGTAGGAGACCGGATTTGCTTACAGGGGAAATCCTTGGTGAGCTTAAGCACAAAAAGGAAGCTTACAAAAAGTGGAAACTTGGACAAATGACCAGGGAGGAGTTTAAATGTGTAGCTCGAGACTGCCGGGGGGTTATCAGGAAGGCGAAAGCGCAAATGGAATTGCGACTGGCTAAGGATGTGAAGGATAACAAGAAAGGTTTCTACAGGCATGTTAACAAGAAGAAGGGGATCAGAGAGGGTGTACGGCCCCTAATCGATGAAGGAGGTAACCTGGTGACAGATGATGTGGGGAAAGCTGAAGTACTCAATGCTTTCTTTGCCTCTGTATTCACGGACAAGGTCGGCTCCTGGACTTCTGCGCTAAGTGACGCAAGATGGGATGAAGATGGACAGCCCGTGGTGGGTAAAGAACTGGTTAGGAACTATTTAGAAAAGCTAAACGTACACAAATCCATGGATCCAGACTTAATGCATCCGAGGGTACTGAGGGAGTTGCCAAATGTCATTGAGGAGCCTTTGGCTATTATCTTTGAAAAGTCATGGAGATCAGGAGAAATCCCGGATGACTGGAGAAAGGCAAATGTAGTGCCCATCTTCAAAAAAGGAAAGAAGGATGATCCAGAGAACTATAGGCCGGTCAGTCTTACCTTGGTTCCTGGAAAAATCATAGAAGGGATCCTTAAGGAATCCATTTTGAGGCACTTGGATGAAAGGAAAGTGATTAGGAATAGTCAGCATGGATTTACAAAGCGCAAGTCATGCCTGACCAATCCGATTAGCTTCTATGATGAGGTAACTGGCTTGGTGGACATGGGAAAGTCAGTGGATGTGATATACCTTGACTTTAGCAAGGCTTTTGATATGGTCTCCCACAATATTCTTTCTAGCAAGTTAAGGGAATGTGGATTGGATAAATGGACAATAAGATGGATAGAAAGATGGCTAGAAGACCGGGCCCAGCGGGTAGTGATCAACGGCTCGATGTCAGGTTGGCGGTCGATTTCTAGCGGAGTGCCCCAAGGTTCGGTTCTAGGACCGGTTTTGTTCAATATCTTTATTAATGACCTGGATGAGGGGCTGGATTACACCCTCAGCAAGTTTGCGGATGACACTAAGCTGGGGGGAGAGGTAGTTACGCTTAAGGGCAGAGAGAGGGTCCAGAGTGACTTAGACAAATTGGAGGATTGGGCCATAAGAAATCTGATGAGGTTCAAAAAGGACAAGTGTAGAGTCCTGCACTTGGGACGGAAGAATCCCAAGCATAGTTACAAACTGGGGACCAACCAGTTAAGTAGTAGTTCTGCAGAAAAGAACCTGGGGGTTACAGTGGATGAGAAGCTGGATATGAGTCAACAGTGTGCCCTTGTAGCCAAGAAGGCTAATGGCATATTAGGTTGCATTAAGAGGAGCATTGCCAGCAGATCCAGAGATGTCATTATTCCCCTTTATTCGGCTTTGGTGAGACCACATCTGAAGTATTGAGTCCAGTTCTGGGCCCCCCACTACAAAAAGGATGTGGACGCATTGGAGAGGGTCCAGCGGAGGGCAACCAAAATGACTAGGGGGCTGGAGCATATGACTTGTGAGGAGAAGCTGAGGGACTTGGGTCTGTTTAGTCTGCAGAAGCGAAGAGTGGGGGGCGGGGGAGATTTGATAGCAGCCTTCAACTTCCTGAATGGAGGTTCCAAAGAGGATGGAGAGAGGCTGTTCTCAGAAGTGACAGATGGCAGAACAAGGAGCAATGGTCTCCAGTTGTGGTGGGAGAGGTCCAGGTTGGATATTAGGAAAAACTATTTCACTAGGAGGGTAGTGAAGCACTGGAATGGGTTACTTAGGAAAATAGTGGAGTCTCCATCCCTAGAGGTGTTTAAGTCTCTGCTTGACAGAGCCCTGGCCGGGTTGATTTAATTGGGATTGGTCCTGCCTAGAGCAGGGGGCTGGACTTGATGACCTTCTGAGGTCTCTTCCAGTTCTATGATCTTTTACCTTTTTTACTGAAGACTCCCGAAGATAACAATGAATGGGTTCTGGCAAGGCTTGATGCATATTTTATACCTTGAGAAATGTTGTTAATGAAAGGGCATGTTTTTACCAGAGCATTCAAGAAACAGGAGAATATGAAACTTATCAAAGCTTTATATGCATTTGTTGGAAACTGATGTTTAGGCCTGCAAAATATGAACATACTAGAAAATACTAGCCATGTGGCTTTCAAATAAAAATCTTTTATAGCAGCTAAAATTTAATACACTTAACTCTACACATGGCTATTCAAATAGGAAAAAAAAGCAGTCTGAGCTGGTGAAACAGCAAAATTAAAAGCTACTTGTCAAACTTGAAAACAAGAAACTAACTTAGACTTTGTCTTTGCTGGCAATTGCGCAACAAAGATTTTGTCATTCATAGGTGCTTAATTGCCCCCCCTCCCTCCATCTTTGCTGAGGCAAGTGCTAATGTAAACAGTGCTTTGTTGGCAGGAGTGCTCCCTCTCCTGTGAACAAAGCAAACACTGCTTGTGGAGCTAGTGCTGTCAAATATCATGTATACTGCCCAACTTCTAGTGACACTGTAATTAAAAGCTGTGTAGTGTAGACATAGCCTTAGAAACTCTAAACAGACACAGAGTAAGTGCTAAAAGCAATTATAAGACCCTTAAGGCTAACAGCGACCAATTCCTGGCTAACTACAAAGCCTTTCATTCTAAATGCATAAGATATGGGAAGATTTACAGCCCAATGATGCATGTCCACCGAAAGGTACAAGATGGTAATAAATACATAAAATATGGATATTTTGCAGCTGTTTGCTGCACAAAAGTAGTCAGGGAGTTGACTCATTGCAAGCAATCAAAACACTTTGTTTCCAGTATCTATCAAATGTGATGACAGAGCCTGCCCCGATAGTGAAACTGAATATTCAGAGACTAGTAACTTCAAAATGTATTCAGGAACAGATGTGACAGTACTTTCACAAAGGACTTACAGTCCCTCTCAGTGCTGAAGTAAATCTACAGCCATTAGAGCCCTGACTAGCCTTGGAGGTATTCAGAACTGCATGCCCCAATTCACCACTGAAACAATTTAAGGACAAAATCTTTGCATTCATAGTCCAGCAAAACTCCTGAGGGGAAGATTATTTTCTAATGTTGGAACAGGTGTGGGACTGGACTTGATGACCTCTCCAGGTCCCTTCCAGTCCTAGTATTCTATAATCTCCAAAGTGACCAAGCATGAAGAGAGTGGTCAAATTGCATGAAAAGCTCCCTTCTCACCTCCCTTACAAACACTTTTACAAAGGACACCACTCAGTTGAAGAATTTCTGGTTCTAGAACCTGGTGACTGTTTTATGTTACACTGAATGCAGAAAAAGGATAGAGAAATACAGCTGTTTTAAAGAAAAACAATTGAACATCCAGATCATGTGATATTTGAAACAGAGAGTGGAAAGTTCAGCAGAAACAATTGACATCTGTCTGTTCAATAGAACAGTCAGAGAACTTCACAAGTGGTTGATGCAGAACAAAAAGATTACTTAAAGATTTCAAGCCATCCATGGTCAATTCTAACTGCAAGCAGAGTCTGAATGAACTTTCTATTGACATCTAGTGGTGAGCTGTGGACAGCACTTCAGGAGCTAATGTCATTTGCATGGGCATACCCACCCAATATAGGTGTTCAGCCCATGAGACTGCTTGCCTCAAATGATCACTTTTGGTTGGTGTTGGATCTCCACTCTCCTTGTTAGAGCAGAAGTAATAAAGGGTTGTTATTTGTGGTATGTGAAACAAAGGCAGAAAAAACTATGCCCAACATACCCCAATGGAGGGATTCACTCTCAACTAAACAGCACTCACTAGGCAGGGGACATGGCTTTCAAAATCCATTAAGTCGAAAAAGAGATTGGGGATAGTATTTGTGTTTGGTGGAATAAATCTTGTGTTGCTCCAAACCCTATTTTATCTTGCCTCTCTCCATAATATAGTAACAGAGCTAAGTTAGACTCAATTGGGGGTCTTGTTATATGCTGTAGAGCAGAAATTACTGGTGCCTCAGGACTATTTTAGGACAATGTTTCAGATACAAGAAGTCTGCTCAGTGTGTACCAGCAGTGAGTCTGTCCCACTGCCAGCTGAGAGATGAAAGAGAGCTGGGTTGTTGAGTGGGAGGGCTGAAGGCATCTGGGTGGAGTGACATAACCAGCAGGGCAGCTGGCAGGGAGGAATTGATGGCTGGAGGTGAAGAGTGGCATGGTCAGCAGGGTAACTGGCGAGTGCCCAAGCAGCCAAGTGTGCAAAGTGCCTCTTTCCCCCCATGATACCAAGACTTTAAGGTGAAGTTTAGAGATGAACTTCTGAACTCTGGGACTGCATTGACTCAGGACAGCAGCTATGAGTAGGGTGCAAAAAAAGGGATGGTCACATTAAAAGGACTTTTGGGCTGCTGGACCTAGGAACCTGATGGGGAAAGGGCATTGCCCAGCTTACTGGAGGTGGGTCTTTTGGGCTCATGGATTGTTTATGAACCCTACTTGAGGCTTTTCTCAAATTAATGCTGAATTACTTCTCTCCTTTTATTAAGGTATTTTTTGCTACACTCTGATTGTGAGAGAGACAGTATTGCCTCTTAGTGGAAAGCTCTTAGTGGCTCCCAAGGGGTGTGTGTAATTGTCCCAGGTTACTGGATGGGGGCTTGAAACAGTTGGTGTTGTATTGTTAAAAAGGAACCCCTCAATACTGAACTCAGCCCTTGGTGCTACTAACTTAGACTGGCAAAAGGGTTACATAACTATGGGCAACTGAATGTCCAAGTTGTTACATGTTCAGGTCATCTAATTAGAAAACCAGTATGTTTCAGAGACACTGCACAGTCTGAACAATACTGAACTTTAAAGATCATGGGAGAGTTAAGTTTTACATTCCTGTGATTTAAAAAATTTAAAGGGAGTGATCCTGTGGCACCTTAGAAACTAACAAAAATATAGAGAATCATGAGCTTTCAGGGACAAAACCCGCCAATTCATCTCATGAAGTGGGTTTTGCCCATGAAAGCTCATGATTCTGTATATTTTGGTAAGTCTCTAGGGTGCTACGGGACCACTCATAGTCTGTAACTTTAAAAACAAACATGACTACCCCTCTTAGAAAATGTAAAGGGGAGATGCAGTACTAAACTGTTTTGTAATATTCTACCATTAGATGGAATAGTGTGCAACATGCTTTACTTAATAGCTAATAGCGAGAGCAATGAGTATAATGTTCTACAATACACCTTCATGTATGTCTCTGGTGTGGGAGGTCTGTAATCAGTCCATATTCAGTACATGACAGAAATGCTACACCTCTCATATCAGGGCTCATTTCTGGGACTTCCCTGACATAAGTTTGTTTGGTTGAAAGATAAAAAGGGCTCCAAGGTGAATGGGTCAACAAAAAGGGGAACAACAAATAGTTCACAGTTGCTCTGAGTTTGAGAAGAGAAAAGCAATGATGGGGCTGGACAGTACAGTGGTGTGCCTCATAGGACTATGACAAGAAGGTGGGAATGTCTGGTGTCTAGGTCAGTGGTTTTCAACCTGTGTCCACTTCCATTTTAAATGTCCATGGGTCTCATAAGAGAAAAGGTTGAAAACCACTGGTCTAGGTACCTATGAAACACATCCCCAACCTCCTGGAGCTGATAAGTACCCTCACAAGATTTAATCAATTTTTCCTCACAACACTTGTGTGTTAGCAAAGTATTGTTATTCCGATTTACAAATAGGAATTGGTGAGGCACAGAGACTAAAGACCAGATTTTTAAAGCTACTTAGGCTGGCGAAGATGCGGATGGGTGCTTTTTGAAAATCTCACCAGACATTTAGGTGTCCACTTCCACTGAGAGTTTGAAACCCTGCGAGGAGCCTACTGGCATCTTTAAAAATACCTTTGAAAAAATTGGCCCTCAACACTGCTGAAGGTTACACAGGAAATCTGTGGCAGAAGAGAACCTTGGTCTCCCAAGACCCAGTACCTTAACCACAGAACCACTCTTCTCTCTCAGGGGTATTCATCCTGTAACTGCTGAAAGCACCTGTGTTAAGGGAGTCTGTCAACATACTGAAGGGTTTGCAGTTGATAAGGAACTTTTCGGGGGGAACAGGCATGGAATATAGTTGAACTGCTATATGAGGAGGGTGGAGAGAGAGGAAAGACTGAGAACAGGAGAGCTCAGGCACTCCTTGTGGTCTGTTGAAGACTGTCGGAATTATAATCTATCAGTTTGAGTGCGAGGGTTACCTTGCCCTGCTTGCATGCAGATGGCTGTGTATCAAGGTGTGCTAGCAGATGTATTGAGAAGAGAACCTGTGGCATAATCCCTTGTAGCAGAGGTCTGGGATAAGGCAGAAGCTGTTCCCGGAATCTGACTAAGAAGTGCTAGTCACAGAGCACCCACACAATCACATCTTGATATCCAATACAGGGGGAGAGCCAGGATGCAGCTCAACTGGATTACAAGCCGGGGCTGGGAGCTGGCACACGGCTCATCTGGTCTGTGGGGAGGGGGATGGCACATGGCTCATCTGGGCTTTGGGGGAGCCAGCACATGGCTCAGTTAGGTTGTGAGGGGAAGGTTCCAGGAACTAGCTTGGCTTGCCAGTAGATGGAGCCAGGAAGCCTGTGCATGTTTGTTTGGGGTGGGCGGTGGGGGTCACAACCAGGGGCTCTGAAATGACCTCCTCTGGTGTGGAAAAATCCCTCATCTAGGAACAGTCAGGTTCCCAGGGTGCCAGACCAGGGAGGTCTAACCTGTTGTACCACAACGTTCTGATATCAAGAATGGCACAAAAATATTTCTCAAGGACTACAGGAAAATGCTGAGCTCTCCTAAAAGATAAGATCAGGATGACCACGTTCAATGGAGATGTTTTGATCAAGCCAACATGTACAAGGTGATGTCAGAGGGCAGTCCTAACTTGTTTGTATCAGGTTATAAAACTGGATCTCAGAGGGAGTATCTTTGGCCAGCCTAGGAGGCAGTGGAAAATCCTGCCATTGATTGTGCTGAATCAATTGTCATTGGCATACATGCCTAAGTATCCTAGTAGAGTCTGCCAGGTGCTACTATCATGTTTTGTCAACACTAAATCAGGCCTGGTGTTATTGTCCCTTAACAAATCTTGTAGTTATTGGGTGGTGTGCGCCAGGTCTGCCATGCTAGCTGTCTGCGGGCAACACATAGAGGGCACATGCGCACACAGCCAAACGTCTGTCAACTTCTCGCCAAAGTAGAGTCAGCTTAAAGAAAGAGTGAATTATGCCTTGCTGAGAGCAGACAACATTATCATTCTTACTGTTAAGAAATAAAGAAGAGTTAGGTTGCAGCCTTCCAGGAAGAGTATTTCTGTTTTTGTCTCGTCTGTGTGCGTATGCTGTGAACATAACTGTGCTATGTGCTGAGGAGCTAAACTCTGCAGTGGCTCTCTATTGGAGTGTCAATGGAAGAAAGAAGGAAGACTACAGTGTAGTGAGATTGTGGCCACAGCACAGATCTTCTGGGTGAAACCTTAAATGAAGAAAATACATTAGAAATTATTTTTATGATCTTATGCCTGGGTGGGACAAGTGCAGGTGGCCCCCGACTTGCAATGTGATTGGTTCCTGGGAAAGAGTCTCAAGTCGGGGGCATTGTACCTCAAACCCTCATTTACGATAGGCATCACGCGCAAATGTGGGCTGAGGATGTATGTTTTTGGCCTCTTTCACACTTACAAAAATGGTTGTAAGTGCGGGAGTTTGCAACTCGGGTGATCGCATCTCGGGAGTTTCCTGTACCTGGTCTAACAATGTGATTCACATGAGTGAACATCTGCATCAGTGTAAAACCCCATTGATATCAAAGGGACTGTAAAGAGGTGCACCTACACATTCATAGAATCATAGAACACTAGAACTGGAAGGGACCCAAGAGGTCAATGAGCCCAGTCCCCTGCTCTCACGGGCAGGCACTGGGCCTAGGACTTCATATGTAGTTTTCTCAGCTTTTGAGCTGTGGTCTCATTTCCCCTGAGTATGTCAACATTTGAGATCATTGCCTCTGTGACTTGGATTATTGCACCGGTGTTTCTCATTTTTATTCTGCTTTCAGTGTGTCTGGCTCTCATTTGATCTTTCATGTTTATTTGCCCTCATGTCACTGTAAATCAAAATGATAAAGTGCCATTGCTGCTAGCAATCTGAGTTGGAGAATATGTAATTCATTTAAAATCAAGAAAAATCTCCCCACTTTAATAACACTCTGGATTATATCATCATAGAAATACAATGCTGGAAGGGATGTCAAGAGGCCACGTAGTGCACAGAGGTAGAACCAAGTGTACCTAGACCATTCCTGACAGGTTTTGTCTAACGTGTTCTTAAAAACCTCCAACTGTGGGGTCCCACAACCTTCCTTGAATGCCTATTCTAGTGCTTAATTAGCCTTATTGCTAATCCTGCCCCCCCCCCCCCCCGCACCTCTGGTATCTAATCTAAACCTCCTTTACTGCAGATTAAGCCCATCATTTCTCCTCCACTTTCAGTCGACATGGAGGGCAATTGATCATCATCCTCATTTTGAGAATCCTTAACATATCTAAAGACTGTTAAGTGAGACTAGATATGGCAATTTCCTGTAATATCCTTTGAAAGAACTTATTGTATGGTAGGCTGGGCATGTTGGTAACCTCTCTGTGGGACAGAGGTGATAGATTTGAGATCTGAGTTCAGAAAACTATATTGAATATGTGCTAGATCAACATGGACTTTTGGGACAATAAATGTTAAGTGAACTTTCTGGGAAATCTCTATAGAGAGATTACGGCAAGTCTTTAACTTTGATTACGCAACATCCCTACCTTTTGAAGATCTAGTTTGAGGGAGAGAGTCATTGTCTGCTGATTATCTGTTACAGAAGGCCAAGATGGAAGGCCCGAGCAGTATAAAGAAATGGTTGAATTGCCCAGTCTCTTGTCTAAATCTGAATCTAAGATAGAAGAATTTTAACTATGAAGAAAAACAAGTTGTGGGCTTTGAAGGACTAAAGCCTATCACAACCCTGTGTTGGAGATGGGCAAACTGTCTAGTCTGTGTGTAAAATCTTTTATTATTTAAATGTTTTCTCTGTAATGCCTCTGCCTTAAGAGAAAATGTGCTTGCATTGAAGGACCTGTATGGCAACTTGTAACTCTGGATACTATATTAGGCTATGTCTAGACTGCAAGCCTCTTTCGAAAGAGAGCGTCTAGACTGCACGCGGAATTTCGAAAAAGCAAGCCGCTTTTTCGAAAGAAAGCACCCAGTGAGTCTGGATGCTCTCTTTCTAAAAAGCCTGTTTGCTTTCAAGAACGCCTTCTTTTGAAAGAGCACTTTCGAAAGAAGGCGTTCTTCTTCGTGGAATTAGGTTTACCACCGTCGAAAGAAAAGCTGCATTCTTTTGATTTAATTTCGAAAGAACGCGGCTGCAGTCTAGACGCAGGTGAAGTTTTTTCGGAAAAAGGCTACTTTTCCTGAAAAAACCCCTGAGTCTGGACACAGCCTTAGTCTCAGAAATTCTGACTTGATGGGAATATCACAGTGTGAGGCAGGGAGGTGTGAAGGTGTAAGATTTCTGGTCAGTCAGAAGAGAGACAAAGCTCTCTGCCCAAGAGAGGTGACATCTGCAAGCTGAAAACCTAAAGTGGAGGCCCTTAGACGATTACAATTGAGAGTATTGCTGCAGTTGCCCTTAAACTATCACAGTCAGGTTCCCCCCCTCAGGCTACGGCTACACTACGAACTTTTTCCAGACAAGGAAATACAAATGGAGCTCTAATTTGCATATCTTGTGATCTCATTTGCATATTCTCTTCCTTTTTGTGGAAGAGGTTTTTTCACAAAAAAACGCTGTGTGGATGGTGCCTTTTTGTGCAAAAACCTCCTTTTTGTGCAAGAACCCTTATTAAGGGAATAAGGGTTCTTGCACAAAAGGCTTTTTTGCACAAAAAGGCACCGTCCACACAGCACTTTTTGCACAAACACCTCTTCTGCAAAAAGGATCGGAAGAAAATATGCAAACGAGAGTGTAAGATATGCAAATTAGAGCTCCATTTGCATTTCCCCTTCCGGAAGAAGTTTGTAGTGTAGCCGTAGCCTCGGTCTTTTCTCAAGACTAAACATGGCCAGTTTTTCAACTTTCCTTCCTAGGTCAGGTTTTTTAAACCTTTCCTTATTTTTCCTCTCTTCTGCACTTTCTCCATTTCATCCACATCTTTCCTAAAGTGTGGTGCCTAGGACTGGACACAGTATTATAGCTGAGGCCTCACGGTACTGAATATAGTGAGACAATTATCCACTGTGTCATGCATACACATGGATGACACACTGGATCTTAATATATCCCATAATATTAGCCTTTTTAATAACTGTGTCACATTGACTCATGGTCCACATGTGATTAATTATAATCACAGATCCTTTTCAGCCAGACTAACACCTAGCCAGTTATTCCCCATTTTTAGTTGAATGTGTGATTATTTTTCTTTCCTAACTTTGTACCTTATACAATTTCATCTTGATTTCAGACAAATTCTCCTATCTGCCAAACTCACTCTGAATTCTAATCTTGTCCTTCAGCATGCTGTCAATCCCACATTTTACCCACAGATTTCATTAACATACTATTCCCTCAATTATCCATATCATGAATGAAAATATTAAATAGTACTATATCCAGGACAGACTCCTGCAGACCCTATTAGATATCCTCCCAGTTTTATAGCCAACTGTTGATAACTACTCTGAGTATAGTCTTTCAATCAGTTTTTGTATTCATCTTTTACATTTTATATCCACTCTGAAGTCTAATTGTGATCATGCAAAACATTTCTTCCCTAAATCCTCCACTACTATTGCTTGCTATTGAACACTCCACTGTGTCTGGGCTCATGAATATGAACAGACACACACACACCCCTTTTCCCACTTCTGGTCACTAGAGATTAACCCAGTGGGTTGCAAAGTATTTATACTTTGGTTGTTCACTTACATCTGTATGAAACTCTGGAATATGCCTTTGTATGTGTGTAAGAGCTTGTTTTTGATTAAATTCATTTTAAAGAACCCATGTTCTACCACTTAATTGTTACAGAATTAGAACTATATTTATGCCATGAGTAATACATCCTGATGGGCAGGTGCAATAGCAGTTAGAAATTGTTAAATATACATGTGTAATGTCATTTCTAGTGCATATGATTGCTCTATTTAAATGCTACCCCTGATGTAGCACTTTCTCCTCTTCCTCCTTACTTAGTATCTACTTTAAGTGGTCTAGCAAACTGTCAGTGTACATTACTGTAACTTCTCGATGCTTTCTATCTGCAGGCCAATTTAGAATCTAAATTTGGATGCCAGATTAAAGTTTGCTATAGCTTAGTAAATCTAACATCTATATGTTTAATACAACATTAAGCATAAAGATCCGGAGGTGTTTCTGGCAGACTAGTCTCTTAAAAACCCATAAATAACGTTTAGCCCTTCAAATTTCCCCTAACAAAAGCTAAGTTTTCAGAAGGAAGAAAGGACCATCATTGCCATTCAGTACTTCATGGCACCTTCTGGCTTTTACATCTCTAAGAAGGGATTATCTATCTCCTTGAGATAGAGACATCTGCTAAAATGATGATAAACTCCATCATGACAAAAAATATGCTCACCAATTGCCCATTTTGATTTCCTAAAAATGCCCTTAAGTGTCTTGTTCAAACTTGACCTTTATGCCACTTTGTGGCAATAAATAAGGGCACTCCACTTAAATTTAGATAAGTTGATTTTCATTTGAGCGCCTCTCCCTTGATTACCTGTGCTCCTTAATGGTTTCCTGTCTGTTATGTAGTAGCCACCACAGATTCCAAGTAAAAAGTCAAAAGACTACAAGTCCCATTTTGCACAAATCTGACATGCCGATTCTTGCTTGGCTATAGAGCTGTCAGTGGATCTATCAACAAGTGAAGAAAGAAACCTAAGACCCTTTGCAAATGCTTCTGTAAAGAATTTCATACCAAGTGTTAATATGCATTGATCTGAGATTAAGGCCATTTTCAGTGGTTTAGTAGTAAGACTGTAGAACTAAAATCATGTGTAGTGATTATATGAATGATGTTAAACAAGATGGAAAACTTGTTGGGATCCTTAATTTTAGAGTAAACTAGTACAAAGAGCTTTGTCTCAACAAAGCATCATACAGCAGAATGGCCTCATATATGCAGGGAATCAACTTTTTAACAATCCTACAGCCACTTAGGGTACATCTACATAGGAACATTATTTCAAAATATTTAGTGTTATTTCAAAATAACTTAGTCTGCATTTACACAGCAGGCAGTTATTTTGAAATAATATTGAAATACTGTCAAGCTAGAGGACTTCTTACTCTGACTCCTGTAACTCTCATTGTACGAGGAGTCAGAGGAAGAGTGCGCTATTTCAAAATAAGTGCTGTGTAGACACTCCCAATTTCAAAATACGCCATTTCAAAATAAGCTACGCAATTGACGTAGCTCAATTTGCGTAGCTTATTTCGAGTTAAGCCCTGCAGTGTAGACGCACCCTTAAAGTGCAGCCCTTATTGGAAAAAAATCTCATGCTTTGTGCAGGTTATGCCTTACTTTCAGACAAATTCTGGAAAGTATATCTATACCTGTTTCTGACTCCTCTGAATACTCTCCTGTTTTGCATACTGTACCCTTATTTGGCCTTGAGCCTTGATTATCATCTTAAATAATTTCTGCCTTTCTGGATTTTATTTTAACCCCCTGCCACAATGGGAGTGGGTGGTGATTTGCTGTATTCCAAGTCAGTCCATCTGGACATATTCAAAAATCAATTTGCAAATTAAATTGCTTACACCTTGTCAGTGACAACTAGAAGCACGTTTATACTTCCACAGATCCGACTTTGTGAGTGTGATCAGCAATGCACCCCCAAGCACTTCACTGTAACTCACTTGTGTGGACCCTGCGAGTGCAAATGATTTTCCTAATTTAGATTAATGGAGTCTGGTTTGAAGAGGACTCCATTAATGCAAAGTAGGAATCTTTTAGTCATGCTCACAGAACCTTTGCTCATGGGTATTACAGCACAGTACTGCAGTGAGTGTTTCTGTTCACCTGCCTGCAAAGCAAGCTGTGAGATATAGAGCAGAAGTGCCTTTAAATTTGCAAATGTAAATGGCTATAATAAAGTAAAAGAGACAGACCATGTCCATTTTCTAATCAAATTGTTTTTTAGCAACAACAGGTGGTTACATCATAGTTAATTGTCAAACAAAGCCTAATCTATCTTGGTTAGCACACTGGCCTGTTTCTGTCTTTGAACTGACTGTGGGCCTATGTTTGCAATCTTTATCCTTAAAAACTGAAAAATTTCTTATTGTGACTGCTGATGTCGAATTGGTATAACTATACGTCTTACTCTGGCTTGACTGCTAACCTGCATTTCCCCAACCACCTTGGATCAGAGCACTAACCCATGACACATTCAAACTGAGGCTCAGGCACTACTGGTAGTCTAAGTTATAAATAATTAGAGCTGCCTACAATTTTCCCAGTTTTGTTTTTCCTAAGGAAAAAATCTATTTTCTAGCAATAACTTTCCTGAACAATTTTTTCCAGCTGTAGAACTGATTTAAATAACTTCAACCACAAAAAGGGACACAGGTGTCTCAAATGTTGTGGAAAAGTATTCCTGTCTCTTTGTGACCAGTTGAACTAACAATAATAATGCTCAGTCATGTACTTATCTCTTCCTACCTCTCTGTCTCCAAGCTTTACCTATAAGGCTGTATTAAGGAGGCACACCCCTTTCCTCTGTGACTCACTGTAAAGCTCCACTTGATAGATTAGCAGTACAATGCACACTTTTGAATCAGTTCAGTTCTTTGTTCCACTCCCAGTCATCTCCTGTGACAACTCTCCCCTGTTCTATCTGGTGTAACTCAACCTGGCCCCATCCTGTCTCCTTCTCTCTGTCAACTTTTCTGCTTGCTGGATGCCTTTAATTGCCTCGTACCACTTACGCTTGTTCTGTGTCTCTGAGCAATATGATTTTCCTTAGCCTAAGACCAACAAACTGCAACCGTTATTTTAACGGAGTGGGTAATTAACCACCAAAACAATTTACGGAGAGTGGTGGATTCTCCATGACTTGCAATTTTTAAATCAAGACTGGATTTTTTCCCCTAAAAGCTGTACTCTAGGAATCATTTTGGGGAAGCTCTATGACCTGTGTTTTGTGGGAGGTTGAATTAAGTCAAAATCATCCCTTTAGCCAGGGAATCTATCAAAAAATACCTACCTGTAGCAGTGACAATATAACAGCTTAATGCATTCTGTTCCTTCATCCCTGTGAGGACTTGCCTGAGCCCTCAGCCTGCTTACTGTCTGTAATATCTCCTTGAAGATTTAGTTATAAGGGATAATTATCTCAAGGATGAGACAGTGAGAACTGAGCAGTTTAGAACTCCCATTAACAGGATTAAATGGCATAGCATTAGGAACACCAATGGCTTCAGAAGCTTGTCTATACTAGGGCTCTCACTGTTGCAAAGACTGCTGGAGCTGTCCAGTGGTGAAATTCTTGTTTAAGCAAATAGTAATTAGAGGAGGTAGGAGAAAGAGAGCAAACTACAGAGGAGGGCAAGGCAGAATGGAAGGAACTTAGTGACAAGCATATATATATATATGCTAGCATGTGAAGAGACCTGCAACAAGTGGTGGGAAGGTAGCATGATCTAATGGACATGTATGCGTTCATTTTTTTACTTAACTACAATAAGAAAATCAGTGCCTGGGAGTCATTGGCCAGCTTTTAAAAAATCACTAATCAATAAACAGAGCCATTAGTTATCCCAGATTAGTTCAACTATCCAGTAATAAGGCAGAGTATGAGAAATCAGGAGAGACTGGTTCTAGAACTGGCTCTATAAGTGTGGTCTTTGGGCAAATCAGTTCATCTCACCTCACATGGGGGTTGAGGCTCTAAGATGTTTTACAAAAATGACTGACTTGGGTGAATTGTCATGGAAGTCCTATTACTTTCATGATTATTACAACTAATGTTAAAAAGAATGTAAAAACCTCAATAAGGAACCAACCACATAGTTACTGCTCCATGCACTATGATTAAATGAATTACTTGTCATGATCTTGCTGTACCAGTGATGTGAATAGGAGGTACAAAAAAGGCATTACCAGGAGGAGTCATCAATTTAAACCTTTGGTATAGGGACATATAATACATCTTGTTTCTGTATTGTGTGGGTCTAAAATTGATTCCTGGTGTGTCTGGATTGCCATTATAAATTCAGGGATATACTTTGATACCTTTATTCAGGTTGAAGAGTATCTAACTGAACAAATAGTCCCATTGACCTTAGGAGGATTGCCTGTAGGGGAAAAAAGACTATCCCATGTGGGGAAAGCTATCAGCATCTGGCCTGTGGGTCAGTTTTCACCTCTGAATCTGAATGCACAATCATTTGAGTTGCCACATCTTGGGGCACTGAAAAACATGGATGTGCAAGGCTGGAAGCATGAAAAATAAAATAACTAGGTAATGCTAAATACAATTATATTTAATTTATGCTCCATTTTATAGATCACCCCAAATATGTGGCACTCAGCATATTAGTAACCTAACTTTGTTACATACCATAGGTCTGAAACATCCAGCCCTTCTTGGTAGATACATTTGAGCAATGAATCCAAAATTGTGCTTAAAAGGTTGTACTCAGAAGTAATTAACGTTTAAAGTGTCTGTATAAACATGCACACCCAACCTACATAAATGCTGATCCCCAAGAGGTTTGTGATTAGTAGTTAGCTTTACTTCCTGCCTAATATATTGGCACCTCTAGCTATTGTAAACACTATTCTATACAGCTAAGGATTCTTCACAGTGTGAAGATTTCATTTAGCAATTATTTTTCCAGCTGAAATTTTACAGAAAAATAGCATGCTTCTACTTATGTAGGAAGTTCGCCACATGCCAGACTAAATTCTGAAAATCTCCCGCTCTCCTTCTCCTCCTACCCCCATCCACCTGTCTGATTGGAATTCTAGCCCACAGTTGGGGTGGTCAGGGTACAACACAGAGGGTAACCACCTTGACCCCTTGAGAGCAGCAAGTGGAATTCTTATTGAGCTATGGGATGTGAGCTAAATCTCTCCACATCAGTTTCCTGAGCTCAGCTGCCACAGCATGCCCAGCTGGAGTAGCAAGAGGTTGAACATAACATTGGAGTGTGGGTTTCTTGAATATTAGTATTGAGCACTACTGCTAGCCGTCTGTCTGGGCCAATAGAACACCACAATCATTCTAATGCATGACAGATCTCTAGGTCAGCAATTGTTTGTCTTGTGGGACTGACTGAGCCATTAAAGGCCATTTCAGTTGCATTGGGTTTGCTCCAATACAGTAAGACTTCTTTAAGATCAGGTTTTAAAATCTTCAGATATTTGGTCCTGAGGCCTCCAAGGGCTGCCATTTGAGTAGGCCTTATGGATTTTTGTGCTTATTTCTGATATTTAAAAGGCTTATTTTTGAAATGGGGAATAGAATGCAAGAAGACAGGTAAGATGCAGATAAACATGATTCTCTTTCTCACCCCCCATTTCTCCCTCTGTCCTGGCACCCATCTCCTTCTTCCCACCTTAGCTCAGCTGCTGGCATTCTACTCCATGCTACTCGCATTGCCAGCAGCCCCTCCCAGATGCTGATGTATGACACCTGCCTTTGCAGCTTAGCACCCAGTGGATGGGGCAGAAGCTGGTGGCAGAAGAGGCAGAGCACATGAAGAGCGCAATGTGTGCATATGCAAGGCAGGACAGGAATGGCTCTGATCATGATACTGTACTTGTCCTCGTATGCCAACTGTCAAGAAACCCTCTCAGCTACACGCAGCACAGGTTGAATCCCTCAGGAACTGATTGATGCCAAATCAGAAAATTTGTCAGACCATGGGAGGTCAATATTGTCTAGAAATATCACCAACACTTCTACTGCTTACTGGGCTGTTAGAGGACAAGTAGAGGTAAGTTTGAGCTAAATAACAGCACAGAACACTGAGAGCCAGGACTGGTGGCTGCAAACAAACTTTATGTTACTGTGGGAAACTTGGCCACACCCAGGATAAGTGGACATCCGGCTAACTAAAATCATGCCAGACTACAGATGTCAATGGACCAGAGTGCTGGACTAGAGAGGTTCAACCTGTACTGTACTGTAGTACTGATGAAACCAAGGACATTGGCCTTAAGGTGCTGAGCGTACTCCACCTGTGTAACTTTCGCCAAGTAGCTGCCAATGACCACCTATATTAGCCTACTGTCCTAATCCTAAACCCCTCTAGGGCAGACAGAGCTTATGGTGAGTTATGCAATGGAAACAAATGGCTGTTTTGTAAAATAATATATATATAATGTAAACAAAAAGCTACAAATGTCAAGAAACTATTGTACAGACTGATCCTGCTCTCACAGCAGTCAATAGCAAATCATCCATTTACTTCAGTGGCAGTGACATTGGGCTAGTAGGGTTTGAATTTTTTTTTTTGTACTAGATCCACGCACAGAGTGACTAACTTCAATGAAGTTTCATGTCCATGGCAGCTGCAACATCCATTTCCCAAATGTTCATATCCTTAGGTTAATGTTTTCTAGTCAGCTGCTAAGTATCTCATGTCAGAGCACAATTTTGCCTTTGTTGTATTTATTTCTGAATTCATTCTTCTCCTAGGCTCTACAGCTTATTATTTGCAAATACAGACAGAGCTGTGTTTGTTAAACACAAGCATCAAGACATACTTAGAGGGGGAAAGTATTTGTAAATGTCTCCATATCTGTGCACACAAGAGGAAAAACAAACAATTATTTACCTGCAGTATTAAGCAATTTGTGCATGAAAATATGGGTGTGCATATGTCACAGGGGTTTGTCTCATTACAGTCAAAGTTTTGTTTAATGCATGGCCAGATCTCAAGGTTCTTACTCAGTCATTACTCAGGCCAAACTTGCATTAACTTGAGGATTTGTCGCACTTATGTATATTCTTTGGTATATAAATAACTACACTATATCACACCAGTGTATTATCAAGCCAACAGATTAGACCCCTTTGATTCCCATGAGACAACACTTCATGGAAATGTAAAATCAGCACCAACGTAATTAATAAATTATACCAGGAACTTCCAAAATATACATCTTGATCAAATACACGGTCACTCTTTCCCACTCTTTTCCAACTAACACTCTACCAAGGGACTGTGTTGTGCTTCCTGCCCAGAATTCTCCAAATGATAACTTCAGACCTTTGGTTTCTCTTACAACTTCACATTTCTACCTTTCCCTGGTTGTTCCTGGAATACTGCAACTTCCCTTAATTTGCTTAACAAACTTAGTAGTTTTTTAAACGTGAATACATCTAAGATTTGTGCTTTATCGGTTAGCCCTCTTGTTCAAACTGCCTCAGTAGATCCTGAGAATACATTTGGGCTTACTAGCTGAAAACAAATTGAAAGTCTTGTAGATATAATCGTACATGAAAATAAACCTTGTAAAATTCTTTAAGGATAATCAATAGTCCAGTATTTCCATATATCAGTTGATAATGTGGATTGTATTTAGTAGGCTGTATTTGATTAAAAATGGCTACAATTCATGCTCTCTCTTTTTTTCTTTACAACACAAACAAAAGCAATATCCCCCAAAGCAGGCTTACATTTTGACATGAGATGGGAAACTTATATATTTATAAAAGCCATCTCCCTTTGCTTAAAGCAGGAAGCTGTGCTCATAAACTGGTACAGTATAACAACATTTGAAACACAGAAGAGACAAGATTTATCTGGGCAATCAAGAAATATAAAACAGAAATCAAACACCAATATTACAGCATTACATTGAAACAAACTACAGTAATTAGATGCTTTGAGAGTCAGGCCTATATTTTCATTAGTTTTTTTTTATGAATTATTGATTCACCTTCCTCATTAAAACAGAGTGGCATACTCTTGCACTAAATGGACAAGTGACTATAACATTTATATAATCCGATATACTCTGCACCTGGTAATGAAAACATGTTTGTGTGTAGAGTATCCCTTCTGAATTAACATGTCTGCAAAACAAATTTACTAGCCTAACCACATTCACTTTCTATTGTCTCTAAACCACAGCTCTCCTCTGACACATTATCATGCAATCCAATTTTTCACACTCATCATATTAAGCAAAATTTTCTGAAGACCCTATATTACCTATGATGCACTAGAATATTTCTTGACTATAATGAGATGTAAATAAACTGTCTGACTTACCTTATTTTCTCCATTTCTGTCGCAGAGGCCTACAAGAAATCAAATAAAAGGAGCAAGTGAATGAAGGAAAACATTCATTCTGCAGATTTATGCATAGTTTAGGCTTTCCAAATGGCTTTTCGACAAGTGTCTACAAAGCGACAGAAAGCAAATCCCACATCTGCATTAGCAGAAAATAACGTGGACAGATTAACTCAGAAATAATGCAGCACGCTGCAGAAAGACTGTATACCCAGGAGCCATGGGCAACAGAATGAGTCAGTTGTAGCGCTGAGGCAGAAAATGAAAAAGCAAGTAACAGGTTACTGTGCCTATTGGATTTCATAGGAAAAAGTTGAAATGCAGAGCTAGCCTGTGCATAGTAAGCACTATGGAAAGCATTCTGCTGGCTGTTGAAATTAAGTGAATTAATGTTGCATTAATTTGAGTTCAATTAACCTGTTTCACAGATATCTTGACAGATGGAATGGACACACATATAGTATTCTTAGTAGGAGGTTTGGGTAATCAAATTAGTTTTTCTAAGTAATATTTGGTCTTTACATTTGGCACTTCAGTGCATGTATCCTTTACATTAACTCTTTCATACCTGTGTAGCAAGTTCACAGCTGGGAACTTCTTTAAAGCTTTGTTTCCTTTTTACCATATTTCTAGCATATAATTCTATTAACCCTTTGATATGTTTACCATAGCTCTAGGATAGAACTGTTTATTAACTCGTTGATGCCTGCTTACTGGATCTATAATCTTGAGTCCTATAAACATGTAATTCATGTTTACTCCACCAGTAGCCTATAATTTCATTAACCCTTTGGATTTCTGTTTACAATATATATGCTACAGAACACTGTTAACTCTTTGATTTCTGCTTATTCATAGTATAGAACCTTATTAACCTCTCTGAATTCTTTTATTTTTATCAATAGCATTGAATGTTATTAACCCTTTGGTGTCCTAGTCATCATCATCTGGAATATGATGTCTGCTATTTGCCATACCAATAGCTCATCACCTCATTAATCCTTTGGGCTCATGTTTTTTGTAAGTAAGGAATGAAAACTTTGAGCAATTCTGAAATTACCAGGTTTTGAGATCAATTTTACTTAAGTTCCAGCATACTGAAATCTCACACTGAAGGCATTGCTTCTTAATCATGAGTTCTTTGATATTCATGATTGATTGACCATCATATTAAATATAAAATAGATATTTTATTTATGTGGTTTTCAGGTATCTAAAAGGGTGTCATAAGGAGGAGGGAGAAAACTTGTTCATCTTGGCCTCTGAGGATAGAACAAGAAGCAAGGGGCTTAAATTGCAGCAAGGGAGGTTTAGATTGGACATTATATAAAAAGGGGAATAAGAACAACCCAGGAAACTATAGACCGGTCAGTTTAACGTCTGTCCCAGGGAAGATAATGGAGCAGGTAATTAAGGAAATCATATGCAAACACTTGGAAGGTAATAAAGTGATAGGGAATAGCCAGCATGGGTTTGTGAAGAACAAGTCATGCCAAACTAATCTGATAGCTTTCTTTGATAAGATAACGAGCCTTGTGGATAAGGGAGAAGCGGTGGATGTCATATACCTAGACTTTAGTAAGGCATTTGATACGGTCTCGCATGATATTCTTATTGATAAACGAGGCAAATATAACTTAGATAGGGCCACGATAAGGTGGGTGCATAATTGGCTGGATAACCGTAGTCAGAGAGTTGTTGTTAACGGTTCTAAATCCTGCTGAAAAGGGATAACAAGTGGAGTTCCTCAAGGGTCTGTTTTGGGACCCGTACTGTTCAATATCTGCATCAATGATGTAGATATTGGGATAGAGAGTACGCTTATTAAGTTTGCAGATGATACCAAACTGGGTGGGGTTGCGACTTCTTTGGAGGATAGGGACATAATTCAAAATGACCTTAGCAAGTTAGAGAAATGGTCAGAGGTAAACAGGATGAGGTTTAATAAAGAGAAATGCAAAGTGCTCCACTTAGGAAGGAACAATCAGTTCCATACATACAAGATGGGAAGAGACTGTCTAGAAAGGAGCATGGCAGAAAGGGATCTAGGGGTCATAATGGACCACAAGCTGAATATGAGTCAACAGTGTGATGCTGTTGCAAAAAAAGCAAATATGATTCTAGGTTGTATCAACAGGTGTGTTGTAAACAAAACTCGTGAAGTCGTTCTGCCGCTCTACTCTGCACTAGTTAGGCCTCAGCTGGAGTACTGTGTCCAGTTCTGGGCACCACATTTCAAGAAAGATGTGGAGAAATTGGAAAGGGTACAGAGAAGAGCGACAAGAATGATTAAAGGTTTAGAGAACATGACCTATGAAGCCAGGCTTCATGAACTGGGCTTGTTTAGTTTGGAAAAAAGAAGATTAAGGGGGGACATGATAGCGGTTTTCAAATATCTAAAAGGGTGTCACAAGGAGGAAGGAGAAAATTTGTTCCTCTTGGTTTCTGAGGACAGGACAAGGAGTAATGGGATTAAAGTGCAGCAGGGGAGGTTTAGATTGGACATTAGGAAAAAATTCCTAACTGTCAGGGTGGTCAAATATTGGAATAAATTGCCAAGGGAGGTGGTGGAATCTCCCTCTCTGGAGATATTTAAGAACAGGTTAGATAGACATCTGTCAGGGATGGTGTAGATGGAGCTTGGTCCTGCCTTGAGGGCGGGGGGCTGGACTCGATGACCTCTCGAGGTTCCTTCCAGTCCTATTATTCTATGATTCTATGATTAGGGAAAAAGTTCCTAATTGTCCGGGTAGTCAAACACCGGAATAAATTGCCCAGGGAGGTTGTGGAATCTCCATCTCTGGATATATTTAAGAGTAGGTTAGATAAATGTCTATCAGGGATGGTCTAGACAGTATTTGGTTCTGCCATGAGGGCAGGGGACTGGATTCGATGACCTCTCAAGGTCCCTTTCAGTCCTAGTGTTCTATGATTCTATGATAAACATTAAAAATGGATAAATGCAAATATAACTATTAGACAACAGGATTTACTTGTCAAATATCCAGGAAAAGATTCAAAGTGGCAAACTATGGGTTTCCCTGTGTTACTTTTCCCCCCTTCTGTTCATATACTTTTGATTTGCCCATTACATGAAGTCATCAGTCATGCCTATGGATACATAATAATCCTGAGGAAATGTATGAAGAATCGTAGAGAATCTAGTGTTTTATTCTTGACTATATCCTGATATACAAGACGCCAGCTGTAGGGGGAAAAAACCCTTCTAGCTCCATTCTCATGGATGTAATGGATATAATGCAGTTACAGCATGTTTCCTGAATGAAACACTGGGACAGTCAGTGGTAAATCCTGACTGTGTGATTAAAAAATTATCTTAGGGTCCATGGTTGCTTTCTCTAATCATATCTTCACATCTTAATAATAACCCTGTTTCTGTGCAGTTTGCATGAACTGGAGTTTAAATGGGGCTTGTTTAAAGATTGACCTCTGGGGTTTTTCTTTGGGTGTGGAATTCTCTTGTATTTTGGTGCCAAAAAGACCTTGCGGTCAAGGGAGAATGACATAGCTCCTTTTTAGGGCTCTTCAGTACTCTCTGGATGGGTCACTCTGTGCCACCAAGGGCTGAGTTCATTGCTTCCATTATGCAGCTAGTTTTTGCTGGTATCAGGGGAAAGTGATGGACCTTTAGGTAATATTCTGGTACTTTTTGTTTTCTAGCTTTATTCATGGGGCTAGGAGATGGTTTTGTCAGTGTAGTTAAAATGAAGGACTGAGAATAAAAAATTCTGGGCACTTTTTCTGGCAGTGCTACTAACCTAATGTTTGAATTTAGGTGAGAGACGTACTTTGTTTTGTCCCAGTTTCCCTCATTTGTAAAGAGAGAATAATTACATTTGCCTACTATACCTTTCAGATTTCAGGTTCCGTGACACACTTTGCATGGACGTGAATTTGGTAGGGCCTTACTGATTTATAGATAACCTGTGTATTGAATACATCAGTTTCCAGAGAATTAGCTATTCAGGTGCCAAAGTACCTTTCAAGATGTCCTCGGGATTAGACTGAACTTTAATCCATGCTAATTTTAATAGAACCAGATGAATTATATAATTGCATTTGATTGGCTTCCCCTTAATGAATGGAATACATGAATTTGTACTAAGCAAAAAGTATTTCCATAAGATTTTCCAGGGGAAAATATTACGAAAATTCAGCTTTTAAATGTAATATTTTGCACACATTGAACAAGAATTGATTTATTAATTTCTTTGTGACCTAGGAGATATCACATAGCATAAGAATTCTTTGCCACCAAAAGTTTTTCTGTTATGACTGAATAATTTAAGGCTCAAATTCCTCTCCTAAGCGAAAACTGAGATCTGAAGCTTTCCTCTTGAAACTTGGAGAGGTCTAGGGATTTCTGCAGAATCATAAGAGAAAAATAAATTTCTAGTATAATTCTCATTTTATAAGCCTTTTTGTCTTTCAAACCAAGTACCTCAAACCTATATGAGTGTCATATGAGAAGTCAGAAGGGAGATCATAAATATTTTTCACATGTAACCTAGGGATTTTCCCATGCATACTTAGGAAAATGTTATCTTTTCCTGTTTTACCACACAGCATTCTCAGGATTTGTATATTGCTTCCTTAATTGAACATTAACACTTTAAATCTCAGAGCTAGATCAGCAGCAGGTATTTATCAGTCAAGATCCTGTCAAAATGAGCTTTGATGATCTACATCAGGTAAGGGTCTGCGCTGACTCACTCAGTGGGTTCAACTCATTGCCTTTTTACGCAGTACTCTCACTTGTCCTCATTGTTTTCTGTGTTGTTATGGAGCAGATTCTCAGCTGGTGTAAATTATACTCCATTTACTTCAGTTAAACTATATATCAGTTTATGCCAGTTGAGGATTTGTCTCCAGGTTTCTGGTTCTACTTAGCAAACAATCCCGGGAAACCTGCCACCCATATTAGACAACAAATAGTGCCCTCTTACGAGGCCATTTTAGCTGTCCCAAAGGCACATAAGAATATAAGAATGGTCATATGTGTCAGAGCAAAGGTCCATCCAGCCCAGTATCCCGTCTTCAAACAGTGGCCAATGCCAGATGCACCAAAGGGAGTGAACAAAACAGGTAATCATTATCTGATCCCTCTCCTGTCATCCATTTCCAGCCTCTGACAACAGAAGCTAGCAACATCATTCCTACCCATTGTGGCCAATAGCCATTGATGTACCTAACCTCCATGAATTTATCTAGTTCTTTTTTGAACCCTGTTAAATTCCTGGTCTTCACAACATCCTCTGGCAAGGAGTTCCACAGGTTGACTGTGTGCTGCATGAAGAAAAACTTCCTTTTGTTTGTTTTAAATCTGCTACCTATTAATTTTGTGACCCCTAGTTCTGGTACCAACTGAGTACAATTACCTTATAAGCAGACCATCTCAGTTAATCAGCTTTTATACATGCTGTATGCTCTTTCCTAAGCTCAGACTTAATCTGTGCTGTATTTGTCTCATCTGGTTTGTTAATCATTCATTATTTGAGTACACTGGCACCAAGTGGGTCCAGTTGAAACTGGGCCCCCACTGTGCTAGGAGGTGTACAGATACCTAGTAAAACGTAGCTCCTGCCCTGAAGAGCTTGTAAGCTGAAATGTCACACAAACAGATGTATGCTTAGCCTGATATAACTTTCTCTGCCATGCTGGGACACAACAGCGGGACTTGTGTTTGGTTTGTTTACTATTTTTCAGTGTCCTACTATGCCCCAGGACTACAAAAGGTTAAAATAAAATGGTGTCAAAGCATTATATATCCCAGTCAGCATTCTACAGTGCACCTGCAACAAGCTTGGCTTCAGATTGACCTCTCAAAGAACCATGCATCTGAAAATATTGTGAATATATGCCAAGGAGCAAGCAAGAAATGAAATCAAATAGACCACCTGAAGTACGTATCTCTTAAGCTAGCACTTAGCACTATTTACCTTACATTGTTAATATACATGCGTGGGTGTATATAATGCATACATTGTTAACTCGGAAGTGAAGTCTAAAATTACAGCAAGGTATTTCAGCACAGTGGCTTAAAACATTTTAAAAGGTTACATTTGTCAAAGAGGTGTCTGAGAGAGGCTAGGAAATAACTTTGGTATTGCAAGTACGACTGTGCAGTGACATTTGGCAGATACTGACTTGATGGGGGACCATTATATTATCCTCTGAGAACAAAAGCCTGGATGAAGCACAAGAACATGAGAATCCTAAGATAGCTGACATAAACTTATGTATGTTTATGTACATCTATGATTACATACAGGAGATGAATATAATGGAATAATTTATTTCCCCTATTTGTATATAGTACTATAGAAATTCTGCACCCTATATTCTTGACTAATACATTGCGTATGTTTCTATAACTAAGTGTTCCCACATCATAGTATTGTTATGGCATGAGTCACCATGTGGTGCTGTTGCACATAGTCTTAAAAAGTTATTTCTTTGCACATGAACATTGTTCAGTCTTTGAAGAAATGTTCGTATTGTTTTGTGTGTTTATTTAGAGGGAAGCTGTGGCAAGTAGCAAGAGAATTTGCTCTTTGATTTAAATTCTCAATCAGAGTTTGTTCTCAAGGCAAAGTAGCTTCCAGGGAACTGTGCAGCAATGCTTGGGCTGAAATTCCTAGAAGAGGGGACTTGCCTGGGTTATTTGTGACACCCCTGTTCAAGAACTAGTGTTTATAGAACAATATAAACAAATTGCACTAATAATATATCTGGATGCTATGCCACTGATATCTCTTGTAAAAGGAATCTGACTTGCAAGGACTCCACCTACTGTCACACAGCAGAGCGGTAACCAATATGCATTTGATTCACACTCTCTTTATCCCAGTCTCAACCAACATTTATCATACTTCAAAGCCAAGCCAATGATGCTATGCTTATTTCTGGAGCAGTGGGTGCTCTATTTAATTAAAAAGCCATTGGCCTGTGATACATCATTTGGGTTTGTGCCTGCAATTGTTTTAAGAAGAAAACCTTACTTAACAGATAAAAGCATGAGATCAAAGATCTCCTTAATATTAAACCTCTGATCTTCTTCTTCCAAACGAGCCTTTTCTGGGGTTTTTTTAGATATGCTCTAGTTCAAATGGAATAATTTTGGAGATATAAACGCAGGCTAGAGCATATAGGAAATTAGACTAGATGATCAAAATGGGTCCTTCTGGCCCTGGAATCTGTAAAGGAAATGGCATTATTGTCCAGACGTTATGGAAAAGATTTAAAACAAAAAACCAGTCTGATTTTGCAGTTAGCTGGGAGGCAGAAGTGCTAGGTTACTTTCATTAAGGGAAATGGTTCAAATTACCCCTCTGGCAAATGTGTCAGTAAGAAGAGGTAGAAAACAGAGGATCAAATTCCTAGAAGTGCTGTCAGTTGATGCCAGTACTATTTTCACTTTTAGAAATCAATCCTTTTATGTACATGATTGCCTGTGATAGCAGGGGACTGGATCATTAAATCCAGGACATACCTTCCAGTCTGGTGTCCCTTTATTGATGTAATCCCCATTGACATTAAAGAGTAAATGTATGCAAAAAGGAGAGAACAGGCTGTTTAGTAAGATGTTTAAGATTTGTAGTTTTAAAACTATTTGAATAACATCCAGGGTTAAAAATTGAAACTTGTAAATTCATTTGGAGGTTTTATAGCAAGACCAGGTCTTCCTGGTTCTATTCTGGACTCTGACACTGACTAACAATTTAAGTGTAACCACACCAGCCCCAATTCAACATACCACCTATATACAGAAAACTTTAAACCTATGGCTTAACCATATACTTCTGCATGTACATGGGCTTCTGTGCCTTGTATATTCAATTGTAAAATAGGTCTTAAAAATACCCATCTGAGTGGGTAGTTGATGCTTACAAGACTAATTAATTAAAGTTTGTAAATGTCTTCCCCTGCACACTTGGAGGTGTCTTGGGGGCTTTGGGAACATACAGACTGAGTAATCAAAAGGTACTTGCATGACAATTACTGTCCAGTTTTGCTCCCCTCCCCCACCACCAGAAAAAATGCTGACAAATTGGAGAGAGTCCAGCAGAGGGCAACAATAATTATTAGGGGATTGGAGTGCATGACTTCTGAGGAGAGGCTGAGGGAGCTCTGCTTATTTAGTCTGCAGAAGAGAAGAGTTAGGGAGGATCTGATAGCAGGATTCATTACCTGAAGGGAGGCTTCAAAGAGGACAGTGAGAGGCTGTTCTCAGTGGTGGCAGATGACAGAATAAGAAGCAATGGTCTCAGGCTGCAGGGTGAGGTTTAGGTTGGCTGTTAGGAAAAACTATTTCACTAAGGTCAGGCCTACACTAGGAGATTATTTCAAATTTACTACATTCAATGACTGGGCACCTGATTTTACAAATTCAAAGTTCCATGTCCTCACTATGCGGAAGAATTGAATGTAGTCTGAGGCAGTCTCCATTAACGTGGACACAGTACCTCAGACTCAGAGCCACAGGAAGCACGGTGGGGTAGGGTTACCAGATGGTTTAAAAAAAATCCCAGACACATTTGATCTCGGATTGGAGGGCAGGGGGACCCGATGGCGGGAAGCAGAGCTGGCCAGGAGAGGGTTGGAAGGAGCGGGGCTGGCCGGGGGGGCGGGGAACCGGCCAGCAGGGAGCGGGACTGGCCTGGGAGCACGCAAATCTCAAGGTGCTGCCTGTCCTGTGCATGGTCCTGGTGGGGTACACGGGCGAGTCCAGCCCCGGGGATTCCATCCCACCCCCCTCCTCTCTATTGTGTAGTTGCGTACTACCTGGCTGGTAGATATGCTCACTCAGTGTGAGCATGTCTACCAGCCAGGCAGTACGCAACTACATACTGATACTCACAATAATAATAAACATTTAATAAGAAAATACTAGACATTTATTTATATGTCCGGTATTTTCTCAATTTGTTTCCCGGACAGAAAGCTGAAATACCAGACTGTCCAGTTCAAAACTGGACACCTGGCAACCCTACTCTGGGGAGCTGTGGGTGGCCTCTCGGAGGCCAAAGAGTTCAAATTAGTGGCACCAGAGTGTCCACACTAATGTTATTTCAGACTTACAAGTTCAGGAATAGTGTTATTCCTCATAAAAATACAGGACTACAGAGTTTGAATTCCACGGCCCCTTATTCTGGAATAACAGGCTTGGTAGTGTGGATGCATCACTCACAAAATCGACTTTGGGGGACTAATTGGAGACGAAGGTCCTAATGAAGACCAGGCCCAAGAGGATGGTGAAGCTCTGAAATGAGTTTCCTAGAGAGGTGGTGTACTCTCCATCTTTAAGGCCAGGTTTGAAAAAGCCCTGGCTGGGATGATTTAGTTGGGGTTGGTCCTGTTTTGAGTGGAGGGTTGGGCTAGAAGATCTCCTGAGATCTTTTCCAACCCTAATCTATGATTCTATGACTCCATTGCTGTTGTGTCTGAGCATCTCACAATTTTTACAGTATTTGTCCTCACAACACCCCTGCAAGCTAGGGAAGTGCTATTAATACCATTTGATTGGTAGCTGTGGCACGGAGGGGCTAAGTGACTTGCCCAAGTTCTCAGAGAAATCCTGAAGTAGAGAAGGGACTTGGAGCTAGGGCTCCCAAATCTTCAGCTTGCCCATACTTCCTATTTTCAGTTTAGGCAGGCTCTGCTCTTCCATGTACTCTCACAAGGGTCAGTCGCAATCTAGCCCTAATGTTCTAGTAAATCATGTGCATTCTAAACAGGTAGCACAAAAGTCTGCAACCTGCACACCTTAATTATCAAAGATTTTTGCCTTTTGCAAAGCTTCAAGGCTATTTATTGTGTCCTGTGCAATCTTTGTAAAATGTTTGAATAAGGCAAGCTTTGTGCTGGACTTAGATAGTGTCTTAATTGCTACAAGGCCATATTAGGTCTTTTCAGATTCAGTGTGTTCTGCTTTAATATTCTTCAGCAGTGCTTGTTTCCTGTATGTGTAAAGGAGTCTGTTCTTGCTCTTATACTAAAGTGTTGTTAAGTTTTATTGTGGATGCATTAAATCAGGCTCTGGAAATTCCTTTGTCAAAAAAGAAGCTGTAATGTTAAAATTACATCTGGCTTCTCACATGTCATGTTTCTCATGAACATTTAGCCAATATTATCTAGTGGTTTCACTTGCCTGTCTTTACTTAGGCAATGTATTTTTGGTTAGTTTGGATCCAGTTGGATTTAAATAATCTAGTTGTCAAGGCAAGAAAAAGAAGATGGTTAAGGTTGAATTTGTCAATGAATCAGTCATTCTTGTTGTAACTAATGCTATTCACAATGCCCACAGGGAAGGAGGCAGATGCCATATTCTGAATGGGGAACACACCTGCGGCTGTGTCTACACTGGCCACAAGTTCTTGCGCAAGAACACTGACGTTCTAATGTATGAAATCAGTGCTTCTTGTGCAAGAACTATGATGCTCCTGCTCAGGAATAAGCCCTCTTGTGCAATTGTTCTTGCGCAAGAGGCCAGTGTAGACAGGCAACATGAATTTCTTGCGCAAGAAAGCCCTATGGTTAAAATGGCCATCAGAGCTTTCTTGCGCAAGAGAGCATCTACACTGGCATTTGCGCCAGTGTAGAAGCTCTCTTCTGGAAGTTTTTGCACAAGAACTCTTCCGCAAAAGAGTTCTTGCGCAAAATCATGCCAGTGTAGACGTAGTAGTATAATAGTTGTATTGTACTGTGGGATTTGAGAACTAAATGTGTATCAAATATATTTATAAGCCAGTCACAATCACTAATGATGAGAGGCCTTATCGAGTGAGTTTCTCTGAATGCTGTGGGTAAAATCTTTTTTCTTTTGTGGTCAATGGCAGAACTTCCATTGACTTCAGTGGGCTCAGGCTTTTCTCTCATATCTCATTTCTTTCATATAACTTTAGAGTTTTTGCATATAACAGGCACAAAAGTGGCAGGAAGTCAGTTTTGATTTCACATAAATGGTGCAGATACAGAACATTATCCTATCATGGCACTGAATGAGAAATACAAAGATTAAGTACAGTATCCAGGGCCCAATCCAAAGCCTAGAGGAAGTCAATGGAAAGACTGACCTGACTGGGTTTTGGAGGGTGAGAGATTATGTTGAGAGAACTAAAAGTCTAACACCTAGAGTAATAAAAGTTCTTTTTGTCTCTCTAGTCCATGCGGAACATAGAATCTTCACTGGTGCCATCCATTTTTGGTGGTCTCCTATTGCAATCTTAGCTTCTTCCATGCCATTTTGATAGTTTTCAAATACTCTTCTTGTGTGCATTCCCATGTCATTCTTGGTCTACCTTACTGCCTCTTCTCCTCAGGGTTCCACTCCAATTGCTGTCTTTGGTTGTTTAGATCTTTCCTCCATACACACACTAGCCATCCCCATTTTTGTTCTTTAATTCTCTTTCTCAGTTTGTTTTGTCTTCCAACATTCTGTGTTTATTTTTTTAATGGGCATCTCATACTGAGGATTTGAGTGTTTCTGAGAACATGGAGTTTAGATAGTAAGGTCTTTATAAGTCTCCAAGGGTACGTCTAGACTACAGGCTTTTGTCGACAGAAGTTTTGTCGACAGATACTGTCGACAAAGCTTCTGTCGACAAAGAGCGTCTAGACTACATTCAGTTCTGTCGACAAAGCAAGCTGCTTTGTTGACAAAACTCTGTAGTTTAGACACAACCCTAGATGCAATAACACCTTCTGTCGACAGAACTCTGTCGACAAAAGGCATTATGCCTCGTAAAATGAGGTTTACCAGCGTCAACAAAACTGCTGAGTTCTGTCGACATAATGTCAACAGAACTCAGCGGTAGTGTAGATGCAGGTATACTTTGTCGACAAAAGTCCACTTTTGTCAACAAAACTCTGTAGTCTAGACACACCCCAAGGTTCAGTGCCATATAGTAAAACTGACTTTACAATGGAATTGAATATTCAAAACTTAGTTTGGAAGGCAACGTTTCTGTTCCTCCAGATTGGTTTTAGAGTTGTAAAAGCTTGTCTGGCTTCCACTATTCTGGCTTTAATATCTTCATCCGTTCCATCTGTTGTTATTACAAAGCTGCCAAGATAAATGAAATACGAGGTCTCTTCCATGCCATTCCCAGATAATATTATTGGTGGTTGTTGTTGATGCTCGCCATTTTAGTTTTCTTGGTGTTGATTTTCCATCCTGGAGATCATTTTCCATCCCAGAAATCATTTGTTTTAATTTGATAATGTCATCTGCGAAGTCAAGATCTACAGATTTCTCTGTTAAGTCATAGAATCATAGAAGGATAGGGTTGGAAGAGACCTCAGAAGGTCATCTAGTCCAGTCCCCTGCTCAAATCAGAATCAACCACAACTAAATCATCCCAGCCAGGGCTTTGTCAAGTCAAATGTCCCTTGATTGCTTGACACTGTAGTAACATCAAATGGCTTAGTCAGTTCATTTTTAATATTTTCATAGAAATACTGAATGATCACAACTTTCTGAGAGATTGCATGCAGTGTAACAATTTCCATAAAATGGTTCTATCCCATGTATAAGAGACTTTTTGGAAATGACTAAAATTCATATAGAGTTATTCATTTGATAGTCCTATGATGATCCTTACGGTTAGGATTGATAGATGCATGATTGCCCATGTCTGAACAATGCCTGTTCTTGTCATAACCTTAATTCTATCACTTAGGCTATGTCTACACTGCGGGTTTTTTGCGGAAGAGGAAATGCAAATGGAGTGCTCATTTGCATATCTCGTTCTCATTTGCATATCGTCTTCTCATCCTTTTTGCGGAAGAGGTTTTGTGCTAAAAAGCCTTGTGTAGACGGAGCCATTTGTCGGGGAAAAAACCTTTTGCTCAAGAGCCTGTAAACCTAATTTTTTGAGGAAAAAGGGATCTTGCACAAAAGGGGGTTTTCTGACAAATGGCCCCATCTACACAAGGCTTTTTATTGCAAAAACCTCTTCCTCAAAAATGATTGGAAGAAGATATGCAAATGAGAGCGTGAGAGATGCAAAATGATCACTCCATTTGCATTTCCTCTTCAACAAAAAACCTGCAGTGTAGACATAGCCTCAGTCTTCTAGAATAATGAGGAGTCCTATGGCATCTTAAAAGCTAACAGATGTATTTGGGCATAATTTTTCATGGCTAAAAACCATTTTGTCAGATTTATGAATGGATGAGATGCCACTACATGTGTCTGACAAAGTGTTTTTTACCCACAAAAGCCTATGTACAAATAAATATGTTAAACTTTAAAGTGACACAGGACTGCTTGTTGTTTTTGCAAATACAGACTAACACTGCTACCCCTCTGAGAGTTAAGCTATGTCTACACTGCAGAGCTTTTTTGGGATACCATCCCAGAAAATTCTACCACATCCAAGGACTGTTTTCGGAAAACAAATTTTTGGATAAGCAGATGCATTTTTTTTTGGCAGCCCTGTTAACCTTGTGCTATAAGGAAAAAGAGAAGTTCCGAAAGAGGATTTTTTCCCAACATTTGGCCCCGTGTAGATGGGCCAAATGTTGGAAAAGTCTCTTTTGGAAAAAAAGCGGAAAAAGATATGCAAATTGTGGTCGCAATTTGCGTATCTTTTTCTAACTTTTCCCTGCAGTGTAGACATAGCCTGTCTTTTTATACATTGCTTGGGATAGACGGCAATTCAATGCTCCTCCAGTTTTTACACTGATCAAGGTCTTCTTTCTTTGACAGCTTCGCTATTTCTCTTCTTTCTTCCCATATCTTTTGAAAGGGCATATCTATACTAGGAAATTATTTCAAAATACCTTCGTTCAAAATAATAATGCCCAAATACCTATATTGAAATAGTATGTCCATACTACAGGTAAGCTTCGAAATTAGTCTGAGGAAGGCTCCCTTAATGTGGATGTGCTACATTAGCACCCCAGGAAGCACTGGGGAGTAATTATTTTGAATGATTCTGAGGAATAGTTATTTCAGAATAGCAGCAGTGGAGCATCCACACTACCACTATTTCAAAATAACTATTTCAAAATATGTGTTAGTCCTCATGGAAAACAGGCGTTCATATTTCAGAATAACCAGCCTCCTCCCCCCCCTTTTTTTTAAATAACGGGGTTGGTAGTGTGGAAGCTCCACTTGTTATTTCAAAATAAGCAGAGTTATTTTGAAATAACTCCCTAGTTTAGACCCAGGGCTAAGAAACCTATCAAATGGCTATTGTGTTCATCTGCCATAAGAACCACCATTGGAATATGATCATCTGGATCTTCCCAGACTTCTAGAGAAATAAAAGCTATATGTCCTTTATTAGGTGAAGAAAGCATTATCTACTCTATTAATATATAGATCTGCAAAGCAGTCCTAAAGTCACTGATCCAATACAGGACTTAGGCACAAGCATAACTTTGAGTAAATGAGTTGTTCCATTGAGTTTTCATGGTTAGCACAATTTGTCAAAGAACACAACCAGAAACTAAACATCAAATCTTAAACAGTGAATTCTGAGGGGAAAAAAACGTAGTGATTGAGGGAAACAGCTAATAAAAAGCTTGGATTTAGACGGCATTTGACTTCTTTCCATTATTTCAGTGAATCTAAAAATAGTAAATGTGGTCAGTCAGAGCACAGATCTCTATAATGGCAACTGGCATTAGTTTGCACATGCTGGGATCTATCTGTATCTGCCTGCAAAGAAATGCATTGGGTGGTAATGAGCAAGGCACACTGAATCTCACAATGAGCTCTGTGTGAGTGAATCCTTGCCATGGTATGTTACATGGGATTTGATGTTGCAATTCTGATGCAAGTGAAACTTTCATTGAATCTAGTTTCTCCCAGAGGATTTTAATGTGACTCTGCCTCCATGAGCACTGCAGAATCCAGCTCAATAGGCTTCTACAAAGCTTGCTCTGCCTTGCTAAATCAAATGTCAGGAAACAAATGGTAGTCAGTCAAGTATGGACAATTTAAAGAATGTAAATAAATTCACACCTGATTAAATTAAACTAAATTTGGCATTTGTAGAACTGCAGACTGTTAAAGTTACTCTGTCTTGTTCTGCCAGACATGAGAGTCTAATTTTTTTTTGCCAGGGTATTATATGCAACTTGGAGGATTTACAGGATTGAAATATCAGTTTCCTAGCAACAACATATCCCCTGACTCTACTCTTTGATAACCATTACAGTATATGTTAATGGCACTAGATATTATGAAATGAAATGTTGGGTTCCATAACTAATGAAATGACAAATTTTGATGTGTATGTTAAGTTCAGAACAACAATACATAGGCTGGAATTGCAACATGGTTACTAGGATACCTCCATGTAGTTTATATTGCCAGCAATTTGTTTAGGTACTCATTAATGGATCCCAATACTGCAAATACTTAGACATCTAAGTATACACATGAGGAACCACATTGAACTTGGAGACTACTCATGTGCTTAAGTGTTTGGAGCATTAGGGTCTTAATAGCTGCATCTTGGCTTGTATGCATTCTAACCTTATTTTTTCCCCATGGCGCCTCTGTGTCTAATTAGGGAATCATTTTTGACAATCTGAGAACAGGGAGTCAAGGAATTCAAAAACTAATAGCAAAATTCTGCACTTAGATCCTCATGGGAAATTTTGATTGATAAAATCCTCTTCCTTGACATTCGCAGGAGTGCCTTATCCCTGTGATGCACAGTATATCATTCAAAATGCAGCTCTGAGATCAATAATGCAGAAAAGGAGAAACAAACATGTTAATTGACACCACCTCCCCCCAAAAACTAAGTCAGTTTATAAAAGGAGCAGCTATAGCAGCTTGCCAGAAGACTTCAAAAAAGATGCACAGATATAAACCAGCACAGACCGCAAGACTGCATTTAGGGTAGGTTCAAAACAGGATGATGCATTACTGTTTTTAAAAGGGGGAAGCAGGAAGGACCATGACTCCAGAAAGAACTGGAGAGAATTTATTCAATATTTATGTTCTGAAATAAATTTTGACCAGAAAAAGGGGGGAGGGAGGTGAAGGGGAAAAGGGGACGTTTTCTTCATGAAAATTTCAGAAGTTTTTGATGATCTATTTTTAACTGAGTTGTGCAGTCAAGAAAGTGCTGAAAGAAAAAGGAACAAAGAAAAGTGGTTTTCATAAATGTAGATTTCAGTAAAACTAATCATCTGTATGGAAAAGACCTACATAACTTAAAATAAAACAATCTCTGCTATAGAACTGTATAGGACATTTCCAAAAACTATACAAAAGCTATTAAAGAGCAAGGATGGTCCAGGGACTAGAGACACAGCAGAAGATGTAAAAAACTCATGTTCAAGTCCCCTGTGCCATTACAAACTTTACATGTAAATTTGTGTAATCCGTTTAATAGATCTTTGCCTCAGTTTACAATCTGTAAAATATGGGAATAGCACTTCTCTTCCTCAGAGGAGTGTTGGAAGGACAATTAAGGACATAAGAAAGGCCATTCACAGACAGAACAATGGTCCATCTAACACTATTTGACAGCAGCTGGTGCCAGATGCTTAAAAGAGAGTGAACAGAACAGGGCAATTATCAAGTGATCCATCTCCTGTCAGCTACTCTTAGCTGACAGCAATCAGAAGTTTAGGGACAACCAGGCTACATCTACACTGCAAGTGTTTTGCGGAAGGGAAATGCAAATGGAGTGCTTATTTGCATATCTCCCACTCTCATTTGCATATCTCCTTCCGATCCTTTTTGCGGAAGAGGTTTTTGCGATAAAAGCCCTGTGTAGATGGGGCCATTTGTCAGAAAAAAAAAAACCTTTTGTGCAAGAGCCTGTAAACCTCATTTTTTGAGGAATAAGGGATCTTGCTGGAAGGGATCTCACAGGAAGAAGATATGTAAATGAGTGCTCAAGATATGCATATAAGTGCTCCATTTGCATTTTCTCTCCTGCAAAACACCTGCAGTGTAGACATAGCCCCAGAGTATGGGGTTGTATCCCTGAATATCTTGGCTAATAATCACTGATGGACCTATCCTCCAGGAACATCTCTCTTTTTAGAACCCAGTTATATTTTTGGCCTTTCCAACATTCCCTAGTGATGAGCTCCACAAGTTGACTGAGTTGTATGAAGCGATATTTTATATTTGTTTTAAACCCGCTCCCTATTAATTTCATTGGGTGATCCTGGTAGATGTTATGTAAAAGAGTAACTAGCACTTCCTTATTTAATTTCTCCACGTCATTCATGTTCATCATTCTATTATATTTCTACTTGGTCTTCTCTTTTCTAAACTGATCAGTTCCAGTCTTTTTAATTTCCCCTATCTGGAAGTTGTACATACACTTCGTCATTTTTCTTGCCCTTCTCTGTACTTTCTCCATTTCTAATCTTTTTTTGAGATGGGTTGACCAGAACTGCATGCAATGTTCAAGGTATGGCCCTACCATGGATTCATGCAGCAGCATTATGATAATTTTGTCTTCTGTTTCCTAATGGTACCTAATATTCTGTTTTCTTTTTAAACTGCTGCTGCATCTAAATACTTAACATAGATTCTTTAGGTTTTAGAGTGATTTCTGTAAAACCCCATTAAGTATCTGCAGTGTCCCATTAGGTTCATCCTTATTACATTCTGTAAGACTTTTTTTCTGTGAGGAATCATTCTCTTTGCAGGACAGCTCTGTTATTTTTTTACCCAAAAAGAATAACCATACATTTTTGGTTAGAAGAGACAAAGAGCAAATGTAAAGTGTCCATGAGAGAGCACAATTTGTTTGTCTCCCTCAGAATGGGCTGCATCTGACCATCCTGGACAGTGTTCTGGGGCTACAGTAAAACTCCAATAGTCCGGCACTCCTGATAGTCCGGCATCAAAATGGCAAGAGCCTAGTGAGTGATCTTCGACAAAAAATGAGTCACAAGGTAACAGCAGCAGCAACTGAACTGAGCAAAAAGGGTAAAAAAGGCTTACAAAAACTAAAACATTACAGTATACTGTATATAGTATGTACAATAAAAAGGGCTAGGAACACTTTATATACAGTATATAATGTATACAGTATATATATAACCCAGTTTATAGTACCTCCTGATAGTCCGGCATATTTGATAATCCGGCACCACCTAGGTCCAATAGGTTCCAGATTATCGGAAGTCTAATGTAAATAGCAATGTAGATGTTCCCTCTCAGGTTTTGAGACCTGCCACTTTTCCTGGTTTCAGAGCCTGAATTCCAGCCCAAGCAGAAATGCCTCTACTGCTCGGCCTATAGTGTGACCCAGACCCGTGCCTGGACACAGGCTCTGAGACTCACTGCTGTGGTAATTTTTTTTCTGAGGTGCAGATGTGGCAGATCCTTGCAACTGGAAAGAAGAACAGCACTCGTATGCCTGATGATGGCAGGGAGTTTTGCCATTCAATATCCTGTTACAATAAATTGTAAGGGAAAGTAAATTTTCCTTTCATCAGCTCTTTCGAGTGTGTTGTCAATAGACTCAGACTGCCAACTGATTACAGTAATGGTGTAAGAAGAAAGCTACTTACAAATTGCATTTGTAAGTATAAAAACAAGATCATAAACTGGCCTAAAACGTTCCTGGGTCTGTATCCCACTGCTAAAATAGCTAAAATGATGGAATTTCATGACTCTGAATAAGTGCTTTTCTTCCCCATTCAGAAATTCTTCCCTCCTTTAATGCCCATACCATTATTTGATACAAAGGTAAGATTCTTCTGCATCATGGAAGCAGTGTGATTTCTTTAGCTACATTGTTAGTCACATTCCAGATGCTATGCACATACTTTCTTTTGGGTCTCTGCCTTACCTAGACTGGAGTGACATCTGAGCCACGGAACATATATGAATTGCTGCAGGTGCAACAGATCATTGTTCCATTCACATCTCACATGGCTGCAATAGGGAGAAGTGGAACAGAAGGCTGAAACTTAAGCAGAAATCATAAGGAGGGCACGGTGAGAAGAATGGGAAATGTCATACAATGGCATCCTATACCAGAAAATAGGTTCTGTTGTGCTTATGAAGGATGTGTGGTAGAGGTACATTATCCCTTTTGTCATGCATCATGCAGCCCTTTGTTGGGCTAAAGGATTCTGATGTGTGCCAGTTTTTTGGCGTGTAATGTAGAGTGAGAGGAGCTGCACTTGCTGCAGATATAGGAATTTGCAAAACCATTGGAAGGGAAGGATTCTGGGAGTTGCTTTGCATGATGGTCCGTGACTCCTCACCACCAAGCAGGCCTTTGTATCTTAACCCCCTTTTCTTCCTTCTGAAATCGCAGAGGACTCTGCTATAATCTCATTCTAGCTCCTTTGGTGGTGGTGCAGAGAGGGAGGAGGGCGATGAAAGTGTGCTGCCTAATGTGGTTTTTTTGTAAGGAGGGGACAGAACATGGTGTCACTGGAATTGATTTTGCCCCACACCCACACTCACCCCACAATCCTGTAAACTCTTTTTGGAGTCATCAGCAGGGATTTGCTGGCACAGTCTGGGTGATTGCTTCCATGTGGCCCGTTTGATCTCCTCAGTTGCTATTCAGCTAGGATGGAACCGGTCACCTCTGCCAACACATGGTAGAGTTGCTCCCTCTCCTGTCAGGATATGTTGGGGCTCTACTAAGTGCAATTTAGTAGCTAGAGGGATGGAGCCACACAGAAGAAGATGAGGATGATTTCTTCACGCTTCTGAAAGCCTGCTCAGGATCTGTGCAGGAATTCACTTTTGCAGTTCTTATTTTATAGATGAGGAACTGAGGCACAGAGAGAATAAATGACTGGCCCAAGGTCACACAGGAAGTCTATGGAAGGGCTAAAAACTAAATCCCAAAGGCAGATTTGACCAAGGAGATACATGAAATTAGGTTAGATGCTAGAAAATGGTTTTATCTCTTTTTTAAATATTGTTGATAGCAATCAAAAGGTGGTTTTTTTTAGAAACAGCTCTAAATTCCTGTCTTTTTGGACTATCCCACAGAATTTGACAAGAAGTGAATCTCTGATACATTCTGTAGGATAGTTCTAATAGAGACCTTTAGAATGGTTATTGATTCCTATTAAATTTCCTAAGGACTTTCCACAAAGATTCTGTGCCTCTAAATATTTAAGAGCATTGATAGTGAAAATAACGTAATATTTTCAGAACAAATCCTGATTCTACTGTCATTGACTTCAGTGGTGCAGGGTCAGCCACTTAACTTGGACAGTCCAGCTGCTTGTATCTGGGGGCATGGAGGAGAGGAAGGGGGAAAGGAGAGGGTGATGAGTACCTTCAGAATTCCTCTGTATTCAATATCACTAGGAGACTGACTCTGGGCATCAAGATAATTAGTGTGCACAGTAGGACAGGGATAATTCCTTCCCAAGATCCCAGCACAATGCACCGGGTTGCAGAATAGGTCATATTTGACAGAGAAGCTAGTAAACTAATAAACAATATTACTTAAATATTTATCACTTGTTACCACTCACTAACATCCAGCTAAAGGGGAAATCAAGGAATGTTTAATTAGAAACTGTCTTTTATTTTTAAGAACCCAAAATCAGGGAGAATCAGAGGATGGTCCTGTGGCTAAGGAAGTGGATTGAGACTCAAGAATCAGGGTTCAGTTCTTGGAGATTTCCCTGTGTCATCTTGAGCACCCCAGTTTAGTAAATGCTTATGCATATACTATATTTAGATGGGAGGTCTGATTGAAGTCAAACATTTGCAGGTCCAGGCCTGATTGTACCTCCGTTATATGGATACCTTCTTTCTCCTGCCCTTGTTCTGTTAGGGCAGTGTTTCTCAGAGTAGTCAGCAAAATCACTTTGAGAAACCTGCTAACTGGCCACTCCAGTGTATTTATTTACCAGATCCGTGGCCACAGAGGCTCACAGCTCCCGTTGGCTCCGGTTCGCCATTTGCAGCCAAGGGGAGCTCCTAGAAGCAGCATGGGCCAGGCTGCTGCTTCCTGTGATTCCCCTCAGCTGCCAATAGTGAATGGGAGCCAATGGGAGCCACAAGGCTCTGTGGTCGCAGAGCTGGTAAATAAACACACCGGAGCAGCATGTCAGAGGTTTTGTGGACCACTTTGAGAAACACTCTGTTAGAGTTACCTGCCCCAAATAGTATATAGTCCCTCACTATGTCTATAAAGTATCTTGCACAGTGGTGCCCCAGTCTCAGGGAACATCTACATTCCACCATCCTGACAACAGGAGTGTATGAGGGAATTACAAACCCTGCACGCTGCCTTAGCATGGTTATAAACAGCAGTATAGATAGTGAGGCAGTGGCTGGGCAAGTATAAATATAGCTGAACACTATGGGAGACGTATTCTACATGACCACACAGTGTCTGTCCTGTCTCCATTGCTATTGTTAGCAGTGTACTATCCGGCTCCGGAGACACAGCAGCAGTCTTTCCCCGCCCCAGGGAAAGGCTTGGGCAGCTCCTTGTAGCCAAAACCTTTCCCCATAGACTCTGGTAGTTGGGAGGCATTCACTGACATGTGGCTACAGACCATAGTGTAGACACATCTTGCTTTCTTTGCCTCTGTATTCACAGACAAGGTTGGCTCCTGGACTTCTGCGCTAAGTGATGCAAGATGGGATGAAGATGGACAGCCCGTGGTGGGTAAAGAACAGGTTAGGAACTATTTAGAAAAGCTAAACGTACACAAATCCATGGATCCAGACTTAATGCATCCGAGGGTACTGAGGGAATTGGCAAATGTCATTGAGGAGATTATCTTTGAAAAGTCATGGAGATCGGGAGAAATCCCAGATGATTGGAAAAAGGAAAATGTAGGGCCCATCTTCAAAAAAGGGAAGGATGATCCAGGGAACTATAGGCCAGTCAGTCTTACCTCGGTTACTAGAAAAATCATGGAAGGGATCCTTAAGGAATCCATTTTGAGACTCTTGGATGAGAGGAAAGTGATTAGGAATAGTGAGCATGGATTCACAAAGGGCAAGTCGTGACTGACCAATATTATTAGCTTCTATGATGAGGTAACTGGCTCGGTGGACATGGGAAAGTCAGTGGATGTTATATACCTTGACTTTAGCAAGGCTTTTGATACAGTCTCCCACAATATTCTTGCCAGCAAGTTAAGGGAAAGTGGATTGGATAAATGGATGGTAGAGATGGATAGAAAGATGGCTAGAAGGCCAGGCCCAGCGGGTAAAGATCAACGGCTCAATGTCAGGATGGCGATCGGTTTCTAGCGGAGTGCCCCAAGGTTCGGTTCTAGGACCGGTTTTGTTCAATATATTAATGACCTGGATGAGGGCATGGATTGCACCCTCAGCAAGTTTGCGGATGACACTAAGCTGGGGAGAGGTAGATATGCTTAAGGGCAGAGATAGGGTCCAGAGTGACTTAGACAAATTGGAGGATTGGGCCACAAGAAATCTGATGAGGTTCAACAAGGACAAGTGTAGAGTCCTGCACTTGGGACTGATGAATCCCAAGCATAGTTAGAAACTGGGGACCAACCAGTTAAGTAGTAGTTCTGCAGAAAAGGACCTGGGGGTTACAGTGGATGGGAAGCTGGATATGAGTCAACAGTGTACCCTTGTAGCCAAGAAGGCTAATGGCATATTAGGTTGCATTAAGAGGAGCATTGCCAGCAGATCCAGAGATGTCATTATTCCCCTTTATTCGGCTCTGGTGAGGCCACATCTGAAGTATTTTGTCCAGTTTTGGACCCCCCCCCCCACTACAAAAAGGATGTGGATGCATTGGAGAGGGTCCAGCGGAGGGCAACCAAAATGATTAGGGGGCTGGAGCATATGACTTATGAGGAGAGGCTGAGGAACTTGGGTCTGTTTAGTCTGCAGAAGTGAAGAGTGAGGGGGGATTTGATAGCAGCCTTCAACTTCCTGAATGGAGGTTACAAAGAGGATGGAGAGAGGCTGATCTCAATAGTGACAGATGGCAGAACAAGGAGCAATGGTCTCAAGTTGTGGTGGGAGAGGTCCAGGTTGGATATTAGGAAAAGCTATTTCACTAGGGGTGTGTCTAGACTACATGCCTCCTTCGACGGAGGCATGTAGATTAGCCAGATCGGAAGAGGGAAATGAAGCCGCGATTAAAATAATCGCGGCTTCATTTAAATTTAAATGGCTGCCCCGATCTGCCGATCAGCTGTTTGTCGGCAGATCGGGGGAGTCTGGACGCGATGCCCCGACAAAGAAGCCTTTCTTCATCGACACAGGTAAGCCTCGTGAAACCAGGCTTACCTGTGTCGATGAAGAAAGGCTTCTTTGTCGGGGCATCGCGTCCAGACTCCCCCGATCTGCCGACAAACAGCTGATCGGCAGATCGGGGCAGACATTTAAATTTAAATGAAGCCGCGATTATTTTAATCGCGGCTTCATTTCCCTCTTCCGATCTGGCTAATCTACATGCCTCCGTCAAAGGAGGCATGTAGTCTAGACACACCCTAGGAGGGTGGTGAAGCACTGGAATGGTTTACCTAGGGAAGTAGTGGAGTCTCCGTCCCTAGAGGTGTTTGTCTCGGCTTGACAAAGCCTTGGCTGGGTTGATTTAGTTGGGATTGGTCCTTCCTAGAGCAGGGGGCTGGACTTGATGACCTTCTGAGGTCTCTTCCAGTTCTATGGCTCTATGATTCTATGATTCTATGCTTTTCACTGTAGCATGTAGCTACACGTGCCCACCAGTGTTGCACAATTTAGACATACCATCAGTACAATTCTGTATTAATAATCTGTGGCTAGATACCAAGAGAAATGATGGGCTAGTAATTTATATCTCTGTTCCACCTATTTTCAATTTTCTGCTCTGACGCAGATTTCTTTTGTCACCTTGGGAAAGCCATTTAGTCTGTCCCAGTTCTCCATTTGTAAAATGGTGATAACAGAATTTCTCTATCTTCCAGGCAAGCAATGAAGATAAATACTTTCATGGATTGGGAGGCAGGAATGTCTTATAACTAATTAGATAGGTTCACTAAGCCCCTTTTACACTATTCCAGCAGGGTACATGGACCTTAATTTGGGTATAAAGGACATTGAAGGACCCTTTACAGTATCAGAGGCATGTAAGGATCCTAAGTGTAAGCAAGAATCAAGCCCTGAATCTTGAACAATGGTTTGCTCCTGCACACAAATAAACAAAGCCCATCAATTTGTTGAAAAATGTGTATCAAATCTACAAAGGATCAAACTTAAGTTTAGTGCTGAAAAACTCACTAACAAATGAATTAGCCTGCTAACACAGGAAATGCAGGATGCAGACAATAAATAATAGTTACCCAACCACGTAACATGTGACTATATTTATATTACATTCTTTTGTTGGTGTGAAAACCCAGGAGCATACTGCTGAAGCCCAAGATGGAATTTAATCATATGGTTCAGCTGTAAAATGTATTGTTCATTAATTTTAACAATAGATGTGTGAGGCACTGAGGTGCAGTACCAGGGAGATGAGAGTTGTCACCAACATGACAAGATAAAGAATCCAGCGAGATAAAAAGTTTCAAATGAAAGTTAAAAGTATGGGAGAGAAACAAAAGAAACAAGAGAACTAAAATAGTAAAAGGAAAGATTTTCCAGGAGTAAGCCAGAAAGAAAGGTTCATGGCAGTAATATATGTATGGCTGGAATATATCCTGATCCTTTGACCTCTGTGAGGCCAGATGTCAATATGAGCTTTGTCACTGAGTTTTGTAGACCCTGGATTTAACCGCTGCTACATAGAAGTTTCTACCTTCCATCCACTTACCTGAAGGATGGACATGATTTGGCCATCCCAATTATTAGGTGCCCCAAAAGCCACAGTTCCATTATAAAAGACTGTATTAGTTTAAAAAAACAACAACCTGGTTTGTAGGGGAAGTGAAGGCAACTGTAATTTTTTAAACTTAACATATGGGGAAAAAAGAGTTGAAGTTGATAAATGAGTGCAAATCAGATGTTAGGAATTGTAGAAAATTGGCAAACTAAGTGAAGGGGAAGATGAGGAAAAAGATAGGCCGAGCAGATTTAAAGAATATAACACATTGTTTAAAAAATATATTGGGAACAAATAATCCTGACAATGGTATTCAACCATTACTAGATGGAAATGTAGAATTATCAATATAGAAAAGACAACATGTTCCATAAGTATGTCTGTTCTCTATATCATACAGTGAGAACACTTTCTGTTCCATTAGTGTTTTCTGGAGCATGTTAAACAGAAGCTACTAAAGTTAGACATTTTAAAATTAGCAGAGTTAGATCACTTGCATCCAAAAGTTTAGAGTGGTCTAAGGCACTCTCTGGACCATTAATATTGATTATTTTCAGTAAGTCTTAGAGCACTGGGGAAGTTCCAGAAGATAGGAAGAAAGCTAATGTTGTGCCAATTTTTTAAAAAGGATACATGAGAGAACTCAGGTAATTAAAGGCCTGTCAGTCTGACATTAATCTTAGCCAAAATAGTTGAGCAGCTGATATGAGATTCAGTAAAGAATTAAAGGATGATAATATAATTAATGCAAATCAACATGATTTTATGGGAAACTGATCCATCAAATTTTATCTTTTTTAAGCAATTGAAAGTTTGATGATAAAGGCAATAGTATTGATGTAACATACTTTGACTTATATAAAGTCTTTGTCTGGAACATACCAGAAATTTATAGAGTTTCATAAGGCCAGATAGTGACTTCACAAGACACCAATAAAACTACTTTTGGGAATGTCTACACTGCAAAGTTAATTCGAAATAACAGCCGTTATTTCAAATTAACTTTAATAGTGTCTATACATGCAAACCGCTCTTTCAAAATTAATTCGAAATAGCGAAGCGCTTAATTCGAATTTGGTAAACCTCATTCTACGAGGAGTAACGCCAAATTCGAAATAGCTAATTCGAAATAAGTGCTGGGTAGTCACTTAATTCGAATTAGCTGGCCTCCAGCCTTTCCCAGTTTCCCCTGGTGGCCACTCTGGGCCAAACCAGAAAAACTCCTTTCTTCTCCTCCAGCCCCGGAGCCCTTAAAGGGGTAGACTCTGGCCATATTGCACATGTCAGATCCAGGCCTGCCAGCAGTCTCTGCCCCTGACCCAGTGGTCCAACCATGATCCAGGCAGCCAGTGCCAGCCAGCCATCCCCCGCCCAGTCCCCCAGCACCCAGGAGCCAGCCAGGAGTCATAGATGCCGTGCTCCCTCCTGGACTAGTGTGATCATGGACCTCATTGAGGTTTGGGGTTAGGCGCCCAATGTCCATGATCTCCGCACTAGATGGAGGAACGTGGCCGTCTATGGCCACATAGCTGCCACCATGGCCCAGAAAGGCCACAGGTGCACCCAGGAGCAGGTGCACCTGAAAATTAAAGAGCTGTGGCAGGGGTACGCCAGGGCCACTCGGGGCAGCTCCTCAGCAGGGGCAGATACCTGCCCCTATTTTGACACCCTGGACTGAATTCTGGGGGGTGGTGTGGTCCATGCCACCCTGGGGGGCAGCGAACCGGAATCGGAGGACCCTGACCAGGGCACGGAGGAGGAGCCGCCACGCCAGAAGGACCCCCGAGCAGTCCCAGGAGAGGAGTCAGCAGGGTCATCCAGGGAGGCCACATCATGTAAGTGCTGTCATTGTCCCCTTCCTGGGGAAAAGGCAGGGCGGGAGGGAGACCAGGGACCACGCCTGTGGCCCTTGCTTACCACACATCACGCAGCAACCTGTGCATGTGTGAACACATGCTGTGCCACCCCTGGGCAGGTGGCTCCAGCTGCCTGCCACGCAGGGCCATGGCCTGATAGCCACATGCGTGTCTGAAGAGACCTGACATGCTCCTGACCCCAGGGTGGGAGACAGCAGGACGCCCTCCCTTCACAAGCCCCCTCTAACATCTCACCCCCACCTCACCCCCACAGCACAGGGGCATGGGTGTGGTCTCAGGGCAGCTCCCACTCCCAGGGATAACTGGACATTCTGACCATGGCCTCTGTGCAAGCACAGTGGCTCTCATGGTGCAGGGCACAGTCATCCTCACCTCACAGAGGGGTGCTGGGCTTCACCCACTGTGTCCTCAAGGAGAACTGACCACTTCTCTTCTTTCTCCACAGCTGCACCAGCTGCACATGCAGGGTGCTCCACCCTGCCCGGAACATCCTTCTGCACCCGAAAGCTCCACACAGGATGACTGCAACATGGCAGGGGTACTGAGAGCAGCAGCTGGGAGCCCTGGGAGCCCTGACCTGCATTATGAAGCAGTGGGCACAGGAAGAATGGGAGTTCCAGAGGGAGCTGCTTGCCCAGGGTTGTGCCATCTGTACCCATCTGCAAACCCTGGTGCAGAGCATGCTGCCTCGTGCTGCTCCATTGCCTGCTGCCCCCCTAGCTACCATTCCTCCTCCCACTTCTTCTCCCCCTCCAGCCTCTCCCTCCTCAATCTCCTCACCCTCCTCTTCAGTCTCCATACCTCCCACCTCAACCTCCACACCTTCCTCCCCTTCCCCCCGGGGATGCCGAGGTCCCTGCACCCACCATGCTGGGAGACATGTGGCTCGATGAGACCCCCCATCCCTGAGTGCTGAGCTTCCCCTCCCCCTTCCTCCCGTTATTTCCCCCTTCCAGCTCCCTCCTTCCAGTTTTCCCCCTCCCCTCTCCCAACCTCTCGCCTCCTGTCTCCCGCCTCCTTTCCCCAATCTCCCCAGAGGTTTATCACCCTCCCCCCTGCCATTTTGTTAAACAAACAGTGTTTCTATTCTTGGGAAAAAAAGTGTCTTTTATTTGACATCAGGAAGGGAAGGTTAGGGAAGGGTAAGTGGAAGGATGTGAGGGAAGAATGGGGCACGAGCCCCTGGTGGGGAGGACTGGGGAGGCTCTTAGTGCTGCTTGAAGTGGATGCTCTCCCGCAGGGCCTCCTGGATCCTGACTGCCCCCACTGGACCCCCCGGATGGCAGCCTGCAGCGAGTGCAGCTAGGCTGATGGCAACGACCCCATGGGATGCACCGGAATGCCCAAGGGCAGCTCTGGCTCCATGTGACCGAGTGCTTTGCTGTCCCTCATCAAGGTAGACAAGATAGCAGGGAACCCTGAGAACTGTCTGTCCGGGGTGGGGGTAGGGTCCCTTTAAGCAGGGAGCTCAGTTAGCCTCAGGCAGCAGCCCCACACACTAAGTCCTAACCTGATGCCGTGCCGGCACTGGTTCCGGCCAGCCTTAACTTCGGTTCAGGGTCCACTCAGTGTAGACGTGCTATTTCGAAATAGCAAAACGCTATTTCGAAATAGTGATAGAAATGTAGCCGTGTTAGTCTGGTGTAGCTGAAACAAAATACAGGACTATGTAGCACTTTAAAGACCAACAAGATGGTTTATTATAGCCAAGCCCTTCGATACAACCGCATCTGCTCTAATCCCACTGACAGAGACCAGAAACTTCAGGATCTCTACCAAGCATTTATAAACCTCAAATACCCACCTGGAGAAATAAAAAAGCAAATTGAAAGAGCCAAACGAATACCTAGAAACCATCTACTACAAGACAGACCCAAGAAAACCAACAATAGAACACCACTTGTCATCACCTACAGCTCCCAACTTAAACCTGTCCAACACATTATCAATAAATTACAGCCTATACTGGAACAGGACACTAAACTCCAAGAAGCTCTGGGAGACAGACCCATAGTCTCCTAGGGTACGTCTAGACTACCGCGTTTTGTCGACGGAAGTTTTGTCGACAGATACTGTCGACAAAACTTCCGTCGACAATTTGCGTCCAGACACATGGAGTTCTGTTGACAAAGCAAGCCGCTTTGTCGACAGAACTCCGTAGTCTGGACGCAGTGTTACAGGCAATAACACCTTCTGTCGACAGAGTTCTGTCGACAGAAAGTGTTATGCCTCGTAAAATGAGGTATACCAGCGTCGACAAAACCGCGGAGTTCTGTCAACGTTATGTCGACAGAACTCCGTGGTAGTGTAGACGCTGGTATTGTTTTGTCGACAAAAGTCCACTTTTGTCGACAAAACTAGGTAGTCTAGACACACCCCTATAGACAACCACCTAACCTCAAGATGATTCTTACCAACAACCACAGGACATACCACACTAATACCAACCCTGGTACCATCCCTTACAACAAACCCCGTTGCCAGTTTTGTCCACATATTCACTCTGCTGACACCATTATTGGGCCTAACCAAGTGAGTTATAAGATCAAGAACACATATTCCTGCACATCCAGAAATATAATCTATGCTATCATGTGCCGAAAGTGTCCGTCTGCTATGTACATTGGCCAAAGAATCAATGCTCACAAAACAGACATTAGACAGGATCACAAAGAAAAAACAGTTTCTTGCCATTTCAACCAGAAAGGACACTGTCTCAATGACTTAATCACATGTATCCTACTTCAGAAGACTTTCAAATCTGCACTTGAAAGGGAATCCTCTGAACTGGCATTCATGCTAAAATTCGACACTCTCCGCGGGGAGCTGAACAAAGACCCCAACTACCTTTACCCATTACAAAGATAGCTTCCCCAATTATCACCTCTAATACCATTAACTCACAGACATCTACCTTTCCCCACCTCTAATATCATTAACTCTCAGACATTTACCTTCCTTCCTCCGCCCTCCCCCCTCATCCCTCTTCTGTTCTGAAATGTGATTTGTCCTTTTCATATGTGTTCATTTTTTTAAATTGTATCCTTTGGTATATATGGTTGTGACTATTTTCTTCCACAATTTGATCTGAGGAAGTGGGTCTGGCCCACGAAAGCTCATCATCTAATAAACCATCTTGTTAGTCTTTAAAGTGCTACATAGTCCTGTATTTTATTTTGAAATAGGTTTTGTATGTAGAATAAAGGAATAAGGGATCTTTCAGAAAAGGTTTTATTTTCCGAAAGATCCCCATCTAGACTGGCGCTTTTTTCCGGCGAAGCTCCGAGCCGGAAAAAAGCGGCAGCCATGTTTATGCAAATGAAGCAGGGGGGATTTAAATCCCCGCTTCATTTGCAATTGCGATGTGTCTAATTTGCATCCCATTTATGGAAAAGGGATGCAGTCTAGACACAGCCCAGATGTCTTGTGTTCTCTACCAGTTTACACTTCACAGGGAAGTTACTGAATATATTCTCATGAAGGTTATATGCCCAGCTATCAAAATGGCTAATTATCATATCCCTTGTCACCATAGCTTGTCTACATCTAACAAATATAAGCCCTATCTCCTGGAGATTCATCTGACAATGTAACCAGTGTCCCATGTCCTCAAGGCACTTATTCAGTCATCAATATATATATAAGTTGTTTAAAGTTCATTGTTCTTGTCTGCCCTGAACTTCCTCTGCTGGAATGGAATACAAGAAAATACATTTTTATTTAATCAGAACTATTGATAAAAAGCAAATATGCTATAGCCTAACACTAGGTTCCAGTATCAGTTATAACATCTACTTCCCCATATATTTTGTAACCATGTGCCTTTTATACTGTGGGGTAACTATAATACCAGTACTATAGGTTTTTAAACAGCTTAGGAGGCATCTTCAGTTAAGAAACAAAATATTTGAGCTTAGAATGGAAGTTATTTTAAGGGTGGCAGATTGTTTTAATCTAATAGAGACAGATAAGGCAGGAAGGGTAAAGGATGGCTATTTCAAAGCCATTGAAAAAAAGTACACTACTAAATATTATTTGTGACAATAGAGAGGAATCTTAGAGTAGACAGCCATGGCATTTCCATTGGGGCAGAATAAGGTTAAATCAATAGGCCATTACACCTAATGTTAAATCAGTACTCTATTATCAACTTCTCTTCCTATTTTTTGGCCAACTAGCATAAATCCTGCTTAAAACATATTAGGAACAACAACAGCTAAAATCCCTATTGACTGGATTGTTGAGAAGTTGACGTTGCAATTATAAACACTGCAATATGTTTTCCAGCAACACTACTTGTGCCGAATAGGCAAAACCACATAAAATAACAAGGCCAGGATTTTAAAACTGTAACCAGTGATTGTGGTTGCTTAATTTTGGGGGGCTCAACTTGAGACACACGAAAGTGGCCTTATTTTCACAAATTGCTGAGCATATAGCTACCTCTGAAAATCAGCTCCCTTCAGTGTGTCTGAAGATGGGTGCTCAGATATTGGGATGTCTGAAGTTACTCATTCCGTTGGAAAATTTTGGCCTGGGTGTGAATCAGATATTAAGGCACAATGTAACAATCAAACTAATTGAAAAGCTACCCACTTAAACATGTAGCTAGTTCAGAAGGAAAAGAGGGCAGAAAATGTTGCTCTATTTGATCAGCAGCCTGAAGATAAAATCCTATAAAGGAGAAACTGCTGCACAGCTACCATTCAGAATTCTTGAGAAAACTACTTACTTGAAATGATCGTAAATAGAGCTCCCCTCCCCCCAGCAAAGTGCATAAAGGAAAGAGGCTTTTTCCTGTGACTGTAGAAAATAAAATGGTAACATGACTGTTTGTTAAAAAACAAAGTGATTAAGCACGATTCTTTGAAAATGTTAAAAAAAAATCCTTTTATAGCAAGATATTACAAATCAGGTCAAATTAATAACTTATGCAGATAGAATTTTAAGCAAGCTGTTGCTTTGAAGAAATTGCTACCTGTATACTAAGTAGTTTCGTTAAATAAATTATCATGTATGAGGCTTTGAAGTTTGGAATATTTATCAAACTATTTCAGATCAGTCCTGGGCAATTATTAATAAACTAGACATTCACAAAAACAAGTTATTTTTAACTGAAGACAATTGTTGGCATTTTTTGTTTTCAGAAATTTAGGAGTCTAGCGCTCCCTAAAACTAAGAACTCTATTTTGTCCATATAAATTGTCATCAATGCTATGATTTTTTTTCAAAAGCTTCAAAATGGGGAAGCTACATAATTTCATGTTAGGAAAATAAAGGGTTAAATCATCAAAAGTTGGTACCAAAATGTACATGGGTACCTGTTTCCTGCATAAATTCCGTACTTGTATATGTGTGTGTAAGAAGAATCCAGAACAGGCATATACCAATATGCATATGCACATTTTTGCTTGTGTTCCTATATATTTGCTTCAATTTGGCTGTCAAAGAAAGCACTGTTCACCAGAGTAAGCATTTGCTGGATAATATTCTAAGACCCACTACTTTGATTTTGACTTCAGGTTCTCAGTAAAGAGCAGCTCCAAAGTACGCATAATATAGTATTTTACCCTAGCAACAACAGCAAAAGACTCAATCTAATTCCTGCTCATGGAAATCATCATCATCTTCAAAGTATGTTTCTTCCAATAATGAGGAAATAGCTCTTTAGTCTGGCCCATCCTACTTAAAACCCAGTGGTAATCTCAGTTGTACATTTGACTGCATGTATTCCCAAAAATCAGTAGTTGCCTCCCATCCAGTAATGAAATTGCCATAATAAAAATGAAATTTTAAAAGAAATTAATCTTGGCTTATGTTTTGCCTTCTGTTTTCTAAACCTTTAAGGTGCACTTATTTAATGTTTTCAAGCTTTTCTCCACAGAAATGATGGATAGCAATATACTTCCTTGTAATGAAAGCTAAGATTCTCACGTGGTCTCTTGAGTCCAGCAGCTGAGGCTTCAAGAAAAAAACATCTAAATATTGCAAGTGTTAGTAACTCTGTTTGTAGTTAGCACAGAGCATTAAAGAGAAGGAATACATTAGAGTGGCAAAAAGACGACAATGATGAGTTACATTAAGAATGAAGTTGGCCAGCTGCTTAACAGTTTTGTAAACACTGTCTTGATTGGGGCCCCTCTTCATTGCCACTTAAAGTCCTCTTCCATGACAGAATCAATGAAGTTTTAGTTACAGCCTCCTTAATTAATTATGCAGGTACGACTGGGACTGGCAGTGGCAGCAACACGCACTATGTGCTGGGATCCCCATATCCTCTTTCTGTGGTGCTAATCAGAATTAGCCACAAGAAGGCTGATATTCTCTGCTCTGTGCTGATTGTCCTTCTAGGTGTCCCTTGGTGGCAGCATGGGTTTTGTACCCTGCAGCATATCAGCCTTTTAGAGATAATATGCACCATCTCAGTGTCATTGTCTACTGGGGCATTATTAGCTCCACACTCAAATGACAGTTACCCAATGAATTCTGCTGAAAACAAATGTTCTTAACTTCCCTGTGCAATGCTCCTGTCATAATTACCAGGATAACTACACCTCTGATCTGGCCCCTCTGCACCCTGTCTCTCTAGTTCTTTCACTCTCAGACAGGCTTAGAGCAGCAGTACTCTGGGAATAACCATGATTTTCTTAGCAGGTTTGTGTTAGGCGCAGAAGCTGCAATTCTGTTCCCTCTGGGAGCAATGACAGTGGTATCTGGAAGCCAGAGACACTTGTTAAAGCCAAATATTATTTATTTAGAACAAAACAATGGAAGAGAAAACATCTCAAACAGTAAGCTAGTCTATACATATTCCAGCCTTTCCCTAAAGCTTACCACTCCCTGACAGGCCTGATAATGGGGGTTGAGTGGGACAGGGGGAAGAGGGCAATGGCTCTGGGCCCCAGCAATTCAAAAGGGCCAAGGCCTCCTGGCCACCACTACTGTGGAAATGGTGGCTGAAGTCCTGGGCCCTTTAAATCACCATCAGAGCCCCAGATGGTGCACTCCAGGTGGCAGTGAAGGGGTGGGACAGGTGGGATAGCCCCAACCCTACCCCTTCCATCTGATGTCCTGCCCCTTCTAGGAGTGAAGAGCCACCTCCTCACCTTGCTCAGAGGTTTGGTAATTCTGTCAGCCCTCCTACATCTTAGAAAGGCCCAAATCCTTTAGACTCCTTCCATATCTGCCTGTCTTCCTATACCAATAGTTTACAGCCTGCAGACCACTGGGGAATCCACAAACTGCATTCGATTTCTAAAGGGGTCCACCCCTCCATTTGAAATTTTTTAGGGAACTGCAAATGAAAAAAATGATTGAAAACCCAAGGCAGTTTCTAACAAGTGACCAACAGCTCCTTAGAAAGGTGTTTTTTAATAGTTCAGTTTCTTTTGATCCCTTCATTCCTAGCATTAGCAGAATAGCTGAGTCATTTCAGCCTAGGGCCTGGAAGCATGTCATTGCCCTGTAATTGCCTTCCCAATATTTGCTGGGAGGTTGCTTATCTATCATTATTGCATTGCTTCCCAGGTGTTATTCCTACAGCCCTTTATTAAGCTAGAATAATCCATTCATATAGGAAAGCCTTATATCTCACTGACGAGGTCACATGCAATGGTCATAAAATTACTACAACTCAATGTTCTTAAATAATTACATTGCATCACTACACCTGTGTCAACTTCCTTTTCCGCTATACAGTTTAAAGATAGAGGTGCATTATTTTTTATTATAGGCTGTATCACAAGGCTTGGACAGAGCCCAAGCAAGACAGGACCATTTAATGTGGCAGTCAGAATCAGAACATTCCTAGGAAACAATAGACCCAGATATTTTGGTTTACTTTTCAGTAAGAGATCCACAATCATGCCTGCCGACAGAGGGAACAAAGTGGGCAGTTGCCCTTGGGCCTGGCAATTCCAAGGAGTCCAGGTAGCAAGGCCACTGTCACTGAGTCAGTGGGAGCCCCAGCCCCCTTTGAATTGCTGCTGGAGGGGGCATGGCTCTAAGGGCTTGGAAGAGCACACCGCGGTCTGGGCAGCGCTGAAGGCTGGTTGGTCTGGTCCTGCTCCTCCTATGTAAGGTCCCACATGTTCCAGGGACACAGGTCACACCCTCATCTTGCCCCGAGGTTCACGGGAGCTGTCAGCCCTGCTGTCCACAATGGATTCAATAGCAAATTACTTTGTGTGCTAAAATCAAGATACTCAAACTATGCATTTCAGGGACTAGACTAATCACCACATAGGTCAGGGACTGCACATTTATTGAGTATGTTACACAATTCATATTGCACTTTTTATGTGATGATCTCAAAATACTTTATACAATTTTTTCCCTATTTTATAAACAGGGAAACCAAGTCAGAGAATTTAGGGCCCAGATTTTTAAAGGTATTAAGCAATCAAATTCCAGTTAAAATCAAAGTCATATGGCAAGTCAGTGGAGGAAGCACAAAATAAAATGCAGTCTGATGTCCTATTCCCTAAAGCAGAGCATCTGATTATGGAAAGAAGTTGCCTTCTTCTGAGGTCTCACATGCTTTCCACTGTAAGATACCAGAATTCATGGGCTGATGTCTGATATAAAATGCAAAACTGCATATTTCTATGATCAGTCTGAGCTACATTTCACAACAAAGCTTTCCCATAAAGCACGATTAAAAGAATAATCAGCAATGAGGCAGCTAACAATTGCTTCTCAAGAGAAAGAAAGTATTTAAAAGCAGACTGCTTGCTAGCTCTGTCTTCTTGTCACATTAAAGCAACACGAGTATACCTTTGTAACATTCCATTACAGCTAAAAGGACATACTGTAGCATTTATTACTGCTATAATGGAGTCATAATTTTGAGAAATGCAAGGAGCAAACCACTGATCTATTGTACTGAAATAGCAGAGTCAAAAGTAAAGTTAACCAGTAACCAGTAGCTTTCCTTCTGCTCCTAGAAGTTTAATTAGAGGGGAAAATACTTATTACAGTATCTAGTTGTCATGATGTCTAATTAATTATTAGGTTATTAAATAATGACTCAGCTATAGGTTTTTGTTTGTTTTTACCTTTTTTGTAAAGTGAGAACTAAAACTTTCTCCTCAGGACCAGGTCTAGTTTTTTTTATGGCAAAGCTGAATTGACTGAATATTATACAGCCTCCACCAACTACAATTTCTCAATACTAAGCAGTTTATATTCTCTCCTTCTGCCCTGTCTCTTTCAGGTAAAGTAATAGCATCTTTTTACTAATGTTCCATTTTCCCAAAGCAAATCAGATTATTTTTTTACTTTGATACATGAATTTCTCAGAAATCTTTCCCCTTTCTTTATCAAAGCTCTTGCACATTCATAAAAAGTGTGCAGTTATTTCTTCCATCTTACAGAGTGTATATAGTCCATCTGTGTGTCTTTTTATTGGGAAAACATTTTTTTGTTTGTTTATGCCACAGTGGCCAGTTAATACACCAAACAAAAGCACTTCATTTGTGCTATCCAGGCCCTGAACTATATCATAATCCTCAACTCTGAGGCACAACTTAATTTTTTTTCATAAATCCATTTTTTGCAATTCTTCTTTTAATTTTTTTTTGTATGAGGGTTTTGAATTCCTGTTTACTCAAGGGCATTGTCAGTCCTTGCATGTCTTACAGCATTTTTAGCTGCTTTGTCTGCCATTTTGTTCCCTGTTATCTCAATGGCTGTGTCTGGACTGGCAAGTTTTTCCGCAAAAGCAGTTGCTTTTGCGGAAAAACTTGCCAGCTGTCTACACTGGCCGCTTGAATTTCCGCAAGAACACTGATGATCTCATGTAAGAAATTAGTGCTTCTTGTGGAAATACTATGCTGCTCCTATTCGGGCAAAAGGGCCAGCATAGACAGCTCTGATTTGTTTTGCTCAAAAAAGCCCCGATCGCGAAAACGGCAATCGGGGCTTTTTTGCGCAAAAGCGCGTCTAGATTGGCACAGACGCTTTTCCGCAAAAAGTGCTTTTGCGGAAAAGCGTCCGTGCCAATATAGACGCTCTTTTCCGCAAAAGCTTTTAACGAAAAACTTTTCCGTTAAAAGCATTTGCGGAAAATCATGCCAGTCTAGACGTAGCCAATATGTGCTGGGATCTAAGCTAAATGCTACATGTATCCCCATCTGCACTAAGTATGTTATTAGAAATAAAACTTCTTTGCTTAAATCACTTCTACATACTGAGACACTCTTTTTATTAACATAAGCCCTGAGATTGAATCGGAAAAATGATTGCTACTGCTGGGCGTACATCCCAGATCCAATTTAGTGCTAATGTTATTGCTATTAGTTCGGCTGTCGTATCTGACTAGGTAGCTGACATCCTTTTAGATGTACTGATTCCCAATTTTGGAATACAATATGCTTCCCTGCTCTTCTTGGCTTTTCCCACCTTGACCTATCTGCATTCATTTGACAAAACTGGCTCAACTTATTAACTATATACAGATACACTTTGCTTTTAATACTCTCTGTCTTTTTACTCCTACGTTTATAAAATAAATCTAAATCCGTATTTGGACATACAGCTTTCCATCCATAACTCTTTTTCCCCATGACTAGAAGTATTTTGTCTTCTTTCAGCTTTGCCTTATCTTTCAGCTCTTACAGCCACACTTTAATTTGGACAGCATGAGGCGTTCTAACATTCCGTGTTATAGTTCACCTATCAAATTCCCAACAATCCTCATCACCCCCGCCATAGCATTTTAACTCTCATTAACTTTTGCCCAGAAAGTTAGGCCTAGTAGTTTCACACATTATTACCCCATCACTAGTGCGCAATTAAGACTAGTAATAAATGCACCACACAGATTTAATACAAGCCCAGGCACTAGGAATTCTTTTTTTTTTAAAGTTTTGATTGTAATGCTGACCCAAAAGCTTGGTAGCCATAGTTAATAACTGGCCTGATTAAGGTAGTGCTTACCATCAGCAGTGTTTTTTGTCTATCCCCAAGACCCAGCATGACTTTTAAGCAGGTTAATTCTTCTTGCACATTTACCTTTAAATTACTTTGGAAATATCATATACATTGTTAATCTCAAATGTAACCCTTAAGAAATTGATTCTTTTTAACTATTTGTATTATTCTCCGCGCAGATGCAGCTTACATTACTTTGTAGCTTTCATTTTTGGAAAGACCAGTCCTTTGGTTTGAGTAATGGATTTCCCCACTCAGAGGATCTTTTGGAACACTTTGTTGATTCTGCTTTCTGTCACCTCAATATTCCTGCTCTTAACCCAAAGAGCACAATCATCTAGGAATAGTAATAGAGATGTAGCCATGTTAGTCTGGCAAGACCTGTCTTTTGTTTAATCTAGGAATGGTACGACAGCTATCCCAGCACTTACTTGATTTAGGAAATCACTTATAATTTTAAGTAAGATAGGGCTGATAATACTTTCCTGTGGTGCACCATTTTAAATATATTTGACATAACTTTTCCAACTCTGACCTGCGTGGCCTTCATTCAAAAATTCTTCATTCCTTCCAAAAATCCTTCCTCTTAGCTCTTGTGCACCTACATTGTATAGTAAAACTTCCCCCAATAGCATGTCATATGTTCAACAGCTGTCATGAAAGACTTTTTTGTATTTCAGTTTTTAATTTAGCAATGCGATCATGGATGCATCTTCCTCTCCTAAAATCATTCTGTACTTTATCTATAATGCCATTGTTTTCCAAATCGGCAGCCATCTTTCATTTACCATTCCCTCCAGAATTTTACCTAAACAGGACACAAAGGCAATTGTTCCATATTAGGCATCCATTTTTGTGGCTAGTTTGCCAGAGTTTCATATTGGAATTACTAGTGCTTGTTGCCACCCTATTAGTATCACTCCTTTTCCCCATACAGTGTTACATAATTGCAGGATAATCCTCAAAATGCTGAAAGTTAAAAAACAATAAATAGTCTTGCAGCACCTTAAAGACTAACAAAACATGTAGATGGTATCATGGGCTTTTGTGGGCACAACCCACTTCTTCAATGAATGGAGTTATTAAAGGTCCAGTTTTGAAATAAATAGGGGATGGTTGGGGAGAGAAGGGGAAAAAAAGGGGGGGAGAGGGGAGAGAAATAGTCAGTTAGTCTCCATGCTACATGAAGCGGATAGAGAAGTTGCAAATTGTTCTTAAGTATCCATTTGTTTAGTTTTGTCATGTCATTAGAATGTTGAATGTAGAGGGCCATCTAGCCAATGTCTTTATTCATACCTCAAACTGCTGTTAGAGATTTAAACATTGTAACTTATATTATCTTTATATGATGATCTAGTCTTGCTGATATCAATAGATTTCTTAGATTCTCACATATAAACCATTAATTCAGAATAGTATCTTCATGTTTACCAAAGCTGGATAATAGATCATGATTATGTTCTGTGAATTATTTTTTAATCTAATGGAAAATTTCACTTTAGTTTTGTCATGACACATTCCTTGGAAAGTTTTTTCCTAACTTCTGCTTTCACATTTTCAGAACTTCCAACTATGTTGTCAATCCTAATAGGACCTGAAATGTGGTTGTTCTTAGTCTGAATTCCTCTGATTTGCATGTATATTTTGGGTGTCATGGTATTTGTTTATGCACTCACGGTACTTCTTCTTACTCTCTTTACCTTCATTTATAATTCTTTGTGCTTCTCTCTTCCTTTGGTTGTACTTCATTAGGTCTTCACAATTCATTGTACTTTTCACTTTTTTATAGGCTCTGTTCCTTCCTTTAACTGACATTTTCCACTCCTCATTCCACATGGGAGTTGTTAATCTGGGGGTACTTTAATGTTTAGCTATAGTAGTTATTACTGTTAATCCCTTTCTTATGCTGTAATTGGAATTCTCTATGTCGTCACACACACAATGATTGTTCACCAGTTCGGTACATTTTCTTGTAAATAGCTCTCAGTTAACTTTCTTAAAAATCCAGATGGGTATTTTCCCTTGCCTACAACCTCACCTTGTATATTCCTTATTTTGCAGTTGCATTTATTTGTTATAATTACCAGGACTAAGCAGGGAAAGTTAACATCGGCTGCATTAAATCTGGTTGTAGTGCCATTGTTTAAAGCCACTAGATTATTTTTAATGAACTTCTCTAAACATGCACCATTTTAATCAAGTGTCTGTCTTCTGCACAATTTATTATGACTGTGTAGGTTGCTGCATATTTTGAATGGTTAATGGTATTTCTTGTAGTTTCTCAGAACTTCCTAAATTCCCATGTGGGTTATAAATATTATAAATCCCTAAAGAAATATTATTCTTCTGCATTGAGATCTCAGCAGCATTATATAATAGACTTACTTCTTCATTCTCTATGTAGATTAATCTTTCTCTTATGAAGGTACAAAGGCTGCTTCTTCATCCTAGTTTTTAGTCTTACCTTTAGTTTTAATCTAGTTGGAATTTTAGAAGTGAGCTTTTCAACCAATCTTATTTCCAGGATGTACATACATCTGGTTTAGTTTTCATTTCAAGGGTATTTTCTTTTATTTTTGATCACTCTATCCAACTATGTGCATTCCAATTCAAGATTGAGATCTCCATAGTCATATTTCACCATTAACCATTCACAATTCCATGAATACAGTCCAGTGACAATCTGCTAATATACAAGTAATTTTACACTGCCCTGGCTGTAATTTCCCTTTTTTGTTCCCCCTGCCCCCCAGTTTGTAATGTACAATTTAACGCTTCTATCAAATTCAATAAACTTTTTCTATGATTAGATCACCATTCTTTCTGCAGTGTTTATCATATTTATAGAATGAGGCTGTGCCTGGAGTTCTTCTTGTCCTTTGTGGATCTTATATCCTCCAACTGATGCTTTGAGAGTCTCCTTACAGGAGTGTTTCTTAAACTGTGTTCTGTGGAACACCAGAGTGCCGCAAGGCAAGTTGGAGGTGTGCCACAGAGAACTATAGAATTCAAAATGGCCACACTTAAAGGGGCAGACGACTTTTTTTGTTTGTTTTTGCTCAATAACTTCCCCCCAACCCTTTTTTCCCCCTCAATAACTTTTTCCCATGACCCTTCCTCCCCGACATTTTTTTTTCCTCAACAAAAAATCCTCGGTGTTTCCCATAAAAAAAATATTGTTTGGTGTTCCTCAGTCTTAAAAAGTTTAAGAAACACTGCCTTACAGCTTCCCCCTAAAATATGTTGTTAATAATTTTTATGTTTTGTTTGTCTTCAGCTTGCCTTGCCATAATACACCATCTACATGCCTGACTGTGGTAACCCTGCAATTTTACATTTGACTTCTGTCCCTTCTATAAAATTTTCATATGAATGCTCTTCCCCACATTTACCACCTTTTAATTTCTCATCACAAACAGCTGCACATGTCCATACTGTTGGCACTTATAACACCTGAAGGAGGGGGCATGGCCCAGATATTTGAAACCCTAGTGTTACTTTCTCTAGTAGAATCCCTCCCTTAAATGTAGTCAGTACAGCTGTTGATGATTTGCTCTTCCTCATTCACTCATAGGTCTACACTGCAGATTGAAGCTGTTACTGTTAATCTTCCAGGCTACGTCTACACTGGCCCCTTTTCCGGAAGGGGCATGTTAATTTCAACTATCGTAGTAGGGAAATCCGCGGGGGATTTAAATATCCCCCCGCGGCATTTAAATAAAAATGTCCGCCGCTTTTTTCCGGCTTTTAGAAAAGCCGGAAAAGAGCGTCCACACTGGCCCCGATCCTCCGGAAAAAGCGCCCTTTTCCGGAGGCTCTTATTTCTACTTTGAAGTACTTCAAAGTAGGAATAAGAGCCTCCGGAAAAGGGCGCTTTTTCCGGAGGATCGGGGCCAGTGTAGACGCTCTTTTCCGGCTTTTCTAAAAGCCGGAAAAAAGCGGCGGACATTTTTATTTAAATGCCGCGGGGGATATTTAAATCCCCCGCGGATTTCCCTACTACGATAGTTGAAATTAACATGCCCCTTCCGGAAAAGGGGCCAGTGTAGACAAGCCCCCAGTGTTTGAATTAGCAGTCTAGTTAAGACAGCTCATTTGAAGTGAGTGGGCACTCGGGTGATGCTGGTAACCCTGCTTTTACAAGGAGTAAGGGAAGTCGAAGGAAGAGTGTTCTCCCTTCGACTTCCTTCTGTGTAGACAGTACCAAAAGCAGAGTTAAGCTACTTCATCTTCAGCTACGCAATTAATGTAAGTGAAGATGAATATCTTATTTCAACTTTGTCCTGTAGTGTAAACGTACCCTTACTCGCTAACACTTTATCTTCCCCTGTATTTTCTCATTCTCTCATCATTGGGCAGCTCTAATAGCAATCCGTATACTAACTCCTTTACTCCAGTCAAATTGTTTGGTAGCTGGAAACTTGCTTTAACTTTCCCTAGCATTTGACTTTTTTTAGCAGTTAATCAGCTTGCTCATTGTTTTACATTCAACCAGAAGATCATCATCTCACAGGTCTTACAATAATCTTTATGCTTTTTTAAAAAACTAGTCAGCTACTTTCACAGGGATAACATCATTTAATCTTATTTCTTTGGCTAGAGATCTTACAATTATAAGACTTTTTGCTTTATTTCCTTCCTTAGCTTTGCTTTTTTGCTGATATCATCATCTGATTCTGGTTCTGCTCTTACTCCATCCTCCCCTATATTTTGAATGCTTGTTCTCACTCATAGATTCTTCTTCAGTTTCTAGAGTAACTTCATCTCCCATCAGCTCAGCCCAGACCAGCTATGCCAGCCAGCCTCACATCCCCTATAACTTTCCACCAAAGTAGCAGAGATTAATTTCCTTATAGAGAAGTAAAGAACGCTGAAAAGGGGAAACTGAAAAAAGGGGGAAGATCCAAATTAGACAACTGATACAGCAATATTGCTGCTAAAATACTAGCCATAGCCAGTAGTACCTATAACACTGGTTCCTGCACATGAAGTTTGGGAATTAAATACTCTGAGTTATTGTAGTGCCTAAAAAAATATGGTTTATCAATACAAGTAATTAACTAAACAAACATACAGTTCTTCAGCTCGGGTAAACAGTTTCTATTGAAATAAAACTTAGCTACTGGTAAAATGCTGTTTATAGTTGCACACTATCTGAAAGAATAAGAAAGCCCTGTATACGAAAGCCAAACACTCCTTCCTCCATGCCACTTCCTGCAACGGTAAGCCCCGTTTGCCCTCAATGCCTACACTTTAATCACTAATGACTAGCAGAGGGTATAAATCCAGCCCTCATTTTACAAATAAAATAAGCAACCCCCAACCCAGCTACCAAGGTGCTTCTCATTTCCTGTTACAATGACTAGCAACTTGTTCTCTTTGGTAGACTCCTGGGAGTTCCAGGGTTGTAGTCCTTTACCTAGAACAGTTCAATCCCTAAGTGATCCAGCACACATACAATGGCAAGTTGAGTGCGAAATTTAGGGGTGGGGAATGAGGATTTCTATCAAATATGCCACTGGGTTAATCGGAGAAACAATGGTGGGCTAAGTTCTGCTTCCAACAGCTCTCTCTGAAGTCAATGGGAAATTAAATTAATGGTAACTGCATGGGTTGAACTGATGGCACAATTTCACATAATGTGAAATTTAAATTAACTTTGGTTTGGCTCTAATTCTCATTGCTGCTTCTCTTTTAATTGTATTTTCAATTAACTAAATGACTATACTGGGTCAGCTATCTCATTGGTATTACTATGCTGGCTTAATGTCCGGTTTACTTTTGCCGCAAAAAGACAGTGAAAGAGGCTTTGCTGCCCGCCCCACTCCCAGTGAGCCAGCATGTAACCTACAGTGGGGAGGGGGTGGTGGAGCTGGATGCTCCAGCCCCTACTGGTTAACCAGAACCTATAAGTCTCACCCATTAAGGTTAACATTTTACATCCCTATATGAAATGCCCCTTAAGACTGTAATCCCCACTAGAGTTCTATAGCTAAATATAGACACGTGGGGGAAGTTTCAGGACAATGTGTTATCTACTCATAATTTCATTTAAATCACTGATGAGTAGTAACTTTGATGCTTTTCATTTTTTTTGTAGCTTAAAGATTCTCAAATTCCTCTTCTTTTTTCAAAAACACAGTTCCAGGTACTCAATGACCATTTTTATGGGTCATTCCATATGCTTTATGAAAATGTGCTTATGAATATGTGGAATATGCTTTATTCATGATACTTCATGTGACATATCAGTGGAAAGGTTATAATCTGTTGAATACAGTTATCCTATTTGTATTCATGTATCATTACCGTATTTGAATTTAGAGAGATGAAGTATAAACCTGTACCATCATGTTAAATGAAGGCCAATAGCAGTACTCAAAAGAACTTAATGGCCCAATATTCAGGACATGATCTGTGAAGAGTCATGTTTTAACTGTAAGCCTGAGAGGAGGGGCTATCGTTGGTCCTACCAAGACAAGTGGCTACATCACCTAATGCTGGGACCCACCTTGTTGAATTTTGTCACTGAAAGTGAGAAAAAAGTTTAAACTGAACACAAAAAAAGGATTCCCGCCTTTTTAAAAACCTATATAAAGGCAGGAAGGCAAATAATGGAGGGTAATACATGTGACCAGATTTTAGTGTACTAAGCTTAGCTTGCATGTTCTGTTTTATTTTGTTTAGTAACCTACACTGTTTTAACTTAAAAAAACAACAAATAGTCTTGCAGCACTTTAAGGACTAACAAAACATGTAGATGGTATCATGAGCTTTCATGGGCACAACCCATTTCTGCTATCTCTTATGACCACTTAAATTCTACTTTTTTAACTTGATAAAATCACTTTTGTTTTTTAATAAATCCAGTGTAAGCAAATGTTACCTGGTGGAGAGCAAGGAGTCTGTGCATACCTCTCTTTACCCTGAGAGAGGGCGAACATGAGCTTACCTTGTATAAAACTTTATAAGGAGTAAGACACATTTATCTGGTGGTCAGGTCCCATTGAGGCTGTGTGTTTGGGTGCTGAGGCAAGTCCCTTTGGCTGAGCCTTCCCAGAGCTGATCTGAGCTCAGTGTCAGTATTATATTGCAAAGGGCTGTGACCCTAACTGTGTCAATGCTGAAGGAGGCCAGAGAACCTGGCTCAGCAGGGCACGGTTGAAGGGTGCCTAGTAGGGCAGGAAGGTAGGCTCAGTGGTATTTCAGCACATCATGTGACAGTTTCAAGGGGATCTCTGTGACTGAATCCATGACATGGTGAACTTGTTCCTGGGAGAGGGCTATAAGACTACATCTACACTTCAAGGTTTTTGCACAAAATGGCTGTTTTTGGAGTGTTCACATCTCACATGTGCTTTTGTGCAAGTAAATAAGTAGTAAAATGGCAGAACAGAGGGCTTTTGCTGGTGTAGGTAAACCTACTTCTATGAAGTACAACACCCATTTGTGCTACAGCTATTGCACAAAAAGGCAGGTGTGGATGCTCCAGAGGGGTTTCTTGCACAAGGAACCTCTATGGGAAAAAGCACAGGTGCTCTGATGGCCATTCTGTGAATGGCCATTTGAGCTTTTTTGTGCAAGAGCATCCATGCAGTGTGGACACTCTCCTATGCAAAAGCACATCACTTTTGTGATGTGCTTTGAGGTGTGGACGTGTTTTTGCGCAAGAACTCTTCCACAAAAGACTTCTTGCACAAAAACCTTGTAGTGTAGACGCAGCCTAAGGGTTTTGCTGCTAGAGTGTTAGAAAGATGATTATCTGGGGAAGAAAGATTTTTAATCCAGACTGCTTGCTTATGGACCTTTATGTTTGATTTGTGGTTATAAAGATTATCTAGTACATTGTGTGAGTTTCTTCTGCAAAGGAAGCTGGTTGACCTCTGCTAAAGTAAGGATTTGAAGGCATTGATATGAATTCTGAATAGATGTACAGTTGGATCATGTTTGTGTGTACAGCTATTGGGAATGGCCATTTTTTGGGTGAACATCTTTATTCTCAGGGGAATACGAGTATGTGTGTTTGAAGAAGATTCTTATTTATTTAATCAGTATTCTTATTTAAAAAACTGCAACTAGTCAGTCAGGGAGAGTTTCCCATGAGACTTGAGATCAATCTCGCACCTCCAGGGTTGAACAATAAAAGCATAGAATTCATGAACACTGTGGTCTCAGAAATTAGGAAGTGTTTGCAAAAGACTTGCAAACAGAAATGTGTCAGCTAGATCATTGGTGAAGACTAATTTATCTCTGATACATGCTATTTATCTGACGCTCTGTCACTTCAAATTCCAAGAAATTCTGGAATGCCTTTTGTGGGAGAGAACAGAAAAGACTTGGTTATTATAATTCCTTTTTATTGTTTTTATTCAGGCTGCAGGTAGTACCTTGTATTTAATGTCTCTGAAACATAGCTTTCTACAAGAGAAAGTTCTTCTTCATGGCTTACCCCCACCTACACTGTGACTGGTTCCTATATCATCAGTACTATTCACAAAGCTCACCCTCCCCTGATACTTAGGCATCTACATTTCTTCTGGTGGCCAGCACAAAGCCAACTAAGTCCTGGTACTGCCAAGGTGTTAGACACCTATCTCACTGCTAAAAGTTCCCTTGCCTATTTCAGCTATGGGGCCAGATCCCATAGGCATGCTCACTGCACATCCACTCCACAGTTTAGACAGTTTAGAGGAGCAGATGGTAGTAGAATACCTCAGTCAATTGAATATTCCAATGACTAAAATATTCACCTACAATGTGGAAGACCTGGGTTCAAATTTCCATGTTTCCTGATCCATGGTAGAGGCATAAGTGCAGATTTTCCTGAGGGGGCACTCCACCAACATATTTTTCATGAAAAGTGACTGCCTTGGCTTATGTCCATAAATCCATAAGAAGATTCCCATATGTTTATCAAAGTGGAGATAAACAGGCATGCAGGAACAATTTTAGAACAGGAGCATGCTGATGGAAACCATCTATTTGGAATTTATTACTCCTAGTCAGAGGGTGTGGCAGCACTCCTGACACCTCTACTTCCAGAACCACTGGAGATAAATGCTAAGGCTATTTGAGTGGCAAGGCTTAGGTCACTCCTCTTTCCTTGGCATCAACTATTGGCTACCTTGGACAGCTCCTCACTCAGTGTTCTAGCTTCAATGAAATCCCCCTTTTAGGCATCTAACTCTCCCTATGCATTGTAGGACTGGGGCTATGAATTCCACTGGGTGTCAGAGCTAGATGTTGGAATGCTTACTGTTAACCTAAGTCCTACTCATGTCACTGACCCTGAACTTTAAACTGACATGTGGTGTGTCCATCTTTAACTTATGCATCCACTCCCTCCCCACAAGCTCCAGGAGGTTTTCTTTCCTTCTTGTTTTGAGAAAGGAAAGAAAAAGACCTAGGGATTACAGTGGATGAGAAGCTGGATACGAGTCAACAGTGTGCCCTTATAGCCAAGAGGGCTAACGGCATATTAGGGTGCATTAGGAGGAGCATTGCCAGCAGATCTAGAGAAGTGATTATTCTTATTCGGTGCTGGTGAGGACACATCTGGAGTACTATATCCCATTCTGGGGCTTCCATTACAGAAAGGATGTGGATGCATTGTAGAAAGTCCAGCGAATAGAATAGAGACTGTCAATTCAGAGCTCCTAAGCAAAGGGATGCTTGTTGAAACAAATACCCTTGCACCTGCAGGGCTGGCCCACAATATTTTGGTATCTGAGGCAGGAAGCTCAAATGATGCTCCCAAGCCCCCTCGCTTAGGCCAAAACTTTGAAAGGTCTCAATTTTGCCTTCTTCCTGTTCTACTCCTCTCATGGCACTCCACCATCTCTGTGCATCTAGAGGAGAGAGAATACATATGCACCAGCAGCGGACACAATTTTCTACACTCTTGGTCCTAGTGCTCCCCTCCCCCCACAGTCTGGCACCTGAGGCGGCCAACTCAGTTCTCCTCATGGTAAGGCCAGCTCTGTGCACCTGGCTACAGCAATTCCATCCCCTTCTGATTGAACTTAATATAAAAAGTATTCTTTTAAAAGATCATTCTGAATGGTCTCTGTCCTGTTTCCCCCATACCAAGCCAAATAAAAACTTAGTCCTCATCGTTCTCTGGCTGTAACAATAATGCAACAAGTTGTCAAGGAGTGGGAAAGAGCAGGTAGGGAGCATAGTAGGTGTCAGAAATATCCACACTTTATATATCCACTCCAGTCTCTAGTCTAACTCCTCAAGGATTCTGCACTTGAACTGTCAATGCTTCATTTGAGAATTAGAGTTTTAAGACTAAGGTTTCTAATATAATTCTGAAATCTACATAGCACTGAGGCCTTGATATGTCAGACGACCTAGAAGATGGATTACTTAAAACCCAACTGTTGCTGAAAGTACAGGAATATTAATCTCTCTCTCTCTCTCTCTCTCTCTCTCTCTCTAATTCTCCACTAATACCTGTGGTGATGGATTCAGTTTTGGAAGTAAATCTTTATTTTGTTCACAGGGGAATTGGTGAGACATTACTACCATTTTTCTGTTAGTTGCACTCTGGAAGACTCTGAAATTCAAGAGAATGAGTTGTACAAAAATGCAAATAATGCAAAATGCAAGGGTACCATTTTGGGACTGCTGGGAGGAGAGGGCTACAGCCACGCATACTAGGATACTCCTTGCTTTCTCCTCTTCCCCTCACTATCAGGGAGTAAGAGAAAAGTACACAGCTTGCTACATATATTCCTGTGGCCCTTCCCCTCAGCAACCGGGAGTGAGAGAAATGCATGCAAGCTGTGTACTTTCTGCCTGATAGGGAGGGAAAGGAAAGAAAAGTACACAGCATATCTTGGCATGCATGGCTATAGTACCCCTGCCCTTCCAAAATGGTACCCTTGTTCATGCAAATGCCACAACACAGCAAGCTTTTACCCTTGGGATTTCCCTTGAACTCTAAGCAAGAAGAGTGCCTCCTCTGGAACTACTCAGGTTTTCACTATGCAGAAAAGGGTAAGTTGCTGTGACACTGATTCCCTCTGAGCCTACGAGATTCACCCCAAACTGCAATCCATCTGTTTGTGTGATACCAAAAGACCATAGTAGGAAAAGATATCAGTTAACAGTCACTGAATATGGGTAATGACCCTTTTAAAAACTGTTCCCTAAGTTATACCAGAGGAAAAACTGTGCCAGAGAATTGATCAGTACCTAAAAACCAATGATTTCTTATATTTGCTATCCCATTCCTCCTTCCTATTTTCCTTTGGTTAACTGTTCAGTCTGCTGGAAGACTAGGTGGATACATGGTCACAACAACACTGCATGTATTCAGTTTGCAGTCATGTTAAAAACCAGTGTTTCTCAACCTTTTTTTTAATTAAGTACCCCCTTTTTTTAAAAAAAAAAAGTACCCCCAGTACCTACAGTTTTCAGACACACACGATTTTTTTCTACCATTGTAACACATTTGTTTAAACAACTTAATCATAGCCAGGTGGGCGATGAAATTGTTGGGTGTAAAAAGCATGAACATAATAAAGCGCTGTAAAACTTAAAACAAAAATTCAGTTTTCTCCAAATTTCAGTTGTGTTAACATATACCCACCCCACCCCCCAGAATTCTCTCAAGTACCCCTAAGGGTACTCGTACCACTGGTTGAGAAACACTGTTATCGACAACAGTCCGCTACATAGCCTGGTAGCATTTATTTTGCTGTAATAGCACTGTTTCTTCGTACATGCACTATCTCAGCCAAAGGCAAACTGCACAACTGGGAAATGTTTGTTGGCAAGAGATGGGGTACATATCACTAAAAAAATTGCAGTAGAATCCCACCAAACATAGGTTCCATTACCTTGCTTTCCTTTTTGCCACATGTTGAGAGATACTAAAGACAGTGTGAATTGTAAGGGCCTAGCATCACTCAATCTAGTACATGATTTTCTCTTTACTAAGTGCCTGTCTGGAGGTAAACTGTAGACCTAGAAGGAAAATACCTTTTCCTCCTGTGGGAAAATTGATTTTTCAGCAACAAACCAAAAAATGGGGAAATTTTCATCTGAAAGCCAAATAGCAGACCTCTTTCTGTGGAAAAATTTAGCCAATCAACACACCCATTTTCCATTGCCAAGCAGCTTAGACAGAAAATTTCTTACCCATTTGCTGTGTACTGGCTTGCAGCTATCCACGCATTTTAGAATAGCTGCTGATCTAGTCTTTATGTGACAGCTGGAGAAAAATGTAATTGACCATATACATCTTGTGTTGAATCCTTGAGCTTTTTGCACTGTAGTCAAGAAAACACAGATTCCATTAGTAAACAATGGAGAGGTTTTGGAGTAACCAAGGAGAACTCTAAACACAATCTGTTTATCTTGTTTCTTTCTATAACAGAACCCCAGGTGCTGCTGCTCAAAAAATTTTCCATTGGTATGTCCTGCAATACCTGATGGTTACATGCTTCATTGGGCAAAGGAGCTGATTCTGGCTTTATCATGACAAGAGGAGTAATTGAACATTATTCCTCAAAAGATGGAATTGCATTTACATGACAGCACCAGTCACACAGAAAAAGCAGTGGCAGAAGATCTAGTGCCCCATATTTATGAGTCATGCTTTGAAGTGGAAGGGTGGGAAGTGGTGGTGGTGAGTTTAATAATTACCTGCCCTGTTAAATTGTTCTGTTACTATCAGGCACAATGTTGTTTTCATAGCTAGCAAATGAGTCACTGAGGAGTTACATGGCAGGAGTCATTATTTTTACCATGACTTTTAGGCATAAATTCCTATAACTCTCGGTGCTCCTGCTATAAGGCCTTGTGTATACCTGAGGTTGCAAGAGAACACACAGTGAATGCATAAGATATATGGAAAACTATTCATTAGCACTTCATTATAATTGGGTATTAGCCCTACCATACTGGCAGTTTCACAGGGTGTAGTGTGGGAAAGCACTAGATTAGAGAAATTAGTGGGTGTTGACGTAAAATTCAAAGCCAAGTTTTTCTAATTATGCACTTAATCTTCAGAAACACCGAGTATGGCCTGATCCAACTGACCAAGGTTCAGGGGTGTAACTTTGAGCATCCAAATTTGATGATTTTGGCATATAGCTTTTTTGGGATGCTACAGGACTATGCAAGATACAGTATGCAGATATCAGAGTACCATAGCAAAGGTTGAGGCATTGTGTATTAAATTAACTTTTTTTAGGAAGACAACAAAAATGCTTATTTTAATAAACTGAAATAGGTGGTGTCACCCCCTACATAGTGAAAGGAATATAGCCATTTTCTTTTTTCACATATTTGACAGAAGGAAGAAGCCACTGTCCTGCATATATTAATATGTGTTTGGACAATAAGCTAGAAATTACCAAGAGCTGTAGAGTCTTTTCTGAGATACAAAGCAGAGGGGAGCAAAACTTAGCAATTTACCACCAAAATAATAAGACAGGAAAGCAGCCATGATATTAGAGGGGGAAAAGGTAGTTACGTGGTATTATCCTATTACCACTTACATGATTAAGCATTAGAAATTTTATAGTGATAAGCTCCTGGAGTCTGTTTATTTAATTTAACAAAGAGAAGGTTAAAGATGAGTTGATTGCTGTCTATAAGCATCGACAAAGGGGACAAATATTTGCTAATGGGCTCTTCAGTCTAGCAGGGAAAGGTATAACATGATCCAATGGCTTGAAATAGAAGCTAGACCAATTCAGACTGGAAAGAAGGCTCAAATTTTGACCAGGGATTAACCATAGCACACTTTACCAAGAGTTGTGGTGGATTCTTATAATCAAGACTGGATGTTTTTCTAAAAGATTTTACTCTAGGATTGTTTTGGGGTAATTCTCTGACCTGTGTTTTATAGATTAAACTACACAATGTTTCCTGTAAGGCCTTAGAATCATAAGAAGTTCTATAAACAACTATAGAATTTAAATGTTGTCAGTCTGTATAAATGTCTTTTTTATTATTATAATTCTTTCAACTTTTAGAACATTTTAATCTTTCATTTATTCAGGGGGAGCGGAAAGCACTAAGATGTACTTTTTTAATAAAAAATTGCAGATAGCGTTTCTTCACTTGAGCAACAGAAAATGAATGTTCTATTGTACACACTGGATGGAAACATTTGATTTTCCAGCTCCCAGGCCAGGTTTGGGGCTGTGGTCTTTGGGGGGGGGGGGGGGGGAGGGAGAAGGTCAGCTGTGGTCACCTCAACAGACCTGTAGTGCAAGCAGCAATACAAATGTAGGGCTGGAACAAACCTTGAGAAGTCATGATGTGCATGGAGGCAGGACCAAATAAATATAACCACCCCTGACAGGTGTTTGTCCAGCCTGTTCTTAAAAATCACCAATTAAGGGATTTTACAACTTCCCTTGAAATCCTTTTCCATAGTTAACTACCTTTATAGTCAGAAGGTTTTTTTTCTTATATATATGATGTAAATCTCCCATGTTGCTGATTAATCCCATTTCTTCTTGTCCTGCCTTTACTGAACATGGAGAAAAATTGATCACCATCTTCTTTATAACAGAACTTTAACAGATTTGAAGTCTGTTATCAAGTCCTTACCCTCCCCCCCCATTTGTTTTTCATCACTAAGGGTGCCCAGTGTTTTAAGCTTTCCTCATAGGTTAGTTTTTCTAAGTCCCCTCCCCTTCTCTGCAGAGAAGTGCTTTTTGTTATTTCTCAGCCTGGCAATACAGTCAGGTCACTTCGAACATGCCATTGACTTGCAAGGTTTACTTATTGTGTTATTTTTCTGCATGTTCTTCCAATAGCCCCATATTAAATTAGATAAAAATATTCAGACAAGAACGTCTAATAACCCGCCAAAATTATACAGTAACTTTATCTCACAGGAAGGAGCCCCAAGCAAGTGACTGGGGCTGTATGTAAGGTTTTTCCTCCTCCACCACTCATTTTTCACACATTTCTGTCTTCAGCATGGCTTGCTGCTATAAGATGCATGTTAAACGTTAAACGACTAGATTTAGAGCAGGCTGATGCTTAAATTGAATAATTAAAATTTTAAGTAGGCTGATGCTTACATTAACTGATTGGAATTATAAAGCACTCAACGAACATTTAGTCACTCATACTGCTTGGTTGGCTGAACATTCCTAGCCTCTCAGGTCTGTGTAGAGGGTGGTTTTGTGCAATGGAAAAGATGATGTGACAAGTGGCTAATTGAAACGTCAAAGAAAACACGATTCCTGCCATACAATCTGATCTGAGGCCTATTGAGGTTACCTCTTTTTATGCAAAGGCTCTTTCACTTTCTATGCCAGGGTTGTGACCTGCTTTGGAAAATGCAGCTTCTCTTTATTTCATTATCTCCCACCCTTCAGGCTTTCTTTGATTCAGTAGATAGATAACATCCAAGGGCACCCTATACAATCCTTAACCTGGGTTGCTGATACTTCCGTTAAATGACTAGAGTTAGAAGAAACTCACTGGAAGCATGGGGATGTTGTCCACTGCATGGAATAGACAGACCTACTGTATTCTTCACGTGCAAACCTCTCATGGGCAACACTTGATATGAAACAGATTTTTTGAGAGCCCATTGCTTTAACAGCTGTCTGTTTAAAAAGTACAGTCTCTGGGCTAATGTAGTTTTTTAGCAGGCCTGCAATTAATGCTCCTGGAGCACAATTACTTTATGGATCAGTTCAGAGTTCTGTCACGTAGGGTGTCTGACAACCCTATTCAATAACAATTAAAAAGCTACTGCAACCAAGATTTAAAAATAAGGTAATACATCAATTTAATTTGTTGCCACTCAGAGTCAACAGCCTCAGCCCAGAACAATTTCTCTCCCTTTCCCCTTTCCCTTTTCTTAATCTAGCTTTTTACAATATGCAGAAAGGAATCTCTTTTGCTAGACCTGTTAATGCCAGTCACTTAAACCTCGAGAGGTTTTCAGATGATCTGCCCCAAAAGCATAAACATGCTGAATTTTGCTTCACCTAGTCCTGCTTTCAGAGAATGGATGAGGAAAGGAGTGGTAGGATTTACGTTGCCTTCCCTGTCCCTCTCCCCCCACCTCAGCCCACCCCATATTTCCTACAGATGGTGTCTTCAGCTTCTGAAAAGGACCCCTCTGTTGGGATGTCTTCAGTGCAACAAGGAATGAACCTCCTGTCCTTGGTAGACAGACTTATGCAAACAGCTTTGGCTCAGAGCTGGAGTGGTAGCCAATATTGATGCCTGTGCTGCAATATCCATATTGCTATTTTCAAAGTGTTAGTGTAACCCGTACACCTGTTCTGTGTGGCTCACGGTCACATGTAGTGTCACTCAGTCCTCTTATAGAGAGAAAGAATGAGTTTCCCCTGTAGCTGTAGGTTACATCTAGACTGCAGAGTTAAATGGGAAAAAGATATGCAATTTGTGGTATGCAAATTGTGTATCTTTTTTGATGTTCTTTTGAAAGCAGCTTTTCCAAAATTTGGTGCATCTACATGGTGCCAAACTTCAGAAAAACCTGCTCTTTCGACACATCCCTTATGCCTCGTAGAATGAGGTTTACAGGGATGGTGAAAGTGCGCGTCCGCTTTTCTGAAATTTTTTTGGGAAAAGTGGACGTGTTGCTTAGATGCGACATTGCTTTTCTAGGATACCTCTGGTATCCCAGAAAAGTGCTGCAGTCTAGACATAGCCATAGTTGTGAGCAACCTGGCTTTTATCTCATGTATTAGAGGCCCATGCACAAAATTGCAGTGGTCCCAGGTTCAGTTCCGCCTGTCGGCATTACACTAATTACTTACACTGAGCTATCATGAGTCTGTCTAGGCAGGCTGGGAGGTTTGCTTCCTGCTGCAGTGTAGACATACCCAATATCATATTCTACTTAGGGAATAAGGTTTAGCATATAATTAAGACCCACCCAACAGAGACTTTAACTGCAATTCCCACATAATTGTATCAATACTCTCAGTACTGTTAAATCTGCATAACCAAAAGTAGTAATTTGAGAGAGGCTCACCATGCTTGTACTTTGAGGTAGAGAAGCAAACTTTCTGGCTGACATATCACTGACTTGAGAAATCATGGTTTCTGCAGGCAGCTTAGGACTTGCTGTATATGAGATACCATTGCCAAATCGTCCTGTATCAAGAGACACAGACTTCTCTAGCTTGTGTTTTCCTGCCTTGACCACAGTGTCATCACTTCTTAAGCTGTCTAGGTCTGTCTGCTGAAGAGCTTTCTTGACTGGAGCATTCTCTTTCCAGCTTTCAGAAGATTTTTTCTTAATATGTAAACTCTCCAGGCTTCTCCCGCTGGACCTACAGGTATTTTTCATCTTAGCAGTTCTAAATGCCTTCAGGCTCATGGGATCGAGCACTCTGAGAGTAACTTCATTAAGAAATTGAGAGAACTTGAGCTTTGCTTCAATTTTTTCTTCCACAATAGAGACAGAGCTTGATGATCCCTGACTCACGAGACTCAAGTCAGATGCAGATGAGCTGCTTTTGGTTTGCACCTTCCTGTGTCTGTGAAACTTGTGGCTGGCGTTTCCCACTGGATATAGAGATGAGTGTTCCTGACCAGGGTTTTTTTCACCTCCATTTGGGTGGTGCTTTAGTTGACAGCATTGGTAGCCTTCATCTTTATTTTTGCTGTTAACAAGGTTTTCAGCTTTTGACCTAGTGCTACTCTGTAATTCAAAGCTTTCGTCGCTGGAGCTGTGGGATTTAGCATAACTGTCTGTCATTAAAATACCCAAAAGTATCCCCCCAAGGTCACTTCCTGCTCCAGGTGCATGCGGAAAAGCAGAGGCACAGCATGCTCTTTCCTCAGCCATCACTCCAGGCTCCTCCTGCTTAGTCGGTCTGCCATTCACAATGCTTTCTGAACCTGTTGACAGTGCCTCCATGTATCTGTATGCATTGGCGTGTAAGCTGTCACCAACAAAGTGGCAGTCCCCTACATACTTGCCTAGCTATACAAAACTGAAGCCTCTCTCTGACTCTCCCAGCCTCCACATTTTATCACATATCCTGCAGAACAGCATCAATAGCACATTTGCATTGTTTTAATTAGTCTTACTGATCAACTAAATCTATAGCACATATAAATATTCCACAGTATTGAGTACATAGGCCTCATTGATCCAGAGTAGAATATGATAGATTCCTGGTTGTTGAACTGTGAACCAATCTACAATAATGTAAATCAATTCTTTCCAAGTGAGGTTAGGGTGATTCTGTTGGAGGGCTTTTTAGAATCAGATAACAGAAGGTCATATTATAGTTCCCTTGCCCTAATGCTATTAAAGTGCTCTGTTCTGTTTGAAAGCCAGTTGCAGATCTATGAGTCCCTAACAGCAAAGAGAGAAAAGTATTCTTAATTTTCTGCCTACTTTCTCTCTACATTAAAATGTAATGGCCATTAATTTTAAAACAAAATATTAGAGGCAAGGTTCCATAGTGTAAACTGAATAGAAAAGAAGGCAACAGGAGATTTTGCATTTTTTAGAGTTCCTTGATTTGAGGTTCTCCAAATTCTTTTACAAATGTTCACGATTCTCAATTCTTCCACCTCCTCTGGGGTGGGAATAAAAGACGTTTCTGTTACATGACTTTGCAGTCTCCTATTATAGCCAACTTTTGCAGACATGGAGGCTTGAATGTTTCAGATAAGATTTGCATTGGATTGAAATCAGAAACGAACATTTCTAACCTTCAGAGGAGTGGAATTCTGGAGCAGCCTCTCAAGGGGATTAGTGGGAGGAAACCCCCCAACTGGCTCTATGTCTGAGTTTGATATGTGTATGGAAAGGATGGTATGATGAAACACCCAACAGTGGCGTGGAGCTCCTCAGCAACTGCTCACAGAAAATTTATCTCCAGTGGTAAATTGATGGAACTCTAGCTGGGGTGGGCTCTGTGCAGAGCCATCCCACTCACAGGACAGTTTTGGGCAGCTCCCTCAGGTCCTGCACTATTGAGGGCCACACAGCAGCCGCCCCAATTGTTCGATGGATGGGACCCATGGGATTACCTGGGGCTGAAGGCCTGGCGTGGTGGCAGCAGGAGTCACCACCCCATGCTCACCTCAGCAGCAGGAGCTGGAGCAGCCCAGCAGCCTGCTCTGTTGTGCTCCACCACTCTCTCCTGCCCCACTATGTGCAGCTTCCTGCTGTCGCAGAGAAGCTAGGCACAGTGTGTTGGGAGGGCAGCACAGCGAGGTGGAGCAAGCTGCCAGGCTGCTTCAGCTTCCTGATGCCTGTGTGGTGAGTTGGGGAGAGGGGAAACTCCTGCTGCCACCATGCTAAACTCCCATAATTCCCTGGGCTGTGTTGCTTGGGGAGGAGGTAGAGCTTGGGCCTGCTGCAGTGGCGGAAGAGTTGGCCTAGGCTCTTCACCCACCTCGGGATGGCCCGAGCTCTGAATTATTATAGAGAACTCTCTCCCGGGTGTCTGACTGATATCTCTCCCGAGTGTCTGACTACATGCTCAAGGTCTAGCTGATGTAACTGGGGTTAGGAAGGAATTTTCCCTGGGCCAGATTAGTAGAAATGAGAGAATTCACTTTGCAGCCTGAATTTAAGCCCGACTTCAATGATCTAACCCACATCTCTGCATATTTATTGTGGCCCACTAAAGCAAGTGGGAGTGTCCAAAGATGCAGAGGTCTGGTCTAGTGCACCCTAGCACTTTTGAGTCTGGCAAAATGCAAGCTGTGGCCTGCTGCAATTTAAAACATTTATTTACCTATAAGTTCCAGAAATTCAGCAAGGGTCTCACTCAAAACAGACCATTTAACAGCTCACATATGTTTGGAGGGGAGCTGGTTTTATGTTTATAAGAAGCACACGGGCTCTTTACAGGGGGAAAAGGCAATACACTGCATTTATTGAGAATACAATGGCAAAGCAATTAGCATATGCTGACATAGACAGACACATACACACACACACACTCACTGTACCACCAATCGATGTTATATTTACCCATCCATGGTTGGTGGCCTATCAGATCGAGCACAGACAGAGGAGCAGGAGTCTATCTGTCCGGATTGATGCTCCAGTCTTGGCAGGACATCCCCCAAAATTATGGCAAAGCAGCTCCTTTTTATAGCAGTTTTCTTTCATTGGGATAAGTTTTGCATGGCTATGCTGTTTTTCCTGATGGATGTTTGTTATCTCCGGTTGTTTGTCTTGCTCCTTATCTTCTTTGTTGGCAATGCTAAGTTGGTTTCGATCACAAATATCTTGTCTCATTTGGTAAATGGTTGCCTTCTTTCAGAGTCGTTAATCTGCCCGCTGCTTACATCTCGATGGGGATATACAGCACTCTCTGGCGCCTTTATGTCTGTCCTCAGCTTTTCCCTAACACATCTGGTCCAGTGGCCTTCACACTTATCTCTTTACACACACATTCCTTGATCACACAAAACAGGGTTAATTGCTTTCTTACAGAGAGGCAATTTTTATTACAGAGAACATGAACATCAAGTTACAATTTAACCCCCCCCCCCCATCATCATACCCTTTTACTCATTTTCACAATACTAATTTTAAAACTTAAAACAAAATTATAAGAATTATTCTTCCCTTGGAATCAGATTTAGACACAATATTCTGGCTGTTGCACCTTTACCAATAAGGGAAAGGTCCTTTCTGCTTTCAGAAAGGGTGGCTGGCATAGTACAGTGAGGCACATTACTTTGCATAGTTACATTTTAGCTGCATGGCCATATTATTATTCATGTGGGACTGAGCACTGTCATGCATGGACAAGGGTCTCTGCGTGAGAAGCGCTAATCTAGCTACCCACTACTGATTTCATAGTGTGATTGTGAAAAAGGCTATTATAACCAACAACCCAAGTGATTTTTCTCTTTTCCTCAATCATGTGTGTAGTCAGGCATAATGTTCTTTGTGTGTACAAGGGAACAAGAGGTTGAGGTTGCTAAAGATTTGTAGTCCTGATTATCTCCCCACTTATTTCCCTAAACTGTTTCCCATCTACCTGAGAAATTCAACACTCCAATGACTTTTTCTGGCACTGCTTCTTTTATAAAAGTTACCTTGTCAAGTCAGGAAATAGGGCTCACATTATGTGACCCAGGGGTGAACTGCACAGAACAAATGCTCAGTTTTAAATATTAAATATTCTGTTGAGTACTAGCTACAAGCTGTTCATTAAAACATGACAGATTCAGATATACTCATAACTCACATTTAACAATCACAAATAATATATTCCTGTTTGATTGATGGACAGCCCTTAGATAGGGAAATGAGACAAATACCAAGAAAAATGTTTGCTCTTCTTGTTTCTGACCGTTTGACCGGCTCTGCATTGGGTTGAATGGGTCTTCAACATTTCATACCAGGACAGAATTCCTTTGAAATGAGAGACTCCTTTTCCTTGAGTGGCACTGGAATGGTTTGGGAATTCATAACACAGATACTTTCTACTTAAAATATGGCTAAGTCAGATGTTACCCAAAATTGATAGGGCTACTGATGGGGGGAGGAAAGGAGGCAGCTGGCCCAGAGCCTGGTGATTTAAAATAGCCCTGGTCTCTGGGCTGCTACCACAGTAGCAGCAGTGCGGAAGCCTTGGGCCCTTTAAATTGCTGCTGGAGCCCTGAACCGCATGGCTGGGGGAGTCTAGCCCCTAACTCTGCCCCTTCTGCCTGAGTCCTTGCCCCTTCTGGGGAGCCTGGAGCCACTGCTCCTCCTCCCACTTTGCTCAGGGCCTGATGAAGTCTGTCACCAGCCCTGATTGATACCATACAATAAGTTTCCGGTGGCCCATGTCAAGTTAGTTTCTCATTCAAGTCCCTCTTGAGTATCTGCATCATGAAAATAATTGCCACCAGTGACACTTGACATGGAAAAGCCCAATGTTAAATTAGCACGTGCATAAGTGTCTGTAGCACTGAACCTTGATACTAATTCACACAATGGAATAACTTCAGTTACTTAATTTCCATATGGTATATGATCTCTATAAAGTGTTCCACTCTTAAAACTATTTGCCATAGAGAGCTAAATCTTCAAAAGCATTTGAATGCCTTTGAAGACTTTGCTCATAAAGAGGATTTCTTTCTCCTGTGCAATAGATACATCTGTGAATAGTAATGTGGTGTTGTAGCAATCCAGGCAATATTTTTCAAAAGAAGTAAAATTAGAGAGCTATATTAACAGTTTAAATGTTTCACTCTTTCTTGTTCTAATATTCCTTTCCTAGATGCATGATTGCCTGGTTTCTAATCTCTACATGAGCTATTCTAAAGCCATCTTAATAAGCTCAGACATTATTTTAAGGGAGAACTAAAGGTATCAATCTTAAAACACTTTCAAATGCTGGAACCAGATTCTCAGTTCTTGTAAATTAGTGTAACCCTGTCGACATCAATTGAATCACTGAGTCAGTTGGAAGCCACATGGACTAAGTGGAACAGGAATACACTGGGAATAAAAAGACATGTTTTCTATTCCCAGCTCTGCCACTGACCCGTTGTGCATGTCACTTCACCTCTTTTGACTTACACCCATTATTTGTTTTGAATATTTAGATTGTAGTATATCTGGGACAGAGCCCTCTGCAACGAGGTCCAATCCCATTGGTGACCTTTAGGCACTTCAGTAATGCAAATAGCACTGATAGCTGAAATATTGAACTGGGCTCAGGCGCATCCAATTTGTTTCTTACCTATGGATTTGTTTAAATCTTCTGTTATCTCTTTTACATTAACAGAAGAAATGTATATAAGACAACATTTAGCTATCTTTCTTTCATACCTGTTTCTGATGCAACTTTCACTGTAATATCTAAGTTCACATTTTAAATGAACCTCTCAAAATTAGATATTCCATTGGACTAGTCTGATCTCTCAGATGCTCCAGAATGATGACTTTTGGAGCATGTCTGTTGAACCTATTATGAGCCGGAGGCCTTAGCAGGCATATAAATTTTTTAAAGGTTAATTTACGCTTATTTATGTGCTGAATGCAATTTACCCAGATGCTATGCACACCTGCAGGTTTTGAATGAAGTTGGAGCAGGACAAAATAGCTGTTTCCAAAGATTAATTGATTCAGAGGCATATCTCTACAGAGCACAGTTCAAAGAGCTGAAATTAGTTTTCTTTGAGGTAACTTTTTCTACATTTCTGTTTTTTTTTAAATAACAGTAATGTTTTTAAACTTTGGGAGGCTTTATTTTCCTGCTAATAGTATCAAAAGCAAATGGAAGTTCTCCTTTGTAGCCACACTAAAAGAACTGCAGTAGGTTGTTATGACAACTGGAAGTTTTTTAGAGTATCACTCAGGAAAATGTTTTCATTTTTGGGTCAGGGCTGTTAAATGTTGTTAGCATTAACACTTGTTAGCTATTACTTTTTGTTCTTTAGTACCACAAAGATTTTACATACTTGAAACTATATTTTCAGAGCCTGATAAAAAATATTCTCTATCAAGCTACTATTTCTTTTGTTTAAACACAATTACAAATTTCACTGGTAACAAGGTGCTAATAAGTATTGTGTTTTTAAAACTGACTATAAACAATAAGGCTGTGTCTAGACTGGCAAGTTTTTCCACAAAATCATCTGCTTTTGCGGAAAAACTTGCCAGCTGTCTACACTAGCCGCTTGAATTTCCACAAAAGCACTGACGATCTCATGTAAGATTGTCAGTGCTTTTGCGGAAATACTATGCTGCTCCCGTTCGGGCAAAAGTCTTTTTCCAAAAAACTTTTGCACAAAAGGGCCAGTGTAGACAGCAGAGATTTGTTTTCCGCAAAAAAAGCCCCGATTGCGAAAATGGCAATCGGGGCTTTTTTGCGGAAAAGCGCGTCTAGCTTGGCCATGGACGCTTTTCCGCAAAAGGTGCTTTTCCGAAAAAGCGTCCTGCCAATCTAGACGCGCTTTTCCGAAAATGCTTTTAACGTAAAACTTTTCCATTAAAAGCATTTCCAGAAAATCATGCCATTGTAGACGTAGCCTTACTGATATGTGCCCATTTCAAATAAAGTAGCTCAGTGCTCTTTACTATATGCTGGTGTCTTCATATCTGTAGTACTCCCCCCTTCTAATAGGGTCCAGGGCAAAAGAACATAGACTTCATTAAAACTATTAAGGGTTCCTCCCAGTTGCTGACTGTAACCAGAGCCTGTAGTCTTCAGTACTGTAGCATGTCCAGGGCCATCAGCATCACTTTTCTCCTTTTTATTATTTCATCTGTGGCATCAGTACAATACTGATTGTCTCTCTCCAAACACTGTACTCTTTCTTCAGTGTTGACACCTACCCTTTTCCTTCCTTTCACTGTCTCTGTCCTCCTTTCTGCCCCATCTCTGCTCTTACGATCTGTACCGCTTTCTATTTCCATCTTTCTGCTTTCTTGTCCTTATCTCCTGCTCACCTATGCAGCCCCCCTTTCCCGGTCTACTTTTTCAACTTGTTACATTCACTGTAATGAACTGAAGGTTACCTTGAATGAATTCTACTATTTACTCTACTGCAAATTACACCTCACTAAGGCTGCTTGAAGGCTGGATCTATTGAAATTCTGTACATAGACTTTAGGGCTCTGGAGCTGATCCTGAATGCAGCATAAATTTCACACCACTAAAAGCTAACTAGACCATCTTTTAGAGCAGGTATTCATAATGGACAGGCCATGATATGAACTTCACCTGTGGTCATCTATTAAAATGCATCATAATTCACTACTCTCTCACTGAAAGTATTTCATCTCTAGTGAATACTCCAGTACAACCTGGTCTCTTTCACATTATTTTACAAGATCCTTAGCCATTAGAACCAATAGAATGGTGGACTTGCTGCTCTCTTCCAAAATTCTGCTGCCAAATACTGTAGAACCAGTTAACACGTTAAACTGGAATTTCCTTTAGTGACATGAATTGTTGTTAGTATTTTTTAGAATGAAAACAAGGCAAATTGTCACTGATAGTGAATGAAACAATTCTGGATTCTGAAAATGACTGATATTGAAATTCAGTGGAAAACACTCTACCAGGTGTTGTAATATAGGTCTTCCATACTTGCTTTCAGGTTTGGTAGGATTCATTTTAAGTCAATACATGTTGTTAAATGTCAGTTTCAGCTGCAATGGTGAAATCAGTGGAAAAATATTGATTGGTAATGGCTGGCAGGAATGCAGCTTCTCTCCTTCCCTGCCCCGGTAGGGTGTGGGTGTTGCTGGCTCTGCAGGAGTGCATGTCATAGTCCTGGCTAGGGTATCTGCACTGCCCGACCAGAACTGCAGTCTTCCCAGCATCTTGCACATGCAAGATTCAGGTGTCATCAGCTCTGCAGTCATGCAGGGAGCCCTTTGCTGTCATGGCCCCCTGCTCTCTCACTCACCAGCCAGGGATGTGGGAATCATGCTTGGGCAAAAATTGTTCAGTAGCACCCTGCAGCTGGGGGTGGCTCCTACTCCTTGCAATCCTGGCCAGGAATCTCTGCTCCATGGGGCCAGGACTTCAGATCCTAGTGTCTTATGGCCCTGCAGTCACTGCTTCCCTAATCCCAGCTCTGTCCCTCACCCTTCATTTCTAGCAACTGTGAAATCATAACAGGGAAAAATTATAAAAAAGAAAAAGAAAACATTGATATGAATTGTCAAAATACGGAAGAATAAAGAAGAAAATCAAATTCTGACAAGCCTGCTTGCATCCTAGCGGATGAAAATGGATGGGGAAGAGAAAAATCTCACCAACAAACCATCATAAGAGTAGAAAATTTTGATTCTTTGGTCCATAATTAATCCATTTTTCTATTTTTCTCCTTTCATATAAGGGACGAGACTGTGACAGGGGTCAAATTGGCCTAAATGTGCCTGACTTGGTTGATGAAAGCACAGAATGCCGGAATTGTTGCGAGACTAACATTGTATGGGATTGTTTATAACCCTAGATAAATGACAGACTTGCAATTCAATTAAGAAAAGGCTTTGCACAGCCCCAACTTTTCAGCTGGTTCATTGGTGCACGAATACCACACCATTCAAACAAACAAATCATAGCACGGGAAAGCAATCTAGGCCTGACTTTTCCACGCTGCCTTAATTATAGTAATGATAGAACAAATTACAGGTCTTGAGGAAGCAGGGGGCCTGACTTAGTTGCTTGTTCACTCAGTCTGAAGCAGACACTGATGTGCAAGTCATGGTCTGTTTCATATGACTACCCCAGTCAGCATCTGTATAAACTGATAGCCAGTTATGTTGTTTGAACTATATTATAATTTGGCTTAGAAAGAAAATTTCAGGGATGGGTTACTCTGTTGTCTGCCTCCTGAATATACTTTTTCCCAACTGCAATAATGAAAATGTTACAGGGACATGACATAGGGGACTGAAAAAGTTGCAGTACTCCATAGCTGAGCAGAGCAGGATTAGAAATGTTTGCTTCCATGTTTGGAATCTACACAATGAATATTATCTCGGCCCTGCCCTAAAATCCAATCTTCATATTCTGCATAGAATCAGATCCAATGGATATTATTCAGTTTGAACCTCTGTGATGTGTGACACTCTGGTCTGACAGGACCATGGATGGTGTAGACCAGAGAACCCCAGCCAGGGTATGTCTACACTACCCTCCTATTTCGAAATAGGAGGGTAATGTAGGCATACCGCAATTGCAAATGAAGCCCGGGATTTGAATTTCCTGGGCTTCATTTGCATAAGCCGGGCGCCGCCATTTTTAAATCCTGGCTGGTTCGAACCCCGTGCCGCGCGGCTTCACGCGGCACGAACTAGGTAGTTCGAACTAGGCTGCCTAGTTCGAACTACCGTTACTCCTTGTGGAATGAGGAGTAATGGTAGTTCGAACTAGGCTTCCTAGTTCGTGCCGTGTGTAGTCGCGCGGCACGGGGTTCGAACCAGCCGGGATTTAAAAATGGCGGCGCCCGGCTTATGCAAATGAAGCCCAGGAAATTCAAATCCCGGGCTTCATTTGCAATTGCGGTATGCCTACATTACCCCGCTAGTTCGAAATAGCGGGGTAGTGTAGACATATCCCCACAGATGTTACCAGGGGCTGGGAGCTCAGCTGGTCGTTTGTATATAACTTCCTCTAGTGTTGTGTTACTGCTATTGTTACAGGCAGCAGCTATATATAAACCACCAGTGGACTGGAGGAAGGGAGCCTGGCCTGGACGGAAGCCCCTGGGGCTGGGGGTATGAAACTGCTGCTCTCCTGGGGCAGGGAAGTGCCTGTAGTAGGAAGCATAGAGATGCTGCTAGCTGGTGGCAGGGAGTCCCACTAGCCGGGGGCAGGGCAGTAGCCAGGATTGGAGCCCCGCCTGTGGCTGAGGCAGTGCACTGGCCATGCTGGAGGCCAGGATGGAAGCCCCGGGAGAGCCCAAGGCCTCACCTTCCCTCATCCGGCAAACTCTCCTTCAGGAACACTCAGGTCCTGAGGGTGCCAGACCATGGAGGTCCAACCTGTATTGTCTTTGGTTCAGTTATCAATGGGGTTAGTGGCTCTTTAAAAGTGGCAGTATCAAGATCTTCACTTTGCCACAGGGATTCCGTGGTATGCAGAGTGTGGATTACACTGGTGTAAATGCTGTGGGTATGTCTGTCTATTCTCCAGAGATGCATCTTGATGCAGGTACCATTCCTTGGCCCAGACTTCTCAACCAATCAAGTCCTACTCTCTGGAGCCACTGATCGCTCCCTCCTAGCTTTCCTCCATTCATACGAGTCCTGAACACATTTGGGCAAATATTTGTGTCCCTCACCACAACACCACAGAGAACAATCCAGAGACATCTTGTGTGTACAACCAAAAACATCTCCCTCATTTCATTTATGATCCATATCTTTATAGATCACATGTAGCTCATGCCCCAAAATCAGGCTTGGATGGTTAGTGGCTGCTTTTTGACAAATGTTTTTTGGAGACTGTGAATTACATTGGAAACCTACTGAAAAAATGTTTCATTGAAAAAATGTCCTCTTGTTTAAATTGGATATAAATATTATGAACTGGAAAACAGTGTGTGTGTGTGTGTGTGTGTGTGTGTGTGTGCGCGCCTTCTGAGTTGGTATGCCTCTTTTAATTTACCTGTCCTGAAGAAATTGGAGGATAGAAAAGGAGCCTGTGTGTATGATAACTGCTAATACCCCAGAATTAATTGTATGCCTACAAAAGGAATAACAGTTCCATGCTGGAGGTGGAAACTTCAACACATTCAGCTATCTCCTATAGCTAGGTGATTAAAATACATTATAATTGGCTCTATGGATCAATTTTAATAATGAATACAAACAGAATGTATCTCCTGGCACCATCCTATGCATCTGCCTTTCAGTGAAACCACACAACTAAAATCTCATAAAATAATAAATAGCTAAAAATTCTGAAACCCATTTCAAGGCTCTGCTGAAGATTTTTTTCAAAATCTTGATGCCTTAATCAACAGTGACACAATTCTCAAGCCCAGCTGAGATTAGAAGCTTGATGGTATGTCTACACAGTGGGCTAATGTCCAGTTTAGATACGCAACTTCAGCTACATTAATTGCATAGCTGAAGTCAAAGTACCTTAACTTGGCTTTAGGCACTGTCTACATAGCAGGAAGTCGAAGGAAGAACACTCGTCCATTGACATCCCTTACTCCTTGTGAAATGAAGGTTACAGAAGTTGGAGTAAGAAGCCCCTTATTTTGAAATTATTTTGAAATGGGCTTGCTGTGTAGACATGCACCCAGTTATTTCAAAATAACATGAGTTATTTTGAAATAAGTATGCAGTGTAGAGAGAGCCTGGGTGTCCTTCAGAAGCAAAACTCATTATTAGTGTTGCTGACTCAAACCTTATGATAATTCTTGCTTTCTTTTAAGCACCAGCTCCTGGAGTCATGCTAACTATGAGAGAATTTCTACTTACTAAAATTTCTAGCCCTCATAGTTGTGGAGAAAATCATGGAATTGTGTCTTCCCCCATCCCTACTACACCTGAAATCACAAGGCCAGTAAAAATTCCAATGTTTGTTTTCTTATTTTTAAAAGTTTCAAGGTGTTTTAGAAGGAAGACTGATAATTTTTGACCGACTTGGATTGGCAGGCACTACCATGTCCTTTCCCTGTGAGCCTCCTTGATGTAAAAAGGCTGTTTCTTCTGACTGAAAAGGAATGGCAATATGCCTAATAGAAATGAAATGCCTGTATGTCACTTGAATTTGTAATACAGTACTCTTTTTTTTCTGTCACATCACACGGCATGTCCTGATTTGTGTTGAACTATCACTAGTGGAGGGAACCACTATGGCACAGCTGTCAAGAGTTCAGCCCATAGTTAACTCAAAAGCTGGCAAAATTTCTCTTATGCCAAGAATTTTCTACAGACCCTAATTTGCAGATGCTTACTCTTGTGTCCAGAGGAAATAGGGATTGTTCATCATAATCCTATGCTGGGGTTTTGTTCCTTCTCATTACATGTATTTGTTATCAATCTGTGTTGCATAATCCTCCAATGATTTTCCATCTCTATTATACAATAAATAAAGGAATGGATGCTCTAGTTCCATTCTTCAGCATATTTTGAGAAAAGGTGCTTAAAAGCATGTCTGCATATAAATGAGCTGAGCTGATATTGTGTGTATCTCTTAGAAGGTATTGTTCTGAATAATCTGAAAATAACCAGGAGAAATAAATCAACCTCTTTCCCATTGGTCTTGCAACATGCTAGGAGGCTGACTGGCATCAGAGGAAAGTATTTGGGTATTTTTCCTATAATAAATTAGTTATTTGAATAGTTGACTTATACAAGCAATATAATTTTTCCATAAAATGTGTTGCTGAAGGATGTTGGAAAAAATGTTGTGATAGCAGTTCATCAGTAGCAGAGATGCAGCATGTTGTATGTTTATGTAGTTACAGTGAATTTCTACACTACACACATTGCTCATTCACTATTGATGGATCACGTGACATATTAACTGAACCTAAGCGGCTAGTAAGGAAGCTATTAAACAAAAAAAGTATATGTACGTTACAGTGATTGTGTAGAGACCCTTAGCTTATCTGTGGCAATGACTTTCTTTTTAACTTCCCACTATAAATGATGTGACATACATATACAAAAATGCAGTAAACACTACTCCTTTTGCCTTTAATTTTCCTGACCCCACCTCACTTCATTGGGTGCTGATGAACATGTCTGGTAAGCTATACAAATACTCATGAGGAAGGCAGGCTACCATTTGTGCCATTTGTTTTGGCAAGTGAACTTGGTTTTATGCTGTCTTGCATACAAATGAATTCATCGATACATGAAAGCTAATGTTAACATTTAGCAACGATTGACTAATATCTTGTATAATTCAACAGGCTTCCACTATAAACATTCTCTTCCAATATTTAATACAAATCATTAAGTATTGCTTAATATGTATGCATCAGCATTGGTATTATTTGAATAAAATGCCAGAATGACCCCCCCCCCACCCCTTTTAGATAAAAATCACTTTCCTAATTTCATACTTGATGGCCAGTAGGGTATCCTTGATGCACATTCCAATTATGACAGTAAATAGGCTTTTTTCATTATATGCATGATGCAGATGAAAGGTGAAGAATTCTTTATAAAACCCCCCTATTATGACAGCTAATTATAAATCATTCAATTAGCTTTCTAGCATCGCAGCTCTGGGCAGCTGTACCCATGTAATTTGCCATCTTAATATATTAAATGTTTCCTTTTTTTTAAAGGCAATAATGTCTGCCAAATGAAACAGCAGAACACATTAAATCATAGTAAAACAAGCAATTCAGATATCAGATTGCAGTACGATGGGCTGAAGAGTTTGGCTGCCTGTTATACATTTTAAATGAAGAAATATGCATGCTGTACATGAAAGGAGAATACTTACTTGAGAAGGATTCTGCAGCTTCGGTTCTGCTAGTCCACAGACTGAAATGATGAAACCAGATTTAGAAGTAGCTTATTAAGTGCATGCCGCTTCAACAGTTACAGCTTTTTTTTTTTTAACTGAAAGACAGAATTGCTTTCTTTTAAGGAAACCAGCTGAGAGTGAATTCTTGTCTGTGCTGCTGTGAGCGCTGCATAGCCATGTCAGCAACCTCGAAAAAACTCAAGTCATCCCACTATTTACTGGTTGGAGCTTTCCTGTGTTGTCATAAACTTTAATGGTATCAAAAAGGGTCACAGCATAGCACCAATGTAGAAAATCACTAGTTAATCACAATCAAGTGAGACTGACACTGAGTCAATGCTTTAAGGGTGTGTCTACACTGCATCCATAGCTCAAAATAAGCAAGGCAATTAGAGCTATGCAAATTGCATAGCTTATTTGAGTCAATTTCAAAACAACTTATTTCAAAATTTGGCACTGTCTACAAAGCACTTATTTTGAAATAAATCACTATTCCAAAATGTCCCTTACTACTCATGGAATGAGGTTTACAGGGACATCAGAATAGCGAGCTCTTTATATTTTGAAATAATGGGTATGCTCAAAAGACACGGAATAGCTATTTTGGGACACTAGAGGTATCCCAAATAGCTCCACAGTGTAGACGTAACCTAAGAGTCCAATGACTGATTTGCTCAGTTCCTGGGTTTTTAGTATGGGTCCTAGTCAAAGGATTTCTAAAAGTCCAAGTACACGACATCCACTAGATAATCTTGTCCACATGTTTGTCAACCTCCTTAAAGAATTCTAAAATATTTCTGAAGCATGAGTTTCACTTACAAATGCCATGTTGATTCTTCCCCAACATACTATGTTCATCTATGGGTCTGATTAATTTGTTCTTTAGTATAGTTTTAACCAATGTACCTGATACTGAAGTTAGATTTACCAACCATGTAATTGCCAGGATTGCCTTGGAGCCTTTAAAAAAATGGTGTCTACATTAGCTAACTCTCCAATCATCTGCTACAGAAACTGGTTTAAGTGGTAAATTATATACACATTTAATAACTGCAATTTCCCATTTGAGTTCCTTGAGAATGCTTGAGTGAATACAATCTTATCCTGGTAACTTATTTTTCAGCTTGTTCAAAAACCTCAGTCGGAGACAATTCCTCAGATCCTAAAAAGAATGTCTTAGATATAGCAGATGGCCTTCTCTTCCTTCTCTTGTAGCATCTCGATCATACAATGGTCCCACTGGGTGTTTGGCGGGCTTCCTGCTTCTGATTTACTTACAAAAATTGCTATTAGTTTTGTACCTTTTGTTTTCTGCTCTTCAAATTATTGGTGGCCTGCTTAATTATACTTTACACCTGATATGTCCGACTTCATTCTTTCTATTTTCCTCAATAGAGTTTGACTTCCCATAATTAAAGGATTTCTGTTTTTTTGCCTCTAGCCAGTCTTATTTTATTTAGTCATGATTGCATATTTTTGGTCCTCTCCCCCCTCAGCCATGTTGGAATTTACATTTAGTCTAAGCCTGTATTTTGGTGTTTAAAATTTGTTTCCATGCAGCTTGCTGTCATTTCATTTTTGTGACTGTTCCTTTTAATTTCCATTTGACTCCCTGATAACTCTGATTAAAGAAGCATCTCACACAGACCAGCAGTTCTCAAACTGGGGCCTGTGACCTCATGTGGGTCTCTGAGCCCTTTGAGGGGGGCCATGGAACTCTGCTGCTGAAACCTAGTTCCCTGAGACTCAGTGTCCCCACTTCTGCAGGGCTGAAGCCCAGATCCTCAGCATGTCCTGTCTGCCCTGTTGGGCTAAGGTGGGAGTGATGTGGGGCTGAGGCCTGAGCTCCTTCCATCCCACAGCCAGCAGCGGCACGAGACTGAAACCCCAAGCTCCCCACCTGCAGCTGAGAGCAATATGGGGCTGAAGCCCCAAGCTCCTCCCTGCAAAGTCAGGAGCAGCATGGGACTGAATCCCTGACATGGGCACAAACCTTGAGCCCATAGGTAGAGTTGATGGGACTCAAGGGAATTGCCCTCCCAAACTGTAGTGTCATACCCAGAGTCAGGGTGTGGAGGTGGCACTCCTTCACTGCACCCCGCTGTGCAGAGCTGGCCAGAGCCCTGCTGGCCAGAGCCCTGCTGGCCCTTGCTCCCCCACCAGATAGTCAAACTATGCTTATGCCCAAGGCTCAACAAATAATACAATCTACTCGCCCGTGGTGAGTAGATTGCAACCCGGAAGAGCTGGGTTCGGCAAGCCCTGCTTATGCCCCAGGGTTTCCAGCCTGGCCCAGAGCCGCAAGTCCCCACCCACCCCTTCCTGGGCCCCAGAGTTTTTCTAGCATGTTGAGGGGGTCCTCAGAAAAAAAAGATTGAGTACCCATGCCACCTATGACTTTAACTGGACAAATGTATAAAGTTTAATCTTTCAGGCCTTATGCGGTTAAAATGCCCAGTGATTAAGCTCTGCGATTCACATTCTTTAGTGCAACTGGTTCTGTCTGGGCATTTATTCTGGTTAAGCCTTGACTAAGCAATGCAGGAACTGCCCTATCCAGATTATATTCCTGTATATAGCATATGAAGCACAATTAAGAAATGCAGCATCCTGCTGCATCTTTGATGTTCAGGGGTATAGGTAACTGGTGCCTGCGAAGGGACAGAGTTCAGGGAGGGCCACCCAGAGGAACAGGATGGGGGCATAATGTAGCACCCCATTGAGCAATCAAAATTGTGGCAGGGGAAGAAAGGGACAATGCAGCTCCAGGATGCTAACAGAAGTTTGCCTATGTTCAGAAGCAAAATTTGTCACTGGCCTCAATCCAGTCTCTGTTTGTACATGCATAAACTATTGGTAAATGCAACTTTGCTGAACACAGGTGTTCATATACAAACCTATCTTTACTTGTGCCCACGACATAAGGTTTTGCTTCTGTAAATTGTTACCCATACATAAGTGCACAAAAATGGACACCAGTGACTTGTGCTTCAGAGCGAGTGAAAGAACACGGTGATTTATTGATTGATTCATCCCCTGTCATCCAGATTCCATCAGAGCATGGGATTGTGTTCCTGACCATCCTATCTAATAGCAATTGATGGGCCTATCCTCCACAAACTTATTTAGTTCTTTTTGAACCCACTTACATTTATGGCCCTCACAACATCTCCTGGCAAGAGTACCACAGGTTGACTCCGCATTGTGTGAAGTAGTTCCTTAGGTTTGTTTTTGACTGCTGCTGCCCATTGAGCAGATATTTTCAGAGAGCTATACACAATATCTCCAAAATCCCTTTGACTGATAATAGTTATAGACCCCATCATTTTGTATGTATTTTGGGATTATGTTTTCCAATATACATTTCAAATTTATTAACACTAAATTTCTTCTCCCAGTTTCTTGCCCAGTCAAACAGTTTAATGAGCTCCCTTTGAAACTCTTCACAATCAGTGTAGGGCTTCACTATCATGGGTAATTTGTATAATCTTCAAATTTTGCCACTGTTTACACCCTTTTCTAGATCATTTTTTAAATATGTTTAACAGCATCGGTCCCAGAACAGATTTTTGGACTCTGATATTTTCCCATCTTAAGTCTTAGAACTGACCATTTATTCTTACCTTTTGTTTTCTATCTTTAATTCATAAAGACCTTAGTTGCACTTGGGCTCGGTAGAGCCCTCCCTCCCCATTGCAAATGGCCTCCATCAGTGGGCAGTACTACTTCTCCATTCACAAACTGAAGCCAGAGCTACTAATTCCAAAGAATTGTTACTAAAGTCATCTCATGAGAGTAAAGGGCACTTAAACACAAGGACAGATCTTTCACACTGCTCAGATTAAAAAAATCCCTCCCTGATTTCACCCAACTTGGATGAGTCCTTATGCGTTGGTTTTTAATATGTAGGTCCTCTTATACCCTCTAAACATGAACATATGGTGCAAAAAAGAAAAGGTCTGTCAGTACTGACTTCAGTTCTGACCCTTAAGGCCAAGGATCAGCATCCAGTGACTCCACAGAGAATTCCAGGCTGGGCTGTGCTCTAGATCAGTCTGTCGTCACCATCCACAATAACCAGGGATGTACCAGATATGTGCTTTGGATGTACTTCTCTAGAAACTATATTTGCCTTCCATTAGCCACAATCTCCTTTCTTTTTGGGTCTAGCCATACTTGGAGACATTGCAACATCAGAAGAAGAAAACAAATGGAAGAGATGGGAGTGTTCCTCTTTCCTATCCAGCCAGAGCATTTATTGACTGGGGCCAGGAGTTCCAAAACAGTATCCTCCTCCTTGCTAGAGGAGGCTATTGCCCATCATTACAATCTGCACCTGATGACCACAGACTAAGCTCCAGATTCAGCTTATGGAGTTCCATGATACTCAGCATATGCTACTATATATTTGTAGCCTTCTTGTGCTAGCAGAGTGCCCCTGTCATGGCTCCTTCCCCACTCTGGCATGATAAATGCAGAAGTGGGGGCCAGCAAGTGTACCCCAAAGCCTTATCTACCAGGCTTCGGTATAAAACTTCCCCCAAAATCTTAAAAGCCTAGATCTTGGGAATAAAACTTCCACTGCCACCACCCAAATGTTGCTAAAGAAATCAGGGGAAAGATCATTTGGGAAATCTCACCCCTAAAATAAAAATCAGGGCACACCATTAACCAATGCCAGGTTAATAAAAAGAAAAGAAAGAACTTTATTACAACAATATTCCTGTTGCAAGCAGAATGACTAGATGGGAAGGTAACAAAATATACTCATGGAGAAACTCCATGGGCCTAGAACTTGGTTACAAAGAAAAGCCAAAACATCTTTTAAGCAGTGCCAGACATCAGATCCCATACCCAAATCTTAAAACAAAGCCTAACGAAACTACCTAAACTTTACCCTACTTACAGAAAATGAAGAATGGTGTCTTGGAGAGAGAGAGACATGCTTGTCCCTCTCTGTAGCTGCGGAGGACTCACTCAGAGAGACAAAAGGGAGAAAGGAAAAACCCCAATTCCTTTGTCCCTGTTTGAAAGTCCCACCTACATTCCTACTGGTCACTCCACCTGGCTAGGTGTAGTTAACCCCTTAATCCCCAGGCTGCTGGCTAACCCTCATAATCATGACAGCCCCTTCCAGCCCAACCAGTCAGAATAGTTTGGCATACACCTCGTGGAATGAGGTGTAACAGTTGACTCAAACTAAGGACTTAGTTCGAGTTAACGTTTGACTGCCACATGTAGCTGTGGGCAGTTAGTTCGGACTAGGGGGATTTAAAAATGGTGCCCGGACAGGAAGATGCAAATAAAGTCCAGGATATTTAAATCCCGGGCTTCATTTGCAACTTCGAATGCCTACATTAGCCTCCCTAGTTCGAATTAGGGGGCTAGTGTAGACATACCCTTAGTTAACTTCCTTGTGTCAACAAATTAAAATCCACGTTGACTCTCCAGCGACTATATGGGAGTAACTTCAGACTCGACCTAAGCATGGCCTACTTTCCTATGGAAAGATTCCCAGCCATGAACTTGATAAGACAAGTCATCCACAGGTCAGATCATGGTCAGGGGTGGTCTGTTCCTATTAAGCCATATGACGTTCTGTGCTTACATAACACCATTTGCCAAGCTTCATCTTTATTGCCTACAGGCCTAGCTCTGGTCTGTTTACTTACCCTGGTATTTGTGTTGTCTTTGTTGGGTAATAATTCCCTCTGAAGTCAAAGCTTCTTTTGTTTGGCTGATGAACCTGGAATAAGTGCACATCAGAATCCCTTTTCTTTGCATCAACGTTTGACATAGCCATTATCATGGACACATCCCTTGTAGGAAAAGGAGCCCATATGGATGGCCACATCATGCAAGACACTTGAACACTTTGGGAGGCCAGGATACATAGCAGCCTACTAGAACTCAGAGCAGTCTGCATTGCATTCGTTCTACTCATTCAGTCCTGCTGTATCCAGATAGTGAATGTTTTCTGCACAAACAGGGTGGAGCAAAATAGCTTTCTTTCTGTGCAAAGGCAGACTAGAACTAGTGTGCACCAGGACAACTTGTCCACAAAAGCTCATGCTACTATATATATATTTTGTTATTCTCTAGGATGCTACAGGGTTGGGGCAACATTTGGCAACATACCTGCCATATATACAGAAATCTTTGGTAGACAAATCTGAGCACGTACTCTTCCACAGACCACAAATGGGAGATGTACAATTCTTCTATGAACAAGATATTCACCCAGTGGGGAACACTATCCTGTCACCTGTTAGCCTTCTGCACAAAATAGAAATGTCCCCTGTATTGCTCTAGAGCATCTCTGGGCCAGGTGTCCATGGGTGTTGCCCTTCTGCTACATTGGACAGACCCCCCATAAGCACAGCTACCACATGTTGTGTGAAAAGTATGCCATGACAAAGCTCGGGTAATTCTCATTGCTCCCAGACAACTTTGGTTTTCAAATGTCAGTGCAACTTCCCATCAGCACCCATCTGTCCCTGGATCCTTTCACACAAGAGAGTGATAAGACCAAACAACCCAGACCAGGGTCTCCTCTTCATCTCACAGCCTCATATTGGGATCTGCATCAGACCTAGAGCATTCATGTTGAATGGCCATCTAATCTACTGTCAATCAAAACTGAAAGGACTCCACCAGGAGTTCTATCTTGCAAAATGGAGTCCATTCACACCTGAGCATAACAGAACCAATTGCCCCAGAATCCATAGGGATTCCTGTTATTTTAGCCAACCTGATCACTCTCAAGATGCCAGGTCTCTCTATTTGCTTGTAGGTGAACGTGTAGTGATTTACCAGTGCTTTCCAGCCTCCAGTTGAAGATCATATTGTTTTCATTCATCCAACAGCAATCAGCTTTCTGGACAGGCATTGTGCTTCAGGGACAGGTGAGGTGGCCCAGTTATGCTTCTGAAGGGCCTGGAGTTCATGCTTCCCTCTCCAATCAGTTGATGGGAAAAATGTGAGCATAAACTATATGGGAGCTCTTGCTGTAGCCAGGAGCCATACTCGAACTCAAGAAGACCATAGACTGAAACTTGCCTGACCCCTGCACACACTCTCCTCCATCCTCATGTTCTTGTGCAGGGGGAAGCCAGACTATGTTCTTAGTGGAAAATTCTGTGAGCAACATTAGCATGTAGTGAGGTGAAGCAAAACAAATTACACTTCTCAGGGACTACCGCTTCAAAAGCACTGCAATTAACCAAAAATAAACCATCCTCCCCCTCTGCTGCCTCTCTACCTGCACATTCATTTCTGTTTTCCCATTTGCAGGGAGCCACGGCTGTTCAGTTGGGACCCAAACAAGGGTTCTTTCACTTTGTGCCCCTCCCTGCACATATTCATCCCATTGTAAATGCCTGTGCGGGAAACATGAAGCAATTGAAAGAGTATAAAGTGAATGGTTTGCACAGCCAGTGAGCTGGGGAAAGCTGTACAATTTATGATCACTAGTCTGGCTGAGCAAACTGCAATTTGATTGATTCTAAATATATTTTGCAGAGCACAGCCGTCTAACCGTTCATTGCTTCTTATTTCCCTCTCCACATGTTCCTCTTCTCTCAGTCAAATAATCACTAGCAATTGCCCGAGTAGCAGCAGGAAGTGAAAATACAGGTGAACCCCTCTCTTTTGTTTATAGTAACACAGCAACTAAAATTGTTACTTCAAAAACTTAGCATTCATATGTGAGTTGAAATATCCACCATAAAGGGAGTTGGGCAGGACTAGATGATTCAGGGGACTGACCACAGGGAGCATTTCATTTGTAAAGGCCCCATCCTTTTAAGGTTAATGGCAAAACCTTAATCCCAGACTAATACTCTTATTTACACAGAGTAGTTGTGAAGTTCCATTGAAGTGAATTGAACTATTAGTGGAGTCATTGATTACGAAATGTGAATAAGGGCAGTGTAATGTGATGTTCACTAACCCCAATGGGAGAGGATGTAACGTTGGATCACATGTTCAGTTACCATTTAAAGACAGTGAGCTGACGACTAGTTAAACATCTTGGTTCATTTTCTTGAGAGGAAGTGAGCCCATCACTCATTAATGGTGGGTGGTCTGGTCTTGTGATGGGCCTGTTAAATCTTCCAGTCACAATGTTTAAGAAAATACTAATTTTGGAATCTTTAATATTTATTAGTAGAATTTGCTTTGGTGTTCTATTTCAAGTCCATGTTATAGTAACATTGGCTTCAAAAACCAAACTTAGACATGTAAAGATCCAATGGCTAGAAGCTGAGGTTAGAAAAACATCCAATTCAAAATGAACTGCAACTTTTTAACAGTGAATAGATCTAACCATGGAAGAATTGACTAAAGGGTGTGGTAAATTCTCCATCATGTGGAGTCTTCAAATTAAGATTAGATATTTTTCTAAAAAAGATAATCTAATTCAGCCACAAGATTACTGGAGTGATGCAGGAATTACTGGGTTGTGTTGTGCTGAATATTTGACTATATGATCATATGATCATAATGGTGCAGTTTGATCTGGGAAATCTGTTAATTAGTTTTAAGAACTAATATTGTTAGGTGATAAATAGCTGCTGTGTTAGGCACCAGCCAATTCACAAGCCAAGAATTACTCTGGTATATAAGCCCCAGGAGAAGAACATTAGCTCACCCTACTCAATGTCACTCCAGAGCTTGGGCCTCTCTCCTGACAGTGACTTCATACTCCTCAATACCTAGCCTGCTCATGCATTGTTCCTGCTCCAGCCCTTCTCTTGCTCCTGCCTTGCTCTGACCCTGCTCTGGACTTGTGCTTCTGGCTCTGACCCCTGCATCCATCCACTAGGCCTGACTGCCATGGTTCCAAACACTAGCTCTGACCATCCCCATCATGGCTTTTGACAACTCACAAAATTATTAGCTTGTCTGCAGAAGTGCATTAACTTTACATTGTATGTAAAGCGAGTGAAAAATTCCACCCCTACCTCCAATCTATGTTCACTTTTGAGACCTGGTGCTTGTTTTCACTGCAGTTTGCTAGCTTGAAATGTAACCCAACTTCATTGCTCCCAACCTGATTCCTGTCCCCCCCCCCCCCCCCACACACACACAAATCGCTTGCTTGAGTTAGGTGGTGCTTATCGGCTTCCCTTACTACTCACGAATCGAGAAGTAGGCACTGACTGAGGGCACCCTCAGCATTCAATTTAATGGGTCTCTACTAGACCCACTAAATCAAATGCCAGATTGATCTCTGGCCTGTCAAGTGGCCTTAGTTTCATATTATCCACTTAAAAAGCATCCCTTCTTGGAATCAGCACAATGAATGGGTTCCGTGATTTGACATTTGCACACAAAAGCTGTGTGAAACTCACTGATCTTCTTACCAAGCATTCAGCTAGAGTTTTTTCCCCCCAAACTTGCAAACTTAATTGCTAAAGATTCACTAGTGTAATCCCCTATCCTGGAACATCCTTGCCCTCAAAGGTGGCAGAGTCCCTTGTTCTTCCCTCCTTTGGGATTGTCTGGCTTCCCCTCCCCTCTCTCCTCCTCCCCCATCTTTGAACCAATAGGCTTATAGCAGTCTCAGGCCCTTTTTACCAGGAGAATCCAAAAATAGCTGTCTCTCTTTCTGCTGAGGAGAGCTATCCCTAGCTGCCTCCTCCTTTAAGGAGCTTCCTTGGGGACAGCCTGGCACACCAAGCAAGTTCTTGGGTGTGGTAGTTATTGCATTCTGCAGACAATTTATATAACAAGCTACCATTCACACGTGAACTAATCCTTTCTTCCCCTGCATTTATCATTCTCCACACATAGCCTTCTATCTACACATCAATCACGCTCAACTTTCAGCAGCTTGGCTGTTGTACACCTACACAAAGCTTCCCACAGCTTTCATTCATTTCACATATGTACCAGCATCTAAACAACTCTGAACATTGGAGTACACAAGAAACAAGTTATTAATGAAAACGGTTGTTGGGAGGCATTTGGTTTGATGGGACAGTATTATTCTTTACTCCAGAAGTTTAGGGCCTGGCTTTTGCTATGAGTTAGTTCATGTCCTGGGTTGTTTTGCTGCTGTTGCTGCTACCATCACCACTACCTCCAGCTTTGAAGATGTACATCTTTTGTTAAAAATAGTACAAAATGACCTCACTGAGGTCCAGCATTGACAGAACCTTGTGAAAAATGGGAAATATGGAAAAAACACACTAAAGCAATTGATTGCAATACATCTTGACTCATGTTCAGTTCTGCCGGCCATGTACCCTCTTACTTATCTCAACCTTGCATTTTAAATAGAGTAGGCCAACACTGGAAAAAAAACTTCTAAGGAAACTGATATGATTATATAATCTATTAACTATTTATCTTGTACAGTCTTTTGTCTGTTGTTTTGAGACTTAATGGCTATTCAACCAGATTGTACTCCTTCCACCGTCTCTACTCAATGTGTTGCGAATTTTTCTGGCGCTGTCTTCAGAAATGTAACAGTATCTCTTTCACTTTTAAACCCATGTATTAAGAAGATTAAATTCTGATTAAGCTAGGCTTATAGAAGACTTCTTCCCCACAGTGTTAGCTACTATTTGGTAAGGAAAACAACTGAATAATTGAGCCTACCAGTGCCAACTCTATTTGCACAAAAGGTGTACCCTTCAAGCTTCTACAGCCAGTCTCTTCTGAAGCCATCTTGACATGTGTGATGGGGTGTGTCAAGGCTGTTCCCACTCTGGCACTCTGAATGCAGAAGGTGGGGGCCTGCAGGAGAGCTTCAAAACCTTGCCTCTACAGGCACTGGTTACCAAAACTTCCCCCCGGAATCCTAATACACAGATTTTGAAGAATTTGCTGCCACCATCAAGTGCTTTGATTCCTTTAAAAATAAATAAATAATAAATCAGGGGTGAACACTTAAAATAACCCCCAGGTTATTTTCCTTTGCACCAAAAGAGCTTGAAAAAGAAAAGAGAAAAACAAGTGGCAGTCTCTGGTAGCTGACCCTTCAGTCAGAGGCACGCAGACACACACAGACAGACCTTCCAGGACACACGAATCAAATCATCAACCTGAGGTGATTATTACAAAACAAAAGATAAACTTGATAAAGCATACTTGGTTGTTTCTTTAATTTGTTTTCCTTAGTTGCTCTAACATCTAGCAGAGAAAAGTCTCGGCACTATGCTTAAATAGTATTCAATGGGGAGGGGAAGCATAGATTCACACAGAGCACAAAATAAAGAAAAATTACCCTGAATGCAACTGGACTCACAGTTCCCTGGTACTCACTTTTGATTTTCTCTTTGTTCAGTCCACTCTCATGCCATGAATTGTGTGTGTGTTTGGGGGGAGAGCGGGGGAGAGAGGGAGGCATGTTAATCCTGCCGGGGTTTAAATCATTCTATGTCTCAACTCATGGTTTAATTCTCCCCCACAAAGAAAGCAGGCAGGAGACCTATATCCAATTCAAATTTCAACCCTCTCTCTCGATTGGTTCTCCTGTCCCCCGGCTGACACCTTTGCTAGGCACCTTAATCCCTTAGGGTAGGTCTACACTACAAAGATAATTCGAACTAACGGACGTTAGTTCGAATTAACTTTGATAGGCGCTACACTAGCGCTCCGCTAGTTCGAACTTAATTCGAACTAGCGGAGCGCTTAGTTCGAACTAGGTAAACCTCATTGTACGAGGACTAAGCCTAGTTCGAACTTACTAGTTCGAATTAAGGGCTGTGTAGCCCCTTAATTCGAACTAGTGGGAGGCTAGCCCACCCCAGGTTTCCCTGGTGGCCACTCTGACCAATACCAGGGAAACTCTATTGCCCCCCTCCCGGCCCCGGACTCCTTAAAGGGGCACGGGCTGGCTATGGTGCCCGTGCCAGGTGCAAGCCTGCTAGCACCCAGCCAGCAGACCCTGCACCTGGCATGGCATGAGCCAGCCACCCGCTGCCACCCAGCCCTCCCCCTCTTCCTGGGACCAGGCTGGCGGCTCCTGGGAGCTTGCCCGGGACCTCAAGAGGCGGGCACACGCCTGGTCTAGTGCGGACATCGTGGACCTCGTCCACGACCTCCGCACTAGGCACAGGAAAGTGGCCATCTAGGGCAGGAGAGCTGCCAGCCTGGCCACCCAGGAACAGGTGTGCATGAAAATCAAGGTGGTCCACTGAGACCCCCGACCCTGAGCCCAGAGCTTAGAATGGCCGTACTGGGTCAGACCAAAGGTCCATCTAGACCAGTAGCCTATCTGCCGACAGTGGCCAACCCTAGGGACCCTGGAGGGGATGGACTGAAGATAGTGACCAAGCCATTTGTCTCATGCCATCCCTCTCCAGCCTTCCACAAACTTTGGGCAGGGACACCACTCCTACCCCCTGGCTAATACCACTCCATGGACCCAACCTCCATGACTTGATCTCACTTCTCTTTAAACTCTGTTCTAGTTGTAGCCTTCACAGCCTCCTGCAGCAAGGAGTTCCACAGGTTGACTCTTTGCTTTGTGAAGAACAACTTTCTGTTACTAGTTTGAAGCCTGCTACCCATTCCTTTCCTTTGGGCTATGTCTAGACTGCAGGCTTCTTTCGAAAGAGGCTCTTTCGAAAGCATCTTTCGAAAGAGCCTCTTTCGAAAGATCGCGTCTAGACTGCAGGCGGATCTTTCGAAAGAGCAATCCGCTTTTTCGAAAGAGAGCACCCAGCGAGTCTGGATGCTCTCTTTTGAAGAAGCCCTATTTACATTGAAGAACGCCTTCTTTCGAAAGAGGAACTTTTGAAAGAAGGCGTTCTTCCTCGTGAAACGAGGTTTACCGCCATCGAAAGAAAAGCCGCGTTCTTTCGAATTAATTTCAAAAGAACGAGGGTTGAGTCTGGACGCAGGGGAAGTTTTTTCGGGAAAAGGCTACTTTTCCCGAAAAAACCCCTGAGTCTGGACACAGCCTTGGTGTCCTCTAGTCCTTCTATTATGGGAACTAATGGAGAACTTTTCTTGATGCACCCTCTCCACCCCACACATGCTTTTATAGGCCTCTATCCTATCCCCCCTCAGTCTCCTCTTTAATAAACTGAAAAGTCCCAGTCTCTTTAGCCTCTCTTCATATGGGACCTGTTCCAAACCTCTGATCATTTTAGTTGCCCTCCCCTCTCCCACCCTCTCTCTTCCCCTCTCCCACCTCCTTTTCCCAGTCTCCCCGAGTTTTGTTCAATAAAGAGAGATTCTATTTTTGACCACACATTTTCTTTATTTTGTACATCAGGAAGGGGGCCTAGGGAAGGGTAAGTGGAAGGAGGTGAGGGAGGAATGGGGTACGAGCCCCCGATGGGGAGGACTGGGCTGGCTCTGCGGGCTTCTGGGGGGTGGAAGCTCTCCTGCAGCCCCCCCAATTGCCCTCTCTCCCCAGATGGCAGCCTGCAGCAAGTGCAGCCGGTCTGATGGCCGAGTGCTGTGATGTGCCCAGTGTGGGCACTCAGGGCACTCCAAGCTAGGACTGCTTTGCAAGCAGGGCACCCCTGAGAACTGTCTGTCCGGGGTGGGGGTCGGATCCCTTTAAGCACAGCCCTCGGCTAGCCCTCGGCAGCAGCTCCACACTCTAAGTCCTCATCTGATGCCCTGCCGGCACTGCTTACGGCCATCCTTAATCCCGGTTCAAGGTCCACTTAATGTGGACATGCTAGTTCGAATTAGCAAAACACTAATTTGAACTAGTTTTTCAGTCTGGATGCGTTAGTTCGAATTAGCTTAGTTCTAAGTTAGTTCGAATTAGCGCTGTAGCGTAGACATACCCTTTGTCACCAGGTGCTTCTCAGGATTCCTCCTCTTTATGACAGGGCATCTGCCCTGCATTGGTACTTATAAGGGTCAGCCTACGGAGGCTGAGTGTTAGGCAACCGCAGGTGTGGCTGCAGATAATTAAGGGCTAGTTGGGGCTGTATAAATAAGGGCTCTTGGGCTATGTCTACACTACATGCTTCTTGCGCAAGAAGCCTTTTGTGCAAGAGTTTTTGGACAAAAGCTTCTTTCGCAAGAGCATGTCCACACCTCAAAGCACATCGCAATAGCCATGTGCTTTTGCACAAGAGAGTGTCCACACTGCATGGATGCTCTTGCACAAGAAAGCTCTGATGGCTATTCACAGAATGGCCATCAGAGCACCTATGCTTTTTCCCATAGGGGTGTCTTGCGTAAGAAACCCCTCTGGAGCATCCACACTTGCCTTCTTGCACAATAGCTGTAGCGCTAAAAGCAGTTATGCCTCAGAAAAGGAGGTTTACCTATGGCGGAAAAAAGCCCTCGGTTCTGCCATTTAATAGCCCATTTAATTGTGCAAGAGCTCATTTGAGGTGTGGACACGCTGCAGATTTTTGCACAAAAACAGCTGTTTTTGTGCAAAAACTTTGTAGTGTAGACATAGGCCTGGAGTGGAGGAAAACATTCACACTTGTTCCAGCTGTGGAGCAGGAGAGACCTGACTGCTAGGGAAGCTAGAGGCTTCCTGAGAGAGAGCAGTACTAGGGAAAGACAGGTAGAGCCAGGGAGCTCTGGCCTGACCCCACTCCTAGGCTTCAGGGCTGGAGGGTACTAGGGTTGCAGGGAGATGGCCAAGATCAAAGAAAGCAGCAGTTCCACACCCTCTTGCCCAATGATGAGTGGCCATTTCAGATTGCAGTTGGCCCCTGTGGCAGGGGCTAAGTGATGACTGGCAGTGGGTTACTGAGGCAAGGTGGGTATAGAGGGATGGGAGTTGTCTGAGGGGAAGGAACCCAGAGTGTGGGAGCAATGTGACAGGGCAGTACCCAGACAGGAGGGTGCTGTGGTCTGGGAGGGACGTGTCCTAATGTAAGGTAGAAGAACAGATAACCATAGATGAGACATGCTGGAAGAGGGAGCTCCAGTGCTGAGCAGAGCTAATTCCTGCATGACCAGCAGCAAGCACTATAGCGGTGAGTCATACCATGTTCAACATGATATTATAAAAGCTTGACTCAAGGCAAAGCAAGATCTCCCTCTTTCTACACATCTCAAGACTGGCTAGGTGCATATGTGGGTATGCACTATGTCAGATGAAGCAAGAGAACAAGAAGTCAAAGCCATACACGTCTATTTTTGTTTTAGTGGGAGGAAGCATATGCAATAAATATAGTATTTCAGAGATTATTGCCATTCTAATTATGTTAAGCCTACTCATAGGCCATGTCTCTGATTTTTTTTTATTAAATAGTAAAAATTGTAATAGAGTGCAGACCAGAAAGGTTACTTGGGCTGTAGATTCAAAGATAGTGGAACAACTCCCCAGAATCATGGGGGGAGGGAGGAAGAAGGGAGAAAATTACTCAGTGGGTCAGAGGATCCCAGAAGATTGTCCAGCTAATGCTTATGTATCCAAGCCAATTTTAAAACTTGAAAGTTGATCAGTTTGGTTGAGTGAGAAAATTCAATTTGAGATGGAAGTTTTGGGAGACACACATAAACTAGCATCACATATACTTTTTAAAGACATCTTTTGAGCAACCTCATGTCTTTTAATGCCTAGAAGGGAATATGATGAACAAACAGCTTCCACCATGGGTGTTAACTCCCTAAAATCCCTTTGAAATCCACAACCTTATTAATCTCTTCCCTACTGTCTAGGATCAGAATGGAGATGCAGTACACAAATCCAGTCATTGGGATAGAGCTTAGAATTTTCGGAGCTGAACAGAATTTTTTATAAAGATCCAAAGGAAGCCTAGTTGGTTTTTAATTATTATTTCTAGATCTCTGATCTTTTATGCTATCTGCAGGGATTAATGTAGGTGCAGTACAGCCCTGAGCCTACTTTGCTAGCAATCTCCCTGAGTTATCACTTTTTGGGAATAAAATCTATGTCTAGCTGGAACTAATCTATTTGGAGCTCCTTTTGTCAACCACAGCATTAAAACTCAGCTTGGTGGCATCTAGGTTGTCTTTGATGTGTAAATTGAGCAAAGTTTTTTCTTATTCTTGAATCCTAAAAGTCTCTTGACTTGTTCATGTTTTGAAGAGGGATACAAAATTACATATCCTTTGTGAAATGTCTTGTCTTCCAAATAAAGGAGGTTGCTGTCACTAACAGTGTGTCCCTGCAAGCAGTTTGTATTCATATGGCTTGTTTTTTTAAAATAAGCTTTGCAATGAGGAACTTCAACTGAGCATTTTCCCTCCAGAGTGGGTTGTTCCCCTTGAGTTTTAATATTAGATAAAATATAGCCTGGTCTGAAATGCCCATTTTGCGCATCAACCATTTAGTGAACTACAGCCCTTGACAAACATGTAGTATATTGACCATAAAATGAAGAGGTGATAGAGGAACAGGGAAAGCATTATTGGTAATCCTTGTTGGGATATGTAAAAATGAATAGGGTTCTGGGATAACTATACATCAGTGGGCAAGGGGTCTATCCAAAATAGGTATTGCCATTGCCTTTTTACCATGTTTTTCCCCTTTGTCCTGGCAACCTTAGAAGATGGTTGCACTGAACAGTGTCTTGTTTTGTCTTTGCACTTGTCCATAAAAACGTTTTCAGGGTTGAAGCACTTTCTCCCTCCCTATAAGCTGCTGCTGAAGACAGTATGTAATGCTGATTCAACTAAAAACCAGTAAACAATGAACAGCTACTTATTAATATTCATTGCATAGGAGTTAACATTACTAAAGTTTTTAGGAAAAGTAATGATAGATATGTGAATTAACATACTAAAGTAGATAAGAGTGTAATTGTTGCCAATTGGTTGCCACTCAGATGTAGTGTTGAATGTCCGAGGTAAATGTGTGAGGGCAATAAAGCAGTTCATTTACCCCATCCACTCCTGCGTCGCCTGTTTCTTTTCTAACAGTCCTTTTAAATGTCAGTGTCCACCAGTGCAAAGTTTTGATTTAAATTCGGTAGAGTTTTTTCCATGAGCTCGTAACACTGGAAGATCTATGCATGAAGGTGACTTTCCAGTTCTAAAGTCATCCTGTAGGACAATATACACGGTGACTGACATACCAACTGGGTTAGTCTCTTCTGCAGATCCTCCTGTGTGCTGCACTGCATCACTAGTTTTTGGACATTTCTCAATCTTTTTCTTGAGCTACCAACCACACTTCAGCAACCTTGGAATCTGGAATTAGTCTAAGTATGTTCTTTGCTTGATTATTTCTGATGATCACCAGATGTGACTAAAACCCCTTTTTTAAATACAAAGCTGCACAGCCCCACAGCTGCTTAATCCGCCCTGCCCAGCCGGGGGCTCAGCGCTCCACCTGTGGGGCCATTCTACCACACAGCTTAGAAGGAACTTTGGATATGAGGTGGGATATGGTCCATGAAGTGCTGCATTCTATGCTAAATGCCTTCTCTTTATTGGATGCTATTGCAACTCAGGTTCCACAGAGAGAATCAGGCAAAAGCAAAACAATCTCAGACACAAATTATGAAGGCTCTTGCAGTTTCTTGTTCTGTGGTCCTGAGACTATTCTGTTGCTGGTGGTGGTTGGGATGAGGTGAGGCAATGTTATGGCTTTTGCTGTGGTAGAAAGTTGGGTACACTCAGAACCTCTGCTTCCAAATGCTGACACTAGTTCAGCAGCTTCTCTGCTAACAGGTTAAGGAGTACAGTCTGTATTTTCATCTGTTGTCTAGAAAGTCACTTTTAGTAGGATCCGCCAAGGTGAATTTACTGATATCCAGTGTTGGTTCTCTTGTTTTTCAGGGGTAATCATATGCACATCTAGGTTCCACCTCAGTGAAAGCAGGAAGGTAGCTCTTCCCTCCATCCTGCAGACAATAAAGGGCTGCTTGTACGGTGACAAGGTGGTGGGAGTACAACCTATATATTAAATTGTACCATGATTACTGAACTCAAGGTTTCTGGGTGGCTTCATCAGCCCAAGAGGGCCCAGCACCATCCTATTACACCAAGCCACAGTGTTAACCTCCCCTACAAGTCTTAATCGTCTCATAAAGTGGAAAAAATTAGCTGCAATTTAGAACGACATAATATGGTCTGACTCTAAATAGAGATGTGGTCCTTTGGAAGCAGCCTTTTGGAAGATGCATCCAGTCAACCTTAGTCATGATTGATCTAGTTATTAACTTGCTCTACTGAAGGAAAAAGATAGGGGTCGAGGCAATAAATCATATAGATCATATGCACAAGCACAAGTTCTGTGCCATCTATAATAGACGTGGCCTCAGCAAGACAAATTAGGATTTTCTAAGGGTCCTGAGGCAATTAGGTGTCCTGAAAATCCCACCCAAAGTTTGGATCCAGATCTGAACCTTGGCAGTAAAGACCAGCTGAGATCATCAGATTTGGATCTGAACTTCCCCAGATATTTTAGAATATTACAGGATAGCCCTTTACCTCTTTGTCCATACAGGGTGCTATTTCAGAACTTCCATATGGCTCTTAGTAAAGCTACACTTCACAGTATATTTTCGCAGCTATATTTTGCAGATCTCAGCTATATGAGAAGCTACATAAATATCCCTTAAATCTATTATTTGGAGATCATTTTCTCTTAATAGGTGGTTGTTAGCACACTGAAAAATAGCTAATTCTGTATCAAGGGGATTGTAATGAGGCCAACAGCCTTGAAAGATACAGAACAGAAGTTCAGAAACAGGATGGCAAAAGCAGGGACAGATATGTTGATGGTAGATGCAAGTGAAGTAGCAAGAATAGAGGAGTACTTATTATTTTACTGGTCCAAGCATCACCATGCCATGAGAGTTATTCATAGTACAAAAATATGGTGTGATTGCTGAGATGCTTTACTGATGTTCTCCAGGTTAGAATAGTACCGCCTTCAGAGAGGTCATTTTGGTTCTGCTCATTTAACAGCACAGAAAGTATCCTACACATGTATAGAACTGGTGGAATCTGAAAATCAAACAGGAAATATAACTAGGTGAACAATGATGATTGTGGTAGATGACAGGTCAGAACATTTATTTGTTTTGCTATTTTTAAAAGCAGCTTTAAATTCACATCCTGTGTAGTGAGTGGTTAGCTTTTTTTAAAATAAAGCTTTACTGTGCAATAACAAAGAGGATTTGGGAAACTGTAGGCCATTTGACCTAAATTGGGTATCTTGTCATGGGACAAGAGGGAAGGTCCTCTCGTGGATTGATAATTGATTAAAAGACAGGAAACAAAGGGTAGGAATAAATGGTTAGTTTTCAAAATGGAAAGAGGTAACTAGTGGTGTCCCACAGGGGTCTGTACTGGGACCAATCCTAGTCAATATATTCATAAATGACCTGGAGAATGGGGCAAACAGTGAGGTGGCAAAATTGGCAGATTATTCTAAACTAATCAAGATTGATTGTGAAGAGCTTCAAAATTAGGTAAGTGGGCAACAAAAGGGCAGATGAATTTTAATGTTGATAAATGCAAAGTAATGCATATTGGAAAGCATAATCAACTATATATACACAAAACAACGGGGACTAAATTAGTTCTGTGAAAACATTCATACAGGGCTAAAGTCAAATTACGCTATACAACTTGAGCTACGTCTATTGCCTAACTTAAGTCAAAATAGCTTAATTCGGCTTCTGGCGCTGTCTACACAGCAGCAGCAACTTGAAGGAAGAACACTCTTCCTTTGACTTTCCTTACTCCTTGTGAAATGAGGGTTACCATGAGTCAGAGTAAGGAGTACTCCAGCTCAACATTATTTTGAAATAAGGCTGGTAGTGTGGACACACTTTGTTATTTTGGAATAAATCATTTATTCTGAAATAACACTGCTGTATAGATGTACCCTCAGTGTGTAGCAGCTGTCAAAAAAAGCAAACAGCATGTTAGGAATAATTAAAAAAGGGATAGAGAATAACAGAGAATATCTTATTATCTCTGTATAGATCTATGGTACATCCACATCTTATACTGCAGACAGATGCAGTCGCCTCATCTAAAAAAGATATCTTGGCATTGGAAAAAGTTCAGAAAAGGGCAACAAAAATGATTAGGGGTTTGGAATGGCTTCCATATTAGGAGAAATTAATAAGAATAGGACTTTTCAGCTTAGAAAAGAGGAGACTAAGGAGAGGGGTATGGTAGAGGTCTATAAAGTCATTAGCGGTGCTGAGAATGTAAATAAGAAAAAGTAATTTATTACATAAGAACTAGAGGTCACTAAATGAAATAGATAGGTAGCTTCAGATTTAAAACAAACAAAAGCAAGTATTTCTTCACACAATGCACAGCCAAACTGTGGAATTGCTTGTTAGAGAATATTGTGAAAACCAGACTTTAACAGGGTTATAAAAAAACAACCTAAATACATTCCTAGAGGATAGGTCCATCATCAGCTATTGATGGGTAGGAATGGTGTCCCTAGCCTCTATTTGTCAGAAGCTGGGAATAGGTGACAGGGTCACTTGGGGTACATCTAGACTACAGGCTTTTGTCGACAGAGGCTGTGTCAACAGATACTGTCGACAGAGCGTCTAGACTAAGTCCAGTTCTGTTGACAAAGCAAGCCACTTTGTCAACATGAGAGTTTAGATGCAAAGGACAGTGTTGATGCAATAACGCCTTCTGTCAATAGAACTCTGTCAACAAAAGGCATTATTATTCATAGAATGAGGTTTACTGCCATTGAGGTTTACTGCCATTGTGTCGACAGAACTCGGCAGTAGTGTAGACGTAGGTATAGTTTTGACGACAAACGTCCACTTTTGTCAACAAAACCCTGTAGTCTAGACACATCCTTGATGATTACCTGTTCTGTTCATTCCCTCAGGTGCATCTGGCATTGGCCACTGTCAGAAGACAGGATACTGGGTAGATGGATCTTTGGCCTGACCCAGTATGGCTGTCCTTGTGTTCTTATGACCAAATCAGCAATGAGTTTGTAAGCCCCTACAGCAGGGGTTCTCAAACTGACACGGGGACCAGTAAATCCAATCACGAGCTTTTGGAAGACTGGTAACAGTCATTTGCATATTCATTAAGCAACTGATGAATATTCAACTAAGTTGTTTCTGGTCCTCCCAAAGCCCCCCAGAGCCAGCATTAGCAAAGCTTTTGATACAGTCACCCACAATATTCTTGCCATCAAGTTAAGGGAATATGGATTGGATAAATGGACTGTAAGATGGATAGAAAGCTGGCCAGATCAGGGTTTTCCAAACTTTTTACTTTAGTTGGAACTAGTTTTTTTTCCAGTATTGTTTTTTGCAGCCCAAAAATATAAACGCATATAAAAAAGAATTAAAAATGAATTAATTTTCAATGTTTCACCCGGCTGCATCCTCTGCCCAGCCTGGGCCAGGGCTTGCGGGACCCGGCGCCACATGGGCACTCCAGGAACCAGGAGCAAATTGGGGGTAGGGTATCTGACTAGGAGGGAAGGTGCAAGGAGGGGTAGAGTTGCCAGGTGTCCAGTTTTGTTCCGGATAGTCCAGTATTTGAGGCTTCTGTCCGGGAAACAAATTGAGAAAATACCAGGCATATAAAATGTCCAGTATTTTCTAATTAAATAAGTTTTATTATTATTAGGTGTATCAATCCTTAGCTGTGAACTGCCTGGCTGGCAGATGTGCTCAGGCTGCATGAGTGTGTCTACCAGCCACGCAGCTCACAACTACTGGAGGGAGGATATAGGGGGGCAAAATGGAATCCCCGAGGCCGGACTCACTCATGTGCCCAGGTCTGCATGTGCCTGGGTCAGTCCCGCTTCCCCCCCCCGCCAACCTTCTCTTCCCGATCTCCCCCCGTCCAGCTCCCGAATGTGGAGTAATGGTAGTTCGAACTAGGAAGCCTAGTTCGAACTACCTAGTTCGTGCCTCGTGTAGCCGCGCGGCATGGGGTTCGAACGAGCGGGGATTTAAAAATGGCGGAGCCCCGCTTATGCAAATGAAGCCCGGGAAATTCAAATCCCGGGCTTCATTTGCAATTGCGGTATACCTACATTACCCTCCTATTTCGAATTAGGAGGGTAGTGTAGACATATCCTGTGAGTGTGATAATTAAAACACCTGCTTCTATTTCGATTGACTAAAGATACCAGAACACAGAGTAGGCAGTATACAGTTGCAAATAATATTCTGTCTATGCTCTGTATTTAATTATATTAATCTATTTTTCTTTTCTGGGCGCAGACAAAGATCTACCTAGCAATGAACTGAAGACAGGAAATATTTTTCTCTCTCTCAGCAGAATTTTCTCTGTGTTTTAAGTACATTTGTTAAGAAATCCTAGTGGCCACTGATTCTTCAGTACACAATATTAAATCTATTTAAAAAGAGACAGAGGGAGAAAGGGAGCAAGCTTAGGGATGATGGTATGACCATGATCTTTAAAGTAATCTTGTCAATTCTTGCAGGAAAAGTTAAGCATTTACATGAAAGGACAAGAGCTACCAGATTCTGTAGATGCTATGGTGACAGGCAGGGGTATGAAACCTAGGGAACAGAATAACAAGTGTAGTGACAAGTCTATATATTTCAGATTAACTGTCTTAAATTCCATTTGCTTTAAATAACCCAATGCACCAACACCACAATATAATGAATGCACCCATGCTACTATAAGCTGAATGCAAAACTGATTGGGGTTCCGCAAGGGCCTGTTTTGGGACTGGTTTTGTTCAATATCTTCATCAACAATTTAGATAATGCATAGAGTACAATTAAGTTTGAAGATGATACCATGCTGGGAGGGGTTGCAAGTGCTTTGGAGGATAGGGTCAAAATTCAAAATGATCTGGACAAAATGGAGAAATGCTCTGAGGCAAATAGATGAAGTTTAATAAGGACAAAAGACGTGCATATCTTTTGGACAGATTGAAGGACAACAGAGGTACTCCTGGAGTCAGCTAGAAGTTTTGTCTCAAGACAGAGTGAAGTGGATGAGATTTGTAGATGATCTATTCTCCACTCTGAGGACAAGTGTTTAAGAAGAATCTTAATAAGGACAAATGTGAAGTACTCCACATAGGAAGGAACAATCAGTTTCACACACATAGAATGGGAAGTGACTGTATAGGAAGGAGTACTGCTGAAAGGGATTTAGGGGTATTAGTGGCCCACAAGCTAAGTATGAGTCAGTGTGACACTGTTACAAAAAACCAAACATGATTCTGGGATGCATTAATAGGAGTGTTGTGAACAAGATACAAGAAGTCATTCTTAGTGTTCTACTCTGCTGATTAGGCCTCAATTGGAGTATTGTGTCCAGGTCTGGACACCACATTTCAAGAAATATGTGGAGAAATTGGAGGATGTCCAGAGAAGAGCAACAAAAATTAAAGGTCTAGAAAACATGACCTATGAGGGAAAACAAAAAGAATTGGGCTTGTTTAGTTTAGAAAAGAGAAGACTGAGAGGGGACATGATAGCAGTTTTCAAGTATTTAAAAGGGTGTTACAAGGAAGAGGGAGACATTTTTTTCTCTTTAGCCTCCGATGGTAGGATAAAAAGCAATGGGCTTAAATTGCAGAAAGGGAAGTTTAGATTGTACGTTAGGAAAAGCTTCTTAACAGTCAGGGTGGTTATACACTGGAATAAATTGCCTAGGGATGTTTTGGAATCTCCATCACTGGAGATATTTAAGAGCAGGTGGGCTAGACATCTATCAAGGATGATCTAGCTGGTGCTTGGTCCTGCTGTGATGGCAGGGGATAGGACTCAATGACCTCTTTCCAGTTCTAATATTCTGTGATTCTATGAAAGGAGAATGTACATTAACCTATTTCTAACCAGTGGGTCTTGTCCCTGACTAGTAGCTGGCCTCTGTCTAGAGATTTATGTCAGCTTCAGCCTCTAACTTGAAGCAGTAGCTTACTATTTCAGTCCTCACAAATGACCCAACCAGCAGTATTTCCTATGTCTCTGGGTCTGATTTCACTCTGTTTCCCTTGCTAATATATTGTTGTTAAAAACATTTGATCATAACCTTGCACGGCCTTTGCAGAGTACTGTATCTTTCCTATATTGGTTGTTGGTACTACTATTACGGTTATGTATTGGGTTATCTAACTGGCAGCCCTATTAAAGATGCATATATATGGATGTTGAGAGAGGCGGGAACGAACATTCAGAATCCTAATAAAGTATATTATATATTAAAAAAAAATCAATTATTTCAATTACTCCATAAAAGATATAGTGAGCAGTTACTAGGGAGAAAGAGAAAATGGTATCTGTTGTAAGAAGTTGATGGTTAAAAGGAAGGTGGAGGATTATGTCCAGAATTTATGATTGGGAGTATGGCAAATAGGAACTTCATAGAAGAATTAATATAGAATGGTTGTAAAGTTGTGCTAAAAGAAAATTAAGGCCAAGGACTGCTGATTTGTGGAGCTAATGAAGGACATGATGCATAAATGCTGGTCTAGGCTCATGTACTTATTTTTTTCTTTTTAATTTATGAAAACATTTAACAGGCTCTAGTGCAGGAATATGAAGGGAAGTATTTTTTTAAGGTGTCTTGTACAGCTATGTGAAAATATCACAGTGATTTTTTGGGTGTGCTCAGTGCTGGCTCATCTGTGCTCCCATTGGAGAGTGAAGAGATTTTAGTGTACTTGTGGTAATGCCCAGCAACCCAATCATAGACTAAGCCCTTTGTAGTAGTTTGAGTCAGCAGGAGGCCAAGCTAACTCATGGTATTCCCCAAGTCTGGAGGCTCAAGGGCCTGACTGCTGGCCAATTAACGGTTCTAGTGACCCGCCTGGTTCAGGGACAGACAGTAACTAACAGTTAACCCATAGTCTGGGGAGGGGGGATGGGGCTGGGCCCTGGGTGAGGGCCGGGCAACAAGTTAACGGTTAAACAGTAGTCTGGTGGGCTACACAACAGTTCATGAGCCCCTGCTTTGGGTCAGGGCAAAGCAATGAATAACGAGCAAAGCAATAGGAAAGTCCAATGGTACAGGCCTGTTTGCAGGCAGTGCCTGGGGTCGGGTCCTTTAGAGCCGACAAGAGCAGGGGATTTGCCCCACAGGGGGAGTCTGCCACCCAGGGAAAGGGGTGCTGGGAGGAGGGGAGGATGTGGGCCCTCCCTACGCCACCGTGTCCCAGCCCAGGGCCCTAGCAGTGGCAGCCCGGCAGCCACTGGATCAGTGGGGCTCCCAGCCATAACACGCCGTCTGGGTCAATGGATCAGAGGGGCTCTGAGCCACAGCGCACTGCCCAACCAGCCTCCATATCCTCAGCCACCTCAAGGTTGGCTGTCCCTGGGCCACTTCCCCATTCTCCCGGGGGGGTCTACCTGGTTCGGAGGTCGCTCCTTGGTGTCAGCTAGGGATGGCGGCAGTGGCAGTGTGTCCATCAGCTCAGGATCCAGGTGTTCCAGCCCACTTGGCTGGTCCCTGGAGATGCTCAGGGGGTCCAGGTTGAGTGGTGGGTCCAAGCTGCGGTTCCTGCTGGAGTGTCTCAGGATCTGGTTCCAGCTGCAGATGGCGCGGTCTAGGCCTCAGCTCAGGGCCTAGTAGTTGCCCAGGTGACCCAACTCAGTCGTCTACTGGAGAGCAGCGTAGCAAGGCCCTCCAGCACAAGGGTTGGGGGGGAAAGCCTCTGCCTTGCTCGGTAGCTGAAAGATATCTGAGCTGGGAGCTGCTCTTCTTATACTCCCAGCCCTGGCTTCCTATTTCCTGTGGGTTGGGCTGGATGACTCTGGCGCTCCCCACCAAGGAATTTTAAGGGGAGTTTCCTCCTCTGAGTCAGTGGGAGGCCATGCTGACTCATTACACCCCTGTTGTGCTAAGTGTTCTGCAAGCATCTCAATGCTGGGGCCCTACATTTTATGATACAAATTAATGTCAATCTGCATTTTGTAAATCCAGTACATTGACATCCCTTATCTAGGTAACACCCATAATTAATACAATACAATGTGTTTTTAAAAAATAACCATTAATTGCACATTAGGGTGCCGAACATATGGGGACACCACTGCACTCCTTTGGGGCAGAGGTGCCCTTCCTGCCACTGCCCCGCTCCACTGCTCCTCCCATCTCTTTCTTTCAGTCCTTGGAGCCACCCCTGGTTAAGCTGCATTGGGCTGGGAGCCCCCTGTCTGCTGCAAAGAGTGGGGGTGGGGAGGGCTGATATTGAGGTGTCACCCTTCTTCCACCTATGTACCCTGAACTGCCGAGGAGGGGTCAGAGAACAGGGGGACCCGGTCTCCTGTCATTGCTTGCTCAAGAGCTGGGCCAGCCTTGAGGCGGGTGTGCTGGGCCACTGCCCAAGGGGCTATGCTCAGGGGAGTATATTGGAAACTGGGTTGCTCCTCCTCACCCTGCTGCTTTGCTCTGCAGCTGCCACTGTTTCTACTTCAACCTCCCCTGCCTTGGTGCCATCTTTGACTGAGATGCTCAGGACCTGGAGCCTCTAATCACTCTCACACACCTCCCCTGAGATGCACAGTATCTGTTTCTCTCTTTCTCACACACAAGCCCCTCCCCACAAACACATTACCTGCCCCACCTCCAGCATCCACAAATACGTAAGTAAATGGCATGCTACTGTTTGATGGTGTGATGAAAACCTATGATTCACCACATTTTTTGACAGTCCTAAACTAAATCAAGGGATTTTAATCCATCACACTTGAGGGCAATGCCTCGAAATGTAATCCAGACAAATTCTGCTACACCATCACTTGGAATGAGTTGGTAATCAGAAAGCTCAGCAAACATGATACTGTAATGAAAGTGAGGCCATAAAATTCAACAAGGTCCAACTGTAATGTATTTATGCTCAGTACAAAAACTGAATATTATACGCTGTTAGCTCATTTATCTGAATATAAACTTGCACCTTCATATTTACAAACGGATAGCCTACAAAAGCTTAGTGCTGTATTTCTGGGGAAACGACACAATATGTTACCATTATGTGCAGAAATAATGTCAATATTAAAAAGACAAAAATCCTCCTGCTTCAGGCAAGCAGAGCTCTGCAAACACATCCACTGTCTCTGTTGTCTGAATTTGGGCAATGTCTTGATTAACCTAGCATAAGGCTGTTTGCAGAGTTAATAATAATAAGACTGCAGACTACCAATGGCAATTTAAACAAGCAAGGGTCTATGATTAGATACAGGCAGTCCCCGGGTTACGTACAAGATAGGGACTATCGGTTTGTTCTTAAGTTGAATTTGTATGTAAGTCAGAACTGGCTCCAGATTCAGCCGCTGCTGCTGAAACTGACCAGGGGCTGACTACAGGAATCTGGAGGCAGAATTGCTCTGCCCCCAGCTTCCTGGAATCAGCCACTGATCAGTTTCAACAGCGGCTGAATCTCGAGCCTGGGACAGAACAGCTGGGCTGCCAGGTAGGTCCCTGCAGGACCAACCCGGCAGCACCCCAGCTGCTCTACCCCAGGGTCCACAACAAAAGCCTGGTCTGCTGGGGGAGGTGCACTAGATGCGCCCCCCCCCCCCAGCAGGCCAGGGACATGGGGAGCAAAGCCGCAGAGGTGCTGCGCCGCCTCCCCGGCTTTGCTCCCGGTGTCCCTGGTCTGCTGGAGACGGTCCCCAGCAGACCAGGGGCACCCGGAGCAGCTTTTCTCACCCTGGAGGTCGAGGTGGCGGGACCCCCAGCAGATGAGGGACACCGGGAGCAAAGGCGCAGCGGCGGCCAGAGCAAAGCCTTAGAGGCGCGGGACCCCTCCACCTCCCCGACTTTGCTCCAGGTGTCCCTGGTCTGCTGGAGACGGTCCCCAGCAGACCAGGGGCACCCGGAGCAGCTTTTCTCACCCTGGAGGTCGAGGTGGCGGGACCGCTGGGCTCTGGGTGGTCCCGCTGCCTGTGAGCTCTGGGGCAAGAGAGCCCCGTTCGTAAGTGCGGATCCGACATAAGTTGGATCCGTGTAACTTGGGGACTGCCTGTACTTCCAAGTCTAAACCCGATAGTTGCTAACCCCATAGGCTCACCATGCTACACATATGCCAAACCAGTATTGATAGGCACGCTCCCAAAGCACCCTTGTTTTATAAATTAAAGCTGCCCCACCGCTGGAGGAATTGACACAGAGATCAGTGTGGAGAGTAATACGTGTTCTCACTCAGGAGCAAATGTACTTGCTGGGGCAGCTGTTCCATTTTGGACAGAAGGTAAAACCTCCTTTTGAGGAAGGATGTTCTAGTGGTTAGGGAGCCTTGAGATATTCTCTTCAATTCTTGCTGTGTGTGATTCTGGGCAAGTTGCTTAGCCTCTCTGTGCCTCATATGTATCCCTAAATGTATTAAAGATTACAAGGTGCTTAGAGGCTACCATGAAAGGGCTATAGAGACAATATAGATAAGAACATATTCCCATGGGACCATGTCAGATTAACTGTGTCCAGTACGTTTGGGTCAGAATTTGTGATACAAAAGATACTAGGCCACAGAAGTGATAAAATAATTGATATTAATAATGCTTGTTACCAAGTGTCCCATGTCACAAGCTGTACATCAGACATACTATGGGAAAGTTCTGATCCGTGGTCTGGACAGTTTACAGCAGTGAAAACTTTCTCAGAGCAGGAATGGAAGTAGACAGCCGTAGGCTCTTTTCTAAGCATCCCCCATAAAGCTTTTCTATAAGGGTATGTCTATACTACAAAGTTAATTTGAACTAACAGCCATTAGTTTGAATTAACTTTAATAGGGGCTACACATACAAACTGCTAGTCGAATTTAAATTGAACTAGTGGAGCGCTTAATTCAAACTAGGTAAACCTCATTTTACGAAGGGTAACACCTAGTTCGAATTAAGTAGTTTGAATTAAGGGCTGTGTAGCCACTTAATTCGAACTAGTTGGAGGCTAGCCCTTTCCAGCTTGCCCTGGCGGCCACTCTGGGCCAAACCAGGGAAACTTTTCTGCCCCACTCCCAGCCCTGGAACCCTTAAAGGGCCACGGTCTGGCTACAGTGCTTGTGCCAGTTGCAAATCTGCCAGCACCCAGCCAGCAGACCCTGCACCTGGCACGGCATGAACCAGCCATCCGCTGCTGTCCAGCCCTCTGCCTCTTCCCAGGATCAGGTTGGCGGCTCCCAGGAGCCTGTCCAGAGTCGCAAGAGGCGGGCGCCCGCCTGGTCTAGTGCAGAGATCATGGACCTCATTGAGGTTTGGGGGGAAGCCTCCAGCGTCCACAACCTCCGCACTATGCATAGGAATGTGGCCGTCTAGGGCAGGATAGCTGCCAGCCTAGCCACCAAAGGCCACATGCGAACCCAGGAGCAGGTTTGCATGAAAATCAAGTTGGTCCAGTGAGACCCCTGACCCTGAGCTTAGAACATAAGAATGGCCATATTGAGTTGGACCAAAGGTCCATCTAGCCCAGTAGCCTGTCTGCTGACAGTGGCCAGCACCAGGTACCCTGGAGGAGATGGACCGAAGACAATGACCAAGCGATTTGTCTCGTGCTATCCATCTCCAGCCTTCCACAAACAGAGGCCAGGGACACAATTTCTACCCCCTGGATAATAGCACTCCATGGACCCAACCTCCATGACTTTATCTCACTTCTCTTTAAACTCTGTTATAGTTCTAGCCTTCACAGCCTCCTGTGGCACAGGTTGACTGTGCTGTGTGAAGAAGAACTTGCGGTTATTAGTTTTAAACCTGCTGTCCATTCATTTCATTTGGTGTCCTCTAGTCCTTCTATTATGGGAACTAATGAAGAACTTTTCTTTATTCACCCTCTCCACACCACTCATGCTTTTATAGACCTCTATCATATCCCCCCTCAGTCTCCTCTTTTCTAAGCTGAAAAGTCCCAGTCTCTTTAGTCTCTCTTCATATGGGACCTGTTCCAAATCCCTAATCATTGTAGTTGCCCTTTTCTGAACCCTTTCCAAGGCCAAAATATCTTTTTTGAGGTGAGGAGACCACATCTGTACACAGTACTGAACATATGACATACCATAGTTTTATGCTTCCCCTCCTCCTCCTTCCCCTGGCTTTTCCCTTCCAGCTCCCTCCTCCCAGGTTTCCCCCTCCCCTCTTCCACCCTCTCTCTTCCCCTCTCCCACCTCCTTTTCCCAGTCTCCCCAGAGGTTAATCCCCCTTCCCCCAGTTTTGGTAAATAAAGAGAGTTTCTATTTTTGAACACACGTGTCCTTTATTTTTTACATCAGGAAGGGGGGCTAGGAAGGGTTAAGTGGAAGGAGGTGAGGGAGGAATAGGGCACTGGACCCTGATGGGAAGCACTGGGGTGGCTCTGCAGGCTCCTCGGGTGCAGGGCCTCCTGGATCCTGACAGCCCACCAATTGACCCCCCCTGGATTGCAGCCTGTGGCAAGTGCAGCCGAGCTGATGGCCGAGTGCTGTGATGTGCCTAGTGAGGGCACTCCAAAACAGTTAGACAAGCAAGCAGGGAACCCTTAGAACTGTCTGTCCGGGGTGGAGGTCGAGTCCCTTTAAGCACAGCCCTCGGCTAACCTGAGGCAGCAGCTCCACGCTCGAAGTCCTGGCCTTATGCCCTGCCGGCACTGGTTCTGGCCAGCCTTAACTTCGGTTCAGGGTCCACTCAATGTGGACATGCTATTTTGAATTAGAAAAACGCTAATTCAAATTAGTTTTTAGGTCTAGATGCAATAATTCAAATTAGCTTAGTTCGAATTAACTAATTCTAATTAAGTTAGTTCAAATTAGTGCTGTAGGGTACAAGACAGTACTGCTGTCAGTGGGAAAATGGGGACAGAGCTGTATTTAAAGCCAAGAATCCTCCCTTCTCTCCCTTAGGTTGCAAACTCTGAGCTGCACTTCTAAGAAGTGTAACATATAATCTCACCCTGCTTTTTTTTTCTGGAGACTGAGTGGAAATAAGAATTTACAGCTAGATTTGACAAGGCAACATGGGGAGCACTAGGCAGCAAAGATTATGGGAGTGTCTGTTCCGTTTCCTTTCTTGTCTGCCTCATGGCTGCTTTCTCTGGCTCCATTTTGTGTAGGGTTGATTGGAAAATGCTGTGTATTTTCTATTAAAATGTTGAAGGAAATGAAGAGAAAAGTGAATTTAAAAATTTGCATGCACTGAAACTTCTTAATATTTCAGTTACTGGCTTTCCGCTTCCCTCTTGTTTCAGTGGAAGATAGGGAGAAGGGAAATAAAGAGAGAGCAAATAAAGAGAGAGCATTGAAAAAACAACAACTTCCATTTTGGTCCAAATTGATATAAAAAATGTTTGCCAAAAACTTAAATTTTTGAACAGTATAGAAATAAATTGTGAAAACCCTTCTGCTGTTCCAGTGGGCTGTCTATTCAGACACACATTTTCACTGAAAAACATTTTGCGCAGCTCTGCTTTTAGGAAGTTTTGATTTTTGTTTTTCTAAATTCAGAAAATGAGAGTATTTCAGAAAGCTCAGAACTTCAGTGGAATCAATCAGCAAGTCCTTTAAAACTGGCGAAGATCTACATTTCAGAACTTATAACCACATTCCTTTTCTATGTTTTGTGCTCAACTATGACCAAACTCTCATAGCCAAAGTAAAGGTCATGTAAAGCCCCAAATGCAGAGGAACCACTTTAATTCTGCAGCGTATGTGGGTAGACAGGGTATGCAGGTCCTCCAGAAGAGGTTTGTACTCCCTGAATACTGTCTCTGTGTCATTTATCCAAGGATAGAATACTTCTGGGATACTTCTGCACCAAAACAGTACTATTTTTGCACACATTATGTTTTAAATTCTGCATGTTTTATTTTTCAAAATAACACTATATATTCATGTCATCCAAATGGTGGCTGGGGCTCCCTCCTGATTTTATTTTTTCATGTAAAAATCATAAATTCTGTGTAGAGGAAAAATAAAATTATGCGGGGAACATTAATTCTGTGAAAATTTTGCATTGCACAGTGGTACAGAATTTCATTACAATGCCTGGGGACCGAACAATGGAGCATATACAACACTATGGTGTGTTGTAGTTGCAGAGTTAACTTGGGTAATTGGCACTCAGGTCTGAGCAGCTGGGTTGGCCTGGCCTGTGTCTGAGCAACCGCACTGCAAAGTTATACCTGAGTTATTGTGTCCTAACTGGTGCTGTACTCCCCTCTATGTGAGGCTGTGATGTCTTGGGTGTGCATTCCACAGTTCTTTGTGCTTAGGTAAGCTGATCTGTTCTTATTCTTTCCTAGTAATTTATGTGAGAACTGGTCTGTCATCATGGGCATATGGGATGGAATTGTGGGATGGCATTGGAGGACTTCATTGTAAAGTGGGCCGGTTACCACTTTATGAATGAAAAGTGCATCTGAATCTTAACCTATAGTTTCAGACTAGTCAGCTAGCCCAGATGGAAAGCACCACCAAACTTCAATTAAACTGTTTTGTGAATGGACAGGAGGAGGTTCTGAGTGGTAACACCCAAGTAAAGAACTGAATCTGTGAACACATTCTATATGGATATGTGTTTATAGCAAAAGCTAGGCATGGGCTACCTTACCTGAGATAGCTTGAATCCAACTAGTGTACTTGCAACCATGAAGATGGTGTAGCATGGGCTTTTCAGAGCAGGTAGTAAAGCCTGACATGTTGAGTATACAGGTGGCTTGCTAGCCCACTTTGAAGCCCGTGTTGCACCATCTTCTCTAGTATTGTTACTCACACTAATTAGATCCTAGCTAGCTCAGGCCATGTAACCTGTACATTGCACTACATGGGTTGACTGCTTTTGCAGTGTAGAAATGCCCTGTGGCTGTCTGCATCCACTCATGAAAGACAACTGCATGTACAGAAGAAAGGCATAATGGCCATGGAGACCACTACACCCTTGTGGATGATTCTGGTCAAGGAATTGCTCTGCCATCATTCCACAACCTGGGAGGAGGAGGAAGAATTTCCCATCTCTTGATTGGAATGGGAGTCCTCTCACCATGCTTTGGGTAGGGTATTATATGAGGCCATGCCAAATTTCACCTAATTTTATGGTTTTTACAAATCCAGATATGAATTATTGTTAGATTATTTTGTAACATTCTGTGGTGCTAGAAGGATTCTGGTAATGATTGTGTTTAATAGGGGAGGAGGGAAGTAAGTACAACATCGGGGGCTGGAGAGGGAGGAAAGAGTGAGTTTTTCAAGAATGCAGATTATTCCCTGTATGCACTTGCCAGCTGCTGAAAAACCGTCAATGGTAGCATGACAGACACAAAAACAAGAGTACTAATTACCGGAGCCACATACTAGTTTCAGAACATGAAGAATATGATTACAGGAAGACTACTTCATCATTCAGTCTGACCAGGAATCAGTTAGGTCAATCCCATGTCATTATCAAATTCCAACCAGTGGTAGTTCATTTTGCCAGTGTAAAACTTTCCTTTTCTAATTTCAGTTTCATAAGGAATTGCTTGAATAGTGTGGTGCTCATTACCAGTTACTGCATTCTGTTCCAGAGGGGCCTGCATTGCAGTGATGGATGAAATCATCTCTGTGTGAAAAAATGTTTATTTTAGTATGTAAAATAGCTTGGAATCATTATTAATTATCTGAGTAACAGCACTGGCTCAGTACAGTACAAACATACATTTTGTTCCAAAAGAATGCCTTTAATATAGAAATAAGATGTTGTTGTTATGTTCTAAGTGCCCCTCGCCCCCCATCTTTTTGCTGTTTTACCATCAGTTCCTCTCTGGCCTCTGTTATTATTTGGTAGCATACCTTGGCTCCCTAAGGGACGAATCTTTGGTCGATAATTTATATTGCACTCTCCTGCATGTCTTTACATGCCATGTGCTGTGAAATGGGCTCTGCTGTCACCAGTCCTGGGTTTGGGGAGCTCCTCAATGCAGGCTCCATGTTTATACTTTCTTGTTGCCTGGTTTGGATACACTTCTGCAATCCTGCTAATGGTACCTCAGAAAAATTCCTCCTTCTCCTCAGCATGTGCACGAGATCAAGACAGACCAGATCAAAGGAAAAGAGGGATTGTTGTTATACTAACTAGCTAGCACTTGACTAAGCTATTGTAAGTAAGTTTATTACAAAACATAGACTTCCCTTTTCAGGATGTGTTGTACCTCTTGAATTGTTATACCATATAGAGGAACCAGTCTTTCTATCACTCTCTCCCTTCCTCTCCCCATATATTTCTAGCCCATAGCCTTGAGTAATTAAAACTCCTAGGGAATCAGGGCCACTCTCAAAAATCAACTTCAGGTTTTGAGCTCTTAATTCAGATTTCTTTTAATGATACAGTTATGGTGTATTACTCAACCCCCATTTAGGTACCCACTTGACATACATCCACAGAAAATGGCTCCTTCACAAATCTGTTTTTCTCACTATCTGCAAAGCTGGACACACACAAGTCCAGATCCTTCTTCCACCGAAGTAATGAGCAAAGGGAGACAGAGGAACCTCTTAGAAAGTCATTTATTATGGCTACATCTTGATGTACATCAAAAACCACAAGAGTCCTACTCAGTCACATTGCAGTCTACTCTCTCAGGCTATGTCTACACTGCATGCTTATTCTGAAATAATAGAGTGTGCATTTACACAGCAAGCCCGTTATTTTGAAATAATTTTGAAATAACCAGCTTCTTACTCCTCGTGAAATGAGGGTTACAGAAGTTGGAATAAAGGAAGTCAAAGGAAGAGTGTGCTTCCTTCGACTTCCTGCTCCATAGACAGTTCCAAAAACTGAGTTAAGGCACTTAAATTTCATCTACGCAATTAACATAGCCAAAGTTGCGTATCTTAACTCATCTTTAGCCCGCTGTGTAGACGTACCCTCAGACAGTACATCCTGACTGGAGTAGCAGCTTTGTGGTTATAAAATGTGTTGTTTTTTTCACTAAACATTTCATCACAACCTATTTTCATTATTCTTGACTCTTGGATAATCAATGGGCTTTTGTACAGAATCAAAATTAAATGTTGATTTTTATTTTTTCTTTTCTTTGTTGACCTCATTTAGCTCAGATAGAATCAAGGGCTCCAACAAATTAGGCCCTTGTGAGTGGTGTTTTCCTGAGCTCCAAGAAGTAAAAAGATTATTTGAGTGTGTCTCCCCTTAGTGGCCTTTTATATATCATGTAATATTAATCTCCCACTCCCAGTAAATGCCGTTACCTCAAATATATTACATGCTTTTGAAGGAATAACTTAATCAACTCCCTCACTTTGTGTTCTGGTTTCCATTTGAGCTTATATTTAAGATTCTTCAATAAAAGAGGCCTAATTTTAATATGGACGAGGAAGCCTATCTTGAATATTTTGGCTAACTAGTGCAAAGCTCGTTTAGATACATAGAATAGTATTCAACAGCAGTGATAAATGGAACCTCAGAAGGTTTGGCTTAACTAATCACTCTGCAGTTTGGATAAACCTCATGGGACTGAAAAAGTAGGCTGGGCATCTCAGGAGTCCTGGCCTCCTTATGAAATGTTCAGGATTTTTTTGCTTCCATTATCAGCCAGAAATGTAGTGTGTTATATTCACACTGCAATTCAAGGGTGAATGAGTTCTAGAATGTATGCACAGAGGCTAAACCAGTGGTCCCCAACTGTTAGAGGCTCCCGGACACCCGGGGGTGAGGCCACTCACGCGCCGTGCACCTGGGAGGTGGGGCCACTCACTCGCCGGGCGCCCGGGGGCGGGGCCGCGTGTCCGGGAGCACACCAGGGGACGGGGATGCCCTTGCACCCGGCGCCGGCATGTGCCCTATGGCCGGGGCTGCGGCCACCCGAGCGCCTTGCGCTCGGGGCCGAGGCCGCCCAACTGCCTTGTGCCGTGGGCCCGGGGCCTGCGCTGCCGCCCGAGCTGCGCGCCTGGGGCCGGAACCGGCACTGCTCGAGCGCTGCATGCCTGAGTGCCCCAGGGCTGGGGCCGCCCGAGCGCCGCGCACCTGGCGCTGGTGCGTGTCGCGCACCTGGGGCCGGTGCCTCCCGTGCACCGCGGGCGGGGTGGCCGAAGTTGTCCGCGGGCGCACACAAATGCCCCAGCGGGTGCCATGGCACCTGCGGGCACCGAGTTGGGGACCACTGGGCTAAACTGTAGTCCACTACCCTTATTGCAAATACTTCTGTAGGGCTACGTCTACACTGGCCCCTTTTCTGAAAGGGGCATGCTAATTTCACAGGTCGTAATAGGGAAATCCGCGGGGGATTTAAATATCCCCCGCGGCATTTAAATAAAAATGTCCGCCGCTTTTTTCCGGCTTTTAGAAAAGCCTGAAAAGAACGTCTACACTGGCCCCGATCCTCCGGAAAAAAGCCCTTTTCCGGAGGATCTCTTTGAAGTAGGAATAAGAGATCCTCCAGAAAAGGGCTTTTTTCCGGAGGATCGGGGCCAGTGCGGAAAAAAGCGGCGGACATTTTTATTTAAATGCCGCGGGGGATATTTAAATCCCCCGCAGATTTCCCTATTACGACCTGTGAAATTAGCATGCCCCTTTCGGAAAAGGGGCCAGTGTAGACGTAGCCTAGTTGTTTAATTGTAAACATGCAAGTGATCCCAGTGACTGCGGAAGGGTTTGCAGGATTGGTGTAGATGGGAGCGGCACTGATTCTATTTGCTACGAATGCATGCGGTCACTAAAAAGTGAAAGATTTGGGCATCTTTTTTTACTCCTCTATCCATTAGAGTAATCTGAACCAGTGTCAGCTGGAAATCTCTTTCTGTTAGAGCTTGTGTATGGTAGACAGCTTTGTAGTTCAGATTACAAAAAATTTCAACTATAGTTGCTCGTATTAGTTGCTAGTATTTGAACATTTCTTGCTTGGGCCTGAAATCTGTTGAATGACCATCAGCCTAGCTTTAAGTTGTAAAAAATAGGAAATTATATCTCTTCTGCAGGAAAAAATATTGCCACACCTACAATACTTCCACACAGGTAACTCAACAGTGACAGTACAGTACTTTGAAACTAAGTCGTTGATCCATTAGCTGGCTAGGGAGCTGATTTATTGATTTCAGTCATGCTCTGTGGAAACAAGGATCTAGCTGCATGGAACCAGATGCAAGACCAGTGCCTTGGTTTGTAAATGGTGCCCATTTTGGATTATATCCATGGGCAGGGTTGTGAAATATAATGCAATATTACCATGCTTAAGAACTGAAAAATCATAAGATTGGGTTGAAAAAAATTGAGAGATTGCAATCTCAGGCCCTTCTTATTTGCCTCCTGTTTTGGAGCCTTAAGCTTTCACATTTCCAAGCTTTCCTCTGCAACCATTTGGGCTAAAAACTTACTTTTCATATTCCAAATGAAAGCTGAGTTTCTCATATAATCACAAGTCTCCTTAAGATGTAGTTTTAACAAAAACACCAGACTTTGCAAGTCTTTCACTAAAGCAGTGAGAGTTAGTAGCACTGATTAATAATGAAAGCAATTTAAAAATATGTTTCAGCCTAGCCAACGAGTACCAGCCAAAATTATTGGTAGAGCCAGTTCACAATTTTCTGACAAACAATTTTTACTCAGAAAATGCTGATTGAACAATCTGAATGTTCTTTGGGAACATGTTGATCCTGTTTGATGCTGGCTGGCTGCCAGCTTGGCCACCCATCTCCCCAGGAGCCCTGACTCATCAGCAGTCTGGATTTTCGGTGGCATAGCTGGCGGCCTGTTTGGACTCTCAGCCTCCATGGGCTACTTGACTAGCAGGAATCTGGGGCTGCCACAAATGGGCAGCCCTCTTGTTTGTCAGGTGGGCTGTCATGGAGCCAAAATGCCCCATCTAAATTATCTCCAAATGAAATTTTTCTAGCCTTTCCTTCTTGGCCCCTTCCCCACAAATTAATAACAAGCAAGATTTCAAAATTGGGAAACAAACCATTTTTCTGTTCCAGTTTTGGAACACATTTTTGTAAAAGACCAATTTTTTGGGAGGGACTGGCAAATCCTGTTCCCACACAGCTCTGATGCAGTTCCATTTTAAATGTTTGCTTAAAGCAGGATTTTTCTCCATGCAGTTTTTGTACAACTTTAACTGGATTTGAAACCACTGAAGTTGAAACAGTACAATGCCCCTAGTGTGAATGCAATTTTACTAGTGTAAAGGTGCTATGTATACTGGTATAAGTGGAGACTGGGCTGTTGGGACTATAAAATTCATGCTCCAACCAAAATATTTAAATTGGTACAAAAACCATGCTGAGCTACACACAAAACAATCTTCCAAAAATCAAGAACAAGATAAGATTATAGAGAGCTGGGGGGAGGGGGAAGGGAAGAGTCTGTGGATCACAGGAATGCAGAATCTCTCCACAACCTCTGCTGCATTATGCAAAATAAATCCTTTCATTTAGTAACAATTATATTTCTCCTCTTTTTGGTTGCCAAGATTGTGTTTGCCTAAAAAATCTCCAGCCATATATTATCAATGGCAAAGGTATAAACAAAACCCCTGCCCTATCCATTCTTCTCCTTTGAGGAATGAACTTAAACTCGGTGCACGCTAAGGTGAATAGTCATGGGAAATTTAACTCCTACACCTCCTTTTTAAAAAGAAGAGGGAACACAAAGGGGAACTACTATGTGTGGGGATCTACCCACTTCTTGCATGAGAAAGTGACTCATATCTCAGTGGCATCTCCCTCCTGATGACCCTCTTGAATCCTTTCCAAGGAATTAAATATCCATAAGGAGGAAGGAGAAAGGGGCAGGGAAAGGTGGGAATGCATCCTGTCTCCATTTGAAGATGAGACAGGAAAAATTACACAACTTAGGGCAAAGTTTTGGATCCACTTAACATAGAAATAGGAACAAGGGAACTGCCATAATGTTCCTAGAATTATGGTTCTAGACAAGTAGCCTGATTTTTACAGTGACAATATATCTGGAATTTCTGAGAAGTGCAGGAAGCTTGATAGAGGATGAGTATGGAATAATGTGTCCATAGAAGAAGTTTTATCTTAGCCCACCCTCCCATCATATAGGGTATGTCTAGACTACAGGCTTTTGTCAATAGAAGTTTTGTCGACAGATACTGTCAACAAAGCTTCTGTCGACAAAGAGTGTCTAGACTACATCCAGTTCTGTTGACAAAGCAAGCCGCTTTATCGACATGACAGTGTAGACGCAGTGTAGAGTTCTGTCAACAAAAGGTGTTATTCCTTGTAGAATGAGGTTTACAGCTGTTGACAAAACTGCTGAGTTCTGTCGACATTATGTCAACAGAACTCAGTGGCAGTGTAGACGCAGGTATAGTTTTGTCAACAAAAGTGGACTTTTGTCGACAAAACCCTGTAGTCTAGACACACCCTTAGACTTGATGGCCAACTCCTACTAAGCTAAACACTATGGGTATGTCTAGACTACATGGCTCTGTCGCTAAAGCCATGTAGATTAGTTTACTGGACATACCCAAATGAAGCGGCCATTTAAATAATCGCTGCTTCATTTAAATTAAAATGGCTGCCCCGCTGTGCTGATCAGCTGTTTGGCGGCACAGCGTGGTAGTCTGGATGCTCCTCGGTCGACATCAAAGGCATTTGTTGACCGCCCCAGTAAACCTCATCCCACGAGGCATAATGGGGCGGTCGACAAATGCCTTTGATGTCGACCGTGGAGCATCCAGACTACCGCGCTGTGCCACCAAACAGCTGATTGGCACAGCGCAGCAGCCATTTTAATTTAAATGAAGTGGCGATTATTTAAATCGCCGCTTCATTTGGGTATGTCTAGTAAACTAATCTACATGGCTCTGGCGACAGAGCCATGTAGTCTAGACATACCCATAGTGTTTAGCTTAGTAGGAGTTGGCCATCAAGTCCATATTCAGAGCCAAATATCCTGAAGGTTTGGGGATGTCTAGATCCATGGTTTTGAATTGGGTCCATCTCTAGTAATTAGTTTTGCTCCATCTTGCTTATTAATATAGTTACTGAGTGTATTGCACTATGTTTAGTACAGCAATTTGTGCATTATAGTTAAATATTTATCCAAGGAGGAATGGGGCTCTTACCGAACAGACAATGTTAAAGGTGCTTATTTGCCATTTGATAAAATACAAAAATGAATGGCTTCTCTCTGTAGCTCCTGAACTCTTCTAAAAGGTCTCCTATTGCTAGGGAAATATTTTCCCTTCTGTCAAACCATCTTCATCTCCAGTCTTGATTTATAACTTACCATTTGTGAGCATCATCTGGAAATGAAAAGTAATACAATGCCATCAAGCTTTTACTAGTAGTGTACAGAATAGGATGATGTCTATTACTGTTGACAGGAAGACAGACTGATCTATGAATAAAAGCATCATAACTGATCAAGAGTTCTTGTTTTACAGCTGCTACCAGAGAACCTTCTCAAAATACCGTATCTCTTTCTGGTTACTCAATTTGTTTTACTATGTTGCTTGCCAAAAGTCTTTAATGGCTCAGGGAAAAAGCTAAGATCAGTAACATAACCAGGAGAGCAACATTGGAGAGATTTGGAAAAGCAGACAATGTGACACAAGGGAAGAAATAAGTCTTTCCACGCTTCAAGGTAGCATGAAGGAGGAAGAGAATTTGAGATCAAGAGAAGTAAGTGAAGAAGGCAATAAGAAGTGGTGAAGAAGGATGGTCTATTAGTTTAAAAGTGGCATTAGCCTAGGACTTGAGACTACCACAGATTTCCTTTATGACCCATGGGCAAGTCTCTAAGGCATATGGATTTAGGTTGTTGCTGCATTCAGCATTGCAATGCCTAAGGTTATGTCTACACTGCATTCCTCTTTTGAGAGAGGAATGCAAATGCAGCTGAGTGAAATTGCAAATGAAGTGCGGATGTGAATTTCCCGTGCTTCATTTGCATAATTGCGTTTGGCCGCTTTTTCAAAATATCCTACTTTTTAAAAAAAGAAACGCTGTCTATTGAAATTACCGCTTTTTCAAAATATCCTATTTTTTTTTAAAAAAAAGAAAACCCTTCTTTTGAAATTACCCTTAAACCTCATTTTATAAGGAGTAAGGATAATTTCAAAAGAAGGATTTTCTTTCAAAATAACCGCGTCTAGATGGCATTTCTTTTTTCAAAATAGGGTATTTCAAAAAAGCGGCTGGACGCGATTATGCAAATGAAGGGCAGGAAATTCAAATCCGCACTTCATTTGCAATTTCACTCAGCTGCATTTGCATTCCTCTCTCGAAAGAGGAATGTAGTGTAGACATACCCTAACTGATTAAGGGCCAAATCTCATTTTCAAAAGAGATTTAGGCAGCAAAAAGCTAAAATTCCATTGACAATGAATGGCATTGACAATGTGACTTAGGCTTTTAAATCTGCCAGACATTACAATGCTGTGCACATCAGCACCTAAATACCTTTTTAAAACCTGGACCTAGGCCTCACTCTGCATCAGTTCCCTACCTGGGGGAAGAGCACTTCCCTACCTTACAGAGGAATGAGGATGATAAATACATTACAGAGTGTGACAGTCTGATACCATGGTGATGGGCATCATGTAATTATGAGGATTGATAAATATAGAAGAGTATTCAGCATGGAATGGAAGAGCATGTGCAGACTGAGATTAGTGATGTCAAAAGGTTCAGAAGATTATTATGTATTTTATTATAGTTTTTATTATTTATTATTCATTGTAAGAGGGAAGAAACCTGAGGAACATGTCTATATGCTGTCTGCATATTGTTCATATATATTTCTAGTGTGCCAACCACTATTAACTATGTGCCTAAATATAGATAATGTTAACATTATAAAAGGGAAAATCCGAGATAAAATCAGTGTAACTCATTAATATTCAGAGCAATGTGGGATTTTAGCTGCTAGGCACTCATTGATTTTAATGAGATTCATGTTGGTAAAAACACTGTACAGCATTTTGAAAAGGCACCCTTGATTGGAAATATTCTGAACACTTGGCTGCCCATGCAATCTTACGTCTCCACAGCACTGGATCCAACTCAACAAAACATCCTGGATCCAAAGTGTGAGTGTATTCACAGCCTACTATGGAATGGACAAAACTGCCATGCAAGTGTCAAAACTCACACAGATTTCAATCCCATAAGTCTCTCCATCATTCTATGGTAATTTCCATTCAAGGCTACATTTCCAAAATGTTGTTGGAGGATTATAATTATTTCATTGCCCTCCATCTGCGGTCAAATTCTGATAGTCATATTCATACTTTGTGCCATACTAATACTGTACTCACACATGACTGGAGCTATTTTTAGAACAAGGCAGTACTGTTAAAAATGAGTTAGGACAGTGGCAGGGCATCCTGCAGCCTGATGGCCATATGTGGCCCATCAAGGCTCTGAGTGGCCAGTGAGACATTGTGTATATCATTGCCCATGTGCAGGGTTGCCAGATTCCACTGGTTTCTGTCCATGTAATTTTTTCCCTACCACTATTACTAATGTGGCAAGCACCTAAAGCAAGGGCATATGAAGCAAGGTGCATGCTGATTGCACACAACATTGACGTAAGAGTGGTGTGCTCCCACTACATCCAATCAAAGCGCTGCTACAGTTCAGTCAGTGTAGGAGCAGGTTTTTAACCCACTGTAGCCAGTAGCCCCTTGATTTATAGGTAAAAGCTTAAACTATGGTCTGTGGCTAAGCTGTCCCCCAGAAGCCTGCTGTTCAGTTGGAGCAAAGAGACAAGGCCTAGCAGGCCTAGCTGAAGACAAAACAGATAACAGGAAGCTTGGAGAAAACAGGACGGACACACAAAAGCAGCCCTGTCTGTTTATAAGTTAGGCCATAATTGGATACCACTATCATGAATTTCACATATACACTCAAGGTTACGGCCCTGCGAGGTACCCCACAGTCTGCATGGGAATGAGACACCCAGCTGCCCTCCCAAGGCCAACCACGAATGGTTGCTAAGGAACTAGAGATAGTGCTCCCCTTTCACAAGCCCAATGTGCTAATTTACCAAAAACATATTCTAAACAATTGCTGCTGTATACCTTACTTTGTTTTGTTTTTTGCTTTATACCCCTAGACAAGCACCTATGGACCACACCTATCACCTATCAGGAAGGCACCGTTACCACTCCTATGCATCCCGATCAGAATGTAGCTATGCCTTGCACTTCTTGGGGAGAGGGGGGACATATACCTGTGTTTAGCAATTGTGTTAACCTGAGCCATAGGTGGAGTTACTATGTATTCTTTTAGACTTTCAGCTTATTGGCTCATAATATCTTGCTGCTAGAACCTATCCAGGGGCTTGGGAACTCCCCGCCCAGTCGTTTCTTTGTCCGTCCGTTAGCTCTCTATATAGTCTATTGTAATCATTTACTTGGTAGTGTTCGCTGAGCCCAAGTGTCAAGGTGGCACTCTGCCAGTGTTGTGTGTAATAAACCCTCCTGCTTGAATCTACATGGTGTCTAAATTTTTGGTTTCCAACAGTCAGCATACTGCAAATTCTAGATACACAAGTGCAGTTAGCAAAACTACCCTGTTCTAGGAGACCGTCGTGATTACAATAGTCTTGCAGCCCATTGAGATGAAGGAAGGCCACTCATGCAGGCCACTCACTAGCATAGATTGCCCATCACTGAGTTAGGTTAGCTGAATCCATCTCACAAGGACAAGTCTGATCTCTGATTTGAAAATGAGCTGAATATTTTCATCTTCCAATAATGCCAACGGGAGCTAGGGATGTTCAGAATCTTTGAATCTCTAGCCCTAGGAAAGTGCCCAATTCTGCTCCCATTAATTTCAGTCAGATGAAGACAGGGCTCCAAATAGGTGACTAGTTAGCTTTTGGTCTGATCCTGCTGCCACAGACTAGATTTCTAGCCTGTATCCTGTATAGAATTTTCTCTCCAGAGTTTGGTGTGTTTGAGTATGGGCTTCTCTTGTGTCAAATTCTATTACAAACATTGTGAGAGCGCTAGTCCTTTCCCTGACTCTGTTAGGGTATGTCTGCACTGCCACCCTAGTTCGAACTAGGGTGGCTAATGTAGGCATTCGAACTTGCAAATAAAGCCTAGGATTTAAATATCCCAGGCTTCATTTGCATGTTCTGGGGGGGCGCCATTTTTAAATGCCCCGTAGTTTGAACTACTTGCCCGCGGCTACACACGACATGGATTAGGTAGTTCGAATTAAAGCTCCTAATTCAAACTACCATTATTTCTCCTGCAAGAAGGTTTAACGGTAGTTTTAATTAGGAGCTTTAATTCAAACTACCTAGTCCATGCTGCGTGTAGCCACGGGCAGGGAGTTCGAACTATGGGCATTTAAAAACGATGCCCGCCGGGAACATGCAAATGAAGCCTGGGATATTTAAATCTCGGGCTTTATTTGCAAGTTTGAATGCCTACATTAGCCACCCTAGTTCGAACTAGGATGGCAGTGTAGACATACCCTTTCTGGCTAGCCATGTGACCTAAGGTTTACAAACTATCTCATCTGTAAAATGGGGATAAGGGCTCTTACCTGTTACCTACCAGCCCTGTAGTCTTGAAGAGCCAGGGAGTGACACATGGAAAACCATACTCCCCCCCCTTCCCCTAGGCCTCTGCTTGAATCAGAAAAAGCAAGGAAAAGACCGGGGAAGACACCCCTAAACTAATTAAGGAAACACCTCAGCCTCATCTGCATTGAAGATAGAACAGAGGGACATCTCATTAGCATACAGGATGGAGACCAGCTCTTTCAAAGCAGGAACTGCACTGAACTATGGGATACCGAAAGCAGAGAAGCACTGCCTGATGGGAAATCTCTGCTCCAGATGCTAATGAACCCAGGCCTGCTCACACCCAAATTAGTCATTATCAGACCAATTCTAGTAATGCATCCTATTGACATCCAAAATACTGAAACTGCCTAGCTCCGTGGTCACCAACTGGTCGATCACGATTGACTGGTCGATTGCGAAGCCTTGACCAGTTGATTGCGAGGCGTTCGGGCTCCCCCAACCCCCATTTTCCTCCCACCCCCGAGAAGCCCCACTAACTACTTCCAGCGTAGTGCCAGCTTCCCGCGGGGTGGATGGAAGTCCTGCTTGCAGATTTGCGCCACTTCCGGGGGTTCCAGAAGTGTGCTGGCTGCTCCCCTCCCACAGCTCTGTGGTGTGCTGGGTGCGCTGCGGGAGGGGATGTCGGGCCCAGAGGAGGAGTGCGGTGGCTTCACTGCGACACAGGAGGGGTGAGTCGAGCACAGGGGTTTTCCTGTGCCGCGGGAGTGGGGGTCGGCCCCATGGCAGGTGCACACGGGGTTTTGGCCCCGAGGCAGGCACCCGTGGGGGTTTGGCTGTGCCATGGGTGGGGGATTTGGCCCCAGGGCAGGTGTGTGCGGGTGTTTGGTTGCACCATGGGAGGTAAGCACTGGCCCCGGAGGAGGCACGTGCCAGCTTCCCTCTGGGGAGAAGGGAGAATCCTGGGAGGAGGAGGGTGCAGGAGACTCTCTGCCCCCACTGCCCTCCTGTTCCCTACTCCTCAGCCCCCTGTTCCTTCTCCCCACTCCCCAGCCTCAGAAACCTGTTCCCACTGGCATCCTGTCCCCAGCCTCAGAAACCTGCCCTCCCGGCATCCTGTCCCCTCTCCCCTTCCCCCCTCCCATCCACAGCCGCAGAACTCTGTCCCCACTGGCACCCTGTCCCCTGCCGAAGCACCCACTAGCACCCTTCCCCAGTACTATGTCCCCTGCTCCCACCAACACAGTTGAGGCCACATTAGTGAAGTTTGGGTGTGGGGGGAGGCTTTTTTGCATCTCACTTGTGTGGCCCCAACTGACTTTTCTGTGGGTAAGTGGCCCCTGACTCAAAACAGGTTCCCCACCCTTCTCATAAATAAAGACAATGCAGAAACTTTTTGTGTTTGACATAGTATTTTATTTGAAAATGAAGCCTGAAGGGGTGTTGTTTAGGCTTCGCCATTTGCTCTGCAACAACGCTTCTTGTACCCAAGCTAAAGATCCCTGTAGTGCCCAAAATCCTGTGGGGTTTGCTCATTGTGTGGTTTACCTGCGAATGATTGTGGTGTGAAAGTAGGGATAAGGAAGTGCTGAACCTGGGGGCATATGAGGGGTCAGCTTGTGAGTGCTGATTACCCAGTCTTCTCTGGCATGCTCTGTTAGTGGGTGTGAGTGTCTGTGTGTGTTGCTAAGGTGGGAAGAACCCCGTCCTGAGGAACCTAGTTCCTGCAGGAGAGCTCCAGTGGGAGGGGGAATTGGCAGCAGGGAGAATTTAGCTCCATATGAAAGCACAAGTTAGCACAAGCAGCACACGGACAGAATTGTTAACCTCCCCTCAGTCCCATAAGAGTACCCCTAATAAATGAGCATACCCCAGAGTACTGGGCAAATCTGGTAACATACTCATCCCTGCAAAGTTCTTTGAAATGTATGGATCAGAAATGCCATACAAATGTGTATTGGGTTTAGTGTCTAATTCCCAAGCAAGCATCTACAAGAGGACAAACCCCAGGATCCTCCTTTATAGCAAGATTCTGTCACATCTTCCAGCAGAGAACAAAGGTTCAGCAGGCTTTTTACATGGCAATGAAATACCAGCCACGTGGGAAGATCTCCTTACATCATGGCTTTGGAAGAGAAAAGGGGACCTGCCATGATTAAAATCACTGTCAAGTATCCAAGCTGTCTTCCTTCCAGTGTTTATTCAGGATGCATTTTCAGTGCAGCTGGGAAAGCAGTTACTCACTGATGAGCAAGGCAGGCTGTACATTTGGAAAAAAATAGATGATTTGACAGACTTAAGCTTCAAATAGGGATAATTTTTATCCAGAAGGTGCTATTGATGATACAAATGCTGACAGAAAATTTGACACCGTGATGATGGCTTGGTAATGACAGCTCACGATGAGGGACTGCAGTGTGGTAATATTCAGTCTTGTGAACGTTAATTCCTTGGAACAAGAGCAACACTTAAAAACCTTCCTTGATTTGAAGACGACAACCAAAGACCCAGCACCAGTAATACTTCTACAGAGTGAAAAATAGCTTAAAACTTTCCCTTTTGTTGAGGAAATGCCTCCCATTATGGCTTGAAAGAGGAAAGTGTCTAGATCGAACTTTGCAAATGAAGAGGGATATATTATAACTGAATTTCTGTGTGCTTCATTTACAAACTATGCTTTCCTGCTTGCCAATTCAGAACCAATTCTACGACTCAGTTCAAAAGGAAGGGGTTTGTACATTTGTGCTCTAAGGAATTTAAAGATCAACGTAACCTAGATTGAAAATGCATGTCTGAATCCTTGTATAGGGCAGCCAGGTAGCCACCTTTCAACCACAGAGTCCAGACAAAAAGGGAACTTGGTGGTGTCTGGTCAGATCTACTGATTGGAAACCCAAAGTCCAGCTACTGGGGGTGGGGAGCCTCCAAGTCATCACCTGTACCAGCTACTGGGGGTCAGGGCTGCCTCCCACCTGTATTGGACAGCTGTATCTCCCAGCCCTGGCTCTGAAAGCAAGTCCCTCCTGACCCAGGCAGGGTGTGTGGGAGAGGAGAAGAGCAGCGAGCAATGAGGAGATGAGGAAAGAATAGTGAGAAGGGAGTGATGTCTCCAGATGGGCAAGGTGGGGAAGGCCCTCGCAGGAAAGAGGTCAGGCAAGGGAGGTTCCAGCACTCCTTCTGAAGTGTCTGGTTTTTATATTATGGGACACAGGGGAGGTTTTGTGGTAGTAAAGACCCAGTTCCTAGACAGCAAGAGTTGGTGCCGTCAGCTCTGGCACCACAAAAGGTACCAGTGAGTCCAGCACAAAGTGACTCTGGGTATGTCTACACTACCACCCTAGTTCGAACTAGGGTGGTAATGTAGGCAACCGGAGTTGCAAATGAAACCCGGGATTTGAATTTCCCGGGCTTCATTTGCATAAAGCCGGGCACTGCCATTTTTAAATGTCCGCTAGTGTGGACTCCGTGCAGCGCGGCTACATGCGGCACGGACTAGGTAGTTCAGACTAGGCACTAGCGGACATTTAAATGCACTAGCGGACATTTAAAAATGGAGGCGCACGGCGACATGCAAATGAAGCCCGGGAAATTCAAATCCCAGGCTTCATTTGCAACTCTGGTTACCTACATTACCACCCTAGTTTGAAGTAGGATGGTAGTGTAGACATACCCTCTGGCAGGTATGTCAGAGCCAACCTCTGCCCCAGACACTTTTGAGGCAACAAGGGATCTTACAGAAATGACTGCAGTCCAGCCCCTGATCATCAGGGACAAGCCTCTGGTACTGGGGAGACTGACCCCATCCAGTGGCAAGGCCACAGTGATGCAGTGCTCTCATTCTCTGGATTGGCACCATGCCCAGCATTGCTCCTAAATGTCATTGCCACATCACTCCTTGGCACCATGCCCAGCAGGAACACACCTGGCACCGGGGGCACAGAGACTGATCTCCCTGGCACCAAGCATGCCCTGGCACCAGTCCATAATGGCTGCAAAAGCAGCACCGGAATGCAGAAGCCAAGACTGGGTAATAGGTGCCAGTCTCCCTCCCCAGACCATCAGCATCAGCCACCGACGAGATTGTTATGGCACTGGTCTCTGCTACTTGCTCACAGGACTAAGGCTGGCCCGTGGAACCTCAGCACCACTGTGGTCTTCACCCTTAGGCTCATCAGAATCCACTGCCAACTTCTACTATTTAAGCTGCAATCAGCACATGATGAGCATGTGCTGAAGGGGCCTTTGTTTGCTTTGGCAGCCACAGTGGCAACCCTCCATGCGATAGCACATCTGGACTCCCTCCAGGGGGTCTAGATCAATGATGGGAGACTCTCCTTCCCAGTCACCTAAAGCTAGACTTGATCCTGGGGATCCAAAGCAGCCCTCTCCAGGCCAAATTCACAAACCCACACCCAAGGAGCTTACCAAAGACCTGCTGGCACCTCCTGAGATCAGTCTATGAGGACCCAGAGCAGTCTAAGAACAGCCCAGGCAGCCTGAGGGCCAGGAAGACCTTGTACCACCACTGGTGACCTCATCTTCCTCACCTGGTGAGGCAGTAGCCGTAGCATCACTTGTGGGGCCTCCACCACTGACCACAGGACCTCCTCCCTCAAATTGCTCACAAGTGGGCTTGCAGGTGGAAGGAATCATGGAAGCAGCGACTCCAATGGTGGACTCTTTCCTCTGAAAAGACCTTCCTGGGTATCGTTGTCATTGATAAAAACCATCCAGGAAAAATATTTCCAATGTCTGTGCATGCGACCCATGCACACCTGATGGGAATGGATGTGAACAACAAAACCCTAAGAACAACAGTTATGAGAATGTGAGTAACTTTTGTTTTTTCCTGACTAATTGCTCTGTGTAAACTCCAGAGTTGGCAGAGGAATCTTGTGCTATGACCACAAGAAAACTCAGTTAGTGAAAACATCTAGAAAATGTGTAATTAAAATTTTTTCTGTAATCAATTTTGGAACATGTAGGTGTGATGTATTATTTACATGTGAGCAAAACAGAGGGCTCCCTGGAGCCTGAATTCTGATGCTGTCATTATAGCATTTCTTGAACTCCTACATTAAATATCATCGGTATGCAAACATTGTTCTGAGCAGCTACTTAAAGGATCCAGTGACTCCTAGTTGGCTCTGTAACATGGGCTGTCATTAAAAGTTCAATGCTCTAGTGTCCAATTAGAGATCCTATACTTCGTTATTTATTTATGGTTACCTTTTTTTATACTGGCAGAGAATGATATGCTAGCCCTCTCACAATATCACAGGAGAAAGAAATTGGACTCTATCCATTCCTCAATCCTAACACTTGGCTTGTTAGAGCTGAATTAACCTGATGGTAATTGCTATGCTGTGGCGAAGGCATTATTTAGAGACATACATTTGTTTTCTTGAAGTTGGTTTAAAGAAATATTTTATGTTACTTTTCATAGAATAAATGTTAAGATAGAAAAATTGTAATGCCCGGTCTTAATTCTAACCATCAGCAGAAAAAATAGCTAAAGCTTTGTATTTACATTGAAATACAGTAGCCTAGATAATCTCTGCTTTACCAGCAAAAATTCCTGGATTCTCAAATACATATTGTTTTTGGCAGAGCTGGTAGCACCACCGATTAATATTAAGGTTGATCGACATGTCTCATTATGAGAGTGGTTTCAGTGGCTTATAGCTCTGCCAGGCAATACGTATCTGTGTCACAATGAACTTTTTTTGAAAAAGTAATAAAATGGTTGTGAGAACAAAACTAGGAGAAAATATATTTGTTGTTCTTTGAGTGATGGTCCCTATGTGTATTCTACATGTGGGTAAGCAAGCCCCTGAGTCTGGAGATTTTTAATAAGCAGTATCTGTTGATCTTGGGGTTCAAGAATTGCTTTTTCTGCCCCCATTCCTTTTCAGGGATACACAACCCCCAGTGCTGCCTTTGCTGCTGCCTAAGTGAGGCTCACATCATGGCCAAGTGCAACATTTGCCCCTCTTTTCCTCCCAGAGCATTTGAGGGTGAAAAGCTGAGACTTAAAAAAAAACTAATGGAGAGGATTAGGAAATTCCAATCAAATCTGGGTAGGGGAGATCTCCTGTACATCAGCCTCAAATAACAGGCATGATCCTCCTGAACACAAGCCCAAGAGTCAAGGCTAAGATTGACAGTCTAAGGGGAAGGCTTTTTATGAGAGTAGAAAGGCATTCTCCCAAGCATAGAGACAACTCACTTCTTCCAAAGCTGCTCTGAGATCCATCCCTGACTCCTACAAACTTGGGAGGTCCTCAAGCATGAATCTAAAGAATTAGGTCTGAGTAAATCTCCTCTGTAAAGCATGGATCATTTGGTTCTGCCCAGAAAACAGAAAGACAGACATCAACCCCCTCTCCCATTGAAGTCCAGATTAAACCTTGTGCCAATATTGTCGTAACACCAGAGGGATCAGACTTCAATTCTGAACAGGATGAGTTCTGGATCCAATGGTTCCACAAACCAATTCATCCACTAATCTAAACCAAAACCTGTGTCTTACTGGAGGACATTTTTGCTCTTCTCTGTTCTCGCCTCAGGTCTGTCTTTTTTCTGAAACTCAGTTACTCCAGAGAAGAAATTTATTCAGAAGACAGGGAACTGGTCTCTCCTCTCTCAGTATGTCTACACTACAGCACTAATTTGAATTAACTTAGTTCGAATTAGTTAATTCGAACTAAGCTAATTCGAATTAGCGCATCTAGACTTAAAAAGTAGTTTGAATTAGCTTTTGCTAATTCGAACTAGCATGTCCACACTGAGTGGACCCAGAACCGAAGTTAAGGATGGCCGGAAGCAGTGCCGGCAGGGCATCAGATTAGGACTTAGAGCGTGGAGCTGCTGTCTCAGGCTAGCCGAGGGCTGTGCTTAAAGGGACCCCACCCCCACCCCGGACAGACATTTCTCAGGGGTTCCCCGCTTGCAAAGCAGTCCTGGCTTGGAGTGCCCTGAGTGCCCACACTCGGCACATCACAGCACTCGGCCATCAGCCTGGCTGCACTTGCCGCAGGCTGCCATCCGGAGTGGGGGGGGTCAATCAAGGGGCTTCAGGAGAGCTTCCACCCCGAGGAGCCTGCAGAGCCAGCCCAGTCCTCCCCATCGGGGGCTCGTACCCCATTCCTCCCTCACCTTCTTCCACTTACCCCTCCCTAGCCCCCCTTCCTGATGTACAAAATAAAGGACACGTGTGTTCAAAAATAGAAACTCTCTTTATTTAACAAAACTTGGGGAGACTTGGAAAAGGAGGTGGGAGAGGGGAAGAGAGAGGGTGGGAGAGGGGAGGGCAACTAAAATGATCAGGGGTTTGGAACAGGTCCCATATGAAGAGAGGCTAAAGAGACTGGGACTTTTCAGCTTAGAAAAGAGGAGACTGAGGGGGGATATGATAGAGGTCTATAAAAGCATGAGTGGTGTGGAGAGGGTGAATAAAGAAAAGTTCTTCATTAGTTCCCATAATATAAGGACTAAAGGACACCAAATGAAATGAATGGGTAGCAGGCTTCAAACTAATAACAGAAAGTTCTTCTTCACGAAGCAAATAGTCAGCCTGTGGAACTCCTTGCTGCAGGAGCCTGTGAAGGCTAGAACTATAACAGAGTTTAAAGAAAAGTGAGATAAAGTCATGGAGGTTGGGTCCATGGAGTGGTATTACCCAGGGGGTAGAAATGGTGTCCCTGGCCTCTGTTTGTGGAAGGCTGGAGATGGATGGCACGAGACAAATGGCTTGGTCATTGTCTTCGGTCCATCCCCTCCAGGGTACCTAGTGTTGGCCACTGTTGACAGACAGGCTACTGGGCTAGATGGATCTTTGGTCTGACCCAGTACGGCCATTCTAAGCTCAGGGCTCAGGGTTGGGGGTCTCAGTGGACCACCTTGATTTTCATGCAAACCTGCTCCAGGGTGGCCAGGTTGGCAGCTATCCTGCCCTAGACAGCCACTTTCCTGTGCCTACTGCAGACGTTGTGGATGAGGTCCACAATCTCTGCACTAGACCAGGTGGGCGCCCGCCTCTTGCAGACCCGGGCAGGCTCCCGGGAGCTGCCATCCTGGTCCCGGGAAGAGGCAGAGGGCTGGGTGGCAGCGGGTAGCTGGTTCATGCCATGCCAGGTGCAGGGTCTGCTGGCTGGGTGCTGGCAGGCTTGCATCTGGCATGGGCACTGTAGCCAGCCCGTGCCCCTTTAAGGAGTCCGGGGCCAGGAGGGGGGCAGACGAGTTTCCCTGGTGGTGCCCAGAATGGCCACTAGGGAAAGCTGGGGAGGGCTAGCCTCCCACTAGTTTGAATTAAGTGGCTACACAGCCCTTAATTCGAACTGCTTAATTCGAACTAGGCGTTAGTCCTCGTAGAATGAGGCTTACCTAGTTCGAATTAAGCGCTCCGCTAGTTCGAATTAAGTTCAAACTAGCGGTTTGCATGTGTAGCGCCTATCAAAGTTAATTCGAACTAACGTCTGTTAGTTCGAATTAACTTTGTAGTGTAGACATACCCTCATATACCCAACCATTGGTACCATCAGTTCTGCCATTAGTTTGGGATCCAGCTTTCTCATCCAACGAATCAGATGTTTCCCAAGAGTCCTTGCACTGCTATACAGAAGTGGGTCTGGACAGACACTCTAAGAGATTGGTAATTTGTCTGTCGACCAGATATGACTTTTCAAAATATGTGGATGTAAAGGTGTAACTGTATGCAATCTTTATCATTGCTGAAGATAACGAAACATAAATCAAAAGACAATGAAAAGTATAAGCTTCCAGACATAATGAATTATCTCTATATAGACATCATATAACGGAAGATAATTTTCAGAAGGCCATGGGAAAGTGTAGTCAAGAAATAATTGGAGAATACGGACAGAAGTTACAATAGCATACAGATCCAAGCTTAGGCTACGTCCACATTACAGGGGTTTTGCACAAAAACAGCTGTTTTTGTGCAAAAACCTGAGGCTTGTCCACATCTCAAGTGCATTTTTGTACAAGTAAATTTACAGTCAATCAACAGAACAGAGAGCGTTTTGCAGTATAGGTATTCCGCTTTCTACAAGGAATAACTCCTTTTTGTGCAAGAATTGGACAGGCAGCAGCGTTTTTTGCGCAAGAATTGGCTCCGGGAAAAAAAAAACAGGTGGCCTCTTGGCCACTCTGTCCAAGTTAGTCAGAACTCTATAGTTCCTGTCGCCTGGCCCCCCTTAAAGCTGCAGGCACCCTGGACAAGCCTTGTAGCAGGAAGTTTGGAGCAAGCAGGAGCCTTCACCGTGCGGCTCTGCTTCAGCCACGATGGTCGACCAGCAAGCTCTGAACTGGTTCTGGGTGGTTTTATGTGAGAGAGTGTCCAATGAGTGTTGACGCTTTCTTGTGCAAAAGTGCATCGCTTTTGTGATCCGCTTTTGTAGTGTGGATGCGGTCTTGCGCAAGAAGCTTTTGCGGACGATCTCTGCCACAAAAAGCTTCTTGCACAAGAAGCCTGCAATGTAGACGTAGCCTTAGTCTGTGTTCCCAAGCTCAGTCCCATAATACCTCTGTGAAGTAAACAAGGATATTAATATATACATTGTTTGTTAGGAAACCACAGCCCAGAGAGACTGAGCCTTTCTCTAGGTTACACAAGAGGCAATGCTGGAGATAAGTATGTCCCAAGTAGTCAGTTCTAAGGGATAAATCTGGCTGGTGAAAAACTCCAGGGGTGTTCTGTGGTTAAGACACAGCACTAGTTAAATTCTAAACCTAAGTGACATATGATGAAAGATGTCTATCTCAGCTATCACATATTTTGGAATATTCTCTGCTCTCCCTTATCTGAAAATCAGGCACCTTTTAAGTGTATCTCAAATTGGGAACTAGTCACTTTTTGAAAATCTTGGACCCAAACTTTATTTCCTGGCTACATTTTCATGGTCTGTGTCAAGATTCCAAATACTATTACCCCTATTACATGACTTGGTCATAGGTTCTGATGTCAGTAGACAATCACAGAAGTTTTATTTTTTAAATGGAATATGGTCTCCAAATTATTAACCAGTTTTATGGCTTTTCTGTATTGATATCTAGCCCAGATTAACATAATATCTTGAACCATCTGAAAGCAATATTTTGATTCTATACAAGGTTTTTTTTTTAACAGGAAAGAGCTGTTCAGTTCCAGTAATGGACAAATTATATTGTTCTTCCATTAATATTCATGATGCTCAAAAGAACAAACATCTAAATTGTTTTCTTTATGACATCTAGCAGAGCATGATTATCTAAGGAATGATTCACAAACACTTGAAGGTTTTCCTTTGCCAAGAAATGCTAATATGACTCTGCCCCCTTTTAATCTGCCTACTCTATCTGGTTTTTTTTTTAATAATAAATGAGGTTGCATATTGTATATGTTTTACAGAATGACAGAGTCACTGAATAGGAAAATTAAGTCCAATGCCTAGTGCAAAATGACGTCCAAATGTTGATGTCCATGTGGACTGCTGTGGGCTTGCAATTTGGTGTGCAGAAGGATAGACTGTGAGTTGCCCTTGTTCATCAGTACTGACATGAGTCAGAAGCCCCTTTACTCCTCTTCTTTAGTTTCAGCAGCTCATAGACATTTATAATACTTGTCCATGCCTTCACTGAAGGAAGCAAGCTGGCAAAAATGGTGTGTTAGAGGGGGTTGGTAGGAAGGATAATCAAGACAGAGTAAAGGCCCTTTTGCACTGGCCTGTGGAGAATGGGTGTTGTACTGGTGGCAAGGGTAAGTAATCCGCTCCATTCTAACCGATGGAGCACATTGATTACCCTGGTGAGAATTGCTATAGGGTCATGATAAGTTTGGACAAACTAAGATGTTATTTGGCCCAGGGTACTTGACATGAGTGAAATGTTACTATAAGTGTTCTTGTAGTTGAGTAAACTTGTTTGTAACAGCTGTGTAAAACAGAGGCTATATTTAAATGGAAGATCTCCAAATGTGCTAGCAAGAGGCAATTAGAGGAAAATGGGCAAAAAGTCCCTGTGCAGAGAAACATGTCAAAGTGACATGGTCAGATGTGCACAGTTAATGCATAATCAGTGGTAATAAATTAATAAGAAAACAGAAATAATGACATGAAAACTTGGATAGCTAAAGGTTGTGCCAATGGAATTTCATGTATGAGTTTTATGACATATGTAAGATACTAAGTATTCATGATACTAAATGGTGCAAATGGGAAATGGATCAGAGGTCATGAGCCCACTCCTACTTTTAAATTGTGCCCTGCAGTATCAAAAGTCATGTGTTGCTTCTGCAGACAGTAAAGAATATTAGCCTTTCAGACCAAATGGTCCATCCCAACCTCTGATTCTATACTCTCACATTCTCCTGCACATACTCATTTTGCTACTGCAAAGAGCCATTTCTCCCTATCAGTCAAGCTTAACTGCTCACTTTCAGCTTTTTCCTGAAAGGAACAGAGAAGCTGCTGAGCACTGATAACTGGGAAAGGGCCCAATTCAAGGCAACTGGAATTTGGCCATTGGCTTCAATTAATGAAAGAATCACTGGGTGTATTGACTTCAATGGGAGGTATGTTTGCTCAGTCCCTTGCAGGATTAGTTCATTTCTGTGTACAAATAGCAATAGATAACAAGCCCAGGTTAGCAATGAGCAAATCTAGGTCTTCAAAACTGGAGGTCAATTCATCCTTCCTACATTTGAGGCGACTCTTACTACATATAAAGGGGCATTTTTTAGTCTTTAGATCAGAATCTTAAAATGTACTCTGGATGAGTTCTGAGGCACAGCAAAATTTGAGAAATTCTGAAACTAGACTACTTCTGAAGCGGACCAGAAGCATATTCTTGCATTTGCCCATTTGTTACTCAGAAAAAGTATTATATGCAAGTGTTGCTTGCAGCTCTTTGAAAAGCATCAGCAATATGACCTGCCATTCATTTCTCTTGCTGATTTTTTTCCCCTCAAACTCCATGACAGACGTGCTGTATAAGAACATTTAGTTTCAATACTCAGTGTGAATCACTTGTTTTAACTCTATTTTTAAAATGTTCTGATCCATATAGCCTACTTATTCTATTTAAAATTATAAACATGCTTAAAGAGTGCTTATTTGTGTGGTGTAGGTGTCCTGACATAGCTTGAAATTGCATACGAAACAGCAATCTGAGCTGACCTACCACAAATTTCCCACCTACTGTCTCAAGCAATTCCACATCGCTACCATTAAAGTTATAATTCTCCTTCATTTTCAAATGAGCGGGAGGAAAGGGGGAGGAGGAGTACTGTGCCTTTCATGTCCTGAAGATCATCACATTTGAGGCTATTTCAGACTAAGGCTCTAGACCAGGGATGGGCAAAATATGGCTCGCAGGCCAAATTCAGCCAGCAAGCACTTTTCTCTAGCCTGCCATAACCCTCTTGGCCAGGCCAGAGGACAATGTCCTGTGGCCCAGCAAGGTGCTGAGGTAGTCTGCCTACCTGCCGTGGCCCCAACCATGCTGATCCTGGAAGTGCTGTGGCTGGCTGTGGGTAACCAGCCAATGGGTGCTGTGGGGGAAGTGTTTGCAGGCACATGCAGCATGCGGACACCCACTCCCCCCTGCACTCCTAGGCTTTGTCTACACTGCCAGCTTTTGCTGGCAGAGAGTATGCAAATGAAACGCTTATTAACATTTTGTCACACTTCATTTGCATAATATACTCAAGCTGTTTTTGCACAAGGGGGTTTTTTGCCCAAAAACAAGCAGCGTGGACATTTTCTTTTTGCGCAAAAAGGCTTTTTTGCCCAAGATCCTTATTCCTCTTGAGGATGTTACACAAAAAGGGTTTTTTTGCACAAAAAGGAAACGTCCACACTGCTTGTTTTTGTGCAAAAACCCCTTGCGCAAAAATGGCTAGACTATTATGCAAATGAAGCGTGACAAAATGCTAATCAGTGATTCATTTGCATACTCATTTGCCAGCACTACCTAGCAGGAGCCTGAGTACTCCATTACCATATTTTACCAAAATACATCTTCCTGTATGCCTTGTCTTTATACTCCTTTATATATATTGTGCTCTTCTGTCTAAGATAACCAACTATTTCTGTTACCTTTACCCAATGATGTAAAGGTTTTTAATCCTATCAATCTTATATACAATTAGTAGTCTTTGATACTAAGATAAATATCCAATGGTCTCTTTTTGCATTTTCTCAGACTTTGTGCATACCCGTGCAAGAGCTAGGAACAATGAATATATCTAAGCAATTTTATGGTGGAAAATACATTTGTATATCCTGTGATTAGGAAATTTATTAATATATCTTACAGAGCTAACAATACAAATGTTTTGCAAAATATTCATATCCTCTCATACAGGTTTTAAAGAAGCAACCGTGCTACTGCTCAGAGGGAACACTGGCCTAGGTGATTAATCATCCCCTCCCAATCAGTTAACTCCCTGCATGGAGCCTTGAGCCTCTGACTGGGTGGGTCTGATTGATCACCTATGAGGCTGTGCTGCTGCACAGTTTAGAGTGAACACTGCTCCCCGCCCTACGGTTTGGATTCCTACGAGTAGGGTTTCCTGCCCTAGGGTTGGGTTTCTATGGGTAGGGCTTCCCACCCTAGGATTGGGGTTCCCATGGATAGACCACTTGGAGCTAAGGATGGGATTCCTATAGATAGAGCTCCATGCCCTAGGGTTGGGCTCTGTCATGGGTAGGCCACCTGGAGCTAGGGTTGGCTTCCTCAGGGGTAGAGTGCCATGCCCAAGGGTAAGATTTTCTATAGGTAGGACATTAGGAGCTAGGGTGAGGGTTCCTAAGGGTAGGGCCCATGAGTTAGGGTTAGGATTCCTATGGATAGGGCTCCCTGCCTTAGCATTAGGGTTCCTATGTGTAGGCCACTTGGAGTTAGGGTAAGGGTTCCTATGGCTAGGGATCCCCCTTCTAGGTTCCTATGGGTAGGCCATTGGATAGGCTTTGTATGGGTATGCCTCTTGGAGCCAAGAGTAAGGTTCCTTTGGGTAGGGGGTCCACACCCTCAGATTAAGGTTTCTATAGATAGGCTATTAGAGCTAGCGATAGGGTTCCTATGGTTAGGCTACTTGGAGCTTGGGTTAGAGTTCCTCTGGGGAGGGCACTTGGAGCTAGTGTTAGGATTCCTATGGTAGGGCTCCCCACCCTAGGGTTAGCATTCTGATGGGTAGGCCAGTTGGAGCTAGGTATATAGTAGGGGATCTCCTAGGGTCAGGATTCCTCTGGGTAGGAGGTTGCCAGCTAGGGTTAAGGTTCCTATAAATATGCTGCTTGGATCTAGGGGTTTGGTTTCCTATGGGTAGGGTTCTCTGCTCTAGGGCAGGGTTCCTATGGGTAGGCCATTTGGAGCTAGGTATATGGTTCATTTGAGTGGGCCGCTTTGAGTTAGGTAGGGGGTTACCATGGGGAGTGTTCCCTGCCCTAGGCTTAGAGATCTGATGGGAAGGCCAGTTGGAGGTAAGGTTAGGATTCCTATAACTAGGGCACTCAGGCCGAGGGTTAGTGTTCCTATGGGTAGATTACTTGGAGCTAGGTATTTGATTTCTATGGGTAGGACTCCCTGTCCCAGGGTTTGATTTTAAATGGGTTGACCAGTTGGAGCTATAGGTAGGGTTCCTATAGGTAGGGCTCCCCATGGTGGAGTTAGGGTTCCTATTTGTAGGCCATTTGGAGCTAGGCTTAGGTTCCCTATTGAGAGCTCTTTCCACCCTCGGATTAGGGTTACTATGGGTCCGGCTCCCCGCCCTAGCGTTCCGGCTATTATAGGTAGGCCATATGGAACTAGACGTAGGTTTCCTAATGATAGAGTTTCCTGCCCTAGAGATACAATTCCTATGGGTAGGCCACTTGGAGATTGGGTTAGGGTTCCTATGGGTCTCGAACCACCCTAAGGCTACCATTCTGATGGGTAGGCCAGTTGGAGCTAGGAATACGGTTCCCATGGATAGGGCTCCTAGCCTTAGGCTTCGGGTTCCTATGGTTAGGGTTTCTAGACCTAGATTTAGAGTTCCTTTAACCAAAGAGCTCCCCACCCTAGGGCTAGGGTTCATACGTGTAGGAGCTAGAGTTAGAGTTCCTATGGGTAGGGCGCCCAGCCCTTGGGATAGGGTTCCTATACGTTGCACTCCCAGCCCTAGCGATAGGGTTCTCATGGGTAGGGCTATTCACCCAGGGGTTGGGGTTCCCATGGGTAGGCCACTTGGCAGCAGGTTGGGCTTCCCATGATTAGGGCTTCCTGTCCTAGGGTTGGGGTTCCCATGGATAGGGCTCCTCGCCCTCGGGTTGGGATTCCCATGGGTAGGACTTCCTGTCCTAGGTTTAGGGTTCCCATGCTCTGCACCCTAGTGTTGGGGTTCCAATGGGTAGGGCTCCGCACACTAGGGTTTTGGGTCCCATAGGTAGGCCGCTTGAAGCTAGATTTAGACTTCCTATTGGTCAGGCTCCTCGTCCTGGGATTAGGGATTTTAAGGGTCGGCCACTTGGAGAAAGGGATAGGTTTTCTATGGGCAGGGCTCCCCACCCCAGGTTTAGTGTTTCTATATGTAAATCACTTGGGCTAGAATTAGGGTTCCTATGTCACAGTTTCTCATAGGACTGCTAATCCAGGGTGGGGAGCCCTAGCCATAGGTCCCCTAACCCCATCTCCAAGTGGCCTACCTACAGATACCCTAAGTGTAGGGCAGGAAGACGTATCCATAGGAAGCAGTGTTATCTCTAACATTTTGTATCCTTGGGCAAGTTGACATTTTTTATGTGCAACAGCAATATTGAGGTAGTTTGTGGATGTGCACGACCAATACAAACAAAATTTGTAAAATCTTTGTGATTTTACATATATATAAAATGTTTTTTTAAACAGTCCATTGTTGTGGAAGAATATATATTAAAACAAGCGATAGTTAACAAGGAGCAATGCTTACAATATTTAATATGAACTCAAATAAAAAAGAAAATTAACACTACCCTGGGAGTATGTGTATCATCCTTTTTAACAACTCAAGTTAACAAACACACCAAAATGCATGTTATACACACATAGCTTAGTTTTAAGATTCTAAAAAACTAGAAAAGTCATGCTCTCTTAGCAAATACTAATGCAGTATTTTTTGACATTGAAAAGGAGAGTAAAATGCCTTTACTAAGACTTATACAATTATCTGGGGAATATGTAGTATCCATGGTAGACAAGAACAAGTGAAACAGAGACCTCTAAAAACAGATACAAATTCGCCCTGTTTGAAATTTTCACCTTGTGTGTGTCTCCAACTCAGAGTAGAAACCCTACAACGAATTAACACATGGCTTCAGAGTTTGTAGACAGATGCATATTTCAAAGAGATTGCAAGTAAGGTTTCATCCTACAAAACAATTAGCATCACACCTAGTGCTTGCTTCTTCTGACTCATAAGAGCCAAAAACTCTACCACATAGCAAAGATCTGTCCTTAATGCAATACAATATACCATGTATTAATTAGTAACACAAGATTTTTAAAAAAATCATTAAGATCAGAGTTTTAGATATCTGCACCATCCCAAAAAATTCTATGAAAATAATAGTTTCCTTTCTTACCTTAAGCCATTAACACCCATGTAAATTTTGTTTGAAATGTAATCATGCAAATATACTCTTGGCGCACACACTCCATGAAGCCTGCTTTCCTCTCCACCCTCTCTCTAATCCAGACAGACAGAGAGGACTGCAATCTGGACGGCATCAAGTGAATCAAGACACCCCAAACAAATTCTCCCCTTCCTCTTCCTCACTGCACAGATGCCAGCACCCACCTACCTCCCCTTTCCCCCACCTACCCCCATGCAATCTGCTCCCCAGCCCAGCTGGCTGGTGGGATAAAATCCTGCTTCTCAAACTAGCTGGGAGTCAGAACACAGCACAAACTCTCCACCCCTCCCCTACCTCACCCCAGGATACACAGAACAAACAAACTCTCCACTTTCACCTAACCCCAATGCCAGCATCCCCGCTTTCCCCACCTACCCCATGCAGTCAGCTTCCCCTCATCCCTCTCCTTCCCAGCCCAAGAGGCTTGAGGAGAGTGCTGGGTTTCTGCCTTTGCCTCTCTCCCCATGCAGAAGGGAGTCTTCAAACACCTCTCCCCACTGGCTCGCCCAAGCCAATTACTCCCTCTCTCATTTTTCCCCTCCTAAACTCCTTTACCTTACAGCTCTCCTCCAAACCACTTATTACTTCCTTCCTTCCCTCCTCCTTACTTGCTCTTGGAGTGCCTCCATTTGAAGCTACTCAGGGAGACACCCCTTCCCCCAGCTGGTGAGTTGAGGTTATTGCCTGTGCAGGAACTCTGAGCCTCTGCATGGGGTTCATTCAAGGGTTACACAGTTTACAAGGAACTTAGGTGGGAAGCCCTACCCATAACTCTAGTTCCAAGTGGCCTTCCTATACAGACCCTAACCCTAAGGTGGGGAGCCCTATCCTTTCAAACCCTAACCCTAGGACAGGAAGCCCTACCCATAGGAATGCTAACTTTAGGGTGGGGAGCCCTATCCACAACAACGCTAATTCTAGCTCCAAGTGGCCTGCCATTGGTAACCCTAACCCTAAGCCAAGGACTCCCAACCTATAGGAACCCTAACCCTAGGGTGGGGAGATTTACCTATAGAAACTATAACCCTAGGGTGGGGAGACCTACTCATAGGAACACATACTCTAGCTCCAGGTGGTCTACCCATAGAAGCCCTAATATTAAGGCTGGGAGTCCTACCCCTAAGAACCCTAACTCTAGCTCCATAGGAGCCCGATCCCTAGGGTGGGGAGACCTACCCATAGAAATTGTAACCCTAGGGCAGGGAGCTGAACTCATAGAAACCCATACTCTAGCTCCAAGTTGTCTACCCATAGGAGCCCTAATCTTAGGGATGGGAGTCCTACCCCTAAGGACCCTGACTCTAGCTTCATAGGAGCCCTATCCCTATGATTGGGAGGCCTACCATAGGAACCCTAAACCTAGCTAGAAATGGGCTACCCATAGGAACCTTAACCTTAGTTCCAAGTGAAAGGAGTTACTGTTTTGAAAACAGACATAGCAAAGCAAATTCTGGATGTTTAAATCACAGCAAATAATGCTAGAAGTCCTTGTCATGAAGAGGATTATCAGGCTTTTCCAGCTGTCTCATTGGGACTTCCATTTTTGTATATCACACTTTTGTTTTTTTCCCCATTGCAAGATATATTGCTTCCTTATTAAATGAGCAAATACAAGACTGTTCCTATATGCACTCAGTGAGTTTTTAATCATCACCACCACTGATCATTCTACTCTGGTTCTGTTCTAAAGCAGTCAATTACAATCATTACAAAATCAGCTTGGAAGAAGCCATGAGTGTATGTGTGGGGGTATGGGGGAGACATGTGCCCGTGTTTTGTTGTGTAATTAATAATAGCATTTTTTGTGTGAGTTAGGGACATAAATAGATTCTAGTCCCAGTTGACATTCCAACAGAGAACACACATATACACCACTGATACAGTGTTTTGTTAGATCAAATTAAGAGTCAGACCATAATTTTCACATGGAATGTTGTATATGGGCACCACACAGATCTGCAAGACAAAAACTTTGATGGACATTGGGACACAGAGCTGGAACCAGAATAAAAAGAGAATGAGATTTACTTTCAGTCTATTTCCTACATCCTATCTTTCAAATAGGATTTGTCAGGAATATTATTTGTAATATGTCACTCATGAACCAATTTTTATAATGGGAGTGCTGAGAGTCATTGAACCAACTGTGTTTATAATGGAAACCACGTCAAGCCAGGGGCTGTGCTAGCATTTCCAACATCCCTAGATCCAGCACCTCTGGTTGGGAGGGTCTCAGTTAAGGAACAGGAATTTAAAGCCACAACTAGGCTATGTCTATACTTGCGGCTTCTTGCGGGAGAAATATGCAAATGAGGCTAAGTGTGGAATATCGCCAAGCCTCATTTGCATACCTAATGAGCCACCATTTTTTCAGAAGAGTCTCTTGCGCCAGAAGGAGCTGTCTACACTGCCCCTTCTTGTGCAAGAAAAACCCTCTTGCCCAATGCCGCTACGTCGATTATTTTCAGGAATAAAGGCATTGCACATTGATTTTTCTTTTGTTTTTTCTTAACAAAATTACCCCTCCCTTTTTGTTTCTGGTCAACCAAAGTATTTTTTCAACTCCCTCCTCTAGTTTTTTCAGGGTGCAGATTTAGTTTTATTTTGCATGTTTTACCTTCCATTTTGTGTTAAAAATTAACTAAATTGCATCTGGATTAGGCTTTTAATAAATAAATAAAGTCTTGCCAAGCCAGATGATGTTTCCTAAGCAATATTTCCTTGGCTCATAGCTATACAAATTCTGGAATCAACATGGGGAAAAGACAGATGGGTGCTGACAGCAGATAGGCTACAAAAAAACCTCACAGAGTGAAGAAACAAGATCTTAGTCTGCTTTTTGCAAAAGAGAGTGTGGGTGGGCTTAGATGGCATAAGGAAGAAAATGTACTTTTTTATTAATCAGTTTGTGAAGAATCTGTATTTGATACACAAACCAGAATAGCTAGTAGGCACAAACCAGTAAAATGGGTCAAAAATAACCCTCTGTATGTGTGTGTGTGAGAGATCCTCCCCTGCCCCCCCAAATGGTAAGACTGTAATATGCAGTTTGAATGGTTTTGATAGAATAAGATTGGTTAGATCCGAGTGTGAATTTTGGATCATCGCATTTGTTGGTTTCTGTCCTGAGGGTGAAGATCAAATCTATCAGCGGTGGATATAGGGCAGGGTAAGTGGGGCAACTGCTCCTGGCCCCGTGCTTCAATAGGCCCCGCACACGCGCTACTACCTGTCAGCTGTGGCTGTGGCGCATGCATGAAATTGTGCTGCCCCAGGCCCAGCGCTTCAATAGGTGGCAGGAACCTTCTCCAAGTTGGAGTTACTATCCCTCTCCCAGTTTGGCCTACAGGGCCTCTTGGCTGGTGGTGTCTCCCTGCCCAGAGCCTCTCCCCCCACTTTGCTGGTCCCAGCAGCTCACCAAACCCAGCTGCAGACTGTGCTGCTTTACCAGGCTCCAGCTCCTTGTGTTGCTTCTCTGACCCCTCTGGCTCTCTGGTCACTGCAGGTCTGCCTCTCACCACAGGGTCTATGCTCCTTGGGCTGTGTGTGTCTGGCTCTGTCACTGCAGGACTGCCACTCAGCACAGCTTGCACTCCTTGGGCTAAGTGTGTCTGAGCTGGAGTGTTGGCCTCTTTCCATTGGCCCTGGGGTCTGTGGATGCGTCTAGACTACATGTCTTCGATGATGGAGCCACGTAAAGTAGTTTACTCGACATAGTCAATGAAGCGGGGATTTAAATAATCCCCGCTTCATTGAAATAAAAATGGTCACCGCGCTGTGCCGACAATCAGCTGATCCGGCACAGTGCGGCAGTCTAGATGTGGTGCGGTTGACAAGGGAAGTTTTCATGAGGTTTCACGAGGCTTACAAGAGCAGTAGACAAAGGCTTCCCTTGTCGACCGTGCCGCGTCTAGACTGCCGCCCTGTGCCGAATCAGCTGATTGTTGGCACAGCACGGCGGTCATTTTTATTTTAATGAAGCGGGGATTATTTAAATCCCTGCTCCATTGACTATGTCGAGTAAACTACTTTACATGGCTCCGTTGATGGAGTCATGTAGTCTAGACACACCCTGTCAGTCTCAGGGCCCTGATTTCTCATGGACCCTTCCCCTTTTGGTACTGGGAGCTGGCCAACCAAAAACTCTCACTGAATTTTAGTAAGTAAAAATTCCCTTACATTTGGACTTCTCAGTCCAGCAGCACTTCTGGAGTGGCAAATTTACAGCTAGCAAATGACTAACTGTGACAGGCTATCTGTCCTGCATTGGCCCCACTAAGGGTTAATACAGCCCAGGGAGAGGGCTGGGTCTTTATAACAGCCATTTAGGCCCAAGCTAGGCCTGTGTAAATAGGGGATCCTGGGGAGGAAGAGACTTTTGCTCCAGCAGTAGAGCAGGAAGGACCTGGCTGCTGGTAAGCTAGAGAGGGCACCTTAAGAGAATGATGTGCTGGGGAAAGGCAGGCAGAGCTGGGAAGCTCTGGCCAGGCAAACTCCCACTTTTGCTCTCAATGCCTGAGGATACTAGAGAGGCAGCCGGGGCAGCAGAAGGTTCACCCCTTGCCAATGATGAGTGGCCATTTCAGATTATAGTTTGCCCCTGGGGCAGGGGCTAGATGACTGGTAGTTGGTCACTGAGGCAAGTTGGGTTTAGGGGATTTGGGATTCCATGGGAGGGGATCATCCCAGAATTAAGGTTGCGAGGTGTCCAGTACTGAACCGGGCAGTTTGGTATTTTCGCCTCCTGTCCGGTAAAACAATTCAGAAAGTACCAGACACCTAAATGTGATTTCTGATTTTTTTCCTGGCCAGGAGGCAAAAATCCCAGGCTGTCCGGCTCGAGATGGAGGTAGCCTGGCAACCCTAGAGTTTACCAGCTTCCACAGGGGAGCTGTCCGGCCCAGCACAGGGAGGTAAGATGGCGGCCACCTACTGGCAGCCTGTTAGGGCCCAAAAGCCTCCCTATGCGTTTCTTAAAGGGCCCACGCTGTTTTTGTTTTTTGCTTAACAACTCTCGGGGGTCCCTTTTTTTTTTTTGTTCGGTACTTTTTCTGAAACCATCTGGCAACCCTACCCAAAATGCAGAAAGACAAGTAGCTGAGGGCAAGGCACAAGTCAGCACAAGGTGCTCTGATGCTAAAGAGCTAATTCCTGAGGAGACCGGCCAGAGGTGCTTCAGCAGTGAGTTATGGCCCATTACACTAACCAAAACCCAGAAAAGCCAGTAGCCCAAAAATAACTTCTTCAAATTCTTCTAGTTCTAGGACTTAAGGGATACACCTATTATCAGTTAAAGTGTCTCTATTTAATTAAATGTTTAGCAGGAAGGTTCAGAAGAGTCACCATATGCCCACTTCCTATTCAATTTTATAGTTTTGGGAAGCTAACTCCCTTAAGCTTCTTTGAAAATTCCAGCCAAAAAAAAAAGTTTAGATTATTTTGCCCCTCAATTATGCCTGGATTTAATACAGTATAAACACTGTTGAGCATTCTGGAACTTCATGTGCCACCAAGATCTTAATAGCACAGGTCAAGAAGTAAAGTATACATATACATGTGTACAGATGGTGAGTCTCTATCCTTCCTGCTGTATTTAGCTAGCTAAATTGTTAAGCACCCATTGCTGAATAATCTAAGCAAAGAAATATCATCTAACACCATTTTAAATCCTCTTGAAAACCAATCATTTTGATAAAGGACTTGATGCCTGGACCTTCCTAGTGTGGTCAAGAGTATGAGATTTGCATGAATTAAATGCTGAGGGGGAGTGTCTAACCCTAATTTTTGGGTTATGTGGCGGGGTAGACTAGGTCTGGAGGCCCCCTTCATTCTGCCTCAGACTAGAGCAGCAAGAACTCCTCCAGGCAGCCTAGAATGACTGCAGAGTAGCAGTCAATCAGATGGGCTGATGAAGCAACCAACAAGGGTCCAGAATAAAAAGTGAGCAGAGAAGTTTAGTTGCTGTGTGGTCCAGAGGGCTCATGAGAGACTTTGCTGCATTCAGGAGGGAGTTGGCTCTGGGTCCCTGGAAGAAGCAGGGCTGGGGACTAGCCTCCCCAGTCAGCTCTTCAGCACTGCTGGGGGCTTCAGTGGAAACTTAAAGAGCCCAGGGTTCTGGTGGTGGCTGGGAGCCAAAGTCCTTTGAAATTGCCAGGCTCTGGGGTAGCTTCCTCCTTTGATACCTGCCTGTGACAGGGTACCTGCCCTGCACTGGCCCTTTAAGACCAGGACTCAGGCCCGGAGCCGGGGCTGGAAACAGAGAGGCCAGCTGAAGCTGTTTGGGCTAGGGAGAGCCCAGCTGGCAACTATCTAGGGCAGCACAATTGGCTTGTAGAAGCCAGCAGAAGCTGTTAGGCTAATAAGAGCCCAGCTGCCAGATATTTAGAGAAGCCCGGGTGGCTTAGGGAGCCCAGCTGTCAGCTATAAAAGGAGGATCACAGTTTGCTTAAGAGGGGCCAGTGGAGGGCTGACTGCAGGGGAAGTAGGAGCTCCTTGGAGGGAGGCAAGCTGGGGTGAACCAGCAAAGGCTGGAAGTAGGCCAGCCGAGACTCCCCTTGACTAGGGGCTGGAGACAAAGACTCTGGTTTGCGGGCTGATCAGGAGGCCGACTAGGTAAGCAAAGTCGTTGCGACATTGCCAATGATGAGCAACCCATACAGACTGTAACTTGCCCTGAGAGGGGCTATATGAGGACAGTCAGGGGACACTGAGGCACAGTGGGGGGCTTGCACCCCTGACACTGCCCCACTGGCAAACCTGGTGGAGTTCATAGAGTGAAGACCAGATGACTACCTGGTGGGAAGAGTAGTAGTACAGTGTGCTCCATACAGAGCTCACTGCAAAAAGGAATGAAGGCCAGGGGGACCGAGTACAGAAACCAGGCCAGGTTTGTGAGGATACCAAGACAAGCTCCAGCTGGGTGGCTGAGAGAGACACTGCCTCTGAAGATGCCTTAGCCCATACGAAGGCTGGAAGAAGAACTTGGATTGTATACCCTGAAAGGGGGAACTTTGGTGCGGCTTGGCCAGAGGGCTGAGTTGCTGAAGAAAATGACAAGAGAACCATCTGCAGTATATAGCTAAATTATTAGATTAGACAGGTAAGGATTTTCCTTCTCCCACAGTAGTACAATTCTCCACCTGACTCACCAGGGCTGCGGATGGGAGGTTATGCTTATGGGACCATAAAAGCATCTTTGTTCCTGAAGATCACTTGCTAGAGAGTAACTGCTCCAGAAGTTGAGAGGACAGCTGGGAACCATGTCAATACCAAGGACAGTAGGTCTTCCTGAGGTGATTTCAGGATCATTTCATTCTGTCCTCCCTGCACTCAGGCCTTCAGTGTACAATGAATGATACCCATTGACATATTGCTAAATATTTTAGATCCTGAGTGGGGAACCTCAGGACTGTGGGCTAGATGTGGCCCCCTGCTTGCCTGGACTTGGCCCCTGAGACTCAGGGCTCCCTCCAGCATTGGGAAGTCCATACTGGTGCTCCAGTCCACCAGCCACCCACTGTGGGGCTAGAGCACACAAATCTACTAGCCAGGGCTTCTCAAGGCTCTGGTGTGAAAGAGGAATATCGGGAGTGCCTCTCCTTCTCAGTTGGGGGCCACATCAGTGAGGGTTTGGAGTTTTTTTTTTTTTTTTGCTTCTCACTTGTGTGTGGGCCCGAACTGATTTTTCTGTGGATCAGCAGCCCATGGCCCAAAAAAGGTTCCCCACGCCTGTTTTAGATGCTAACAAATAAGGCCTACTTTCTTTGAAATTGATGTGTTTTCTAGGACAAGCTATCCCTCTGTGCCAGCACTGCTTCAAAAAAACCATAAACCTCTTGACAGATGAGTACATCTGTTTGTGTGCACAGCTGGTGCCAGAACAGGTCAAACAATGGTGATGATGCACATTATTTTTCCTTGTTCTGGTGTTTTTCTCGGCGTGGCATTCTCTTCATGAAACTATGCCTTGCTGAACTCGGAGTTACTTTCACTCTTCAGTCGTCTGTCCTTTCTGCTTCTCCTAGGAATTAAGAACAGTGAATTTCCAAGAATATCCAGCACATTCCTAGAGGGCTATAGAAAGACTCATGTTTACTTCAAACAAGAACACTTTGTATGTATTTTCTAAAAGCTACCCTGACTCCATTCAGGAACACTTTCAGGAATGCCCAACTTTTTATATCTAACTTGAGATGCCCCCAAAGGGGCCGGGTTTTTAGTGTGTAAGAGCTCACTATTTTCATAGAATTATAGGACTAGAAGGGATGTTTAGAGGCCATCTAGTCTAGTCTCCTGAACTCAAGGCAAGAATAAGTATTATTTATACCATTCCTGACAGGTGTTCATCTAACCTGCTCTTAAAAATCTCTAATCATGAAGATTCCACAATTTCCCTATGCAACTTATTCCAGTGCTTAATCTGCTTAACCACCCTGACAGGAAGTTTTTCCTAATCTCCAACCTAACAGTTCTTGCTGCAATTTAAGTCCGTTGCTTCTTGTTGTATCTTTGGAGAGTAGGAAGAACAATTATTTTCCTTGTAACAATCTTTTGGGCACTTGAAAGCTGTTATCATGTCACCTCTTAGTTTTCTCTTTTCCAGACTAAACAAACCAGTTTTTTTAATCTTCCTCTATAGGGCAGATTTTCTAGATCTTTAATCATTTTTGTTGCTTTTTGCTGAACTCTTTCCAATTTCGCCATGTCTTTCCTGAAATGTGGTGCTCAGAACTGGACACACTACTCCAGTTGAGGCCTAATCAATGTGGAATAGGAAGTAATTCTTCCCCCCTACGTCATCTTTACAACACTCCTGCTAATACATCCAGAATGATGTTTGCTTGTTTGTTTGTTTGTTTAAAACAGTGCAGGGCCATCCCTACCAGTGCTTGTGCACCAGCACCCCCTCTCCTGAGGGAAGAAAAATCACTCTCCTGGAAGGCATGGAGGCAGCATCTGTGATGCGCAGCCAGCTTTCCTAGATGGGATGCCATTTGCTGCAATGGTATCTGGTCCGGGAGAGTTGACAACGGTGGGGCAAGGCAGGGAGGGAAGCTGATCTGCAGCCTCAGGGCAGCAGCCAGGAGGCCGGAGTGGAGGCAAGCAGTAGGAGCATGAGCTGGAGGAGCAGAAGGTGGCTGTGCTGGAAGCCGGAGAGAAGCAGCGGTTTGGAAGGGAAATGGCTACTTCTCTCCAGCCACTGGTTGTACAGCTGCCCCTATCCCTCCAGAATCCTCTGCTTGTCACCATCTGGTGAGTAAGGCCATGGGGGAAGGGTGGCCAGGGGATGGCGCTCGGGACAGTAGGACTGGCATTGAATCTGTGGGGAGATGCCTAGCTAGTGAATGGAGATGGAGGCTGCCAGAGCCTGTGGGAGTGGGGGAGGGAGGGCCTGGCCAGGGCATGGGGATAGTGCTGTCATAGCCACTGCTGCCCGTGATCCCATCCCTAAACATCTGGGCTGTGTCTAGACTGGCATGATTTTGCGCAAAAGCAGCCGCTTTTACACAAAATCTTGCCGCCTGTCTACACTGGCCGCGAGTATTTGCGCAAGAACACTAACTTTGTAATGTAATCAGTGGTTCTTGCACAAATATTCTGATGCTCCCGCTCAGGGATAAGCCCTCTTAAGTATTCTTGTGCAAGAGGGCTAGTGTAGACAGCAATGTTAATTTATTGCGAAAGAAAGCCCGATGGTTAAAATGGCCATCGGAGATTTCTTGCACAAGAGAGTGTCTACACTGGCACGGATGCTTTTGCGCAAAAGCACTCGCCAGTATAGACACTCTTGCACAAATACTTTTAAGGGAAAAACTTTTCCGTTAAAAGTATTTGCGCAAAATCATGCCTGTCTAGATGCAGCCCTGCAGCATAGGGCATCAAAATATGTAGTGGTGCCTCACATGGTTGAACATGCTGCATATGCCTAAAGATGGCCCTGTGACTGTTACATTGACTCAGACTTAGCTTGTGGTCCACAATGACCCCCAGATCCCTTTCTGCAGTACAGGCAGTCCCCGAGTTACGCGGATCCGACTTACGTTGGATCCACAGTTACGAATGGGGCCCTCCCTCTTCCTGGTCTCCAGCAGACCAGGGAGAGGAAGCAAAGCAGCGGAACATGAGGGCAGCGGACAGCCCAGACGCGTCTGGGCTATCCCGCTGTCCCCATGCTCCGCAGCTTTGCTCCGGACACCTGTGGTACAGCAGCTGGGGTGCTGCCAGTTGGTCCCATAGCGCCACTCTGGGCGTTACTGGACCAACCCGGCAGCACCCCAGCTGCTCTGCCCCAGGCGTCCCCAAGTCAGCCGCTGCTGAAACTGACCAGTGGCTGACTACAGGAAGCCCCTGCCCCGGGCTTCCTGGAATTAGCGGCTGATCAGTTTCAGCAGCAGCTGACTTGGGGATGCCTGGGGTTCTTAAGTTGAATCTGTATGTAAGTCAGAACTGGCGTCCAGATTCAGCCGCTGTTGAAACTGATCAGTTTCAGCAGTGGCTGAATCTGGACGCCAGTTCTGACTTTACATACAGATTCAACTTAAGAACAAACCTACAGTCCCTATCTTGTACGTAACCCGGGGACTGCCTGTACTCCTTCCTAGGCAGTCATATCACATTCTGTATGTGTTTAACTCTCTGTTCCTTCTGAAGTAGAGAATTTTGCATTTGTCCATACTGAATTTCATCCTATTTACTTCAGACCATTTCTCCAGTTTGTCCAGATCATTTTGAATTTTAATCCTGTCCTCCAAAGCACTTACAACCCCTCCCATCTTGGCATCATCTACAAACTTTATAAGTGTGGTCTCTGTCATTATCTAAATCATTGATGAAGATATTAAACAGAACTAGACCCACAATTGAACCCTGCAGGACCAAGCTCATTATGTCCTTCCAGCATGACTGTGATCCACTGATAACTATTCTCTGGGAATGGTTTTCCAACCAGTTTTGCAGTTACCTTATAGTAGCTATGTTTAAGTTAGATTTCCTTAGTTTGTTTGAGAAGGTCATACAAGACTGTATCAAATACTGTACTAAAGTCTAGATAGACCACACCGACTGCTCCCCCTCTATCCACAAGACTCGTTACCCTCTCAAAGAAAGACATGATTTGTTCTTGACAAATCCACGCTGTTACTTATAAATTATGTTGATATTTGAAAATTGCATATTTTATTTGCTCCATTACCTTTCTGGAGACAGAAATTAAGATGACTGACTGGTATGTATTTCACTGGGTTGTCCTTTTCCCTTTTATAGATGGGCTCTATATTTGCCCTTTTTCCAGCCTTCAAGATTCTCTTCTGTCTTTTTTATGACTTTTCAAAAATAATCAGATTATAAACTGACCCACTCTAATCTGGCAATCTTTAGTCTGACAACACCTGTGGTCCGACATCATCTTAGGGTATGTCTACACTACAAAGTTAATTCGAACTAACAGACGTTAGCGGAGCGCTTAATTCGAACTAGGTAAGCTTCATTTTACGAGGACTAATGCCTAGTTCGAATTAGCTAGTGCGAATTAAGGGCTGTGTAGCCACTTAATTCGAACTAGTGGGAGGCTAGCCCTCCCCAGCTTTCCCTGGTGACCACTCTGGGCACCACCAGGGAAACTCGTCTGCCCCCCTCCTGGCCCCAGAGCCCTTAAAGGGGCACGGGCTGGCTACGGTGCCCATGCCTGGTGCAAGTCTGCCAGCACCCAGCCAGCAGACCCTGAACCTGGCACGACTCGAGCCAGCCACCCGCTGCCACCCAGCCCTCTGCCTCTTCCCGGGACCAGGCTGGCTGCTCCTGGGAGCCTGCCCAGGTCCGTAAGAGGCGGGCGCCTGCCTGGTCTACTGCGGAGATCGTGGACCTCATCCACAACCTCCGCACTAGGCACAGGAAAGTGGCCGTCTAGGGCAGGAGAGCTGCCAGCCTGGCCACCCAGGAGCAGGTGTGCATGAAAATCAAGGTGGTCCACTGAGACCCCCGACCCTGAGCTTAGAATGGCCATACTGGGTCATACCAAAGGTCCATCTAGCCCAGTAGCCTGTCTGTCAACAGCGGCCAACACTAGGGACCCTGGAGGGGATGGACCGAAGACAATGACCAAGCCATTTGTCTTGTGCCATCCATCTCCAGCCTTCCACAAACAGAGGCCAGGGACACCATTTCTACCCCTTGGCTAATACCACTCCATGGACCCAACCTCCATGACTTTATCTCACTTCTCTTTAAACTCTGTTCTAGTTGTAGCCTTCACAGCCTCCTGCAGCAAGGAGTTCCACAGGTTGACTATTTGCTTTGTGAAGAAGAACTTTGTTATTAGTTTGAAGCCTGCTACCCATTCATTTCATTTGGTGTCCTCTAGCCCTTCTATTATGGGAACTAATGAAGAACTTTTCTTTATGCACCCTCTCCACACCACTCATGCTTTTATAGACCTCTATCATATCCCCCCTCAGTCTCCTCTTTTCTAAGCTGAAAAGTCCCAGTCTCTTTAGCCTCTCTTCATATGGGACCTGTTCCAAACCCCTGATCATTTTAGTTGCCCTTCCCTCTCCCACCTCCTTTTCCCAGTCTCCCCGAGTTTTGTCCAATAAAGAGAGTTTCTATGTTTGAACACACGTGTCCTTTATTTTGTACATCAGGAAGGGGGGCTTGGGAGGGGTAAGTGGAAGAAGGTGAGGGAGGAATGGAGTACGAGCCCCAGATGGGGAGGACTGGGGTGGCTCTGCGGGCTTCTCAGGGTGGAAGCTCTCCTGAAGCCTCTTGATTGACCCACCCACCCCTGGATGGCAGCCTGCAGCAAGTGCAGCCGGACTGATGGCCGAGTGCTGTGATGTGCCGAGTGTGGGCACTCAGGGCACTCCAAGCCAGGGCTGCTTTGCAAGCGGGGAACCTCTGAGAACTGTCTGTCCAGGGTGGGGGTTGGGTCCCTTTAAGCACAGCCCTCGGCTAGCCTGAGGCAGCAGCTCCACGCTCTAAGTCCTAATCTGATGTGCTGCCGGCACTGCTTCCAGCCATCCTTAACCTCAGTTTAGGGTCCACTCAGTGTAGACATGCTAGTTTGAATTAGCAAAATGCTAATTCAAACTAATTTTTTAGTCTAGATGCACTAGTTCGAATTACCTTAGTTTGAATTAAGTTAGTTCGAATTAGCGCTGTAGTGTAGACATACCCTTAGTTAGCAGGATGTCCACTGTACCATAGGTGTGGTCATGTTTCCCATGGTCCCATAAAATTTTACAGCCACCAGAACCTGGCTCTCAGTATTCTGTGCTGTTATTCAGCTCTATTTTACCCCTAAATGTCTAAGAGCCTAGTTAGCAGTGGAAGTTGTGGTAATGCTGTTAGACAATATTGAGCTGTCATGGTTCAGCAAATTGTGTTTTAGCAACAGTCCGGACCTGAGGGTGCTGGACTTGAGAGGTTCAATCTGTAAAACTTTTAAATTGTCTGAGTCTGGGCACCCCAAAACCTCGGCACTCTAAAGTCAAGGCACCCCGAATCACCAATCACTTATGAAAATGTAAGCCTCTATTTGGAAATGGCCTCCTTTTAGATACCATTAATATGCATTTTTTCTCCTTGCTAATGCTTGGAAGTCTGCTGCTTTGGATTAATCCTGGGTTAAGATTCTTTTGTTAGGAGAGACTTGGTCTTCTGATTTGGCTAGTGCTGGACAATATTTTACCTTCTGAGGTTTCAGAAATTATGCCCCACCGGGGAATGGTTCTATTTCAGATATCAGATTGATCTCCTGGACTCCTGCCTGGGAGTCTTAGCAGCATCATGTAACTTGTCAAAACAAATCCATGCTGTTTGCACTTTCTACTTTTATCCACTTGCATTCTAATTGCATATAAAGACTCACATTTACTCACTGAATTTTACTTCTCAAGTCAATGAACTTTGTCATTCACTGGAAAAAAACCTCCAGAATCCCCCAATGCTTCCAGGTAAACGCTTTCTTTTCTTTAGACCTTTCTTGGCTATTTGATCCCCAAATGGAAGAAATTCAGCGCAAAACAGTATGTATATCTTCTGACCAGACCCAAAAAGAGCTCTTTGATTTGTCAAGTTAGAAAATGAACCAGTGGTAAAGTTCAGATACAGCTTAACATACAAGCTTTCTCCATGTTCTCAGATCTAAGGACTGTTTGTCTGTTTGCATTAGCTGCATATATGTAGCCCCTTGAATGTACTGCACTCCATTGATTCCAGAACAACTAGAGGCAGCAGAGTAGTTGGTATTAAAAAGATGACAACTTCCATACTGATTGTCTGTCCATTGCAGCATATCAAGTGAGACCTTCTTAATAGTCTCAGTCTGTCAAAGGACTATCAATAATGGGCTCAAAGTGGTGTTGGTATAATACATTCATGTTGTTCTCTTTGTTTCACTGGAGCTAGGCTTTATTTACAGTGGTCAGGGATTAGGCCCAAAATTCACAAATGAACATTGTAGCAGTTGTATGTAATTTCTGAATTGCTTTTCCATTCACTTTCTGTGGTCAGATTTCAGACCAGCCTCGAAGGTTCATTGTGTCTGCAAGGAATTTAAAACAAAGGCTAAGGCAGCTGGCCAGTGTTATCACTATGCCAATATTCCAGCAGCAGCTGGGAAGAAACAGAACTCAGAACAATGAACCATGCTGTAATGTTCCATTGTACTTTCTTGAGAAAATCATAATCCTAGGCTACTAATACAGAGATACTGATATGAATTTGTGTGAAGTATGCCAAATTAAAGCCAAGTGTCAAGAGGTGCAACTCTACTGAATTCAATGTAGCTACATCTGTTTATACCAGAGATAAATTTGGCCAAGAATATCTTGCTTAGAACTGAATACATTTTGGAGTTTATAAAACAGCATTCTTTATCTTTTTCTGAAAGCTAAAGCAAGTGAAATTCTATTATTTATAAGACCGAACTCCCACAAGCATAAAACAACAAGTTTTCTGTCAAGTAAAATGAATCTTGAATAGAAAAGAGATTTTTTTTAAAAAAGTTGCACCTAACTGTGCATGAACTGCAAAATGTATATAAAATTATTTTAGGTCCCTTTGGTATTTCTGATCCTTATGGAGCTTGCAAACCTAATTTATGACATTGTCAGCATAGGTCAGTCCTACAGAGTGTAAACTGGCTCAAATTGGCTTTTTACAAACAAGTATGGAGAAAAAACATGTGAGTAGAGACTTTTCAAGAAAATAATTACATTGACCAGAATTTGTCACTGTTCTAACTTGACTGCATGTGCAGTCACACATGCATTATGAGTGCACTTTGAGCATAGGATAAAATTACATTGAGGTGCATGTCTTCATCTGGTATGAACAATCATATTTCCATTGGAGGTATGACTCTTTACCCCAGCTGAGTATCAGCCTCCCTTGTGCTTTTATGACAAGTTGTCCAAGTGTAACGTGAACCATTTTCCTCTTAGTTTCCACTATCAATAGAGGACTGTTCTCTAATGTGTAGCCCAGAAGGTTGGCCTGCATGTTTGTTGATAAACCTCTTTCTATGTGTGTGATTGTTTTTTGTAATAGATTTATAGGTTTGTATTAGAATAATTTGGCCATAATACAAGGAATCTACAGGCCACATCTTGTAGGCTGAGCTAAAGAAAGCTAGCATATATATTTTGGGACCTTTAGCCTAGATAAGTGATGAATTAAAATCAAGATAGACCTTTTGCATGGATCAGGGGTGAGCAAAATATGGCCCATAGGCTGGATCCATCCCACAACTATCCTGTGGCTCAGTAGAAGCGTCAAGCAGGCTCCCACAGGCGGGGGGTTTGTGTGCTGCACTGGAGGGTGCAGGCAATCTCATAGCTCAGCCCATGGGAGATGCTTGTGGTGTAGACAGTGAACAAAGGACCCCAAAGGGATGTGCAGAGAGCAGATGGTCCCTGCATGCGGGTGTATTATGCTGGGAGCCTGCCTGAGGCTCATATTGGGCAGCTGGCCAGGAGCTACCTAAAGTAAGCACTTCTCAGATGGAGCCTGCACCTGGCACACTGTCCCCTCCCCTCAACCCTGTGCCCCAGGTCACAACCCAAACCTTCAGCACCCATAGCCCTTTCCAGACCCTGCACCCCTATTCTCCCAGGTCACACACTCCTCCTGCCCTACCTAGGTCATAGCTAAAATGCTCTGCAATCAGGGCCTGGGGGTGGGGGAGTGCCTGAAACCTCCTCCTGCCCTACGAGGAGCACATGACACTCTGAAGTTCTGTGGGCTACTTGCAGGGCTGGGGCAGGGAGAAGGAAGCTTCATACAGCTCCACCTACCCCAGGCCCTGATTGGCCTGGGGGCGGGGGAATGCTTGAAGCCTCCTCTCTCTCCCCCCCCCTCCCACCCCTGCGAGCAGCGCGTGGTGCTTCCTAGCGCCACTTGCTGCTTGCAAGACAGGAGGAGGCTTCACACGCTTCTTTCCACCAGCCAATTAAGGCCTGGGGGAGAGGGAGTGCCCGAAGCCTTCTCCGCTCTGCCCCCGCCCTGTGAGTAGCACCTGACGCCACTTGCTGCTCACAGGGCAGGGGCAGAGCAGAGAAGGCTTCAGGCATTCCCCCACCCCCAGGCCATAATTGGCTTGGGTGCGGGGGAGCAGCAGGGCCTCCGCAGGCTGGATCGGGCCCATGGAGGCCCTTTTGCCCACCACTGTCCTAAGGACTACATCTTCTACTCCTACTACCTGGCTGGGATGCCACTTTTATAATATGGTATGCTAACATTGTTATCTTTGAAGCATATTCAGTAGGGGAGGTTTCCTTTTTTCCTTATTTGTATTTCCTCACCTTACTAAGGGTGAAGTGTCTTTTTTTTCTATAGGTCAGCATATCATTGATGTCAACTTACTATCATATTTGTCAATTCGTTACCATGGGCCTTTTGTGATTTTCACATTTGTTGATATTTCTGTCCTACCCAGTTTTCGGTCTCGTCTTAACCGGTTATTTCGGTTTTTTTCTAAGTAATGATGTACCTGCTAAGTTTGAAGATATTCTTGGAAGCCCCTATACCAGGGAAAGTCACTCTAATCTTACTACCATGTATCTACGTGAAAGGTCCCAAACATATGGTAGTAGTCTTTTGCTATCTGGGTGAAAGATCCCATACAAAAATATGAACTTTGCCTTAGCTCAACATATAGGACATGGCCTATAAGTCCTTTGTGTTACAGCCAAACTGCCAATATAAGTCTATCGTTACTCATGGTTTGGTTATATGTTTATTATACTAAGGAAATAATTCATTTATATATCTATAGGCAAGCAAGCAAGTTAGCCCTATGGGCTACAGTCTGCTGTGGGAAAAAGTGGATGCGTCCGGTCTCCTCATCCCCCTCCTGATCCAGCACCACTGACCCAATGAGAGCTATCACAAGTACATCTGCTCAAACTGGGAGTCACATCCTACACTCCAAGGCTACGTCTACACTGGCCCCTTTTCCAGAAGGGGCATGTTAATTTCAGCCATCGTAGTAGGGAAATGCGCGGGGGATTTAAATATCCCCCGCGGCATTTAAAAATTTTTTTTAGAAAAGCCGGAAAAGAGCGTCTACACTGACCCCGATCCTCCGGAAAAAGTGCCCTTTTCCGGAGGATCTTATTCCTACTTTGAAGTAGGAATAAGACCCTCCGGAAAAGGGCACTTTTTCCGGAGGATCGGGGTCAGTGTAGACGCTCTTTTCCGGCTTTTCTAAAAGCCGGAAAAAAGCGGCGGACATTTTTATTTAAATGCCGCGGGGGATATTTAAATCCCCCGCGCATTTCCCTACTACGATGGCTGAAATTAACATGCCCCTTCCGGAAAAGGGGCCAGTGTAGACGAGCCCCAAGTGTATATAGATTTATCCTGAATCTGTGCGTTATAGGAGGCTATGTCTAAACTACAGGCTTTTTGCACAAAACTGGCCATTTTTGCGCAAAAACCCGCAGAGCGTCCACACTTCAAGTGCATTTTTGCACAAGAAAATTTACAGTAGAACGGCAGAACAGAGGGCTTTTTGCGGTGTAGGTATACCTCTTTCTATGAGGAATAACTCCTTTTTGTGCAAGAGTTCTTACTCAACAAGGTGTGTGTGGATGCTCAACAGGGGTTTGTTCCGCAAAAGAACCTATCAGAAAAAGCACAGGTGCTCTCATGGCCATTCTGTTAATGGCAATCAGAGCTTTCTTGTGCAAGAGCATCCATGCAGTGTGGACACTCTCTTGCGCAAAAGCGCATCTTTTTTACGATGCGCTTTTGTAGTGTGGACGTGCACAAAGATCTCTTCCGCAAAAAGCTTTTTGCGCAAGAAGCCTGTAGTGTAGACATAGTCGGAGTGTGGATACTACCTCACTCTACTCCAGCAGCAAGCTGCTGTTCACAATGCAGTCCATAGTAATGATGCTTCTGATTTGGGTTTGCATTGCCTTGGAACACTCAGGGTGTGTCTACACTACAGGGTTTTTTTTTTTTTGTGGCCTTTTTTCAAAAAAAACAAAACTTCACCTGCATCTAGACTGCAGCTGCGTTCTTACTAAAGTAAATCGAAAGAACGCGGCGGGTTTTTTTTTACGACAGTAAACCTCATTTTATGAGGAAGAACTCCTTTTTTTCAAAAGTGCTCTTTTGAAAAAAGACATCCTTGACTTCAAACAGGGCTTTTTCGAAAGAGAGCATCCAGACTGCCTGCGTGCTCTCTTTCGAAAAAGCGACTCGCTTTTTTGAAAGAAGTGGTTGCAGTCTAGACGCTCTCTTTCGAAAGAGGCTTGTAGTCTAGACGTAGCCTCAGTGTTTCTCAACAGGTTGCTAAAAATTTCCTCAGGAACTTGAGTGATGGGAAATACCTGATGTCTTGGCAAAAGCTTAATGAAATTCCATGGGTAAAGAGTGATTCCCTATCCCGAATATCAGTGCAGTGCTACCAACAATGGAGGGGTGAAGGTGTGTCAGGAAAAAAAGCTCCCAAGAATCTTCCTGTTATGGGAAGAATGAGGCAATCTAAAACCAAGTTTGTCACCAGCTGCACCTACAAGTAGGGCCATAATCCATGGACTCTCAACAGGGGTTTGTTCCGCAAAAGAACCTATCAGAAAAAGCACAGGTGCTCTCATGGCCATTCTGTTAATGGCAATCAGAGCTTACTTGTGCAAGAGCATCCATGCAGTGTGGACACTCTCTTGCGCAAAAGCGCATCTCTTTTTCAGTGGGGGCATCGTGAGGTACAAGGAGTTCATTGCTGAGGTAGGGTTTATATTTATATGATTAACAATGGTCCCATTGGCAAAGATATGTCTAACACAAATTTGTTACACATTTGCATCTTTCATTGTAAAATAAAAAGTTAATTTAAATTTTAATAACTCAAAACCCACAGTGTTCACAAAGATGAAATTATAGATTTCTTTTTCTTCTGCTTTTGTCCCCAAGGCTTTTCCAGTAGACTGGTATCATTCTAACTTAAATTGCCAACTGTATTTTCAGTGAACATTATGATAAATTGATTTTAGCTGTAAATCTTAATTTGATAATTTCTCATAGCTCAATGCGTTGATTCAGATCTAAAAATAGATCTGAAACAAAAACAGGTTAAAATGGTAAAACTTTGAATTAATAAAGGTCATACACATTGCAGCTTATAACAACTGTGGAGAAATGCTGTCATTAAATTTAACTGCACAAATAAGCCATTCAGTGTATGCATGACAGTTTTTTTATTATTGTACAACACATCAGAAAATAACATTTTATTAAAATATGCAGTTAGAATTAAAGTATGGCATTTTTACACTTAGAAGAAAATCATGCAATTATTATTCCCTCTAACATAAGGTAAAACTCTTTATTTAGACAGAATTGTGAAATTTTGCTTGGGACACTTTATTTGTAGATTTTATACGGAGAAAGGATATTCTTAGGAACCTCTGGAGAACCCAAGGACTCCTTTTGCCATGGCCTGAAAAGATGGTAAAGTAAAGGAATCACTAAAAGCAGGAGAAATAATTAGATATAAATGCAGGGGTCCCTCCACATCCTGATTCTGACTTAGATGCTATAATTGTTCAGCAGTGACACTATAGAACACAGTTTTTTGGTAATTCTGCCTTGACTGTTATAAAGCAAGAATTCTCTTATCTTCAGGGATGTAATTCAGACTCTATTGCAATCAATAAGAGTTTTGTCACATACTTCAGCTGAGGCCAAAATTTCATTCCTGGTGGCCTAGGTGTTCCACTATGTGCCTAAATTTCTTAAAAGTCTGGTTTTTGGATGACCAACTGAGCAATTTTTATGCACATTTTTGTGCTGTAGTTGCTCTAAAGTCAGATTGGCTGGTGCCAGGAGAACTGTGGGGGTATGTTTAATGTCCCCCATCAGAAAAGGAGTAACTATGTTTGCTGGGTTGTCTTTTATAGCAGCAATCTTACTGTCTGCATTCAACGTACATAATAAACAATACTGATAGCAACTGTAAAGCAATGCAATGGTTTCCTGTATCTTGCAGGTAGCATTCCCAGGCCCAATAACCCAGTTTAGCTAAAGTTTGAATGAAGAAAATACATTGTCTTAGAAAAGAGCATTTACGTAAGTTGGGAACCTGCCTTGAGTCTTCCCCAATATAGCCCCTTTATACCATGTGTGATCCCTCTTCACCTTTACTAAAAGATCTAGGCCAATTAGGTCAAATTCATTAAGGTAAACTTTTTAGCACCTGATTTTGTAATGTCAAAGGTGCATGCCCCTGGTGTGTGCAAGAATTTCATATAGTTCAAAGTGGCGCGTCCCCAATAGGGTGGCTACCTTTGACTTTGAGAGCAATAAACTATAGGTAGCTATCCCACGTTGTCTGCACTCTTTTGTTATGCTTCCTCTGAACACTGGGACCAAAACTATGCAGCAGGTGGTTCTGGGAACATGTCGTCAGTGTTCCATGTTGCATTTGTTTCCTCCCTCTCTCTTGCCCCCGCTTGAAAGTAATGGCAAACAGTCTTTTTGCACCCTATTTTCCCTTGGAGATGCCATAGTAGCATAAGCCTAGAACCCATGGTGGATCCCATTGAGCATCAAAGCATTATCATGATGTCTTAATGCTGGAGTACGTCCACAGGGTCCACCGGATCGAGGAGGAATCTCGGGAGGCCATGAACATACTGTTCTCAGAAGCATTTGAGTTGAGAAACTGGCAAATGCCACCACATTTGATCCTGTGGACACAGTGGAAGACTAGTTCTGGTGCTTTTTTTTTTTTTTTGCTGTGAGACAAGCAGAGACTGGTGGGACCACATTGTGATGCAGGTATGGGAAGATCAGCAGTGGCTTCAAAACTTCCATATGTGTAAGACCACTTTAATGGAAGTGTGTGAATTGTTTTCCCCCTTTCTGGAGCTCAAGAATACCAGAGTGAGACCCATTCTTATGGTGGAGAAATGCATAGCAATTGCCCTGTGGAAGCTTGCAATGCCAGATAGCTACTGGTCAGTTGGGAATCAGTCTGGAGTGGAGAAATATAGAGTGGGAGCTGTTGTGATCCAAATAGCCAGAGCAATCAATACCCTTCTATGGAGGGCAGTGACTCTTGGAAACCTCGAGGATAGTGGAGTGCTTTGCTATGCTGGGGTTCCCTAACGCTGGTGGGGTGATAGATGGAACACACATCCCCATCTTGGCACCTGACCACCTTGCCCAGGAGTACTTCTTGATGGTGTTGGTGAATCACAAGGACCATGTAGGATGGTTGGGAAAGGTGTATGACACACACATCTTTAGGACTCATGCCTCTTTGACAAGCTGCAACCTGGAACTTTTTCCCCAGACCAGAAAATTACCATCAAGCATTGAAATCCCAATAGTGACCTTTGACAACCCAGCCTATCCCTTGCTCCTGTGGCTCATGAAACTGTACGTTGGCAGCCTGGATCACAGCAAGGAGCAGTTCAACTATAGGCTGAGCAAGTGCAGAATGGTGGTAGAATGTGCTTTTGGGCATTTAAAGGGAAGGTTCCGCAGTCTACTGACTAGGTTAGACCTCTGTGAATGCAACTTTCCCACTGTGGTGGCAGCCTGCTGTGTGCTCCATGATAATTGTGAGGATAAGAGGGAAAGTTATTTGTCAGGGTGGGAGGCTGAGGAAGAGTGCCTACCCATGGATTTTGAGCAAACAGACATCAAGGCAATAAGGAAAGCACAACGAGGGATAGTGTAAATTAGAGGCTTTGAAAGACCATTTTATGAATGTCCAGTTTTGGGAGTCATGCATGTTGCTCTCAATGAAGTGCTTCTGCATTCGGTGTGCTTGCCTTTATACTCCATCTCCCTCTTCTACATAAGCAATAAAGAGACAGTTCAGAAATCATGCATTTTTATTTAGAGAAAACAGCAGGGACAGAATAGGAATTCGGGGTGGGAGCTTTGGGGGAGTGGGAGTGATCACAATTACCATTATTGGACCTAACCAAGTGAGTTATAAGATCAAGAACACACATTCCTGCGCATCCAGAAATATAATTTATGCTATCATGTGCCAAAAGTGTCCGTCTGCTATGTACATTGGACAAACGTCTCAGACACTTTGCCAAAGGATCAATGCCCACAAAACAGATATAAGTCAGGATCACAAAGAAAAAACAGTTTCTTGCCATTTCAACCAGAAAGGACATTGTCTCAATGACTTGATTACCTGCATCCTGCTTCAAAGGCCTTTTAAGACTACACTTGAAAGAGAATCCTCTGAACTGTCATTCATGCTTAAATTTGACACTTTACACCTGAGTTTGAATAAAGACTCTAATTATCTTACCCATTACAAAGATAGCTTCCCCAATTATCACCTCTAATATCATTAGCTCACAGACATTCACCTCCCCCCTCCCAACCCCCTTCTGTTCTGAAATTTGATTTGTCCTTTTCATATGTGTTCATTTTTTTAAATTGTATCCTTTGGTATATATGGTTGTGACAATTTTCTTCCACTATTTGATCTGAGGAAATGGGTCTGGGTCTTTAAAGTGCTACATAGTCCTGTTTTTTGTTTTAATACAAGATGTGCTGTAGGGGAACCAGGTTTGTATGTTTTATAACATGCCACATGAATTCCACAGCTAAAAATTCCCTTCTCGCCCCAATAAAATCAGTTTGGTGGCTTGCTTAGAGATGTGTGAGCCTCTCGGGAGGCTAGAACACCAGCTTCAGAAACATTTCAGGTTCAGTCAAGTACAACAAGTGCTGAGCTAATGGTGTAATGCTGAGAATTCTGTATGTCTTCATTTCTTCTCTGTAGAGCTTGTCAGATAACAAATTCTGTTGGCAAATCATTCACCAGTTGACGGAAAATTGTTTTAAAACTCCACCAAAAGGTTATTTCTTAGACTTAATTGATTTGACCACCTATAGAGCTGGTCATTTGAGCATCTGTAGCGGCATAAATGACAAATGTTCTGTAAATTAAACTGTTCTGGAATATTAGCAAGTCAGTTCTGTTCTTCAACCCCCAAATACTTCTTCACAATGATTCTCCCTCCTGTGGAAAAGGGCTGGCTATTACAGCTGAGCAAGAGCTGGATTTTCCATTAAACAGGAAATTACACTATTTTGAAACTTCTTCCATTCTGAAATGCAACAAATGTAAAATATTTTAGAATGAATTTGTTTATTTTCATTTGGGGCCTATCAAAACTTTTCCTCCTTATTTCAACCATCTTAAACTTTAAAAAAAATGTATGTCATTCAAAAATTAATTTTGAAATAAAATATCACATGGAGTCTGAAAATTTCCATATTTTGACAGTCGAAATTAAGGGGGTTTTAAAACCAAAATTTCGTTGAAATCCAGAAATCTTCTGAAAGGTTTAGATTTAAATGAAAAGTATTTTTGCGGGGGTGGTCAGCTGGCTGCATCACTTTCCAGAACCCGTTAATGGTGCTGAAGGGGTCACGACAGAAAGGGAAATATGATGCCTCTGCAGCATTGTATGCACCCTCTTCCATCAGCATAAATCTGCTAAGAGATTTGAAACATTCTGTTAAGTCTCCCCCTTTAAGTTGTACATTCATAATTTTCACACTCTGACTGGTTTTGAAATTCATTACATATCAGTCTCTATCTCTGAAACATACTGACTTTTCTAATTACGCAACCTAAACATGTAGGAACTTGATCATCTGGTTGTCCATTAGTTGCAGTGACTGGCTGTGGCTGGTTTGTAATCCTTGTCTGTCTTGTTCTGCATCTGTAGAGTTTGCTATATTGATTGTTCTTTCTGAGGAAAAAACTGTAGATGTTGACAGTTTCTATTGAACTCTGTACTCTGTCATCTGGATCACATTGCTGAGGTCTTTCCTTTATGACAGCTAGAATTATTTTACTTTTTCTCCATCCAAGTTGATGTGAACCTTGTCACCTGATTTTAGACCTGCCAGTTATGTGTGTCATTTTATGAGCACTTTTACAACAGTTCTTTGTTATCCCATTTTGCTATTCTCATCATGTCTGGCCACTTTGAACTAGATTTTTTTTCCAATGTTGGAACAATAGTTCTGACTTGCCTTCCCATCAGGAACTGTGCTGGACTATACTCGTGTTGATGGTAACTCTGGAGAGAAAGGAAAGGGGTTTCTTGCTATATGATTTTCTTAGCTGCCTACATAGCTCTTTCTGCCTTTCCAATCACTTGTGCCTGCTAGTACTATGATCAAAATCATATTGTCTTTAAAATTAAATTCTGCTGCAGTGAATTATGGTCCATTGTCTGTTTGGAATACTGGATTGAGTGTAAATGCACTTTTATTTCTTGATAATATGGAAACATGTTATGTGTTTCAAGTATGTCATTTCTTTATACCTGAAAATTGCAGCAGAAGCAGTTGAGGTTTAGGCTGCATATTAAGGAAAACTTCCTGTCAAAGTGGTTAAGAACTAGAATACACTTGCCAGGGAAGTTGTGGAATCTCTTTCATTGGATATTTTTAAGAGCAGGTTAGATGATCAGGTCAGGGATGATCAGGGATGATCTAGACAGTGCTTGGTTCTGCCATGAGAGCAGGGAACTGAACATGATGACCACTAAAGGTCCTTTCCAGCTCTGATTCTATGACTGAAGCAAAACATACTGTTTTAGGTAAAATGTCAAACAAACAGATTTTAAGTGATTATAAGAAATAAGTGTACAGATCAAAATTACACAAGAAATAAAAAGTATAATTGCAATCTGAGGTCTAAAAACTAGATTTGAATCAATCTGTGTCTTACCCTGATAAGAACATAAAATTGGCCAATACTGGGTCAGATCAAAGATCCATCTAGCACAGTATCCTGTCTTCTGACAGTAGCCAATGCCAGATGTCCCAGAAGGCACGAACGTTGAATAATTATCAAAAGATACATCTGTTAACCATTCCCACCTTCTGGCAAACAGAGGCTAGGGACACCATCACTGCCTCCCCTTCCCCCCAACCCCCAAAAAAGGGAGAGCTTGCTTCACTGGGAATCAAACCCACACTGTAGCAATGAAAGGCCAAAATCCTCACTATGCCACAAAACAAGCAGGTCACAGATTTTCCATACACAGATTAGAAATCCCTTTCAGCCTGGGACCATCTCCCCAGTTCAGTCTTTGTTCAAACATGTGTCCGGATGTTGAGTTGTGGGGGGAGTAAAGCCAAAAGATGATGTTGCTTCCCCTCCTTTACAGGTTCCTCTAGCTTATTGGAATGATCTTTCACTATGATGTGAGTCAAATGGGGTCCATTTTCTACATGCTCCATGTATATGGATGCATGGGGTAGTGCTTGCTTGTGTGGATTCCCCTTCATGGATCAGCCATGCTGTTAGGCTTTTCCATTGTTGTACCTGAAAGACTGGTTGTGGGTGTTCCCAACCTTAAAACATATTTCATCCACATAGCAAAACTTCATAACTTGCTGTACAATGATAGTACATACAATCCAGCAGGATATTAATATCAATAATCAATATTTTTAAAATACCTTACAAGGCATACTTTGTATAAAACGTATCATAATTATATAATAGTAGTGAGTATGGAGGATCTAGCTGCTTCTATCAAGCACCAAAAGCCACAACATCACACTGTGCAAGACAAAATGGCATCTTCTGCATATTATGGCTCATTGAAATACCATCTGCTTGTGGTGTGACTCCACTTGGGGTCACAACCCATAGTTTGGGAACTGCTGGATAAGGTTAACAATCTCTTCAATCGTAGCTGCTGTGAAAGGTTTTTATCTGTAAACTCAATCACCAGTTTGTGTCTGATATTCTTACATTTTACATTCCCAAAATCAAAAATTTCAGACAGAGTACTCAGAACTTTCATAAAACATTCAACACTTCCCACTGATACTTGAATTCTCTTATGAAAATAAGCTCTTTTATAAACCCCATTTCTCTGAGGTATAAAGTATGCATCAAACATAGTCTAAAGCCTTTCATAATCATCTTTAGACCATCTACAGTGAAGTTAAAGGATTTTAAAATATGCTTTTCTTGTTTCTCCATGGCATAAAGAACATACCTGTGTACCCTCAGTTTCTTTGACGAGCTTGATAGCAATGCAAAATCTCATTTCCAGTCTCAATCTCTGTGAAAGCTGAAATTCTCTGGGGGCACAGAAGAGTACCATGTTTGAGATCCTGCAGTCTTTGTTGCATTGTTCTTTCTGTTTGCAATCTTTGTTGCTAGTTTCCTTCTTAATCCCACTAATGCCTCCATGGCATGTTCTTCTGGCATAGCTAGTATGGACTGGTCCCAGAGCTTGCTTATACCCACCAGTTGTGCTCATTATAAATTGCTTTAATAAGCCTAATGCTCTGCTAGGTATGTCTGAGGTTAGTTTAAATAAGGTATTTTACATAACATCACCTAGTGCCTGGGCAGTATAATGCAATGTAGCATTCCATTACAGCAGTGGTTCTCAACCTAGTTACCATTGTGCAGTGCTATCCTTATGCTTCCTGGTGCCCTACACAGTCAAAGCACCTGCCCCACCACCCTGTGTGGTAGGAGATGGCAGCTGCTCGGCAGGTGGGCTATACTCAGAGCTTTGGGGGCCCAGCGCAAGGAGCTGTGGGAGGCACACAAGGGCAGTGGACAACAGTAGGGCAGTAAGGCTGGCAGGGGAGCAGGAAGGAGGCATCAGGCAAGGAGCAGCATGAGGAGCAGGCCGGAGGTAGAGTAGGGAGTGGCCAGGCAGCTGGGCATGGGTGGCAGTTTCCTCTTCTGAAGGAAGGGGAAAAAGCTGGTGAGCAGCAGCTGGGTGCAACTGGTGTGTGTGTGGGGGGGGGGGGGGGAGTAGGGAATGGCATTGGCCACCAGAGCCAGCAGTGTCCATGTCTTGATGTCCCCTCCAAGCAGTGGCCCCAGGTATACGCAGCACACAAATGTAGTGGTGCCCTGTGCAGCTGCAAATGTCCCTGTATGGCCCTGAGGATATCATCTGGTCATGGCTCTCCCACAAGCTGCAGATTGAGAACCACTCCATTGGAGATCATACACAAATGCACAGGCTCCCACTAAAGATTTGCCATGAGGCTTGGCCTTTTTTTCAACCATGTTTTCATGATTGTCTTCCTCTTGTGTTTACAACCTTTATTGAAAGACGCTTTCCATTCAGATCTGTTTGTGGCTGTGTCTTCTGTTGCTGCAGCATGAGGTGAAATTCTGCTTAAGAGCATCAAGTATTTTGTTTTCTGCACCTCCTATGGTCGTCATGGAAAACTTTTTCCATCCATTCTGGTAACATGATCTGTTCAGCTAAGATGAGCTTTGATGATCATAGTCTTGATGCTGGTTGGGTCTGGTCATAGAATCATAGAATACTACGACTGGAAGGGACCTCGAGAGATCATAGAGTCCAGTCCCCTGCCTTCATGGCAGGACCCAGTACTGTCTAGAACATCCCTGGTAGACATTTATCTAACCTATTCTTAAATATCTCCAGAGATGGAGATTCCACAACCTCCCTAAGTAATTTATTCCAGTGTTTAACCACCCTAACAGTTAGGAACTTTTTACTAAAGTCCAACCTAAACCACCATTGCTTCAGTTTAAGCCCATTGCTTCTTGTTCTATCCTCAGAGGCCAGGAAGAACAAGTTTTCTCCCTCCTCCTTGTGACACTCTTTTAGATACCTGAAAACCGCTATCATGTACCCTCTCAATCTTCTCTTTTCCAAACTAAACAAGCCCAATTATTTCATTCTTCCTTCATAGGTTATGTTCTCTAAACCTTTAATTATTCTTTCTGCTCTTCTCTGGACCTTCTCCAATTTCTCCACATCTTTTTTGAAATGTGGTACCCAGAACTGGACACCCTACTCCAATTGAGGCCTAATCAGCGCAGAGTAGAGAGGAAGAATGACTTCTCATGTCTTGCTCACAATACACCTGTTAAACCATCCTAGACTCATGTTTGCTTTTTTTTGCAACAGCGTCACACTGTTGACTCATATTTAGCTTGTAGTCCACTATAACCCCTAGATCCCTTTCTGCCTACTCCTTCCTAGACAATCGCTTCCCATTCTGTATGTGTGAAACTGAATGTTCCTTCCTAAGTGGAGCACTTTGCATTTGTCCTTACTGAACTTTATCCTGTTTACCTCAGACCATTTCTCCAATTTGTCCAGATCATTTTGAATTATGATCCTATCCTCCAAAGCAGTTGCAATCCCTTCCAACTTGGTATAATCTGCAAACTTAATACGTGTATTCATATATCTCTATGCTGATATGGAAATCGTTGATGAGGATATTGAACAGAACCGGTCCCAAAACAGACCCCTGTGGAATCCCATTTGTTATGCCTTTCCAGCAGGATCATGAACCGTTAATAAATAGTCTCTGGGAATGGTTATCCAGCCAGTTATGCACCCGCCTTATAGTAGCCACATTTAAGTTGTATTTGCCTAGTTTATTGATAAGAATATCATGAAAGACTGTATCAAAAGCGTTACTAAAGTCTAGGTATATCATGTCCACCGCTTCTCCCTTATCCACAAGACTCGTTATCCTATCAAAGAAAGCTATCAGATTGGTTTGACATGATTTGTTCTTTACAAATCCATGCTGGCTGTTCCCTATCACCTTATTATCTTCCAAGTGTTTGCAGATGATTTCCTTAATTACTTGCTCCATTATCTTTCCTGGCACTGAAGTTAAAGTGACTGCTGTGTAGTTTCCTGAATTGTTTTTATTTCCCTTTTTATAGATGGGCACTATATTTGCCCTTTTCCAATCTTTTGGAATCTCTCCTGTCTTCCATCATTTTCCAAAGATGATAGCTAAAGGCTCAGATACCTTCTTCTATCAGCTCCTTCTATCAGCTCCTTCTATTCTAGGATGCATTTCATCAGACTCTGGTGACTTGCAGACATCTAACTTTTCTACGTGATTTTTAACTTCTTTTTTTTTTATTTTATCTTCTAAACCTACCCCCTTCCCACTAGCATTCACTATGTTAGGCATTCCTTCATCAGACTTCTTGGTGAAGACCAAAACAAAGAAGTCATTAAGGAAAGGGTACAGAGAAGAGCGACAAGAATGATTAAAGGTCTAGAGAACATGACCTATGAAGCTAGGCTTCATGAACTGGGCTTGTTTAGTTTGGAAAAAAAAAGATTAAGGGGGGACATGATAGCGGTTTTCAAATATCTAAAAGGGTGTCACAAGGAGGAAGGAGAAAATTTGTTCCTCTTGGTTTCTGAGGAAAGGACAAGGAGTAATGGGCTTAAAGTGCAGCAAGGGAGGTTTAGATTGGACATTAGGAAAAAATTCCTAACTGTCAGGGTGGTCAAATATTGGAATAAATTGCCAAGGGAGGTGGTGGAATCTCCCTCTCTGGAGATATTTAAGAACAGGTTAGATAGACATCCGTCTACACCATCCCTGACAGAACTTGGTCCTGCCTTGAGGGCGGGGGGATGGACTCGATGACCTCTCGAGGTCCCTTCCAGTTCTATGATTCTATGATCTCTGCCATTTCCAAGTTTCCTGTTACTGTTTCTCCCTCCTCACTGAGCAATGGGCCTACCCTGTCCTTGGTTTTCCTCTTGCTTCTAATATATTTATAGAATGTCTTCTTGTTTCCCTTTATGCCTGTAGCTAGTTTGAGCTCGTTTTGTGCCTTTGCCTTTCTAATCTTGCCCCTGCATTCCTGAATTGTTTGCCTATATTCATTCTTTGTAATTTATCCTAGTTTCCATTTTTTTGTATAACTCCTTTTTTATTTTTAGATCATGCAAGATCTTCTGGTGGATCCAAGGCGGTCTTTTGCCGTGTTTTCTATCTTTCCTACACAGTAGAATAGCTTGCTTTTGGACCCTTAATAATGTCCCTTTGAAAAACTGCCAACTCTCTTCAGTTGTTTTTCCCCTCAGTTTGCTTCCCATGGGACCTTACCTACCAGATCTCTGAGCTTACCAAAATCTGCCTTCCTGAAATCCATTGTCTCTAATTTGCCATTCTCCCTTCTACCATACCTTAGAATCATGAACTCTATGATTCCATGATTACTTTCACCCAAGCTGCCTTCCACTTTCAAATTCTCAACCAGTTCCTCCCTATTTGTTAAAATCAAATCTAGAGCAAATCTTCCCCCCCGGTAGCTTTTTCAACCTTCTAAAATAGAAAGTTGTCTTCAATGCAGTTCAAAAACTTATTGGATAGTCTGTGCCCCACTGAGTTAGTTTCCCAACATATATCTGGATAGTTGAAGTCACCAATCACCGTCAAATCCTGTGCTTTGGATGATGTTGTTAGTTGTTTAAAGAAAGCCTTGTCCACCCCTTCCGCCTGGGGAGGTGGCCTGTAGTAGACCCCTAGCATGACATTACCCTTGTTTTTTACCCCTTTTAGCCTAACTCAGAGACTCTCAACACATCAGTCTCCTATGTCCATCTCCACCTCAGTCCAAGTGTGTACATTTTTAATATATAAGGCAACACCCCCTCCCTTTTTTCCCCACCTGTCCTTCTTGAGAAAGCTGTACCCTTCTATACCAATATTCCAATCGTGTGTATTATCCCACCAAGTCTCTGTGATGCCAATGATGTCATAGTTGTATTTATTTATTAGCACTTCCAGTTCTTCCTGCTTATTACCCATACTTCTTGCATTTGTATATAGGCATCTAAGATACTGATTTGATCTTGCCTCTCAGTTCTGCCTTATCCCTCCTTTCTCTCTGCTATTATTGCCCACATTCCCTCCCATTTCCGACCCATCTCCCCGGTCTCCATGTTCTTCACTTAACTGCGGGCTTTGGTCACCTGTTCCTGTTGAACCTAGTTTAAAGCCCTCCTCACCGGTTATCCAGACTGTATCCAAATATGGTCTTCCAAATATGCTAATGTTTGAGACTTTGTCTTGCCAGTATAGAGTAGTGAGAGCCCATGTAAGATTTTTTTCATGTTACTTAACAGTCCATATTTCAGTATGCTTACTAAATATGTGAGATACTCGTCAAATAACATGTGCCTGTGGAATTAATGTAATTACTGACTTGCAGCCTCTGCTTACTAATAAAAAAGGTATGTTTGTTGTTTATGTTATTTTGACAGCAGGCAGGTGTTCTCTGAAACTGTCAAAGACCACACAAACATTTGCTTTTAGTTAAGAGTAGCAACCATGGATACATCAGGAAAAATGTTGTTATTAATTATGCTGATTGAGCACAAAGTAATTTCACTCAAGTCAGTTGAGTTACTCCAGATTTACACCTGGATAACTTGAGAGCAGAATTTCTTCATCACATTTTTGTTTGGTCTTTACAGCACGGACTTTTTTATATCTCCTGTGATAGTGTTTGATACTGTTGTTAACTATATTGATTTTATCCAATATTTGGAATTTCTGTATTAAGCTCATTGGTTAAAATTTTGCCTTAACAAAATATCTTTGCTAGCTAGTTGTGTGCGTGTATGTGTGTGTGTGTGTTCACTTTAAATTTATGGCATTAAATCTAGGTCGTCAGTTATCATTCAAAATCTGGAATGCGCTCATCAAACCTTTGACAGCCTGTGGCTCAAGAGAACACTTAAAAAACCTGGCAGTATTTGTAGACCTTTCATTAATGGTTGGCAATGAAAGCTTCCAGATATTTTTTTACACGTTCTGTTACCCTAATTAATTCAAAGCATACAGTAAAGGGTGAGAGACACTCTGGAGCCAAATAAATACTACTTCTTGAATTGACTGATAGCAAAATTGCAGCTTCACTCAAAATATTCAGTGTGTGAATACAATAGAGGACACTGTTTGTTAACTTTGCCACCACTCTTGTGAACAATCCTATCCTAACACTACTCAGCAATACAACTGAGATCAAATGTCCAATTCAGGAGTTCATGAAAATGCAGATGTAAATTGATTACTCTCTTAGTTTTTTTGGAAATGGAAACCATCTAGGTAATCTTGCTAAATTACATGTGAGTGCACAGAAGGGTATCATTGTTCTTTTTCTAGATGTCTATCATGTTAGCAATGTCATAAGAAACCCCCCCCCCCCATAACTTCACATTAGAAAACTTCCAGTGCTTACCTCAGATAACTTGTGGGATTCCCAAAGAGAGGTGCACATGCCTGCTATTGAACGTCAGTGGAAATTGGACAGATAAATCCCTTAGCTTCCTTTAGAAAATCTCAGATGTGGAACTCTGAAGTGAATGTGATGCTGATATGAGCTGTAATGTATGTACACCAGGGGTGGGCAAAAGGGCCTCTGTGGGCTGGATCCAGCCTGTGGAGGCCCTGTTGCTCCCCCACCCTTAGGCCAATTACAGTCTGGGGCTGGGGGAACGTGTGAATCCTTCTCTGCTCTGCCCCTGCCCTGTAATCACTTCCAAGCGATGCATGCTCCTGGCAGGATGGGAGGAGGCTTTGTGTGCTCCCCTGCCCCCAGACCCTAATTCGCCTGGGGGTGGGGGAGCATGAAAAACCTCTTTCCGCCCTGGCAGGAGCACGGGGCACTTTGAAGCACTGCACACTGCTCCCAGGGGTGGGGAGAGTGGAGAATACTTCACTCCTCCCCTACTCCCAGGCCATAACTGGCTTAGAGGCTGGGGAGTGAGGGAAGTCTCCCCCTATACCAGGGGCATGGGCACTTTGGGGGAATGTGGGGTGGGAGCAAAGACACTCCCTCACCCCCAGACCAATCATTGTCTGGGGGTGGGAAACCTGGAAATATCGTGTTCCTGCCCCTTCCGCTCAATTCCCCACCCCATTTGCTCGATGCTCCATCCCGTCCTGTGCGGCCCAGGGCCACTTCAAAAATTTCCAAAGTGACCCCTGGCAAAAAATTATTGTCCACCCCTTATGTACACTATAGCCTTTGGTAAATTTAGGTTTCATAAGTTAGTAAATCTTTTTTTTTCCTGAGATGGCAAGATTAGTATCTCTCACAAACAGAAACATGAAGGCTACGTCTACACTGGCATGATTTTCCGGAAATGCTTTTAATGGAAACATTTTCCGTTAAAAGCATTTTTGGAAATGCGTGTCTAGATTGGCAGGATGCTTTTCCGCAAAAGCACTTTTTGCAGAAAAGCGTCCATGGCCAATCTAGATGTGCTTTTCCGCAAAAAAGCCCCGATCGCCATTTTTGCGATCGGGGCTTTTTTGCAGAAAACAAATCTCTGCTGTCTACACGGGCCCTTTTACGCAAAAGTTACGCAAAAAAATCGTACATGAGATCGTCAGTGCTTTTTGCGGAAATTAGAGCGGCCAGTGTAAACAGCTGGCAAGTTTTTCCGCAAAAGCAGATGATTTTGCGGAAAAACTTGCCAGTCTAGACACAGCCAAAGGCTTTACTTAAAATCCACATAAATTCAAGCATAAGTATAATAATACAAAAAGACTTCTATTACAAAACACTCCCTAGGGCTGACTTTCAACCTTATGGAGCTCATTAGTAATAAAGATGAAGAGAAGAATACGTTTAGAGTAACATAAGTGGGTTTGATGGTAATGAGGCTTCCTCCCTTCTGTCATCTCTCATGTCTTAGCTGAAGGTTGGTCTGACAATCTTTTATAATCCTTTCCCCTTATATCCCAACACATCTCCAGGACCATATTTGATTTAGGTCCCGTATGAGGTATTCCGGGGAACCATAATTAGGTTTCCAGCTACTAGCATAAAGCTATTTGTGTCATTTCATTTCCCAGTAGTTTCTATATGCAAATGTGGCTTCACCATGGTTACATGTGCCAAAACAAAGAAATAAAACCCTAGAAATCATTAGTTTAAACTCACACTGTGCTTTCGTGGTTTTGTTAACCACAACATATATATTGCTAGGATTGCCAACTGTAGAAACACAAACACCCTTGCCCTGACCCTCTCCAAGACCCCATCCTTTCTCTGAGGCCTTGCTCCCTCTTGCTCTCCCCCCAAACTCACTCAGGCCTTGTCTACACTACAAAGCTTTGTCAGCAAAGGTGATGCTGTTTTAATTAAAGCGCTTTAATTAAGACCACTGTTTCTTATGCACACTAGTTCTTTGTGTTGTCAGAGTGCATCCACTGTGCAACTTGCTTGCTGGGTGCTTAACAGATTGTAATTAGCTTATTAAAAATGTATTGTATTATATTTGTGTTTCCCTGTTAGTGTTATAACATTTCTTAAGCAGTTTAATTTATAACACATAGACAATTTTTTTTAAGTATGGACCTTCTAAAATCTGGTCAGAGATTAAAGGTCGGTGACAATTTTAAATATACAGATTAAACCTCTGTGGTCCAGCAACATCCACAGTCCAGCAGGGCCACAGATGTTGCAGGACTAGAGAGGCCCAATCGCAGAGGTTGCCGGCAGCTCACAGAGGGGCAGCCAAGGCCATGGGGTACCAGAGCCTGCAGCTGGTGGGACAGGAAAACTGGAGGGGGAACCAGAGCGTGGGGAGCAGTGGAGCCTGCAGCCAGTGGGGCTGCCGGGAGCTGAGGAGAGAAGCCCTGGTGGCTCAGGAAAGAAGCTCAGTAGGGAGGCTGGTGCCCCCCATTCCAGACTTCCCCTGGTCTGGCAAACTCCCTTGTCCGGGACCGGTCAGGTCCCAAATGTGCTGGACCAGGAAGGTCCAACCCATATTATACTTCCTTTTGAAGAACTCCTACCATCTTTTAATATATCCCTAAAACTTGTCTGAATTATGCTACAAATCAATATAATCCCTAGAAGTGTTGTTTGTATCTGGCTGTAAAAGACGCCACGTGCCTGAGAAAACAATAACCTGTCTTTACACAAGCCATGGACACAGCTAATATTTGACACTATGTAGTTATACAACTTCGCTCATATGTTGACAGACTTTTACTGTGCAGGAAAGGTTAGTGAATTGGTACTAGTGGATGGCGAGGACAGAAGAGCAGAGAGTGAGACAGAATTCTACATGTTTGACAGCAGCAGTTGTCTAAACTCTCGAAAAGACCAATACTCAGCTGACTGCTACTTCCAGGTTGTGACTTGTACATCAAAGTTAAAAGCATAATCGTGAGAAGAAAGCCGGCTCCATCTATAACAAAGATTAAGCAGAAAAGCAAGGTTTTAAAGAGGCGAAACAGCCAGGAGGCACAATGACAATGGAAAAAGATGTAGTTAAGGCTAGAATTATTGATAAAGCATTTAGAGAAAGAGGGACAAACTAATTCCTGGTTCAATTGCATTATCATTGCTCAGACCTAGGTGCTGAGGATCACCTAAGATTAAAGATGCACATACCCTTAGTTGCTTCTGAAAACTGTTAACACCAGGCTGTGCATCTATAAAGCCTTTTGTAGAAAGAAGGGCCACATTTACAAAGATATTAAGTGACTAAAAATGCAAGCTGGTGCCTAATATGATTTACAAAACCATGTAAACAAATTGGGTTTTTAACTGACTTTGGCATTTTTGTAAAGTGCGTTAGGCTTCAGCCTACATCTTTCAGTTTCTAAATACTCTTGTAAACCTGGCCCCCACACAGTGCATCTCTAGGTCTTGCACCTGGGAGCTATTTTTATTGATGTGCACCTGCATGAGGTTTGGTCCTAAACTCCTTATTTAAGCATTAACTTCAAGAAGTGATTTACTTCCTGTATTATCCTCTTGTGTTTTTGTTGCAGATTGCTATTAAACAGCTGCTGTGTTTCACCTTTGTGATGGCAGCATTCTATCATTTGGCTAAGGATTCATAAACAGGGTGTTTTGCAACATTTTGCACTAGTTTACAAACACTTTAGGAACTTTTCAGATAAAATTTCATGCAAATGTAAATCATTACCATAAGTCATGGAGGCAAGAGATGTACACCAAAGTACTGTATTTGGGCATTTTGGTTTGGTTTGTGGAAGCATCCAGATTAAGTCTAGATGCTTTTCAGAAGCTTTTCTTGACACATTTGAATCTCTTGGGCTAGGAATGCAACTTGCTGGTATAGTAACAGGGTCAGTCCCACTTCTGGGTCCCAGATCCCTGGTCAGTCTACTACCCACAGACTAGGTATTGTGGACCAGGCCCTGCCTGCCCTTGCTGGTATTGGACTTCTGTTCTCCAGCTAAAAGGGTGTGGGGCAGATGCCCTTTGGTCAGCCTGGGCTGGACACCCAGTCCTCTCCAGCTACTGGCTGGAGTCTCAGGCTACTTGGGGAATGGAGCCCAAATGCTCCCTGTCAGAGCGCCTCAGCTTCCCCTGTGGTCTCTGGCAATGCAGACGTCCTCTTTCTCAGCATCTCTCACTCTCCTTATCAGTTACAAGTGAAATCAGCTGGCCCTTACTTGATTTATAGCAGCCCTGCCCATGATAACTCCAGGTCAACTGTTCCCATCAGCCCTGAATTAGGCTCTGGCTAATTAGAATCATAGAATCATAGAACTGGAAGGGACCTTGAGAGGTCATCGAGTCCAGCCCCCCGCCCTCAAGGCAGGACCAAGCTCCGTCTACACCATCCCTGACATTAGGAGAGGGGTTTCTGCTTTTTTTAGAGTTGCCTCTTCCCCTTGTAATCTAGTCCTCCAGCCTGACTTTGTCTCAATAGTTTCTGATTTTTTTTATAAAAGAAACAGTTCTTCTTTGAACACTGCAATATTTTTGCTTCCTATGCCAATCTAAAAACAAGAACTGCAGATAGGTTAAAATTCTGATTTAAAAGCAAAAAGTAGCCATTTTTTTAGATATTAAAAAGTTTGAATTCAGTTTGGCACATGTGTCAGGTGATAACTTGGGTATACCTCTCTCAAAAAAAGGCAGTTTTCTGGTGTCTATTGTGACACCTACACTGCATAGTTATTTTGGAATAAGCTATTCTGGAAGAGATTTTCTGGAATAGCTTATTTTGAAATAGTGCGTCTACACACAAAATGCATTTTGAAATGGCGCTTAGCTATTTTGAAAGAGAGTGTCCATGCCAATTGGACATGGAATCACATTTAAGGCCACCCGGAACCAGTTCAGGCAGGGCTTCTGGTCAGTAGTTACTTTGTGTGGCTGCTGCTTGAGGCTATCTGAGGCTTGTACTTAAAGGGACCTCTCTGAGGGACAGCAAAGCATTTTCTCTTCTTGCTCTGGTTGCCCTGCTTCAGGACACCACAGCACTGAGACTGTGGGCATGCCCATGTGCCATGTGTGGGACTTCTGAGTGTGTGTCTGTGTGTTTGTGTTAATGTCCTCTGCCTCCTTCTACAGGTTGCTTGTGGAGGGTGACCCACCCCAGGGTCAGGAGCATTGCAGGCCTCTCCAGACACCCTGTAGCCAGTAGCACAAAGATCCTCTGTGGCAGACTCTTGGGGCCGTGTGTCCGGGAGCGGCACGGCACATGCTCCTGCGTGCACAGGCTGTTGCATGATCCATGGCCAGCAAGGACCTAGTGTGGAGATCCCAGTCCCTCTCCTCCCCTGCCATCCTCTCCACCCCCTGTATGAAAGGAAAGTGATGGCACTCACATGACATACCTTCCCCGGCCTCGGATGATGCCTGGGACACGTCCACAGGGAGGCTTTTGGGCTCCTGGGTCAGCTGGGTGGTGAAGCTGGCCTCATCCGGGTCCTGCTCTTCCTCCTCCTTGTCTCTCCCCCCCACGAGGATGGCAGGCATCTCGAGCCCAGAGTCTACAATTGGGGCAGGGGGGAGGAACTGCCCTGCCCTGCCCCCCAGGATGTGGTCCAGTGGTCCAGCTCCTTAAAATAAGGGCAGCTTTGGGGCTCTGCCCCGGAGCAGGTGTCGCCCTCCCTGGTCCTGGCATATGCCTGGCGGAGCTCTTTAACCTTCATCTGCACTTGTTCTTGGGTGTGGATGTGACCTTTACTGGCCAGGCTGTCCACCATCCGGACATAGACTTCCACATTCCTGCATCTAGTGCGGAGATCCTGGAGGTTGGTCTTGTCCCCCCAAACCTCAATAAGGTCCAGGATCTCTGCACTAGACCAGGAAGGTGCACAACTTTTCCGTCTCCTGACAGGTGCCCAGGAGCTGTCTGTCTGCTCCCCGGGAGCAGAGGAGGGCTAAGTTGAAGCATCAGACTGGCTCATTGTAGGGGCACAGCGAGTCAGGTACACTGTAGGGTGGCTCAGGGCTGTCAAGCCTGCTGCAAGCCACAAACCCTTTCTGCAAAGACTGCAGCTTTAAAGGCTCTGGGAGTGGGAGATAGACTTTTGCTTAGTGTGGACAGAGCAGCCAGTAAGGCACCTTGGGAAGGGCTGGAGACCTCCTATTTCAAAATAGCAGCTATTACCTGTCTAAACTCTTCCTATTCCGAAATATCTATGAGGCATTATTCCTCATAGAATGAGGTTTCCAGAAGCTGGAAAAAAGCCATCTGCTATTTCAAAATTATTTTGAAATAGCAGTTTTGCTGTGTAGATGCTTCCATAGTTATTTCGGAATAACGGCCATTATTCTGAAATAACTTTGCTGTGTAGACACACCTTATGAAAGCTGACAGAGCATGATTCTATGGCATGCTTAAACTCATTAAATCTCTTATTTCAAGTGGGCAACTCACAAATTTTAGACTGGTTTCAGAGAGGTAGGCATATTATGGGGAAAAAAGCAACAAGGAGTCCGGTGGCATTTTGTTAGACTAACAAATTTATTAGGGTATTTAGATTAATGTTCTGCATAAATAGAGGTTCTCCAACTGTTCCAGTGCTAAGGGCTATGCAAACAATGAGAGACAGAAGTTGGAATGATACCTGAGTTCAGTGCCTGAAGTAAGATTTTTTTTTTCATTAGGCCTTGTCAACAGAGGAATATTTGCAACTACACGCACAAGTGTAAAATTAAATCAAACGTAAAAAAATATATATTTTGACATGTGCATACCGTTGGGTCTAACTGATCTTTTGTATTTGAAAGTGCCTGATTCATACATATAATCACAGTGCTTGTACAAACCAATTAGGGACACACAACTGATTACTATCATCTTTGAAAATCAGGCCTTTGGCTTAAAACAAACATAAAAAAGTTCTTCACACAATCATAACCAATGTGTGGAATTTGTTGTCAAGGTTTGTTATGAAGGACAACAGTATAACTGGATTCAGAAAAAAACTAGATCATTTCATGGAGGATAGGTCCAAATAGGCCCAAGATGGGCAGCAACACAACCCACAAGGTGTGTCCCTAAATCTCCTACTGCCAGAAGCTGGGACTGGACAACAGGATGGATCACTTGATAATTTTCCTGTCCTGTTCATTCCACTGTCAGAGAACTGGCTGCTAGGTGGAATGAACCATTGTTCTAACCCAGTATAACACTCTTATATTCTTGCATTATATTAACACTTGTGCAGCAGGCATTCCAAACATGCCGCCTCTCAGATAATGACTATATATATGCAATAAAACACTTAAAAAACCCATATCCCTCCATCCCCTGGTAGATGATTATGTGAGGTGCACTTATAGGTGTTTCCTCACCTTTAATTCAAAGGAAATAAAGCTGTTAAGGTTTGGTGATATGAAAAAGAGAAAGTTGCATTCTGTTCTAATTAATTATATTTCTCCACGGCCAGTGGTGCTACTTTCAACCTCATTTTTCTTTGTTTAGTTTTTTTCAGTAATTTGTATGAATCTCTATTACCCACTATGACTGATAATCAATAAGGCCAGAGTTTAATTAATTAAACTTGCATTTCCTACTGTTTCATTCAGTTTCAGTTGGCATTCTCAATATTGTACCTGAAAGAAACATCTACCATGTCTTTCAAATCACACCAAAATGATTAGAAAAAAGACGTTCTTTCATTCCAACCTCAGAGGTAATGCTGGGAGTAAATCTGCCTTTGTGAATTAGATTATTCAGTAATTGGGAATTTTCATAGATTCATAAATTGCTAAGGCCAGAAGGGACCATAGTATTTGTATACAAGGGATCTCTTCTGTAACAGACTATTAAATGTATCCAGTTAACCTGACACTAAGTCCAGTAACAGTGTTTGGCAAAGGCAACCCATTTTGATTCAGGAACCTCAAGAAATAAAAAAGTGGCTAATCTGGGATCACTATGAATATCAAAAGGTGGGGAGGCTATCTTTGTAATGTATAAGATAATTATCATCTTGATTAAGGCCCATACGCAACATGTCAAATTTTAGCATAAATAAAAGTTCTGAGGTCTCCCTCTGTAATCTGGTGTTAAACTCTCTTTGTTGTAAGATGCATGTTGTCAGGTCTTTAAGAGAATGACCAATTTGATTTAAATGCTGGCTGACAGGTTTGTGTGTGTGGAGGTTTCTGATGTCTGATCTGTGAGCATTAATTCTTTGGCAAAGTGACTGACAATTTTGTCGACTGTATATTGCAGAGGGGCATTGTTGGCACATAATGTCATATATGTGACCATCTGGTAGTGACCCCAGATTAGACATTTAATTTACTCTTACAGAAAAGCAATTTCCTCCTTCCTTGTTGCTTCTCCCCCTCGCCTCTACCTTCTGTTCTATGTAACTTTTTTACCTTCTTTCATTGTATTCCTCTGTTATAAAATGGCCATGCCTATTCACTTCAAAACATGATCCGAAGAAGTGGGTCTGCCGCATGAAAGCTCATCACCTAATAAACTATTTTGTTAGTCTTTAAAGTGCTACATGACTGCTTTTTTGTTTTACCAAGATCAGAGTAACATGGCTACTTCTCTGTGACTATTCATCTGCTAGATTAAAGAGACTATTAGTACCCAAAATTTCCTCCTTGTGGTGTTTTTATGCACTGTAAAGAAGCCACCTCTCAATCTGCTTTTTGATAACCTAAACGGATTGTGCTCCACAGAATCAATTGTGCTCAGTTCTCCTCTGTTTGGGCAATTAGCCCTTCTGAAGCACTGTTTGGGAATGACCTCTATTTGCCTATATTGAATGTGATTGCTTTTGGATCATGACCTGATTACAAATTTCCCATTCAGTGATGAATTCATCTTTATCTACCACAATGAGGTCCAGAATATTTACCTCATGTCTGAAGCAATACTTCTTTTGTTAGAAAATTATCCAATAGCCTTTCTAAAAACTACAACGATATTTTACTGCTTGAGTGCACTGGGCTGTCCCCCAAATGGAAGTCCCCAGTAACATAATCTTTCTTCCCACATACTACAGAATGTGCTTACGGAGTAACTGACTGGCTGTTGTGTTGTCTGGTTTGACTTCCTGCTCTGTAACAGATGCTCAACAGCACCTTTCCTGAGGTTTCTTAGCACATGAATCACTACTCATTGAAAACCTTGAAGCAAGCAATATCTCTAAAAAGGTTTCCCACTTGTCTATTTTACCCATTCAATAGTCCTAGTTATGCAAATCATCCCACCTGGGTTCAGTAATACCACTTATATCAGTTTTCTATTTCCTGTCTTGTCTCTTAATAATACCCCCCCACACACACCTTGTGTTTTAATTTATCCGCCTTTGGCCACTCCAACTCATCCCTAGTAAAGAATATTAGCCCTACTACCTGTAAGAATCAGGATGTACCATTTGTGCTGCCTACTTCTCTCAAGGGAATGTGGCCAAAAGGTCCACCCTACAGGCCACAGAGCCAGTATCTCCAATATTTTCTGCCATTTGCCTTCTCTTGCTCATAGGACCAGAAGGATCTCAGAATAAGATCACTCGGACTTTACTCTTCTTCAGCTACCTTCAAAGTTCCCTGAAATCTTCTATGATCTATATAGTTTCACATGATGCCATCATCAGTTTCAATATGTATTATCACTACTAGAGACTGGCTGACTTTATGATACTGTAGGTAAATCTTATAGTAATATCTCAAGTTTTCTGTCCCAGGTTAGAGCACATTGTTCTGTTGTCTTTGTGTCCCTGCTGAATTTTCTGTCCACTTTTCTTAATATAGAGTCATGGATGATGATTGCTTAACTTCTTAAGTGGTTGGTATCTGCTTGCTTTATACTGCAAAGATGCCCATCAAATATATCCTCTGTAGCTATTTGTTCCTCTAGAAAACAGTTCTTCCGTACCTGACTTGGTGCGTAACTGATAATGATTTGATAGTTCTAGCCTAATGGAATGCCTGCTGGTTTTATTTTTCTAGTTTTGAAGCAGAAATATCATTTTGTGAAAGTGCTCCCTTTGGTTCTGAGAGCCTGATTTTGACATGACATGGCAGTAAAAGAGGAGTGCCTCATGTGAAGGCAACAGGCCTGATTTTCCTTTCACTTGAAAAATGTTTCTCTCTTAATTCCATCAATCTCAAAATAGTTTGTTGGTTTACACCAGAGTCAGCAAGAAGAGAATCAGGCCCTATGTATGTTGTCAGAGAAAAAATATTAAAGCTAATCTTTCAAAGAAAGTTCACATAATACAAGTCAAAACAGAAGACAATGTACATTGCGGTCTAGCTTGGGTTATGAGTGATTACAAGTATTGGTTTATACAGTTCACAAGATACATAGTGTACAAACTAGCATATCACAGATTAAGGTGGGTGAGTTTTTATACTGCAAGGCAAAGTCAGCCTAATGAGTGCACTCATCCTTAACCCTTTGTGCAGTCTTGGAACAAATGACTAGTTGGAAGTTTATGGCTGCATTTCCTGATGCTTTCACACTTTAGTTCCTTGTCTGTGCAAATCCATTTAGCAAAGAGACACATTTCATTAGAAGAGAAGCCTAAAGCAAACAAAAGAAAAAGTGGATAAATTCATTCCCAGATTTATTCAGGATAATGAACTCCAAGCTTAAATTGAGAATGAACCCTTGAGAAATGAGCAACCTGTCACAGGCATATAAACTTATCTATGGCAACAGTTAAAAATAGTAGAAACGTAAGAGAGAGGCTGTGCTGTTCATCATGTTAAACACTTGATTAAATGCAATGAAGTGAACAAAGATCAATGCATAGAATCATAGACTTCTAGAACTGGAAGGGATCTTGAGAGATCATTGTATCCAGACCGCTGTCCTCATGGCAGGACCAAGCACCGTCTAGACCATCCCTGATAGATGTCTATCCCACCTGTTCTTAAATATCTCCAGAGAGGGAAACAGAATGAAATCAGACCCAGAGACACAGGAAATGCCACTGGCTGGGTCATTTATAAGGACTGAAATAGTAAGCTACCGCTTCAGGTTAGAGGCTGAAGCTGACATAAATCTCTATACAGGGCCTAGCTACTATACAGGGACAAGACCCACTCTGATTAGAAATAGGTTACGGTACATTCTCCTTTCGTAGAATCACAGAATACTAGAACTGGAAAGAATTTGAGAGGTCATTGAGTCCTATCCCCTACCCTCACAGCAGGACCAAGCACCAGCAATATCATTCTTGATAGATGTCTCTCCCACCTGCTCTTAAATATCTCCAGTGATGGAGATTCCAAAACATCCCTAGGCAATTTATTCCAGTGTATAACCACCCTGACTGTTAGGAAGTTTTTCCTAATGTCCAATCTAAACCTCCCTTGCTGCAATTTAAGCCCATTGCTTCTTGTCCTATTATCAGAGGCCAAAGAGAACAATTTTTCTCCCTCCTCCTTGTAACACTCTTTTAGATACTAGAAAACTTCTATCATGTCCCCTCTCAGTATTCTCTTTTCTAAACAAATGAGCCCAGTTCTTTCAGTCTGCCCTTATAGTTCATGTTTCTAGGCCTTTAGTAATTTTTGTTGCTCCTTTCTGGACTTTCTCCACATCTTTCTTGAAATGTGGTGCCCAGAACTGGGATTCCAAATGGGGCCTAATCAGTGCAGAGCAGAGTGGAAAAATGACTTCTCACGTTTTGCTCACAACATTCCTGTTAATGCATCCAAGAATCATGTGTGATTTTTTTTGGCAACAGTGTAACAGTGTTGACTCATGTTTAACTTGTGGTCCACCATGACCCCTTATTGGCTTCCAGCTATACTCCTTCCTAGATAATCACTTCCCATTCTGTATGTGTGAAACTGAATGTTCCTTACTAAGTGGAGCACTTTGCATTTGTCCTTATTAAACTTCACCCTGTTTACCTCAGACCATTTCTCTAGTTTGTCCAGATCATTTTGAATTTTGACCCTATCCTCTAAAGAACTTGCAACACCTCCCAGCTTTGTATAATCTGTAAACTTAATCATACTCTCAATGCCTTCATTGATGAAGATATTGAACAGAACCGGTCCCAAAACAAACCCCTGTTGAACCCCACTTGTTATGCCCTTCCAGTATGATTGTGAACTGTTAATAACTACTCTCTGAGAAAGGTTATCCAGTCAGTTATGCACCCACCTTATAGTAGCCCCATCTAGGCTGTATATTCGTTCCAGGTCTCTTGTATCTCATTGATGCTAGCATTTTCCTTCAAATTTCCTACCAAAGCATTACCATGCTGCAGTAATCTCAATAGAGGGCTGTGTCTGCATTGGCAAGATTTTGTGCAAAAGCGACTGCTTTTGCGAAAAATCTTGCCACCTGTCTACACTGGCCGCGAGTACTTGCGCAAGAACACTGATGTTCTAATGTAGGAAATCAGTGCTTCTTGTGCAAATAATCTGATTCTCCTGCTCAGGGATAAGCCCTCTTGTGCAACTGTTCTTGTGCAAGAGGCCAGTGTAGACAGGCAACCTTAATTGCTTTGTGGAAGAAAGCCCAATGGCTAAAATGGCCATCAGAGCTTTCTTGCGCAAGAAAGCATCTACACTGGCATGGATGCTTTTGCGCAAAAGCACATCTCTTGCACAAAGGCACATGCCAGTGTAGATGCTCTCTTGCGCAAATACTTTAATGCAAAAACTCTTGCGTTAAAAGTATTTGTGCAAAATCATGCCAGTGTAGATGTAGCCGAGCAGTGTTTCTCAAAGTGGTCCACAAAACCACTGTTGAACCCTGTTAAAGTTCTGGTCTTCACAACATCCTCTGACAAGGAGTTCCACAAGTGGACTATGCATTGTATGAATGAAATAGTGCCTTTTTGTTTTTAAACCCGCTGCCTATTGATTTCATTTGGTGTTCTTGTGTTATGGTAAGGAGAAAATAAATCTGCTAACTGGCTGCTCTGGTGTGTTTACTTACCGGCACCATGGCCATGGAGCCTTGCAGCTCCAATTGCCACTGGTTTGCTGTCTGCAGGCCAGAGGATCCACAGGAAGTGGCACGGGCTGGGCCACTGCTTCCCACAGCTCCCATTGTCTGCAAATGGCAGAACTGGTAAGTAAACACATCGGAGCGTCCAGAATGCAGGTTTCTCAAAGTGGTTTCATAGACCACTTTGAGAAACACTGCAATACAGGGGGGGGGCTAATGTAGACAGGCTGCTGATGATTGCAACCAATTTAACTGCCTTGTCATCTGTTCTGAGCAGAGTTATCTTCCTGGGTGGATAACTCATTCTGATTGCTATGTAAGGAGTAGAATATTCATCAGCTGGAATCACTGTAAAGTTTGCATGACTGTTAGCAATTTTATAAAGGTATGAAACTGACAGGATTCCATAAAACTAACTTTAAAAGTTTTTGAGGCATTTAATAAAAAATGAGTTCACTTATGACCATAGTATCTGAGCTCCTTGCACAAAAAGTCTACAGTAGTACATGGAGTCTCTAGCTCTTCTCTTTTTGGGGGGTGAGCACTCTGGGAGTTTTAGGGTTCTGTGGGATTGCAGAGCATAAGAACAGCTCTACAAGGGTCCATGTAGCCCAGTATCCTGACTTCCAACAGTGGCCAGTTCCAGGTGCTCCAGAGAGAATGAACAGAACAGATAATCATCAAGTGATCCCTCTTGTGTTGCCCAGTCTCAGCCCTGACAAACAGAGTCTAGGGACACCACCCCTGTACATCTTGGCTAAAACCACTGATGCGCCTGTCTTCCATGAATTTATCTAGTTGTTGTTTTAACCCTTTTAAAGTCCTGGTCTTTACAACATCCTCTGGTGAGGAGTTCCACAAGTCGATTATGCATTGTATGAATAAAATACTTCCTCTTTGTTTTTAAACCTGCTGCCTATTAATTTCATTTGGTGTTTCCTAGTTCTTGTGTTGTGGAGAAAATATCTTTTCCTTATTTACTTCCTCCACAGTAGTCATGATTTTATGGATATCTATCATGACCTCCCCACCCTTAGTTATCTCTTTTCTAAGTCCCAGTCTTATTAATTTTTTTTGTGTTTGTATTAATTTTGGAGTAGCTGTTTGGGCAGATGAAGTTATCATTGGGAATGCCATTCTTTGTATGGTGGAAAGATTTTTATGAAAAAGAAGGCTTCGCAGTGTCTCCTAAAAATTCATGTGGGTGAAATTTCTATAAATTTTCATTTTAATGCAAAGATAAATATTGATTGTCACATTCATGACCATGTGTATGTGTTTGCTTTCCACTACTGTTTGAAATCTTGAGCTTTTCTATCACAAATAGGGCAATGAATGTTCACCGAATGAGAATTTTGTATTTGCACTTGATTGTAATAGTCACAATTTCAGCTGAGCAGCATGATTGCTTTAGTGCCAATGGCAATGGGAGCTGACTGCCTGAAGCTGAGAGAAGTTGCTGTCAGAGGAAGCCAGGGAGGTGATTATGGACTCCAACAGCATTTCAGTCACCTTCAGGGCTGCCAACAGGCCAGCAGTATCCTGGGACAGAGTGACACAGCCTCAAACTGTCTCATACAAACCCTATTGTCAGCACTGAGCTTCAGATCACCAGTGCAGCACCTTTCATCAGCATTTAAATTTAAAAGAAAAAAAGTACAAGTCAACTTCAGTATGACCCGACTAGAACAATATTTGATGCTGTCACTCTTATCTATAAGTGCATAGTGGATGTACAGGTGTTGTGGTGATGAAGATAATATAAGGATTTGAACTGAATAGCATATAATGGAATATATTTTCTCCTTTTTATTGTACCTCATACTCTGTTTAACCCTTGGAGCTAAATATACCTGCATTACTTCTACAAGGAGAGCTTCCATTTTATTCTGCTGGTATTTTGTGCAAAACTTCATGTCAGAATATGGCACTTATAACTGCAGAAAAGCAGAGGAGAGAGAGGTAAACACACTGGTGAAGGAGTTCACATGCAGTGGCATCTCCCAGCCTTGCAATCAATAAGTTACAGCTTCATGATGTCATCCATTCTACCTGCTGGAGGGCTGCCAATAGCCAACTCTTCTGCTAATCTGGTCCTAGAAACATTGATGAAACCCCTCCACTCTCCTCTGTCTGAGGATGGAGGAGTTGTCTTTTTCCTAGCATCTGGTATAGCAACCCCAGGATCATTTCCCACCTTCTTTGGGGGTCTTCTCATCAGCTTCCAGCTCTGATTTAGCAGCGAAGCAGAACTCTTACTGAATAATTTTCTGCACTGGGTGCCTGCCAAGCTGCTACAGAATTCTGATCTACCATTTTGACCCGTTGGCTGCAGAGAGGAAGGCAAAAGCCCCATGCTGCCCAGGCTAATCTTTCAATAAGGAAAAAAATCCTACTAGCCCCCACAAGATGATTAGTGGGATGTCTGATCAAGACCTCTAAGATCCCCTCCTATCCTAATACCAAATGAAAGAGGAGGAGATTTTTCCTTTCTGCATAGAATGATCCCACTAGAGTAAAGAGGAAGTTTAATATTTCCTCCCATTAAGTGCAGGGTAAGCAATGGGCTTTTGTTGTGCCTTTGTGTCTTGCTAATTAGCATAGAGCCTTTCCCTCCTCAAGACCATGAGGGGACTGTGTGGCTCCAGGGAATGCAGTCTTTAAAAAGGGACCAAGGAATTTCTTTCCCCTGCTGGCCCAGGCAAAGCCTCCAGGCAACTTCTAAAGTTGTGGGGAGATGGGATGCATTGTTCACAGCTCCACCCACATAACGTTTTCCATAATGTGATATGTGGAGATGTGACAGTATTTTAGTGCTGTCTGAAACATTATGCTAAACTCAAAATAACAGCAATAAAGCAACGCAAAAATAGAACTGTCAGGATAAGTAATCTTTATAGTAGAGGGGCATCTAAAAGACCATGATCAAGGATCAGGGTCTCATTGTAATGGACTCTCAAACATAGGTTTTGGGGTTTTTTGTTTTTAAAGGCTGAAATACTAAACTAAGTCAATGTGACCAAGATTTCGCCCCTAACCCCAGAGACTTTATAATCTAGGTTTATGACCAGACATAAGGTAGATAAAACAGAAAAGTGTGTGTGTGTGTGTGTGTGTGTGTGTGTATGTGTGTGTGAGAGAGAGAGAGAGAGAGAGAGAGAGAGAGAGGATGGAGTAACGGTCAAACAATCATAGCTTGGTGTAATAATTGGTATGCTCCAGTTTCCTCTGTCATAGCAGCCTTTGTCATAGCAGTTGGTTACTAAGAGATGCAGTTACATTTTATGTGACAAAACCATGGCTCCATTGATTTTAATATTAGGATTTACGCACCCTGTACCAATATCATCCTTGATATAATGGGGTATATACTAAGCATATATCAAATGCCTTAATTTTAAGAACACTATTAGTTTCTTATTCAAGCTGCAAGGGAATCTAAAATACTGTGATGCTAGACAGGAGTATGTAGAAAGACAGGTGAAACACAGGGTTAGCACTGTTGAGAACGACCCTGACAATGTACATAGTATTTACATAATGTCTGCAATATACCATGAGGTTTGTCACAATCAATAATGTATATCAACACTGCCCATCTGGAAAGTTCTGTATTGAACGCTGCATAACTTCAGGGCAAATATGTAGAAGATCCTATGTGAAGTTACTTTTTTTTCTTTGCTTTTGAATGAAGTCTAAAATGATTTACTGAAAGGTTATGAATTCTTGCCCATGTGTGCATTGTGCAGTTCTGAATACAGGAAGTCAGTGGCAGCTGCACGAAGCAGGAAATTATGGCCCCCTTGGAAAAGTTGCTCAGCTGAAGATGTGGATCATCTTGATGGATTGTGTTTTAAGAATGTGGACCAGCAGTGGGCAGCCTAGGTTAGTGCATGGGCTGCTTGAGTGGTCCTATTTCATCACAGTGGGCTGCAAGATTGTTGTAACCAAGATGGTTTCCAGGGATAGAGTAGTTTTGCTAATTGCACTTGCATACCTAGAATTTGCAGTGTGTGCTGACTGAACCACAGCAACACTCTGAATACAGAGGGAGTGCATGGTTCTCAGAGTCAGTGTTGTGTGCAGTCAGCATGCATCTCATTCCACAAGCACTGCTTTATGTGTGCATCACATTAGTAGTACTGGTAGGAAAAAAATATGTGGATAGAAACCAATGGAACTGAAGGCAACAGTAAGCAAAATGTTTTGTGGGCCACACACAGAACCAGGTTGTTGAGGTATAGCCTATACACCCAGCCTATGGATCATTTTCTGTCTCTAGGAATTGATTGTGTGAGGAGTATGTGTAGAGGACTGGTCTGGGATATAACAGGCACTACTTTATGCAGCTTTTGTAGGATGTAATCTAACCTACTTGGGGCTCTGTTATACCTATGGCTAGGTGGCAGCTAGAACATTGCCCTTCAAATACAGAGTGCAGTATTTTAGTGATTATTTCTCCAAGCATGGCTAATAATCATATTTGCAGAGAAAGGAATAGAGAATAGTGGTTCTACTGGGAGAAATGCATTTGGTAAGGTGAGAGTACGACTACGCTGCCATGTATATATTTTTAAGTGTGCCACCCACCAGATAGGTGGCTGTTATGGAAATCATGCTGAAGAGTAGTTCAAGGGCTCTAAGGCCGTGTCCAGACTCAGGGGTTTTTTCGGGAAAAGTAGCCTTTTCCCGAAAAAACTTCCCCTGCGTCCAGACTCAAGCCGCGTTCTTTCGAAATTAATTCGAAAGAACACGGCTTTTCTTTCGGTGGCGGCAAACCTCAATTTACGAGGAGGAACGCCTTCTTTCGAAAGTTCCTCTTTCGAAAGAAGGCGTTCTTCAATGTAAATAGTCCGTCTTCGAAAGAGAGCATCCAGACTCGCTGTGCTCTCTTTCGAAAAAGCGGATTTCTCTTTCGAAAGAGCCTCTTTCGAAAGAAGCCTGCAGTCTAGACATAGCCTAAGATGCTGGAGAAGCTTGAGTGAGCTACAGATATCCTTTTAGAAGGGAAAAGGTTTAAATGTCATACCCTATCCACAGCTCCCTTGGCCTAAGCTCACCAGGTTTGGTGGGAATGTCATACTTCTCTGCACAAAAAATACATTATCCAATCATACTCCATGTAAACTATAATGTAGAAAGAATAGATTAAATCTGCTGGACAAAATATTGCCACAAGTAAGTTTCTGATGTTTTTCATATGTCTTTTCTGAAGGTGAAAAGTTTTGACTGTGGAGTAATGGACCTTCTACCCCCTTCAAGTATCGTGTGCTGCAGACATATAATGTTTATTTTCCCACTCATCTAGGAATTTGTAATAAAATTCCAAATCTGGCTATTTATATGTGGTGGCACTTTAAATAAAGCAATAGCTCTTTAATATTTATTTAAATAAAACATTAGCTTGTCAATATTTCATTAACCCCCAGCATTTCCATGCCAGCTAGCCTAGCAGGGGGTATTGTATGGTACTGCAATGACACTGTATAAAAGAGTCTGTATGTAATTGGAGAGGTTTGTTCAGCAGCAAAGATCTGCATGAACAATTTCACTGTGATGTTCATTGCTTTCCTCTGAATGTGTGGGTGTGATAGAGAGAGAAAACATGCAGTGCCTTGAGCTGATGGTTTATTTCAGGGTGCTCTGTAGAACTGCTTCACACCCCTAAATTTTAGTTAATCCTCCACAAGATTCTGACTCTGTAGGATTCTGAGCCAAACTGCGAAGGGCTGTTAGGCAGACTTGATCGCTGTCTATGCACAGTCTATACCTTTACATGTTGTGTGTTCCTGTCTAAAATCCTACAGATTCAGTTAAGAGCTCTTATCTGCTGGTCCTGCTCCATGGTATGTGTGGAGGCAAGTTGGACCCTGATGGAGTTCAGAGACAGCGGTCCCTGTGCTCCCAGCACAAGAGAAGGCTCTTTGCAGTTTCACACCCCCTCCCCCATAGAGATATGCTAAGTCTGAGAGAACTATGCTATGAGAATTGGATCCAGAGAAGAAAACACAATTCACGAGCAATGAAAATACTGCTGGAAAGGAGGATGCTGCTTTTCAAAGGCCATGTGCCATTAAAAATAAAACATTCTGGGAGTGGGACCAGAGAACTCTTTCCAACAGAAGTGCTGTGTCGGCTGGCAGCCTATGTAAGTTTTGATTTGCTTTTGCAGGTTATTTGTTCATTCTATAGCCATGTACTCTAGAGATGATGTGGTGCCAATAGGACATCACACACAGCAGAAGAAATAGAAATGGACAGTGACCTGTGGAACATTTCATAAGGCAACCGCTGGCTGGGTAGACAAAAACTATCAGAACCAAGATAAGGTCTGTGCCCATTTCTAGACATCAGAATTGTGACAGTAGTTCTGCTCAAGGAGAAAGTACCTTTCAGACGATCAAATGGAAATTCCAGCCTCTGTTCTGTGGCATTGTAAAAATCACGGGGTATGTCTAGGCTACTAAAGAGCTTTTCCGGGATGCCGGAGGTTTTCCACTTTTCCGAAAAGAAAGTCAGAAAAGCGGACGTGTTTTGTCAACATCCCTGTAAAACTCGTTGCATGAGGAAGAAGGGAAGTTCGGAAAGAGGGTTTTTTTCTGACATTTGGCCCCAGGTAGACAGACCAAATGTCGGAAAAGTCTCTTTCAGAAGAAAAACTGAAAAAGATACGCAAATTGCAGTTCACAATTTGCGTATCTTTTTCTGACTTTCCCCAGCAGTGTAGGCATAGCCATGTATTTTTACTCAAGCTTTCAATTTAGGGGTTATGTTTGTGGAAGTGATTAGAAAGGCAAGGATTGCGAGAAATGTTCGGTCCAAGGTGGGCGTGTTTCTGGGATGCTAGTTTATGCAGCGGATTAAATCTTATGCAATGCAAAGGGTTGCATGGATACCGTTTTCTGCTCACCCATAAGATGCTGAGATGGATGATGCTGCATGCCCAGCTAAGTCCATAATCAGAATCAGCAATACTCATATATCCAGAGATGAGATCTAATGGATTTAACAATTTGTGCTTGCGTGCCTTAAGCATAGTGGCAATTAATGGGTGCAGTTACTGTCATTAGGCATGTAGTGGGGATGGCTGACCTTCTTTCAGAGCCTGCCCAAGAGCTATTCTGCAGTCTCTTTATTCTCCCCCATGCTCTTAGACTCCCACTGGTTGAAAAGGTCCCTAGGAAAGTTCAATTAGAGAAGGAGAGCTAAGGTTAGTACCTCAGAAACTGAGAGAAGGTGCAGGGAAATTGGAATTTGGATACAATAGAGACACTTGGATAGTTCAGGCAGACAACAATTCATGGTGCTCATAACTTGCCTTACTGTGGTGCCTAGATGCTCTGTGGTGACTAAGATCGTATTTCATTTCACTAGGCACAGTAAGTACAAGCAGTACCTGCCCTAAAGAAATGTATCTGGAGCTGGCCTAATAGGTCCTGAGAGAGAGTGCAAGAGCAGAAGGAGTGGAAGAGCAACAGCAAACTATCTATCATGACTTGATGAAATCATCAGCAAATACAACTTTCTGTAAACTCAAAAAAGAAAAAGAAAAAAAAAGCAGGGCCTAGCTCCAGGCAAGGAAACGGCAGAAGCCCCCTGAAACTCAGAGACCAAAACAGGGATGACTATTTTTGCTCTATTGAGTTTTGCAGGTGGCTCTGTTAGAGTCATTAATGAAACCATAAATGAAGCCTATTGAGGTATCTCAACAAATGATATCAATATAAACAAAAGACTGGACTGTGTCTGATGCAGGTGCACCTATGAGAAGGACTAAGAATTCTCCCTTTAGGCGCCCTCACAGGTCACCTTCTACTTGGATTCAACGACAAAGAAATAAGTGGGTACGTCATGCCTGTATATTCTTCTTGGAACAGATGGGCAGGGAATGGGTAGATTTAAGACCTTGCGTAATGAGTGAAGGTAAACTCTAATATTCCTCTCCCCTCTCCTCCCAGGTCAGAATATTGAAGCAAGCACCCAAGGTTACCTCACTTGCTGCTGGTAACAAACAATTCTCCGGAGAAAGAAGGAGAAAGTACAGTAGTAATTGTGCATCAAGGGGTGCAGCTGAGTCAAACTGCTTCCTGGGATGCTACAGTTAAGATACCTAAAGTCATTATCTAGCCTAAAATAACTTAGTGTTGAAATTTAGAAGTCTATAAAGAATCCATAGTAGTATGTAAGTTTTTAATTTGCTAATCTTCTCTGCTCTTTTTATGGAAGCTGATCTATTCTTACCAATAACTACAATGAGGTTATTGTGTATGTGCTAAAATTACTTCAAAGCAATGTTCAAAGCATTGCACTGAAGAGCAGCACACATTAAAGACCTGCTAACATCTCATGGAAAAATTATGAAAATCTTCCTTATTTAGAAAATATGGAACATAAGCAGTACCATATTTCTCTATTTTTCTTCCCCTGTTCTTTATGACTAGGGACAGTTGTGAAGTATAAGGATGCTTTGTTTTTTTTTTAACTAAAGGTTGATCTGTTCTCATTGCATAATCCTCATGTGAAGTCAATCCACCTTTAGGGATGGTTAGTTGCTGTGGAGATGATTGATGCACAAACAGAGCATTATATCTTCAATAGAAAATAAATAGCAGAAGATCAACACCCCTTCAGATTGCTCCTGAAGACTCACTTTTTTCTGTTAATTCTCAACCACTGATCTCTTCTCCAATGCTCCTGCCCCGCCTACAGAAAGATATTTTTTCTATTATAATACAACATATTATATACACAAAGAGCAAATGAATATTTCACATGAATGATATTAATTTTAGATCAAGATAGTTCAAAAGTAAAGTCTTTATGAAAGAGCATGTGTGCATCTCTACATTGATTGTTCTGATCTGAATACAAAATGGCTGCTTTTTTGGACAGTAGAGATTTCAAAATTCAACACACCCAAAGCAAAGTCATAACATTCTTCATAATTAAATACACTATGATATAGGGAAAATGAAACCAATAAACAGTTAAATAACAAATCACATTTTAAGAAAGTTTCAAAGCAATAAAGGTCATTCCAGAACACCATTAACTAGTAGTGAAAAACAATGAAAGAAACTCCATATAATCCATAAACAGACCTCTCTCTAGCATAATGATTTTCTCAAAGGTTTTCTGTCCAGCACCAGCAGTAGCTTAAACACTGCTGGCTAGCCAGGTTTAATACATTTCTGCCACCTAATATAATTCTTTGAAAATTTAACCTTTAGAGTAGCATCAGTAATCAGCCTGTCATGTCACCCTGTCAAATGAAAAGTTAGGAATAAAGACATTTGATTTAGCTGGACTGTTCAAATACAAGCCCACTGAAAGAGTTTGAAATGGAGATGTTAAGGCTAATAGACAGCTATTTATCCTCTCTTTATGTCTATCTTGCCAGTGGTGTAGAAGGCAGACAAAGTTATACCCATAGGAAAGGTAATAATTATGAGATTTATCTTTAAAAAACAAGAAAAGCATATAGTTGCAGGAGCAAATACTTTGTGTGCAATAAGCATAGGGAATACAAGCACTCATGGTAAAGAAGAGTGCAGGGCTTTTCATTTATCACACTGACAAACAGCTGTGCAAGCAAACTGCATCACAATGCTTTCTCTAATCAAAAAAGATGCCTTTTTCTGGTTTTGCATCTGGTTCTTAACTGGGCCATTTGTATTCATTTAAAAAAACATGATTATGCTACATGCTTGGTGTAGTTATTTAGAGAAATTATCGGGTTTCTATAGAGGTCAGTACATTAAACTGAGACTAAGTGATTATATTAATATTTATAGGGAGAGCCACATTTTTCACATTCAGCCATGTTGTGGCTTATTTTAGCAATACAAAAGCATATTGACTTCAGATCAAGTTTCATGCATAAATGAGCATTAATTACACAGTGGAAGGTCCATGGAAGTATAGTGAGTTCTTCTGTGGGTTTTTTTTTAAGCCAATGTTGTCAGGTGTAAAATTGCTTATGATAACTAGAGAGCCACAAATTCTCCAGACTCCCCTGCCACACTGTTGGCCCTGTGGCCAGATCTCTCTGTTCCTGCGGTCTGTGGTCCAGGAACTCTGTGGTCCTGTCAGACCATGAATATTGCTGGATGAGAGAGTCCCAGTTTAGGGAAGTACAACCTGTAGCTTCAACGTGTACCCATTGAATCATGCCATGCTTGTCTCTGCTAAATGGGAGGAGGCAAACGTAATTTTCCTCTTGCTCAGCCTCAGAGCACAGTTACCTTGTCAAGTATAGCAGGGTGCACATTACATCTTCCTGCATCAGGTTTCCTGAGTTTGGTCCCCCAACTGAAATGGGGGAGGAAGGGAAACGTTTCTCCAATAACATCGGAAAAAGAGGTATAGATTCCACCTTGAGATTTCCTGAAGCCACACCACTGAGAAAGGCATCAAATCTGTGGCTATTGATATGCAGATGTTAGTTTTCATCCTGATGCAGTGAAAAATGTTTGAATTTCCATGTCTTTTTGTTTTGCACATAAATATGTATATTATTTAGCCCAGTGTTGCTGCTCTACCCCATCCCCGAAATGATAGCAATTGATGTTCAAATAAGGCATGTGATATGAGACAAAAACCCAGATGAATCATGCTTGTGCAGTATTCTCTTCCTCTTTATTCCCTTTCTGTTTCTGACTTCCTTTTCTTTTCTTTCTGCATACAAAGCTCAGTCCAAGCAGAATCTCTCCTGCTATATGTGTGGGCGGCCAATCTGGTTTTCTCCCAAGGTGACAGCTGCTTGCTTTTCATCAAGGAATATGACTGCCCTCACCTGGTGAAACATCAGTTGAAAAATTGCCATTGCACAGATCTACTGAATATAAGTATTACTTTCAGGAATAACACTTGAATGAGGACTTTAGAGCAGAGGGTCGCACATTGCACAGGACCACAGTTGCTAAAAGCAGCATTTAAACATAGCTCCTGCTGCATAAGGCTTATTTTAAAACACAGTCTATGGGTTTGATTTTACTTGGCTCAATTTTTTTTAAAAAAGCCCTGAACTAGACATTGTTTCATTGAGACTAATCTGAATTTTACTTTCTGCATTTTATTTTTCACATTTCAATGTGTGTTTACAGTTATTGATAAACAGTTATGTCTCTGTGAAGAACTGGTGGAGAAATTTTGATGCAACCATATTTTGTCAGAATACAGAGTTACCTGTGTATATGAGTCTGTTCTAGAATAACCAATAGGCTATTGGTTCGGCAGAACAGGGATTTGAACCTGGATCCATACAATTCCTGGTGAGGGCTCTCATACTTTGACAATTGGCTGCTGTAGGTTGGGCATGATGCTCTTTTCTTATGTGGAGGGAAAATAGAAAAAAAAATCTTGGGTTCATTCCAGTATCAAATGAAAACAAATATCAAAATCTCAACTTTTTTGGTGGAAAAAGGGTTCTTGCTGGTCTAACCAGTTTTAGTTATAATACAACATTTTTAAAAGGTCAAAATCAGATCAAAATAAAATGTTACAATTGATCCCAAATCAGGTTTTCCCCTCCCAGAATTTTACATTTCATGGAATTTTCACATGCTGGTTTCCATTCTGATTCAGAACAAAGCTAAATTTTGAAATCTAAAAATCCTTTGCAAAACCACTGTGTAATGTACAGTGTAAAAAATGTAAACCATTCATTTGGATGGCATTTTAATTTTCCAAACACACACAGTGAATTAACACTACCACAGTATAAAATGATTCAGTATTATATCATGGATCCTCAGCTTTAGCATAGTATAGATATTGAATCTTGTTGATACTGCTGTGCAGAATGGAATACTTAAGGAATCCCATTCTTCTTTGAACATTGAAATTTCAGCGTTACATAGAATTCCTTGGAGTATTATAAAGGAATCAAACTACGGAGGTGGGGTGGGGAATGATAACATTTTAAGCATGAACTTGTTTAGCCCTGTTTAGCAAAGCATTAACCCTGGTGCGTAACTTTATTCCTGTGCTTGCACCCCACCCCTTTTGGGAGCACAGAGCCATACACTGCTCACCTTGCTCAGGTGCCCTCAGAGGCTGTCAATGCCCAGGGAAATCACAAGGAATGCGCTAATTTCAGCATAGCGAAATTACCTTCAACTACCTCATTGCAAAATCTTTATTTTTCTTTTTCCAGGAAGAACATTTTGAAAGATTACAAAGAGAGTAATTAGTGAGCTTGTTTGTCTGAAAGTTAATATATACAATGCTAAAACAGAATAAGTACACCTTTTAGCTAGTTCACCAAAAATCATACATAAGTTCAGGTAAGTCATGATGTTTCAGGGGTCCCACATCTAGACAGAATTCTTTGCCGTGTCTTTCCTGAGGAAAGAAGATGACTGTGAGGGATGTTTATTCAAATGACACATGGGGGAAATACAAAATATGTTTTTGAATTATAGATATTGTTATCTTTTTATGATTTGAGTAGTTGGCCAAAATGTAGGGCCCTGCAATTGTTTCTATAAACAGAAGAAATTGATACTGGAACCAGATATGTTTGATGCAGTCCTTTTTATTTTCAGAGAATGGACAAATTTCTGTTTCCTTGAACAAAGTAGAAATCAGGCGGGAGATAGCTTCTTGGCATATTGTTCCAAGCTTCTTTCAGCATGACTTGGCCAAAAAGCACTCTGTTGGAGGCTTTCTCAAGGCCACAATCGCACTGCTTGTTTGAGTTTTGTCCTTGGCTTCCTGATCCTTCTCTGTGTGTTTCTGTGTTTTTTCTCACTTTCCTCATCTATCTCTAAAACAATATCCATCAAAACCTTTTCACCCACATGTGCCTTGCCATGTGCCCTTTGTTGTAGATGGTGTGATATGTGCCTGTGTTTTCAGTGCAGTGCTATTGTTTTAGCATTCTGGTTCTAGAAAAGTAATAGAGATGTAGCTGTGTTAGTTTGGTCTTGCTGAAACAAAAGCCAGGACTATGCAGCACTTTAATAAACCATCTTGTTAGTCTTTAAAGTGCTGCATAGTCCTGTCTTCTGGTTCTAGAAAAGCACTGAATTGTTTCTTACAGGTTTCACAAATGAACGGTGGCTGTTAAACCCAATCTCACTGAAACTGATGGGTTTAACTCAGCCTATAATGATAGGTATAAAAGGTACAAATGCTGTGTATATATATTTGTAACATATTTGATAGGCTTTAAGTGCTAGTGTTGTGCCTATTTCATCTACTGATTCTGCCCCGGATGCCTGTACCTGCTCTAGAAAGCTGCTTGAGAATTGGACTTTCTAGTTCCTCATGGTACAGCTTGACACACAGTAATTGAATTGCTTTGGCACTTGCATCGTCATTTTTCAAGGTGGATGATTGCAACATAGAACAGGGATTTTAAAACTTGGGTCATGGGCCCACCTGGGGGACTTTTGTTTATCTAAGCACTCATTGGCTGCAATTCACTGTTTCCAGCCAAGGAAGCTGCAAGAAGCAGCAGTCCAGCTCATTTCACTTCCCTCAGCTGCCCTAGATTGAAAATGGAGAATCAAAGCCAATTTCAGTCAGTGGGAGCTGTGAGGCTTTGTGCCTATGGGTGCTTCGATGAACAAAGCATTTGAAGCCTACCAGTGGATTACCTGGTGAGCCCACAACCCACATTTGAAAATCTCTGACCTACAATGTATGTTTTAAAATACTGAAACCTCTTTTGAGATCTTGATCTTGGGGGAATCTTGGCTGCTAAAGTTATTGTGAAGTTGAAGCTGGAACAGAGTCCTTTTCATTTGCTGTCTGTTTCTCAATTGGAGTTAACTTCAGAGGTGCTTTGAGAGTCCCACTAAGTGTTTATCTGCATCTTTAGGCTCCAGAATCACTTTAAAAATCTGGTCCCATGACAAGAACATCAGGGTCAATGAATTTACAAAGCCAGAAGTCACTGCCCAGTAAAATAAAGGTTTTCCTGTGCTTGTCATCATGTCAAGACTACTCAAAAGCTGATTGTGTGGGTGGGTGGGTGGGGAGGGGATAGGAACATAAGAAAATAAAAATAGCCATACTGGGTCAGACCAATGGTCCATCCAGCCCAGTATCCTGTCTGCTGACAGTGGCCAATACTAGATGCCCCAGAGGAAGGGAACACAACAGGTAATCCTCACGTGATCCCTCTCCTGTCACCCACCTCCAAAGAAACAGAGGCTAAGGACATCCATCCTGTCTAATAGCCATTGATGGACCTAACCTCTGTGAATCTATCTAGCTCTTTTTCGAATCCTGTTAAAGTCCTAGCCTTCACCACATCCTCTGGCAAGGAGTTCCACAGGTTGACTGTGCGCTGAGTGAAGAAAAACTTTATTTTGTTTGTTTTAAACCTGCTGCCTATTAATTTCATTTGGGCTATGTCTAAACTGCATTCCTCTCTCGAAAGAGGAATGCAAATGAAGCAGATAGAAAATTCAAATGAAGCATGGATTTGCAAATCTCACGCTTCATTTGCATAATCGTATCAGAGCGCTTTTTCAAAAAAGGGATTTTTGAAAAAAACCCTTAGTCTAGACAGGATTTTTTTGGGAAAAAAACCCAACTCTTTTTCAAAAGAACCCATACACCTCTTTTTTTTTTTTTTTTTTTTTTTTTTTTTTGAGTACAGGTTCTTTCGAAAAAGGAGTGTTATTTTTTTTTTTTTAAACCATCTAGATTGTGGGGGGTTTTCAAGAAAACATTTTTGAAAAAACGCTGTCACACAATTATGCAAATGAAGCATGAGATTTGCAAATCTGTGCTTCATTTTAATTTTAGATCTGCTTCATTTGCATTCCTCTTTCAAGAGAGGAATGCAGTCTAGACGAGCTCTTGGTGACCCCTAGTTCTCATATTGTGGGAATAAGTAAATGACGATATTTCTGTTACACGACACAGACGTGAGGGATTGGCCTTGAGGCTGAGTCAAGGCTTCCGTTGCAATGCAAACAAACTCTAAGATCCTTGAATATAAAGGGTGTGGTTTCATAATGGATATGGACTAGATGGGGAAGCGTAGGAGAGGAGGGCTGGTACACTTGTATGTCTGTCTTCTAAGCAGAATGGTGTTTGCGCATGACTGGCACTGGGGATACAGGAGGGAGTTGCAGTGATCAAGACAGGCCTATGAATAAGTGGGCCAGGACATATGCAGAAGTAGAAGCAGATGTGGGCTATCTTGTGGAGGTGGCAGTAGGCTGATTTCTACAGAATAGCAGAGTGAGGTGCTAATTTGAGATAAAGGGTCAATGTCAAGGATGACTCCAAGATTTTGGAACTCAGAGGAGATCAGAGTTGAAGCGGTTAGTGACGTAACTAGATGTATTTCTTGTGCCAACTGAGTATCAATGACATTCAGTTGAGGAGATGGAGCCAGGTGTTGATGTGTATGAAACAGGTGGAGTAGGAGTCAAAGGAAGGGCTGTGTGTAATAAGATATTTAAAGGTAACTGGGTGCCTTAAATGTACAAGTGGTAGTTGAGAGTCCCTGGGTTACCTGAAAAATAAAGTTTAATGATAATTTGGGATGAAAAATAATCCCAAAGGTATAAATAGAAAATCCAATAACTGTCTGGCCCTGAGCCACATTTGTTCTTTGAGCAAGAAGCACAGTAGTTTGACAATTATTTAAAAATGCCCTGAGGTATAGCTGAGAACTGCTAATCTGTAGCTCATGGGTATGCATCATCAAGGCCTATATGTGGTCGCTTATAAGGCTGACAATTTACAGGATGTTTGTCTAAGATACCATTGTACCATGACTGTTCTTTGAATAAAGGCCATTCAGCAGTAGCCTGATGTCTCCATGGGCTACCTTCCATACATGGCCAGGGAGAGAAGGTATAATCCGATGCTACTCAAGGGATGCAGCTAAAGCCCAGAGTTCAGAAATATATTATTAGAAAGTGGCTGGAAACAAACACTCAAGCTATGGAGGAGTGGCTTAAAGAAGCTTATCAGTGCTACTCTTTGGAGGAGGGCGTTTATGCAACTTGGAAGGAACACTCACTTTACTGCTTGGCTCCTATTCACAGCTCCGTTGGAGTTGCTAACACATACAGTCAAATATTTGGATGCAGATGACCTGGATGATTAAACTTTGAAAAACATTAGGATTAATTAGCTCCTGTATACATCTCCTCATCCAAGCTGTTGTGCAGTCTGCTGCTGCAGACTGTTTTGGAACTGAATCCATTTCAGCGGTAGGGTGAAGTGAGCTGTCTGTGTAGTCTGTAACTTGCCCTTGAGAGACCACTGAATCAAAACTGTTTACATAAACGCACAGAATTATGTAGTTATTGTGGGCCAGATTGTGGAGTTCGACCTCTCAGTTACTCAGAGTTGTAGTTCCGCTCAGTGATAGATTTCCACAGCACTACGCACATGAGCAAATGTTCATCAGCATGGTAAGAGCGCCTCAATCTGTCTCTCTATTATCATGTTTGTCTAATCATAAGTTTTATTATTAAAATAAGCACAAGTTCACCATAGAATTTTGCCTTATTTGTAACATACCCAAAAGTGACATAGGCACCCCAGTGACCTGTAATGCATGGCCAGAAGAAGGTATAGTCTAGAAAGCATGACATAACAAGTGATGGTAAGAATGAACAAGGAGGGGAATGAGAACAGACTGGTCAGGATTAGATAAATAAGATCACACACTGAATTAGGTCTTGTCCACTCCTTTTTTTGACAAACATGATAATCAAATAAAGCAAAAAAATTAGTTTACTTCTGATATTTTCTCCCTTGAAGCTTCTACACATTTAAGGCCATATTAAGATATTACTTATTCACATTGAGTAGTATTTGACTCCAAGGACAATTCATTGAAATTAAAACTGACCTTTTGCCTTCAATGGGTAATACATGTACTTAACACATTTTTTCCATCCCGTTTTATAATACTAAATTTTAGCTCATTTACTAAACTAAGCAAGTATACTTTATTGTTCAAAATGTAGGGATCTGAACTTGGAAAAATTAACATACAAAATTAACTATGGGCTGAGTGTTTTTGTGGTTTTTCCATGAAATTATTAATAGTGAATAAAGTTAAGCGGGTGTCTAAGTGTTTGCAGGATTTAAATGAAATATTGTTAACATAGCAAATCATAAGTTTTGTAGTGTTTTCAGTTTTGCTTATAAAACTTGACATTTCTTGTCTTAGTAATATGATGGAATTGGGTTATACCAGCCTTTAACAGGCAATTAACATCCACTGGATATGTCAAAACCAAAGAAAGAGGTAATCCTGGTGAGATATAACTGAGAGTTTTAGATATATTGTTCAATCTATGTAATACATTGTAAAGATATAAAGATGTTCTTTTGGTGTAAATGAAAATAATCTTTGGGTACATCTACACAGCAATATTATTTTGAAATAACTAGTGTTATTTCAAAATAACTTAGTCCACATCTACACAGCAGGCAGTTATTTTGAAATAATGTTGAAATACTATCAAGCTGGTGGACTTCTTACTCCAACTCCTGTAATCCTCATTGTATGAGGAGTTAGGGAAGTCAGAGGAAAAGTGCTCTATTTCACAATAAGTGCTGTGTAGACACTCCCAATTTAAAAATAAGTTATTCCGAAATAAGTTATGCAATTGACATAGCTCAATTTGCATAGCTTATTTTGAGTTAAGCCCTGCTGTATAGATGCACCCTTTTATTATTCCACTTGAATGCTAAAGTAAATCTTATTGTTTCTTGTTTCAAGTATGAAAGATTTGCAATTGCTTCATGATTCAGCCATCTTGTAAATTACAGAAAATATGAAACAGACACATAATATGTACTTGCCAATTGCACAACTGTTATAGAAATCTTTGCTATTTTCTTAAGGATAAAACGAATGTAAACACTATTGAATAATGGTCAATAAATAGATGTTATAAAAATGTTTTTACAATGTAGCACATTTGGACTTCAATACTGAAACACTTAACAACCATATGAGTAGTCCTATTGCAATCACAGTTTCTTCAGAGAAAATCCATAGAATCATAGAATCATAGAATAATAGGACTGGACGGGACCTCAAGAGGTCATCGAGTCCAGCCCCCCGCCCTCAAGGCAGGACCAAGCTCCATCTACACCATCCCTGACAGATGTCTATCTAACCTGTTCTTAAATATCTCCAGAGAGGGAGATTCCACCACCTCCCTTGGCAACTTATTCCAATATTTGACCACACTGACAGTTAGGAATTTTTTCCTAATGTCCAATCCATGTCCTCTGATAATTTTTTTCAAGAAATACTGTTAACCACTGAATTCTGTGTGGATGCATTCATGCTTAAAGTTGAGCAAGTGTATCAGTGCCTATGGAATATGGACATTTTTCTTTGAATATTCACAAATATACCTCTCTTTCAAAGAAGGAAAACCCATATCTTCCTATTTGTGACAGAGCTCAAGATTTGTTTGACAAGTTTAACCATGATTATGAAGGATTTATCATTTTGTGTAGTTATTTTGGCATAGTTATTTTGTTTCATCAAGTGTTTCTATATCTCTGGTTCTCAAACATTTTTTGTGTGTGGACCACTTGAAAATTGCTGAGGGTCTTAGGGGATCACTTAATGATCTTTCCAAATGTTGTTTGTACTGTGAGCTAACTATTATGCAGAGCATTGGCTAAAAGTGCTATATTAAAACCCCCTAACTTTTTTGATCTACAAATAAAAGCACCTTACTCATATTTTAATATCAGTTGTCTTACCCTTCTAATGTGTTAGAATCATAGAATCATAGGACTGGAAGGGACCACATGTTGGATGTGCCTTTTTCTGTGAGCAAAGTTCAGGGAAACTGAGTGACATGTTTGCTGTTGTGGCCTATAACAGGTTCAGCTTTCATTCTTCTTTTGGATTTGGATTTGAGGGTAGTAAGTGATGAAAATCCTGTGTCTCATAGGTAACGTAGTACCAAATGGCATCAGAAAATGAGCTGTTTTGTCTGCAAACTCTGGGTATTCTCCAGTTCTTTGAATCCAGAGCTCAGTTAGAAAATATCTTTTGAATTCTGATGGTAATGTTTCATTGCAAGAAAGCTTCAACAAGCACTCTGATGCCTGACTGGACAAACCAAAGAGCAGATAATTGATTTCAAGCCTCAAAGGATTATATATCCAGTTGTTCGGTTCAGCTTCTTCTGGAAAGTGATCTTCAAAGTGTTTCTTAAGAGCAAAAATATGTTCTTTGATGCTATTTTTTTGTTTTGTCAAGAACCAGTTCATTTCAGACAGAAAACCTTCCAATCTTGGAATTTTAGGCCTTGTCTACACTTACCTGCACTGTCAAATTACTTCAGCTACACAAATAGCGTAACTGAAGTTGGTATACTCACCATGCCATCTTATGTGAATTAAGGTCAATGGGGGCTGTTCTCCCATTGATGCCAGCTACTATTCACGCCTTGATGGAGTACCGCATCAATGGGAACATTCTTGGAGATTGATTTATCATGTCTACAGCAGAAGCAATAAATCAACGGTCAGTGGATAGACCACTATAGCGTCGATCTACCATGAAGTGTAGACAAGGACTTAGAGAGAAGTATCTGTTGATCACCTGCATGGAACTTGGTCCATGTATCAGAGTGAGAACCTCTGGTCTACACTGCAATTAGACATTCATGCCTGACCTGTTCCAGCTGACTTGGGCTAAGAGGTTTAGGCTAAGGGATTGTTTAATTGCGGTGTAGATGTTTGGACTTGGAGAGCCAACTCTGGGGACCCATCCATCTCTCAGGGTTCTAGAGCCTGGGCTCCAGCCTGAACCTGAATGTCCACATTGCAGTTAAGCTGCTCCTTAGCCCAAGCCCTGTTAGCCTGAGTCATCTGGACTGGCTTCAGTTTTTAATCACAGTGTAGACACACCCTTGATGAAATAGGTGACATAAATCTAAGTTTGCACCATCATTGTGGTTTCCCTCAAAAGAGGCACTGGATGTTATAAAGAAGGCTGAGAAAAATCTAAATTTCTTCTCTCACGTGACAGCTGTAGGTAACAGTCTTGAATATTATGTAATTGAGTCTCAGAGATTATACTAGTGAAGGTTTTTGCAACCTGTACAAAAATTAGACAAAAGTATTTTATAGGTCCTTATCCAAACCTCATTGAATATTGTAGAAAGATTCCCACTCCTTTCAACAGGCTTTGAAACAAGCCCATAATGTATTTCTGCATTTTTATGTTTCTTCTCTCTCTGTTATGTTATATAGAATCATAATTTAGGTTAGGCTGCTAATACTTGAGAATATGTGTTGACTGATCATTCTGAGGCTGAAAAAAATACTCTGTTGCGGGCGGGGCGGGGCAGGGCAGGGCGGGCAGGCAGAAAAAGTAATGTTCATTAGTCCACATTCAATGGCTGCTGCATCCCAGAGGGTGAACTGGGTTTGTGAATGCATGAAAGGAGCCTTTGGAACTTAAGGATGCCATAGCAGAGTGATGCACTACTGCAAAAACTAGTTGGCGCAACATGATATCAGCATTAATGTATGTATTTTATTATTCTTTAAAGAAAGGGTTTTCTTTATTCCTCTCTCTTTCTCTTTTTGCTGTTTTATTGGAAAATTAATACACTGTACTATATTCAGTTATATTGATTTTATGATGGTTAACAAGAGTTCTGAGTGAAAGTGGATATTCTATTATTGTCATTTTACATCACTGGGCCAGTAGAGATTCTTTTGTGCATTAGTTAGACTAACTTAATCACATAAGCACTGTTACAGCAAATGTGAATAATATGTGCCAGATTCTGTGGTGACTGTAGCTGTTCCTTTAGCTCAGCTGGCAGAGCATCAAATTTTAGTCTCCCATGACCAATTTTTCTCAAATATTTATGCATGTATCATTTATAATTATCTGCTGTGTATATTTACCATCGTGTTTACAGCCTGGTGTGCAACTGTCCACATAAAAGCATCATAACAAGAAGCTTGAAGAGTAAAACAGGAGTTACAGAAATCTCTGTTACAGTATCTGTTATTCTACTAGTGTGAGCAAGATGAGCAATATTTCCTCAATATTTATCATACTGCATATGATTGCATTCTGATATTAGCTTTGGGTGAAATTAATCCATGTGCCCACATTCTATGCATTACTTTCAAGTCTAATTAAGCTTTGTTTTCAGATATTAAGTGAGCCCAAAGTAGTCTATAGACTTTCTTTGAGCCCTCTGCGCAGGTGTAAGTATCATTCTGTGGTAGCATATACCATAGTAAAGGCTTCAAACCCCAATTCTAAGTCTTTGTTTTTACTCACTGCATTTGGTCTCCAATACAAGATACATTTTATTTAGAAAATTAAAGCAATCATTCAGTTGAGTTATATAAAATTGGGGGAATACTTTAAAAATATTACACTTTTATTTTTCATTCAGCTCTCTTTAACCCAGCTGAATGATGAAATTAAAAATTTTGAACTCTTAGAGCAATGCTCATTTTGGTGTAAGTCTACTTTTTCATGATTTTCTAACTGGATGTAAAATTTGGAAAAAAGCAAAAGAGTGAAGGTTTCCCTCCTCCATTTCCTTACTTGTTTAGTGGGAGAAAAAATGAAGGAAATGTTAATAAATAACCTTTTTAAAAGAATGGTGGCTAAGGAGAGGGTTGGCCAACAGTTAAAACTGAAACATTTGATTTTTTTTTCAGTTTTCAAAAACTTGAAACAAAATTACATTTCCAAGATGAAACTAAACAATGTTTTGTTTTGTTTCCAATGTCAGTTTAAAGCAACATTTTTCATTTTGAAATGTCTGACAAGAAAGGAGAAAAGTTTAATCGAAATCAACATTTTCCCCTGTAGTATTTTTATATAAATAACACCACATTTTTTGCCAGAAAACTATTTTCATGCAATTAAAGTCAACAAGTTTGTAATCAGGACTCTGCCAACAAAATGTAATTCAATATAGTGCTGCTTCATTAACTCAAACCTGCATAAAACTGTGTTGAGCAGCAGTCCAGTCAAACATGGACTCCCTCTTCTAACTCAGTTCACTTCATTACATTTACAGGTGGAGCTGTCAGCACCGTCTATTATTAACATAGCCAGACATTTCCCATTATGAATCCCAGATTTCAAGGCTTATAACTTTTCCATAAAAACATAAGAACAGACATACTGAGTCAGACCAAAGGTCCATTTAGCCCACTATCCTGTCTTCTGACAGTGGCCAATGCCAGATGCTCCAGAGGGAATGAACTGACCAGGTAATCATCAAGTGAGCTATTCTAGCTTCTGGTAAACAGAGAGTAGGTAGGGGCACCCTCCTGCCCATCCAGGTTAATAGCCATTGGCAGACCTATCCTCCAGGAATTTATCTAACTCATTTTGAAATCTCTTAAAGTCCTGGCCTTCACAATATCCTCTGGCAAGGAGTTCCATAAGTTGACTGTGCATTGTGTAGAGAAATACTTCCATTTGTTTGTTTAAAACCTGCTGCCTATTAATTTCATTTAGTGACCCCTAGTTTTTTGTGTTATGGGAAGGAGTAAATAACTTTTCTTTATTTACTTTCTCCACCCTAGTCATGATTTTATGAACCTCTGTCATGTCCCCCTTAGTTGTCTCTTTTCATGATGAAAAGTACCAGTCTTATTTATCTCTCCTTATAAGGACAGCCATTCTGTTCCCTTAATTTTTGTTACCCTTTTCTGAATCTTTTCCAATTCCCATATTTCTTTTTATGAGACAAGGAGACCACATCTGCACACAGTATTCAAAATGCTTTCATAACACAGATTTATATAGAGGCAATATGGTATTTTCTGTCTTATTGTGTATCCCTTCCTTAACGATTCCCAACATTCTGTTTGCTTTTTTGACTGCTGCTGCACATTAATGCCAGAATTAAACCATTTGGGCTGAAATTTTCCACCTTAATATGCCTGCCTCAGGCTGACTTTTTTGTGTGTGGAGGGTGTGTGGGGGGGGGGGGTGGAGGGGGAGGAATTCAGCCAAGCCTGTTCACCCATTTCCAGAAATGAGGCTAGGGAAAAACACATTGTTTTGCTCATGTTAACAACAAATCTGAAGATCTTTTCTAGGGAAGATTTAGTGCTTCCATGCTTTGGAATGGGAACGTGAAAATTGAGAGTCAGAAGGCCTTTGTGGCAGGGTTGGACTTTTTTCCATCCTCATGAAATTCTCCTGTATTTGGTCAAATTATTAGCCTTTGAAAAATAGCAGCTAGACATGGTTAGTAAAGACTTGTGAGAGCTTAGCACCTAGTATCTCCAAAGAGTTTATCTTCATTGAATGTGCTCTTGCTCCTAGTGTGAACCACACTGCACATGCACAGAATGATAACCTTCCCTAGCCCAGGGGTATAGTGGATCAGAAGGACTTTTCGAGTCATTGCTCCCTTGGGAAGGTGGGGCCTGGTCCAGAAATGAGGACAAGAAGCCTGTCTCTCCTGTGTCTTCGGTGACCACTCTGTTGGCACTCAGCAAAATGGAAGAAGAAGCCACCTGATTTGAATGCAGAATAGATAAATCCAAACCAGAGGGGTAGGAAAGGAGTAGATTGGGACAAAATGCCTGCTGAGACAGATTGCAGGGATGGAAGAGAAACTGTGACTGGGTGTTGGAAGAGGGAAACTGGGACTTGTTGGGCAAGGAGGCTGGGAACTGGGAATGGGAGGTGAGGTTAAGACAGTTGAGTAAGGAGGATGGAACTGGGAGTTATGTGTATGGGTGGCAATGGAAGAGATGGACCATGAGCTGGTGAGGGAAATGGAGGGAAGACGAACATATTATGCAGTCATTTAATTCAAGACTATCAGTCATACAGGAGCAAATTTAAGGTTACACAGGCAACCATAATTCTGCCATTTCCTAACTTTTGAAGGCTTGACATTGCAACCTTAATATTTTTAACATATTTTTTGTGAGTGTAACACATTTATATAGTGCCTGTAGCCTATCTTACTAAGAGAGGCAGGAGCCTTGTCACCTCTGTTCTCTTTGTCACATTTCAAGATAAACCCTTTCTGGGAAATATTGTCCAAATGAAGGCAGTTTCTGTAGCTACGTTTGAGGTTTATATTTGGAATCATTTGCTGCCCTATTGCAGAATGATTTAGCTGCTTATAAGCTGACTGGAATATCAATGTGGTCTTGAATAGCAAATACACATAAAAGGACAATACCCTCAAATTATTCAGTGTTCTGATTTCATTCTCTTAGCTGAAAAAAGTTGGCTCCTTTTGTGCCACACATAAAAAATAGACTTTTCTCCTCCATCTGGTTACTCACCGTGCCCCATGAAGGGATGATCTTTAGACAGAATATATGTGTGTGTAAAGCATGCTTCACTGATTTTTTCCTATGCTCATCTTTATTTTTGAGATGGGGCTGCACTTTACTGCACTGAGAGAGTCTAATGCATTTCACACAGCTTTTATAATGAAAAGCTTGTGACACAGTAACACTGTCTGACTACATGTTTTGTTTGCGGGTGTGTTTTTTTCTGTTAAAGAGCACACACCTTTACCAAGGCCCTATGTTGGCTAAAGAGGCATCAATCCTCAGGGGGTCTGTAAGTAAAAAGCAATGTGCAAATAGGACAGCTGCCCTTTTGACTGACACAGTGAGGAGTGAGTGGGGGACCTTCAAAGCTAAAAGCATGAGCTGCTACAGCTTGAGCTATAGAGCCAATGGTCTGTGAACAGGGACTGTAACTATTTATATCTTCTGGGTATAGGCACAGGGTAACCTCTAACACCAGTCACCAATGTGTTGCAAGTGTTTGTTATCTTAATGGGATTGTGAGAGCATCCTGGAACTAGTCGTGCTGGAACATTTTTTATAGTGGGGGCACTGAAGGTGGAAACCATGTATTTTGGCTTGCTATTACTGCTTCAAACCAAGGGGTGCAGCAGCTCCCCCAGCACTCCTGGTTTTAGTACCTATGGCTGGGACAACCATACCCATATTCTCAAGAGACTAATATAGATGCTTTGTTGCATGGGATATGGTAAATATGCTTTCGCAGTTATCTTTACTGAAAGGTTTCTTGTTTACAAGAGTCTTATCTGGGAAATGGAATTTTAAATAAAACCCTATGTTTGAATAGTGCAAGAGATGCTGATGCAAAATGACAGATGCCAAGATTCAAATAGAGACTGCAACTCCTTGATTAAACTCGTGTACTTGGCCCATTTATTTTCATATGATGGTGAATTAGCCAGTAGTGTCAGCCTTAACTGAATTTACTTTTAGGGTGTGCCACAATGTGACTTTATTTAATCACACTACACAAGCTATTGCCTATTACATGGAGAAAATGCCATGGTTTGGGGTTTCTTTTGTCTGAGTCAGACACCATTCATAAGATTTTGCTGGGTGGCTACTACCAGACATCCCAGCTGTCCAGACATGTGACGATGAAGCATCCCCTCTTATACCAACTGATCTGGGTTCTGTGCAGAATGGCAAAGGTGTCTTTATACCACCTTTGTGTTTCCCTGGTCTAGGAACTTTCAGTTCTCTTGGCAGGTTTCTTGTGTAAACTGGAGCTTTTCTGAACCACCTGTAGCCAAAAGGGACCATTCCAGCAGCCAGGAATCACCAAGACATAAGAATGTTTTGGTCACATGACTTAAAATTCTGGCTTGGGCTTACTGGCTGCTGTAGTAGGGAAATCCTTCACTAGCACACTAAACGTGCTCTCATGTCCCTTTGCATAATGATTCTGATTCCTCAGAAGGCAGAATCTGGTGCATAGAATGTAGCCATAAAAAGTGGTTATTGGTTAGGATTCTCTAAATGCACTAAGCTTTTCTTTGGTATGTCCACATCTTGAAAACTTTATTTGATGTTTGGATCTTATTTTGGGGTCAGTCTCAACCCTACCTTTTTTCTGCATGTAATTTTGTGGGGGTAACTAGCAACATTTTTGAGGCCTTATTAGCTGATCTGCAGGCACAAACATGTAGTAAGAACTCCAGCTTACATGAATGATGCCAAAAACTTTGCATGAGCCAAAATAGAACCATTATTTAATGTGCCAGTCAAGTGCTGTTCAAGAAGGGAGAGAGGATTTATAGATCTGTCCCTTCACCCAGAACTCTTAGAATCATACAAACTGGAACCACTATGTTAGGAATAAAACAACCTTTTCTGTGTAAAAGGTCCTACTGTAGGATGGAGTAATATAATAGTAAGGGTCTTCCACTGCTACAAATGTCAAAGCAGGATGTGTTCCTGAGTCAAGTGCTATAACAAAAACTTTATTTCTGTAATACAATAGTAATACTGTGACTACTTATAAGTCCATTTTTGTCATCCTGCTTTTCACTAGGGCCACTAGGATAAAAAAAAGATTCATGGAGGGTAGGTCCATCAATGGCTATTAGTCAGGATGGGTAGAGATATGTCACTAGCCTCTGCCAGAAGCTTGGAATCAGTGACATGGGATGGCTCACTGGATGATTACTTGTTCTGTTGATTCCCTCCCACTTGGCCATTTCAGAAGACCGGATACTGGACTTGATGGACATTTGGTCTGACCCAATATGGCTATTCTTCTGTTCTTTACAATTTAACAAAGACAAAGATAATAGAAATCAGATAATTCAGTGTTAAATTCAAATATCCTCTGCTGTTTGTATTAAAAACAAATTCTGAGCAGCTTTTATGAGTATGAGATCTTTGATATAGTTGAGCAGTGAATGCCATTGGATGGAAGGTAGTAGTACACATATAGGACATTATCACTCACCAAGAGATGCTTTCCATTGACTTTAATGGCTGCTTGGTAGGGTCCCAAGTTCATTCGTTACAATACCAGAGATGATTAATGTAGATTTAGCCAGTCCAGTCAGATTGAAATTGGTGCATTAGAGTGAGAGTAGCATGCTGTAACATTACTGACCTGCTACATTATGACGGGCTTAAAATATGACCTCATAGCTATGCTAATCAGTTTATCTATAATAGTTCAAACCATCATGCTTTTTAAAAAAAGACTGAATAAAGTGATTGCAGATTTTTTTTCACTTTTTATTGATGCATTGTTTTTTATTAGTGAACTAGGGATCTTAGTTGGTTCACATGCTGTGGTTTCAGTTGTGTATAATATTTTATAATTGTTTTGCATTATATATTTAGAACTCAGTCCTGCTCTCAGCTGTGCATGAACAGACGCTTCAGCTGAGTTCCAAGTGAACAGAATTATAGCAGCAGCTTGAGCTGTTGGAATCCATTGCAGGTGACATTTGCCCCTTTGCAAAGGGCCTGTATGAGCCCCAGGCACCACTAAAGTGCCTCTTCAGCTCTCTTGTGAGGATTTGTGTGGTTAATTGACTGTATGCCAGCCCTGTGTTTGGAATGAATTGAATCTGTGGTGCATTGCATGAAAGAAATGTTCTTCACTTGTGTTGTAAATCAGCTTTTTTAAACTTTTCTGAGAAAAGGTCACAACGCAATGAGTCTAAACACAAATCCTGAGAATATACATTCACAAATATAGGAAAGTTCAGAATTAGCTCTAAATCCAAACACTGCAGTTGCTGTCTTCAGTATAATCTGCCACATCAAAATGCTAGGGCAGAACACCTGGAATGCTGGGGAAAAAATTGGACCTGCTGTTGAACTTTGCAGCTAAGTGGAATAGAATTGGTTCAGAAAAGCTCTCTAATGAGCTCAGCTGCAGCCCTTGCTTAGACCCCAATTCAGTAAAGCCCTGACGCATGTTGAATATTACTATTAAGTTCAGTGGAAGTTTTACCTGAATAATGATTGAGTCAGGACCCTGGAATGTGCCCCATGTTGTTATCCATAGTAGCAATTTTTTTCAGGTAAGAGTCTATGATCTAAAACCCCATTCCAAGATTTTCATTGAATTTAGTGGAATTACCCTATTGTAACTTGTTTTACCTGTTTGCCACAATGTTTTACCCTGTTTACAGTGTTTATATGGATGCTGACAGTACATTCTAATACTTGTTCACTACCTTTTATTTATCTTATCTATTAAGTTTTTAATGCATTGTTCTAAAAAAGATATTACATAATTTTTCTCTAATGTATGACAGTGAACTGTGTTTGGAGATTTTTTGTTCTTATATGAAAATGATTGCTCAGTACTATGTGGGAAAATCATTATTTGGAAATTATATATCCCAGTTGTTTCTATGGAAACACTTTGTCACATTATGCAAATGAAATAGGAGCTATGGAAAAAAATAAAGATTTTTTTTTCTTTTAGCATGGAAAGCCCATATATTGGAAGAGTAATTTTTTGCAAAATGTTCAATAGCAATGTTTGGCCATATTTATCTGTGGCACAATTTCAGACCAGGGAAGTATTTGTCCTATTGTGCAATAGAGATTCAGAAGCTAGATGGAGTGCTGTGATTATAAAACATGCATAGTGTTAACTAGCAATAACATGACAGATTAACATAATTTTTTACTGCTGGCACAGGCCAGCACATCCTACGTACTCACTGAGGACTGTGTCTATGATGAGTTTCCTGTTTCAGACATTTATAGTTTTTGTTCTAGCCTTGTCTAATGTATTGTGGTCAGAATCATTTATAATGGATGCTTCTTTCTCCACCCTCATCACATCCAAAAACAGTGGAGGGATGGGATATAAGGTCTGGCATATTACTAGAGTATTGCAAACTGACTTAGATTTCAATGCTTCCCTAGAAAGGTCCCTGGCATGCAAGCAGGAACAGAAAATTCCTTAAAATGACAAGCTATCACTTTAAGTATAACACAGTGTTTCATACTCAACAGTTCTAGTGTTTCATACTCAACAGTTCTATTCCCAAGTTCTGCCACCAATTTAAGGCTCCATCCTGCTCTCATTGGAGTCCATAGCAAATCTTCCTTTGACTTCAATTGTGCAAGATCAGGCTTTTGTTACAAAAACTGAAACAGTGCAGTCCTCAGAGACTGGTCCAGTGAAGGAGTAACAGAAAGCAACACTAGCTCAGAGGGTGGTTAATTACTCTTCATCCAGACCAGGGGAGCAACAGACCAGGGTAACCTAGTGCTCAGTAAGGAGATAGACATAGAACAGGATTCCTAAACTGCCCTATTTCATTATTTTGTTTTATCTTTTGAGGGAGATAGCTAGGGATGTGTAAAAGGAAGTAAGGGTATTTTCTCCTGCTTATCCTATCATCTACTTTATGTTGTATCTAGGGGGGAGGAAGAAATGGAGCAACCAGAATGCATTGTAGATATGTAGGAGACTAGGACTCAGGACATCATGGATCTATTCTTGGCTCGGCCACTGGCCTGATGGGTGACTATGGACAACTGTTGTCAGCAAGAGTAAGTCTCAGGTCCGACACTGGGCTCTCAAAGTACAAAGGATGCTACACAGGTATCTGTCAAACACAAACAGTTTATTTCCTGACAGCTAACAGCTGTGCCCCATAACTGGAAGAACAATATAACAAAGAAGTGGCATATCTTATGTCTCTTCCTGCTAGCCTGGAACTCCGGATAGTCTGCGGACGAAGTGGGAGGTCGTCTCAGCTTCCGAGGCACCGGTATCCAAAGCCCATCAGTGAGGTCCAAATTGCTGTGCTTTGGTGCAGCCTTCAATACAGTTCTCTTGCATTGTTTTGCAGTTTGGAAATTTCCAGGGGTTACTCATTATGTGCTGATGTAGGGCTTAGCTGTTAGTTATCGATCTGGTTCTGATCTAGTTCTACTTGTTCTTTGGCCTTGTTTACGTGATCAGTACGTTAGGGTAAACAGAATTGTTTCTTGCCCTTTACCTTTATCTTATACTTGTTCTTGCTATACTGGCAACAATGCTTGTCTTAAATGGTGTATGTTCCCAAAGACTTGCTTTTGGCTCATCGGAAAAAGGAGGGAAAGAATGCAGGCCTCACTACCCCTAAACTTGCACATACAAAGTTCTTCTGCAATTAACCCCTGCAACAACTCATTTCTCTTCTCTGAGCCTCTGTTTCCTTTCCCACCATTTGTCTGCCTTGTCTATTTTGACTGCATATGTTTGAGGGGAGGAGCTGCCTCTTATGTGTATATATAGCACCTGCCTTTAGTTGAGTCCATTCATCAATAGGAGTATCCTGACAGATCTCCTGCTGAAGCTTGTTAAAAATGGCAATTATTTTTGTGGGAAACTTTTTGTTTGAAAGCAAATCAGAAGGTCAAAATTTCAGTTGTCAATCTTCTGAGTTTTTTCATGAACCAGCCACAGAAGTTTGACCAAAATAATTATTTTCCATGAAAATTCTCTTTTTATTTATAAATCCAGTTTGATCCGAGCTGGTCCAAATTCATGGGTCCTCTTCAGAGCTCCCAGTGGGCACTAGAGTTTACTATAGTGAGGAATACATTCCCTCACTGGTATTAACATGGCACTATGTGTAATCAGTGCTTCTCTATCATCCCTTAAATTGTAATTATAGTAGGTCTTCTCAAGTGCCTTCCACAATATACTAAATATATTAATCAGTTTTTATATGCACAAACTGTGCACAGACTTATAACGTGCCACTGCTTTTTTTTAAATCAATGAAGCACTTACTTTCAATAATATGTGGGGTTAATGGAAATTGTGAGCTATGTTTTTCTGTCATGGGTGAAACTTAGAAAACCCTGTGTTTGCACACACAGATGTAGCAACTGAATTATTTATTTGAAAGTGGCATTATTCATTTTTTATTTATGCATACATGGAAATACATACCCAAGTGTGTACCTTTCTCACTGATGTTTGTGAAGTTTAATAAAAACTAAGTAAATTATTCTGATATGTCCACATGCAATGTAATATTAAATTAAATCAGTTTAATCTATCACTTTCTGGAGATATGCTAGTTCATAATATAAATTAGTATAAGAGAAATATACAGATACAATGCAGTTAAATATAGATCTTTCTATATAGGTACAATACAGTATATTTAAATCTAACTATTATATTCATTTGGAAAATACAATTTAAATTATTTTGTGAAAATTACATTCTGATGCTATTTAGATAAAAATAACTTCAGAAGAGTGCAATGCTGTATGTGTACATGGGTGTCCTATTTTTATTTAAGAGCAAACCAGGTAATAGAAAAAAAGAATATATCCAGTTCTAAGAAAGGGCTGACTCATTAGAGAGCTTTGAATCTCTGCTGAGCTGTGGATATTTAAGGTATAGAGTAGTAGCTCCTGAAGTAGCAACCATGAGATGGTCACATAAGAAATTTAAAATAGTAAGTTACTGCTGGATGCCGCTACAGGTTTAACTTACACCCTACAGTGACTGTTAATCATAAAAACACTGAGCCAGTCTGTTGAAAACTTCAATCCATAGAAAAAGGTCTAACATTGAAGTTTAAATGGCTATACAGAGAATTCTATACACAGAAAACAATTTACTGAGCGCTTTGCATCTTGAAATACTATTTTAGGGTAAGAAACTCTTATACTATTCCTCGCATGGTTTATTCATTTAATTGATTTTAACAGATCCAAGCTAGTTTTTACTGTTGATAAGGTGAATGGCTGATGGGATCAATAGTTCATTTGAGTAATATTATACAACAACATTGCTTCCAATCATCAAATATGGAAGGGAAGTCACCCTGAAATTGTAAAATGAACATGCAGAAGGAGTTTCAGAAATCTTTTTTTAATTGCTCTTAATCTCACTCAGACTTATCATTTATTGCTAATTCAGCTTCCTCCTGCCACCCACAGCTAACTGTGCCTACATGAGTTCTTAAATTGACAACAGATTAGAAAGGTGAAGATGTCTGGATTAGGAGCATTCTGTCTAGGAGGTAATTTAATGTGGTAATGGACTTCTCATTAAAAAAAAAGCAAAGTATTGACTTACATTGGATGGCTTTTCCAGGTTTGGAGTGTTAGTAGCAGCTGTTGCTTTTGTCTCTCAGTTTTCTTTTTCCATGTACTGTGTTTATGTTATGAATATGTATACATGGAGAAATTTGCACTTGAGTTCAAAGTAGTTGTGAAATATGAGTTGATGACTGTGTGCGGCCCTAGTTGCAACAGTTCCTAAATGTAAACTCCTTGCAAGAGTATGTTGTTGTTAACCTAAATCTACAAGTGATGACATTCTGCAGTACCATATTAAGTTAGATAACAATTATTCTGAATGCTAAGAAATCAAGGAACAGGCTGATTCCAGAGAAATTGTTCCAGATTTTCATGCAATTCTGCTTCAGATTCTGGATCTAAATGCAGGGAGCTCAAAAGAATAATAAATAACACAGCACAATGCATGATTTGTAACATAGAGGTCTGCAATGGTAGCTTTCCTGAAATGTGGAGATTTTACCTAATGTCTATATTTATATGAATTTTATTTTTTTGGGAAAAAATCAGAGTAATTGCACACAAGCACAGCATTTTCCGTGTTTTATTATTGCATTTTCATTAGCAATGTAAAATGGCAATTGTTTGTTGTTTTGGGTTCATCAGAAATAAAAAAAATGTGAGGTTAGGTGGACTGGTTTACCCTTACCATACAGTTACATGGAAAGAGTCTAGGGAGGTTTTAAAACAAGACTCTTTTAGCCATAATTTGGTTGACGTTGAGCATTATTTTGCTTTTCTGTGAAACAGCGCTTTTTGTAAGACTCACACATCTTAGGAAGACAGACCTTAAGCACAGTCAGATATCTTTGTGTATTTTTAAAAATTTAGGACCTGGAAAGAAGTTGGAAAAAAGGGCTGATTACAAAATATCATGAAGTTTGTAACCAAAGGTTCTCTCTAGCTCAGTGGTCCCCAAATTTTTTGGCATCACACCCCCTTTTTGATTTTTGAGAAACCCTCATGCCACCCTCCCCCCACCCCCGTAGCATCAAAACTTGTTGAGCAAAAAAAAAAAAAAAGGAACAGACCAGGACCGAAAAACAAAAATAGCAGCAAAACTTAGGAGTGGGAATTGAACTGTGTGTGTGTGTGTGTGTGTGTGTGTGTGTGTGTGTGTGTGCTGGGTTGCCTCACGCCCCCGCTCCCTCCCGAAATTTCTTCATGCCCCCCAGTTTGGCATGTCGGATGAGCCCATGCTCTAGGTAGTGTCACTGGGCAGCCTGTTAATATTTCCAGTAAAACACTCAGCACATTTCCTCTGCAAGGCCTCAGTTGGCATTTGTGTCAGAGCCACCAGTGTTCAGAATCCATGTCATCCTGACTTTTAGTCCTGGACTCTGATCACAAAACTGCCTCTCCTTTACTCTACTCACCTTCATTGCAGAAAGTGTTGCTCCTTTGACCTACGTCTTTATACTTGTTTTCTTTATTTAAACTATCCTTTAAACATGACGCAGCATGGCATGGGGAGCCAGTGACTGATTTCACAGTATGCTACATCAGGGATATGCTTGGCCTGAGGTGACTGTACAATTTCAAGAATATGTCCCCTTTAATTTTAATATCTTATATTCAAGTAGTTGTAGTAGTTTGATCTTCTGCTTTGACCTTTATATTTCACTATTCAGAATTTTAATTGGTTGACTATCCAGTTCTCTGTTTATAGACTCACAAACCTCCTGCCCAATGCGTGGGATTATAACTTACATGAAAAAGGTCAGTATGGTACATGATTATCATGCACACTCAGGCATGCATAAACACAAATATATTTATAAGCATTTAAGAATTGATATGTCAGGCTGTTGAGGTACTGCTTGGGGTAAAAGCAGCACAGCCCTTGCAGAACTACATGCTGAAGTGTAACATTGCACCGAGAGCATGAGGTGTTCTCTGCCTTTGGCAGAAAGAAGTAAGAAGTAGAAGTCTTCTGTTTCTTTCCATAATAAATATTCATTCTGGGCTTTTTGTTACTTAAATAGGGACTATACAAAAGAGATGATGACCTAAAGAAAAACATTTTTTATTCTAACTGGTGTGGATTTCAGCTCTGCTTTGAATTTTTAATTCAAAACAATCCAGATAAAGATAGGAAAAGAATGGAACCTCCAATGTAATGTGTCAGCTTCTAAATTGAAGAGGAAAGCTATTGGTTTTATTTCTCCAGACCTGCACGAGCCCTTACAATTTTGTTTCCAGGTTGAATCTAAAACTAAAGTCCTGTTCCCCTACTCCACTTCAGAAATGGCCAAAAATCTGAGAAGAGGCATTCCTGTGAGATTTTTTGGCCCCAAAATGATGGAATCTCGTGAGTTTATGAAATCTTGTTAGATTTCCATTTTGGGACAAAAATCTCTTAAAGATGTAAGTAACATCTAATTGGAACATGAACTCCAGATCTGATTTGGTCATGAATCTGAAACCCAAATCCTAACCTAAACTTTGTATATGAACATTTTTTTAAAGGACTTGTCTATATGGGGATGTTATAGTAGATCTATAGTAGGACGTGATTTTAAAGTGCTATAGCTATACAGGTATAACCCCCTATATAGACACTTTTATTATGATATAAGTGTGTGTCTTTCATTTTAGCTTTGTAACAGAACTCAGAAAAGGACTGGGAACAGGGTCAAGAGGATGAGCTGAATAGAAGCTCTTAATGCAAGGAAACCTCTTAGTTTGGTGAGGACTTTTTAGTCTGGACTTTTGCTATGTGGGAAGGGATTTTGTTTGTGAGTTGGCTGAAGGGCTAAGTTGCTTCTCTAGCACAGATTAGTGTGTATAGAGCCATGGAGACCCACCTCAGGGAGGAAAACTGAGGCAAGGCATGCTAACAGAACCTTGTTTGGTCAATAAGAGGTATAACAGAGCAACCACTTCCCAATGATAAATTGGTTCAATTGGTGGGATCATGAGACCCTCTATCCCATCAAGGGGGGGATTATGGGGTAGAGAGGTACAGGTGCTTTCTTTGGCTGAGGAACATCCACTTTGCTAGGCTGATGTATGGAGGAGCAGGATGTATCTGATGAACCTCTTCCAGAACAAAAGGAAAGAAATGGAAGACATTCTTTGCCTGCTGGTGACACAACAAAGGCAGACACAAGCAAACTTCCTGCAGCTCTTGCAGGACCAACAAAAACTGCACTTACAGAAAGTACCCCAGCTCCAGTCAGGGAGAAGCCCCTGGTCTCCTTTAGATTCAGAAAGGTGGGGCACATAAAGAGGGGTCTTCCCTTGAAAACAGGAATAGGCAAGTCCCTTGGGATGGAATGATTCTTGTGTGGGATCATAGGGCAAATTAAAAATACCTGTCCCAATAAGAGCTTGAATTTGGGGGAGGGGGAAATGGATTGTAGCAAGAGGATAGCTAGGGGCCTAGCAATAAAGTGCAGCACCTCAGCTTTGAAACTTAGTTGTGGCAGATGGAGCCAGAGAGAACCAGTTTGAGGAGGAGCTGACTTACGAACAGGAGGGCAAGGAAGGATCTGGAGAACCAGATTTCTGCCCTTCCCCTGAAGAAGAAAAAGTTCAGGTTTTGACTTTTAAGTTTGTTGTGATTTTACCAAAGTTCTAAGCCACTTCTCCAGGACATGGCAGAGTGTGAAGAGCCAAGGAGACCCCACCCTATAAAGAGGGAAATGAAGGCAGGTAGTGTTGGTAGCACCACACTCAGCCAGCAGGGGGCACTATGAGGCAGCCACAAATCTAAGACAAACTCATGTTGCTTTGCAAGAATTTTAAGAAAAACCCAAATAGCCACTTTTATTCTGAAATAAGAGTGTCCACACAAGGGAGCTAAGTAGATACAACTAGAGTTGTTTAGTTATACTAGGATAACTGGAAAAATCACCCTCATAGACAAGCTCCAATTCTGTGATCCTTTCCAGCATTGTTGACTCCTTAGAAGTACAGTATCTTACTGTAACAGAAAAAAGTTGAGTGAACAAGTCAATGACAAGGCTGTATGTCCCTAACAGATATTGAACGCAGCTAAGCAAATGCAACACAATCATTCTCAACGGGTATGCACTCAAATTTGAAGGTGTACTTGTTTGGCCAGAACATAAAAAAGACATGTTTGAATTTTACTTACACAGTTCAAGGAGAGTTAATTTGAAATTTAATAATTAATTTTAAGCAGAAAGTAAATGTTAAATTTACCGTGATAGGTTTTGGCACAGGACAGGGCATATTTTAAAAGAAATGAGAAATAGCGAGGAGGAAAAAACAAACCTGACCCTGAAGCAGTTAAATGAACCAGACAAGTTCTTACTGCATACTTTGTAACCTGGCTTTTACATGTGTTCACAATTAGCTTCTGTGCCAGTGGTGAAAAAGATAAATTTAAAACTTTGAATTCCTCCAATACATTTACCTACGTTTCTAGGAATAATGCTTCAGCCAGAATTCATGTGTGTCTGAAATGAAAAGTTTTAAAATGTTCTATTCTTTCCTACATTATACTTAGAGACTGAGACTATGTCTACAGTACAGAATTTTTTTTGAAAAAATGACTGTTTTTCTGAAAAAACTTCACTTACTGCAATCGTGATCATTTAAAAAAAAAAAACCAAAAGAACAGAAGGGGTTTTTTTCGACATTGGATAAACCCCTTTACAAGGAAAAAGCCTTTTTCCGAAAGAGCTCTTTCAAAAAAAAGGTGTGTGTGGACGGGGAAGAGGGAGTTCTTTCGAAAGAAGAGGAAAGAGCACAGGTGCCCTGGTGGCCACTCTGACCATAGTAATCTCAGATTAAATGAGAGATAGTGTGCATTCAGATTGCTTTTTTGATGCACTTTTGCAGTGTAGACACTCTTTCAGAAGTTTTTTCAGAAGATGTCTGCCAGAAAAGCTTCTTCCAAAAGAAGCCTGCAATCTAGACAGGAGATGTGGCTTATGTTGATCTAATCAGGGAACAGAAACAATGCCATGAGGCATAGTGACCAGTCACTAACCAACATAATTTTTAATTTTCCATTCAGAGCTTTTCCTGTTCATATTAATTCTTAAAGTATAAAATAAAAGCTAAATAATTTTATGGGTTTCAGAGGGGTAACCAAGTTAGTCTGTAACAGGAAAAACTTAAAAAACAACAAATTGTTTAGGGTGTGTCTAGACTACCTAGTTTTGTCGACAAAAGTGGACTTTTGTCGGCAAAACTATACCAGCGTCTACACTACCGCTGAGTTCTGTCGACATAACGTCGACAGAACTCAGCAGTTTTGTCGACGCTGTTATACCTCATTTTACGAGGCATAACACCTTCTGTCGACAGAACTCTGTCGACAGAAGGTGTTATTGCCTGTAACGTTGCGTCCAGACTACGGAGTTCTGTCGACAAAGCAGTTTGCTTTGTCGACAGAACTCAATGTGTCTGGACGCTCTTTGTCGACGGAAGTTTTGTCGACAGTGTCTGTCAACAAAACTTCCGTCGACAAAACGCGGTAGTCTAGACGTACCCTTAGTAGCAAAACATGTAGATGGTATCATGAGCTTTCATGGGCGCACCCCACTTCTTCATATGACTGTTGGGCTGTGTCTAGACTGCATCCCTTTTCTGTAAAAGGGATGCAAATTAGACATATCACAATTGCAAATGAAGCGGGGATTTAAATCCTCCCTGCTTCATTTGCATAAACATGGCTGCCATTTTTTTCCGGCTCAGAGCTTTGCCGGAAAAAAGCGCCAGTCTAGACGGGGATCTTTCAGAAAATAAAGCCTTTTCTGAAAGATCCCTTATTCCTTTTAATCAAATGGTTTCCAAAGGTTTGGGAAGGTTTGTTTCATCTTTGACCTCCCCATCTTCTTTTCTGTGAGCAAGAGGGTGGAGAGATTTGACAGTCCTCATCCTCCTCTTTCTCCAAGGTATGTGACTCTCCTACTGTCTTCCAAGGTCCCTCCACCTACAGAAGCCTATATACCCCCTTCATTGCAATCTGTATTCTGTGGACTTTTAAACTGCACAAGAGCAGTGATGGCCAAATTCTTAACCGTAGAGTATTAATATAACAGTGAAAAAATGTTATATCTGAGGGTATGTCTACACTACCCTCCTAGTTCGAACTAGGAGGGTAATGTAGGCATACCGCACTTGCAAATGAAGCCCGGGATTTGAATTTCCCGGGCTTCATTTGCATAAGCCGGGCGCCGCCATTTTAAAATCCCGGCTCGTTCGAACCCCGTGCCGCGCGGCTACACGCGGCACGGACAAGGTAGTTCGGACTAGGCTTCCTAGTCCAAACTACCGTTACTCCTCATTCCATGAGGAGTAACGGTAGTTCGGACTAGGAAACCTAGTCCGAACTACCTTGTCCGTGCCGCGTGTAGCCGCGCGGCACGGGGTTCGAACGAGCCGGGATTTTAAAATGGCGGCGCCCGGCTTATGCAAATGAAGCCCGGGAAATTCAAATCCCGGGCTTCATTTGCTAGTGCGGTATGCCTACATTACCCTCCTAGTTCGAACTAGGAGGGTAGTGTAGACATACCCTGAGTGACTTAGGAAGCAGAAGTTGTCTATTGTTCTGGCCCTAAAGAAACAGGAAGAAGGAATGGATCCTCATATCACCATATGAAGAACTAGAGCAGGGCGCTGCTGATTATTGGATGAAAATAATAGAACATGATAAAAGGGTACTGGGACTTCACCACCATGAAAGAGAACAGGATAGATGGTGAGGAGACCAGGTTTCCTGATGTTAAAGAAGTGCTGTTCTGAGCAAGGTCCTTATACATCTGGTCAAAGCTTCTGAGCTATTTCCCTCTCCTTGCATATCTGTTCAAGGGCTTTTGTTTTGTTAATGCATGTAGAATCTTATGAGCATGTTATACAGTCTGAACACATTGTTATATGTGTGATACCTATTTTAACAATACTAATAGGTGAGTCAGACTGTTTTCCACGTATGCATTTGATAGTGTTCACATGAAACCTAGGGACTTTGGTATGAGTTTGCAACTAGTCTGACAGCATCACAGGTTGAGTAAAAGAGATGAAGTAACTGATGCAAGCAGAGGAGGTCACTCTGTTCAGATCAGGGCTCTACAGTTGCGAATAAACATGCAAATTTCTTGGTGCTTACTGGAACCAAATCTGAATGCTGAACTTGCTGAGATTTGGCTGTCACCTACTGTGCCTCAATGCTTAAATATGAAACAAAATACCAGAAACAATGAGTTGTGAGATGAGGGGGAGGGAAATTCTCGGATGGGTGAAATTAAACCTCTTCAAAAATAGGAGAGCCACAGACACATTCCATTCCATAGCATACAAATATTTTCTGTCATTATTTAATTTCAGGGGATGAGCCAAAGTAAATGCACATTCAGTTACATTTTATCTGCTCATAAGTATATGTATTAGTACATATGGCATTTTTGCTTATTCATTTCATTCACCATTCCAGCTTTTACCTACTTGAAATGAAGGCACGAACACAGAAGACAGTTCATAAAAATAAATTGACAGCCCTCAAGCACTAATTTATTTATTGGAGCTATGTAATGTCTAGTCAGGTATTGATATTACTGTAATTTATTCCACTTGCTTACTTTATATCTGTTGTGTAATGACAAACTTGCACTTACTGCCAGCATCTGAGTATGGGAATTAATGAATATGCAAAACATACTGGTATTGTTTATTGCCATGAGCAATGAATGTCTTGTAAATCTCACGGTGATGTCTGGCCTTGCTTATCTGACTTCAGTTTCTGTGTTACTGTGATTATTTTGTGTTATCTTCAGGCTGTAATTTACATTTGTCTTGTTCTGTAAGTCTCTCTTATACTGTTGTGTATATCTTTTAATATTAAATTACAAGTCATGGTGCATCAGATGTGATCATTACTTTAGCAAAGATACTAGATAATAAAAGAGAATGTGCTTTCACAATTCAATGGGAAAGACAACGTATTATAAGTTTAAAAATTGCATAGTGTGTTCAGAGCTAGATAGAGCAAAACATGGATGGCTATAATGATGTGATAATTGATTTTGAGCACTTTTGTAACCTACCAGAGATTTTTAATTTTTATGTGTTTCTTTCAAATTGTTTGTAATCCTGTGAAAAAGTGTGTCTTTTTGTTGTAATTAGTTCTTCTTTTTATAAAATGTGATAATTCATTATTTAGACATAACAGTCAAGATTTTTAAGTGTGCTTTTGAGTGTCCATCTTGAGCTAGCTTAAATAGGCCTGTTTTATAGAGTTACGTTCCATTAACAGACCATCTTTGGATATTGGCTTAATTACCAAAATTGTACCCCACTCTGATGCAATCCAAGTATTTGCAAATTCTTCCTGAATCTCCCAAATGTTGCACAGCCTTATTTAATGATAAATCTGTCTAACCTTTTATCCCAGCTTTAGATTTAATTTTTTTTCATGGAAGTTAACCTTTTAAATTCATGCAATCCCCTTCTCCTCTCATAATCTGTTTTATTTGATTAACTTTGAACCTTTCATTCTGTGGGATCCCAAAAAAAATTGCAGACTATATTCAGGGATCACTTCATGACCACTGAAATCCTCTAAATGAATGTTGTCATCTGTATAGCAGTGCACAGAAGCATCTAAACAAGTTAGCAAAGAAATACAGAACACATTATCCTCTGAAATAGCAGTGGATCATTAGGTTTGCAAAATGTAGTGGCCTACTTTAGCTTGTTTTTCTGACTTCCCCAATCTTTGAAAGAATGATTGAAATCTTCAGTGCACCTAGGATTAATTGCTGCTGACTCTCTAAAATAGGTCTGGCTTATTAGAAGTGTAGGAAAATGGGACTGGGGACTTGGATCTGGGGATAGTTAGAGTATGTCTACTATACAGTGTTATTTCAAAATATCTTTGTCTGCACACAAAATGTATTTCGAAATAGTATTTTGCTATTTTGAAATAGCGCGTCCACACTGAGTGGACTCTGAATCGCATTTAAGGTTGGCCGGAACCAGTTTCAGCAGGGCACCAGGTCAGGACTTACTGTGTGGGGCTGCTGCCTGAGGCTATCTGAGGTCTGTGCTTAAAGGGAACACCCCCTCCCCCCCCCCCAAACAGCCAGTTCTCAGGTTTCCCTGCTTGCATGTCTACCTCAATGAGGGAAAGCAAAGCTTTTTGTCTCTGCGTGCTCTGATTGCCCTCACTCGTGACACCACAGGACTCAGCAACATGGAGACAGAGCTGCCCTTGGGCACTCTGGTGCTTCTCTTGGAGGCATTGCTGTGAGCCTGGCTGCACTTTCTGCAGCCTGCCATCCAGGAGCTCCATTTGGGGGCTGTTAGTATCCAGGACGCCCTGCGGAAGAGCTTCCACCCTGAGGAGCACTAAGAGCCTCCCTGGTCTGCCCCACTGGGGGCTTGTGCCTCATTCCTCCCTCACGTCCTTCCACTTAGCCCTCCCTAACCCTCCTTCCTGATGTAAAATAAAATACACGTATTTTCATGAACACAAACTCTCTTTATTTAACAAAACTGGGGGGGGGGGAGGAAGCAAATTAAATTCTGGTGAGACTGGGGAAAGGAGGCAGGAGAGGGGAGAAGAGAGGGTGGGAGAAGGGAGGGGGAAACCTGGGAGGAGGGAGCTGGAAGGGGGAAGCAAGAGGAAGAAGAGGGAAGGAAAGAGCAGGGCTCAGGGTTGGGGTCTCGCCGGACCAACTTGATTGTCATGCAAACCTGCTCCTGGGTTCACATGTGGCCTTTGGTGGCCAGGCTGGCAGCTATCCTGCCATAGACGGTCGCATTCCTCAGTCTAGGGTAGAGATCATGGACATTGGGGGCATCCCCCCCAAACCTGAATAAGGTCCATGATCTCCACCCTGGACTAGGAAACTGACCACCTTCTCTGGGCCCTGGCAGGCTTTTGGGAGCTGGCAGACTGCTCCTGGGGAGTGGTGGAGGGCTGGCTGCCAGTGGCTTGCTGGCTCATGTTTTGGGGCCTCTGGGTATGGGGCAGTGACTACTGGCTCTGGGTTGGCAGGCTTGGAGCTGGCACAGGCACTGTGGCCAGAGTCTACCCCTAAAAATAATCAGCGTAGCGGCATTATGCAAGAGGGTTTTTCTTGCACAAGAAGGGGCAGGGTAGACAGCTCCTTCTGGCGCAAGAGCCCCTTCTGCAAAAATGGCAGCTTATTAGGTATGCTAATGAGGCTCGGCGATATTCCACGCTTAGCCTCATTTGCATACTTCTGACGCAAGAAGCCGTGAGTGTAGACATAGCCTTAGAGAGCAAGGGGAAGAAACTCAGAACAGCCAGTCCTAACAAGAGTTGCCCTGGTATTCTTATGGTGGTGTTGTGTAATTAGTTTTTTATTAGTTGAACCAGACATCAGGACTTGTTGAAAAGTGAGTAGCTTTTGATGAGGGCTCATCCAGTTTATATGTGCCAGGATGAATATCTCTATGCACACATAACGTGCAAATGCCATCTTTTAATAGCCCAAAGTAGTAAGAATCTCTCTTAAATCTTCCCTCTAAAACAATACCTATAGCAGTCTAGCATCATCTAATAGCACAGAGTGCTGGTTGAATACATCTCAGAGGGAAGGTGTCCATCTATTGCTAAGTTGGCAGAGGTATGTCATCCCAGGAGGAGCACAAGAGAATGATTGTTGAACAAAGGAAATATATGGTTTTGCCATATTATAGCTATAGAAGGACATTATTTTAAATTTTAAGCGTCTAAGTTAAAATATAGCCAATTAAGAAATACACATTGTATTCAAATGTAACAGCTGAATACATGGGAATGAATTTGACTTTTTAAGAGATGTTGCTCATGTACCCCCATTTAAGGGATTATTTATATGATGCTAAACAGGAGGCAAGAAGAATCATGCTCCACCTACAAGATTAAAGAAGTGGTTGAGAGGGTTAGCAAGAATTTAAAACAAATGGTGGGGGAGACTGTTGCAAAGGTCCCCCATAGCAATAGCAATTTTTAATTTGCCTTATATTCAATTGTGGTGATCCTGATGTTTCAGGTTGTGGTGGTGGTTTTCTGCTGGGTAGTAAAGAAAATCAATCATCTGCAAAGCTTGCACGATGGGTATTTCCTGAGGGAGACCATATGAAGTTTGAAAATTAAGGGTGCCAATAAGATCTTTGCTTGGTCTCAGTTATGACCCTTGAGTCTAGGTTGGGCTACCTCACTAGAAACCTACTCAACTCAGTATAAATGAAGGTCTTCACATGATGCAATCTTCAAAGAGGAGATTGTTAAGGGGAAGATTGAGACTGTAACAAAACACTTAAGCCACTGTCAGTAACAGGAATATTAACTGTTACATTTATGGCCAAAAGCAGCTAAACTAGTAGACCTTTGTACCTTAGAACAACTAGGCAAGTCATGAAGAGAGGTGGAGCAACCATGATAATTGAGCATGACCCTGTGCCATTTTGTTGAACTTTCTTTTAAACTTTTGAAGCATACTGTTTTGAAGGACAAGAAGTGTATCTAGATTTGACTTCTGCTGTGTATTTGTCAGGGCCCATGAGACTATAGAATCTGCAAACACACAGCTGTATAACTTATGCTTGAAACTTCATCCTTAACAAATTGCTTGCTCAGTGGTTGCTAGTGATTGACAAGCTATGTAATACTTTGAGCATAAAAAAGGGAAAAGAGATTTGGGTCAAGTGGACACTGATGTGAACCTACCTCAAGGTCCCCAGTATCAGACAGAAGGCTGGCCACTGGAAGGCTGTTACTGACCACTCAAAACCTCTCCAAACCTTTGAGGTACTCTATAACCTATTGGGTTTGTATGTGCTGGAGACTAAATAAAGTAGAAGTTTTAAGTGAAAGCACTCTGGTGTTTTACTGCTTGTCCCAACCACCTGTCAGATGGACATGCTATGCCTCCATTGATTTATTTCCTGATACTGCCTTGCAAAGATTAATATTACCAAGAGCACTGGGTGTAGAAGATCCTTGGTAACAAGCCTTTTCCACCTACTCCCCACCCAATTTATTGAATAGGAGAAATACTGGACACACAACACCTGTTCTTCCTGCATCTAGAACTTTGTTTCTATACAGCAAGCAAGGGGTTTGAGGCAGGACCTCACTACGCCTTCCCACACTTCGTTTCATGTACTACATGCAAAGAACTAATAGGAAAGGACTCCATGATTCTAAAACTGAGCACGTTCTTTATGAATAGAATTATCTGTAGAGTTGTTGCAACAATAAGCAGCATTCTAACCATGTGTATGCATATAGTTTTCCTGCTTCCTTCTTCAACATCTTCCCTCCTGCAACATGTACACCTCCATTTAAGTTCCATGATGGTTCTTACACACATGGCCATGTAGGATCAGGGCGTATTCTAACCTCTAAAGTTTATCCACATTTATGAATCACCTGTGGCATCTATTTGCCGAGCCCTTTTTGATAATGTTATTGTTCTGATAGACAGAAATCTAATACAAAATTATGGTGAGAGGCATGAAAATTGATCTCAAAGTATAATAAGACAGAGGTTGAGCAGGGCAATGACGGAGAGAATGAAATAATCAGACGTGACAGGGAGAAGATTACACTTCTTTAACTTGTCTATTATATCCAGGAAATGTAAGAACCAAGGTAGAAGGAACAAACAAAGATAGAGAAGTGGGAAATAGAAGTGTATAACTAGTTCATCAAGGAAAATTTGGAACCAGTGTATGGTGCAGTTGAGAGACTTCATATATAATACTTATTGATAATACAGATTGAAGTCCTTGTAAGTTTCTGATTAAACTGAATAGGAGGGGTGAGGGGAATCACATGTTGGAACTAAAGGGCAGAGTTAACTAATACAATTTGAACTCTACCACTGATTGAATAAGAGAATTTTAATTCTCTCTCTCAAGGATTTGGTTGGCTACCAGACACGCCAATGGGGGTAAAGGTAGTAGTTGTCCTAGGGCCCAGAGATTCAAAGGGGCTCAAGGCTCCCAGGCACTTCAAATCACCACCAGAGTGTGGTGCACCTCCCTCTCCCTCTCCCCCCCACTGGAAGAGCTGTATGAAGTGTAGAGTGCTCTTTCCAGCTCTTCCAGTGGGGGGGGGGGAGGGGAGCGGGAGAAGGTGTGCTGCACTCTGGGAGCACATAGTCAGCCCCCACAACCACCTTGCCTGGGAGCCCACACAGGCAGTTGGTTCCCCTGCTGGCTGGCTCTTGCTCGCATGCTAAGTTTCAAACTATGGCCATATGTGAGGTCAGGAAACAATTTCCCCCAAGTCAGTTTGTCAATGACCTTAAGAGATGGGATTGCCTTCCTCAGCAGCATTTCATTTTACAGAATTATCTGGGTATATCTCACTTAATCATTTCATTGCCTCAGGAACCAGTGCACTTCGTACCTCCTAATCTCTGCTTGTGGCATGTATCTAGTCTCCTGTGGGCTATAATAGTTTGGTTTAATTTGGGTGGTTTGGGTTTAGCATCTTCTTTCTGTTCCTTCCCAGCTATAGCTAGTGGGAAGACGAATGTCTACCTGTACAGTGCTGCAGCAGCACAGCTGGGTTGATGAAGTTATGCCGCTGCAGCACATCTGATGATGATGCTCTATGGCAATGGAAGAGAGCTCTCCTGTTGGCATAATAAAACCTCCTTTGTGAGCGGGTTAGCTATGTTGGCAGGAGAAGCTCTCCCACATCCATACCACTGTCCACTATGTATGTTAATTTATATTACAATGATCGTAACACAGTTTTCCTAATGTAACCCACACACCTTCAGGGTGTCATTCACGGCCAATGTAGTGGCACTTATAACACCTAACCAGAGAAAGAATGAGTGTGCTCTACAGCCTTAGCTAAGAGCTAGCAGGCTTTTAGCTCCAGCTATAGATGTTCATGCACCAGGCTCCAGAGGTCCCAGCTTCAGCTCTACCTGTCAGAGTTATACTAACAGTAGGTAAGTTTGATTAAATCAACAACACGAGCCGAGTAAATTTAATAAGCATGCGTCTAAATTTAAAATATGTGGCTTAAAAGTGATGAATTATTCACAAATCAAGATGAAATGGAGAATCTTCTACTGTGTGCTTTTAAAGTGTCATTGCTTTAATATAGGCAATTTAATGCACTGCTGTAGTCTTTTCATCTCTGAAAATCTACTGCAAGCCTGGTGAGTTTATATCACTTAATTTACAAAGCCAGAATTTCAAGAAATAAGTATTTTAAAATTTGCAGTTTTTTATTATTGTGCTTCAATTAAATGTAATATTCCTAAGGGGGTCTTTACAAGATTGTTAATTTTATACTCATTTTTATTTTTCCTGACTTTTTGCTTCAATAATTTATATAATTACTTCATTGCACATTTGTTAGCTTACTGTACAGTTTATATTTCCATGGTATTCACTGTTACCCATTTAAAATGTTGTATTTTTTTCTAACACAGGTGAACTGAACATACCTTTATCTTATTTAAAAAATTAAGAATTCAGTGATGGGCCATACCAAGATCTGAACACTTCTAAATACTAGAGAAGTTCAACTCCATATGTAAATTTAACAGCCACCCACTATTTTGGTGAAGGGCAGAACAAAATACTTGGATCCAAATGTTAGATATTTGGATAATGGTTTAAACATTGAGGATCATCTATTAGAGAATGAGTTATGTTCTTGGTGTCTAAGGTCCAAATAATGAGCTTATGTTCGTTGGGTGTCTTCCAGGAAAGGAACAAAAATTCTTAATCTTAATGACAAAGTTAACACTTTTATAAAAGAGCATTTTTTATAAGATTATAAGGAAACTGGAGAATTGAATTAATATTTGGGAATATTTTGTCTTTTACTTAAAAAAAAATCCCCCAAAATAGATACATGCATGGGATTACTAGGGAGAAATGAGAGGAGACAGTTGTATAGCAATCCAGGATTATGTTTTGGGGAAGAATTTTGGTCTGTCTAGAATATATTTTGGCTATCTAGGGCGGGATTTTCAAAAATACTCAGGATTGGCCCAGTTTTTCTACCAGTGAAATCAATGGATGTTTTGCCTGTAACTTCAACAGAAATAGAGCTAGGCCAGAGCTTAATACTTTTGAATATTCCTTCTTCCGTATATAGTTTGTATCTTTGTGGTAAAATCAATAAAACAGCATAATTTATAGTGTGAAACAGTAAATCCTTGTAGTGGGGTGGCTGCTCCACTCTGGCATGGAAGAGGTTAAAGCAGCCTGGAGGGAGCCCCATCTTATGAGGAAAGAGTTCTTAGAGGAGCTAATCAGAGGGAGGCTTGCTGGAACAGTCCTGATTATAAGGAGTTGCTCAGCAGTCCAGTGAGCAGCTGGGTCCTGATTAAGTAGAGTGCAGGACTGATTCCCGGAAAGAAAGCACCCTGGATATAGCAGTTCTGGGCAGGCTCAGGAGAGCTAGAGAGAGAGGCTCCAGTCTGACACCTGCCAGACTGTAGGCCTTGATGCAGGGGCCAAGGAGGCACAATGAGTCATGGAGTAGTGGCACAGGGAAGAGGAGGCAGTAGAAGGGAGAGGAGGGCAGGACAAGGCTGCTTCCAGAGGGAAGGATAGTGGATGGGCTTTATCCCCCTTTCCCACCACTGAAGTGTTGCCTATAAAGGCTGCTGCTTGTCCCTGGGATGAGGGGCTAGATGTTGGCTGCCGTTGGACATGGTGACAGGTGCAAGACAGGAGAGGGGTCACATGATGACCCTGAACATCCATGGTCTCCTGAACATCCATGGTCTCCTACAGTGATTTATGCAATCATCTTGAGAGCCTTATGAATTGTTTTCAGGCTTTTTACAATTTTTTGTAAATTGATTACTTTAGTAAGGGTCTGTTAGATTATTTTATAAATTGTAAATAATAGGAATTTATAGTTCAAAGCTCTTGTGTGACAAAACATGTGTCTGCAAACTTCTGTGTATCAACAGCAGTGCAGTGTAGTTCTTATTCAGAAGATAAAATTCTATCTACACCACTTGCATAATGTCATTCGCAGTACACGGCTCTACTCCCAGGCACATTTTTGCATTTACCACCCCCATACTGATCAACTCAGGAGAATTCTCCTGAATGCAAAGGGGAGCCTGACCTAGCTTTCGAATTAAAAGCAAGCTATAGAACACATTTGTTTTACAAATGATGAAACACAGCCCCAAACAGTGGAAGACTGAATCTTCCTCTGTATTTCAAACTAATGGACCTGCCAGTGTACGGGTGCACTGGGCTTTGCAGTGGGAAGAAAAGAGAGGAGGGAGTGCAGAAGACTATGGAGCAGGCTGGGAGACTATGGAGCAGGCTGAGAGTTTTTACCTGAATCTCCATAATCCCTGCTGGGCTACTTCTTCCTAATTCTTCCTTCTGAATCCCATCACTCCAGGATTCAACACCACCTTACAATTAATTTTTTCATCTGTCCCCATTTTTATGGAGAAATCCTACTGAATGTAATGTATCTTAGCTATAAAACTATGCAGTTCTCTAGTATAGTAACTATAGAGTTTAATTCTCTATCAAATAAATAGATTGGTATGTCACTCTTAATCTTCGTTGCTTGTTTTGAGTATTTTCTCTACTACCCACAGTAAAACTCCATTAGTCTGGCATCCAATGCTCCGGGACTCCTGATGGTCCGGCACCATCAGGAACCCGGAAGTGCTGGGGCAGCCGGACAGGCTTCCCCCATTCAGCTGCTGCTGAAACTGACCAGCAGCTGAATCGGGGAAGCCGGGAGCAGAGCAGCTGGGGTACTGCTGGGTTGGTCTCGTAGCGCTGCCCCTCGGGGCTGCGGGACCAACCCGGCAGCACCCCAGCTGCTCTTGGGGATGCCTGAGGCAGAGCAGCTGGAGTGCTGCCGGGTTGGTCCTGCAGCGCCAAAGGACAGCGCTGCGGGACCAACCTGGCAGGACCCCAGCTGCTCTGCCCCAGGGGTCCCCGATTCAGCCGCTGCTGAAACAGATCAGCGGCTGATTCCAGGAAGCCCTGGGCAGACCTGATCTGCCCGGGGCTTCCTGGAGTCAGCTGCTGATCTGTTTCTGCAGCGGCTGACTTGGGGACACTTGGGGCAGAGCAGCTGGGGTGCTGCCGGGTTGGTCCCGCAGCACCGAGGGGCGGCGCTATGGGATCAACCCGGCAGCACCCCAGCTGCTTTGCCCCAGGCCATGGGATTCAGCCGCTGCTGAAACTGACCAGCAGCGTCAGTTTAACCAGCAGGCTGAATCCGGACGCCTGGGGCAAAGCAGCTGGGGTGCTGCGGGGTTGGTCTGGTAGCACCGCCCCTCGGCGCTGCGGGACCAACAAGGCAGGACCCCAGCTGCTCTGCCCCAGGGGTCCCCAAGTCAGCCGCTGCTGAAACAGATCAGCGGCTGAATCGGGGACCCCTGGGGCAGAGAAGCTGGGGTCCTGCCAGGTTGGTCCCGCAGCGCCGTCCTTTGGCGCTGCGGGACCAACCCGGCAGCACTCCAGCTGCTCTGCCCCAGGCGTCCCCAAGAGCAGCTGGAGTGCTGCTGGGTTGGTGCTGTAGCGCTATCCCTCGGCTCTGCGGGACCAACCCGGCAGCACCCCAGCTGCTCTATTGCAGGCATCCCTGATTCAGCTGCTGCTGAAACTGACCAGCAGCGGCTGAATCGGGGACGCCTGGGGCAGAGCGGGACTATCGTAAGGGGGGGCTATGAGAGGTCTGGGGTGGCATCCCCTCCCACCCCACTCCACACCCCTCATAGCCCCCCCCCTTCTGATAGTCCGGCATATCTGATAATCCGGCACCCCCTGGGTCCTAAAGGTGCCGGATTATCGGAAGTTTACTGTAATTGGTTTCATGCCTAATAAATTGAATAGGATTTTTCAACAGGAGTGTAGTCTAAATCCCCTTTCCAGTTACTTCACAGGCCCGTTCCCTCAAGCATCTGTTGGTGCATGTGGCTGCTTCCCCTCAGAAACACAGAGGGGGTATAGCGACAGTCTTTTATTATTCTTTATATTTTCTGGAAAGGTCAGGAAGGGGCCCATGGCAGCAGAGGCGTAGCAAGGGTGTTATGCGCCCAGGGGCAAAGGAAAAATTTGCCCCCCCCCCGCCATGTGGCACGGCCCTGAACCTGGTGCACAGCTGAGGGGAACTTCTACCGCATCTCCCCCCACCCCATACAGTTTGGGGCCGGGCTTCCACATGCACTAACCCGCCAGTGGAGATGGAGGAGGGTCGGGCTTGGAGAAGGGTCGGGCTTGGAGCAGAGAGGTAGGGAGGAGGCTCCAGCTACCAGTGGCAGGTGGAGTAGCAGCATGTGAGCTGAAGGGATAACGGGGGGAGCAGAATGGGATAAAATTGGAGCCCTCCTCGCATGGTGCCCAGAGGCAACTGACCCCTCCGGCCCCCTTGCTATGCCACTGCCCCCCCCCCCCCCCCCCCCGCAGATCTATCATCTTATGCATGTGTAAAATCTGTGAGAGCCGTCCCATGAATCTGCAGTTAGCGTCTGTGGCGCCTGCTTCTAGGTGGTGTCTCAATGCTGCCACATTCACCTCCAAAGAGGGGGCTTCCCAAAGCAGGCCCTTGCTGCTGACCCCCAAGGCATCCACAGGTCCAGTCTCCTTTCAATGGGCCCACTTCCTAGGGCTCATTGATCTTGGATCTGGCTTCCATCCCCTCTCCAACCTTTGCAACTGCCCAGAGGTGCTCACCTTCTGCCTTATCCATTCCCACCTCATTCACTCCACAGGGACAGTCTCAGCCTCACTTGTCCTAGGGACTATTCTACCAAGACGTAATACAACGTTTCCATGTAAAAGGACTCAATACAAAGCTAAAAACTTCAATGAGAGAATGATTAATACAGAGACATGTCTACATCTGCTGCAGGGAGACGCCTCTGCCTGCCTCCACCCCTCTCCCCCAGAGTCTACAGCCACATTGCAAAGCAGGGGAGGGGAAGAAAAGATCTGAGGCCCATCAAATGGGACTGAAGCAGTCATAAGTAAGCCATGCCCGGGAGCCATTCTCCTGTCTATTGCTGGTATAGTGTTGCTTCATGCACGCTGAAATGCAGTCACCTCTAGGGTGGGCTGGACAGCTGTTTAACACCTTCACAAGGTTTCAGGCAGGGGGCAGTGGGGATTGCCTTCCTGCAGAGCCTCCATCAGAACTACCGTGCCCTCTTGGCTTAGAAAAAGAATAAACAGGAGGATTGGAAATTAACCCGCCCAATCTCACGTCCCCTAGGCAGGGAATGAGCCATCTACATTAGGCCCCAGCTGGAGTACTATGTCCAGTTCTGGGTGCCACATTTCAGGAAATGTGGAGAAACTGAAGAAAGTCCAGAGAAGATCAACACAAATGATGAAAGGTCTAGAGAACATGAGGTATGAGGCAAGGCTGAAGGAATTGGCCTTGTTTACCTTGGAAAAGAGAAGACTGAAAAGGGACATGAAAGCAACTTTCAAGTATCTAAAAGAGTATCATAAGGAGGAGGAAGAAAAATTGTTCTGCTTGGCCTCTGAGGTTAAGATGAGAAGCAATGGGCTTAAATTGCAGCAAGGGAGGTTTAGGTTGGACATTAGGAAAAACTTCCTGCCTGTCAGGGCGGTTAAACACTGGAATAAATTGCCTAGGGAGATTGCGGAATCTCCATCTCTGGAGATATTTAAGACCAGGTTCGACAGACACCTGTCAGGGATGAGCTAGGGCAACTCAACTTTGGAAGCCCCAGGGGCCACACTGATACTTACAGAACATGATGAGGGCCTCAACTTAAGTGTGGTTGCATATGCAAGCCAATATATACAAATAGCTTCTCTCACACTGACAGGCATGAATACAAAGATTAAGGCAAGACTACACAACACACAGGCCCAATTTAAGTCAGTTGTGCTGATATTAATAAAATGCAATATTTCCCCAATTTCTACCCAGGTGACAGCACTTTTCATGAGCAATACAGTCCAAGAATTTAACTACTAAAACACATATCAACAGAAGATCGTTACACTGACTACTTTTTTGTTTTGGCTCCCACTCGCCGGCCACGTGTTGATCCCCACATAAACCCAAACTGCACCGTGGGGCACAAACAAACTGGCCGTGGACAGCATACCACATTATTAATAAATATTTTTAAACCTTTATCTTTTCTCTCTGCTGCCATGTCTCCTCTCCTTGCTCCATCCTCTCCCCTGGTGCCTGCTGCCCTCCAACTCCTCACCCTCCTCTGCTGTCCTGACTCCTGCCCTTCTCACTGCCCTCAGCCCTCCTGCGACCTGCCCCCCTCCACCAGCCCTTCTTTTCCTCCTGTGCCCACTCCTTCAGTAGCCCCACTCTGATCAAGTGAGCTACCCCTCCTCATCCCCTCTTCTAACGCCTCCCTCTACACACCTGTCCTGCCTCTCTCCTCTGGTGCTGGTCCCTCCCCTGCAGGTGTCTGCCCTTCTGCTTCACCCCCAGAATCTCCTGGCACCTGCACCTTCCCTTAGCCCTGCACCCTCCAGGTGCCTCCCCCTTCCCTACTGTGCCTGCCCCCTTTGCCCTCTTTTTTCCCCTGATGCCCACCCCCTCACCACTCTCTGCCCCCATTCCTCTCATGCCCCTCTGTGCCCTCACACATGACTCGCTCCATCCCCACCTTTCACATGCCCACCCCTTCTTTCAAGCCTTCTCCCAGCACTTCTCCCTTCCCCCTGCAGACCCTAATGCCCTTCCCCTTTCCTCTCCTCTCCCAGCATCTCCCTGTCCCCCCTCCCACTGACACCTCCCCTCCTGCCCTTTTCCTCTTGTCTGCACTTGGCCCCCTTCTCCTCCCCTCCCCCTCTGCACAAGCCCCTTCCTCTGTCACCCCTTCCCCCTAGTTTTCCCCCTGCCTTGCCCTACCTTGCCCTTCCACTTTGCAAGGCCGGAGTCTGTGCTTGGGCCCCAGAAGGCCCCAGACTCCGAACTGGAAGCTAAGCCGCGTGGCACCACGCAACACCGAACACTTTTAATGTCCTGGGCATCTCCCCGGTCACCTGGAAATGCTGTGCATGGCGGCAGCAGCAGCAGCTGGCAGCATGTGCAGTCAAGGGGGAGCCGACTGAACGCTGAGCACGGCAGGGACAGTCCGGAGCTGGGGGGGATGGCCATATAACTCATCGCCCCTGCCAGGTGAGCCTGTGCAGCGTGCGCTCACTCTCAGCCCGGCCTGACACCCCCCTCGCGTGGCACCCGGGGGCAATTGCCCCCCCCGCACCACCTTTGCTACAACTCTGCAGGGCAGAGAGAAACCACACCCTCACTCAGAGCACTGCTACATCCAATAATTTGGGGAGATTGATTTAGGGTGAGAAATGGGGATGAAAATGCTTTGATTCCTGCAGCCACATTGACAAGAAAAGTGATCTGAAAGCATTAGCCTGGGTGACATGATTCCTCTTTAGGACCCTCAAGATCTATGCTGCTGCAATTCCACTGTTTCTTGCTGATAGTTTAAAGATGTCTCCACAGGGAGGGGTGTGGGAGGTAGTGTGCTCTTGAATTAGTTCACCTGAATACCTAATGCAGGTTAAAATAGCAATGAAGACCCGGCAACTTAAAGTAGCAGCCTAGGTTTCAACTCAAGTTGCGAACCTGAATTAAAAGCAGAGCTGCTGTGACTTCACCTCTGTTTTAACCCAAGCTAGCTAATGCAGTTCAGTTAATCTGAAATAAAAACACTTATTTTCAATGTAGACATACACAAAGCAGCATAGGCAAAAGTGACACACAACAATATTCAATGCCAAAAAATGCATCAGAAAAGCTCCACATACATTTGCAAACTTCTTCCTGATATATGGGGCTTTTAGACTGCATATTTTTGTCATTGACATTTTTTATTTTATATTGCAGCAGTTTACAAGATGCTTAGGACATTTTGGGAAGAGAAGAATCCCTGGGCCAGATTCTTATCTCAGATGTGTGGTTTTAACACCACTGTGACCCAGTAGAGTCCAGGTGGATTAGCCCTGAAATACATTGATGAGAGAAGAGAATTTTCTAAGCATGCAAGAGACAGATTATACACTGTTAGGACTGTATGATTCCTGCTGTCTGGAGCATGTGGGTGGGTAACACAATCGAGACGATCCATTTGCTGGAGTGGGCAATGAGCCAATGTATGACAGATTGCTTGGAGGTTCAGTGTAGGGTAACATTTATCTCTTTCAGCCATAGAACATGGCTGCCAGTACAAGCTAAGTTCAGTGTTACCTAAATTTGTGGGTTGAGAGCCATTCAGGCTAATTTTCTGTTCTGTGCCAAAATTCCCTCATATACCTTCGTTACCTCTTTGTCTCAGATTATTCAGATTTTATGCATCTATTAAGTTATAACGGCAAGTTTGTTTTGACCACAAGTCATTTGACAAAATAACACAAAAGATGCAAAACAAATCTAGACTTAGAGCTCTATTCACCTGAAATGTGGACATGAAATAGATTATTTTTGTGTGGTGTGGATCAGAGATAACAAGTAATACAAAATATATTGTACATAGCTGAGAGACTGAGAAAAATAGTGCTTTTGTAAGACAACAGAGTCAGAATTTTCTTGCTAAGCCCTTCCTGTTTATTTGGAGATTACTGTCGATGAAGATTCCTGAGGGACAAGTGACAAGATATGGTTAGTCATATTCATAATCAGAATTTTGTCCATTAAAAGAGGATAACCAGGTTTTCAATCCGAATATCTTCATTATGCTTCTGCTTGATACAAAATTAAAATAAATAACTTCTACTCACTTTGAATTTAGGATATTATGCTCCCATGAAGAACTTCATAATAATGGAATTAACAGTTTGTAAATTGATCATTCTCATTTTTTCATCATTTTAAACACATTATTTTTTTATGATATAAAGAGGAAAGGGTCAGTCTGCTTTAGCTGAATTTGACCACAGCCAGGTTGGTTGGTTGGTTTTTTTAAAGGCTCTGTTTATGATTAAGCATAGGTTAAAGCGATTAAAGTGATTTTTAAACTGTGAAATAATATTTCGTATTTTTAAAGTTCCTTCCCTCCAAAGATTTACAAATTCAAATGGATTCAACCTCACAGTTTTCACTGTTTTACATATAGAAATCATGAGTCATAGAAAGGTGAAATGACTTGCCTCGGTTATGTAGGAAATCTATGACTGAGAGGGCAATAGAATTCAGAACTTTTAACTCTTCATAGTTGTGGAGTGGCTCCAAAAAGCCTTTCATTTTCTTCCATTTTTATTGGTTACTGTGCATAAGTCATTCAATTTCTAGCCCAGTAATTGAGTATTTTATATTTCATTTTTAATTACTGTATGTACTTGTTCATGTGCTGAATTTTTTGGTAAAAAAAGTGAAACATCAAAGGGCTGAGATCTGCTTATCAATCAGTCTATGTTTTTATCATAGATCAGAAATCAGCAAACTTTGGCTCCTGGCCTGTCAGAGCAAGCTGCTGGTATGCTGGGATGTTTTGTGTATCTGGTGCATCCACAGGTATGGAGCCTCTCAGCTTCCAGTGGCTGTGGTTTTCTGTTCCCAAGCAACAGGAGTGGTGGGAAGTGGCAGCCAGCATGTTCCTCAGCCAGTGGCTTACCTAGATCGGCTGGGAGCTAAAGTTTGCTAACTCTGCTGTATTTTAAAAGTTGGAATCATGAGAAACATGCAAAAGTTTTAGTAGATTTATTTTAATGTAACCTGTTGAAAAACCTGTTGTATTAACTGAACAAATATATATTCACATATCTTCAAAATTACAGGAAATGTTTTAAATAACCATTTACTGATTTTAAAATCTCATATCACTAATGTACTTATATAAAAAGTCTTAAAATACTTCAAAGTCCAAATCAGTCTCCAATATAGCAAATAGCTCATTAAACCTGGTGTCCGTTGTATATGCTCTTACATTATTACTGTAGAAGTCAACAGTGCCGTCTTCAGATTCAGCTTCCTTATCATCAGCTTCATTGTGTCACCAGGAAATGTGTCATTGTCTGCTGTCCCATCAAGTGCATTGCAGATATACAATTTCTGAAATAATTTTTGTTTCAGTTCTGAAGGGATTGACTCCTATGTGTCTTTGAAACACTAGGCAACTGTCGCAGGGCAGGTCATTTTGACCACGGCCTCGCGCGTGCGTTGCCCATTCTGCCACACAAAAGCCCCTCCCAGAAAATGTAGGCCGCTGACACACTCTGAGAAAGCATAACTTGTAAGCGCACAATGCAGCTTTCTGTGAACGGAATTTAACCTTGTAGGCATCTAAGAACAGGGAGGTGAGCGTGAAAAGATAGAGCACAGCTGCAAGAGATAAATAAGACTCTCTTGACCAGTCCTTGAAGGTAGGGAGGTAGGCATAGGGAGATAAGACGCAACTGCCATGCACACTGACCATGCGCACACCCGGCACTGTCCACGGGGCCATCAGGCAGGCATCATGAAAAATCCTATAGGGCAATATTGCACATTACCTCATTACCAGCCTATCAGGCCCGGCCAGGGAACAGACCCTAATAAGGTACCGGATATCAGGTTATGTTATAAAAGACCCTCGACCCCTTTGTTCAGCAAGGTTCCTTGTATTGAGGGCACATGTCTTTTTGCCTGGCTGAAGGATTGATCATCCTGAGTCTGCCTCCCCACTCTTCGAGTCAAAGATAGGAGTGCGTGAGTTCTGAGCATGCTCCGAGTTCTAGTGTGTCTTTACGCTGTTATCGTTGCTGGATTTGTAAGTATTGCTTAAATATATTAGTTATTGGTTTAGTTAATAATTGAATCGTGTTAATTTCACTGTGTGCTTCTGTAGAGTGTAACTGAGTTCTATTAACCACACTGTGTAAATTGTATAATCTTGGGTTGTGTAGTGGTGTTGTATTTAGGCCATGTATAAGTGTTGAAATAGAAACCCAGGAGTTGTTAAGTTGTAGAGGTAGATTAATGACTAACTCTACCAGCTGCCCTAAAATAAGCATAGAGGGGCTGGCTGTTGACGGAGTTTTTCTTATCATTATATTGGCTTTGTTTTTGTATTTTTTGATTGCATGCTGCGCTGCCTTAAGCGAATTAGACATAGTGATTTAATATAATCAAATTATAATCACAAAGTTTGTAATCAGTTAAGTGCAGTTTGGTTCAGTTTTCCCTTCCTGTAGAAGCATTAGGCAATTGCTTGTTTTAAAATTCATCTAAAAGTCACTTGATTCTTGATAAAAGAACCATTCTGTTTAATAAAAAATCATTTGTTTCACCATCATCCAGTAGTTTTCACTGGGTAGTCAGCTTTAACCCCTGGGGGCTTCCATCACATCACCGAACCAAGTTGCAACAGGCAACCAGATTGATTTGGGGTTTCAAAAGATTCCCAACTTTTGCCGATTTTGCCATGCCTGAGCACATCCAGTCAAACCACATTTGCATAGCCTATCTTTAAATGGTTTGTTCAGGCAGACATTGAACCATAGGCATGTGTAAGGGGTGTGTCAGGTATGCCCAGGCACACCCTAATGTCTCAAAAAAAGTGACTTTGCATTTTAATTTAATAGCATGATACGCTCTTTTAGTTTTAAAGTATGGATTGTTGTATTATGCACTAAGCACCGAATGTAGAAATGTATAGAAAGCCTGCGTTCGCTCACAGCATGTCCTTTATGATTGAGTATTCAATAAATGTTCGCCTTTAAAAAAAAAAAAAAAAAAAAAGTAAAATTCCCTAGGGACACACCCTAATGAAATGTGCTGCGCATGCCTATGCATTGAACATTTGTAGAACAGCAATTAAGTTTCCAAGTATTACAGCCAAATTAGTTTTCATTTTTTTGGCCACATGTTTCACCTCATCTGTCTTGTGTACCCTGATCATGTCCCAAATGAGCCTAGCACATTTATTGAAAAGTGTTCCTGGTCTCTTATTCCACACTTTTCCAGCTATTCAGTAGTTCCACTTTCATCCTTCATATGCGTGTACGATGATACCTGCAGGAAATGTCATGCTTTTAGGCAAGATTTTTCTTTTTAAAATAATAACAGGACAGAACTTTGATCCATTAGCTAAACATGATAAAATCACAGTAAAAAGGATTTTTCATGACCACTGGTTTTAATTAAAACTGTTTTTTACCCAACCATAGTTACCATTCTGTTGCTCAGGAGATCAAATGTCATTGGCATTTCATCCATATATCCTATTTGTGACAGTTTACATGCATATTCCTTTCAATGTTTTATAATAAACCTTTGAAGAGATTCAATTTTTTTCTTCCAGATCTCCAGGCAGCTTTTGTGCTATCTTTGTTCGCTGTCAAAGACAGAGATTATGATGGTTCATCAAGCAGGTGCACCAACCCGCTGATGTGACAAACATTGTTGGCTTTACTGACTTGTATTTGTTGTCTTTCGGCATTTGCAGAGCACCCAGACAAATTCTAATCCTAGTGGTGAGGTACCCATTTTGTCGACATTCAACAACCCAAACATTGAGATCTTTCTCCAGCTGAGGCAATGAAGTGTTCTTCGTTGGAATATTTTTCTTGCTTTTTGACATGTCTTTTAGTATTTTATTTTTTTCCCATTTTCTTACCTGCTTCACATTGACACAGAGTTCACGAGCAGCAATGCAATTATTGTTTGCTTCTTCATATTCAACAGCTTTAAATTGCATCACAAGCAGAACCTTTTCTTTTGATTTCACTGTTGTTCATTTTAAATACTAATCTGAAAATCTTTACTTATAGGATTTTTTAGTTTATAATTATAATGTAGTTATAAATTTTGTAGGACTTTATATAAGAATGTCACCTGCTTCATCTCAGTCAAATTAAAATTGTTCTTTGTTTATTTGAAAGCAGTCCTGAAGATTGGAGTATCTGTGGTAATAACAGGCTATTTAAATATTATAACAGATTCCATCAATTCTGCACATTATATTTTCAGATTGGCTAGATACTTAGGTGATCCAGTGATTGACATGCATGAAGAGATGCATGTCATAGTGGAAGACTGACAACAGTACTGTAGTACTATCCTTCACTGTATTTTTCTAATTGGCTTGTAAGGTTTAGTCTTTTGTGAAATGCATGGGTCAAATTTCACGCAGATCTTCCATACTGCTCTTTTAGCATTCATTTCCAATCAATCTGTCCCACTAAACAAAGCCTTTTCAACTTTAAATGGCTATAATATTGACAACAATAAATTATTTTATAATCAATGTAAGTATGTGCTATAAAAATACTCATAATTATAACCTAGTCTTGTAGTAGAATGATACTAGGAAAAGCAAACAGCTAACACTAGGAACATTGAACTTTAGGGTAGTATGTTTTTAAGTGATTCATTTACATGGGCATGAGCTGAGAAAAACGTTATTATCAATATATATATATTTATATTAATATTACTTTTATCTCAATTATAATATAATATACAATTTAAGTAAAACTAAACTTTAGCCCATTTTTCTAAAGAAGCAAGTCCACAATTGACATTCCATCATCAGTGATCTACAACAGGAGTCAGCAAACTTTGGCTCCTGGCCCATGAGGGTAAGCTGCAAGCATGCCATGACATTTTGTTTTCCTGAAGTGTCTGTAGGCATGGAGTCCCTTAGCTCCCATTGGCTGTGTTTTGACATTCCTGGCCTATGGGAACTGAGGGATGCGGCATGGACCAAGGGACGTACACTTTCCACAGTTCCCATTGGCTGGTAACACTGAATCACAGACACTGAGAGGTGTAGGGTTCCATGCCTGCCAATGCTCCAGGTAAACAAAATGTCCCAGTGTGCCAGCGGCTCTACCCTGACAGGCTGGAAACTGAAGCCTGCCAACCCCTGAAATATAGGATTGACTTATGAAAGGGTCCTAGGGATTTGCTATTTTTACCTATCCATCTTGGAAGTGTTGGATTATGAACAAATGGGCTAATCTAAAATGCTGCTTTTATACTTTAGTTTTAAAAGAGAGGGTAAGATGTATAACCCATACAGGCCCTGAAAGGGTTAACAGGGCCATCCTAGAGGAGTATGAGGCCAGAGGTAAATCACTTGTATGGGACCCCTCTTAATATTTTTTATACAGACAAAGGGGCCCTGATCCACCTCCCTCAACCTGCAAACTTCCCCATCCCCTGTAATTAGGAACCAGCAGTGCTCCTCTTTCCCAGTGCAATTAATTCCTGTCCCCCTAACAAGGAAAACCTCACCAGCCCCTACCCCCAGACCTCTAGAGTAGGGACCAGCAGACTGCAGTACACAGTACTTCCTCCTCCCAGTGTATCCCACCCCTGAAATTCCTTGCCCAGGAAGAATTCATATGCCTAATTTGCTCCTTCCCCCACAAAGACTGATTACATGCTCATCAAAAAAGACAAATTGCCACCACCCATGACTCACAAAATGTAGCACCCTCCATCAGGCATTATTCCAAAACTCCTTTTGTCTAATGGGGATTGATTTATTCTTAGTTATGTTAACCTATGGTGGGGTGAGTTCACACCATCTGTCTCAGTCAAAACAATGAAGTCAGGCTATGACTCATCCAGACATTCAGTACCTCACTTTCTATAAATACAGAAGAGAACAGGTTTTGGGGGATCCCTCAGTCAAATGACACCAAATTTGGGTCAGCAGTGACTCTGCATCACCAGAAGGAAGTTTTCCAAGACTCCAGCACTTATGTTGAGTTGTAAAGCTCATGAAAGTCAGTAGAAACCCTCTGGTTTTCTTGTAATTTGCCAGTCCTGGTTGCAGATGTGTGGGACTGTAGGTCCTGTTCTGCAGGAAGGAGAACCCCAAGGCTGGAGCCTGCTGCTGGAGAGCTGAAAAGGGTAAGGAGGACCCTGAGGCCAGGAGTGATAAGGGGTGGCTCCCCTTATGGCAAGGACCCCCCCTCCCGCATCCAGTGCTGGGAGAGGAGAGAAAAGACAGTGGAAGAAGGCAAGGTGTGGAGCACGCAGCAGAGGGAAGACACAGGGACTGGCTCTTTGTCACCTGTGCTAGGAGTGGGGGGCCTGTGCAGTAGGGCTGTACTGGGAAAGGGTGCCTCTTAGTTGCAAAGGGTAGGGTCAGGATGAGCTTGCTCTGTACAGGCTGCTGGAATGGCACCAGTGGAAGGGATAAAGGGGAGCAGTAGGATCCTGCAGCTGCCAGCTCCAGAAGCCGGCAGAGCCGTGCACAGGAGCACTGCAGGTCTGCTGTAAAGGAAGGGCTGCAGGCAAGAAAAATAATCAAAATGCCCAGCCTGGCAGGAGGAGGGAGGGTTCAGGTCTGATTCCTGTTGCTGGCACCAAGCCTCCTGCTAGTCCCCTCCCCGACACACATGTGCCCAAAGTACAGAGCTTCCCAATGCACGGAGCCCCAGGGTGCTTGCCCCAGTCCATCTTCTCTGTGTTAATGTGGGCCAATTAGATTACCTGGCTGCACCTGGAGGGAAAGTCATTTCAGCAAGATGCTCAGCTGGGTCAGAGCTGTCTAGACTATATAGCCAGGAAGTTTGTAGTAGAAGGAATCTTGAGCATAGATGCCAGGGACACTGTCTCACCCCTGGGCTTCAAGTAGTAATAATAACCCGTATATGTAGTTTCTGCCTTTTCTGCTCTCACCATAAAAATTATTCCAGCACAACTTTTCATCAGGGAGAGAGTTTGCATTCCCGTGTCCAGAGGAGCTGAGTCACAAAGAAGGAGTCCTTCATAGAGAGGGCGACAGTGTGAGGAAAGGGGTTTCAAACTGAGGGAGCAAATCCCAAGATTTCAGCCACAACGAGGTGCCCCTCCTGGTGAGAACCCCATCACAGTGCATTGCAAAAATAACATGTAAGTAGCTTATGTAATAAGTACAAACTGTATGATTTTTTTTATTCAACAATGTAACCTTTAAAGCTCTCATTTAAATTGTACTAACGTGTTGCCTCAGAGTCTAAATCCTTTTTAGGACCTGGTACCATTAAGTAGTCTGCTCAGATCGCATTAGCACTAACAGTGAAATCATGTTGAGAAGCTTCAGGTGGTAGGTGAGTTAGTCTATACAGGACTATTTTATTTTGGGTCTGCACATCCTAAACTCAAAACTCCAGTCAGCTGAAGAAGTGGGCGGTGCCCACAAAACCTCATGATACCATCTACATGTTTTGTTAAAGTGCTACCAGACCTTTTGTTGTTTTTTAAAGTGAAATCATGGTAACCTACAACTGTGCATGTTATATAAAAAATACAGTAAAACTCCAATTGTCCAGCATCCAGTGGCCCGGCACTCCCGATAGTCCAGCAGCAACTGGAACCTGGAAGTGCTCCGGCCAGCCAGACAATTGGAGTTGCTGTGAGCCCCATGGGCGCTTGCAGATGGGAAAGGGAAGAGGAGAAGATGGGAAGGGGATTATACCCCTGTGACCGGTCTGCTGGGACCCACACTGCGTCTGGCCGGAGAGGGTGGGGGGTGGGCAGGGAACGGCGCGGCGAGGGGCGAACCCTGCTGCTGCTGCTGAAACTGATGAGCGGCAAACTTGGGGAAGCAGTGGAGCAGAGCAGCTGGGGTGCTGCCGCATTGTTCCCGCAGCACCACCCCTCACCCCCCTGCTTGGTGATAACTACTGCAGTCTGGGGGGTGGGGAGCCCGCTCCCCTCCCAGAAACTCTCGACGGCAGCACGGGGCTGAGCGCAGTCAGAACGGGGCAAGTTCGGGGACTTAGCTCTCACTCCCACTCCTCTGCTGCCACTTGCAGGCCAGCGGCTGAGTTTTCCCAGCTGGCCTGTCGCCGGCGGCTGTGTGGGGCTTCCCCCGCCTTCCTGTAAAATGGCAGAGGATTCTCCCCTCACCGCGCTGTTCCCCGCCCACTCTTGGACGCAGTGCAGGTCCCGGCAGACCCATCACAGACCCCCACCGGAGTGCCTCCCGATACTCTGGCATAGTCTACTGTATAAGGTATTCATTAAATATAATTAGCAGAGTGCTCTGGTGATCTGCACTTGAGATTGGCTTTCATTGCACATTTCTGTGCCAGCAGAGGCTGGGAATAATATTACCAACAACATTGTGCACTTTGATAAGCTTTTTAATATTGTTGGATGAAAAATGCTAACAGAAGCAGGTAAGTAATATTATCTGCATTTGAGATGAATAGCATAGAAAGGTCAAGTGGCCTATGACCACCCTGAGAATTGGTCATCCAGTTAGTCTGTATCTACAAAAACAAAAGTGGCATCTTAAAAACTAACAGATTTATATGGGCATAAGCTTTCATGGGTAAAAACTACTTCGTCAGATGCAAGAATCAGAAGCAGAATAAAATCCAAGGCTTGAGTTCCAGTTCTCTGCTTTAAACATTGACTTAGGTGCACAGTGCTGTGGCAACACAATGAAGCCAGCACAATAATTTTTCAGAAGCACTGGTGTTATCTCCACTGGTCTCTTAAAGCATCTTGGCACTAATCTTCTGGAGCAAAGCTGCCTTCAAGATGGCCTATCTGGATGCAGTGAATCCCCTTTGAGCAACTGAAAATTCAGGTGGCATCTGGGATGCTTAAACAAATTGTATAATCGACATGCTGAGAGCCATTGAACTAAATGTTAACCCTGTATCTGATGGAAATCACTTTGCGCTGCTGGGTCCAGGAGTACCCCTAGTTCCAGCACCAATGAGTGGCATAGATCCACCCTAGAGTTGCCTATGCCATGCTAGCCAAGGATTGGGAGTGGGCAGTCAGGAAGATGGAATAATAAAATCTTTGCTGACACCATCCTCTGGTTATATGACAAGCAAGATGTCTCTGGTGTGGATAATCTGGCCCTAGACATAGCATCTTTGGTTGACAAGATTCTATGGTCCCATATGAGGCAAATGAAAAGAAGAATTATGTGCAAACATTGGGAAATCCAAAGGATCTTCCCTTTCCCTTTATAATAAATTCTACAGCTTAGCTTTTTATATACAATAGCAAATAATAAAATGAAATATAAAATATCAGCATAAGTTATAAGTGAAGAAACTCACAGTTCCAAGTGCTCTTCCCAGCATGATCAAACCATAAGATTCAGGAAATCACCAACACACTAAAGATTAGATTCTGAAACCATGCTTGTATTTGTAAGGGACAGAAAACGTGCAAGATGAAACACTTTCCCAACAAGTTGTGGTGAGATCATGATTTCATCCAGGACAAATTCTCTTCTTGGGAGTGAGATCTACTAGAATGTAAAACAGACTCCAAAGCCAGTAGTCAAAGCCCCATTAACTAGTATATTTAAAACTAGTCCAGACTGCTGCCCAAAAGGACTATTCCTGCATTTGCAAAGCAATGAACTATATGGCCTAACAGGTACTTTTCCTTATCTTCTGACAAAGCAGGTGGTGAAGGCTTCCATTAAATTAGCAAAGTTATATGGAAATATTAATGTAGCAGATTATTTTGAGCCTAAAGCACCCCCATGCAGCTTTGCATCATCTCTAAAATAGAACTGAGAAGAGTGAGGCTGTCAAGAGTGAAATGTGAGACCAGGACCTTCATCTGGTTGCTGACCAGGGTGAATTATGAGGTCGTCCATTGTGAAAGATATATGTAACATATTATGTACACAAACCGACATTAAATGAAAGTTAGCAGGGCTGTGAATCAAACACTCCAAGTTAAGAAATGCCAAAATAAAGGTTACCTGTGCAATCATAGTTTGGACCCTGGTGCATTTGCATTATGATATAGTCTTTAATTACACAATCACATACTTTTTTTCATAGAACCCTGTTGCTCAGGTTTTTCTTTTTTCACAGAACCTATGTCTACACTGCTGCTTTTTTTTTTTTTTTTTTTTTGCTGAAGAGGATACACAAATGGCACACTCATTTACATATCTTCTTCTGATTCTTTTTGCGGAAGAGGTTTTGCCGCTAAAAAGCCCCATTTAGACAGGGCCCACGAGGAATAACGGGGCTGCTGACAAAGGGCTTTTATTTGGCAGGGGAGCATCCAGACTAGCGCGCTAAACGGACAAACAGCTGATCAGCTGTTTGTCGGCTCAGCACGGCAGCCATGTAAATTTAAATGAAGCCGTGTTCATTTAAATCGCGGCTTCATTTGACTTTGCCTATGTGTCTAATCTACATGCCTCTGACGACAGAGGCATGTAGTCTAGACACAGCCTAAGTGTCTTTAGTACATTTAATTTCTGATTCTGATATTTGCAGTATCAGCCTTTCATTAGAGTGTTTACTGCTTTCCTATTCCTTGACAGTTTCTCCTTCGTGTGTAGATGATCAGTCAGATGGGAAATGCCAGAGTCCACATCAACTGTCAAGGTGTTGAAACTTGATTACCCAAGTATCCCTTTGATAATGGTGAAATGTGGCCCCCTGGTATGTCCGGATTACATAAAACCTTGGATGCAGCTGTTCTTTAATGATGCTCCATTGGCCCCAGGTATTAGAGGTGTGATTTTTCAGGCACATGTCATTTGGGTTAAGAGATAGGAGGTCACTAGCCCTTTTGCCAAAATAATGTTTCACCTTCCACTTCTTATTTTTCTTCATCTTCTGTATATTTTCCTTGTTATGTGATTTTGGGAAGTTATCAGTTACTGGTAAGTTAGATAGTAATAGAGATGTAGCCGTGTTAGTCTGGTGTAGCTGAAACAAAAGACAGGACTATGCAGCATAATAAACCATGTTGTTAGTCTTTAATGTGCTGCATAGTCCTGTCTTTTGTTTTGGTAAGTTAGATGCCCTTCTTCTCATTAGCTTTTCTCCGGCTCAGCTGTTATTCTCCAGGGCTGTGTCTACATTGGCCCCTATTCCATAATTGGGATGCAAATGTAGCACTTTGGAATAGGCAAATCCGCGGGGGATTTAAATATCTCCCGCGGCATTTGCATTAACATGGCTGCCACTTTTTTCCGGCTTGTAGATAAGCCGGAGAAAAGCACCAGTCTAGACGCAATCCTCCAGAAAATAAGCTCTTTTCCGGGGGATCTCTTATTCCTACTTTCAAGGAAAAGAGCTTATTTTCCAGAGGATCGCGTCCAGACTGGCGCTTTTCTCCGGCTTATCTACAAGCCGAAAAAAAGCGGCAGCCATGGTAATGCAAATGCCGCAGGGGATATTTAAATCCCCCGCGGATTTGCCTATTCCAAAGTGCTACATTTGCATCCCTATTACGGAATAGGGGCCAATGTAGACACAGCCCAGAAGTGTACCTTGGTAAATCAATAAAACTTCATACAAATATCCTCATTGTCAAAAGACTTTCACAAGCCTTTCCACAAGTCCATTTGATAGGGGGCAGTTTGCACTGGATGAAAATCTCAATCTATGGCAAATTCCCTAAACCAGCACTGTAAAATTGCAGCCTATTACCTTTAAAGACTTTATCTGGAATTCTATGTCTGGAGAAGATTCCCGTTATGCCAGTTGTCACTGGCTTACTCTTAGCACTATGCAGTGTGCAAATTTCTGGATACAGAGAATAATAGTCTGTAACTGTTAAATAATGCTTTACTTGCCAGATGGATAAATCAGAGCCAACCTTTGCATAAGGCCTTTCTGAATCTGGATTAGGTCTCAGTGGCTCTGCTTGTTAGCATGGCCTGTATTTCATGCATGAAAAGCAATTTTCTACCACTTAATGTCGTGACTGATCCAAGGCCAATACAGTACTTCTTGTGCTCATTGTTTTCACTTCTCAGTTCCTAAATGACCCTCGTGGATCCTCCACAGCATTTCTTTTCAGAGGCTTATTAGAATTACAATCTGACTGTCCTTGAAAATTATCCCGTTTATCACAGTAAGTTCATATCTGCAGTGCCAATTTTCTGCTACACTTGGACAGCAACTGCTTATATCTTTAGGCCATCCTTTAAAAATCACTTCTTTAAGGATTTCAAATGATTCATCTTTCTCCATTTCCTGTCTTACATGTCGCAATGTCTTATTAATTATGGGAATTGACTTTACAGGCAGATCTACATAGGCTCGCATCTCTGTTTCTAAAGTCTTCTTTGGTTTCATGGGAATGAGCCACTTCTCTGGAAAGTGCATCTGCAGTGAACACGAATTTACCAGGTGTGTAGGTCACGACCAAATCACACTTTTGCAGCTTTATCATTATTCTTTGAATTCTTACATTACCGTCATTAGCTGTTTGCGAAAGAGCACTCTCAGGTGCTTGTGATCCATTTCAGCTTTCACTGCTTCTCCAGAAATACACTGATTGCACTCTCAGGGTACATCTAAACTACAGAACTTTTCCGGGATACACTGCTTCTTGTATCAGTTGTTGTTTTAAACCTGCCCAGGATTTCCTGCTGTTCTGCACCCTGATGCCATTCATTGCTATTCTTTATGAGTTTTATCAAATCTGCTGCTTTGGTAGATACAGCAGGTCTGAATTTTCTTAAGAGAATTAACCATTCCTAGGAACCGTGGAATATCAGTTACTGGAGACATGACATCACTTCAGAGGCTGAAATCTTTTTCTTCACAGGTGTGACGGGGACGTGCCAGCACCCTGCATGCCAACCGCGCCGTCGCTGGCATTCTGGGGAGAAGCGGCCGCGTCGCTCTGGCTTTGCGGCACCTGCTCTGCGGCTGCCAGCAAATATGATGGGGACACTCCGACACCCCACCTGCCAGTTGCACCATCCCTGGCATTCAGGGGAAAAGTGGTGGTGGTGCGCTGGCCTGGTGCTGGACATGCAAGCTCCATGGTGACTGGGGACGTCGGCCTGTGCTCATGCGCCGAAGAGCAGGAAGGGGGAGGGGACAAGACCTGCGGCACGGCTCTCCCCATGTCAGATGCAGCCCCGGCGGGATGCTTAAAAGAAGCACCACCTCCAGGAGAGAGGGGTCGCCCGGTGTAGAGGATGGGAGTGACCGTGAGGAGAGGAGGAAGGTAGGAAGCGGCCCAGGGCATGGCTTTTGGACTAGCCCACAGGTTGGTGCATTGCTGGTTTTAACCCCACCAACTGGACCAGGGAGCCCAATCCTGGACCTTAGGACCCTGGGCCGGGAGGAGAGGAGGTGGGCCCAAGGCCCCCTACCTTTCCCAGCTGCTTACTGGCTGAGAAGGCCTTAGTCGCAAGGGACATAGTGGGAGGCTGCCAGCTGACTAGGCCTGTCCAGTGGGCTGGCGGCCCCCCAGACACGGAGGACATTTGGTGATGCCCAGGAGGGTGGAGTGACAGCAGGTGGAGGAAGGACCTCTCTGAGTGGCCTTCTGCCTGCCTGGTTGCAACAGGTTTTACACCTTCCTTGGAAATAATATCCTTAACAAAAGTCAATACTGTAATTCCTAAAAACATTTCTCCCTATTTAGTTTGAGGTTTGCAGCTCTAGTTGCATGAGGGACTTCCTGAGTCTATGTTCATGTTCCTCTTTCACTGAGCCTCAAATTATGACATCATCCACTGAAGTATCAACACCATTAGTATGTTCATGGATCATATGTATGGATTTGTGGTACACTTTTCCTGCTAAAGCTATGACAAAGGGTAAGTGTAAGAATCTGTATTTTCCAATGGGGTATTAAATGTGCATAATTTTCAGCTTCCTTCAGGTAATTTTAGTTGCCAAAAATCTGAGGGTGCATCCAGTTTGCTGAAATATTGAACATTAGAAGATTTACCCAGCATTGCTCAGGTCTTTAACTCAAATAAGTTTTGTTTCTCTTCATTTGAATCATTGCTTTGGGGTGGGCCTGGGGATGAGGAACTCAGTATTCACGCAGCCCTGGGGAGAGAGAACAACCCCAACCCCCTCTCTCTGCAGGAGCTTGAAAAACACCTGTCCATGGCAGCTGCAGTGGGCACAGCCAGGAGAGGAGTGCATGTCCCCTGGCTGGGGAACAGACAAATGCACAGACAAACAGATACATAAAAAGACAAATTCCCTGAAATATATAGTAGATAGCTATCTCTTTCTCCACTCCTGTCAAGCGATGTGAATGAATAGTCGACACATTAATTGACTAATCACTTCCCCCCGCCCCTTGCTGCCTATATCAGAAAGAGGCAGCCAGGAGTGGGGAGAAGAGGAGAGGTTGCTTCGAAGTGGCCAGACCCTGGGCTCCATGAGGCACTGCCACTTTGAAACACCGCGAGCAGCCCTCAGCTGGCCTGGGTTGCATGTGGTGTTTCATACAGGCAGCATCGCATGGAGCCCGGGGTCAGCTGGGGACTCTGACACCAGGCTCCATGCAGTGCTGCCACTTTGAAATGCCATGGGGAGCACAGGGCCAGCAGGGGACTGGTTGAGTCCCCTGCTGGCCTCATGCTCCCCACAGTGCTTTTGCCTTTGAAGTGTAGCAACAGCCCAGAGGCTATTGCTTCACTTCAAAGGTGGGGGCGATCATATCGACTGATCAAATAGTCGATGCAAATTGCACTGACTATTTGATTAGCAAATTAATCTAAATTTAACATCCTTACTCCTGTCTCCTGCTGGCCCAGTGGGGCTATAGCTGTCCTGGTTCCCATCTCTTGTCCCTTGCTTCCCCTGTAGTCATTCTGCAATGTAACTGCCCCTCTTGTCAAACTCCTCCCTTGCCAATTTATGGAATCAATTGAATTCCAGGCACATCACCTTTAAATTATGATAAGAAGAAGCTGCATACTAAATTTGGTCCTAATTCTTACCGTTGAGGAGGAGTTCTTGAACAAATGGACTCACAGATAGACAGACAAACACACATTTCTAAAATATATAATAAGATTTGCAAATTGAGCCATGATCTCTTTCTTGGTGGTAGGTTCAAATGTTCTCTTTTTACAGATCTGTTGAGGTCTCTCAAATAAGCGTATATATAATTGGCCATTACTTTTCTCCATGATGGCTAGGGAGCACATCCATTGTGTTGGCTTCTCAATTTTTTGTATTATTTGCATTGCTTCTATCCTCGCAAGCTCAGCCTGGAGTTTATCCCCAAGTGCAAATTTCACATTTCCACATGGACAGATAACTGGAATGATCCGCTTGTTTATCTGCTTATATTTTCACCCTGCAAGCAACCTGACCCTTGAAATAAGTCATGATATTCCGTAAAAAGTGCCTCAGAGCCACGTTCAATATGACTTTGGAGTGAGAGCATCCATTTTGCCAAACTGAGCTTCTTACTTGAAGCCAGGCCGAAAATTGCTATAATTCCTTTTGGCACTAAAATGAACAGGAGATTGGTGTTTTTATGCTTGATGCTAGAAATGCACCTGCCTTCACTGGTATATTTGTTCCAGGATAATCGGATACTTTTATTTTTGGGGTCCCAGTTTTTTTACTTATTTTTAGCCTCTCATAATCTTGCTCAGACAGATAATAAACCTGAGTTCCTGTATCCACTTTTAGGGGAGAAATTCATCCGTTCACGGGAATAGGCAGTATGTAATCCCTTTCATCAGACTTGGTAGATCCCAGTATGTCCTCAACCAGATTGTCATTAACTGAATTTGTTTGAGTTTTCTGCATTTGAGATCTGCAGCATTTTGAAAATTGATTATTTCCCACAAACTTACGATGGAGTTTCCCAAAGGCAACACGTTTGTTTGAGATCAGGCTATGATCCATATCTTCCATATTACCATCTGTGTCTTCCCTCTCTCTAGCAGTGGTTTTCATAGCAAGTTGTCATTCCACTTTCTGATTAGACCTGTTCTGGCTATTTTTAATACCTTATACATGGATAACCCCATATAGTAAATTCAGTTCTTTGGCTTGTGTTTTCGCAGTTTCTGCTGCCATGTATATTTCAAGAGCATTTTCTAAAGTTATATCACCTTCACAAAGCAGTCTCTCAACACATTTTCCTTAATGCCTCAAATAATTCTGTCTCTGACCTGAGACTCTGTCAACAAACCAAAGTCACAGGTTTTACCAAGTTTCTTTAATTTTGGGACATATTGCACTACGGTGACATGAGTTTTCTGCATGCATGTAAAAATACTTTGTCTCTCAAAGGTCTCATTCCTTTTTGGCAGATAATGTTCCTTAAATTTAGACAGTATTTTATTTAACTTCATATTTTAAATTGTTCTAAATATCCAGTGCTTTCTCCCCAACAACATGCAAAAAGATGGATGATTTCATTTGATCTTTTTTCTCCTCTGCCCCTATGACCGCTAAATACAGTTCAAATTGTCTGAAATTTCTCTGCAACATTTCCTTACAGTTGCAGACTACAAGGCAGTTGGAACTCATCCATTTTGGTTCCTCCTCTCTCCCTTTTTCTTAAGCTAGTCAAGCTACTGTTGTAGCAAAAGCCTCTGTACTTAGTATTCCACATGCTGTTCTGGTACCTCCCTTTGTCTCTATGTTTCATTGCTAACACAGGAGTTAATTTCAATATCATTGAATGAGAAGGAAACTACAGCACTTCTGACAACATGTCTGACAACATCTCACGATTCATTAAATAACCAGTGAATGAAAAAGGACTAACACTTTAATAAAGTAATATGGAGAGCTTCTGTAGGAAGCTGCCGCACACAGCAATGTAGCGTTCCCAATCCCTACCTGCAAGACATATCTCCAAATTCCCATGTTCATAATATTGTCCTTTATGAGGGAACATCTCTAAATTATAATCTACAAACATACCTCTGCAATGACCATCTGTGAAAAGTGACTTGCCCCGCATTACCTAGGATCTCTGTGTCAGAGAGAGAGATAGAAGACAATTCTAATGAGAATGAGACCATTCTTTCTCTTCTGGCAAGCCCTTATTCATTACATTAAGTAAATCTTTTGTTCCTAATCATTTGCTTAATATAAGTGTTGCCTAAATCTACACTGTGATCTAAAATATGTTTGATAAATCTGCTAATACTATTTTATCCCTGTATCTTCACACAACTGTTATCATAGGGTAGAAGAGACAATATTTTAGAATCTCTGCACCCAACATTTTTGAAGCCAGAATCTTTTATTTTGCAGAGCAGTCTTTTATTTCCCCTTCATTCTGTGCACACATTTTATACATAACGACCAGAGACAGTAACATATATCCATAATTATTCTGGATATACTAAGCAGTTTGTATTTTAAAGTAGCAAGCACACTGATGAAGTCATGAAAGTTTCTTCCTTTTGTTGTGACCAGTTGCAGTGTTTTAACATTTGATCCAAATCCTGCCATCTGATCCAAATGGGCAGACCCTTATTATCATGCAGAATCCTAGTGAAGTCACTGTGGCATTATACAGATATATAGACCCATCCTTGTAAATCTGATGTCAGGCTCGGAGCCTTAGTTCTCTTTTGTAAAACTTGGTCTGATGTCTTAGATATGCTCCTCTTACCAGATCCATGTTCCCTGTGCACATTTGGTGCCACGAGGTGACTCTGCTGTGTTCTGGTTTCTGCACGAAAATGTTTGTCTGACTTCATCAGCAGAATCAAGAATGCTGGCTTCAACCTACAAAGTGCAGAGTATCACCATTTTCTATTAGCTTCGTAGCAGTAGAGGTAGCTCAGGATTTCACAGCAGGCGTTCAGTACTACTTTGCTTAACAGGGGACTTAAGCCTCACACTCCAGTAAGGAGATGAATAATGCTAGAATTGTCAAGAGCTAGCCAATGGATTGTTAACTTTAGGTAACTAGAAGGGAAGAAAATGTACTTTTATTACCACGTGGCCTTCACTCAATGACGTGTTATTCACTTCAGAAATTAACTGATTTGAAATGTTTTTATTTTGATTTCACATGCCCTGGAACCCTGCCATCTGGTTCCTTCTTTTCAGCATCATCTTTTCAGTTGCATTACTCATTTATTTAGAGCCAAGCATGTATTAAGTGCTTTCCTGGTCTGGGTTCTTCTGAATCTTCTTTGGAACACTGCAGTGCTCCAGCAGGGCTTCCTGATAGTTGTGTAGCCCAGGAGAGAAGGGAGTTGGCACTGAAGTCAAGCTTGAAATTGTGTAACAAAATATGCAATTAATTGTACTGTTCCATTTACTTTAAAAAACCCCAATTCCAAGTAGGGGTGGTCAAAACCCAGAATGGATGCTCCTTAGGGAATTCCAGTGTGTTTTTTAAAAATAATTCCATTTTAGAATTTCAAGTGGAATGAAAGGAGTCCAGAATTTTCATTTAAGAATAATAGAAAGGACACTGTTTTAACTATTTCAAAGAAAAATGAATAAGGGTCCCCAACAGAGTGATCAGATAGCAAGTATGAAAGAACAGCTGGGGAGAGGGGGATGCATCGGCACCTATATATGACCAAACCCTGAATATTGTGTTATCCCTATGAAATTGAGACATCTGGTCACCCTAGTCCCTAAGCTGTCCAGTGCTGTGAATGCCCATCTGATGAGCTGCCAAAACCCACAAGCCTGGAAGTCCCTGACAGCCCTGCTTGATTTAGAGCTACTAGGCTCCTGGTTTCTCTGAAGGGTGTCTTGAGTACTTCAGTTCAGGTCAGAGTCCCAGCGCTGCGGCAGCCCATGAAGGCGTGACAGTATTCACTCATTCCCACAGAACATTTAGATGTTGACAAATTGCTACTTTTTGACAGAAAAATGTTCCTTAGAGAAACTATTCAATTAGTTCCAATAGCAAGACACTGGATTTATAAAAAATAAATCATGCGTGGTCTTCATATGTGAATTTACCCTTTTGAAGAAAGAAAAGAAAGACCTGTCCAATAGTTGTTACTGTTTTGTAGCATATTTTATGTAAAATTAATGTGTCTCCTGTTGTTTTCAGGAACAGGGCTAAACATAGTACAGTATCTTTGTCCTAAAATGTGAGGAGAATAACTATGATAAATGGCTTTGATACTTTCTTCTTCAGAATTGTACTTTAACTCCAGCATGACAGTACTGCTTCTCACTGTCAGAGCCACTTAGTTAGTCATTAGGCAAAGGATATGTCTATACTGACCTCTCAGGGTGTGATAGCAGCTTGAGTACACCTACCTGAGAGAGGTTTAATCCAGCTAGCTTAGGTACCGGAGCAGCAAAGCCATGTCAACAAATTCACAGTGTGAGTTGTGCAAGATTACTTTGCACAATAACTCAAGGCTAGCCTGGGAGGAAGCATGTTCTGTACCAGATCATAACTAGCCTGGGTACATGTACACAAGTTGAAATCTCTCTCTCTCTCACTCACACACACACACACGACTGCAGAGTCAAAACACCCACAGACAGAACTACAAGTTGAAATCTCACTCACACACACACACACACCCACGACTGCAGAGTCAAAACATCCACAGACAGAACTACAAGTTGAAATCTCACTCACACACACACACACACACACACACACACACGACTGCAGAGTCAAGACACCCACAGACAGAACTACAAAAGCATGGAGTGTATTTATTAGTGATTGATACATATCGAGGTCAACATACATGAATCCTAGGAGCCCGTGCCTGACAGGGTGTAACAGAGCAATAGCTTATGACATGCCAGTAGTCTCTTTGAAGGGACTCCTTATCTCATCATATTTACTAACTGTAAAAGTGGGGGTTTGTTTTTACATTAAATCCCCCCCATCTCTCTCACACTCACACACTTTTTCCACTGATTAAACTTTAACTTCTGTGTGCAGGGGAGGAAATGAGTGCTATTACTCATAGTTGAATGTTTGGGAGCTAAGGGTACGTCTAGACTACAGGCTTCTGTCGACAGATACTGTCGACAAAACTTCTGTCGACAAAGAGCATCTACACTACATTGAGTTCTGTTGACAAAGCAAGCTGCTTTGTCGACATGGTAGGGTAGACGCAAAGGACAGTTTACATGCAATAACACCTTCTGTCGACAGAAACTCTGTCGACAGAAGGCGTTATGCCTCGTAAAATGAGGTTTACCAGCGTTGACAAAACTGCTGAGTTCTGTCGACATTATGTCGACAGAACTCAGCGGTAGTGTGGACGCAGGTATAGTTTTGTCGATAAAAGTCCACTTTTGTCGACAAAACCCTGTAGTCTAGACACACCCTAAGATACAACAGCAATGGGGCACATGCAAATAGGCAGGTTGCTAGGGAAGCTAGATAGTTCAGAAAGATCAGGGCACCTAATTCTTCCTTCAGTTATGCTGGTAAGCAGACAAATAAGACAGAGTGGTAGAGGAGGGAAAAAAATCAGGATTCTTGTGCTCCTCTGATACATTAGCTTTTTAATGGTATTCCACAGACTTAAACTTTTATATGACACCATAAGCTTGAGGAATCCATGATTTTGGAAAGGAAAATGGGATAATGTTTTCTTGCATCTGGTCCTAATTACTCTTAACCCTGAAAGAAACTTTTATCATCTAATAATTCACACACTGATGAAACCAGCCTGTTTTCTGGGGCAACTGTCATATTCGTGTCATGATGTTGCATGACTTCTCACCCAAACCCTTAAAAAGTGCACCATGTAGAGCCACATGCTGCTACAGGACTTCTGGCTGAATATCACTGAACTAAGCCAGAAATAAAATATTACAACACACACACCCTCTTGAGCCATGAGCTCCCTTGATGTGAATGGCCACACGACTCAGGAAGTCAGTGTAGTGACAATGGGATAACCCTGATCCGCATAGATTGATATAAATTAGGGAATGTAACTTTTTTTAGCTTTGGAAATGTTGCCACCAGTATGCAGAACCCAGCATTTGTTGTGCATGTGCTAGAAGCCAAAGATATTAACTTGTCTGCTATGTTAGAGGAATCTGCAAAGGTAAGACTTATAATTCAAGGATTCACCGTTAAAACAATAAAATGTGATCTCTTTTCTCAATAATACATTTCTGCACCAAGGTTAACTTGACTTATGAGCTCTCCAGGGTCTCAACTGGAATAAAAATAAATCTGTTATAGTGAATATTATTGCCTTATACTTTTTACATTTTTATTGACTCTTGCTAGACTACATAAGCTTATGTACAGTTGATTGCATTTAACACATATCTCTTATCCTGAAGAAATGTACTGCAGAACACAGATATTCAATGAGAGGAAAAGATACGTTGAAAAGGGAAATGTCAAAGCAAGTCCCTCTCTATGCAGCACTGGTAAGAGCACATCTATGACACAGTTCTGAACAGCTTGACTGAAGATGGCTATTGAAAAGCTGGAGAGAATTCAAAGAAGGAGTAAAGTAATTAATGAACAACCACCTCCAGAACATCTGCCGTTTTGGGAAATATCCATAAAGAAGGTGAAGGCTGAATTATTCCCAGGGACATCTGGAGGGATTTGAACTCATATTTTCTAGTCTTGTTTCAAACCCTGGAACAATGTGGAGATGATACTTATTTCTGAAATAAGGTGCTCTCTGAATTATGAATTTGTCCTAGCTATTCATAATAGTTTATTTCATCAGCAGGTTTTTAATACTGTAAATGTGAATAGCATCCCATAGTTATTTCAGGGACTAACTGAATGTATGGAGAGTGGTACTACTAATTTATTTTTATTACAGATGTCCAAATGCTCTTTTGTATACAGCCCTGTAGGTACTGAGCTTGTTACCATTTTAGACATGAAATCACTATGCAGCTCTCAGGGCTGGGGCAAGAGGCCCAGCGTACTGGGCAGCACTAAAGGCTGCCTGCAGGCTGGTGTGGTATGTTCAGGGCAGTGCTTAGGGCTGTGTTCCCCGGCTCCATCCCTTCCACCTGAGTCCCTGCCTCTTCTGGGAGGGCGGAGCTGGGTCCCTACACACACCTTGCCTTGCAACCCATGGAGACTGTCACACCCCCAACCAGTGTCTCTGCTGGGAGTCCCTCCATATACCCCAGCACCCTGCAACCACAACTGGACTCAGTCCCTAAACTTCTGTCCCTGGGCTGCCACCTTAGCTCTTCCCACTGGAGTGACACCATGTTCTCCTGAGCAAGATCCCCTGCAGCTTCTCTACTGGGAGGTCATCCTTAGGGGAGCATCCCTCACCCTGACCCTCTCTCACTGTTCCCCTGTGTCTAGCTCTCCAGGGAGAACATCTCACTAAGTAAGGGTATGTCTACACTACAAAGTTAATTCGAACTAACAGCCGTTAGTTCGAATTAACTTTAATAGGGGCTACACATACAAACCGCTAGTTCGAATTTAAATCGAACTAGCAGAGCGCTTAATTGGAACTAGGTAAACCTCATTCTATGAGGACTAACACCTAGTTCGAATTAAGTAGTTTGAATTAAGGGCTGTGTAGCCACTTAATTCGAACTAGTGGGAGGCTAGCCCGCCCCAGCTTTCCCTGGTGGCCACTCTGGGCCAAACAAGGGAAACTCTTCTGCCCCCTTCCTGGCCCCGGAGCCCTTAAAGGGGCACAGTCTGGATATAGTGCTTGTGCCAGTTGCAAGCCTGCCAGCACCCAGCCAGCAGACCCTGCACCTGGCACAGCATGAGCCAGCCACCCGCTGCCACCCAGCCCTCCGCCTCTTCCCAGGACCAGGCTGGTGGCTCACAGGAGTCTGCCCAGGGCCGCAAGAGGCGGGCGCCCGCCTGGTCTAGTGCGGAGATCGTAGACCTCATCGAGGTTTGGGGGGAGGCCTCCAACATCCACGATCTCTGCACTAGGCACAGGAATATGGCTGTCTTGGGCAGGATAGCTGCCAGCCTGGCCACCAAAGGCCACATGCAAACCCAGGAGCAGGTTTGCATGAAAATCAAGTTGGTCCAGTGAGACCCCCGACCCTGAGCTTAGAACATAAGAACATAAGAACGGCCATACTGAGTCAGAGCAAAAGTCCATCTAGCCCAGTACCCTGTCTGCCGACAGTGGCCAGCACCAGGTACCCCAGAGAGGCTGGACCAAAGACAATGACCAAGCGATTTGTCTCGTGCCATCCATCTCCAGCCTTCCACAAACAGAGGCCAGGGACACCATTTCTACCCCTGGCTAATAGCACTGCATGGACCCAACCTCTATGAATTTATCTAACTTCTCTTTAAACTCTGTTATAGTTCTACCCTTCACAGCCTCTTGCGGCAAGGAGTTCCACAGGTTGACTATGAGCTATGTGAAGAAGAACTTTCTTTTATTAGTTTTAAGTCTGCTACCCATTAATTTCATTTAGTGTACGCTAGTCCTTACATTATGGGAACTAATGAAGAACTTTTCTTTATTCACCCTCTGTCAGCCGACGGTCAGGGCAGTGAGTCCCTTATGACCGGCTGAAGTTCTTTTAAATTGTGCTTGGTTCTGTTACAGCAACTGAAGGAGTCAGGTTAAAGTTTAAACAGTTACTATTTATTGTTACAGGGTAAACTTAGTTGTTAAATGCTACTGCTGTGTTACAGATAACACATTTGTTCATTTTCTTAATTGTATCCTTTGGTATATATGGTTGTGACTACTTTCTTCCACTATTTGATCTGAGGAAGTGGGTCTGGCCCACGAAAGCTCATCATCTAATAAACCATCTTGTTAGTCTTTAAAGTGCTACATTGTCCTGCATTTTACAGATAACACAGACACTACAAAGGACAGGACAGAAATTACACTAATAAGTCACTTACAGGTACCATGAAACCCTTTGGTTCTCTGAGCTCTTATTAAATGCATGCAAAATAGACACATAGCAGGTATATATTCTCACCCCTGCGTTCCAGACTTGGTGTGGCCAGCGTCTTTCTCTCAATCCCTCGGGAAGAAGTAGGGCGAGGTTGGGCGTCCCACAGACCTCGGGAGACAATACCTGCCAGCAGGTATAGATGATTGGAGCTCAAATGGGGTGGGCTGCTGAACCTCTTTTATACCCCTTGGGTCATGTAGGCTTCTGCCTGGTTTCAAGTGGCAAGTTAGGAAAAATGGCTTTGAACACCAAGTTTCCCATGAAGGGTGCAAAGCATAATTTACACCTGGGAAAATGCAGACAATGGTCACCTCTGGTATGTGATGGGCGAAGATTCCTCTCCTGGGACAGTGCAGGCGTGTCAATTACTGGTACTAGCCATCAGGGCGACGGGAGGCCCCAGGTCGTCAGCTAGCCCATTTACTGTCTGGTTTCTGTTTATGGTAGAGTCAGGGACAGGCAGCACACCTGCGTTCCCAGGGCATCAAAGGCTGACTGCCTTTCTCTTGCTCTCTGGGGGGGGGGGGGGGAACAAGATGGGGTTCGTGGAAAACCAAGATGGGGTTTGTGTCTGGCTACACCCTCTCCGCACCACTCGTGATTTTATAGACCTCTATTATATTCCCCCTCAGTCTCCTCTTTTCTAAGCTGAAAAGTCCCAGTCTCTTTAGCCTCTTTTCATATGGGACCTGTTCCAAACCCCTAATCATTTTAGTTGCCCTTTTCTGAACCCTTTCCAAGACCAAAATATCTTTTTTGAGATGAGCAGACCACATCTGTACACAGTATTAAAGATATGGCGTACCATAGTTTTATACTACCCCTCCTCCTTCTTCCTTTGGCTTCCCCCTTCCAGATCCCTCCTCCCTGGTTTCCCCCTCCTCTCCCACCCTCTGTCTTCCCTTCTCCCACCTTCTTTTCCCAGTCTCCCCAGAGGTTAATCCCCCTCCCCACTCCGTTTCTATTTTTGAACACACGTGTCCTTTATTTTTTACATCAGGAAGTGGGGCTAGGGAGGGGTAAGTGGAAGGAGGTGAAGAAGGAATGGTTTATTGGACCCCGATGGGGAAGACTGGGGTGGCTCTGCGGGCTCCTCGGGGTGGAAGCTCTCCTGCAGGGCCTCCTGGATCTTGACAGCCCCCCGATTAACCCCCCCCCCCCCCGATAGCAGCCTGCTGCAAGTGCAGCCAGGCTGATGGCTGAGTGCTGTGATGTGCCGAGTATGGGCACTCAGGGCACTCCAAGACAGGACTGCTTAGCTGTCCCTCATCGAGGTAGACAAGCAAGCGGGGAACCCTGAGAACTGTCTGTCCGGGGTGGGGATTGGGTCCCTTTAAGCACAGCCCGCAGCTAGCCTGAGGTAGCAGCTCCACACTCGAAGTCCTAACCTGATGCCCTGCCGGCACTGGTTCCAGCCAGCCTTAACTTCGGTTCAGGGTCCACTCAATGTGGACATGCTATTTCGAATTAGCAAAATGCTAATTCAAATTAGTTTTTAGGTCTAGATGCACTAATTCAAATTAGCTTAGTTTGAATTAACTAATTTAAATTAAGTTAGTTCGAATTAGTGCTGTAGTGTAGACATACCCTGACCACCTCTGTTGCTCTCCCTTCCTTCATACCCCTATAGCTGATTGCTCCAGCTTAGGGTAGGCAGGCAGTTCACTGCTCCTGTTGCTGCTGCTCCTCCTGCCTTCAGCCATCTGATACTGACTTAGGTATGCCAGCCAGCAAAGCCTTCTAGCCATGCTTCTGCCTTCAGCCTTCTACCTGGAACCATTTTCTGCTTCCTTCCAGGAGTCTCCCAGTCTCTTGATCTCTGCAAGCTCTTACTTGCCCTTCCTGACTGAACCACCTTCACTCACATTAAAACTCAAGCTCCTTCATTGCATATTTCATAGCCCCAGGACAAGGGTGGGCAATAATTTTTTTTTTGGGGGGGGGGCACTCCAAGAATTTGGTAAGTGGACAAGGGTTGCACTCTTCCATGATATTAATGGAGGAGATGCGGAGTATAGGATGGAGGTTGGGTGCAGAAGGGGTAAGGGCTTGGTGTACAGGAGTGGGTATGGGAACTAGGAGAGAGTTTGGATGAAGAAGGGGGTTGTGACCTGGGGCAGAGAACTGGAGTGCAGGGGGGGGGCAGAGTCCAGGGGGAAAGGCAAGGATTCTGACCTGGAGAGGAGTGTAGGTGAAGGTACAGGATCTGGGAAGGGGCTGTAACCTGGGGGAGGGGCTAAAGGTACAGAGTTTGGTAGGGTTATAAGAAAGGATTCTGACCTGGAGGAGGGGTGCAGGAGGAAGTGCAGAGTCTTGTAGGAGGTTGTTGTGATCTGGGGCAGGAGTGCAGAAGAGGGTGCGGGTATTTGAGTTGTGACCAAGGGTAGGGGATTAGGGTGCAAGGTCTGGGAGAGGTTTGTGACCTGGAGAGGTGTAAGAGGGGGTACAGGATTTGGGAAGGGGTATGGGTACAGGAATGGAGGAGCAGAGGGTTTGGGTTATGTGGGGTAGCAAGCAAGAAAGGGGACTGATGATTGGTGAATGGTTAAGGTGCCAGAAGCAGGGTCTGGTCAGGAAGCACTTACCTGGACAGCTAGTTCCTTAGCTAGGTTCCTTAGCTTCCATACTCCCAGCACAAGTCAGAGCAGCTGTAGGAGCCATGTGTTCTGCTCTGAACTGAATGCTTTGAGCCTGGGAGAGGAGAGGAGGAATACATCATATGCTGCCTATCCTGCAAACAGGCAATTCCTATTGGCCAGAAACTGGCCAATGAAAGCTGCAAGATTTTGCTGGGGGGCAAGGCAGCATGAGAAACCTCTCCCCCACTCCCTGTGCTTGCAGGGTTCAGAGAGCCTGCAGCCAGCTTTTCTGAGTACCAAGTGAGAGCAGGGCAGGCTGGGAGGTGGCTGAAGCTCCTGTGGGCCAAATCTGGCAGGTTGGTGGGCCACATCTGGCCTGTAAGTCATATTTTGCCCAGCCCTGCTCTAGGCATTCCCCCACTCAATTAACTGGCCAAGTGAGAGCACCCACTCTAACAAAGGCAAGCTGAAACTACTTCATTTACTGGGCCCAGTCACTCGATAGCCCTATGGAATCCCATGTTTTCAGAAATTTAGCTTTTTTCCATCCCCAAAATGTTTTGTGATGTTTCCATCCTGATGCAGAGCTTCCCAGAGCCTTCTGTGCCTTTGTAACCTCCAGAATGGTTTGTTATATGCTGTTGTGTTTCGGGCTACCCTTAAAACCCACTTGCAAATCATAACTGCTGTTGCAGCATGATTGCTCAAGGTCCTTCACCTCCATGCACTGGCAATACCCAGGCTCTGATTAGGTTCTTATATCATGCCCATCACTATGGTATTTCAGCACCCAAAGCTGCAATGACAGTGTGTTATTCTGCAAGGGTATGACTAGACTACATGGCTCTGTCGACGGACATAGCAAAATGAAGTGGCGATTTAAATAATCGCCGCTTCATTTACATCAAAATGGCCGCCGCGCTGTGTCGACGATCAGCTGATAGGCACAGCGGGGCAGTCTAGACACTCCGTGGTCGACAAGGAAAGCCTTTGACAACCACTCCGGTGAACCACATCTAGACTGCTCCGCTGTGTCGATCAGCTGATCGTTGGCACAATTCGGCAGCCATTTTTATGTAAATGAAGTGGCGATTATTTAAATTGCCGCTTCATTTTGCTATGTGTAGTAAACTCATCTACATGGCTCCGTCGACGGAGTCTAGACATACCCCAAGTGTGCTTATTAGTATTTAGAGTCCTTTGATTAGGTGCCGCCTATCTCCTCCCCCATGTCAACAGCCAAAAATTATGGTTGGCATTTGGGATGTTATAACCATACAACATGGACAATGCAGATTTTATTCCCATATATCTCTGCTGCATGGAGAAGGGCAAGCAAAGGAGCCACCATCATCATCACTAGGAGTTTTAATGGAGGAAGATAGTTTTATAATTTATTCAGAGCCTTGCCCACCAAGGCTGCCTAGTAAGACAAAATTCAACACACCACCTGCCACTGCCTCATACTGAGATGAGTTTTGGAGATGCACTCACCCATTCCAGGACCCCTCGCTTATATCACTGTCTCTGACAGATTTTTCCACTGTTGTAAATTTTACAGATGGTGGCTAGAGGAAAACCAGGTAGTGAAATGGGCACTTTCCTTGTGTTTGGCACAGAAGTATTGGGTTTTAAAAAATAGTTTCAAACAAACCAAACAAGTAATCATTATAATTAAAGATGGTAATAATTTGGTCTGAGTTTTTTTTACCGCAAAACTTGGTTGTGGGTGAATGAATATAACAGCAAAATAGCCACTACACCTCAGAGTAAAGTCCTTCCTAAGGGTATTCTAAGAAACTCCAGGGAGATTATAAAACTACTGTAATGGGGTGGCACTCAACTCTTGCAAGCGCTCCTTCTGACTGTGTGTGACTGCATTTTCTCAGTCTAAAAGCCTCTTTGGGTGTGAAATCAAACAAAATCCCTTCCAAGATACTCATCCATAAGGGGCCCATCTCAGTGCCCTCTGTAGTGTCCCTCTTCAGTCTGTCACCCACTCAGAAGAGAGCGGTGCCTCCGGGGCTTCCCTTCATGGAAGCAGTGGGCCTGGTCCTTACCTCAGGGCTTTATCTCCACGTCCCAGCATAGTTCATCACTCTGGGATAAGCTCGCCAAAGGGAGCTGTCCAAGGTGCTGCTGCTCTCTCAGGCCTTGTCTATACTGGGAGTTTAGGTCGGACTTAGCCACATGGGGTCAATTTTTCTAAAAAAGGAGTACAAATGATGAAGCCCATCCTGTTGAGATAATGGGCTGTTAAAGTCAATTTCTGTATTTCTGATTTCATAGAACACTAGAACTGGAAGGGACCTAGAGAGGTAACCAAGTCCCATCCCCTGCCCTCACAGCAGGACCAAAGCACTGTCTAGATCATCCCTGACAGATGTCTGTCTTACCTCCTTTCAAACATCTCCAATGATGGAGATTACACAGCTTTCCTAGACAATTTATTCCAGTGTTTAACCACCCAGACAGTTAGGAAGTTTTTCTTAATGTCCAATCTAAACCTCTCTTGCTGCAATTTAAGCCCATTGCTTCTTATCCTATCTTGAGAGGCCAAGGAGAACAATTTTTCTCCCTCCTCCTTGTAATACCCTCTTAGGGTATGTCTACACTGCAGCGCTAATTCGAACTAACTTAGTTCGAATTAGTTAATTCGAACTAAGCTAATTCGAACTAACACATCCAGACTAAAAAACTAGTTTGAATTAGCGTTTTGCTAATTCAAACTAGCATGTCCACATTAAGTGGACCCTGAACCGGGGTTAAGGATGTCCGGAAGCAGTGCCGGCAGGGCATCAGATGAGGACTTAGAGTGTGGAGCTGCTGCCTCAGGCTAGCCGAGGGCTGTGCTTAAAGGGACCCGACCCCCACCCCGGACAGACAGTTTTCAGGGGTGCCCCGCTTGCAAAGCAGTCCTGGCTTGGAGTGCCCTCAGTGCCCACACTGGGCACATCACAGCACTCAGCCATCAGACTGGCTGCACTTGCCGCAGGCTGCCATCTGGGGAGAGGGGGCAATTGGGGGGCTGCAGGAGAGCTTCCACCCCCAGAAGCCTGCAGAGCCAGCCCAGTCCTCCCCATCGGGGGCTCGTACCCCATTCCTCCCTCACCTCTTTCCACTTACCCTTCCCTAGGCCCCCTTCCTGATGTACAAAATAAAGAAAATGTGTGCTCAAAAATAGAATCTCTCTTTATTGAACAAAACTCAGGGAGACTGGGAAAAGGAGGTGGGAGAGGGAAAGAGAGAGGGTGGGAGAAGGGAGGGCAACTAAAATGATCAGAGGTTTGGAACAGGTCCCATATGAAGACAGGCTAAAGAGACTGGGACTTCTCAGCTTAGAAAAGAGGAGACTGAGGGGGGATAGGATAGAGGTCTATAAAAGCATGAGTGGGGTAGAGAAGGTGCATAAAGAAAAGTTCTTCATTAGTTCCCATAATAGAAGGACTAGAGGACACCAAAGGAAAGGAATGGGTAGCAGGCTTCAAACTAGTAACAGAAAGTAGTTCTTCACAAAGCAAAGAGTAAACCTGTGGAACTCCTTGCTGCAGGAGGCTGTGAAGGCTAGAACTAGAACAGAGTTTAAAGAGAAGTGAGATAAAGTCATGGAGGTTGGGTCCATGGAGTGGTATTAGCCAGGGGGTAGGAGTGGTGTCCCTGCCCAACGTTTGTGGAAGGCTGGAGAGGGATGGCACGAGACAAATGGCTCGGTCACTGTCTTCGGTCCATCCCCTCCAGGGTCCCTAGGGTTGGCCGCTGTCAGCAGACAGGCTACTGGGCTAGATGGACCTTTGTTCTGACCCAGTATGGCCATTCTAAGCTCAGGGCTCAGGGTCGGGGGTTTCAGTGGACCACCTTGATTTTCATGCACACCTGCTCCTGGGTGGCCAGGCTGGCAGCTATCCTACCCTAGACGGCCACTTTCCTGTGCCTAGTGCGGAGGTCCACGATGTCCGCACTAGACCAGGCAGGTGCCCGCCTCTTGCGGTCCCGGGCAAGCTCCCGGGAGCCTCCAGCCTGGTCCCGGGAAGAGGGGGAGGGCTGGGGGGCATTGGGTGGCTGGCTCGAGCTGTGCCAGGTGCAGGGTCTGCTGGCTGGGTGCTGGCAGGCTTGCACCTGGCACGGGCACCGTAGCCAGCCCGTGCCCCTTTAAGGGGTCCGGGGCCGGGAGGGGGGCAATAGAGTTTCCTTGGTGTTGGCCAGAGTGGCCACCAGGGAAAACTGGGGAGGGCTAGCCTCCCACTAGTTTGAATTAAGGGGCTACACACCCCTTAATTCGAACTAGTAAGTTCAAACTAGGCTTAGTCCTCGTGGAATGAGGTTTACCTAGTTCGAACTAAGCGCTCCGCTAGTTCGAATTAAGTTCAAACTAGCGGAGCGCTAGTGTAGCGCCTATCAAAGTTAATTCGAACTAAAGTCCGTTAGTTCAAATTAACTTTGTAGTGTAGACATACCCTTAGATACTTGAAAATCACTATTATGTCCCCTCTTAGTCTTCTCTTTTTTAAACTAAAAATGTCCAATTCTGTTAGTCTTCCCTCATTTTGTTCTAACAGATTACACTTTACAATGTATCTCTTGTAAATTCTGGTCTTCACTTTTCATTACTGTGGGAACAACAGTCAGCCTGCTGTGCACTCCCCCAGCCCTGCCAGGCTCTCTGCCTGGCACAAATCCACAGGTGAAAATGGACTAGGGAAGAGAATTCTTGCACACAGTGGGGACATGCACTTTTGACTTTACAAAATCGGTTGTTAAAAGTCAACCTTAATAAATTTGACCTTATTTCATAGTGTAGACACAGGCTCAACCAGCCTGTCTTCCAGTCTGCATCCCTTGAGCTTCAAAAAGGAACAGATTGCTGCCTGGTCCTGCAGCTCCTTTTATATGGCCCTTCTGGCTCCTGATTGGCTGATTCCTCCTCTGCCACTCTAGCCTTTTTGGAGACCCTCTTTATGGCTCTTTTGGAGCAGAGTATGGCAAGGCCACAGAGCCTCCATCATTATCCATTTGTTTGGGCTTAGCCTACCACAGGAAACATTTAGTATGCGAAATACTAAATGAGCCAGAGAGAAGCTTTTTGTTCCACAAATCATAAAAATAGCAAACTGCCTATTTTGCTGTTTCAGATTTGGAATTCTGTTGCTTCACTGTGTCCCATGTGAATTATTCATTAAAGCGAGACTGAGATCTCGCAGTGTGAAAACATTTCTGACAGTTTCTCAGACTGATTTCAGAGAATGTTCAGGGTAATAAATCGCCTCAAGAAAGGTAACAGCATTAACCCTCAACCCTATCTACCAGAGATCTCCTTTTGTGCTTCAGCACAGACTAGGATCAATCTTAAAATCTGTTTTCCACCAAAATATTGTTTGCCCATTTATCATTAGTTAATTATTGTTCAAAACAGAAAATGACATTGGTTACTGTAAACGCGCCACCCTCGTACCCCCCTGGCGGGGGTGTGTTTCACTTGTTCACCCCTTTCTGTGCCCCAGTCCGATTGATCCGTCACCCTAATGATCGCCCTGTGGCATCCCAGTTACTTGTGTTAATAGTCTCCGAGGTCTCTTTCGCAATATTGGTGGGTTTGCCCCCCATGATGGGGAGAGGGGGGAGAGGGCCCACCCTCTCTCACTGACCCCCACCCAGGGCCCTAAGGACACAGATGCCAAGCTTGTCCGATCCGGCTGGCGGGGCCTTAGCCGAAACTCGCCAGCCCACAGGCTCCACTTTGCCCACCCTGGGCTGCTTCCTCTCCCCACCTGGGTTCTATACGCCGAGCCGGAGCTTATCTCCTCGGCCTCGGGCCCCTTCCAGGGTTCTCTTGCAGGGAGGGATGCTAGTGATGCTTCCCCATCTCTCTCCTCCGTCCGGTGTTTAAATCTCCATGCCGCGGCCCGTGGGCGGGGCCCCACCCGACTCGGCGTGGGCTCGCTTCCGGCTCGCGGCTGCGGCTACAGGATGACGTCACGGCACCCATGACGTCAGTGGGATTCCCAGAGCCGCCCAGACGCCTGGCCGCAGCGGCCGCCCGGGAGCACCCAGCACACCCCCACGTGGCTTGCGACGGGGCCGTTCGGGCGGCGGGCTGCGGGCTGTCTGGCTCCGCCCCTCCCTGCCCCGTCCCGAGGGCCACCAGGCATACGGCTCCTATGCACTCCGGAGTGCGGGGCGTTTCTGCCCCATCACAGTTACCTAAAAACCTTGCACCCCAAATCACAAACTGAAACATTAACAAGTCCCAAGGTAAAATTTCTCTGATGTCAGTGGTGAAGTTTCTTCATAGTTGAAGTGATTTAGGCCTGTTGTGAGGCTGGTATTTGTCTGCATCATCTTGTTAATGGGAAGCATAGGTACTGGAACTAAGGGTGCTGCCAGACTGGTTGGCTTGAAGGGGTTTCTATGTTATAAAGGGTTTTACTGTGGCTCACAGCATAACTGCCATGAGGTAGATTCAAACCTAGGACCTCAGTATAGGGACTGCTACAGCTTGAGGTACAAAGTCAGCTGGTTCTCAGATTAGGCTGTAGGGCTCCCTTGTTCTGATCTCTCGCTGTAAGTGATCTAGGTGCCACTACATGGGACAGTGAACCACATGAGGGATGTGTCTAGACAGCACCCTTCTGTCGGAATAAACTACACAATTTGTGCTACGCAACTTGTGTAACTTATTCTGAGTCTAGGTTGAAAGAGCTTATTTTGAAATTTGGTTCTATGTAGACAGCTCCAGATTTCAAAATAAGGCACTATTCCAACAAATTCCTTAACGCTCATGGAATTATGATTACAGTGATGCCAGAAGAGCGTGCCTTCTATTTTGGGAGATAGCAGGAGCGTTTAAAGATGTGGCGTTGCTATTTCGGGATACTTCTGGTATCCCGGAATAATGCCGCAGTCTAGATGTACCCTTAATGTGTGGGTTACCAAACCACCTCCCCCAGTATACAAATGGCTCCCACTCACTTGTGGGTAAGTGCATACACCCATGATCTCAGGCAAAAGCAAATTTCCAGAAGACCCAAGAAGCATAAAGAAAATTGTAGGAAAGATTTAGTTTCTAAATCCCTGTGCTGTTTCCTAACAGGCTATGAATACAAATGAAGATTAGTCATATTTCCACTGAGTCAGACACCCTGGAATGAAAGGTGATCCATCCCTTGTCACCCATTCCCTACTTCTGGCAAACAGAGGCTAGGGACACCATCTGTGCTCATGCCAGCTAATAGCCATTGATCTACAATCCTCCATGAATTTCTCTATACCTGAAAAAAGAGTTCTTGAAGCTTGAAAGTTTGTACTATACTTACCCTGTTTCTCTTCAGACAGTATACTCTTGATAAAATACCTTCCATCTTAAATCCATTATCAGCTTTATTAGTAGGGGACACAGCTCCTCCATCTGAAAAATGATTGGAACACACAAGAGTTTTTCCACTCTAAAGTCCTTGTTTTACTGAGTACAAAGCACACGTCAAAATAGCAATATTATAGAGCACCCAAGTTATATTTATCCAAAGTCTGAGATGGTGTTGAATGTTCAGGAGCAGGGCTTTGATGTCCAGGGTAGCTGTCAGACTCCAGACACATCAAAATCCTCTCAAAAGAATTTCTCCAAAGTATCCCCAATGTGCACACACCAACTAAACTCTTTTATATGTATCTCAAAACAAAGCATACCCCCTAGTCCTAATCTGCACTAGGGAGTTATTTCAAAATACCCCCCGCTTTATTTCAAAATAATAAGCAGAGCGTCCATACTACAAAGCCTGTTATTTTAAAATAAAGGGCTGATTATTTCAAAATCTATAGTCCTTCTTTCCTTGGGGAATAAGATTATTTCAAAATATGCAGACATGCATCTGATGAAGTGGGCCTTTGCCCATGAAAGCTTATGCTCCAACACTTCGGTTAGTCTATAAGGTGCCACAGGACTCCTCGACGCTTATTTCAAAATAGTTATTTTGGGAGCTATTATTTTGAATGTAGTTATTTTGAAATAATTTCCTAGTGTAGACATGCCCTTAGTGGGCTGACTGTTTTCCTACCAATACCAAATACATCTTCTAACAAGAAATTTACAAGTATAGATACCTACACTCGAGGTTAGTTATCCACATTCCATTTTTATTCTCACTAATCTGTCATTTTACTTTATCTATCTTTGTTAGTAATACTGCAGCTATGCAGTTGTTTTTGTCTGCTTAGGCAAGGTTGCATTCCTTCTGACTAGGCGGTGTCCTCTCTTCTAGTTTATACTAACTAAGTGCACAAGATAGTTGAGCTATGTTAGGTTCAGATTAAGTCCAGTTCTCTTGTAACAATGGAACCTACAGAAATATATATGATCTTTTGACACACTCTTTTCATCAGTCATTAAATAGACAAAAGAATGTATTTTAGTAATTGTTTCTTTTTCAGACAGCAAGGCAGTGATTTTGAATGCTTCAATTAGACTTAGAAAAAAATAGTGATTGGGAAAAGAAGTTTAATATGTACATTTATTTTTAACCGTTTTATCATCAGGTGTATTGTAAAACTTGTAGACCAAAAAGTACAAATAAGACAGCCTAATTATTGATGATCAAATATACATCCCACAGCATTTTTGACAGCTGTAACTTTCATTTGTTCAAGAGAAGTATTACAATTGATGACTTTCTAAAACTCTTCACATTTCCAAACCAGTCTTAAAGAATTTGTCCAGGATTTCAATCCATTGAAATGCAACATTTGTATATACTGTATTAAATTCCTTGATAAATACACCGTAGGAAGAACCCAACAAATAAGAGTGTATATAAAAGCTACATGGGGACCAGTGCAATAAAAATTAAGCCAAGAGACATGGGACCAATTTCTAGGTCCAGATTAAGTGCCTTTGTACTAATCCAGTGCACTACCATAGCCTAGCTAGCCACAATATTTTAAGAAGTAGCAAATGAGTTGACCAAGTAACTATAGGCCTGTCAGTCTGACATCAATCCCAGCAAGTTAAATGAGTGGCTGATATTAACTCAATTAATAAAGAATTAAAGAAATATAGGCGATGTAAATTTATGGAAAATAGATCCTGTCAACCTAATTTATCTTTTTTTTTTCAATGAGATTACAAGTTTGGTTGTTGAGTTAATATACTTAGACTTCTGTAAGACATTTGATTGGTATTGCCTGATATCATGATTTAAAAAACAGCTAAAATGCATAAAAATAATATGGTATTAGCGGACTGGGTCATAGCCAGTCATACCCAGTGGTCCGAGTCCAAATGCAAGAGCCAGTGGTCGAGATAATCAGATTCATGAGTCAGAGCCATAGGTCAGAACAAAATTACCAGGAGACAAGGAAAGCAGTAGCAGGGCTGGTTCTGCGGCAGAGCAAAACTGGAAAAGTATGGGAGCAAAGCTGGGAGCAGGGCAGGATCTGGAGCTAAGGAGAATCAGAGCAGGAACGGGGCATGAAGAGACAGGCATAGGAAGGCATAGAATAGATGGGTGTGTGCCTTTAGCAGTCATAGAATCATAGAATCATAGGACTGGAAGGGACCTCGAGAGGTCATCGAGTCCAGCCCCCCGCCCTCAAGGCAGGACCAAGCTCCGTCTACACCATCCCTGACAGATGTCTATCTAACCTGTTCTTAAATATCTCCAGAGAGGGAGATTCCACCACCTCCCTTGGCAATTTATTCCAATATTTGACCACCCTGACAGTTAGGAATTTTTTCCTAATGTCCAATCTAAACCTCCCTTGCTGCACTTTAAGCCCATTACTCCTTGTCCTGTCCTCAGAAACCAAGAGGAACAAATTTTCCCCTTCCTCCTTGTGACACCCTTTTAGATATTTGAAAACCGCTATCATGTCCCCCCTTAATCTTCTTTTTTCCAAACTAAACAAGCCCAGTTCATGAAGCCTGGCTTCATAGGTCATGTTCTCTAGACCTTTAATCATTCTTGTCGCTCTTCTCTGTACCCTTTCCAATTTCTCCACATCTTTCTTGAAATGTGGTGCCCAGAACTGGACACAGTACTCCAGCTGAGGCCTAACTAGAGCAGAGTAGAGTGGCAGAATGACTTCACGAGTTTTGCTTACAACACACTTGTTGATACAACCTAGAATCATATTTGCTTTTTTTGCAACACTATCACACTGTTGACTCATATTCAACTTGTGGTCCACTATGACCCCTAGATCCCGTTCCGCCATGCTCCTTCCTAGACAGTCGCTTCCCATCTTGTATGTATGGAACTGATTGTTCCTTCCTAAGTGGAGCACTTTGCATTTCACTTTATTAAACTTCATCCTGTTTACCTCTGACCATTTCTCTAACTTGCTAAGGTCATTTTGAATTATGTCCCTATCCTCCAAAGAAGTTGCAATCCTACCCAGTTTGGTATCATCTGCAAACTTAATAAGCGTACTCTCTATCCCAATATCTACATCATTGATGAAGATATTGAACAGTACGGGTCCCAAAACAGACCCTTGCGGAACTCCACTTGTTATCCCTTTCCAGCAGGATTTAGCACTGTTAACAACAACTCTCTGACTATGGTTATCCAGCCAATTATGCACCCACCTTATCGTGGCCCTATCCAAGTTATATTTGCCTAGTTTATCAATAAGAATATCATGCGAGACCGTATCACATGCCTTACTAAAGTCTAGGTATATGACATCCACCGCTTCTCCCTTATCCACAAGGCTCGTTATCCTATCAAAGAAAGCTATCAGATTAGTTTGGCATGACTTGTTCTTCACAAACCCATGCTGGCTATTCCCTATCACTTTATTACCTTCCAAGTGTTTGCATAGGATTTCCTTAATTACCTGCTCCATTATCTTCCCTGGGACAGACGTTAAACTGACCGGTCTGTAGTTTCCTGGGTTGTTCTTATTCCCCTTTTTATAGATGGGCACAATATTTGCCCTTTTCCAGTCTTCTGGAATCTCCCCTGTCTTCCATGATTTTTCAAAGATCATAGCTAAAGGCTCAGATACCTCCTCTATCAGCTCCTTGAGTATCCTGGGATGCATTTCATCAGGACCTGGTGACTTGCTGACATCTAACTTTCCTAAGTGATTTTTAACTTGTTCTTTGTGTATCCTATCTTCTAAACTTACCCTCTCTCTGCTTGTATTCATTACATTAGGCACACCTCCAGACTTCTCGGTGAAGACCGAAACAAAGAAGTCATTGAGCATCTCCGCTATTTCCAAGTTTCCTGTTACTGCTTCTCCCTCCCCACTGAGCAGTGAGCCTACCCTGTCCTTGGTCTTCCTCTTGCTTTTAATGTATTTATAAAAGGTCTTGTTTCCCTTTATGCCTGTAGCTAGTTTGATCTCATTTTGTGCCTTTGTCTTTCTAATCTTGACCCTGCATTCCCGTGTTGCTTGCCTATATTCATCCTTTGTTATTTGTCCTAGTTTCCATTTTTTATAGTCAATGAGGTGCTATTGCTGCTAGGTTTAAGAGCTGGTCTACTGGCTTCCTCAGCTAATCAGGAAGATTGGTCCCTCACACAGACTAGTTGGCTTGGTAGAACATCAGATATACTGAGTAGCATAGCTGAGTGCCTTACGACTGATAGTACTCTGCTGCTCCACAGAGAATGCTCTGTAGGTGCCCTCAAGCCTACCTTCTTTGAGTGGTCTTTGTGAAATGCCTACAACAGATATGGGACATGGATGTGATTTGCTGGTTCCCAGGAATGCTCATATAGGTTGTAACACTTCCAGTTCACCAAGCACTGGAGGTGTCTTCTGACTTATTGGGAGTTGAGGATTGGCCAAATTATATACTCATTGTATCATTGAATACATCCATGGGGATGAAGGTGGAGGAGGGCTGGAGTGATGGGAAGGACTCCTCTCTGTATAAATTTAGAACAAAAACATGAAATATGGGGTATATCTTCAGGAACTTGGATAATTATAATAAATGTTAATGGCTTGGTCTGTGCAATAGTCTTGAAAGGGTTCAAATATTGGTGGCCCAGTTTGACTTTAGGGGTGAATAGATTTTAAGATTATGGGTGGGCAGCAAGACAATTTCCTATGGCAAGGTTGAGGGAAACCTGTTGTTCCTAGTCAGAATGACATTTATGTGCTTCCTTGGCTGCTTATAAGTGTTCTTTGAGTTCCCAGTGTGCCTGGTGGAGATGGGTAGCTACTTCTGTGACAGCTGGTATTGGAGAGTTCATGGAAATATCCAGAAGAAAGCAGGGGTGAAAACTATAGTTGGAGAAACATGGGCTTTGTGGGACAGAGGCATGTGTGGCATTATTGTAAGCAAGCTCAGCATATGGTAACACAGTTCAAGAAGCAGCACTGGAATTATTCAAGAATCTGTCTGACTTGCTCAATTTCCCCAGAAGTGTGTGGATGGTAGACAGTGGAGAGAAGGGGCTCAATCTCCAGAGGTTTTAGACATTCCTGTCAGAACTGAGAAATGAACTGAGAAAACCATGATCTGACATAAAGCTTGATGACGATCTATGTAGCTGAAAAATCTTTTTCTAGGAAGTGGCAAGCTGTTTCCTGGGTAGACGGTGAAGTGCTATTTTGGTTCAGAGGGGGGCCACAAATAGGATTATTGCATGGAAGGTAAAAGCTTCACAATAAAGTCAGTGGAAATGGTAGCCCACAGTTGAGTTGGAATGGGCAAGGGTTGAAGACCTCAGAGTGGTTTTGAGCAGATGCATTTGATCCAGGCACACACTTCACGGAATTTTATTTAGCTCTTGATTGAGCTGTGCAATCATGACCACTAGAAACTCCTTATGATTAGACTTCAGGTCTTAAGGTGGCTGAAATGCCCTGCAAGGGGTGCATCATGATGTGACTGCATAACTTATAGCCGGGATTGCCTTTTCAGAGCATAGATGCAATCTTTATGGTAGAGGACCTAGTCTTGGAACCTGAACCTGGGGGCTGGTAGGGCATCAGTGTTCTCCAGAGTCTGGCAGATCTGTCCAGTGAAGGTGGCATTGGGTAACATGGCACAAATTGACTCCATTAAGTTGTTGTCTACTCTGCCATTGATGAAGTGGGATGCCTCGAAGAACATAAATGGAGTTTTCTAACCCAGTTCCAAATACTTGACCTTACAGGATAGTGCAATAACCTTCCAATTTCCTGCTCCTGGGCAGTACGTGAGTATGAAGTCAAATGTGGTGAGAAAATGCATCAACGTATCAGTTGTTGATTTAGGTACTAGTGAAATCTAGGAACTATTGGATCCTGCAGGTGTCCTTTGGTGTAGACCAATCAAAGATGGCCACCATATTGTAAGGCTGTATGGTTAATCCCATGGAAGAAATAATGTAATTGAAGAATTCTATTGTATCCTGGTATGACAGGGCGCCTGCCCTGCACTGGCCCTTTAAGGCCAAGACTCAGGCCCTGAGCCGAGGCTGAGCCCAGAGAGGTCAGCTGAGGCCATTAGGGCTAGTGAGAGCCCAGCTGACAGCTATCTAGTGCAGCACAGTTGGCTTGGAGAGGCCAGCTGAAGCCGTTAGGGCTAGTGAGGTCCCAGCCAGCAGATATATAGAGAAGCACAGTTTGCTTAGGGGGGAGAGCCAGTGAAGAGCTGACTGCAGAGGAAGCAGGAGCTCCCAGGAGGGAAAACAGCTGGGGCTAGCCAGCTAGGGTTGGGAGACGGCCACCCAAGACTACCCCTGGCTAGGGGCTGGAGGCAAGGCTCAGGGTTTGGAGGCGGATTACAATGCAGCCTTTGGAAAGCGGGGCAGTAAGGATAACCCCAATGCCAATGATGAGCAACCCGTACAGACTGTAACCTGCCCTGAGAGGGGCTAGATGAGGACAGTCAGGGGGTACTGAGGCATGGTGGGGGGTGTGCACCTTGACACCTGGTCATATTCATCTTTTCTGAGCTTTAAAACAGATGATGTTGGCAAAGTCTTTCTAGAATGCAGCAGACATGATAATCAGGCTTCTCATGATTGTCAGAAAAGATGACTGTCATCCAGATAAATGACAACATAGCAGTATAACACATCCCTTGGCCACTGTTAGAATATAGTACGCTGGGCTAGATGGATCTTTGGTCTAACCCAGTAAGGCTGTTCTTATGTTATTATGATGTATCAGGACCCACTCAATCATGGTGAAAGTATTGAGGATGAGTAGGAATGCCACCCCAGACTAGACTCCCATAGCAGAGTGTGGGGTTTAGGCTTTCTCTGACCAGGAATGGAAATTAGCAGGATCACCCAACACAAAGTGTCCTGGTCCTCCACAATATAGACATAGTCCCAATGCCTGACACTGTCTTCACACAGCATAGCTTCATGAGTTAAGGTGGCAGGGAAGACCCTCAAGATTGGTGAGCAGGTGATGCTATTGCTGGCAGAATATAGGAAGCTCTTGGTGACATTCCATCAGGTAGTTGTCTGTCTTGATGCTGAGGTCAAACCAGGGTCCAGAATGCGAGGGGAGTCCTTGTGGGCAAGCTCATGTTTTATGTCATTATCTAAGATGAAGTGGAAATAACATCGCTGCACAGCTTTGTTCCATTCAGTATTCTCTACCAAGCAGTAGAAATCTGCTACATGTTGAGCAAAAAACTGACCTTCCTGCCACAATACCTGAAGGGTGGCCTTGGATGTACACTCACAACTAGGGCTGTCAACAATCACAGCCATGGTTTGAATGATGTCTTCAAGCTTCCCCAGGAGCAGGCTTGCTTTCTCTGGGAGTGGGGATTCCCAGGCCAGAACCTGCCTAATCTGTATTGGACAGTGGGGAGCAACTGCAGGTTCTGGCATTAATTAAGAAACCCACAAAATATGCCCGCATCACTATTAAACTTACCAGGCCCGGGAATCTTCGGGGTTCATGTGGAGCAGTGGATGGAGTTGAGGGTGGTGCTGCCTGTCTGTGCAGTGCATTGTTCTGTGCTTGTAGGGCCACAACCTGGCATGCAGCATAGTGGCTGGGGCCTTCAGGGTTTGTACAATACCCCATATTCCTGGCAGGGAAATACTAGCTAGGGGGGATCCACAGCACCTGCCAATCTGGATCTCTTGTCAGCCTAGTTCCCTTCTGTTTACCTGTGCTGCTCAAACCATCAGGAGACCAGGCAATAAGAGTCAGGCCTAGTGGTCAGAGTCCAAATGCCAGAGCCACACATTTAAAACATGTTTAATCTCATTTATTTTAATAGACTTAAGCCCACATTTAAAGTTGAACACGTTCTTTGCTGACTTGGGATGGTGGAGTGAACTGAGAGACTTTATCCACTGCTCAAAATCACAGAATCAGAGTTCTCTGCCAGCAACAGAAGTCAAGTTTCCCAGCGCATGTTCAGAGCACTGCAACACGCCTTTCATGTACGGTGAAGATTATTTTAGTTATTACAAAAATACTTTTATTGGGGTAGCAAATTAGAATATGGATAACTATCCTGAAAGTAAAAGGTTTCATGATTGAGTTTAATGCCTCAGCTGTTTTAGTTCCATGAGTAATTTACCTTTATTACAAAATCAAAGGGATATAATGTTTTACAGAGTGATTACTTTTCTTCTTCTGGTTTTATTGCTACAAGGATTATATTTAATTATTTTATTGCTGAACTCTAGTAACCATATCTGTGTTATACTTACTGTTTTTTTAAATAATAAAGCCAGTATAGAAGCATTGCCCCAGGTATGCATAAGTACCTTCTGGTTTGATAGAACTTGAATATGGTGACTAGAAAATCTCATGGCCCAGATCATACACAGAGAATTACTTTCATCTCAGTTTAAGGTACGATTCAATCTCAATTCAGTTTGAATAAGACCCAAAATCATGGTTATTTTTTCCAGCTATTACTGTGAATTACAGTGTATCTCACTTAGTCCCTATGGATAAAACCCAAGAAATAATAGTAATACTATAAGTCGCCAATAGGACCATTTTTCAGCAAAGCACTCAAACACATTCATAAATAAATTCCTATTCAGCAAAGCACTTAAAGGACTTGTTTAAGTATTGGGTCTTAACTGACTTGTTCAAGATTACAAAGCAAGTCCGTGTCACCACCTGGAGTTCTCTTGATGGTCTTTCCTCTCCTTTCATCACAAAACCACCCTTCTCTCTGTAGGTGAGTAATCTTTCTATTTTTCCTGTATGGTTTCTATTACATAATGAACCCTGCACATTAGTTGGATTATAATTAAGGGGATTGTTGTACTTTTGCTTTAATACTCATGAAGTGCTTCTCTTGAATTGACTGCTTGCTTAACTTTTGGGTCATAGCGTACTAGACCACAAAGTAATAAACAAAATGAGGCACAGCATGACACAAAAGTGATTTGTGATTTTCAGAATCATTATTAAAACTATGATGGCCATGGTCACTGACAGCATGGGCTGGATCTAAAATAATTAATATTAGTTTTCTATTCTGTTTCAATTTCTAATATACTGAATTATTTTGGAAAAGAGCAGTTCTTAATACAATTTTTGCAGCATGCTTTGTTGATCTAAATGAAGTGATGACACATCACATTCCACAGATAGTAAGATAACCCTTCAGCTGAAGAGAGAGTCTGCTTCGTTTTTGTTCATTCCTAGCTAAATCAATTGATGGGCCAGCCAACAAGTTTCTAACTAGAGCATTGGTAAAGAGGGACATGAAGAAAATATATAAGAATAAAATAGATTATGTTCTTATAGGCTATGTCTACACTACCAGGTTATTTCAAAATAAAGTATTTTGAAATAGTAACTCCTGAAATAACTCTTTTGAAATAAGCTTATTCCTCTTCACAAGCAGGAGTTGTTATTTTGAAATAACAAGCCCATTATTTCAAAATAATAATGCTCACCTTGTTATTTCAAAATCAGGGGAGTTATTGGGCTCATCTAGACTACGCTAAAGTGCGGAATTTGCATATCTTCTTCCGCTTTTGAAAGTGAGATTGGAACTTTCAAAGGGAAAGTAATTTAAATGCAGCTTTTTCAGCACCCCCTCCCTTTTCGAAAAAAACCGCTCTTCTTCAAAAAATGAGGTTTATGCGGCTTCTCGAAAAGTGGGCGGGGGGGGGGGTTCGCTGAAAAAGCCGTGTCCAAACTACTTTTGCTTTTGAAACCTGCGGAATTTGCATATCCTCTTTCAACACTTTAGCGTAGTCTAGATGAGCCCATTTCGAAATAACTCCCCAGTGTAGACTGAAGAATATTTGTAATGTGTCTTTGCTGGCCTATGTTTTTCAGTACACATTGTTTTAACAAATGAAACTGAGGAAAGAACTTCTAACTTTAAAAAAGTTCAGAAGAAAGTACATCTTTTGCATATAGGCCCTACTTTGGCAAAGTACTTAAGCACACGTTTAACTTTAAGCACATGAGTAGTCAATGGAAATTCTCAGATCAAGCACATGTCAAAGTGCTTTGTCAGATAAGGACCACAGTCTTCTGGATATGTGCAGGGCAGGATTTACATCTTATGCAGCTTTATGTACAGCATCTTCAGCACCCTCTTGTCTAAAGCTGACTTTCGTGTTGCACAGTTTTAGAGGGGTTGTGTACTTCTAGAACTCCAGCACCTCTAGGCGCATGCCTGCTGTGCCTAATTAGAAATCCAGTCTTGCGTATGTGATTTAATTTTACTTTGGTGGTGTGCTACACATTGCATATATTAAGGAATGGAGTAATAGGTTTCCTTTATTGTGAATGCAGACTTTACAGTAATAGTTGCCAGCCAAAACAGGTGCACCATATTAATGAGAACTCATGGGAGTAGCAGTGTTTGTATCTTTCATATGCCTGTCACAGATTGAATTGATTGACTAAAACTGAATAAGAAACCAAACCTGCCTCTTCTCCCAAGATTTCATTGTTGTCTTATAGAACAGTAGCTTATTTTCTCCTTATTTTTTATAGAACTGGTCAATTTTTGTGCTGTTAGACAAATATTTTCATTGATCATCAAATAATTTAGATGACAATTAGTTTACTCAGTGTTTAGCCAAATGAGCAAATACAACAAATCAAATAAAACATTTAATGAGTATTGTTAATATTTGCCAAGTAACTGATTTTTTCCAACATAGTCTAATTATTTATGCTAATGATCCTATTATTAGAACTCAGATTAGAGTTAATATTGGATCATATTAACAATGACTTCATAGGTAATTGGATAGTTACATTGTGCACATTAAGTATATCTAGCTAAATAATGCCTACTATATTGTTGATCTACTGCCTAATTCATAAGAATGGGAAGAAAATAACTTATAGGAACCTTAGAATCCATTTGTTTCAAATAATTCTTCAGGATCTAATCCAATTTCCTCATGGAAAAACTTTTGTCAAGGGAAGCTGGTTTGGGCCATCTATTTACCATTTTAAAGAACTAATGACTGCAGACCAGAAGCATGTAGAGGTTAATCAGGATGGAAGATGATTGAAGCAACTGATATCAAAAGGCAATTGGAATTGCTTCTGGAAAAAGTACTGATGAAAAAGCAAGATGAGATTGGGATAGGCAAAAGGACAGGCATGCTGGGTTGGATGGCACTTTTACTTTCTCAGTCCAATTTTTCAGGCAGCTTGAACACAAATGCCAATTTTCTGTTCACAACTGATTGCTCCTGAAAAGTACAGCTGGCTGACTTTCCCATGCAAGTGGATGTGAGTGCAAAACGGGATTCAATCCCATTCTGGATTTCTCAGTGATTTATGCTGGCAAAAGTGGGAGCATAAAATTAGAAGTGAGGGCTGAAAATCAGACAAAGCAAAATATGATTGAGTTAAAGCAGAAGTGTTCAAGGGAGATCGTGGGTACCTAATGGGAATTGTGCTATTGCCTTCACTGTGGCCATTATTTCACCCCATAAATGTATCAATATAGTCTTTAGGGTGTAAATTCTGGTATTGGTACACAGATCGGGAGAGGGGGGGAAATGGCCACAAAAAATTAGTGGGTAGCATAATGACTCAGTAGTAGCCCAAATGATGATATGCTCAGCAACAACAGGAGAGCAATCTGTTATTATCAGTCATCTTTGCTATGAGTTATTAAAAACGGCGCTATGGCACCAGTTTGCCAAAAAATATTCAGAGTTTAGATTGTCAATGGAGTGGGCAATCTAAGGTTTGCTTAAGAGCTGCTGGCACAAAATTCACAATTTGTAATTTCCCAACCTATTGGTTGTATAAAATGATTTTGGGAGTGTAAACTTTATTGTCGATCATCAAATCTAGGCTAATAGTCTGAGGGGAAAATCAGGGTAATGATCAGTGATCCATCTAAATTATTAATGCTGCTTAGCATTTTCTGATATTACATGACTTTCCAATATGCAGTTGTCTGATGTACTGAGCTCTCACCGGGCTTGACTCTGCAGGGCCCTGAGCACTCAGGCCTTCATCCGGGAATGCATTTAAGCTTATGCTTATCTTTAAGTGCATTCTTGAATTCAATGGAACAACTCACATGCTATATCAGGACCAAAGTGCTCAGGACCCATTTTTCTCTATTTTATATCTGATATAGGAAAAATATCGCTCAGGGCGAATTGCTCAAATTCGGGGCTTCTTACAGCCCTCAGACTGGAGACCTTCCCAAACAGGCCACAAACCAGTCCCACAGAGCGCTTCAGATGCCTGCCTGAAACCTCACGAGCAAAACCCCTCCGACACCCCAGCAATATCCGTGCCCCAGATGCCCCCGGGCCTCATACACAGGTGAGGGGTCTTAGAACCCAATCTCACCTACCCCGAACAAGTTCTGTCCGGTTTCAAGAAACCAGCCACAGATCCCTGGTCAATTTACCCTCTGGACCTTACCCACAAATCATGCTGAGCCAATCCTTTAGAATCTAACATCTAAAGGTTTATTTCTACAATAAAGAAAAGCATGAGAGTAAGGCTGTTAAAGGATAGTACTTTACATGCATCAAATCTCCCAGTTCTCGATGCAGGCTCTAGCAGAGATGTTACAGCTGCTGGCTTAAAAGTCCTTGTTGCGCATCCTGGGATCGGGATGGGTCCCCAGTTCTTTCCGGCACTTCGATCCCTGCATTGCTGCCTCTGGGATGAAGTGCTGAGCTGAGTACCAAGATGGAGTCAGCCACATGGCATCTTTATACATCCTTCCTGGTCTCTTCTTGGCTGCAGCAGGTCACCTGGCCAGCGGCCTATCACTGTGTTCCCTGCTGGTAGCCCTTAGGTGTCGATCACCATTCCCAAGATGTGTCCTTGGCCCATTGAGTGCTACTGTCCCACAGGGCCTCGCTAATTAGCATGTCCATAGGCCAGGCTCTGCCCAATGCTCAACCACATTCAGAGAGACTTCCAGTCTCCATACAGATTACAGATTCCTAACTCCACACACAGACATAATACAGATATATGAAGAGCAGGTACAGAATCAGAAGAAAGTAAGCTTTTGTTTGACCCCTCACATGGCCCCCTTTGTACCACTTTTGGGGAGAACACCCCCTCCCCATGGGTGCAGCAGTGACCCGGTTGCTCCCCTCACAATCCAATAATGTGACAGGCACTTCCAAACTTTTGAATGATGAATCATGTAAACCTCCATGTTTCTTTAATGCCATTTTCAAGTTCATACTTATGATATTTTGCCATCATTCAAAAGGTTAAACAGTAAAAATGGCCCTGGAAAGAGCTGACGGAAGCCAGAGTGAGTTTTGCTTGTGGGCACACTACTGGTGTCAGGGAATTCAACCATAGCTGCACAACAAAAAGCCCCCCTAGGTTAGAGAACCCTTGACCCGCTTTCTGGGAGATCCCCAGAACCTGTTGCTTTTGCTACCTATGTCAACAGCTCTTCATCTTTTGATAATTGAATCACAATGGACATCTTTATGATCTGGACCCATGGCCAAGAAACACTGGATGCAATCCACAGAGACTTTAACAACCTATACCCCACCATCAATCTCAGCCTGGACCATTCTACACACGAGATCCATTTCCAGGACACCACAGTACAAATCACCAATGGTAAATTAGATACCATAATCTACAGAAAACCCACTGAGTCATACAGTTACCTACATGCCTCCAGCTCCCATCCAGAACATACCATACGATCCATCATCTGTAGCCAAGCCCTTCGATACAACCGCATCTGCTCTAATCCCACTGACAAAGACCAGAAACTTCAGGATCTCTACCAAGCATTTATAAACCTCAATTACCCACTCAGAGAAATAAAAAAACAAATTTAAAGAGCCAGACGAATACCCAGAAACCATCTACTTCAAGACAGACCCAAGAAAACCAACAATAGAACACCACTTGTCATCACCTATAGCCCCCAACTTAAACCCGTCCAACACATTATCAATAAACTACAACCTATACTGGAACAGGATACTACACTCTGAGAGGCTCTGGGAGACAGACCCATAGTCTCCTATAGACAACCACCTAACCTCAGGATGATTCTTACCAACAACCATAGTACATACCACATTAATACCAACCCTAGAACTTTCCCTTGCAACAAATCTTGTTGCCAGCTTTGTCCACATATTTACTCTGCTGACACCATCATTGGACCTAATCATTTCAGTTACAAGATCAAGAACACATATTCCTGCTCATCCAGAAACATAATTTATGTCATCATGTGCCAACAGTGTCAGTCTGCTATGTATATTGGACAAACTTCTCAGACACTTCACCAAAGAATCAATGCACACAAAACAGACATCAGACAGTTTCACAAAGAAAAAACAGTTTCTTGCCACTTCAGCCAGACTGGGCATTATCTCAGCGACCTCACTACATGCATCCTGCTTCAAAGAGACTCTAACACCAAACTAAAAAGGGAAGCCTCTGAACTGTCATTCATGCTTAAATTTGACACTTTATGAATAGGCCTTAACAAAACTGCTAATTATCTTACCCATTACAAAGATAGCTTCTCCAATTATCACTCCTAATATCATTATCTCATAGACACTAAGCTCACCCCCTCATCCCCCGTCTGTTCTAAAATCTGATTTGTCAATTTTATGTGTGTTCACTTTTTTTTATTGTATCCCTTTGGTATATATGGTCATGCCAATTTTCTTCCACAATTTGATCTGAAGAAGTGGGTCTGGCCCACGAAAGCTCATCACCTAATAAACCATCTTGTTAGTCTTTAAAGTACTGCATAGTCCTCCTGTCTTTTGTTTTAGCAAGACCAGACTAACACGGTTACATCTCTATTACAATATAGAGTAAGGCCTTGTTGCACTATCTTCTTCTCTCAGATTGGTTATAAATAGTATTTCACCAGATGTATGTTTGTAGCTAGTGTCATAACATAACTGTGCGTGCCAAGCATGCTATTGCTTGTTCTTTTGTTACATGCAATGTTGCTTAGAGTTTGTCACTGCTTTAGGAAGAAAGAAAAAGTTCTTTGCTTCACATGTTGATATGGATGTTCTGTCTTGGTTACCAGCCAGGTACACAGGGGTTTTAATGGACAACCAGCACCCATTCCCTTTCTTTTTCATTTAGCATTTTCTCCTTTGAATTTTAATTCTCAATAGGATGAGCCAAAAACTACATGCTTTGTCTTCTCCTCTCCCACTACTGCAATCTTGGATTCAGATAACTCAGATGTCTGTGTCTTGGATATACTGGGTGGAAAAAAGTCCGTTACCACTTGTAGAAACAGATATTAGCACAGGACTGATGAAAAGTAAAAAACATGCCATTTTTGGAACATCTATGATTGAAGGGAAATTTTTCAGAAATCAAATTGTTTTCCCAGCTGGCTTAAAACCTCTACTAGGTTCCATAATGGAGTGGACTAGGCCTTGAGGCTACCTGTTGGGAGTCTCATGGCCCTGCTACACTCCACTACAGAAAAGGGTAGTGGATTGTGTCCTCCAAGTTACCTAGTGGAAAGAAGCCTCCAAAGTTCCTGCTCAGTACTAGATTAGGAGCCTTACAATCCAGCCAGACCAAACAAGGATACCATGATGGTAAATGACTGAGTCCAGGAAGGGTTATTGGACATTTTGGACTATCTATCTCCAAATGCAGTTGTTTATTTTGCACATGCATGACTCTGCCAGAGGGCTGAGTCACCAAAGACCTATCTGACAAGTGCAGCAGCTGACAAAAGGCATCGTAAGCAGCGAGAAAAAGCCTTCAGGCATGCACACACGTGACCAGGAGGTGCTCACATGAGATGAGTGAACTCCAATTAATGGGCCACATTTTAAGAGGCTATGTAATAAGGCAACAAGGGACTATTTAATTTCAATTGAATAGGATACAAATTAAACCTTGGTTGCTACATTATGAACTGCTGTCAAATAATCAATACCCTCTCACCTGCTTAAACCTCTTACAGTAAAATATACATACAAATTCATCCTCATTGATATTAAATAGGATTGTCATGGTGTAAATGAGGACAACATTTGGACTTAAGCATTTAAGGAACTTGTTTGTAATTGTTTTGTTTTTTTCCTCCTTTCTCTCTGACAATTCCTTTGTCAATATTCTGGTTATCTTTAGGCTAGGCAATTTTTGTCCTCCAGATCAGCATGACTAATGCACTAGCCAACGCAGTATGGGACGGAGGTGGACAGCCCTTGGTGGAGAAAGAGCAGGTTAGGAACTATTTAGAAAAGCTAAACATACACAAATCCATGGGTCCGGATTTAATGCATCCGAGGGACTTAAGGGAGTTGGCAAGTGTCATTGCAGAGCCTTTGGCCATTATCTTTGAAAACTCATGGAGATCAGGAGAGATGATTGGAAAAAGGCAAATGTAGTGCCCATCTTTAAAAAAGAGAAGAAGGACAATCCAGGGAACTACAGACCAGTCAACCTTACCTCAGTCCCTGGAAAAATCATGGAGGGGAGCCTCAAGGAATCCATTTTGAAGCACTTGGAAGAGGGGAAAGTGATCAGGAGTAGCCAACATGGATTCACAAAGGGCAAGTCATACCTCATCAATTTGATTAGCTTCTATGATGAGGTAACCGTCTCTGTGGATATGAGGAAGTCAATGGATGTGATATACCTTGACTTTAGCAAAGCTTTTGATAGTCTCCCACAATATTCTTGCCAGCAAGTTAAGGGAGTATGGATTGGATAAATGGACTGTAAGATGGATAGATAGCTGTCTGGAATGTCGGGCTCAATGGGTTATGATCAATGGCTTGATGTCAGGTTGGCAGTCGGTTGCTAGCAGAGTGCCCCAAGGATCAGTACTAGGACCGGTTTTGTTCAACTTCTTTATTAATGACCTTGATGAGGTGATGGACTGTACCCTCAGCAAGTTTGCAGATGACACTAAGCTAGAGGGAGAGGTAGGTATACTGGAAGGCAGGGATAGTGTCCAGAGTGACCTAAACAGATTAGAGGATTGGGCCAAAAGAAATCTGATGAGGTTCAACAAGGACAAGTGTAGAGTCCTGCACTTAGGGTGGAAGAATCCCAAGCACTGGGGACTGACTGGCTAAGCAGCAGTTCTGCAGAAAAGGACCTGGGGATTACAGTGGATGAGAAGCTGGATAAGAGTCAACAGTGTGCCCTTGTAGCCAAGAAGGCTAATGGCATATTAGGTTGCATTAGGAGGAGCATTGCCAGCAGATCTAGAGAAGTGATTATTCCCCTTTATTTGGCTTTGGTGAGACCACATCTGGAGTACTGTGTCCAGTTCTGGGCACCCCCCCATTATAGAAAGGATGTAGATGCATTGAAGAGGGTCCAGCAGAGGGCAACCAAAATGATTAAGGGGCTGGAGCGCATGACCTATGAGGAGAGGCTGAGGGATTTGTGTTTGTTTAGTCTGCAGAAGAGAAGAGTGAGGGAGGATTTGATAGCAGCCTTCAACTTCCTGAAGGGAGGTTCCAAAGAGGATGGAGAGAGGCTGTTCTCAGTAGTGACAGATGGCAGAACAAGGAGCAATGGTCTCAAGTTACAGTGGGGGAGGTCATAGAATCATAGAATCATAGAATAATAGGACTGGAAGGGACCTCAAGAGGTCATCGAGTCCAGCCCCCCGCCCTCAAGGCAGGACCAAGCTCCGTCTACACCATCCCTGACAGATGTCTATCTAACCTGTTCTTAAATATCTCCAGAGAGGGAGATTCCACCACCTCCCTTGGCAATTTATTCCAATATTTGACCACCCTGACAGTTAGGAATTTTTTCCTAATGTCCAATCTAAACCTCCCCTGCTGCACTTTAAGCCCATTACTCCTTGTCCTGTCCTCAGAAACCAAGAGGAACAAATTTTCTCCTTCCTCCTTGTGACACCCTTTTAGATATTTGAAAACCGCTATCATGTCCCCCCTTAATCTTCTTTTTTCCAAACTAAATAAGCCCAGTTCATGAAGCCTGGCTTCATAGGTCATGTTCTCTAGACCTTTAATCATTCTTGTCGCTCTTCTCTGTACCCTTTCCAATTTCTCCACATCTTTCTTGAAATGTGGCGTCCAGAACTGGACACAGTACTCCAGCTGAGGCCTAACTAGTGCAGAGTAGAGCGGCAAAATGACTTCACGAGTTTTGCTTACAACACACCTGTTGATACAACCTAGAATCATATTTGCTTTTTTTGCAACAGCATCACACTGTTGACTCATATTCAACTTGTGGTCCACTATGACCCCTAGATCCCTTTCTGCCATGCTCCTTCCTAGACAGTCGCTTCCCATCTTGTATGTATGGAACTGATTGTTCCTTCCTAAGTGGAGCACTTTGCATTTCTCTTTATTAAACCTCATCCTGTTTACCTCTGACCATTTCTCTAACTTGCTAAGGTCATTTTGAATTATGTCCCTATACTCCAAAGAAGTCGCAACCCCACCCAGTTTGGTATCATCTGCAAACTTAATAAGCGTACTCTCTATCCCAATATCTACATCATTGATGAAGATATTGAACAGTACTGGTCCCAAAACAGACCCTTGAGGAACTCCACTTGTTATCCCTTTCCAGCAGGATTTAGCACTGTTAACAACAACTCTCTGACTACGGTTATCCAGCCAATTATGCACCCACCTTATCGTGGCCCTATCTAAGTTATATTTGCCTAGTTTATCAATAAGAATATCATGCGATATTCTAGGTTGGATATTAGGAAAAACTATTTCACTTGGAAGGTGAAGTACTGGAATGGGTTATGTAGGGAGGTGATGGAATCTCCATCTCTAGAGGTTTTTAAGTCTCGGCTTGACAAAGCCATGGCTGGGTTGATTTAGTTGGGATTGATCCTACCTTGGGCAGGGGGCTGGACTTGATGACTTCGTGAGGTCTCTTTCAGCTCTATGATTCTTTGAATGCTGGATCAAGAAAATACTGCTGCCTTCCTGCTGCTCTCTGTGCAGATTATTTTTTAAACCCATGCATTGGTAAATGCCACCTCATAAAGAATCCATAGCTCAATGTTTTCACAGTGAAATGTCTGAGGAAATATTTTCCATTTCTCTTGCTTTGATGTTCACCTTTTGCATTGTGGTGAGCTACCCCACTTTACACAGGAGAAGGGGGACCTTTACTTGCCCTTCATTGCAGCATGTGCAGTTCCATTGAAATTTGAGCCTTATTCCGTAGAAGTTTAATGTAAAATTTATTTCAGTTCAGAGTGCTTTATTAAGGCTTTATGTGCGGCGTAAGCCCCATTTAACATCGTGTGAAGAGACTAAATGAGACATAATGCAGAGAGGGCATGTATAAAAGAGACAGTGAATGGTGGGAAATGGAAATAATTTCCCACCTTTTGCAAAATTCTAAAAGTATCAGGAAATGGTTTTAGTTTTTTAATTGAATGGGGCCATAAACATCTTGTCATCTGTGCTGCTTTTTTTGCTGTCTGCCATTCAAACATGAAAATAGAGTACCCTTGTCCGTATAATATTCAGGCTGCATTAACTTCTTGACAGATTCAACAAATGCTTCAGAAAGGAATCAACATGCATTTCTCTCCTGACCCTCATCTCCCCAGCTGTGAATCCTCAAATCTGTGTAGGACCTGGGTCAGAGGACATTGTGTTGCAGAGATAACTGTCTCTCCACTTCTACTTTCACCCTCTATGAATCTTCATAGGCTTTATGGGAGGCTGAGACTTCCAATTCTATAAAAATGCCAAAAGAAAAATTAGGTGTAGTGTTGTAGCTGTGTTGGTGCCAGGATATAAAAGAGACAAGGTAGCTGAGGCAATATAATTGTACTGGATTATCATCCACTGATGGAATGTTCATGTTTTCAGGGTAGACACCTACATATCTGAAAACGACCAACCTTCCACCTACAAAAGTTGGTCAAGTAAAATATATTATCTCACATACCTATCAAAAGAAAAACTATGTTAGGGTATGTCTAGACTGCGGTGCTATTTCAGAATACCGGACATATCCCGAAATACCAATGCCACATCTATAAAAGCTCCTGCTATTTCCCGAAATAGAGGGTGCGCTATTCCAGCTTCCCTGTAACCAGTTAAGGGATTTGTCAGAATAATGCCTTATTCTGAAATTGGGCACTGTCTACACAGTGCCAAATTTCAAAATAAGCTCTTTAGAACTAGACTCTGAATAAGCTACGCAATTTGCCTAGCACAAATTGTATAACATATTCCAATAGAAGGGTGCTTTCTAGATGCACCCTTAAGGGAGCAGAAATGAAAATATTAGGGGAAGAAGAGAGAGTTTTAAACTTCCAGACATCTGAATTCACCTGGGCTAGTTAATCTCCCTTTGCAAAATGACTGGCCAACAGCAAACAGCTTCATTGACTAATTGCCCATGGAACTAATGAAAAAGATTTAAAGTTTAATATGAAAGCAAATAACACTCCACTGGATTTGATTTATTAGGCAAACATTTGGCACATCCTACCGTAGTCTCTGTATATGTGTAGGTTCAATCAAATTAAAAGTGCTGAAGTTCAGAAGAAAAGGTTAAAGTATAAATTATCCAAGTCTTGCTTGTATAACTCTGACAGGTGGAACTGAACCTGGGACCTCTGGAGCTTAATGAATGAGCCTCTACAGCTCAAACAAAAAGCCATCTGACTCTCAGCTAAGGCTGTAGAGGAAACTTGGTCTTTCTAGGGATGTTAAGAAGTATGTAATTAAAAAATGTTTTAAACTACACGATTAACCAGTAAGGGTTTGCATTACAAGCACTCAGTGTTGGCTCAAGCCAGGTCCTAGCATCTACCCCTGCTGCGGCTCTCCATTACAAGCCCTTTAAGAGCCGGTGTGTGGGCAGGCTATCTCAGTCCCAGCTCACATTGAGTCCAGGCAACTACCGTCACTGTGGCTCTGCATTTCAAGACCTTTAAGAGCCAGTTTCAAGCCCTTTAAGTGGGACAGCACTCCACAACCAGTACATGCAAAAGGCATCTCCTTCTTGCAGTGAAATCTGAGATTAACACTTCCTAGGCATAATAGGGAGTCAGTCCAGCCAGATTCATGTTTACTTCCCTAGGCATTGTATCAGGCCCAATCTCTACCAAAATTACTTTAAAAAATTGCCATACAAAAATGGAGTTAAGATGCTGGCTGCATTGCTACTATTAAAACCTGGTTTTCACAGGTAATAGCTATGGTCCAAATCCTGTAACCCTAACTTAAAAAATAATTTCCCAATCCACCCAAGAATCTCTTAATAAAAGATGCCAGATTTAATCCAGTAATGATTTTAATGTAAAATATTGATACAATTTTTACCTTCTATATTACAGATAAATGATGCTGAAAGCTTCTTAACTCCTATTTCCCTATCACTCACCAAGGCTCTGAAACTTCTGCTTTTATAATGAAATACAATGTATGAAACTCACACAAAAGATCCTACCATCCATGACTCTGATTTATTGCAGTTACATAATCAGACTATAATATTTAATCATTTAGTAAATTATTTAAATTGATAATACATAGAATTATAATTCTTTATTGTCAAAGACTGGCTCTTTAGGAAGAGAGTAACTAAATAATCTGTGCTTAATGGAGTAGTTTCAAAGGACAGAAAAGGTGGGGGAATGTTTAAACTTAATTCCAAATGTATTGATTTATTACAGTTTCTATCCATAGATTTTCTATTGCTTTTTAAACTCTATCATACAATGAATTATGCTTTTATTTTTTCAGTCACATAACATCACATAGTTTCATTTAATTGTTCTGGACTGGACTATAAGTACCCAAACTTGTTCCCAATAAAGGCCTTGACAAAACCTATTGATTTCAGCAGGGTTGGGCACAGGATGAGTATTTGATGAATAGAAGAATTAAGTTGATGCTAAAATACCTTCCCTTTAGATTCCATTGAGACACACTAAGTAGTTTGCTGCACATCAAGTTTAGTATCTGAGCTGCATTTGAGGAAGCAAGTCTTATCTTCCAGGGGTATGTAGCTCAGGCTAAATGAGAATTATACAAGACAAATCCAACTCTGGTGTAACTTTAGTGAAAATGCACCTATAAGCTGTAAAAATGAAACTAGTTCTTTCACGTGAATTCCATTTTAATCTTAAACAAAACAAAGAAAAATGATCCAATGAGTAAATGAGAGAGAGAGAGAAGAGCCCTGGTCTTTCTGCAGCACACAAGATGCTATAAACTAGAATGTGAGAACACAAGAATTCCCACCAGAAAAACCCATCTTTACCGTAAACATTTAACTGAACCAGAGATCTAAACAAATTACAAGTAACACGGTTCAGTGTGTATCCACACAACAGACTTTCCACCAGCACATCTGTGTTTTAAGCGTCTGCATCTAGCACACTTCCAATGTTTTTTGTGTCAGTACATTCTGGGAAAATCTGAGCAGCTATCCCATAGTGCATCAGCAGAGGATAGAGGTCACACAGACAAAGTGACGTGACTGGCACATGAAGCAATGCACTCTGGGGAGTCCTACTGCATTGAGCTGGAAGGAAGGAGAACTAGCCAAACCATTAACACAAGTCTGGTGAGCAGGGCCGGCCCACAACATTTTGGCACCTGAGGTGGGGAGCTCAAATGACGCTCCCATGTCCCCTCGCTTGGGCCAAAACTTTGAATGGTCACAGTTCTGCCTTCTTCGTGTTCTACTCCTCTCATGGTACTGCAGAGAGAGTTCGTATGCACCAGCAGCAGACACAATTTTCTACACTCTGGGTCCTAGTGGCGCTCTCCCTCCCCCCCCCAGGCTGGCACCTGAGGCAACTGCCTCAGTTCGCCTCATGGTAAGACCAGCCCTGCTGGTGAGGGGGTGCTGTCCACTCTGAACAAAGCACAAAATCTGATGAACCAGCTACAGCAAGAAACTCTCTTCTCACTGATGTTGATCCTCTACATTTTGTCTCCAGTAGTTGCTTCTGTGAGAGGGACAATCAATAAATGCTGATAGTTTGTGACACTGGCATGAATTTACAGAACTGGCTAGGAAAGACTTTGTTTTGTTGTTTCCACCATTAGGTTAAATTGGTTTTGGGAGTGGCAATAATTTTAATCATTTCTGGTTGAGGGATGACAGGGAATTAGGTCTGGAGTCAGGATGACTGAAGGTCTAGTTGGCTGGTGTAGAGGATCAGTATTTCTGTTTTAGTTGAAGTCAACCAAAAGCTTACTGTCAATATATTCACTCTGCTGTTATCATGTTGACTGTCTGCCTCAGTTCCTGCTGCACCAGCCATGAGCTGGCTCATTGCATTACCCATAATCTACTACCTTTCATCAACAAAAATAGGCTTTGAAAGAGCTGGGAGATGCGTGTCTGTGCTCAGCAGTTCTGCCCATTGCTGAAGGACACTACAGAGAAGATGAACAGCTTTATTATTAAAGCTACAAAGCTTTTTTTTTGAGGGGTGGGGGGTGCTAAATTGTTTGGGTGTGCTCAACAAAATGACTTCTAAATATAGTGTTCATTTCGTTTCCAGCACTGAAATCTATTTTCCTTGGTGTCTTGCCAATTACAGCTACTTTCTAGAAGTTACTTAATTTGGGGGCTACTGCTTGCCATAGTCTGTAATATTTGATTTTGAAAGTCTCGTGCGCAGCTGTAACTACTGAGAAGAAGTGTCACGAATCGGTCTAGTACAGGAAAAAAAATCTTTTGACTATTTTCTACAAACCAGACCCAAAGTACTAGGAAGCACCATAGTTGACCAGGACCTTCAAAGACAAATTAATGTGTATTGCATCACCTCTTATGGACTCTTTGGCTTTGTATTAATGGTCAAAAGGATGCATTTTTTTCAGTTGTGCTTGGTCAGTGTAGTCAACTCAGTATGATTAAGAATCCCATTAAGATGCAGGCCAGCACATTTGAAGGTGTGGTAGCTGGCTGTGTTGTAACCAAAGGGACAGTCTCATCTGCACAGCTTTTGGAATCAATGAAACTTGCTCAGATTATAAATCAAAATGGAGTGCCTCTTTGGCAAATGTTAAGAATGTTCCCAGCTGTATTTAAAATCCATTGTGATGGGACAAGGGGACTGGCTTCAGCAACTGAAGCAGATCCAGCCTTCCTTCCCCAAATGCCAGAACAAGTGCTCCCACCTGTCCAATGAACAGGGCAGGGCAACATCCAGGGTTATAAAGCTAAAAGATATGGGGGAATCCAATGACTTAGAGCTGCCTGAGTGAGGGTGAGGAAAGGCAGATGAGAGCTGTGAGAGGCAAGGATGAAGGAAAGAAGAGCAGCAAGAATGGTTTTCTGACTTACATTTTGAAGCTAGAAGGCTAGTGCAGAAGGACTAGAGGGTACACTTCTTGGAGTTACTGGGGACTTGGAAAGGGGAAACTGAGCCAAGAATGCCTTGTACGCTGTGGTCAGTTGAGAAGAATAAGGTAGTTACTCCATTCTAATAACAACAACTGTATAGGATCATGAACAGCACAGGCAAGTCATTGTGTAAAACTTCCTCCCTTAGCTCTGCCTCTGTGCATGCCAGTTCCGGCCTGCCTCATCCTTAAGTGTTCTGGGTTACTAAAGTGTATGGACAAATGGCTACACAGGGGTGTGGCACCATTCCCGAAAAAAAACATTTCTGCATGGAGTCTCAACAGGAGAGTGCTCAGGTGAAGGTGTCAATGCAGGCAGAGTCCTTTGGTGCCTAAGCTGTGACCATCACACCCATTTCCAAATGTGCCTTATTCAGGAGTTGAAGTGAGTCCTCCATGAGTGAGAGGCTAATACAACAACCCACTGTTCCATCTTGGGCCAAGAACTCCATGTCACTACAATCAGTCCTAGCATAGTGCCCCTTTGACTGCAGTTGTGGGTGACATATCAGGAGAAAAGGGGGCACCTCTGTCCTCAGCTGTCAGCCTCATGCAGAAATAACAGTTCACAACTTCTCTCTGAGGTTAGAAATTTTCTTCCTTAGCTTCTGGACGCTCCAGGTGCAATTTTTTCTGTAAGGCCTTAGCTTGTTCTCTGTTTGGCTTGGCAACTGGTATGTTAACTTCATGCTGCAAGCAAATCCAGGTGATGACATAACCTAATTAATTTTCAGTTTTAAAAAATAAAAATTAAAAAGTTCACCTATTTTAATTGTCACCATCGCTAGGCCCTGCAGAGAAGGCTGTAAGCCGTCAATCAAGCATAACCCCTCTGTCTCATATATTAATTACAGCTTTGTGGTAGAGCCATAAACTATTTTGAAATCTAATCCATTACAGTAACACCTAAGTGAATATAAATGTACCAGATTTCAGATACTTTTTCTTTCCATTATTTGCAATTAAAGTCAATGGCCTCTCTCCCTTCTTTGTCTGATGAGTAAAGTCTTGGGTGGATGATTAAATGAGAAGAGATCTGCTAATCACACCCTCCACAGGATAATATTCATTGCCAGTGATTCATAAAGTGGTTTATAAGTAAAAATGCCAAAAGAAAGAAAAGCTTCTTTTTTTTTCTTTTTTTTTAATAAATTGTGGCTTCAGAAACACATAGAGCCCTGTTCTCTGAGTGTCATCCATTTACCTGAGCAGAGCTACACCTATTTACACAACAGAGAATTTGGCCTTCCCATAGCGTAGTATATATTGTCACCTTATGTGACTAGGTGCTATGTACCATATTTCCAATGAACACTTTACAAGACAAATTATTCTTATTGTAATTGAAATTCTTTCCCCAATAATTATTTCCCCTTTCCCCCACTCACACAAACACATATTCTTCCCTGCTATATATATCATACATAATTTCCACTTGATGGGGTTTGGACTCGATAACCTCCTGTGGCCTCTTCCAACCCTATTATTCTATGATTTTACACTCTACACAGAAATATTGCTGAGGTGTTCTCTGCCAGTAGTCTCTTTTGGGGCTTCAAGGAAGGGCTGTCAATGCTATGTATATTGTATCTGCAATTTCAAATGTCTTGCTCATATCTTCAGTTCGGTTGCTTATCAAATTAACAAAGGAATATCAAATTAACATGAGAAAAATGCAAGAATCTGTAAGACACAGTTGATACTAAAACCTTTTAATATACTTCTCTTCTTGGCTCTGTGTTATTATTGATTTTTTTTTAAATCCCTTGCTGTCTGCAGTTGTCAGTGTTTCATATTTCTTCTAGTTTGCTTTCAGTGCTTAGAAGAGTGTCCAAGTTTTCACAAAACAGTCCTTGCAAACAAATTAGGTGTTAAAGTTCATGCTTTTAGAGTGTGTGTGTGTGTGTGTGTGTGTGTGTGTGTGTGTGTGTGGAGGGGAGGAAGTTGTTTTGGGGTTAAGGAAGTGAATTGGGTTCACAGGAAATGAGGACATTCAGGCTGCAGCTACACTATGAGTTTTGCCGCAAGTGCCTATGCAAATGAAGCACAGATTAGCATTTTCTTGTGCTTCATTTGCATACTCTTTCGTTCCATTTTTGTGCTAGGGGTTTTTACGCAAAAACAGGCAGTGTGGCTGTGGCTGTTTTGTGCAAAAAAACCCTTTTTCCTCAAGATCCTTGTTTGCCTGTCTCAAAGGCATAAGGATCTTGCAGGAAAAGGTATTTTTGTGAAAAACATCTATGGCCACACTGCCTGTTTTTGCGCAAAACCCCCTAGTGTAATAACGGCATGAAAGAGTATGCAAATGAAGAGTGAGAAAATGCTAATCCACACTTCATTTGCATAGGCTCTTGCAGCAAAACTGATAGTGTAGCCATAGCCTCAGGATAAAAATTTCACCTGTGGTACCCACTCTCATGGGCTTTTTGTGGGAACTTACAGATATTTGTCCTTCATGCAACCTGATTGTTAGCCTCAAAGAATATTTTGGCCATTGGATCCATGTATTTTGTAGATTCAATTTTTTCCCCTATTCTTTCCTTTCTGAGGGCATGTCTACAGTGCACAGGTTTTCAAAAGGCGAAAAGTCTCTTCTGGAAAAGCAATCGGAAAAATTGTGGAGGGAAATTTGCGTAGCTTTTTCTGAAAAAAGCCTATAATGTAGACCTAGCCTGAGAGAGAGTTGTGTTCTGTTACCTGTTCCAAAAGACAGTATCCCTGTTTTGTATAAAAATTTGCAAATTTCTAATCTGTCATCCTTCCTGTTCATCAAATATATGACTTGGCAGCAGAGATGGTAAGATGCTTTGAGCTGATTTATTTCATCACTTTGCTAGTGACATACACAGCTCTCAGAGAGGTGGTCATGTTAGTCTGTTTTAGCAAAAACAACAAGAAGTCTGGTGGTATTTTGAAGACTAATGTTCATTAGGGCATAAGCTTTCATGAGATACAACTCACTACCACAGATGTTTGAAGAGAAAAGAAAAAAGGGAGGGATACAGAGGTGGAAGTATGACATCAGTGCTAATTAAATCAGAGTGGATGTGGCTCACCTCCAACAATGATTAGAAGGTGAGAGTACCTGAAGGGGAAATTACGTATTGTAATGAGAAAGCCATTCCATATTTCTATTTAAACCGATTTGCCTATGAATTCCAGCCCAGCGGGTTCTCTCTGAAGTCTACTTTTGAAGATTTTTTTTTGACCAAGAATGGCAACTTGCAAGTCAGTAACTGTGTGTCCAGGGAGGTAAAAGTGCTCCCCCACTGGTTTTTGTATGTTTCAATTCATGATGTCTGATTTGTGTCCATTTATTCTTTTGCATAGAGACAGTCCAGTTTGGCCAATGTACATGGCAGAGAGGCATTGCTGGTACATGATGGTCTATACGGTTTTAGTAAATGTGCATGTGAATGAGCCATTGATGGTATAGTGGATGTGGTTAGGTGCTGTGATGGTGTCACCAGGGTAGATGTGTGGACAGAGTTGGCAACGGGGTTTGTTGCAGAGATTGGTTTCTGGGTTGGTGTTTCTGTTGTGGGTTGTGAGTTGATGATGAGCTCTGTGTCTCACTTGAGCAGATTCCTTGTTTTCCCAATGTCTTGCTGAGATTATCTGTAAGAGTGCAGCAGAGGCAGGCATCATGACCTGGATTCTGTTCCATTAAGGCTACTATGTCTTAATTATTTGAGATCAGCAACTGGACAGATACCTGGTGGCCTCAGGATGGGGACATGCAAAGGTGATTGCAAGACTCAGCTATTCAAAGAGACCTCTATTTATTCTAGAAATTCAAATCCTTTTCTTTAGGAACTCCTTGTAAACAGAAACCTCAGCAGCGTCCCACTACAAGTCAGCCTCATCTTTCAGCAGACGCAGCAGCAGCACACACTATGAACACTCCAGGGGTCACTCAGTGAAGGGGCTTACTCACTATGTACTCAGCCTATTCCTAAAGGTCCCATTTCTCTTATTATGTCATTTATATCAGTCTTAACCAAAGCCAGAAGTTTAAAGTGAAGGAGCTTCCTCTGTCTCATCGTTCATCTAGTTCACATACACTATGTCAGCCATAGTTTGGCCTTTAATTCCATTCATATGACCGGAACATTTACACCATAATATGAAAGACGGATATAGAAAGGCAAGGTTACCAGGAACAAAATAATCTTGAAAGCTGGATGGTTCTGGGTGATGCCTTCTGTGGGGAAGTTAACAAATGGACTTTTGTCACTTGCAGGTCTCTGGAAACAGCCCTGTTGCAGTCCTCATTTGGCCCTGTCAGAGAGAGCTGGATTTAATCAGTCTGAATCTTGAAAGTTCCCACCCAGGTTTCTAAATATCACCTGTTTCTTTCCATCTTTGGCAGGTCATGCCTCCCTCCATGCCAGAATTAGCTCTCAGATCGAGATCACATAATGCAGAAAGCAGAAATGTTGTTTAGCTCTGCTCTTCCACTGTGAAGCCATTCCAATGTTACTTATAGAATGGGCTGCACATCGGAGGGTGGAGGGGAAATCTATTTATGATCATCTCATGATACTGGAGACACACGTAATAAAACTAATCCTTTCCTTGAAACAAACTATTTGACACAGTGACTATGTTCTCTTTCAAATAAAATGCAATACATATGACCAACATTTTCTTTCTGATGTTTTCTTCCTCATTTTGAGGAACCCTCTCAGATATGGAAAGGCCATGCATGACTCCAAACAAATTGATCCCAAATGAACTAAGAGTAAGAGTGCATATGGGTCTTCTGTTCAGGGTGGGTGGCTATGCAGAGGCTACCTAGTCAGAATCTGCAACTTCCAGCCCACTGTTTAGAAATCTCCTTGGACCCCTCTGAACACGAGTGTACAGTGAGGTTGTTTGTGGGTGAGCTAGGAAAATGGCAGGGACATCATTACTAGCTACTGCAAAGATCCACTGCCTATAAACCCCACATAGATGTGGACTCAGCAATCCACAACCTATGGAATTGAGCTGGATGGTTCTGGGTGATGCCTTCTGTGGGGAAGTTAACAAATGGACTTTTGTCACTTGCAGGTCTCTGGAAACAGCCCTGTTGCAGTCCTCATTTGGCCCTGTCAGAGAGAGCTGGATTTAATCAGTCTGTGTGAGTGATGGGTCTTTCATTCAATAGGCATGACACTTGTATTTTTAACTGCTCCTCCTTTACTTGCTTTAGTTTGGTGGGATTAATCATCTCTTAAGTGAAGGAGAAACTATTATTGGTTCCTATAACAAAATTTGCTGATATGCATGAAGTTGGGAAGTGGATTTTTATTTGCCTGTGGATGAAATCAATGAAAATCCAAGGTTTGCTTGTTTTCTTGTTCTCTGTATGAAATTCTGCACACATTTCTAACACACGCTATGTATTGAAGTACTTTCATTCTGTAAGCCCAGGAGAAGTATAGGTTATAAGTGTCTTCTTGCAAAATATTTGTTTTAGGCAGCTTCATGTCTTCTACCTTGAATTCCTCACATGAGTTTTCAGAGAGAGCAACATGATTAAAATATTATCTTTAGAAAATGTTGGTCATATGTATTGCATTTTATTTGAAAGAGAACATAGTCCCTGTGCCAAAGAGTTTGTTTCAAGGAAAGGATTCATTTTATTACGTGTGTCAACACCTACACATTAAAGACCGAAGTTTTTAAAAGAGCACCCAACTTGGGACCACATCTTGTGCCTACCAAGTTTGCCCCAATCCTGCTTGCAGTTTCATGTCTATTGAATCTGAATTTTTGCCTGGCTATCTATCGGAGTGTTAGCAGTCGATAAGGAACTACTCAGATTTACACTTGCAATTCATTGCTGCAGGCAAATATTTTGTTGTTACAAATAGTACCAGCAAAACAGAGTCTGGTCTCAGCTCTATGAGAACTTGCTTCAGTTTTTTATATTATCTGTAAATACTACTGCCCCCATATTGAAAGAGCATGTAGTATTAGCTATGTATTTATTCTTTAGTGTTTTTTTCTATTGAATTCTGCATTTTCAGGAACAACTGCTGCTCAGTTACGACTACATAACTTGGACTCCATAACTGTAACTGAGAACAGAATTTGACTCTTCTAACTTTCCATTTATCTTTGAATAACTCACTGTAATTATTATGATCAGCTTGCTAGTAGCAGTAGAACTGTGTCCCCAGGGCAGTCTGGGAACATGCAACTTCTTCTGAAGATTTCTTTATTTGGATGACCAAATTCTCTAAGATCACACTGTGAACAGAGAATTTGGTCACTCATTGAATTAGATGAGAAGCATCAACAAAATGAAAGTGGGACATGTTGTGTACCATACACAGCTTCCCCCCATGCTTTATTAAAATTGGCTTATGAGTATGAATATGAACAATTCAAAAATGCAAAATGGGTCATGTAAAATATCATTTTAAAAGTTGTGATGACTGAATCTGCATATTCTGTATGTGCATGTATTTTTCTCATATGTGACCTTAGAAATATTAAGTGGGACCTATTTTATTAGTTCAGGTATTCTAGTAAAAACCATTAGTGCTACTTTAGGAATGTAATGGCTCTGTGATCAAGACAACAACTTGTGAATGGTTTTATTTTTCCTGTAAGCCCAAACTGTGGTTGGTCCGAGAAAGACATGTGACCATGCCCCTGGTACTGGATAGAGTGGCTAGACACCAAGGGCACATCTACACAGCAGGGCTAAAGCCGAAATAAGCTATGCAACTGGAGCTACATACATTGTATGGCTTAAGTAGAAATAGCTTATTTAAGCTTTTCGTGCTGTCTACCCAGCAAGAAGTCCGAGAGAGCACTCTTCCTCTGACTTCCCTTACTCCTCATAAAATGAGGGTTACAGGAGTCAGAGTAAGAAGTCCTCCAATTATGTCAAAATAATTGCTTGTAGTGTAGACACGGACTATGTTAGTTATTCCGACATAACACTGCTGCATAGACATATCTTCAGTCACATGAAGGATAGCACCATTCAGTCCTCGCTATTCCGAAATAATTCTGGATAACATCGGTTATTCCGAAATAACACTGCTGTAGACATACCCTAAGAGACCATCTCTTGCCACCCAAAATGCTTGCTGGAAAAATATATGACTGAACATGGTGAAGAACTGGGCCCAAGCTAGGAGTCTGCCTAGCTTGTGAAAGAGATGGTTAAAACAACTGTTACGGTAAGAATTTGCTTGTAACAATTTTCTTACTGTATTAAGATTAGCTGGCATGTTTTGTTTTGGCTTAGAAACTTACTTTCACCTGTCTGATTTCACTTTCAATCACATAAATCCTACTTTTTATACTTAATAAAATACTTCCGTTAATTATCAAGCCCTGTGTAAATAGTTATCATTGAGGGAGCAACCAGTATGTATATCTCTCTTCCTTTGCTACAGAGGGCAAACTTATAAGCTTTCTCTGTGTAAAACTTTTATACAGAGTAAGACAGATTTATCTGGGGGTTTGGTCCTTTTTAGGGGCTGTGTTCTTGGGTGCTTTTAGCAGACTTTTAGCTGACTCTTCTCAGAGCTGAGCTGGTTCAGTGTCTGTTGCTCTTCTGGGGGATTGTTACCCAAGTGCTGTGTTTTGGCTGGGGGAGACCAGAGCTTCTGGCCAAGCAAGACAGGATAAAATGCTGCTCCACAAAGGAGTTTGGTAGGCTCAGTGGTGTGACCAGCACATCAAGTGACAACCCCAAAGGGACCCCTGTGACCCAACCCATAACATACAGCTTGTTGACAGGAGTCTGGGGATGACCTGAGCTTAACTAATGCACTACTGAAAGCACATAGATCAGAGCTGGGTCACTCAGACACATAAAAATGACAAGCAAATGCATACAGCATGAATCTGGAAAAGGCAAACAAGAATACCCTTTCAGTAGCTATTGGAGCCTTTCTATAGCTCTGGGTTACTTTAACCGATGGCCCACCCCAAGATGAGGCTTTACACATACTTTAATCTTTGAGAGGTTAGTGCTCAAGATCAACTATAGTATAGGTTATCAAGAGTACAGGGACCTCAAAAGCACAACAGAGACCACATGGTGCTCTTTCTATAATAAGGCTGTATATTATTCAATTAAATGATATGCACACTGCAGTCAGGTAAAGAAGAGAGAGACAGCAATATGAAACTCGTAAGATTTGCATTACTTACACCATACCCTTTGGAAATACTGGCTATGTCAGTCCTCCTCAGCATCATCAGTGGTCACCATCCTGGTATCTTCTCCACCACTTCACAAAGGCTGGAATACAACTTTACTGTATGCCGACTGGAGTTCATACATATTTATAAAGATTTTAGCTACTTTTTCTTATTTGAACTTCCATGCACCACACCTTTAGAGGTGCCTTGTTTATGATAGGCTAACTCATTAGTCATCCTTACACTTATTAAAATTTGTCACTTTATAACCATAGTAGCAAGTAGCTAAGGATGTCACTAACATTTCTCCCCTGCTATCAAGGGTCATCTTGAGGTGTCTACTCAGACATTGTTAAACTAGGCAACTTTCAAAACATCAGCATAACGCAACACAGACACAAGTTCAGCAGATTTATTATTTATTTTCTTATGCTAACTTATTCTAAGGCCTAATTTGGCTAAACTAAATACTTTAGGGTGCATCTACACAGTAGGGCTTAACTCGAAATAAGCTATGCAAATTGAGCTACATTAATTGCATATCTTATTTTGAAGTAGGGAGCATCTACACAGCACTTATTTCGAAATAGAGTACTCTTCCTTGGACTTCCCTTGCTCCTCATACAATGAGGGTTACAGGAGTCAGTGTAAGAAGTCCTCCAGCTTAACAGTATTTTAACACTATTTTGAAATAACTGCCTGTTGTATAGATGCAGATTAAGTTATTTTGGAATAGTGCTAGTTATTTCAAAATAGTGTTGCAGTATAGATATACCCCCCAGAGGCCTGAGGTTTGTAAGCCCCATATTGTACATTACTTCTTATATTTCACCTCTATATCCAAGATATACCTGAGCTTTTAACCTTAGCTACACTATGTATGGGTCCTTCTTCAGCAAAATGCTTAAACATACTTAATTTTAAGCATGTGCTTGAGTCTGTCCCTCTTCAGAAAACACTTCAGCAGATACTTGTATTTGAGCATGTGCTTAAGTCCCATGGACTTCAGTGGAACTTCAGCATGTGCTCAAATATTTGCTGACTTTGGCGTCAAAAGGATGATGATGATTCTCATGGCCGAATGACCTGAGGCTCCATTGTATCATTCTTATTACTGTTATTTGTATAATCGTGGTACCGAGGGAGCCCCATCAAGGCTCAGGGCCCCACTGTATATGGCAACATAGTAGTTCCTGCCCAAAAGATGTTGATCTGTTCTATTTGTGATTCTTGATATGTTTATAACCTTGAATAACAAAGAATGACTGATATGAAAATAATAATCTCCCATTTATATAAAGATTCTTTAGCAAGCTGAATTCTAAGTTTTCTTATAAAAGATAGGTCATGTTCATTCCTAATCCTGGGCCTCGTATGCCTCACCTTGCCCAAAGAGCACCCATTTAGGGTAATTAGAATCTGGCCTGAAGATGAGTAGAGCACGGTTTAGTGTTTGAAAACCAACACGATTTAGGAGCATAAGTCTCACTAAAAAGTGCTTCAAGAAGAAAGTTAGGGTATGTCTATACTATAGCGTTATTTCAAAATATCTTATTTCAAAATAGTTAATTCGAAATAACACGTCTACACACAATATTTTGAAATAGCGTTTTGCTATTTTGAAATAGTACGTCCACACTGAGTGGATGCTGAATCACATTTAAGGCGAGCCGGAACCAGGTCTGGCAGGGCATCAGGTCAGGAGTTACTTTGTGTGGCTGCTGCCTGAGGCTTGTGCTTAAAAGGACCCCTCACCCCAGACAGATGGTTCTCAGGTTTCCCTGCTTGCTTGCCTACCTCAGTGAGGGACAGCAAAGCATTTTGTCTCTGTGTGATATAGTTGCCCTCACTCAGGACACACAGCACTCTGCAACATGGAGCCAGAGCTGCCCCTGAGCACTCTGGTGCTTCTTCTGAACGCATTGCTGTGAGCCTGGCTGTACTTTCTGCAGGCTGCCATCCGGGAGGTCCATCCAGGAGGCTGTCATTATCCAGGAGGACCTGAGGGAGAGATTAGGAGCACTAAGAACCTCCCTGGTCTGCCCCACTGTGGGCTTGTGCCTCATTCCTCCCTCATGTCCTTCCACTTACCTCTCCCTAACCCCCTTCCTGATGTAAAATAAAATACATGTATTTCCATGAACACAAACTGTCTTTATTTAACAAAATGGGTGGAGTGGGGAATGAAACTCTGGTGAGACTGGGGAAAGGAGGCAGGAGAGGGGAGAAGAGAGGGTAGGAAAGGGAAGGGGGAAACCTGGGAGGAGGAGGGAGCTGGAAAGGGGAAGCAAGGGGAAGAAGGGGGAGGGGAAGCTCAGGGCTCAGGGTTGGGGGGGTCTCACCAGACCAACTTGATTTTCATGCGAACCTGCTCCTGGATTTGCATGTGGCCTTTGGTGGCCAGGCTGGCAGGTATCCTGCCATAGATGGCTGTGTTCCTCTGCCTAGTGCAGAGATCATGGACGTTAGGGGCATTCCCCCCAAACCTGAATAAGGTCCATGATCTCCACCCTGGACCAGGAAGGCACCTGCTGGGCCGGACCGGGCCGCACTGTGGAGGGGGTTTGGCCCCATGGCAGGTGCCCATGGGGGTTGGCCACGTTGCAGGAGGAGAGGGGATGGGCAGGGCCATGCCATGGAAGGGGTGTTTGGCCCCGGGGCAGGCTCCCGCGGGGGTTTGGCTCCACCGCGGGAGGGGGGGTTGTCCCCGGGGCAGGCACACGAGGGGTTTCCCTGCCCCGCGGGGGGGTGGGGGAGGAGGGGGAGTTGGGCCCGGAGGAGGCGTGTGCAGGCTTACCTCTAGGGGGCGGGGGCGGGAGAATCCTGGGAATAGGCAGATGCAGGGAACTGTCTGCTGCCACTGGCACCCTGTCCCCACTCCCCAGACCCTACTCCCCTGTCCCCAGTTACAGAACTCTGTCCCCATTCCCTGAACTCTGTCCACACTGGCACCCTGTCCCCTGCTGCAGAACCCTGTCCTCTGCCCTCCCATTACCCTGTTCCCTCTCCCCTGCCCCGAGCCGCAGAACTCTGACCACACAAAATGTATAATTATAAATGCTTCATTTTAGATTTAAATAGCATGAATAAAAAACTGACCATTTATTTCATAACTATAAACACGTGATTTTAATTTTATATATCGCATAATTTAAAAATAAACTGTTCATCAGCGTGTGTAAGTAAGGGTTGGGGATAGCAAGTGATGGACAGGAGGAGACTAGAGAGGGCGGGGCTTCAAGCAAGGGGCTGGGCTGTTCTGAGATTTAAAAAGTGATCTTGGGTGTAAAAAGGTTGGAGACCACTGCCCTAAGATGTACCTAAACAGGTGAAGTAATAAATTAGCCACCTTTATAGGACTGGGCTTCAGTACAGCCACATCATTGATTATGACTCATGTGCTGAGACAATGGAATTTAACTCCAAGCAAAAGTTTATGCACTGAAGATTTATAAGGGAAATTCAGCAGAAAAGCATTATCTCAGGTGCTCTGCTGTTAGAGGTCTCAATATGTTTATTGGAAGCAATAATTGGTGGAAGACAGAGATAATAAAGGGCTATCAAACAATGAGCCAGTGCTGAGGAAGTGAGTCTGGCTATGGTTTGCAGAGAGGATGTCACTCTGAGAGCCAGGATATATTTCAACTTATCTAATTTTATGGCTAGTTTTTTCTTGGTCAGCCTTTTATTCTTTTTTACCACAAGACTGGCTCCTGCAAGCATTTTTTATTCCTAATTCAAATGAAACAGCAGGAGCTTGTTACTAGCCAGAATGTAGTTACCCCAAAATTGGCCAGGACAGTGATACTCACCTAAGTGGTCAGAATTTTAGTTCCTTAGATGGGGCCATTAAACCTACGATAGGAAAAAAGCATGAATGAAAGGGTGCATGGAATAGGATAGCCTGCTCCTTTAAGGGCCAGGCACCAATGGGCCACTCAGCTCTGTTCATTTAGCCCTGCCCTGCTACATCTGTGGTGAGTGTGGGATTTAAGAAGAAGAAAGCCCAGTAGCTAGTCTGGCTGGGGAGAAGATCCCCACCCTGGAGTGCCATCTAGGTAAGGAGAACAGATAGCCTGCTTTGGTTGAGACAAGAAGCTGGGCTCAAGCTAGCAAGTAGCTGAGAGTTGCCAGAGGCTCTTGGTAGGAGGATTGACCTGACCCAGATGATTGGAATGCTGGACCTGGCAGCGAGATAGGGTACTACTGCAGGGAGCCTGCCTTTAGGGAAGGGGGAAATCAGCTTACCTTAAGCCACTCTTGGCATTGTTCCCACAGTGGAAGACCGACAGGAGCAAATGTTTCTGTCAGCTTCCCTTACTCCTCATAATAGCAAGAGTACCCTCTGCTGGCGGGGACACTCTCTGAGTTTGATGAAGCTAGACTCACTAAATTGAACTCCGGAAGATCAATTGAAGCAGAATAGATCTTCCACAGACTGGAGACAAGGTCTAAGAATTTCCAGATGTAGCATCAATTCTGGACTGTGTTAAAAAATATAAATAGCTGTAGAAAGAATACACAATAAATGAGGACTCATCAGCTGACATGTTTGTTTGATTCTGATGTGATAAATTGGTATGAGCCTATTTCATTTACTATTTAATATTAGTGTTGTTTATAATAACCTCTGATTATAGGACAAGAAGCAATGGGCTTAAATTGCAGGAAGGGAAGTTTAGCTTGGACATTAGAAAAAATTTCTTGTCAGAGTGGTTAAGCACTGCAATAAATTGCCTAGGGAATTTGTGGAATCTCCATCATTGGAGACTTTTAAGAGCAGGTTAGATAAATACCTATCAGGGATGATCTAGATGGTGCTTGGTCCTGCCATAAGTAAAGGGGACTAGATTCGATGATTTCTCAAGCTTCCTTCCAGTTCTATGAATCTATGGCTGGAGAACTGATGCCTTTCATTTTTAAAAAAGATACTATCCCTGCCCCCTTTGAATTTATAATCATGTGACAATTTCCTGTGTTCCTGAACAGTGAAGACTCCATTAAACACCAATCTGTCCACAGGAAATTGTTATGTTTTATAAAGAGTTATCTTCCTGATTGTCATTAGATCAAGGCAAAGCTCCATCACAATTATAACTGCTTGTTGTTTAACTTGTGGGGTTTTTCTTCTTGCTTCTTTTACTGTAACCAATGCACCTTCAGCATCACAAACAAAGGGTATGTCTAAACTTCATCCCTTTTTCAATAAAAGGATGTAATTTAGACATATTGAAATTGTAAATGAAACCAGGATTTGAATTTCCCATGCTTCATTTGCATAATGGTGGTCGAAAAAAACCTGCGGTCAAGACGGGGATCTTTCGACAGAAATGCCTCGTTTCAAAAGATCCTGTAACCCTCATTTTTGGGGTTACAGGATCTTTTGAAACAGGGCATTTCTGTCAGAAGATCCTCGTCTCGACCCCGGGGTTTTTTTTCGAAAAGCGGCTTTCTAAAAAAAGCTACAGCTGCCATTATGCAAATAAAGTGCAGGAAATTCAAATCCAGGCTTCATTTATAATTTCAATATGTCTAATTTACATTCCTTTACCAAAAAGGGATATAGTTTAGATATACCCAAAGCCTCAAGAAGAAAAGTGTCTAATAAAAAGGCTGCTTTTTTGTTTTTGGAAGAGCTGATAGCTGTGCGAAATATTGATACTCTGCACACTGCCAAGAAATGACAAGGGATAGGTTAAAATCTGCTAAGCATTTTTTTGTAGGAAATTATCTTAAAACTCTAAGATTGATTTCAAAGAGTTTTGAAATCATAGTACAGTAGCCCTTCTGTCAGCGTGCTATAACTGAGAGTCCTATAATGAAGGTGTAATTACGTTATACTTATTCATATGTTTAACAGCATTAAGACAAGTATAATTATAGCATGTGTTTAACCTCCATTTGAAAAGTGTTTGAAATCTATTTGGTGAATACAGTAACTGGTAGGAAGCTTTTGTTAGTGGTTGGCTTTTTTCTCTTCTCTATGCAACAGGATAAGAACACAAATTCAAAAAACTTTGGAATTTGAAGTTAAGATTGTGAACTTCATTTCAAAAGTAGAATTAAACACAACCGGGTGAGAGGAGAATGGAAATCACAAGCTAAACAATTGTCATCAGACTCAATATCCAGTTCATGCATGCAAATAATTAAATTGCAGCAGCCAAACAACTTTCACTCTGTTTCTAAGGCTATATCTACACTGCAGCACTATTTCAGGATACCGGAAGATTCCTGAAATAGCTATTCTGCGTCTTTTGAGCATATACATTATTTTGAAATATTCTGGTATTCCTGTAACCCTCATTCCATGGGGTTTAAGGGATGTTTCAGAATAGCACTTTATTTCAAAGTTTGGCACTGTGTAGACAGCACCAAATTTCGAAATAAGCTATTTTGAAATTACCTCAAAATAAGCTACGCAATTTGTGTAGTGCAAATTGTGTAGTTTATTTCAAGGTAAGGATGCAGTGTAGACACACCCTAAGATTGTTGCTATTTTAGTGCCCTATCCTAACTTCCACTGAAGTCCCTAGTAATTTTTCCTTTGACTCTACTGGGATTTTAACCAAGCCCTTTCCTACCTCTTAACGTTTTCTGAATAGGGATAATTGAGTGCATATTATTTGTTCTGCAGTGTTAGATTAATGGTTGTGAACAATTCCTGATTTTAATTTAATGGACATTCTTATGACCTTCGGTAAATTATGTTTAATCTGTATTCATAGCATGCTTTGTCTAATGATATTTGCTCAATTAGGTGTATAGTATATGAAATTATTTTGCCCAGTGGGAAAAGATTGCCATTTTGATGTGAAATTTCAATGTGTATTGTTTCATGAAGGTTACTAAAACAATCTCAGATGACATACTAATGGGTAAAGTAGTTTGGATTATATGGCTTGTTTATGAATAAGTCAAAGATATTGAAGGTTTTATGTAGAGATCTGAGAGAAAGTTATTGATCTGTCATGGACAAATAAAGTCTGTTTCCATTTTGTAATTACTGTGAGTGTTTTTACAGCTCAGATTTAAGGTTATTTCTTTGCTGTTCACTGACAGTGTTTCAGCTTAGGGATCTGTGTGTTTAGAAGTACCTTTCTTTTATCATTATGATGTCTAGCTCCTGCTGCTTTTGTGTGAAAAGCTCTGTACTCTGTCTGGCGAAAGCAGGGCATACAATATTATATACTGATTTTGAAATAATTCAACAATTTATTTTGTCCTGCAACCAATCAGACCAGCATTCAAACCCTTAAGGGCATGTCGCCGTGTAGAAGTTATTTAGCCGATTGGCACCTTGATCTGAGCACCCAGGTTAATCTATCTTGGGTGTGAGTAGCAACACTGCAAAACCAACCTCGAGTTACAGTGTCCTTTCTGGTGCTGATTAGTCTCACCATGACATCTGGGGGCAAATTTCATTGTTCTTGATGCAGCAGTAAACTGAATGGTGGTTTCTTTCCCACGTGAAGAACTTGTCTGTGTTTCCAAGCCTCGGGGATTGTGGAAAGGCTCTGGAAGTGAGATCAGGAACAGTCAACATGGATTCACCAAGGACAAGTCACGCCTGACCACCTTCAATCTTCTATGATGAGATAACAGGCTCTGTGGATATGGAAAAAGTGATGGATGTGATATACCTTGACTTTTGCAAAGCTTTTGATACAGCATCCCACAGTATCCTTCCAGCAAGTTGAAGAAGTATGGCCTAGATGTATGGACTATAAGGTGGATAGAAAACTGGCTAAATCCTCTGGCTCAATGGGTAGTGATCAACAACTTAATGTCTAGTTGGCAGCCAGTATCATGTGGAGTGCCCCAGGGGTCAGTCCTGGGGCTAGTTTTGTTCAGCATCCTCATTAATGATCTAGATGATGTATGGATTGCTCCACCAACAACTCTGTGGGGGGGAGTGTGATGGGGCATACCCACCCTGTACTGGTCAGGTTAACTCCTCCCTGAGGGCAAAAGAGGCCACACCCCCGTTAGCTTACTGGGCATGCTCAAGTTTCTCTAATATAAAAGAGAGCAGCTCAGCTCAGTTGGGGCTGGTAGCTAGAGGGAGAGGACATGCTGAGCCAGATCCCTGAAAGCCCCAGCACTTATCCAGAGGTCAGGACGTACCACACAAACTGAGGACAGGACATTTCTTGAGACCTCGTTGGATCTGGTGGAAAGGAGCAGTTCCTAAAATAAAGAGGGACATGGTGAAACAGGCCTGCCAGGAAGCAGCAACAGCAATTGGGGTGAGTGAGCTGCTGGTGAGGAGTCTGCGTGTTGCCGTTTGGATTCCCCGCTCACTCAGGGGCATGAGCAGGCCCCCCCAGAGTGTTGGGGTCTAGATTTGGGTGTGAGTAAGCCACTAGAGTTAGCGTGTTGTGGTCAGGAATTCCCACTGATTCCATGGCGTGAGCAAGCTACTAATAGGGCCCTAGGCCAGAGTCCAGTTGCTTGGGAGGGCCTAGACCTCCTTGCTGGGAGATACCCTAAGAGCAAAGTACGTATGTCTACACTGCATTCCTCTTTCGAGAGAGGAATGCAAATGCAGGTGAGCGAAATTGCAAATGAAAGGCAAATTTGAATTTCCTGTGCTTCATTTGCATAATTGAATCCAGGCGCTATTTCGAAATACCCTATTTCGAAAAAAGAAATGCTATCTAGATGTGGTTATTTCGAATGAAAACCGTTCTTTAGAAATTACCCTTACTCCTTATAAAATGTGGTCTAAGGGTAATTTCGAAAGAAGAGGTTTCTTTTGAAATAACCGTGTTTAGAAAGCGTTTCTTTTTTCGAAATAGGATATTTCGAAATAGCGCCCAGACATGATTATGCAAATGAAGCATGGGAAATTCAAATCTGTGCTTCATTTGCAATTTCGCTCACCTGCATTTTCATTCTGCTCTCGAAAGAGGAATGAAGTGTAAACATACCCTCTGAGGGTATGTCTACACTACCCTCCTAATTCGAACTAGGAGGGTAATATAGGCATACCGCACTTGCAAATGAAGCCCGGGATTTGAATTTCCCGGGCTTCATTTGCATAAGCCGGGCGCCGCCATTTTTAAATCCCGGCTAGTTCGAACCCCGTGCCGCGCGGCTACACGCGGCACGGAGTAGCTAGTTCGGATTAGGCTTCTAATCCAAACTAGCTGTACTCCTTGTGGAATGAGGAGTACAGCTAGTTCGGATTAGGAAGCCTAATCCGAACTAGCTACTCCGTGCCGCGTGTAGCCGCGCGGCACGGGGTTCGAACTAGCCGGGATTTAAAAATGGCGGCGCCCGGCTTATGCAAATGAAGCCCGGGAAATTCAAATCCCGGGCTTCATTTGCAAGTGCGATATGCCTACATTACCCTCCTAATTCGAACTAGCGGGGTAGTGTAGACATACCCTTAGAGAGTTAGTCAGGGTATGTCTACACTAGCTCCCTAGTTCAAACTAGGGAGGCTAATTTAGGCATTCAAAATGGCAAATCAAGCCCGGGATTTAAATATCCCATGCTTGATTTGGATCTTCTCAGCTGGTTGCCATTTTTGAAATTTACAAGTCCGGACTAACTGCACATGTCTATACGCAGCAGGGACCCGGTAGCTCGAAAGAAAGCCCTAGTTCGAACTACCTGTTAAACCTCAATCCTGGGCTTGATTTGCAACTTTGAATGCCTACATTAGCCTCCCTAGTTCAAACTAGGGGGCTAGTGTAGACATACCCTAACAGACTACTAATTTTGGATTATGACGGGACTATTGAATTGAGTTGTCCTGACCCCAGGGGGCAAACTATAGACTTTGACCTGTGGGTCATGGGGAGGAACCTTGGACCGAGCAGCCTGGGAAAAGGGGGTGAGCATTGGACCTCGACCTTTGGGTCACTTTGGGGGAGGCTATTGGATGGGGCCCTCCTATCGATAGGAGTGAGTTGATGAGCTAATTCCCAAGACTACCGGCTGGAGATACCATGAGGGAAAGGCCGCCCCATGACAGGGAGGTAAATAAGATGAGGGGTAGAGATAGGATCCAGAGTAACCTAGACAAATTGTAGGATTGGGACAAAATAAATCTGATGATGATCAATAAGGACAAGTGCAGAGTCCTGCACTTAGGAAGGAAGAATCCCAAGGATTGCTACAGGCTGATCACCAAATGGCAAAGTGGCAGTTCTGCAGAAAAGAACCTGGGGATTATGGTAGATGAAAAGTTGGATATTGGTCAACAATGTGCCCTTGTTGGCAAGAAGGCTGATGGAATATTGGGCTACATTAATAGGAGCATAGCCAGCAGCTTGAGGGAACTGATTATTGCCCTCTATTCGGCACTGGTAAGGCCACATTTGAAGTATTGCATACAGTTGTGGGGTCCCCTTCTATAGAAAGGATGTGGATATATTGGAGAGAGTCCAGCAGAAGGTAATGAAAATGATTGGGGAGGGAGGAGTGCTGGGACACATGACTTCTGAGGGAAGTGGGCTTAGTCTGCAGAAGAGTGAGGGGGTATTTGATAGCAGCCTCCAGCTCTCTGAAGGGGGGTTCGAAAGAGAATGGAGCTAGGCACTAGAGGCAGATGACAGAATGAGGAGCAATGGTCTTAGATTAAAGTATGGGAGGACTAGGTTGGACATTAGTGAAAAAGACTTTACTAGGATGGTGCTGTAGCAGTGGGATGAGTTATGAAGGGAGGTGGTGGAATCTCCATCCTTAAAGATTTTTTAGGCCAGGCTTAACAAAGCTTTGGCTGGGATGATTTAGTTGTGGTTGGTTCTGTATTGAGCAGGGATTGGACTACAGGCAGGGGTTGGTGACCCCCAGCATGCATGCCACAAGCAGCAGGTGAGCCAATTTTTTACTGGCATGTGGGGTGGGAGCTCAACCCCACCCTTCCTCCCGCATGCAGCGAGAGCCTGTGCTGCCACTTGAGCCTTGTGGTTGGTGCACAGCCATAGAACAAGCTCTGGGGGTAGGCGGGGAGGTTGCAGACTGGGCTGAGCATCAGCCAGTGGTCGGTGCTCTTCCCCTTCTCTACCCGTCCAACTCCATTATAGAAGTGATCTGGTGGAAGCAGCAGTGAGCCTATCTAAGAAAGTTAGCTGCTGCTAGTGGTGGTGGTGGTGGGCACATGGGATTCAGCTGGGCAAGCTCCAGTAGTTGGAGCTTGGGCCACGTGCGCTGCTCCTTTTGCAGCGGAGCCGAGGCCGGGGTAGGAGGTTGCTCCTGGGCAGCCGGGACCAGGGCTTGAGCCATGTGGCCACTCCTCAAGTAATGGACCCATGACAGTGGGGCAGAGGCAGCCTGGCAACCCAGCTGGGGACAGGAGCAGCACGTGTATGACTGCATGGGATGAGTGGGGCAAAGAGGGTGGGTGGGTGCTAGCATTGGGGTGAGGTGGAGGCAGGGGACAGTTTATTTGGGACATCTGACTGAACACTCAGAGGCTTGTGTGCTGCTTAAGTATCAGAGTACAAGCCCAAGATCAGAGAACTCAGCAAGACAAAGCAAAGACAAGGTTCACGCTAACCAGTAAGATCTCTGCATCTTTATTTATTTATTAAGGAAGACGCTGTAATTAGGAATATTATTGACTTTAAAAAGTATCACCAGCACTCAGACCCATACATACAGGTGAATAAGTTAAATCTCTGCATACCATTCTGAAAGGTTGCTGACCTCTGTCTTGAGGTGTCTTCCAACCCTAATCTCCTATGATTCTCTGGCTAGTACCATTGTAATAATTTTGCCTCCATCCTCTTTGAGGATGGACAGATTACCAGCATGCCTGAAAGCAGCCCAGTCAAGCAAACTTGATAGGTTTGAATACACCATTAAACTTGGTTGAGAGTTATTCTGTGCAGTGATGGGGATAGGTGGGTTAGAGATGACAACTACCAGTGTAAGAGTCTGAGTTAACTTTGAAATGAAAGTGCCACAACAGTTTTTCTGCCCCACGGACAGTGTTTGGGGGTAGCAGGAGGACCTGGGGTCCCATACCATAGGAGGCATTGTGAAGCTAAGTTGCTCAGGCTGCGGTTTCCACTAAGTGAGCTTGAAGTCCTGGGATACAGGCCCATTCCAATGGGGATTCAGCTTTCTGTCCTGGGCCCTACCAAGTCTAATCCCAGTCATGCTTGCCAGAACCCCTGAAAGTCCAAGAGGCCTGGACTCCTAGGCTGTGTCTAGATTGCAGGGTTTTTTTGAAAAAAGTAGCCTTTTTTCAAAAAAAACTTCACCTGCGTCTAGACTACAGCCATGTTCTTTCGAAATTAAATCGAAAGAACGCGGCTTTTCTTTCGACAGCCATACTCCTCATTTCACGAGGAAGAACGCCTTTTTTCGAAAGTGCTCTTTCGAAAATAGGCGCTATGTAATGCAAACTGTGCTTTTTCGAAAGAGAGCATGCAGACTGCCTGGGTGCTCTCTTTCGAAAAAGCAGCTTGCTTTTTCGAAAGTACTGATTGTAATCTAGATGCTCTTTTTCGAAAGAAGCTTTTTCAAAAGTATCTTTCAAAAAAGCATCTTTCAAAAGAGGCTTGCAGTCTAGACACAGCCCTAGTTCCAAACTACTGCTCTACATGACCATACCATCCACTGCTAAGTGCAAGGAGCCTGGAATGCAAAAGGGTCATGTGCCCATCTAAGGATACTGAAGACCACATCACTTGCAAATAGAGAGGGAAATGCTCACACTCTCAGGGAAAAAAATTATCTTCTTTCCCCTCTATTTTAATTACTTAGGTGTAAAACATTTTCTGGCACTGAGAATAAACACTCTGGCTTCCAGGACCTGGACATATTACTGTTGAAGAATAACAGCTGTTTGTTCACTGTGAATATATTATTCCTATCCAGCAGATGCATGAAATGTAAATGGGAAAGTCTCCGTTTCTCAGTAGACTAAGCAGAGGTTTAGACAGCTAATTTATGTTCACTTATTCCAGCATGCAAATGTGTCCATTATCCTTTATGCATAAAGAAAAATACTTGCTAGATGAGAGAGATGCATCAGAATGAGAAATGCAAGAAGCTACTTGTATAGTCACTTTGATTCTCCACCATTAAGGCCTCTTATTTTAAAAGGAATATGTTTTCTATATTTGGTATCATGCCTATTGACCAGGGTAGGAGCTTCTTCCCCATTCTTCAGTGCTCTCTCTATTCATGGTGGTCCTAAGCAGCACCAAAAGCATGACTGTCACAGTTCAGTGCTCTCATGTAATGCTCAGCAACCTTTTGCTGTATGAGTCTGCTTGTGTACAGCCTCTCAGCTGGGTCTAAGCAGTGAAATATTGCCTTCTCTGCCACCTAGCCAGCAGCACAAAATGTGCCAGCATAGAGAAGGACAAAGAGGCTGGGGGAATCATCTGGAGGTGGGGAGAGGGGGAGAGAGAAAGTGAGAGCAGGAGAATATAGTTTGAGCAGTTGAGCAAGGGGAAGGATCATAAGGAAAATAGTGGAAGAAATACAGTAATTAAAAGTTGTGGGGGGTAAGAGTGGGAGATAGTCCAACCCAACAGTGACAGAACTGGGTTTCTTATGCGAAGGGTCCTCTGAGAAGGGGAGAGTAACTACCAAAGCCCCAGGTGAGTGAGACTGCCAGTGAGGGAACAGGCCCAAACTGAAGAGAGGAGGCTACATGGAGGGAGGATCTATCTCTGGGATGTGAAGGTCTGTCCTTTGGGAACTTTGGGCTGAAGTAGATTGCTCCAGGCTGTTCAAAGAACCTTAAAATATTTAATAAAATAAAGATGAGATCACAAAATTAAGCCCTGTGGGATTAATATGGAGTTCTGTACAAATACCACTCAATATTAGACTGAATTGCCAGTATAGGAGCAATGGGACTTGCAGATTTCTGCAGAGTTGTAACAGGGTTCAGGATTAGTTTGGACTCCTGATCTCAAAGACTGAATTGTGCTTATCTTCTTTCCCCTCCCCCGGGCCAACTGCTGCTGTCCCATTTTGGTCGTATTGAAAACCAGGACATGAAGCAGCCAGCAGGAGAAGGGGCAGATTGGAACGAGCTCCAGGAAATGAAACAGAGGAGTGACAAAATGACACTCCTCCCAACTGCCTCCTTATGGAGCCTCCTTTTATGACCCTGTGAGGATTCAGTCAGGTTTCTATTTGGCCATATGTGGCATGTGCTTCTTTTTTTCACAGCCCAGTCTAACTCGCTTTCCAGTTAAGGAAGGCCCTCTGGGTATGTGTACACTGCCACTCTAGTTCGAACTAGGGTGGCTAATGTAGGCATTTGAACTTGCAAATGAAGCCCGGGATTTAAATATCCCGGGCTTCATTTGCATGTTCCCGGGTGGGCGCCATTTTTAAATGCCTGTAGTTTGAACTACCTGCCCGCGGCTATAAGTGGCATGGACTAGGTAGATCAAATTAAAGCTCCTAATTCAAACTACCATTATTCCTCCTGCAAGGTAAGTGTAGACTTACCCTCATTGACTTAAGTGAGAATTGGATTGAAGCCTAGAGGAGGAATAAGGTTCATATTATTGTGCATTTCTCCATCTATAAGTCAAACTGTCCCACACCAGAATGTATGCAACAGCTGGCACATTTCCCTTGCCCCACATTGAACTCTTGCATACACTCGGAGCAGCTCCAGCTCATAAGGCAGGACCTTGGATGCTGGTGTGAAATACTGTAGTCCTATCCTCTTGAGTAGACCTCTGCACCCATGCCCAGCCCCAGGACTCATATACATGGATATCATTTCAGAAATGGGGCCTAATCAGGTCCATTTTATCATGAGAGATGCGCTAAATCAAATCAATGGGGACATGTATATATGGTATGAAGACTTTTCTGCAGAATCAATGACATGATGAATGTAAGAAAATAATCCAGTTTCTTGCCTCCTCAATACTCCAGTAAGGATGTGTGAAATTAACATTTCTATAATTGGTTATCAAATTTATTTGTACATCTTGCTAGAAAATTCAGTACAGACTGTGAGTGTCATGTAATGAATTAAGAAACATACAGGTTTTTTTCTGCTTTTCAAAACTCTCCTGTAAGATAAATCAATCACTGTGTAGAAGATGCCATTTATTACCCTTTATACTAAAACTACCATGGGACTGTCTTATAGTTACAATTCATCTTTGTTTTTTCCCTCTTATTTGTATAATTGTTTTAAGGAGCTATGGTGAATAAATAATATCAAGAAATTTTTAAAAGCCATTGTTATAGTGAAGCAGCATTCTGAAACACCAAATAATTATGTGTAGAATTTGTAAATGTTTAACTTGTATGCTGTGAGAATGATCAGATATTGATCTTTTAAGAGTTTGTATTTGCTATTAAGAGTTTGTATTTGTCCCATACTTCCCTGGAAATGTGTTAATTTTAAATAATGTTCTAGATTTTGCCTATGCCTTTAATACCTCCAAGTAATTAATTACAATGCAGACTTGATTAACTGTGTAGATCAATTGGAATTTTATCACTTTTATAAAAATTAACGCTCTAATGAGACAATGGAACTGGCTGGATAGTGGGTGTGGTTTTTTTTTTCCTTCAGAAAATTTAGACTGTGTCTAACCATCACAAACATAAAAACTAGGGAGAAATATCATTTTTGACAGTTGTTTGTATTTTACATTTTTTTGATGGAAAAAGTATATAAAGGTTTTTAAGAAAAGCATACACTTTCTGTGGGAATCTTAATTTTGATTAAAACCAAATTTTCCACCAAATTGTTTTGATGGAAATTGTTTGGCTCACCCTACAAGATACTGATTTCTAGAATTTTATTTACACTAATTATGACTGTTCCTTATACAGCCATTGCATGGTGGGGATTACGAATAGATTTGGTTAAGGAGCTGCAGTTTTCACATCAGCACACAAGCTTTGTGAACAGAATTCTGGTTTTCTTTCAGAATACAGAGTCAGTGTTCTCACTTGTTTTCCATAGTTATTAAGAGATCCAACAAAGTAATATGTTTCTGCACCAACAGGGCTTTGTTCTCCAACTGTATGTGTTTTTGCTTTATTTCTCTCTGCAATTTTGGGAGTAGATTAAGCTCACTTATGTTACTCTTCTCCAAACAGTTTCTGCCACTGCTGTACAAGATAGTATTTCAACTCCTTTTAGACCGGTTTACATACCAAGTAATAACAGTATTTACTTCTGAGCAGATAGTCTAAATTAACAAGTATAAATAGAGCAGAATATAGGATCCTGGTTAAGTAAGGTGCAAAACACAGGTGACTCGTGGTAGTACTCAAAAGGTGCACTTCCCCCAGTACCTGTGCCAAAACTAATTGCTGAATGGGATGCCCCCACTTGCTTCCTTGTCTCTCTGGATGGCCCTCCTTGCACTCCCTCCTCTGCAGGTGTAACCCACATGCCTACTGGATGTGGTTCACTGTTCCTTTTAGTGGCACTTAGCCTACTTACAGAGAGAAAGAATGAATTTCCTCTACAACCTTAACTGAGCGCCATCTGGCTTTTAGCTGAAGCAGTGGAGGTTCATGCACTAAGCTCTAGACATCCCAGGTTTGCATTTGCCTGTTGGCGTTACACAGTCATCAGTCATACCTGCTGTGAAAAAAAGCTCACAGCTGCCTAAATCAGGTGAGATACCCACAATGCAGGTGAATTCTTGGCAGGCATAAAGCCAGTGGTGCCAGTTTTAAATCTTTCTCTCTTTGACACTGCTTAATGTATGGGGCAGTGAGAGGACAGGCCAGAAGTGAAGGGCACGGCTCTAGAACATGATGCATATGGCCACTGTCTTACCAACCAATTGCCAAAGAGACCCTTCCAGCTCATCTAAATTAGAGCAGCCACTTGTACCTGGTCATCAGGATGGTGTACCCTGAGTAGTGGAGAAGGCAGATGAGTGGTTCAGTATTATCTTTGTCTTCCCCTCCCTCCATACCCAGTAAATCAAGATTGAGCTTGATGCAAGCCAGAATCCTGCTCATAGTTACTTGCCTCTTTCACTTTCCCCTTCCCCCTCCTAAACTGGGTTTGTGGAGGGTTTATGTCTGCACAGCTTCTGTGCAAGCCTTGGGAGGACTGGCTGACATCAAAAAGTTCAACTCTCTTTTTCTCTGGCCATGGTGAGTCAGTTTTTCAAATTAAAGGCAAGACCTGCTGTGAAACAGAAAATGTTTAACAACTTCAGGAATTCCTCAAAGCTACCATACCAATCAATCTGATACCTGTGGCTTCCCACTGAAAGCAAATGACAATTTCATGGTGGCTCAGTGACAACACAAGGATGTATAAATTTTAAAAAAGGTTCTTTATTCATCTGTCATTGTTAAGTGACCATATTATGTCTGCATAAAAGGAAAGGGAAAATGATTTTTAAAGCTAAACTGTTGAAAGCAATCGGGCATTTAGATCCATAAAACATGGGAATCATCTGTGGAATGATGATTTTTTTCTATTTAAAAAGTAAATTGTGTTGTGTTAGTAACTCTTAGAAGATATTATATTTGAACTGAATTTTTGTTCTGGAAAATAACTGTTTCCTGGATGATTAGTTCAGAAATGTTGTCACCCAGGTAGCTAAATCCTTAATATCATCTGGAAATGGTCACTGAACAAACTAACACCTCTTAAATCAGAATTGTTTTCATCATTAGGAAGAGGGCCATTTGATAAGTCATTTCTACTATAAGAACACCAGTTTGTGAATCATATGAATGCAGGAATTCTGCAAGCACAATCTATTTGAAAAGTGGTAATTTAATAGCATGCGTAGGTCAGGGGTGGGCAAAATTATGTGATGAGGGGTCATTTCAGGATTTTGATAAGTGGTCAAGTGCTGCACTTTTCTATAGAGGTGGTGCAGGGTCTGGGAGGGAGGTTGGGTGCAGAAGGGGGACTGGGATGCAGAAGAAAGTGTGAGGTCTGAGGGAGGAGGAGGTTGTGACCTGGCGCTGGAGATTGGGGTGCAGCATCCTAGAGGGAGTATGGGTGCAGAAGGGGATTATGTCCTGGGGGAGGAATGTAGGAGCAGGTGCAGGTTTTGGGAAGGAGTTGTGACCCGGTGCAGAGGGTTTGGGTGGTGACCTGGGCTGGGGGATTGGGGTGCAGGGCCCAGGAGGGGATACGGGTGCAGGAAAGGACTCTGGCCTGGGGAAGAGGTGAAGGAAAGGGTGCAGGGTCTGGGAAGAAGTTGGGGGTGGATTGGCAAAGGCAGGCTCTGGCCAGGAGGTGCTTACCTAAGCAGCTCCTGGCTAGCAGCACTCTCATACAGGCTTCCCTACCTACCAGCAGCCCCAAGCCACTCAAAATGGCTGGCTGTTCCATGTGGCTCACTGCGCTGCAAGGGGAAACTTCACATGCTGCCCCTGTGCTCAGCAGACTCTCTCAGCTCTTCTTGGCTGGAAACTGGCTCCCCACTCACCCCTGCAGCTGAGAGAGCCATAGGGAGCAGCCAGCCACTTTGAGCAGCTGCTGCTCCATGCCGCAAGGGTGGGCCATTGGTAGGCTTTATCCTTCCCATCCCTGGTGTAGGTAGTAATCACTATTTGTTTCTATTGCCAAAGTATTCTGAGACTAAATAGAGGAAGAACCTTCCTGGGGGCTGACCCAATACTGTGAAATATGTTCCCCAGGGAATATCAGAAACCTCACCACATACCCCTTTAACCACCATTCCCCTCCCCGTGCAGCACAACCCACTTGCAGTTGCCCTTGGTCAGTGAAGATTCAGAGTTCAGAAGCGCACTCACATGAGTTCACCTCCCAGCCATGTGTGGGGGAGGGAAAGGCACTGCCATTGCTCACTCCACTACTGCCCCCTCTATTGCAACCTCCTGTCACTTAACACAGCTCTGTGATTTCAGCAGTGAGCAGGGAAACTCACTGATAGTGCAGTGGGCAGCCTATCATCTCCACCCTCTTTCCCCTGTACACTTGGCACCCTGTTTAGCAAGTGCAATTCACTTGAGAGTGAACCCCTCAATCAGAGCACATCAAACATAGTTCTGCTCCCCTTGAGTTACACAACAAGGATAATGACACTTTATTTCCATTGTGTGATCATTTGGGCAAAGCAGCTCCATCATGCAGTGAGTGTGTCTCTATGCAAACTATGTCAACTCCTAAAGTCTTCTCCCTCACTTCACAGCTAGCTGTCAGAAGAGACCCTGCTTAAAACTCATTTCCCTCCCAAAGTGAACTGTAACATTATTTTTGTGTTTGCTATATCCCTTGCACATTTATCCCTTTCATTGTCCTTCTATTCAATTTATTCCACTCTACTTTTTTGGATGTTTTGGATTCAGACAGAATGATGATGCTATTTACAATTATTGGTAGAATATTATGCTGAGTTTAGGCATGGCTGTTTATTTTTCCATACATTACTCATGATTGCACACTCATGCAGAGCCGCTACTTACTCATCAGAATTAATTTTCTTCAGCATTTTCTGTATTGAAAATCACCAACGTAATTTTTCAGTAGTTACTGATATCTTTTTCTCAAAGGCCCCTCTCATGATATGTTGGATTAATTGGCTCCAGAACTGCCCATTACCTGTTTTTACAAATTATGGGAAATGCATCTTCACCTAGTGAAAACTGGCCTAGCTCCATTTATTCAACAGAGCAAGGCTTATTTATATCATCTTAGGATTTAGTCTCTCTCTCTCTTCATATTTCAGGGAAAAACATAAAAAAGTTATATTCAGGTTGGCATGTTTCTAAGCTATTCTTCATAGCAAATGCTTTTAACTACACAAAGCTTGATCATCAGGTGTGGCTGAAATCACAAAAGTGACACCACACGTGTGACTCCCTAGTCCTACCACTGGCTGGGAGACATTTCAGATCCCTCATAACTCAGAGCAATCTCAAGACTGCTCTAACGTATGCCCACAGCTTCAAGAGGTCCTTCCGGTCTTCAGGGATAGATGGAGTAAAAGATGTTCTACTCATATCCTCTGACCTCCAGCCCTTTCTTCACAGGAAGCGGCTACTTTTCATGGTGTGAAATGCTTTTCTGGAGGAAACACTTGGCCAGCATCAGGATGAGAAACATGTTTCTCTTTTAAAATGTCCTTGAATACCAATGTAGTGTCAGCAATTCTTTATGGACAAAAACTCTCAAAATTCACAAGATGAAATTTGCTATACAGCAAAGCAATAAAAGATGTAAGAGAAAAATGGATAACAGATGAAAATCCTTGATGTATGATATCTTGAGGACACTGATTAAACTAAAAATAAATGAACTGTAGAAGCAGAATGATACACTAATTTTTATCTTAATGATGGAATGAAACCCAGTGGATAGTAAGAAATAGCCTCTAGCAGCTGAGACAGGGAGATGAATTGATAGGCTTACTGGTACTAATGCAATTCATAAATTCCAGGGCCAGAGGGGAGCATTGTGATCATCTAGTCTAACCTCCTCTATAACTGTCAAAGTACAGCACCTTAATAAATCAGTCCCCAAACTCTCTTTGCTTCACATCTGTAAAGTGATGCTGATAATCCAGTTTACATGCCTTGTAGGACTGCTATGAAGATTAAATAATTAAAGTGTGAAGCAGAATAGTAATATTACAGTACATATTAAGAATGTGTTTGTGCATATTAAACAACACAATTCACAGAGGAGTTGCCCTTTTACTCTAATTTTCAAAATATTTTAATTGAAGTTAAACTGAAGGAATTGAAGTAATTTATAGCATAGGGTTAAAATTTTAGCTGATTTTTAATTAAGGGAAGCATAGCTGAAATGGAACATCACTTGTATTCTTTAAGCGGGAAATGATTGTAGTTTTTTAAAAACAAATAGTTGCTAGTTCCCTACAAATCATGTTAGAACTTTAATCATGAGAAACTATCTACGTTTCATTTAGCAGATTTTAATCAATAGTAGGTGAATACATACTCATTGTTTATTGGACAAAATTTATCCTTGGCTTCCAATTTCCACATACAATTGATGAATCTTTTAAAAGTATGCTTACAAAATTAGAGAATGCCAGAAAAGGGCTTTATAAAAATAGTTGCTATAGTACCACATTTCTACAGACTTCATCTGTGAATTGAACAGAAGTTGCTCCCAGGATTAGCTCTCATTCATCTGATGAAAATAAGGAGAGATGAAATGCTGATCTGATAATGAGCGTGGTGGGTAGTCCAAGGAACTGCAATTTGTCTGGGTAAATGGTGAAGGTTCCCAATTGGATTGAGTAACAGTCAAAGTAATGCAGTGGAAATTTGCTCACACTCGTTGAGGCACCCAGCAACAAAAACTAGGGGAGAGTTCATAGATTTATAGTTTTCAAAGCCAGAAGAGATGGTTGCAATTGTCTGGTCTGACCCCTTTCTAACAAGTCATAGAACTTCCACAAAATAATTCCTGGATAAACATCCAGGGCATGTCTATACTACAGAAAAGAACAACCCTCCAGAGACTGATCCACTAGTGTTTGATTTAGTGGGGCTAGTGTGCTCCTGTCAGCCTCCCTCAATGTAGATGCTGTGGTGGCCCGGCTTAAGGTAAGCCGAATCCAGCTATGCATTTTGCATAGCTGGATGGTGTACCTTAAGCCAACTTGCCTGGTCTAGTGTGAAGCAGGCCCCAGGCTCCAGAGAGGTAAGCTCTATTTTGATTTTAAAATTCAGTGTTGAGGAATCCATTGCAACCCTTGATAAGTAGTTCCAATGGTTAATTATTCTCATTTTTTTAAATCTCCTCTCAAAGCTGTGTATGGGCGTGGAGGACTTGGCCAGAGCTTCCCTCACCTCCTCCCTATCCCGATTGTAGATTAGCACAAAGAGCAAGTGCCCAGAGGGTCCCCCTAGTCAATATGGGACCCTCAAGAAAAATGGGCACCCAAGCAGACAACCCAAACAGCAGAGTAGAAGCCCTAAGCTCAGCTGAGTGTGCTGGCAGAAGCCACACTGAGCAGGCAGCAGAGGGAAGCCCCAAGGCCTGGCAGAGAACATACCAGGTGGGCAGCAGAGGGAAGAGCAGTGCTGGATGTGTGAAGGGGGTTCTGTGGTCCGCAGGTGGAGATGATGACTGTGCCCCCTCAACACACTGGAGACAGTAGTGCTAAGTGGGGACTGCCTTCAGTGGCGCCCCCATCTTCTCCTCCTCCATACCTTTAATATCCCCCTCAGTAGTGTCTGCCTTCCCAGTCCCTCAAAATCATAAGAACATAAGAATGGCCATACTGGGTCAGACCAAACGTCCATCCAGCCCAGTAGCCTGTCTGCCAACACTGGCCAATGCCAGGTGTCCCTGCTCAGGTAACTTGCACATGGCCCCATAAATCCTACAGATGGCCATACCTGTAGGGCAAAGAAGAGGAAAGGTCATAGAAACTAAATGTAGATTACTAGGAAAACTCCCATATCTATACTTACTGGAGATTGACACTGCTGCGATCTATGCAGCAGGGCCCAATTTAGCAGGCCTACTAAAGACTATCTAAATTGACTGCAGCTTGACAGGTCTACACAGATACTCCTCTAGAACAAGAAGAGTAAGAGAGGTTAGCGGGAGAGTATCTCCTGTTGACACAAGATGGTATAGACACTGCAGTAAGTTAAACTAAGCTATGTTGACTTCAGTTACATTATTTGAGTGGCATACATTATATGTTGACTTATCCTAATGTCATGAGAGTTCCTATCATAGCTTCCCATTAAATGCTTCAGGTTCCTGCCACAAGGGCAATTAGCAAGGAAAACCCACCAGGATACATGCTTAGGGTGATCTAAATCTCTGTTAGAAGCAAAGATTTTCTGAAGAAATGAGGCCAAGTGATCTTTTTGGTTTAATGAAAGTTTATTTGTAAAGTATTTTCCCTTTGGTAGCAATAGAAGCTTCTCATGCTAGGCAGAGTATGCATTGCTTCTCCACTTCTGCATCAAATACAGACCCATTTTTCCCCACTTCTTTAAATTGTACGGGGGCATATCTACATGTCTTTTAATGTCTGCTTTCAGATGTCAACAGCTAGCACTGTATGCTAAGTTTCAGGGCATAGCTGAGTTAGTCTGTACAGGATAAACTTAAACAACAACAAATTGTCTGGTAGCACTTTATAGACTAACAAAACATGTAGATGATATAACGAGAAACTCCGGTCATCTGAAGAAGTGGGCTGTGCCCACGAAAGCTCATGATACCATCTACATGTTTTGTTAATCTATAAAGTGCTATCAGACCATTTGTTGTTTTTTAAGTGTATGTTAAGTGTTTTTTTTCTCCTGCCACAATATTCATGAAGTTCAGCTTTTGTTTCTGTAATCCCTAGTTGGTTTTCTGCATATACTTTGATTGCAGTGTTATGCTAATTTTAAAAACCCACCTGGTTCAGCCAGTCTCTCCTCAAATAAACACTCAGTGCATTCTGTGCCTTTGTCTACATGTCAGACACCTACGTTACCATAATGGATGTCAATGCAAATTCTGTTACAATGATAGTGGAAGATTCATTTAAATTATTTTATTTAAGATATCCCCAGCACACAATAGCTTAGTAGCAAAACGGCTCTGAACCAGTGTTCCCTGCATGGTAACACATTGCCATAGCAACCAAACAAATGGGTCATCCCACTCTGGCTCCATTTCATGGTTACATAGAGTACAAGAGAAATTGCTGCAAGAGTGTGTATGTATGTTTGTTACTGTTGAAGAATGGGCCAGATTCCATTCTGTGAGTACCACATACCTCTGCAGGTGTGGAGTACCACACGCGCGTGCACACACACACAGATACCCTTGGCTTGGAGGAAGAAGAACAGTATGCCTGGGGGTGAAGCCCACCACAAGGAACTAGCAATTATCCCCTTCCTGCACTGAAGCATTGCAGGATACCAAGAAGCACAGCAGAAAGAGTTCAGATGGTTCTGAGGAGAAGAGGGTTTTTTTGTGTGCAATTTCCTATATCAAAAGAACATTATTAAGGTTGCAAAGTCAAGCACTTAAAACTTAGGAAACATCAAAAATAAGGTTGTCTGTGCAATCTTAATTCAGTTCTCTTGGGTACAGTGGACCTACTCTAGGATAAATCGGAGTTGTGTAGCATAGGAGGATATTGTCTGTGGGACCTCTGCTTCATTCGTTGCAGTATTTGGAAGATGGGTACTTTTTGTGGGTAATGGGACACGTGTGTCTAAGCCAACCTCTCAACCATGTGGGAGGTACCACTGAAGGAGAAAAGAGGAATGAGGGTGAGGTTAAAAGATGAACATGGAGGAACCAAAAGGGGATATTGAACAGAGAACCCCTGACAATGCTAACTGCAACTCTAAGCTGTCTAGTGAGTCAATGGACAATGCCCAGAGGAACTCTGCCTCGAGGCATGATTGAACAAGGGGCAGAAATAAGCTCTCCCATTGCTGCATAGCATCTTGGAAGGAGTCTAATCAATAAGGCAGCAGGCTGAAGGGGGATCAAGGCATACATCATGGTTAAGCAAATGGCTACTCCGTGAAGATCATGGTTAAGGGACTTGAATGCAGCCCTGGTGAACTGGATTCAATCCCTTCCTGAAAACCAGAGTTTCACTGTTGTGTTGGAACCAAGCTTCCATAGTTCACTAGTTTTGTGTTTCCTATTTTCTGGGTGCCTCACTTGAGATCCAGGGGTTTATCTGAAGAGAACTCACATTAATGACAAGGGTGCTATAATATGAACATATATAGTGCTTTGTAATACTAGCAATTCTGAAAAATCAAGTCATCACCCCAAATTGCCAGAAAAATTTTATCTTAACCACTTTGTGCCTCAAAAATATTTCACATTTGGGAAGCACTTGGGGTATGTCTAGACTATATGGCTCCATTGATGGAGCCATGTAAACTAGTTTACCCATCATAGTCAAAGAAGCAGGGATTTAAATAATCCCTGCTTCATTAAAATAAACATGGCCACTGTGCCGACGATCAGCTGATCCAGCACAGCGCGGCAGTCTAGATGCGGATCTGTCAGTTGGGGAAGCCTTTGCCGACCGATCTTGTAAACTTCATTTCACAATGCATAAGGCTTCCCCAGCCGACAGATCTGCGTCTAGACTGTCGTGCTCTGCCGAATCAGCTGATCGTCGGCACAGCGCCGCGGCCATGTTTATTTTAATGAAGCGGGGATTATTTAAATCCCCACTTCTTTGACTATGATGGGTAAACTAATTTACACGGTTCTGTCGACAGAGCCATGGGCTGTGTCTAGACTGGCAAGTTTTTCCGCAAAATCATCTGCTTTTGCGGAAAAACTTGCCAGCTGTCTACACTGGACACTTGAATTTCCGCAAAAGCACTGACGATCTCATGTAAGATTGTCAGTGCTTTTGCGGAAATACTATGCTGCTCCCGTTCGGGCAAAAGTCTTTTTCCGAAAAACTTTTGCGCAAAAGGGCCAGCGTAGACAGCAGAGATTTGTTTTCCGCAAAAAAGCCCCGATCGCAAAAATGGTGATTGGGGCTTTTTTGCGGAAAAGCACGTCTAGATTGGCCATGGACGCTTTTCCACAAAAAGTGCTTTTGCAGAAAAGCATCCTGCCAATCTAGATGCGCTTTTCCGAAAATGCTTTTAATGGAAAACTTTTCCGTTAAAAGCATTTCCAGAAAATCATGCCAGAGTAGACATAGTCATGTAGTCTAGACATACCCTTAGATACTTATGAGTGCCCATAAGAAACTGGTAATTCTCAGAAAAGGGTATTAATATTGTACAATAAATAACACATGGGACCATACACATTTGAATACCTGCTCATTAAGTATGCACTGAATTGGGCTACCTGATCATGTAATCAAACCACCACGTAATATATCTGCACAAGCAGACCTAAATAAATTCTCACATTTCCTAACTTTAGAATTCTAAACTTCACAACTTTAATAGTGTTCTTTTAACACAATTGGGGGGTTATTATATAATGCTCAAAACCAAAACAAGCTCCGTAGAGCTAACTTGCTTCTTGCCAGCTATCATCATTATCATTTTACAATGATTTTGTGGATTTTTTCCCATCAATGTTTTCTCCGGCTTTTGTCTGCTTCTGTTTTTGAAAGCTCTTTGGGGCAAGATAAATCTCTTTCTATATGTTCACAGAGTGCTCAAACATTCATGCCACAACCCTGATTTGGGTCTCTGGATGTCATTGAAATACAAATATTAAATTATTATTTATTTGTATAGTTGCAATATCTAATCCCCTAGTCATGGAACAGCTCCTTACTGTGCAAGGTAATATACATACATAGAAGAAGACAGTCTTCTCTGAAAAGATTGCAGTCAAAGCATAGGGAAAACAAGGATACAGTTAGAGTTATTATATCTAAAAATAAAACATAAAAATAGTTACACCACTGTAAATCAGGAATCTGTCTCTGGTTATGAACCAGTGTAATGGAGAGCAATACCATCCTTTCCCATCACACTTGGTCACCAACATTATTCTGTCCTGCCAGTCAAGGGAAATATTTTTTATTTATATACAGTTTATTAAATGCCTTTGGTTTTTACTTACAGGAAGGGACATTTGAGCCAGTGATCTAGTGTGTGACAGCTTGTCTGCTCCATTTCCAGTCTCTGGAGCACTGCACTCCATTGAATTCTCCCACTAATTTTCTGTAAGGGTAATTGATTTCTAAAGGAAACTGGATAATTGGTCAAAAGACATGTCTGCAACAGAGAAAAGTGCCCTATCAGAAAAACTGAACTGCTCACTGTAGCTGCATTATGCAGCAGAAGTAGCCCAGGGGCTTTATAACACGTTTCTATTTGAAGATGGGAGGGGAAAATCAGTTTTGATGAAAATGCCTGAGGATGGTTACACACAGAAGAGAAATATCACCTTTAAGCATGTGTTCAACATCCGCAAACAACATGCAGATGAAACTTAATTATTTTAAATGCAAGTACTCTGGAAACTGTGAATATGAATAGCTTAATGATGGTATGATTCATAATAAAAGGAAAGAGAATAATTATAAAAGACAAAACTCCATGTACTATTTAGTAGTCATTTTGGAGATGGGCTTTCCAGGAGAGAATCAGTGGCCCAGGTTCAGGAAGCTGAGAATAGGATCACTCGTACCATGAATAGGCAAGGTCTCCCCTGCCAGAAGCAGCCTGGCCTGGGTATAGATGATGCCGCCACTTTATTTACCTGCGCCTCTCCAGGTATGGGTGACTATAACTCTCATTGGCTGTAGATCACCATTTCCAGGCAGTGGGAGCTGCAGGAAGCAACACAAACTGAGACACTTCTTCCCGCAGCTTCCATGGGCCAGGCACGGGAATAAAAAGTATCACATACACTGACTGTTCAGAGGGTATATGCACTGTACCTAATTCATAAAACTGAAGAAAGAGGAGGTAAAAAGATAGTGTACTTTACAAATAGAGCATTGGCTTCTGCCAAAAATGGGTAAAATATTTTTGGACTTGATTGGATTTTATATTATGCAAATCTCCTTGGTATTTCTCAGAATACTGGACACTCTTTTTAATCTGTAAAATTCATGCTCTGTAAAGTAGCAATTTGAAGGAAGCATTTTCTAGCACTGAAAGATATTATAAATGATGGCTTTGAAAGGGAGATCCTGGATAAACTAATCCAAACACCTGCTTCAAGCAGTGAGAGTCTTATATTACTCTTTCCATAAACGTACTTAACCTTTCCTTAAAGACATCCAATTATTTTGCCTTCTCTCCATTTGGCAAACAGTCCCACTGTTTGATTGACCTCACCGGTAAAGAAGGTTTATATATATCTAAGCTAAATTAATCTTTCTTTCAACTTTATTTCTGGCTATTACATCAGTCCAGCATGAATACTTCTTTTCCCACCTCTGTCTTTTTCCCTTTTATATATTCAATTCATAAAGACAATATGCACCCATCTTTAAGTGTTCCTCCCTTTTTTCAAGCTAAACAAATGTAGCTCCTTCATTCTTATAAGACCTGGAAATACATATTGCCTTTCACCAAAGCCCTCTGCATCATTAGACCACACTTGAACAGAACCTAGAAATGTTTTCAGTATTCCTATCTAGAGATTTACCACTACAGTATAAAATGATGATGAAATCTTCCAAGCTCTCCAAAAAATGCATTTCTACATATACCCTAGAAAGGAGTTAGCCTACTAAGGTCTTGGTTTTTGTTTTATGAAGGATTATTTCTTTCTTGAGTATGTTTATTAGTTTCCTAATTTATATTTGTGGCAGTGTATTATTCTTTCAATAGATTTTCTTTCCATTTTGTGACAGTTTCTTCTGTTGATAAACTACCTTATTAGAAATGACATGGAGGATTCTTTTTGTTAATTCCTTGATTGTATTTTTTGCCTGTTGATTCTGTCTTTCTATCAGTGACGGACATTGTATGAACTCCTGACCCTATTGGAATCTACGATAACTTTGCCACTGGGATCAGGATTTTATCTGCTGAGTTTATGGAAATGGCCAACAGTGTTTTCTGACCTGCATTAATAGACTGATGGGTGGCACTGTTGTTTAACACTGGCTAGTGTGTGAGGTTAAAGTTTATAGTGGGTGTTGAGGGGCAGCATTTTGTTTCAACTACAATTGCTGTGATTGTTTCTGTTCTACTGGGGAAACAATAATCCTGTCCAAAGTATGTTGGCAGTTTGGAGATAATCCATGTTGTTTTTGTAGGTTAGCTTTTGTTTTGCAGAGAGATAAATTAAGTTTTCAGCAAGCCATAAAAAGCAGTATCGTTCACAGCCTCATCTTGCACCACTGAAGTCAGTGGGAGCGCTGCTATTGACTTGAGCAAGAATAGACCCAAGCCTGGGAGCAGGAAACAAAGCAGCAGTGCTACCTGAAAGGAGAGGAGTGAGATGAATGGTTCTGTTGGCTCAATTCTTATTGAAGTAGCTTTTCTTTGTTGACAACACTGCTCATGGGTTATAGAGTATAATATTAAATACCATCTTCTACTGTGGTTCAAACCAAGAGGTTTATCAGCCAGTATATCCCCAAAGAAATTGCATCTGTGTGTGTTTGTAATAATGTCTCTGGCTGAGGAGTGCTGAGTGATGGATGAAGGTAAGGTGTACACAATGATATTATTAAAGCTGTCAGCTGTCTTTAATGACATTGTTCTCAAGGCACTGCTGACTTGTCAGTGGGATAAGACTGCTTTAGAATTGATTTTTTTCTCCTTTCCTTTCAGAGAGCTCTTGAGTGAATTTCCATTTTCTTCTCACCCAGGGCTCCCATATGTGATGCCCCACATGGCTCCTTCTTGTTACCTCTCAAAATATATGTATACAGAGAATATAATGAGGTCTTTGGGAGATGCAGTATCATTGACATGCTGATGATGATCTGCTGTCGCCTTCTTACTGAACCCAGAATCTGTAGTCTCTAGATTCTTAGAGTATTTAAATGGAATTGGGAACTGAATATCAACAAATTGGCTGAGTCTCTCTCCAGACAAGACGTAAGTGATACGTGACAGGTTCCAAGGGCACTCCTTAGACCAGACTCCAAAGGATTAATTCTTCAGCCTCTTACCCCTGGCCTATTAGAGGAAGTGGGAAAAATATAAAGGGGTACTTGGGAGGCTCAGGAGCTTTGCCTATAGGTCTGTAAATGGAGATTGTTGGTTGTAATTCCTGTCTTGGTTTTACAACTACTGCTGATGTTGTTCTATTTGGACTTCTTTATAAAATCTCATAAAGATGGCCCTGGGATGAAAGGATGCCTGAGAGCTGCCTATTCTATTTTATGGGCTGAAAATCAGTGTACCAACTACCATATTAGCAGGCAGAGGAGGCACCTGGAGCAGTGGATGGATCCCCCCCCCCCCCCCCCACAAAGGCAGCTCACAGCTTCAAGGCTTCTCTGGGCCCTTTGCTGCTTTTGGATTCTCAGTTCCTGTAAGTGAGCTTTGACACCTATTTTTGTATGTGACTGACCAAGAGGAGGAGGAATTTCCTGTCCTATCCTGACTCAGCTACTATAATCTTTGCTTTTGTCACCACCGTGATGGATTCCCATAATATATTTATCCTAAGTAAACTTCTGTAGACTAACCAGATGTTTCTGCTAGTGTTTAGGGTAAGTATCCATCTTCTAAAACTGATGGAATAATGGGACCTTAAAAAAAGGTTATTCATTAATTTCTAGCTGCTAGTTATGGGTGTTGAGTGCAATCCTTAAAGCCTTGAATGGTCTGAGATCTGGATACCTGAAAAACAACCATTTAGTTCATTTCTTGTTATGTTGGCAAAGACTAGGGAAGATGCTTTGCTTTTCAGCTAGAAAGAGTAAACCTTTCTAAGATCAGCAATAGGATATTCTTAGGGGAACTCACTAAAGTTTGCCAGAACCCAAATCTGACAGTTTTTAGTGAATGTGGAAAAGACTAGGGAGGACTGAGTGAGTGTTTCTGACAGGTGGATGTATTTACTGAGCTAAGTAGCAATGGTTTGCTGTTTGGTTGTTCAGGTGGGATAATATAGAGAGCAGAACTATTTGTATTCATTGAATATTGGAAATTTTAGGTTAAAAGTTTGCTTGGATTTAAACCTCCATTTAAGAAGGAGGGAGTTTGCCCTCCAAGATTTCAAATTTACAGGATTATTTTAGGTGGTCTTTAGCTCAAAGACAGAAAAAGGGATTTATTTCCTAATTCAGCTAATCACAGAGGCACATTTGACATAAAATGGCTGTGAAAAATATAGCATTTGTGCATTAAAGCATCTGTATACACATGCAGAAATATTGGAAATGAGAGATTTATTTTTTTAAATGAGTGAATGTAAGATTATCATAAATGTCATATCAGTATGGATAAGTGCAGCCTACATTCAATAACAGAGACAGAAAAAGAGGGGAGGATTGTCATATGTCAAAAGTGTTTTCAGTACCCATGAGATCACATACATTAACCATGATGAGTGTGGTGGTAAAAACTATGAATTAACACACAAGTAATTAAAAATAATGGCTATCAGGATTGGAGGAGAGAAAATAAAATCTTCCAGAATCAACTATCCAAGTATTTGCAACCACAGGCTATCATACTTATGGGGAGTTTAACTACCCAGATTATCTGTTGTATAAAAAATACAGCCAAACATGCAGATTAAAAGATTTAAAAAAACAATTTTTGATACATAATACCCGAACTCTCCCCTGCATAAACTTCTGACCAGTAGCATATAAATGGTTGAGTGTGTGAGTGAAAACAGAAAACTTGGCATAGGTTACTGGCCCTTATTTTAGTAATGAATGGGTTCACAGAGTAAGAGTATATGGGAAATGCCCAGTATCTTCCCTTCTCTCAGGATGGAATTCTGCAGTTCTTCTACTCTTAGACCAGGTACTTTCATTCACAGCATCTTGCGTGCAATCTGCTTCCTTACTGGATATGATGCGTGAAAGTCTTCCCTTCAGGAGCTGTGACCAAAAGACTTTTCCAAATAAAGTATTGTTTAATCTCAACAGTAGAAGGAAAGCAAAACAAGGGAGAAAACTTCTGCACATACTTCTTTGTTATTTATAGCTTTGGTAGGCTCATTTTACTCCAGACTCCCAAACCACTGGAAACAGGGGTTCATTCTATTCCTGAGGGCTACGTCTACACTGGCCCCTTTTCCGGAAGGGGCATGTAAATTTCACCAGTCGTCGTAGGGAAATCCGCGGGGGATTTAAATATCCCCCGCGGCATTTAAATAAAAATGTCCGCCGCTTTTTTCCAGCTTTTAAAAAAGCCGGAAAAGAGCGTCTACACTGGCCCCGATCCTCCGGAAAAAGTGCCCTTTTCCGGAGGGTCTTATTCCTACTTTGAAGTAGGAATAAGACCCTCCGGAAAAGGGCGCTTTTTCCGGAGGATCGGGGCCAGTCTAGACGCTCTTTTCCGGCTTTTTTAAAAGCTGGAAAAAAGCGGCGGACATTTTTATTTAAATGCCGCGGGGGATATTTAAATCCCCCGCAGATTTCCCTACGACGACTGGTGAAATTTACATGCCCCTTCCGGAAAAGGGGCCAGTGTAGACGTAGCCGAGCAGTCTCTGTCTCCCTCTTCCATGTTCTTCAGAATCTGTGGTTTAGCACCCCAAAGTCATTTTTTCCAGCTTTTCCAGTTGGCTCTCTACTGATGAACTCAACGTATTTTGGGACTAAAACTATTCTTTAAGTGCCAATAATCAATTGATTGCATATGTGCAAGTACCCCTACTTGAATTAATCTCTTGTGTCATTGTGTTGTTTGCTTATAGAATCAATCAAACAATAAACTATTTCTGGCAGCTGTTTTTAACATAAATGTTAACAACTTAGCAAATAAGGTCTGATGGAAAGAAGCATTAAATCAACAAGTGAGGAAATAGTGGGCTGGGGAATCCTTACAGTCACTAATTAAAGCATAGCAGATAACACTTTCTTTAAAGGAGGACTGCAAGCACAACCATATTGAGCCATTCTGGCTGTAAGTGCAGTAGCTAACTCACATGACAATCACAGGAAAACACACAGTGAGTTGAAGGTGACTCTTCAACCCCGAAAGGAGATGTATTTGTATTGTTTGTATTGACATATAATGAAGGACTTGAAACATTTTTATCCTTAAAAATGTCATGTCAAATTTTGTCTTTCCTGTTTTTTGTCTTCCCTGTTTTTTTTTGGGGGGGGGGGGGAGAGGGGAGAAGGAGAGGAGGCTGAACCCTACTTGGAAGACTAGAAATCTAGAGTTGGAGCTTTCTCTGCCCTCATTTGTGGAGTAAAGATTACCGCTTCTCCAAATAAAGCATCTAGCCAACTATATTTGGGCAGTTGGAATAAATACCCCATAACAAACACAAGAGTTTAAACCTGTCTGACTAAAGCTCCGTTCTTCTAGAATTGCCTAGATTTCATTTTCTTGTAATGTCATAATCCCAGTAATTCTTCAGTTCTCCCCAGTCCTCCCCAGCAAAATCAGGCCCCACAAAACCTACTAGTTCTAGCGGAAAAGTAACTAGAGGCTGGGGAAAAGGACTTTCTTTCTCAACCTTCCCCCCAGAATCTCCAGAATGACTGAGAGCTGTCTTTGAGCACAGTAAGGAAACGAAAAAGTTGGCAGCGTCGTGATATTTTCCTTTGCAGAGCCCCTTTCAATGTGTAGGGGAAAGACAAAGGGTCACGGGTCCCCCGATGTGGCAGCCACCCTGGAGGATGTGGCTGTAACCATGGAGGTGGGCTCCTGGCCGGGTTATTCTGCAACTCTCCCGACTGGGTGAGAAGAGGCCGAGAGTCCGAGGGGAGGGGGACGCGGGGCGGCTCGTTGCCTGGCTGCTGGACAGACCCTGCGGGGCCACCCTGCGGGCGTGGCTCGTGCTCAATCGGGGCACGAAGCGCGCGGGGCTCTGGCCGGGCTGCCCGCTGGTCGCTCTCCTGCAGCCAGGCGCCCGGGCAGCGAAGCGAGCGGAGAAGGGAGCAGGACGGGACCCCCCCTGCTCTGGCTGCCGGGGCGCGGTCAGCCCCGCTAGCTGCTCCGAGCGGCTCGCAGCCCCGAAGCCAATTCAATCCCTTCCTCTCCCCCCCCCCCCCCTCGCGCGGGGGAGCGGGTGTGGATGCGATGGGGGGCGGGCAGGGGAGGCTGGAGGGAAGGGGGGAGGCCTCTGCTCTCTCCCCCGCCCCTCCGCCTTTCACGTGGAAGTTTAATTATAAGCCGGATCCCGAGTGTGCCCGGCGAGCCTGTGCCAAGGCGGGGCGGGAGCTTGCTACGCTCTGCAGCACAGACGGAGGCTCCGCGCCCGCTGCTGCAGAGGGGCGGCCGGGACACCCCAGCGGTGCCAGCAGACCCCTCTGAGCGTGTGGGGAGCAGCCCGGCGCCCCGGGCCACCCGGGCATGAGCCGCGGGGCTTAGGTGGGCAGCGCGCCCCTGCTCAGCTCGGGGATGGATTTCCGGGCTGCCACTTTAATCTGCTGCTGCTTTGCCCTCGTCCTCCCCGTTAGCCAAGGTAAGAGCGCGATGGCCTGGCGAGGGAGCGGCGCTTCTGTCACTCGCTGAAAGTTCCACCGGCCGAGGGGGAGGGGGGCGGTGTGTGTGACTGGGCTGAGTCTGCTCAGCTTCGCCTGCGGGCAGCTGTAGAGAGGGCGCGTCTGGGATGAGCCGGTGCCTTTATGTCCGTGAAGGAGAGAGGCTCAGGCGCGCGCACCCGGAGGGAGACTTTGGAAAGGTTTGTCACTAGGTCACGCAGACACACTTGCACCCGCCATTTATAATCAACTTTCCTTTGGCCACAGTAGCCCGGAAAGCAGCAATTGACCGATTACTACAGTTTGCAGAAGGCCCCGTGTTTGCTGTTGTCGTCTCGGGGTGCAGTTGATGGTGCGAATGGGGAAGACAACTTGCAATCTTAGAACAAGTAACAGCTATGAAAGCTTTCCGACGGCCGTCTCACGCTATTTTTTTAAAGACCCGAGTATTTATTTACACGATGTATGTTTTTTTTTCTAGATCAAGTTCCTTCCAAGTTCTCATTTTCTGTTATTGATTTGTAAATACTATTCTTCTCATTGAGAGCGGGCAGGGGTTTGTCTTGCAACTTCATTATTTCAAAACTTAATGATTGCTTTTGAGATTAATATTATTGAGCAGATTCCATTCAATTGTCTGCAAATAACACGTGACGTTTTGTCTGTTTAACTTTTGTCATTGTGCACGTTAATCAAAATTAGTGTTTCTTCATAACACAGCTTTATTGAATGGATTGAACCTTTGTACTATCAATTTTTAGAATGCAAATTATTTCTAACTAAAGATACTTTTGTACTAGGGGTAGCTGTAAATAGTATAATTAGAGCAGAATGCGATGTGCTAGAACATTTGGACCTTTTATGTAATTTTCAGTTTTATGTAAATTGGTAATGCAAAAACGTTGCATGTGCTCAAGTGGTTTCACTTGTACAGTTCTGAGGAACTTCCATTCCAGTTATCTAGTAAGTGTATTAGTGGAAATGCTATGAGATATCTTTATTTAAAAACATGTTTTATTTTTAGATGGTGAACAAATATTAATTTTATATATTTTGGTTGGATTTAAAGCATCGGTAATCTACACAGAATGTGGTGATATGGTTCTTTTTAGTGCAATTACTTTACAAATCTCTTTTCCAGGTGTTGCTTGTAAACCTGGCTGCCACCCAGTGAATGGATTTTGTGAAGTTCCCAGTGAATGCAGGTAAAGAGATTTACCAGCTGAGTTTATTAGTGAAGGGACTGGTTGCTTCAATAATACTTGTTTCTTGAAAAATAAAGACAGAAATTAAAATGATTTGCCAGCTGAAAAAGTGATGTAAGAAAACCACTTCCCCTTAACAGACTGTAACTTAGAATTGTGTAACATATTAAAGAAACCTGGATGCCCCTCAGAATGAATATTTCTGTCAAATATATCCTAGGAGCCACCTGTGCCTTTAAAAAGGAGAATAGCCTGGTAATTATTTTTTTTAAAGTCTATATCTTGTTTTATGTCTATTTCAGGTGTCAACCTGGGTGGCAAGGAGCTCTCTGTAATCAGTGTGTTCCTTTTCCTGGTTGTGTGCATGGCAGCTGTGCCAAACCATGGCAGTGTGTCTGTGAAGAAGGATGGGTTGGCAGCCTTTGTGATATAGGTTTGCAAATACTTTCCTTTAATAGATCAACAATTTCCCAGAGATTAAATGATCACAGCTCCATCTGGTGTTGGAAATATGCAAAAGTTCTTACCTAGATTTCTGAATATTTGTCCCAAAACACGATGAGAATCTTTTTTGGAGGGCTGCGGGCAGAGGGAAAACATCCTATGCATTCACATCTTAAGTGAAAAAACATAAAATATTGTGTATAATATAGTCCTGGGCGGTGCATTAGAACTATGTATAAAACCCTAATTCCACTTTAACTGTCACATGCAGATGGTAAACAGTAAATTCTGCCCTGGCTTTATAAAGGTAAAAGGTCCTCCTGAGTGTGTTAAATCAGTTGCAATAATTCATTATACAACATTTCATGCATATGTTAGTATAAATTGAAATAAATACACAAGTTTGTTGCTTGACTAAATATTTCCTAACAAAAGATTTGAATGTAACTATTGGAAAATGTAACACTTAATTCTTTCCTCACTCAAATCACTGTAGATTAAAAGAAATTCTGATGATTCAATAGAGCTGCATCAATGTAAAAGGAGAATTGGGCTAATGTTTTTGCTAGTCTTCTAAGTTTCATCATTTGCTGGTTTATCATAAGTTAATTTGTTGCTGTGTACAAGCAGCGGATTCAGACTAACATGGCTACCCCTCTGATACTTGTTGGCTGCATCTAGACTGGCAAGCTTTTCCACAAAAGCAGCTGCTTTTGCGGAAAAACTTGCCAGCTGTCTACACTGGCCACTTGAATTTCTGCAAGAATGCTGACTTCCTACTGTCTGAAATCAGTGCTTCTTGCGGAAATGCTATGCTGCTCCCGTTCGGGCAAAAGCCCTCTTGCGCAAATGCTTTTGTGCAAGAGGGCCAGTGTAGACAATGCGGTATTGTTTTGTGCAAAAAAGCCCCGATCGTGAAAATGGCGATCGGGGCTTTCTTCTGCAAAACCGTGTCTAGATTGGCACGGACGCTTTTGTGCAAAAAGTGCTTTTGCGGAAAAGCGTCCGTGCCAATCTAGACACTCTTTTCCGCAAATGCTTTTAATGGAAAACTTTTCCGTTAAAAGCATTTGCAGAAAATCATGCCAGTCTAGACGTAGCCATTGTGTACAGTAACATCATGTTCAAGAACTCATTCTTATTCGTGTAGTAGTTCTCATTGAGTATATGAAAATCTCTTAAGTGACTTAAGAGATGCCATCATCTTTCAATTTAACTTTGGTTCATATGGGCCAGATTTTCAAAGGTATTTAGATACCAGAGATTCAGATAGGGACCTACAGAGATTTGAGAAGCATGTAGGTAGGTTAGGTTCTCTTTTTTTGAAAATCCTACTATGCACCTATTTGGATCTTTAGGAACCTAAATACCATTGAAAATCTGTCCCTTTTAAAAATGGAACTTGGTCACTTGCAATCAATGGGCATTAGGAACCTAGTTTGTCACTTCTGAAAATAACATTAGTTTCCTATCTAGAACTTGAAGCACCAAATGCTTAAATCTGTCACTAAATCAGTTTTGAAAATAACTTAGGCAGATTTGTAAATGTTGGCCATTATCTTTAGATCATGCTTGATATTACTAAATATATAGACACGCAAAAGTTATTTCACTGAACTCTAGGGGTATGGCTACACTATGCAATTATTTTGAAATAAGCTATTTTGGAATAATAATTCCTAAAATAGCTATTTTGAAATAGCATGTCCACACTGCAGGGAAGTCTCATAATTAGTTGGAGGCAGGCTCCCCTAATGTAGACACGCTACCCCAATTTAAAGTCCCAGGAAGCACTGGGGAGTAATTATTTCTAATGGCTTTGGGGAGGAGCTATTTTGAAATAGCAGTAGTGGAGCGTCCACACTACCACTATTTTGAAATAGGCATTATTCCTCATGAAATTAGGGTTTATTATTCTAGAATAAGAAGCCTGTTATTTTGAAATAAATAGTGGGCTTGCTATGTGGACACTCACCTTGTTATTTCAAAATTTAATCACCTGCCCAGCCATGATTAAGTTGTTTAAATAAATGTGTTGCAATGGTAGAAAAAAAAATTGTGTGTCTGAAAACTGTAGGTAATGGGGGTACTTATAATTTTTTGTTTGAAAAAGGGGTACTTTGTTTAAAAAAAAAGATGAGAAACACTGTTCTAGGAGTCCGGTTTTGCCAACTTGAATATAGAACCAGTCAAGAACGTGTTAAGAAGACTCAGAATGGTAGAATTAGCTGTTGGTCCAATGTCTGGACATACAAGGTTTATTAAAAACCATGTCACCCCAATGGATTTAGCTGGTTGGACATGGTCTCCCATTCATAATGGGTCAGCAGAGAAAAGCTTCCTCCCTGTTATCAGATAGCCTGTACACATGATTGTGGTGATCCAATAAAGCAATATAACATGAAATGGAGCAACTAACTCAGACGTTGTGATGAATTGCTATAACTCATTAACACATATCACCAATCCAGATTTAATCAGGTTAGGAGAGAGAGGAAATTCTACAGAACAAATTGGAGGCTGCTGCCCAACTTGGGATGGTTAGCTTGTATGAATAATTGACTTTCATATGGAAATACTAAAGTCAATTCAGCACTTCAATATAAAATACTATAAAGGAATCCCTCCTTAATACTATCTTTGCATGAGAGAAATGGAGACAACCGATGTTACATTTTCACAAGCAAATGGACCTAAATTGGCATAGCAGCTCAAATCAATGGTCCATGAAACTTAGCAGTGTCATGTGTTTATTAACAAAGTGCACGAAACCCTTCAGTCAACTGCTAATGGGGAAGTGTCTTCCTAGTACAAACAATTACTAATTGCTGAAGCATGGCAGGTTCTCTCTTTGTATGTACTATTTTAATTCTATGTAAAATAATTGTAGATATTCTCATCCATGTAAAAATCTAATCCTTTTCTGAATTATTAGCTATTAGCCAGAATGGGCAGGAATGGTGTCTCTAGCCTCTGTTTGTCAGAAACTGGGAATTAATAACAGGGGATAGAGCACTTGATGATGACCTGTTCTGTTTTTTCCTTCTGGGGCACCTGGCATTGGCTACTGTTGAAAGACAGGATACTGGGGTAGATGGGCCTTTGGTTTGACTTGGTGTGGCTATTATGTTCTTATAAATTCTCTTATGTTCTGTATCTGAGTTATCACGTATGGCAAGATATTCCACAGCTCATTAATCATAGGAGAGAAGAATGGGGGGAAATAGAGAAAAATGGGGGGGGGGGGGAGAAGAGGTGTTAAATAGCAAATATATTTGTATAGGCTCAAGGACTGTATGTCATTTTCCTAGCTAGTGAGCTGTTATACATCTTATTTTCTTTAAATTTATTAGATGTGTGTCTGTTTCAGGGTATCTTCTTTCTCATGTATCAAGCTTGCCAAAGTGGGCACACAACACTCCTGCAAAAAGTAGTCAAGGCTATTTTGGTCCTTATGGAAACTTCCATTTACACATAAAAGTTTATATAACATGGTAGTGTGGCAATTGGGACAGGGTAAGATGGTGGAAAATAGGCATTTTACTATAATTGAAGTTGAACAAATTGTATAGTTATAGTTAATATTTTACATTGCCTCATGATATTCATCTAGGTTCACATTATCTTGTGGGTTTTTGGTGAGAAGTAGAATTTATTACTCACCTCATCTTTATTTATCACTGGAGAAACCTGGAGAAATTTGTAAATATACCATTTTTAGATTGTCTAGTGCTTTATCTGAGTTATTTTCATGGAGTAATTGGGAATGTGAGATGGTGTTTATAGTAATTGGTAGCTCTTCCCTTAGCTCTAACTTTTTATTGTTAAGATTACTTATTTATAGGGAGAAGCAATCCAAGTATATTTCACAAAGTGAGAGCTAATGGGTAGGGAACAAGGTGACAGAGCCTACGAAGTAACTGAATTATCATCTTCTATTAGACAGAATAAATCAAAATATATGCAATGTAGGATGAAGGACCTTTAAAAATGCACTTAGTCTTTTTGCATTGTTTATTATTTAATGGCTCTTATATGACAAAGTAGGCCCTGATTTCTCATATGCAAAATATTTTAACCTCACAACTAATAATGTTTTGATGTAACAAACTGTTTATTTTTAACATAGATATTCATCCATGTTCTTCAAAACCCTGCACCAATAATGCAACATGCATAGAGACTGGAGATGGTGGATATATTTGTTTGTGCGCCAAAGGATTTACAGGAAAAAACTGCCATCTGAAAAAAGGGCCCTGCATTATTAATGGGTAAATATTGATTTCTGATATAAATATACAGTCTTGCTAATTTTTTCTGTGATTTAATTATTAAAAGTATTTGCTATGTAGCATATAACTTTACATCCTGGATGATAGTTTAGTTTCTAGCCTATTTGTTTCTTGACTCAAATCTACTAATTCTGATCTATTCCTATTATATAAATATGGTCAAATTTTTAGCATGAATTTGTGTGCATAATTTGAACTTCAGATATACAAAAGTACACTTATTGTAATAGTCAGGGCTCAACAAATTAGTCAATCTACTCGCCCGGGGTAAATAGATTTTAAGCCGGCATGGTGCTGCAGCGCGATCAGTGCATGCACAGCGCGGTCTGCACATGTGCAGCGTGCCAAACCGCATGGCTGGTGAGCGGGGCTCGCCGCCACTTGTCAAGCCCTGGTAATAGTATTAGGTTTGGGCATATTTTACAATCTCAATTTGTCAACATCAAAAGAATGTTGATGGGGCTCTTAATAAATAAGTAAACTTACAATCCAATTAAGGCCAAAAGAGCAGTAGTCAACCAGCAACTTCCCTCCGCCCAAAAGAACTCTGTCTACACCAATGTATTTGAACTCCCACAAAACTCTGCACCCAAGCTGTGTCTACACTGGCGCGATCTTGTGCAAAAGCGGCCACTCTTGCACAAAAACTTGCTGTCTACACTGGCTGCGTGTTCTTGAGCAAGTAAACTGACATTCTAATGTATAAAATCAGGGCTTCTTGCGTGAGAACTCTGACGCTCCCACTCAGGAATAAGCCCTCTTGCACAAGAGCTCTTCCAGAAGAGGCCAGTGTAGACAGTCAACATGAATTTCTTGCGCAAGAAAGCCCTATGGTTAAAATTGCTATCAGAACTTTCTTGCGCAAGACAGAGTCTACACTGGCATGGATGCTCTTGTGCAAAAGCACATGCCAGTGTAGACGCTCCCTTCTGCAAGAGTTTTTGCAGAAGAACTCTTCCGCAAAAGTGTTTTTTGCGTGAGAATGTGCCAGTTAGACGTAGCCCCAGTGTTGAAGCTAAAAAAGAGGAGACATGCTCATTAAATCAGCAGAGGAAGGGAAGGGCTTGGATGGGCGAGCACTGCTTCATCAGGCCAGAGAGAGGAGAGGGAGTTTCTGTCCTCTTGCCACCCACATTCCTCCTTGCCCAAGCCTCTCTGCTCTGCTAAACCCACCAAACCTCAGACTTCCCAAAATGCCTGTCCAAATTGATGTGCTTGGCAGCATGCTCTGAGGGACATTGCAGCTGGGTGTGTGCTTCCCAGCTATGTGCTAGCTTTGCTTGAACTAGTGTTGCTGGGGATAGCACAGGCCATAGCTTGACAAGCTGCCTGAGTATAAATCTACCTGGCCTCCCGAGACTGGAACTCAAGTGACCAGCCAGAGACCCTGCCTATGCTACCCTGGCTACATGGCTATTTTAGCACATTAGCTCAAGCAGACTTAGCATGTGTCACACCCACTCTGGCTGTGAGGCACACTCTGTGTTGTAAGGTAAATCCTATATAATGCACAAATTATAGGAAATTAATACCAGTAAACAAGGTCAATCAAGAATGTAATACCTGAAATATGGATACGTACTTAATTAAAACAGGTAACAAAAGATTTGGAAAGATAAACATTAAGAGGCTGAAATAGCAATGAAGAGTTAGAATGAATATAATGTAATGAAATTCAAGATTTTATTCATTGACAAAGCCTGGCAGTATTCTGATACAATAAACTCTATGTGCAGTATGGTATTTCATTAATGGCTGAGATCAAATTGATATGGGGAAAATAGACTCTTAGGAATGAACTTATTATTTGTGACTCTTGTCTTATTGTGGCTTTTTCACTGCACATTTTGTCCATGATGCAGCTGTAGTTTGGTTCTAATGTTATAGCTGGGACATAACCGTTTGAAAAATGGTGAATAATTTTTTATGAAATTTGAAAATATCTATCCGGCTCTAGGAGGAATCTATTCCCTGTCAAGAGTTTTCTCACATTCTCTTAGCATCTGAGGGCCTGTAATCTTCATTCATTTTATTATGGAGCAGCAGGAGCTTCAGTACAGTTACAGTTGCTACCAACATCCATTATAAAATACTGGTTTAGCCTCCCCAGGGCTTTGGCTTGGAAAACTGTCTTAGCCTGAAAGCTGGCGGATTTCCCTTGAGGATGAAGCAGAATATTTCTGCAAAGCCTGAAGAAAATTAATCAATCTATGTGTTATAAACCACTTTAAAAATAATTACCCTGATTTGAAACATTAACTTGTTAAAGGTTTCCTTTTCTCCCTTTAGCTCAACAATTGTGTGTTACAACTCTTAGCCTTTTTGTGTGGGTAAATCTCTTTGGAATGTTCTGCACTCATTATCTCTGAAAAAAGTGTGTTCTAATTGAGCAAACAAATATACATTTTGTATAAGGCTTTGACCCAAATATGCTACAGTTTTGTCGTAAAAACAGCCATTTTTCTGACAAAATCTGAGTTACATCCACACTGCAAGAGCATTCTTTCAACCGTAAATCAAAAGAACACAGGGGTTTTTTGTGCACTTGGTATTTTGTGCAATTAGTATTCCTCATTCTATGAGGAAGAAGCCTTTTTGCGAAAGAGCTCTTTCACAAAAAGGTGTGTGTGGATGGGGAAGAGGGAATTTTTCCAGAAGAAGAGAGAAGAGGAAAAAGCATAGGTGCTCTGGTGGCCATTCTGTCCATAGCAATCACTGCTTACATGCAAGATAGCGTCCAGGCAGTCTGGACACTATCTTTTAAAAAAGCACATTGCTTTTTTGATGCACTTCTGCAGTGTGGATGCTCTCTTTCAAAAGACGTTTTTTTGCAAGAGCTGATGGCTCTTGCTGAAAAGCTCAAGGTCCAGCTGATCACCGTATTTGGGATTGGGAAGGAATTTTCCCCGTATCTGATTGGCAGAGAGCCTGAGAGTTTTTTGCCTTTATCTGCAGGATGGAACAGTCACTTACAGGTTTTAACTCATTTAAATGGATTCTATGTAACTTGAAGTCTTAAAATAATGATTTGAGGACTTCAGTAACTCAGCCAGAGGCTATGTACCTATTACATGAACGAGGCTATGTCTAGACTTCAGGCTTCTTTCAGAAAAAGCTTTTCCGGAAGAGATCTTCTGGAAAAAATTATTCCGAAAGAGAGCATCCACACTGCAAAAGCGCATTGAAAAAGTGACCTGCTTTTTTTGAAAGATAGCGTCCACACTGAATGAAAACTAAATCGCATTTTAGCTGTGATTACTATGGACAGAGTGGGCACCAGGGCCCTTGTGCTTTTTCCTCTTTCCTCTTCTTTTGAAAGAACTCCCTCTTTCCTGTGCACACATGCCTTTTTCCGAAAGAGCTCTTTTGGAAAAAGGCTTCTTCTTTGTAGAATGAGGATTACCAATATTGGAAAACCCCCTCTATTCTTTTGATTTTCGTCTGAAAGAATGTGATTGCAGTGTGGACACAATTGAAGTTTTGTCGGAAAAATGTTTGTTTTTACGAAAAATTTCTGTAGTCTAGACATACCCTTAGTGAATGAGGTTCTGTGACCTGCAATGTGCAGGAGGCCAAACTAGATGTTAATGGTCCCTTCTGACCTTAAAGTCCATGAGTCTATGACTTTGTTCCAAACTTGTGCTCTATGTCAGTAGGGGTACGTCTAAACTACATGGCTCCGTCGACGGAGCCATGTAGATTTGTTTGTTTGGCAAAGTCAAATGAAGCCGCGATTTAAATGATTGTGGCTTCATTTACATTTACATGGCTGCCGCGCTGAGCCGACAAACAGCTGATCATCTGTTTGTCTGCTCAGCGCGGCAGCCATGTAAATGTAAATGAAGCCGCAATCATTTAAATTGCGGCTTCATTTGCCTTTGCCTATGTGTCTAATCTACATGCCTCTGACGACAGAGGCATGTAGTCTAGACACAGCCTAGGAGATGTTTGCCATTGACTTCAGAGGAGCCAGTTTGGGCATTTTGTATAGATGTGAGTATTTTGCCATCATTGAAAATTACAACCAACCAATGTAAGGCCATGTGGTAGTCAGCAATGGAATTGGTGACATAACACAAGCCTAACGCAGATCTTCATTTAGCTCAGATAGTAAAGGTTTGGCTTTTAGGAGCTGGAGGACACCATTCCAATCACTTCTCATAAGCATGTGATGACTGCTTCTCAAATGAAATTACAGAGGGTGTGTTTACATTTATAAGTGCAGGGCTGGTGGGACTCCAGTCTGCAGACCTGGATTTATAGGCAATGTGAGGAATCTTGACAGTCTACCCTGGACGTTACAGGAAGTTGTTGCGCCTTTCCAAATTGCAAAGAGAACTTGCGGAGCCATTGTTTGAAGCCTGGAGCCACCAACATGAAGCCATCAATCTCTAAAGGCCTTCTCTTGCTTGTGCCTTCTCTACTGTTTCAGCAACCAGGCACTGCATCCTTGAGATGCTGGTGGACATTCCAGTGCCAGTTGCTGATCTACTGAAGGTGCCTGGAAGTGGAGGAGGATATAGACGTGGAAGAATGGAACTGACTGCTACTGCTCATGACTTTCAATGTAGTCATTAAGATTCTATGTAGACGAGTACTTCTGGACCAGAGCCCCAAGCACAGAGTGATGGGACCATATCATCTCAGGGACCTGAGATGACCAGCAGTGGGTCCAGAAATTTTGCAAGAAGAAAGCTACATTTCTGTGAGCACCAAACACACCAGGATAACAATGCTTGCTTCTCAAGGAGCACATGTGTACATAAACTGAAGAGAATGCTGCTCCACTACTATACGCACCCTTGTGGACCACTGAGGGCTATTTATGAAGGCTAGCAAGGACTGCACTGGAAAAGGTTAAGTTTCTCAATGACTTAGAATTCTACACTCAATAACAGACTGATGTAAAATTCCAAGGAAATGATTCTCATGAATTGAGTTACTGTACTCACTGTTATCCTGGGGGGATACTATGTATCCCTTTTTGCCTTGGCGTATGAAACCATATTCCAATCTCAGAGGGCCTGGTAAAAGAAAATTATCTCAGCAGGTGCAGAATAGTGGTTAAATGGTCATTTGTCAGGATGAAATCCCATGAATGCCGTTTACAGACATGTTTGGATGCTTAGATCATCTGTGCTATCTGCTGTGTTATTATGGCTTGCTATGTTCTTCATAATGTGGTTGAAGCTAAATCTGTGCCATTTACCCCTCAGTGAATGCTGGCAGTAATGGATCGCTGTGCCAGTACTCTTAAACAGAAAGTGTGCTTATCATAGTTCAGACAAAATTCAACCTGGCAACACAAATCAAGGAAATAGTGTTCCCACAAAATGGACTTGCGTGGTCCAATGGAAGAGGATTTGGGGATTAACAGTGGATGACAAGCTGGATATGAGTCAACAGTGTACACTTGTATCAAAGAAGGCTAATGGCATACTGGGATTAATGCACAATGCATTAGCAGGAGTATTGCCAACAGACCTATGGAAGTGATTATTCACCTTTATGCGGCAGTGATGAGGCCACTTCTGGAATATTGCATCCAATTCTGGTTCCCCCATTACAGAAATTGTGTATGCATTGGAGAGAGTCCTGTGGAGGGCAACAAAAATTATTAAGGGGGCTAGAGCACATAGCTTATGAGGAGAGGCTGAGGGATTTGGATTTATTTAGTCTACAGAAGAATAGAGCGAGGGGGATTTGATAGTAGCCTTCGGATACTTGAAGGGAGGTTCCAAAGAGGATGATGAGAGAGGCTGTTCTCCGTGGTGACAGATGACAAAATAAGGAGCAATAGTCTCAAGTCACAGTAGGGGAGGTCTAGGGTGGATATTAGGAAAAACTGCTTCACTAGAAGGGTGATGAAGCACTGGAATGGGTTACCTAGGGAGGTGGTAGAATCTCCATCCCTAGAGCTTTTTAAGTCCCAGCTTAACAAAGCCCTGGCTGGGATGATTTAGTTGGGATTGGTCCTGCTTTTAGCAGGCGGTTGGACTCAATGACCTCCTGCAGTCTCCTCCAAACCCATGATTCTAAGAGGGAGTATTGTAAGTTTATGAATGTTCTTGAACAATCTTTACAGTAAATGAGGTACTGTTGCCTCATACAAGAAATAAGTTTTGGGAGGGTGCCATACATTGTTATTATGAATGATGTGACTGCTTATGAACTGGCTAAACTTGTAGGTTTATTACATGGTCTCAATACACTTGTCTACATTGAGCCAGGCCTACTGATGGTGAGGCAAAGGAGCAACTACCCCAGGGCCTGGCAATTCATAAGGGCCTGGATTCATGGCTATTGCTGCTATTGCTGCTGCTGCTACAGTCACCAGCCACCTTCACTCCAGGCCCCTACGGGAGCACAGAGCTGCCCTCCTTCACCTTGCCCAGGGGCCTGGCAATTCTAACCCCTCACTCCAATTGAGAAAAAGTTTCCTTGCAACTTCCTAGCTGTCCCTTAGCATGTGTACACCTCGGGCAAGGGGCAAGATGATGGTGAGTTCCCAGAAATGAGATTCTTGTCCCTGACTTTTCAGTAGTCAGGCTTCAGTAACTAAACCTGTTCCCTGCACCAGAGAATCCCCAGCACTGCCAGCTTTTTTGCTGTTGGCAGCAATGTATGGCTAATTCTGGAACTCTTCCTGAAGTTGAACTGTTCAGACCACAGAGATTAACCAAATCTGACCATGCTCCCCTGACCAGCCAGCTGCATGTTAGGCAGATGTCTCCTTTGTTTTGGTGGCCATTACAAATGCAGGAGAAGGTTCATTCTGCTTGCAACTTAATGGTCAGAACAAAAATGGAAGGCTTGAATGCTAAACAGCTGTACTTGAGCCAAGGATGTTGCTTCCATTTCCTGGGAGCCAATCAGCCAGTGTTGGGATAGAAAGATCAAAGGATGCTATCCCATGGGATGGAGAATAGCATTGATGGACTCTCAAGACCTGAGTCTGTACTTGAGTTATGCCCACACTGCTATATGATGGATTTTGGGGCATGAGCGCTTTTGGAACTCAGCCCCAAATCTTTTGCTCTTGCAGGGTCATGGAACTGGGGTCTATGCTAGACAAAATTGTGTGTAGACAGGAGGAGGATTTGGCTTTGATTCTGAATCTTACATCACCTGTAGACATGTTTTGAGAGTCTGCAAAACTGACTCTGCCACCTCCAGAGATACAGGAATACTAAGGGAACATCTACCACCTGCTCATTCCTCTGCAGCTTATGCTTCTGATGTAGTCCAACTTCCTAGTCATCAATAGGTTTCCTAGGGCAATCCAAAGTCCCAGTGTGGAAATATATTATGGCTAGGTCATTTAGCCAGTTGCAAATATTAATCGTGTGTGTATGTAGCTGCAGCACGTGATGTGATATTCAGTGCCCTTCTTATTGGGTCTCCCAACTATAAACACATTATTTTTAAATAACATTTTGAGTAATCTTTTCAAATACTGGCAAGTACTGTGCTAAATGCCTTTAGGAATATGTAATGCTTGAGTCCTGTCAAGGTAAATGACTTTTCAACGTATGAAAACTAAATGTGTTTTCTAATCTGGGCATTGCAAGTTTTGCTGCTGTATGTTACCTTATCCTGAAAAAGAGATGGAAATTAATTTGCAACCTCTTGCACAAGATTTCTGTCCTGCCACAGCATAAGTAATGGACAAAATTATGCTGCAAATAACAACCCAGCTTTAGCAAAGCTTTTGATACAGTCACCCACAATATTCTTGCCAGCAAGTTATGGGAATATGGATTGGATAAATGGACTGTAAGGTGGATAGAGAGCTGGCTAGACCAGGGTTTCCCAAACTTTTTACTTTAGTTGGAACCCATTTTTTCAGTACCACTTTTTGCAGCCCCGAAATACAAATGCATATTTAAAAAAATGAAAAATGAATAAATTTTCACTGTTTCACCCAGCTGCATCCTCCACCCAGCCCAGGCCAGGGCTTGGGGGACCTGGCACCACACGGGCACTCCGAGAGGTGGGAGCAGGAGCAGATTGGGATCGGGTATCTGGCAAGGCGGGAGGGTGCAAGGAGGGGACATGGGTAGAATTGGACCTCCCTGGTCTGGCACCTTCTGTACCTGAATGGTCCCAGATGAGGGAATTTTTGGACCAGGAGAGGTCATTTCAGGGTTCCTGGTTCCTCCCCTCCCCTGCAAGCCAACTAAGTTGCCCACCACTGCTGGTTCCCTGCACCTCCCCCAAAACCATTCCCCACAATCCAAGGGAGCACAGCACCAGTTCCCTGCAGCTCCTCACAGCCCAGCTGAGCTGCCCTTCTTTTCCCTATGCCTTCCCCCATCCACCTCAGTCCAGTTGACCCCACACTGGTTCCCCCACAGCACAGCTGAGCCTGGTTTCCCTGCCCCTCCCCCCCAAGTCCCACAGAACAGCTGAGCCCAGCTCTGATTTCCTGCCCCTCCCTTCCTCCCTCTGCTTGAGTTCAGCCCTGGGTTCTCGGCACCTCCCTCCTCCTACAGCCAAACTGAGCTCTGAGCTCTCCCCCCCATCACAGCCCAGCTCAGCCCAGCACCCTGCACCTCTCTCCGTCTGCAGCCCAGGTGAGCCCAGGGCCCCGCACCTCCTCCCCCCTCCCCCGCCCTGCAGCCAAGCCTAGCACCCCGCCCCCCCCAGCTTGGTGCTCAGAGGCAACGGCGCCCAGGGGCAACTGCCTCCCCTGTTCCCCCTCGCTACACCTCTGCCAGGAGCCCAAAACATCCGTCTGGATCCTCCACCCAGCCTGGCCCAGAGCTTGGGCGACCCAGTGCCACATGGGCACTGAAGGAGCCGGAAACACCCTGGCAGCCACACTGAGGCCCGGTATATTTTTCTTGCAGACCTGTACCGGGGTGCTGCCCATAGTTTGGGAAACGCTGTCCTAGTCCAAGAAACACTGTTCCTTCTTTTAGGGTATATATGGCCCTACAGGCTTAGTCCAAAAAGCTCCGTGGTTTCCCTCTGGAAGGCTCTCTGGCCTGGAGGCCCTACGCCTCTGGTGAGTCTCCCTTGGCTGTCAGAAAGGCAAGAGTTGTGGGGCAGGGTGGTAGGGGGACCAGGGCCCTCCCACTCCACCGGGTCCCAACCCAGGGCTCTGTTGGCAATGGACGTTTCCACTACCTGCTCAGTGGGGCATCCTGCCAAAACACACTGAGCTCCTGGAGGGACAAACCTCCGCCCTGGGCCACTTCCTACCGTCCCTGGTGTCAGGGCTATCACTGAGGCTGCGGTGGCTGCTTCCTGGGCTGGGGCTGCTATAGCTGCAGCGGTGGCTCCCTGGACTGCAGCTCCTGGGGCGGCTGCGACAGGGAATGTTCAGGAGCTCTGGCCTGAGCTCCTTCCCTGCTGGTGGTCCCTCCAGACTGAGCTGCTTCCCTGGCTTTTATACAGCTCCAGCTGCTTGAGCATGCCCAGTCTGGAAAGAAGGGTGGGACTTCCTCTGCCCACAGAGTCTTAGCTCCTCCCCGCTCCCCCCGCCCAGTGTGGGGAATATCTGCCCCGTCACACTTAGCTTCCCTCCCCCCTAGTGTGGGGCATATCCACCCCATCACAATAACCAACTCCAAGGCACAAAACAATCTTAAGCAGTTGTAAAACTAGGTCAGATGCTTCAGCTTCTGTCCATTCTATAAGCAATTCAACTTATAATATTAATTCAATTAATATTGTAGCTACTAGGAATACCTGTTGTTTTTCTGACAACTTTTGCAAGGCCTCTTGGTACTCTTGCCTACATACTAACAGTATTTTACCATAGCCAGGTTCTTGGCACATTTAGGCCTCTGTATTAACATTTCTAAATTAACTTACTTAACTTAGAATGGTTTGTAAGTAATAACATATTCATTTCCCTATTCTGATGTTCAGGGTTACATTGGGTATCAGCAAATACAAATATTTCTGGAAGAAAAATTCCTGAAACAAGATCACCATAAATATTTTCAGTGTTATATTGAATCAATCTGAGTAGCTCATAACTCTGGTTTTGCACTCCTTCCCCATTACTTTCCTTTAACTTGCTGCCACCCTAGTTCTGCTGGGTGCTCTGAGCTTGTACTAAGTACAATGTTCCTCTAATAGTTTTTGAGTTAATTTAATACCAATGAAAGAAGCTGAATTGATATTCCTGAAGGATGATGTCCTCTTCCCTTCCACAGAAATGGTGTAACAAAACAACCTGTAACTTCTTGCGCACTGTTGTGAATGAAGCCCCTCTAGAACTGAGAGTATTATTCATTTTCCTAGTCCCTTGGCTTTTCCATGAAGACAATCGAGGAGGATGTAAACGAGGCTGGCTTTTTCACTGTGAACATTTCTCTAGTAGGAATTCATCATCATCATCATCAACAACAACCATGGGATCAATGCCTGTTGGTGTCCGATGCCTCCCTCACTATTTCCTTCCATCTTTCCCTGTCCAGTGCGGAGTGGCTTAGTTTCTGTAGACTAGCTCTGCACCAATCTACTATATCATCTACCCATTTTCTATGGGGTCTGTCTCTCTTATTCGGACCATCCATTATGGCGAATACCAGGGTCTTAACTTTCCGCTTGTAGTTCATTCTGCAGATATGCCCAAATAGCTGTAACTTCCATTTTATAACCTTCTGCAGTAGGTTCTCTTTTGGCTGTATCTTCCTAGATAATTCCTCATTGGTGACCTTTTGCATCCATCCTGTTCTCAGGATCTTTCTATAACAACTCATCACGAAGGCCAATATCCTTCTCTTTGAATCTTTCGTTGTCACCCATGTCTCACAGCCGTACAACATGCTGCTAAATACACAGGTTTTGAAGATGCTCAGCTTCGTTCCTAAGCTAATCGCTTTGCTTTTCCAGATCTTATCCATTGCCTTCAAACTCACTCTTTCTTTCGCTATTGTAGTCACTATTTCCTTCTTACAGTCTAGATCATACATCATCCTGCTCCCCAAATACGTGAACTTCTCTACGTTCTCTAGTATCCACATTGATCCTCCTATTTCCTTATCTCCAAATACCATTTTCTTTGTTTTATCGATATTCATAATCAGTCCATACTGCTTCCCTTCCTCATTTAGCACCTGCACTGCTCTCGCTAGCTTCTCTTCATCTTCCTCGATGATAACTATATCATCTGGGAACCTGTTGGAATCATGTAATTTCACACAAGCAACCAACCAACTAACCAAGAGATAGACACTACTGACGTCAAATTTGGGACTTAAATTTGCCTTAACTCCTGATTTTACAAAATCAATATAGTGTGTCCCCACCATGGAAAAGCCTTGAAATTAGTCCAAGGCAGGTGCCATTAATGTGGATGCACTACCTCAACTTAGAGTACGTACAGACTGGTGGGTTTTTCCAGAATACCAGAGGTATCCCGGAAAAACTCCGCTGCATCCAGGGAACACGTTTGCTCTTCTGCTTTTTTTTTCAGAAGAGCAAACACACTATTTTGGGGAGCCCTCTATACCTCATTTTATGAGGAATAAGGGCTCCTCTAAAAGAGGAGGCTCTTCTGCCATTTGGTGCCATCTAGACAGGGCCAAATGGTAGAAAAGCTTCCTTTGGAAAAGCAATTGGAAAATGCTACACAAATTGTGATATGCAATTTGCATTGCTTTTTCTGAAAAACGGTGATAGTGTAGACCTAGTCTTAGAGCCCCAGCAAGCACAGGGGAGTAATTAGTTTGAATTACTCTGGGGGGTAGTTATTTTGAAATAGCAGCACCTTAGCATCTTTACTAATGCTATTTTGAGAAAAGCAAGAGTACAGATTTAAAAATAAGTAGCCTTTTATTTTGAAATAACAGCTTTGGTGATGTGGACGCTCCACTTATAAATTCAGCTTAAGGAGGGTTATTTCAAAATAAAGCCCAGGGCTAAATGTGAAGAGGTTCATATCCCTGTTTCTGTTTTCCTGAGCTACTGCCACCCCATTTCCTTTGAAATAATGATTTTGATTGAATATGATTACTTTTGTCAAAAGTAATCATATTTATTCTTACTTAATGTATTCAAATAATAAGGGAAATGTTTGTATTCTTTTCAGTGTTTTGAGGTTTCAAAGTGCCCAGAATTTTTCTAGGCTTTCAAAAGGACAGACCATGACAATGCTATTGACATACAATAAAAATAAATGTCTCCACATCAGACTGTTATGCTTGTTGATGTTTTATATTGACTATTTAATGCCTATGTATTTTGACCATATAGCGAGGAAAAATAAAGCCACGTTGGTGAAATCTTTGTTCATTCTTCAGGTCACTAGATCTAACACACTGGGAAGCTTAATTTCAAAAGCAGTTTTTCAGGTAGGATTTGTGCATTAGGATTTGTGGAAGAGATTGTAATCAACATGGCAGCATTAGCGGAACAGTGTATATTGATTAAGATGCTGCACAACATTCATTCTTGATGCAACTCCATTGATGTCAGTGGCAGTCCATCAGAAATTGATGTGGCTCATTACCTAGTAAAGAAAATAACCCCTTTGAAATTATCTGAAATGTTGCTTATTGCACTTAAATGTTCTTTAAACTCCATTCTTTAAACTCCTATCTGTTTTTGTCTTGTGTTCCAGCTCTCCCTGTCAGAATGGGGGAACATGTGTTGATGATAATGGATTTGCAGCTCATGCCTCCTGTTTGTGCCTTCCAAGTTTTTCTGGCAATTTTTGTGAAATAGATATAGATGACTGTGAACCCAACCCATGTGACAATGGAGGAACATGCACGGATATTGGTAGAGGCTTCAACTGCCATTGCCCTATTGGCTATATGGGCCAGTCCTGCAACAGCCATGTCCTATTCTGTGCTAGCAGCCCATGTGAGAATGGAGGAACATGTCATGAGCATCCTGGAGGAAGATTTGAATGTCTTTGTAAGCCAGAATTTGTTGGTGTGACCTGTACCTATCCCAGCAGAAACACAAGTCTCCATGGCATGAATACAGAGGCCAAAACTGGGCAGAGGTATAATCTACCCCCAAATGCTCATCCCAAGTCAGCTCATCACCAAGAACATAAAGTCTTGAAAATAACAATGAAAGAAACAATCCAAAACACAGAGCCCTTGCTTAATAAAAGTCAATTGATATGCTTCATTGTTCTGGGCTTGCTTACATGTCTTGTTGTGTTGGGTACAACTGCAATTGTATTTTTCTCCAAATGTGAAATATGGCTTGCTAATGCCAAATATAGCCATCTCCTACGCAAGAAGAAGAATTGTTTTCTTCAATCTAACAATGGGGAAAACCTTTCAGTTAACATAATTTTCCCAGAGAAGATCAAACTTACTAACTACACTAAGAACTATACTGACATTTAGACTCCTTGAAAGCCTTGCAGCAACTTGCAGAGTTTTGTAGCAATATGTAAAGTTTATTGAATGTGTTACCTGTTCCTGGCTTTAATGTTTGTGGATACATTTGCTGCCATTTGTGATGGGAAGTACAGAAAAATATGTTGTTTCTCAGTTGCCCGGTGAATTTCTCATTCCCCAAATAAAACTTTAATATAATCAGATTTCAGAGCAAGGAATGTTCTTTTTTTTTCAAATGCAGCTATATTTGGTAAAATAAAATAAATTTGCCACAGGAAAAATTTTCAGCTTTATTGCATTGCGTAAGCTTGTTTGGCAAATATGGTACTGGTAAATTACATGCCAGTGCTTATTTTTTAATAAACAGTAATTAAGGGCTGTTTAGGCTTATTTATTAGTTTTGTGAATTCTAGCATGCTATTGCAAATGTGCCACAGGCATTAACATATAGTACTTCCTCTCACCATGACAGTCTTTTTAGAAACTGATCACAATCTGGGCCATTGTTCAGAAACTTTATGTCTATTAAACAAAAGTAGCCAATGTATTAAATAAGTAGAGGAAGGGAAAATCTTTCAAATTAAGTGAAGATGATAGTTTTGCTTTTGTGCTTAAGGTCAGTGTTTGACAATTAATGGACACGGTGCTTTGCCCTCTGCTGTAGTGCTATCCCATATAAGGACAAACTTTGGCTGGTGCCATACATGGCAACAGAAAGTGACTTCATCAGCCCATACCTCAGAGTTCTCTGGAGGCAAATCAATATAGCCAGTAGATAAAATTGATTGCAGTAGCTGTACTCTGCCTATAGCAACTATGGCTATGCTGCCACCCTTGTTAAATAGATAGAAGACATGATTGGATCTATTTGCTGGATAGGTTTAGAATGAAATGGGAAGAGTACCAAGGGATAGGTCTAGGGTTACCATATTTCCCTAAGGCAACTACAGGACAACCGATAAATTGCTCTGATTTGAGTTCAACAGCAATCAGTCAGAACTGTGCAGTACAAATGTTCAAAACAGCATTAAGTTGATTGAGCCCCCATTAAAAGACACACAGCATTGTTATCTGTCTCTATATTTTAGAAATGTGCATCCGTCTGCTTGTCTGTTCGGGTATGTCTACACTACCCCGCTAGTTCGAACTAGCGGGGTAATGTATGCATACCGCACTTGCTAATGAAGCCCGGGATTTGAATTTCCCGGGCTTCATTAGCATAAGCGGGGAGCCGCCATTTTAAAATCCCCGCTGCTTCGAACCCCGTGTAGCGCGGCTACACGGGGCTCGAACTAGGTAGTTCGGACTAGGGTCCTATTCCGAAATACCATTACTCCTCGTGAAACGAGGTGTACCGGTAGTTCGGAATAGGCACCCTAGTCCGAACTACCTAGTTCGAGCCCCGTGTAGCCGCGCTACACGGGGTTCGAAGCAGCGGGGATTTAAAAATGGCGGCTCCCCGCTTATGCTAATGAAGCCCGGGAAATTCAAATCCCGGGCTTCATTAGCAAGTGCGGTATGCATACATTACCCTCCTAGTTCGAACTAGGAGGGTAGTGTAGACATACCCTCTATGACTCCATTCGTTCAAGAACTCCTCCTAAATAGTAAGAGCTAAGACCACCAAACTTGGTATTCATCTTCCTCTTATCCTAGCTTAAAACAAGGCCAGGAAAAGGGAATGTGCCTGGACTTCTATTGTCTTCCATAATATGAAAAATTGGGAGCTGATAGGAGAAGAGCTACTGCAGAGTGACCACTGGGGGCAATTGCACAGCAAGACAGTGGCCAGATGGGTCCAGGGCTCACCATCTTGCAGGTCATTGCAACAGGTAAGTGTCCCCTCTACTCTACCCACCCCCAGCCTTGACTGCAGTGCCAGATGGGGGAGGAGGGGAGTCCTGCTGACTACTAGTTCCACTGCTGTGGCTCCCCTGGGACCCACCACAGGGCTGGACAGTGCAAACCCCTCCACTGAGAGTAGAGGCCAAGGGTGGGCACTTAGTCCCAGGTCTTCCCCCAAAGGGATTGCTGGGGGATGGGATTGCTGGCCTGCTGGGGGAGATGGAGACCCTCCCAGAAGCCATTAGCTGGGGGAGGCTGGCCAGGCTGGCCGGCCAGGCATCCAGACAGACCCCCCTCTAGGAATTACTGGCTGGGGGGACTGGGCAGTGCAGCCCCAGGCCCCTGGGATGAGCCACCACTGCTTTCCCCTCCCCCGTCCCCCCGCACTCCAGAAGAAGCCACAGTTGGAGCAGCAACACCCTCACCCCCATGTGCAGCCCTGGAATCCTCCCACCCTGAGCCCCTCGTCCTGATTCCTGCACAACCCATGCTCTGAACCCCCTTCGCCACTCCTCCCATCCTCTGTATTTATACACTTGCACGGGAAAGGGACACCAGAAACAATTGGAAGACAGTCAGCTGCTGTTTGCTGTCTGCAGTGCTGAGGTGAGCGCTGCAACACAAAACCAAAGATCTCTCCCCATAGTTTGACTTGCAGTTTTCACCATACATTGTTTTTCCAAGCACATTTAGCACCACCAACATTTCTATTGGTATTGTCTGCACACAGCCCAACAAGCTTTTCACTCAGAAAAGGTGTCTCAATCACTTAGTATAGAAATCCGCACTGCGTATCCAAAGTTTCACATGGTAGGGAGGAAAACCCAATCCTGTTTGTGTTTACCTCATCAGAGGGAGGAGCTAGGAACAGTCCAAAGGGTCGGGAGGGGGCAGTTAGGGACTATGTGGGGCCAAGAGGTAACTCAGAGGGCAGGGAGGGAGTAGCTAGGGGTTGTGTGTAGCCGGGTGGGCGGGGGAGCCCTTGGGCTGATAGGAGGATACTTCAGGGTTTATAGAAGGGGTATCTAGAGTCTGTGTGCCAGGAGAGCTTTGTGGTCCCACGGTTTCCTGACGACTCTGCCAGACATGAAGCTGGGTCCCCCACCCCATGTCTCTTACTGGCTGTGAGAGTAAAGGGGGCTGGGAGCAGAGAGGCAGCTTCAACCCCTGCACCAGCTGTAGTGACAGGAGAGGAGGGAACAGTACAGCTGCTTGTGCCAAGGCACCAGCCAGAGGAGCAGTTACTGTGGTCTGCCTGGCTCTGGCGTCTCACCTCCAAACTGGCCAGTGGACAGGGAGGAAGGAGGGGTGGGCCTGTCCCTGGAACTGCCCTTCCTGCCACTGAAATTTGGGGGGCAACATCCCCAGCATCCACCAGCGCTGCCCTCTGTAGGGGCTTTTGCTGCATGCGGAGTTCCAGGGATTCAAGATTCAGCCTTGCTGCTCCTGGCTTCAGGGGGGGAACGGATCAGGACTTCAGCCCCCTCAGTGCTTGCTTTCAGCCCTGCATGGGGTTGCCAGGGCTTGTGGCTTCAGCCCTTGGGGGAAGCGAGTGCAGGGGCTTGGGGATTCTGCGGGGGTGGGAGAAGGGTGCCAGGGATTGGAGCTGCTATCCTGGGGGGAAGGGCACACTTCAGCCTGGGTGATACTGGGGATTCAGGGGTGCACCACGGAGCAGGGCTTCAGCCTTGGAGTGCTGAGAATTCAGTGTGGGAAGAGCGCCAGCCAGGGCCAGCCCACAACATTTTGGCACCTGAGGCGGGGAGCTCAACTGATCCCTCGCTTGGGCCAAAACTTTGAAAGGTCTCAATTCTGCCTTCTTCCTGTTCTGCTCCTCTCATGGTACTGCAGCGAGAATACATATGCACCAGCAGCAGACATAATTTTCTACACTCTGGGGCCTAGTGGTGCCCCGCCTCCTCTCTCCACAGTCTGGCACCTGAGGCAGCCACCTCAGTTTGCCTCATGGTAAGGCCAGCCCTGCCCCATCTATTGTAAACAGGCTGCCTCTCCTACTGGCTGCCTGTCTTTCTGCTTCTGAAACCTGCATGAGAACGCCACCTGCTGGCCACAGCCTGCTGCATTCACCTGCCAGCCACAAACAGGTGGCTGCAGCTGCACTGATGACAACTGTCCAGCAGAGGGTGCACCAGAGCTGAAAATATGGGACCATTCACCCACTTTTTTAAAAAACAGTTGAGACACTTGCAAGAAGGCTTAAATACAGGCCCGATGGTCACCCTAGATAGGGCCCCTCTTCTCCCTGGCTGTACTACTGTCCCTTAGCTAGCCAGATTGATGTGAGCTAACTACCTCTTGCGTCTCACAACCTCACAACTGTTAATTTAAATTTCCTGAGGCGTCTCATGCTGCTAGTCCCACTTGATTAGACCCCAGCTTTCTTTGCCCTATTTATATAAATACAGATTACTTATCTCCTAGAACTGAAAGGGACTTTGAAAGGTCATTGAGTCCAGTCCCCTGCCTTCACAGCAAGACCAAGTACCACCCCTGACAAATTTTTCCCTCCAAATGGCCTTCTCAAGGATTGAGCTCACAACTCTGGCTTTAGCAGGCCAAGGCTCAAACCACTGAGCCATCCCTCCCCCATCTAGCTATTGCTATATACATAGAATGTTGGTTTTAGGTGGTTGTAGGTTTGTCTGCTGACCTGTTTGTTGTGTCAAGAAAGAATCTTTCACATCAACCCAGTGGGTTTTCTTGCCCTTTGCCCATTCCATTAGACACAGGGGCTACGCCTAGACTACATCCCTCTTTCGTAAAATGGATGTAAATTAGACGTATCGCAATTGCTAATGAAGCGGGGATTTAAATCTCCCCCGCTTCATTAGCATAAAAATGGCTGCCGCTTTTTTTTGGCACAGAGCTGTGCCGGAAAAAAGCGCCAGTCTAGACGCTGATCTTGCAGAAAATAAAGCCTTTTCCAAAAGATCCCTTATTCCTTATTTCAGAGAGGGATAAGGGATCTTTCGGAAAAGGCTTTATTTTCTGCAAGATCAGCGTCTAGACTGCGCTTTTTTCCATCAAAGCTCCGTGACGAAAAAAAGCGGCAGCCATTTTTATGCTAATGAAGCAGGGGAGATTTAAATCCCCGCTTCATTAGCAATTGCGATACGTCTAATTTACATCCCTTTTACGAAAAAGGGATGTAGTCTCGATGTAGCCAGATAGATTAAATATTAAGAGGATTTAGAAATGGAATATTAGGAACTGTATGAATGTTTACTTGTAGCTAATAGACAATGTGGCTCAAAAGGCCAACACACAGTAATGAGACCCACTGAGATTTTGTTGGTGGAAAAGGGGGAGAAATGATGTCTTTGCAGACCAAAGTCCCTCACTGGTACTTTTTGTCTCCTTCATAGGGGTCAGGGAGGCATGTGTGAGAGGATTCAGCAAGCAAGCTTAAGTTTGCTAGTGGTGGCCTATTGCTTAACGTTCATCCTTGTATCTGTCTTCATTCATTTGCATATCCCAGTCAAGGAGCCTCTGCTATTCTAGCTTCAGGGTAAAGGTCTCTCTAGCTTAATGCCTGTGGTTATTCTACTTATTTTAGATATACACTCTCTTTCTGTAACTCTCCACTGGATGCTGCCTCCATAAATTCCTCCACTGACAGTAACATAACTTTAATCAGCCAAATTCATGAAAATTTGCTCAAGATCTTCATCAGCCCTTCTCTACAGATGCTAGCCAAATTTAAGTAGATCTGTAACTGGCTTTCCATTAAACACTCCATTCTGTGTCTGAATGATGCATACAAAACCTAGGCTTGTGGTCAGCCAGAGTGCTTACCATACATTGACATATGCCTTTAAATCTGCATTTAGCTTGCCGCCACTGCCATCCCTGAAGGGGATGTGGGGCCCAGGACAAATGGGAGGGACACAAAGGGGGCATCAGCTAAAGGGG